>NC_141875.1:551689385-554189385 GCF_056163025.1 Triticum urartu | reverse complement strand
ATGCGAGACGGTTATTCATTTAAATCTGAGAATAATGGTTGTTCTATTTATATGAGTAATATCTTTTATGGTCATGCACCCTTAAAGAGTGGTCTATTTTTATTGAATCTCGATAGTAGTGACACACATATTCATAGTGTTGAAGCCAAAAGATGCAGAGTTGATAATGATAGTGCAACTTATTTGTGGCACTGCCGTTTAGGTCATATCGGTGTAAAGCGCATGAAGAAACTCCATACTGATGGACTTTTGGAACCACTTGATTATGAATCACTTGGTACTTGCGAACCGTGCCTCATGGGCAAGATGACTAAAACACTGTTCTCCGATACTATGGAGAGAGCAACAGATTTGTTGGAAATCATACATACAGATGTATGTGGTCCGATGAATATTGAGGCTCGTGGCGGATATCGTTATTTTCTCACCTTCACAGATGACTTAAGCAGATATGGGTATATCTACTTAATGAAACACAAGTCTGAAACATTTGAAAAGTTCAAAGAATTTCAGAGTGAAGTAGAAAATCATCGTAACAAGAAAATAAAATTCCTACGATCTGATCGAGGAGGAGAATATTTGAGTTACGAGTTTGGTGTACATTTGAAAAATTGTGGAATAGTTACGCAACTCACGCCACCCGGAACACCACAGCGTAATGGTGTGTCCGAACGTCGTAATCATACTTTACTAGATATGGTGCGATCTATGATGTCTCTTACTGATTTACCGCTATCGTTTTGGGGATACGCTCTAGAGACGGCCGCATTCACGTTAAATAGGGCACCATCAAAATCCGTTGAGACGACGCCTTATGAACTGTGGTTTGGCAAGAAACCAAAGTTGTCGTTTCTGAAAGTTTGGGGCTGCGATGCTTATGTGAAAAAGCTCCAACCTGATAAGCTCGAACCCAAATCGGAGAAATGTGTCTTCATAGGATATCCAAAGGAGACTATTGGATACACCTTCTATCACAGATCTGAAGGCAAGACTTTTGTTGCTAAGTTCGGAAACTTTCTGGAGAAGGAGTTTCTCTCGAAAGAAGTGAGTTGGAGGAAAGTAGAACTTGACGAAGTAACTGTACCTGCTCCCTTATTGGAAAGTAGTGCATTACAGAAAACTGTTTCTGCGACACCTACACCAATAAGTGAGGAAGCTAATGATGATGATCATGAAACTTCAGAACAGGATACTACTGAACCTCGTAGATCAACCAGAGTGAGATCCGCGCCAGAGTGGTACGGTAATCCTGTTCTGGAAGTCATGCTACTAGATCATGATGAACCTACGAACTATGAAGAAGCGATGGTGAGCCCAGATTCCGCAAAATGGCTTGAAGCCATGAAATCTGAGATGGGATCCATGTATGAGAACAACGTATGGACTTTGGTTGACTTGCCCGATGATCGGCAAGCAATTGAGAATAAATGGATCTTCAAGAAGGAGACTGACGCTGACGGTAATATTACTGTCTACAAAGCTCGACTTGTCGCAAAAGGTTTTCGGCAAGTTCAAGGGATTGACTACGATGAGACCTTCTCACCCGTAGCGATGCTTAAGTCTGTCCGAATCATGTTAGCAATTGCCGCATTTTATGATTATGAAATTTGGCAGATGGATGTCAAAACTGCATTCCTGAATGGATTTCTGGAAGAAGAGTTGTATATGATGCAACCAGAAGGTTTTGTCGATCCAAAGGGAGCTAACAAAGTGTGCAAGCTCCAGCGATCCATTTATGGACTGGTGCAAGCCTCTCGGAGTTGGAATAAACGCTTTGATAGTGTGATCAAAGCATTTGGTTTTATACAGACTTTTGGAGAAGCCTGTATTTACAAGAAAGTGAGTGGGAGCTCTGTAGCATTTCTAATATTATATGTGGATGACATATTACTAATTGGAAATGATATAGAATTTCTGGATAGCATAAAGGGATACTTGAATAAGAGTTTTTCGATGAAATACCTCGGTGAAGCTGCTTACATATTAGGCATTAAGATCTATGGAGATAGATCAAGACGCTTAATTGGACTTTCACAAAGCACATACCTTGACAAAGTTTTAAAGAAGTTCAAAATGGATCAAGCAAAGAAAGGGTTCTTGCCTGTGTTACAAGGTGTGAAGTTGAGTAAGACTCAATGCCCGACCACTGCAGAAGATAGAGAGAAAATGAAAGATGTTCCCTATGCTTCAGCCATAGGCTCTATCATGTATGCAATGCTGTGTACCAGACCTGATGTGTGCCTTGCTATAAGTCTAGCAGGGAGGTTCCAAAGTGATCCAGGAGTGGATCACTGGACAGCGGTCAAGAACATCCTGAAATACCTGAAAAGGACTAAGGATATGTTTCTCATATATGGAGGTGACAAAGAGGTGATCATAAAAGGTTGCGTTGATGCAAGCTTTGACACTGATCCGGACGATTCTAAATCGCAAACCGGATACATGTTTACATTAAACGGTGGAGCTGTCAGTTGGTGCAGTTCTAAACAAAGCGTTGTAGCGGGATCTACATGTGAAGCGGAGTACATAGCTGCTTCGTAAGCAGCAAATGAAGGAGTCTGGATGAAGGAGTTCATATCCGATCTAGGTGTCATACCTAGTGCATCGGGTCCAATGAAAATCTTTTGTGACAATACTGGTGCAATTGCCTTGGCAAAGGAATCCAGATTTCACAAGAGAACCAAGCACATCAAGAGACGCTTCAATTCCATCCGGGATCTAGTCCAGGTGGGAGACATAGAGATTTGCAAGATACATACGGATCTGAATGTTGTAGACCCGTTGACTAAGCCTCTTCCACGAGCAAAACATGATCAGCACCAAGGCTCCATGGGTGTTAGAATCATTACTGTGTAATCTAGATTATTGACTCTAGTGCAAGTGGGAAACTGAAGGAAATATGCCCTAGAGGCAATAATAAAGTTATTATTTAATTCCTTATATCATGATAAATGTTTATTATTCATGCTAGATTTGTATTAACCGGAAACATAATACATGTGTGAATACATAGACAAACAGAGTGTCACTAGTATGCCTCTACTTGACTAGCTTGTTAACCAAAGATGGTTATGTTTCCTAACCATGAACAAAGAGTTGTTATTTGATTAACGGGATCACATCATTAGGTGAATGATCAGATTGACATGACCCATTCCATTAGCTTAGCACCCGATCGTTTAGTATGTTGCTATTGCTTTCTTCATGACTTATACATGTTCCTATGACTATGAGATTATGCAACTCCCGTTTGCCGGAGGAACACTTTGTGTGCTACCAAACGTCACAACATAAATGGGTGATTATAAAGGTACTCTACAGGTGTCTCCAAAGGTACATGTTGGGTTGGCGTATTTCGAGATTAGGATTTGTCACTCCGATTGCCGGAGAGGTATCTCTAGGCCCTCTCGGTAATACACATCACATAAGCCTTGCAAGCATTGCAACTAATGAGTTAGTTGCGAGATGATGTATTACGGAACGAGTAAAGAGACTTGCCGGTAACGAGATTGAACTAGGTATTGAGATACCGACGATCGAATCTCGGGCAAGTAACATACCGATGACAAAGGGAACAACGTATGTTGTTATGCGGTCTGACCGATAAAGATCTTCGTAGAATATGTAGGAGCCAATATGAGCATCAAGGTTCCGCTATTGGTTATTGACCGGAGACGTGTCTCGGTCATGTCTACATTGTTCTCGAACCCGTAGGGTCCGCACGCTTAAGGTTTCGATGACAGTTATATTATGAGTTTTGATGTACCAAAGTTAGTTCGGACTCCCGGATGTGATCACGGACATGACGAGGAGTCTCGAAATGGTCGAGACATAAAGATTGATATATTGGACGGCTATATTCGGACACCGGAAGTGTTCCGGGGAAGTTTCGGATAAAACCGGAGCACCGGGGGGTTACCGGAACCCCCCGGGGGGTTAATGGGCCTCATGGGCCTAAAGTGGAGAAGAGGAGGGGCTTCCAGGGCAGGCCGCGCGCCCCCTCTCCCCCTAGTCCGAATTGGACAAGGAGGAAGGGGCGGCGCCCCCCTCTCCTCTCTCCCTTCCTTCCCCCTCTCCTACTTGGACAAGGAAAGGGAGGGGAGTCCTACTCCCGGTAGGAGTAGGACTCCTCCTGCGCGCCTCCTACTAGGGCCGGCCGCACCCCCACTTGGATCCTTTATATACGGAGGCAAGAGGCACCCCATAGACACAAGTTGATCCACGTGATCATATTCTTAGCCGTGTGCAGTGCCCCCTTCCACCATAGTCCTCGATAATATTGTAGCGGTGCTTAGGCGAAGCCCTGCGACAGTAGAACATCAAGATCGTCACCACGCCGTCATGCTGACGGAACTCTTCCCCGACACTTTGTTGGATCGGAGTCCGGGGATCGTCATCGAGTTGAACATGTGCTAGAACTCGGAGGTGCCGTAGTTTCGGTGCTTGATCGGTCGGGCCGTGGAGACGTACGACTACATCAACCAAGTTAACGCTTCCGTTGTCGGTCTACAAGGGTACGTAGATCACACTCATCCCCTCTCGTTTCTATGCATCACCATGATCTTGCGTGTGCGTAGGAATTTTTTTGAAATTACTACGTTCCCCAACATGATGCATGTGGCCATGACCTCGATCATGGTCAATCCGGATCGAGCTAAAAAACTTATCCGGCTCATCAGGTAAAGAATGTCCCTGTCATCTTCCTCCAAGGAGCTCCGTGGACGCCAGCTCCGGCGCTTCTTTAAAGGGGCGTTATCGAACTCCAGAAGGCTGATCCGAATAGGGTCCGGGAGGGGGACATCTTCTATATAAAACCATTCTGAAGGCCAGTCTTCCGACGTCTTCTTCGGGGTCCCAGACAGGTATCCGGTCCCGGCAATACGCCGCACTTCGGCTCCGCCCACTTGATATATTGATCCCTTCTTAGAACGGGGCACAAGGCAGAACAGCTTCTTCCACAGAGCAAAATGAGCCTCACAGCCCAAAAACAACTCGCAAAGGGCTACGAATCCCGCGATATGCAGCAGGGAGGCAGGCGTAAGGTTGTGCAACTGAAGGCCGTAGAACTCCAGAAGCCCCAGGAGAAATGGATGAATTGGGAATCCGAGCCCTCTTACCAAATAAGGGACAAGGCATACCCGCTCTCCCTTGGAGGGATTGGGACGGCTCTCTGCTTGCTCTCCGCCATTGTAGGTGGCAAGCCCGGCTTGAACCGGGACCAGGTACGCTGGGGGAAGAAATCCCTTGGACTGAAGCATCACCAATTTGCTGTGCGGGATGGAACATCTCTCTCAATCTCCCGGCTTGGAGCTAGGGGTGAGAGAGGAGGAGCTGCGTCGACCGGCCATGATGGAATGGATCTCTGTCGGGTGCGCTCCGATGAAGGCTCGCCGAGGGGGGATGGTGTGATTTTGTAGCGACCAGACCTCAAACAGTCTGATCTCTGTGCACCGGTGTCATCCCTGGATCAGTAATGCTAACACCACACAGTACTCCGAGGATTTATAGAAGAGTAGTAGTCACACACTTATTACATCGAGTGTCTCAAAAGAGAACTTATTACAATAAATATGGCTTAAGGCCATCTAATAACGATAACAGCGGAAGGCTTGGAAGATAAGTGAGTCCATCAACTCCAACGGCATCACTGAGTATAGAACCATGACCTAAAAACTCCTTAATTGTCGTCTGAAAATTCTGCAACATTAACGTTGCAGCCCGAAACGGGTCAGCACATGGAATATGCTGGCAAGGTAACACATAGAGAATAATGGAATGAAACAGCTATACTATATGCATATTTGGCTGGTGGAAAGCTCTATGGTTACAGTTTTGCGTAAAGCCAATTTTTCCCTACTACAAAGGAATAAAATTTAATTACTATCATGGTAGTTGTTAAACATTGAGAATGGTTGACAACATTCTCAATCCCAATTAAGCATCATCATTAAACATAACCCAACAAAATTAATTTAGAGTAACATGTTGAGATTCACATGAAAATCCAAGTACTAGATACTCAAGATGTCCATAACTGGGGACACAGCTAACCATGATTAGTTTATTACACTCTGCAGAGGTTTGCGCACTTTTCCCCACAAGACTCGATCGCCTCCGTTTGGTTTCTCGCACTACATGGTGTTTGAGAAGACGGATGACCGAGACATAGTCTTTCACAAGCGCTAGCACCTTACGATCGGGTAGACCGTACCACCTACATCCCCTACATCTGCTAGTCTACCACTGTAAGAGTTCGCACGACTTAGTCAGCTATGCTAGAGCCCATAATAGCTTGTGGCTGCGCACGGAAGTTTCTAGTATGAATAGTCTCATGATCCCTTTGAGCCTGGGTGGCGGTCCAAAAGAAAACAGGCAAGTCCTGGAATACCCAGGTGCCTCAATCCACCCAGATGTGTGTTTAAGTTGCCACCTTAGATAAACCATTAATTAACAATCTCACATCTGTCATGGATTTCACTCACCCAATCCACGTCTATTAGCATAGCATGGCATAATAAGCAAACATAGAAGTAACTCCCAAAGGTTTGATAATAAACAGGTAATAGGTACTACCTCATCTACTTCCCATCCCACAATTTAATTAGATCCTAATCATGCAATGTGTGAGGATTGATCTAATGCAATAAAACTGGGTAGTAGAAAAGGTATGATCAAAGTGTTACTTGCCTTGCTAATGATCCGTGAAACCTAACGATTCGAAGTAACAGGCGGCGCACTCCGGGTATTCTATCGCAGACAAACAAACAAGCATACAATAAGTACTCATCTAATGCACAGGTAAAACTCAAATAAGAGATCTAACCAGAAGGTTCAACTTAAGAACTCTGGTTGGCAAAAAGAATCAAATCGAACGAAGCAACGGAAGTCAAACGGCGAAAGAAAACAACTTTGTTCTAGTAATCTGGATCTAGGACAAATTTTACAGTAGCAAAATCTTGTTTAAGTTGGTTAAACATATAGAGGGTTTCAAGACGAAACTCTAGGCGCTTGAATCGCCTGATTCCGATAAACGAGCGAAAAGATAAACTAAAACGAAA
Organism: Triticum urartu; assembly: GCF_056163025.1. Lineage (NCBI taxonomy): Eukaryota > Viridiplantae > Streptophyta > Magnoliopsida > Poales > Poaceae > Triticum > Triticum urartu. The sequence continues at coordinate 554,182,327 of NC_141875.1, read as the reverse complement.
ATTGGATCAGGAATCGCGATCAGAAAAATCGCGGATTTAATCCGAGAAAAAGAAAAACGACGAACGCCGAATTTTTTCTCTCTTTTTTCGGCACGGAAAACGAGGCGCGACGAACCTCGGGCGGCGGGATCATCGGCGGCGGCGGCTCCGGCGGCGCGCGCGGATCGAGGCGAGGCTGATGGGCTGGGGCGACTCGGGGCGGCGCTATTTAAAGGCTGCCCCCGGGCGGTGTCCGCTCGGGTACGGCCCGAAGTCGGTTCGTTTTTTTTAAATTATTCCGCTCGGAAGAAAAATAAAAAGAAATACTAAACGGACTTCAAACATTCCGAAATAAATTTTCACGGGCTTCTAAAATCAAGCCGCACAAGGTGAAAATTTATTTGGGACCTAAATGCAATTTTGAAAAACACACATTTTTCCTAAATTCAAATAAAACACCAAAAAACTCCGAAATAAAATCTTATTTGATTTTATTATTAAATCCTCAATATTTCTTTATTTTGGGAAAGTCATTTTATTCCCTCTCTATTTTTGTAGTAGAAATAATTGATGATAAAATAAATAAAATCAAACGATCCTATTCTCAAAATTTGAGAAAACTCAAATATGAAAATAACGAAATCCCCAACTCTCTCCGTGGGTCATTGAGTTGCGTAGAATTTCTAGGATCAACCAAATTGCAAAATAAAATATGAAATGCAGTGATGATCTAATGTATAACATTCCAAATTGAAAATTTGAGATGTTACAAACCTACTCCCCTTAAGATGAATCTCGCCCTCGAGATTCGGGTTGGCTACAAAATAGGTGAGGGTGGTCTTTGAGCAAATCTTCTCTCGCTCCCAGGTGGTTTCATCCTCCGTGTGGTGGCTCCACTAAACTTTGCAAAACTTGATAACCTTACTGCGAGTAACTCGGCTGGCAAACTCGAGGATCTTAATTGGTTTCTCCTCGTAGGTCAAATCGTTATCCAACTGAATAGTTTCCAAGGGCACTGTGTCTCTCAACGGTATGTCAGCCATCTCCGCGTGACATTTCTTTAACTGAGAAACGTGGAACACATCATGAACTCCTGACAATCCTTCAGGCAATTCCAACTTGTAGGCCACTTCTCCCATACGCTCCAAAACTCGATATGGTCCTACAAATCGTGGTGCTAACTTCCCTTTAACTCCAAAATGCTTTGTTCCCCGAAGTGGAGATACTCGAAGATAAGCTCTATCTCCGACTTTGTAAACTGTCTCCTTGTATTTAGAATCCGCATAACTCTTCTGTCTGGACTGGGCTACCTTGAGCCTATCGCGAATCAACTTCACCTTCTGTTCAGACTCTTTAATCAAGTCAGGACCAAACAACTGGCGGTCTCCAACTTCGTCCCATGACAACGGTGTCCTGCACCTCCTTCCGTACAAGGCTTCGAAAGGGGCCATCTTTAAACTGGTTTGGTAACTGTTGTTGTAAGAGAACTCTGCATATGGCAAATTATCGTCCCAACTAGATCCATAATCTAGCGCACAAGCTCTCAGCATATCCTCCAAAATTTGATTGACTCTCTCGGTCTGTCCATCTGTCTGTGGATGAAAAGTTGTACTAAATTCTAGCCTGGTTCCCAAAGTTTCGTGCAACTGCTTCCAGGACTTTGAGGTAAACTGGGTTCCTCTATCTGATACGATACTCCTTGGAACTCCATGCAAACATACGATCCTGGTCATGTATATCTTTGCCAACTTAGCACTGGTGTAAGTGGTCTTTACTGGGATGAAATGAGCTACTTTCGTCAATCGATCAACTACAACCCAAATCGAGTCATAGCCTGAACGAGTCCTGGGTAATCCCGTGATAAAATCCATGCCTAGCTTATCCCACTTCCATTCAGGTATCGGCAATGGTTGTAACAATCCTGCTAGCTTCTGATGCTCTGCCTTTACTCTCTGACATACATCACAAACTGCTACATATTCCGCAATATCCTTCTTCATTCCGGTCCACTAGAAAATGTCTTTCAAATCCAAATACATCTTGGTATTTCCTGGGTGAATTGAATACGGTGAGTCGTGTGCCTCTTGCAGTATCAACTTCCTGATCTCCGGGTCATTGGGCACGTAAACGCGGTCTTCAAACCATAGGGTGTCGTGCTCATCCTCACGAAATCCTTTAGCTTTTCCTTTGCTCAGTTTCTCCTTTATAGCGGCAATCTCTTTGTCAGCTTTCTGAGCTTCCCTGATTTTATCCATCAAGGTTGACTGAATCTCCAATGCTGCTACATAGCCTCTCGGAACTATTTCCAAACATAGTTCACGAAGATTTTCTGCTAACTCCTTGGGTATTTCTCCCGTCATTAATGTATTGACATGGCTATTACGGCTTAATGCGTCTGCTACTACATTAGCCTTTCCAGGATGATAATGCAATTTCATATCATAATCCTTGATAAGCTCCAACCATCTGCTTTGTCTGAGATTTAACTCCTTCTGTGTGAAAATGTACTTCAAACTCTTATGATCCGTGTATACCTCACAATGATTTCCAATGAGAAAATGTTTCCATGTCTTCAATGCATGCACTACGGCTGCTAACTCCAAATCATGCGTGGCATAATTTAACTCATGAGGCTTCAGTTGTCTTGAGGCATATGAAACAACTCTCCCTTCCTACATAAGCACTGCTCCAAGTCCTCGACGTGAAGCGTCACAATACACCTCATAATCTTTGGTCTGGTCTGGCAAAATCAACACTGGTGAGGTAACCAAACGTTTCTTCAACTCCTGGAAACTAGCCTCACATTCCTCTGTCCATATGAACTTGGTATCTTTCTTCAACAACTCCGTCATAGGCTTCGCAATCTTTGAGAAATTCTCAATAAATCTCCGGTAGTATCCTGTGAGTCCAAGGAAACTCCGGATCTCTCCAACTGTTGTTGGGGCTTCCCACTTGGTCACGGTTTCAACCTTAGCGGGATCTACTGCTATACCTTCTCCAGACATAACATGTCCGAGGAATCCTACTTCCTTCAACCAAAACTCACATTTGCTGAACTTGGCATATAATTGATGTTCTCTGAGCTTTCCAAGTACCAAACGCAAATGCTCCTTATGTTCCTCTTCATTCTTCGAGTAAACCAGGATATCATCAATGAACACTACGACGAACTTATCCAAAAACTCCATAAACACTTTGTTCATCATGTTCATAAAATAGGCAGGTGCGTTAGTCAGACCAAATGACATAACGGTATACTCATACAGCCCATACCTGGTGGTAAAAGCTGTCTTCGGAATATCCTGTTCTCGAATCTTCAACTGATGGTATCCTGATCGCAGATCGATCTTGGAAAATACCTTAGCTCCTTGCAATCGATTAAACAGATCGTTGATCATTGGTAGTGGGTACTTGTTCTTGATCGTTACTTCATTCAATCCTCTATAATCAACAACCATCCTTAACGATCCATCCTTCTTCTCCACTAGAAGTACTGGCGATCCCCAAGGCGAAGAACTTGGGCGAATATATCCCTTATCCAGTAACTCCTTAATCTGCTTCTTAATTTCCACCAAATCTTTTGCTGGCATCCTATATGGTCTCTTTGATATTGGCCCTGTGCCTGGCAATAGCTCAATCAAAAACTCAATATCTCTATCCGGTGGCATGCCTGGCAACTCCTCTGGAAATACATCAGGGAAATCCCTTACCACTAGTACTTCCTCCTGCACAACTCCTGTTAGGCAATTTACTTGAGTCCTCTTTGGCACATGTCGGGATACATACTTGATCCTTCTCCCTTCTGGGGTGGTAAGAAAAATTGACTTACTACCACACTCAATATTCTCTTCATACTTTGATAACCAATCCATGCCTAATATCACATCCAATCCTTGGGATTCCAATACTATTAGGTCTGAGGGAAAAACATAGTTACCAATCCTTAATGGTAACCGATCACACCATAGACTAGCCACATACTCTGCTCCGGGCGAGGTTACTAACATGGGTGACCTAAGGGCTTGGGTTGGTAGGTTATACTTATCCACAAATCCCCTTGAGATGTATGAATGTGATGCTCCAGTATCAAAAAGAACGAGTGCAGTAAATGACTTAACCAAAAACTTACCTATTACTGCATCGGGCTGAGCTTCAACCTCCTCCATGCTAACGTGGTTCACCTGTCCCCTGTTGAAAGGGTTCGGCTTCTTCCCAGAACTTCCATTGCTATTTCCATTTTGCAATTCAGGACATTCATTTGCATAATGTCCTGTCTTCGAACACTTAAAGCAAGTGACTTGTCTTAGGTCCTTCTTGGCTGGGGTTGAGGGGTTGGTGCGATTCTGGCCGTTGCTTCCTCCGTTGCCATTACCATTCTTGGTGCCATTGTGATTGTGCGAGCTACCTCCTCCATGGGTATGCTGAAAAGGTCCTCCCGGTCTAGGGTAAAACATGGCTTCTGCTGAGCTCCTGAATTGTACTTTCCTTGTCCATACTTCCTCTTGCGATTCTCAATTTGCTGCTGCTTGCCTTCAATCATAAGAGCGCAATCTACCAACTCCTGGTAGTTGTTGAAGGTGGCTACCATCAACTGCATGCTCAACTCATCATTCAGTCCTTCTAAAAACTTCTCCTGCTTCGCTGCATCCGTAGCGACATCATCTGGTGCATAACGTGCTAACTTACTAAAGTTCTCCACATACTGGTCAACTGTCCGTCCTCCTTGGCGCAAGTTGCGAAACTCACGCTTCTTCATGGCCATAGCTCCTGCTGAAACGTGTGCAGTACGAAAAGCCTGCTGAAACTGGTCCCATGTGACAGTGTCAACTGGGAAAGTGGCTGTGAAATTCTCCCACCATGATGCTGCTGGTCCTTCTAGCTGATGTGCGGCAAACTTCACCTTCTCCGCATTTGTGCATCCTGCTGTGGTCAACTCCCTAGCTGTCTTGCGGAGCCAATCATCTGCTACTATCGGCTCGGTGCTACTAGAAAACACCGGCGGATTCAGCCTAAGAAAACGGGCTAAGTGGTCAACAAGTGGTGGTGGTGGGGGTGGGTTGTTGTTGTTGTTCCCCTGATTCTGATTCTAAACTAGCAACTGCATCAATGTGTTTTGCTGCAGAATCAACTGGGTGAGCTCCGGGGGAAAGGCAAATCCGGGGTCACGTCTCGGAGGCATCTGAGGGTTTAGAAAAGATGAGATATAAGAATAGAGGGGGTCTAAAGAGAAAACACTACCCATATGCACATGAGGCAAAAGCAAACAATTCACTTCAATCAATCAAACAAAGGCATACAATTGATCTAACTATCGCAAAAGTGCTCAGACTACTATATTTACATGGTGGACTACTACTACTAATGAGGTGGTCTACTAGAAATATTCTACGGTCGTTGACTCCATAATATCTGCTCCAGCTTCATCAACATAGTCATCATCGCTATTATCTGGTTCCGAGTTGGTGCTGTCGATGATGATGTAGTCTTCCGGGCTAATCTCCTGGGGTTCTTCGTCTTCATCTACTGGCGTAGGGCCTCCCATAAATATTCCAATCTTCTTGGTTAGGTCATCATTCTTCTCCACCAATACTTCAATTTCTTCTTCATAATCTTCACGTGTATCCTTGAGTTCTTCCTCCAATTCCTTGATTCTAGTCTTAGCCTTCTTCAGATCTATCATGTCGGCGCACATCTGGTTCTCCTGTCGTCAAATGTGCTGGTTTAACTCCTGGATAAAAGCTGCAATTGATCTATCCTTCCTGGTGCTGATCATCTCCTAGTGTTCATCTCGGCGCCCACAAATCTGATAGATAGTATCCTTGAGATCCTTGCGGTAGACTTCTCTAATGCGTCTCATGGCGATGTGAGCTGCCATGCTCTTTCCTAGACTCCAAGTTGGTGCATCAAAAGAAAACTCTATGGGCTCAGTGACTGGCATGAACGTCCTTCCTGGAACTTGAACTTGAATCGTCCAGCGCTCTTCTTCACGTAAAGTGGCGTTGTAGGTTCCGGTGAAACTTGGTACTCCTATGTTCAGGTATCTAGTGACTTCCTTCAAGTGACGTCCAAAGGGTGTATCTTCATCCGGTTGTGTGAACTTGTTCCTTGCATCCGCCATCCTAAAGAGTAGAAAAGATGAGAGGTCAGAAGAGAAGAGAGTGAATAGTGATCTAGGTCTTGTGCTTAGTGGTCGTGTCCTACAGTCAGCGTGTGCTCTGATACCATCTCTGTAGCGACCAGACCTCAAACAGTCTAATCTCTGTGCTCCGGTGTCATCCCTGGATCAGTAATGCTAACACCACACAGTACTCGGAGGATTTATAGCAGAGTAGCAATCACACACTTATTACATCGAGTGTCTCAAAAGAGAACTTATTACAATAAATATGGCTTAAGGCCATCTAATAACGATAACAGCGGAAGGCTTGGAAGATAAGTGAGTCCATCAACTCCAACGACATCACTGAGTATAGAACCATGACCTAAAAACTCCTTAATCATCGTCTGAAAAGTCTGCAACATTAACGTTGCAGCCCGAAACGGGTCAGCACATTGAATATGCTCGCAAGGTAACACATAGAGTATAATGGAATGAAACAGCTATACTATATGCATATTTGGCTGGTGGAAAGCTCTATGGTTACAGTTTTGCATAAAGCCAATTTTTCCCTACTACAAAGGAATAAAATTTAATTACTATCATGGTAGTTGTTAAACATTAAACATTTCCCAATTAAGCATCATCATTAAACATAACCCAACAAAATTAATTTAGAGTAACATGTTGAGATTCACATGAAAATCCAAGTACTAGATACTCAAGATGTCCATAACTGGGGACACGGCTAACCATGATTAGTTTATTACACTCTGCAGAGGTTTATGCACTTTTCCCCACAAGACTCGATCGCCTCCGTTTGGTTTCTCGCACTACATGGTGTTTGAGAAGACGGATGACCGAGACATAGTCTTTCACAAGCGCTAGCACCTTACGATCGGGTAGACCGTACCACCTACATCCCCTACATCTGCTAGTCTACCACTGTAAGAGTTCGCACGACTTAGTCAGCTATGCTAGAGCCCATAATAGCTTGTGGCTACACACGGAAGTTTCTAGTATGAATAGTCTCATGATCCCTTTGAGTCTGGGTGGCAGTCCAAAAGAAAACAGGCAAGTCCTGGAATACCCAGGTGCCTCAATCCACCCAGATATGTGTTTAAGTTGCCACCTTAGATAAACCATTAATTAACAATCTCACATCTGTCATTGATTTCACTCACCCAATCCACGTCTACTAGCATAGCATGGCATAATAAGCAAATGTAGAAGTAACTCCCAAAGGTTTGATAATAAATAGGTAATAGGTACTACCTCATCTACTTCCCATCCCACAATTTAATTAGATCCTAATCATGCAAGAGGATTGATCTAATGCAATAAAAATGGGTAGTAGAAAAGGTATGATCAATGTTGGAAATATGCCCTAGAGGCAATAATAAATTGATTATTATTATATTTCCTTGTTCATGATAATCGTTTATTATCCATGCTAGAATTGTATTGATAGGAAACTCAGATACATGTGTGGATACATAGACAACACCATGTCCCTAGTAAGCCTCTAGTTGACTAGCTCGTTGATCAATAGATGGTTACGGTTTCCTGGCCATGGACATTGGATGTCGTTGATAACAGGATCACATCATTAGGAGAATGATGTGATGGACAAGACCCAATCCTAAGCCTAGCACAAGATCATGTAGTTCGTATGCTAAAGCTTTTCTAATGTCAAGTATCGTTTCCTTAGACCATGAGATTGTGCAACTCCCGGATACCGTAGGAGTGCTTTGGGTGTGCCAAACGTCACAACGTAACTGGGTGGCTATAAAGGTACACTACAGGTATCTCCGAAAGTGTCTGTTGGGTTGGCACGAATCGAGACTGGGATTTGTCACTCCGTGTAAACGGAGAGGTATCTCTGGGCCCACTCGGTAGGACATCATCATAATGTGCACAATGTGATCAAGGAGTTGATCACGGGATGATGTGTTACGGAATGAGTAAAGAGACTTGCCGGTAACGAGATTGAACAAGGTATCGGATACCGACGATCGAATCTCGGGCAAGTACAATACCGCTAGACAAAGGGAATTGCATACGGGATTGATCGAATCCTCGACATCGTGGTTCATTCGATGAGATCATCGTGGAACATGTGGGAACCAACATGGGTATCTAGATCCCGCTGTTGGTTATTGATCGTAGAACGTCTCGGTCATGTCTGCATGGTTCCCGAACCCGTAGGGTCTACACACTTAAGGTTCGATGACGCTAGGGTTATAAAGGAAGTTTGTATGTGGTTACCGAATGTTGTTCGGAGTCCCGGATAAGATCCCGGACGTCACGAGGAGTTCCAGAATGGTCCGGAGGTAAAGATTTATATATGGGAAGTCCTGTTTTGGTCACCGGAAAAGTTTCGGGTTTTATCGATAACGTACCGGGACCACCGGGAGGGTCCCGGGGGTCCACCAAGTGGGGCCACAATCCCCGGAGGGCTGCATGGGCCAAGTATGGGAGGGGACCAGCCCCAGGTGGGCTGGTGCGCCCCCCACCAAGGCCCAAGGCGCAAGGAAGAGGGGAAGGGGGCAAACCCTAGGGCAGATGGGCCCTAAGGCCCACCCTGGTGCGCCTTCCCCTCTTCCCTCTCCTTGGCCGCCCCTAGATGGGATCTAGGGGGCTTCCGCCACCCCTAGGGAGGGAACCCTAGGTGGGGGCACAGCCCCTCCCCTCCCCCTATATATAGTTGAGGTTTGGGCTGCCCAATACACACGAGTTCCTCTCCCTGTTGGTGCAGCCCTTCCTCTCTTTCTCCTCATATCTCGTAGTGCTTGGCGAAGCCCTGCAGGATCACCATGCTCCTCCACCACCACCACGCCGTTGTGCTGCTTCTGGATGGGGTCTTCCTCAACCTCTCCTTCTCCCCTTGCTGGATCAAGGCTTAGGAGACGTCGTCGGGCTGTACGTGTGTTGAACGCGGAGGTGCCGTCCGTTCGGCACTAGGATCTCCGGTGATTTGGATCACGACGAGTACGACTCCATCAACCCCGTTCACTTGAACGCTTCCGCTTAGCGATCTACAAGGGTATGTAGATGCACTCTCCTTCCCCTCGTTGCTAGTTTCTCCATAGATAGATCTTGGTTACACGTAGGAAAATTTTGAATTTCTGCTACGTTCCCCAACAATCAAAGTGTTACTTGCCTTGCTGATGATCCGTGAAACCTAACGATTCGAAATAACAGGCGGCGCACTCCGGGTATTCTATCGCAGACAAACAAACAAGCATACAATAAGTACTCATCTAATGCACAGGTAAAACTCAAATAAGAGATCTAACCAGAAGGTTCAACTTAAGAACTGCGGTTGGCAAAAATAATCAAATCAAACGAAGCAACGAAAGTCAAACGGCAAAAGAAAACAACTTCGTTCTAGTAATCTAGATCTAGGACAAATTTTACAGTAGCAAAATCTTGTTTAAGTTGGTTAAACGGATAGAGGGCTTCGAGACGAAACTCTAGGCGCTTGAATCGCCTGATTCCGATAAACGAGCGAAAAGATAAACTAAAACGAAAATCGGATCAGGAATCGCGATCAGAAAAATCACAGATTTAATCCGAGAAAAAGAAAAACGACGAACGCCGAATTTTTTTCTCTTTTTTTTCGGCACCGAAAACGAGGCGCGACGAACCTCGGGTGGCGGGATCGTCGTCGGCGGCGGCGGCTCTGGCGGCGCGCGCGGATCGAGGCAGGGCTGGGGCGGCTCGGGGCGGCGCTATTTAAAGGCTGCCCCCGGGCGGTGTCCCGTTCAGATACGGCCCGAAGTCGGTTCGTTTTTTTTTTGAAATTATTTCGCTCGGAAGAAAAATAAAAAGAAATACTAAACGGACTCCAAAAATTTCGAAATAAATTTTCACGGGCTTCTAAAATCAAGTCGCACAAGGTGAACATTTATTTGGGACCTAAATGCAATTTTGAAAAACGCACATTTTTCCTAAATTCAAATAAAACACCGAAAAACTCCGAAATAAAATCTTATTTGATTTTATTATTAAATCCTCAATATTTATTTATTTTGGGAAAGTCATTTTATTCCCTCTCTCATATTTTTGTATTAGAAATAATTGATGATAAAATAAATAAAATCAAACGATCCTATTCTCAAAATTTGAGAAAACTCAAATATGAAAATAACGAAATCCCCAACTCTCTCCGTGGGTCATTGAGTTGCGTAGAATTTCTAGAATCAACCAAATTGCAAAATAAAATATGATATGCAGTGATGATCTAATGTATAACATTCCAAATTAAAAATTTGGGATGTTACAGATTTGGATCTGAATCCTCGTCTTTTTAAATAGGCGGCTCGTTCACACAGCTAGGGGGGTAAATATGAAAACACCCTGGCTCTTCACATTCGCTCGACACGTGGAAAGTGGCCATTATTGGGCGTGGAAGCCGAGGAGTACAAACATTCACAAGAAACCGGACATTATTTCGACAGGTACACAGAATTTGGAGAGGAACCCGCCTTGCAATGCCGAAGACAATACTGTGCGTCGGACTCATCGTCATGGAAGCCTGGTTCGGGGGCTACTGAGGGAGTCCTGGATTGGGGGGTCTCCGGACAGCCGGACTATCTCCATTGGCCGAACTGTTAGACTATGAAGATACAAGATTGAAGACTTCGTCTCGTGTCCGGATGGGACCCTACTTGGCGTAGAAGGCAAGCTAGGCGATACGTATATGGATATCTCCTCCTTTGTAACCGACCTTGTGTAACCCTAACCCTCTCCGGTGTCTATATAAACCGAAGGGTTGTTAGGTATAATCTTGAGTTGTGTCTAGCCCTAGTTAGCAAATTAGGGTAGTACGTGTGTTAGGCTGATTAGGTAGTGGGGCATGGCGTGAGTTGTAGTATCCGGTTAGGATTAGTATACTTGTCGTGACTTGCATGGCATGTTGGGAGTCCGGCTAGGATTATAGGATTGATTAATTTGGTTAGCCGTGTCCAAGTACTACTAGTAAAGTCTAAGTCGGTTTGGGTTTGTTCCTGGTCCTGCGTGTATATATACACAGGCAGGGCTGGCTATTGTATCAACCGTGTGCAAAAAAATAGAAAATAAAAAGAGGAGAAACAAAGGGCACGACAAGAGCCCTTGGCTATAAAAGTTTTGTGCGTGTGTGTTCATTGTGATTTGATGTGATCGATCCTGTGGGCCGAGTTCCAACAATTGGTATCAGAGCAAGGTTCAGGATTTGAAGCCGCGCTTGCCCCGGGGTGGCGACCCGACTAGCGCCTCGGGGCTGGCGATATGGTCGCTGGGTGCTGCAGCGATGAGGAGGATCGGGAGATTGTCGTTCGGCCGAGTGACATGGAGGAAGACGGCGGGATGTCGTCGACAAGGTGGTGGATGGAGATCATTGACGGGAGTAGTGGTACTGTGGTGCGGTGCCGGAAAGTCGTCAAGATCGTCGTCTTAGGGAGTTTGATGAGTCAAGGAGTCGTGCGGGTTAGCATGGTCGGTCGATTGGTCGGTTGGTCGGTCAGTCGTCGTCGTCGTCATGTCCAAGTGCTCGTCTCTGTGAGGAGTTGAAGATGAAGCGCATCGAGGTCGTCTATGTGTCTCGACGAGAGGATCAAGTTCAAGTATGTGGGGCGGTAAACCAGTGAAGGTGAGTCTCTTCAATGAGACCATGTCTCTACATGAGGCTGGAGTGCATGGTGTAGGGCACAGGGTGGTGTGATCCACAAGGAGTCGGCATGTATCTCGCTAGGGTGGATGGTCAAGTTCATCGGGTGGGGTATTCCACAGGATACTAGCAAGGCTGGGTAGTCCCAGGCATATTTGAAGTGGTCCGTAAATTCGCCAAGTCAAAATTGGAGGGGAGATTGTTGCGATTAATGAAGCCTAGCAATTTGACTTGTCGTGGTGCGAGTGGATAAGTCGACAAGGGATAAATCGTCAACGAGCCAAGACCGGAGAAGCAACAAAGACGAAGTGTCAAGATTAGGGAGAGATTGTTAGGTATAATCTTGAGTTGTGTCTAGCCCTAGTTAGCAAATTAGGGCAGTACGTGTGTTAGGCTGATTAGGTAGTGGGGCATGGCGTGAGTTGTAGTATCCGGTTAGGATTAGTATACTTGCCGTGACTTGCATGGCATGTTGGGAGTCCGGCTAGGATTATAGGATTGATTAATTTGGTTAGCCGTGTCCAAGTATTACTAGTAAAGTCTAAGTCGGTTTGGGTTTGTTCCTGGTCCTGCGTGTATATATATACAGGCAGAGCTAGCTATTGTATCAATCGTGTGCAAAAAAACAGAAAATAAAAAGAGGAGAAACAAAGGGCACGACAAGAGCCCTTGGCTATAAAAGTTTTGCGCGTGTGTGTTCATTGTGATTTGATGTGATCGATCCTGTGGGCCGAGTTCCAACAAGGGTTTTAGTCCGTAGGACAACAATCACAACATACAATCATACCATAGGCTATCTTTTAGGGTTTAGCCTCTCTGATCTCATGGTAGATCTACTCTTATACTACCCATATCATCAATATTAATCAAGCAGGACGTAGGGTTCTACCTCTATTGAGAGGGCCCGAACCTGGGTAAAACTTCGTGTCCCCTGCCTCCTGTTACCATCCGGCCTAGACGCGCAGTTCGGGACCCCCTACCAGAGATCCGCCGGTTTTGACACCGACAGCAGTTCTTTCCACAAGTGGGAGTATCAGTCTAGGGTCAGCGAGCGGCATAGAGCCCAGTACTCTGACCCAGATGAGAAGACCCCGAACTGACAAGGTGCCTCGCCACCATATCCAGGGTACCTGACAACATTGGTGGGAGACTCTCCCACAATTCGTCCCTCGCAATAGTTTCCTCAGGTCCAAATGTCCACCGGGATGAGATGTTCCAACTCCCATTGAGGACATCCAAGGCCAAAAGTATGGGTTGGAGCAAACCATAAAGAGCAACGATAACTCAGCACTACCAAGAGACAAGTCTAGCCAAAAGAGGGTACACTCACCATCACCTATGGAGAAATTGGTACCCAAGTGGATCTCATGTTTAATCAGTTGGAGGGATTTCTAGAATTGGGGTCCCTCCTGCCGATCACAAGCAAGGAGGGAGGCTCTGCAAATATTGTGCTTTAATCTTCTGTATCTAAATAGGGGCACCCCACTAGATGATTTTCCTGTCTTCTCATGAAGCCACGTCATCTAAATTATTATAGCCATTGATGCAGTGAAGCTCAGGAGTCTGCAGCCATCCAATGAAAAGTTGTCAATATTACTAAGACTTTGCCACCGCTAAGTGGAAATACCAGTTCGTTCCTTTCCAACGGCCCCGCTCGCTCCACCTCAACAATTCTTTTTTTTCTTTTTATAAACGAAATGAAGCGTCTAATTTTCTTCCTGATTGCTGCACCTTCCTCTTATTTCTTCCTCCGACGGTTCCTTTCATCTCCAAGCAATAAATTTCCAGCGTTGTCTTCCCAATTCTTATGCCCCCTCTTCCCATACGCCATAGCCGGCCAAGCCTCTCTGGCCATGGACACTAGAGACATGCGCCTAGCCTCCTTCCCAGTGCCCATGATCGCCGCTGACCTCCCGGTGAACCATGCGTGCCACCATCAGCGACCTCCTTCAACACCACATGCGTCAGAGGTGGAAGCTCTCCTTCTGTCTATCTCCTCAGATCTGAACTACAATTGTTTTACTTAGATTTGTGGGAAGGCCTAATTTCCAATCAGAGTAACTGTGCTGGGAAGGGTGACGGCGCCAACCCCCAATCATAGTTCGGCGGTGTGATGGATCCAGATCCATGCCAATCATCGACATGTATTCCGGATCTCAATAAAAGTACTGCCTCTATAGCCAAAGGTAGGAGCAGGAAGATGAGGTCGTTCCCATAGTATATTTGTGCAGATCATTACGCCTGTGTCTTTCCCCTCAAGCCATATATGTTCTTTAGTGGAAGAGATGCATACTTACTGTAAATTCAGATGAGGTCGTTCCGGTCGTATATGTGTCCAGATCTTTGCTCTACGGGCCTGATGTATACTGTAAATGCACCTTACTCTTTTTTACTGATTGGTATGTGGCTCGTGATCATGTACGAATACTAAGATCTATGAATGTGCAGATTGGAAAATTCATCAGAGTACTGCATGGGAGGTCCTATCATTCATCATCCAGATTTTTTGTGCGTTAGTTTCTTCAAATTTTCTTTAAGTTTATATATAGCCATATCATTTGTGGTTCATCTTATTTTGCAGAGAGTTTGGTTGGTTTGCTTGGATAAGGATTTAGGAGGTGCTTTCAGTTAGAGCTGATGAAGTTCTAATATGCAATTTAGCACCTTCAGAGTAGTATTCTGTAAGATTATTTATGATAAAAAGTAATTTAATTTTTAAAGATTTGTGGTTGGAATTTTTCTTTCATTTTGGTTACACGTTCGTTGTAGTTATCTCCCTCTCTCTATATGTTGTTACATAATATGACTTGATGGTGATTTAGTTTGCAACATTTGTGAAGCCAGGCTATGTCTACAAATTTTTTGGTTCTTTCCAGACATGCCCAGGGCCCCTCTCGGCTTTGTTGGTGGATTCCTTTCTAAAATCCTCTTTGTTGAAATGATATATAATGTAATGTTAGGTTAATCCTTTTGCTTTCGCCCAGGTGATGATGAGAAGGCAAGCAATACGAGCAGAAAAGCATGTGTAGTATTGAATTTGTAGTTGGATATAGCACTTCACCGTTTCGTTATTCAAGAATAATTTATTTGTCCATGAGTGCATTTTATAATGCTATGTTGCCTTGCTATTTCACATACATTGTTTGACGACCCCTAAAAGTCAGTATCTACTCCACTTCCTAGGGCCGGGTTAGTATCCTAATATTGTGGAACAAGGGCTCTCTGAATTGCTGTGATATGCTAGGTTGTAAAGTTTCCGTTCAATATCAAGATTATTATTTCTTTTGATTACAACATGGTATATAACACATTTGTTGTTTTCTGACTCACTGATTTTTTATGCAGATCTAGAGAGCTTTGGTATAGAGTGCTATGTTTATTATTTAAGTGATTGCAAGTGTTGTTTGAATATTTCCACAAACACAATTCTTTGGTGTCCAGTTGCCATTTTAGTAACATGCTCTTTCATGCTTTTACATTTGTCGATTGAATCCACCAACTAAATCAGCAGCTCGCATACTTTGTATATTGTTCCCAATCCATCAGTGAAGCATCAGATGTTGAGCCTCGGCCAGCAAGCTTGCTCCACACAGAAATATCAAGAGACGGACGCCGGAGACAGCAAAGGGGAAACTATAGGCATGGTTTGCTTGTGGGCTGTGTGTGCTCAGTTAGCGATCTATAGCTGTATGTGATGTATCCGACCTTTGTTCATCTTTCTAAACTATATCCGCAAGAGTCACTGCAGTTTCCCTTCTTTTGGCTGATGGGTTTCATTTTCAATGGAAAATAGAAGCAGGGACTTACTCCCTGTGTTCTGAAAAATGTTTCTGCTGTTAGAAAATTCATTTTTTTAAAACAAGTGTGCATGACACATAGTTACCCTATAGAAGTTTCCGAGTTTTGCTTACTGAGGTAGCAATGTCGGAATATATTAACAGTACACTGTTTTTTTATGAATGTTTCATTATTTTGGCAAGCCGAAGGGTTTACAACTTTGTTAGATTGATGACGTTGAAAATCTTTTGTTTACTTGCAGTCTCACTCTCCCCCTCGACACTTCCAACAGCCCGTTTATGAGTTGCGTTATGCTCTAAGGAGATGCTCAACATAAGACTACAAATTTCCGCAGCAACGCGGGGTATCTACTAGTAAGTTGGAATCGTAGCCCCCTGATATATAAGGATTCACCACATCCACTGCAACATGAGAGCCACATTCATGCAACAAGAAGCCGTAATACCATCCCTTAGTCTTTGGGAAATCAAGATCAGCCCGCTTCAACATTTTGGTACTTCTAGCTGTCGTTGGGCCCCTGCTAGAAGAAGTGTTCAAGTTCCTTGTCAAAGTGCCATGCACTCCCTTGGGCAGGAGATACAACATATACATGGGGAGACTAGATAGGCAAGAGTTGACAAGCAAGGTTTTGTTTTCCATGAAAGTAAGCCTACCGTGCCACGACTGCTCTTGAGCCTAGAACTTCTCTACTAGCGACTCGAAGTCCTAGATCAAGATCCTAGTGTCACTGATCAGCATCCTAAGATAGGAAATTTGGAAAGAGGACAATTTTTGCACATGAAGTCAAAACCTAACAACTTCTATTGAGTTGCATAGGTGGCATGCTAAGTGTTGAAGCACGAAATTCACATATTGAGCTGAATGATGAAGTTAGGGGTGATACAAGTATCCCATCAATATTACTCAAATGATGAAGGAATACGATGCAACGTGATTCACCCAAATCCAAAAAAGGCATTTTACATTTAGGGCTCCCTTCACCTCCACCTACTTGCACAATCGAACATGTCTGTAGCTAGCAGCCAGCTCCACTAGCACCGAGGAGGAGAGCAACTACGCAATGGGAGGGAGGCTAGAGATGTCGCGACCATGCCAGATAAGGAACAACTGGCCTCTGACTACCCAAGCACGCTCGACACCTTAGCTGCCAACGCTCGAGCATGACGCTTCCATCGAGGAGCATATCATGCATGCCACTAGCGGGAAGATGATGTTGGAAATATGCCCTAGAGGCAATAATAAATTAGTTATTATTATATTTCCTTGTTCATGATAATCGTTTATTATCCATGCTAGAATTGTATTGATAGGAAACTCAGATACATGTGTGGATACATAGACAACACCATGTCCCTAGTAAGCCTCTAGTTGACTAGCTCGTTGATCAATAGATGGTTACTGTTTCCTGACCATGGACATTGGATGTCATTGATAATGGGATCACATCATTAGGAGAATGATGTGATGGACAAAGACCCAATCCTAAGCCTAGCACAAGATCATGTAGTCCGTATGCTAAAGCTTTTCCAATGTCAAGTATCGTTTCCTTAGACCATGAGATTGTGCAACTCCTGGATACCGTAGGAGTGCTTTGGGTGTGCCAAATGTCACAACGTAACTGGGTGGCTATAAAGGTACACTACAGGTATCTCCGAAAGTGTCTGTTGGGTTGGCACGAATCGAGACTGGGATTTGTCACTCCGTGTAAACGGAGAGGTATCTCTGGGCCCACTCAGTAGGACATCATCATAATGTGCACAATGTGATCAAGGAGTTGATCACGGGATGATGTGTTACGAAACGAGTAAAAGAGACTTGCCGGTAATGAGATTGAACAAGGTATCGGGATACCGATGATCGAATCTCGAGGAAGTATCGTACCGCTAGACAAAGGGAATTGTATACGGGATTGATTAAGTCCTTGACATCGTGGTTCATCCGATGAGATCATCGTGGAACATGTGGGAGCCAACATGGGTATCCAGATCCCGCTGATGGTTATTGACCGGAGAGTCATCTCGGTCATGTCTGCATGTCTCCCGAACCCGTAGGGTCTACACACTTAAGGTTCGGTGACGCTAGGGTTATAGAGATATTAGTATGCGGTAACCCGAAAGTTGTTCGGAGTCCCGGATGAGATCCCGGACGTCACGAGGAGTTCCGGAATGGTCCGGAGGTAAAGATTTATATATGGGAAGTCTTGTTTTGGTCGCCGGAAAAGTTTCGCGCATTATCGGTATTGTACCGGGAGTGCCGAAAGGGGTCCGGGGGTCCACCAAGGGGGTCCACCTGCCCCGGGGGGCCACATGGGCTGTAGGGGTGTGCACCTTGGCCTATATGGGCCAAGGGCACAAGCCCCAAGAGGCCCATGCGCCAAGAGATAAGGGAAAGGAAGAGTCCTAAAGGGGGAAGGCACCTCCTAGGTGCCTTGGGGAGGATGGACTCCTCCCTGGCCGCACCCTTCCTTGGAGGAAGGGCCAAGGCTGCGCCCCCCCCTCTCCCTTGGCCCTATATATAGTGGGGGGAAGGGAGGGCAGCAACACCTAAGCCCTGGCGCCTCCCTCTCCCTCCCATGACACATCTCCCTCCTCCCGCAGCGCTTGGCGAAGCCCTGTTGGAATCCCGCTACTTCCACCACCACGCCGTCGTGCTGCTGGATCTCCATCAACCTCTCCTCCCCCCTTGCTGGATCAAGAAGGAGGATACGTCGCTGCTCCGTACGTGTGTTGAACGCGGAGGTGCCGTCCGTTCGGCGCTAGGATCATCGGTGATTTGGATCACGACGAGTACGACTCCATCAACCCCGTTCTCTTGAACGCTTCCGCGCGCGATCTACAAGGGTATGTAGATCCACTCCTCCCTCGTTGCTAGATGACTCCATAGATAGATCTTGGTGACACGTAGGAAAATTTTGAATTTATGCTACGTTCCCCAACAGTGGCATCATGAGCTAGGTTTATGCGTAGTTTCTATGCACGAGTAGAACACAAAGTAGTTGTGGGCGTTGATTTTGTTCAATATGATTACCGTTACTAGTCCAATCTTGATTCGGTGGCATTGTGGGATGAAGCGGCCCGGACCGACCTTACACGTACTCTTACGTGAGACTGGTTCCACCGACTGACATGCACTAGTTGCATAAGGTGGCTAGCGGGTGTCTGTCTCTCCCACTTTAGTCGGATTGGATTCGATGAAAAGGGTCCTTATGAAGGGTAAATAGCAATTGGCATATCACGTTGTGGTTTTTGCATAGGTAAGAAACGTTCTTGTTAGAAACCCATAGCAGCCACGTAAAACATGCAAACAACAATTAGAGGACGTCTAACTTGTTTTTGAAGGGTATGCTATGTGATGTGATATGGCCAAAAGGATGTGATGAATGATATATGTGATGTATGAGATTGATCATGTTCTTGTAATAGGAATCACGACTTGCATGTCGATGAGTATGACAACCGGCAGGAGCCATAGGAGTTGTCTTAATTTATTTATGACCTGCGTGTCAACATAAATGTCATGTAATTACTTTACTTTATTACTAACCGTTAGCTGTAGTAGTAGAAGTAATAGTTGACGAGACAACTTCATGAAGACACGATGATAGAGATCATGATGATGGAGATCATGGTGTCATGCCGGTGACGATGATGATCATGGAGCCCCGAAGATGGAGATCAAGAGGAGCAAAGTGATGATGGCCATATCATGTCACTATTTGATTGCATGTGATGTTTATCATGTTTATGCATCTTGTTTACTTAGAATGACGGTAGTAAATAAGATGATCCCTCATAATAATTTCAAGAAAGTGTTCCCCCTAACTGTGCACCGTTGCGACAGTTCGTTGTTTCGAAGCACCACGTGATGATCGGGTGTTAGATTCTAACGTTCACATACAACGGGTGTAAGACAGATTTACACACACGAAACACTTAGGTTGACTTGACGAGCCTAGCATGTACAGACATGGCCTCGGAACACAAGAGACCAAAAGGTCGAGCATGAGTCGTATGGTAGATACGATCAACATGAAGATGTTCACCGATGATGACTAGTCCGTCTCACGTGATGATCAGACACGGCCTAGTTGACTCGGATCATGTAATCACTTAGATGACTAGAGGGATGTCTATCTGAGTGGGAGTTCACAAGATGAACTTAATTATCCTGAACATAGTCAAAAGGTCTTCGCAAATTATGTCGTAGCTCGCGCTTCAGTTCTACTGTTTAGATATGTTCCTAGAGAAAATTTAGTTGAAAGTTGATAGTAGTAATTATGCGGACTAGGTCCGTAAACTGAGGTTTGTCCTCATTGCTTCATAGAAGGCTTATGTCCTTAATGCACCGCTCAGTGTGCTGAACCTCGAACGTCGTCTGTGGATGTTGCGAACATCTGACATACACGTTTTGATGACTACATGATAGTTCAGTGTGTAATGCTAAATGGTTTAGAATTGAGGCACCGAAGACGTTTTTGAAACATCGCAGAACATATGAGATGTTCCAAGGACTGACATTGGGATTTCAGGCTCGTGCCCACGTCAAGAGGTATAAGACCTCCGACGATTTTCTTAGCCTGCAAACTAAGGGAGAAAAGCTCAATTGTTGAGCTTGTGCTCAGATTGTCTGAGTACAACAATCATTTGAATCGAGTGGGAGTTGATCTTCCAGATGAGATAGTGATGTTTCTCCGAAGTCATTACCACCAAGCTGCTAGAGCTTCGTGATGAACTATAATATATCAGGGACATATATGATGATCCTTGAGATATTTGCGATGTTTGACACCACAAAAGTAGAAATCAAGAAGGAGCATCAATTGTTGATGGTTGGTGAAACCACTAGTTTCAAGAAGGGCAAGGGCAAGAAGGGATACTTCATGAAACGGAAAATCAGATGTTGCTCTAGTGAAGAAACCCAAGGTTGAACCCAAACCCGAGACTAAGTGCTTCTGTAATAAGGGGAACAGCCACTGGAGCAGAATTACCCTAGATACTTGGTAGATGAGAAGGCTGGCAAGGTCGATAGAAGTATATTGGATATACATTGTGTTAATGTGTACTTTACTAGTACTCCTAGTAGCACCAGGGTATTAGATACCGGTTCGGTTTCTAAGTGTTAGTAACTCGAAATAAAAGCTACGGAATAAACCGAGACTAGCTAAAGGTGAGATGACGATATGTGTTGGAAGTATTTCCAAGGTTGATTAAATATCGTACGCTCCCTCTACCATCGAGATTGGTGTTTGCGTTGAGCATAGACACGATTGGATTATGTCTATCGCAATACGGTTATTCATTTAAAGAGAATAATGGTTACTCTGTTTATTTGAATAATACCTTCAATGGTCTTACACCTGAAATGAATGGTTTATTGAATCTCGATCGTAGTGATACACATGTTCATGCCAAAAGATAGTAATGATAGTAGCACCTACTTGTGGCACTGCCACGTAAGTCATATCGGTATAAAACGCATGAAGAAGCTCCATGTTGATGGATCTTTGGGCTCACTTGTTTTGAAAGGTTTGAGACATGCAAACCATGTCTATTGGTGTATATGCATGAAGAAACTCCATGCAAATGGACCGTTTGGACTCACTTGATTTTGAATCACTTGAGACATGCAAATCATACCACATGGGCAAGATGACTGAAAGCCTCATTTTCAGTAAAATGAAACTAGAAAGCAACTTGTTGGAAGTAATACATTTTGATGTGTGCAGTCCAATGAGTGCTGAGGCGTGTAGTGGATATCGTTATGTTCTTACTTCACAGATGATTTGAGTAGATGTTGAGTATATTTACTTGATGAATCACGAGTCTGAATTATTGAAAGGTTCAAGTAATTTCAGGGTGAAGTTGAAAGATCGTCGTGACAAGAGGATAAAAGATCTATGATATGATCATAGAGATAAATATCTGAATTACGAGTTTGGCACATAATTAAGACATTGTGGAAATTGTTTCACAACTAATACAGCCTGGAACACCGTAGCGTGATGGTGTGTCCGAACATCATAACTGCACCCTATTGGATATGATGCATACCATGATGTCTCTTATCGAATTACCACAATAGTTTATGGGTTAGGCATTAGAGACAACCACATTCACTTTAAAAGGGGCACCACGTAATTCTGATGAGATGACACCGTATGAACTATGGTTTAGAGAAACCTAAGCTGTCATTTCTTAAAAGTTTGGGGCTGCGACGCTTATGTGAAAAAGTTTCAGGCTGATAAGCTCGAACCCAAAGCGGATAAATGCATCTTCATAGGACACCCAAAACAGTTGGGTATACCTCCTGTCTCAGATCCGAAAGCAATAAGAGATTGTTTCTAGAATCGGGTCCTTTCTCGAGGAAAAGTTTCTCTCGAAAGAATTGAGTGGGAGGATGGTGGAGACTTGATGAGGTTATTGAACCGTCTCTTCAACTAGTGTGTGGCAGGGCACAGGAGTTGTTCCTGTGGCACCTACACCAATTGAAGTGGAAGCTTATGATAGTGATCATGAAACTTCAGATCAAGTCACTACCAAGCCTCGTGGGATGACAAGGATGCGTACTACTTCAGAATGGTACGTAATCCTGTCTTGGAAGTCATGTTGCTAGACAACAATGAACCTACGAGCTATGGAGAAGCGATGGTGGGCCCGGATTCCGATAAATGGCTCGAGGCCATAAAATCCGAGATAGGATCCATGTATGAAAACAAAGTGTAGACTTTGAAAGAACTACTTGATGGTCGTAAGGCTGTTAGGTACATATGGATTTTGAAAGGAAGACGGACAATGATGGTAAGTATCACCATTAAGAAAGCTCGACTTGTCGTTAAGATGTTTTCCGACAAGTTCAAGGAGTTGACTACGATGAGACTTTCTCACTCGTAGCGATGCTAAGAGTCTGTTGGAATTATATTAGCGATTACTGCATTATTTATGAAATCTTGCAGATAGGATGTCAAAACATTGTTTCCTCGACGATTTTCTTGAGGAAAGGTTGTATGTGATACAACCGGAAGGTTTTGTCAATCCTGAAAGATGCTAATAAGTATGCAAAGCTCCAGCAATCCTTCTAAGGACTGGAGTAAGCATCTTGGAGTTGGAATGTACGCTTTGATGAGATGATCAAAGATTTTGGGTTTATACAAAGTTTATGAGAAACTTGTGTTTCCATAGAAGTGAGTGGGAGCACTATAGAATTTCTGATGAGTATATGTTGTTGACATATTATGGATCAGAAATGATGTAGAATTTCTGGAAAGCATATAGGGTTAGTTGGAAAGTGTTTTTCAATGGAAAGCCTGGATTAAGCTACTTGAACATTGAGCATCAAGATCTATAAGGATAGATCAAAACGCTTAATGGTACTTTCAAATGAGCACATACCTTGACATGATCTTGAAGGGGTTCAAGATGGATCAGTCAAAGAAGGAGTACTTGCCTGAGTTGTAAGGTATGAAGTTAAGAATTAAAGCTCGACCATGGCAGAAGAAAGAGAAAGGACGAATGTCGTCCCCTATGCTTTTGTCATAGGCTCTATACGGTATGCCATGCTGAGTACCGCACCTGATGTGTGCCTTGCCACATATCTGGCAAGAGGGTACAAAGGTAATCTAGGAGTAGATCACCAGATAGCGGTCTAAATTATCCTTAGAGGAATGAGGATATGTTTCTCGGTTATGGAGGTGATAAAGAGTTCGACGTAAAGAGTTACGTCGATGCAAGCTTAACACCTATCTGGATAGCTCTGAGTAGAGATACCGGATACGTATAATGGAGCAACAATTTAGAATAGCTCCAAGTAGAACAGTTATTTGAAATGGCTCCAAATATAGCGTAGTAGCTGCATCTACAAGATGACATAGAGATTTGCGAAGTACATACGGATCTGAAAGATTCAGACCCGTTGACTATAACATCTCTCACAAGCATAACATGATCAAACCCAAAACTCATCGAGTGTAAATCACATGGTAATGTGAACTAGATTATTGACTCTAGTAAACTCTTTGGGTGTTAGTCACATCGGGATGTGACCTTGAGTGTTAATCACATATCAATGTGAACTGGATTATTGACTCTAGTGCAAGTGGGAGACTGTTGGAAATATGCCCTAGAGGCAATAATAAATTAGTTATTATTATATTTCCTTGTTCATGATAATCGTTTATTATCCATGCTAGAATTTTATTGATAGGAAACTCAGATACATGTGTGGATACATAGACAACACCATGTCCCTAGTAAGCCTCTAGTTGACTAGCTCGTTGATCAATAGATGGTTACGGTTTCCTGACCATGGACATTGGATGTCATTGATAACGGGATCACATCATTAGGAGAATGATGTGATGGACAAAGACCCAATCCTGAGCCTAGCACAAGATCATGTAGTTCGTATGCTAAAGCTTTTCTAATGTCAAGTATCGTTTCCTTGGACCATGAGATTGTGCAACTCCCGGATACCGTAGGAGTGCTTTGGGTGTGCCAAACGTCACACCGTAACTGGGTGGCTATAAAGGTACACTACAGGTATCTCCAAAAGTGTCTGTTGGGTTGGCACGAATCGAGACTGGGATTTGTCACTCCGTGTAAACGGAGAGGTATCTCTGGGCCCACTCGGTAGGACATCATCATAATGTGCACAATGTGATCAAGGAGTTGATGACGGTATGATGTGTTACGAAACGAGTAAAAGAGACTTGCCGGTAACGAGATTGAACAAGGTATCGGGATACCGACGATCGAATCTCGGGCAAGTATCGTACCGCTAGACAAAGGGAATTGTATACGGGATTGATTAAGTCCTTGACATCGTGGTTCATCCGATGAGATCATCGTGGAACATGTGGGAGCCAACATGAGTATCCAGATCCCGCTGATGGTTATTGACCGGAGAGTCATCTCGGTCATGTCTGCATGTCTCCCGAACCCGTAGGGTCTACACACTTAAGGTTCGGTGACGCTACGGTTATAGAGATATTAGTATGCGGTAACTCGAAAGTTGTTCGGAGTCCCGGATGAGATCCCGGACGTCACGAGGAGTTCCGGAATGGTCCGGAGGTAAAGATTTATATATGGGAAGTCTTGTTTTGGTCGCCGGAAAAGTTTCGCGCATTATCGGTATTGTACCGGGAGTGCCGAAAAGGGTCCGGGGGTCCACCAAGGGGGTCCACCTGCCCTGGGGGCCACATGGGCTATAGGGGTGTGCGCCTTGGCCTATATGGGCCAAGGGCACCAGCCCCAAGAGATAAGGGAAAGGAAGAGTCCTAAAGGGGGAAGGCACCTCCTAGGTGCCTTGGGGAGGATGGACTCCTCCCTGGCCGCACCCTTCCTTGGAGGAAGGGCCAAGGCTGCGCCCCCCCCCCTCTCCCTTGGCCCTATATATAGTGGGGGGAAGGGAGGGCAGCAACACCTAAGCCCTGGCGCCTCCCTCTCCCTCCCATGACACATCTCCCTCCTCCCGCAGCGCTTGGCGAAGCCCTGTTGGAATCCCGCTACTTCCACCACCACGCCGTCGTGCTGCTGGATCTCCATCAACCTCTCCTCCCCCCTTGCTGGATCAAGAAGGAGGATACGTCGCTGCTCCGTACGTGTGTTGAACGCGGAGGTGCCGTCCGTTCGGCGCTAGGATCATCAGTGATTTGGATCACGACGAGTACGACTCCATCAACCCCGTTCTCTTGAACGCTTCCGCGCGCGATCTACAAGGGTATGTAGATCCACTCCTCCCTCGTTGCTAGATGACTCCATAGATAGATCTTGGTGACACGTAGGAAAAATTTGAATTTATGCTACGTTCCCCAACAGATGATGCAGCAGAACAAGTTCCGCTCAGTGCACACAACCGACATAACCAAAAGAGTGAACTAGGAGCTAGCCGTCTTCGTGCCCGCCATTGGCGACGGACGAGGTGAGCAGTCGATTTGGGGTAGGGGTGGGGTTGTCTAGGATTTTCCCGAAAAAAGAGGTTTAAAGCAACCTCATAGAAAAAGTGTCAATAGAAAGGACGTGGAGTTTCTACGCCCAGGAGCAAATGTTCCTGGTGTGAACAGTAAAATCAAATAAATGCGAAAATAATTCAAAAAATTCTGAATTTTTTTGTGGCATACTTTCACAAATATTAGTTGTGCATGTAAAATTTCATCCCAAAATCACATTGGTGAAAAAAAAAATCTATGCTCTGAAATGTTACTTACAAAAGCATTTTAGAGTTTCGGTTTTGTTTTTTTGGCACACCTTCCACCAATGTGATTTCGCGATGAAATTTTGCATGCACAAATAAACATTTGTGAAAGTATGTCACAAAATAATTTAAGAATTTTTTGAATATGTTTTTGATTTTACTATTCACACCAGGTGCTCCTAGGTGTAGAAAGGCACTTTCGCAATAAAAACACAAAGCTGAAAACAACCGGGCATCAACTTGCACTAAAAATAAAATGACTCAATCACACATTCTACCATTGGATATTCATCTAGTTCAGTTGAAGAAACAACATGCAACCATCTTCTGCTCGATGTAATCACAAATAATGTAGCCCTATTTTCACATGAAATGTAAACCGCCATGATGGCATTTCCCTCAAAAAAAGTAGGGTAGACCAGGTACATATTAAACACTTTGTAGATGGTTTGCATTTTTTAATGAAAAGATAGATTTTTTAAAAAACAAGATCATCGTGACAATTTCATAATGCCCATACTAAAGCGCAAACACCGACACATATTTGTGCCTCATACGACATGGACAAAACTCACAATCATTTACTCCCTCTGTCCCATAATATAAGAGCGGTTTTTTACACTAATGTAGTGTGAAAAACGCTCTTATATTATGAGACGGAGGGAGTACCAAACATATTGGTGATGCTAGTTGGGGTGCTAAATTAAAAGCAACATGCATCGTTCACCACACCAGTGTCGCAGACGGGCAAGATCAGAATAAATGATGAACACAGGCAACAAAGAGGACCACGTACCACATATGCGCACGGCTCACATGAGCGTGCCCTTTGATCACACGCACGAATCTCGCGCTAAACACACACGGGTTGTTCCTGCCAATTACAACGACATGACATGCCGGACATGAAGTCCGACGCATCCCAAGCACCTACGTACGTACGTGCACAGATCTCCCTGCCAGCCGTATGCATTTCCCTCATTCGCTATAGCCGATGCACTCACGTAGCACGGCTACAGGAGCATGGCCGCGGCGGCCAGCAGCGACGGGCCGGCGCACGCCGCCGCTGAGGCTACGGGGGTTGCCGCCGCTGACCCCCACGCCGCGGATGCGGAAGCGTATCCCGCCCCTCCCTTCCGTGACGTCCGTCAGGCTCGCCATGCTGAGCAGAACCACGAGGAATGAGCAGACAACCAAGAAGCGTCCCATCTTCCAATCTCTCGCCTACAACTCGTCTGTACGGGGCCAGCTACTGTTACAACAATGGTGTATTTATGCATGGTCCTGAGACCTGAGCTGACCACCAAGGCCTCCTTTAGTTCATAGGATAGAAAAATCGTAAGAATAGGAAAATCATAAAAATGAGATGACATGTATCTCAAATCCTATGAGTAGAAATAAAAAAAGAGATGCACTTTGATTTACATCATAGGATTTTTTTCATTGAGTCTAGGCTAATGTTTATTTTCCTATGAAATGTGGAGGATAGAAAAAATTCCTTTATAGGAATAGGATTTCATTCCTACAAACCAAAAAGCTCTAAAAGAATTTTTTCTATAAAAATCCTATCCTATAAAATTTCTACAAGATTCCTTTAAATCAAAGAAGGCCCAAACGTGTTTTTCTGTTTTTCGAGGACCGCCAAATGTGTTCACCGCTCCACCAGGAGCCCACGGCCGATTGGTCCGGTGCTTGTTATCCTGGTGTAGAGTTGACATTATCATTTTTCTAGTCTTGTTTAGACGAGGAATCTCTTATCTTGCTTCACTTAAATAGAGGAAACTGATTTGAAATGCCTTCATATAACATTTGCGCGTGATGAGTGGAGGACGGCGCGGCCGTTCAGAGGTTTGATCATTGCGCCTGTCTCTTCCAGGTTGGCAACTGGTCTTTCTAGGAGGTTTTCTCTTTTTTTTTTCTCTGGCATAACTTTCTATCTGTTCATCATACCATGGCAGTATAAAGAACATAGAAATAATAAAATTTACATCCAGCCATCCATGTTCGTTCACAATCTAACAACGACTACAAACAATGTAGCAAGTCAAAGGTGCACCGCCATCATCACCCCTTCTTTATCGGAGCCGGACAAAGCTTATTGTGATAGACAGTCGGCAAGTCGTCGTGTTAAAACCACGCGGGACAAACGTACCAAAATAGCAACCATCGCCGATGAAGAGAAGTATAGATTGAAAAGATCCAATATGTAGACACACGAACGAAGAAGAACAAGGGCCACGGTCCCTCCCGCCGGACACAAAAAATCTAAACAAACACTAAACAACTAGAAACGGAGCAAGATCCATCCCGCCGGCAAGGGCCATGGTCCACCGCGCCTGCATGGCCCTTAGGCCACCGGAGATGAGGCAGACCGGCGGCGGTACCAGCGGAATTCGGGCTAACAATGAGGCTTTGGGGTTTGTCTCGGAAACTTTGGGTACAAATGTAGATGCATTTTTGTAATTTGTATATGCAATTGATTCCCACCGTAACTTAAACGTGCACCACTTTTATTAGTGTGTTTTGTTATGTTATGATCCAAATTCATGTATAAAGATAAAGACTAACTTCTGACGAGCGGTCGGAGCGAGGCCCGTTGTCGGTAGGCTGGGCCGAAGCGGACGCACGGGATAAGTTGAACAATTGTAAATCCCCAGAATTTGTAACCTCCCCCATAGTGAAGATTTGCCGGTTTCCCCTTCGTGTTGGAGGGTTTTCCGCGTTAATTTTTTGTTTCCATGTGTTTGATTTCGTTCTTCATCATGTTTGATTGTGTGTCGTATCTCTATCACGTTTGCCCTAATGACTCAAGTATTGTACTCTTGAATGTCTTGTAGGACGTCGAAATATGAAAATCATCATCTAGATTTTTTAAGTGCAATATGTCCAGGTCCAGACGACCAATTCAACACTTGAATGGTCTGATGAATGCATATACTCCCTCTGTCTCGGTTTATAGAGCGTGTGCGTAGTTTTAGGTCATCAATTTGACTAACTAAATATGAGCTATATGTCACCAAAAGTATATCATTAGATTCTTAAGTGGATATAGTTTCTAAACATATATTTTTCATCCAATATGATACATATTTAGCTAGTTAAATTGTCAATCTAGAACGATGCGCATGTCTTATAAACCGAGACGGAGGAAGTATTGTGCCTCGCATGACCTTTGCACTTCGGAACTCGGACGACGATTTTAAGAATTCAATGACCTACAGACTACAGTGAACTACAGTACAGTTTGGTCTGAATCTTTTGCTACAGATCACTCCGCAATCAGCGCCGCATCATGTGGAATTGTTTGTGAAGTTGGGAGTTCCACCCCGATAAGAGAAGGGACTGTCTATTCTACATCCGGATGAAATCTAATTCGTTTTCAGCCATATTTTTCAGCCAACTAAAGGATGACAAGTGTCATATGTCTTGTGTCCCTGTTCCTTTGTTCTTTCTACCCCGCAAATTGCCTCTGCCCCGCAAATCACTTCTAAACAGGTCCATACACTAAACTATAAACGGTACACGCTCTGAGCAATTCAAACCCGTACAGAAAGCAGATAAAAGGGTTAAAATCTAACAAAAGGTGGACTAAGCTAACTACAGGAGGATGAAAAGGACCAAAACTGATGGCATCTAACCACAAGCCGAATTACAGAAAAATTACAGTTGCTGCTGCTGTGAATCAACTATACAAAGGCCCAAAATTACACTAATAATTACAGTGTAAAAACCATGGAAATACACAGTAATTCCACTAAAAATGCCACTTGCAAATACAGAGCAAAAATCCACTAGAAGTACACTGTAAACCCACTAACATTTACAGTGTAAATTCCACTAACAATTACAGTGTAAATTTCACTGAAAATGCACAGTAATTACACTAAAAGTACACTGTAAATACCACTTAAAACACACAAAAGAATTACACTGCAATTCCACTGAGAAAGTGCTAAATTTACCCCAGAGAAGCGGCACCAGAGAGGGCGATTCCTCCATGATCTAGAGTTCTAGACACAAACATGGCTGGAGAAGCAAAAAAAAAAATCACAGGTAACCCCCCCCCCCCCCCCCCCCCCCCCCCGCGTCTCCTGTGCATTCATCACCTCCTGTCGTCTCTCTCCTGCCTGAACAAATCTGGAAGAAAGAACATACCTCTAGCTAGTGAATCATTACATAGGATAAGTTAAGCACAAAATCTACACAGATCGAAAATAAGAACATAATCACACAAAAGCATGAAACAGGAGAAACCCTAGGAACAACTAGGATATGGTCGCATGAACTAGTTGTCTATGATCACAGGAAAACTGAAAACTACATGCCCAGATCATAGATTTCTGGATTTGCAGAAATAAACACACTACAGGGATCAAAACATGCTCAGGAAGCTAGCAATTCCATTTTGGGAAAACTAGTTAAAAACATAAAAGGGGGAGGATTGCTCCAGTTGAGAGAAAATATGACTATTTTCACACCCTTTGGAAACTGAAAAACCAAACACTGTTAAGACACTTTAATCTACTTGTTTTAGACACTTTCTACCTGTTCTTAAATAGTTGTGATTGAAGGACTGAATTTAAGTAACTTTAGAAGTGTAAACTACTATGATCGGATGCTTGCTTACACTGAATATTGACATGCATTAACATGAGCACTAAAAATTGAAATTAACAGGAAAAAGGACAAACACAATCAGGCTAAAAACATTCACACTAGAAGGCACTCACACAAGTAGCAACAAACAAAAAGAATCTATAAAAATGATTACATATTTACAGTTCAGAACTAAAAGGAGAAATTTGTGACTGTTAGATCAAATTACTGGGACCTTCTCTGCAAAATTACTCTGCACTTATTTACAGTTCAAAACTGAATACTTGTTTGCATTAATAGATAATTTACTCAAAATATTGAGTGCAGGTGCCTACAATCAAACCAAATGCAATGAAATCCAGCATCAAAGGACATGCGATGTACCTCAATGAAGATGAAGTTGATTTCCTTAACATATGGCTTTCTAGTAGCAGAAAACAATCCTGAAAACAAAAAAAGTTATCAAAAACATGCTTTCTTTAACTAGAGTCTTGACAAATAACAGAGTGGATCATACTCTTTTACTGAGCTACTTCAGGTGGTTCATACCGCTTTTAAACGGACCCGCACCAAGATGTTATTGGATCCACACCCCAACTCTTTTCAACCCACACAGGCAAAGCAGCGAGAAAGGAGAAAAAGAACCCAGGCAATACTTTCCCATCTCTAATCTACTAACCACACACAATTAAAATGAAAATGACAAAAACCACTAAAATTACACTATAAAATCAACTAAAATTACACTAAGATTTACACTTTAAATACCGCTGTAAATCCAGTTTGAATCCACTGTAAAATCTACTACACTAAGAAAAACACTGAAAATACGGTAGGAATTACAGTGTAAATCCAGTAGGAATTACAGTATAAATCTACCTAGAATTACACTGTAATTCTACCTAGATTTACAATGTAAAATCGACCTGGAATTACATTGTAAATATAGTAGGAATTACAGTGTAAATACCTAGATTTACACTGTAAAATCGACCTAGAATTATAGTGTAAATATAGTAGGAATTACAGTGTAAATTCACTTAGAATTTCACTGTAAATCTACCTAGAATTACACTATAAGAATTGCAGTTTTGAACAAGCCAACAAAAATGAACACTAACCAACAGTAAGGAAGTGCTAAAATTACTGTGTAAACTACTTTGTAATTTAGTGTGTGAACCCGCTAAGAATTACTATGTAAGACCAATTAACATACAGTGTAATTCCACTGGGCATTACAGAGCAAAATCAACAAATAATTACACTACAACCCATCAGGGACTACAGTCAAAAAACTGGAAGAGGACATGACCAGAAATAAATCCACTTCATCATAGCAGCACATGCCCTGAGCGGGTACATACCCCATCTTTATCAGAGCCAGACTAGAAAAAAGCAGCTAAAAAGCATAGCCTAAGACTTTCTTGAAATCATGATCATCCATTTGACGTTCCTGCAGTTAACAGATGAAACAAATGAATGAACTAGAAAACCGGAACAAATAAACTACCAAACAAGAAATAAAAGAAATAAAAAATCAAATTAGAAATATAACCTCCGAATCTTGAAAAGGATCATCCTCAGCAAAATCATTGGGGACAAAAGGATCCCCATCTGAATCATCACAATCTTGAACACAAGCAGCAGAAGTGCCCTTACCAAAAGCCTTCATGAGTCTCCCCATACTTTAATCTATAACCTAAATATGTACAAACACAAAGAAAAGGACAAAATGTCTGAGATGAAATGGCAAAAGGGATAAAACATAACAAAAATATAAAGAAGAAATGCATTGATAGCATTTACAATCTACATCTCTTTTATTTCACTACATAACCCACTAGTGAAGAAATCCCATGCGAATTACAGTGGAAACCAACTGAGAATTACATTGTAAATACATTGTAATCACCCATTAAGAAAATACACTGGAATTCCGATGAAGATTACAGTGTACATCCGAATATAATTATACTCTAAATCCTCAAGAAAATACACTGGAATCAGATGCATCACAAGAACATACAAACTAGCGGTGCATCACAAGAACAGTCACAATTCCTCTGCTACTCAATTAAAGTGTAAATTACACTGAATTTACACAGTAAAACCAGCTATGAATTACACTGTAAATTTGCTGACAAATACACAGTAAATCCAAAACGCAATTCCACTATAAAAATTCAAGTGAATTACACTATAATTCCACTAGCGAATACAGTGCAAATTCATGGCAATTACACTGTAAATCAGCTATCAAATTACATTGTACATCACTGACAAATACACTGTAATTCCACTAACAAATACAGTGCAACCCCACTGACAAAAATACACTGCAATTAGGACATATACACTATTATTCCACTAGCAAATATAGTGCAAATACACTGAAATTACACTGTAAAATAACCGGGGATTACACTACAAATTGCTTTGGATTTACACTACAAATATACTACCTATCCACAAGAAAATTACACTGGAAATCCAGTACGGATTACAGTGAAAATCAATGAAAATCCAGTATGAATTACACTGAAAATCACTCTAAAAAACAATGGGGATTGCACTGTAAATCCAAAATAGAAATTACAGAGTAAACCACATACCCACTAACCGATACCAGTGAAGAGAAATGGTCTAGGGATTAAAGGCCAGGGAACAGAATACATCCGTTCGAATTGACTGAATACATCAAAGTACTACAACTAAGCAAGCCAGCCTCACATGAACAACTCGAACTCCAACATCCAATCAATTATAGATCAGCACATCGAACTGACACACATCCCAGCTACGGCAGCTACCGCGCTTAGCAGAACAATCAAACGCATCCCAGAAACAGTGCAACCTAAACAAATCTACACGGAAAAAAGCTGCGGGGGATGGATACAATCATCAAATCTGACAGACAAAACCAACTCCCTACCTAACAGATCACAAGAACAACAAAAAGGGAGGGGGGGGGGGGGGGGGGGGGGGGGACTGAATCCGACGAACAAAATCGCCAGCGACGGAAATGGGGACGGATCGGTGCGGGGCCGAGAGATGCCGCAGATCCCGCCGGCAGGAACAGAAGGGAGGCGGAGGAAGCGGGGTAGCACGAGGGAGAGCGCGGACGAGTCACCACCAAAACACTGGATCGAGCGGTGAGGCGGAGCTCCAAATCGCCATGGCTATCTCTCTCTCGCTCGACTCTGTTCGGGGTTGCGTGTTCGGCTGGGAGGAGGGCGACAGTGTCAACCACACAGACACGCGGGTTGCGATGGAAAAAATAACGGGTCAACCACACGGATCCGATAAAAGAAACGAGACAAATAACGAGTCACACACACAAATCTCCACACACAGATCTTAGGGCATAGAAAACGGATGAAGGCGAATTGTTTTCATCGGCATGTAAATTAGCAGATCCGTAAGAGAATCAGGATGCCGGGAGCAGCGTCTGCCGGAGAATTTGGTACAGAGCTCTGAGATATCCCTTGTGCTGTTCTTCCTCCGGCAGCCTCAGCATGCTCGCCACCTCCTCGAACTTCTCCCGAGCCAGGACCACCTCTGCCGGCGACGCCACGGCGGACACCGAACCCGGCAACACCCTGACGTCCCTGTGGAGCTCCGGCGGCGACAGCGCCCACTGCATCGCCCAGATGCAGAGGGGCCGCATGTAGTGTAGCGACCGGTACCCGCTGCCGCCGTCGGCCGTCCACGCCTCCGGCATCTGGAACGCGTACCCGAACCCGTCCCTGTCCCACCCGGCGTCGTGCGCGCCCTTCGCCGTCCGGAACGCCGCCTCCGTCATGCCCTCGTGGACCATGGCGGCGGCCACGGCGTAGGTGACCCCGGGCCACACCTCCCTGGATTGTATCGAGGACGCGTCCACGGCGCCGTCCGGCCGCATCCCGTTCACGGCGCCCACCGTGCCGCCCTGCACCCGCATCACGTTGTAGTCCAGCACCGTCGCCAGCGCGCTGCGTGCCTTCTCCTCCTCGATGATCGGCTCCAGCCCGCACGCGCGCGCGTACCACTGCCCGGCGAGCTGGTCGGCCATGATGGACTTGCTGTTCGTGCTGCCGCTGTTGTCGTAGTCGAAGTAGGCGCCGTTCCAGAGCTCGCCGTCGTACACGCGCCGCGCCCGCCCGTACCGCTCGAGGAAGTACCCCTCGGAGCCGCGGTCGCCGACGACGCGCGCCATGGCGGCGGCCGCCTGGAGGGCCGCGACCCAGAGGCCGCCGGTGTAGGCGCTGACGCCGGAGACGGACCAGAAGTCGTAGGTCTGGTCGGGGCGGCCCTCGTTCTCCACCATGCCGTCCCCGTCGCGGTCGAACTGGTGCATGTACGCCATGGCCAGGTAAACCGCGGGCCACACGGCGGCCGCGAACGCGGCGTCCCCGGTGGCCGCGACGTCGCGGTAGACCTGGAGGACGAACTTGGGGTTGAGGTCCTTCCAGCGCGCCGGGTCGTGGATCATGTAGGCGTTGAGCTGGAACCAGGGGTCGCGCAGGCCGACGTCGTGCGGCACGGCGCCGAGGACCTTGCGCGGGACGGTGGCGCCGTCGAGGGTGCGCATGGGGCGCGGGTCGTGGTGGAGGACGGCCCTGGCGAAGTCGCGCTGGAGGCCCAGCTCGATCTCCGGGAAGAGGGAGAGCAGCGCGAAGGAGGCGTAGAAGTGGACGTCGTACGTGTTCCACAGGTGGTACTCCATCCCCTCCAGGTACAGGAACCGCCCCACGCTCTCCTCGCCGTCGCCGAGCAGCGCCGTGCCGAACGCCGACGATGCTTCCAGCCGCTCCTCCGCCGTCGCCATTGCGCGCAGGATGCCGTCCGCTGCAGGATCACCTGGACGGAACCCGTCTAGAGAGAAGGACTCCGTCGTCGATCCGTGCTTTGAGTTTGAGGAAGCAAAGCTGGTCTTCTTCGGAGGCAGCCCATCTGTGTGACAATGAAAAGTTAAGATTTTGGGCCATTGTCCAAGATAAACATGTGACCTCAGAGTTCAGTTGGATCAGTGTTAATTGCCTGTCCAAATTGTGCCTCCAGCGTTGAGATAGTAAAGCTCGTTGAACAGCGCAACCGGGTACCTGAAAAAGAATCGTGTCACCACCTGATCTAGAACCCAAATCATGATCAAGTCGATACAACATTTTTTCATCTAATGGCACAAGTCAGTACAGAAATTAGTCAGTGATCAGTTCAGTAATTAGTCGGTTTAATGGAGAAAATATATTGGTGATTGACCCTGAGCTTGGTCTGAATTTCTCACCATTCAGGCAGCCTCTTGTCATGCAGAACAGGCCTCTGCCACTCCTCGATCAGAGACTCCCACTTCATGTGTTCTACATGCAAACACAACACAAGAATGCTTTAAGAAATCTTAATCCTAAGAGGGATTTCAGAAATCTTCACCGGCCAATGATCCTTGGAAATCTCACCGAGAAGGGCGTCGTGGGCCAATTGTTCAGCGGCCGCGTCCCTATCCAGGCCGAGGAACTTGGTGTACCTCCGGTGGTAGGTTCTCCCGGCGGGGAACTTCACCTCGGGACACGACCACGAGAGCGCGAACGACACCGCACGCGTGCCTCCCGCCGGCACCGTCGTCGTCGCCGCGACCGCCGCCCCGATGGACGATCCAGGCCTCGACGACGCCGACGCTCTGGGCGCCCCGCCGAAGGCGCCGCGGTTCTTGGCCTCCTCCCACATGTCCTTGGCCGTGAACTGCTCGCCGCCGGGAACGGACGGGCCCATCGCGAAGGACGGGCAGCAGGTGACGCGGACACCGCCGGTCTCCTGAGACGCAATCGCGAACGTCACCGGAGGGTGCCCGTCCGCCGTCCTGTGGTGGAGGAGGACGCCATGGACGCCGTCTCGCGCTCTGCACGCACCAAGGAAAGAAAGACATGCTCATTGTCAGAGAGATTTGCTGTCTGTTAACACATCGCCTCAGACGAATCTGTCGCGGCCGTTACTTCATCCTGGAGTTGGTGTGATTCCCGGTCAGTTCCGATTTTCCACCCACGGAATTCTACACGGATGAACAAGGAAATTAAGGCCGAATCCTTGCTGCAAAGTACAGAGATGTTGTGTACTTGTGTCAGTTGTGAAGAGCAGAGTGTTGGCTTGCACTTACTGCCCATGTGAAGAGCAATGTGACATCTGCGGGTGTGCTCCCTGAATTTTGTACCTGGTGCAAGCATCGAAGGTTTTAAGGTAAGGTAAGCGCTGAACAACAACTAATGTGGGATGATTGGATTAGTTTTCTGAAGAAGGAAATGTACCGTAAAAGTGAAAACCGCAACCGGGAAGCTGCTTTCTTTGTAGTTGTGAGGGATGAAGGGTGATATCTGACGGCAGGTGATCTTGATTTCAAGGTCAGGCTCACCTACATTGCAGTTATGGAACATAGATTAGTAGGTTCTGCCAGACAAAGCTAATCGACACAAATATCTCTGTCAGGTAAATTGGCACTGATGTACTGTCAGTCAGAATTGTACCATCATAGACAGTCCAGGATCTTGGGAACAAGCCATGGTAAGTGCAATTCTTCTCTCTCAGTTTCCAGTCCCAAGATCCGATACCGGCTTTATCAATTCCCCTGCAAATTTGCAGAGTAATGGGTATCGCGGGCTGGCATAATCAGATGAATGAAATGCAGGTGAACTTGTTACGCTTTCACTGCTTACTTCAGGACATCGGCCTTCGGTGCCGACAGCACCGTGGAGTAGCTCTTCCCGCCGGGACGCGAAACGAATGCCTAGACAAGTAAAAGTATTGAAACATAAGACGTTTTCCCACGGTTAATTGAGCATTGCAAGTCATGAAAGCAAGTGTAAATTTATTACGGAGAACTGGTTGGCCAGGATAGGCTTCTCTTCAAACATCCTGGGGAATATTTGGAAATGCTGGAAGTACCCTCTGTAGCTTCTCCCTATGCTTCCTGCACTGAAAAAAGAAGACGAGAAATGTGCTTTGAATACAAGTGCCATCTGAAGTTCAGTTAACTGCATGAATGTGACAACCAAGGCAAAGTTTCAGGGTAAAATCAAGGCCAGAAACAACGGAAGTACTTGCCCTAGTGCGCCGAGGGGTACCCCGCGGTAGCAGTTGTCCATCCATTTCCTGAAAGGATCATAGACCGAAGCCTTGGCAGAAAAACAAGATAATGATTGTTCAGCAATTTCACTGAGTACTGACTAAGCAGAATAATTTGCACCGACAATTTTAACAGCAGGTGCATGCTAGTGGACAGATTAGCTGAATGTTAAATGACAGAAGAGTGACTCACTTGGCCTTTCGCGCTTTCTTGGACGTATAGTCGAAGCATTTTGGCAATAAAGGGCACCTACAGCACAACCAGGATCATGGTCAGCATTCTTGGCTCTAAACGCGAAAGCCAAAAGCTACGGTCCGTGTTCATATGCTTACTTACCATTGTCATGAGATCATTCATGGTCATGCTAAACTTAGCAACCTTCTTGCCTTCATCATCGAATTTCCTCTGCCAAGTTCTTGCTGGTGGCTGAGCACAGTCGACGTGCAAGTATGCCTGAAGTAAAAACAACCATGTCAGACCAGTTTACTTGCTCACGACATATAAGATACTCCCTCTGTCTCAAAATAAGTGTCTCTGATTTAGTACAAGTTATACTAAATCAGTGAACGGAGGGCTTATAACGGATTGAAACAATCAGCGGCATCTTAATTAGAAAATCATCGAAAAATACAATTGGTCACAAGTTGAAAATCCTAGAGGAGAAGAACATTGAGCTCCACTTGAAAAGTACATTCAGTCGAGTAATTTGCACCATATTAAGGGGTGGCAAAAGAACTAGAAGTGCTGTTGCAGGAGATACCTCTGTTCGCTCTGACTCTGAACTTGCCATCTTCAGAAACCGATGAAGGAGCTAGTTCCATTGGAATAAAAATACACACGATCAACAACCAGAAGAACGGTATTTTACTCAATCAAACAAACATAAAACAAACCAAGCATCTACTCCCTCCGTTCTAAATTACTCGTCATAAAAATGAATGTATCTAGAACTAAAATACATCTAGATACATCCATACCCGCGACAAGTAATTGGAACGGAGGGAGTATGTATGCACTGAGAGCAACCTACACAAGAGGAGGAGACAAAATACCTGAACCTGAAATGCTCAGCTCTTTCAGGGGCTACTCAAGTTTGCTGTTTATATAACTCATTCGAGAGCAAGATGACGAAAATGAAGAAGCAGCCGTCCGAGCTGACGAAAATGAAGAAGCAGCCGTGCGAGCTGACTAGACCGATGATGAAGATGACTAGACGGATGGGGTGGCGTCAGATTAGATATTTTGGGTTGTTTGTAGGTGCGTGGAGAAAAGCAGGCACATCACTGTCGTCAATAATGAGTTCACTCAGGGACGGAGCCAGGATTTGAACATGGGGAGGGGGGGAGGGCGAAAGAGATAATTACCACACACATAATATATACATATCGTCTCACATAAAATCACATTGTATATAATAATTTGTGTATGAGAAAATAATGCATGTTTTGCAACTGTTGGTGTAAATGTACCTCTACATTTACCTATATAATCATATGATTAGCGAGTTGAATTCAGAGTTTTAGTGTAAAGCGTTTTAACTTGAAGCAAATGGCTTGAAAAGAGCAATGTGTTTTTTTTGTTCAGAAAAATACAGCTAAACCGAGAGAAAAGATAAAGTATATCTTTATCTATCGTCGAGTAAACACATGTAACTACATCTACTACTAACTAATGCTTTAGGGCTTACCATATCAGACCATATCAATAATATGTTGATGTCAAAATAATAATAATAATAATAATAATATGTTTATACCTCATGAAACGATCCATTCCCGCCATGGAAAATGGCACATGCTTGTGGCAAGCCGGCAACAGAGATCAGGGGCGGCCATTACAACGTCACTGTTTACTCAAGTTTGGATGGGGAGGACATGCAACGATCACAGACAATTGTGCTTCCTGATGGTGGCTGATGGTAGCAAGCGGGCGGCGGCAATATTGGGAATCTGAGACCAAATCGTGTGAGCTAATTTTTTATTCATGTAGTTCTACAATTACAACCTCTAGGGTTTGAGTCTTCGGGAGACACCTAATCTAATGCTGAAAAGTAAAAAATAACCAACCTTTTTACCCTCGCTTGGTTGCTCGTCTGTGCGGCCAGCCGGCAAGAATGCGTGATCGACACATCGATACGTCTCCTGTCCTTTTCCCTTCTCGAAGGACAGATTTGATAGAAGATCTAACAGATGACCGGCGGCAGGCCCGATCGAGGAGCAGTTTTTTTTAGCAGGTTGGCAACGAAACGATTAGATTTACAGGATATCTGAACCGTGCGTATTGGTTCCTAGCCTTTTTTTGAGGGATTACTGCTTCCTAGCTTGGCCCCTTTGTTTCCATTGTGGGCTACCTTTCATTTCATTTTTCTGGAATTTGGGCCTTTAGGCTGCAATCGCTTGTGACAGCAGTACATGGGCTTTGGCTATGCGAGGCACGGGGGGCGAAGCAAGTGTACGAAGAAATATTAGCGACAAATTGATCGCTATTAAGATGCGACACGATCTTTAGGGGGGGTCTCGCCCCCCCCTCGTCCCCCCTTGAATCCGTCTCTGAGTTCACTATTCATGCTCCCAATCACGATCCTCACTGACAAAAATCTTTTCGAATGATCAACCATATAGTTGTGCAGTTTCAGATTGTAAAATGGACCTGGTTCCCGCATCATGTCAGAAGGGACAATTTTTTTGCCGATACAGCTAGTTACTCCCTCCGTTTTTAAATATTTGTCGTTTTAAAGATTTCAAATGAACTACCACATACGGATGTATATAGACATATTTTAGAGTGTAGATTCACTCATTTTGCTTCGTATGTAGTCACTTGTTGAAATCTCTATAAAAACAAATATTTAAGAACAAAGGGAGTAATTATTACTAGAGGCCCTCCATGATGTGTGCCACACACTAGTGGTGTTTCTTGACCTGTACAATCAAAATTGCAGCCGGGGTCTGGACAATGAGTATGTTCTATGTTGTACATTTTTGTAATCCACTGGCTGGCGGCTTGGCGCACAGGGCTCCATAGGATAAAGTAGCTAAAATTATTGCAGTACAAAAAATGATTTTCTGTTAAAGTGTCGCTTTTCCTACCTCCATGTTTAGCGCTTGGCAGCCACTGCCCACTAGTAGCAGCCAGTTGTTGACTTCCAAGTTCAAAGTTTCTTTCTTGTTGACTTCCGGCCATATATTACAAGTCAAGCAATCCTTACTGGAGCATTATTTAAAAACAAAAACTACACACAGATCCTTAAGACTAGCCACAATGGATAGTAACATAGAGTAGTAATATGCATATGTTACTAGTCTATGTTACTGACTCTATACTGGAGAGTAACATATGTGTGGTAACATGTAATACATTATTTATTAGGCTATAGACTCGTCTTGCCTTGATATGTGTGATGTTACTCATACTACTAGTAACTAGCTATGTTACCACATGCATCTCTTTCTCCATTTATTGCTTGCCACATCATCTATTTTATCTAAATATATGTGATGTTACTACCTATGTTACTTCCACTGTGGGTAGTCTAAGAAAATGAATGTCATTTTTAGCGCGCACTCGTCCATGGTGCACGATGAGTAAAGCTTGTTACCGTCTTTAGACCTATGAGTAAAATCTATCAAGGATTCAAGGGGATTCAACTTCCGCTTTTTGTGAAAGTGTGGATCGGGATCTCCTCTAGCTCTTCCTAAAGTTTGGACAACATTGGTTAGCTACGGACAGAGATCTCCTAAAAAATAGAGGAGAGATGAATGAAGCCGTCACCTTCCTCGTGGGATGAAGGTGGACTTAGGTATGTGACACTAAAAATCCAACCGTTATGCACATAGTTTGCATATCCCGGAGAGTCCGGATTGTCACGGAGGTTCTATGCATGCTACAACTCTGGAGTTGCATGATTCTAAATACCCCAGAGGCTGACCAGAGGTAGCCCGATTGTTCTAGACCCCGGAGCTTTCTAGGATGGCATCTATACATGCTCTACGCTTTTCAGAGAGTTGCGACTTGGGATTTGCAAGCTCCAGGACAACCCGAAGGCTGGCCAGATGTTTCGGGCCCTGGACCTCTGTCCCATATTAAGTGTTGCTCAAACGTATGTATCTGAGGGAAAACGAAACATGGGATTTATAAAACCTATCTCTTACTTTGGGTGAGTTTTGTTGATGCAATATATGTGTGTAAGTGAGTAGATTTCCACCTCTTCCTCCAAAGCGCATGACAGTATGACTTTCCTAATGACCGAAACAAGTCGAAAATCATTGGGATGTTTCTCTTTTAACATTATTATGAATAGGGGCCTCCCACAATGCTTGCTTGGCTTTAGATGATCCAATACATTGTTTATAGACTCAAGCACATAGTGACATCACTAATCATTAACACCAAAACCACTTACAATGTGTTTGGCAATATTGGAAGAGGGATGTGAGTTTAGAGCAAGGAGTTGTAATGGGATTAAACATGGGATGAGTTGTTTGATTCACGGAAATATGGGATGAGTCGTTTTATTCATAATCTCTGTATGACGCCTGATAGGAATTATGTGTGGAGATTTGAGCCAAAGGGGCTAGATAAGAGAAGATAATGTAAGTTATGATGAACTCACCAAAACAATTCCCTTTCAACTCCCACCCCCTCACTTGCTAATAAAATGGTGGGAGTTCGAATATAAATTCCCATATCTAATCCGTTCTAATTATAAACCCCCCTGACAAAACGACGGACTTAAAGTAGCGTACCTCATCAATTCTCACGCTCTACCTCTAATTACCCCAACCATCGAGCTCCACCATCGGTGTCATCTCTCCAACTCATGTTGTTGTGATTGCTTATTTATTGGTAGATAACAATGCCACGGACTATCTAACACCTTCCATGAACTATACTTATGTTATTTGATTGCTAGCATTAGACCTTTCATGAAGTATATGTATGTTGTTTGATTGCCAGAACCAGACCTTTCATAAAGTATACATATTTTCCTTTTTAAGGGTATCATATTTTGCTTGACTGTGCATCAGGGTTATGTTGTGATGTCAGTGATCCTCTTCTTCACGCGAAGCAAGCACTTCTTCACATCATCGTCCAAGAGGTTGATGTCTTGCAACATGATTCTCGACTCCTCCATCTCTCTTGCTAGCTGCAACTTCTCTTTCTCGAGCTTAAGAGCATGCATTGTCACCGTTTGGTCAAGATCCCATTTGGCAACCTTCTCTTGCCTCTCCAATTTCATTGTGTTCTTCTTCAAGATCAACCTCTCCTGGTCGAACTCCATCTTCTCCCTTTGCACGACAATGAACATCTTGTACCTTTCCTCATTCTTCACCTCCTTAGTGAAGGAAATATGCCCTAGAGGCAATAATAAAGTTATTATTTATTTACTTATATCATGATAAATGTTTATTATTCATGCTAGAATTGTATTAACCGGAAACTTGATACATGTGTGAATACATAGACAAACAGAGTGTCACTAGTATGCCTCTACTTGACTAGCTCGTTGAATCAAAGATGGTTAAGTTTCCTAGCCATAGACATAAGTTGTCATTTGATTAACAGGATCACATCATTAGAGAATGATGTGATTGACTTGAGCCATTCCGTTAGCTTAGCACTTGATCATTTAGTATGTTGCTATTGCTTTCTTCATGACTTATACATGTTCCTATGACTATGAGATTATGCAACTCCCGTTTACCGGAGGAACACTTTGTGTGCTACCAAACGTCACAACGTAACTGGGTGATTATAAAGGTGCTCTACAGGTGTCTCCAAAGGTACTTGTTGAGTTGGCGTATTTCGAGATTAGGATTTGTCACTCCGATTGTCGGAGAGGTATCTCTGGGCCCACTCGGTAATGCACATCACTATAAGCCTTGCAAGCATTGTAACTAATGCGTTAGTTGCGGGATGATGTATTACGAAACGAGTAAAGAGACTTGCCGGTAACGAGATTGAACTAGGTATTGAAATACCGACGATCGAATCTCGGGCAAGTAACATACCGATGACAAAGGGAACAACGTATGTTGTTATGCGGTTTGACCGATAAAGATCTTCGTAGAATATGTGGGAGCCAATATGAGCATCCAGGTTCCGCTATTGGTTATTGACCGGAGATGTGCCTCAGTCATGTCTACATAGTTCTCGAACCCGTAGGGTCCGCACGCTTAAAGTTCGGTGATGATCGATATTATGAGTTTATGTGATTTGATGTACCGAAGGTAGTTCGGAGTCCCGAATATGATCACGGACATGGCGAGGAGTCTCGAAATGGTCGAGACGTAAAGATCGATATATTGGAAGGCTATATTCGGACATTGGAAATGTTCCGAGTGATTCGGGTATTTTTCGGAGTACCGGGGAGTTACGAGAATTCGTCCGGGTAGTCAATGGGCCTTAATGGGCGTTAGTGGGAAGGAGAGGCAACAGCCAGGAGGTGGCGCACGCCCCTCCCAAGCCCAGTCCGAATTGGACAAGGGGTTTGGGGCGCGGCCCCCCTCTCCCTTCCTTCTCCACTCCCCCTCCTTTCCCCCTTCTCCTAGTTTGGCTAGGAAAGGAGAAAACCTACTCCTACTAGGAGTAGGAATCCTACTCCCTTGGTGCACCCCTCCTCCTCCCTCCCTCCTTTATATATGGGGGCAGGGGGGCACCCCAAGACAACAATTGATCATTGATCTCTTAGCCGTGTGCGGTGCCCCCCTCCATCATAATCCACCTCGATCATATCGTAGCGGTGCTTAGGTGAAGCCCTGCGTCGGTAGCATCATCATCACCGTCACCACGCCGTCATGCTGACGAAACTCTCCTGTGAAGCTTTGCTGGATCGGAGCTCGCGGGACGTCATCAAGTTGAACGTGTGCAGAACTCGGAGGTGCCGTGCGTTTGGTACTTGGATCGATCGGATCGTGAAGACGTATGACTACATCAACCGCGTTGTGCTAACGCTTCCGCATTCGGTCTACGAGGGTACATAGACACACTCTCCCCTCTCGTTGCTATGCATCACCATGATCCTGTGTGT
This sequence comes from Triticum urartu, assembly GCF_056163025.1. Lineage (NCBI taxonomy): Eukaryota > Viridiplantae > Streptophyta > Magnoliopsida > Poales > Poaceae > Triticum > Triticum urartu. The sequence continues at coordinate 554,137,896 of NC_141875.1, read as the reverse complement.
GCGTAGGAATTTTTTGAAATTACTACATTCCCCAACAGTGGCATCCGAGCCAGGTTTATGCGTAGATGTTATATGCACGATTAGAACATGTTGACACACGAACACGTCACGTGTACCCTCGACGCCGGGGGTGATGCACCACAGCTCACGTCGAAGGAGACCCGACCGACAGCGCGATACGCAAGACAGTCAGCGGGCGCTTTTGAAGACCCGAAACCCCACCCGCCCGGGAGGGACCCCGTCAGGGAGTGCGGCAGCTATGGGCTGCCCTAGGTCGATTCGCTCGCCCCTAGAGCCTCGTGGATCGCTGCCCTCCAACGTGAAGAACGAACGAAGAACGAGAAAGAAAGATACAAGGGTAGGGGATAAAGATAGATGAACACAAAAGTGTAATAGATTGATTGGTTCGATTGGTGTTGTTCAATCAGCCATCACCCCCAACATATATAAGAGGTGGATGGACTTCCCGTACAAGCAAAGGATTCATCTAGGCTTTCCTTACAAAAAATTACATCAATTCACGTCCTAGAGTCCTAATTCTATTCCAACTCGGATTCAGTCTGAATCTGGCCCAACTTCTGTCTTCCTCCTTGCGCGGGCCGCCGAGCTTGCATATGACCTCTGATCAAGACGGCCCAAATATGAAACTTGTGCGCCTCGACGAGACGAACAATTCTTATGTTGAACACTTTTCCAAATAAGACCATCTTGAATATTCTACAAAGCCATCTTTAATATGCAGTCGGACTCGGTCATGTAACGGACTGGATTGTCCGAGTCTCGTAGTGAACTTACAGGCCGTATACTATCTCAGATGATAATGACTCCAAAACCAAAGTTCACCGTTTTGACGATTCGCACAACTTCCGTGTTGATCACTTTTCCATCCGAGGTCGTCTGGATTACCTTTCGGGCACATCTTCAGTTTCACTCGGATCCGAGCTCATCCACTCGGATATTAGAGTTTTTCGTCCGACTGGACCTTTTCACTCGGATGTTAGAGTCTTTCACTCGGAAGACAATCTTTCACTCGGATGACTATAATTTCACTCGGAAGACAATCTTTCACTCGGATGACTATATTTCACTCGGAAGGTAATATCTTACTCGAACGTCAAGTTTTCATTCCGACGGTAATCTTTTCACTCAGAATAACTTCACTCGGATGATAATTTCACTCGGATTACTATATTTTCACTCGGAAGCCAATCTTTTACTCGACCGATAAGTTTTCACTCGACCTTTTACTCGATCGGTAGGTTTTCACTCGGATGGTAAACTTTTCACTCGGATTTCCCGACTGAAAACACAGCCTGATCTTGATTTGCCTCTCCAGGTTGCATACGATCTCGGATTGAGACAAACTTTATATGAAAAACGATCGGCTCGACGAGACAAAACTTTTTCGTATTGAAGGTTTTTCGATTCAAGGCCGCCTTGATGGCCGAATTACTCGCGCAACCTATCAGACAAGTGTGTGGCACCTCGCGCCATATTTCTATTGAGGTTCGGTCTGCAGTGTATTGCCTCTAACTTTTGCATATGAACTCGGATTGAGATGATTTATATATCAAAATCGATTGACTCGACGAGACGAAGACAATTCCATAAGAGTGATCCTTCATCCGAGGTCATCTTGAAGACGTGATTGGCCAAAGACCACTCGAAACATTGAATTATGACACTCGGAGCATAGTTTCGGTCCGTAAGATAAGGTCGAATGAATATAACCGAAACATCAAAGTTGTTCCACTCGGCGACGTGAATATTTTCATGCTGAAAACCCGTTCACTCGAGACCATATTCATTGCAATCTATATCTTGCCAAAATCAGGTGTCAACACATGCCCCCCTGTTTTCTGGCAGAGCTTGCGTGCCAGAAAATACCTTGCTTAGGATAATGTTTAAGCACGATGTCAACACTCCATCGGTTGTGCATGTTGAGTATGATAATTTTAATCATCCATATGCTCATGTTTGTTGCTTCTTCGGTAGAGCCTCTTGGATAATAGTTGTCTGAAAACAACAATTGGATGACACAAAGGCTTCCACGTAAGTTTCTTATGTCAATCTGGACCTTGCATTTGTCCAGGCATTCACTGGGAATATTAGAACCCTTCAACGAAGACGGTTGCCGAACGATTATGACCATGCACCTTAAAGGAATACCGCCAACTGTTCAGCGACTCAACTCGTTATCAAAGTACACCATCAAGCCTCCGCCGAACAACGTCTGTCTCCTGACTTGGATCCTGCAAATAAATATCATTTGGAGTCGGGGCTCTTTTATGCACTAGACCCTTGATTGGTGGTCGACTCAATAATTAAGTCGGCCTCGCCAGTATTGGCAAACACTAAGCATTGGCTATAGGAGTAGGAAATCAACCATGGTGAACACCGTTAGCCAGATGCCGGGTTTGTCAACACAATGAATTCTGAGGGAGATATGCAAATAGCGGCCATGCGTTCTTATCTCAAAAGTGCTCGGGAGTCTGTCCACCAAAGTGTGAATAGCCGAAATAAGTCAGATGTTTCGGCTGAGGATAAATTCCATAGCGTTGATTTTGATGGTACGATTGAAGAATATGGATGAGACGCCTCCTGGAGTCTCCTATATGAAAATTGTCGTCCTCGCCTACGGGCTTTACACTTGTACTCCCTTATTTCTGCTGGCTTCACAACAGGAGATGTGATGCCGCTCTTGACTCGAGGATTTCCCTTAGGAACTCAGGCCATGTTCCTCTTCTCCAGCTCTTTGGCCCTAAGACGTTTTAGCTTGTTCTGTTGCGAATATGGTAAGTCGAGTGGGCGTCCCGGCTGGGACTTTGGTTTATGCACTAGCAAATTCTTCCTGACTTTGGGAATCTCTGGCTTGGCCTGTCCAAACTTGACTATTGTATCCTTGCAATTTACTTGCTTCACTTTCTTGTCCTTAGCAGTCAACATAGGCTCGGCTGGCTTTTTGTCATTTGGAGTCGGATCTGAAATAGCACTCTTGCGGCCATCCTTTTCTTTCTTCACTTTTTAACACTTGTTGCAATAGAAGGTCGGACATCATTTCTATTTTGACTGCTCCTCTTGGGAACCCATGCCATGTTCTTCTTTCTCAACTCATGTGCACTAAGTCTTTGTAATTCTTTCTCTTGCCAATGTGCTAAGCCAAGTGGGCACCTCAGCTGTGATTTTGTTTCAACCAATGCCAACTCTTTTTGGCCTTGTGCACTCTCAACTTCTTCCCTTCAGATTTGGCACTTGATTGACTTGCCTCATTGCCTTTTGTAGCCAATGTCAATACTTTAACTGGCCCTTTGTTATTTGAGAACAAATCTGAAGTAGCACACTTACGACCATCTTTCTTGACCTGGTACACTTGCATGACCACCTCTTTCTTGTTCCTTGAGCTCCGGACCGATTCCTTATGATTGAAACGGTCTTTGACGTGTGATTGTTCATCAAATGTTGATCTTTTTGGAGCTGCATAATGTTGGCGAGATGATCTAAAATAAGATGGATAATTTGCCCTTGTATCATACCTACCCCATGATGGATATGGATTTACATGAGCATAGGGAGGCATCCACGACATTGGCATTGGCGGCCCAAAAGCAGGATATGAAGTCTGCTCGCTCAACGTCTTCCTTTGCCAATCCAAGTCTTCAGATTTATGCCTTGGGGGTGACTTTGATGCTTTTGCTTCACTCGGCCGATAAGCACTCTTTGCCTCACTTATCTTTTGGTACTTTTCTAATAACTGCGCAAAAGTGACTTTCGGTTTTTTGCTTTTGTGCTTACCATGGCATTTGCTTTCTTTGGTTGTGCGTGCACCGGTCTTTGAATTCTCTTGTTTCCCCCCAGTGCTAGATGTTATCATTGTAGCTTTGATGGAATTTCCGTCTTCAAGATTGTTCTTGATGCACTTTTTAACAATATCCTTGCTCGAAGACTTGACCCCATCATCATTGACATGTACATGTCCACTTTTAGATAAATCGGCTGAAGATAGCCGAGTCAACATTTGATGGCCGTCAAAATGATCCGACTGTCCAAATGATCGTGCCTCAACAAACTCCAATCGTCCTATCTTGTCTGATTGCTTGACTTGATGGATCATGTTGCAATCTTTGACATTTTGCTTGAACAAACATTGCATTGGCTCTTGTCTTGACGGCTCGACACCGTGATCAATTATAATAATAAGATTAGTCAGCGATGTATCGATGATGTGATCCACTATGACTGCACTGGACGTACACTCCTGGTCCATTAACCGATATTGTGATACCGGCTTCGATACAAAACAACCGAGCGGTGTCAGTTTAACATCATCCGACTCGTCTATGCATTGATTATCGTCCTCCTTTCCCGATGCTCCTGAATCGGCTATCCTGGAGAACTTTGAACCTGGCTTTATATTCCTGCAACCAAAATAATTACAGAATATACGTCTCATCTGAGACCAAATGTTAGCCAGGCATGAAACTAACAAAGTTTCCCATATGAATATAAAGTTCAGTCGGCATGACGGGAACAACTTTGGTTGCGATAAGTTGTCACTATTAGCCTCTATGAATGGTGCCATGTGTTGACTAGCATGATTAGTGACAAGATCATTTCTAACAAACAGATTACTCATCTCGATTGGTCTTTCAAAATTAATTAGAATCTTACTAATGGGTGCATCAACAACATGATTTTGACCGAATCAAAAATTGAATAAACGGTCTGCTAGGTGTACCTTTGCGAAGACTTTGGGAGGAGAAGATGGTCGCACCACTGGAACAATATCTTGCTCCACTTCTGAATAATTCTCCAATACATCTTCCTCTTCTTCTGGATCTTGTGCCTCATCACTCGGATTGCCTGAGTAGATTTCATTCGGATTGCCCAAGTATATTTCAGTTGGATTGCCCGAGTGGATTTCACTCGGACGCTCTTTGTCAGTTGAACTTTGCTTGGTTGCACGCTCTAGTTCTTGATCTTCATCACTATCCAAACTTTGTTTGGACATATAACTTTTCTCTTGATGCTCATCAATTTCTTTGGCACGGAACTCATAGGGCAGCATGTAAGCTCCCTCATATCCAGAAAAATTGAGCACGGACAATTTGTTGCGTTTATCGTTCCTTTGCTCGGTGAAGCTTGCATCTTTTGTTTTGGTACAGGTGGCAATAATTGGCTTGATGCACTCGGCTATAGCCGGTGATGCATTCGTTTGGAACGATGCACTCGGCCGGCATGATGTACTCGGCTGGCATGATGTACTCGGCTGGCACGATGCACTCGGCTGGCTCGATGCAACACGCTCGGCCTTAAATGTCTCGGTGCTCAATCAGGTTTCAATTGAATCCACCATTGTCTTGTGACTAAAGGAACCGTTCAACTCAGTTGTACACGACTTAGTCATATTTGACTCGGTTTCAAATATATCAACCGTATTAGCCGAGTGAACCCTTTCTTGCTGATTTGCTTGCAAAACTTCTTTTTATCTTGCCCCAAAATTGCAAAGGAGCCAACATGGTTGCTACATGGAGGAAGGCACTTGACGTGTTCTTGCAAATATTCCACTCCACGTTTCTTCTTGAGTGCTTCATAAGCATGTCGATATTCTGCTGGTAATTCCTCAAGAGTTGGCGTAGTAAATTCGTTGACGCTATTCCCTGTGAGCTTTGGCTTGATCTTGTCCACTTGGGCCACATATTTTTCTTTAAACTCAGCCCTGCTTGGATCAGCTTGCCCCCCAGTACTTTTAGGATCTTTCGGCAATGAATTGATGTTGCCGAAATTTTGCGATTGTATAGGGGGTGTATAACATGCTGCAGTGATAGGTGAAAACATGTGCACTGCTGTTGAATATTTTTTCTCGCCAATTTGATGAATCGGCAACACTTCATCTTCTTTCAAAACCCTAGCTCTTATTGCCTCATAATCAGGAACCAATCCCTTGTCGTGTTGCTCAAGGCAAATAGCACTAATCTTCTTATTTTGGGCTAAACTTTTTAATGCAACCAGAGTCACCTCATCTCCTGCAATATTAGGCGCATATGCTCCTGCAGAATCTCCATTCACTCGGCCATAACCGCGACGGTGAGCCGAGTCATGAATATTTTTAGTTTCATATGCCACTGAACAATTAATCTCATGAGGTGTAGTCTATGATGATTGAGGATAACCAGCCAAATAGCTAATGAAAGCATGGCCGATTCCCCCATCCATCAGCATGTTTGGGGATGAACCCGCATATTGCGAGTCGGCTGCTGATGGATAAAACTGTGAAACTCCCTCCTGTACATGAGGTGTCATATATTGATCACTCGAACAAATTGTGTTGTTCATCGGCATATTGAAAGATGTTGCCGATGCATGAAAGTTCAGATTCATAAGTTGCATGTCGCGATTCTGTAATTTCCAGGTTTCTCCAGCGGAATAACTAGTCGGCCTTTGCTCGTTAGGGCTAGCCGACATGACATGTCCATTGAAAGATCTAGAAACATCAACATAATGGCTATTTGCATCTACGTAAGGAGATTGATGATACATGTTACCATTGTAGATTGCAGCCGCTTGATGACGCTCTCCTCGTAGCAAAAACAGGCTGGAGACTGTTCAAAGCTTCGTCCCCAACGGAGTCGCCAAAAAGTGTGTTGACACACGAACACGTCACGTGTACCCTCGACGCCGGGGGTAATGCACCGCAGCTCACGTCGAAGGAGACCCGACCGACAGCGCGATACGCAAGACAGTCAGCGGGCGCTTTTGAAGACCCGAAACCCCACACGCCCGGGAGGGACCCCGTCAGGGAGTGCGGCGGCTATGGGCTGCCCTAGGTCGATTCGCTCGCCCCTAGAGCCTCGTGGATCGCTGCCCTCCAACGTGAAGAACGAACGAAGAACGAGAAAGAAAGACAAGGGTAGGGGATAAAGATAGATGAACACAAAAGTGTAATAGATTGATTGGTTCGATTGGTGTTGTTCAATCGGCCATCACCCCCAACATATATAAGAGGCGGCTGGACTTCCCGTACAAGAAAAGGATTCATCTAGGCTTTCCTTACAAAAAATTACATCAATTCACGTCCTAGAGTCCTAATTCTATTCCAACTCGGATTCAGTCTGAATCTGGCCCAACTTCTGTCTTCCTCCTTGCGCGGGCCGCCGAGCTTGCATATGACCTCCGATCAAGACGGCCCAAATATGAAACTTGTGCGCCTCGACGAGACGAACAATTCTTATGTTGAACACTTTTCCAAATAAGACCATCTTGAATATTCTACGAAGCCATCTTTAATATGCAGTCGGACTCGGTCATGTAACGGACTGGATTGTCCGAGTCTCGTAGTGAACTTACAGGCCGTATACTATCTCAGATGATAATGACTCCAAAACCAAAGTTCACCGTTTTGACGATGCGCACAACTTCCGTGTTGATCACTTTTCCATCCGAGGTCGTCTGGATTACCTTTCGGGCACATCTTCAGTTTCACTCGGATCCGAGCTCATCCACTCGGATATTAGAGTTTTTCGTCCGACTGGACCTTTTCACTCGGATGTTAGAGTCTTTCACTCGGAAGACAATCTTTCACTCGGATGACTATATTTTCACTCGGAAGACAATCTTTCACTCGGATGACTATATTTCACTCGGAAGGTAATATCTTACTCGAACGTCAAGTTTTCATTCCGACGGTAATCTTTTCACTCAGAATAACTTCACTCGGATGATAATTTCACCCGGATTACTATATTTTCACTCGGAAGCCAATCTTTTACTCGATCGATAAGTTTTCACTCGACCTTTTACTCGATCGGTAGGTTTTCACTCGGATGGTAAACTTTTCACTCGGATTTCCCGACTGAAAACACAGCCTGATCTTGATTTGCCTCTCCAGGTTGCACACGATCTCGGATTGAGACAAACTTTATATGAAAAACAATCGGCTCAACGAGACAAAACTTTTCCGTGTTGAAGGTTTTTCGATTCAAGGCCGCCTTGATGGCCGAATTACTCGCGCAACCTATCAGACAAGTGTGTGGCACCTCGCGCCATATTTCTGTTGAGGTTTGGTCTGCAGTGTATTGCCTCTAACTTTTGCATATGAACTCGGATTGAGATGATTTATATATCAAAATCCATTGGCTCGACGAGACGAAGACAATTCCTTAAGAGTGCTCCTTCATCCGAGGTCATCTTGAAGACGTGATTGGCCAAAAACCACTCGAAACATTGAATTATGACACTCGGAGTATAGTTTCGGTCCTTAAGATAAGGTCAAATGAATATAACCGAAACATCAAAGTTGTTCCACTCGGCGACGTGAATATTTTCATGCTGAAAATCTTTTCACTCGAGACCATATTCATTGCAATCTATATCTTGCGAAAATCAGGTGTCAACAGAACACAAGTGAGTTGTGGGCGATACAAGTCATACTGCTTACCGGCATGTCATAATTTGGTTCGGCGGTATTGTTGGATGAAGCGGCCCGGACCGACACTACGCGTATGCTTACGCGAGATTGGTTCTACCGACGTGATTTGCACACAGGTGGCTGGCGGGTGTCAGTTTCTCCAACTTTAGTTGAACCAAGTGTGGCTACGCCCGGTCCTTGAGAAGGTTAAACAACACTAACTTGACAAACTATCGTTGTGGTTTTTGATGCGTAGGTAAGAACGGTTCTTGCTCAGCCCATAGCAGCTATGTAAAACTTGCAACAACAAAGTAGAGGATGTCTAACTTGTTTTTGCAGCGCATGTTGTGATGTGATATGGTCAAGACATGATGCTATATTTTGTTGTATGAGATGATCATGTTTTGTAACCGAGTTATCGGCAACTGGCAGGAGCCATATGATTGTCGCTTTATTGTATGCAATGCAATCGCCCTGTAATTACTTTACTTTATCACTAAGCGATAGCGATAGTCGTAGAAGCAATAATTGGCGAGACGACAACGATGCTACGATGGAGATCAAGGTGTCGCGCCGGTGACGACGGTGATCATGACGGTGCTTCGAAGATGGAGATCACAAGCACAAGATGATGATGGCCATATCATATCACTTATATTGATTGCATGTGATGTTTATCTTTTATGCATCTTATTTTGCTTAGATCGACGGTAGCATTATAAGATGATCTCTCACTAAATTTCAAGGTACAAGTGTTCTCCCTGGGTATGCACCGTTGGGAAAGTTCGTCGTGCCGAGACACCACGTGATGATCGGGTGTGATAAGCTCTACGTTCACATACAATGGGTGCAAGCCAGTTTTGCACATGCAGAATACTCAGGTTAAACTTGACGAGCCTAGCATATACAGATATGGCCTCGGAACACTGGAGACCGAAAGGTCGAGCGTGAATCATATAGAAGATATGATCAACATATTGATGTTCACCATTGAAAACTACTCCATCTCACGTGATGATCAGACATGGTTTAGTTGATTTGGATCACGTGATCATTTAGATGACTAGAGGGATGTCTATCTAAGTGGGAGTTCTTAAGTAATATGATTAATTGAACTTTAATTTATCATGAACTTAGTCCTGATAGTATTTGCATCACTATGTTGTAGATCAATAGCTCGCGATGTTGCTTCCCATTTATTTTGATATGTTCCTAGAGAAAAACTATGTTGAAAAATGTTAGTAGCAATGATGCGGACTAGCTCCGTAATCTGAGGTTTATGCTCATTGTTGCACAGAAGAATTATGTCCTTGATGCACCGCTAGGTGACAGACCGATTGCATGAGCAAAAGCAGACGTTGTGAACGTTTGGCAAGCTCGATATGATGACTACTTGATAGTTTAGTGCACCATGCTTTACGGCTTAGAATCGGGGCTTCAAAGACGTTTTTGAAACGCCACGGAGCATATGAGATGTTTCAAGAGTTGAAATTAGTATTTCAGACTCATGCTGTGACACCCCCGATTCAATCGTACACTAATCATACACGCAAACATGTACGATCAAGATCAGGGACTCACGGGAAGATATCACAACACAACTCTATAATAAAAATAAGTCATACAAGCATCATATTACAAGCGAGGGGCCTCGAGGGCTCGAATACATGAGCTCGATCATAGACAAGTCAGCGGAAGCAACAATATCTGACTACAAACATAAGTTAAACAAGTCTGCCTTAAGAAGGCTAGCACAAACTAGGATACAGATCGAAAGAGGCGCAGGCCTCCTGCCTGGGATCCTCCTAAACTACTCCTGGTCGCCGTCAGCGGGCTGCACGTAGTAGTAGGCACCTCCCGAGTAGTAGTAGTCGTCGTTGACGGTGGCGTCTGGCTCCTAGGCTCCAACGGTTGGTTGCAGCAATCGGATATAGGAAAGGGAAAAAGGGGGAGAAAAGCAACCGTGAGTACTCATCCAAAGTACTCGCAAGCAGGGGGCTACACTACATATGTATGCATTGGTATCAACTGGAATAAGGCTATTATATGTGGACTGAACTGCAGAAAGCCGGAATAAGGGGGGGTAGCTAGTCCTTTCGAAGACTACGCTTCTGGCAGCCTCCGTCTTGCAGCATGTAGAAGAGAGTAGACTGAAGTCCTCCAAATATCATCGCATAACATAATCCTAACCGATGATCCTTCCCTCGTCATCCTGTGAGAGAGCAATCACCGGTTGTATCTGGCACTTGGAAGGGTGTGTTTTATTAAGTATCCGGTTCTAGTTGTCATAAGGTCAAGGTACAACTCCAAGTCGTCCTGTTACCGAAGATCACGGCTATTCGAATAGATTAACTTCCCTACAGGGGTGCACCACATAACCCAACACGCTCGATCCCATTTGGCCGGACACACTTTCCTGGGTCATGCCCGGCCTCGGAAGATCAACACGTCGCAGCCCTACCTAGACACAATAGAGAGGTCAGCACGCCGGTCTAAATCCTATGGCGCAGGGGTCTGGGCCCATCGCCCTTTGCACACCTGCACGTTGCGAACGCGGCCGGTGAGCAGACCTAGCAACCTCCATTACAAAGGAAGTTGCGTTACGCGGTCCAACCCGACGCGCGCCGCTCAGTCGCTGACGTCACGAAGGCCACGACGTCGAGTGCCCATAACTGTCCCCGCGTAGATGGTTAGTGCGTATAGGCCAGTAGCCAGACTCAGATCAAATACCAAGATCTCGTTAAACGTGTTATCTTGAAGACACCGCGAACGCCGACCAGGGCCAGGCCCACCTCTCTCCTAGGTGGTCTCAACCTGCCCTGTCGCTCCGCCACAAAGATCCACCCAGAGGGCTGTCGGGACAAAGGTCCTTTCAGCCCCCAATCCGTGAATCACTCGCGGGTACTCCTCGAGCCAACCCGACTTTAGTCATCACATGTATCATGTATAAAGTATAGGTATATACCCGTGATCAACTCCCGAAATGGTCACAGCCCAGTAGTATAGCATGGCAGACGGACAAGAGTGTAGGGCCACTGATGATAATCTATCATCCTATACTAAGCATTAGGATTGCAGGTAAAGGTAACAACAGTAGTAGCAAGGACAGACTATGCATCAGGATAGGATTAACGGAAAGCAGTAACATGCTACACTACTCTAATGCAAGCAGTATAGAGAAGAATAGGCGTTATCTGGTGATCAAGGGGGGGGGCCTTGCTTGGTTGCTCTGGCAAGAAAGAGGGGTCGTCGTCGATGTAGCCGATCACAGGGGGTATCAACATCGGTCTCGGAGCCTAACGGAAAGAAGTAACGGAGGGGGAACACAATAAATAACAGAGCAATCAGATGTAACACAAAGCAAGACGCGGCAATACATTGGGCTAGGGGTGACATAACTCAGGGATATGTGATATGAGCGAAGGGGGGGAAACATCCGGGAAAGTATCCCCGGTGTTTCGCGTTTTCAGACAGATGTACCGGAGGGGGAAAGTTGTGTGTTTGCTATGCTAGGGATGTGTGGCGGACGAACGGGCTGCGTAACCGGATTCGTCTCGTCGTTCTGAGCAACTTTCATGTATAAAACTTTTTCATCCGAGGCACGGATTATTATCTACGATTTTTCAAAGACTTAAACAATATTCTGAAATTAATATTAATTTGAAAATAATGAGTAAATGCTAGGTGCACCCAGATCTGTGTACACATAGGTGTATAAGAGGGTGACATGCGGGTCCAGGGGTCCCAGTTGACCAGTCAATGTTTGACTGGTCAACAGGGGGTGGGGCCCCCTGTCATACACACATTTATCTAACTACTGATTAATTTAACTAATCTAGTTCATTAGTTTTATTAAGATTAATTAATTAAGTTAATTAAGCATTTAATTAATTGATTGATTAATTTTTAATATATATATATATATTTCATTTCTTTTTTTTCGTTTTTGGGGTGGGGCCGTCTGTTTGTGGCTCATCCGAGCCACCAGGGGCTAATGAGCGCGGGCCAAACGGGGCTGCAACCGAGCAGAGCCCCGGGCCGTTTGGGCGCGAGTGCTGGCGGCCAGGGGCCGCGACGGCGACCGGGGCGGGGCTGGGGCGGCGACCGGAGCACCAAAGGGTAGCAGGGGGTGGCGGCTGTAGCGAGTGGTGGAGGCAGGGGCGCGGGTCACCGGAGCCAGAGGGAGAGGGTGCGCACGGCGGGTGCCAGGGGTGGCGGAGCCGCGCATGGGGAGGCGGTAGGGCGGCGAGGAGCAAGTGCAGCGAGCGGCGACGAAGGTAGCGGCTGGGCGAGGTCAACGACAGGGCGGCGGGCGGCTGCAGCTGCAGGACGAAGCAGCAGGAGGCGGCGGTGGTGGCGAGCGGGGATGGGGCTCAGGCGTGGCGCGGCCGGATGGGCGAGCGCGCGCGCAGCGGGATGCAGGGGGGCGGCATGGCGCGGCCGCAGGAGCCGAGGATGGCCAAGACGCGGGAGCGACGCAACGTCGGAGGCGGGGCGCGCGCCCAGGCAGGGCAAGTCGGGGCCGCGCGGGCACAGGACGCGCACAGACGTGGAGGGCGCGGCGAGGCGCGCGTGAGCTCGGGCGCCCGTCGGCGACGTGCAACAGAGAGGGAAAGAAGAGGAGAGGGAGGCCGTGGCCTCACCGGCGGTCGTAGGGCAACGGCAATGGGCTCGGGGAGGCGCCGGAGTAGCAGATCGACGGTGATGACCGGCGGGGCAGGGAACGAGGATGAGGCCGATCCGGCGAGGTAGGGGTCCCGAGCACGTGCTCGTGGTCGAAGAGGAGGTAGCAGGCGATGGTGGTGCGGGCGGAGAGGAAGGAGGCCGGGAGGGGCGGCGCCGGCGAGGTGGCGTCGCAGAGGAGGTCGGAGGCGCGGTGGGGTGAAGACAGGCGGTGTCGATCCGGGGGGGGAACGGGAGGAGCACGTGGGGATCGTGGGGGAGTGGGAGTTGCTGCGGGAGGTGGGTTAGGGTTATGGGGGGTAAGGAGCAGGGGTGGGTTGGTCGGCCTGTGAGCTGGGCCGAAGCCCAGTGAGGGGGGGAGGGGGTTGCCCGTTCAGTTTTTTTTGTTAGTTTGTTTTCGTTTAGTCCTTTTCCTTTTACTTATTTTCTTCTTTTGTTTTAATTCATCTTTAAAATGTTTAGGCCTTTATAAATAAGTGCCTCCTGCACTATAATTTCCTAGGCATTAATTTACACATCCCGAACAATTTTTTCTTTATTGTTTGAAAAGTTTTGATGTGTGACAATATTTAATTTTTTTTGAATTTGAAACATTTCGATCAAAAACGTGATTTGCAACTGTAACAAAGGTGTCATGGCATCATTAGCAGACAGTTACTGTAGCTTAATTATCCGGGCGTCACACATGCCCATGTCAAAAGGCTTAAGACCTTTGACAAGTACTTTGCCTACAAGACGGAGGAGAATAGCTTAACTAGTGAGGATGTGTTCAGAATGTCTGAGTACTACAATCACTTGAATCAAGTGGGAGTTAATCTTCCAGATAAAATAGTGATTGACAAAGTTCTCTAGTCACTATCACCAAGTTACTAAAACTTCGTGATGAACTATAATATGCAAGGGATAACGGAAACGATTCCCAAGCTCTTCGTGATGCTGAAATCGACGAAGGTAGAAATCAAGAAAGAGCATCAAGTGTCGATGGTTAACAAGACCACTAGTTTCAAGAAAAGGGAAAAGGGATAGAAGGGAAACTTCAAGAAGAACGACAAGCAAGTTGCTGCTCAAGTGAAGAAACCCAAGTTTGGACCTAAGCCTGAGACTAAGTGCTTCTACTGCAAAGAGACTAGTCACTGGAAGAGTAACTGCCCCAAGTATTTGGCGGATAAGAAGGATGGCAAGGTGAACAAAGGTATATTGGATATACATGTTATTGATGTGTACTTTACTAGTGTTTATAGCAACCCCTCGGTATTTGATACTAGTTCAGTTGCTAAGAGTAGTAACTTGAAAGGGGAGTTGCAGAATAAACAAAGATTAGTTAAGGGTGAAGTGACGATGTGTGTTGGAAGTGGTTCCAAGAATGATATGATCATCATCGCACACTCCCTATACTTTCGAGATTAGTGTTGAACCTAAATAAATGTTATTTGGTGTTTGCGTTGAGCAAGAATATGATTTGATCATGTTTATTGCAATACGTTTATTCATTTAAGTTAGAGAATAATTGTTATTCTGTTTACATGAATAAAACCTTCTATGGTTATATATCCAATGAAAATGGTTTGTTGGATCCCGATCGTAGTGATACACATATTCATAATATTAAAGCCAAAAGATGCAAAGTTAATAATGATAGTGCAACTTATTTGTGGCACTGCCGTTTAGGTCATATTGGTGTAAAGCGCATGAAGAAAATCCATGCTGATGGGCTTTTGGAATCACTTGATTATGAATCAGTTGATGCTTGCGAACCATGCCTCATGGGCAAGATGACTAAAAACTCCGTTCTCCGGAACAATGGAGCGAGCAACAGACTTGTTGGAAATAATACATACTGATGTTTGCAGTCCGATGAGTGTTGAGGCTCGCGGCAGGTATCGTTATTTTCTGACCTTCACAGATGATTTGAGCAGATATGAGTATAGCTACTTGATGAAACATAAGTCTGAAACATTTGAATAGTTCAAAAGAATTTCAGAGTGAAGTGGAAAATCATCGTAACAAGAAAATAAAGTTTCTACGATCTGATCGCAGAGGCGAATATTTGAGTTACGAGTTTAGTCTTCAATTTAAACAACGTGGAATAGTTTCACAAACTCATGCCACCTGGAACACCACAGCATAATGGTGTGTCCGAACGTCATAACCGTACTTTATTGGATATAGTACAATCTATGATGTCTCTTAACGATTTACCACTATCGTTTTGCGGTTATCCATTAGAGATAGCTGCACTCACGTTAAATAGGGCACCATCTAAATCCATTGAGACGACACCATATGAACTGTGGCTTGGCAAGAAACCAAAGGTGTCATTTCTTAAAGTTTGGGGTTGCGATGCTTATGTGAAAAAGTTTCATCCTGATAAGTTCAAATCCAAATCGGAGAAATGTGTCTTCATAGGATACCCAAAGGAGACATTTGGGTACACCTTCTATCACAGATCCGAAGGCAAGACATTCATTGCTAAGAATGGATCCTTTCTAGAGAAGGAGTTTCTCTCGAAAGAAGTGAGTGGGAGGAAAAGTAGAACTTGATGAGGTAACTATACCTACTCCCTTATTGGAAAGTAGTTCATCACAGAAATCTATTCCTGTGACTCTTACACCAATTAGTGAGGAAGCTAATGATGTTGATCATATAACTTCAGATCAAGTTACTACCGAACCTCGTAGGTGAACCAGAGAGAGATCCGTACCTGTGTGGTACGGTAATCCTGTTCTGGAGGTCATGTTACTTGACCATGATGAACCTACGAACTATGAGGAAGCGATGATGAGCCCAGATTCCGCGAAATGGCTTGAGGCCATTAAAACTGAGATGGCATTCATATATCAACACAAAGTGTGGACTTTGGTCGACTTGCCCTATGACCGGCAAGCCATAGAATATAAATGGATCTTCAAGAGCAAGACGTACGTTGATAGTAGTGTTACTATCTACAAAGCTAGACTTGTCAAAAAAGGTTTAGACAAAGTTCAAGGTGTTGACTACGATGAGATTTTCTCACTCGTAGCGATGCGTAAGTCCGTCCGAATCATGTTAGCAAATTGCCACATTTTATGAAATCTGGCAAATGGATGTCAAAACTACATTCATTAATGGATCTCTTAAAGAAGAGTTGTATATGATGCAACCAGTAGGTTTTTTCGATCCTAAAGGTGCTAACAAAGTGTGCAAAGCTCCTGCAATCCATTTTTGGACTGGTGCGAGCATTTCGGAGTTGGAATATACACTTTGATAAGTTGATCAAAGCATATAGTTTTATACAGACTTGCAGTGAAGCCTGTATTTACAAGAAAGTGAGTGGGAGCACTACAACATTTCTGATAAGTATATGTGAATGACATATTGTTGATCGGAAATAATGTAGAATTTTCTGGAAAGCATAAAGGAGTATTTGAAAGGAGTTTTTTCAAATAAAGACCTCGGTGAAGCTGCATACATATTGAGCATCAAGATCTATAGAGATAGATCAAGACGCTTGATAAGTTTTTTTTCAATGAGTATATACCTTGATAAGATTTTGAAGGAGTTCAAAATGGCTTAGTCAAAGAAGGAGTTCTTGCCTGAGTTATAAGGTATGAAGTTGAGTAAGACTCAAAGCCCGACCATGGCAGAAAAATAGAGAGAGAATGAAATTCATTCCCTATGCCTCATCCATAGATTCTATAAAGTATGCCATGTTGTGTACCAGATCTATTATATACCCTACACTGAGTTAAGCAAGGGAGTACAATGGTGATCTAGGAGTAGATCACTGGACATCGGTCAAAATTATCCTTAGTGGAATAAGGATATGTTTCTCGATTATGGAGGTGACAAAAGGTTTGTCGTAAAGGGTTACATCGATGCAAGTTTTGACAATTAGCTAAAGTAGCTCCGTCTAGAGCATTGTAGACATAGAAGTTTGCAAGATACATACGGATCTGAATTTGGCAGACCCGTTGACTAAACTTCTCTCACAAGCAAATCATGATCACACCTTAGTACTCTTTGGGTGTTAATCACATAGCGATGTGAACTAGATTATTGACTCTAGTAAACCCTTTGGGTGTTGGTCACATGACGATGTGAACTATGGGTGTTCATCACATGGAGATGTGAACTAGATTATTGACTCTAGTGCAAGTGGGAGACTGAAGGAAATATGCCCTAGAGGCAATAATAAAGTTATTATTTATTTCCTTATATCATGATAAATGTTTATTATTCATGCTAGAATTGTATTAACCAGAAACTTACATGTGTGAATACAAAGACAAATAGAGTGTCACTAGTATGCCTCTACTTGACTAGCTCGTTGAATCAAAGATGATTAAGTTTCCTAGCCATAGACATGAGTTGTCATTTGATTAACGGAATCACATCATTAGACAATGATGTGATTGACTTTACCCATTCCGTTAGCTTAGCACTTGATCGTTTAGTATGTTGCTATTGCTTTCTTCATGACTTATACATGTTCCTATGACTATGAGATTATGCAACTCCCGTTTTACCGGAGGAACACTTTGTGTGCTACCAAACGTCACAACGTAACTGGGTGATTATAATGGTGCTCTACATGTGTCTCTGAAGGTACTTGTTGAGTTGGCGTATTTTGAGATTAGGATTTGTCACTCCGATTGTCGGAGAGGTATATCTGGGCCCACTCGGTAATGCACATCACTATAAGCCTTGTAAGCATTGTAACTAATGAGTTAGTTGCGGGATGATGTATTACGGAATGAGTAAAGAGACTTGCCGGTAACGAGATTGAACTAGATATTGAAATACCGACGATCGAATCTCGGTCAAGTAACATACCAATGACAAAGGGAACAACATATGTTGTTATGCGGTTTGACCGATAAAGATCTTCGTAGAATATGTGGGAGCCAATATGAGCATCCAGGTTCCACTATTGGTTATTGACCGGAGATGTGTCTCGGCCATGTCTACATAGTTCTCGAACCCGTAGGGTCCGCATGCTTAAAGTTCGGTGACGATCGGTATGATGAGTTTATGTGATTTGATGTACCGAAGGTAGTTCGGAGTCCCGGATATGATCACGGACATGACGAGGAGTCTCAAAATGGTCGAGACGTAAAGATCGATATATTGGAAGGCTATATTCGGACATCAGAAAGGTTCCGAGTGATTCGGGTATTTTTCGGAGTAATGGGGAGTTACGGGAATTCGTCCGGGGAGTCAATGGGCCTTAATGGGCCTTAGTGGGAAGGAGAGGCAGCAGCCAGGAGGTGGCGCGCGCCCCTCCCAAGCCCAGTCCGAATTGGACAAGGGGTTTGGGGCGCGGCCCCCCTCTCCCTTCCTTCTCCACTCCCCCTCCTTTCCCCCTTCTCCTAGTTGGACTAGGAAAGGAGAAAACCTACTCCTACTAGGAGTAGGAATCCTACTCCCTTGGCGCGCCCCTCCTAGGGCCGGCCTCCTCCTCCCTCCCTCCTTTATATACGGGGGCAGGGGCACCCCAAGACAACAATTGATCATTGATCTCTTAGCCATGTGCGGTGCCCCCCTCCATCATAATCCACCTCGATCATATCGTAGCGGTGCTTAGGCGAAGCCCTGCGTCAGTAGCATCATCATCACCGTCATCACGCCATCGTGCTGACGAAACTCTCCTGTGAAGCTTTGTTGGATCGGAGCTCGCGGGACGTCATTGAGTTGAACGTGTGCAGAACTCGGAGGTGCCGTCCGTTCGGTACTTGGATCGGTCGGATCGTGAAGACGTACGACTACATCAACCGCGTTGTGCTAACACTTCCGCATTCGGTCTACGAGGGTACATAGACACACTCTTCCCTCTCGTTGCTATGCATCACCATGATCATGTGTGTGCGTTGGAATTTTTTTGAAATTACTATGTTCCCCAACACTTAGCATCAAAAGTGCCCGTCCAAGTAGTGGACATTTTTCTTGCCGCCTGATACGTCTCCGTCGTATCTACTTTTCCAAACACTTTTGCCCTTGTTTTGAACTCTAACTTGTATGATTTGAATGGAACTAACCCGGACTGACGCTGTTTTCAGCAGAATTGCCATGATGTTGTTTTATGTGCAGAAAACAAAAATTCTCGGAATGACCTGAAACTCCACGGAATATCTTACAATAAATAATAAAAAATCATCGCCAAAGATGAAGACCAGGGGGCCCACACCCTTGCCATGAGGGTGGGGGACGCACCCCCTAGAGCGCGCCCCCTACCTCGTGGCCCCCTGGAGACCTCCCGACTCCAACTCCAACTCTATATAACTACTCTTGGGGAGAAAAAAATAGAAGAGAAGATTTCATCGCGTTTTACGATACGGAGCTGCCGCCAAGCCCTAAAACCTCTCGGGAGGGTTGATCTGGAGTCCGTTCGAGGCTCCGGAGAGGGGGATTCGTCGCCATCGTCATCATCAACCATCCTCCATCACCAATTTCATGATGCTCACCACCGTGCGTGAGTAATTCCATCGCAGGCTTGCTGAACGGTGATGGGTTGGATGAGATTTATCATGTAATCGAGTTAGTTTTGTTAGGGTTTGATCCCTAGTATCCACTGTGTTCTGAGATTGATGTTGCTATGACTTTGCTATGCTTAATGCATGTCACTAGGGCCCGAGTGCCATGATTTCAGGTCTGAACCTATTATGTTTTCATCAATATATGAGAGTTCTTGATCCTATCTTGCAAGTCTATAGTCACCTATTATGTGTTATGATCCGTTAACCCCGAAGTGACAATAATCGGGATACTTACCGGTGATGACCGTAGTTTGAGGAGTTCATGTATTCACTATGTGCTAATGCTTTGTTCCGGTTCTCTATTAAAAGGAGGCCTTAATATCCCTTAGTTTCCATTAGGACCCCGCTATCACGGGAGGGTAGGACAAAAGATGTCATGCAAGTTCTTTTCCATAAGCACGTATGACTATATTCAAAATACATGCCTACATTACATTGACGAATTGGAGCTAGTTCTGTGTCACCCTATGTTATGACTGTTACATGATGAACCGCATCCGGCATAATTATCCATCATTGATCCAATGCCTACGAGCTTTCCATATACTAGTTTACGCATATTTACTTTCCCATTGCTATTGTTACAATCACTACAAAATACCAAAAATATTACTTTGCTTTCATTACTCTTTTGTTACAGTTACCATCACTATCATATTACTTTGCTACTAAACACTTTGCTACAGATACTAAGTTTCCAGGTGTGGTTGAATTGACAACTCAGCTGCTAATACTTGAGAATATTCTTTGGCTCCCTTTGTGTCGAATCAATAAATTTGGGTTGAATACTCTACCCTCGAAAGCTGTTGCGATCCCCTATACTAATTTCTGGCGCCGTTGCCGGGAAGCATAGCTCTATTCTTTGAGTCACTTGGGATTTATATCTGCTGGACACTATGAAGAATTTGAAAGACGCTAAGGCAACAATTTATCCCTCAACTACAAGGGGAGGTAAGGAACTACCATCTAGCTCTGCACTTGATTCACCTTTTGTTATGAGTAAGCTTGCGACACCTGAACCTGCTTCTGCTATTCATTCTGATATGTCGCATGTTATTGATGATGCTACTTCTGCTATACATGATACTTATCATGAAACTACTTCTATGCTTGATACTACTGTGCCACTTGGTGATTTTCTCGAGGAACGACTTGCTAGGGCTAGAGAGATTGAAAATATTGAATCTGATTATGAAGATGAAAGTGATGATGAAGAATCACTTGTTATTCCCGAGGGTTACTTATTTGATCAAGAAGCTTCTTTAGCTATTTTAGCTTGCAAAGATAGATATGAACTCAAAAGGTTATTAGCTAAATGGAATAAGCAATCTCTAAATGCTAGGATGAGACCTGACCCTGCTTTTGCTACTTCACCTATCTGTGTTACTGATAAGGATTATGAATTCTTTGTTGATCCTGGTATAATTACTTTGGTTGAATCTGATCCTTTTCATGGTTATGAATCTGAAAATGTTGTGGCACATCTTACTAAATTAAATGATATAGCCACCCTGTTTACTAATGATGAGAGATCTCGCTACTTTTATATCCATAAAATATTTCCATTCTCATTAAAGGGTGGTGCTAAGATATGGTTTAATTCTCTTGATCCTGGTTGTGTGCGTAGTCCCCAGGATATGATTTACTACTTCTCTGCTAAATATTTCTCTGCTCATAAGAAACAAGCTGCTTTAAAGGAAATATACAACTTTGTGCAAATTAAAGAAGAGAGTCTCCCACAAGCTTGGGGGAGGCTTCTCAAGTTACTTAATGCCTTGCCTGATCATCCTCTTAAGAAAAATGAAATACTTGATATCTTTTACAATGGACTAACCGATGCTTCCAGAGATTACCTGGATAGTTGCGCTGGTTCTCTTTTCACGGAAAGAACACCAGATGAAGCTGAAATCTTATTGAATAATATGTTGACAAATGAAAATAATTGGGCACCTCCTGAGCCACCTCCTACTCCAATTAATGATCCTATTCTTAAACCAACTCTGAAGAAGAGAGGTGTTCTATTTCTTAGTCCCGAAGATATGTAAGAGGCAAAGAAATCTATGAAAGAAAAAGATATTAAAGCTGAAGATGTTAAGAATTTACCTCCTATTGAAGAAATACATGGTCTTAATTTACCGCATATTGAAGAAGCATATGATCTTAATCCTTTATTTATTGAAGAACCTCCAGACCCCGATAACCCAACACAGGTAGTAAAGGTAAATTCTCTCTATAGATATGATAAAGCTGAAATCCCTCCTGCTAAAATTGCTAGTCAATGCATGCTTGGATGAGTTTGATAATTTTATGTTTAAGCAAGAAGACTTCAATGCTTATTTTGGTTGACAATTAAAACAAGATGCTGATATGATTAAATACTTGGGTGATTATATGGCTAATATTCAAGGTGAACTTAAACTTGTTAGCAAACATGCTTCTATGGTTACCACTCAAGTAGAACAAGTACTTAAAGCTCAAAAAGAATTGCTCAATGAGATGAATAGTAAGAAAAATGATTATGCTGTTAAAGTGGCTACTAGAACTGGTAGAATGACTCAGGAACCTTTGTATCCTGAAGGCCACCCTAAGAGAATTGAGCAAGATTCTCAGAGAAAGAAAATTGATGCACCTAGTCTTCTAAAAAGAAGAAAAAGAAAAATGATAGAACTGTGCAAACTTCTAGTGAACCTATTGCTGAACCACCTGATAATCCGAATGATATCTCTATGTATGATGCTGAAACACAATCTGGCAATGAACAAGAACCTAATGAAAATGTTAATGATGATGTTCATAATGATGCTCAACCTAGTAATGATAATGATGTAGAAATTAAACCTGCTGTTGATCTTGATAACCCACAATCAAAGAATCAACGTTATGATAAGAAAGACTTTGTTGCTAGGAAACATGGTAAAGAAAGAGAACCTTGGGTTCAGAAATCCATGCCTTTTCCTCCCAAACCATCCAAGAAAAAGGATGATGAGGATTTTGAGCGCTTTGCTGAAATGATTAGACCTATCTTTTTGCGTATGCGATTGACTGATATGCTCAAAAAAAATCCTTATGCTAAGCATATGAAAGATATTATTACAAATAAAAGAAAGATACCAGAAGCTGAAATTTCCACCATGCTTGCTAATTATACTTTTAAGGGTGGAATACAAAAGAAACTTGGAGATCCAGGAGTACCTACTATACCATGCTCCATTAAAAGAAACTATGTTAAAACTGCTTTGTGTGATCTTGGAGACGGTGTTAGTGTTATGCCTCTCTCTTTATATCGTAGACTTGATTTGAATAAGTTGACACCTACTGAAATATCTTTGCAAATGGCTGATAAATCAACTGCTATACCTGTCGGTATTTGTGAGGATGTGCCTGTTGTGGTTGCAAAGGTTACTATTTTAACGGACTTTGTTATTCTTGATATTCCCGAGGACGATAGTATGTCTATTATTCTTGGAAGACCTTTTCTTAATACTGCAGGGGCTGTTATTGATTGCAACAAAGGCAATGTCACTTTTCATGTTAATGGTAATGAGCATACGATACACTTTTCGAGGAAACAACCTCAAGTTCATAGTATCAATTCTATCGGAAAAATTCCATCGATTATATTTGGAGGTTTTGAATTTCCTCTTCCTACTGTCAAGAAGAAATATGATATACTTATTATTGGGGATGTGCATACCCCCGTTGAGGTAACCTAGTGTTGTTCGAAATTTCTCCGGTTTCATGTTAATCGAAATGAGTTTATTAACAAGACTTGATCAACCTTGTTAGTGGATTCCTTTTGATGAGCATGAGATGGATGAAACTAGAAGCACAATCTTCTGTACCCCACTTTTACTTTCTGTTAATTATATTAAATAAAATAAAAATAAATAATTTTCTGTCTGTTATCTGATTATCTATGCAATATAAAAATACCTCAAAAATAAAAGTTCTCCGAATGCCCTGAAAATTAAATATGATTTTTTCTAGAATATTTGAGGATTTATGGAACAAAGAACACACCAGGGGGGCCAACCACCTTGCCACTAGGTTGGAGGGCGCCCCCCTGCCTCGTGGGCCCACGGTGGCCCTCCTCCACTTATTCCTGCACCCATCCTCTTCTTCTTCCTCCCACAAACACGAAAAACCAACTCAAGCACGAGTTCCAGCCCTTCTTGCTGCCATTTTCGATCTCCTTGCTCAAAGCACCTCTCACAAAACTGCTTGGGGAGATTGTTCTTTGGTATGTGACTCCTCCATTGGTCCAATTAGTTTTTGTTCTAGTGCTTTATTCATTGCAAATTTTTGCTGCTTAGGTGACCCTGTTCTTGAGCTTGCGTGTCAAATTTATATGGTCAAAAGTAGTTTTGATGCATGATATAGGCCCTAGGCACTTGTAGGAGTAGTTGCTATCAATATTATTGAGTTTGGTTTACTTTTATTTTGAAGTTACTAAAAATTTCAGAATTTTTCAGAAAATGGTGAGGAGATTATTGAGGGGCTCGTCGAGCCAAAGCTCGAAGGAAAGGGCACCGAAGCCTAAGTATAATTTGCCGCGCACGGCGGAGGTTCGGGCGTGTGAATGGCCTTCCGAGGATTTCTTGAGTGCAGCCGGGATTTATGAAGATTTTCATGAATTGGCTCATAATGCAGGCCTCGCCGCTTTCCTCCATGACCAATGCGATCAGTATCTCGTACTCACAAATACCTTTTTGCAAAACTTTCATTTTCATTCTAGGAACTCACCACCTACGGTGGAGTTTCATTTATATGATGAGCATAAGGAGATGTCACTTTATGATTTCTGTCGGATTTGTTTAGTCCCTTTTGGGGCCAAGACAGGAGAACCACATCATGATGATGTGGAGGGGTTTATTGATACTATCACTGTAGGAGAAACTAGGAAGGTTTCCGATGCACGAATCACTAGCATACATTTTCCTGTTTTACGTTACTTTGCATTATTTGCTAGTCATTGCTTAATTGGACGCGGAAACTGTGGAAACCTTAGTATCCCTGATATAATTATTCTGCTCCACGGTTTATACAGTGATAACACTTTTAGTATGGGCGGTATTATTGCTAAACGGTTAAGTCTGAACCGTACAAAGGGCCCCTATCGGTGTCAAAACCGGCGGATCTCGGGTAGGGGGTCCCGAACTGTGCGTCTAGGCGGATGGTAACAGGAGGCAGGGGACACAATGTTTTACCCAGGTTCGGGCCCTCTTGATGGAGGTAAAACCCTACGTCCGGCTTGATTAATATTGATGATATGGGTAGTACAAGAGTAGATCTACCACGAGATCAAGGAGGCTAAACCCTAGAAGCTATCCTATGGTATGATTGTTGTCCATCCTAGACTAAAACCCTCCGGTTTATATAGACACCGGAGAGGGCTAGGGTTACACAGAGTCGGTTACAATGGTAGGAGATCTACATATCCGTATCGCCAAGCTTGCCTTCCATGCCAAGGAAAGTCCCTTCCGGACACGGGACGAAGTCTTCAATATTGTATCTTCATAGTCCAGGAGTCCGGCCGAAGGTATAGTCCGGCTATCCGGACACCCCCTAATCCAGGACTCCCTCGGTAGCCCCTGAACCAGGCTTCAATGATGACGAGTCCGGCGCGCAGATTGTCTTCGGCATTGCAAGGCGGGTTCCTCCTCCAAGTACTTCATAGAAGATTTTGAACACAAAGGTAGTGTCCGGCTCTGCAAAATAAGTTTCCACATATTGCCATAGAGAGAATAATATTTACACAAATCTAATCTGCTGACGTATTCCATAGCGTGACATCACACCATGGCCAAGTCTTTATTTGAATCGTTTTACTGTCCCACCTCAGCGCGTTTAGCGAGGCGATTCCCTTGGCACGTCTTGTCAAAGCAGAGATCGTGTCCCCTTATTCCGGGATTCTCATCAATACGGGCGTGGGTAACCCAACCGCGCCATTGATTACGACGCTTGGGAGATAAGCGAGTTTTACCAGGCTGGTGGGGACACATAGTCGCGTCCGCCCAAATAAGGGGATAAGGATCCACCTTTTCATCCACGCCTTCTTCCTCCTTTGCCTATCCATTTCCGCGCACTCGAGCTCCAGCGCCCAAGTCCGCACACCCCACCTCAACCTTCTCCAGTCATGTCCGGAGCGGGAGGCAAGTGGATGGTCTCCTCCATCACGGAGGGACACATCAAAAAACTGAGGAAGGCCGGATACTTGTCTAACGACATTGCACACCGGCTTCCCGAAGAGGGGCAGCTCATCCCCACCCCTAGGCCCCATGAGAGGGTGGTGTTCCTCCCCCATTTCCTTCGCGGACTGGGCTTTCCTCTCCACCCATTCGTCCGGGGGCTCATGTTCTACTATGGCCTGGATTTGCACGATTTGGCCCCGAACTTTTTCCTCAACATCTCGGCGTTTATCGTTGTGTGCGAGGCCTTCCTCTGCATCCGTCCCCATTTCGGCCTATGGCTCAAGACTTTCAATGTCAAGCCGAAGGTGGTGCGCGACACCCAGGCGGAGTACGGAGGCGCCATGGTGGGCAAGATGCCCAACGTCCTATGGCTCGAGGGCTCCTTCGTGGAGACCCTAAAGGGGTGGAAATCGGGGTGGTTTTACATCACCGAGCCGCGCGACCCTGAATGGGTCGCAGCCCCCGAGTTCCGATCCGGACCCCCTACGCGGCTCACCTCCTGGAAAGAGACGGGCCTGTCGTGGGGTAAAAAAGGAGAGCTGACCGGACTCCAAACATGCGTCCAAACCCTGGTGGACAAGAAGCTCAAACTTGTCAACGTAGTCCAGGTTATGCTCATCCGTCGGATCCTCCCGTGTCAACAACGGGCTTTCAACCTGTGGGAGTTCGACCCGGCGCAGCACCGAACTTTGAGCAGGCTCTTCGACACAACGTACGAAGATGCCTGGAAGGTGCTTTTCAAGGGCGCCGAGGCCCCCGCATCCGCTACCGAGGATCGCGGATTCAGCACGCAGCGTCACGCTAGTGCGGTAAGCCGTTCTTACCTTTTACAGGGTATTAGTTTTTCATAGTTTGACTCCATGCGGGATCTAAGCTCCCTTACCTTTGACAGGTTTGGCAGGAGACGTCCGGACAGATCAACTGTCCAGCTCCTTTGCCCGAAGGCCCAGCGGACGCTCGCTTGGCAAAGCTGCTGGTTCCGGCACCCTATGTGGTGCCGGAGAAGAAGGCCAAGAAGAAGGTCACGGGGACTCGAAAGAGTGCCCGGCGCCTGGGGGTGTCGGATTCATCATCCGACGACTCCAAGACGCACTCCTCCCGTGAAGACGAGGAGGAGGAAGAAGAGACCTCTCCCCCTCCAGCGGGGGGAGAGAAGAAAAGGAAGGCCGCCCCAACTGGGGAGGCCGAAGGGTCCAAGAAGGGGAAGACCCTTCCTCCGGACTGCTCCACCAACGCCGACGACGGCGAAGAGGAGTGGCCGCACAGGGCCAAGCCCCTGGCGAGATCGTAAGTATTCGGACACCAGAGCAATTCATAGTGTTCCTTTCTTACACAGCTCCTCCTTACGCCGAATATGACTGTGCAGTCCGCCCAAGGCCGGGCTCGACGAGTCGTCGAGCGGCTCCCTAGATTCGTCAGATGTGAATTCGCTTCCGATGGCTACCTCCCCCCACCCTACGGACGACGCCAAGGTGGCGTCCCAACAGGTTCCAAGCCAGGAGGAGGTGGTCCTGGAGGCGCCGCAAGGCGACCTCCCGGACTCCAGGCGTAAAGGGGATAGAACCCCCAAGGGCTCCAAGTCCGGTCTTGAGCCGGACACCGCGCCGGAACCTTCAACGGTTCCGGACCCCGGTAGGCAGCCTCCTTCCAAGAGGAGCAAGCCTACCGAGCCGGTGACCTCCGTCCAACCAGAGGCACCGGACAATTTGCTGGAGGTGCTTAACGGCGCCTCCATCGACGAGGAGCACCGCACTATTATGAGTGCGGTGATCCAGAAGGTTCAGTCCGCCAAGAGTGGACTGACTGAAGCCTGTGCCAGCCTTCTAACAGGCTTTGAGGTAAGTAAAGAATATGTAAAAATATTACCGCATAGACAGTAGCTCCTGATGCTCTGTTCGGCGTTTGGAAAGAAAAGTCGAATAGAGGATCTAATAACATTCGCAGGAGTCTAACATAATCAAGTCAATATGCGTATGCAGGCTTCGCTGCTGGCCTCCGCCGCATTGACTACGGAGGTGGATACGTTGAAGCAAAACCTCGCGCGGTCCGAGAACGAGCTCGGCCATGCCAAGAGGCAACTCGAGGAGGGGGAAGGTAAGTAATACCTTGCGCAAGTATATAGAGAAGATGTGGTTGCAAAAAATGACAGGATCAACATGCTATTATAGGGGCCACGACCGAGGTGGCAACCCTTAAGAAAGCGCTGTCCGAGGCCGAAAACAGAGCGGTCGCGGAGCACACAGAGAGAGGGAAGCAGGAGGCGCGGGCGGAGGAGGTGCAGAAAGAGCTCCAGGCTCTTGTGAAAGAACACGAGAGTTTGGAGCTTGACTCAAAGACGCAAGCGTCCGAGCTTGCGGCAACCCTCGAAGGCGCGAAGTCTGCCAAGGCCGAAGCCCAGAAGGCCCTCCAAGAAATTGAAGTGATGAAGAAGATAGCGGCGGGTAAGGCATTCATTATGCAAAGCAAGCACGTGAAAGTGAATTACTTGTTACTTACCCGAGTCCGGAGCTCTCCAGGAGCGTTCGCCGATTTTCCCCGCAGTGCGTCTGATGCCACCGCCTACTACCGAGCCGAGGAGGGGAGCTCGACGGAGAAGGTGTTCTGGTCTCAGTATGCTGAGGCCGGACACCTGGTGCCTTTGAGTGACCAGCTGAAGCAAATGGTCGAGCTCCACAAGGTGGCCGAACAGGCCATAGAGGGCCTCATAGTTCGGCTTTGGCCTGGAGAGGCTCTGCCTGGTAGCTACTTCGGGCTGGTGAGGCGGCTGGTGGATGCCTGTCCACGGCTTGAAGTAATCAAGCGCTCCGTCTGCATCGAAGGTGCCCGTAGGGCGCTTGCACGTGCTAAAGTGCACTGGGGCAAGATGGATGCGGAGAAGCTGGTGAAGGACGGGTCACCGCCAGGCAAGGAGCATCGTGTCCCGGAAGCGTATTATGAGGGCGCCCTGAAGGGTGCCCGCCTTATAGCGGATGAATGCTCCAAAGATGTAATTTTTGAGTAAACTCGCATTTGTGATCCTGTACGCTGAAAACTTGTTCATATGTGCTAAGCAACGCTTTTGAATTTAAAATATTACCTTCTGTGCAGCCGTTTATCAAATTTGAGAGATGGCGAGTCGTCGGCTTCTGCCCCCATGCCACGAGTGCTGGGGTGTTCGGGATAAACATGAGCGCTCTTTTTCTCATTCTTGGGTCCTTCGAGGGAGGCGCTCAACACAACGAACAAGGCAATCGGACTATAATGCTTGAACACTCTCACTTAGCCATAGAATTCTATAATTTTAAATTTCGGCGAAGCCCCTAGTGTTCGGAAGACCGAGTTTGGGGCGCTATCCACACCTAGGCCGGACAAAGCCGACTCCTCGCTCTAAGCGGCATAAGTCTTTAGGGACTCGAAAACCTCTCGAACAGCGACCAGCTCTTGCCTCATCATGATAGTCAGTTTTAGCTTTCTCTACTGAGGTGCTTAGCCCAGCTCAACTGGGGCACAATCGCAGTAGTTCTCCTAGTGGTACCTTAGCCGATATAACGGAACGTAAGGTACCAAAACATAGGAGCCGGGCAAGCCCAACTATTGACCCAAGACATGATTCGGAGCTGATGCATATAATGCTATAAGTTCGGGGTGTCGCACTTGTGAAAGTGTTCGGACTTCTCACACCGTATTGTGGGGTACTTAAGCCCCTGGCGTATTGGCCGTACCAAAGTGTATGGGTGCAACATGTTATTAATGAGCATATATTCGTAAAAAAAGAGTAATGCAATAATAGACAGAAGCTATGCATTGTTTATTTAAAAAAGCTGCTATCAAAGCAGAATGATACAAATAGTGCAATAAGCAAAAGATGGGACTATTTAACATGTTCTCTCCAGGGGCGAGCTGCGGAATGGTATGTGAAACAGGTATACTGCTCATTATAGAGACCACCTTAGAGTTCCATAGTGCGGCGTAGCTTTCTGCTTCCCTGGTTGTATCGTTTGTGCGGCAATTGTACTGCCGGACAAGCCTTCCGAAGAATGGAGTCCTGAAAATAAGAGAAAATTAAGAGATCGGCAGCCCCTAGTGCGGTTTAAGCCGCGTTTCGGGCATGCCGTGATGGTGCCCCTCCCCCTGTGCCCATGGTATTTCCAGAGCGTAGTTCTGTACGCGCAACACTGGTTTCGCAAGTTCGCGAGGGCTGGGGTTGGGGCCGCATTGCTACGCTTTCTCGAAACATGCCAGGCGGTCTTGTTGTAGGTTACTACGGGCGCGCTTGATGGTGTCCAGACGTTTAATGGCCAGACTGGAGAATTGCCTTGAGAGGCTGCTTTGTACTTCCGCTGCGATAGCCGCCGTATGCTCCTCCGTTCGGAGAGAGCGTTCGGTATTTCCATTGACTGTGATGACTCCTCGAGGGCCTGGCATCTTGAGCTTTAGGTATGCGTAGTGCGGCACCGCATTGAACTTAGCAAATGCGGTTCGCCCGAGCAATGCGTGATAGCCACTGCGGAACAGGACTATGTCGAAGATTAACTCCTCGCTTCGGAAATTATCCGGAGATCCGAAGACCACTTCAAGTGTAACTGAGCTTGTACAGTTGGCCTCTACACCTGGTATGACGCCTTTAAAGGTCATTTTAGTGGGTTTAATCCTCGAGGGATCGATGCCCATTTTCCGCATTGTATCCTGGTAAAGCAGGTTCAGGCTGCTGCCGCCGTCCATAAGGACTCTAGTGAGGTGAAATCCGTCAATAATTGGGTCTAGAACCAATGCGGCGAATCCGCCATGACGGATGCTAGTGGGGTGGTCCCTTCGATCAAAAGTGATCGAGCAGGAAGACCATGGGTTGAACTTTGGGGCGACTGGCTCCATCGCGTATACGTCCCTTAGTGCACGCTTCCGCGCCCTCCTGGGGACGTGGGTTGCGTATATCATGTTCACCGCCCGCACTTGTGGGGGAAAACCTTTCTGTCCACTGTTGTTCGGCGGCCGGGGCTCCTCCTCGTCATCGCTATGCAACCCCTTGTCTCTGCTTTCGGCATTTACTTGCCTGCCTGCTTGAACGCCCAACAATCCCTATTGGTGTGATTGGCTGGTTTTTCGGGGGTGCCATGTATCTGGCATGAGCGGTCGAGTATTCGGTCCAAACTGGACGGGCCCGGGTTATTTCTTTTGAATGGATTTTTCCGCTGACCGGGTTTAGAGCCTCTGAATCCGGCATTAACTGCCGTATCCTCAGCATTGTCGCCGTTAATGCGGTGCTTTTGCTTGTTGCGACACGACCTGCCACTGCTGTCCTTGGTATCCGAATTACCAGGGCTCTTGGTCATGTTATTGCTGCGAGCTAGCCAGCTGTCTTCTCCCTCGCAAAAGCGGGTCATAAGTGTCGTGAGGGCTGCCATAGATTTCGGCTTTTCCTGTCCTAGGTGTCGTGCAAGCCACTCGTCACAGATGTTATGCTTGAAGGCTGCTAGGGCCTCTACGTCCGGACAGTCGACGATTTGATTTTTCTTGGTTATGAACCACGTCCAGAATTGTCTGGACGATTCCTCTGGCTGCTGAATTATGTGGCTTAGGTCATCGGCGTCTAGTGGTCGCACATAAGTGCCCTAGAAATTGTTGAGGAATGTGGCTTCCAGGTCCTCCCAACAACCAATTGATTCTGCTGGCAAGCTGTTAAGCCAATGCCGAGCTGGTCCTTTAAGCTTGAGTGGGAGGTATTTGATGGCGTGTAGGTCATCACCGCGGGCCATGTGGATATGAAGGAGATAGTCCTTGATCCATACCACAGGGTCTGTTGTGCCATCGTATGATTTGATGTTCACGGGTTTGAAACCCTCGAGGATTTGATGATCCATTACTTCATCTGTGAAGCATAGTGGGTGTGCGGCGCCTCTGTATTGGGCTATATCACAACGCAGCTCAAACGAGCTTTGTCTACTGTGTTTGGCCCGGCCGGATTTACTATATCCGGAGTGACGATTACCGTCTCGTGCCGTGGGGTGCCCACGTGATCCGTAGATCGATCTTGTTTGCCTTGCCTTGTCCTCCAATATATCTCGCAGGTCTGGCGTATTTTCCCGTGCCTTGGTATTTTTTGAGCGGTGCCGGGGTGCGGCTTGAGTGGAGAGCCGAGAGGCCTCTCTGTCGCGGCCACATCATGCACTGGTGATGTAGGTTTAGGTGCTTCCTCCTCTAGTCGGGGTAGTAACCTGCGCTTTGGGTAGCTCTTGGAGGGGCGTTCGAGTTCATACTCTTCGGCCACAAGGACTTCAGTCCATCTGTCGGCTAGCAAATCTTGATCAGCTCTAAGCTGTTGCTATTTTTTCTTGAGGCTGCTCGCCGTGGCCATAAGCCTGCGTTTGAAACGCTCTTGTTCGTCGAGGCTTGCCTCGTCTTCGGAGGGAGGCATATAATTATCGTCCTCGACCTCTCTGTCTGGCGCTCTCTCATGAGGGCTGGCTTCTCCATCCTCCTGTGCTGAATCTTGCTGGAGGTGGTTGTCTTCGGCACTGTCCGGGGTGTTATTATCTCCCTTGCCGGAATCACCGTTTTTGCTTTGGCGGGATTTAGAGCGGCGCCGCTGACGCCGGTGCTTAGGCTGCTTCTTGGAGGGGTCATCCTCCGCTGTTCCATCGCCATTGCCTTCTTTTGGGGTGTCCACCATGTATATATCATACGACAAGGTGGATTTCCAGTGCCCTATAGGCGCTGGTTCTTGATCGTCTCCTGCATCGGCGTCCATACCGTCGATGTCTTCGGAGTCGAAGTCGAGCATGTCGGTTAAATCATCGACAGTGGCTACGAAGTGGGTGGTGGGTGGGCTTTGAATTTATTCGTCATCCGCATACCAACCTTGCTGACCATAGTCCGGCCAGGGCTCTCCTGATAAAGAGAGAGATTTTAGTGAATTCAGAATATCGCCGAAGGGCGAGTGCTGAAAGATGTCCGCGGCGGTGAACTCCATGATCGGTGCCCAATCGGGTTCGATCGGTAGGGGCGCGGAGGGCGCGGAGTCTGGAGAGGAGTCCGGCTCCTTGGAGTCACGGGCTTCACAGAGAATAGGGCTGGTGTTCGGCTCGATCGCCGTAGAGATTGCAGCCCCCGAGGCGGTGTCTAACCACCCATCCTCGATTGGTGTGATCAGCTCCGAGCTAGGGGTCGGAGCGGACACAGGTGCGGCCTCCAGGGCACTGTTCGGCGGCAAAGCTAGATCATGCCCATCGTAACAGTGTGGCGCGCTCGGCTGTGGCTTGAATCCGTCGAAGATCAAGTCTCCGCGGATGTCGGCCGTGTAGTTCAAACTTCCAAATCTGACCTGATGGCCAGGGGCGTAGCTTTCGATCTGCTCCAGATGACCAAGCGAATTGGCCCGCAGTGCAAAGCCGCCGAATACGAAGATCTGTCCGGGGAGAAAAGTCTCACCCTAGATCGCATCGCTGTTGATGATCGGAGAAGCCATCGGGCCTAAAAGTGACGACACAGAGGAACTCTCAATGAAAGCACCAATGTCGATGTCAAAACCGGCGGATCTTGTGTAGGGGGTCCCGAACTGTGCGTCTAGGCGGATGGTAACAGGAGGCAGGGGACACGATGTTTTACCCAGGTTCGGGCCCTCTTGATGGAGGTAAAACCCTACGTCCTGCTTGATTAATATTGATGATATGGGTAGTACAAGAGTAGATCTACCATGAGATCAAGGAGGCTAAACCCTAGAAGCTAGCCTATGGTATGATTGTTGTCCGTCCTATAGACTAAAACCCTCCGGTTTATATAGACACCGGAGAGGGCTAGGGTTACACAGAGTCAGTTACAATGGTAGGAGATCTACATATCCGTATCGCCAAGCTTGCCTTCCACGCCAAGGAAAGTCCCTTCCGGACACGGGACGAAGTCTTCAATCTTGTATCTTCATAGTCCAGGAGTCCGGCCGAAGGTATAGTCCGGCTATCCGGACACCCCCTAATCTAGGACTCCCTCAGCCCCATCTTTGGAGGCATCTATGCTACACGCCTAGCTGCACATTTTAACATACCTATTAGGCATGCTAAGAAGGAAGAAAAAGTGTTGCCTCGTGTTTATCTAGATTATAAAAGTATGGTGGCACATGATTTTATTATTAAGAACAGGGCAGGAGAGCTTAAATATCAATTGTTCTTTAATAAACATCATCCTGAGACTATTACCTTGCCTGCTCCTTGTTTGCTTGATTTGACTGTAGGCACGTACCTTGTTCCGTTGACGGCTATTCACGCCTACCAGAACCCTGCACCAGCCGAGGAGCCAGAACCGGAACCACAATTTGATCCTTCACGATAGTCTAACTATCAGTGGGATCCGGAGATGATTGCCAGCCAGTGGAAATCAGAGCCTTCTTCTTCCTCATCGCAGTACGACCCCAACTATTATTATGGATATCAGCCAGGCCAGCCTTGGCCATAGACCAACTTAGGCCAAAAGCCTAAGCTTGGGGGAGTATGTATTTCTCACCGACATTACATCTATGTCCACACACACCCATTGCTAGATGTCGGTGTTCATACTTTTTCATTGTATCATCCATGCTAGTTTATTTCCTTTTATGCGTTCTTCTTGTGTGTTTAATAAACCTTAAGAAAAAAAACAAAAAAAATTAGTTGTAACTTTTAATCAGTTTAATTTCCATGCTTGTAGTAGTAATTAAAAAGAAAACCCAAAAAGATTTCATGTTCTTCTTTTGCTTGTTGGGAGCTTTCCCGTGTAAATAGTTTTATTTCTTTTCTTTGGGGGTCAGTAGGAGAAGACCATGATTAAATTGTTGAAGTGGATCTTATATGCTTTATTGTTGATTTAACCAAGAGCCCATATTGCTTTGTCTTCTCCTGTTTATTGAATGCTCGCAGATTCCATCTTAGTCCAATGCACGTGCACTCTTATTATTATTCACATCGTTCGGTCGTGCAAGTGAAAGGCAATTATGATGATATATGATGGACTGACTGAGATGAGAAAAGCTGGTACGAACTCGACCTCTTTTGTTTTTGTAAATATGATGAGTTCATCGTTCTTGATTCAGCTTGTTATGAACAAACATGTTCGCAATGACAATTAGAGATCATAGTTGCTTGTGCCATGCTTGATTAGCTATGAGTTATAATGGTTTACCTTGCGTGCCAACATGCTATTAAAATGGTTATGATGTGGTATGATAGGGTGGTATCCTCCTCTGAATGATTTAAGTGACTTGACTTGGCACATGTTCACGCATGTAGTTGAAACAAATCAACATAGCCTTCACGATATTTATGTTCATGGTGGATTATATCCTACTCATGCTTGCATCCAATGTTTATTAATTTTAATGCATGTACATGGCTGTTGTCGCTCTCTAGTTGGTCGCTTCCCAGTCTTTTGCTAGCCTTCACCTGTACTAAGTGGGAATACTGCTTGTGCATCCAAAGTCCTTAAACCCCAAAGTTATTCCAGATGAGTCCACTATACCTTCCTATATGCGGTATCTACCTGCCGTTCCAAGTAAATTTGTATGTGCCAAACTCTAAACCTTCAAATAATCATCCTGTTTTGTATGCTCGAATAGCTCATGCATCAACTAGGGCTGCCTGTATCTTCCATACTAGGCGGGTTATTCTCAAGAGGAGTGGGCTCCGCTCCTCACTCACGAGAAAATGGCTGGTCACCGGGATGCCCAGTCCCATGCTTTATGCAAACTAAATCAAAAATAATTTCAAAACAAAACTCCCCCTGGGACCTGATGTATGTTGGAGGCACTCGTTGTTTCGAGCAAGCCATGGATTGATGTTTGTTTGTGGAGGGGGAGTATAAACTTTACCATTCTGTTTGGGAACCGCCTATAATGTGTGTAGCATGGAACATATCGCCATCTCTTGGTTGTTATGTTGACAATGAAAGTATACCGCTCAAAATATTATTCACCTCTATTTTAAAACCGAGCTCTGGCACCTCTACAAATTCCTGATTCCCTCTACGAAGGGCCTATCTATTTACTTTTATGTTGAGTCATCACCCTCTTATTAAAAAGCACTAGCTGGAGAGCGCAGCTGTCATTTGCATTCATTATTGTTAATTTATATTGGGTGTGACTATGATTGGATCTCTTTTACCATGAATTACAATGTCTAGTCAGTCCTTGATCTTTAAAGGTGCTCTGCATTTATGTTTTGCGGTCTCAGAAAGGGCTAGCGAGATACCATCTTGTTATATCATATTATGATTGTTTTGAGAAAGTGTTGTCATCTGAGATTTATTATTATGGCTTGCTAGTTGATTATGCTATTGATATGGGTAATCATGAGACCTGAGAATCATTGCAAATATGGTTAGTTATGATCTTTGCTGAAAACTTGAATGCTAGCTTGACATATTTACAACAACAAGAGCAAACAGAGTTTGTAAAAGTGTTTCTTTATTTCTTTCAGTTTGTCAACTGAATTGCTTGAGGACAAGCAAGGGTTTAAGCTTGGGGGAGTTGATATGTCTCCATCGTATCTACTTTTCCAAACATTTTTGCCCTTGTTTTGGACTCTAACTTGTATGATTTGAATGGAACTAACCCGGACTGACGCTGTTTTTAGCAAAATTGCCATGATGTTGTTTTATGTGCAGAAAACAAAAGTTCTCGGAATGACTTGAAACTTCACGGAATATCTTACAATAAATAATAAAAAATCCACGCCAAAGATGAAGACCAGGGGGCCCACACCCTTGCCACGAGGGTGGGGGCGCCCCCCCTAGGGTGCGCCCCCCTACCTCGTGGGCCCCCTGGAGACCTCCCGACTCCAACTCCAACTCTATATAACTGCTTTCGAGGAGAAAAAAATAGAAGAGAAGATTTCATCGCATTTTAGCCGCCGCCAAGCCCGAAAACCTCTGGGGAGAGCTGATCTGGAGTCCGTTCGGGGCTCCTGAGAGGGGGATTCGTCGCCATCGTTATCATCAACCATTCTCCATCACCAATTTCATGATGCTCACCGCCGTGCGTGAGTAATTCCATCGTAGGCTTGCTGGACGGTGATGGGTTGGATGAGATTTATCATGTAATCGAGTTAGTTTTGTTAGGGTTTGATCCCTAGTATCCACTGTGTTCTGAGATTGATGTTGCTATGACTTTGCTATGCTTAATGCGTGTCACTAGGGCCCAAGTGCCATGATTTCAGGTCTGAACCTATTATGTTTTCATCATATATGAGAGTTCTTGATCCTATCTTGCAAGTCTATAGTCACCTATTATGTGTTATGATCCGTTAACCCCGAAGTGACAATAACCGGGATACTTACCGGTGATGACCGTAGTTTGAGGAGTTCATGTATTCACTATGTGCTAATGCTTTGTTCCGGTTCTCTATTAAAAGGAGGCCTTAATATCCCTTAGTTTCCATTAGGACCCCGCTGCCACGGGAGGGTAGGACAAAAGATGTCATGCAAGTTCTTTTCCATAAGCACGTATGACTATATTCAAAATACATGCCTACATTACAATGACGAATTGGAGCTAGTTCTGTGTCACCCTATGTTATGACTGTTACATGATGAACTGCATCCGGCATAATTATCCAGCATTGATCCAATGCCTACGAGCTTTCCATATACTGGTTTACGCATATTTACTTTCCCGTTGCTATTGTTACAATCACTACAAAATACCAAAAATATTACTTTGCTTTCATTACTCTTTTGTTACAGTTACCATCACTGTCATATTACTTTGCTACTAAACACTTTGCTGCAGATACTAAGTTTCCAGGTGTGGTTGAATTGACAACTCAGCTGCTAATACTTGAGAATATTCTTAGGCTCCCCTTGTGTCGAATCAATAAATTTGGGTTGAATACTCTACCCTCGAAAGCTATTGAGATCCCCTATACTTGTGGGTTATCACCGCCCCCTCACACACCACACTCTCATTCTCCCACTTGTTCCCCATCACTTGCCGGCTTCTCTTCCGCACGGTTGGTTGCAAGTCTACCCCACCATTCTCTTCTTCTCCTTCCTTGTCCACTTCAATTGATTGAGCCGTGCTCGATGATACGTCTCCGTCGTATCTACTTTTGAAACACTTTTGCCCTTGTTTTGGACTCTAACTTGCATGATTTGAATGGAACTAACCCGGACTGATGTTGTTTTCAGCAGAATTACCATGGTGTTATTTATGTGCAGAAACAAACGTTCTCGGAATGACCTGAAACTTCACGGAGCAACTTTTTGGAAAATATGAAAAATACCTGCAAAAGGTGAAGGCCAGGGGGCCCACCACCTGTCCACGAGGGTGGGGGGCGCGCCCCCCTACCTCGTGGGCCCCCTGATGCCTCTCCGACTCCAACTCCAACTCCATATATTGTGTTTCGGGGAGAAAAATCAAAGAGAAGAATTCATCGCGTTTTACGGTACGGAGCCGCCGCCAAGCCCTAAAACCTCTCGGGACACTACAAAAAAATACACTTCCGTGATGATACGTGTTTGTCACAGTAGGTCGCGTTTTTTGTCAAGCATGTACATCCATGACAAATTTATGACAGAATCAAGATAGTCATACATGTGCTATCGTAGAAGTGTTCCATGACATTACCAAAATTATCATCACAGAAGTGTGCACTTCCATGACGATAAATCGCGCGTCACAGAAGTGCTTTCATCAAGGGTGATCGACACGTGGCATCCACCGTAACGAAACGCCGTTAAGCTATCGGGTCGGGTTTTGGATCCGATAACCCGTTAACAGCCCCGACCAATGGGGATTTTCCACGTGTAAAATCATCATTGGCTGGAGGAAACACGTGTCGGCTCATCGTTGGGACATATGTCATCCACTCATTGGACAGAAGGCGCCTATGATACGTCGACACGTGGCACGGCCCAACAGAGGCCCATTCCTGTGAAAAGGCCGGCCCGTTTGACTTGGTCAAAAGGTGGCGGGCCGGCCCATGGAAAGCCTGTTAACGGCTTGCTCGCATATAGCCCATTTACAGCCCGCTAACCCAAGGCCAGTTACGCCCTATCCGAATTAGGCCCAGTAGCATCATCTGGGTCATCCAATATGATTCCATCCCATTTTCACTTCTGGCCCATGTATGGCCCATGACGTCTTTCGGCCCATATGAGGCCCTATGTAACTCTTGGCCTATTAACGGCCCATGGTGAAACTGGCCCGTAATGAACAGTGTATCACTTTACACCCATTAATGGCCCTTGGTGAAACTGGCCCGTAATGAACAGTGTATCACTTTATACCCATTAATGGCCCGTTATTCCGTTGGGACGTTTCTAGCCCATGTTATCTTTCGGCCTTCTCAGAGCCCATTTATTCTTGGGCTCATTTCCAACATTCGTTTACTTACGGCCCGTTATTGTCATTTTCTGCTTGTGGGCCAAATTCAGCCCGTGGTTACAGTCGGCCCGTTTGTGGTCCGTTAATACGTTGGGCCATTTTCATAGCGTCATCAAATATGGCCTATTAACGATGGCCCGTTTACGGCCATAATGCGGCCTGTTATTGGCCCATGTTTGGCGAATCGATCATACGTCCCGTATAAGGCCCATTGATGATACGGCCCGTAGAAGGCCCATTGTTTCTATGGCCCGTAGAAAGCCCATTGTTTCTATGGCCCATAGAAGGCATATTGTTTCTACGGCCCGTAGAAGGCCCACTGTTTCTACGGCCCGTAGAAGGCCCACTGTTTCTACGGCCCATAGGAGGCCCAGTGTCACTATAGTAAATATTAGCCCATGGTTATTGTGCCCTAGTTTTAAAAAATAGGTTATTGCAGCCACTAGCAAACCGCGGAAAAAGAACTGCACTGACTACAAGCAAACAAATAAACAAGACAACAAGGAAATAAATAAGCAAGCAACTTATGCTAGGCTATCACGGCTATTACACATATTACATCCACTGGGCATCAAAGTTCGCCACCAGTGCAAATATAGGGAACAAAGCAGCATATAAACGCCAATGCAAAACAAGTCCAGAACTGAAACCACTTCAGAAGAGTTCAAGAAACAATATCCTGGGTACCCATAATGCTGGCAAGATGCTTAGCAAGCTTATTAACTTTCTCTTGTTTGGCGCTTAAATCCTCCAGCGCTTGCTGTTGCACAAGAAAGGACTGGTGTTTATCAGCCACAGTAACTTGCTATTCGAGTTACTGGCCAGTACCGCTGGCACAAGCGCTTGTAGCTGGCCAGTACCGCTGTCCTATTCAAGAACCCCCTCCAATTCAAATGGCTGATAAACAAGAAAAGAAATTGAACGTACAGACATTGTATGATATACGGATGTGGTAATTCACATATAAGTTGTCTAACCAAACAGGACAGCATGACACAGTTTCACATATATGATGCCTAACTAAACAGGATAGCATGACACAGTTTCAGATATATGATGGATAACTTAACAGGATATAATGGCATAATTCAACATATGATGAGTACCTAAACAGGATGACATGACACAACTATATGATGTCTTTCTAAAATAGGTTGGGATGAAATAATTCACATACATGTTGTCTAAGTATACAGGATGGCATGATATAATTAACATAATTGATTCATATACTAAGCAGCTGGCACTCGCATGTATGATCTCTAAACTAAGCAGATAGAATTCAATATTGTGCATATGATGTCTAAACTAAGCAATGCAAGACACC
Source organism: Triticum urartu (assembly GCF_056163025.1). Taxonomy (NCBI): domain Eukaryota; kingdom Viridiplantae; phylum Streptophyta; class Magnoliopsida; order Poales; family Poaceae; genus Triticum; species Triticum urartu. The sequence goes on along the minus strand of NC_141875.1, from coordinate 554,097,458 downwards.
ATATGCATCATATGAGAAATATAAACATTGCAACTTAGAGCATACACCTCAGGTGGGATATAGGACTGGTCATCTGTCTCTGAATCCTCCTCTGAGGAGCTCCCTGTAACCATCGAGACATATGCTTCAATAGGTACCATTGCCTGCTCTGAAGACCTTCTTTTCACTCCAGATTTTTCCATAACCGGCTCAAATGGCTGATACACATGAAGAGTAGTTCAATATACACAGATTGTCGACAAATGGAATATGTAATGAAAAAAAAGATGGCATGAGATAATTCACATATATGATGCCTGGCTCCATGGCGGTGCATAATTCACATATATGATACCTGGCTGAAAAACATGGCATTGCATAATTCACATATCTGATATAGAAAGCAAACAGGAGGTATTCACACAAAGCATGTCTAATCTAAGCAGATGGCATGGCAATGCAAGACACCATATGCATGATATGAGCAATATAACTCAGCCAAGTTAGAGCATGCACCTCGGGGGGGGATACGACTAGTCATCTCTCTCTGAATCCTCCTCTGAGGAGCTATCTATAACCAGCAAGAAATCTGCATCGACAGGTAGCACTGACTGCTCAGAAGACCTTGTTTTCACTCCAGATTTTCCCATGACCGACTCAAATGGCTGATGCACAGGAAGAGTAGATGAATGTATAAACATTGTTGACAAATGGAATACATTATGGAAAAAATATGGCACGATACAATTCACATATACGATGACTGGCTAAACAAGATGGCATTGCATGATTCACGTATATGATGCCTGGCTAAAGAAGATGGCATTGCATAATTCCCATATACTCCCTCTGTTCCTAAATATTTGTCTTTTTAGAGATTTCAAATGGACTACCACATACGGATGTATATAGACACATTTTAGAGTGTAGATTCACTCATTTTGTTCCGTATGTAGTCACTTGTTGAAATCTCTAAAAAGACAAATAGTTAGGAATGGTGGGAGTATGATATAGAAACCAAACAGGTGGCATTCACACAAAGCAAATCTAAACTAAGCTGATGACATATAAGATGTATAGTGTAAGCAATGCAAGGCGCCATATGCATGATATGACCAACATCAGCATGCCAGGTTAGAGCAAACACCTCAGGTGGTAAACAGGCGTGGTTGGCTCCTTCTGAATCTCCATCTGAACAGTTATCTTCCTTTGGAATACAACCTGGAAATGCAGGAGGGGGCACTTCGCCCACCATGGAGCGGCGTCTGCATGACATTATATTCGCACGCAACAGTGTTCTCTTTTTCTCTACATGTTCAGTACGATTGTGTACAATATCTGACATGCATAATAAAAAAATAGTTAGATTTTGTAAGGCCTAAGGGGTGCATGCAAAAATCAAGACTGATGGTAGCAAACGAGTGGATGGATCCAAAACTAATGATAGCAGGTAGATTATAGCTTCAGTTTAAAAAGATAGACAATGGATCATCTATTGTTTGTTGCCCACCCAACATGAACCACATAGAAGACCCAGATGAACCAGATAGTAGACAGATACTATTCGTTGCTGGCTCGATATGAGACCCATGGGCAATTCAAAACTCAAAATTGAACGATAAAGTAGCAGGTAATAATAACCAATGTATAACGTAAGCAAACACGAAAGACTGTGACCTCTCTTCCGGAACTGTGTAGTCCTCAGGTTCATCTGCTCAAGTCGATGATGGTAATGCAGTTGGCGTGGCTGCCGGCAATGGGGAAGATGATCTAAGGCGGTGAAAGGAAGTCTGCAGGGGGGATCTCTGCTGCAGTGAACGCTTCTGTCGATGGTGCACCTCAGGTGGGGTGGATGACGGCACGGCAGGAGCAGGACATAACACACAGAGTTTTCTTTGACACCTATCTGAAAATGAAGTAAATCTGTAAGGGCTCCTTAGAATTGGAGGATTCTATAAACGCAGGGACAGGAAAAACACAGGAATAGGATAGGAATGCACGTGCAAAATAGAGCATTTGGAAACATAGGATTTCAGTTAACCTGGGTGTTTGGCTCACATGAATTGGAAGAACAGAGGAATGGAGAAACAAAGTGATGCGACGAGTGTACAACCTCTTTGGCATAGCCTTGTGGACCTCAGGATCATTGGGTTGGACGTGGAGGATGGTGATGATGCTAGTGTGACTGTCAGAGGCGGGGAAGAAGATCCAAGGCCTCTGGAAACGGTGCCGAGGGTACTGCTCCGCTGTGATGGACGGTTCCGTCATTGGAGCAGCTCCGCTAAGGTGTACGGCGACGAGGCTGAAGCATGACAAGACAGACAATGTTAATCTGAAGTGGGACCCTAATATCATCTGCAATAGATGATGTAAAATACATCACCAAAAAGTGCTAGATGTAAAACGCATCAGCCATGCCACGGCTGCTCCGACAGATGCTGTAAGTACTGTTCACTCTGAACTTAACTGAAGAAAGTGAACTTCACAGTCGAAACTGAATTTTACTGTCGAAACTGATTGAACTAGTGACAGAGCATTGCAATAGATGTTTAGGGCGTTCGAGCACTAGTAGCAGGGAAGTAGTGATCTAAATCAGCAGACGCTCGAGCAGGGAACGCACTAGCAGAGAGCAAGTCGTGCAGTAGCACTGCGAGCGAGTGCTAAAGCAGAAACTCCTGTAGCTGCCAGAGGTCATGCAGCAGCAGCAGCGCAAGCGAGAGCAAGAGCAGAGTAGCAGCACAAACGAAAGCAGGAGCAGTGCAGCAGCGCGACCGACAACAAGAACAGAGCCGCGATGTGAGCGAGAGCCGGAGCAGCTGCAGCTAGTGCCGTTGTGGAAGTCGCCGCCGAGGAAGCAACGACATGTGGGTGAGACATCGTGGATGATGTGGCCGGTGACGGCACCGTCGATGGAGACATGCCATGTCTGCTCAGTATCGAGCACCGGCAGCCCCGTGAGATCGAATAAAAGATAAAATGCAGCGGTGAGTGCAGAACCTCCTTGGTGGCGTCGAGTTGGCCTTGGCTTCATCGGAGGAATTGGTGAGGGTGTTGCGGTTCCGGTGGGGCAGGTCAAGACGGTGCTGTGGGGATTGAGGTGGAACGATAGACGAGGCGAACGTCGGGGCAGCTCCTTGGAGGTGGAGGACGGGGCGGCTGATCCGGTGGGATGACGAGATCGACAACGGATCCTCCACCGGTGCGGTGGATGATGGACGGCTGGGCAGCGGTCGGGAGGTCGACGGAGGAGCATGGGGTTTCGCGGGTTTTGGCAGCCTCGATGTACGAATGGGGGGGCGAAGGGGGAGGGGTGAGCCAAGCTTAGGGACGTGCTTGTCCGAAATGTAGGGTAAGTTACCAGCGTACCCCCACCGGTTTTGACACCGCGACGTGGAACTTCATTTCCGGTTGAGGGGTAGAAGGGGGATTTCGTGTGTCTGGGTTGCGGGAGCGATTTCGGATGAGGAGGGAGTTCTCGCGCGCGTCCAAATTTCGGGATAACAAGGCGCGGCGCGGGTTGAAGAAGCGGGAGTTTCAAAGCAGGTGAGACAAAAGATACTCGAGCTTGAAAATTTCGGGATAACAAGGTGCGGATTCCTTGTTCGGTAGAACAAACTTAACGTGTAAAAAAACAATTCATACAAGACACAAGAGAGTCATGTCCCCTTTTACTATATTGCTATAGATGCCATTGAAAAAACTACAAGAAAAATGTAAAAAAAATCAGGAGAACAAGATTACCCTGCACAGTACCAAATCGATTCGCACTTCCCTCAACAACAACAAAAAACAAATCAATTCCCACCAAAGAAAGAGTAATGTTCCTTTTTATATGATTACAGATGCCATGATCTCGAATTTCAATTTTTGAATCCATGTTATGTTGAATTCAAATATATCGTTAGGTGACCTTGCGGTTTATAATTGATGTAGTCGTACATTTTGATCTTCCATCATATATGAACATTTTACTCCACCATGTGAACATATATATTGTCGTCTACCATATGGACTAAATTTGAATCAATTTTCCTTACTTGAATACGATTGTTGTCAAGTTATACAATAATTTAAATATTATCTTGATAACAAAAAACATACATATAGCAGTAATCATATTTCACTGTGAACTACATGTACCATACTCTCTCCAATTCAAATATTTGTATCCATTTTATGTTGAATTCAAATCATAGTACATTATTGGTCTAGGTAGCGAGATGTTTGGGATAATCTAAACCCTGTTTTCATACATATAATTTTTGGCTGAATTGGGACAAGTTTTGGTATAAGCCTCTTGCAAAACCGGAGATTCTCTCAACAAGCCTCGTGGTTCCGAGAGGGAACGTGTCACCTTTGTGTGCGAAACGATATACGCTGCCTCCCCCCTGATTTTATTTACAGAGGCAACATAGAACTATATGAGTGCCCTGTTAAATTTTGGAATTATTTCGGGTTCATTTGGCCTTTTTATACATTAATTGAGTTTCTGGACTTTTAATGTGCATAATCTAAATATGAATTGCATGCACATGCTCCGGTGCACCAAAGTGGGTTGAAAAATCACATGTGTGTCTCTGGTTGAATTTCTAGGTCCCATGGAATAAATGAGAAAGAAATTCAAACATCTGGGCGTCATGACTCGGCCGAGAACATCGAGAAACTTTGATTTTAAATTCATGTAAATCAAACTCGCCTGGAAATCATGAAACTTGGCATGGTGTCATGTCATGGCACTAACATGTTGTGGTAAAAAATTGGACCGATTTGGAAGCTCGTGGTTCTAAGAGGGAACGTGCCACCTTTGAGTGTGAAACGATATACGCTGCCCTCCTTGAGTTTCTTAACAAAGGCAACATAGAACTACATTAGTGCCCTGTTAAATTTTGGAATTATTCCGGGTTCGTTTGTCGTTTTTTATACATTAATTGAGTTTCTGGTCATTTAATGTGCATAAGTGAAATTTAAACTACAAGCACATGCTCTCGTGCACCAAAGTTGGTTAAAATCACATTTGTGTCCTCGGGTGAATTTCTAGGTCCCATGCAAGAAATGAGAATAAAATTAAAACATCTAGGCATCGTGGCTCGGCCGAGAACATTGAGAAACTTGGTTTTAAATATCTTGTAAATCCAAAACACGCCTGAAAATCATGAAACTTGGCATGGATGTCATGTCATGGTACTACCATGTTGTGGTAAAAAAAATTGGCCGAATAGGAACAAATTTTGGTATAAGCTTTTGCAAACCGAAGCTTCTCTCAAGAAGGCTCGTGGTTTTGAGAGGGAATGTGCCACCTTTGAGTGCGAAACGATATACATTGTCCCCCTTGAGCTTATTTACAAAGGCAACATAGAACTACATGAGTGCCCTGTTAAATTTTGGAATGATTCTAGCTTCGTTTGGCCTTATTTACACATTAATTGAGTTTTTGGTCATTTAATGTGCATAATTCAAATTTGAACTACAAGCACATGCTCCCGTGCACAAAAGTTGGTTTAAAAATCACATTTGTGTCCTTGGGTGAATTTCTACTCCCTCCTTCCATCTATATAGGTCCTAATGCATTTTTCGAGGCTAACTTTGACCAAACATTAGAGCAATAATATATGACATGCAACTTACACAAAGCATACCTTCAATTTTGTATGTCAAAGGAGCTTCCAATAATATAATTTTCATAGTATACATCTCATGTGCTATTAATCTTGTCAATAGTCAAAGGCTGTCTTGAAAAACACATTAGGCCCTATATAGATGGAAGGAGGGAGTAGGTCTCATGCAAAAAATGAGAATAAAATTCAAACATATGGGCATCGTGGCTTGGTCAAGAACATTGAGAAACTTGGTTTTAAAATCATGAAACTTGGCATGGTGTCATGTCATGCTAGTACCATGCCGTGGTAAAAACAAATGGCCGAATAGGAACAAATTTTGGTGTAAGCTTCTTGCAAATCGGAGCTTCTCTCAAGAAGGCTCGTGGTTCTGGGAGGGAACGTGTCACCTTTGTGTGCATAATTCAAATTTGAAATACAAGCACATGTTCTAGTGCACCAAAGTTGGTTGAAAAATCACATGTGTGTCCTCGGGTAAATTTCTAGGTTCCATGCAAGAAATGGGAATGAAATTCAAAATTCTGGGCGTCGTGGCTGGGTTGGAAACATTGAGAAACATAGTTTTTTAATTCCTGTAAATCCAAAACACGCATGAAAATAATGAAACTTGGCTTGGTGCCATGACATGGCACCAACATGTTGTGGTAAATTTGCAGTCCGATTTGCGAAGGCGCACACATTAACAATCAACAAAGTCATTTTGGAACAAGTGTTGTCACGTTACAATCAGAAACACAAGTATTATTGAAACCGTGGGCGTTCTACTTACTAGTACCATTTACATGCCGCCACGCGTCCCCATTTTTTATTAGCTAGGAGGCGTCGTGCACGGTAGCTATTTGAGTACGAGAGGCGTGCGATCAGACCCCTGCGCGTGCTTATCGGGAGGAGAGCCCTTTGACCTCCATCTGCCGTCCACCTCTCTCCCAAGGTCTCCATTAATGGTTCCCGAGCCTCTGTTTAATGGTGTGGCTATGTCTCACTCGACTGAGATTTAAGAGAGAAAAAAGAAAATCTGAAAGCACGGATCTTGATGTAAGATCCGACGGACCTATATAGCATCTACTGCAACTTATAGCAAGACTGATGAATATATAAGGACGATTATTTTTTTATCAAAGAAGGGCTTGCCCCTTTCGATTTTCATTACTGAAAATCACCACAATTCACAAGAAGTTCAGCACAACTCCAGCCTAAAACGAAGGACTAAAAGCTACTAGATTGAAATCGCAACATCCCAAGAGGCCAACAAAGGCCAAACATCCGCGCTAGAACCCAACATTTTACAACCGACAACACAATCCACATCCTAAACCGATTATTACATCAAAGAAACCAGGAAACTAGTCTCCACGGCGAGCGACGATGAGCTCTTTCGTGTCCTCAAGACGCTGCTTGAGAACATCCACGGATTCCTCCACCAGCCTTTGGCGCTTGTTGCGGAGCATGTCATTCTCGTCCATAAGTTTCTTCAACAAGGCACTGGTCTCCTCCTGCAAGTCTGCACTTCGGACGATCTTCTCCCTCAGCAGGTCGCGCTCGGCCCGGAGCCTCTCATTGCCCTCCCTTAGTTGCCGGATGACGCCGGTAGCCTGTTCAAACGAGGCTATCATGTCGTCCTGCAACCTCGCCGAGCCGGAGATCTGATCCATCTGGCTATGGACGATCGCATGCATGCGCCTGTAACAGTCGTCGCCTGCCCGTGAGAAATTTTCCCAGGCCGCCGCGGCGTGGCGAGACATCTCTGCTGCATTCGTGGCGCGGCGAGACATCTCTGCTATCTGCGGCGCGGCCGGACCAGTCTGCTGCATTGACGGCGCGGCGGGACCTCCGTGCCGCTTCAGCAGCGCGGCAGGACCTCTGTGCTGCTGCGGCGGGACATGTCGGCTGCTCTCGTAGCGAGGCGGGACATCTCTCGTGCTTCCGCTTCCATGCTCGCCTCTCCCTAGTGGCAATCTCTCGACCCAGAACTCATGCTGGCCATGGCAGACGCGAGGGAAGGATGCTGAATGACTTGTTTGTTTTTGTGGATGAGGAGTTGAGGAGGAATGTGCAGTCATCTTGGCATACTAGTATTTATAACCGAGTACTAATACGCTCCTAAGTGGGAAACCGTTTAGGTTGTGATCGGTGTGAACAGGTTTGCAATTCAATATAGCATGGAGTAATTTGGAATGTGACGAGACGCAAGCTAAAAATTACTGACGGTTCTAGTTTCGAAGTGCGGCACTATTCCCGGATGGAGTACTTCTTTTTCTACTCCCTCATTTCCGGTTTTATAGGGCTTATCTCAAAATTTTAGTTTTTCCATTTTATAAGGCTCAATTTGGTTGTCCCCAACACATGTTCAGATTCCAAGGTGCATTAAATCATTGCATGCAAGTATTAAGAGAAAATTGACCAATGCATGTACTTTATGCACGCATGCATTGCAATTAATGCATTAAACCTATCTCTCGGGACTTCTCGCACGCACCATCGTGCCACCCACAAAAACTTGTACTCTGAGTTTAGTAGTACGTTATACAGGAAGAGAAGAGGTGCACGCACACACTCGTCCTCTCACACACGCGTCTGTTTTTTCTCGAAAAGGAGGATGATGACTCCCGGCCTCTGCATCTGGGAGTCACACACGCAAATTATTGAAATATATCGAGTGCGTTGCTTTGATGTGTTGCGTCAACTCGTACATCAACGAGAAGTTTGATTATCCTCTCCCTCGCGGACTTAACTGCACCTGCCTTTGGCTGTATGACAGGTTGGCCACACACCTATAGGGCCCACCTGTCATACATGCAAAGGCAGGAGCGTCCCTCCCTCGCCCATGAGCGTGGTGGCTGGCAAGACTAGGAGAAGCTTTCGCTACACGCTCTCCCTCCCGCACGCGGTGGACATGCAGCAGTTCAATCAGTGTCAGATGCCAGAAGCATACTGTAGTACTCCTCCAGTGCAGTAGTATTCCATCATTGTTCAACTTCCCGAAGAGGCGAAGAGCCAAGCGCAGCCCGGACGCTCGTGTGGCAGTTTCACGTGTATAGCAGTCTAGGATAGCGTGTACCGTGTCTGTAAGCTTAAAATCGTTGGGGTCGGCTCCATGCTATGTGGCCGTCTCGAAGTTTTTTTTAAAAAATAAAATAGTCTTCTAGCCCTACCCAAAAACTGCCGCGCGTACTGCCCGGGAAAAGCCCCGCCCTCAAATTTTAATTATGCGAAATAGTTCGAGCTTGTTCGTTCTATATAAATACAGTACTTACTATATGCTTATTCACCCGTGGGGTTGTTCAATGAATGGAGGGGCGGGGAGCACAAGTGAACAATACTATAGTACTACTGGTAGTAAGTAGGAGTCGTACAGTAGTCACCTTAAATAGAGAGTTTCTTTTCTTTCATGCCACATACACAAATTGAAATGCTTGTTTTGGAGAGAAAACAGATAATCACTCCACTATATATGGACGCAGGGGCCTGAGCACTTGCTTTACTAGGGTTGCTCTCTTCATTCTCTCATCCTCTCCAGATATAAACATGACAGCGGTAGCGACATTTTCTCTCTGCTCACCGCTGGTCACAGATCCGGTCGGATCCCTTCGGCCGGTGTGTGTAGAGGACTAAAAGGTGCATCATTCACGCGGTCATCGCCGCCGAGGGAGGAAACCCACAGCTGCCGGAGGGGCCCGATCCTCTGCCCGTGTCGTTCTCTCCGACACATGGCCGGCTCGGGAGGTCCTCCGACCCTTCTTCCTCCCTGCCATATTGTCCGCAGATCTGACCTGCCGCCGCCGACATCCCGGCGACCCTCAGGTATAAGTTCTTGGAAAGCGGCCTTGCTCTACTGCCTCAGCTCCCCACGTGTCTGCATGTGCATCTTTTTCTACTCCCATCAGCTCTTCCAAAGCCACCTAAAGTTTTAGTATTATTAGAGGTAAAGCTACTTCATGCATTTGAATCTAGGGCTTTGTTCAAACAACGAAGAAAGGGGGAAAGTTGTAGCATGAATCTAGGACTTGATTCAAAGAGGAAATAATATGGTGAAAGTAGTAGAGACCGGTGATGGAGTCCTAGATTAGGGGGTGTTCGGATAGCCGTACTATACCTTCAGCCGGACTCCTGGACTATGAAGATACAAGATTGAAGACTTCATCCCGTGTCCGGAGGGACTTTCCTTGGCGTGGAAGGCAAGCTTGGCGATACGGATATTTAGATCTCCTACCATTGTAACCGACTTTGTGTAACCCTAACCCTCTCTGGTGTCTATATAAACCGGAGGGTTTTAGTCTGTAGGACAACATAGACAACAACAATCATACCATAGGCTAGCTTCTAGGGTTTAGCCTCTCCGATCTCGTGGTAGATCTACTCTTGTACTACCCATATCATCAATATTAATCAAGCAGGACGTAGGGTTTTACCTCCATCGAGAGGGCCCGAACCTGGGTAAAACTTCATGTCCCTTGCCTCCTGTTACCATCCGGCCTAGACGCACAGTTCGGGAACCCCTACACGAGATCCGCCGGTTTTGACACCGACATTGATGCTTTCATTGAGAGTTCCTTTGTGTCATCGCCATCAGGAAGGATGCCTCGCCCCGTCTTTAAAGATAGCACCGTTGCTAAGGGAGCTTTGGCTGTCGGCCAAACCCTCCGGCTAGGTGGTTTTCTTATGACCGCCTGTTCGGCTTCTGCGCCGACGATGACCTCTCGAGCCATCGAAAACAATCTCCATGTCAGCTCGGAACTCGCCGAGTAGTTAGATCCAATGGAGCTCTCCTCCATAGACGAGCTCTTGGATCGCTTCGCCGCCCTGGGAGTCGCTATGGATTACGACCAGATTGGGCCTAAACCCGATCTGAGAGAGATTAACTCTCCCCAAGTCACCCATCACGTTGCCGTGGTAGAGGGACAGTGCGGCGACCCTTCATCTATCTTAAGGTCTCGTTACGTCCAGATTCCCAATCCCTCCAAGCCGGATACCCGCGAAGGGGAGAATATCACTCAAGACCTGAATTTAGAGTCAGCCGACGGACTGGATTCATTGGACAACATCCAGGAATCCAAATTTTCGAGTTCGGAAATTCCTCGGCCTCTGAGCCTCAGATGGGGTGAGGCTTCGGATTCAATTCCACCCACCCACCCAAACATTAGCAATCTATCCCAAATTAGGCAAGAGCCCGAAGAAACTGTACATCATTACTGGGCCAGATTCCTCCTGGTTATGAACAGGATAAAGGACTGCCGCGAGGAAGACGCGATTTCATTCTTCTGCAATAATTGCACGGACAAGGGAATCCTCAATGCCATAAGTCACCGTGATATTACACTCTTCGCTGACTTGGCGTCCATATTACGAAAGTACTGTGCGATGGAAAGCGCCTGGAAAACCGAAATAAAATTTTGGGACAATCCGACCCTGAATGCAAACCCAGTCCGAAATAAAAGGGTACATCATCGCCAGACACCCGGGTCAAACACCAAAAAGCAAAAACCCTCTACAGGGCATGGGATCGTATTGGAAGGATGGCTTAATGGACCCTGTAAAATTCACAGTACAGAGGACGCTGCACCAACTCATAGCCTTAGAGCATGTTGGATACTCTGGCAGGTGGCCAAAATTGGCGAAAATCTCCTAATTCTGGAGGCCAAAGAAAGCCACCCCAGAGACACCAATACGGTATTAACAGTCTTCGAGACTTTCGCATCAAATAATATGCGAAAAAGGACACTCGCAGCCTTGCCGAAGTCTACCAAGTAGCAACAATAAATCCATGGAGTGACATGGCTATTACCTTTAGCGCCAGTGATGAACCTAAATTCCGAACAGCCCGAGTACTAGCCGCATTGGTCCTCAGTACAATAGTGGACGGCTTTCACCTTACCAAGGTACTCATGGACGGCGGCGGCGGATTGAACCTCATTTATGAGGAAACCCTTCAAAAAATGGAAATAGACTGGAACCGCATTGAGCGAAGCAGCACAACCTTTAGAGGAATAATCCCCAGTCGGGAAGCGCGCTGTACAGGAAAAATCACACTAGATGTGGTGTTCGGCATGCCGGATAATTACAGGTCCGAAGAGGTCACGTTCCATGTGGCTCCGTTCAGTATCGGTTATCACGCTCTGCTAGGGCGGGAAGCGTTTACAATCTTCCAAGCAATACCCCATTACGGATACATGAAGCTCAAGATGCCCGGGCCCAACGGGATCATCACTCTCGCTAGTGATCCAGACATAGCACTCCGCGCCGAAAACAAGACAGCCGCACTGGCCCTTCAGGCACTATCCGAAGCCCTAGCGGCTGAGGAACTGACTGCGCTGTGCTCCATGGTGAATGGAGACGACGTGGTACTCGACAAAAGATCCAAGATCACCTCCTATAAACCGGCGGACGAAATAGTCAAATTCCAGGTCCATCCAACGGACCCCAATAAAACAGCTTCCATCGGGGCACATTTAAACCCTGATGTAGACGTCGCACTGCGAGAGTTCCTACGAGAGAACTGGGACATTTTTGCCTGGCACCCTTCAGACATGCCAGGAATCCCACGCAGGCTGGCCGAGCACAGCTTAAATATCCAAACAGGATTCAAACCTGTCAAACAGGCTCTTCGGCGTTTTTCCGAACCTAAGAGATAGGCCATGGGAGAGGAGCTAGCAAAGCTATTGGAGGCCGGATTCATCAGAGACATAAAACATCCGGATTGGCTAGCAAACCTGGTGATGGTACCAAAGAAGGACAAATCCTGGCGCCTGTGTGTTGATTTTAAAGACCTTAACAAGGCTTGCCCAAAGGATCCCTTCCTCCTCCCCCGCTTCGATCAAATTATCGATGCTACCGCAAGACACGATTCGTTGTGTTTCCTCGACGCATATTCCGGCTACCATCAAATCAAGATGGCAGAACCAGACCAAGCCGCAACGGCATTTATCACACCATACGGCCCATTCTGCTTCAACACGATGCCCTTCGGGCTCAAAAACGCCGGTGCAACATATCAGCGCATGATTCAGACATGTCTGGCAAGCCAGATCAGCAAAACAGTGGAGGCATATGTAGATGATGTGGTTGTCAAAACAAGACATGTTGAATCTCTAGTAGACGACTTGAGGCTCACATTTGATAACCTCCGAACATACGACATCAAGCTCAACCCGGAAAAATGCGTTTTCGGCGTTCCAGCCGGAAAGCTCTTGGGCTTCATTGTATCCGGTAGAGGAATCGAAGCAAATCCAGCCAAGATCCGAGCTCTGTCGCAACTGGATATCCCAAAGGACCTCAAACAAATAAAAAAGTTAACCGGATGCGTGGCGGCTCTAAGCCGCTTTATCTCCCGCTTGGGAGAAAAGGCCCTACCCCTTGACCGCCTCCTTCGGCGCACCGAACACTTCAAATGGAGGGATGCAGCCACGGCCGGACTCGACAAAATAAAAGCCATACTGGCAGCAAACCCAGTCCTGGTCGCGCCAAACATTGGCGAACCAATGCTATTATACATTGCAGCAACACATCAGGTTGTAAGCGCAGTGCTCGTCGTCGAACGAGAAGCGGACGGACACAAATTCCCCCTTCAAAAGCCGGTCTATTACGTGTCCACTGTCCTCACTCCCTGCAAATCACGGTACCCGCATTACCAAAAGATTGCATACGCGGTATTCATGGCATCCCGGAAGCTACGACACTACTTTCAAGAGTGTTCAATAACAGTAGCCTCGGAAGTACCACTTAACGATATTATAAACAACCATGACGCAACGGGCCAGATTTCAAAATGGGCCATTGAGCTCCTCCCGTTCGACATAACTTATAAGCCACGGCGAGCCATCAAGTCGCAAGTCTTGGCCGACTTCGTCACAGAATGGACGGAGGCCGAACTCCCTAAAGAGTACGACACATATTCAAATTGGATCATGCATTTCGACGGCTCCAAGATGTTGGCCGGACTGGGGGCTGGCGTCGTTTTGACGTCCCCCATAGGAGACACAGTTCAATACGTACTCCAGATTATGTACACGGACTCCAACAATGCAGCCGAATATGAGGCCCTTTTACATGGTCTCTGGATGGCAATATCCATGGGCATTCAACGCCTAGAGGTGCGCGGGGATTCGAACCTCGCAATATCCCAAATAAATGGAGACTTCGATGCCAAGGATCCAAAAATGGCAGCTTACCACAATGCCGTCCTAAAAATGTCAGCTCGGTTCGAGGGGCTTGAATTTCACCATATAGCCCGGGAAAATAATCAGGCGGCAGATGTCCTGGCACGCATCGGCGCAAAACGTGATGTAGTCCCCCCCCAACATCTTCTTGGAAAGGCTATTCAAGCCATCCGTAGTATGGGAAGGGGAGCCGAACAATAACAGCCCGGACCCAACCGCACTGCCCGACACCGAACATTCTAACACAATCGGAGGCTCTGCCAATGAAATAACACCTTCAGCCCACGTAATAATGGCAGTCATCGCCCCGTGGACAGAACCATTCCTCGCCTACCTTATTAGGCAGGAACTCCCCGAGGACCAAAATGAGGCACGCTGCATCGTGCGGCGATCCAAAGCCTACAAAGTCCACGAGGGAGAACTTTATAAGAAAAGCACTACCGGAGTCCTTCAAAGGTGCATCTCCGAAGAGGAAGGGCAGAACCTCCTGGCTGAAATTCATGCCGGACTCGGCGGTCATCACGCTGCAGCTCGGTCCCTTGTGAGCAAGGCCTTCCACACATGCTTTTACTGGTCGACGGCCCGGGCAGACGCCCAGGACTTAGTCCAACGATGCATCGGTTGCCAGCTCTTTGCAAACCAAAGCCATATGCCACCCACCGCCCTCCAAACTATCCGCATCACTTGGCCCTTCGCGGTCTGGGGGCTTGACATGGTTGGACCCCTTAAAGGCGGAACCCAGAAGCAAAAATACTTACTAGTCATGGTGGATAAGTTCACCAAATGGATAGAAGCCAAGCCTGTTAAGACGGCCGAATCCGGACCTGTGATAGACTTTATATCCGGGGTTGTACACTGTTACGGTGTCCCCCACAGCATCATCACTGATAACGGCACGAACTTTATGGCCGATGAGGTAAAACTCTGGTGCAAAAACATGGGCATCAAGCTCGATTATGCTTCTGTCTATCACCCACAAACTAACGGCCAGGTCGAACGTGCAAATGGTCTTATCATGAGCGGCATTAAACCCAGATTAGTGCGGTCCCTCACGGAATCCAACATGCACCGGGTAGTGGAGCTCGACTCCGTACTCTGGGGGCTACGGACCATGCCGAATCGCACCACCGGATACACACCATTCTTCATGGTGTACGGCGCAGAGGCAGTTTTGCCTTGCGACATAATTCATGACTCACCTCGAGTGCACATGTACGAAGAAAGAGAAGCCGAGCTCGATCGGCAGGACAGTTTGTACGCATAGGAGGAGGAGCGTGACGTGGCAAAAGCCCGTTCCGCATTCTATCAACAGCAGGCTCGACGATACCAAAGCAGAGAAGTACGGGCCAAAAATTACAATGTTGGCGAATTAGTTCTACGCCTGCCGGACAAGAAAAAGGACAAACTCAAGCCCAAGTGGGAAGGTCCCTTCATAATTGACCAAGTTCTGACTGGTGGAGCGTACCGCCTGCGAAATGCATCGGATAACCAACTCGAGCCGAACCCATGGAACGCAGCCCGTCTCCGAAGATTCTATGCCTAGCGCCGGACTCTGTGTTCGTCTCCTTCCTCTGTCCATTTTTTATATACTTTCTGTCTTACATTCCTCTTCTTCTCTCTCAATCTCTTATAGCCTTTAAAAGCTCATAAAGTGACGCGCTATCCGCTCTCATTAAACCTGGGGGCTTCTTTAAACAGAAGCTTATTTATACGGGCTTCATGCCCAACACATGTGTCACACTTCCGCATGTACCTTTTATTCACCATTATATGCATCGATATGACTTAAGTTTTGGCCAAGCTGGGTTGCCTGGCTCCTGTGCTTACCCCTACGTTCCCGATTGTTCGGCTAGGTGGTAAAGGGAGCACCTCTGCGATTGTTACTGTCGGGTCAGCCGGACGTGTACCTCAGACTGGGTGAAGCCGAAAGCTAGCGTTCTTAAGGGAATATTCGGTCGGTGAACTAAAGATGATCTTTTTTATTTTATCTATATGCCCCCAGATGTTTTTCCTGCGTTTCTTTTCGCAGCATGGACATGCACTTTAGGGCATGCCTCCCAGGGAAAGGAACCCCTAAAGGAACTATTCTCCCTGGAAGATGTTTCTTACTAACCATGTAATATAACATAACTAGTCAGGCACTTGTCTGTTCACGCACTAATGACCCCTACGCCTGGTCTCCATGCATTCCTCGGTTCCTATATAACCGCATGAGAATTCGGACACACTCCGGACCGTCAGGTCTCGAGGCTGAAGCGAATGGGTCGGCCATGAGAAATGATCTACAATCCGGCTAGAAGGCATTATAAATGTCAATTAAATTACATTGTCATTTTGACTGATTGTATTCCTCTTCAATACCATCTAACAGGCTGTCTAATTTACAGTCCTGCTGGGAATACTTTGCGGCCAACTCTACTTGGCCGTATACTAAGCTTACAGGGATCTCCTTCCCATCGAGCCCTATAGGACCGACCTCGGCCATATGGTTGGGGTCAGCCTTTGAGTACCGCGTCTTCACCATGGCCCAGGCCTCCCTCGCGCCCTGACGGCAGGCCGATATCTTCCACAATCAGAAGTGCCGCCGTGCTCCCTTTAGCTTCTCCACAAGCTCTCCAAGACCTTCGGGCATGGAGACGGATGGCCACAGGGCCTGGGTGACGCCTTGCATCACCTGCCGAACTCGATCGAGCAGTTGCGAGAGCTCGGGAAGAAGGTCACCCGTAGAACTGGACATCTCCTCTGCAGGACGACCTATTATCACACCTACAGACATTGCTCTGTTAGTCGACTTCCCTGCCGAACTTTCTTTCACAGGTTCGTTCAAGCACTTACTAAATATGCCGCGCCAAAGCCGCTGATTCTCCTTCACGGAGTCTGACAGCTGGGCATGAACATCTTTCAGCTCGACGCCCAGCTTGGTGTTGGCATCTTGGAGATTGTTCTTCTCCCGCCTCACCTTTGTAAGCACCTTCTCACCAGCCTTTAGCTGGCGTTGGAGGTGTTGCATTTCCGGATTCGATCCGGCACCATCTGCAATTTCATTTATCAGATTCGCACCCATGTCGTGCTTCACAAAATACTTATCTTTCGAAGTGTATATTACCAGAGGGGGTCTCCTTGGGCTCCCCTGCCGCGGCTAGTGCGGCCTCAAGTTGGGCTTTGCACTCTTTCCAGCTCCTTGGACAGTAAGGAATTCTTTTCTGTAAGAACCTGCATAACAAATGACCCTTAAATCAGTTATTCTAACTGTTTCAAGTCTCGGGGGCTATTGGTATATATATAATTACCAAAATTTTCTTACCCGTATGTCTTTTACATATTGCTCCGTGGCTCTGGCTAGACCATTTTGAGCGGCAGGGAGGTACGCATCTCCTGAATTGAAGGCATCCAATGCCTCTTGGGAGAAACAAGCGTCCCGAAGAACTGTCCGGCGACGCCTGTGGTTCATGGCACTCTCCACCTCGGAATTGGTGGCAGACAGCCTGTCCGCATCCTCTGTCGGAGGAGCGTCCGGTGCGCGCCTCGTGTTCGCCTCCGCTTCTAGACCAGGCTTTGGAGCCTGGCTGGTGGAGGCGCGATTGGCAGCCTCTTCAGATATAGTCCGGCGAGGTCTCTTTGTCCTGAAGAGAGCATGAGTGTCAATGTGCCTCGAAGGTATAACACTTGGGATAGGGGGCGCGCCATACCTTTGCGTTGACGCCTCGGTCCGGACTGCACTTCTTTTCTGCCCACGGGGCCCTGTGGCCCCTCGTTGGCTTGTTGCCGCAGGTTCGGCCTTCCGCCTCAAAAACCTCCCCTCCAAAGTTCGGGTGTAATCAGGAAACTAAAAACACGAGAGGGCGGACACCTATTCGGGGTACTGGGACTTCGATCTCAGTTACCTGGGAGGCCGGAATTAGCCCTGGGTAATCGGCCGTAATGGCCACCAAGGCGTTGTCCTTGCTCAATTGATGAAACACTCCATCAATTAGCTCCACAGATATGTCCGGATCCTCTTGAGAGGCCGGGTCGAGGGACCGTCCTGGGTCCTCGGGTTGTGGAGGAGGGCTGCTTATTTCCTTAACAGCCCGGCGCAGTTCCTGCGTTGAAGTCGTTAGACTGAATATTTAACAATGGGAATACAAAACGGATGGGCAAGTAAATGCGACCACTTACCCAGCTTGGGGGATTGTGCATAGAGAACCCGCCCTGTGGGTTGACGCAGAGAAATTCCTCCTCTTCTCCCTTATACAAAGTGGACAAGATCTTTAGTAGAGCGGCAGCTGAATCTGGCCCCTTACGGCCGTAGCGGGTGGCGTCGTCCTCCCCATTGAAGTCCCACATGGGGTGGCTTCTATACTGAAGCGGCTGCACCCTCCGCATGATGCATTCGGCCATAACCCCGATCATGGTTAGTCCGGAATGGGCTAACAATCTTATTCGGCCCATCAGGTAAATGATGTTCCTGTCACTTTCCCTCTAAGGGCTCCGTGGATGCCAGCTTAGGCGCTTCTTTAAGGGGGGCATTGTCGAATTCAGGGAGGCCGATCCAGACAGGATCTGGCAGCGGGACGTCTTCTATGTAGAACCATTCCGAGGGCCAGTCTTCGGACGCCTTCTTTGGGATTCCGGACAGATACCCGGTCCCGGCGATGTGCCACACTTCGGCTCCGCCCACTTGATACATTGACCCCTCCTTAGAGCGGGGCACAAGGCAGAATAACCTTTTCCATAGCCCGAAATGAGCCTCGATGCCCAAAAACAGCTCGCAGAGGGCTACATAGCCCGCGATATGCAATACGGAGGCTGGCGTGAGATTGTGTAGCTGGAGGCCGTAGAACTCCAGCAGCCCCCGGAGGAATGGATGGATTGGAAACCCGAGCCCCCTTATTAGATAGGGGACAAGGCATACCCGCTCTCCTTTGGAGGGATTGGGGGCACTCTCCGCTTGCTTTCCGCCGTTATAGATGGCAAGACCGGCTCGAACCGGGACCATGTAGGCCGGGGGGGGGGAATCCCTTGGTCTGGAGCGTCACTAGCTCGCTATGCGGGACGGAGCATCTCTCCCAGTACCCAGGCTGAGGGCTGGAAGGGCGAGAGGAGGAGTTGCGATGGCTGGCCATGGTGGAATGGGCCTTTGTCGGATGCGCTCTGATGAACACTCGCGAAGGGGGGAAGATGTGGTTTGGATCTAAATCCTCGTCCCCTTAAATAGGGCAGCTCATTTACGTGGCTAAGGGTGTGAATGTAAAAACACTCGGACTTTTCATATTCGTTTGACACGTGGGAAGCGGCCATTATTGGGCGTAGAAGCCAAGGAGCGCAACATCTACAAGAAACCGGACTTTATTCAACAGGTACACGGAATTTGGGGGAGAACCCGCCTTGCAATGCCGAAGACAATCTGCACGCCGGACTCATCGTCATTGAAGCCTGGTTCGGGGGCTACTGAGGGAGTCCTGGATTAGGGGGTGTTCGGATAGCCGGACTATACCTTCAGCCGGACTCCTGAACTATGAAGATACAAGATTGAAGACTTCGTCCCGTGTCCGGAAGGGACTTTCCTTGGCGTGTAAGGCAAGCTTGGCGATACGGATGTTCAGATCTCCTACCATTGTAACCGACTTTGTGTAACCCTAACCCTCTCCGTTGTCTATATAAACCGGAGGGTTTTAGTCCGTAGGACAACATAGACAACAACAATCATACCATAGGCTAGCTTCTAGGGTTTAGCCTCTCCGATCTCGTGGTAGATCTACTCTTGTACTACCTATATCATCAATATTAATCAAGCAGGACGTAGGGTTTTACCTCCATCGAGAGGGCCCGAACCTGGGTAAAACTTCGTGTCCCTTGCCTCCTGTTACCATCCGGCCTAGACGCACAGTTCGGGACCCCCTACCCGAGATCCGCCGGTTTTGACACCGACAACCGGATACCCAACCGGTCTCTTGGTTGAAAAGGGAAATAATGGGAAAACGCAGTACAAACTGGATAAGGAACAGATCTATTATTGGTTGAAAAAAGGATAGAAAGTGGCGGCTGGTGGACAAGTCAACAGAGTATGTCCAGGATTAGATTTGCTACCATCACATAGTAAAAGGTCTCCAGGATTAGATTTGCTGCCCTCACATAGTAAAAGGTCTTAGGATTATATTTGTTGCCCTCACATAGTAAAAGGTCTCCAGGATTAGATTTGCTGCCCTCACATAGTAAAAGGTCTCCAGGATTAGATTTGCTGCCCTCACATAGTAAAAGGTCTCCAAGATTAGATTTGCTGCCCTCACATAGTACAATGGCACTCCTACTATTTCCCCCAGTATGATAAGTAAGTTGCTCCTTTACACTGCTGAGTGTCCTGGTGTCCCCACGGCCCCATGCCCTTAAACCAACTCTTTAGCTGCTGTTGATTTACTGTGTCTGGTAAACAAGCAATGCCACCATTAAAGTAATCCCATATTTGAGGAATCTCATTGTTGATCGTAATGCTTCTGGAAACATGAAGCATTGCTGACATTTTAAAATTTCTATTGTCCTTGCGTGATTGCCATGAACATAATTAAGATGCTTCTTTTCATTTTGTATATGTTTCGTATATTCTTATTGACCAGCAACTATTTACTTTCTATCTTTTTGTGCAGATAGGGATATCCATTTCACTTTGTTGCTATTGTGACCTTTTGGTGAACTGCACAAAACACTTTTTTTGGAATGAGTGTCTTGTGTAGTTCAACTAAAATGTCATGTGGGCAACATCTCTCAATTTTGGTGGAACTGCACAAAATGGTGATTGGAGTTTCCAAAATCTCATCGAGTTCTGCTGGTAATCTCGTGCAACATTTTATTAGCCTTTGCAAGATGGAGCCAGCCATCACTGTCACCACAATGGCACTTTATTTCAGTGGAACTGAACAAAAGGATAAGAAAATTATAGTTGCACCTTACATGAGCCGTATAGCCAACCTTAATGTTCCTCAATTTTAGTGCAACTACTAAAGAAGAACCTGCCAGCTCACAAGAGCAAGTACTTCTTGCTAGCTGAATGACGCAATCTTTGCTTCATTTCAGGTGAACTGCAGAAAAATGCGCATGAATTGAATCTTGGAACTCCAGGCAGACCTCATCCAAGTAGAGCTGGAGGTTGAGTTGAAGGAGGCCGCTATTAAAGCGAAATCATGCTCTCCTATCTCCTTGTTTGTGCTGTGCAAACATGCTGTGCAAACAGGAATACTCAACTACAGATGTTGTGACGGTCAAGAGAATTCGCCAAGTTCTTCGATTGTATGACATGGCTAGCCAAGATGGATTTAATCCCGATATTCACTTTATAAAAAGGCTCTAATGGGTTGGTTCTGAATCTTGCAAGCTGGGAATCAGTGAGATGTGTAGGCATCTTTGTTGTACTTATTATTTGGATCTTATTTGTTGGTTCTAAATCTTGCAAGCTGGGAATCAATGAGATGTGTATGCATCTTTGTTGTACTTATTATTTGGATCTTATTTGTTGGTTCTGAATCTTGCAAGATGGGAAACACAGCATGATGATGCAGAGGACAACAACCATAACAAACAGTTCAAACTTGGTAGTATTATCTTTGTGAAAGTGTGACAAATGTGTTGATCGTGTGCGTCTTGAGAATAATAATTCTAATTGTTGTGCATGTTGATCCTGTGGCACTGATAGAACGAGCGAATGCATTGCTTCTTTTAAGTACAAATTTCTATTAAAGCTAATTAAATTTAAGTAAAGTGACCACTAACTCCTGTTATTACAGTACCAATACAGATCCGCTCGTGAACCGACGTGTGGCCGAGGGTGCATCTTCGGCCGGGCATGCAGCGGACGAGGGAGGGGTAGTAACTGTTGTCGCCTGTACACACTCAGCTTACTGTTGAATCCAGTTCCCCAAGAGCTGAAAAACGAACTGCTGCCGCCGCCTACACACTCATTCACTTGAAGAGACTCCAATGGCGATCCGAGGGGTGAGCCTGCTGGATATGGACTTCAGCAAGGAGTTCCCCTTTGAGTTCGCCATTCAGTCCTATGGCTGCACCAAGTTGAATGTGATGTACACCAACGATACGGACTCGGTGAAGCTCTGCCTCGCCTCAGTCCTATGGCTGCACCAGGTTCTGGAGCATTCGCCCGTTTCATCGGCAGCGCCGACTGCACCTTCGCTACGATGGAGAGAAGGAAGAACGCGATGATTCGGCCATCTGGTGCAACAAGCTTGTCGACATCCAGAAGCAATACAAGATCATCAGCAACAGGCATGAGAAGGACTCCGTGGTTGACCTCGCTGAGACCATCATCGACCCCTGATACGCCAACATGAAAGAAGACGACCTGAACACGTGGGACGTACCTCTGAATCTAGCCTACATAACCTACGCGGCCAAGGACGCATACGCATGCTACGACATGTACATGCAGATCTTGGACATGAGGGCGTGTCTGCTTCCCATAACCGACGAGTACATGGACAGCCGCAGCGTCATGATCAAGCGTGCCAAGAAGGTCTAGATGTTGTACTTTATCTGTTTATAAGCACCTTTATCATCTGAGTGTTTCATGCATTAGCCTATGTGTCGTAATTATCTGTTTTGTCTGAAATATTTCTTTTAAGAACCCATTAACCTGATTTCTTTTTTAGTGGCTATTTGCTTATGTATCTAAACTAATTCACTTGTCCGTAAAATAAACTAGTTCACTCGGCTGCCGTGCTTTGAATCTCCTTCCTCCCAACATATTCCCCTCCTCAGGTGGACCCAGCAGGTCTCTGAATTTTCTCCCACTTTTTTTCGATGTAAACTGAGTTTTCTCCCAGTACTTTCCCCTAGAACCAACTCAACTATCCCACGTCTAGCCTAAAAAATAATAATAGCCCATGTACTATTAACTCATCAAATTAAAATGACATTTTATTTCATAATTTGAAAGTTCTTACAAAATAATAATAATAATTGCTTATATATAACTTGGCAAGTTAACTCCTAGTGATTGCGTACATAAGCTTGCAAAGATTTTACTGACGTGCAATCATGTGTTTATGTTTTTATAACATTTCTCCGTCTAGCCCAACATGATATTTTCACCGAGCCCAGCAAGTCCGCGGATTTCGAGAAAAATGCAAATTGGATTTAAACGGGCTGCATAGATGCTACATCATTGTTGCACTCAGCCCACCAAATGGACTAAAAAACAAATGGACTGACAGCTGGGTCCATGGCCACAGCCTAGTTTTTTGTGATTTGCCAAGTAAGTCGCTTTGTTAGGCCTGTTGGGCTGCAAATCTTTCAAGATGAGGAGAGCTTTCATTCGGCTGGCCGAGAAAATGGCCCATCAGTAATGAGAAATGAGTTGTACATTTTTAAAACACATCAAACCGGCAATTAGTTTCAAATATCTTTTTTTCATTTTGAGATTTTAAATTACATTAATTTTTATGCGTGGAGAATTTGTTGGATTTTATATTGATACACATTTATTTTTATAATCAGTTTGAATGCGAGTCGAAATTTCAGGATTAAAAACAGTTCGGACCGCACCGAAATATGCAAAATTTCGTATAATTTTTTAACCGTGGCCACAATATGGGCTCTAATGCTAACAAAAAAAGAATATGGGCTCCAAAAAACCCTTAAGAATTAGCAAATGGCATGTATGCTGTTTTCCACAGATTTGAGGCTTTCCTAAAAAAAGGTTGACGCACAAGCAGTGACTGTTGGATGTCCATCGAACGGCCGTCGTGCTTCTTCAATCTATGCTCTTCCTGCTCCAGCCGCTCAAACAAGCGCCGGTGGGAGGATTGCCTGCTCCCTCCTCCCCGCGGCCGGCTGTGCTGCCGCGCAGGCCTCACCACCCCACCGTACTCCCATCGCTGGCCTAGCCATCCCTCTACTCACCCACACCTGCTGTTATTCTTCGACGACGGCAGACGAACCAGTAAACCCTCGTACAGTCGTACCCCCCTCCGCGTGGGAAACAACTGCCGAGTCTTCCCTGCCTCCGTGTCGTTCCCTTCCTAGGCCTCGCCGTCGTCCACTGCCCTGGTGCTCTTGGCGCGGCCTGGTCAACGTGGTCAACGACCGACATGCATCTGAAGTGGACTGTACGTGGAGAGGCCGACAGCTGGGTCCATGGCCGCACGCAAAGAAATGCCTCCTTATTACACGCAAAATAATGATTCCTCCACCTGACATCAGGGACCCACCGAAAGGGCCTCTGTATTTCGCGAAAAAATGTTACCGCCGCTGACAGCTCGGACCCACCAGCTATATCTTCGCACGCAAGGAAGTGCCTCCTTATTACGCACAAAAAAATGAATACTCTCCCTGTTAGCTGGGACCCAGTATAGTGGCAGGCTGACTTGTGGGCCTACTAAGTTGACAGGGACGGAGGGCTTTGTCAAGTTAGTCAATATATGCACGATTCTAGCTCCAGTGACCGTACGATGTCCATCCAACGGCCGTAGTGCTTCTTCAACCTCTGGTCTTCTTGCTCCAGCCACCCAAACCAGCGCTGGTCGTGCCTCGTGCTCCTGCCTCCCATGGACGTATGCGATGCGGC
This sequence comes from Triticum urartu, assembly GCF_056163025.1. Taxonomy (NCBI): domain Eukaryota; kingdom Viridiplantae; phylum Streptophyta; class Magnoliopsida; order Poales; family Poaceae; genus Triticum; species Triticum urartu. The sequence goes on along the minus strand of NC_141875.1, from coordinate 554,073,159 downwards.
GGAGGCCTCACCGCCCCCTACTACTCCCACCGCTGGCCAGGCCATCCCTCTACTCACCCACACCCACTGTTATTCTGCGGCGACGGCAGCCTCACACCGCAGCGAACCAGTGAACCCTCGTACTCCTCTACGCGTGGGCATCCATTGCCACGTCTTCCCCGGCTCCACGTCGTCCCCTTCCTAGGCCTCGCCGTCGTCCACCGCCCTAGTGCTCTCGGCGCGGCGTGGTCAACGTGGTCAAGGAACGGCTTCCATCGGACATGGAATGTACGTGGAGAGGCTGACAGCTGGGTCCATGGCCGCAACAAGGAAGTGCCTCATTATTACGTGCAAAATAATTATTCCTCCACCTGACAGCGGGGAACCACCGGACAGGCCACCATATTTCGCGAAAAAAATGTTTCCCCCTGACTGCTGGGACCCACCAGCTACACCTTCGCACGCAAGGAAGTGCGTCCGAAAAAAACGATTCGCCCCCCTGACTGCTGGGACCCACCAGCTACATCTTCGCATGCAAGGAAGTGCCTGACAGTCGGGCCCACCTGGTCGAAGCGTGCGTAGCGTTGTCATTCTGGTCGCGAACGTGTACGTACATATATCCTGGTCGATGTAGAGGCGCGCACGTGTCGTAGTAGAGGCGCGCATGTAGCATGTACACGTATGTACAGCGGCCAGGGTGCAAGAAAGAAAATACGGCCACGTACATACATGCGGGCAGGGTCTCGAACGCCTACTCGCGCATACGTACGGCCAGGGCTCGTGTACATGACTGGGTTGGAACGGAGAAACAACGTCGTCGTCATGTTCATGGGGAGGCAGCGTCGTCGTCGTGTTCATGGGGAGGCAACGGAATGCGTCGTGTTCATGGGGAGGCAACGGAATGTGTGGGAGCCAACCGGCTAGGTCGGAACGGAATGTGTGGTCGTGTTCATCAGGAGGGCTTGGATGGAACAGGCGATGGTAACGAGGCCTGAACAGGGTCCTGTTGATCGGGAGGGGTCTGGCGTATCGCAAAACGGAGGAAACGGACCTCCTACGGTCGAAACGGGGGTCCTGTTGATCGGGAGGGGTGTGGCGTACCACAAAACGGACGAAACAGACCTCCTACGGTCGAAATGGGGGTCCTGTTGATCAGGAGGGGTGTGCCGTACCGCAAAACGGACGAAACGGACATCCTACGGTCAAAACAGGGGTCCTATTCATCGGGAGGGGTGTGGCGTACCGTAAAATGGGACTCCACGGGATACTGTTCATCTCCACCGTCGACCTCCTCCAGCCTCCACGGGCTACCGTCGACCTCCTCCAGCCTCCACGGGCCCCTATTCATCCAGCCTCCACCGCGTGCTACTCCACCGGCTACTGTTCAACCACCCCTCCACCGTCTACTGTTCATCCATCCCTCCACACCACGGGGTCCTGTTCAACCACCCCTCCACGGGCACCCCTCCACCGTCTACTGTTCATCCAGGCATCCACCACACCACGGGGTCCTGTTCATCCAGAGGTAACGCCACCGCTCACTATTAATCCAACCCCCCCCCCCCCCCCCGCAACACTCACTGTTCATCCCAGAGGCAGCATCGATCGGCTTCAGTTAGCAGCAGTAGCGAAGGAATCGCTTGATAGGGTTCAGTTAACATCCATCGATCGATCGCTCGGGTTCAGTAACCCATAGCCTGCAGTGCAATCGCTCGGGTTCAGTTAGAGCCCAACGGCTCGCTCGGGTTCAGTTAGAGCCAACGCCTCGCGCACATGCGCGTACGTGTACGAGAGAAACGCGCATCGCTCGGCCCCGACCTCCCACCGTAACCGGGAACTCCCCAAAATTTTCCTCCCCTCGCTTCTACCATGGTTTTTTCCGTCATGGACGGCCCAAAGAATGTCATGCAGCTGCGTTTCCGGCCCGCCCAGGACGAAAAGCCCATTTTCTGTCATGATTTTTTGTCATAGAAGTAGGAGCCCACCACATCTATGATGATACCGGGTTTTGTCACAATTATCATCATAGAAGTGTCATATGTATGACAGAAAAAATTCATTCAGCCCAAAATGTCACGGATGTGTCTTTTTTGTAGTGGGAGGGCTGATCTGGAGTCCGTTCGGGGCTCCGGAGAGGGGAATCCGTCGCCATCGTCATCATCAACCATCCTCCATCACCAATTTCCTACGCACACGCAAGATCATGGTGATGCATAGCAACGAGAGGGGAGAGTTTTGTCTACGTACCCTCATAGACCGGAAGCAGAAGCGTTATAACAACGCGGTTGATTTAGTCGTACGTCTTCACGGCCCGACCGATCAAGCACCGAAACTATGGCACCTCCGAGTTTTTCCACACGTTCAGCTCGATGACGATCCCCGGGCTCCGATCCAGCAAAGTGTCGGGGAAGAGTTCCGTCAGCATGACGGCGTGGTGACGATCTTGATGTTCTACCGTCGCAGGGCTTCGCCTAAGCACCGCTACAATATTATCGAGGATTATGGTGGAGGAGGGCACCGCACACGGCTAATAGATCTCAAGGATCAATTGTTGTGTCTCTGGGGTGCCCCCTGCCCCCGTATATAAATGAGTGGAGGAGGGGGCCGGCCAAGGAGAGTGGCGCGCCCAAGGGGGGGAGTCCAACTCCCATCGGGAGTAGGACTCCCCCTTTTCCTATTAGGAGTAGGAGAGGGAAGGAAGAGGAAGGAGGGAGGAAGGAAAGGGGGGCTGGCCCCCCTCCTAATTCGGATTGGGCTTGGGGGGGCCCTCCCTTGCTCCTTTCCCCTCCTTTCCACTAAGGCCCATATACCTCCCGGGGGGTTCCCATAACCTCCCGGTGATCCGGTATAGTCCCAATCTCACCCGGAACCTTTCCGGTGTCCAAATATAGTCGTCCAATATATCGATCTTTATGTCTCGACCATTTCGAGACTCCTCGTCAAGTCCGTTATCACATCCGGGACTCCGAACAACCTTCGGTACATCAAAATATATAAACTCGTAATGAAACTGTCATCGTAACGTTAAGCGTGCAGACCCTACGGGTTCGAGAACAATGTAGACATGACCGAGACACGTCTCTGGTCAATAACCAATAGCGGAACCTGGATGCTCATATTGGCTCCTACATATTCTACGAAGATTTTTATCGGTCAGACCGCATAACGACATACGTTGTTCCCTTTGTCATCGGTATGTTACTTGCCCGAGATTCGATCATCGGTATCTCAATACCTAGTTCAATCTCGTTACCGGCAAGTCTCTTTACTCGTTCCGTAATACATCATCTCACAACTAACTCATTAGTTGCAATGCTTCCAAGGCTTAGGTGCTGTGCATTACTGAGAGGGCCCAGAGATACCTCTCCGACAATCGGAGTGACAAATCTTAATCTCGAAATACGCCAACCCAACAAGTACCTTCGGAGACACCTGTAGAGCACCTTTATAATCACCCAGTTACATTGTGACGTTTGGTAGCACACAAAGTGTTCCTCCGGTAAACGGGAGTTGCATAATCTCATAGTCATAGGAACATGTATAAGTCATGAAGAAAGCAATAGCAACAAACTAAACGATCAAGTGCTAAGCTAACGGAATGGGTCAAGTCAATCACATCATTCTCCTAATGATGTGATCCCGTTAATCAAATGACAACTCATGTCTATGGTTAGGAAACATAACCATCTTTGATCAACGAGCTAGTCAAGTAGAGGCATACTAGTGACACTCTGTTTGTCTATGTATTCACACATGTATTATGTTTCCGGTTAATACAATTCTAGCATGAATAATAAACATTTATCATGATATAAGGAAATAAATAATAACTTTATTATTGCCTCTAGGGCATATTTCCTTCACTCTCCCACTTGCACTAGAGTCAATAATCTAGTTCACATCACCATGTGATTTAATACCAATAGTTCACATCACCATGTGATTTACACGCATAGTTCACATCGACATGTGACCAACACCCAAAGGGTTTACTTGAGTCAATAATCTAGTTCACATCGCTATGTGATTAACACCCAAAGAGTACTAAGGTGTGATCATGTTTTGTTTGTGAGAGAAGTTTAGTCAACGGGTCTGCCACATTCAGATCCGTAAGTATTATGCACATTTCTATGTCAACAATGCTCTGCACGGAGCTACTCTAGCTAATTGCTCCCACTTTCAATATGTATCCAAATTGAGATTTAGAGTCATCTGGATCAGTGTCAAAATTTGCATCGACGTAACCCTTTACGACGAACCTTTTTGTCACCTCCATAATCGAGAAACATATCCTTATTCCACTAAGGATAATTTTGACCAATGTCCAGTGATCTACTCCTAGATCACTTGTACTCCCTTGCCAAACTCAGGGCAGGGTATACAATAGGTCTGGTACACAGCATGGCATACTTTATAGAACCTATGGCCGAGGCATAGGGAATGACTTTCATTCTCTCTCTATCTTCTGCCGTGGTCGGGTTTTGAGTCTTACTCAACTTCACACCTTGTAACACAGGCAAGAACTCCTTTTTGACTGTTCCATTTTGAACTACTTCAAAATCTTGTCAAGGTATGTACTCATTGAAAAACTTATCAAGCGTCTTGATCTATCTTTATAGATCTTGATGCTCAATATGTAAGCAGCTTCACCGAGGTATTTCTTTGAAAAACTCCTTTCAAATATTCCTTTATGCTTTGCAGAATAATTCTACATTATCTCCAATCAACAATATGTCATTCACATATACTTATCAGAAATGTTGTAGTGCTCCCACTCACTTTCTTGTAAATACAGACTTCACCGCAAGTCTCTATAAAACTATATGCTTTGATCAACTTATCAAAGCGTATATTCCAACTCCAAGATGCTTGCACCAGTCCATAGATGGATCGCTGGAGCTTGCATATTTTGTTAGTACCTTTAGGATTGACAAAACCTTCTGGTTGCATCATATACAGCTCTTCTTTAATAAATCCATTAAGGAATGCAGTTTTGTTTATCCATTTGCCAGATTTCATAAAATGCGGTAATTGCTAACATGATTCGGACAGACTTAAGCATAGATACGAGTGAGAAACTCTCATCGTAGTCAACACCTTGAACTTGTCGAAAACCTTTTTGCGACAATTCTAGCTTTGTAGATAGTAACACTACTATCAGAGCCCGTCTTCCTCTTGAAGATCCATTTAATCTCAATGGCTCACCAATCAATGGGCAAGTCAATCAAAGTCCATACTTTGTTCTTATACATGGATCCCATCTCAGATTTCATGGCCTCAAGCCATTTCGCGGAATCTGGGCTCATCATCGCTTCCTCATAGTTTGTAGGTTCGTCATGGTCAAGTAACATGACCTCCAGAACAGGATTACCGTACCACTCTGGTGCGGATCTCACTCTGGTTTACCTACGAGGTTCGGTAGTAACTTGATCTGAAGTTACATGATCATCATCATTAGCTTCCTCACTAATTGGTGTAGTAATCACAGGAACAGATTTCTGTGATGAACTACTTTCCAATAAGGGAGCAGGTACAGTTATCTCATTAAGTTCTACTTTCCTCCCACTCACTTCTTTCGAGAGAAACTCCTTTTCTAGAAAGGATCCATTCAAAGCAACGAATATATTGCCTTCGGATCTGTGATAGAAGGTGTACCCAACATTTTCTTTTGGGTATCCTATGAAGACGCACTTCTCCGATTTGGGTTAGAGCTTATCAGGTTGAAACTTTTTCGCATAAGCATTGCAACCTCAAACTTTAAGAAACGACAGCTTAGGTTTGTTGCCAAACCATAGTTCATACGGTGTCGTCTCAATGGATTTAGATGGTGTCCTATTTAACGTGAATGCAGTTGTCTCTAATGCATAACCCCAAAACGATAGTGGTAGATCGGTAAGAGACATCATAGATCGCACCATATCTAATAAAGTATGGTTATGACGTTCGGACACACCATTATGCTGTGGTGTTCTAGGTGGCATGAGTAGTGAAACTATTTCACATTGTTTTTAACTGAAGGCCAAACTCGTAACTCAAATATTTTACTTCTGCGATCATATCGTAGAAACTTTTATTTTTTTTTACGATGATTCTCCACTTCACTCTGAAATCCTTTGAACTTTTCAAATGTTTCAGACTTGTGTTTCATCAAGTAGATATACTCATATCTGCTCAAATCATCTGTGAAGATCAGAAAATAATGATACCTGTCGCGAGCTTCAATATTCATTGGACCACATACATCAGTATGCATGATTTCCAACAAATCTGTTGCTTGCTACATTGTTCCGGAGAACGGAGTCTTAGTCGTCTTGCCCATGAGGCAAGGTTCGCAAGCATCAACTGATTCATAATCAAGTGATTCCAAAAGTCCATCAGCATGGAGTTTCTTCATGCGCTTTACACCAATATGACCTAAACGGCAGTGCCACAAATAAGTTGCACTACCATTATTAACTTTGCATCTTTTGGTTTCAATATTATGAATATGTGTATCACTACGATCGAGATCCAACGAACCATTTTCATTGGGTGTGTAACCATATATGTAAACAGAATAACAATTTATTCTCTTACTTAAATGAATAACCGTATTGCAATAAACATGATCAAATCATATTCATGCTCAATGCAAACACCAAATAACACTTATTTAGGTTTAACACTAACCCCGAAAGTATAGGGAGTGTGCGATGATGATCATATCAATCTTGGAACCACTTCCAACACACATTGTCACTTCACCCTTAACTAGTCTATGTTCATTCTGCAACTCCCGTTTCGAGTTACTACTCTTAGCAACCGAACCAGTATCAAATACCGAGGGGTTGCTACGAACACTAGTAAAATACACATCAATAATCTGTATATCAAATATACCTTTGTTCACTTTGCCATCCTTCTTATCCGCCAAATACTTGGGGCAGTTCCGCTTCCAGTGACCAGTCCCTTTGCAGTAGAAGCACTTAGTCTCAGGCTTAGGATCAGACTTGGGCTTCTTCACTTGAGCAGCAACTTGCTTGCCATTCTTCTTGAAGTTCCCCTTCTTCCCTTTGCTCTTTTCTTGAAACTAGTGGCCTTGTCTACCATCAACACTTGATATTTTCTTGATTTCTACCTTCGTCAATTTCAGCATTACGAAGAGCTTGGGAATTGTTTCCATTATCCCTTGCATATCATAGTTCATCACGAAGTTCTACTAACTTGGTGATGGTGACTAGAGAATTCTGTCAATCACTATTTTATCTGGAAGATTAACTCCCACTTGATTCAAGCAATTGTAGTACCCAGACAATCTGAGCACATGCTCACTGCTTGAGCTATTCTCCTCCATCTTTTAGCTATAGAACTTGTTGGAGACTTCATATCTCTCAACTCGGGTATTTACTTGAAATATTAACTTCAACTCCCGGAACATCTCATATGGTCCATGACGTTCAAAACGTCTTTGAAATCCCGATTCTAAGCTGTTAAGCATGGTGCACTAAACTATCAAGTAGTCATCATATTGAGCTAGCCAAACATTCATAACATCTGCATCTGCTCCTGCAATAGGTCAGTCACCTAGCGGTGCATCAAGGACATAATTCTTCTGTGCAGCAATGAGGATAAACCTCAGATCACGGATCCAATCCGCATCATTGCTACTAACATTTTTCAACTTAGTTTTCTCTAGGAACATATAAAAATTAAACGGGGAGCAACATCGCGAGCTATTGATCTACAACATAGATATGCTAATACTACCAAGACTAAGTTCATGATAAATTAAAGTTCAATTAATCACATTACTTAAGAACTCCCACTTAGATAGACATCCCTCTAATCATCTAAGTGATCACGTGATCCAAATCAACTAAACCATAACCGATCATCACGTGAAATGGAGTAGCTTTCAATGGTGAACATCATTATATTGATCCTATCTACTATATGATTCACGCTCGACTTTTCGGTCTCAGTGTTCCGAGGCCATATCTGCATATGCTAGGCTCGTCAAGTTTAACCTGAGTATTCTGCGTGTGCAAAACTGGCTTGCACCCGTTGTAGATGGACGTAGAGCTTATCACACCCGATCATCACGTGGTGTCTGGGCACGATGAACTTTGGCAACGATGCATACTCAGGGAGAACACTTATACCTTGAAATTTTAGTAAGGGATCATCTTATAAAGCTACCATCGAACTAAGCAAAATAAGATGCATAAAAGATAAACATCATATGCAATCATAATATGTGACATGATATGGCCATGATCATCTTGCAGCTTTGATCTCCATCTCCAAAGTACTGTCATGATCTCCATCATCACCGGCATGACACCATGATCTCCATCATCTTGATCTATATCAATGTGTCGTCACATGGTCGTCTCGCCAACTATTGCTCTTGCAACTATTGCTATCGCATAGCGATAAAGTAAAGCAATTATTTGGCGCTTGCATCTTATGCAATAAAGAGACAACCATAAGGCTTCTGCCAGTTGTCGATAACTTCAACAAAACATGATCATCTTATACAACAACTTATATCTCATCACGTCTTGACCATATCACATCACAACATGCCCTGCAAAAACAAGTTAGACGTTCTCTACTTTGTTGTTGCAAGTTTTACGTGGCTGCTACGGGCTTAGCAAGAACCGTTCTTACCTACGCATCAAAACCACAATGATAGTTTGTCAAGTTGGTGATGTTTTAACCTTCGCAAGGACCGGGCGTAGCCACACTCGGTTCAACTAAAGTTGGAGAAACTGACACCCGCCAGCCACCTGTGTGCAAAGCACGTCGGTAGAACCAATCTCGCGTAAGCGTACGCGTAATGTCGGTCCAGGCCGCTTCATCCAACAATACCGCCGAACCAAAGTATGACATGCTGGTAAGTAGTATGACTTATATCGCCCACAACTCACTTGTGTTCTACTCGTGCATAACATCAACGCATAAAACCTAGGCTCGGATGCCACTGTTGGGGAACGTAGTAATTTCAAAAAAAATTCCTATGCACACGCAAGATCATGGTCATGCATAGCAATGAGAGGGGAGAGTTTTGTCTACGTACCCTCATAGACCGGAAGCGGAAGCGTTATAACAACGCGGTTGATGTAGTCGTACGTCTTCACGGCCCGACCGATCAAGCACCAAAACTACGGCACCTCCAAGTTTTTGCACACGTTCCGCTCGATGATGATCCTCGGACTCCGATCCAGCAAAGTGTCGGGGAAGAGTTTCGTCAGCACGAAGGCGTGGTGACGATCTTGATGTTCTACCGTTGCAGGGCTTCGCCTAAGCACCGCTACAATATTATCGAGGATTATGGTGGAGGAGGGCACCGCACATGGCTAATAGATCTCAAGGATCAATTGTTGTGTCTCTGGGGTGCCCCCATGCCCCCGTATATAAAGGAGTGGAGGAGGGGGCCGGCCAAGGAGGGTGGCGCGCCCAAGGGGGGGAGTCCAACTCCCACCGGGAGTAGGACTCCCCCTTTTCCTATTAGGAGTAGGAGAGGGAAGGAAGAGGAAGGAGGGAGGAAGGAAAGGGGGGGCGACCCCCCTCCTAATTCGGATTGGGCTTGGGGGAGCGCGCCCCCTCCCTTGCTCCTTTCCCCTCCTTTCCACTAAAGCCCAATAAGGCCCATATACCTCCCGGGGGTTCCGATAACCTCCCGGTGATCTGGTATTGTCCCAATCTCAACCGGAACCTTTCCGGTGTCCAAATATAGCCGTCCAATATATCAATCTTTATGTCTCGACCATTTAGAGACTCCTCGTCAAGTCCGTGATCACATCCGGGACTCTAAACAACCTTCGGTACATCAAAATATATAAACTCATAATGAAACTGTCATCGTAACGTTAAGCGTGCAGACCCTACGGGTTCGAGAACAATGTAGACATGACCGAGACACATCTCCGGTCAATAACCAATAGCGGAACCTGGATGCTCATATTGGCTCCTACATATTCTACGAAGATTTTTATCGGTCAGACCGCATAACAACATACGTTGTTCCCTTTGTCATCAGTATGTTACTTGCCCGCGATTCGATCATCGGTATCTCAATACCTAGTTCAATCTCGTTACCGGCAAGTCTCTTTACTCGTTCCGTAATACATCATCTCGCAACTAACTCATTAGTTGCAATGCTTGCAAGGCTTAGGTGATGTGCATTACTGAGAGGGCCCAGAGATACCTCTCCGACAATCAGAGTGACAAATCCTAATCTCGAAATACGCCAACCCAACAAGTACCTTCGGAGACACCTGTAGAGCACCTTTATAATCACCCAGTTACGTTGTGACGTTTGGTAGCACACAAAGTGTTCCTCCAGTAAACGGGAGTTGCATAATCTCATAGTCATAGGAACATGTATAAGTCATGGAGAAAGCAATAGCAACAAACTAAACGATCAAGTGCTAAGCTAACGGAATGGGTCAAGTCAATCACATCATTCTCCTAATGATGTGATCCCGTTAATCAAATGGCAACTCATGTCTATGGTTAGGAAACATAACCATCTTTGATCAACGAGCTAGTTAAGTAGAGGCATACTAGTGACACTCTGTTTGTCTATGTATTCCCACATGTATTATGTTTCTGGTTAATACAATTCTAGCATGAATAATAAACATTTATCATGATATAAGGAAATAAATAATAACTTTATTATTGCCTCTAGGGCATATTTCCTTCAGCTTACTGCCATGCATGAGTAATTACATCGTAGGCTTGCTGGACGGTGATGGGTTGGATGAGATCTATCATGTAATCGAGTTAGTTTTGTTAGGTTTTGATCCCTAGTATCCACAATGTTCTGAGATTGATGTTGCTACGACTTTGCTATGCTTAATGCTTGTCACTAGGGCCCGAGTGCCATGATTTCAGATCTGAACCTATTATGTTTTCATCAATATATGAGTGTTCTTGATCCTATCTTGCAAGTCTATAGTCACCTATTATGTGTTATGATCCGTTAACCCCGAAGTGACAATAATCGGGATACTTACCGGTGATGACCGTAGTTTGAGGAGTTCATGTATTCACTATGTGTTAATGCTTTGTTCCGTTACTCTATTAAAAGGAGGCCTTAATATCCCTTAGTTTCCGTAAGGACCCCGCTGCCACGGGAGGGTAGGACAAAAGATGTCATGCAAGTTCTTTTCCATAAGCACGTATGACTATGTTTGGAATACATGCCTACATTACATTGATGAACTGGAGCTAGTTCTGTGTCACCCTAGGTTATGACTGTTACATGATGAACCGCATCCGGCATAATTCTCCATCACCGATCCATTGCCTACGAGCTTTCCATATATTGTTCTTCGCTTATTTACTTTTCCGTTGCTATTGCTATCATCACTACAAAATACCAAAAACATTACTTTTACTACTGTTACCTTTTTCTACCTTTACCACTACTATCATATTACTTTGCTACTAAATACTTTGCTGCAGATACTAAGTTTCCATGTGTGGTTGAATTGACAACTCAGTTGCTAATACTTGAGAATATTCTTTGGCTCCCCTTGTGTCGAATCAATAAATTTGGGTTGAATACTCTACCCTCGAAAACTGTTGCGATCCCCTATACTTGTGGGTTATCAAGACCATTTTCTGGCGCTGTTGTTGGGGACCATAGCTCTATTCTTTGAGTCACTTGGGATTTATATCTGCTTATCATTATGAAGAACTTGAAAGATCCAAGAACCAAGATTTATCCCTCAACTATGAGGGGAGGTAAGGAACTTTCATCTAGCTCTGCACTTGATTCACCTTCTGTTTTGAGTAAGCTTGCGATGCCTAAAACTGCTTCTGCTATTCGTTCTGATATGTGGCATGTTATTGATGATGCCACTTCTGTTATGCATGATACTTATGATGAAACTACTTCTATGCTTGATACTACTGTGTCACTTGGTAAATTTCTTGATGAACAAATTGCTAGGGCTAGAGAGATTGAAAATATTGAATCTGATAATACTGATGAAAGTGATGATGAAGAATCACTTGTTATTCATGAGGGTTATGTTTTTGATCAAGAAGATTCTTTAGCTATTTTAGCTTGCAAGGATAGAAACGAACTTAAGAGGTTATTAGCTAAATGGAATAAGCAATATCTAAATGCTAGAATGAAACCTGACCCTGCTTTTGCTACTTCACCTATCTGTTTTACCGATAAGGATTATGAATTCTCTGTTGATCCTGATATAATTACTTTGGTTGAATCTGATCCTTTCCATGGCTATGAATCTGAAACTGTTGTGGCACATCTTACTAAACTGAATGATATAGCCACCCTGTTCACTAAAGATGAGAGAACTCGTTACTTTTATATCCTTAAAATATTTCCGTTCTCATTAAAGGGTGATGCTAAGATATGGTTTAATTCTCTTGATCCTGGTTGTGTGCGTAGTCCCCAGGCTATGATTTATTACTTCTCTGCTAAATATTTCTCTGCTCATAAGAAACAAGCTGCTTTAAGGGATATATATAATTTTGTGCAAATTGAGGAAGAGAGTCTCCCACAAGCTTGGGGGAGACTTCTCCAATTACTTAATGCTTTGCCTGATCATCCTCTTAAGAAAAATGAAATACTTGATATCTTTTATAATGGACTAACCGATGCTTCCAGAGATTACCTGGATAGTTGTGCTGGTTCTGTTTTCAGGGAAAGAACACCGGATGAAGCTGAAATTCTATTGAATAATATGTTGACAAATGAAAATAATTGGACACCTCCGGAGCCAATTCCCGAGTCTATTCCTAAACCAACTCCGAAGAAGAGGGGTATTCCATTTCCCAGTCTGAAGATATGCAAGAGGCAAAGAAATCTATGAAAGAAAAAGGTATTAAAGCTGAAGATGTTAAGAATTTACCTTCTATTGAAGAAATACATGGTCTTAATTTACCGCCTGTTGAAGAAACATATGATCTTAATCCATTACCTATTGAAGAAACTCATGGTCTTGATAACCCGACACAGGTAGTAAAGGTAAATTCTCTCTATAGATATGATAAAGCTGAAATCTCGTTACTAAGTTTGCTAGCCCATGCTTAGATGAGTTTGATAGATTTATGGCTAAGCAAGAAGATTTTAATGCTTATTTTGGTAGACAATTGAAATACAATTCAAATATGCTAGAACACTTGGGTGATTATATGGCTAATGTCAAAGGTGAACTTAAACTTATTAGTAAACATGCTTCTATGGTTACCACTCAAGTAGAACAAGTACTTAAAGCTCAAAATGATTTGCTCAATGAATTGAATAGTAAGAATAATGATAATGCTGTTAGAGTTATGACTAGAGGTGGTAAAATGACTCAGGAACCTTTGTATCCTGAAGGCCACCCTAAGAGAATTGAGCAAGATTCTCAGAGAAATAATATAGATGCACCTAGTCCTTCTAAAAGGAAGAAAAAGAAAAATGATAGGACCTTGCATGCTTCTAGTGAACCTATTACTGAAACACCTGAGAATCCAAATGATATTTCTATTTCTGATGCTGAAACTCAATCTGGTAATGAACCTGAAACTAGTGATAATGCTAATAATAATATTCATGATGATGCTCAACCTAGCAATGATAATGATATAGAAATTGAACCTGTTGTTGATCTTGATAACCCATAATCAAAGAATCAATGTTATGATAAGAAAGACTTTGTTGCTAGGAAACACGGTAAAGAAAGAGAACCATGGGTTCAGAAACCCATGCCTTTTCCTCCCAAACCATCCAAGAAAAAGGATGATGAGGATTTTGAGCGCTTTGCTGAAATGATTAGACCTATCTTTTTGCGTATGCGATTAACTGATATGCTCAAAATGAATCCTTATGCTAAGTATATGAAAGATATTGTTACAAATAAAAGAAAGATACCAGAAGCTGAAATTTCCACCATGCTTGCTAATTATATTTTAAAGGGTGGAATACCAAATAAACTTGGAGATCCATGAGTACCCACTATACCATGCTCCATTAAAAGAAACTATGTTAAAACTGCTTTATGTGATCTTGGAGTCGGTGTTAGTGTTATGCCTCTCTCTTTATATCGCAGACTTGATTTGAATAAGTTGACACCTACTGAAATATCTCTGCAAATGGCTGATAAATCAACTGCTATACCTGTCGGTATTTGTGAGGATGTGCCTGTTGTAGTTGCAAACGTTACTATTTTAACGGACTTTATTATTCTTGATATTCCCGAGGACGATAGTATGTCTATTATTCTTGGAAGACCCCTTTTGAATACTGCAGGGGCTGTTATTGATTGCACTAAAGGCAATGTCGCTTTTCATGTTAATGGCAATGAGCATACGATACACTTTTCGAGGAAACAACCTCAAGTTCATAGTATCAACTCTATTGGAAAAATTCCATCGATTATATTTGGAGGTTTTGAATTTCCTCTTCCTACTGTCAAGAAGAAATATGATATTCTTATTATTGGGGATGTGCATATCCCCGTTGAGGTAACATAGTGTTATTCGAAATTTCTCTGGTTCCATGTTATTCGGAATGAGTTCGTTAACAAGACTTGATCAACCTTGTTAGTGGATTCCTTTTGATGATCATGAGATGGATGAAACTAGAAGGCACAATCTTCTATACCCCACTTTTACTTTCTGTTATTTATATTAAATAAAATAAAAATAATATTTTTCTGTCTGTTATCTGATTATCCGTGCAATATAAAAATACCCCGAAAATAAAAGTTCTTCAAATGCCCTGAAATTTAAATATGATTTTTTCCAGAATATTTGAGAATATTTGGCACTGAGAACACAGCAGGGGGTCAACCACCCGCCCACGAGGGTGGAGGGCACGCCCTACCCCCTGGGCGCGCCCCCTGCCTCGTGGGCCCACGGTGGCCCTCCTCCACTTATTCCTGCACCCACACACTTCTTCTTCCTCCCACAAACACGAATATCCAGCTCAAGCACGAGTTCTAGCTCATCTTGCTGCCATTTTCGATCTCCTTGCTCAAAGCACCTCTCACAAAACTGCTTGGGGAGATTGTTCCTTGGTATGTGACTCCTCCATTGGTCCAATTAGTTTTTGTTCTAGTGCTTTATTCATTGCAAATTTTTGCTTCTTAGGTGACCCTGTTCTTGAGTTGCATGTCAAATTTATTTGGTCAAAAGTAGTTTTGATGCATGATATAGGCCCTAGGTACTTGTAGGAGTAGTTGCTATCAATATTATTGAGTTTGGTTTACTTTTATTTTGAAGTTACTAAAAAATTTCAGGATTTTTCAGAGGAAGAAAAATGCTTAGGAAAATGTTCCAAGGTGGTTCCTCAAGGAAGCAAGGACCCAGGCTTGCAATGCGTGATGCTGATGAAGAGCCACCAAGAGACGCTCCAGTGCGTCCTTGTGAGTGGCCTTCTGAAAATTTTATGGATCGAGCAGGAATTAAAGAAGAATTCAACGCATATTTGCGTAACACCAATCTTGTGAGCTTCGAGGAAGAGAAGTGCAGTCAGTATCACAACCTCACCAGTACCTTTGTGAGGAGGTTTGAATTTTCAACTTCACGTAATTCTCCAACTGTCCTGTTTGATCTTTATGAAAATTCTTATACTATGGACTTAGAGGACTTTACCACTACTTGCAAACTTCCACAATGGGGTAGTATAAGGGATCCTCGCAAATCTGAATTTAGAGATTTTCTTTCTAGTATAACTGTGGGAGAATCTAGAGATATAACACAAGCTACCATAGGGAGCATTCACTTTCCAGCTATACATTATTTTGCTCTCTTCATAGGTAGATGCATTAATGGTAAAGATGAGGCATGTCACATGTGTGTCCCTGATCTCAGTATTCTTAGGAGTGTTGTGTTAGGAGATAAATCTTATAATTTGGGAGCCATTGTTGCACGTAGGTTGCATCTTAATAGATTTAATGGAGATTTCTTTGGTGAAATTTATGCAACCCACATAGCTAATTTTCTGGGTGTAGCCATAAGCGAAGATGATATTGAATTACCTCCTGCTTATCTAGATTTTAATGCTATGGTTCACCACCAGTTTGTCGAGAGGAATGAATCACCTCTCCAGTATCGACTAATCTTTGACAGATGACGTGTTGTCCATATTACTCTCCCTGCTCCTGCCTTATTTGATCATCAGGCAAAAGAAAGATATACTATTATCAGAGAGGAGGAAGATGAGTACGAGAGGAGAGCGGAGGCCGCTCGTCGTCACGCTGCAGCTCAGCAGGCGGTAGCCGCTGCATCGCAGTACGACCCCAGCTACTATTATGGATATCCGCCAGGCCAGCCGTGGCCATAGACCAACTTAGGCCAAAAGCCTAAGCTTGGGGGAGTTTGTATTTCCCACTGACATTACATTTATGTTCACACACTCATTGCCAGATGTCGGTGCTCATACTTTTTCATTGTATCATCCATGCTAGTTTAATTTCCTTTTTATGCCTTCTTCTTGTGTGTTTGATAAACCTTAAGAAAAACCAAAAAAATTAGTTGTAGCTTTTAATTAGTTTACTTTCCATGCCTGTAGTAGTAATTAAAAAGAAAACCCAAAAAGATTTCTTGTTCTTCTTTTACTTGTTGGGAGCTCTCCCGTGTAAATAGTTTTTCTTCTTTTTTTTTCTTTGGGGGTCGATAGGAGAAGACCATAATTAAATTGTTGAAGTGGCTCTTACATGCATAAAAGTTGATCTGACAAAAGAGCCCATATTGCCTTGTCTTCTCCTGTTTATTAAATGCTTGCAGATTCCAGCTTAGTCCAATGCACGCGCACTATTATTATTATTCACATCGTTCGGTCGTGCAAGTGAAAGGCAATTATGACGATATATGATGGACTGACTGAGATGAGAAAAGCTGGTATGAACTCGACCTCTTTTGTTTTTGTAAATATGATTAGTTCATCATTCCTGATTCAGCCTATTATGAATAAACATGTTTGCAATGACAATTAGAGATCATAGTTTCTTGTGCCATGCTTGATTAGCTATGAGTTATAATGGTTTACCTTGCGTGCCAACATGCTATTAAAATGGTTATGATGTGGTATGATAGGGTGGTATCCTCCTCTGAATGATTTAAGTGACTTGACTTGGCGCATGTTCACGCATGTAGTTGAAACAAAATCAACATAGCCTTCACGATATTTATGTTCATGGTGGATTATATCCTACTCATGCTTGCATTCGGTGTTGATAAATTTTAATGCATGTTCATGACTGTTGTCGCTCTCTAGCTGGTCGCTTCCCAGTCTTTTGCTAGCCTTCACCTGTACTAAGCGGGAATACTGCTTGTGCATCCAATCCCTTAAACCCCAAAGTTATTCCACATGAGTCCACTATACCTACCTATATATGGTATCTACCTGCCGTTCCAAGTAAATTTGTATGTGCCAAACTCTAAACCTTCAAATAAATATCATGTTTTGTATGCTCGAATAGCTCATGTATCAACTAGGGTTGTCTGTATCTTCCATGTTAGGCGGGTTATTCTCAAGAGAAGTGGACTCCGCTCCTCACTCACGAGATAAATGGCTGGTCACCGGGATGCCCAGTCCCATGCTTTATGCAAACTAAATCAAAATAATTGCAAACAAAACTCCCCCTGGGACTCTTGTTAGTTGGAGGCACTCGTTGTTTCGAGCAAGCCATGGATTGATGCTTGTTGGTGGAAGGGGGAGTATAAACTTTACCATTCTGTTTGGGAACCGCCTATAATGTGTGTAGCATGGAAGATATCGCCATCTCTTGGTTGTTATGTTGACAATGAAAGTATACCGCTCAAAATATTATTCACCTCTATTTCAAAACCGAGCTCTGGCACCTCTACAAATCCCTGCTTCCCTCTGCGAAGGGCCTATCTATTTACTTTTATGCCGAGTCATCATCCTCCTATTAAAAAGCACCAGTTAGAGAGCACTGCTGTCATTTGCATTCATTATTGTTAATTTATATTGGGTGTGACTATTATTGGATCTCTTTTACCATGAATTACAATGTCTAGTCAGTCCTTGATCTTTAAAGGTGCTCTGCATTTATGTTTTGCGGTCTCGGAAAGGGCTAGCGAGATACCACCTTGTTATATCATATTATGATTGTTTTAAGAAAGTGTTGTCATCCGAGATATATTATTATTGCTCGCTAGTTGATTATGCTATTGATATGAGTAAACTTGAGACCTAAGCATTATTGTGAATGTGTTTAGTTATAATCTTTGCTGAAAACTTGAATGTTGGCCTTACATATTTACAACAACAAGAGCAAACAGGGTTTGTAAAAGTTTTTCTTTATCACTTTCAGTTTGTCAACTGAATTGCTTGAGGACAAGCAAAGGTTTAAGCTTGGGGGATTTGATACGTCTCCGTCGTATCTACTTTTCCAAACACTTTTACCCTTGTTTTGGACTCTAACTTGCATGATTTGAATGGAACTAACCCGGACTAACGCTGTTTTCAACAGAATTACCATGGTGTTATTTATGTGCAGAAACAAACGTTCTCTGAATGACCTAAAACTTCACAGAGCAACTTTTTGGAAAATATAAAAAATACCTGCAAAAGATGAAGGCCAGGGGGCCCACCACCTGTCCACGAGGGTGGGGGCGCGCATGCCCCCCTAGAGCGCGCCCCCTACCTCGTGGGCCCCCTGATGCCTCTCCGACTCCAACTCCAACTCCATATATTATGTTTCGGGGAGAAAAAAATCAGAGAGAAGAATTCATCGCGTTTTACGATACGGAGCCGCCGCCAAGCCCTAAAACCTCTCGGGAGGGCTGATCTGGAGTCCGTTCGGGGCTCCGGAGAGGGGAATCTGTCGCCATCGTCATCATCAACCATCCTCCATCACCAATTTCATGATGCTCACTGCGTGCGTGAGTAATTCCATCGTAGGCTTGATGGACGGTGATGGGTTGGATGAGATCTATCATGTAATCGAGTTAGTTTTGTTAGGGTTTGATCCCTAGTATCCACTATGTTCTGAGATTGATGTTGCTATGACTTTGCTATGCTTAATGCTTGTCACTAGGGCCCGAGTGCCATGATTTCAGATCTGAACCTATTATGTTTTCATCAATATATGAGTGTTCTTGATCATATCTTGCAAGTCTATAGTCACCTATTATGTGTTATGATCCGTTAACCCCGAAGTGACAATAATCGGGATACTTACTGGTGATGACCGTAGTTTGAGGAGTTCATGTATTCACTATGTATTAATGCTTTGTTCCGTTACTCTATTAAAAGGAGGCCTTAATATCCCTTAGTTTCCATAAGGACTCCGCTGCCATGGGAGGGTAGGACAAAAGATGTCATGCAAGTTCTTTTCCATAAGCACGTATGACTATGTTCGGAATACATGCCTACATTACATTGATGAACTGGAGCAAGTTCTGTGTCACCCTAGGTTATGACTGTTGCATGATGAACCGCATCCGGCATAATTCTCCATCACCGATCCATTGCCTACGAGCTTCCCATATATTGTTCTTCGCTTATTTACTTTTCCGTTGCTATTACTATCATCACTACAAAATACCAAAAACATTACTTTTACTACTGTTACCTTTTGCTACCTTTACCACTACTATCATATTACTTTGCTACTAAATACTTTACTACAGATACTAAGTTTCCAGGTGTGGTTGAATTGACAACTCAGCTGTTAATACTTGAGAATATTCTTTGGCTCCCCTTGTGTCGAATCAATAAATTTGGGTTGAATATTGTACCCTCGAAAACTATTGCGATCCCCTATACTTGTGAGTTATCACTCGACTTGTCTTTTTTCTCCATATCCTTCGTTCTGTTTTCAAGATTAACGGGACGGTTTACCACTTGGGTTTATCTAATTCCAACCAACAATGTGAAAAAGTGAATGGCTCTTCTCCACTTATCGTACAAAGCCGACACCAAAGTTGTATGGGTTTGAACTCCGATGCCGCTTTTGTTCCGGCCTACAACTTGTTTGAGACAACCAACAAATTTGCTAACGGCCTCTTGGATGAGTGACCATCGATGTTGAAGAGAGTACGAGACACGGTTGGTGCATATTGGGTGTGGCTTGACATAGTGTTTTTCTCGTGGTAAAGTTTGTGGATTTTGTTTCTAATATTTCTCACCGTTTTTCTCAGTTCCGCAAATTGGATCCATGCTAGTTTTGCACCAACTTTCAGACAACAAAACATCTTCAAATTGTGTGAATGTGAGACCTCTAGGCTTCAGAACTTCCGCAACTTTCTTCTTCTTTTTAGTGTGTGACGTATGCCCAAATTCAAACATCGAGGAATTGGTATCCTCCATGGTAAATTGCAAAGACTCTTGACCATTATTTATCATGCCATGCAATCTTTGTTTCTACAATAGGCATCACAGTTTAACCATCGTCCTAATAATATGATCTGATGATATGTGCAACAAAAGAATCCCGATGCCCGGAGTCTTGGTCAGGCACTCTGTCGAACACCAAGTCAGCATGCCTGGAGCCGGCATTGCCCGAGGACGGATGATGTTTGGAGCACCATGAGTTGGCCATCATGTCCGCCTCGGAGATGGCTTCCGAAAAGCTCAAATACGGGATGGCCGTCCACTGGAGGCGTAACAGAGTCTGGCAATGGTGAGAACTTGTTTGTCTCCTTGGCCAGGACCGACGGATTGGCCTGCGTCATGTCCATGTCCTTAGCAGTGGCCACCAAGTCCGTGTATGTAGTTACCTTCGCCACCGCTATCTTCTCTGTCGCCTCACTCTCGCGCCTTCGGTGCCGCTTCTTCCAGGCAAGGTTCTCTGCCTTGCAAGGATCCGCCGCCAACCGGGGACCTTGACTGATTCTGTCGAGGAATATGTCGGATCCACGCACACTTTATCCCTATTAGCACCTCCTAAATACTAAGTCGGTTAGACCTAAGATTGATGATGTCACACATGTGTCTCGTTGTTGATGTGCACATAGCTATATCACTTAAAGAATAAAGACATTAAATCCTAGGATAAATTGAGAAAAATGCAGGCATCAATACAAGTATGTTACTTGAACCCGGGTGGATAGGTTCCAACACAAGATTAGTTTGCAATAACCTTGAATATATCATAATCCATTGCAATGTCACCAGATATGTTAGGATGACAGTGTTATCTCTTGCCCATCAGAGTTCAAGTCTCATACTTGACATTGGTGCTCGCGTTTTCCTGAATCTATTTCAGGCCTTCCGACGATGTGCGGTCACTGAGAGAAAATGTTCCTCTCGACTACGAAGATGTCTGTGGCGACTTTATCAATCTCAAAATGATGTGCCGGCTCAGTCTCTCGGAGGTGCTCATAGGAGTAGGATGTGTCTGCGTGCGTTCTAGGGCTGAGTGTATGTGCCTATGTATGAGCATCTGCGTATATACTGTGTTAAACATATATGCTAGGAGGATATATTCTAAATATGTTTAATCAACTATTACATGTCGGGACGGGTTAGACGGAGCTCCGGCGTAGATTCCCGCCAGCTCCTCGGAGCGGCGAGGTTAGAGTTTCTCGTCGTGCGTACGCAACGGCGAAATTTGGTGTCAGGTTTTTCAGATCGATTAAAGGATTCAATGGCGACGACTATGGCTCCCGAACGCTGGTCCTTAGGGGCATGTCACGAATACTTTTCGGCTGTTATCGACAAGCTCCGTATGGAAGGGGCGACAGCGACACGCTGGTGGCTCGTTCTGGCGGCGGTAATGGTCGCTCGGTTGTCCATTGACCTCGATGTAATATTTATTTTGTTTGGGGTGTTTTGTACTTTCTTGATATTTTCCAAAAAAAGAAAATTATTACATCCTATCGTCCCTCGAACGAAAAAGAAACTACTACCTGTGATATAAAATGTAGGAGTCCTTTTCGTATTATGCTATCCAAACATTTGGTTTGACCTGACTGCATCTAAAATAGCAGGTCTATAACACTAGTCTCTGCATCTAAATTACCTTTGCATGAGGCACCATGCTTGCACCGCAGTGAGGGAAGGTTGGCTTGATAGGCTTTGTTCTGGATGTTGTAATCTTTTTTCATGGTCTTTGTTCGCTTTATTATCCCGTTGCCCAAATGAATTTGATATGGTACCGTACCCCAAGGAAGAGATATAATATATTGCGCCAAAATGTAAAATGTTGAATGGGATAGGAAACCCTGAACAACACCTCGCCTTTTTCAAAGCTACATGCTAGAATACTGGGGGGCAATGAAGCCCTTCTTCTCCTATTCTATACTAAATAAACAATTTAATTCTAGAAAGAGTTTCAAATACTGAAACTTAAAGGAAGGGCGGTTAGAACCGGCGGTTCCCTGGACATAGCATAGTTCTTTCAGACAGTGGCCGTTTAATCCATGGTCCGTTGGATGGTCGGTGCAAGGGCAGAAATTAGAACACATTGATTCCGCTCGTTCCTATCCTTCGTTTCAGGGCCTGTCCCTCGGTGTGGGAAATTAATGACAAAGTACTATTTTGAAGACGATGTAGATATCGTAATATGACATACTCGTATTTTGAATTGGAAAACACACCGCAATCACATAAAGCTGCCATCCGAAGGAGTTAAGGTGGAGGAAGAAAATGCATCCAACTCCATCCATCTTGACCCCAAATTGCACACCAGACAAATCACATATGCTGGGCTGCTAGGTGCTAGCCAGCCATATCACAGAATCGCCAGGTGCTTGCTGATTCAAAGCAGCTTACAGCAGCATGGGCGCCACGGCGAGCAGTGTGGAGCCGACGCACGCCGCCCAGGTGCCGCCGCTCAGGCTTCCCGGGCTGCCGCCGCTGCTGCTGTTGCCGCTGCTTCGGGCGCCGGCGCCTGCGGCTCGGAACCTTCCTTCCGTGACGTCCATGAGGCTAGCCAAGCAGAGCAGGACGAGGAGGAGCGCGCACAGAGGCAAGAAGCTTCTCATCTTGTGATCTCCAAGGTTTCCAGGCCAGCGCAGGCAGCTTGTAGATTTGGTGTGTGGTTGCTCTCCCCTCCAACTCGATGCTGTGGGTGTGCGCAGCTGCTGTGCTCATGGATCTTTAAGCCTGGTCCAGAGTTGACCCGGCAAGATCTGTTGACTAGTCGCACCACACGTCATGGGTCCACAGCCAGGAGGGAAGAGTACTAAATATTTGAACAGTTTTGTTATGCTATATTTGTTGAACTGTGCTAACGACCCGCTGCGTCTTTCCTTCGATCCTCCCGTTTCCCGATTTTTTTCTTCTAGATTTTCTTTCCACCGATTTTTATCTCACCTCGGTTCACAGATTTTTTTTTCACTCGGCTGGTTTTATATCAATTAGTCTAGATAGCGGAGAAAAAGAAATAAAGTGCTTAAAAGGGGACTTGAACGTTGGTCTCCCAACTAGCTACTACAGCCACTAACCAACTCATCGGTCTTTTTTTATTGTCCACAATACATAAACAGGGGTATTTGAACCCTTATTCTTTCTACCATGTTAGCAAAAAAAAACAGTCTTGATAACTTGGAATAAGCAGCGTGATATCTATGACATAACCATCATGGTAACTTCAACATAACGCTCTGATAACAAATAACATGACAAAGGTTGACAACTCTATCATTATAATGCTGATAAGCGTGAGAAGCATGCTAAGTTTAGCATAGGCAACATGCAAACTTTACACGAAGATTATCGGGATATATTTCAACAACTTCTCCCCCGGTGAAAATTTACTATGGTGTTTGAGTCTACGTTATTAGCTACGAAAAATACCATTGTTTTTGCACACAAGTTATGCATTTTGGTTACCGGGGTATATTTTCAACAACGAATAATCGTCTGGTCGAGGTTACCGCGGTGTTTGTATGTAAATTATCAGGTGTGGATGCGTATATTATCATGTTATTTACACAGAATTATCGGGCGTATGTTTTCAACAATTTTTACCTGGTTCGAAATTTATTGTGGTGTTCGTATCTAAGTTATCAGATCTATAGTGCTTAAATGATCATGTTATCTACACAGAAATTACCGAGGTATATTTTCAACAACAAAAAGCGTCTGGTCAAGGTTAACGGGGTGTTTGTATGTAAGTTATCATATGTGGATGAGTATATTATCATGCTATTTACATAAAAATTATCGGTGTATGTTTTCAATAATTTCTGCACCTGGTTCAAAGTTACCTTGGTATTTGTACCTGTTATCAGGTCTACAGTGCTTAAATAAGTTATCAGGTCTGGGATCCTGTGTTACCATGTTATTTATAGAGTATGTTCTCAATAACTTTTTTTCATAGGTCATAAGTAATCGTGTTGTTTGTACCTGGGTTATCAGGTCCGGAAGCGTATATTATCACGCTTTTACACACAAGTTATCGGTGGTATGTTTTCAACAACTTTTTTTCACGGGTCAAAGTTATTGTGGTGTTTGTATATAAGTTATCAGGTCTGGAAGCCTATATTATCATGCTATTTACACAAAAGCTATTGGTTGTATGTTTTTAATATCTTTTTCTCTGGTCAAAATTATCGTGGTGTTTGTACCTGAGTTATCAGGTCCGAGGGCATATATTACCATGCTATTACTTAGAAGTTATCAGCGGTATGTTTTAATTTCAACAACTTTTTTCCACGGGTCAAAGTTATCGTGGTGTTTGTACCTAAATTATCAGGTTAGGGGCGTATCTTACCATGCTATTACTTTGAAGTTATCGGTGATATGTTTTCAACAACTTTTTCTCACGGGTCAAAAATACTTGGTGTTTGCATGTAAAATATCAGGTCCGGAAGCCTATATTATCATGCTATTTACACAATAGTTGCCGAGGAATATTTACATGATTTTTTGTAAACCAAATAATGGGTAAGTCGGTCTACAATAATCATGTTTCTATAACATATACAACTTGGTAACTATAAAAATAACCATGTTGATGACTACAACCCGGTGACTACATAATTGTTATGTTGTAACTACATATAGTCTTCCCACCTATGATGATCCCTCTCTCACCAAATTACTACGAAGATTTGCTTGGATTCTACCATGACACGACGCGCCACCTTCCCTTCGCCAACATCTCCCACCTGTCCAAGGGCATCTCATGTAGAATCCTCTATAGAAATATCGTTCTCGCGGGGATGCCTACTTCCATCAAGAAGTGAACCACAAAATGATTCATGAGTGAAAGAAAAAACGAAAATGCATTATCTATAGAAATACAACAAAATCCGAGTATTACCAATTCGTAACAGAAAAAAAATCAAATGGAGGGCTGCACCATAGCAGTGGCCTACTCGTTGTAATCACATATCTACAGAATTAGCCCACTTCTAGACAAAACATCTGGTTGGCTGAGATGGTCATCAGATATAGGCAAGGTTAGTAGTGAGGTTGTAGGTGCGGGGTTCGAATCTTGCTGTGGCTACTTTTTTTTACGTCGCGGGATTTAGAATGTACGGGTGCGGGAATCGTACGTGTCTATCCCTAACGACCAGTCGGCAGGTACTTAGCTTTCTCTATATTTGTTTGATCTTGCATGAAGATCTGTGTAATTTTTTTAGTTTTTCTTCTTCTTTTTCCTACATACTATATCATTTGATTAAGTCTAGGTCGACTGAGATCTAGCCGCACTCATATTTGAAAGCATGTGCAAAATTGCAAAAAGAAAAAAAAACTTTTTTTCCGTCGCGGGATTTAGAATGTACGGGTGCGGGAATCGTACGTGCCTATCCCTAACGACCAGTCGGCAGGTACTTAGCTTTCTCGATATTTGTTTCATCTTGCATGAAGATCTGTGTAATTTTTTTAGTTTTTCTTCTTCTTTTTCCTACATACTATATCATTTGATTAAGTCTAGGTCGACTGAGATCTAGCCGCACTCATATTTGAAAGCATGTGCAAAATTGCAAAAAGAAAAAAAAACTTTTCATTACCTCAGTTTTTGAAGAGAATTCATCCTTTCTTCTTTTTTTGGAAATAATTTTACGTACTTTGCTAGTAGGCTAATTAAAAAAAAGCCAAGAGGGGAAGTTTTCTCCTTAACTTTTTTCAAACCTAGGTGGCTTGAGTGAAAACATGACGCACTCGCCATGGCGCTAGGAGGTTCTTCCCAAGTGCCGGTAGGCTAATTGATTTGGAGATGGATAAGCCCGGAGGTATGATATCTAATTCTTGTGAGACCTCTCCTGTCGTCTAGTGGTAGACAGCTTCAAGGCGAGTTGTCGCCAACCCGGATTCGAGGGTTCACTCTTCTATAAGAATCAGATATGGGCTTCTCTCCCTCCATTCACATTCTCATTATTTTTTAATCTAATTCTTATTTTTTTTCTGTGATGCAACTAGCAATTTGAGTGTCTTCGATTCCTCTAAGATTCCACATGTCATGGTAACATGTTCAAAAAAAATCTGTTCATGTCTGTTTTTATCATGTGAAAGAAAGATGCCCTAAAATTCAAAGGGAACCTTATTCCTATCCTACACTTTCCCTACGATTCTTGCACTCCAAAGGAAAGAAAATGAACATTTCCTACGGAAATAGCATTCCTGCGATTTTACTATGGCTTTTATGGCTTTTCAGGATTCCAAACAGGGTTGTAAAGTTAATGCTTCTGAATTTCTGTCTGCCATTCGCGGATGTGCCATGGTCTGCTCTATGTCTAGTTATCTCCATCTTCTACCTTTGTCATCATTATTATCATACCGACTTTATCTTTCTCACATGGTTCTCTACCTTTGCTCCTTCACCAGGAGTTGGGGGATACCCTAGGTCTACGAAAGGAGAAGAAGGTGAGATGAACGAAGAAGACGATTTATGGCAAGCAGGGGTGGGGCATGCATACATGCATGCAGCCGTTTGATTGCGTCTAAATCCAGAAGATGGTTTTGTGATTAGAGCTTAATTACTGCATCTATGCAGTTTTTGGTACAACCTTTGAAAGAGAGTGCATACCCCCACCCACCCCATTTCTCATGCTTTTTCTTTTGACTTGCAATTTTATTCTATTATATCTTTTGAAACAAGACCAATTTTTATACATTTTGACGCATTTAAAATTTTGCTAAGTTTCAACTGCTGAAACTTAAAATGAACAATAAAATCAGTAAGTTCAAAAGTGAAACTTAAAACCATGTGAGGGCTCTAACATTTTGACAAGTTCTAAAAGCGTTTCAACTAGTATAACTTGATAGAATAAATAATAAGTTTGTAAAACATAATATTATGACTAGCAAGTTTTAATATTTGAAACTTGGTAAACTTTAAAAAGGTGTTGAATGTATCTAAAACTAGTCTTATTCGAAAGCACACATTGCAACGAACATGAATATGCAAATGAAACTTAATTTGTACTTTTGGTTCGAAAGATACAATAGATTCAAATTTGAAGATAAAATATAAAAAAATGAGAGGTGGGGTGGGTGACGCATGCAACTCTGCTAAAAGATAGCATGCATGGACCCCAAGTGTAGCAATTAAGGGTTAATGACATAAACTAATGCATCAATCTTGAAGCAAATGGGTGGTTGCATGCATTTGTGCCCCTGTGAGTTTTCGAGATGATGGATTACAGATCTAAGATATTTACATGTACTCTCTCCCTAAAAAAATATAAGAGTATTTAGTCCAGTGAAATGTTATGTATTTGACATAACATAACCACATTTCTTTACCGAGGGAGTATGTATTTGACATAACATAACCACATTATGTTTCTACGATGTGGTTCTGTGAAATGTTATGAAAATAAACTATGTTTGTGTGGTAGTATTTGATTTGATGCTAAACACACTGCGAAATCACATGGGCTGTCTCTACGATACTTTGACGAGGAGAGATCATGCACATCCACATATACGGTGTCTCAATATGAACAAACTGCCCATAATCCACTTAATCAAGATAGAACATGTCAAATGAATTCATCAATCCGCTCACGAATGTATCTGTACGTATATACAACAACAATCAAATCGACAGTAGTAGTAAAGAACCAACGAATCCACAGAACATTTACATTGCCCAACCATCCTTCTTGACTTCTTCTCGCCGCTGCAAGCTAGAAGAGCATGGCCACCGCGACCAGCAGCGAGGAGCCGACGCACGCCGCCCAGGTGCCGCCGCTGAGGCCGCGCGGGCTGCCTGACCCTCTCCCTCTGGCCCCGCCGCTGCCGCTGCCGATGATGGGGCGCCCCCCGCCGCGCCTCCCCTCCGCGAGGCTCGCCGCCATGCAGAGCAGCACGATGAGGAGCGCGCAAAGAGGCAAGAACCGCCTCGTCATCTTCTTCCTAGCCTCGCCTCCAGGCACCAAGCTCCAAACAAGCACGCAGGGGCAGCAGATTCTTCTGTGATTACTACCTCTGCTCGGCTGCTCCAACTCGATGTCGTGGGCAGCAACATCCCGGGTGGTGTATATTTATGCAGGATCCAGAGTTGACCCGGCAACGGGTTTTGACTGGCACACGCCACGAGTCCACGTCTTAGTGGATGGAAATGTTCTTCTTGTCTCTGATGAAAAGCGTGTGCAGGTGATTTGAGTACGTTTCCACTCTACTTGATGGGTGAGAAGCTGTCGCGGTTTGCCTGCCATTATCGATTAGTTTATTGATGTTAAATGGTTTTCGGTGCGCTGAAGACGACGATTTGTAACTCTGTTGGCTGATGAAAGGATCGGATCGTATGCGTGTTATAGTGTCTGATGGACTGCGATATGATAATCTGGGATGTGCTGCAGGTCTCTTGACAGCGAGGCTCCGTAGTGCACGCACGTGCCAGGTTGGTTCATCGTTAGCTCATGTTGGCATGACTTGCCGACATAATTTTGTGCACGATGGTACACGTCTCCAAGTTTTACATGGATGCGCACCCTGTACATGTTCTTAAGATGAGAACAAAGGCAAAGATGCAACTACTTACTGTGTCAACTTTGTATAGTTCTTCTTCGTGGCTCTCCGTCAGAATCGAAATTGTGTGCATGCCCTTTGGAATGAAATGAAAAACGTTTGGAATCTTCGCGTGATGATGCGCTCAGAAATTCTGAACCGGAGCTGCTAATGCTCCTCCAATAACTGAATGACACACAACGCATGTTAGTTATCAATGGTGTTCTGGCGTGTGTGCCATGTGCATAATGAACTGGCCCATGATAAGCCAATGATTCCAATTGAAGCATCTAAACGATTTTTGTGTGGACACATGGACTATCTGCTCATGATCAAGCACTACCCGCAGGCGGACATTACCAATGGAAAATTCCCGGCTGACCTGAGTGGATGTATCACAACGAGTACTCATATGCCAACTCGTTTACTCCCTGTGATGTCAAATAGGAGCTCCCTCCAGCGGGACATGTCAAGCTCAACTTTGATGGCTCTTATGTTGCAGCAGAGGGCGAAGCGAGTGCAGGTATATATGATTTTACATGACCACGAAGGACAGATAATCTTTGCTGCATGTAGATGGTTGTTCAACTGTCATGGACCTCTGGAAGCTGAGCTAGCGGCGTGCGAGAAGGGGCTTAGAGTAGCCCTGCACTGGTCCCAAGCGCCGCTACTGGTGGAGACTGATTGTGCTGAGATCGTTGCATTGATCAATGCTGGGACAGCTGGCCGGTCAAGGAACATGCACCAAGCCACCGAAATCATTGAGCTGATCAAGGAACGGCAAGCTCGATTTCGACAGATTAGCCGTGTGCAGAACAAAGCTGAGCATGTCATGGCAGCAATTGGACGCGGACAACAGCGAACAGCCTGCTTGGCTTGCAAACGCAGCAACGGAGATTAGCATTATCCTTGTGGATGAACGTAGAGCTGTTAACACTTGAGTGCGTGGCATAGCCCTTCATGTGACTGCAAGACCTTGTTGAACTTATTTGATTTTTATAAAGGTGGCCGTATGCATCGTTCTGATGCAGAGGCCGGGAGCCCCCCTTTTCGAAAAAAATAGCCGTTCATGTGACTCCACACACCTCTATGCCATATGTTGGGTTGACAGTCGTATGTGGTGAAGTCAAAGTCGCTCGTTCATGGTGAAGGGATGGCGATCGCCCTTGCTTGGAGAGAAGTGATGGCGATGACACGACGACACCAATGTGCCACCTCGACAGGTCTTCTTTGTAGTGTTATGTGTAGGTTATCTTGTCTGTGCCGCTCGGTGGACTGTGAATGCTTTTGTCCGGTTTTTTGTTAATTGACTGTCAATTCTTTTCTTCTTAACTAAAAGAGTACTTGATTTTTGCCTTCGCTTAAAGAAACTACTTATTGTAGCGAGGTGCGGAATTGAAGAGTGTGATTGTGACTCTGGCGCCTCTATGTCTTGCTACACGCGAGACAGAGGGAAGCCTCGCCTGAATGTGTCGGCCCAGGCGCACGGGAGACCACAACCTCGTTTTTCTTTCACGTACTTTGTTTTTGTTTTCAGCTTTGTTTACTTTTTTATACTTTCAAATATTTTAAAGAAATATATACAAAAACACTATACATAAAACGTTTGAAAAAATGATAACCAAGCATTTGACAAATGTCAAACATGTATAGAGAAAATGTTTCTCATGTATACAAAAATAATACGATGTGTATGAAACAATTTGATCATGTATTTAAAAAATGTTTATCAAGCATTTAAAAAAATGTAAACAATTATTGGAATATTAATCAAGCATTTCAAAAAATGTTAAATATGTATAAAAAATGTTGACCATTATATTAAAAAATATTTATCTTGCATTAAAAAATGTTAATTAAGCATTTGAAATCTGTTAAATGTGTATAGAAAAAATGTTGGCCATGCATTAAGAAGATTCTAATACTATATAAAAACTTGTTAATCAAGCATTTGAAAATGTTAAATGTGTATAGAAAAATATTAATCATGTATTCACAAAATGTTAATATTGTATTTATAAACTTTTAATCAAGCATTTTAAAAATGTTTAAAATTCATATAAAAATATTAACCATGTATTAAAAAATGTTGAACTTGTGATTGAAAAATATTAAACATGGTTTTAAACAATATTCTTGATGTATACGTAAAATATACGATGAAAACCAAACAAACATAGTAAAAATACTAATGAAACAAAAAACAAAAAGAAAGAAACAAAAACCGAGGATACAGGTGCACAAGAATAAAAAATAGTATAAGCCGATAAAAAAATAAAACCATAAAAAACCAAGGAAGAAACAAAAAAATCAAAGAAATAAGGAATATGAGAAATAAAAAACCTGAAGAAACCCATGAAATAAACAAAGAGAAAGCAAAGAAAAACGAAACTTAAAATAAAAAAGAAATAAAACAATGAGAAAAAACCAAAGAAGAAATAAAAAAACCAAAAAGGAAAAAAAAGGAAAGAAAATTCTACAAACAATCCCACAAACGGACGAGTGAGTAACAAGCTATTGGGCTAGCCCATAGGAAAGCTTCAGACGAGATGGATGCCGAAATCACTAATTGAGGAGTATGCATTGCAAAGATCGCTGCATGTGCACCATTTATCACAATCTGAGAGTTTTCTTTTTTTTCGTAGATCCATTTATTCAAAAAGAATTATCTCTTAAACTGTGCATTCAAATCTCGAATCGCTTTCACCGTTGGATTCCTCATATCTAGATCTTCAAAACTAAATCCCATGTTGAAAGGTTTTGACAAACTTTTTTTACGGAAAAAACCGAATGAAAAATCTGAACCGGAAGTACGATTTTTTCCCTTTCCGAAAGAGGCATACCCGTGCCTCTTATGAAATCATAACCGTGCTTCTCGCGGAAACAAAACCGTGACTCTCGTGAAAGAAAAAGAAAAAATAAAACATTATTTTTTTGTTTCTGACAGGCGCGGCCGTGACTCTCGCGAAAGCGTAACCATGCCTCTCGCGGAAGCAAACCCGTGACTCTCGCGAAAGAAAAAGAACAGAAAAAACGTTTTTCTTTTTTTTTCTAAGAGGCACGGCCGTGACTCTTGCGAAAGCACAACCGTACCTCTCGCGAAAGCAAAACCGTAACTCTCGCGAAAGGAATAAAAAATAAAAAAAGCATCTTTTTTCGTTTCTGATAGGCACGGCCGTGACTCCCATGAAAGCAAAACCGTGTCTCTAGCAGAAGCAAAACTGTGACTCTCGCGAAAGAAAAAAAACATGTTTTTTCGTGCCAAAAAAATAATTTTTTTATCCAAAAGCTAAGGAAGACAGGTAGAAAACCTAAGTGTTGAAAAAATAAACAAAAAAAAGGTTTAAAAAGCCAAAAACGCGTTGAAAAAAACGATGTAAGCGAGACATAGTGTTGGCGCTGTGGCTCGACGCTACATCAACGGCCTCAACGCCGAAGTTGTCTCATCCAGATAGCACGGCCCAATTTATTGAGGCCCATGTACAGGATCAGAACGACGAGGCTGGGGAACAATGGCCGTCAGCCGCACGGCGCCCCCTAAAAAAAAGGTCAGCCGCACGGCGATACCGGGACCAGAACGAGTCCCGTCGACTCCGGCGGCCGGAGGTCAACGTACGCGGACCCCCACTCCCGTGTCGGCTCTGGCCACGGCTAATCAGGCGAGGCTCTCCGCCGCCCACGCCGCCAGGTTCGTCCCAGCCATCCTCCTCTCTCTCCAGCGATTTCCGTTGTGTGATTCGTCGGGGGTAAAATCGAGAACCGAGCATTCAGACAAAAATCAATAACAGTAGTGTTCTATTGCAAACAAATTTCTTCAAGTACAAACTACAAATCGTAAGTACTACAAATAATCTTGTGATTCATGCTAAAATCCGTAACATCACCAATCTTTATTTTTCATATGACATTCCTCGTTACTATGCAACATCGGCGTAGAAATCTTGGATTGTGATCCGGACTGCTAGTGGGATCCTCACCGAGTGGCGCTCGTTGCGCCAAGTCAGGCTGCCGAACGTGTAGCCGCCTTGCACCTTCCACAGAGGCGTCATGCTGACCTTGAAGGCGTGCACTTTCGTTGTCGCGTTGAAGACTAGGGTTGGTGGGTCGACTTTGATCCTCACTCCTGAGGGGGACTGTATATCGGCTCGGTAAACCGCGTCGACCTCGCCAACGTTCGTGACTGCTCGCTGCACCTTAATTGGACCCCTTAGCTCAGGAATGGCTATGGAAGGCAGGTTTAGGTGATATGCCGGCGATGTAGAAATGTTGCAGATAGCGTATTTCTGAATCGTGCAAGCGAAGAACTTGCTGTAGTCCCTCGGATCGATGTCGTAAACAAGGCCGGGATCGGCAGCTGCATTAGGATTTATGTTTCCTCCTCCATAGTCGAATGGGTCGGCGACCTTCCGGGGTAGTGCTTCTGCTAGCATCGGCATGCCATGCTCATCCTTGGTTGATGCTTTACCCATGCAAAGAAGAGCAAATCGTTGTTAAGAAAGTGTGAGTGGATTGATGAGGATAGTGTTTCATGTGGATATAATGTTTTAGGAATTTACCAGTGGTAACAATTGCTGATTTTAGGGCAGCGTGAGACCAATCAGGATGTACAGCCTTTAGCAATGCTACGACGCCTGCTACATGTGGGGTTGACATTGATGCCCCTGAGTCGAACACATATCCGTCTCCTGTAGCTGCTAAGATGTTCACTCCTGGTGCGGCT
This sequence comes from Triticum urartu, assembly GCF_056163025.1. NCBI lineage: Eukaryota > Viridiplantae > Streptophyta > Magnoliopsida > Poales > Poaceae > Triticum > Triticum urartu. The sequence continues at coordinate 554,039,626 of NC_141875.1, read as the reverse complement.
ATGTCAGGCTGTTAAAGTAGTTATAATGGGATTAAGATAATTTCACCGTATGAAGGTAGTGCTAACCTGTCAAACAAAATCATCTTAACGTCCCTATTTCTGAGAGAAATCTTACGATCAATCCCTACTAGTTGGTGTTTTTCCGAAAATTGTTTCTGGAATAATAGTATATATATTGCAAGGACAACAGAATGCGCTCATTTTAGCTTGTGTACCTTAAGAACTGTAGGGTACTTGGCGGACGGGCCTCTTGAAGAAAAAAATGCGACTCTTGGAGCAGGAACTCGGTTTCCTGTTATAGTACTTGCTGGCTCAATCTTGGCAATGGGCGAGCTGCTCAAGTTAAAGCACAGTTTATTGAGTCTTTAAATAATTGCTGGATAAAAGATAACATCTGTAAGCAACTAAGCATGGAAGGCCACAAAATAGGTTCTTACCCTTGGCTTCCAATGTATGTTGCAACTTGAAACCCGATATCAATGTCGACAATGACACATGCAATGCCCACACAATCTTCGGTGCTCAAAAGCTTATCTATGGTATATATTGCGAAAATAAGACCAAATGCCCCACCACTTTTAACATTTGTTATGGCGTCTGGGAGAATGTCTGCTGTTGGGCCAAAAGTTTCTTTAATGCATAGAACAATTTTTCCGTTGATTTCCGTGCCATTTAGCGCCTCGATTGAGCAGCTGAAAACAGAAAGACCACAATAATTGCTCAACTGGATTCAGATCTTAATGCCTAAGCAGAAAATGACATCTATTTATAAATGTAGTCAATTGAGAAACCGAATAGCATCTGACACACCTTCCACCTTGTACAAGTGGCTGGAACCCACTCTTGGATTCATTTTTTATCATGTAATAGAGTGATTGACCCTGCAAATATGAAAAGTTATGCATAAATATTGAGTGGTAAGTGTTTGAGGATGATAGGTGGAGCAAAGTTGCCTCCCAGGATTCTAACAAAGATCATGTTTGTGCATACCACGATGGTTTGATTGTTTCCAAGGGTAATGGCAGTTGGAAAAGACCGGTCGATCTTGCTCGTTGCGACTGTGATGACCCAAGGGGCTGTGTTAGAAATGACTTGTGGTCTAGGCCCGCTATTTCCCGCGCCATAAACAACGGTAATACCCTTCTGGACTGCATGGAGTGAACCAAATGAATTGTCATTATATTGGACTGATAGGGATAGGATGTCAACTCCATCATGAATCGCATCATCCAGAGCTGCTAGCAGCGCGGCACTAGCAAGCTGCACCTTCTTCGGGCCCTCGAATGCAACCTTGTACACTGCAAGGCGCGCTCGGGGCGCACCACCCCGTGCCACCCCTGCTGCCAGGCCATGGAGGCTGACCCCCTCTACTATTGCACCGGCTGCTGTGGATGCGGTGTGTGTCCCGTGCCCATTAATGTCCCGTGCCGACATGTAATTGTTCGCTTGGTCAGCCTTGTCCAGACCCGCAGGATAGTACCGTGCGCCTATGATTTTCCTGCTGCAGTTGGTGCTGTTCCAGGCCTGCCCCAGCTGACACACACCCTTCCATCGTGACGGTACTGGTCCGTATCCTTCGTCGCTGAAGCTTCTTGATTCAGGCCAGATCCCTGCATCAATTGCATTTGCAGTGTTTTAGCAGGAATTTGCTTGGTGAAGATTTTTTTCTCTAATTTAACTTGTTAGCAATGAAGGACTGACCAGTGTCAACTATCCCGATAATTACATCTTCTCCATATTTGCTCCTCTGCAGAAGTTTACTGGGTGGCTGATGGTCCAGGTTCATGCCAAGGAAATCCCAACTTCTTGTGGTCATCAAGTCATGATGCTGATTTGGAGTAACGCTGATAACTTCAGGTAGCTCTGAACATGTCAAAAATATACATGAGGAACTAAAATTCTAAATCAGAAGCCGCCAGTTAGTTATGTATATGTGGTGTATACATCACAGAGTAACAAAAAGAAAGGATCCTCATAACCCGAGAAAGAAATTGTCTGCTTCTCAGTTAACTACTGATAGTCCCAAGATCAAAATTTTCTCGCCCCTTATTTTACCCTTTCACGAATTCTGAAGTTTGATTGGACAATTCTCAGCAGTGACTTAAAAGTAGTTATTTTTCAGTCACCTAAGAAATAGGAAAAATTGAAATAATAATCAGGCAGGATCGTAAGGCTACTGCAGATGTGCAGCTTCATACTAAAATGAGTGTACAACTACAAATAAGTTGTATTGCAGAAAAGAGACCATACATTGATCCGGAGTAGGTTTCCACAAAACGGGAATAAGAACCATATGACTGCCCACCCTCGAACTCATATCGATGATTAGAAAGATAAACAGCTTAACTAATGAGCAAATAATAATCACCAAATACGTTTCTTTCTTCAGAAGAAAGGATCATGCATCAGGATTGAATTCTCCAATTCGGTTATCTTAACAGGATATTGTTAGACCATCAGAGAATTAGCGAAGCAATTTTTGTAGTAAACTTGGCCCACCTCCAAGATCTTGTGCTTGGTCATCTGTTAACATCGCCGCGAAGCCGGAGAAGCCATGCTTGTAGCTGTAAGTGATGGAGGCCAACGCATCTTCCTTGCTGAAACAAATCAGCAAGTGATGAGGAAAAATAAAACGGCAGCCTTTCTCGGAATTGTCGAACGAAATACTCTGTCCTCTAAATGTATATTGCCATTCAGAAGATCAGAACCAAACTCGGAAAGATAGGAAGCTTGTTCTGAGGTTTACCTTCCAAGAATGGTGGTGAGCATGTCATGGTGCGAAGATGTTACCAGAGAAGGGTCATCATGTTTCTTCTCTCCCAGGTAAACGATGTACAGCTATGCGTGGAGAGGAACATAAAACATATCTTAGCATCGAACAGAACCAACACTATGCCATAAAATGCAGGGTGATGAATTGGCCATACCTTTTGAGATCCATACCCTCTGCTTATGTTTATCATAAGGCATAAGCATAGTAGGAGGTAAGCCGGAAAACGCCGAGGGGAAGAGTGGAAATCCATGTTGGTATGGAAGCACTTGCTGATATGATCCAACAACAGGTAATGGTATTTATAGGCCTGTTAGCCTCTGTCCTGTATGATGATGACTAATTGATTGTCCATGTGCAGAAAGGAAGGTCAAAGATACAGGCTCAGTTCGCATGAATCCAATCTTTCGGCTATCGACGCCAATTTCCTCCATGAAGTTCCCTGGAACTAGCTCAGCTGAAACGCGTTGCGTTTCTCCCCGCTCCAGCATTCTCCCATTTCAAACCTGTAATATTGCACTTATTTTCCCTCTCCCGAAGCACGGTTTTTCAATTTGTTCATTCGCATGTTAAGCAAATAAATGAATTCATATCATCTTCTCTACAAGAACTAATGAAGACAAAAACGTGTGGCGTGCAGTGCAGGCAACGAAGTCCCAGAAGATGCTGCCGGTTGCTGTAGGGAAGAACAGCGCAGGGCTCCGTTCAGACAGGGAATCCAATCAAGGGCCCTCCGGATGGTCTCGTGCGCGTATTGAAGGTGCGGTGGTTCTCAATCGGCGGCGGGTTTTGTATGCCTTTCCTTTTCCTCGGCGCTGCATACGATTGTACGGGTCCATCACCCGTGGCTGTGAGCGATCCGTAGAACATTGACTTCCTGATGAGGGAGCATCTCTTCCATCTCTTCAGGGGAGAAGATTGACTTGACTAGTGCGTCGACCATCCATGCCATACGTAGTGCCAGCTCTTCCACTGTTATCTTGGAGACGTCACTGCAGCCTGCTGATCTTTTGTTTCTCTTCCATTCCTAAATACACCATCTGTTTTTAAATACAAGACGTTTTGGCAATTCAAGCCTCTTTTAAAGAATTACCAAGTGTATTCTGACAGTGTAAATATGAGCTCTGACTTTGATTTGTTTAATATCTGTTTAATGGTTACAAATTTAAACAGATACGTATTAAACAAATATTTAATGCTTACAAATGTTTAAATGGTTACAAATTCATGATAAGAATTCGCCGCAAAAAAATCATGATAAGAAGTGCTTTAAAAGACGAACCTGACAATATCAATTCTGTGTAAGTCTCGATTTTGAGAATGATATGCATCTTACATAAATGATAAAGTGGTGTTTCATGTCTGCATCATACGGCTCGTTTCACCAAAATGGCGTGGATTTTATTGGTATAGTCAATGACGCATTTGCCAGGAAAGCACTTGGAGATTGATGGTCAATTTTCGTAACCAGTCACTGGTCGTATACTACCAAAAAAAATTGTTTTGTTTGTTGTTATATTGAAATATGGATTGTTAAAAATATAATCAACGTTGAGTAACTTTGTCAACTTTTAGACTTGTGCAGACAAATGTGTGCTGATGTGCATTTGTGCCCATGTTATATCAGCACCAATCTTCACGTAAAATTAAATGATATAGAAGTTAGATGAGACTTTGTTAATTCTCATCCATATGAGAATTAAAAAATTTATATTTTTTTTACTTAGTGCTTCTAGGGCTCATCTAGATGTGAAATAGTTATTGCACATCTAGGTGATGTCATCCTTATTTGTATTGTCTTGTTTCCCCCTCTCCACCATCTCTGTTCTTTTTTATGTTTGGCGGTTCTCGTACATTTCTTATGTGTCATCGTCCTGTAGTGTTGTAGGCCTTTTTTCACACTTCTTTTTTTCTTTGAGAAAACTTCTGATTTATTCATCAATTGTCAAGGAGTATAAAAAACAGAAGTAAAAATTATATCTAGGTCCGCAGACCACCTAGTGACGACTACAAGAATTGGAGCAAGCCGAAGGCACGTCGTCATCATTGCCCCTCCCTCGTCGGAGCCGACAAACCTTATTATAGTAGACCATTGGAAAGACCCCATAGAACCAGCACACCATAATAGCGACCACCGTCGATGAAGAGAAGTGTAGATCAGAATGATGCAACATGTAGGCACACATACGCATACAAACGAAGACCGATTCCAAACGGATCCACCGAAGACAAACGCCAACCGAATCTCACGAAATTAGCCGGAGACACACCTCCACACGCCCTCCGACGACGGTAGAAGCACCGCCAGGACGGGGGCTAGGCGGGGATAACCTTGATCCATCTTTAAAAAGTCACGCCAACTCGTCTTCTTGAGCATGGCAAAAAAACTAATAAAAAAACACCTAAAACAGCGCCTCCATTGTCCTAGAACCACAAAAGACGTGCCGGATCGGCGGCGCCGCCGATGAGAGGCATGACAAATCCTAGCGGAGCGCCTTCGGGTCGCTAGAGCCAAGGGACACAGACGTGCGCTTTTTGTGCTTCTATTGTTTGGGCCTATTTTATCATACGGGATGTGTGTCGTACTTGTCAATCCAAAACTAAGGAAAGCACATGAAAAAACTCTACATGGGTTCTTTTCTGCAAATTTAAATTTTTTTGGTGAAACAAAAAAATGTCCATGGATTTAAAAAAATATCCATGATTATAAAAAGATGTTCATGAATTTGAAAAGTGTTCGCAAATACGAAAAATGTTCGTGAATTTTTGAAAAATATTTATGATTGCTTCTTAAAAAGTCATGAGTTTAAAACGGTTCACAATTTTCTTAAAAAAAGTGTTGTCACCAGAGGCATTTACATATATGCACTTTTTTTAGAGGGAAACATGTGCACTTTGGAAAAGGTTTTTTTAATCTCGAACGGGTACCTCTGACTAATTTGTTTTTTTTTGAGACAAACCTCTGACTAATTTGTGATTAGGCAAGGTTGACGCCTAAGAATCAGGGCCCAGCAAAACTAACAGGACAAGATTACAACTCCATCTGCCGCTAATGGGCCTGAACCGACGGCAAGGCTAAATTTAGCGTAGAACCGACGGACCGAATATCCTCTCCCCACGTTTAATCGTCGGTCCGCCTAATTTATACGCGGCGTGCTCCTTTATAACCGACGGTGGTGGAACCGGGGCGGAAGGAGAGAGAGGAGAGGAGACAGATATTTCCCCCGAGCCGAGGTCAAGTCGTCTCGTCCCGTGCTGCGTTTCTCCTCCTCCCCCGCTCCTCCCCCATTCGCCGTCCGCGGTTCTCTCCACCGAACAAGGTGATTCCCCCCTCTCCTCGCCCTCCCCCCCGTCGGCCGATTCGACGTTTCCGTGCTCCCCCGGGGTTCGATTTCTAGCGGTTGACTCCGTCTCGCGATCGGTTGTTGCGGTTGCGCCGTCTGATCGCCCGCTCCCAATCTCGCTCCGAGCCGACCAGATCTCAATGGGGCTGTTGGGTTGATTTGTTGGTGTGCCGATTTTTGGCCCCAATCGGTTGGTTTCCTCACCTGGTAGGCCGGTTTTCTGGAAATCGGGCGTTTGATATTGGGGATTCGCTTAGGTTTGCGGGCGCGATTTGAACCGATCTGTTCGTGCGAGCAGTTTAGATAAGTGCCTTGTTTTTTGTTGTCGGCGTATGTGATTGTGGGCTGGTTTAGATATTTCGTGATGCGTCTAGAACGATCAATTTTGGAACATGCTGTTTGTGATTTAGGAAATTTGTGGGCTGATTTTAGGTTCTCCCTTGGTAGTTAATAAGGAGGTAAATTACTTTGTATGGTCTTCTACTTTCTATGTGGATTTTGGAAGTGACCAAGGATGGGGCTTGTGCTTGCGTTTTGCACACCGTCCCTCGTTTTTTATGCTGAATGTCCTGTGCACTTAATTCGATGTTGTACTGTTGAGGGCATGTACAATGGTTGATAAGACAGTCTTATCTTAAGTCTTGCATGTAATTTAGAGATGACAAAAAAGTATGTCTACAATGAGTTATATCTTAGCCTTATCTTCAATAACTAGCAATTCCTTAAAACATGGTGAGACAAATTGTGCTAAGAGATCATCTCTTGTCTTATCTTAAATAAGAGAAGACAAGCCTTTTCTTACAAGTTCTCTCTCCTCCACCTCATCATTTATCCTACGTGGCACTCCTAAGATAGCACCATTGTACATGCCCTGAGTACCCTCCGTATTGCGTGACTATATCTGCCTTAGATATTTCGTGACTATAACTCTGAATTTCTTAAATTTCATCAGCTATAATGATAATAACTTAATAGAGGTCTTCTTAAGAAGAAATTCAGATGCAACTTCTGTCAGCACCTAGTAATATCCTACTATCTAGGAACTATTGCATATCAGTGGCTCAGTTCTAGCTTATACTCTTCTCAGAATGAATGTTGAAATTTCAGAATTAACGTATTGCTGGACGGTTTGTAATTGTTTGGGATGTTTTGCAGCTCACACATCAAGACAATAAATAGAGCCTCGTTTGTTTGGGGCCAATCAAACCAAACAACAAGTTCATGTCTGATCTCGACGTCCAGGTTCCAACTGCTTTTGGTATGCACTCATTTCATTATCTCTTCATTAGGGAATCACACCTGCCAATCTATAGCAATTTGAGTCCTTAACCTGTAGATTGTGTTTCTTTACGTTCCCTCTTCCCTGAATTAACCTATAGACTGTTCTCAATATCTAATCTCAGTAACCAACAGCATACCATTATCACTAGATTATAAGTTGTTATATAGCTACATATATGTATCATGCTGGACAAGAGCTTTTGCTAACCTTCCCTAGAGGCACAGGTACATAGCTTGTCTGCATTAATAAAGATGCACAGGCACAGATCACTATATTACAGAAACATGGATCATTTGTTTTGCCTATAAATAACCTATAGATTGTCTTTACTTACGTTCTCTCTTACCCTAAATTACCTAATAGATTGTTCTCAATATCTAGTTCTATCAACTAACAGAATACCACATCTAGTTGATTATGAGTTAGTTGTTGTATACATATTTATCATGCTGGACAAGAGCTTTTCCTAACCTTCTCTAGAGGTGGTACTAATGCATATCTTATCTGTATTCTGAAGATGTGTGTTCACAGATATCTATGTCACAGAAACATGTAATTTTTGGTTTGTCCTACAGTCTAACACTGATTTGTGAATCCTCTGGCTGCCTTGCCTATTATACCTTCTACCGAGAAGTTGACTTCGCATCTTCTTTGTAGATCCGTTTGCTGAGGCAAATGCTGAGGACTCCGGCGCTGGTGCTGGATCAAAGAACTATGTGCATGTGCGTGTCCAGCAGCGCAACGGAAGAAAGAGTCTGACTACTGTTCAGGGCTTGAAGAAAGATTACAGCTACAACAAGATTCTCAAGGATCTCAAAAAGGAATTCTGCTGTAATGGTACTGTAGTCCAGGATCCAGAACTAGGCCAGGTACAGCGAGGTTCTCCTATTTTGTTGAATCAAAGTTCTCTAATGTAAAGGTATATATGCTGATGAGTTATCTTCTATATTTCCAGGTCATCCAACTCCAAGGTGATCAGCGTAAAAATGTTGCTACTTTCCTAGTTCAGGTAATTTACGATGCTATTTTATATTGTCATACATATTGACTGTTGTGCATACATCTTCTAAATTTGGGTGGCAATTTCTGTTTGGTTAGGCTGGACTTGCAAAGAAAGAGAGCATCAAGATTCACGGATTTTAGGCAACACACAAATGCTCGTGTGCTGTCACCCAAGCCTGGAAGTTGTCGTATACTTGGTATTGTCACATCTAAGACCATTTGAATTGCTAGTAGTCGCGTGAGGCATCTGTGTTTGATGCACTTTTACATCCGAGACATTTGAATTTGCATCGGTGTGTTGATGCAAGTTGTCCTTCACCATGGTTTGTATGTGCCACCAGTATGGCAGTATGGTTTATCCAGGTTATTGTGCACTAAATAAATGTACTTCAGGCTTATCTTCTCATGGTTGTGTGCTCTGTTCGTTTTTTTTTTGTTTGCCTGAATTTGTTTATTTTCTCATGGGTGTGCTCCATAGGTGCCTAGGCCAGGGACACTTCTTCCTTTTTGTTTCTTGATATGACACAGCTGGAGCATAGCTGGAGTAGTTTCTTAGGGCCATCTAGTTCTAAGCTTCGCAATGTTTATATGTAGCACCGGTGAATTTGGTAGTAGTAGTAGTATTGAAAGGGGCAGATCCCTACTTCAATTGTCATCTGACGACTCTTCCCTAGCTGTGGACTCTGACCTCATGCAACAAAAGAAAATCAAAATCAAATGAATCTGAATATAACCAATCTATAGATGACTCGGTGACGGCCTCCTGAACCCAAGTTTTCATCTCTTGCTCTAGACATCGCTGCTTGCCCGTGCCAGTCCATGAAAGGAGGATGAAGGTATTGAACTGGAGGATGCTGGAACAGTGGAAGAATAACTCTGGGAGAGGCAAAAGAGAAGTCCAGAGAGACATTGACCCAGTGATGCAAATTTCATAGTACTCCCTTCGTAAAGAAATATAAGAGTGTTTAGATCACTACTGTTATATTTGTTTACAGAGATTCACTATTCTGTTCTTTGGATGACAGTGATCTTGCGGTTGTTTTAGGAAGATCCCTGTTCGTGACAGTAGAACGTTATAGTATGTGAAGCTAATGCATCAAATAATTGTTGGGTACGCTGCATCTTGCGAGTGGTTAGGCGAACAGGAGCGAGTCCCTTTGCGATCCACCGGTGCCGACGTTGATTCCTTCTCTCTCCACAGATTGCTATCTCTTAAGCATTGCGTTGGATTTCCTTGAAGAGGAAAGGATGATGCAGCAAAGTAGCGTAAGTATTTTCCTCAGTTTTTAAGAACTAAGGTATCAATCCAGTAGGAAGTTCGCGCGAGTCGGTAGATATGATAGAGTAATATTTTTGGTATTTTTGTGATTAAGATGCAAAGTAAAATAAAAGCAAAGTAAAAAAAGTAAAGGAAATAACTAGGTATTGGAAGATTAATATGATAAAGATAGACCCCGGGGCCATAGGTTTCACTAGTGGCTTCTCTCAAGAGTATAAGTATTTTTACGGTGAGTGAACGAATTACTGTTGAACAATTGACAGAATTGAGCATAGTTATAAGAATATCTAGGGTTGATCGTGTATATAGGCATCACGTTCGAGACAAGTAGACCGACTCCTGCCTGCATCTACTACTATTACTCCACTTATCGATCGCTATCCAGCATGCATCTAGAGTATTAAGTTCATGAAAATAGAGTAACGCCTTAAGCAAGATGACATGATGTAGAAGGATAAATTCATGCAATATGATAAAAACATCATCTTGTTATCCTCGATAGCAACAATACAATACGTGCCTTACTGCCCCTACTGTCACTGGGAAAGGACACCGCAAGATTGAACCTAAAGCTAAACACTTCTCCCATTGCAAGAAAAATCAATCTAGTAGGCCAAACCAAACTGATAATTCGAAGAGACTTGCAAAGATAACCAATCATACATAAAAGAATTCAGAGAAGATTCAAATATTGTTCATAGATAATCTTGATTATAAACGCATAATTCATTGGTCTCAACAAACACACCGCAAAAAGAAGATTACATCGAATAGATCTCCACAAGAGAGGGGGAGAATGTTGTATTGAGATCCAAAAAGAAAGAAGAAGCCATCTAGCTAATAACTATGGACCCGAAGGTCTGAGGTAAACTACTCACACTTCATCGGAGAGGCTATGGTGTTGATGTAGAAGCCCTCCGTGATGGATGCCCCCTCCGGCTGAGCTCCGAAACAGGCCCCAAGATGGGATCTCGTGGATACAGAAGGTTGCGGCGGTGGAATTAAGTTTTTGGCTCCGTCCCTGATCGTTTGAGGGTACATAGGTATATATAGGAGGAAGGAGTACGTCAGTGGAGCAACATGGGGCCCACGATGGTGGAGGGCGCGCTTGAGAGGGGGGGGGGGGTAGGCGCGCCCCCTACCTCATGGCTTCCTCCTTTATTTCTTGACATAGGGTCCAAGTCTCCTGGATCATGTTTGTTCCGAAAATCACGTTCCCGAAGGTTTCATTCCGTTTGGACTCCGTTCGATATTCCTTTTCTACGAAACTCTGAAATAGGCAAAAAACAACAATTCTGGGCTGGGCCTCCGGTTAATAGGTTAGTCCAAAAAATAATATAAAAGTGGATAATAACGCCCAATAATATCCAAAACAGTAGATAATATAGCATGGAGCAATCAAAAATTATAGATACGTTGGAGACGTATCAAGCATCCCCAAGCTTAATTCCTGCTCGTCCTCGAGTAGGTAAATGATAAAAAAAGATAATTTTTGATGTGGAGGGCTACTTGGCATAATTTCAATGTAATTCTTCTTAATTTTGGTATGAATATTCAGATCTGAAAGATTCAAGATAAAAGTTCATATTGACATAAAAATAATAATACTTCAAGCATACTAACTAAGAAATTATGTCTTCTCAAAATAACATGGCCAAAGAAAGTTCATCCCTACAAAATCATATAGTTTAGTCATGCTCCATTTTCGTCACACAAGAATGCTCTCATCATGCACAACCCCGATGACAAGTCAAGAAATTGTTTCATACTTTAGTAATCTCAAACCTATAAACTTTCACGCAATATATGAGCGCGAGCCATAGACATAGCACTATGGGTGGAATAGAATATGATGATGGGGTTATGTAGCAGACCTGTTGACTAAGCCTCTTCCACAAGCAAAACATGATCAGCACCAAGGCTCCATGGGTGTTAGAATCATTACTGTGTAATCTAGATTATTGACTCTAGTGCAAGTGGGAGACTGAAGGAAATATGCCCTAGAGGCAATAATAAAGTTATTATTTATTTCCTTATATCATGATAAATGTTTATTATTCATGCTAGAATTGTATTAACCGGAAACATAATACATGTGTGAATACGTAGACAAACAGAGTGTCACTAGTATGCCTCTACTTGACTAGCTCGTTAATCAAAGATGGTTATGTTTCCTAACCATGGACAAAGAGTTGTTATGTGATTAACGGGATCACATCATTAGGTGAATGATCTGATTGACATGACCCATTCCATTAGCTTAGCACCCGATCGTTTAGTATGTTGCTATTGCTTTCTTCATGACTTATACATGTTCCTATGACTATGAGATTATGCAACTCCCGTTTGCCGGAGGAACACTTTGTGTGCTACCAAACGTCACAACGTAACTGGGTGATTATAAAGGTGCTCTACAGGTGTCTCCAAAGGTACATGTTGGGTTGGCGTATTTCGAGATTAGGATTTGTCACTCTGATTGTCGGAGAGGTATCTCTGGGCCCTCTCGGTAATGCACATCACATAAGCCTTGCAAGCATTGCAACTAATGAGTTAGTTGTGAGATGATGTATTACGGAACGAGTAAAGAGACTTGCCGGTAACGAGATTGAACTAGGTATTGAGATACCGACGATCGAATCTCGGGCAAGTAACATACCGATGACAAAGGGAACAACGTATGTTGTTATGCGGTCTGACCGATAAAAGATCTTCGTAGAATATGTAGGAGCCAATATGAGCATCCAGGTTCCGCTATGTGACGCCCCCGATTTGACCGTACACTAATCATGCACGCAAATGTGTACGATCAAGGTCAAGGACTCACGGGAAGATATCACAACACAACTCTACAAATAAAAAAAAGTCATACAAGCATCATATTACAAGCCAGGGGCCTCGAGGGCTCGAATACAAGAGCTCGATCATAGACGAGTCAGCGGAAGCAACAATATCTGAGTACAGACATAAGATAAACAAGTTTGCCTTAAGAAGGCTAGCACAAACGGGGATACAGATCGGAAGAGGCGCAGGCCTCCTGCCTGGGATCCTCCTAAACTACTCCTGGTCGTCGTCAGCGGGCAGCACGTAGTAGTAGGCACCTCCGGTGTAGTAGGAGTCGTCGTCGACGATGGCGTCTGGATCCTGGGCTCCAACATCTGGTTGCGACAACCGGGTAGAAGGGATAGGGGAAAAGAGGAAGAAAGCAACCGTGAGTACTCATCCAAAGTACTCGCAAGCAAGGAGCTACACTACATATGCATGGGTAAATGTGTAAAGGGCCATATCGATGGACTGAACTGCAGAAAGCCAGAATAAGAGGGGGATAGCTAATCCTGTCGAAGACTACGCTTCTGGCCACCTCCATCTTGCAGCATGTAGAAGAGAGTAGACTGAAGTCCTCCAAGTAGCATCGCATAGCATAACCCTAACCGATGATCCTCTCCTCGTCGCCTTGTGAGAGAGCGATCACTGGTTGTATCTGGCACTTGGAAGGGTGTGTTTTATTAAGTATCCGGTTCTAGTTGTCATAAGGTCAAGGTACAACTCCAAGTCGTCCTGTTACCGAAGATCACGGCTATTCGATTAGATTAACTTCCCTGCAGGGGTGCACCACATAACCCAACACGCTCGATCCCATTTGGCCGGACACACTTTCCTGGGTCATGCCCGGCCTCGGAAGATCAACACGTCGCAGCCCCACCTAGACTAACAGAGAGGTCAGCACGCCGGTCTAAACCTAAGCGCCCAGGGGTCTGGGCCCATCGCCCTTAGCACACCTGCACGTTGCGTGGGCGGCCGGAAGCAGACCTAGCCTAGTAGGCGTTCCAGTCCAATCCAGCGCGCGCCGCTTCGTTGCTGACGTCACGAAGGCTTCGGCTGATACCATGACGTCGAGTGCCCATAACTGTCCCCGCGTAGATGGTTAGTGCGTATAGGCCAGTAGCCAGACTCAGATCAAATACCAAGATCTCGTTAAACATGTTAAGTATCTACGAATGCCGACCAGGGCCAGGCCCACCTCTCTCCTAGGTGGTCTCAACCTGCCTTGTCGCTCCGCCACAAAGTAACCGTCGGGGGCCGTCGGGAACCCAGGCCCACCTCTACCGGGATGGAGCCACCTGCCCCTTCAGCCCCCATCTCCGAACAGTATCACAGGTAATGTAACTGTGTAAAGTATATAGTATATGCCCGTGATCACCTCCCGAAGTGATCACGGCCCAGTAGTATAGCAAGACAGACGGAAAAGAGTGTAGGGCCACTGATGGAACACTAGCATCCTATACTAAGCAGTAGGATAGCAGGTAAAGGTAACAACAGTAGTAGTAAGGACAGGCTATGCATCAGAATAGGATTAACGAAAAGCAGTAACATGCTACACTACTCTAATGCAAGCAGTAGAGAAAAGAGTAGGCGATATCTGGTGATCAAAGGGGGGGGGGGCTTGCCTAGTTGCTCTGGCAAGAGAGAGGGGTCGTCAACACCGTAGTCGTACTGGGTAGCAGCGGCGTCGGTCTCGATGTCTAGCGAGAGAAGAGGGGGAAGAAACAATAAATATAATGCAAACAAATGCATGACCATGCATGACATGACAAGTATCGGTGCTAGAGGTGCCCTAACGCGGTATGAGGTGATACCGGTGAAGGGGGAAACATCCGGAAAAGTATTCCCGGTGTTTCACGTTTACGGGCAGAGGAGCCGAAGGGGAAAAGTTGCGAGTTTGATAGGTTAGGGATGCGTGGCGGACGAACGGGCTGCGTATCCAAATTCGTCTCGTCGTTCTGAGCAACTTTCATGTTGAAAATAATTTAATCCGAGTTACGGATTAAAAGATATGATTTTCTAAAGATTTTACAAATTTCTGGAATTTAATTAATTAATTAATTTAATTTGAAATTTGGATTTATGACATCAGCATGATGTCATGCTGACGTCACCAGTCAACAGGGGTTGACTGGGTCAACTGATGCGTGGGTCCAGTGGGACCCACCGGTCATACACTGTTTAGACTTAATTAGGGTTTAGGCTAAACAAACTACTGTTTAATTAAACTAACAGATTAATTAGATTAATTAACTAGGATTAATTAACTTAATTTATTTATTTATTTAATTAAGTTTATTTTTAGTTATTATTTATTATTTATTATTCTTTTTTTTAAAACCCTTTTTTGGAGACGTTCTCTGGGGTGGGGCCCATATGTCATTGGTCCGGGGCCTTAGCGGGCGTGGGGCGCCCGTGCGGGCGCTGCAGCCAGTGGGCGAAGGGGCGGGCGCGCGGCCTGGCTCCGGTGACCGGAGTAGGGCGGGGGCGGTGTAGCGAGGCCAGTCAGGGCGGGGGGGGGGGGGGGCTTAGCACGGGGGCTGCTGGAGGCGCGCGGCGGCGCAGGCGGGCGAGCAGCGGGGCCGGCGAGGAGGGGGCGGTCGGCGCAGCGAAGCAACAACGGTGGCGGGGGGGCGCTGCAGGGCACGCGCGGCGCGGCGCCGCCGCGCCGGTGGCGGTGGCGGCACGGCCCAGGCGACGGCGCGGGCATGCACGCGGTAGAGGAGGCCGAGGCGTCGCAAAAGGCGCCGGCGACAGAGGGAAAGGAGGAGAGAAGGGGTCCTCACGGTGGGTCGCAGGGGACAAGGCAATGGGGCTTGGGGAGGATGACGGAGACGACGAGGTTGATGGGGAGGCAGGCCGGTGGTGGAGGGGGCGCCGGCGAGGTGATGGTCGGCAACGGCGATCCGGGCGGCGGCGAGGTCCTCCTCCCTCGATCCCGATCTAGTCGGGGAGAGAGGGATATTTTCGTGGGGGGGAGAGTGAGAGTGTCGGTGGAGTGGTGGGGGACAGTGGGGGGGATAAGGGCGCGGCGGGGTGGGCCGGCCGAATCGGCTGTGGCCTGATGGGCCGAAGCCCAAGGGGTCGGGGGGGGGGGCTTTCTCCTCTTTTTTTTCTGTTTGTTTTTCCCTTTTGCATTTTCTTTCTTTTATTTATTTTCTCTCTGTTTTATTTCATTTTAAGTCATTTAGGCATTTTATAAAAATGTGTTTTCTTTACGATAATTACCCTTGCAATATTAGTCACACACCGAACATTTTTGTTTAATATTTTGAAAACTTTTGTCGTTTGTCTTATTTAGAATTTAAATTTGAAACAGTTTCGAATCATTGCGAGGTTAGCAACAGTAACCGAGGTGTCATGGCATGATTAGCGTGGGATTACTGTAGCATGATCATCCGGGCATTACACGCTATTGGTTATTGACCGGAGACGTGTCTCGGTCATGTCTACATTGTTCTCGAACCCGTAGGGTCCGCACGCTTAAGGTTTCGATGACAGTTATATTATGAGTTTATGCATTTTGATGTACCGAAGTTTGTTCGGAGTCCCGGATGTGATCACGGACATGACAAGGAGTCTCGAAATGGTCGAGACATAAAGATTGATATATTGGAAGCCTATATTTGGATATCGGAAGTGTTCCGGGTGAAATCGGGATTTTATCGGACTACTGGGAGGTTACCGGAACCCCCCGGGAGGTATATGGGCCTTAGTGGGCTTTAGTGGAAGAGAGGAGAGGTGGCCAGGGCTGGGCCGCGCGCCCCTCCCCCCTAGTCCGAATAGGATAAGGAGAGGGGGGTGGCGCCCCCCTTCCTTCTCTCTCTCCTCTTTGCCCCTCCCGAATCCTATTCCAACTAGGAAAGGGGGGAATCCTACTCCCGGTGGGAGTAGGACTCCTCCTGGCGCGCCCTCCTCCTGGCCGGCCGCACCCCCCCTTTGATCCTTTATATACGGGGGCAGGGGCACCCCTAGACACACAAGTTGATCCACATGATCATATTCTTAACCGTGTGCGGTGCCCCCTCAAGGAAATATGCCCTAGAGGCAATAATAAAGTTATTGTTTATTTCCTTATATCATGATAAATGTTTATTATTCATGCTAGAATTGTATTAACCGGAAACATAATACATGTGTGAATACATAGACAAACAGAGTGTCACTAGTATGCCTCTACTTGACTAGCTCGTTAATCAAAGATGGTTATGTTTCCTAACCATGAACAAAGAGTTGTTATTTGATTAACGAGGTCACATCATTAGTTGAATGATCTGATTGACATGACCCATTCCATTAGCTTAGCACCCGATCGTTTAGTATGTTGCTATTGCTTTCTTCATGACTTATACATGTTCCTATAACTATGAGATTATGCAACTCCCGTTTACCGGAGGAACACTTTGGGTACTACCAAACGTCACAACGTAACTGGGTGATTATAAAGGAGTACTACAGGTGTCTCCAATGGTACATGTTGGGTTGGCGTATTTCGAGATTAGGTTTTGTCACTCCGATTGTCGGAGAGGTATCTCTGGGCCCTCTCGGTAATACACATCACATAAGCCTTGCAAGCACTACAACTAATATGTTAGTTGTGAAATGATGTATTACAGAACGAGTAAAGAGACTTGCCGGTAACGAGATTGAACTAGGTATTGGATACCGACGATCGAATCTCGGGCAAGTAACATACCGATGACAAAGGGAACAACGTATGTTGTTATGCGGTCTGACCGATAAAGATCTTCGTAGAATATGTAGGAGCCAATATGGGCATCCAGGTCCCGCTATTGGTTATTAACCGGAGACGTGTCTCGGTCATGTCTGCATTGTTCTCGAACCGTAGGGTCCGCACGCTTAACGTTACGATGACAGTTATTATGAGTTTATGCATTTTGATGTACCGAAGGTTGTTCGGAGTCCCGGATGTGATCACGGACATTACGAGGAGTCTCGGAATGGTCAAGACATAAAGATTGATATATTGGAAGCCTACGTTTGGACATCGGAAGTGTTCCGGGTGAAATCAGGATTTTACCGGATTACCGGGAGGTTACCGGAACCCCTCGAGAGTCATATGGGCCTTAGTGGGCCTTAGTGGAAAGGTGAAAGGGCTGCCCATAAGGGCTGCGCGCCTCCCCCCTCCCCTAGTCCTATTAGGACTAGGAGAGGTGGCCGGCCACCCCTCTCCCTCTTTCCCCCTTGGGAGTCCTAGTTGGAATAGGATTGGGGGGGGGGGAGTCCTACTCCCGGTAGGAGTAGGACTCCTCCTGCGCCTCCATAGGGCTGGCCGCACCCCTCCCCCCTTGGCTCCTTTATATACGGAGGCAGGGGGCACCTCTAGACACACAAGTTGATCATTGAGATCGTTCCTTAGCCGTGTGCGGTGCCCCCTGCCACCATATTCCACCTCGATCATATCGTTGTAGTGCTTAGGCGAAGCCCTGCGTCGGTAGAACATCAAGATCGTCACCATGCCGTCGTGCTGACGAAACTCTTCCCCGACGCTTTGCTGGATCAGAGCCCGGGGATCGTCATCGAGCTGTACGTGTGCTAAGAACTCGGAGGTGCTGGAGTAACGGTGCTTGGATAGGTCGGATCGGGAAGAAGACGTACGACTACTTCCTCTACGTTGTGTCAACGCTTCCGTTGCGATCTACAAGGGTATGTAGATCATACTCTCCCCTCGTTGCTATGCATCACCATGATCTTGTGTGTGCATAGGAAATTTTTTGGAAATTACTACGTTCCCCAACAGTGGCATCCGAGCCTAGGTTTTATGGTTTGATATTATTTGCACGAGTAGAACACAAGTGAGTTGTGGACGATACAAGTCATACTGCCTACCAGCATGTAATACTTTGGTTCGGCGGTATTGTTGGACGAGACGACCCGGACCAACCTTACGCGTACGCTTACGCGAGACCGGTTCCCTCGACGTGCTTTGCACATAGATGGCTTGCGGGCGACTGTCTCTCCAACTTTAGTTGAACCGAGTGTGGCTACGCCCGGTCCTTGCGAAGGTTAAAACGGAGTCTATTTGACAAACTATCGTTGTGGTTTTGATGCGTAGGTGAGATTGGTTCTTGCTTAAGCCCGTAGCAGCCACGTAAAACATGCAACAACAAAGTAGAGGACGTCTAACTTGTTTTTGCAGGGCATGTTGTGATGTGATATGGTCAAGGCATGATGCTGAATTTTATTGTATGAGATGATCATGTTTTGTAACCGAGTTATCGGCAACTGGCAGGAGCCATATGGTTGTCGCTTTATTGTATGCAATGCAATCGCGATGTAATGCTTTACTTTATTACTAAACGGTAGTGATAGTCGTGGAAGCATAAGATTGGCGAGACGACAACGATGCTACGATGGAGATCAAGGTGTCGCGCCGGTGACGATGGTGATCATAACGGTGCTTCAGAGATGGAGATCACAAGCACAAGATGATGATGGCCATATCATATCACTTATATTGATTGCATGTGATGTTTATCTTTTTATGCATCTTATCTTGCTTTGATTGACGGTAGCATTATAAGATGATCTCTCACTAAATTATCAAGAAGTGTTCTCCCTGAGTATGCACCGTTGCCAAAGTTCTTCGTGCTGAGACACCACGTGATGATCGGGTGTGATAGGCTCTACGTTCAAATACAACGGGTGCAAAACAGTTGCACACGCGGAATACTCAGGTTATACTTGACGAGCCAAGCATATAACAGATATGGCCTCGGAACACTGAGACCGAAAGGTCGAGCGTGAATCATATAGTAGATATGATCAACATAGTGATGTTCACCATTGAAACTACTCCATCTCATGTGATGATCGGACATGGTTTAGTTGATATGGATCACGTGATCACTTAGAGGATTAGAGGGATGTCTATCTAAGTGGGAGTTCTTAAGTAATATGATTAATTGAACTTAAACTTATCATGAACTTAGTATCTGATAGTATCTTGCTTTTTTATGTTGATTGTAGATAGATGGCTCGTGCTGTTGTTCCGTTGAATTTTAATGCGTTCCTTGAGAAAGCAAAGTTGAAAGATGATGGTAGCAATTATACGGACTGGGTCCGTAACTTGAGGATTATCCTCATTGCTGCTCAGAAGAATTACGTCCTGGAAGCACCGCTGGGTGCCAGGCCTGCTGCTGGAGCAACTCCAGATGTTATGAACGTCTGGCAGAGCAAAGCTGATGACTACTCGATAGTTCAGTGTGCCATGCTTTACGGCTTAGAATCGGGACTTCAACGACGTTTTGAACGTCATGGAGCATATGAGATGTTCCAGGAGTTGAAGTTAATATTTCAAGCAAATGCCCGGATTGAGAGATATGAAGTCTCCAATAAGTTCTATAGCTGCAAGATGGAGGAGAACAGTTCTGTCAGTGAGCATATACTCAAAATGTCTGGGTATAATAATCACTTGATTCAATTGGGAGTTAATCTTCCAGATGATTGCGTCATTGACAGAATTCTCCAATCACTGCCACCAAGCTACAAGAGCTTTGTGATGAACTATAATATGCAAGGGATGAACAAGACTATTCCCGAGCTCTTCGCAATGCTGAAAGCTGCGGAGGTAGAAATCAAGAAGGAGCATCAAGTGTTGATGGTTAACAAGACCACTAGTTTCAAGAAAAAGGGCAAAGGGAAGAAAAAGGGGAACTTCAAGAAGAACAGCAAGCAAGTTGCTGCTCAGGAGAAGAAACCCAAGTCTGGACCTAAGCCTGAAACTGAGTGCTTCTACTGCAAGCAGACTGGTCACTGGAAGCGGAACTGCCCCAAGTATTTGGCGGATAAGAAGGATGGCAAGGTGAACAAAGGTATATGTGATATACATGTTATTGATGTGTACCTTACTAGAGCTCGCAGTAGCACCTGGGTATTTGATACTGGTTCTGTTGCTAATATTTGCAACTCGAAACAGGGACTACGGAATAAGCGGGCACTGGCAAAGGACGAGGTGACGATGCGCGTGGGAAATGGTTCCAAAGTCGATGTGATCGCGGTCGGCACGCTACCTCTACATCTACCTTCGGGATTAATATTAGACCTAAATAATTGTTATTTGGTGCCAGCGTTGAGCATGAACATTATATCTGGATCTTGTTTAATGCGAGACGGTTATTCATTTAAATCAGAGAATAATGGTTGTTCTATTTATATGAGTAATATCTTTTATGGTCATGCACCCTTGAAGAGTGGTCTATTCTTATTGAATCTCGATAGTAGTAATACACATATTCATAATATTGAAGCCAAAAGATGCAGAGTTGATAATGAAAGTGCAACTTATTTGTGGCACTGTCGTTTAGGTCATATCGGTGTAAAGCGCATGAAGAAACTCCATACTGATGGACTTTTGGAACCACTTGATTATGAATCACTTGGTACTTGTGAACCGTGCCTCATGGGCAAGATGACTAAAACACCGTTCTCCGGTACTATGGAGAGAGCAATAGATTTGTTGGAAATCATACATACCGATGTATGTGGTCCGATGAATATTGAGGCTCGTGGCGGATATCGTTATTTTCTCACCTTCACAGATGATTTAAGCAGATATGGGTATATCTACTTAATGAAACATAAGTCTGAAACATTTGAAAAGTTCAAAGAATTTCAGAGTGAAGTTGAAAATCATCGTAACAAGAAAATAAAGTTTCTACGATCTGATCGTGGAGGAGAATATTTGAGTTATGAGTTTGGTGTACATTTGAAAAACTGTGGAATAGTTTCGCAAACTCACGCCACCCGGAACACCACAGCGTAATGATGTGTCCGAACGTCGTAATCGTACTTTACTAGATATGGTGCGATCTATGATGTCTCTTACAGATTTACCGCTATCGTTTTGGGGTTATGCTTTAGAGACGGCCGCATTCACGTTAAACAGGGCACCGTCAAAATCCGTTGAGACGACGCCGTATGAACTATGGTTTGGCAAGAAACCAAAATTGTCGTTTCTTAAAGTTTGGGGCTGCGATGCTTATGTGAAAAAGCTTCAACCTGATAAGCTCGAACCCAAATCGGAGAAATGTGTCTTCATAGGATACCCAAAGGAGACTGTTGGGTACACCTTCTATCACAGATCCGAAGGTAAGACATTCATTGCTAAGAATGGATCCTTTCCAGAGAAGGAGTTTCTCTCGAAAGAAGTGAGTGGGAGCAAAGTAGAACTTGACGAGGTAACTGTACCTACTCCCTTACTGGAAAGTAGTACATCACAGAAAACTGTTTCAGTGACACCTACACCAGTTAGTGAGGAAGCTAATGATAATGATCATGAAACTTCAGATCAAGATACTACTGAACCTCGTAGATCAACCAGAGTAAGATCCGCACCAGAGTGGTACGGTAATCCTGTTCTGGAAGTCATGCTACTAGATCATGATGAACCTACGAACTATGAAGAAGCGATGGTGAGCCCAGATTCCGCAAAGTGGCTTGAAGCCATGAAATCTGAGATGGGATCCATGTATGAGAACAAAGTATGGACTTTGGTTGACTTGCCCGATGATCGGCAAGCAATTGAGAATAAATGGATCTTCAAGAAGAAGACTGACGCTGACGGTAATGTTACTGTCTACAAAGCTCGACTTGTCGCGAAAGGTTTTCGACAAGTTAAAGGGGTTGACTACGATGAGACCTTCTCACCCGTAGCGATGCTTAAGTCTGTCCGAATCATGTTAGCAATTGCCGCATTTTATGATTATGAAATTTGGCAGATGGATGTCAAAACTGCATTCCTGAATGGATTTCTGGAAGAAGAGTTGTATATGATGCAACCAGAAGGTTTTGTCGATCCAAAGGGAGCTAACAAAGTGTGCAAGCTCCAGCGATCCATTTATGGACTGGTGCAAGCCTCTCGGAGTTGGAATAAACGCTTTGATAGTGTGATCAAAGCATTTGGTTTTATACAGACTTTCGGAGAAGCCTGTATTTACAAGAAAGTGAGTGGGAGCTCTGTAGCATTTCTGATATTATATGTGGATGACATATTACTGATTGGAAATGATATAGAATTTCTGGATAGCATAAAGGGATACTTGAATAAAAGTTTTTCAATGAAAGACCTCGGTGAAGCTGCTTACATATTAGGCATAAAGATCTATAGAGATAGATCAAGACGCTTAATTGGACTTTCACAAAGCACATACCTTGACAAGATTTTGAAGAAGTTCAAAATGGATCAAGCAAAGAAAGGGTTCTTGCCTGTGTTACAAGGTGTGAAGTTGAGTAAGACTCAATGCCCGACCACTGCAGAAGATAGAGAGAAAATGAAAGATGTTCCCTATGCTTCAGCCATAGGCTCTATCATGTATGCAATGATGTGTACCAGACCTGATGTGTGCCTTGCTATAAGTTTAGCAGGGAGGTACCAAAGTAATCCAGGAGTGGATCACTAGACAGCGGTCAAGAACATCCTGAAATACCTGAAAAGGACTAAGGATATGTTTCTCGTATATGGAGGTGACAAAGAGCTCACCGTGAAAGGTTATGTTGATGCAAGCTTTGACACTGATCCGGACGATTCTAAATCGCAAACCGGATACGTGTTTACATTGAACGGTGGAGCTGTCAGTTGGTGCAGTTCTAAACAAAGCGTCGTAGCAGGATCTACATGTGAAGCGGAGTACATAGCTGCTTCGGAAGCAGCGAACGAAGGAGTCTGGATGAAGGAGTTCATATCCGATCTAGGTGTCATACCTAGTGCATCGGGTCCAATGAAAATCTTTTGTGACAATACTGGTGCAATTGCCTTGGCAAAGGAATCCAGATTTCACAAGAGGACCAAACACATCAAGAGACGCTTCAATTCCATCCGGGATCTAGTCCAGGTGGGAGACATAGAGATTTGCAAGATACATATGGATCTGAATGTTGCAGACCCGTTGACTAAGCCTCTTCCACGAGCAAAACATGATCAGCACCAAGGCTCCATGGGTGTTAGAATCATTACTGTGTAATCTAGATTATTGACTCTAGTGCAAGTGGGAGACTGAAGGAAATATGCCCTAGAGGCAATAATAAAGTTATTATTTATTTCCTTATATCATGATAAATGTTTATTATTCATGCTAGAATTGTATTAACCGGAAACATAATACATGTGTGAATACATAGACAAACAGAGTGTCACTAGTATGCCTCTACTTAACTAGCTCGTTAATCAAAGATGGTTATGTTTCCTAACCATGAACAAAGAGTTGTTATTTGATTAACGAGGTCACATCATTAGTTGAATGATCTGATTGACATGACCCATTCCATTAGCTTAGCACCCGATCGTTTAGTATGTTGCTATTGCTTTCTTCATGACTTATACATGTTCCTATAACTATGAGATTATGCAACTCCCGTTTACCGGAGGAACACTTTGGGTACTACCAAACGTCACAACGTAACTGGGTGATTATAAAGGTGCTCTACAGGTGTCTCCAATGGTACATGTTGGGTTGGCGTATTTCGAGATCAGGTTTTGTCACTCTGATTGTCGGAGAGGTATCTCTGGGCCCTCTCGGTAATGCACATCACATAAGCCTTGCAAGCATTGCAACTAATGAATTAGTTGTGAGATGATGTATTACGGAACGAGTAAAGAGACTTGCCAGTAACGAGATTGAACTAGGTATTGAGATACCGACGATCGAATCTCGGGCAAGTAACATACCGATGACAAAGGGAACAACGTATGTTGTTATGCGGTCTGACCGATAAAGATCTTCGTAGAATATGTAGGAGCCAATATGGGCATCCAGGTCCCGCTATTGGTTATTGACCGGAGACGTGTCTCGGTCATGTCTGCATTGTTCTCGAACCATAGGGTCCGCACGCTTAACGTTACGATGACAGTTATTATGAGTTTATGCATTTTGATGTACCGAAGGTTGTTCGGAGTCCCAGATGTGATCACGGACATTACGAGGAGTCTCGGAATGGTCGAGACATAAAGATTGATATATTGGAAGCCTATGTTTGGACATCAGAAGTGTTCCGGGTGAAATCAGGATTTTACCGGATTACCGGGAGGTTACCGGAACCCCCCGGGAATCATATGGGCCTTAGTGGGCCTTAGTGGAAAGGTGAAAGGGCTGCCCATAAGGGCTGCACGCCTCCCCCCTCCCCTAGTCCTATTAGGACTAGGAGAGGTGGCCGGCCACCCCTCTCCCTCTTTCCCCCTTGGGAGTCCTAGTTGGAATAGGATTGGGGGGGGGAGTCCTACTCCCGGTAGGAGTAGGACTCCTCCTGCGCCTCCATAGGGCTGGCCGCACCCCTCCCCCCTTGGCTCCTTTATATACGGAGGCAGGGGGCACCTCTAGACACACAAGTTGATCATTGAGATCGTTCCTTAGCCGTGTGCGGTGCCCCCTGCCACCATATTCCACCTCGATCATATCGTTGTAGTGCTTAGGCGAAGCCCTGCGTTGGTAGAACATCAAGATCGTCACCACGCCGTCGTGCTGACGAAACTCTTCCCCGACGCTTTGCTGGATCGGAGCCTGGGGATCGTCATCGAGCTGTACGTGTGCTAAGAACTCGGAGGTGCTGGAGTAACGGTGCTTGGATCGGCCGGATCGGGAAGAAGACGTACGACTACTTCCTCTACGTTGTGTCAACGCTTCCGTTGCGATCTACAAGGGTACGTAGATCATACTCTCCCCTCGTTGCTATGCATCACCATGATCTTGCGTGTGCGTAGGAAATTTTTTGAAATTACTACCTTCCCCAACACCCCCTTCCACCATAGTCCTCAATTATATTGTAGCGGTGCTTAGGCGAAGCCCTGCGACGGTAGTACATCAAGATCGTCACCACGCCGTCGTGCTGACGGAACTCTTCCCCGACACTTTGCTGGATCGGAGTCCGGGGATCGTCATCGAGCTGAACGTGTGCTAGAACTCGGAGGTGCCGTAGTTTCGGTGCTTGATCGGTCGGGCCGTGAAGACGTACGACTACATCAACCGTGTTGTGCTAACGCTTCCGCTGTCGGTCTACAAGGGTACGTAGATCACACTCTCCCCTCTCGTTGCTATCATCACCATGATCTTGCGTGTGCGTAGTAAATTTTTTGAAATTACTACATTCCCCAACAGGGGGGGGGTAGGCGCGCCCCCTACCTCGTGGCTTCCTCCTTTATTTCTTGACGTAGGGTCCAAGTCTCCTAGATCATGTTCGTTCCGAAAATCATGTTCCCGAAGGTTTCATTCTGTTTGGACTCCGTTTGATATTCCTTTTCTGCGAAACTCTGAAATAGGCAAAAAACAACAATTCTGGGCTGGGCCTCCGGTTAGTAGGTTAGTCCCAAAAATAATATAAAAGTGGATAATAAGGCCCAATAATGTCCAAAACAGTAGATAATATAGAATGGAGCAATCAAAAATTATAGATACGTTGGAGACGTATCAAAGATTCTATAGTGATCCACTGGAATCGGCCTTAGGTGACGCCTCCCTAGTCGTTGAAAGATTTCATCCCTCGCTCGATCGTTAAGGTGGGGTGAAAACTGCAATTAATGCTCTATCTCTGGTGTTGGGTGGGTTCTTAGTAGGGTTAGGATTGAGGGAGACGCTGTTGCGGCGGCGTCGTGTCTGAATAAGTTTCGTCGGACTCCGTTCACGGTCAGGCGAGGTTCTTGCCTTCGTTAGGAGCAGAGAGGTAGGGGGTCCTAGATGTCGCCGAGGTCGCGGGCTATGGTGTCAGGAGGTCATCCGACACTGGTCGGGTTGGACCTCAGATGGTTGGCTTCCTCCTCCATGTCGGTATGATTTTCTGATGTTGTTCTTCCTCTTTCTTTGTATTGTTGTTAGAGGGATGTCCTGATTTGACCGGGTGGTTGTCCCGGCCATGGCGCCGAAACTGGATTTTAGTAATCTTCAATCTAGAAGGGACACATATAGCGGTACTCAAAGCCACAGATGGCGAAGGCTGGTGCAGGTGTGTTGGATACATATGTGTGTCCATGTCTTTTCGGCGTCGGAGCGAAAAAAAGGAGCAGTGTGGTGGTGATTATGTCGTGATGGAAGATGTTGGCATGCTTTGATTTGGTTGCCGATTTTTGTGTTGTAGAAGTCTTCTCCCAAGGTTTGGGAATGATGACACAAAACTCCAGAGATCTTCGTATTTTACTGGTTGTGTTAGGGTGTTTGTGTTTTCCTGGTTTATTATGTGTTTGTCAGGGTGTGTTTGTATGGATTAAAGACTCTGTATTTGTTCGTGATTTAATACAAACATACTTCCTAAAAATGATAGTTGGGTGAGCTGATTAAGAAGAGAACCTGTAACACCCATAATGCGGTTATATCTCCCACGTGTCGGGGCACGACTTAGAGGCATAGCCGCATGGTAGGTTTGTCACAAGAGGGTAATCTTCACACAATCCCATGTACCGAATAAGAAATGGATAAAGAGTTGGCTTACAATCGCCACTTCACACAAATACAAGTTCAACATACATCATCCAGAATACAATCAAGGTCCGACTACGGAACCAAAGTAAAAGAAGAAAACCCCAAAAGCTAGATCCCCGATCATCCCAACTGGGCTCCACTACTGATCATCCGGAAAAGACACAAAACAACGACTAAGATCTTCATCGAGCTCCCACTTGAGCTCGGTTGCATCACCTGCACTGCCATCATCGGCACCTGCAACTGTTTGGAAGTATCTGTGAGTCACGAGGACTCAACAATCTCACACCCGCGAGATCAAGACTATTTAAGCTTAAGGGTAGGATAGGGTAATGAGGTGGAGCTGCAGCGAGCACTAAGCATATATGGTGGCTAACATACGCAAATAAGAGAGAGAGAAGAGAAGCAACTCAGCGGTCATGAACTAGAAGTGATCAAGAAGTGATCCTGAAACTACTTATGTTCAAGCATAACACAAGAACCGTGTTCACTTCCCGGACTCCGCCAGAAAGAGACCATCACGGCTACACACGCGGTTGATGCATTTTAATTAAGTTAAGTGTCAAGTTCTCTACAACCGGATATTAAACAAATTCACATCTGCCACATAACCGCGAGCACGACTTTCGAAAGTTTATACCCTGCAGAGGTGTCCCAACTTAGCCCATCACAAGCTCTCACGGTCAACGATGGATATTCCTTCTCCCAGGAAGACCCGATTGAAGGAAATATGCCCTAGAGGCAATAATAAAGTTATTATTTATTTCCTTATTTCATGATAAATGTTTATTATTCATGCTAGAATTGTATTAACCGGAAACATAATACATGTGTGAATACATAGACAAACAAAGTGTCACTAGTATGCCTCTACTTGACTAGCTCGTTGATCGAAGATGGTTATGTTTCCTAGCCATAGACATGAGTTGTCATTTGATTAACGGGATCACATCATTAGGAGAATGGTGTGATTGACTTGACCCATTCCATTAGCTTAGCACTTGATGGTTTAGTTTGTTGCTATTGCTTTCTTCATAACTTATACATGTTCCTATGACTATGAGATTATGCAACTCCCGTTTACCGAAGGAACACTTTGTGTGCTACCAAAGATCACAACGTAACTGGGTGATTATAAAGGTGCTCTATAGGTGTCTCCGAAGGTGCTTGTTGGGTTGGCGTATTTCGAGATTAGGATTTGTCACTCCGATTATCGGAGAGGTATCTCTGGGCCCTCTCGGTAATGCACATTACTTAAGCCTTGCAAGCATTGCAACTAATAAGTTAGTTGCGGGATGATGTATTACGGAACGAGTAAAGAGACTTGCCGGTAATGAGATTGAACTAGGTATTGAGATACCGACGATCGAATCTCGGGCAAGTAACATACCGATGACAAAGGGAACAACGTATGTTGTTATGCGGTCTGACCGATAAAGATCTTCGTAGAATATGTGGGAGCCAATATGAGCATCCAGGTTCCGCTATTGGTTATTGACCGGAGACGTGTCTCGGTCATGTCTACATAGTTCTCGAACCCGTAGGGTCCGCACGCTTAAGGTTTCGATGACAGTTATATAATGAGTTTATGAGTTTTGATGTACCAAGGAGTTCAGAGTCCCGGATGAGATCGGGGACATGACGAGGAGTCTCCAAATGGTCGAGACGTAAAGATCGATATATTGGACGACTATATTCGGACATCGGAAAGGTTCCGAGTGATTCGGGTATTTTTCGGAGTACCGGAGAGTTACGGGAATTCGCCGGGAAGTATATGGGCCTTATTGGGCCATACGGGAATGGAGGAGAGAGGCCAAAAGGAAGGAGGCGCGCGCCCCCCCTCTGGTCCGAATTGGACAAGGGGTGCAACGCACTTTTCCTTGTTCCTCTCCCCCTCTTTCCTTCTCTCCTACTTCAACAAGGGAAGGAGGAGTCCTACTCCCGGTGGGAGTAGGACTCCCCCCTTGGCGCGCCCTCCTCCTAGGCCGGCCGCCTCCCTCCCTTGCTCCTTTATATACGGGGGCAGGGGGGCACCCCATATACACAACAGTTGATCATTGATCTCTTAGCCGTGTGCGGTGCCCCCCTCCACCATAGTCCTCGATAATATTGTAGTGGTGCTTAGGCGAAGCCCTGCGACAGTAGAACATCAAGATCGTCACCACGCCATCATGCTAACGAAACTCTTCCCCGACATTCTGCTGGATCGGAGTCCGGGGATCGTCATCGAGCTGAACGTGTGCTAGAACTCGGAGGTGCCGTAGTTCTGGTGCTTGATCGGTCGGGCCGTGAAGACGTACGACTACACCAACCGCGTTGTGCTAACGCTTCCGCTTTCGGTCTACGAGGGTACGTGGAAAACACTCTCCCCTCTCGTTGCTATGCATCACCATGATCTTGCGTGTGCGTAGGAATTTTTTGAAATTACTACGTTACCCAACAGTGGCATCCGAGCCTAGGTTTTATGCGTTGATGTTGTGCATGAGTAGAACACAAGTGAGTTGTGGGCGATATAAGTCATACTGCTTACCAGCATGTCATACTTTGGTTTGGCGGTATTGTTGGATGAAGCGGCCCGGACCGACATTACGCGTACGCTTACGCGAGACTGGTTCTACCGACGTGCTTTGCACACAGGTGGCTGGCGGGTGTCAATTTCTCCAACTTTAGTTGAACCGAGTGTGGCTACGCCCGGTCCTTGCGAAGGTTAAAACAGCACCAACTTGACAAACTATCGTTGTGGTTTTGATGCGTAGGTAAGAACGGTTCTTGCTAAGCCCGTAGCAGCCACGTAAAACTTGCAACAACAAAGTAGAGGACGTCTAACTTGTTTTTGCAGGGCATGTTGTGATGTGATATGGTTAAGACATGATGCTAAATTTTATTGTATGAGATGATCATGTTTTGTAACCGAGTTATCGGCAACTGGCAGGAGCCATATGGTTGTCGCTTTATTGTATGCAATGCAATTGCGCTGTAATGCGTTACTTTATCACTAAGCGGTAGCGATAGTCGTGAAAGCATAAGATTGGCGAGACGACAACGATGCTACGATGGAGATCAAGGTGTCGCACCAGTGACGATGGTGATAATGACGGTGCTTCGGAGATGGAGATCACAAGCACAAGATGATGATGGCCATATCATATCACTTATATTGATTGCATGTGATGTTTATCTTTTATGCATCTTATCTTGCTTTGATTGACGGTAGCATTATAAGATGATCTCTCACTAAATTTCAAGATAAAAGTGTTCTCCCTGAGTATGCACCATTGCCAAAGTTCGTCGTGCCCAGGCACCACGTGATGATCGGGTGTGATAAGCTCTACGTCCATCTACAACGGGTGCAAGCTGCTACGTCTCGAGCTAGCGTTGGTTTTCCCCTAAGAGGAGGGGGTGATGCAGCACAGTAGCGTAAGTATTTCGCTCAGTTTTTGAGAACCAAGGTATCAATCCAGTAGGAGGTCACGCGCAAGTCCCTCGTACCTGCACAAAACGGTAGCAACTCGCAACCAACGCTTAGGGGTTGTCAATCCCTTCACGGTCACTTACGAGAGTGAGATCTGATAGAGATAATATTTTTGGTATTTTTGGTATAAAGATGCAAAGTGAAAAGTAAAAGCAAAACAAGTAAAATAAAGTAATGGAGATTGATATGATGAGAATAGACCCGGGGGCC
The DNA here is from genome assembly GCF_056163025.1 of Triticum urartu. Classification (NCBI taxonomy): domain Eukaryota; kingdom Viridiplantae; phylum Streptophyta; class Magnoliopsida; order Poales; family Poaceae; genus Triticum; species Triticum urartu. Next base: position 554,009,024 of record NC_141875.1, on the reverse strand, counting down.
ATAGGTTTCACTAGTGGCTTCTCTCAAGAGCATAGATATTCTACGGTGGGTGAACAAATTACTGTTGAGCAATTGATAGAATTTAGCATAGTTATGAGGTTATCTAGGTATGATCATGTATATAGGTGTCACGTCCGTGACAAGTAGACCGACTCCTGCCTGCATCTACTACTATTACTCCACTCATCGACCGCTATCCAGCATGCATCTAGAGTATTAAGTTAAAAACAGAGTAACGCCTTAAGCAAGATGACATGATGTAGAGGAATAAATTCATGCAATATGATAAATACCCCATCTTGTTATCCTCGATGGCAACAATACAATACGTGCCTTGCAACTCTTTCTGTCACTGAGTAAGGATACCGCAAGATTGAACCCAAAGCCAAGCACTTCTCCCATTGCAAGAACTACCAATCTAGTTGGCCAAACCAAACGGATAATTCGAAGAGACTTGCAAAGATAACTCAATCATACATAAAAGAATTCAGAGAAGATTCAAATATTATTCATAGATAAGTTGGATCATAAACCCACAATTCATCGGTCTCAACAAACACACCGCAAAAAGAAGATTACATCGAATCGATCTCCACGAGAGAGGGGGAGAACATTGTATTGAGATCCAAAAGAGAGAAGAAGCCATCTAGCTACTAGCTATGGACTCGAAGGTCTGAAGTAAACTACTCACACTTCATCGGAAGGGCTATGGTGTTGATGTAGAAGCCCTCCGTGATGGATGCCCTCTCCGGCGGAGCTCCGGAACAGGCCCCAAGATGGGATCTCGTGGATACAGGAAGTTGCGACGGTGGAATTAGGTTTTTGGCTCCGTCTCTGGTCTAATGGGGGTACGTAGGTATATATAGGAGGAAGGAGCACGTCGGTGGAGCTCCGAGGGGCCCACGAGGCAGGGGGCGCCCTCCACCCTCGTGACCTCCCCGGAAACTTCTTGGAGTAGGATCCAAGTCTCCTGGATCACGTTCGGTGAGAAGATCACGTTCCTGAAGGTTTCATTCCGTTTGGACTCCGTTTGATATTCTGTTTCCTCGAAATACTGAAATAGGCAAAAAACAGCAATTCTGGGCTGGGCCTCCGGTTAATAGGTTAGTCCCAAAAATAATATAAAAGTGGAAAATAAAGCCCAATATAGTCCAAAACAGTAGATAAAGTAGCATGGAGCAATCAAAAATTATAGATACGTTGGAGACGTATCACAAGCCAGTTTTGCACACGCAGAATACTTAGGTTAAACTTGACGAGCCTAGCATATGCAGATATGGCCTCGGAACACTGAGACCGAAAGGTCGGGCGTGAATCATATAGTAGATATGATCAACATAGTGATGTTCACCATTGAAACTACTCCATTTCACGTGATGATCGGTTATGGTTTAGTTGATTTGGATCACGTGGTCACTTAGAAGATTAGAGGGATGTCTTTCTAAGTGGGAGTTCTTAAGTAATATGATTAATTGAACTTTAATTTATCATGAACTTAGTCCTGATAGTATTTGCATATCTATGTTGTAGATCAATATCTCGCGTTATTGCTTCCCCATGTTTTATATGTGTTCCTAGTGAAAACTAAGTTGAAAGATGATAGTAACAATGATGCAGACTGGGTCCGTGATCTGAGGTTTATCCTCATTGCTGCACAGAAGAATTATGTCTTTGATGCACCGCTAGGTGACTGACCTCTTGCAGGAGCAGATGCAGACGTTATGAACGTTTGGTTAGCTCAATATGATGACTACTTGATAGTTTAGTGCACCATGCTTAACAGCCTAGAATCGGGATTTCAAAGACGTTTTGAACGTCATGGACCATATGAGATGTTCCAGGAGTTGAAGTTAATATTTCAAGTAAATACCCGAGTTGAGAGATATGAAGTCTCCAACAAGTTCTATAGCTAAAAGATGGAGGAGAATAGCTCAAGCAGTGAGCATGTGCTCAGATTGTCTGGGTACTACAATCGCTTGAATCAAGTGGGAGTTAATCTTCCAGATAAAATAGTGATTGACAGAATTCTCTAGTCACCATCACCAAGTTAGTAGAACTTCGTGATGAACTATGATATGCAAGGGATAACGGAAACGATTCCCAAGCTCTTCGTGATGCTGAAATCGACGATGGTAGAAATCAAGAAAAGCATCAAGTGTTGATGGTAAACAAAATCACTAGTTTCAAGTAAAGGGACAAAGGGAAGGGGAACTTCAAGAAGAACAACAAGCAAGTTGCTGCTCAAGTGAAAAAACCCAAGTCTGGACCTAAGCCTAAAACTGAGTGCTTCTACTGCAAAGGGACTGGTCACTGGAAGCGGAACTACCCCAAATTGGCGGATAAGAAGGATGGCAAAGTGAACAAAGGTATATTTGATATACAGATTATTGATGTGTATATTACTAGTGTTCGTAGCAACCCCTCGGTATTTGATACTGGTTCAGTTGCTAAGAGTAGTAACTCAAAACGGGAGTTGCGGAATGAACAGAGACTAGTTAAGGGTGAAGTGACGATGTGTGTTGGAAGTAGTTCCAAGATTGATATGATCATCATCGCACACTCCCTATACTTTCGGGATTAGTGTTGAACCTAAATAAGTGTTATTTGGTGTTTGCGTTGAGCATGAATATGATTTGATCATGTTTATTGCAATACGGTTATTCATGTAAGTTAGAGAATAATTGTTGTTTTGTTTACATGAATAAAACCTTCTATGGTCATACACCCAATGAAAATGGTTTGTTGGATCTCGATCGTGGTGATACACATTTTTATAATATTGAAACCAAAAGATGCAAAGTTAATAATGATAGTGCAACTTATTTGTGGCACTGCCGGTTAGGTTATATTGGTGTAAAGCGCATGAAGAAAATCCATGCTGATGGGCTTTTGGAATCACTTGATTATGAATCAGTTGATGCTTGCGAACCATGCCTCATGGGCAAGATGACTAAGACTCCGTTCTCCGGAACAATGGAGCGAGCAACAGATTTGTTGGAAATCATACATACTGATGTATGTGGTCCGATGAATATTGAGGCTCGCGACAGGTATCATTATTTTCTGATCTTCACAGATGATTTGAGCAGATATGAGTATATCTACTTGATGAAACACAAGTCTGAAACATTTGAAAAGTTTAAAGAATTTCATAGTGAAGTGGAGAATCATCGTAACAAAAATAAAAGTATCTACGATATGATCGCAGAAGTAAAATATTTGAGTTACGAGTTTGGCCTCCAGTTAAAACAATGTGAAATAGTTTCACTACTCACGCCACCTGGAACACCATTACAGTGTAATGGTGTGTCCGAACATCGTAACCGTACTTTATTAGATATGGTGCGATCGATGATGTCTCTTACCGATTTACCACTATCGTTTTGGGGTTATGCATTAGAGATAGCTACATTCACATTAAATAGGGCACCATCTAAATCCGTTGAGACGACACCGTATGAACTATGGTTTGGCAAGAAACCTAAGCTGTCGTTTCTTAAAGTTTGAGGTTGCAATGCTTATGTGAAAAAGTTTCAACCTGATAAGCTCAAACCCAAATCGGAGTAGTGCATCTTCATAGGATACCCAATAGAAAATGTTGGGTACACCTTCTATCACAGACCCGAAGGCAAGATATTCATTGCTGAGAATGGATCCTTTCTAGAGAAGGAGTTTCTCTCTCGAAATAAGTGAGTGGGAGGAAAGTAGAACTTGATGAGGTAACTATACGTGCTCCCTTATTGGAAAGTAGTTCATCACAGAAATTTGTTCCTGTGACTACTACACCAATTAGTGAGGAAGCTAATGATGATGATCATGTAACTTCAGATCAAGTTACTACCGAACCTTGTAGGTAAACCAGAGTGAGATCCGCACCAGAGTGGTACGGTAATCCTGTTTTGGAGGTCATGTTACTTGACCATGACGAGCCTATGAACTATGAGGAAGCAATGATGAGCCCAGATTCCGCGAAATGGCTTGAGGCCATAAAATCTGAGATGGGATCCATGTATGAGAACAAAGTGTGGACTTTGGTTGACTTGCCTGATGATCAGCAAGCCATAAAAAAATGGATCTTCAAGTGGAAGACGGACGGTGATAGTAGTGTTACTATCTACAAAGCTAGAATTGTCGCAAAAGGTTTTCGACAAGTTCAAGGTGTTGACTACGATGAGAGTTTCTCACTCGTATCTATGCTTAAGTCTGTCCGAATCATGTTAGCAATTGCCGCATTTTATGAAATCTGGCAAATGGATAAACAAAACTTCATTCCTTAATGGATTTATTAAAGAAGAGTTGTATATGATGCAACCAGAAGGTTTTGTCAATCCTAAAGGTGCTAACAAAATATGCAAGCTCCAGCGATCCATCTATGGACTGGTGCAAGCATCTCAGAGTTGGAATATACGCTTTGATAAGTTGATCAAAGCATATAGTTTTATATAGACTTGCGGTGAAGCCTGTATTTACAAGAAAGTGAGTGGGAGCACTATAACATTTCTGATAAGTATATGTGAATGACATATTGTTGATCGGAGATAATGTAGAATTATTCTGCAAAGCATAAAGGAATGTTTGAAAGGAGTTTTTCAAAGAAAGACCTCGGTGAAGCTGCATTCATATTGAGCATCAAGATCTATAGAGATAGATCAAGACGCTTGATAAGTTTTTCAATGAGTACATACCTTGACAAGATTTTGAAGTAGTTCAAAATGGAACAGTCAAAGAAGGAGTTCTTGCCTGTGTTACAAGGTGTGAAGTTGAGTAAGACTCAAAACCTGGCCACGACAAAAGATAGAGAGAGAATGAAAGTCATTCCCTATGCCTCAGCCATAGGTTCTATAAAGTATGCCATGCTGTGTACCAGACCTATTGTATACCCTGCCCTGAGTTTGGCAAGGGAGTACAATAGTGATCTAGGAGTAGATCACTGGACATTGGTCAAAATTATCCTTAGTGGAATAAGGATATGTTTCTCGATTATGGAGGTGACAAAAAGTTCGTCGTAAAGGGTTACGTCGATGCAAGTTTTGACACTGATCCAGATGACTCAAAGTCTCAATCTGGATACATATTGAAAGTGGGAGCAATTAGTTAGAGTAGCTTAGTGCAGAGCATTGTTGACATAGAGATTTGCAAAATACTTACGGATCTGAATGTAGCAGACCCGTTGACTAAACTTCTCTCACAAGAAAAACATGATCACACCCTAGTACTCTTTGGGCGTTACTCACATAGCGATGAGAACTAGCTAGATTATTGAATCTAGCAAACCCTTTGGGTGTTGGTCACATGACGATGTGAACTATGGGTGTTAATCACATGGTGATGTGAACTATTGATGTTAAATCACATGGCGATGTGAACTAGATTATTGACTCTAGTGCAAGTGGGAGACTGAAGGAAATATGCCCTAGAGGCAATAATAAAGTTGTTATTTATTTCCTTATTTCATGATAAATGTTTATTATTCATGCTAGAATTGTATTAACCGGAAACATAATACATGTGTGAATACATAGACAGACAAAGTGTAACTAGTATGCCTCTACTTGACTAGCTCGTTGATCGAAGATGGTTATGTTTCCTAGCCATAGACATGAGTTGTCATTTGATTAACGGGATCACGTCATTAGGAGAATGATGTGATTGACTTGACCCATTCCATTAGCTTAGCACTTGATCGTTTAGTTTGTTGCTATTGCTTTCTTCATAACTTATACATGTTCCTATGACTATGAGATTATGCAACGCCCGTTTACCGGAGGAACACTTTGTGTGCTACCAAACGTCACAACATAACTGGGTGATTATAAAGGTGCTCTATAGGTGTCTCCAAAGGTACTTGTTGGGTTGGCATATTTCAAGATTAGGATTTGTCACTCCGATTATTGGAGAGGTATCTCTGGGCCCTCTCGGTAATGCACATCACTTAAGCCTTGCAAGCATTGCAACTAATAAGTTAGTTGCGGGATGATGTATTACGGAACGAGTAAAGAGACTTGCCGGTAATGAGATTGAACTAGGTATTGAGATACCGACGATCGAATCTCGGGCAAGTAACATACCGATGACAAAGGGAACAACGTATGTTGTTGTGCGGTTTGACCGATAAAGATCTTCGTAGAATATGTGGGAGCCAATATGAGCATCCAGGTTCCGCTATTGGTTATTGACCGAAGACGTGTCTCGGTCATGTCTACATAGTTCTCGAACCCGTAGGGTCCGCACGCTTAAGGTTTCGATGACAGTTATATTATGAGTTTATGAGTTTTGATGTACCGAAGGAGTTTGGAGTCCCGGATGAGATCGGGGACATGACGAGGAGTCTCGAAATGGTCGAGACGTAAAGATCGATATATTGGATGACTATATTCGGACATCGGAAAGGTTCCGAGTGATTCGGGTATTTTTCGGAGTACCGGAGAGTTACGGGAATTCGCCGGGGAGTATATGGGCCTTATTGGGCCATACGGGAATAGAGGAGAGAGGCCAAAAGGAAGGAGGCGCGCGCCCCCCCTCTGGTCCGAATTGGACAAGGGGTGCAGCCCACTTTTCCTTGTTCCTCTTCCCCTCTTTTCTTCTCTCCTACTCAAGGGAAGGAGGAGTCCTACTCCCGGTGGGAGTAGGACTCCCCCCTTGGCGCGCCCTCCTCCTAGGCCGGCCGCCTCCCTCCCTTGCTCCTTTATATACGGGGGCAGGGGGGCACCCCATAGACACAACAGTTGATCATTGATCTCTTAACCGTGTGCGGTGCCCCCCTCCACCATAGTCCTTGATAATATTGTAGTGGTGCTTAGGCGAAGTCCTGCGACAGTAGAACATCAAGATCGTCACCACGCCGTCGTGCTGACGGAACTCTTCCCTGACATTCTGCTGGATTGGAGTCCAGGGATCGTCATCGAGCTGAACGTGTGCTAGAACTCGGAGGTGCCGTAGTTTCGGTGCTTGATCGGTCGGGCCGTGAAGACGTACGACTACATCAACTGCGTTGTGCTAACGCTTCCGCTTTCGGTCTACGAGGGTACGTGGACAACACTCTCCCCTCTCGTTGCTATGCATCACCATGACCTTGCGTGTGCGTAGGAATTTTTTTGAAATTACTACGTTACCCAACACCGATCAGACTCGGAATCCCGGTTACAAGACATTTCGACAATGGTAAAACAAGACCAGCAAGACCGCCCGATGCGCCGACATCCCGATAGGAGCTGCGCATATCTCGTTCTCAGGGCAACATTGGATGAACACTACGTATAGCTAAAACCAGCCCTCAAGTTTCCCCGAGGTGGCGCCGCAAGTGGCTCTGGTTCGGACCAACACTTAGAGAAGCACTGGCCGGGGGGGGGGGGGGTTAAAATAAAGATGACCCTCGGGTTAATTACTCCCAAGGGAAAGGTATAGGTTGTTAGGCAAATGTAAAACCAAGGTTGGGCCTTGCTGGAGGAGTTTAATTCAAAGTGAACTGTCAAGGGGTTCCCATAACACCCAACCGCGTTAGGAACGCAAAATCAGGGAACATAACACCGGTATGACGGAAACTAGGGTGGCAAGAGTGGAAGAAAACACCAGGCATAAGGCCGAGCCTTCCACCCTTTACCAAGTATATAGATGCATTAATTAAAAAAGAGATATTGTGATATCCCAACATATCCATGTTCCAACATGGAACAAACTTCAGCTTCACCTGCAACTAGCAACGCTATAAGATGGGCTGAGCAAAAGCGGTAACATAGCCAATCAATGGTTTGCTAGGATGGTTGAAAAGGTTAGAGGCTATCATGGCAATTCGGGAGGCTTGATAAACAAGTGGTAGGTAGCGCGATACAGCGATAGAACGAACAACTGGCAAGCAAAGATAGAAGTGATTTCGAGGGTATGGTCATCTTGCCTGAGATCCCGCAAGGAAGAAGAACGAGTCCATGAAGAAGACAAACGGACGTAGTCGAACGGATCCTCACAAATACGACGTTACCCGAACTAGCAAGAAGAAGCAACACCAGAAAGGAGCAAACCACATAGTAAACAACGATCACATAAACATGGCATGATGCACAATCAAGTATGATGCATGTCCGGTTTAATGAGGCATGACATGGCAAAGTGCACAAACAATACTACAAATTAAGTGGAGCTCAATATGCAACGAGTTGCATATTGACGAAACACCACATGACTTATTTAGTTCACTCTTGTTTATGTACCCAACAATATTAAATGTTATTAAACATGGCAAGAGGTGAAGCATAACAAAACTACCTATCTAGGCAAGTTTAAATGAGGCCGGAACAACAAGCAACAAGTCCGAAAAAATCCTCATGTGCATATTTTAAAGTTGGTACTGTTCTTCCCTAAACCATATTTTAGAGTTGTTAAACATGCAAAGTAATGCCACCATGTTAATCTATGCATTTTTCTACCCCATTTACATATAAAGTTTATTAAATTCGGAGCTACGGTTAATTAGTTATGAAATAAAGCATTTTAACATGGCACTTTAGCAAATTAAACAAACATCAAGTTCAAACATTTTAAACATGGATGAAATTTGGATATTATGAAACTACACAAAATTCTAAGCAAGTTACATGTTTAAAACATTTTAATCCGATGCACGGTTGATGATTTATTAAATCCATGATCTAGAGGGGATTTTCTACAAAACTGCTTTCTTCTGGAAAAAAAGACAAATTCGCATAACTGAAAAAAAACAGGAATGGGATGAAACAAAGGCTGGTCCAACAGTGAACAAAAGAGAAGGGCCTGTGGGATGGGCAGCTCACCCATGGGCCAAGCCCAGCTACAAAGGGGGCCGAGCAGGCTCGCTTCCTGCTGGATCAAGTCAAGGCTGACCCGGGCGCGGTCAACACGCGGCTACACCGATCGAGCTACTGTTGCTCGTTACTGAATAACGAACAACAGAAGCAGCGGCAGGTTCACGACGATGCATGCGCCGGGGAGGTTCTGGCGATGGGGTCGACGGGAACTGGCGGGTATGCGTCGGAGATGGCTGGATCTGGTGTCAATTCGGGTCTGGGAGGCTAGGTGGCATCGGGCGAGCTCCTGCTCGTTGTAGAGGGGAAGCAGATGCTGGCGACGACGAAGTGGAGGGGCGCCGTCCTTGCCAGGAACCGATGAAGACGACGGCGACTGGGACTCCGGCAGTGGCAGGAACTCGAGGCGGCGGTCATGGCATCGTTCCTGTAACTGAGAGAGAGTGAGAGCATGATAGAAAGACAGGGATCGGAAGGAGAAGGAAGAAGCAGGGGAAGAGGAGGTCAGGAGGAAGGGATCCAGCGCTAGCTGGCTCTGGTGGCCTGCCGGAGCAGCGAGCGACGGCGGTAGGCGATGGGGACGTACACGGCGGCGCGAGTCCTGCTGGAGCTTGGGGTAACTCATGGCAGTGCTCGTCTACAACGACGGGGCTGACGAGGCTGTCGGGGACGCCGACGTCTTGCGGGCATGGAGGCGCAGGAGCTCGAGGGGAGGCTTGGGTGAGCGGGACGCCAATGGAGCGCGAGGAAGCAGGGGCTCATGAGGAGCGCTCGGGGTCGCGGAGGGGGAGCGGCGACGCGGTGCGTGAGGTGACGACGAGCAGGGGCGAAGGAGCCCTGCAGCCGGTGAAGCAGAAGGAGGCGCCATGGATGAGCTCCTGCTCGTTCTGGCGGACAGGAGGCAAGGACTCGGGCGCCTTGACGCAGAGGTGCCATGGACCGAGAGGATGGAGCTCGGGGACATGAGGATCCAGGAGGCGGGGATGGTAGGCGAGGAGGCGGAGCTCGGGCTCCTGCGGGATTTGAGCGGGGCGGCTTGGTTGGCTTGCTTGGATCTGGGAGGATCCCGAGGTGGGAGGAGGTGGCTGTGGTCTCGGTGGTTGGCTGAGAGGTGGAGGGCACTGGTTGGGCAGGGAAGAAATCGAAGAGGGACAAACTGGCGGCGGCGGCGGAGGGATTTGGAGGATGGGACAACTCTCCTAGAAACTAGGGTTTGGACAAATATTTATAGTAGGTGGTCAAAGGTGGGACTATTTGGTCTCTCTGATTATAATCGGACGATCCGAGATAAAAAGGTTAGGAAGCCCAAATAATAAACCGATGATGTTTTAGGGATGTTTGGGGATGAACCGAATCCAACGGTGACGACTGTCGGGTTCGGGTTTGGGGGAGTTTCGGACATGCGCGAAAGGGTCGATGCACTGTGCAAAGAGGGGTCAGGTGAACGAGGTCAAGTGTGTGGTTGGACTGAGAAGAGAGAGGAGGAATGCAACCCGGCAACCATTTCTGGAGACCGGAAACGTCCGACGATAGACCGACTATAATGCCGCTATAGTTAACCGTTGGGGCGTCAAACGGACTCCGAATACGATGAAACTTAGCAGGCGGTCTACCTACACTATAATAAGACCACATGCCGTACATTCTCCGCCACTTATAAAATACTATTTCGGACGTGTCGCGGGCGCGTGCGAGTGTGCCTGGGCTCAGAACGGACAACGAAGAGAACTGGGGGACCCGGACGGATGCAAGTTTTGAGAATATGATGATGCAATGCACATGATGACATGGCAAGATGCAACACGCAAGCGAATGACAAGGCAACAACAACGAATAACCGGAAGACACCTGGCGCGTTGGTCTCGGGGCGTTACAATACTCCACCAGTACAAGAGGATCTCGTCCCGAGATCTAAGGACGACACCGGAGAGAAGCAGAAAAGGAAGAGGAGAGGTAAACAAAGTTGCTTCTTTGACAAATGAGTGAGACCAAAGAACCTTGCGAGGTTGAACAAATTGAAAGAAGAATACAACGAAGATGAACAAAGTTGAAAACACTCTGTTAGAAAAGAGGAACAAGGAACATTACTAGAACCTTGTAGGTTGAAAGACATAAGAAAAAGGGTTCCAGTGGACAGGAAGTACATGCAAGCACTCCGGTAGAAACAAGATGTACAAAGAACGATAAAGATCAATTATGACAACACTCCAGTTGGAAATGGAAGGTAAAGAATGTGAGCTTGGGAAAATGAAAGCACTTGGATGAGAATTCCGTTAGAAGAGGAATGATAGCCACAACACTCCGGTTAAAACAAGATAGAGAAGGAATAAGAATGATTTAATTTGGACAACACTCCGACTGCAAATGGAAGGAACTGAACATGAATTTGACAAGATGAGAGGATACTAGATGACATCAACAACATACTACCTCCAGAACTATTGAAAGAATGGAACAAGGGGTAAGAAAGATCTCAGACAGCACTCCCGTTGAGAAGGAAGGCAAAACTTGATAAGATGAGAGAACTTGAATGAAAACACGACACTCCGGTTGAATGGATAAGCAAAAGGAAAGAACATGATCTTTGACAAAAAATGAGATGATGGGTCGGAGAGTGCAACATCACAATGCCTCCGGAAGAAATGAAAGAAATGAATTTACTGTACGGAGGAAAACAAGATCTTAAAAGAGCACGCTTACACAAAATGCTGGAACGGAGTTGTTGGATTATCAACAACGAAAGGGTAAGCTTGTTGTGGCCTTATGGAAAACATCTCAAAATTATGAGGTGACAACCTGCCACTCACAGGAAAAAAGATTTGATTGAGAGCACCAAAGAGATGACAAACTTCTTCCACGAAGATGATAAAGAGATAACTTGGATCATTGTTAAGCACCGCAATAACAACATTCCTTAGTGAAGGCTATAGGTGAAATATAACCGAATATAACTCCAATGAAGAGATTGATGGATTGAAAAGATGTCTTGAGCGAAGAGAAAATGATGGATTTAGATTTGTCACTCTTGAAAAACTTGTGAATCAAGAAACACGAAGGGAAATTATCAACAATGACATAACCCACCTCAAAAGATAAGATAGAAAGAATTGCACTTCGGAATGCAAGATGAAGAATACTTGAAGTATAGCTTGGCGGATCATCGCTTCGAGAGAAATCTTGACGAACAATTGAAGAATGAAAAGAATCCTTGACGAACCACCATGTAGAGCCTCCATGAAGAACTCCGGTAATAAAAAGGATGATAAAAAGAAAGAGAAGTTGAAAACACAAGCTGAAGCCTTGCGATGATTTAGATGGAGCTTAGGGGTGATATACTTGAGAGAGCTTGGAGCTCCAGGAAAAGAAAAGATGAAACAATTGAAACTGAGAATTTTTTTCATGAACCTCCGGAATAAGGAATTGAATTTACTCGATGAAACAAGAATAAGAATTACATTATGCTCATCCTTCACCAATTAAATTGATGACAAGCAATGGATTTGGCATACTACTTATTCTCGTAGAAAGGATTAAGAGAGATATAGCGCAAACTTGGGAAGGTCTTCAACGAACCACCGGTAGGACTTGGAAACAACGAATGAATTGATATGAAAACGAAAGAAGAATAATCTTGAACAAACCACTGTAAGAATTGAAAAAGAATGAAGAAAAGATAAAGAAACACCGGGAAGAATTAGAGAATGAATGAAGATACTTGAGGGAATTTAGATACATGAGAACGAAGAGATCACGAGCTGATACGAGAATACTTGAATGATGCACTGGTATGATTTGGAGAACGAGAGCTGAAAGCTGGAATGAATAATTCTAAGATGATGGGCTCCGAAGAATCTAACTGAAAAGACTCCTGAATTTCTCCGGATGGGTGAAAAAATTCTCACAATTGGAAAAAATTATGAGAGGATGGCAACAAGGTTGAACTTCGTATCTTTGAAAGAATGGGTAAGATTTGGAGGAGAAACTATTCTTCAGTCTTCAACTGCTGAGAAAGACGACGAGAAACACCACCATGAATTGTTGAGGCACTTTGGAATGAAGAATAGAAAGGTTGAGCCAACGATGAGAATAATTTGAGAGATGTTGGAGAAATACATATGACTGATGACAATTCATTCTTACGTCAGCTTTGGAAGAATCTGAGGATAGCTCTGAGAAAATTAGAAGAGTCGGGTAAGATCCTGGGAAAAGACCTGTGGGTTAGGGCCCACTCAAAAGATACACCGTTGAATGATTTAAAAGAGAGATTACACCATTTGAATTAAATGGCTTGAATGAGATAACAATCTCAAAATAGCTTGAATGGATTAGGAAAGAAAACACGCATCTCCTGAGATATCTTCAGCACTCCAGAACAAATGAATAGCAAGAAGTGAATGATTAAGAGGTGCATCGGCATGAGAAGGCATTTGAAAACGAGGAAAGGATATGATCGACCAAGCTTGACTTGAATCCACCGGAGAAGAAAGAGAACAAATAGTGATAACTTGAAGCTCTGTTAGCACCTTCCTAAGAATCACTGGATAAGAACATTGGCAAAAAAGAATGAAGAGACTTCACATCAATAAAAAAGGATACTTGATTAAGAAGTCCGAGTCCTTGAAGAAAAATGGTGGGAGGGCGGGAAAAAACAAAGACAACTTGGGGCAGATGGAATGGATACCGTTGAGAAGAACTAATAATTGATCTTACGGATGGGGAGAATGATGGGATCGTCTCGAAAAGAAGCACGCTGGTTGGAAATAGAATTGGGATGACAATCTCGATAAAAAGAAGGATTAGTATCCCATAAAAATATGAGAACAAAGCTTAGGGAAGGTATTGTCGTGGTTCTAAGCCTGACAGTAGAATAGGGGGTAGGAATGTAGAGGCAAGATCCTAGCTATGGAGGAGTTGTACACGCGAGTTTTACGAGTTCAGGCTCTTCTCGGAGAAAGTAACAGCCCTACGTCTCGGAGCCCGGAGGCGGTCGACTAGATATATGCGTGTGAATTACAAAAGGTGCGAACCCTTGTCCCATAGGAGGGGGTGGCTTATATAGAGTGCGCCAGGACCCCAGCTCCCCTCCGTTACACAGGGTTCAATGTTCATAAAGGAGGAGCGTTACTGCTAACGTCCGGAGTAAAGTGCTATAAACGATTATTAAAGCTATGACTTAAATCACGACCGTTGCGGAGTGAGTGGCTTCACATTTTCTGGTGGTCGAGTGGTTGTTCGCATGGTCGAGTGTCTTCAAAGCTGTCAAGTGGAACATAACTTCATGGTCGAGTGGATGATGATCTCTCTTCGACTGCTTCTGGTTCTTTTAGAGATGTCCTTGGGGAGGGAATCTTGGACAGATCCATGACCCTACCCTAGGTACATAGCTTCTTCATTAGCCCCTGAATGGATCAGGGTTTGAGTGGGGAAGGAGTTAAGAACACTTCTGACTCATTCTTCGTGTTGTGAGTATAACTTGTTCTGGAGCCATGAACTGAGGAGACAATGCCAACTTCTTCTTCAATCGCCTTGGTCCATTCTTGGTTTTTGTCGAGTGAATTTTCATGGTAGAATTCCGAATGATAATGTAGAGGACGTTTTTAGTCTGACAGGTTGCTCTGCTCTCCGCGGATTTCGCGGGATTCGAATTTCGGGAAGCGCGCCAGACGGGCGGGGCCGTGGTAATCGGGATGGATTAGGCAAGTCTCCTCGATCTCCATGCCACCTTTGTCGCCACGTACTGCGCGCGCGACTATTGCGGGATTTGTTTAGATCGTCTGGGCCTACCAGTCAGTCACTCGGGGAACGACCTTATAAAAGGCACCAGACCGGGTCTCTGCCCCGTGCGCTCCATTCTCTTTTCTTCTTCCTTCGACCTCTCCGCCACGCTCGCTCCTGCTCTCGTCGCTGAACCCTCGCTCGAACTCGATCTCCCGTCATGGGAAAAGAGAAGACGGTGGCGCTGGAGCGCGCAAAGAAGGCAACCGCGAAGTCGAAGGGCAAGCGGACCAGCCGGGGCGGATCCTCGTCGAGATCCGGCCTGCCGTCGGGCTGGATCCAGGGCGACTGGATCCTCTTGATGATCAGCCAGGACGACCTCGACGACCTGGTGGAGGGGGGACTGATCCCCCACAAATCGGCGCGGCTCCCGGGGAACGAGACCGAGCCGCAGCCAAGGGAGGGTGAGTGCGTTCTCCTCACCACCCACGTTGATCGCGGGTTTTCTCTGCCTCCCCATCCTTTCTTTCGGGGCTTTTTGAACTTCTTTGGGGCTCAGATCCACCAGTTCACTCCAAACACCATAGTCTATCTGGCTGCTTTCGTGTCAATGTGTGAAAACTTCTTGGGCTGTCGACCGCACTGGGGTCTTTTCAAACACATCTTCACCTGCCGCTCCTAGTCGGTCAAAAAGGCCAATCCGAGTGATGAGAGGACGCACGTGATCCAGATGTGCGAGGGCCTGGGGATCCAGATGAGGAACAAGAGCACCTTCCCAGCAATGATCCTTCCCGACTCGGTCCGGGGCTGGCAGTCGACTTGGTTTTACTGTAAGGACCAGCCGACCCCGGGTCAGTCGACTGGACTTCCTCCCTTTTCTTTGGCTCGAGTGGAGAAGCCCTCCTCCCTGAAGGTGGTCCCAGAAGAGAAGGCGCAGGTCAAGGTGCTGGTCGAGCGGGTCGTCCAACTCGTCCGCGATGGGGTGACTGGGATGGACCTGTTGGAGGTCTTTCTTGGTCGATGCATCCAACCGCTTTAGGCTCGTGATCATCCGATGTGGATGTACTCTGGACTCGAGGACTCCACTCGGATCCACCCAGAGGACGTCAGCGAGGACATCTTGGAGAAGTGGCTGATGGGAATCACCAGCAACAAAGACAACCCCCGGGGGTCTAGGAGGGTGATTCCATTCGACCACTCATGCCAGCCGGAGCAGGTATGATTCTGTTTTACCAAGTATCTTTCCGATTCACTATGTGACACCTTGTTGATGGTCGATTGAATTTCTTCTGATCGTTGTCTTTTTAGGCCCTCATTGACATGTACTCGATGCCCAATGGAGTGCAGGAGGAAGACGTCAAGGAAGGAGCGAGCGGGGGCGAGAGCGGCGAGTGGTGCTCGGATGGCGAGGAGGACAAGGAGAGCTACAAATCGACTGAAGATGAAGAGGTCGACTCGCCTCCTCGCAGGGAGAGGAGATCCAAACATGCTCACGACCCGGTGAGCACTCCGGACCTGGTGACTGCGCCGACTGGGCAGTCTTCGAAGCGTCCCAGGACGTCTTCCCCAGCGCCGATTGAGAAGGCTCCGAAGCAGCCCAAGGTTGTGCCGCCTCCAGCGCCAAAAGCACCGAAAGCTACCTCCTCCAAACTGCCAAAAGCTCTGCCCAGGATCAAAGTGACCATCCCTACCATCTCCGGGTAATCATCTGACTTGTTTTTTTTGTGTCGACTCGAACAACAGAACATAACCGACTGGGTGCGGGTCCTTGCAGTGCTGCTACATCAGGAACCTCTTCTCTCCATTACCGAGATGAGGAGATGGAAGACGCGGTCACCTCCAACCCAGGTAAAAACTCTTATGATCTTGCTCTTGGCTACTCGGTCGATTGAATTCTAGCGGTTTACTTTAGAGTCGACTGATCTTCTCCGCAGCTCCGCCCAACGTCATCGATCTCCCAGATGACGATGAAGATGTGGCTCTTAGGCCCAGGAAGAATAAAAAGGCGACGGCCGGTAAGGCGTCTTAGCAGGGACCAACGACAACACCAACCGTCTATCAATCTGAAGATGCGGGCGGGGCCTTTGTAACCTTCGCTGTACCCTTGTCGAGTGAATGCCCCGCACCGTCGACTGTACCGGTGATTCCTTCAGTCGTCCCATCTCACGCCTCGGAGGTCCAAGCTGCTGCACCTGGGTCGTCTTCTCTCTTCTTCACCAGCTACCCCGTTCTGGACAACCAGCCGGAAGCGGCTGCGGAAGCCATCCGACAGGCTGACGTGATGATGGAGTGGATGAAGACGGTGCATGAGAATAGCCAGGCTGCCTACGATGCCAGCGCTGCTCTCCGGGCCAATGTCCAGGTAAGTAGACTTTTCGACTGCCCTTGTTCTACCAGGATATGCTACCCAAAATTTTTTCTTCTATACAATCTCCTGTTGTTTGCGTCAAATCAGTGCACCCACTAGGTGTTTTGTTGTCTTTGGTAGTTGCGTTCTTCCACTCGGTCTGGGTGAGTAGGATCTGAACCGGTGGGGGCACGCTAAGTGCACCCACTGAGTGTAGTCCCTGAGACCGCAGTCGACTGCTGGCAGTTGACTAGGGTCTGAGTTCTACCTTCCTTTCTTTTCTTCCACTCGACTCGAGCGGACCGGGCGAGTAGGATCTGAACCGGTGGGGGCACACTAAGTGCACCCACTGGGTGTAGTCCCCGAGACCGCAGTCGACTGCTGGAAGTCGACTGGGGTCTAAACAGTGTTTTTTTATACTCGATCTGGGCGGACCGATCGAGTGGGGTCTGAATCAGCGGGGGCACGCCAAGTGCACCCGCTAGGTGTAGCCCACGAGACCGCAGTCGACTGTGTGCGGTCGGCTGGGGTCTAAGTGAACTTCTTTAATTTTTATCCACTCGGAAGTGAACGACCTTTGATCTTGTCGATTGACACGTCTTTTGCCTTCTGCAGAAGTCTTGTACTCTCATTTCCAAGTTTACTGAACTTGAGGAGAAGCAGAGGCAACTCAACCTCGACTTGGAGTTGGCCCAGCAGAATCTGAAGAAAGCTCAAGACGAAGCTGCTGGTATGGAAGGTGACTGCTTGTCGACTGTTTTTTTAAACATTTCTTCGAGCTCTTGTCTGATCCGATTGCTTATTTTGCAGAGAAAATGAAGTTGGCTCTGGAGAAGAAGGACTCGGACTTCGCCGCTGCACAGAAAGAAGCCCAAGACAAAACTGCCCTTGCAGACCGGAAGCTGGCTTCAGTCGAAACAATGGAAGGGGAGGTGACCAAGCTAAAGTCCTGTCTCAACGAGTCTAACCGAGAGGTGACTCGTCTGAAGAAGGACAGAATTACTCTGAATGAAAAGCTGGAGTCTGCGGTCCACAAGAGGAATGCCACGGAGGCTTATTTGAGAACTCTCGCCAAGAAGCTTTATCTTATGCTGGAAGGTATTTCTTTTAGACCGACTGTGTTGATGCTTGCGAACGGATCCTATCCGATCGACTCACTAATTTTCGGCTGCAGAATTCTGCCAAGACTTTGACGAGGAAACTGGAAAGGTCGAGACGGGTCTGGACCCTATCGCTTCTCCAGTTTGCGATGAAACTGCAATGAACGTTCTCCGACTGGAGTCTCATGTCGCCAGCGTCACAAGCTACCTCGCGCGCCCAAAGGAGGCAGTCTCACGAGTCGACTCATTGCTCTGGACAAGGGCGACACTTCAAAATGACCTGGAATCCCTGATGGCTCGACTCAACGAGATCCCTGACCGAGTGCAGGAATGGAAGAAGTCCTCCACCCAGTGTGGTGCTGACGTGGCGCTATCTTTGGTGCGAGTCCACTGCAAGGAAGCTCGTGAAGACAAGCTGGCGGCGATCAAGGTCGCTAACACCAAAAAGCATGACTTCCAGTCCTTCATGGAGACCTTCATCGGTGCTGCCACTCGGATCGCGGATGGGATCGACCTGGACGAATTCGTCGAGCCTGCCAGCCCTCCTCCTGCCGAGTGAACAAACTTATGAGAATTGAATCTGCTTTAAATTCGCCTTGGAATGCCGAGTGGTTGCTGTAACCATTAAACTCCTTCGGGCTTTGCGCTCGAATACTTTTGGTTTGCTGCTTGGAACCTTAGGATTTATCCGAATTTGGTTTATTTCCGAGTATGCTTGCGTTTTGCCTTCAAGTGGACTTTGTTCTCTGCTCGGAATAGTCTTTGCGCCGGAGACGCAGTTCTGAGATGGCGACTCCAGTCGACCTGCGCTTCGTCGCCCTTGTAGATAGGGATGGAGCGCACATTGTACTTGTGGCGTGTCCCGAAGGAGGAGGTTGCAGTTGACCTGCACCTCGTCGTCCTTGCGGATAGGGATGGAGCTCACGTTGTACTTATGGCGTAGCTCCAAAGGGGAAGGTTGCAGTCGACCTGCACCTCGTCATCCTTGCAGATAGGGATGGAGCGCATGGTGTACTTGTGCCGTAGCTCCGAAGGAGAAGGTTGCAGTCGACCTGCACCTCGTCATCCTTGCGGATAGGGATGGAGCGCACGTTGTACTTGTGCCGTAGCTCCGAAGGAGAAGGTTGGAGTCAACCTGCACCTCGTCGTCCTTACGGATAGGGATATGTTTCAAAGTTAGGCGAGTACTGGACTGCAGCTAAGCCTCCGAGTGGGAGGGATGCTCTCCACTCGGTAGGATTTTACAAACTTAGGCGAGTACTGGACCGTAGCTAAGCCTCCGAGTGGGAGAACTTAGGCGAGCACTGGACTGCAGCTAAGCCCCCGAGTGGGAGGACTGCTCTCCACTCGGTAGGATTTTTCAAACTTAGGCGAGTGCCGGACTGCAGCTAAGTCTCCGAGTGAGAGAACTTAGGCGAGTACTGGACTGCAGCTAAGCCCCTGAGTGGGAGGGCTGCTCTCCACTCGGTAGGATTTTACAAACTCAGGCGAGTACTGGACCGCAGCTAAGCCTCCGAGTGGGAGAACTTAGGCGAGCATTGGACTGCAGCTAAGCCCCCGAGTGGGAGGACTGCTCTCCACTCGGTAGGATTTTTCAAACTCAGGCGAGTACTGGACCGCAGCTAAGCCTCCGAGTGGGAGAACTTAGGTGAGCACTGGACTGTAGCTAAGCCCCCAAGTGGGAGGACTGCTCTCCACTCGGTAGGATTTTTCAAACTCAGGTGAGTACTGGACCGCAGCTAAGCCTCCGAGTGGGAGAACTTAGGCGAGCACTGGACTGCAGCTAAGCCCCCGAGTGGGAGGACTGCTCTCCACTCGGTAGGATTTTTCAAACTTAGGCGAGTCCCAGACTGCAGCTAAGTCTCGGAGTGGGGAACTTAGGCGAGTACTGGACTGCAGCTAAGCCCCCGAGTGGGAGGATTTCTCTCCACTCGGTAGGATTTTTTCAAACTTAGGCGAGTGCTGGACTACAGCTAAGTCTCCGAGTGAGAGAACTTAGCCGAGTACTGGACTGCAGCTAAGCCCCCGAGTGGGAGGATTGCTCTCCACTCGGTAGGATTTTTTCAAACTTAGGCGAGTGCCGGACTGCAGCTAAGTCTCCGAGTGAGAGAACTTAGCCGAGTACTGGACTGCAACTAAGCCTCCGAGTGGGAGGATTGCTCTCCACTCCGTAGGATTTTTTCAAACTTAGGCGAGTGCCGGACTGCAGCTAAGTCTCCGAGTGAGAGAACTTAGGCGAGTACTGGACTGCAGCTAAGCCCCCCGAGTGGGAGGATTGCTCTCCACTCGGTAGGATTTTTTCAAACTTAGGCGAGTGCCGGATTGCAGCTAAGTCTCCGAGTGAGAGAACTTAGGCGAGTACTGGACTGCAGCTAATCCCCCGAGTGGAAGGATTGCTCTCCACTCGGTAGGACTTTTTCAAACTTAGGCGAGTGCTGGAATGCAGCTAACTCTCCGAGTGAGAGAACTTAGGCGAGTACTAGACTGCAGCTAAGCCCCCTGAGTGGGAGGATTGCTCTCCACTAGGTAGGATTTTTTCAAACTTAGGCGAGTGCCGGACTGTAGCTAAGTATCAGAGTGAGAGAACTTAGGCGAGTACTGGACTGCAGCTAAGCCCCTGAGTGGAAGGATTGCTCACCACTCGATAGGGTTTTCTTTCAAACTTAGGCGAAACGGATTCGCAGCTAAGCCTCCCGAATGAGAGGCTTGCTCGTCACTCGGTAGGATTTTCTTTTGAACTTAGGTGAAACAGATTCGCGGCTAAGCCTACCCACTGGGGGATTTCAAAGGTAAATAAGAACAACAACAACAATCGTATGAGAGGACTGTAAAGCTCTTGTCTTTGGTAAGCAAATTAC
Organism: Triticum urartu; assembly: GCF_056163025.1. Taxonomy (NCBI): domain Eukaryota; kingdom Viridiplantae; phylum Streptophyta; class Magnoliopsida; order Poales; family Poaceae; genus Triticum; species Triticum urartu. Next base: position 553,988,230 of record NC_141875.1, on the reverse strand, counting down.
AAAGGTGTTTCTTATTACATTTTATTCGAACGAGTGCTTAAGTATAAAAGGGGCGGAGCAGCTCCGCGTTCCAGGCTCGTGGCTCGTCCTTCTGATGCTCAACACTATAAAGATGGTATGCTCCATTGTGGAGAACTTTGGTGACCATGAAGGGGCCTTCCCAAGCCGGGGCGAGCTTGTGTGGTTTCTGTTGATCCACTCGAAGAACCAGGTCTCCTTCTTGGAAGGCTCGACCTCTCACATTTCTGGCGTGGAATCGACGCAAGTCTTGCTGATAGATGGTCGACCGTATCAAGGCCATCTCTCTTTCCTCCTCTAGGAGATCGACTGAATCTTGCCAGGCCTACTCTACTTCTTCTTCGGAGAAAAGCTCGAATCGGGGTGCATTGTGGAGCAGGTCACTTGGTAGAACAACTTCGGCTCCATAGACCAAAAAGAAAGGAGTTCGTCCAGTCGACCGGTTGGGAGTTGTCCTCAAACCCCACAGAACTGACGGAAGTTCATCGACCCAAGCACCTGCTACGTTTTTGAGATCACGCATCAGTCGGGGTTTTAATCCTTTGAGAATTAGGCCATTGGATCTTTCTGCTTGTCCATTCGACTGCGGGTGAGTGACTGAAGCATAGTCGACTCGTGTGCCTTGAGAAGCGCAAAAAGCTCTAAACTCATCTGGATCGAAATTCAATCCGTTGTTAGTGATGATGCTGTGGGGGACTCCATATCTGAATGTCAATTCTCTGATAAAACTGACGGCGATGCTGGCTTCAAGATTCTTGATAGGTTTAGCTTCGATCCATTTGGTAAACTTGTCGACTGCAATGAGCACATGAGTGAAGCCGCTCCTACCAGTTCTCAGTGGTCCAACCATATCCAGTCCCCAAACAGCAAAGGGCCAGACGAGGGGAATGGTCTTCGGGGCTGACGCTGGCTTGTGAGACATGTCGGAGTAAAACTGGCAGCCTTCGCATCTGTCGACTATATCTTTCGCCATTTCATTTGCTCGTGGCCAATAGAATCCGGCTCGGTATGCTTTAGCCACGATGGCCCGAGAGGACGCATGGTGACCACAGGTCCCCGAGTGGATGTCATTGAGGATCATTCGACCTTCTTCTGGCGTTATGCATTTCTGACCGACTCCAGTCACGCTTTCCCTGAACAACTGTCCTCTTATCACAGTAAAGGCCTTGGATCTATGGACGATCTGCCGAGCCTCTTCTTCGTCTTCTAGGAGTTCTTTTCTGAGGATGTACGCAATGTACGACACTGTCCAGTCGGGTGTGATGACCAGAACCTCCATGATCAGGTCTGAAAGTGCTAGTGATCGACTAGAGGGGGGGGTGAATAGGCGATTTTTATGAAAGTCTTCAAAACATGGAAGTTTCGAAGACAAGCGATAGAAATAAACCTATTACCATGCAGCGGAAGGTAGACTACACTAAGCAAGCCATAGTCAAGTATTCAATGAAGTGAAAGCACAATGACTAATAGCAGCTAGGAAGTATAGATCAGGTAGGAAGATAGTGTGAAGCCAATCAGAACAATCAGTTACTCAGTGAAGACAAAAGATAATGCAATCATACAATGACTTCACCAAGGCCAACAGTAAGTAAAGGAATGGGAAGGACGAAACCAGTGACTCGTTGAAGACAATGATTTGTTGGACCAGTTCCAGTTGCTGTGACAACTGTACGTCTGGTTAGGGAGGCTGAGATTCAACTCAGAAGACCGCGTCTTCACCTTATTCCCCTTGAGCTAAGGACACCCAGTCCTCGCCCAATCACTCTGGTAAGTCTTCAAGGTAGACTCCCAAACCTTCACAAACTTTGTTCACCGGCGATCCACAATGACTCTTGGATGCTCAGAACGCGATGCCTAACCGGCTGGAGGATTCACAGTCCTCAAGTGTAATAAGTATTCAGATCACACAGACAGGAAGACTTAAGTGATGCCTAACACTCTTTGGCTCTGGGTGGTTAGGGCTTTATCCTCGCAAGGAATTCTCTCTCAAAGGCTTCGAGGTGGGTTTCTCTCAAACAACAAAAGCCGTACACTAACTCTGAGCAGCCAACCGTTTATGGTTGTAGGGGGTGGGCTATTTATAGCCACTAGGCAACCCGACCTGATTTGTCCGAAATGACCCTGGGTCACTAAGGAACTGACACGTGTTCCAACGGTCAGATTTCAAACACACGCGGAAACTTTACTTGGGCTACAAGCAAAGCTGACTCATCCAGCTCTGGATAAGATTTGCTCTCATTGGCTTCGCTCGAGACATAGGATTTTGGTTGAGCATCACTTCAGTCACTCTGACTTTGTTCACTTGGACCCCACTTAACAGTACGGTGGTTCCTATGACTCAACAAAGAAGAAAAGGAGACAACGAAACAACTAAGTCTTCGCGTCCCATAGTCTTCACACAATGTCTTCTCTTGTCATAGTCTTCAATGTGAATATCTTCACATACCACCATTGTCTTCAATATCTTCATACATTTTTAGGGGTCATCTCCGGTAGATAAACCGGATCAATGAGGGACTACTACCTGTGTTATCCTACAATTCTCACAAACACATTAGTCCCTCAACCAGGTTTGTCGTCAATACTCCAAAACCAACTAGGGGTGGCACTAGATGCACTTACAATCTCCCCCTTTTTGGTGATTGATGACAAACTGGTTGAAGTTTTCAACGGGGATAAAAGTATGTGAAATGTAAAGGATTTAGGTATTGTCTTCATAAGTGGCAAAGGCTCCCCCTGAAGATGTGCATTTAAGTAATTTGCTTTTGGAATGCAAATGCACATGGTAGGTTGTATTTGTGGAGATCCTCTTCAACTTATGACGACAATTCATCATGCATGAAAAGTATGTGAAGATAATGACATGCATAATGAAAAATGGACGTCTGCAGAATGACCTAAGTGCGGAAGTTATCATCGCACATGCGGAATTTATCATCGCATCACAGAATAGCAAATAAGTAGCAGACGACCATCGAGTTTAAGTGTTACAACTCAAAGAACCAAATGTATCAAAAAGCGAGAGTTGTAAACACTAGGCAAATATAAAACCACCGCCCATATGGACCCGCTTGAAGACTATCAAACTCATATGCTTCTCCCCCTTTTGTCAGTAAGGACCAAAAAGGTTTGAAGACATAGAGCACCTACTCGTTCCCATGAGGAGTTGGTGAAGCAGCAGGGTTGTCGGTGTTGGTTGGCGGGGTAGACGAACTTGGTGCAGTGTTGATTCGCGCTGAAGGTGGTGAAGTAGCATCGTCTTCATCATCGATGACACGTGCATTCACTATTGCAGCAAAGGAGGAGAACTCAGAGTCTTCAAGAGACAGAGTACGCCGCAGCACAGTCCTTCTCGGAGGTGTTGAGTCAAACTTGAAGCGTTCATAGAAGCCATCATCTTCAAGATCATCTTCAGAACACATAAGCGTCAGCCCTTTCCATGTACGCCGACAAGTTTCATGGGCGACAAAGGCATTCTTGGTGGCAAGGTTGCGAATCCTGTTTACGTTCACCAAGAGGCTTTGCATTTGGCGCTTCAGCCAGTCATGATGCTTATCCTATTTCTGATGAAGGGCAACTAGAAGCTCTCGGTCATTGAGAACACGAGATCGCTTCTTAGGCCGTTGTGCAATGGTGCTTTCAGTGGATTTAGTGAGGGCACGATGAGGTGCACGGGTAGTACCAGCCAGAGGATAAACACGAGTGACTGCTGGGACTCCTTCAATGTGTTGTGAGAAGCTTTGATTATCAGCATTTTGAAGACTAAGGGGTTCCTTGGCAGGCTCTGGATAATGGCTTCAACTGACATATCGACGTCAGGCAGAAAAATCAGATGATTGCGAGCAGAGGGCTGATAGGTGACAGTTGGGTGTAGTTTGATCAGACGCATAATCCATGGAGTGTAAAACTTCAAGCCAAAGAGATCAGATCCTGAAGCAGCAAGTTGGCGGATGAAGAAGTCTTGAGCATTAAAGCTTTTGTCGTGAAGAATATGGAAGACCAAAGTCTTCATTGCACCTTCAAGCTTTGCACGTGGAGAATGTCCTTTGATGGGCCAGAGAGTTCGCCTTATAATGTGATAGATAGTACGTGGCAGATACTCAAGGTCTTCAACAAAGAACTCCTTAGGATATTCAGCATCGGGAGGCAAAGGCTTCATCATGCTAAGCATCTGACTCATGTTAGGTCCAGGCTTGTGAAAAATGCTTTCCATAGCAGCATGGTGAAGCTGACAACCAGGTTCATAAAGATCACCTGGAGTGGGCAGGCCAGTGAGCTCAATGACATCAAAGGCTTTGGCTTCATGATGAACATTGCCTGTCATCCACTCAAGGACCCAAGTCTTCGGATCCCTGTTGTAGCCACAAATATGAAGAATGGCATAGAATTGGAGCAGCAATTCTTCGTTCCAGTGCTCCTTGTCAATGACGAACTACAACAAGCCAGACTCTCTGGAGCAATCCAGCGCTTCTTCCAAACAGGGCAGACCAGTTATGGCTTCAGTGTCAAGACGCATATGTGGAAAAATGCGACCTTGATTGTATAAGATGCATGAGTAATAACTGCGCTGCTGATAGCTCCAGAACCGATCAGAAGATATTCTTGCCTTAGAGTAGGGGTTCTTGGCGCTATTAAAGAAGGTGTTATGTGCTTTGAAGCCATTGATATTGAATGATCCGGGTGCAGATGCAGTGCCTGGAAACCTAGGCAGCCTTGGCATTGGCTTCTGAACCTGAGGCCTGCGCTCGACGTGATAGTCAAATTGGGGACCAGCAGCAGGTGGAGGAACAAGAAGAGGCCATTTGACAGTGATAAGCTGGCCATAGTTGTATGCTTGCTCGATAGTATGTGGTCTTGGTGGCGGAACAGGAGCAGTGGTATCAATAGAGGCGTCAGGCTGCACATCTGTTGCAGGTGCATCATTGGCTTCATTGGCTTCTGGCACAGTGTTTGGTGCAGGCTCCACATTGTCTTCAGCCATGACCACGTCATTGGCTTCAGTGGTGTTAGTGGTGGCAGCCTCAGGATTCTCAACCTCCACTTGAGGAGCTGGAAGGTCGGGCACCGACACGTTCACTTCAGGAACAACTTCTTCAGTGATGGGGGGAGTAGGGACACGTTCTTCTGCTTGTTTTTCTTCGGCTGATGCAGCCGGATTGTCTTCAGCAACTTTAGCTTCAGACTCGGAGACATTCACAGTAGGAGTGGCTTCTGGGAACACCTGACATGCAACAGATTGGTGGTGCACTTCTCCTTCTGGAACGCTCGAAAGAGGGACTTGGGGCCTTGGGCCTTTGCGAAGCCTGCGTAACGCTAGCGACGCCTGTGGAGATGGAGTTGGCTGGGCCTCAAATTCATCATCTTCTTCTTGCATTGGTGGGGTGATTTGTTGTTGGGGAGTACTCGGGGTGTCTTGTTGTTGTGGGTGATCAGCCCATGATGCATCCTGAGCAATTGGCATAAGAGGACGACCAATGCTGATGAGTTCGCTGTTCGTGAGAACATGCGATGATACCAAGTTGTGCTCAATCTGAGGAAGAACTACATCATCTTCAACATTGTCATGGTGACCAATGTCTTCAGCAGCGGTGGGGTCAACTACTGGAATGTCTTCAGCTTCAGGAGCCTCTGTGGAAGCAGGCTCATGAACTACCATCTGTCGTTCTTGATGCGAAGAGTCAGGACGAGCAACCGAGATGGGCTCGACAACAAGGGGCTTTGTGGGAGCAGCCCGATCTTTCTTGGTTTTGCGCTTCTTCTTGGAGGGAACGACATCAGAAGCTTCAGGATTTTTCCTCTTTCTGGCTTCAGCCTCGGCAGCCTTTGTCTTCTTCAGTTCTGAAACGGTTGACTTGACCTTTGGCTTCGAGCCGGACATGCTGCTTGGGAAGACAATGCGAGGTTCTTCCCGCCTTGAAGGTGCAGATTTGTCAGTCGATGGCTTCTTCTTCTTTGAAGCCATTCTGGGGTCGATGCCAGGACGCCCAAGAGCCTTCCGCTTCTCAGCTTCATTGTAGGCTTGCACACACTTGTCAGCCAGACTCGTCATGCGCTCACGAGAACCTTTAGCTTCTTCTCGTTTCTTGAGAAAAGCTTCCTTGAGCTCGTGCAGCATAACCTTGAAGTTTTTGACATCTTGCACGCTGAGCTTTGCCATGTGCTTCTTGAACTAAGCTTTCTCATAGTCGATCTTTTGCTTCAGTTCAACGATACGCTGAGCTAGAGCTAGCTCAGAAGCAATGGCGCCAGTGAAAAAGACGCTGAGGCCAATTGGAAGTTGCAGATCGTCAAAGCTGAGATTGGGGGTTTCAAACCACTCATCAATGAAGTTGTGGATGACTGCCACGTCAAAGAGAGGCAAATCATTGAAGATTTCTGCTTCTTCCTTTCTCTTAATCAGTTGCTCAAGAGCGTCATCTGCAAGATCTTCATCACTGGATAGATCAATGTGTTCGTCTCGCAGAATGGCAGCAGGGGTCAATGCCTGATCAGTATTATTTTTCATCTCCGTCTTCTTGGAGATACGTGATAGATCTTCAGACTGCACACTGTCTTCAGGAGGTGCAGTAGCCAGTGGCTTCGCACGTGAAGCTTTTGGAGGAGCAGCTGACTTTGAAGCTTTAGCCTTCTTTTGCTTCTGTGGCTTTGGAGTAGGAGCTGGGGCTTCATCAGTGTCGGCATCATCATCAGAATGATCCACTTTGGCACCTTGAATAGAAATGTGAGTGATAAGGCCATCAAGGTTGTAGAAAGGTCCGATGATATTGGGTTCAGCATCGCGTGTGCCGTCAGCCCGGGGAGTAGAAGGACCAAGGTTGAATTCTAGTCCCAATGACTTCTTGTTTTCCTTGGCCGATGCCTTTGCATGCTGGAAGTTGCGCTTGAAGAGATTATCATCACGACACCAGAGCAGTGATGATGGGTCGGCATTTTCAGGCCGTGGTCCACGGACCATACAGGGATAGAAACCCTGAGCAATAGCTTCAGCTCTGGTCTTGGGTGGAAGGCTTCGGAAGAGAATTTCACCCCAAGGACTCTTGATGGCATTCTTCTCAGCATACTCCTGGGTCACAAACTTGTATTTAAACCATTGTTCGGCCCAATATCTTCGAATCCATTGGATTCATGTCTTGCGCTGATTGTAATCCTCTTCTGGATCTGTCTTGTACTGCTCTGAGAGGCCATCAGGCAGATCTCTTGATGTTCCCCCTCGACGCTGTCTGCCACCCTTCCTTGCTGATTTCTCTATAGCCATGAACTTCAAACTGAATGTCTTCAACACGTTCAAAGGCTTCAAAGGCTTCCGCTTGCTGGTCAAACAGGAACTGGCTTCGGGAGAGTTAATGTGATGCTGTAAGAATTCTGCAAACAAATGCAGACTATGAGAACCAAGGGATTCTCCCACGGACATGTACCTATGACAGCATTAGAGATGCGAGGGAAGGGGAGAGGTCATATGCATTCTCAGAAGATTTTGAAGATAAATCAGTTTGAAGACATTGACCTCATGGTGCGAAGACATTCACTGATGTGTTTGAAGTTGGTTCCAGATTTGTACGAATCTAGGAATAGGTACAAGTGAGGAATCTAACTCGTTATGAAGCTTAAGTGAATATACTAGGCATTATATGAGATGCAGACAGGATAGATCTAACATTGAGTAGGCAAAAACCACTTTCTGTAAACAGGATGAATCTTTTAGGATAAAAAGGATGGTAAAAAGAGAGTTTTATTTACCACAGGATGAACTGCTAGATGGGAAGAGTAGGAGACCGAGCAGTTCAATCCACCGTGCCCTAACTTGGCGACGGAGGACACCTACGGCGGCGGCGGAGAGGACGATGACCGCGGCTGGCGTGAGGACGGCGTCGGTGAAGTCGCGGCAGCTAAGCACTTCGTCGCCGGCGTCGTCGAGAGCTAGCGGTGGCGCTAGGGTTTTGACGAGGTGAAGAGGTGGAAGAAGGTTTTCTTGACCGCAGGGGACATGTATTTATAAGGAAGTATGCGGCACAGTGTAATTACACAGGTGCCCCTGGCGGTTCACATCTGAGGGACACGTGGCAAGCATGCAACATAATCGGAGTTGTCCCACGTTCCCACGCCCGCCCGAACTGTCGGATGGTCGTTCCAGCTTCTCTCGATTTCAGGCAATAAGGATAGAGCATTTAAAACAGACTTAATGTTTGTCTCTGTATCTTCTGCTGACAAGGACGCAGAGAAGACATTTGATAGTTTCAATAGAATGCATATGATTTGGACAGATAGAGTTTGAGATAGAAAGCATAGAGAGATTAGGGTCCGATCACATTCACTTAGTTCAAAAGATTCAACAAGGAAGACGTAGCTATAAGTGAATGCTGTAGAGGACAGAACACTAATATGTATATATCAGAAGACAATCAAATCAACATAGTGAAGATAATCATGAAGACAAGTTGAAATTGAAGACAAACCAAATGTGAAGACATAGCAAATGTAACGCCATGAGTAAAACACTTCAAACAGAAGAATTTTGTGGTGGCGTTACCCATCGTATAGGAAGTATTAGACCCAGACACGGCGCACAATTATCGTGGCGCTCCGAAGTCAAATTCCACGTTAATGTATTCACACTCAGAATGTAAGTCTTCATTGATTGAAGATATACTTTACTTCGTGTGTTGCACATCTATGTCATCAACATGCTTAAGTGTTAGGATGTGTGCCTGATCACAGGACATTTGAGGATTCCAAGATATTTAGCTCACACCGTAACTTGCAAAACCTCTTCTCATCCAAAGGCTTGGTCAAGATATCTGCCAATTGCTCTTCGGTGTTGACATGTATGATATCAATATCTTCCTTCATAACATGATCTCTGAGAAAGTGATGACGAATTTCAATGTGCTTTGTCTTCGAGTGCTGAACTGGGTTGTTGGCAATCTTGATGGCGCTTTCGTTGTCGCAGTAGAGTGGCACTTGCTTCAGATGAATGCCATAGTCTTTGAGTGTTTGCTTCATCCATAGAAGCTGAGCGCAGCAAGATCCAGCAGCAATGTATTCAGATTCAGCAGTGGAGAAAGATACACAGTTCTGCTTCTTTGAAGACCAACATACAAGTGATCGTCCCAGAAAATGAAATGTGCCTGATGTAGACTTGCGATCCACCTTGTCACCAGCATAATCAGCATCCGAAAATCCAACCAGATCAAACTCTGAGCCCTTTGGATACCATAATCCTAGTGTTGGGGTGTGAGCCAAATATCTGAGAATTCGCTTCACAGCTAAGTGATGCGATTCCTTTGGTGCCGCTTGGAACCGGGCCAATCTGGCCTAGATGCACATAAATAAAGCAAGGAATCAATCATGGAGCGGTATACCTTTTGATCGAACTCTTTACCATTGTCGTCAGGACCCAGATGATGTTTGGCTGGCATTGGTGTCATGAAGCCTTTGCAATCTTGCATCCCAAATTTCTTCAGGCAATCTTTGAGGTATTTCTCTTGAGATATAAAGATGCCGTTGCGTTGCTAACGTATTTGAAGACCAAGGAAGAACTTCAGCTCACCCATCATGGATATCTGATATTGCTCTTGCATCATATATCCAAACTCGTCACTGTATTTCTGATTGGTGCAGCCGAAGATAATGTCATTCACATATATTTGGCACACAAATAGTTCACCATCATATGTCTTCGTGAAGAGAGTGGGGTCGAGGGAACCGGGTTTGAAGCCTTTGCTCTTCAGGAAGTCTTTGAGTGTGTCATACCAAGCCCGAGGGGCTTGTTTGAGGCCATACAGTGCCTTGTTGAGCTTGTACACCATGTCAGGATGTTTTGGATCTTCAAAGCCAGGCGGTTGTGCAACATACACTTCTTCTTCAATCTTGACATTGAGAAAAGCGCTCTTCACATCCATTTGATACAAAAGAATGTTATGATGATTTGCATAGGCTAGCAGTATGCGTATGGCTTCAAGCCTAGCCACAGGAGCAAATATTTCATCGAAGTCAATCCCTTCAACTTGAGTGTATCCTTGAGCAACGAGACGAGCTTTGTTTCTGACAACTTGACCATGCTCATCTTGCTTGTTGCGATATATCCATTTAGTGCCTATTATATTGTGCTTACGAGGATCAGGACGCTTAACCAGTTCCCATACATTATTCAACTCAAACTGTTGAAGCTCTTCTTGCATAGCTTGAATCCATTCAGGTTCCATGAAGGCTTCATCAACTTTCTTGGGTTCAGATATTGAGACGAATGCGAAGTGCCCATAGAAATTTGCTAGCTGTGTTGCCCTTGAACGAGTGAGTGGACCTGGTGCATTGATGCTATCAATTATTCTCTCAATCTGTACTTCATTTGCAACACGAGGATGTACAAGACGAAGATTTTGCTCTTGCTGATCATTGTCATCGTTAGAAGGATTGTCTTCAGACTGAGCATTGTCTTCAGGTTGATCGGGTGCGGAGATGATAAGTTCCTCTTCAGGCTGAGCTTCAGATGGTATGATTTCTCCAGTTCCCATAAGTTTGATTGATTCACTGGATGGAACTTCATCTAGCACATTTGGCAGGTGCTCTCTTTGCGAGCCGTTAGTCTCATCGAACCGCACATCCACAGTTTCAACCACTTTATAGTGAAAGAGGTTGAAGACTCTGTAGGAGTGCGAATCCTTTCCATATCCAAGCATAAAACCTTAATGTGCTTTCGGTGCAAATTTTGAAGTGTGATGTGGATCCTTGATCCAACACCTGGCACCATAAACTCTGAAGTAACTGACATTTGGCTTCTTGCCAGTAAGGAGCTCATAGGATGTCTTGTTGAGAAGCTTGTGAAGATAAACACAGTTGATGATATGGCATGCAGTATCAATGGCTTCAGGCCAGAATTTTCTTGGAGTCTTGTATTCATCAAGCATCGTCCGGGCCATCTCAATAAGTGTTCTGTTCTTGCGTTCCACGACGCCATTCTGCTGCGGCGTGTACGGAGCTGAGAATTCATGTGTGATGCCCAAGGTATCCAGATACGTATCTAGGCCAGTGTTCTTGAATTCAGTGCCATTATCACTTCTGATGTGCTTGATCTTGACGCCATAGTTGTTCATGGCTCGATTGGCGAAGCATCTGAAGACATCCTGTACTTCAGTCTTGTAGAGGATTATATGCACCCAAGTATATCTTGAATAATCATCAACAATGACAAAGCCATAGAGACAAGCAGTAGTAGTAAGAGTTGAGTAATGAGTGGGACCGAAAAGGTCCATGTGGAGCAGTTCGAAGGGTTGAGTCGTTGTCATGATTGTCTTCGAGGGATGCTTGGCCCTCGTCATCTTTCCTGCTTCACAGGCACCGCATAAGTGATCCTTCTTGAACTTGAAGCCCTCGATGCCTATGACATGCTTCTTTCTTGCAAGAGTGTGCAAGTTCCTCATGCTAGCATGCCCTAGCCTCCGATGCCAGAGCCAGCGTTCTGAAGCTTTTGCTAGAAGACATACGGCAAGTTGTGGTCCTGCTGAGAAATCTACCATGTACAAATCATCTTTCTGATACCCTTCAAAAACTAGAGACTTGTCAGATTCCATTAGAACAAGGCAACGATATTTTCCAAACATCACAATCATGTTTAAATCACAAAGCATTGAGACAGACATTAAGTTGAAACCAAGGGATTCAACAAGCATGACTTTATCCATGTGTTGATCCCTTGAGATTCCAACTCTACCTAGACCCAATACCTTGCTTTTACCAGTGTCAGCAAATGTGATGTGACTGTTGTCAGATGGACGTAAGGTTGAGTCCATAAGAAGACTTCGCTTGCCAGTCATGTGATTAGTACACCCACTATCAATAATCCATTTTGAAGCAGCTGGTGTCGTACCCTACAGTGAAGTTAGGGGGATAGGCTTCACGAAGAGAATTGTGAAGCATAAACATTTGATGAGCAAGTGGATTATGAAAGCTTAGATCAAGGTTAGGACTGATAGGGCAAGTAGCAAGCGACTCAGGAACAAAATACATAATAAGACCATTTGGGCATTTGATCTTGCGCCCTACAAGATGTTTAAGGTCCCCAGCAATAGCTTCAGACGATTTTGGTTTTCGGCTGGAGACCTTTCCCTGCAAAAAGAGAGTTAAGCTTTCTTAGCCACCCACATCTTCAAGGGTGGCTTCGAAGCAATGAGTCTAAGTGCATCATCTGAGAACTTTGGCTTTGGAGCCCTAGCAAAAAGTCTTGTAGGTGGACAATAGTACTCATAAGAATAAGCAGAGTAGTTCTTGGTCTTATAAACATGGCGGTTTGATGAAACGCGCTCATATTCATAGGCCCGAGTAAGGTTTCCCTGCAAAACATTTGCGTTAGTGCGACTCAGGTGAGTCCTCTGTCTGTATGAAGCCTTTGGACCGTATGAAGCCTGTGGTCTGGGTTTGTCTTCTTCATGTGTGGTGTCATGACGACATTCATAGGAAGATTCTCCAAACATCTTTTCAGCACCCAGACTTTCTTCATAGGCGGCCCATTCCTGCAGTTAGTACCAATATACCTGGCAAACACTTCACCATTCTGATTCTTAAACAGTTTATAGTTTGCATCAAAGGATTCATTAATAACAATGGGATTAGCACAAGTGAAGCCAGATAGGGTGGATGGATCCACTGAAGGTTCCTTTGCAGCAACCCATGTGGTTTTGGGGTACTGCTCAGGTTTCCAGTAAGAGCCATCATCATTCATTTTCCTTTCGAACCCAACACCCTCTTTCCTAGGGTTTTGGTTCAAGATCTGCCTTTTGAGGACATCACATAGTGTCTGATGCCCTTTGAGACTTTCGTACATCCCTGTTTCAAGCAATGTCTTCAACCTAGCATTCTCATCAGCAATAGCAGTGGCATCCTCAACGGAGGGGTTAGTTACCACATCATCAGTTGAAGATATTGCAACAGTAGCAGCAGTAGAACATTCAGCAACAAAAGTAGCGTTATCACGCTCAATGCATTTAAGACATGGTGGTTCAAATCCTTCTTGAGCGGAACTGATCTGTTTGGCGCAAAGTGACTCGTTTTCCTTTTGAAGATCTTCATGAGCCGCTCTCAATTTCTCAAGATCTTGCTTCCTTTGAAGATAATCATAGGAAAGCTTTTCATGAGTTGTTGAGAGCGTTTCATGACGGCTTTCAAGTTCCTCATACTTAACATGAAGATTTTTTATGTCTTCAATTAAGGACTGCGATCGAGTCATTTCAGCGTCTAACAGGTCATCGCTTTTCTCTAATAGTTTTTGAATATGTTCCATAGCTTTCTGTTGTTCAGTTGCAATTTTAGCAAGTGTTTTATAGCTGGGTTTGGAACCACAATCAGAGTCATCTTCACTTGATGTTTGATAGTGAGTGGCGCGTGATTTTACCTTGGCACCGCGTGCCATGAAGCAGTAGGTGGGAGTGGAGTTGTCCTTGTCATTAGCATCAGCGTTGGTGACGGAGTCATTGTCTTCAGTGTTGAAGATGGACTTGGCAACATAGGCTGTAGCCAGACTTGCAACACCAGAATCGGACTCCTCCTCAGACTCCACCTCTGCCTCCTCAGAAGCAGACTCCTCCTCTGAATCCATTTCCTTGCCGACAAACGCGCGGGCCTTGCCAGATGAGCTCTTCTTGTGTGATGAAGACTTTGACAAAGACTTGGAAGAAGATTTTGAGTATTTCTTCTTCTTCTTGTCGTCAGAATCATACTCCTTGCTCTTCTTCTTCTTATTGTTCTCATTGTCCCACTGCGGACACTCAGAGATGTAGTGACCAGGTTTCTTGCACTTGTGGCATGTTCTCTTCTTGTAGTCATGAGCAGAAGCTTCATCATTTCTTGAGCTAGATCGTGAAGACTTTCTGAAGTCTTTCTTCTTGGTGAATCTCTGGAACTTCTTCACAAGCATAGCAAGATCCCTTCCAATGTCTTCAGGATCATCAGATGAGGAAACAGCTTTTGCCTTCAAGGCGCGAGTTCGCCCATAGTTGGGACCGTAGATGTCTCTTTTCTCAGAAAGCTGAAACTCATGTGTGTTGAGCCTTTCAAGTATGTCAGACGGATCGAGTGTCTTGAAGTCAGGACGTTCTTGAATCATCAGGGCTAGGGTGTCAAACGAGGTGTTAAGTGATCTCAGGAGTGTCTTGACGATTTCATACTTGGTGATCTCAGTAGCGCCGAGAGCTCGAAGCTCATTTGTGATGTCAGTGAGGCGGTCAAACGTGAGCTGGTCATTCTCATTGTCGTTTCTCTTGAAGCGGTTGAAGAGGTTGCGAAGGACACTGATTCTTTGATCTCTCTGGGTTGATACGCCTTCGTTGACCTTGGAGAGCCAGTCCCAGACTTGCTTGGATGTTTCCAGAGCACTCACACGGTCATACTGTCCTTTGGTCAGATGACCACAGATGATGTCTTGGCAGTGGAATCCAGTTGAATGAACTTCTTGACATCAGCAGCGGTGACACCTTCACCAGCCTTGGGAACACCATTCTTGATGACATACCAGAGGTCGACATCAATGGCTTCAAGATGCATGCGCATCTTATTCTTCCAGTAGGGATATTCAGTTCCATCGAAGATGGGGCACGCAGCGGAGACTTTAATTATCCCTGCAGTCGACATAGCTAAAACTCTAGGTGGTTAAACCGAATCACACAGAACAAGGGAGTACCTTGCTCTGATACCAATTGAAAGTGCTAGTGATCGACTAGAGGGGGGGCGAATAGGCGATTTTTATGAAAGTCTTCAAAACATGGAAGTTTCGAAGACAAACGATGGAAATAAACCTATTACCATGCAGCGGAAGGTAGACTACACTAAGCAAGCCATAGTCAAGTATTCAATGAAGTGAAAGCACAATGACTAATAGCGGCTAGGCAGTATAGATCAGGTAGGAAGATAGTGTGAAGCCAATCAGAACAATCAGTTACTCAGTGAAGACAAAAGATAATGCAATCATACAATGACTTCACCAGGGCCAACAGTAAGTAAAGGAATGGGAAGGACCAAACCAGTGACTCGTTGAAGACAATGATTTGTTGGACGAGTTCCAGTTGCTGTGTCAACTATACGTCTGGTTAGGGAGGCTGAGAATCAACTCAGAAGACCGCTTCTTCACCTTATTCCCCTTGAGCTAAGGACACCCAGTCCTCGCCCAATCACTCTGGTAAGTCTTCAAGGTAGACTCCCAAACCTTCACAGACTTCGTTCACCGGCGATCCACAATGACTCTTGGATGCTCAGAACGCGACGCCTAACCGGCTGGAGGATTCACAGTCCTCAAGTGTAATAAGTCTTCAGATCACACAGACAGGAAGACTTAAGTGATGCCTAACACTCTTTGGCTCTGGGTGGTTAGGGCTTTATCCTCGCAAGGAATTCTCTCTCAAAGGCTTCGAGGTGGGTTGCTCTCAAACGACAAAAGCCGTACACTAACTCTGAGCAGCCAATCGTTTATGGTTGTAGGGGGTGGGCTATTTATAGCCACTAGGCAACCCGACCTGATTTGTCTGAAATGACCCTGGGTCACTAAGGAACTGACACGTGTTCCAACGGTCAGATTTCAAACACACGCGGAAACTTTACTTGGGCTACAAGCAAAGCTGGCTCATCCAGCTCTGGATAAGATTTGCTCTCATTGTCTTCGCTCAAAGACATAAGATTTTGGTTGAGCATCACTTCAGTCACTCTAACTTTGTTCACTTGGATCCCACTTAACAGTACGGTGGTTCCTATGACTCAACAAAGAATAAAAGGAGACAACGAAACAACTAAGTCTTTGCGTCCCATAGTCTTCACACAATGTCTTCTCTTGTTATAGTCTTCAATGTGAATATCTTCACATACCACCATTGTCTTCAATGTCTTCATACATTTTTAGGGGTCATCTCCGGTAGATAAACCGAATCAATGAGGGACTACTACCTTTGTTATCCTGCAATTCTCACAAACACATTAGTCCCTCAACCAGGTTTGTCGTCAATACTCCAAAACCAACTAGGGGTGGCACTAGATGCACTTACAAGGTCGACCACTGCTGGGACCTCGACTTCAATCAGATCTGTGGTGCTCTTAGGTTGCGGGGGCTCTTCAGTAAAAGGATCTTCTTGAACGGTCGGTGTGTGAATATGTTCTAATAACACATTGCTGGGAATGGCTTCTCTCTTGGAACCTATCTTTGCCAAGTCATCGACCGCTTGATTTTTCAGTCGGGGTATGTGATGGAGCTCTAACGCCTCAAACTTCTTTTCCAACTTCCTCACCGCGTTGCAGTAACCAGTCATGGCTGGGCTTCTGACGTCCCACTCCTTCATCACTTGATTGACTACCAAATCTGAGTCGCCGTAGACCATAAGGCGACGGACGCTGAGTGAGATGGCCATACGCAACCCATACAGGAGTGCTTCATATTCAGCTTCATTATTGGAGGAATCAAAGTGAATCTAGAGGACATATCTGAGCTTGTCTCCTCGGGGGGATACCAGAACCACCCCAGCACTGGAACCATTCATCATTTTGGATCCATCAAAGAACATGGTCCAGTGCTCTGAGTGAACTTGAGTCGGCAGTTGTTGTTCAATCCACTCGGCGAGGAAATCTGCTATTGCTTGGGACTTAATAGATTTCTTTGCCTCAAACTTGATATCTAAGGGAAGGAGTTCAATCGCCCATTTTGCCACTCGAGTAGTTGCATCTCTGTTGTGCAGAATCTTTGACAATGGAGCGTCGCTGATGACTGTAACAGAGTGATCAGAGAAATAGTGTGCAACCTTCTTTGTGGTCATGTAAATTCCATAAATGAGCTTCTGATAGTGCGGATATCTCTGCTTTGATGGAGTCAGAACTTCAGAAATATAATAAACTGGGCGCTGAACTTTGTAGGTTTTTCCCTCTTCTTCCCGCTCGACCGTAAGTATTGTACTGACGACTTGTCCAGTGGCTGCTATATAAAGCAGTGAAGACACTTTGCTGATTGGGGCAGCAAGCACCGGCTGGGTGGAAAGCAGGGCTTTTAGCTCTGCAAATGCTGCATCAGCTTCAGGAGTCCACTCGAACTTATCTGATTTCTTCATTAGTCGGTAAAGAGGCAGTGCCTTTTCACCGAGGCGAGAAATGAATCGACTTAGGGCAGCCAAGCAACCAGTAAGCTTCTGGACATCATGCACACGCACAGGGCGTTTGATTCGGAGTATAGCACCCACTTTCTCTGGGTTAGCATCGATCCCTCGTTCGGAAACGAGAAAACCGAGTAATTTTCCGCCCGGAACTCCAAACGTGCACTTTGATGGATTAAGCTTGATATCATACCCTCTGAGGTTGGCAAAGGTTTCAGCAAGGTCAGTCAGTAGGTCGAAACCTTTACGTGACTTGACCATGATGTCATCCATGTATGCTTCCACATTCCGACTAATCTGAGTGAGCAGGCACTTCTGAATCATCCACATGAATGTGGCTCTAGCGTTCTTCAAACCGAATGGCATTGTGACATAACAGAAGCACCCAAACAGGGTGATGAAAGTTGTCTTTATCTTGTCGGGTCCGTATAGACGGATCTGGTGGTACTCGGAGTAGGCGTCCAAAAAGGACAAACGCTCGCACCCCGCAGTCAAGTCGACTATCTGGTCGATGCGAGGGAGAGGAAAGTGATCTTTCAGGCATGCTCGATTGATATGCTTGAAGTCAATGCACATGCGAAGTGAGTCGTCCTTCTTTGGGACCATGACAACATTGGCTAACCACTCGGAGTGGTAAATCTCTCGGATAAACTCAGCTGCCAAAAGCCGAGCCACCTCTTCACCGATTGCCTTTCTCTTCTGTACGGCGGACCATCGAAGATGTTCTTTGACTGGTTTCACTTTTGGGTCGACTCGCAAACGATGCTCAGCCAGTCCCCTGGGAACACCCGGCATGTCCGAAGGTTTCCATGCAAAGATGTCCCAGTTCTCATGGAGGAACTAGATGAGCGCTTCTTCCTATTTGGAGTCAAGTGTGGTGGAAATGTGTCGGAGCAGCATTGGGGTCTGTCGGGTGAATGTGAATCGACTTCGTTTCACCAGACGACTGGAATGCTGAATCTGTGGCTGGCTTCTTGGCTCGCAACAAATCACTCGGATCTGCATTTTTCTGGTATTCTTGCAATTCTGCCACGGCCATCTGTGCATCAGCGATCTTTGAACCCTTCTGGAAGCACTCTTCTGCCTTCTTCCGGTTACCAGTGATAGTGATCACCCCGTTGGGACCAGGCATCTTCAATTTGAGGTATACGTAACATGGTCGAGCCATAAAACGTGCATAAGCTGTCCTACCCAAAATGGCATGATAGGCACTCTAGAAATCCACAACTTCAAATGTCAACTTTTCTTTGCGGTAATTCTTGGAATCACCGAAAACCACGTCGAGAGCAATCTGGCCGAGTGATGCAGCCTTCTTGCCTGGAATGACCCCATGCAAACTCATATTGCTTTCACTGAGTCTGAACATCGGAATGCCCATTCCCTTCAACGTCTCTGCATACAGTATGTTTAGGTCACTGCCACCATCCATCAGGACCTTTGTCAGTCGAGTGCCTTCGACCACCAGGTCGACCACCACTGCTTGCCTCCCAGGGGTGGCTATGTGCGCTGGATGATCAGACTGGTCAAATGTAATGGTAGTCTGCGACCACTTCAAATAACTGGGTGTCACCGGAGCGACCATGTTCACTTCTCTGTTGATGACTTTCAATTGACTTTTGCTCTCAACGTCAGCAAAAATCATCAGAGTGGAATTCATGTGGGGATAACCATCATCATCTTCTTCCTCATCCTCAGCCTTGTCTGCTTCCTTCTCCTTTTCCTTGGGATGTTTCTCTCGGAATTGCTGGATTAGGAGTCGACACTGCCGAGTGGTGTGCTTCAGATAAATGAAATTACCCTGTTCATCTTTTTTGTTGTGGATGTGGCATGGCAGATCCAGCACGTCATTTCCATCTTGATCTTTTACTTTCTTGGGGTTCCATGGCCCTTTGGGCTTCCCCTTGAACTTTCCTTGAACCACAGCTAAGGCTTCACCAGGAGCAGCTGGCTCGGCCTTGCGCTTCTGTTTCCGACCGGAGTTTCCTCCTCCGGCTTCATGGGCGACTGCTTTGTGCTTGCCACTCCGGAGTCGTTCTTCTTCTTCACCATTGACATACTTGGTGGCAATCTCCATCATCTGAGTCAGAGTCATATTTCCTGTCCGACCGAATTTCAGATTCAACTCCCGATACCTGACACCTTCCTTAAAGGCACAAATTCCCTGATGATTAGACACATCCTCCACCATGTGGTGCAGGGTGATCTATCTCTGGATATAATCCCTCAAAGTTTCATTCGGTTTCTGAACACAACACTGTAATTCTGTCAAACCTGCCGACCGTTTGCAAGTGCCCTCGAATGTTCTGACAAACACTCGGGCGAGATCTTCCCAAGTATAAATACTGCTAGGTGCCAACTGATTCAGCCATGCTCTAGCCGAGCCCTCCAACATCAGAGGAAGGTGTTTCATGGCCACTTCATCATTGCCGCCACCAATCTGGATAGCCACTCGGTAGTCTTCAAGCCAGGTGTCAGGCTTGGACTCACCAGTGAACTTACTGACTCCAGTCGCCAACTTGAAGTTGGGGGGAATCACTGCAGCCCTGATGGCTCTGCTGAAGCACTCTGGACCTAAGACATGCACCCTGCTGCTGGTTTGCGGATCCCTGTCATGGCCCTCTCGGTGAGCTCTGTTTCTGTCGACCAAGCCCTGAACGATAATAGATCTCACATCAAATCCTGGCTCCCTGGGGTCGACTGGAATCCCTCGCCCAACGCTATGAGGGCGCCTGTCTTCATAGTGCCGAGGCACGTACGACCCACTCCTTGGGGGAGGCGTGGGCAGTCGACGATGATCATCGCGATCGACTCGGTGATCATACCGCTCACGGTTTCTGTACTGATCTCGTCGATCTCCGCGTCCCTCACACCTCGGGGGCGATCTTGGGCTGTGGGCCAACTGAACTGTGTCTGCAACCACGGATCTGCTATTGATCCTATTCTGCGACTGAGATACGATTGTGTTCTGTTCTCCCACCGCCCGGAGCAAAGCTCGGATCTGCACGAAACCTCGGCCAGCTTCTGACTGGGAAGGTTGGATCGACTCCGCTATCCGGGCACCAGCTGCTAGATTCTGGATCGGGGTTCAGTATACCTGAGTCGGAGGTGGAAAAAGCTGGCGTCGACTGGATTCGGGAGCACGTTGCCGAGCGCGATCATCGAGTGCCCGTTGGAGGTTCTCCAATCGAGTGCGCTCAGCCAAGTTGGCCAAACGCGCCTGCTCCAAGGCCTGGGCCTCAGGGGTTTCTCCAACTATAGGAGTGTGCAGTGCATCCATGTTCCGGCGGTGAAGTTTCTCCCTCTGCTGCGAAGAGAGGGGTTCGGGGCGGTACTCTTCATGAACGTGCGACGGATCGCCGTCCCCATCACCTCCGTCTTCACGGGTGAAGCCAGGAGGACCGCGTGGTCCATTGACCATCAAAACTTCTGCCGCTGGGTCGCTACTGTCGCACTCAGATGCAGTCTCTACGGAGCCAGTCGACAGATCGAACAAGCCGTAGAGAGTTTCGTCGGGCTCGATTGCCGCGACTTGAGGGGTGGCCGACTGGCGGGCCACCGCATGCCTCACCCACCGCTGAAGCCTCGACCGACCGGAACGTTTGCTCCGGCGGGCCGCAGGGAGGGGGAAAGCTGCTGGAGCCGACTGATACTAGGTCGACGGCTGCCGCAGGAGGACGCACGCGTGAAAGTGCGTCGCCCCGCGGACGAGGAGCGCATCGACGTCGAGTGGAGCCTCCTGAAGCCAAGCGGAGTCGTCGGTGATAAACACGAGCGCGCCGAGACGGTTCTCGCGGCCCTCAGCCAAACCTCCGCCTGAGACCATGATGACGGGGATCGGAAAACATGCAACTTCTCCAAAAAATCACTAAGACACCTGCCCCAAGGTGGGCGCCAACTGTCATGGTTCTAAGCCTGATAGTAGAATAGGGGGTAGGAATGTAGAGGCAAGATCCTAGCTACGGAGGAGTTGTACACGCGAGTTTTACGAGTTCAGGCCCTTCTCGGAGGAAGTAACAGCCCTACGTCTCGGAGCCCGGAGGCGGTCGACTGGGTATATGCGTGTGAATTACAAAAGGTGCGAACCCTTGTCCCAGAGGAGGGGGGTGGCTTATATAGAGTGCGCCAGGACCCCAGCTCCCCTCCGTTACACAGGGTTCAATGTTCATAAAGGAGGAGCGTTACTGGTAACGTCCAGAGTAAAGTGCTATAAATGATTATTAAAGCTATGACTTAAATCCTGACCATTGCGGAGTGAGTGGCTTCACATCTTCTGGTGGTCGAGTGGTTGTTCGCATGGTCGAGTGTCTTCAAAGCTGTCGAGTGGAACATAACTTCATGGTCGAGTGGATGATGATCTCTCTTCGACTGCTTCTGGTTCTTTTAGAGATGTCCTTGGGGAGGGTATCTTGGACAGATCCATGACCCTACCCTAGGTACATAGATTCGTCAGGTATGGAATCAAAACTTGACTTCGAAGCAACTCGAATACCACAAACCAAAAGAAAAACAAAGGATTGGCTTGCAAAATAAGCCGGAACGAACATATGATAGACCCCATATCGTATCATGTGTCTGTTGGAAAGATATTCTAGGAGCTACTTGAATTCCCACTTATAAACTCCCGAAACTTTCTGGTTATGCAATCCGGTGTTGGGGATACAGGGGAAGCATAATATCTCACCCAAACTAACAATTCCTACATCCAACTGTATCCATCCTTCAACACATAACCAACAAACCTTCGGAAATCATGTACCTCAACCTTCGAAAAGCATTCGTTATACGAGTTATGGCAATACTCTCAAACTCCCACCCCAGTACTGGGTGGCATCGAGGTTATCTCACTAACAACTGCATAAAAGAGATTTTCGATGTCGACGAACTCAGGTATTCCAGAACTACAACGATAAAATTGTGACGACAACACCTCGGAGCTCAACTCCCCGACACTGCCACAACCCCTAAATGCCAAGAGGCACCAAGAACAATGTTCTCGTCACAAGACTATCGGAACGATTCTAAGATACCCGCGTGATCCTAAAAAAATTGTGAAATTTGAGGAGAAAAAAGGCAAAACTTCTACGTCAGGAGGCCTTACCAGAGCGACGAAGGGACTGAGGAGTAAAAAGAATCCTACTCTCCGATATATATAATCCTAAGACTCAAAACATTTTGTTCTAGACTCAACAACGTCAGCGATTCAATCAAGCAGGGGGCTCCTAAGTCGGGGATGGCTCTGATTACCAACTTGTAACACCCACAATGCGGCTATATCTCCCACGTGTCGGGGCATGACTTAGAGGCATAGCCGCATGGTAGGTTTGTCGCAAGAGGGGTAATCTTCACACAATCCCATGTACTCAATAAGAAAGGGATAAAGAGTTGGCTTACAATCGCCACTTCACACAAATACAAGTTTAACATACATCATCCAGAATACAATCAAGGTCCGACTATGGAACCAAAGTAAAAGAAGACAACCCCAAAAGCTTGATCCCCGATCGTCCCAACTGGGCTCCACTACTGATCATCCGGAAAAGACACAAAACAACGACTAAGATCTTCATCGAGCTCCCACTTGAGCTCGGTTGCGTCACCTGCACTGGCATCATCGGCACCTGCAACTGTTTGGAAGTATCTGTGAGTCACGAGGACTCAACAATCTCGCACCCGTGAGATCAAGACTATTTAAGCTTAAGGGTAGGATAGGGTAATGAGGTGGAGCTGCAGCAAGTACTAAGCATATGTGGTGGCTAACATACACAAATAAGAGCGAGAAGAGAAGCAACGCAGCGGTCGTGAACTAGAAGTGAGCCTGAAACTATTTACGTTCAAGCATAACACAAGAACTGTTGGGGAACGTAGCATAAATTCAAAATTTTCCTACGTGTCACCAAGATCTATCAATGGAGAGACCAGCAACGAAGGGAAGGAGAGTGCATCTACATACCCTTGTAGATCGCTAAGCGGAAGCGTTCAAGAGAACGGGGTTGATGGAGTCGTACTCGTCGTGATCCAAATCACCGATGATCCTAGTGCCGAACGGACGGCACCTCCGCGTTCAACACACGTACAGCCCGGTGACGTCTCCCATGCCTTGATCCAGCAAGGAGAGAGGGAGAGGTTGAGGAAGACTCCATCCAGCAGCAACACAATGGCGTGGTGATGATGGAGGAGCATGGCAATCCCTGCAGGGCTTCGCCAAGCACCGCGAGATATGAGGAGAAAGAGAGGGAGAGCTGCACCAACAGGGAGAGATCAAATCGCGTGTTATGAGCAGCCCCAGGCCTCACTATATATAGGGGAGAGGGAGGAGGGTGCGCCCCCTCTAGGTTCCCACCCCTAGGGGGGCGGCAGCCCTAGATGGGAAAGGGGTGGCGGCCAAGGGAGGATTCCCTCCCCCCCAAGGCACCTAGGAGGTGCCTTCCCCTCCTAGGACTCTTCCTTTAGGGTTTCCCCACACCAGGCGCATGGGCCCTAGGGGAAAGTGGCGCCCCAGCCCACTTTGGGCTGGATCCCTTTCCCACTTCAGCCCATGGGACCCTCCGGGATAGGTGGCCCCACCTGGTGGACCCCCGGGACCCTTCCGGTGGTCCCGGTACAATACCGATGACCCCGAAACTTGTCCCGATGGCCGAAATAGGACTTCCCATATATAAATCTTTACCTCCGGACCATTCCGGAACTCCTCGTGACGTACGGGATCTCATCCGGGACTCCGAACAACGTTCGATAAACACATACAAACTTCCTTTATAACCCTAGCGTCATCGAACCTTAAGTGTGTAGACCCTACGGGTTCGGGAGACATGCAGACATGACCGAGACGTTCTCCGGTCAATAACCAACAGCGGGATCTGGATACCCATGTTGGATCCCACATGTTCCACGATGATCTCATCGGATGAACCACGATGTCAAGGACTTAATCAATCCCGTATACAATTCCCTTTGTCTATCGGTACGATACTTGCCCGAGATTCGATCGTCGGTATCCCTATACCTTGTTCAATCTCGTTACCGGCAAGTCTCTTTACTCATTCCGTAACACATCATCCCGTGATCAACTCCTTGATCACATTGTGCACATTATGATGATGTCCTACCGAGTGGGCCCAGAGATACCTCTCCGTTACACGGAGTGACAAATCCCAGTCTCGATTCGTGCCAACCCAACAGACACTTTCGGAGATACCTGTAGTGTACCTTTATAGCCACCCAGTTACGTTGTGACGTTTGGCACACCCAAAGCACTCCTACGGTATCCGGGAGTTGCACAATCTCATGGTCTAAGGAAATGATACTTGACATTAGAAAAGCTTTAGCATACGAACTACACGATCTAGTGCTATGCTTAGGATTGGGTCTTGTCCATCACATCATTCTCCAAATGATGTGATCCCTTTATCAATGACATCCAATGTCCATGGTCAGGAAACCGTAACCATCTATTGATCAACGAGCTAGTCAACTAGAGGCTTACTAGGGACATGGTGTTGTCTATGTATCCACACATGTATCTGAGTTTCCTATCAATACAATTCTAGCATGGATAATAAACGATTATCATGAACAAGGAAATATAATAACAATCAATTTATTATTGCCTCTAGGGCATATTTCCAACAGTCTCCCACTTGCACTAGAGTCAATAATCTAGTTCACATCGCCATGTGATTAACACTCACAGGTCACATCGCCATGTGACCAACATCCAAAGAGTTTACTAGAGTCAATAATCTAGTTCACATCACTATGTGATTAGCACTCAATGAGTTCTGGGTTTGATCATGTTGCTTGTGAGAGAGGTTTTAGTCAACGGGTCTGAACCTTTCAGATCCGTGTGTGCTTTACAAATCTCTATGTCATCTCCTAGATGTAGCTACCACGTTCTATTTGGAGCTATTCCAAATAACTGTTCTACTTGGAGCTATTCTAAATTGTTGCTCCATTATACGTATCCGGTATCTCTACTCAGAGCTATCCGGATAGGTGTTAAGCTTGCATCGACGTAACTCTTTACGTCGAACTCTTTATCACCTCCACAACCGAGAAACATATCCTTATTCTTCTAAGGATAATTTTGACCGCTATCTGGTGATCTACTCCTAGATCACCTTTGTACCCTCTTGCCAGACACGTGGCAAGGCACATTTTAGGTGCGGTACACAGCATAGCATCCTGTAGAGCCCATGTCTTAAGCATAGGGGACGACCTTCGTCCTTTCTCTCTATTCTGCCGTGGTCGAGCTTTAAGTCTTAACTTCACACCTTACAACTCAGGCAAGAACTCCTTCTTTGACTGATCCATCTTGAACACCTTCAAGATCATGTCAAGGAATGTGCTCATTTGAAAGTACTATTAAGCGTTTTGATCTATCCTTATAGATCTTGATGCTCAATGTTCAAGTAGCTTAATCCAGGCTTTCCATTGAAAAACACTTTCCAAATAACCCTATATGCTTTCCAGAAATTCTATGTCATTTCTGATCAACAATATGTCAACAACATATACTCATCAGAAATTCTATAGTGCTCCCACTCACTTCTTTGGAAATACAAGTTTCTCATAAACTTTGTATACACCCAAAACTTTGATCATCTCATCAAAGCATACATTCCAACTCCGAGATGCTTACTCCAGTCCTCAGAAGGATTGCTGGAGCTTTGCATACTTATTAGCATCTTTCAGGATTGACAAAACCTTTCGGTTGTATCACATACAACCTTTCCTCAAGAAAATCGTCGAGGAAACAATGTTTTGACATCCTATCTGCAAGATTTCATAAATAATGCAGTAATCGCTAATATAATTCCAACAGACTCTTAGCATCGCTACGAGTGAGAAAGTCTCACCGTAGTCAACTCCTTGAACTTGTCGGGAAACTTCTTAACGACAAGTCGAGCTTTCTTCATGGTGACACTTACCATCATTGTCTGTCTTCCTTTTAAAATCCATATGTACCCAACAGCCTTATGACCATCAAGTAGTTCTTCCAAAGTCTACACTTTGTTTTCATACATGGATCCTCTCTCGGATTTTATGGCCTCGAGCCATTTATCGGAATCCGGGCCCACCATCGCTTCTCCATAGCTTGTAGGTTCATTGTTGTCTAGCAACATGACTTCCAAGACAGGATTACGTACCACTCTGAAGTAGTACGCATCCTTGTCATCCCACGAGGTTTGTTAGTGACTTGATCTGAAGTTTCATGATCACTATCATAAGCTTCCACTTCAATTGGTGTAGGTGCCACAGGAACAACTTCCTGTGCCCTGCCACACACTAGTTGAAGAGACGGTTCAATAACCTCATCAAGTCTCCACCATCCTCCCACTCAATTCTTTCGAGAGAAACTTTTCCTCGAGAAAGGACCCGATTCTAGAAACAATCCCTTATTGCTTTCGAATCTGAGACAGGAGGTATACCCAACTGTTTTGGGTGTCCTATGAAGATGCATTTATCCGCTTTGGGTTCGAGCTTATCAGCCTGAAACTTTTTCACATAAGCGTCGCAGCCCCAAACTTTTAAGAAATGACAGCTTAGGTTTCTCTAAACCATAGTTCATACGGTGTCATCTCATCGGAATTACGTGGTGCCCCTTTTAAAGTGAATGTGGTTGTCTTTAATGCCTAACCCATAAACTAACATGGTAATTCGATAAGAGACATCATGGTATGCATCATATCCAATAGGGTGCAGTTATGATGTTCGGACATCACACTACGGTGTTCCAGGCTGTATTAGTTGTGAAACAATTTCCACAATGTCTTAATTCTGTGCCAAACTCGTAATTCAGATATTCATCTCTATGATCATATCATATATATTTTATCCTCTTGTCACGATGATCTTTCAACTTCACCCTGAAATTACTTGAACCTTTCAATAATTCAGACTCGTGATTCATCAAGTAAATATACTCAACATCTACTCAAATCATCTGTGAAGTAAGAACATAACGATATCCACTACATGCCTCAGCACTCATTGGACTGCACACATCAAAATGTATTACTTCCAACAAGTTGCTTTCTAGTTCCATTTTACTGAAAACAAGGCTTTCAGTCATCTTGCCCATGTGGTATGATTTGCATGTCTCAAGTGATTCAAAATCAAGTGAGTCCAAAAGCTCCATTTGCATGGAGTTTCTTCATGCACATACACCAATAGACATGGTTCGCATGCCTCAAACTTTTCAAAAACGAGTGAGCCCAAAGATCCATCAACATGGAGCTTCTTCATGTGTTTTATACCGATATGACTTACGTGGCAATGCCACAAGTAGGTGGTACTATCATTACTATCTTATATCTTTTGGCATGAACATGTGTATCATTACGATCGAGATTCAATAAACCATTCATTTTAGGCGTAAGACCATTGAAGGTATTATTCAAATAAACAGAGTAACGATTATTCTCCTTAAATGAATAACCGTATTGTGATAGTCATAATCCAATCATGTCTATGCTCAACGCAAACACCAAATAACCATTATTTAGGTTTAACACCAATCTCGATGGTAGAGGGAGCGTGCGATGCTTGATCATATCAACATTGGAAATACTTCCAACACATATCGTCAGCTCACCTTTAGCTAGTCTCCGTTTATTCCGTAGCTTTTATTTCGAGTTACTAACACTTAGCAACCGAACCGGTATCTAATACCCTAGTGCTACTAGGAGTACTAGTAAAGTACACATAATGTATATCCAATATACTTCTCTCGACCTTGCCAGCCTTCTCATCTACCAAGTATCTAGGGTAATTCTGCTCCAGTGGTTGTTCCCCTTATTACAGAAGCACTTAGTCTCGGGTTTGGGTTCAACCTTGGGTTTCTTCACTAGAGCAGCAGCTGATTTGCCGTTTCATGAAGTATCCCTTCTTGCCCTTGCCCTTCTTGAAACTAGTGGTTTCACTGACCATCAACAATTGATGCTCCTTCTTGATTTCTACTTTCGCGGTGTCAAACATCGCGAATATTTCAAGGATCATCATATCTATCCCTGATATGTTATAGTTCATCACGAAACTCCAGTAGCTTGGTGGCAATGACTTTGGAGAAACATCACTATCTTATCTGGAAGATTAACTCCCACTCGATTCAAGTGATTGTTGTACTCAGACAATCTGAGCACAAGCTCAACGATTGAGCTTTTCTCCCTTAGTTTGCAGGCTAAGAAAATCGTCGGAGGTCTTATACCTCTTGATGTGGGCACGAGCCTGAAATCCCAATTTCAGCCCTCGAAACATCTCATATGTTTCGCGACGTTTCAAAAATGTCTTTGGTGCCTCAACTCTAAGCCGTTTAACTGAACTATCACGTAGTTATCAAAATGTGTATGTCAGATGTTCGCAACATCCACAAACAACGTTTGAGGTTCAGCACACTGAGCGGTGCATTAAGGACATAAGCCTACTATGGAGCAATGAGGACAATCCTCAGTTTACGGACCTAGTCCGCATAATTGCTACTATCAACTTTCAACTAAGTTTTCTCTAGGAACATATCTAAACAGTAGAACTATAGCGTGAGTTACGACACAATTTGCAAAGTCCTTTTGACTATGTTCAGGATAATTAAGTTCATCTTATGAACTCCCACTCAGATAGACATCCCTCTAGTCATCTAAGTGATTACATGATCCGAGTCAACTAGGCCGTGTCCGATCATCACGTGAGACGGACTAGTCAACATCGGTGAACATCTTCATGTTGATCGTATCTTCTATACGACTCATGCTCGACCTTTCGGTCTTCTGTGTTCCGAGGCCATGTCTATACACATGCTAGGCTCGTCAAGTCAACCTAAGTGTTTGCATGTGTAAATCTGTCTTACACCCGTTGTATGTGAACGTTTGGATCAAACACCCGATCATCACGTGGTGCATTGAAACAACGAACTGTCGCAACGGTGCACAGTTAGGGGGAACACTTTCTTGAAATTTTAATGAGGGATCATCTTATTTACTACCGTCGTTCTAAGCAAATAAGATGTATAAACATGATAAACATCACATGCAATCAAATAGTGACATGATATGGCCAATATCATATTGCTCCTTTTGATCTCCATCTTCAGGGCTCCATGATCATCATCGTCACCGGCATGACACCATGATCTCCATCATCATGATCTCCATCATCGTGTCTTCTTGAAGTTGTCACGTCATCTATTACTTCTACTACTACAGCTAACGGTTAGCAATAAAGTAAAGTAATTACATGACGTTTATGTTGACACGCAGGTCATAAATAAATTAAGACAACTCCTATGGCTCCTGCCGGTTGTCATACTCATCGACATGCAAGTCATGATTCCTATTACAAGAACATGATCAATCTCATACATCACATATATCATTCATCACATCCTTTGGCCATATCACATCACATAGCATACCCTGCAAAAACAAGTTAGACGTCCTCTAATTGTTGTTTGCATGTTTTACGTGGCTGCTATGGGTTTCTAGCAAGAACGTTTCTTACCTACGCAAAGACCACAACGTGATATGCCAATTGCTATTTACCCTTCATAAGGACCCTGTTCATCGAATCCGATCCGACTAAAGTGGGAGAGATAGACACCCACCAGCCACCTTATGAAACTAGTGCATGTTTGTCGGTGGAACCGGTCTCACATAAGCGTACGTGTAAGGTTGGTCCGGGCCGCTTCATCCCACGATGCCGCCGAATCAAGATAAGACTAGTAACGGCAAGCATATTGAACAAAATCAACGCCCACAACTACTTTGTGTTCTACTCGTGCATATAATCTACGCAATAGACTTAGCTCATGATGCCACTGTTGGGGAACGTAGCATAAATTCAAAATTTTCCTACGTGTCACCAAGATCTATCTATGGAGAGACCAGCAACGAAGGGAAGGAGAGTGCATCTACATACCCTTGTAGATCGCTAAGCGGAAGCGTTCAAGAGAACGGGGTTGATGGAGTCGTACTCGTCGTGATCCAAATCACCGATGATCCTAGTGCCGAACGGACGGCACCTCCGCGTTCAACACACGTACAGCCCGGTGACGTCTCCCATGCCTTGATCCAGCAAGGAGAGAGGGAGAGGTTGAGGAAGACTCCATCCAGCAGCAGCACAACGGCGTGGTGATGATGGAGGAGCATGGCAATCCCTGCAGGGCTTCGCCAAGCACCGCGAGATATGAGGAGAAAGAGAGGGAGAGCTGCACCAACAGGGAGAGATCAAATCGCGTGTTATGAGCAGCCCCAGGCCTCACTATATATAAGGGAGAGGGAGGAGGGTGCGCCCCCTCTAGGGTTCCCACCCCTAGGGGGGCGGCAGCCCTAGATGGGAAAGGGGTGGCGGCCAAGGGAGGATTCCCTCCCCCCCAAGGCACCTAGGAGGTGCCTTCCCCTCCTAGGACTCTTCCTTTAGGGTTTCCCCACACCAGGCGCATGGGCCCTAGGGGAAAGTGGCGCCCCAGCCCACTTTGGGCTGGATTCCTTTCCCACTTCAGCCCATGGGACCCTTCGGGATAGGTGGCCCCACCCGGTGGACCCCCGGGACCCTTCCGGTGGTCCCGGTACAATACCGATGACCCCGAAACTTGTCCCGATGGCCGAAATAGGACTTCCATATATAAATCTTTACCTCCGGACCATTCCGGAACTCCTCGTGACGTCCGGGATCTCATCCGGGACTCCGAACAACATTCGATAACCACATACAAACTTCCTTTATAACCCTAGCGTCATCGAACCTTAAGTGTGTAGACCCTATGGGTTCGGGAGACATGCAGACATGACCGAGACGTTCTCCGGTCAATAACCAACAGCGGGATCTGGATACCCATGTTGGCTCCCACATGTTCCACGATGATCTCATCGGATGAACCACGATGTCAAGGACTTAATCAATCCCGTATACAATTCCCTTTGTCTATCGGTACGATACTTGCCCGAGATTCGATCGTCGGTATCCCTATACCTTGTTCAATCTCGTTACCGGCAAGTCTCTTTACTCGTTCCGTAACACATCATCCCGTGATCAACTCCTTGATCACATTGTGCACATTATGATGATGTCCTACCGAGTGGGCCCAAAGATACCTCTCCGTTACACGGAGTGACAAATCCCAGTCTCGATTCGTGCCAACCCAACAGACACTTTCGGAGATACCTGTAGTGTACCTTTATAGCCACCCAGTTACGTTGTGACGTTTGGCACACCCAAAGCACTCCTACGGTATCTGGGAGTTGCACAATCTCATGGTCTAAGGAAATGATACTTGACATTAGAAAAGCTTTAGCATACGAACTACACGATCTAGTGCTATGCTTAGGATTGGGTCTTGTCCATCACATCATTCTCCTAATGATGTGATCCCGTTATCAATGACATCCAATGTACATGGTCAGGAAACCGTAACCATCTATTGATCAACGAGCTAGTCAACTAGAGGCTTACTAGGGACATGGTGTTGTCTATGTATCCACACATGTATCTGAGTTTCCTATCAATACAATTCTAGCATGGATAATAAACGATTATCATGAACAAGGAAATATAATAACAATCAATTTATTATTGCCTCTAGGGCATATTTCCAACAAGAACCGTGTTCACTTCCCGGACTCCGCCGAAAAGAGACCATCACGGCTACACACGCGGTTGTTGCATTTTAATTAAGTTTAGTGTCAAGTTCTCTACAACCGGATATTAAACAAATTCCCATCTGCCACATAACTGTGGGCACGGCTTTCGAAAGTTTATACCCTGCAGGGGTGTCCCAACTTACACTACTAGGGAAAACCCTAGTAGTAGCATGGTTTTAATGCCCACTAGTAGCGCAGGCTGTCGCGCTACTAATAAGGCGCTACAACTATTACTTAGTAGTAGCGCGTGCGACACGCGCTACTGCTATGACACATAGCGGCAGCTCTTGTTCTCTCTCGCGCTGCTGCTAATCTAGCTAGTTGCAGCGTGTTTACTATCCATCGCTACTAGTATTCTTTTATTTTTTTATTTTTAGTGTATTTATACGCCATTATACAAATTTTGGTACAATACCAATTATGAAGTTTATATCATTATGTCCATAACAGTGTGTCAAATGAAGGTGGATTAGGTTCAAAGGCAATATGTGGTGCATGTCAAAAGTATACTACTAATCCAAACTTGATATAGTTTGGACTAGTAGTACTTTTGATGTGCACCACATGTTGCCTCCACTTGAATCTAATCCGCCAGCACAAGCTATTTAATCATGATTATAGTCATTACCACCAACAATATTTATTTAATCACCATAGTCATAGTGTAGCACATCATCATCCGATCAAACTTATTCGAGCTAGCTAATCACCACCAACACTAGATGCGGTAGCTATCTAATCACCACCAATACTAGCTAATAATAATCATTATAGTCATAGTGTAGCACATCATCATCTTCAAACTCATTTCTAGCTAGCTAATCACTCATGCGGCTCTCTCTCAGGTAAAATAACATAAAACATGTGTAGCTCTCCTCCTTCATCAAGTTGGAGCATGCAGATGAACCTGTCTCCTAATCGTGGGCTGCGCTTCTGATGGCTGCCCCTAGTACTTCTCTACGCTCCTCCATCACAAATTTGGTCGAGTCTTTCACTATTAAGCATTGCTCGCTATTAGAAATCCTGAATGCACTAAAGTGCATTGTAGGATATCTTGGCCGTAAGCTAACACTACTCATGGTACCTTTAGTCTCGATCCCATGAGGCACAACATTCATCGGGAGTCCCTGTTGAAGAACATTGTATAGTAACATACCTAGCAATGAAGTTTAGCTTAAAAAATAATGTATGCAAAAGATGCACTAAGGACAAATAGTAAAAATCTTACCATCTTTCCTAAATAGATGTGACCGTAGTTCATTACGAATACTATTGGTCGCATGTTTTCAGTACTAACATTTCTAAGTGCAGGAAGAAAATTTGTCTTGACAGTATCAAGATCCTCAAGCCATGAAACATAATGACTTAGCTCCTCGCAGTTTAGTTCAGCCCCGGGACAGTAGTAGGTCCTGTCTACCAAGCGCTGGACATGTTTGCTTGAACCGAAATAAGCTGACAATAGAAATTAGTTGTCAACTATTTTTGAATGAACAATATCAAAGACATAAATATGGTTGAGAAACTCACATAATGGTATAACTGGAGGCGTCTGCACATCGACCCAGATGTCGATATTACCTTCAATATCATCTTCCGGATGAATATCAAAGGTGATAACCATATCAGGCTCAAATGCATAAGTCTTGCATAGTGCTCGCCAAGTTTTGCATCCAAAATAGGTATTGTCGTCTGTGTTGTATTATTTTGCGTGGAAAATACAACCATGCTCGGTCTTCAAGTAAACTTTCTTTACCTCCATAGTATGACTGAAACCTATCTTATCCAAGACAAAAACTCTTGCATGGCAGGGGATACGCTAGTAGAATAGTAAAAAATAAATAAATTATAAGTTGAAGCAAATGAAGCAGATGACATGCTTAATTACGAAAAAAGACTTGTCGTTGTGACTTACTGTATCCACTTCGAAATTCACGTCCAGCTTGATGCTGAAGCGCCTATCATCATCTAGGAAGATTCTGTCGCACATGCCGCGCTCGTCTTCACAGTATTTGCAAATACCAAAATCCTTTTCGTTGTGAGACATTTGCTATGTTCATAGTTGAAACATTAATTGAAAATCGATCGAAGACAACTACCGGGATACTCAAAATATCTTACAGTACTCATATTGACATGAGCATTCAATAAGCAAAACCAAATCATAAAATAAATAAGTATTGAAATTAGCATACATTCAATAAGCAAAAGTAAATCATCTCATGCGTCCGTACATCGTCGAATATTATCACTAATACATCCGGAATAGTATCATACATATAACATCACTAATACAACTAAAACCCTAGCGCACGACGGGTATCGGCGCGAGCGGTGGACACCCAAAGAGAAGGAACCATCACAGGATCATAGCTCCAGTGAGATCCCTGGAGAACCTGCCAGGTATTGGAGAACCCGTGCTCCAACGCAAACAAGTAGCGACGGACGTGCGCGTCCTCCTCACTGACACGGTGACGCACCACCTCCGTGGGGTCCTCGAGCCTCTGGACCGTCACTAGCCAACGCGACCGCCACCAAAGAAGGTTCGGGTCAACGACAGGCTGGCTCCTCACCAACCTGCGCCCCCGGTAGGTAGCACCTCCCAGTACCACCCCGGCGGAGCCTAGTCCCGGACATGGCCCATCTGGTGACGCAGGTGTCCTCCGCCGACTCGACGACGAGGATGCGGGATAGGCATCGTCGACGTCGATGCGGGAAAAAATGCTTTAAATAAAAAAATAACAACAAATGTGACATGTTCAACTAGTTCTATTAATTCAACTAGTTCTTACGATTAAATCTAGTCAATTAATTCTATACCTAATAAAATGAATAATGACATAAAAAAGGCCTATACTTTGCAGGAATGTTGACTCCTTCCCGGTGCGGCAAATCCTGGGCACTCGATATGTCCTAGTTTGTAGCACAAGTCATGCCGAAATTCATGGAAAATTTCGGCATGACTTTTACTAAAAAGTGGAAAAATCGAGAACCTGAAATTTGCCGGAACGGAAATGAATCAACATTCTAGCAAAACATAGGCCACTCGACTTCATTCCCTGGAAACAACAAAGCCACTTGGGCATAATCGAACCACTTCAATAATGGAATATGCAAATGAACATCAATTACATATATCATATAACAACAATCTTGTTTTTTGTTTACATAGCAACAATTAGTTTAACCAAGTTTTTGAAAGAAAAACAATTCTGTTTTTTGTATTTTGAATGAAATTACTGTTTAGGCATTTTCATAAAAAAATGCCCTAGCTAATTTCCTAAAAAAATTGCTAATCATTTTTCCTAAATGCTAAAAAATGCCTACTGCCCTAAACAAATCTAGGGTTCATATGAACACCTAGGGTTCATATGAACATCAACACAAATATGAATTGCCCTAGCAGAGAGAGATGAGGGTAGGGGAGAGGAGAGGCAGAGCCTTACGGTGACTGCGGCGAGGGAGGGGCAGGCGGCGTCGAGGACGGGGTCGGGGCTCGGGCGCGCGGCGGAGGGCGGCGTCGATGTTGGGGTCGGGGGCAGCGTCGAGGTCGGGGCGGTGAAAGTGCTAGTGATCGACTAGAGGGGGGTGAACAGGCGATTTTTATGAAAGTCTTCAAAACATGGAAGTTTTGAAGACAAACGATAGAAATAAACCTATTACCATGTAGCGGAAGGTAGACTACACTAAGCAAGCCATAGTCAAGTATTCAATGAAATGAAAGCACAAAGACTAATAGCAGCTAGGCAGTATAGATCAGGATGGAAGATAGTATGAAGCCAATCAGAACAAGCAGTCACACAGTGAAGACAAATAGATAATGCAAACAGGCAATGACTTCACAAGGACCAATCTGCAAATAAAGAGATGGGAAGGATAGAACTAGTGGCTCATTGAAGACAATGATTTGTTGGACCAGTTCCAGTTGATGTGACAACTGTATGTCTGGTTAGGGAGGCTGAGATTCAACTCAGAAGACCGCATCTTCACCTTATTCCCCTTGAGCTAAGGACACCCAGTCCTCGCCCAATCACTCTGGTAAGTCTTCAAGGTAGACTTCCAAACCTTCACAGACTTCGTTCACCGGCGATCCACAATGACTCTTGGATGCTCAGAACGCGATGCCTAACCGGCTGGAGGATTCACAGTCCTCAAGTGTAATAAGTCTTCAGATCACACAGACAGGAAGACTTTAGTGATGCCTAACACTCTTTGGCTCTGGGTGTTTAGGGCTTTGTCCTCGCAAGGAATTCTCTCTCAAAGGCTTAGAGGTGGGTTGCTCTCAAACGACAAAAGCCGTACACTAACTCTGAGCAGCCAACCAATTTATGGTGTAGGGGGTGGGCTATTTATAGCCACTAGGCAACCTGACCTGATTTTTCCGAAATGACCCTGGGCCACTAAGGAACTAACACGTGTTCCAACTGTCAGATTTCAAACACACACGGCAACTTTACTTGAGCTACAAGCAAAGCTGACTTATCCAGCTCTGGATAAGATTTGCTCTCATTGTCTTCGCTCGAAGACATAGGATTTTGGTTAAGCATCACTTCAGTCATTCTGACTGGTTCACTTGGACCCCACTTAACAGTACAGTGGTTCTTATGACTCAACAAAGAAGAAAAAGAGCGATGAAACAACTAAGTCTTCGCGCTCCATAGTCTTCACGCGATGTCTTCTCTTGTCACAGTCTTCAATGTGAATGTCTTCACATACCACCTTTGACTTCAATGTCTTCATACATTTTTAGGGGTCATCTCTGGTAGGAAAACCGAATCAATGAGGGACTTCTACCTATGTTATCCTGCAATTCTCACAAACACATTAGTCCCTCAACCAGGTTTGTCGTCAATACTCCAAAACCAACTAGGGGTGGCACTAGATGCATTTACAATCTCCCCCTTTTTGGTGATTGATGACAAACTGGTTGAAGTTTTCAACGGGGAATAAAATATGTGAAATTGTAAAGCATAGGGTATTGTCTTCATAAGTGGCAAAGGCTCCCCCTGAAGATGTGCATATAAGTAATTTGCTTTTGGAATGCAAATGCACATGGCAGGTTGTACTTGTGGAGATCCTCTTCAACTTATGATGACAATTCATCATGCATGATTTGATATTACGAAGATAATGACATGCATAATGAAAAATGGATGTCTGCAAAATGACCTAAGTGCGTAAGTTATCATCGCACATGTAGAATTTATCATCGCATCACAGAATAGCAAATAAGTAGCAGACGACCATCGAGTTTAAGTGTTACAAGTCAAAGAACCAAATGTATCAAAAAGTGAGAGTTGTAAGCACTTGGCAAAAGTAGCAAAAAGTAAAGCAACCACCCATATGGACCCGCTTGAAGACTATCAACTCATATGCTTCTCCCCCTTTTGTCAGTAAGGACCAAAAAGGTTTGAAGACATAGAGCGCCTACTCATTCCCATGAGGTCCAGGCGAAGCAACAGGGTCGTCGTTGAGGTTCGGTGGTGTAGAAGAACTCGATGCAGTGTTGACACGCGCTGAAGTTGGAGGAGGTGAAGTGGCATCATCTTGGTCATCGATGACTCTGGCATTCACCGTCGCAGCTGAGGACGAATAGTCAGAGTCTTCAAGTGAGGGAGTCCGACGCAAGTGAGCATTCCTTGGAGGAGTTGAGTCAAACTTGAATCTTTCTGTAAAGCCATCGTCTTGGAGATCAGCTTCAGCACTAAGTAATGTCAAACTCTTCCAAGACCTTCGACAGGTTTCATGTGTGACAAAGGCATTCTTGGTGGCAAGATTGCGAATGCGATTGACGTCCACCAAGAGGCTTTGCATCTGACGCTTAAGCCAGTTGTGATGCTCATCATGTTTCTGATGTAGCGCGACGAGAAGCTCTCGGTCATTGAGAATACAAGATCGCTTCCAAGGCCTTTGGGCAATGGTGCTTCCAGTGGCGTCAGTTTGAGCGCGAGGGGCACGTGTGTTACCAGCCAAGGGATAAACACGAGAGACTGCCTGAACTCCTTTAATAGGCTGGGTGAAGCTTTGACAATCAGCATTGTGAAGATA
The DNA here is from genome assembly GCF_056163025.1 of Triticum urartu. Lineage (NCBI taxonomy): Eukaryota > Viridiplantae > Streptophyta > Magnoliopsida > Poales > Poaceae > Triticum > Triticum urartu. The sequence goes on along the minus strand of NC_141875.1, from coordinate 553,950,426 downwards.
AATCGGATCCTTAGCAGGCTCTGGGTAAATAGCTTCAACAGACAGATCAACCTCTGGCAAGAATTCAAGATGATTGCGCGCAGACGGCTGATAGTTGAAGGCAGAGTGAAGCTTGATAAGACGCATTACCCATGGAGCATAGAACTTCAGACCAAAAATGTCGGAGCCAGATGTAGCCAATTGCCTGATGAAGAAGTCTTGAGCATTGAAGCTGATGCCATTGAAGATATAGAAAACCAAAGTCTTCATTGTTCCTTCAAGCTTCGCTGCAGATGAATGTCCTTTGACAGGCCATAGAGTTTTTCTGATGATATGGTAAATGGTGTGAGGTAGATACTCTAGGTCTTCAACAAAGAATTCAGATGGGTAGTCAGTGTCGTGAGGCAAAGGCTTCATCATGCTCAGCATTTGGCTCATGTTGGGTTCTGGCTTCTGAAAAATGCTCTCCAAAGCATTCTAGTGTTGTTGACAACCTGGTTCATAGTATTCACCAGGAGTGGGCAGGGCTGTGAGCTCAATGATATCAAGAGCTTTGGCTTCATGATGGACATTGCCTGTCATCCACTCAAGGACCCAAGTCTTTGGATCCCTGTTGTAGCCTCGAATGTGAAGAGTTGCATAAAACTGTAATAGAAGCTCTTCATTCCAGTGTTCCTTGTCTGTGACAAATTGCAGGAGTCCAGCGTCTCTGAAGCAATCAACGCTTCTTCTAGACAGGGCAGGCCAGCTATAGCTTCAGTGTCGAGACGCATATGTGGAAATATGCACCCTTGATTGTATAAGATGCATGAATAGTAGCTGCGCTACTGATAGCTCCAGAACCGATCCGATGAAATGCGAGGTTTGGAGTAAGGGTTCTTGGCACTGTTGAAGGTGTTATGTTCCACGAAGCCATTCACATTGAAGACCCCAAGTGAGGTTGCAGTGCCTGGGAATCTTGGAAGTCTTGGCTTGGGCTTCTGGACTTGAGGTCTGTGCTCGACATGATAGTCAAATTGTGGACCCGCAGCAGGTGGAGGAACCAGAATGGGCCATCGGACCATAACAGGTTGACCACGATCAAATGCCAGCTCAACAGTATGAGGTCTTGGAGGGGGTACATGAGCATTGGCATTTTCGTTGACATGGGCTGCAAGTGGCACAATATCTTCAGGAGGAATGATTACGTCTGGTGCTGCATTAGCTTCAGGCAGCGGATTTTCTTCGAGTGCTGCATTGGCTTCAGGTGCATTCACTTCTGGCACCACATTGGCTTCAGGCGCCACATTAGCTTCAGCCATAACAACGTCATTGGCTTTTGTGTTGATGTTGGTGGCCGCCTCAGTATTGGTAACCTCCACTTCAGGAGCTGGAGGGTCGGACACGTTCTCCTCGAGAACAACTTCAGGGTTGGACGGGGGTGTAGCAACTCTTTCTTCATCACGTGGTTCTACTTCTTCATCGGCTGATGCAGCCGGAATATGTTCAGCCGTTTTGGTTTCAGACTCAGAGACGTTCACAGTTGGAGTGGCTTCTGGGAACACTTGATGTGCAACAAATTGGTGATGCACTTCTCCTTCTAGAACACTTGGAAGAGTGACTTGGGGCCTTGGTCCTTTGCGAAGCCTGCGTAACACTGGCGACGCCTGTGGATATGGAGTTGGCTGGGCCTCAAAGTCATCGTCATCTTGCACTGGTGAGGTGACTTGTGGTTGGGGAGTACTTGGGGTGTCTTGTTCTTGTGGGTGATCAGCCCACGATGCATCCTGAGCAGTTGGCGTTAGAGGACGACCAATCCTGATGAGCTCGTTGTGCGTGAGCACAGGCGATGATACCAAATTGTGCTCGATCTGAGGAAGGACTTCATCATCTTCAACATTGTCGTGAGGACCAATGTCTTTAGCTGCGATGGGGTCAACAGTTGGATTGTCTTTAGCTTCAGGAGCCTCTGTGGAAGTAGGCTCATGAACTATCAACCGACGCTCTCGATGTTCAGACGCAGGACGAGCCACTGAGATTGGCTCGACAACAAGGGGCTCTGTGGGAGCAGCACGGTCTCTCTTCTTTGTTTTTCTTTTCTTAGTTGGGGGAGCATCATCAGTGGTGGCTTTGGTCTTGAGCTTTCTGGCTTCGGCTTCAGCTGCCCTAGTTTTCTTGAATTCTGAAGCCACTGTGGGGACCTTAGGCTTCGAGCCTGTCATACTGGCTGGGAAGACAATGCGAGGTTCTTGCTGCCTTGATGCTTCTGGTTCTGCCACAGCTGGCTTCTTCTTCTTCTTGGCAGCCATTCTGGGGTCGATGCCTGGTCGCCCCAAGGCCTTGCGCTTTTCAGCTTCATTGTAGCCTTGAACACATTTGGCAGCAAGATTCTTCATGCGCTCACGAGAACCTTTTGCTTCTTCACGTTTCTTGTCGAATGCCTCCTTGAGCTCATGCATCATGACCTTGAAGTTTTGAATGTCTTCAACATTGAGCTTGGCCATGTGCTTCTTGAACTGAGCCTTTTCTTAATCGATCTTATGCTTCAGCTCAACAATTTTCTGAGCTAGAGCCAGCTCAGGAGCAATGGCTCCATGGAAGGAGACGCTAAGACCAATGGGAAGTTGAAGATCATCAAAGCTGGCATCTGGGCTGTCAAACCACTCATCAATAAACTTGTTTAAGATTTCCACATCAAAGAGAGGAAGATCATTGAAGATTTCCGCCTCTTGCTTGCTCTTGATCAACTGCTCAAGAGCGTCATCGCCAAGATCGTCGTCGCTGGAGAGATCAATGGCGTCATTCTCGTTTCTCAAAATAGCAGCAGTGGTCAGTACTTGACCAGTGGGTTGCATTGGCTTTTTCAACTTGGCAGACTTGGAGATGCGTGAGAGATCTTCAGACTGCACACTGACTTCAGGAGGTGCAGTGGCCAGAGGCTTCGCCCGTGAGACCTTTGGTGTAGATGAGGGCTTTGAAGCCTTTGGTACTGAAGAGGGCTTTGAAGCCTTGGGTTTCATTTGCTTCACAGGCTTTGGTGGTGCAGGCGCTTCGTCAGAATCAGCGTCATCTGCAGGTTGATCCACGTCTGCCCCTTGAACCTTTATGTGAGTGATGAGACCTTCTAAGTTGTAGAAGAGCCCAACCAGATTGGGTTCAGCTTCGCGTGTGCCATCAGCACGTGGCGCAGAGGGGCCTGGGTTGAAGTCTAATCCCAAAGACTTCTTGTTTTCCTTGGCCGAGTTCTTTGCAAACTGATAGTTGCGCTTGAAGAGATTATCTTCTCGACACCATAACAGAGAGGATGGGTCGGCATTAGCAGGCTAAGGTCCACGAATCATGCTGGGGTAGAAGCCTTGAGCAATAGCTTCAGACTTCGACTTGGGCTGAAGACCTTTGTATATTATATCTCCCCAGGGGCCCTTGATGGCACTCTTCTCAGCATATTCATCGGTGATGAATCTGTACTTGAACCATTCCTCTGCCCAATGTCTTCGAATCCATTGGATTCGGTTCTTGCGTTCTCCATAGGTCTCTTCTGGATCTGACTTGTATAGCTCATAGAGATCCGGTGGCAGGCCCTTAGCAGTGTTTCCATGGCGCTGTCTGCCACCCTTCCTGACTGATTTTTCTGTTGTCATGAAGTTTAGACTGAAAGGCTTCAAAACTGTCAAAGTCTTCCGTCTACTGGTCAGACAAGAACTGGCTTCAGGAGAATTTATATGATGCTGTAAGAACTCTGCAAATGAATGGAGACTATTAGAACCAAGGGATTCTCCCACGGACATGTACCTGTGACAGCATTAGAGGTGCGAGGGAAGGGGAAGAGGTCATATGCATTCTCAGAAGATTTTGAAGATAAATCAGTTTATAAGACATTGACCTCATAGTGCGAAGACATTCACTCATATTTAGAGAATTGGTTCCAGATTTGTACGAATCCACGAATAAGTACAAGTGAGGAATCTAACTACTTTGTGAAGCATAAGTGAACATACTAGGCATGCTATGAGATGCAGAATGAGATAGATCCAACTTGTGGGAACAGAAACCACTTGTGGTTGAAAAGGATGAATCTATTGGATCAAAAAGACTGTAAAAGAGGTTTTATTTACCACACGAGGAACTGCTAGGTGGAATGGGAGAGGAGGCCGAGAAGTTCGATCTTCCATGCCCTAACTTGGCGACGGAGGACACGTACGGTGTCGGCGGAGAAGACAATGTCCGCGGCCGGCATGAGGACGGCGTCGGTGAGGTCGCGACAGCTAAGCACTTCGTTGCCGGTGTCGTCGAGGGCTAGCGGTGGCGCTAGGGTTTGTGCGAGAGTGGAAGAAGAGATAATGACTAGGGTGAGGCGTGTATTTATAGAGACAGGGACGGCACAACGTTATTACGCAGGTGCCCCTGGTGGTTCACATCTGAAGGACACGTGGCGATCATGCAACACATTGGAGGTTGTTCCATGTTCCCACACACACCTGGATTGTCGGGTGGTCGTTCCCACTTCTCCGGGTTTTAGGTAAAAAGGATTGAGCATTGAAAACAGATTAATGTTTGTCTCTGTGTCTCCTGCTGACAAGGACTCGGCGAAGACATTCGACAGTTTCAATAGAATGCATATGATTTGGATAGATAGACTTGAGACGGAAGCATAGAAAGGTTAGGGTCCGATCACATTCACTTAGTTTAAAAGATTCAACGTGAAGACATAGCTATAAGTGAATGCTGTAGAGGACAGAAACCAAATCAGTACATTTGAAGATAAACATGAGGCCATGTTAACATTGAAGACAAACAAAATGTGAAGACTTGCAAATGTAACGCCATGAGAAAAACACTTCTAAAGGAAGAATTTGGTGGTGGTGTTACCCACCGTATAGGAAGTATTAGACCCAGACATGGCGCACAATTATCGTGGCGCTCCGGAGTCAAATTCCACGTTGATGTATTCACACTCAGAATGTAAGTCTTCATTGATTGAATATATACTTTACTTCGTGTGTTGCACATCTAAGTCTTCAACATGCATAAGTGTTAGGATGTGTGCCTGATCACAGAACATTTGAGGATTCCAAGATATTTAGCTCACACCGTCACTTGCAAAACCTTTTCTCATCCAAGGGCTTTGTGAAGATATCTGCCAGTTGCTCTTCAGTGGTGACGTGTATGGTATCAATATCTTCCTTCATGACATGATCTCTGAGAAAGTGATGATGAATTTCAATGTGCTTTGTCTTCGAGTGCTGAATTGGGTTGTTAGCAATCCTGATGGCGCTTTCGTTGTCGCAGTAGAGTGGCACTTGCTTCAGATGAATGCCATAGTCTTTGAGTATTCGCTTCATCCATAGAAGCTGAGCGCAGCAAGATCCAGCAGCAATGTATTCAGATTCAGCAGTGGAGAGAGATACACAGTTCTGCTTCTTTGAATACCAACATACAAGTGATCGTCCCAGAAAGTGACATATGCCTGATGTAGACTTGCGATCCACCTTGTCACCAGCATAATCAGCATTCGAGAATCCAACTAGATCAAACTCTGAGCCCTTTGGATACCATAATCCTAGTGTTGGGGTGTGAGCCAAATATCGAAGAATTCGCTTCACAGCTAAGTGATGCGATTCCTTTGGTGCCGCTTGGAATCGGGCACACATGCAAACACTAAGCATGATATCTGGCCTAGATGCACATAAATAAAGCAAAGAACCAATCATGGAGCGGTATACCTTTTGATCAAACTCTTTACCATTGTCGTCGGGACCCAGATGGTGTTTAGCTGGCATTGGTGTCGTGTAACCTTTGCAGTCTTGCATTCCAAACTTCTTCAGACAATCTTTGAGGTATTTCTCTTGAGATATGAAGATGTCGTTGCGTTGCTGTCGTATTTGAAGACCAAGGAAGAACTTCAGCTCACCCATCATGGACATCTGATATTGCTCTTGCATCATGTATCCAAACTCATCACTGTATTTCTGATTAGTGCAGCCGAAGATAATGTCATCCACATATATTTGGCACACAAACAGTTCACCATCATATGTCTTCGTGAAGAGCGTGGGATCTAGGGAACCAGGTTTAAGCCTTTGCTCTTCATGAAGTCCTTGAGTGTGTCATACCAAGCACGAGGGGCGTGTTTGAGGCCATACAGTGTCTTGTTGAGCTTATACACCATGTCAGGATGTTTTGGATCTTCAAAGCCAGGCGGTTGTGCAACATACACTTCTTCAATCTTGCCATTGAGAAAAGCGCTCTTCACATCCATTTGATACAGAAGAATGTTATGACGATTTCCATAGGCCAGCAGTATGCATATAGCTTCAAGCCTAGCCACAGGAGCAAATGTTTCATTGAAGTCAATTTCTTCAACTTGAGTGTACCCTTGAGCAACGAGACGAGCTTTGTTTCTGACAACTTGACCATGCTCATCTTGCTTGTTGCGATATATCCATTTAGTGCCTATGATATTGTGCTTACAAGGATCAGGACCCTTGACCAGTTCCCATACATTATTCAGCTCAAATTGTTGAAGCTCTTCTTGCATAGCTTGAATCCATTCAGGTTCCATGAAGGCTTCATCAACTTTCTTGGGTTCAGATATTGAGACGAATGCGAAGTGCCCATAGAAATTTGTTAGTTGTGTTGCCCTTGAACGAGTGAGTGGACCAGGTGCATTGATGCTATCAATTATTTTCTCAATCTGTACTTCATTTGCAACACGAGGATGAACAGGACGAAGATTTTGCTCTTGCTGATCATTGTCATCATTAGAAGGATTGTCTTCAGGTTGAGCATTGTCTTCAGGTTGATCAGGTGCAGAGATGATGAGTTCCTCTTCGTGTTATGCTTCACACGGTATGATTTCTCCAGTTCCCATAAGCTTGATGGATTCACTGGATGGAATTTCATCTAGCACATTTGGCAGGTGCTCTCTTTGCGAGCCGTTAGTCTCATCGAACCGCACATCCACAGTTTCAACCACTTTATAGTGAAATAGGTTGAAGACTCTGTAGGAGTGCGAATCCTTTCCGTATCCAAGCATAAAACCTTCAAGTGCTTTTGGTGCAAATTTTGAAGTGTGATGTGGATCCTTAATCCAGCACCTGGCACCAAATACTCTGAAGTAACTGACATTTGGCTTCTTACCAGAGAGGAGCTCATAGAATGTTTTGTTAAGAAGCTTGTGAAGATAGACACGGTTGATGATATGGCATGCAGTATCAATGGCTTCAGGCCAAAACTTTCTTGGAGTCTTATTCATTGAGCATCGTCTAGGCCATCTCAATGAGTGTTCTGTTCTTGCGTTCCACGATGCCATTCTAATGTGGCGTGTACGGAGCTGAGAACTCATGAGTGATGCCCAAAGTATCAAGATAAGTGTCGAGGCCGGTGTTCTTGAATTCAATGCCATTTTCACTTCTGATGTGCTTGATCTTGACGCCATAGTTGTTCATGGCTCGATTGGCAAAGCGTCTGAAGACATCCTGCACTTTAGTCTTGTAGAGGATTATATGCACCCATGTATATCTTGAATAATCGTCAACAATGACGAAGCCATAGAGACAAGCAGTAGTGGTAAGAGTTGAGTAGTGAGTGGGACCGAAGAGGTCCATGTGTAGCAGTTCGAAGGGTTGAGTCATTGTCATGATTGTCTTCGAGGGATGCTTGGCCCTCGTCATCTTTCCAGCTTCGCAGGCACCGCATAAGTGATCTTTCTTGAACATGACGCCCTCGATGCCTATGATATGCTTCTTCTTTGCAAGAGTGTGCAAGTTCCCCATGCCAGCATGCCCTAGCCTCCGATGCCAGAGCCAGCATTCTGAAGCTTTTGCAAGAAGACATACGGCAAGCTGTGGTCCTGCTGAGAAATCTACCATGTACAAATCATCTTTCCGATACCCTTCAAAGACTAGAGACTTGTCAGATTCCATTAGAACAAGGCAATGATATTTTCCAAACATCACAATCATGTTTAAATCACAAAGCATTGAGACAGACATTAAGTTGAAACCAAGGGATTCAACAAGTATCACTTTATCCATGTGCTGATCCCTTGAGATTGCAACTCTACCTAGACCCAATACCTTGCTTTTACCAGTATCAGCAAATGTGATGTGACTTTTGTCAGATGGACGTAAGATTGAATCCATGAGAAGACTTCGCTTGCCAGTCATGTGATTACTACATCCACTATCAATAATCCATTCTGAAGCAGCTGGTGTCATACCCTACAGTGCAGTTAGGGGGATAGGCTTCACGAAGAGAATTGTGGAGCATAAATATTTGACAAGCAAGTGGATTATGAAAGCTTAGATCGAGGTTAGGACTGATAGGGCAAGTAGCAAGCAACTCAGGAACAAAATACACAATAAGACCATTTGGGCATTTGATCTTGCGCCCTACAACATGTTTAAGGTCCCCAGCAATAGCTTCAGACGCATTTGATTTTCGGCTGGAGACCCTTCCCTGCAAAAAGGTTAAGCTTTCTTAGCCACCCACATCTTCAAGGGTGGCTTCGAAGCAATGAGTCTAAGTGCAGCATCTGAGAACTTTGGCTTTGGAGCCCTAGCAAATAGTCTTGCAGGTGGACAATAGTACTCATAAGAATAAGCAGAGTAGTTCTTGGTCTTATGAACATGGCGGTTTGATGAAACACGCTCATATTCATAGGCCTGAGTATGGTTTCCCTGCAAAACATTTGCATTAGTGCGACTCGGGTGAGTCCTCTGTCTGTATGAAGCCTTTGGACCATATGAAGCCCGTGGTCTAGGGTTTGTCTTCTTCACTTGTGGTGTCATGACGACATACACAGGAAGATTTTCCAGACACTTTTTCGGCACCCAGACTTTCTTCATAGGTGGCCCATACCTGCAGTTAGTACCAATATACCTGGCAAACACTTCACCATTCTGATTCTTAAATAGTTTATAGTTTGCATCAAAGGATTCATCAATAACAATGGGATTAGCACAAGTGAAGCCAGATAGGGTGGATGGATCCACTGAAGGTTCCTTTGCAGCAACCCATGTGGTTTTGGGGTACTGCTCAGGTTTCCAGTAAAAGCCATCAGCATTCATTTTCCTTTCGAACCCAACACCCTCTTTCCTAGGGTTTCGGTTCAGGATTTGCCTTTTGAGGACATCACATAGTGTCTGATGCCCTTTGAGACTTTTGTACATCCCTGTTTCAAGCAATGTCTTCAACCTAGCATTTTCATCAGCAATAGCAGTGGCATCCTCAGCAGAGGGGTTATTTACCACATCAACAGTTGAAGATATTGCAACAATAGCAGTAGAACATCCAGCAACAGAAGTAGCGTTGTCACGCTCAATGCATTTAAGACATGGTGGTTCAAATCCTTCCTGAGCGGAACTGATCTGTTTGGCGCGAAGTGACTCGTTTTCCTTTGAAGATCTTCATGAGCCGCTCTCAATTTCTCAAGATCTTGCTTCCTTTGAAGATAATCATAGGAAAGCTTTTCATGAGTTGTTGAGAGTGTTTCATGACGACTTTCGAGTTCCTCATATTTAACATGAAGATTTTTTATGTCTTCAATTAAGGACTGAGATCGAGTCATTTCAGCGTCTAACAGGTCATCGCTTTTGTCTAACAGTTTTTGAATATGTTCCATAGCTTTCTGTTGTTCAGTTGCAATTTTAGGAAGTGTTTTGTGGCTGGGTTTGGAACCACAGTCAGAGTCATCTTTGCTGGATGTTTGATAGTGAGTAGTGCGTGAGTTTACCTTGACACCGCGTGCCATGAAGCAGTAGGTGGGAGTGGAGTTGTCCTGGTCATTAGCATTGGCGTCGGTGATGAAGTCATTGTCTTCAATGTTGAAAATGGACTTGGCAATGTAGGCTGTAGCCAGACTTGCAACGCCAGAATCGGACTCCTCCTCAGACTCCACCTCCGCCTCCTCAGAAGCAGACTCCTCCTCTGAATCCATTTCCTTGCCAACAAACGCACGAGCCTTTCCAGATGAGCTCTTCTTATGTGATGAAGACTTTGATGAAGACTTGGAAGAAGACTTTGAGTATTTCTTCTTCTTCTTGTCGTCGGAATCATATTCCTTGCTTTTCTTCTTCTTGTTGTTCTCATTGTCCTACTACGGACACTCAGAGATGTAGTGACCAGGTTTCTTGCACTTGTGTCATGTTCTCTTCTTGTAGTCATGAGCAGAATCTTCATCATTCCTTGAGTTGGATCGTGAGGACTTTCTGAAGCCTTTCTTGGTGAATTTCTGGAACTTCTTCACAAGCATAGCAAGCTCCTTTCCAATGTCTTCAGGATCATCAGAACTGCAATCAGATTCTTCTTCAGACGAGGAAACAACTTTTGCCTTCAAAGCATGAGTTCGCCCATAGTTGGGACCGTAGATGTCTCTTTTCTCAGAAAGCTGAAACTCATGTGTGTTGAGCCTTTCAAGTATGTCAGACGGATCGAGTGTCTTGAAGTTAAGGCGTTCTTGAATCATCAGGGCTAGGGTGTCAAACGAGCTGTCAAGTGATCTCAGGAGTGTCTTGACTACTTCATGCTTGGTGATCTCAGTAGCACCGAGGGCTTGAAGCTCATTTGTGATGTCAGTGAGTCGATTAAACGTGAGCTGGACATTCTCATTGTCGTTTCTCTTGAAGCGGTTGAAGAGGTTGCGAAGTACACTGATTCTTTGATCTCTCTGGGTTGAGACGCCTTCGTTGACCTTGAAGAGCCAGTCCCAGACTAGCTTGGATGTTTCCAGAGCACTCACACGGCCATACTGTCCTTTGGTCAGATGACCACAGATGATGTTCTTGGCAGTGGAATCCAGTTGAGCGAACTTCTTGACATCAGCAGCGATGACACCTTCACCAGCCTTGGGGACGCAATTCTTGAGGACATACCAGAGGTCGACAACAATGGCTTCCAGATGCATGTGCATCTTATTCTTCCAGTAGGGATTTTTAGTTCCATCGAAGACTGGGCACGCAGCGGAGACTTTGATTATCCCAGCAGTCGACATAGCTAAAACTCTAGGTGGTTAAACCGAATCACACAGAACAAGGGAGTACCTTGCTCTGATACCAATTGAAAGTGCTAGTGATCGACTAGAGGGGGTGAATAGGCGATTTTTATGAAAGTCTTCAAAACATGGAAGTTTCGAAGACAAACGATAGAAATAAACCTATTACCATGCAGCGGAAGGTAGACTACACTAAGCAAGCCATAGTCAAGTATTCAATGAAATGAAAGCACAAAGACTAATAGCAGCTAGGCAGTATAGATCAGGATGGAAGATAGTATGAAGCCAATCAGAACAAGCAGTCACACAGTGAAGACAAATAGATAATGCAAACAGGCAATGACTTCACAAGGACCAATCTGCAAATAAAGAGATGGGAAGGATAGAACCAGTGGCTTGTTGAAGACAATGATTTGTTGGACCAGTTCCAGTTGTTGTGACAACTGTATGTCTGGTTAGGGAGGCTGAGATTCAACTCAGAAGACCACGTCTTCACCTTATTCCCCTTGAGCTAAGGACACCCAGTCCTCGCCCAATCACTCTGGTAAGTCTTCAAGGTAGACTTTCAAACCTTCACACACTTCGTTCACCGGTGATCCACAATGACTCTTGGATGCTCAGAACGCGACGCCTAACTGGCTGGAGGATTCATAGTCCTCAAGTGTAATAAGTCTTCAGATCACACAGACAGGAAGACTTCAGTGATGCCTAACACTCTTTGGCTCTGGGTGTTTAGGGCTTTGTCCTCACAAGGAATTCTCTCTCAAAGGCTTCGAGGTGGGTTGCTCTCAAACGACAAAGCCGTACACTAACTCTGAGCAGCCAACCAATTTATGGTGTAGGGGGTGGGCTATTTATAGCCACTAGGCAACCCGACCTGATTTGTCCGAAATGACCCTGGGTCACTAAGGAACTGACACGTGTTCCAATGGTCAGATTTTGAACACACACGGCAACTTTACTTGATCTACAAGCAAAGCTGACTTATCCAGCTCTGGATAAGATTTGCTCTCATTGTCTTCGCTCAAAGACATAGGATTTTGGTTAAGCATCAGTTCAGTCATTCTGACTGGTTCACTTGGACCCCACTTAACAGTACGGTGGTTCCTATGACTCAACAAAGAAGAAAAAGAACGACGAAACAACTAAGTCTTCGTGCCCCATAGTCTTCACGCGATGTTTTCTCTTGTCACAGTCTTCAATGTGAATGTCTTCACATACCACCTTTGACTTCAATGTCTTCATACATTTTTAGGGGTCATCTCTGGTAGGAAAACCGAATCAATGAGGGACTTCTACTTGTGTTATCCTGCAATTCTCACAAACTCATTAGTCCCTCAACCAGGTTTGTCGTCAATACTCCAAAACCAACTAGGGGTGGCACTAGATGCACTTACAGACGGCGTCGAGGTCGCGGTCGGGGGCGGCGGCGAGGGTGTGCGGTGGGCGGCGGCGGTGGTGAGGTTGACGGCGGCGGCGGGCGGCGGCGGTGAGGTCGAGAGCGGCAGGGCGACGGCGGCGATGGAGCAGTTGGGGAGAGGGGGAAGTAGAGGGGAAGGACTTAGCGAAATTTTGAGCCCGCGCGGCCGGGGGTTAAGTCAAACTAGAAGCAGCGCGTTTTGCCGGAACGCGCTATAGCTAAGTTAGCTATAGCGTGTCAAGCGAAACGCGCTACAACTATTCATTTTGTTTTGTAATATCAGTAGCGCTTTGCCCTGAAAAAACGCTACTGCTAAGTCTAAGCATGTAAAAACTTCAAAAATATACATTGGTCATCATTGTTCTTTTTGTGTAGAATCTAAATAGTCAACATGAATCCTCACAGTACCTGTATAGGCACAGGTGAAGATTCATATTGCAGCCACAAATCCTACACATATAGTTCAATGAAGACCAAGTGCTCGAGATAGTTTGAGGAGTAACATATTTAAGGTGGTAAACACCTTGTTCGCTTAGCAGTATGGGACTAAACTTAATTAGGTGCAATACTTAGCAGTAGCGTGTTTTGAGGAAAAACGTTGCTACTAAGTACTTTAGCAGTAGCGCGTCCTCGGAAGGGCGCTACTACTATATCTAGCCTAGGGGCAACGCCGTGGCAATTATAGTAATAGTGCTTGTTTCACCTAGACCGCTACTGCTACCGTGTTATTAGTAGCGCGGTTTTCTGAAGCTCGCTACTGCTAATTAGCAGTAGCGTCTGTTTTTAGACCGCGTTGCTGCTAAGATTCTGTGTATAAGGTTTTCCCTAGTAGTGTTAGCCCATCACAATCTCTCACGGTCAACGAAGGATATTCCTTCTCCCAGGAAGACCCGATCAGACTCGGAATCCCGGTTACAAGACATTTTGACAATGGTAAAACAAGACCGCCCGATACGCCGACATCCCGATAGGAGCTGCACATATTTCGTTCTCAGGGCAACACCGGATGAACACTACGTACAGCTAAAACCAACCCTCAAGTTTCCCCGAGGTGGCGGCGCAAGTGGCTCTGGTTCGGACCAACACTTAGAGAAGCACTGGCCCGGGGGGGTTAAAATAAAGATGACCCCCGGGTTAATTACTCCCAAGGGAAAGGTATAGGTTGTTAGGCAAATATAAAACCAAGGTTGGGCCTTGCTGGAGGAGTTTTATTCAAAGCGAACTGTCAAGGGGTTCCCATAACACCCAACCATGTTAGGAACGCAAAATCAAGGAACATAACACCGGTATGACAAAAACTAGGATGGCAAGAGTGGAACAAAACACCAGGCATAAGGCCGAGCCTTCCACCCTTTACCAAGTATATAGATGCATTAATTAAATAAGAGATATTGTGATATCCCAACATATCCATGTTCCAACATGGAACAAACTTCAGCTTCACCTGCAACTAGCAATGCTATAAGAGGGGTTGAGCAAAAGCGGTAACATAGCCAATCAACGATTTGCTAGGATGATTGAAAAGGTTAGAGGCTGTCATGGCAATTCGGGAAGCTTGATAAACAAGTGATAGGTAGCGCGACATAGCGATAGAACGAACAACTAGCAAGCAAAGATAGAAGTGATTTCAAGGGTATGGTCATCTTGCCTGAGATCCCGCAAGGAAGAAGAACGAGTCCATGAAGAAGACAAAGGGACGTAGTCGAACGGATCCTCACAAACGCGACGTTACCCGAACTAGCAAGAAGAAGCAACACCGGAAAGGAGAAAACCACATAGTAAACAACCATCATATAAACATGGCATGATGCACAATCAAGTATGATGCATGTCCCGTTTAATGAGGCATGACATGGCAAAGTGCACAAACAATACTACAAATTAAGTGGAGCTCAATATGCAACGAGTTGCATATTGACGAAACACCACATGACTCATTTAGTTCACTCTCGTTTATGAACTCAACAATATTAAATGTTATTAAACATGGCAAGAGGTGAAGCATAACAAACTACCTATCTAGGCAAGTTTAAATGAGGCCGGAACAACAAGCAACAAGTCCAAAAAAATCCTCATGTGCATATTTTAAAGTTGGTACAGTTCTGCCCTAAACCATATTTTTAGAGTTGTTAAACATGCAAAGTAATGCCACCATGTTAATCTATGCATTTTTTACCCCATTTACATATAAAGTTTATTAAATACGGAGTTATGGTTAATTAGTTATGAAATAAAGCATTTTAACATGGCATTTTAGCAAATTAAACAAACATCAAGTTTAAACATTTTAAACATGGATGAAAGTTGGATATTATGAAACTACACAAAATTCTAAGCAAGTTACATGTTTAAAACATTTTAATCCGATGCATGGTTGATGATTTATTAAATGGATGATCTAGAGTGGCTTTTCTGTAAAACTGCTTTCCATCTGGAAAAAAGACAAATTCGCATAACTGAAAAAAAACAGGAATGGGCCGAAACAAAGGCTGGTCCAACAGTGAACAAAAGAGGAGGGCGCGCGGGATGGGCAGCTCGCCCATGGGCCAAGCCCAGCTACAAAGGAGGCCGAGTAGGCTCGCTCGCTGCTGGATCAAGTCGAGGCTGACCCGGGCTCGGTCAACACGCGGCTGCACCGATCGAGCTGTTGTTGCTCGTTACTGAAGAACGAACAACAGAAGCAGCGGCAGGTTCACGGCGATGCAGGCGCCGGGGAGGTTCTGGCGACGGGGTCGACGGGAACAGGCGGGTATGCGTCGAAGATGGCCGGATCTGATGTCAACTTGGGTCCGGGAGGCGAGGTGGCATCGGGCGAGCTCCTGCTCGTTGTAGAGGGGAAGCAGATGAAGGGGCACCGTCCTTGCCAGGAACCGATGAAGACGACGGCGACAGGGACTCCGGCAGTGGCAGGTACTCGAGGCGGCGGCCATGGCATCGTTCCTGTAACTGAGAGAGAGAGAGAGAGAGAGAGAGAGAGAGAGAGAGAGAGAGAGAGAGCATGATAGAAAGACAGGGATCGGAAGGAGAAGGAAGAAGCAGGGGAAGAGGAGGTCAGGAGGAAGGGATCCAGCGCTAGCTGGCTCTGGTGGCCTGCCGGAGCAGCGAGCGACGGCGGTAGGCGATGGGGACGTACACGGCGGCGCGAGTCCTGCTGGAGCTTGGGGTAACTCATGGCAGTGCTCGTCTACAACGACGGGGCTGACGAGGCTGTCGGGGACGCCGACGTCTTGCGGGCATGGAGGCGCAGGAGCTCGAGGGGAGGCTTGGGTGAGCGGGACGTCAATGGAGCGCGAGGAAGCAGGGGCTCATGAGGAGCGCTCGGGGTCGCGGAGGGGGAGCGGCGACGCGGTGCGTGAGGTGACGACGAGCAGGGGCGAAGGAGCCCTGCAGCCGGTGAAGCAGAAGGAGGCGCCATGGACGAGCTCCTGCTCGTTCTGGCGGACAGGAGGCAAGGACTCGGGCGCCTTGACGCAGAGGTGCCATGGACCGAGAGGATGGAGCTCGGGGACATGAGGATCCAGGAGGCGGGGATGGTAGGCGAGGAGGCGGAGCTCGGGCTCCTGCGGGATTTGAGCGGGGCGGCTTGGTTGGCTCGATTGGATCTGGGAGGATCCCGAGGTGGGAGGAGGTGGCTGTGGTCTCAGTGGTTGGCTGAGAGGTGGAGGGCACTGGTTGGGCAGGGAAGAAATCGAAGAGGGACAAACTGGCGACGACGACGGAGGGATTTGGAGGATGGGACAACTCTCCTAGAAACTAGGGTTTGGGCAGATATTTATAGTAGGTGGTCAAAGGTGAGACTATTTGGTCTCTCCAATTATAATCAGACGATCCGAGATAAAAAGGTTAGGAAGCCCAAATAATAAACCGATGATGTTTTAGGGATGTTTGGGCATGAACCGAATCCAACGGTGACGACTGTCGGGTTCGGGTTTGGGGGAGTTTCGGACACGCGCGAGGGGTCGATGCACTGTGCTAAGAGGGTTCAGGTGAACGAGGTCAAGTGTGTGGTTGGACTGAGAAGAGAGGAGGAATGCAATCCGGCAACCGTTTCCGGAGACGGGAAACATCCGACGATAGACCGACTATAATGCCGCTATAGTTAACTGTCGAGGCGTCAAATGGACTCTGAATGCGATAAAACTTGGCAGGCGGTCTACCTACACTATAATAAGACCGCACGCCAACTCTAATCCCTTTCCGAGAATATTCTCCGGCCACTTGTAAAATACTATTTCGGACGTGTCTTGAGCGCGTGCGAGTGTGGCTGGGCCCAGAACGGACAACAAAGAGAACTAGGAGACCTGGACGGATGCAAGTTTT
Source organism: Triticum urartu (assembly GCF_056163025.1). Lineage (NCBI taxonomy): Eukaryota > Viridiplantae > Streptophyta > Magnoliopsida > Poales > Poaceae > Triticum > Triticum urartu. The sequence continues at coordinate 553,933,735 of NC_141875.1, read as the reverse complement.
GAAAATATGATGATACAATGCACATGATGACATGACAAGATGCAACACGCAAGAAAATAACAAAATAATAACAGCGAATAACCGAAAGACACCTGGCGCGTTGGTCTCGGAGCATTACAAAACCACAACAAGTAGAAGCCCACATTCAGCGATGCTTTTCTGTTGCAGCCAGCCAGCCGTAACCAAGCTACACTGCGCATTTCTCGTCTATTCTACTATCATCAGACTTGCCAAGAGCCAGTCCACACCGGGCATTTCTCGTCTGTTCTAGTACCATCATCGGACCTGACAATAGCAACATGACATTTCCCAGAGCACGCACACACAGCATTCAGTTTAATGGTATATAAGACTGTCCCGTACTCCGGCCTACTGACCAGCTCCCACGGCGCCGCCGTCTTCCACGTCCCGGCCGCACCGGAGGTGTATCTCGTAGCCGCAGGCGATGCACTGGTACGCCCAGCCGAGCCCCTGCTCGTCGCACTCGCAGCAGACGTACGGCCCTCCGCCCGACTTCTCCGAGACGACGCTCAGCTCGTGCCGGTGCCCGGCGTGGCGCAGCGACGGCGCGTACCCCTTGGCCTGCTCGTCCTCCAGCTCCTGCAGCAGCCTCACCTGCTCCTCCGTGAACGGGAACGCCATGTCGAAGTAGAGGTTCACCAGGTTCCTCCCGTCCCTGGTCACCGTCTTGCCGTCCGGCCCGATCACCACCAGCGTCGGGATCTCCCGCACGTCGAAGTACCTGGCCAGCTCCCGCGACGGCGCGCCGTCGTACGGCAGCGCCAGCCACGGCATGTCGCCGCGCGACCGCTCGTACCCGTCCTCGTCCTTGTCCATGGGGATGTACACCACCTCGAATTCCTGCGACCTGCCCTTCAGGTTGCCGTAGATGGCGGCCAGCCTCGCGGTGAACTTGACGCACGGCTCGCACCCGTGCGCCGAGAAGTAGAGCCCCACCGTCTTCCCCACCAGGCTCGCGATGGGAACCTGCAGCCCTTAGCCACGGTGAGGCCAGCAGCTGGATGCATGGCAAAATCAATGGCGATGCCTCTGCATTCTAGAGGAAAGCAACACTCGGTGTCGGTGGTCACACAGGTACCTGTTCATTGCTGCCGTTCTTGACGTGGCCGACGGAGAAGAGCTTCTCGAGCGTCTGGGAGGCGAACTTGCTCCGCTCGTCGGCCTCCAGCTCCGCCACCCTGGCCGGCGTGAACGGGAACGCCGGGTCGCCGTAGCGGTGCACGAGCTCGACGGCGTCGGGGCAGACGACCTCGGCGCCGCCCGGGGCGAGCACCACGAGGCGCGGGATGCCCTCGACCTGGAACATGTCGCTGAGGCTCTTCTTGCACGGGAGGTCGCCGAAGGGCACGGCGGGCCACGGCATGGCGCGGTGGAAGCGCTCGAAGGACGGCCGGTCCTCGTCGCACGACACGAAGACGACCTCGAAGCCGGCGCCGCGCGCCCTGAGCTGCTGGTACGCGGCGGCCAGCGCCGGCGTGAAGGCCTCGCACTTGGGGTACCAGTTCGCCGCGAAGTACAGGCCGATGACCTTGCCCTCTAGCTCCGGGAGCTCCACCTGTGAAGATTAGTTAGGGCCGGACACGTGGTCGCTGGTTTTCATCATGGTGTGGGAGTCATGATCACCGTTCACAGAAAAGGAAACAATTAAAATGATGGAGAGGGAGAGAGGGAAAGGAATAGTTCACCGGGAAAGAAGACCGTATAAATGTGAGGAGGTTGGATAGACACATGTCGACAGACGACAGTACCCTAAGTATTCTGATTCTCGACGTATGTATTATGTACATTAATCTTCTATAAAAAGGAATAATTGAAAACCGCATGAGTTTCTGAATATTATAAGTTGGGTGTGGCAAGATCTCAGTTCGATTGAGACTTAATCAAGTCTTAATCAAATCACAGAACATATAAAAAGCAGAAAGAAAGAAGTTATTTTTTTGCATGGATCAGCACATAACATCTCATGAATGAAGCATCGACTGTCGTTCCTCCACTGAGATTTAGCAATCTTGTTACAACTTTAGTTTGTTGGCCAAAATTCACACTTTTATTTTCTACTTCCTCCATAAACTAATATAAGAATGTTTAGATAACTAAGATAATGATCTAAATGCTTTTATATTACTTTACGGAGGGAGTAATAAGCATCCCAAACAAGATTAGGATACGTTGATTTTATTAAATACCTAATATATTAGTTTACAGAGGGAGTAGTTAGCTTCTTCTAAAGGAACTCATAAATTGGTCTCTTTTAGTAGATTAAAAAAAAGCTTGCGAGGCTTGCACTTGTTGGAGGTAGCCGAAGGAGCTCAAGATTATGCACACAAGTACAACAGGTAGGCGCCTTCATTTTTCTTTGGCTGCGCCTTGTTTGAGAAAACATGGTGGAAGGAACAGCTTAAGTTTTTGATTGTTCAAGTAAAGCCCTTCGCATAAAACGTACCAACTTCAACCGGTGCTAAATTGGATCTTGACTAGGTTAGAATCCGAGATTTTTTTTTTCTGACTGAATTTAACACAAAATTTGTTTTGTTTTCCATTTCCATGTCCGGTATATCCACCCTTTGCGTGATACTACTACATGAAAAAGCAAGAGATCTCAAACCAAACCCAGATAGGAAAATCGCTCTGTTCTAACCGATGAACAGCGAGAGGGAACATGCAGCCGAGGAAGGAAGCAAAGAAGATTCAAGGGCGAAAGCCAAAGCAGAAGCAGAAGAACACATGAGCTGGAGAAGCACCTCGTCCCCGGAAGGAGCGATGAGCGAGCCCAGAGGCAGCGCGGAGCGGATGCCTCCTCTTTCACTCCCGTCTGCTTCTTCCATCCCCGGATCTCCGACGACGTTGAGTATCTTCTTGTGGCCAGGCCAGGCACTTTCCCTGTGCCTGATCCCCGATGCGTGCGTGCCGGATAGCAGCAGTAACGCTCTGGACCTGGACCGGACTGGACTGGACTGGCTTTGTGCTCTCCGAACAGCAGCTGTGGCGACCCTCGCCTCACCGGCCACCGCAGCAATAAATAAGCAGGTGAACGGGGGGCGCCGCGTCTATCTGCAGACGGCGAACCCTTTTTCGCGGAGGCGTTCACGTCATCTCGCCACGCGCGCGCGCCCGGCCGTCGCAGCGGTTCCTTTCAGACGTTGGAGAGGGCTGGCGTCGGAGCAGCTGTCGAACAGAGGCGACGGTGGGGAGCCGGAGCCCGTCTTGTTGGCGTGCGGGGTACGTGGGGCTGGGGCTGGGGCTGGGAGCGCGGCTAGGTGGCCAGACACGGCGGGGTGGGAAAGGGGGCGACGCGACGCTAGTGCGCCTCCAGTCCAATCGGGGGTCTGGGAATCGATCGCAGCCAACAACGTGTTCTGCTCCGTGCCGTGGGTCGCGCTCGCGGTGGACTCTCTCTCTCTCGCCTTGGCGTGGGCGTGGTCGTCGCAGCGGGCGGATGGATGGCTGGGTGCGTGTGATGTCCGGTTGCCCGGGGCTTTGGTGTCGATCGGTCGCGGTCGCTCCCAAAGTCTGGCCCTGTTCCGTCTAGGAAACCAGATGAGGCCTAGGAGATCGTCATCAATGCTGGGTTCGCCACCTGTGGGATCGGGGAACTGATGCGTGCGTGCGTGTGTGTCTGTCAGCAGCTGACTCGCGGGTGAAACGCCGGAGCAGGGACACATGTACGCGACCATAGTACGCGCGTGTGTATGGTCTGGTATCCGTGTCGAAAGGTAGAGCTCCAACGGCCTAAATTTCGTGTTTTGACCCTTTTAACAAACAATTTCAGAATCTGACTCTGGTTTGAAATTTTTTTCGGGATTTGACCCTTTTGCTACCGCCAGAGCCTCTGACGGTAGGGTTACACAGCCTACCGCCAGTGCCCCTGGCGGTAGGTTTTGACGGAGGGGACGGCGGCCGTCACCGCGTGTTGACGTGAATAAGTACCTTACCGCCAGGGGCCCTGGCGGTAGGTTGTGTAACCCTATTGCTAAAGGCTCTGGTGGTAAGGTGTGGCAGGGTTTTGCCGTGTAGACATTCTGTAACGTAAGATGCAATGGCCCTGGCGGCAGGTTTACCCTACCGCTAGCCCCCCTGGCGGTAGGGTCTTCTGTTTTGCCGTATATAGTTTCTGTAACGAAATATGAGAGGGCCCTGGCGGTAGGTTCACCCTACCGCCGCAGAGGCTGGCGGTAGGTTGTCTAACCCTACCGCCAGGGTGCCTGGCGGTAGGCTCCTCTATTTTGTTTTTTCAAATTCATTTGGTTGCTTGTTCTCAAATTCAAATATGACAGCAATATCACAGCAAGTTTCACAAATATGACAGCAATATCATAGATTTTAAACAATTAAACTTGAGCATCACATAGATCCATATTAAGATAACTTGAAGTACATAGAACATTTCAAACACATATATCCACAAATAACAAACACATAATTTCACGTAGTTTCACAACCACTAGACAAGTTCATAATCTTCATCGTACTCTTCCTCCCCGTTGCTCTCCTCCTCCTCCCCTTCTTCTTGTGTGGCCTCCTCCTCCTCCCCTTCTTCATGTGTGGCCTCCTCCTCTTCCTCCCCTTCTTCATGTGTGGCCTCCTCCTCCTCCTCCTCCTCCCCAACCAACCTAGACGATGGGGGAGCATGCCTAGATGAGCCGATGAGACCCTGTGTGGCTACAGGCTGATAAGCTTCAACCGACCCATCTCCAGCACACCCAAGCAGCCCTACCAGCTTGCGACAACGCTTCACGAACTTCTGCACTCATAATGAAACAAGGGTATCAGATCGACTGATTGCAAGTGAACAAGATGCATCTGTTCCGAGGAGGCTGAAATTGTACCTTCATCGTCCCCCTCACTTTGTTCTCAGATTCTATGCTCCCGGGGAGATCACCTAGTGCATTTGAGGCTTCAAAGATGCATCTGTTCAGCTCACCAGACTGCAACGGCATAAGTCAGTTACGATGACGAATAAACTAATTTAAATACAATCGTCGGTTCAAACTTACCACTCTGTTGATGAGGGGTGCAAACTCCCTAAATCCACTGTGCATTTCTCTGATGCTGGTCTGGTAGGCCTCTTCCTCAGGGTCATCCCTCTCTAGCTCCGCGATGTCTTCCGCCGTCCACCGAGGCCTGAGACGAAGACGGTGCTTCTGGCCATCATCGTACCACCTCATGTGACGGGTCAGGTAAGCATCCCAGTCAGTAACTTTCCTATCCACATCTTTACGGAACCTCCGTCGCTTCCACTCTGTCACATGAGTTTTATGCTCCTCTTCCCAGTCTGTGATCGACTGATTCTTCTGCCGGCTCATCCTCCAAGGCATAAGCAACAAGAATCATCATAAGCGCAATGATATCATCATAAGCAACAAGAAACATGATAAGCGTAATGAAATCATGGTCACGGAGAACAAAGCGCTCACAGGTGGAGCGCGTGGCCGCCGGTATCGGTGGGTTGGCCCGGTGGGGTATGCTGATAAATCCCAAACCGCGTGGCCACGCGGTGTGGCAAGTGCCACTCGATGGCGTACACACAGATCATGGGCACGATGCACTGCCAGAGACCATGGTCCGCATCGCACATCACGTTCAGATCAAAGCCCCACTGTCGGTCATGATACGGCCACCAGTTTACCTATTACATATACATTGGTAAGTTCCCACTCTCGGTCAAAAGTGAAATCAAAGAGAAAGGTGTTGAGCGAGTTCATATACCTGTGTATGCGTCAAAGCGTCCAACTCGTTGGTGTAGGTCTTGTACGAAGTCTTGTTAAGGCCCGTGTAGAGTTTGACAACGTCCCAACTGTAAGCTACGGTGGGGTGTCGAGTCTCGTCGTCGTCTTCGTTATAGGCACCCCACGGGCGTCTTGGAAACTTCTCTGGACGCCCCACCGGCAGCCGCTCCCACATCCAAATGGAGAAGGCCCAGACAAATCCACCCATATTGGACTTGTCTCCCGTCCTCTGCGTTGCGTCGTCAAGCTGCAAAACATCAAATGAGGATCAGATATAAGAAAATGTCATGGACACACTTTCGTAGGTAGGTAGGCAATTAGATCCTCTCTTACCGAACGGTATAGGTAGGCGAGAGATGTGGTCCCCCAACTGTACCCTGCCTCCCAGTCCGCTAGGAGGAAGAGATATGACCAGTTGGCAGAGTTCCCGGAGCTGTCTGGAAACACGAACTCCGTGAGAAGATACCACATGTAGGCCCTCGCGTACCACTCCACGGTCATCTCGTCGGCGCCTTCGGGGCATTTCTGCCGGTGCTCCGAGAGCCAGGTCAACGGCACACCGGATGTACGGTTACCCTTGACAGCGGGGCAGTCGCCGATGAGGGCTGCAACCCTCTGCTGCCAGTTGGTCCTCTTCACTCGCCCGGTGAGTGCATGACCCTCGATCGGCATGGCAGTAATCATCGACCAATCCTCGAGGGTCACCGTCATCTCCCCGCATGGCAGATGGAAAGAATGGGTCTCCAGTCGCCACCGGCCAATCAACGTCGTCAGAGTTGCGTGGACAAGCGTCGGCGGCTGACGCTTGAACTGCAACACAAAACCCAACAGACGGGCTCTCTTGAAGAACGGCGCGTAGCGCTCGTCATAGTCCATATGCCCATGAACCCCGTGACCCCTCATGCGCAGTGGCTGGAGCATCTGTCAAAAAGTGAACACCAAAAGTTAGGAAATTATTTTCATCAATCCGAAAACTTTCATCAAAATTTCATTCATATCAGTTACCTCTCCGTTCTCTATGAACCGGTCACGATGACCCTTGTCGAATGCCCAGTCCAGCATGAAGTACCGTGGGCCAATGTTGTCCGCAAGAGGTGGCCGCCTTAATAAAATTTCATACATCATATCAAAATAAAATTTTAAGCATATCATCCAACAACAACTACTACACATGATGGATCAAATCATATTGAGATGCATCACATCACATCAAAAAAATCCTCCAACATACATCATATCATCATATTTTAAAATAAAATTTTCCAAACAACATCTTCATATCATCATATCAACATGCATCATCAAACTAGGGTTCATCTTCACACTAGATCATATCATCGTATCAACATGCATCATCAAACTAGGGTCCATCCTCATATCAACATTACATCATAATTTTTTTAACAAAAAATATTATGAACTAGGGTTCATCTTCACACTAACATATGAACTATTGATTAGAGTTCATATCCAATACCACTAGTTACTAAAGAACTAAGAACTACAACTATAATCAATCTTAGGTGAAAAAAATCCAATCTAAGTTCAAAAATATGAGGGATTTCAAGCAAATAATGCGTCGAATCGGAAGCAAGTTTGCAAAAACTAATTGGAGGGATTGGAGGAGCTTACGTTTCTCTCTTCGGGGCCATCTCGATCCGTAAAAACGATCAACAAACGGTGAAGATCCGAGGGGGAGTGGAGGAGATGAGAGAGGGAGAGAGTGGCGACTTGGGGGAGAAAAAGAAGAACTGCCGACGGGGGGGGGAGGGGTGGGGAGATGGGCAGACACGGGGGTTTCGGCGGAAATAACTCCCCCGGACCCTACCGCCAGGGTCTCTGGCGATAGGGTTAGATAGGCTACCGCCAGGTGCCCTGGCGGTAGGGTGCGATGGAGGGGGACGGCGGCCATTTCTGCGTGCTGACGTGGATAAGTACCCTACCGCTAGGGGCACTGGCGGTAGGCTGTGTAACCCTACCGCCAGAGGCTCTGGCGGTAAGAAAAAGGGCCAAATCCCGAAAAAAATTCAAACCAAGGTCAGATCCTGAAATTGTTTGTCAAAAGGGTCAAAACACAAAATTTAGCCACTCCAACGTAGGCGGCAGGAAAATTGTCTCCTTGGGGGGGGCAAAAATATCACCACCATAGGACGTACATCGCTCGTCAAGTCCATCATCACCTCCCAAGCAATTTACTCCATCACCCCTTTGATTGTCCCCCAAAGCACTTTGCATAATCTCAATAAGATGGAGATGGCTTTTCTCTGGTCCGCATCAGACAAGACCACCAGGGCTAAGTGCAAGGTCAATTGGAAGGTGGTATGTCGCCCCTTGGAATATAGTGGTCTGGGTGTCCTTAACATTAAAAAATTCACGCGTGCTCTGAGACTGCGGTGGCCTTGGTACAAATGGACAGACCCATCCAAACTCTGGATGGGTCTGGGCAACCCCTGTGACGAGAAGGACCTTGAGTTCTTCTACGCCTCCACCATCATCAATGTGGGGAAAGAAGCAAGAACGCCTTTCTGGAACTCCCCTTGGCTGCTGATGACCCACAAGTATAGGGGATCTATCGTAGTCCTTTCGATAAGTAAGAGTGTCAAACCCAACGAGGAGCAGAAGGAAATGATAAGCGGTTTTCAACAAGGTATTCTCTACAAGCACTGAAATAATAGGTAACAGATAGTTTTGTGATAGGATAATTTGTAACGAGTAACAAGTAACAAAGGTAAATAAAGTGCAGCAAGGTGTCCCAATCCTTTTTGTAGCAAAGGACAAGCCTAGACAAACTCTTATATGATGTAAAGCACTCCCGGGGACACATGGGAATATCGTCAAGCTAGTTTTCATCACGTTCATATGATTCGCGTTCGGTACTTTGATAATTTGGTATGTGGGTGGACCGGTGCTTGGATGCTGCCCTTACTTGGACAAGCATCCCACTTATGATTAACCTCTATTGCAAGCATCCGCAACTACAACAAAAGTATTAAGGTAAACCTAACCATAGCATGAAACATATGGATCCAAATCAGCCCCTTACGAAGCAACGCATAAACTAGGGTTTAAGCTTCTGTCACTCTAGCAACCCATCATCTACTTATTACTTCCCAATGTCTTCCTCTAGGCCTAAATAATGGTGAAGTGTCATGTAGTCGACGTTCACATAACATCACTAGAGGAGAGACAACATACATCTCATCAAAATATCAAACGAATACCAAATTCACATGACTACTAATAGCAAGACTTCTCCCATATCCTCAGGAACAAACGTAACTACTCACAAAGCATATTCATGTTCATAATCAGAGGGGTATTAATATGCATATAGGATCTGAACATATGATCTTCCACAAAATAAACCAACTAGCATCAACTACAAGGAGTAATTAAGACTACTAGCAACCCACAGGTACCAATCCCGGGCTTAGAGACAAGAATTGGATACAAGAGATGAACTAGGGTTTTGAGAGGAGATGGTGCTGGTGAAGATGTTGATGGAGATTTCCCTCTCCCGATGAGAAGAGCGTTGGTGATGGCGACGGCGATGATTTCCCCCTCCCGGAGGGAAGTTTCCCCGGCAGAACAGCTCCGCTAGAGCCCTATATTGGTTCCGCCAAGGTTCCGCCTCGTGGCGACGGAGTCTCATCCGGAAAGACGGCTTATGATTTTTTCCTCATCGAAAGACTCCATATAGCAGAATATGGCCATCAGAGGGCCACCAGGGGGGCCACGAGGTAGGGGGACGCCCCCCCACCCTCGTGGGCAGGGTATGGCCCCCCTGGTGAACTTCTTGCTCTCAGTATTTTTTATATATTCTGAAAACGTCTTCCGTGAAGTTTCAGAACTTTTGGAGCTGTGCAGAATAGGTCTCTAATATTTGCTCCTTTTCCAGCCCAGAATCCCAGCTACCGGCATTCTCCCTCTTTATGTAAACCTTGTAAAATAAGAGAGAATAGGCATAAGTATTGTGACATTGTGTAATGACAGCCCATAATGCAATAAATATCGATATAAAAGCATGATGCAAAATGGACGTATCAACTCCCCCAATCTTAGACCTCGCTTGTCCTCAAGCGAAATCCGAAATCGAAAAATATGTCCACATGTTTAGAGATAGAGGTGTCGATAAAAATAAAATACGGACATGACGGCATCATGATCATTCTTAGAACAACAACTTATATAATTACTGTCATATGATCTCTTATGCTAGAGTAACAATTCAATCACAATTTCATGTATGAATCATAAACTTCATTGAAAACTAACAAACTATAATCTCAGTCATTGAAGCAATTGCAATTTATCATAACATAGGAAAGAGTCAATATAAGAGCTTTTGAGCAAGTTCACATACTCAACTATCATTTAATATTTCACAATTGCTAACACTCATGCAATACTTATGGGTATGGAGTTTTAATCGGACACAGAGAAAGATAGGGGCTTATAGTTTTGCCTCCCAACGTTTTACCTCAAGGGTAATGTCAACAATAATAGTTCATGAAAACTCACATCCAATTAGCCATATATACCAGGATCTTTCCAACATGTTGTGCTTGCCAAAGGATAAAATGTAAAAAGGAAGGGTGAAGATCACCATGACTCTTATGTAAGGTAGGAGATAAAGGTAAAAGATAGGCCCTTCGCAGAGGGAAGTAGAGGTTTGATACGTCTCCAACATATCTATAATTTTTGATTGCTCCATGCTATATTATCTACTGTTTTGGACATTATTGGGCTTTATTATCCACTTTTATATTATTTTTGGGACTAACCTATTAACCGGAGGCCCAGCCCAGAATTGCTGTTTTTTGCCTGTTTTAGGGTTTTGAAGAAAAGGAATATCAAGCGGAGTCCAAATGGAATGAAACCTTTGGGAACGTGATTTTCTCACCGAATACAACTCAGGAGACTTGGACCCTACGTCCTGCTTGATTAATATTGATGATATGTGTAGTACAAGAGTAGATCTACCACGAGATCAGAGAGGCTAAACCCTAGAAGCTAGCCTATGGTATGACTGTTGTTCTGTATGTTGTCCTACGGACTAAAACCCTCCGGTTTATATAGGCACCGGAGAGGGTTAGGGTTACACAAAGTCGATTACAATGGTAGGAGATCTACATATCCGTATCGCCAAGCTTGCCTTCCACGCCAAGGAAAGTCCCTTCCGAACACGGGACGAAGTCTTCAATCTTGTATCTTCATAGTCCAGGAGTCCGGCTGAGGGTATAGTCCGGCCATCCGGACACCCCCTAATCCAGGACTCCCTCAGTAGCCCCTGAACCAGGCTTCAATGACGACAAGACTGGCGCGCAGATTGTCTTCGGCATTGCAAGGCGGGTTCCTCCTCTAAGTACTTCATAGAAGATTTTGAACACAAAGATAGTGTCCGGCTCTGCAAAATAAGTTTCCACATATTGCCATAGAGAGAATAATATTTACACAAATCTAATCTTCTGACGTATTCCGTAGTGTGACACACCACGGCCAAGCCTTTATCCGAGTCGTTTTATTATCCCACCTCAGCGTGTCATGCGAGGCGGTTTCCTTGGCACGTCTTGTTAAAGCAGAGATCGTGTCCCCTTATTCCGGGATTCTCATCAATACGGGCATGGGTAACCCAACCGCTTCTAGGAATCCTAGACTACAGGCAAGTCCAAACGGACACGGAGAGGACGCTTGATATTCACCCTCTTTATAAAGGGACAAGGCTTTTATTTTTCCCTCCCGTGCTCAATCGAATCCTTCCCCCACCTCAAGCTCAAACGCCCAAAGTTCAGGTCATGTGCCCCGAACCTTTAGTCATGTCCGGATCTAGCCTTCAAGGCCGATGGGTGCCTTCCTCCGTCACGGAGGAAGACATCAAAAAGTTGAGGGAGGCCAGATATCTGACCGCCGAGATTTTGCATCGGCTGCCTCCCCGAGGGCAGGCCGCCCCCACCCCCGAACCCAACGAGAACGTCGTGTTCGTCTCCCACATCCTCTGAGGTCTAGGCCTTGCTCTGGATCCTTTCGTCGGGGGTTTGATGTTTTATTACGGGCTAGACTTCCATGATCTAGCTCCGGACTCCTTTCTTCATATCACGACATTTATTGTCGTGTGCGAGGCCTTCCTCCGGGTTACCCCTCACTTTGGCCTATGGCTCAAGACCTTTGAAGTAAAGCCGAAGATGATCAAGGGGCAACATGCAGCGTGTGGAGGTGCCTCAATACGCAAGATGACGGGAGCTCCATGGCCCAAAGGTTCCATCCCAGAGGTGTTTGAATTGTGGCAACAGGAGTGGTTCTACATCACGGCTCCTAGAAGTGCCAAGTGGGCGGCCGCCCCTGTTTTCCGCTCGGGCCCTCCTTCACAACTGATGTCATGGATCAGCAGAGGTCTGAGCTGGGGTCCAGCCAAGGATGTGGCTATACTGCAAAGCCGCATTCGAGATCTCTTCAATGGAGATTTCAGTTTGGTTGCGGTAATACAAGTTATGCTGGTTCGTCAAGTCCAGCCTTGCAAACGCCGGCCTCTTCGCCTGTGGGAGTTCAATCCCGAGGGACCGCGTGTCATTCAAAATTTTCTCGGCCTAACGCACGAGGAGATGTACAAGTCATTCTTCGGACCTCGGGTGGAGTGTCCGGAAATCACCGAGGACGTGGGCCTGAGTAGTAACCGCGCCGCCGAACAGGTAAGGCATCTTCCGGCCGAACATACTATCTCTCCTTTGTTACGAAGTTATTTCTGAGAGTTTGCTTTTTGACCAGGATTGGCTAACAAAGGCGAAGTTGATTCGGTGTTCGGCCCCCCTCCCTGAGGGCTTGGAAAATCCGGTATTGGAGAAGATGCTCCAGACCGCACCTTGCCCGGAGCCCTTGAAGGAAGATACTGTGGAGGATAATACGGGCGGACGCGGGCCCCCAACGCTGCCCATTCTGACCGAGGAAGCGAGCGTCTCCATGAAGGAAGACGAATAGAAGAGGAAAAGGACTGCACCCAAGGATTCGGAAGCCAAAGCTTCCAAACGGGAGAAGAAGTCTCCCACAGAGGGTCCTACCTTGGGGGCGCTGTTGCCGCACAAAGTCCGCGGGGGGATCAATTCTCCCGTGAGTCGTAAGTGACCCAAAATACTTTAATAGTACAGATATGCCATCCTTTTCTTCTGAGAAAATAACCACTGCATATATCTTTGCAGTTCGGGCCTTAGCCCCTCTCAAATGAGCTCGTCTTCGGGGGATCTTCTTCCAGAGATGATGGAGAGCGAAACGCCTCCTCCAGACTCCTCCGCTCCGGAAGTGGGCGACCCTGAAGTGTCGTCGCGGAGGGCCTCTCCGAGTCCGGTGAGGCCAGAAGATAATCCCATTGACCCCCGAAGCCCCCAGTGTTCGGCTCCCGAAGAGAGCAGACAAAAGAGTCCGGCACCGTCTAGTGTGCGATCGGATGTTCTGAGGGAGTTGGTGGGGCGAGCGGCCATCTCAGATGAACACCGTGTGCTGACGAATACGGTGATGGAGAGAATCTCGTCCGCCGAAAGCGGATTGCATGAAGCTTTTATGAGTCTACCGACAGGCTTTGAGGTACGTAAAAGAATGTATGATAGTCCTGCACATGCTAGGTGTGCCCTGTGTAGATAGTAGCCCCTGAGACTCTGGTTGTCGCTGGAAACGACGACGAACAGAGGATCATATTCCCAGGTAATAACCATACTCCCTCTATGTGAAGGTGATGGAAGCTCCGGTGGCTAGCCGGACTAGCGAGTTTGCCCATTTAGAACGGCAGTTGGATGCGGCAGACGCCGACATCAAGCTTGTTAACAAAAGGCTTGACGAGGCACAGGGTAAGTGTCTTTATCTGGTAAACGCCACATAGGAAGAGCAGCATGATGCCAGTATCTTTAATATGTTGTGGCTGTAGATGGAGCTGCCACTGTTGAAGCCTTGCGGGCAGAACTTGCCCGAGCCAAGGAACAAGCGAGGTTGGGTAATGCGGCTGCTTTGAAGGCGGCCAAAGAGTTGCAAGCCGAGAAGGCCGCGCCTGGCGAGAGCCGAGACAAGATGGCCATAGAATTAAAAGCCGCCGCCGACCGTTGCCGGGTTCTTGAAAAGGAAAACCAAGCGAAGGCATCGGACCTTGAGAAGGCTGCTGCAACGAGAAAAGACCTCCGCTTTGCTATGAGAGTAAAGAAGGAGGAGCTGCGGGAAGCCGGGGATATTGTAGCTGGGAAGTCCTTTATGTTGCGGAGGAAGTTCGGAGATCCACGGTATGCCCCTCTGGATCGGCTGTGGAGTTCGGAGGATGTGTATATGGATTTGGCGGCGAGCGCTACCGATGCGGCCAAGTACTTGCAGGGTCAGACGGACCGTGAAGTAGACCAGCTGTTTTGGAGATAATTCCATTCTCCCGAGCATCCGCTTTCATTGACTGACCAATTAGCCGAATGGGCCGAACTGAATAGGTTGTCCGGACTCGCCATGAGGTCTGTTGTGGATCAGATATGGCCGAAAAGGTCAAAACCGAACAGCTATTTCAGCTTGGTGCAGCAGCTCCTTGACGTGGTGCCGCGCATTAATGCGATGAAGAGGTCGGTGTGCATAGAGGGCTCACAGATGGCCTTTGCCCGTGTTAAAGCATACTGGGCGGATATGGATGCTACCACTGTTGCAGCGCGGGATTTGGCCATAGGTCGAATGGCTGCTGAGCACTACTTTGAAGAAGTTCTTGAGGGTGCTCGTTTAATAGAGACCCAGTGCTCAAAAAATATTATGTTTGAGTGATATGTAATCTCATTGTAAGCGAAATGCTTTTATAAATTTTTATAAGGCTATTTTTATACTTTTGCCTGAAAGTAATATGATGCCTCCTCGGCGGCCGTTTATGTATACATGTGTATAACCTGAAAGATTGCAGTCGTCGGCTTCAACCCCCACGCATATAATGCGGAGGTGCTCGCAAAAACACGCGTTCACACTTAACCTGACGTCTTGGTCCTATTAAGGAGGTGATAGCGGAGCGAGCGAGGCAACCGGACTATAATGCTTTAACACTTTCACTTAGCCATAGGAGTTTGACAGTGGGGCTACTAGATAGCCCCTGGTGGCTCCGCACTCTCCCGATCCCGGGGTGCGTACATGCCTGGCCGGAAAACGGCCCTTCATTAAGGAGGAGGAATTCTAACATTCCCACAGGTCATCGAGTGGTTGACCAGTCTCACGCTATATCATGACAGTCAGTTTTCGGCTTTCTCTACTAAGGTGCTCGTCCAGATGAACCAGGGCACAATCACAGTAATTCTCCTAGTGCTACCTTAGCCGGTAAAGCAGAACGTAAGGCACCAAAACACAGGAGCTGGGAAAACCCAACATTTGACCAAAGACAATGATTCGGAGCTGATGCATATAGGGCCAAACTCGCGATGCCGAACACTCCCTAAGGTATTCGGTCTTTGTGGTATAAACCGGGCCTAAATAATGGCCTTTGTAAGAAGCCCCTTGTGTCCAGGTACGTGCATTGTTCTGGCGTGGCCACATGCCAAGACGACAGCATCCTTCTCAACGGTGGATATGTATCAACAAGAGACAGTAAAAAAGGTTTACGCAGGGTCTTAATCTAAAAAGAATCCTTGGAGCGGGTCCCTGCTGCACGTCTGCGCCTGTGTCTCCATTGTGCCGTATCCTGGACGGGTGTAGCATGATGATCGTCTGTAAAAGAGAGGAAGTTAAGTGAAAAAGTTGTCGTGCAAAAAGATAGTTTTTTAAAGAAACCATGTATAATTCAAGATGAGAAGAAATTGCCACTTGTCTGCGCGCGTTGAGCCCCTTGTATTGACAAATAGGGGTCTGACCATTTATTCGGTATAAGTAGCGGCGCCGGACTCGATTAGTTGTGTCTGAGGTCTTGACGGCCTATTGGATGCTTTCGCTGGTCCGGGCGCCTTTAGTGTGCGGCTGCCAAGGCAGCCTCACTCTCTTCGGCGCGCAGAGATCGCTTGATATTTCCGCGCAATGAAATGATGCCACGTGGACCGGGCATCTTGAGTGTGAGGGAGGCGTAGTGTGGTATTGCATTAAAGCGAGCGAAAGCTTCGCGTCCGAGCAGTGCTTGATAGCCACTTTGGAACGGAGCGATGTGGAAGGTTAAATGCTCGCGACGAAAGTTATCGGGGGAGCCGAATATAACCTGTAGTAGGAGGGAGCCCGTACAACGAGCCCCTGGGCCTGGCGTTACTTCTTTAAAGGTAGTATTGCTATGGCGAATTTGTGTTGGGTCTAACCCCATCCCGCGGATTGTATCCTGATATATTAGGTTTAGGCTGTTGCCGCCGTCCATCAAGACTCGTGTGAAGTGATATCCGCCAATTACTGGGTCTAATACCAGGGCAGCCCATCTTGCGTGTCGGATACTTGCTGAGTAATCGCGATGGTCGAAAGTGATCGGTTGAGACGACCAGTGGCAGGACTTCGCAGTGACAGGCACTTGGGTATATTTTCTTGGGAGTGCCGTGTTGTTTTTTCCCTTGATCACATGCAACACGTTTACTATTTTGACTTCTGGTGGAAATTTCTTTTGTTCCCCCGTGTCTTGCTTGGGAGGCTCGTCCTCGTCTTCACTTGGTGTATCCTCCCCCTTGTGTACGGCGTTGAGCTTGCCGGACTGCTTGAAGACCCAACATTCTCTGTGGGTATGATTAGCAGGTTTACCAGGGGTACTATGGATCTGACATACTTGGTCCAGAATTTTGTTGAGGCTGGACAGTTCATCCCTGGTGCCTTTAGGGGGCGGCTTTTGACCTGGCCGGGAGCTTTTGAATCCGGCATTTACTGTTGTGCCCTTCGTGTTGTCTTCTTTATTCCGGCGTTTGTTATTGCTGTTGCACCGTGATTTCCCGTTTCCATCTCTAACTTCAGATGTACTGGGGTCGCTAGTGCTGCATCTGGCTAGCCAGCTGTCCTCATCCGCGCAAAAGCGGTTCATGAGGTTTGTTAATGCGGCCATCGTTCTCGGCTTATTTTGGCTGAGGTGTCTGGCGAGCCATTCGTCACGGACGCTATGCTTGAAATCTGCCAAGGCTTCAGCGTCCGGACAGTCGACAATCTGGTTCTTTTTAGTAAGAAACCTGTTCCAAAGCTTTCGGGCTGACTCTCCGGGCTGTAGAGTTATATGACTCAAAACGCCCGCATCCGGAGGTCGGACATAAGTCCCTTGAAATTTTGCCCGAAAGGCGTCTTCGAGCTCTTCCCAACTTCCAATGGAGCTTTCGGGGAGGCCTTTGAGCCAGTGACGAGCTGGCCCTTTGAGCTTGAGGGGTAAGTACTTGATGGCGTGGAGATCATCTCCTCGAGCCATATGGATATGAAGGATGTAGTCCTCAATCCAGACCCTGGGGTCTGTTGTTCCGTCGTATGCCTCTATGTTTACGGGCTTGAATCCCTCTGGAAATTCATGGTCTAGCACCTCATCGGTGAAACATAGGGGGTGTGCGGCACCCCTGTAGCTGGGTGTGTCGCGTTGTTCGGATGTTTGTTATGTTGCATTGTATGCTGGGGCGCGCTTGTGTGGTCCATAGATGGATCTTGTTGCACCGTCCTTTGGGTGCGAGCCCTCGCATGGGTCGCGTGTTGTATTGTGAGCGGCGTTGTATGCCGCTCTGTGTTGGTAGAGAGGTCGTCTATCCGACCAGGTGGCTGCTTTGATATTTGGTTGTGGGGGTCTGAGGCCTCCTCATCGAATTTGGGTAGCAGCTTCCGCTTTGGGTAGCTCTTGGAGGGGCGATTATCGCCGTACCTCGTTGTTGTGTTGAGTATTTTACTCCATCTGATTTGGAGTGTGTCTTGCGCAGCCTTGAGCCTTTGCTTCTGCTTTCTAAGACTCCTCGCGGTGGCAACAAGCCTTTTATGGGCATTCTGCTGCTCCGGGTGCCTGTCCGGCGTTATATCATCCGGACCATTATCCTTGATAGCATTTGTTTGTTGGTTTGATTATCCGGATTGCCATTGTCCGGTACCGGTTTGCCCTGCTCCAGCGCTGGGTCTGTGTGATCGATGTTTCTGTCGAGGCGGGATTTGGGGCGGCGCTTGCGTCGCCGCTTTGACTGCTTTTCGAGGGAACAAGCCTTCGGTTCGTCCTTCCGCTCCTCGTCGTCATCTTTTGGCGCGTCCACCATGTACACGTCATATGATTAGGTGGCGTTCCAGGGCCCAATAGGCGCTGGTTCTTCATCGTCTCCTTCATCGGCGTCCATACCGTCAATGTCTTCGGAGTCAAAGTCGAGCATGTCGGTTAAATCGTCGAGAGTGGCTACAAAGTGGGTGGTGGGTGGGCTTTGAATTTCTTCATCGTCCGTATCCCAACCTTGCTGGCCATAGTCCGGCCAAGGCTCTCCTGATAAAGAGAGAGACTTTAGCGTCTTCAGAATATCGTCGAAAGGCGAGTGCTAAAAGATGTCCGCGGCAGTAAACTCCGTGATCGGCGCCCAATCGGATTCGATCGGCAGGGGCGCGGAGGGTTCGGAGTCCGAGAGGAGTCCGGCTCCTTGGAGTCACGAGTCTCGCAGAGTGCGGGGCTGGTGTTCGGCTCGATCGCCGTTGGGATCACAGCCCCCGAGGCGGCGTCCAACCGCCCATCCTCGATCGGTGCAGTTGGCTCTGAATTAAGGGTCGAAGCCGATGCGGGTGCGGCCTCCAGGGCATTGTTCGGCGGCAGAGCTAGATCATGCTCGTCGTGACAGTGCGGCGCGCTCGGCAGTGGCTCGAATCCGTCGAAGATCAAGTCCCCGCGGATGTCAGCCGTGTAGTTTAAACTTCCAAATCTGACCTGACGGCCAGGGGCATAGCTTTCGATCTGCTCCAGATGGCCAAGTGAATTGGCACGCAGTGCGAAGCCGCCGAAGACGAAGATCCGTCCGGGGAGGAAGGTCTCACCCTGGACTGCATCGCTATTGATGATCCTAGGAGCCATCGAGCCTGACGGCGACGACACAGAGGAACTCTCAATGAAAGCACCAATGTCGGTGTCAAAACCGGCGGATCTCGGGTAGGGGGTCCCGAACTGTGCGTCTAGGCCAGATGGTAACAAGAGGCAAGGGACACGAAGTTTTACCTAGGTTCGGGCCCTCTCGATGGAGGTAAAACCTATGTCCTGCTTGATTAATATTGATGATATGGGTAGTACAAGAGTAGATCTACCATGAGATCAGAGAGGCTAAACCCTAGAAGCTAGCCTATGGTATGATTGTTGTTGTGTATGTTGTCCTACGGACTAAAACCCTCCGGTTTATATAGACATCGGAGAGGGTTAGGGTTACACAAAGTCGGTTACAATGGTAGGAGATCTACATATCCGTATCGCCAAGCTTGCCTTCCACGCCAAGGAAAGTCCCTTCCGGACACGGGACGAAGTCTTCAATCTTGTATCTTCATAGTCCAGGAGTCCGGCTGAGGGTATAGTCCGGCCATCCGGACACCCCCTAATCCAGGACTCCCTCAGTTTTACCTCCATCAAGAGGGCCCGAACCTGGGTAAAACTTCGTGTCCCTTGCCTCCTGTTACCATCCGGCCTAGACGCATAGTTCGGGACCCCCTACCTGAGATCCGCCGGTTTTGACACCGACACTAAGCACTTCTCCCATGGCAAGAACTACCAATCTAATTGGCCAAACCAAACGGATAATTCGAAGAGACTTGCAAAGATAACCAATCATACATTACAGAATTCAGAGAAGATTCAAATGGTATTCATAGATAGACTTGATCATAAACCCACTGTCGGTGTCAAAACCGGCGGATCTCGGGTAGGGGGTCCCGAACTGTGCGTCTAGGCCGGATGGTAACAGGAGGCAAGGGACACGAAGTTTTACCCAGGTTCGGGCCCTCTCGATGGAGGTAAAACCCTACGTCCTGCTTGATTAATATTGATGATATGGGTAGTACAAGAGTAGATCTACCACGAGATCGGAGAGGCTAAACCCTAGAAGCTAGCCTATGGTATGATTGTTGTTGTTTATGTTGTCCTACGGACTAAAACCCTCCAGTTTACATAGACACTGGAGAGGGTTAGGGTTACACAAAGTCGGTTACAATGGTAGGAGATCCACATATCCGTATCGCCAAGCTTGCCTTCCACGCCAAGGAAAGTCCCTTCCGGACACGGGACGGAGTCTTCAATCTTGTATCTTCATAGTCCAGGAGTCCGGCTGAAGGTATAGTCCAGCTATCCGAACACCCCCTTATCCAAGAATCCCTCAGTAGCCCCCGAACCAGGCTTCAATGACGATGAGTCCGGCGCGCAGATTGTTTTCGGCATTGCAAGGCGGGTTCTCCTCCAAATTCCGTGTACCTGTTGAATAAAGTCTGGCTTCTTGTAGATGTTGCGCTCCTTGGCTTCTACACCCAATAATGGCCGTTTCCCACATGTCAAACGAATATGAAAAGTCTGAGTGTTTTTACATTCACACCCCTAGCCGCGTAAATGAGCTGCCCTATTTAAGGGGACGAGGATTTAGATCCAAACCACATCTTCCCCCCTTCGCGAGTGTTCATCAGAGCGCATCCGACAAAGGTCCATTCCACCATGGCCGGCCATCGCAACTCTTCCTTTCGCCCTTCCAGCCCTCAGCCTGGATATTGGGAGAGATGCTCCGTCCCGCATAGCGAGCTAGTGACGCTCCAGACCAAGGGATTTCTCCCCCGGCCTATATGATCCCGGTTCGAGCCGGTCTTGCCATCTATAACGGCGGAAAGCAAGCGGAGAGTGCCCCTAATCCTCCAAAGGAGAGCGGGTATGCCTCGTCCCTTATTTAATAAGGGGGCTTGGGTTTCCAATCCATCCATTTCTCCGGGGGCTGCTGGAGTTCTATGGCCTCCAGCTACACAATCTCACGCCTGCCTCCGTATTGCATATCGCGGGCTTCGTAGCCCTCTGCGAGCTGTTTTTGGGTGCCGAGGCTCATTTTGGGCTATGGAAAAGGTTATTCTGCCTTGTGCCCTGCTCTAAGGAGGGGTTAATGTATCAAGTGGGCGGAGCCGAAGTGTGGCGCATCGCCGGGACCGGATATCTGTCCGGAACTCCAAAGAAGGCGTCCGAAGACTGGCCCTCGGAATGGTTTTATATAGAGGACGTCCCACTGCCGGATCCTGTCCGGATCGGCCTCCCTGAATTCGGTGCTCCCTTAAAGAAGCGCCTAAGCTGGCGTCCACGGAGCCCTCAGAGGGAAAGTGACAGGGACATCATTTACCTGATGGGCCGGATAAGATTATTAGCCCATTCTGGACTGACCATGATCGGGGTTATGGCCGAATGCATCATGCGAGGGGTGCAGCCGCTTCAGTACAGAAGCCACCCCATGTGGGACTTCAACGGGGAGGACGACGCCACCCGCTACGGCCGTAAGGGGCCGGATTCAGCTGTCGCTCTACTGAAGATCTTGTCCACTTTGTACAAGGGAGAAGAGGAGGAATTTCTCCGCGTCAACCCACAGGGTGGATTCTCTATGCACAATCCCCCAAGCTGGGTAAGCGATCGCATGTACTTGCCCATCCATTTTGTATTCCCATTGTTAAATATTTAGTCTAACGACTTCAACGCAGGAACTACGCCGGGCTGTTAAGGAAATAAACAGCCCTCCTCCATAACCCGAGGACCCAGGACGGTCCCTCGACCCGGCCTCTCAAGAGGATCCAGACATATCGGTGGAGCTGATCGATGGAGTGTTCCATCAATTGAGCAAGGACAACGCCTTGGTGGCCATTACGGTCGATTACCCAGGGCTAATCCCGGCCTCCCAGGTAACTGAGATCGAAATCCCAATACCCCGAATGGGTGTCCGCCCTCTCGTGCTTTCAGTTTCCTGATTACAACCGAGCTTTGCAGGGGAGGTTTTTGAGACGGGAGGCCGAACCTGCGGCGGCAAGCCAACGAGGGGCCGCAGGGCCCCGTGGGCAGAAAAGAGGCGCAGTCCGGACCGAGGTGTCAGCGCAAAGGTATGGCGCGCCCCCTTATCCCAGGTGTTACACATGCGTGGCATATTAACACTCGTGCTCTCTTTAGGACAAAGAGACCTCGCCGGACTATACCCGGAGAGGCTGCCAACCGCGCCTCCACCAGCCAGGCTCCAAAGCCTGGTCCGGAGGCGGAGGCGAACACAAGGCGCGCACCGGACGCTCCTCCGATGGAGGATGTGGACAGGTTGTCTGCCACCAACTCTAAGGTGGAGAGTGCCATGAACCACAGGCGTTGCCGGACAATTCTTCGCGACGCTTGTTTCTCCCAAGAGGCATTAGATGCCTTTAATTCGGGAGATGCGTACCTCCGTGCCGCTCAAAATGGCCTAGCCAGAGGCACGGAGCAATATGTAAAAGACATACGGGTAAGAAAATTTTGGTAATTATATATATATACCAGTAGCTCCCGAGACTTGAAACAGTTAGAATAACTGATTTAAGGATCATTTGTTATGCAGGTTCTTACAGAAAAGAATTCCCTACTGTCCAAGGAGCTGGAAGAGTGCAAAGCACAACTTGAGGCTGCACTAGCCGCGGCAGGGGAGCCCAAGGAGACCCCCTCTGGTAATATACACTTTGAAAGATAAGTATTTTGCGAAGCACGGCATGGGTGTGAATCTGACAAATGAAATTGCAGATGGCGCCGGATTGAATCTGGAAAGGCAACACCTCCTACGCCAGCTAAAGGCTGGTGAGAAGGTGCTGACAAAGGTGAGGCGGGAGAAGAACGATCTCCAAGATGCCAACACCAAGCTGGGCGTCGAGCTGAAAGATGTTCGTGCCCAGCTGTCAGACTTCGTTAAGGAGAATCAGCGGCTTCGGTGTGGCATATTTACTAAATTCTTGAACGAACCTTTGAAAGAAAGTTCGGCGGGGAATTCGACTAACAGAGCAATGTCTGTAGGTGTGCTAACAGGTCGTCCTGTAGAGGAGATGCCCGGTTCTACGGGTGACCTTCCCGAGCTCTCGCAACTGCTCGATCGAGTTCGGCAGGCGATGCAAGGCGTCGCCCAGGCCCTGTGGCCATCCATCTCCATGCCCGAAGGTCTTGGAGAGCTTGCGGAGAAGCTAAAGGGAGCACGGCGGCGCTTCCGATTGTGGAAGATATCGGCCTGCCGTCAAGGCGCTAGGGAGGCCTGGGCCATGGTGAAGACGCGGTACACAAAGGCTGACCCCAACCACATGGCCGAGGTCGGTCCTGTAGGGCCCGATGGGAAGGACATCCCTGTAAGCTTAGTATACGGCCAAGTAGAGTTGGCCGCAAAGTATTCCCAACAGGACTGTAAATTAGACAGCCTGTTAGATGGTATTGAAGAGGAATACAATCAGTCAAAATGACTATGTAATTTAATTGACATTTATAATGCCTTCTAGCCGGATTGTAGATCATTTGTCATGGCCGACCTTTTCGCTTCAGCCTCGGGACCTGACCGTCCGGAGTGTGTCCGAATTCTCATGCAGTTATATAGGAACCGGGGAATGCATGGATACCAGGCGTAGGGGTCATTAGTGCGTGAACAGACAAGTACCCGACTAGTTATGTTATATTACATGGTTAGTAAGAAACATCTTCTAGGGAGAATAGTTCTGTTAGGGGTTCCTTTCCCTGGGAGGCATGCCCTAAAGTGCATGCCGATGCTACGAAAAGAAACGCAGGAAAAACATCTGGGGGCGTATAGATAAATAAAATAAAAAAAGATCATCTTTAGTTCACCGACCGAATATTCCCTTAAGAGCGCTAGCTTTCGGCTTCACCCAGTCTGAGGTACACGTCCGGCTGACCCGGCAGTAACAATCGTAGAGGTGCTCCCTTTACCACCTAGCCGAACAATCGGGAACGTAGGGGTAAGCACAGGAGCCAGGCAACCCAGCTTGGCCAAAACCTAAGTCATATCGATGCATATAATGGTGAATAAAAGGTACATGCGGAAGTGTGACACATGTGTCGGGCATGAAGCCCGTATAAATAAGCTTCTGTTTAAAGAAGCCCCCAGGTTTAATGAGCGCGGATAGCACGTCACTTTATGAGCCTTTAAAGGCTATAAGAGAGAGGGAGAGAAGAAGAGGAATGTAAGATAGAAAGTATATAAAAAATGGACAAAGGAAGGAGACGAACACAGAGTCCGGCGCTAGGCATAGAATCTTCAGAGATGGGCTGCGTTCCATGGGTTCGGCTCGAGTCAGTTATCCGATGCATCTCGTAGGCGGTACGCTCCACCAGTCAGGACTTGGTCAATTATGAAGGGACCTTCCCACTTGGGCTTGAGTTTGTCCTTTTTCTTGTCCGGTAGTCATCGAACTAATTCGCCAACGTTGTAATTTTTGGCCCGTACTTCTCTGCTTTGGTATCTTCGAGCCTGCTGTTGATAGAATGCGGAACGGGCTTTTTCCACGTCACGCTCCTCCTCCAATGCGTCCAAGCTGTCCTGGCGATCAAGCTCGGCTTCTCTTTCTTTGTACATGCGCACTAGAGGTGAGTCATGAATTATGTCGCAAGGTAAAACTGCCTCTGCGTCGTACACCATAAAGAATGGTGTGTATTCAGTGGTGCGATTCGGCGTGGTCCGCAGCCCCCAAAGTACGGAGTCGAGCTCCTCTACCCAGTGCGTGTTAGATTCCTTGAGGGACCGCACTAATCTGGGTTTGATGCGCTCATGATGAGACCATTTGCACGTTCGACCTGGCCGTTAGTTTGTGGGTGATAGACGGAAGCATAATCGAGCTTGATGCCCATGTTTTTGCACCAGAGTTTTACCTCGTCGGCCGTAAAGTCCATGCCATTATCCGTGATGATGCTGTGGGGGACGCCGTAACGGTGTACAACCCCGGATATAAAGTCTATCATCGGTCCGGATTCGGCCGTCTTAACAGGCTTGGCTTCTATCCATTTGGTGAAATTATCCACCATGACCAGTAAGTATTTTTGCTTGTGGGTTCCGCCTTTAAGGGGTCCAACCATGTCAAGCCCCCAGACCGCGAAGGGCCAAGTGATGGGTATAGTTTGGAGGGTGGTGGGTGGCATATGGCTTTGGTTTGCAAAGAGCTGGCAACCGGTGCATCGTTGGACTAAGTCCTGGGCGTCTGCCCGGGCCGTCGGCCAATAAAAGCCTGTACGGAAGGCCTTGCTTACAAGGGACCGAGCTGCCGCGTGATGACCGCCGAGTCCGGCATGAATTTCAGCCAGGAGGTTCCGCTCTTCCTCTTCGGAGATGCACCTTTGAAGGACTCCGGTAGTGCTTTTCTTATAAATCTCTCCCTCGTGGACTTTGTAGGCTTTGGATTGCCGCACTATGCAGCGTGCCTCATTTTGGTCCTCGGGGAGTTCCTGCCTAGTAAGGTAGGCGAGGAATGGTTCCGTCCACGGGGCGATAACGGCCATTATTACGTGGGCTGAAGGTGTTATTTCATTGGCAGAGCCTCCGATTGTGTCGGAATGTTCGGTGCCGGGCAGTGCGGTTGGGTCCGGGCCGTTATTGTTCAGCTCCCCTTCCCATACTACGGATGGCTTGAACAGCCTTTCCAAGAAGATGTTGGGGGGGGACTACATCGCGTTTTGCGCCGATGCGTGCCAAGACATCTGTCGCCTGATTATTTTCCCGGGCTACATGGTGGAATTCAAGCCCTTCGAACCGAGCTGAGATTTTTAGGACGGCGTTGCGGTAAGCTGCCATTTTTGGATCCTTGGCATCGAAGTCTCCATTTATTTGGGATATTGCGAGGTTCGAGTCCCCGCGCACCTCTAGGCGTTGAATGCCCACGGATACTGCCATCCGGAGACCATGTAGAAGGGCCTCATATTCGGCTGCATTGTTGGAGTCCCTCTACATAATCTGGAGTACGTATTGAACTGTGTCTCCTGTGGGGGGACGTCAAAACGACGCCAGCCCCCAGTCCGACCAACATCTTGGAGCCGTCGAAATGCATGATCCAATTTGAATATGTGCCGTACTCTTTAGGGAGTTCGGCCTCCATCCATTCTGCGACAAAGTCGGCCAAGACTTGCGACTTGATGGCTCGCCATGGCTTATAAGTTATGTCGAACGGGAGGAGCTCAATGGCCCATTTTGCAATCCGGCCCGTTGCATCACGGTTGTTTATAATATCGTTAAGTGGTACTTCCGAGGCTACTGTTATTGAACACTCTTGAAAGTAGTGTCGTAGCTTCCGGGATGCCATGAATACCGCGTACGCAATCTTTTGATAATGCGGGTACCGTGATTTGCAGGGAGTGAGGACAGTGGACACATAATAGACCGGGTTTTGAAGGGGGAATTTGTGTCCGACCGTTTCTCGTTCGACGACGAGCACTGCGCTTACAACCTGATGTGTTGCTGCAATGTATAATAGCATTGGTTCGTCAATGTTTGGCGCGGCTAGGACTGGGTTTGTTGCCAGTATGGCTTTTATTTCGTCGAGTCCGGCCGTGGCTGCATCCGTCCATTCGAAGTGTTCGGTGCGTCGAAGGAGGCGGTAAAGGGGTAGGGCCTTTTCTCCCAAGCGGGAGATAAAGCGGCTTAGAGCCGCCATGCATCCGGTTAATTTTTGTATTTGTTTGAGATCCTTTGGGATATCCAATTGTGACAGAGCTCGGATCTTGGCTAGATTTGCTTCAATTCCTCTACCGGATACAACGAAGCCCAAGAGCTTTCCGGCTGGGACGCCGAAAACGCATTTTTCCGGGTTGAGCTTGATGTCGTATGTTCAGAGGTTATCGAATGTGAGCCTCGAGTCGTCTACTAGAGATTCGACATGTCTTGTTTTGACGACCACATCATCTACATATGCCTCCACTGTTTTGCCGATCTGGTTTGCCAGACATGTCTGAATCATGCGCTGATATGTTGCGCCGGCGTTTTTGAGCCCGAAGGGCATTGTGTTGAAGCAGAATGGGCCGTATGGTGTGATAAATGCCGTTGCGGCTTGGTCTGATTCTACCATCTTGATTTGATGGTAGCCAGAATATGCGTCGAGGAAACACAACGAGTCGTGTCCTGCGGTAGCATCGATAATTTGATCGATGCGGGGGAGGGGGAAGGGATCCTTTGGGCAAGCCTTGTTAAGGTCTTTAAAATCAACGCACAAGCGCCAAGATTTGTCCTTCTTTGGTACCATCACCAGGTTTGCTAGCCAGTCCGGATGTTTTATATCTCTGATGAATCCGGCCTCCGATAGCTTTGCTAGCTCCTCTCACATGGCCTGCCTCTTAGGTTCAGAAAAATACCGAAGAGCTTGCTTGATATGTTTGAATTCTTTTAGGATATTTAAGCTGTGCTCGGCCAGCCTGCGTGGGATTCCTGGCATGTCTGAAGGGTGCCAGGTGAAAATGTCCCAGTTCTCTCGTAGGAACTCTCGCAGTGCGGCATCTACATCAGGGTTTAAATGTGCCCCGATGGAAGCTGTTTTATTGGGTCCGTTGGATGGACCTGGAATTTGACTATTTCGTCCGCCGGTTTAAAGGAGGTGGACTTGGATCTTTTGTCGAGTACCACATCGTCTCTATTCACCGTGGAGCACAGCGCAGTCAGTTCCTCAGCCGTTAGGGGTTCGGATAGTGCCTCAAGGGCCAGTGCGGCTGTCTTGTTTTTGGCGCGGAGTGCTATGTCCGGATCACTAGCGAGAGTGATGATCCCGTTGGGCCCGGTCATCTTGAGCTTCATGTACCCGTAATGGGGTATTGCTTGGAAGATTGTAAACGCTTCCCGCCCTAGCAGAGCGTGATAACCGCTGCTGAACGGAGCCACATGGAACGTGACCTCTTCGGACCTGTAATTATCCGGCGTGCCGAACACCACATCTAGTGTGATTTTTCCTGTACAGCGCGCTTCCCGACTGGGGATTATTCCTCTAAAGGTTGTGCTGCTTCGCTCAATGCGGTTCCAGTCTATTTCCATTTTTTGAAGGGTTTCCTCGTAAATGAGGTTCAATCCGCTGCCGCCGTCCATGAGTACCTTGGTAAGACGAAAGCCATCCACTATTGGACTGAGGACCAATGCAGCTGGTACTCGGGCTGTTCGGAATTTAGGTTCATCACTGGCGTTAAAGGTAATAGCCGTGTCACTCCATGGGTTTATTGTTGCCACTTGGTAGATTTCGGCAAGGCTGCGGAGTGTCCTTTTTCGCATGTTATTTGATGCGAATGTCTTGAAGACTATTAATACCGTATTGGTGTCTCTGGGGTGGCTTTATGTGGCCTCCGGAATTAGGAGATCTTCGCCAATTTTGGCCACCTGCCGGAGTATCCAACATGCTCTAAGGCTGTGAGTTGGTGTGGCGTCCTCTGTACTATGAATTTTACAGGGTCCATTAAGCCATCCTTCCAATACGGTTCCATGCCCTGTAGAGGGTTTTTGCTTTTTGGTGTTTGACCCGGGTGTCTGGCGATGATGCACCCTTTTATTTCGGACTGGGTTTGCAATCAGGGCCGGATTGTCCCAAAATTTTATTTCGGTTTTCCAGGCGCTTTCCATCGCACAGTACTTTCGTGCTATGGACGCCAAGTCAGCGAAGCGTGTAATATCACGGCGACTTATGGCGTTGAGGACTCCCTTGTCCGTGCAATTATTGCAGAAGAATGAAATCGCGTCTTCCGCGCGGCAGTCCTTTATCCTGTTCATAACCAGGAGGAATCTGGCCCAGTAATGATGTACTGTTTCTTCGGGCTCTTGCCTAATTTGGGATAGATCGCTAATGTTCGGGTGGGTGGGTGGAATTAAATCCGAAGCCTCACCCCATCTGAGGCTCAGAGGCCGAGGAATTTCCGAACTCAAAAATTTGGATTCCTGGATGTTGTCCAATGAATCCAGTCCATCGCCTGACTCTAAGTTCATGTCTTGAGTGATATCCTCCCCTCCGCGGGTATCCGGCTTGGAGGGATCGGGAATCCAGACGCAGCTAGTCCTTAAGATAGATGAGGGGTCGCCGCACTGTCCCTCTACCACGGCAACGTGATGGGTGACTTGGGGAGAGTTAATCTCTCTCAGATCGGGCTTGGGCCCAATCTGGTCGTAATCCGTAGCGACTCCCAGGGCGGCGATGCGATCCAAGAGCTCGTTTATGGAGGAGAGCTCCATTGGATCTAACTGCTCGGCGAGTTCCGAGCTGACATGAAGATTGTTTTCGATGGCTCGAGAGGTCATCGTCGGCGCAGAAGCCGAACAGGCGGTCATAAGAAAACCACCTAGCCGGAGGGTTTGGCCGACAGCCAAAGCTCCCTTAGCAACGGTGCCGTCTTTAAAGACGGGGCAAGGCATCCTTCCTGATGGCGACGACATAGAGGAACTCTCAATGAAAGCACCAATGTCGGTGTCAAAACCGGCGGATCTCGGGTAGGGGGTCCCGAACTGTGCGTCTAGGCCGGATGGTAACAGGAGGCAAGGGACACGAAGTTTTACCCAGGTTCGGGCCCTCTCGATGGAGGTAAAACCCTACGTCCTGCTTGATTAATATTGATGATATGGGTAGTACAAGAGTAGATCTACCACGAGATCCGAGAGGCTAAACCCTAGAAGCTAGCCTGTGGTATGATTGTTGTTGTTTATGTTGTCCTACGGACTAAAACCCTTTGGTTTATATAGACACCGGAGAGGGTTAGGGTTACACAAAGTCGGTTACAATGGTAGGAGATCCACATATCCGTATCACCAAGCTTGCCTTCCACGCCAAGGAAAGTCCCTTCCGGACACGGGACGGACTCTTCAATCTTGTATCTTCATAGTCCAGGAGTCCGGCTGAAGGTATAGTCCGGCTATCCGAACACCCCCTTATCCAGGACTCCCTCACCCACAATTCATCGGTCTCAACAAACACACTGCAAAAAGAATATTACATAGAATAGATCTCCACAAGAGAGGGGAAGAACTTTGTATTGAGATCCAAAAAAAGAGAAGAAGCCATCTAGCTACTAACTATGGACCCGAAGGTCTGAGGTAAACTACTCACACTTCATCGGAGAGGCTATGATGATGTAGAAGCCCTCCGTGATGACGGCCCTCTCCGGCAGAGCTCCAGAACAGGCCCCAAGATGGGATCTCATGGATACAGAAAGTTGCGGCGGTGGAATTAGGTTTTTGGCTCCGTATCTGGTCGTTTGGGGGTACGTATGTATATATAGGAGGAAGAAGTACGTCGGTGGAGCTCCGAGGGGCCCATGAGGCAGGG
Organism: Triticum urartu; assembly: GCF_056163025.1. Taxonomy (NCBI): domain Eukaryota; kingdom Viridiplantae; phylum Streptophyta; class Magnoliopsida; order Poales; family Poaceae; genus Triticum; species Triticum urartu. Next base: position 553,903,841 of record NC_141875.1, on the reverse strand, counting down.
GGCGCGCCCTAGGAGGGGGGCGCCCCCCACCCTCGTGACCGCCTCTCTGATTCCTTGGCGTAGGGTCCAAGTCTCCTGGATCACGTTCGGTGAGAAAATCACGTTCCCGAAGGTTTCATTCCGTTTGGACTCCGTTTGATATTTCGTTTCTTCGAAACACTGAAATAGGCAAAAAAAACAGCAATTCTGGGATGGGCCTCCGGTTAATAGGTTAGTCCCAAAAATAATATAAAAGTGGAAAATAAAGCCCAATATAGTCCAAAACAGTAGATAATATAGCATGGAGCAATCAAAAAATTATAGATATGTTGGAGACGTATCAGGCATCCCCAAGCTTAATTCCTGCTCGTCCTCGAGTAGGTAAATGATAAAAAGAGAATTTTTGATGCGGAGTGCTACTTGGCATAATTTCAATGCAAATCTTCTTAATTGTGATATGAATATTCAGATTCGAAAGATTCAAGACAAAAGTTTATATTGACATAAAAATAATAATACTTCAAGCATACTAACAAAGCAATTATGTCTTCTCAAAATAACATGGCCAAAGAAAGTTATCCCTACAAAATCATATAGTCTGGCTATGCTCTATCTTCACCACACAAAGTATTTAAATCATGCACAACCCCGATGACAAGCCAAGCAATTGTTTCATACTCTAACTTTTTCAAAACTTTTTCAATCTTCACGCAATACATGAGCGTGAGCCATGGATATAGCACTATAGGTGGAATAGAATGGTGGTTGTGGAGAAGACAAAAAGGAGAAGATAGTCTCACATCAACTAGGCGTATCAACGGGCTATGGAGATGCCCATCAATAGATATCAATGTGAGTGAGTAGGGATTGCCATGCAACGGATGCACTAGAGCTATAAGTATATGAAAGCTCAAAAAGAAACTAAGTGGGTGTGCATCCAACTTTCTTGCTCATGAAGACCTAGGGCAATTTGAGGAAGCCCATCATTGGAATATACAAGCCAAGTTCTATAATGTAAAATTCCCACTAGTATATGAAAGTGATAACATGAGAGACTCTCTACTATGAAGATCATGGTGCTACTTTGAAGCACAAGTGTGGTAAAAGGATAGTAACATTGTCCCTTCTCTCTTTTTCTCTCATTTTTTTATTATTTTTATTTGGGCCTTTTCTCTTTTTTATGGCCTCTTTTTATTTGGGCTTCTTTGGCCTCTATTTTTATTTATTTTATTTTTTGTCCGGAGTCTCATCCCGACTTATGGGGGAATCATAGTCTCCATCATTCTTTCCTCACTGGGACAGTGCTCTAATAATGATGATCATCACACTTCTATTTTTCTTACAACTCAACAATTACAACTCAATACTTAGAACAAAATATGACTCTATAAGAATGCCTCCGGCGGTGTACCGGGATATGCAATATGACAATGATGGAGTGTGTCATAATAAACGGAACGGTGGAAAGTTGCATGGCAATATATCTCGGAATGGCTATGGAAATGCCATAATAGGTAGGTATGGTGGCTGTTTTGAGGAAGGTATGTGGTGGGTGTATGATACCGGCGAAAAGTGCGCGGTATTAGAGAGGCTAGCAAAGGTGGAAGGGTGAGAGTGCGTATAATCCATGGACTCAACATTAGCCATAAAGAACTCATATACTTATTGCAAAAATCTAGAAGTTATCAAAGCAAAGTATTACGCGCATGCTCCTAGGGGGATAGATTGGTAGGAAAAGACCATCGCTCATCCCCGACCGCCACTCATAAGGAAGACAATCAATAAATAAATCATGCTCCGACTTCATCACATAACGGTTCACCATACGTGCATGCTACGGGAATCACAAACTTTAACACAAGTATTCTTTAAATTCACAACTACTCAACTAGCATGACTTTAATATTATCACCTCCATATCTCAAAACAATTATCATGCTTCAATCTTTTCTTAGTATTCAACACACTCAAAAGAAAGTTTCACAAATCTTGAATACCAAGCATATTATTATTAAGCAAATTACCATGCTATTAAGAGACTCTCAAAATAATTTAAGTGAAGCAGGAGAGATAAATAGTTTGTTTAAAACAAATTCACCACCGTGCTCTAAAAGATCTAAGTGAAGCACATAGAGCAAAATTATAACGCTCAAAAGATATAAGTGAAGTACATAGAGCAAAACTACATAGCTCAAAAGATATAAGTGAAGCACACATAGTATTCTATAAAATTTTAATTCATGTATGGCTCTCTCAAAAGGTGTGTACAGCAAGGATGATTGTGGAATACTAAGACACAAAGACACAAATAATACAAGACGCTCCAAGCAAAACACATATCATGTTGGTGAATAAAAATATAGCTCCAAGTAAATTACCGATGGAAGTGGACGAAAGAGGGGATGCCTTCCGGGGCATCCCCAAGCTTTGAATTTTTGGTGTCCTTGGATTATCTTGGGGGTGCCATGGGCATCCCCAATCTTAGGCTCTTTCCACTCCTTGTTCCATAATCCATCAAAAGAATTCACCCAAAACTTGAAAACTTCACAACACAAAACTTAAAGTAGAAAACTCGTGAGCTCCGTTAGCGAAAGAAAACAAAAGACCACTTCAAGGTACTGTAATGAAATCATTCTTTATTTATATTGGTGTTAAACCTACTGTATTACAACTTCTCTATGGATTATAAACTATTTTACTAACCATAGATTCATCAAAATAAGCAAACAACACACGAAAAACAGAATCTATCAAAAATAGAACAGTCTGTATTAATCTGTAGCTAGCGCAAGATCTGGAACCCCAAAAATTCTAAAATAAATTGCTGAACGTGAGGAATTTATCTATTAATCATCTTCAAAAATAATTAACTAAATATCACTCTTCAAATAAAAATGACAGCAGTTCTCGTGAGCGCTAAAGTTTCTGTTTTTTACAGCAAGTTCAACAAGACTTTCCCCAAGTCTTCCCAACAGTTCTACTTGGCACAAACACTAATTAAACACAAAAAACACAACCAAAACAGAGGATAAATAATTTATTTATTACTAAGCAGGAGCAAAAAGCAAGGAATAAAAATAAAATTGGGTTGCCTCCCAATAAGCGCTATCGTTTAACGCCCCTAGCTAGGCATAAAAGCGAGGATAGATCTAGGTATTGCCATCTTTGGTAGGCAATTCTTCGATGAGGCATCTGTTTCCCTTAGGAATTTATTTCTTTCTAGTGATTATTAAACTTTTAGGCACAAGATCGAAAAATTCATTTGTAGCAATTGGTTCCTTAATGATACCAAAAGGATTGGGATGAATACTTATAGATTTAAGATCCGCAGTTTCCTTAGATGATTCACCCTTATTTTTAGGAACATACATAAGCTTGGCAATTTTAGTAGGAGGACTTGGAGTATTCTTTACGGAAGAAAAAGTGGTTCCCAAGTTTGTAATGATACCCTCAAGTTTATCAATTCTGGTAGAATCTAAGTTCATCTTCTCATTAAATATGGGTTCCTTTTCCTTAATATTTTTCAAAGTCATTCCTACCTTAGATCCATATTGAGTAATTTGATTGTGGATCTTTTTGTCTAGATTTTCAATTGATTCAATAGTAGCAACTTCATTTTCAATAATTTCAAGTCTTTGCATAACATGCTCCAAAGTTAACATGGTTCCATTAACCAAAAGAGGTGGTGAGCCAAATAAATTTAGCATAGCATTATAAGAATCAAAAGTATGGCTACCCAAGAAGTTACCTCCAGTAATGGTATCGAGGATATATCTATACCAAGGATTAACACCTACATAAAAATTGCGGAGAAGAACTAAGGTAGATTGCTTCCTGGTAGATCTATTTTGAGCATTGCAAATTCTATACCAAGCATCTTTTAGATTTTCTCCCTCCCTTTGTTTAAAATTTAGAACTTCACTCTCGGGAGACAACAGAGAAGATATGAGACTAGCCATGACGGCAAGCAAACAAACTAGCACACAAGCAAATGAAAAGGCAAGCGGAAAGGAGAGGGAGGATAGAGAGAGATGGCGAATAAAACGGCAAGGGTGAAGTGGGGGGGAGGAAAACGAGAGGCAAATGGCAAATAATGTAATGCGAGAGATAGGGATTGTGATGGGTACTTGGTATGTTGACTTTTTGCGTAGACTCCCCGGCAACGGCGCCAGAAATCCTTCTTGCTACCTCTTGAGCTTGCCTTGGTTTTCCCCAAAGAGGAAGGGATGATGCAGCAAAGTAGTGTAAGTATTTCCCTCAGTTTTTGAGAACCAAGGTATCAATCCAGTAGGAGGCCACGCTCAAGTCCCTCGTACCTGCACAAAATGATAGCTACTCGCAACCAACGCGATTAGGGGTTGTCAATCCCTTCACGGTCACTTACGAGAGTGAGATCTGATAGATATAATATTTTTGGTATTTTTGGTATAAAGATGCAAAGTGAAAAGTAAAGGCAAAGTAAAAAAGCAAAGCAAGATTAAAGTGATGGAGATTGATGTGATGAGAATAGACCCGGGGGGGCATAGGTTTCACTAGTGGCTTCTCTCAAGAGCATAAGTATTCTACGGTGGGTGAACAAATTACTGTTGAGCAATTGACAGAATTGAGCATAGTTATGAGAATATCTAGGCATGATCATGTATATAGGCATCACGTCCGTGACAAGTAGACCGAAACGATTCTGCATCTACTACTATTACTTCACTCATTGACCGCTATCCAGCATGCATCTAGAGTATTAAGTTAAAAACAGAGTAACGCCTTAAGCAAGATGACATGATGTAGAGAGATAAATTCATGCAATATGAAATAAACCCCATCTTGTTATCCTCGATGGCAACGATGCAATACATGCCTTGCTGCCCCTTCTGTCACTGGGAAAGGACACCGCAAGATCGAACCCAAAGCTAAGCACTTCTCCCATGGCAAGAACTACCAATCTAGTTGGCCAAACCAAACGGATAATTCGAAGAGACTTGCAAAGATAACCAATCATACATTAAAGAATTCAAAGAAGATTCAAATATTATTCATAGATAGACTTGATCATAAACCCACAATTCATCGGTCTCAACAAACACACCGCAAAAAGAAGATTACATCGAATAGATCTCCACAAGAGAGGGGGAGAACTTTGTATTGAGATCCAAAAAGAGAGAATAAACCATCTAGCTACTAACTATGGACCCGAAGGTCTGAGGTAAACTACTCACACTTCATCGGAGAGGCTATGATGATGTAGAAGCCCTCCGTGATGACGGCCCTCTCCGGCGGAGCTCCGGAACAGGCCCCAAGATGGGATCTCGTGGATACAGAAAGTTGCGGCGGTGGAATTAGGTTTTTGGCTCCGTATCTGGTCGTTTGGGGGTACGTATGTATATATAGGAGAAAGAAGTACGTCGGTGGAGCTCCAAGGGGCCCACGAGGCAGGGGGCGTGCCCCCACCCTCATGACCGCCTCTCTGATGCCTTGGCGTAGGGTCCAAGTCTCCTGGATCACGTTCGGTGAGAAAATCACATTCCCGAAGGTTTCATTCCGTTTGGACTCCGTTTGATATTCCGTTTCTTCGAAACACTGAAATAGGCAAAAAACCGCAATTCTGGGCTGGGCCTCCGGTTAATAGGTTAGTCCCAAAAATAATATAAAATTGGAAAATAAAGCCCAATATAGTCCAAAACAGTAGATAATATAGCATGGAGCAATCAAAAATTATAGATACGTTGGAGACGTATCAAGTACCCGTGTGATTTTCCTATGAACCGCCACCTAGGCTCAAAGGGAACTGAGATGATTCATGCTAGAAACTTCCGTGTGCAGCCACAAGCTATTATGGGCTCTAGCATAGTTGAGTAAGTTACGTGAAGCTCTTGAAGAGGTAGATCAGCAGGTAGTGGGTTTGTAGGTTTGGTATGGTCTGCCCGGAGTAGAGAGTTAATGTTTCTGAAAGACTGTGTCTCGGTCATCCATTTCTCAAACACCATGTAGTGCGAGAAATACAACGGAGGCGGTCGAGTCTTGTGGGGAAAAGTGCGCAAACCTCTGCAGAGTGTATAAACTAATCATGGTTAGCCGTGTCCCCGGTTATGGACAATCTTGAGTATCTAGTACTTGGAGTATCTTAAGTATCTCATCACTCTTAAATAATATTGTTAGGTTGTTGATCACTTTAATTGGGATTGAGTTGGAGGAACCTTCTCAGTAATGTTTCAACTACCATGATAGTAAATTTAAAATCTATTCCTTTGTTGTAGTTAAAAATTGGCTTTTCGCAAAACTGTAACCATAGAGCTCTCCACCAGCCAAATATGCATGTAGTAATAGCATTATTCTATTCTTGCTCTACTGTGTTACTTTGCCAGCATATTCCATGTGCTGACCCGTTTGGGGCTGCAATGTATTATGTTGCAGACTTTTCAGACGAGGAGTAAGGTTCGTTAGGTCGTTGCCGTGCAGCTCAGCTATCCCTTGGAGTTGATGGACTCGCTTTATCTTCCAAGCCTTCCGCTGTTATCGTATTAGATGTCCTTAAGCCATATTATTGTAATAAGTTCTCTTTTGAGACATTCGATGTAATGAGTGTGTGATTGCTACTCTGTTATAAATCCTTCGAGTATTGTGTGTGTCAGCATTACCGATCCAGGGATGACACTGAAGCACAGAGACTTGACCGTTTGAGGTCGGGTCGCTACATAATAGCATGGTAATTTGCTTAAAATCCTAATATGCTTGGTATGCAAGATTAATAATTAAACTTTCTTATGAGTGTGTTGAATACTAAGAGAAGTTTGATGCTTGATGATTGTTTTGAGACATGGAGGTAATAATATCAAAGTCGTGCTAGTTGAGTAGTTGTGAAATTGAGAAATACTTGTGTTGAGGTTTGCAAGTCCCGTAGCATGCACGTATGGTAAACGTTATGCAACAAATTTGAAACATGAGGTGTTATTTGATTGTCTTCCTTATGAGTGCTGGTCGGGGACGAGCGATGGTCTTTTCCTACGAATCTATCCCCCTAGGAGCATGCGCGTAGTACCGAGGTTTTTGATGACTTGTAGATTTTTGCAAGAAGTATGTGAGTTCTTTATGACTAATGTTGAGTCCATGGATTATACACACTCTCACCCTTCCATCCTTGCTAGCCACTTCGGTACCATGCATTGCCCTTTCTCACATTGAGAGTTGGCGCAAACTTCGCTGGTGCATCCAAACCCCGTGATATGATACGCTCTTTCACACATAAACCTCCTTATATCTTCCTCAAAACAGCCACCATACCTACCTATTATGGCATTTCCAAAGCCATTCCGAGATATATTGCCATGCAACTTTCCATCATTCCATTCATCATGACACATTCATCATTGTCATATTGCTTAGCATGATCATGTAGTTGACATAGTATTTGTGGCAAAGCCACCATTCATAATTCTTTCATACATGTCACTCTTGGTTCATTGCATATCCCGGTACACCATCGGAGGCATTCATATAGAGTCATCTTTGTTCTAGTATCGAGTTGTAATCATTGAGTTGTAAATAAATAGAAGTGTGATGATCATCATTTTCTAGAGCATTGTCCCAAGTGAGGAATATAAAAAAAGAGGAAAGGCCAAAAAAGGCCCAAAAAAGGAAAAAAAATGAGAGAAAAAGAGAGAAGGGACAATGTTACTATCCTTTGCCACACTTGTGCTTCAAAGTAGCACCATGATCTTCATAGTAGAGAGTCTCTCATGTTATCACTTTCATATACTAGTGGAAATTTTTCATTATAGAACTTGGCTTGTATATTCCAACAATGGGCCTCCTCAAGTGCCCTAGGTCTTTGTGAACAAGCAAGTTGGATGCACACCCACTAGTTTCTTTTGTTGAGCTTTCATACATTTATAGCTCTAGTGCATCCGTTGCATGGCAATCCCTACTCCTTGCATTACCATCAATTGGTGGGCATCTCCATAGCCCATTGATTAGCCTCGTTGATGTGAGACTTCCTCCTTTTTTGTCTTCTCCACATAACCCCCTCATTATATTCTATTCCACCTATAGTGCTATGTTCATGGCTCGCGCTCATATATTGCGTGAAAGTTTATAGGTTTGAGATTACTAAAGTATGAAACAATTGCTTGGCTTATCATCAGGGTTGTGCATGATGATAGCATTCTTGTGTGACAAAAATGAAACATGACTAAACCTTATGATTTTGTAGGGATGAACTTTCTTTGGGCATGTTATTTTGAGAAGATATAATTGCTTAGTTAGTATGCTTGAAGTATTATCATTTTTATGTCAATATGAACTTTTGTCTTGAATCTTTCGGATCTAAATTTTCATACCACAATTAAGAAGAATTACATTAAAATTATGCCAAGTAGCACTCCGCATCAAAAATTCTGTTTTTATCATTTACCTACTCGAGGACGAGCAGGAATTAAGCTTGGGGATGCTTGATACGTATCCAACGTATCTATAATTTTTGATTGCTCCATGCTATATTATCTACTGTTTTGGACATTATTGGGCTTTATTATCCACTTTTATATTATTTTTGGGACTAACCTATTAGCCGGAGGCCCAGCCCAGAATTGTTGTTTTTTTTGCCTGTTTTAGGGTTTCAAAGAAAAGGAATATCAAACGGAGTCCAAACGGAATGAAACCTTCGGGAACGTGATTTTCTCACCGAATACAACTCAGGAGACTTGGACCCTATATCAAGCCAATTAACAGGAGGCCACGAGGTAGGGGGGCGCGCCTCCCCCCCAGGCGCGCCGTCCACCCTCGTGGGCCCCCTGTTGCTCCACCGACGTACTTCTTCCTCCTATATATACCCACGTACCTCCAAACGATCAGAGACAGAGCCAAAAACCTAATTCCACCGCCGCAACTTTCTGTATCCACGAGATCCCATCTTGGGGCCTGTTCCGGAGCTCCGCCGGAGGGGGCATCGATCACGGAGGGCTTCTACTTCTCTATTTTTGGATCTCAATACAATGTTCTCCCCCTCTCTCGTGGAGATCTATTAGATGTAATCTTCTTTTTGCGGTGTGTTTGTTGAGACCGATGAATTGTGGGTTTATGATCCAGTCTATCTATGAATAATATTTGAATCTTCTCTGAATTCTTTTATGTATGATTAGTTATCTTTGCAAGTCTCTTCGAATTATCAGTTTGGTTTGCCCTACTAGATTGGTTTTTCTTGCCATGGGAGAAGTGCTTAGCTTTGGGTTCGATCTTGCGGTGTCCTTTCCCAGTGACAGAAGGGGCAGCAAGGCATGTATTGTATTGTTGCCATCGAGGATAACAAGATGGGGTTTTTATCATATTGCATGAAACTATCCCTCTACATCATGTCATCTTGCTTAAGGCGTTACTCTGTTTTTAACTTAATACTCTAGATGCATGCTGGATAGCGGTTGATGAGTGGAGTAATAGTAGTAGATGCAGGCAGGAGTCGGTCTACTTGTCTCGGACGTGATGCCTATATACATGATCATACCTAGATATTCTCATAACTATGCTCAATTCCGTCAATTGCTCAACAGTAATTTGTTCACCCACCATAGAATACTTATGCTCTTGAGAGAAGCCAGTAGTGAAACCTATGGCCCCCGGGTCTCTTTCTCATCATATTAATCTCCATCACTTTATTATTGCTTTGCTTTTTTTTACTTTGCCTTTTACTTTTCACTTTGCATCTCTATACCAAAAATACCAAAAATATTATTTATCATCTCTATCAGATCTCACTTTTGTAAGTGACTGTGAAGGGATTGACAACCCCTAAGCGCGTTGGTTGCGTTGAGCTATTGTTTTTGTGTAGGTACGAGGGACTCGCGCGTATCCTCCTACCGGATTGATACCTTGGTTCTCAAAAACTGAGGGAAATACTTACGCTACTTTGGTGCATCATCCTCTCCTCTTCGGGGAAATCCAACGCAGTGCTCAAGAGGTAGCAAGGTTGTCATGCGCTTTTATGGTTGGATGCACAAAATCTTAATGCGAAAGAACGCCACTTGTGATATGGACCTTTATTATGCAGTCTGTCGCTTTTATTTCTTCCATATCACACGATCATATAAAGCTTATTTTCTCCACACCAATCAATCATACATATTTAGAGAGCAATTTTTATTGCTTGCACCGATGACAACTTACTTGAAGGATCTTACTCAATCCATAGGTAGATATGGTGGACTCTCATGGAAAAACTGGTTTAAGGGTGTTTGGAAGCACAAGTAGTATCTCTACTTGGTACAAAGGATTTGGCTAGCATGAGGGGAAAAGGCAAGCTCAATCATGTTGGATGATCCAAGACAATATAATTTATCTCAGATGTAAGAAAACATAACCCATTACGTTGTCTTCCTTGTCCAACGTCAATTCTTTTAGTATGTCATATTTTAATGAGTGCTCACAATCATAAAAGATGTCCAAGATAGTATATTTATATGTGAAGACCTCTCTTTCTTTATTACTTCCTATTAATTGCAACAATGACCAAAACTATGTTTGTCAACTCTCAACAGCTTTTATTCACCATACCTTTTATATGTGAGCTCATTACTCTCCAGAAGATCCATATGATCTCTTTGTTTCTTTTTATTTCTTTCTCTTTTCTTTTATTCATTCAAGATCATGGCAAAATAATCAAGCCCTTAACTCAACACTAATCTTTATTATATAGCTCATAGACTCGATTACATAGAAGGATCATAAAGCAAAACTCACAAGTAGATCATACTAAAAACTTTTATTCTACTAGATCAAAATATTATCAAAGGGGTCGAACTAAGAAAAAACGATAAAGATAAAAGTGATGGTGATACGATACCGGGGCACTCCCCCAAGCTTGGCAGTTGCTAGGGAAGTGCCCATGCCCATGTGATTATGTCTCCTTTGTCGGGGATGGTGATGTGATATTCTTGGCGATGATGCCCCTCAAGATACGATTCTCCTCCTCGAGGTTATTGACTTGCTGCTTGAGGTCCATTATTTCCTTTCGAAGTTTTCCTGTAACAGCCAAAGCTCCGTGCACCCAAGGGTGCTGCATAGCTGCGGGAGAACCAGTGACACTCCTTTTCATATTCTCATAAGAAAGAAATCTAACATTGGAAGGGATAACCGAGTTTGGAATAGCCGAGCTTTGCAGTTCCCCCATGGTGAATCCAGATCGGAAACGAGAAGTGACTTCTTGATCCTCCTCCATGGCATCTATTCTCTTCAAATCAGCCTCCATCTCTTCCTCCGTTACTGGCCCAAAGTGGTCAACATTGTTGTTTGTCATTGATCTCGGTGCCGGATGAGACACCCGGCTCTCCCCGACTGACTCTTGCGAAGACATCTTGCTCTAATCTGTAGAAGCAACAGCTGAAACACAAACAGAGGATAATTGCGTGATACGGGAGTCAAAACCTTCGGGAGGTTATATAATGAATTTTTACCGACCAAAATACGTAACTTGTAAGAAAACGGAGTCCAGAGAGCACACGAGGTGCCCACGAGGTAGGGGGCGTGCCCAGGGGGTAGGGTGTGCCCTCCACCCTTGTGGAGCCCTCGTGTCCTTCCCGGACTGCTTCTTATTTTTCTATTTTTCTAAATATTCCAAAACAGAAGAAAAATGCCATTAGAACTGTTTTGGAGTCGGTTTACTTACCGTACCACATACCTATTCCTTTTCAGAGTCTGAAACGTTCCGAAAAATGTCCCTTATGTATTCCTCCGGGGTTACGGTTTCAATAACACTGGTTTCAACATTTATAGGATTACCTGAGATATAATGTTTAATTCTTTGACCGTTCACCACCTTCGGATTTGTGCCTTCGAAGTTGTTGATTTTTATGGCACCGGAACGATAGACCTCCTCGACAATGTAAGGACCTTCCCATTTAGAGAGAAGTTTTCCTGCAAAAAATCTTAAACGAGAGTTGTATAGCAATACATAATCACCTACATTAAACTCACGCTTTTGTATCCTTTTGTCATGCCATCTTTTAACTTTTTCTTTAAATAATTTGGCATTCTCATAGGCTTGGGTTCTCCGTTCATCAACTGAGCTAATGTCAAATAACCTCTTCTCACCGGCAAGTTTGAAATCATAGTTGAGCTCTTTAATGGCCCAATAAGCCTTATGTTCTAGTTCGAGAGGTAAGTGACATGCTTTTCCATAAACCATTTTATACGGAGCCATACCCATAGGATTTTTATATGCAGTTCTATAGGCCCATAATGCATCATCAAGTTTCTTGGACCAATTCTTTCTAGATCTATTAACAGTCTTTTGCAAAATTAATTTGAGTTCTCTATTACTCAATTCTACTTGACCACTAGACTGCGGGTGATAAGGAGATGCAATTCTATGATTAACATCATATTTAGCAAGCATTTTACGGAAAGCGCCATGAATAAAATGTGAACCACCATCAGTCATGAAATATTTAGGGACTCCAAACCTTGGAAAAATAACTTCTGTAAGCATTTTAATAGAAGTGTTATGATCAGCACTACTAGTTGGAATAGCTTCTACCCACTTAGTAACGTAATCAACAGCAACTAAAATATGTGTATATCCATTAGAGGCAGGAAAAGGTCCCATATAATCAAAGCCCCAAACATCAAATGGTTCAATAACAAGTGAATAATTCATATGCATTTCTTGACGTCTACTAATATTACCAATTATTTGACATTCAACATAAGATAAGATAAACTTACAGGCATCCTTGAAGAGAGTAGGCCAATAAAAATCGGATTGTAATACCTTATGTGCAGTTCTATCTCCAGCGTGGTGTCCTCCATAAGCCTCGGAGTGACACTTGCGTAGGATCTGTTCCTGTTCATGCTCAGGTACACAACGTCTAATAACACCATCTACCCCTTCTTTATAAAGATGTGAGTCATCCCAAAAGTAATGTCTCAAATCATAGAAGAACTTTTTCTTTTGCTGGTATGTAAAGCTAGGTGGTATAAATTTAGCAACAATGTAATTAGCATAATCAGCATACCATGGAGTAGTATGAGAAGCATTTATGACATTTAATTGTTCATCAGGAAAGCTATCATCAATAGGTAGTGGGTCATCAAGAACATTTTCTAACCTAGACAAGTTGTCTGCAACGGGGTTCTCGGCTCCCTTTCTATCAATAATATGCAAATCAAATTCTTGTAGCAAGAGAACCCATCTAATAAGTCTAGGTTTAGCATCTTTATTTTCCATAAGATATTTAATAGCAGCATGATCCGTGTGAATAGTTACTTTAGAATCAACAATATAAGGTCTGAACTTATCACAAGCAAATACAACTGCTAAGAATTATTTTTCAGTAGTAGCATAATTTCTCTCAGCATTGTCTAGAGTTTTACTAGCATATTGAATAACATTTAATTTCTTATCAACTCTTTGCCCTAGAACAACACCTACAGCATAATCACTAGCATCATACATAATTTCAAAAGGTAAATTCCAATCAGGTGGCTGAATAATAGGTGCAGAGATTAATGCTTTCTTAAGTATTTCAAATGCTTCTACGCAATCATCATCAAAACAAATGGTATATCTTTTTTTAATAAATTAGTCAGAGGCCGAGAAATTTTGGATAAGTCCTTAATGAACCTCCTATAAAACCCGGCATGACCAAGGAAACTTCTTATACCTTTGATGTCCTTGGGACATGGCATATTTTCAATAGCATCAACCTTGGCTTTATCAACCTCAATACCTCTTTCAGAAACTTTATGCCCCAAGACAATACCTTCACTAACCATAAAGTGGCACTTTTCCCAATTCAAGACAAGATTAGTTTCTTCACATCTCTGCAAAACTCGGTCAAGGTTGCTTAAGCAATCATCAAAATAAGATCCATAGACGGAAAAATTGTCCATGAAAACCTCACAAATCTTTTCACAAAGTCAGATAATATAGCCATCATGCATCTTTGAAAGGTAGCAGGTGCATTACATAAACCAAAAGGCATACGTCTATAGGCAAAAGTACCAAAAGGGCAAGTAAAAGTAGTCTTTGATTGATCATTGGCCGACACATGTATTTGAGAGAAACCAGAATAACCATCTAGAAAGCAAAAATGTGTATGTTTGGATAATCTTTCTAGCATTTGATCGATAAAAGGTAAGGGGTAATGATCTTTTTTAGTAGCTTTATTTAATTTGCAGAAATCAATTACCATCCTATAACATGTAATAATTGTTTGCGGGATCAACTCATCTTTATCATTAGGAACGATAGTAATGTCTCCCTTCTTAGGGACACAATGGACAGGACTTACCCACTGACTATCAGCAACGGGATAAATTATACCTACCTCAAGAAGCTTTAGTATTTCCTTTCTTACCACTTCCTTTATCTTAGGATTCAGCCGTCATTGATGATCACGAACTGGTTTGGCATCTTCCTCTAAATTTATTTTGTGTTGACACAGAGTGGGACTAATGCCCTTAAGATCATCAAGAGTATATCCAATAGCAGCACAGTGCTTCTTGAGAGTTTTCAATAATCTCTCTTCTTCATGCTCTGAAAGGTTAGCACTAATAATAACAGGATGTATCTTTTTCTCATCAAGATAAGCATATTTAAGAGTATTAGGTAACGGTTTAAGCTCAAACACGGGATCACCCTTGGGTGGAGGAGGATCCCCTAGGATTTCAACAGGCAAATTGTGTTTCGGGATGGGTTCATGTTTAAAGAATACTTCATCTATTTCCCTTCTTTCATTCATAAACATATCATTTTCATGGTCTAGCAAATATTGTTCTAAAGGATCACTAGGAGGTACGACAATGGAAGCAAGACCAATAATTTCATCTTTACTAGGTAATTCCTCTTCACGGTGTTGTCTACGAAATTTAGAGAAATTAAATTCATGAGACATATCACCTAAACCAATAGTAACAACATCCTTTTTGCAATCTATCTTAGCATTAACAGTGTTCAAGAAGGGTCTACCAAATATAATGGGACAAAAGCTATCTTGTGGGGAACCAAGAACAAGAAAATCATCAGGATATTTAGTTTTCCCACACAAGACTTCAACATCTCTAACAATTCCCATTGGTGAAATAGTATCCCTATTGGCAAGTTTAATTGTGACATCAATATCTTCTATCTCAGCAGGTGCAATATCATGCATAAATTCTTTGTATAAGGAATAAGGTATTGCACTAGCACTAGCACCCATATCACATAAGCCATGATAACAATGATCTCCTATTTTAAAAGAAATAACAGGCATGCCTACCAAAGATCTAGGCTCATCTTTAGCACAAGGTTTAGCAATTCTAACAGTTTCATCACAGAAATAAATAACATGCCCATCAATATTATCAGACAAGAGATCTTTAACAATAGAAATATTAGGTTCAACTTTAATTTGCTCAGCAGGTGTATAAGTTCTAATATTGCTTTTACGAACCATAGTTGAAGCTTTAGCATGATCCTTTATCCTAACAGGAAAAGGTGGTTTCTCAACATAAGGAGTAGGAACAATAGGATCATTATAAGTGATAGTCTTTTCTTCAACTTTAATAGGTGCAGCTACTTTTACTTCTATGGGAGGATGATATTTAAACCACTTCTCCCTAGGGAGATCAACATGAGTAGCAAAAGATTCACAGAAAGAAGCTACTATCTCAGAGTCAAGTCCATATTTAGTGCTAAATAGGGAAAACATCGGTATCAATAAAAGATTTAACACAATCAAACTTAGGTGTCATACCTGACTCCCTACCTTCGTCGAGGTCCCAATCTTTAGAGTTGCGTTTAATTCTTTCCAATAAATCCCATTTGAATTTCGTCATAAAAGAGCCAGCACAAGAAGTATCGAGCATGGTGCGATTGTTATCAGAAAGCCAAGCATATAAATTTTGAATAATCATTTCTCTTGAGAGATCATGATTGGGGCATGAATATAACATTGATTTAAGCCTCCCCCAAGCTTGAGCGATGCTTTCTCCTTCGCGAGGCCAAAAATTATATATATAATTGCGATCACGATGACAAGATGTTATATTCAATCGTTTGTAGTTCCAATTTCAATCGTTTGTAGTTCCATGACCCCGTACCATCACATAGCCTATACCATGTCAATGCATCTTCCTTCAATGATAAAGGGAAGACCTTCTTCTTAATAACATCTCCGGGTACACCTGCAAGCTTAAATAATCCACAAACTTCATCCACATATATTAGGTGCTCATCAGGATGAATTGTTCCGTCTCCTGCAAAAGGATTAGCTAGCAGTTTTTCTATCATACCCGAAGGAATTTCAAAGCAGGCATTTTCATTTTCAGTAGGTTCAGTAGGTTGAGGAGCAACTCTTTCCTCTACTGGTCGGGGTGAAGATACCCCGAACAAGCCCCTCAAAGGATTACTTTCCATAGTAACAAGTGACAGAAATTTCAGCACACTATATAAATTTTTCCTTACCAAATTCCACCTACCAAAGGCGCTTCATTCCCCGGCAACGGCGCCAGAAAAGAGTCTTGATGACCCACAAGTATAGGGGATCTATCGTAGTCCTTTCGATAAGTAAGAGTGCCGAACCCAACGAGGAGCAGAAGGAAATGATAAGCGGTTTTCAGCAAGGTATTCTCTGCAAGCACCGAAATAATAGGTAACATATAGTTTTGTGATAGGATAATTTGTAACGAGTAACAAGTAACAAAAGTAAATAAAGTGCAGCAAGGTGGCCCAATCATTTTTGTAGCAAAGGACAAGCCTAGACAAACTCTTATATGATGTAAAGCGCTCCCGAGGACACATGGGAATCTCGTCAAGCTAGTTTTCATCACGTTCATATGATTCGCGTTCGGTACTTTGATAATTTGGTATGTGGGTGGACCGGTGCTTGGGTGCTGCCCTTACTTGGACAAGCATCGCACTTATGATAAACCTATATTGCAAGCATCCGCAACTACAACAAAAGTATTAAGGTAAACCTAACCATAGCATGAAACATATGGATCCAAATCAGCCCCTTACGAAGCAACGCATAAACTAGGGTTTAAGCTTCTATCACTCTAGCAACCCATCATCTACTTATTACTTCTCAATATCTTCCTCTAGGCCCAAATAATGGTGAAGTGTCATGTAGTCGACGTTCACATAACACCACTAGAGGAGAGACAACATACATCTCATCAAAATATCAAACGAATACCAAATTCGCATGACTACTAATAGCAAGACTTCTCCCATGTCCTCAGGAACAAACGTAATTACTCACAAAGCATATTCATGTTCATAATCAGAGGGGTATTAATATACATATAGGATCTGAACATATGATCTTCCACCAAATAAACCAACTAGCATCAACTACAAGGAGTAATTAACACTACTAGCAACCCACAGGTACCAATCCCGGGCTTAGAGACAAGAATTGGATACAAGAGATGAACTAGGGTTTTGAGAGGAGATGGTGCTGGTAAAGATGTTGATGGATATTGCCCTCTCCCGATGAGAGGAGCGTTGGCGATGGCGATGGCGATGATTTCCCCCTCCCGGAGGGAAGTTTCACCGGCAGAACAGCTCCGCCAGAGCCCTAGATTGGTTCCGCCAAGGTTACGCCTCGTGGCGGCGGAGTCTCGTCCGGAAAGATGGCTTATGATTTTTTCCTCATCGAAAGACTCCATATAGCAGAAGATGGCCATCGCAGGGCCACCAGGGGGCCCACGAGGTAGGGGGGCGCGCCCCCCACCCTCGTGGGCAGGGTGTGGCCCCCCTGGTGAACTTCTTGCTCTCAGTATTTTTTATATATTCTGAAAACGTCTTCCGTGAAGTTTTAGGACTTTTGGAGCTATGCAGAATAGGTCTCTAATATTTGCTCCTTTTCCAGCCCAGAATCCCAGCTGCCGGCATTCTCCCTCTTTATGTAAACCTTGTAAAATAAGAGAGAATAGGCATAAGTATTGTGACATGTGTAATAACAACCCATAATGCAATAAATATCGATATAAAAGCATGATGCAAAATAGACGTATCAGCTGCTTGGCCGTAAACCAAAAGACATCGCTCCGCTTATTTATGAGGCCTCGACGAGGAAAACATGGAAGGTGAGGGAAGCCTTAAAGAACAACGCATGGATCCTCAAGATAAAGCCCCCAGATATTGTCACCGTCCACCACATCTGAGAATTCTTCACGCTTTGGATGCTCGTGCATGATTTTCATCTTGATGAGCTTGCATATGATGTGATTGTATGGAAACATAAAAATAATGGGGTTTACTCCGCGGCCTCAGCTTATAGAGCCCAATTCTTGGGTCTGGTCATAACCCCCTTGGACCACATGATATGGAAGAATTGGGCACCACCAAAGGTAAAGTTCTTTGCTTGGTTGGCCATTCAGGACAGAATTTGGACTGCCGACAGACTTGCCAAGCGTGGATGGGAAAATTGTGGTTTATGCCCACTTTGCAAACGAGAACCCGAGACCGGGCCACATCTCTTCTTCAAATGTCATTACACCATTAGACTCTGGAGCATGCTGGTTGCAAAAGTTGGCCTTGAACATGTGCATATATCTACATGGCACTTGGCGGGATCCGTTGAAGAGTGGTGGGATAGAAGAACCGGCATGGATATTCCATCACGCAAGGCCATGGCCTCTCTCACCATGCTTGTCTCTTGGGCAATTTGGAACGAAAGGAATGCCAGGGTCTTTCAAAATAAAAGTGCACCGCCACCGATCGTCCTCAACATCATCCTCGAGGAAGCGAAGTTATGGGTCGCCCCGGGTGCAAAGAAACTAGGGGAAATCATAATACGCGAGTAATTGTCATGCGGTGTTGTATGGACACTTGTAAAACTCTTTTCCCCTCTTAATTAATATACGAGGCAAATCTTTTGCCCTGTTTAAAAAAACATCGTCTAATAATGAACCAGCTAAAGTTTGGTGCGTCTCATACGAAATTTTGCAGCCCAATTGTGTGGCATTTTTTTCTTCTAAACTGGGCATACCCCTTTTCATTTTTCATTAACTAAATAGAGGAACTAGAACCATCCGTATCTACAAGAGTTTAAAGGGGGCAAGAAAGGGGAAAGCGAGTTCTAAATACCGTCGGAAAACCCACTCGTCTTGTTTATCATCCTAAAACATGCAACGCCGCTCTTCCTGTGTTTTAGTTAAACTAGAGACAATAGCGACTGTCGGTGTCAAAACCGGCGGATCTCAGATAGAGGGTCCCGAACTGTGGATCTAGGATCGACGGGGAACAAGGGACGTAGAACACAATATTTACCCAAGTTCGGCCCTCTCTAAGATTTAATACCCTACGTCTTACTTGATTATATTGCTTGTGTGTATGGGGGTTACAGAGTTGATATACCTCGCGATCAGAGGAACTAAACGCTAACTAGTAGGATGGTGATTGTTCTCCCAGCCTCTACGGGCTAAACCCCCTGGTTTATTTAGGCACCAGGATTACTAGGGTTTACACACAGTCGGTTACATCAAGGAAACGTCGGATATTTCATCTTCACTTGGGGTACACACCAAGGCACAAAAGGTTTTCGGTCCGGATACAGTGCGGCCCACCAGTCCGGCCCATGGGAGATAGGCTAGCATCCCGAGGACCCCTAGTCTAGGACTCCCTCAGCGACCCAAATGCATCATCGTCGGCAAAACCTATGTTGAATTCATGAGGGTATGTAATAGCTCACGAAATTGGAAAACAATAATTTATATCCTAGGCCGTCGAACGGCTCACAAAATCAACTCTTACTTAGAAAGAAAAAATAGCGGCTGAATTATACCTATGTTTTTCCTATCACCCCTAGTTCAATGACTGTGCGAATTTCCATTTTCGTTCCTTTTATGGTTGTATGGTTAGGATAGTGGTTGTAACCTCGGAGTATGAGAGTGCCAACTTTGAATTTAACGTCTTGCGTCTCATTATAATGTAATATTGATGCCGGCTTGCGGCAGGGCTTCGGTTGTCAACTTTTTCTGGCATGCTCGACAAATTTTCTCTTTCTCTCGCCATACTGTAATGGAGTCGGAGCGGCCCTCGAGGTGTCTACGTGGTGACGATGACATGTGATTGGTGTTCTTTGAAAAGGCATTGGTTGACGTCAGCTCTGCATATTTCTCCTGTGTTTTGGGGGGTCTTCAAAGTCGGAGATGTTTGGGCGCCTGCTTCACGGGTGGCCGGTTGTTTGGCTTGGGCCATCATGGGATCCGACGCTGTAGCAACGAGGACTTCGTTGGTGTAAGTCGGTGGTGAAGTCAAAGTCGTTGGCTGGGGGTGAGGGAGGTGATGACAATGACATTTGGTGACGACCTCGACTTGGTGTTTCTTCTCTGCGGCGTTTCGTATCTTCGTGTGGGTAGCCAGGTTGGCTAGTGTTGCCCTGTGTGTGCAGTTGTGACGGTTTTAGCTCAATTTTCGGTTATTAATTGGGCATTTTTTTTAATGAATCGAGATTTTCTTAAGTAGATTTCAAAAAGGAATACATTCATTCGGTAGGAGATGATAGTCTTATGGATGATGAGACGTATATGTGATTTTATCAATCTTGAAACCCCGTGACTCAAATCTTCAATAACAATAAGTGTGTATTCATGTGATAGTAATGTGTGCGCACATGCGTACATAGGGTGAGTATATGTGTGTATGTAAGCATTTTTGATTGTACTGTGTTAAAATGATGCACATGGAGCCTCTTCACGCAGCAGCCTAGCCTCAAAAATAGGGTTTCTCTGCCTCCCCTTGACGCCACCGCCGGTCTGCCTCGTTTCTGATGGCCTTGGGATCATGGGGTCGCGGTGGATCCCGACCCTTACCGGTGGGAGGGCTTTATTTTCAGATATTTCTTGAAATTTTGTTAGGATTATCCTGCTCAGAAAGGCAAGACATCAGCGGTCCGTGAAGGTGGAATAGATTCTCTCTGCCTAGCCCCCGTTCCGGTGGTACGTCTAGTATCTTCGATGAGCGTTTGAAGATTTGTCTCCGATGGATCTTTTTTTGGTGAATTTGCTCGGATCTGGTTGTCGCTCATCTTCATTCATGTGTTTTTAGGTTGGACCCTTCCGATATACGATACTCTTCATTGGCGGCAGTTGATGTTCTAGTGTGTTGCTCATATGTGGGCTTAGCACGACGACTTTCTGATTGTCTACTACAACAAGTTTTGCCCGGGGAAGGTCAACGATGGCGGCGAACCTTCGGCTTGCTTCAATGTTTATAGTCGTCACTAGTTGTTCTACGGATCTGGATACAATTTTTATTATTTTTTATATTCGTTGTACCGTCATGATTGACGAAGAATAGATCAGTTTTTTTGTCGAAAAAAATGTACATGCATGTGTGCATACATAATATTGTACCTCAAGTTTTTGGAAAGGAAAAAAACATGAAAGGTCACCCCTCTAGCAGAAAATTTGTGACATGATAAATGGTGGACGGCAGCGAATGAATCCGTTGATTCTTTTCGTCGGGGTCGGTGGCTCCAGCGTGCGGCATTGATTCTAAGCATCATCTTTCTCCTCTGGTCTAACCCGTGCAAGCGCAAGAGCAACATTCTGGTGGAGGTCCTGCACCCCCCAAAAGGAAGCGATGGTCTCATCGACGCATCTGTCAGCCACTCTCAGCCACACGCACCGCCGTGCGTTGCGTCCAGACTTCAAACCGCTGCGCAGTTCACGTCCGTCCCAGCAAGAAACCCGTGCAGCGCTCTCGTTTTCTCCTTTCTGGAAGAGTTGAAGATGCCAGTATTCTCGTACCAACACGTCAACAGCTGCCCGTTTCATTGCGTGCAGATGGATGTAGATCTCACCATTAATCAGTCATCTGCACACCTGTCGCCTGCACGAGGGCTGAGGTACAGGTACTCTCCCTCAAAAAAAAAAACGTACAGGTACTCCTGTAGCGTGACGGGCCAGCCGCTCGGCCCGTCGGGGCACGTGGTGGCGCTCCGCCGTAGGTGCACCCACGTTCCACGGCTTAGAAAGCTCCTCCCCGTTGGCTACAGAGTACAGAACAGACGTGAGAAGCCGGAGGCGTCGCGTCAGGTCGGCTTCAAGGCGCGGTGGTCCGTAGGCGCGGCGAGGAGAGGCGCCCGACACGTTCTGGGTGTAGCGCGGGCGTGTTTGGCAGCCGTCGCTCTCGACGCAGCGGCATACACCAGCGGCGCCGGCAGGCCTCCAGCTTTCGCTGCTCGCGATGGCCCGGGGCCTGGGCTCTCGTCGTGCCAGGTGCAGCGCGCACGTCTCACTCTCACCCCATGCCTTTCTTTTTGGCTTGCTCATATTCTTTTCTTTCGATTGGGAGGTGTCTTTTTTTTGGGGAAGGATCAGTTTTACTCATCATCAAAGTCCACACGACGTGGGTTACAACGTGGGTCGTGGGGATTGCCAAGCCAAACATGGCGTCCCGGCCTTCGCCTAAGAGAGAAACTAGCTAAACTATGAACTTCATAATTGGCAACACAACCTTAAAAAAATTACACTGAAGATAAGTTGCTAATTCATTGATTTCGCTAATGACTACTCCAAAAGTGACTCCGGCCTTCTTGGCAATATCTGAAATCACCTACTTGCAGTCCGAAGCGATCAAGATGTTCTAGAGATGTAGATCTTCTGCAAGTGCTAGAGCCTCTCGACAACCTATAGCTTCCAGCGTCGCTGGATCCGTCACTCCTTCAATGACAAGCGCCAAATTGCCCATGTAGCTGCCCTCTCTATTGCGACATACTGCAGTCGCTGGTCCTACTCTTCCTGTAAGTACCCCCGCATTCACATGCATTTTAGCGAAAGCAACCGGTGGTCTCTGAGCTTTTGATCTGGCTACATGTGGTATGGCAGAAGACCGGGTATTGCTACTTTGTTCCTCACCTATGATCTTGAGATCAGCCAGGATCTTCATAATCAAATTGTGTGTCGCATGGGGGCTTTGGAAGATGGCTTCGTGGATAGCTTTACGCCGAGTGTGCCAGATTGACCAGAGTGTAACCGCAAAGAGAACAAACTTGCCATGTGGAAGCAACTCCATCTATGTGAAAAGTCACAGTTTGGCGTTAGGCTCTGTTGTAGTCATGATTTTATGTGTTATCTCCTCATCAATCAGTACTCATACGCTTCTCGATGCTGTACATTCTAATAAAGAATAGCGCCAAGAGTCTGGAGCCCCACACATGCCACAAGAGCTTGTATCCGACATACATCTGCGGGCTTGAACATCATTGGTCGGCAGTGAATGTTTAGATAAACGCCAAAGGAACATTCTAACCTTTGACGGCACATTTCAACAGTTGCTTCCATGTGTGTCCCTCTGTGTTGGCACTGTAGGGACCAGTGGCCCCTTCTAACCATGCCTCTCTCCGGTACTTCATAGCCGTCAGCATCTTGTAAGCTGATTTAACCGTGAACACTCCATGTTTCTCAAAATTCCAGGACCAAAAGTCAGGAATAGTACGAGCACATAATGGGATCCCCAGGATCACCCACACATCCATTGGCATAAAAACATGTTCAACCTTTTCCCCGTTCCAGGAGGCCAGAGTGGGAAATGATGAGCTCAAACACCAAATTCGAATGGTTCCATACTAGGCAACTGTACAATCGAAGCATCTCATCTTTTGGTAGCCAATTATCAGCCCATATACTCGTTGTTGTTCCATAACCAATGCGTCTGATGATCCCTTGCTTAAGTGTGTCTCTCCCTTCTATAATGGATCTCCATACTTAAATAGGGTGACCTCCCACTGTTGCTCCTAAAATATCAGAATTTGAGCAGTAGATACATTTAAGCAGCCGAGCACTCAATGTGTCAGGGTTTTGCAGCAATCTCCAAGCTTGCCTTGCTAACATAGTGAGGTTGAAAAGCTCAAAATCTTTAAACCCACCCCCTTGTCTTTAGGCTATGTCATAGTTTTCCAAGAAACCCAATGTGGTTTTCATCTACCTTGCTTCCACACCAGAACTTCCTAGAAAACCGGGACTGCTAGCGCCACCGCTTTGACAAGAACCTCTTTGGCCGCTATAGACACGGTGCTCTCTATCCACCCCTGGACTTTGCTCTAAAGTCGGTCCTTTAAATATTTAAAGGCACCATTCTTTGAACCACCAACATCAGATGGCATGCCCAAGTATTTCTCATTAAGCGTTTCATTGGGAACATCTAGGATGGTCTTGATGTCCTGCCTGACTGAATCTGGAACTCCCTTAGAGAAATAAATAGAAGACTTTGAGTAGTTGATTCGCTGGCCAATTACCTGGCAATAAGTATCCAAAACATGGTGCACCTCGTGTTCCCCCACACCATTTACCTTCAAGAACAGCAGGCTGTCATAAGCAAATAAAAGGTGATTCACCGGTGGTGCCAAAGGAGCAACCTTTAGACCACTCAAGTTGGATGACTCACTTTTGGGTTTTAACAGGCACGAAAGGCCCTCTGTTACTAACAAGAACAAGTATGAAGATACCAGGCCCCCTTGTCGGATTCCTCGTGATGGCTTGAACTCCTGAAGTTTCTTCCCATTCAACATAACAAAAAACCTTATTATGGTTACCACTTCCATAACAATGTCCACCCATCCATCAGCTTGCTCATGATTGCTCTTATGTAGGTCCACTCTACCTGACATTCATAAAGTGAAGACACTCATCAGCTGAAATGATGTTACCAGTTATCAACCTGCCTAGGACAAAAGCTAACTGTTTCTTAGAGATAATGTCAGGTAGCACAAGCGTTAATTTGTTGGATATCGCCTTGGATGCGATTTTGTATAAAACATTGCATAAGTTAATTGGCCGAAGTTGAGATAGGAGTGTGGGATTCTTTACCTTCAGGATTAAGACTAGGACAGTGTCGTTGTTACATTCAGCTGATTTCATGCCTTCTACTATTTTTAGGACCACCATAGTAACATCCTCACCATAAACCCCCCAATGGCATTGGAAAAAGGCGAGATCATTGTAGCAACGTAAACCATATAGTGCAGATGTATCAGGTACTGTAGTGCAATGTCTTGTACTGACATTGTACTGTAGCAACTGATTTTTTTATTTCGATCATCTTTTAAATCATGATTATTAATATTTTAAAAATAAATTATTTATTTAAAGTGTGGACAATTATTAATTTTTCTAAACCTCATTTTTCATGAGCATTTATTGAAATTACAAACATTTTTTTCAAAAGTAGGAACATTTTAACATTTTAGGTTTTCTAATACAAGAGTATTTTAAAATTTTGAGCTTTTTTATTCTTACAGTTCTATTTTTTATATAAAAATAGAATTTTTTTTGAATTTATTAACAAATTTTGAAATAGATTTTTTTTCTAATTTGTGAATAAATTTTGAAAACAGAAATATTTTAAAATTTCCAAACTTAAAAATATATATATAAGAACCAGCGAAAACCATCAAAATAAACAAAACAGACCTGAAGTGGTCAGAAACCTTCTAGAATGTTCACAGAACCGGATGCACCGAACATGCCGGCCCATATACATCAGTACCTGAATCCGTCAATGGGCTCTACCTGGGCACGTGTGCTTTGGTGATGAGAGCAATAATTAGCAAGTACTCCTTGAAGAGCCCCCGCAAAGGTCATTTTTGGTGGGCTACGGGCGCGCCACTTGGCACGCTCTCAACCGCCGCCACGTGTCGTGTGCTTGGCGCTCCTTCTGAATTCTTTCTATTTTTCGGTACATGCTTTCGGTTTGTAGATGTTTTCCTGGTTTTTTTTTACTTTTCGGGTTTTCCTCAGTTTTTCTTAAGTTTTTGGACAAAAAAAATGTGTGAAAAACTTGTTTCTTCTTCCACGAGAGGCACATATTTACTTCTCGTGAAGGCACGGATTTGCTTCCGCGAGAGGCACACTCATGCCTTTTAGAAAAGGAAAAAAATTCATTTTGTTTTTTCCTTCCATGAGAGGAATAGATTTATTTTTCATGGAGGCGCGGATTTTCTTCTCCGCGCCTCTCAAAAAAGGGGGGAAATCATTTTCTTTTATTTTTACTTTCACGAGGGGCACATATTTACTTCTTGTGAAGGCATGAATTTGCTTCCGCGGGGGTCACAATCATGCCTTGAAAAATAAAAATAAAAACACGTTTTTGTTTTTTCCTTCCGCGAGAAGCAGATATTTACTTCTCATGAAGGCATGGATTTGCTTCCGCGAGAAGCACACTTGAAAAAAGGAAAAACAAGGTTTTTTTTTCTATGAGAGACACATATTTGCTTCTTGTGGAGGTAAAGATTTGCTTCTGCGAGAGGCAGCTTTGAAAAGGGAAAAAACGTGCTCCCGGTTCAGTTTTTTAGCCTGTTTTTTATGAAGAAAAAAATTCATCGAAACCTATCAAAATGAGATTTAGTTTTGAAGATCTCGGTGCGAGGAATCCAACGATAAAATGATTTGAGATTTGTATGCATGATTGTAGAGATAAAATGTTTTGAATAAACAAATCTCGGTGGGAGTGACTTCCTCGGTTTCAAATCAAGGGACAATGATAGATCCTCGGTAACAGCAAAGGGAATAGCCTTGCTTTTGAACATTCATGTGCATATATTTTCGTTAGATGTGCAATCAAAATCAGTAGGAGAGAAACTTTCATCAATATATTTCCACTAAAATGGAATTAGCAATACCTTTGCTTTTAGTTTGAATTCATGAACCCTGTTTCTAGTGGCGAGTAACTACTACGAAAGGTACGACAAAGGGGAAAGGCAAAGCACATGAAAGAAGAATATATTCAATAATGATGAAATAATGAAAAAGTAAAAGTGACCGAGATGCAAGGTAACAACTTTTGTTTCACACTTCCGAAAAGACCACCATTTGTTTGTTTACCAGGTTCATCACGAAATCATAAATAAGCTCGACCAAGGATTGCCATGCATTTTGCACTAACTTTCCACCTCCCTTTTTCGTAACAACAACAAACAGAAAAACGACCAAAACGACAGTGAGCAGCATATACGAAGCTATATTTGTAAATGAAAAATAACAGTTGCCCACATTGAGATCAATTTTTGGGTAAATGGCAAATTGATCCAATGGCGTCTCAGTCCGGGCACCAGGCAGATTCTAGATCAAATTCTGAATTTCACCACGCGCTTTAATAGCATTGTAGATGCTCTGCCGGGTACCAGCAGATTCTGGATAAAATTGTCCATTCCACCATGCGCTTGAATAGCATCGAAGATGCTCTGTCAAGTTTCGCCGCTCAAATACGTTCGTATTTGACTGGCTAATATGACGCTTCAATCTTGCTCACGTGTTGTATGAAAATTTAGATAATTATTAATTAGAATACTCCTCAATTAGTGATTTTGGTGATTCAAGAAATCGCTAAAACGTAAACCTTTGAGGCGGCAATCGCCTATGCGGATTGTAACCAGCAAACGCACACCACACCTGCACACATTGAGCCCGCCAATTGATGGCACGGGCGCCTGTGTTTTCTTTTCATTGTGTTTTTTGGGTGTTTTTTTGCTATTTTTTTATTTTTTAAAGAAACATTCGAGCATGCAATTTTAAAAAATGTACACATATTTGAATGTCCGCAAATTTCGGCTTTTTATGAAAAAAAATGTTTGTATTGAAAAAATGTTCACGATTTGGAGAAATATTTGTGAATTTGATTTTTTTTTCATGGATTCAGGAAAACATGTTAAAAAATTCAACAAATGCTTGTCAACTCAAAAAATTGTCCATGAATTTCAAAAATGTTTGTGAGTTCGATTTTTTTCAAGACTTTAAAATATGTTCATGATTTCTAAAAAATTCATGAAATTCAAAATATGTTCGTGAGTTCAAAAAATGTAGACTAATTTAAATAATGTTATAAAGTTTGAGAAATGTTGACACATTTTGAAAAAAAGGTCATGAAGTTCAAAAAATCTTCTTGAGTTTGGAAAATGTTCACTAATTACTTTTGTTTTCCAAACAATTCATAAAAATGTCCACAAATTCAATAACTTCCCAAATTAAGAAATGTTGATGATGTTTAAAATATGTTCACTAATTTTCAATAAAATGTTAGCACATTGGGAACAAACGTTCAAAAATTCAGAAAACGTTCATGTGTTTGAAACAAACATTCACGGATTTTAATATTATTCTTGAATTTAAAATAATGTTCACAAATTTGAAAATCATTCACTATTTTGGAAAACTTCGTTCATTCAAAATTGCCGTGATTTGAGAAAAGTTTAGCAACTAAAAAATGTTTTCGTATTTGAGAAAATAAATAAGAAAAACAGAAAAGGAAGCAAAGTGACAAAGAAAAAAGAAGAAGAAAGCAGGAAAAAAAAGTAAACCTGCAGAAAAAAATGCAGACACAGAGTAACTGGCCGGCGCATTCGCTCGGGCGGGGGTGCGCCTTTGGTCGCTATCCCATGACCCATGCGGGAAATAGTGTCTGCCCTTTAGGCGCTTGTATGCCGCGAAGTTGTTTCATTGGTCAGCGGTGAGCGGTCTACCAATTAGGAGGATGAGAATCGCCGACGATTGCTTGCTTGTTATCACCAGTCTGAAGGAGGGAAACTGGGGAAGCCATGCTCAGGTCACTCATGAAATTCATGCTCGGACAAAGGATTCAGACGAAGTTCAGTTTTGTCACGAGAAGAGAGAAAGCAAAAGGGAGGCCAGCCGGCCGATACGTCTGACTTCTACGGCCGCTGGACGGAGCAGGGATTTATGTAAATCTAGTTGTGTAATTCAGTTTCAGAGTCTAAGAAAAAGCTAAACAACCGAGCAGCTGATCAACGAAACCGTACGTGTGATGCCTTGGTCGGTGGAAGAATCTGACCGACCAGGCAAGGTTACCACATTACTATCCAGAGATTCCACCAGTGCCCCTACGTTTACACAGCAAAAGTAGAATCGGTACCCCTTTCAAATGACTCGTTTCATCGACCCTTGCGCGCCCGGGAAGAGTTCAAGATTGTCGGTGTTCGTTCAGTATAATAAAATCAGATTTGCACGCGCTCAAGATCGTGTGGTAGGTCAACCATGCACATCGCCTCACCTGCAGAGCGCCCTCCTGTTCGGTCGTGTGTCTTGGAAAAGGTCGTGAGAGACCATGACTCCTGCGCGATGATTTCATATCGCTGGAGCTGCTGCTCTAGGAGTGAACATATCATTCGCCAAGGAATAACATGAGTTTACTTTCAGAAAAAAAAAGTAGGTAGCAGCCTGAACGCTTCTGTCCGTACACATGGATCATCGTGAGAAATCGAATGGAGGTTAGAACAGAAGCCTCTTGAGCGGTGGCGGAGCTTGAAAAAAGAAGTTGGGCGGGCCAGAGAGCACAATATTGTTCAAATTCTAGAGCATGTATTACTAATTCAATAGATATAGTCACCATACCTTCTGTTCACGTATATACATCCTCAGGCCAAAATAAGCCATAACATTTGAGATAGTACACGCGCTACAGTATCTGGTTTTGGGTACTTTCTGGAAGGTGAACTTTTTTTTTCAAAACTAATGAACTTTTTTCAAATTTGATGAACTTCTTTTCAAAATTGATGAACTTTTTTCCAAACCAATGAACGTTTTTTTCAAAATCGATGAACTTTTTTCAAACTCGAGGAACTGTTTTCACAATCGATGAACTTCTTTTGAATTCGTGAACTTTTTTTTTTGAATACATGAACTTTTTCGATTTGGTGAATTTTTTTTGCATGCTCGTGAACTTTTTCTGTAATAGGTGAACATGTTTTAAAGTAATTAGAAAATATAAACGGCACAGTGTGATGCGCAAGAAATTTCACGTCTATGTTTATATTCTTTAAAAATTTCGTGCAACAACCATTCATAAGCAGTTAACTCGTCTAGTGGTTAGCCTCTCTGTGTGGAAGAACGACGGCGCGACATCGAATCCCACTCGGGATGTATTTTTTTTGGCGTTCTTTTTGCGCGTTGCGCCATGCGCGATCGTGAGCCGGCCCATTTAGCGGCTGCTCGCGAAATAGGAGGTCCCAGCTCGCGGTGAGGCTGCGAGGCGCCCAGCTCTATCGGTGTGGGCTGGCCGGCTGGGTATAGTGCCATATAAACTCTTTTTTTTGCTCTAGTCATGGGCAGGCCATGGCCCACTCGGCCTTGCAGAAGCTCCGCCAGTGCTCTTAAGCCTTGCATGATGGCCGTTTTTCAGGTCAATCCAGGTGTAAATTACGGACTTGAAGAAGACGCATTGTTTCTGAAAATCTCCGATTGAATTGTCTCAACTCAACTCCTTAAAGGGGCACATTATCCATCTATGGACTGGTCCGGTCTTGTCCACATACATTGATACGGAACCGGCCATTCAACCATTCTCCACGATCATATTGTGTATGATCACACAACATGTTATCATCTTCTACAAGGTCTCCGGATCCCATATTTTTGCAGGTCCTCAAATAACTACATTTTTACATAAAACAGATTGCATAGGAGTAGTTTTAGTCCCCGAGGGTTGGTTCCGAGGTTCAGGACTTGCAGGGCAGCGGTCTACCGATGGCGAGTGTGCGTGTGCGTGTGTGTGTGGGGGGGGGGGGGGGGGCAGGAGGCTCGCATCCCCAACCCAGTCGCGACGGTCCCAGATCATCTGGGGGGGGGGGGCGGGCTGGAGGCCCACCCTGCTCTCTCACCGCGGGGCAGCCCTGGTCTACACGATGGGGACCGCGCGCAGGAGGCCCGCATTTCCCTTTCTCCGACGTCGTCTCCGTGCCCCGTTGTCGTTTTGCGGGGGGAGTGGGACTGTTGAGCAGGCGGCTCCACAGTCTCCTTCTCCCACCATTGCAGCCGGGGTTGCTCGCTCGACCACGCCTTACCCTTCTTCACCGACAATTAAGGAAGGGCGTCGGAGTGGGGAGCACTCACCTCGGGAGAGGACTGCGGAGGAGCTCGTTGCCTTCGGTGGGATCCCGGATCTGGTTAAGGCAGCCAGGCTGTGACACCCGGATAATTAAGCTACAATAATTCCCTGCAAATTATGCCACGTCATCACTATTACTGTAGTTAATCTCGCGATGATTCAGTCCTGTTTGAATTCAAAATTCAAAATCAAGTAAGACAAATAAAGTTTTGAATTGTCAAAACTAAAATGTTCAAAGCATGGCAGATAATCCCTGGGTATTATCATGTTGAAGCCCATATTTTATAAAGTTTCAAAATGCCCAAAAATCAATAAAACAGTGGCTAAAACAAATATTTGAATGCCTTTTTAAATTATTAAATTCCTAAAAAATATTTTGTTATAGTAAAAAAAACAAATATTTTATTTTGTGCCAAACTTTTTGTGGCAGAGAGTTATTTTGAACGAGCCAGTTTTATATTTAGTAAAACTATTTTTGCTAATTAAAATAAAAGGCAAAACAAAAGGAAAAATAGAAATGGAAAAGAAAAAGGATAAAGGAAAAGAACCACTACACTACTGGGCTCTATGCGTGTACAGAACGGCCCAGCCCACCAACGCTCTTGTCTTCAACCTACTGCTCATCTGAGGCGCTCTGGAGGCAGCGTGTGCATCCATGGGGTGGATCCTCCACGCGTCGCGCATCCGCCGGCGCCTAGGATGGATAAGACCATCCCCAACCCTAGCCACTCCCGTTCCTCTTACTCGTCTCCCCACTCTCGATTCTCTATACCTGAGAGTAGCCGTCGCCGCATCGATGCGATGCACGTGGCCACCAGCCTCCCCACGGCCAGCTGAGGCGCCCAGGAGGACCGCCACCGTCGTCCTCTTCGACTACGAGGACCCGGACGAGTTCGGACGCCCATGAGCCGCGGCCTTCATCGAGAATCGCCGACAACCTCCGCCGCTCACCTCTGGTCGATCCGCTCGTCCTCGCCCTCCCCCGGCTGCTCTGGACATCTCCCCGCGTCCTCTGTGAGCTCCTCATTCTCCCTGGCCTTCTCTTGATCTTCCCCATGCCCCGTAGATGCAGTCCGGTCGAACGTCGCCTCCCTGTCCGTGACCACGCTCGCTCACTGCGCCTCACGCGGCCCCTGCCCCTGCGTGACCGACGCGCCGGCCACGCCCAGCGCACTCGCGCGCGTCCCCTCCCCCTACTCGCCTGCTGGTGCTGCGCGGCTGCCGTGCCCCGCCTCTGCTCACTGTAGCCGCCATGCCCGGCTTGCCTCCCGCCGACCCGCGCCTACCTGTGAGTGCTGCGTCACCCACGCGCTTCGGGCCGCGCCCAACTCCCACTGCCGCTCGCGTAGCCCCTCCGCCCTGCGCTCGCCGTCGCCCGTCCGGCTGCGGCCTCGCCTTGTGCGTGCACAGGGCCGGCCCTGAGGGGGGCAGGGGGCGGCCGCCTCGGTCCCCCACAAGCTAGGGGCCCCCACCTAGGTGTGGGTACTATGCACATGTCAGAAAAAAAATAGTCAAAGGCGTGGACTTTCAGCCTTCACGTATGTGCACAGGATCGCAAGCCGAAAGAGCAGCTGTGACAGGATTAGCGACAGGCATGATGAAGCTATGTACCTAGGGTAGGGTCATGGACCTGTCCAGCATACCTTCCCCAAGGACATCTTTACAAAGAATCAGAAGCAGTCGAACAGAAAACATCATCCACTCGACCATGAAGATATGCTCACTCGACTTCCTTGAAGACACTCGACCACCTTGAAGACACTCGACCACCAGAAGACGAGAAGCCCTCCACTCTACAACGGTCGTGACTTAAACTATAGCATTATGGGCATTTGTAACACTTTATTATAGACGTTACCAGTAACGCCCCACCTTTATGAACATTGAACCCTGTGTAACGGAGGGGAGCTGGGGTCCTGGCGCACTCTATATAAGCCACCCCCTCCTCTGGGACAAGGGTTCACACTTTTGTAAACACACACACACACACATATAATCCAGTCGGCCGCCTCAGGGCACCGAGACGTAGGGCTGTTACTTCCTCCGAGAAGGGCCTGAACTCGTAAAACTCGTGTGTACAACTACTCCATAGCTAGGATCTTGCCTCCTCATACCTACCCCCATTCTACTTTCAGTCTTAGATCCACGACAGTTGGCGCCCACCTTGGGGCAGGTGTCTTAGCGACTTATTGGAGAAGTTGCAATTTTTCTGAGCCCCATCATCATGGTTCCAGGCGGAGGTTTGGCTGAGGGCCGCGAGATCCGTCTCGGCGCGCTCGTGTTTGTCGCCGACGACTCCGCTTGGCATCAGGAGGCACCACTCCACGTCGATGCGCTCCCGGCCTGCGGGGCGACGCACTTTCACGTGTGCGTTCGCGGCGTCCTCCTGCGGCAACCGTCGATCCAGTACCAGTCGACTCCTACGGCTTTCCCCCTCCCTACGACCCGCCGGAACAAGCGCACCGGCCGGTCGAGGGTTCAACGGTGGGTGAAGCATGCGGTGGCCCGCCAGTCGGCCACCCCTCAAGTCGCGGTGCTCGAGCCCGACGAGTCTCTCTACGGCTTGTTCGATCTGTCGACTGGCACCGTAGAGACTGCATCCGAGTGCGGCAGCAATGACTCGGTAGCGGAAGTCCTGATGGTCAATGGACCACGCGGTCCTCCTGGCTTTGATCGTGAAGACGGAGGTGACGGGAACGGTGATCCGTCGCGCGTTCACGAGGAGTACCGCCCCGAGCCTCTCTCCTCGCAGCAGAGAGAAGAACTTCGTCGCCGAAACATGGATGCCCTACATACTCCTATAGTTGGAGAAACGCACGAGGCCCAGGCCTTGGAACAGGCTCGCTTGGCCAATCTGGTTGAGCGCACTCGGCTGGAGAACCTACAGCGCGCAATCGACGATCGCGCTCGTCAACGTGCTCCTGAGTCCAGCCGACGCCAACTTTTTCCACCTCCGGCTCAGGTATACCGGACACCGATCCAAAACCTAGCAGCTGTTGCGCGGATAGCAGAGTTGATTCAACCTTCCCAGTCAGAAGCTGGCTGAGGTCTGGCGCAGATCAGGGCCCTGCTCCGGGCGGCAGGAGAGCAGAATACGGTCGTGTCTCAGTCGCGGGATATGATCCATAGCAGATCTATGGTCACAGATACGGTCCAGTCGGCCCATAGCCCGAGATCGCCCCCGAGGCGTGAGGGACGTGGAGAGCGGTGTGATCAGTACAGAAACCAGGAGCAGCATGATCGTCGAGCCGATCGCGATGGTCACCATCGAGTGCCCACGCCTCCTCCAAGGAGTGGGTCGTACGTGCCGCGGCCACATGAGGATAGGCTCCCTAACAGCGTCGAAAGAGGTATTCCAGTCGACCCCAGGGAGCCCGGCTTTGATGCAAGATCTATTCTCGTACAAGGCTTGGTCGACAGAAACAGAGCTCACCGAGATGGCCATGACAGAGGCCCGCAAACCAGCAACAAGGTGCATGTCTCTGGCCCAGAGTGCTTCAGCAGAGCTATCAGAGCTGCAGTGATTCCCCCCAACTTCAGGTTGGCGACTGGAGTCAGTAAGTTCACCGAAGAGTCCAAGCCTGACACCTGGCTCGAAGACTACCGAGTGGCTGTCCAGATTGGTGGTGGCAATGATGAGGTGGCCATGAAACACCTTCCTCTGATGTTCGAGGGCTCGGCTAGGGCGTGGCTGAATCAGTTGGCGCCGGGCAGCATCTATACTTGGGAAGATCTCGCCCGAGTGTTTGTCAGAACGTTTGAGGGTACTTGCAAGCGGCCAGCAGGTTTGACAGAATTACAATGTTGCGTCCAGAAACCGAATGAAACTTTGAGAGATTATATACAGAGATGGATCACCCTACACCACACGGTGGAAGATGTGTCTGATCATCAGGCAATTTGTGCTTTCAAGGAAGGCGTCAGGTACCGGGAGTTGAATCTGAAATTCGGTCGGATAGGAAACATGACTTTGACTCAGATGATGGAGATCGCCACCAAGTATGCCAATGGTGAAGAGGAGGAGCGACTGTGGAGCGGCAAGCACAAAGCAGTCGCCCACGATGCCGGAGGAGGAAACTCCAGTCGGAAACAAAAACGCAAGGCCGAACCAGCTGCTCCGGGTGAGGCCTTGGCTGTGGTTCAAGGAAAGTTCAAGGGGAAGCCCAAAGGGCCGTGGAACCCCAAGAAAGTAAAAGATCAAGATGGAAATGACGTGTTGGATCTGCCGTGCCATATCCACACCAAAAAAGACGAAGAAGGTAATTTAATTTACCCGAAGCATACCACTCGACAGTGTCGGCTCCTGATCCAGCAGTTCCGAGAGAAACAACCCAAGGAAAAGGAGAAGGAGGCAGACAAGGCTGAGAGTGAAGGAGAAGATGATGATGGTTATCCTGACGTGAATTCCACTCTGATGATTTTTGCTGATGTTGAAAACAAGAGTCGATTGAAAGTCATCAACAGAGAAGTGAACATGGTCGCTCCGGCGACACCCAGTTACTTGAAATGGTCGCAGACTACCATTATGTTCGACCAGTCTGATCACCCAGCGCACATCGCCACCCCTGGGAGGCAAGCGCCGGTGGTCGATCCGGTGGTCGAAGGCACTCGACTGACAAAGGTCCTGATGGACGGTGGCAGTGGCCTGAACATTCTGTATGTAGAAACGTTGAAAGGAATGGGCATTCCGATGTCCAGACTCAGTGAAATCCATATGAGTTTCCATGGGGTCATCCCAGGCAAGAAGGCTGCGTCCCTCGGTCAGATTTCACTCGACGTGGTTTTCGGTGATGCCAAAAATTACCGCAAAGAAAAGTTGACGTTTGAAGTCGTGGATTTTCAGAGTGCATATCATGCAATTCTAGGTAGGCCAGCTTATGCACGATTCATGGCTCGACCTTGTTACGTGTACCTCAAACTGAAGATGCCTGGTCCCAGAGGAGTGATCACTATCTCTGGTAATCGGAAAAAGGCGGAAGAGTGTTTTGAGAAGGGCTCAAAGATCGCCGATGCCCAGATGGCCATGGCAGAATTGCAAGAATACTAGAAAAATGCAGACCCAAGTGACTTGTTGCGAGCCAAGAAGCCAGCCACGGATTCAACATTCCAGTCGTCTGGCGAGACGAAGTCTGTTCACATTCACCCGACGGACCCCAATGCAACTCCGACCCACATTTCGACCACACTCGACTCCAAATAGGAAGAAGCGCTCATCCAGCTCCTCCGTGAGAACTGGGACATCTTTGCATGGAAGCCTTCTGACATGCCAGGTGTTCCCAGGGGACTGGCTGAGCATCGTTTGCGAGTCGACCCGAAAGTGAAACCAGTCAAAGAGCATCTTCGACGGTCCGCCATCCAGAAAAGAAAAGCAATCGGCGAGGAGGTGGCTCGGCTTTTGGCAGCTGAGTTCATCCGAGAGATTTACCACTCCGAGTGGTTAGCCGATGTTGTCATGGTCCCAAAGAAAGATGACTCACTCCGCATGTGCATCGATTTCAAGCATATCAATCGGGCCTGCCCGAAAGATCACTTCCCTCTCCCTCGCATCAATCAGATAGTCGACTCGACTGCTGGGTGCGAGCGTTTGTCCTTTTTGGATGCCTACTCCGGGTACCACAAGATCCGTCTGTACGGACCCGACGAAATAAAGACAGCTTTTATCACCCCGTTCGGGTGCTTCTGTTATGTCACAATGCCATTCGACTTGAAGAACGTCGGAGCCACATTTATGCGAATGATTCAAAAGTGCCTGCTCACTCAGATCAGTCGGAATGTGGAAGCATACATGGATGACATTGTGGTCAAGTCCCGTAAAGGTTCCGACCTGCTGACCGACCTCGCTGAAACCTTTGCCAACCTCAGAAGGTATGATATCAAGCTCAATCCAGCAAAGTGCATGTTTGGAGTTCCAGGCGGAAAGTTACTCGGTTTTCTTGTTTCCGAACGAGGAATCGATGCTAACCCAGAGAAAGTAGGCGCTATACTTCGAATGAAACGCCTGTGCGTGTGCATGATGTCCAGAAACTTACTGGTTGCTTGGCCGCCCTAAGTCGATTCATTTCTTGCCTCGGTGAAAAGGCGTTGCCTCTTTACCAACTGATGAAGAAATCAGATACGTTCGAGTGGACTCCAAAAGCTGATACAGCATTTGCAGAGCTAAAAGCCCTGCTTTCCACCCAGCCGGTGCTTGATGCTCCAATCAGCAAAGAGCCTCTTTTGTTTTATATAGCAGCCACTGGACAAGTCGCCAGTACAGTACTTACGGTCGAGCGGGAAGAAGAAGGAAAAGCGTACAAGGTTCAACGCCTAGTTTATTATATTTCTGAAGTCCTGACCCCGTCAAAGCAGAGATATCCTCACTATCAGAAGCTTGTCTATGGAATTTACATGACCACGAAGAAGGTTGCACACTACTTCTCAGATCACTCTGTTACAGTCGTCAGCGATGCTCCACTGTCAGAGATTCTGCACAACAGGGATGCAACTGGTCGAGTGGCAAAATGGGCGATTGAACTCCTTCCCTTGGATATCAAGTTTGAGGCAAAGAAAGCTATCAAGTCCCAAGCAATAGCAGATTTCCTCGCCGAGTGGATCGAACAACAACTGCCGACTCAAGTTCACTCTGAGCACTGGACCATGTTCTTTGACAGATCCAAGATGATGAGCGGTTCTGGTGCTGGAGTAGTTCTGGTATCCCCCCGAGGAGACAAGCTCAGATATGTCCTCCAGATTCACTTTGATTCCTCCAACAATGAAGCAGAATACAAAGCATTCCTGTATGGGTTGCGCATGGCCATCTCACTCGGCGTTTGTCGCCTCATGGTCTACGGCGACTTAGATTTGGTAGTTAATCAAGTGATGAAGGAGTGGGACGTCAGAAGCCCAGCCATGACTGGTTACTGCAACGCGGTGAGAAAGCTTGAGAAGAAGTTCGAGGGGTTAGAACTCCACCACATCCCCCGATTGAAAAATCAGGCAGCCGATGAATTGGCAAAGATAGGTTCCAAGAGAGAAGCCATTCCCAGCAATGTGTTCTTGGAGCATATTCACACGCTGACAGTTCAGGAAGACCCTTTCACTGAAGAGCCCCCACAACCCAAGAGCGCCACGGATCCGACTGAAGTCGAGGTCCTAGCTGTAGTCAACCTAATCATGGAGGTTCTGGCCATTACTCCCGATTGGACGGTGCCCTACATTGCGTACATCCTCGGGAAAGAGCTCCTTGAGGATGAAGAAGAAGCTCGACAGATCGTCCGCCGATCTAAAGCTTTTACTGTGATAAGAGGGCAGCTGTTCAGAGAAAGTGTGACTGGAGTCGGTCAGAAGTGCATAACACCAGAAGAAGGTCGAATGATTCTCAATGACATCCACTCGGGGACCTGTGGCCACCATGCGTCCTCTCGGGCCATCGTGGCTAAAGCATACCGAGCTGGATTCTATTGGCCACGAGCAAATGAGATGGCGAAAGATATAGTCGACAGATGTGAAGGCTGTCAATTTTACTTCGATATGTCTCACAAGCCAGCGTCAGCCCTGAAGACCATTCCCCTTGTCTGGCCTTCGCTATTTGGGGACTGGATATGGTTGGACCGCTGAGGACCGGCAGAAGCGGCTTCACTCATGTGCTCGTTGCAGTCGACAAGTTTACCAAATGGATCGAAGCCAAACCCATCAAGAACCTTGACGCTAGCACCGTTGTCAGTTTTATCAGAGAATTGATGTTCAGATATGGAGTCCCACACAGCATCATCACGGACAACGGATCGAACTTCGATTCCGATGAGTTCAGAATTTTCTGCGCCTCTCAGGGCACTCGAGTTGACTATGCTTCTGTTGCTCACCCGCAGTCGAACGGACAAACAGAAAGAGCCAATGGCCTAATTCTCAAAGGACTGAAGCCCTGACTGATGCGTGATCTCAAACACGCAGCAGGTGCTTGGGTTGATGAACTTCCGTCAGTTCTGTGGGGTTTAAGGACAACTCCTAATCGGTCGACTGGAAGAACTCCTTTCTTCTTAGTCTATGGAGCCAAAACTGTTCTGCCAAGTGACTTGCTCCACAACGCACCCCGAGTTGAACTCTTCTCTGAAGCAGAAGCAGAGCAGGCCCGACAAGATTCAGTCGATCTCTTAGAGGAGGAAAGAGAGATGGCCTTGATCCGCTCGACCATTTATCAGCAAGATTTGCGTCGATTCCACGCCAGGAATGTGAGGGGTCGGGCCTTTCAAGAAGGAGACTTGGTTCTTCGAGTGGATCAGCAGAAACCACACAAGCTCGCTCCAACTTGGGAAGGCCCCTTCATCGTCACCAAAGTTCTCCACAACGGAGCATACCATCTTTACAGTATCGAGCATCAGAAAGACGAGCCACGGGCTTGGAACACGGAGCTGCTCCGCCCCTTTTATACTTAAACACTCATTCGAATAAAATGTAATAAGCAACACCTTTTGTAATTTGTTTATCAAAGACAAGAGCTTACGGTTCTCTCATTCGATTGTGTTGTTCTTATTTACTCCTGAAATCCCCCAGTGGGTGGGCTTAGTCGCGAATCTGTTCCGCCTAAGTTCGAAAAAATCCTACCGAGTGAAGAGCAATCCTTCCACTCGGGGGCTTAGCTGCAGTCGAGCACTCGCCTAAGCTCTCTCACTAAGAGGCTTAACGGCAGTCCAGCACTCGCCTAAGTTTGAAAAAATCCTACCGAGTGGAGAGCAGTCCTCCCACTCGGGGGCTTAGCTGCAGTCGAGCACTCGCCTAAGTTCTCTCACTAAGAGAGTTAACGTCAGTCCAGCACTCGCCTAAGTTTGAAAAAATCCTACCGAGTGGAGAGCAGTCCTCCCACTCGGGGGCTTAGTTGCAGTCGAGCACTCGCCTAAGTTCTCTCAGTAAGAGGCTTAACGGCAGTCCAGCACTCGCCTAAGTTTGAAAAAATCCTACCGAGTGGAGAGCAGTCCTCCCACTCGGGGGCTTAGCTGCAGTCGAGCACTCGCCTAAGTTCTCTCACTAAGAGGCTTAACGGCAGTCCAGCACTCGCCTAAGTTCGAAAAAATCCTACCAAGTGGAGAGCAGTCCTCCCACTCGGGAGCTTAGCTGCAGTCGAGCACTCGCCTAAGTTCTCTCACTAAGAGGCTTAACGGCAGTCCAGCACTCGCCTAAGTTTGAAAAAATCCTACCGAGTGGAGAGCAATCCTCCCACTCGGGGGCTTAACTGCAGTCGAGCACTCGCCTAAGTTCTCTCACTAAGAGGCTTAACGGCAGTCCAGCACTCGCTTAAGTTTGAAAAAATCCTACCGAGTGGAGAGCAGTCCTCCCACTCGGGGGGCTTAGCTGCAGTCGAGCACTTGCCTAAGTTCTCTCACTAAGAGGCTTAACGGCAGTCCAGCACTCGCCTAAGTTTGAAAAAATCATACCGAGTGAAGAGCAATCCTCCCACTCGGGGGCTTAGCTGCAGTTGAGCACTTGCCTAAGTTCTCTCACTAAGAGACTTAACGGCAGTCCAGCACTCGCCTAAGTTTGAAAAAATCCTACCGAGTGGAGAGCAATCCTCCCACTCGGGGGCTTAGCTGCAGTCGAGCACTTGCCTAAGTTCTCTCACTAAGAGACTTAACGGCAGTCCAGCACTCGCTTAAGTTTGGAAAAATCCTACCGAGTGGAGAGCAATCCTCCCACTCAGGGGCTTAGCCGCAGTCCAGTACTCGCCTAAGTTTGAGATCCATCCCTATCCGCAAGGACGACAAGGTGCAGCTCGACTGCAACCTTCTTCTTTAGAGCTGCAGCACAAATACAACGTCCGCTCCATCCCTATCCGCAAGGACGACGAGGTGCAGGTCGACTGCAACCTTCTTCTTTGGACCTGCGGCACAAATACAACGTCCGCTCCATCCCTATCCGCAAGGACGACGAGGTGCAGGTCGACTGCAACCTTCTCCTTCGGAGCTGCGGCACAACTACAACGTCCGCTCCATCCCTATCCGCAAGAACGACGAGGTGCAGGTCGACTGCAACCTTCTCCTTCGGAGCTGCGGCACAAATACAACGTCCGCTCCATCCTTATCCGCAAGGACGACGAGGTGCAAGTCGACTGCCACCTTCTCCTTCGGAGCTGCGGCACAAATACAACGTCCGCTCCATCCCTATCCGCAAGGACGAAGAGGTGCAGCAAGCAAAGTCCATCCAAAGGCAAACACAAGCACATTCAGAGATAAACCAAATTCAGATAAATACTAAAAGGTTCCAAGCAGCGAATCAAAAGTACTCGGGCACCAAGCCCGAAGGAGTTTAACGGTTACAGAAACCACTCGGCATTCCGAGGCAAATTTAAAGCGTATCCAAGTTTCATAAGATTGTTCACTCAGCCGGAGGAGGACTGGCAGGCTCCATGAATGAGTCCAGATCGATCCCATCAGCGATTCGAGTGGTGGCAGCAATGAAAGTCTCCATGAAGGACTGGAAGTCGTGCTTTTTGGTGTTAGCGACTTTGATCGCAGCCAGCTTGTCTTCACGAACCTCCTTGCAATGGACTCGCACCAGGGACAGCGCCACGTCAGCACCACACCGGGCGGAGGATTTCTTCCATTCTTGCACTCGGTCAGGGATCTCGTTCAGTCGAGTCGTCAGAGATTCCATATCATTCTGAAGCGTCGCCTCCGGCCAAAGCGTTGAATCGATTCGAGAGACAACCTCCTTCAGGCATGCGAGGTAGCTTGTGGCGCTGGCGATATGGGACTCCAGTCGGAGCACGTTCATCGCAGTTTCGTCGCAGACCGGGGAAGCGATTGGGTCCAGACCCGTCTCGACCCTTCCAGTTTCTTCGTCAAAGTCTTGACAAAGTTCTGCAGCCAAAAGCCAGTTCAGTCAACCGAGCAAAATCCGATGGCAAGCATAAACACAGTCGGATTAAAAGAAATACCTCCCAGCACGAGATAAAGCTTCTTGGCGAGGGTCCTCAGATAAGCTTCTGTGTCGTTCCTCTTGCGGATCGCAGACTCCAACTTTTCGTTCAGGGCGACCTTATCCTTCTTCAGGCTGGTCACTTCGCGGTTAGCTTCATTAAGACAAGATGTCAGTCTAGTCACCTCTCCTTCAAGCATTCCGACTGAAGCAAGCTTCTTGTCTGTGAGAGCGGTTTTGTCTTGGGCTACTTTTTGCGCGGCGGCGAGGTCCGAGTCCTTCTTGTCCAGAGCCAACTTCATTTTCTCTGCAAAAAAATAATCAAATCAAAAAAGAGATCAAAGAGATATATTGAAATTCAGTCGGCAATCAGTTACCTTCCATACCAGCGGCCTCGTCTTGAGCTTTTTTCAGATTTTGCTGAGCCAATTCCAAGTCTAAGTTGAGTTGCCTCTGCTTCTCTTCGAGTTCGACAAACTTGGAGATAAGAGTACAAGACTTCTATAGGAGGCAAGAGACAGGTCAATCGATAGGTTCGAAAGCAGTTCATTTTCGAGTGAATAAAACCTAAAGAAGTGGACAACAAGTTGTTCAGACCCCAGTCGACTGCCAGCAGTCGACCACGGTCTCGGGGACTACACCCAGTGGGTGCACTTGGCGTGCCCCCACCGATTCTGATCCTACTCGCCCGGCCCGCCGGAGTCGAGTGCAAGGAGTAGGAAAAAAGAAAGAGAGAAAGAACAATTGCGCCGTCTAGAAAAGAAGAACTCAGACCATAGTCAACTGCCAGCAGTTGACCGCGGTCTCGGGGACTACACCCAATGGGTGCACTTGGCGTGCCCCCACCGGTTCTAATCCCACTCGCCCAGACCGAGTGGAAGAGCGAAACTACCAAAAATGACAGCAACACCCAGTGGGTGCTCTAATTCAACGCGAACAACAGGAGATTGTGCAGAAGAAGATTTTTCGAGAACAAAAACAGTCGGAAAGTCTACTCACCTGGACGTTGGCCCGAAGAGCGGCACTAGCGTCGTAGGCAGCCTGACTGCTCTCGTGCACTATCTTCACCCGCTCCATCATCATATCAGCCTGTCGGATGGCTTCCGCAGCCGCTTCCGACTGGTTGTCTGGGACGGGGTAGCTGGTGAAAAAATGTGCAGATGACCCAGGTGCAGCTGCTTGAGGCTCCGTGGTGTGGAGTTGGATAGTTGAAGGAACCACACGCGCGGTCGACCATGTGAGATGCCCACTCGGCAAGGGTGCAGTGAACGTCACAGCGGCCTTGCCCGCATCTTCAGCTTGACAGACGGGAGGCGTTGCAGTTGGTTCCTGCCGAGCCACCCTGCCAGCTGTTACCTTCTTGCTCTTCCTGGGCTTAGGAGTCACATCTTCGTCGTCATCCGGAAGGTCAATGATGTTGGGTGGAGCTGCAAGACAGAACATTCGACCCCAAGTGAACCACTCGACCCTAAAAGGATCAAGAATCGAAATCGCAAGAGTTCATACCTGGGTTAGAGGTTACCGCATCCTCCATTCCCTCGTCCCGGTACTGGTATGAAGAGGTCCCTGACGTAGCAGCACTGCAAAGGCTCGCATTCAATCGGTTACACCCAGTTAATCGAACCACGTAAAGGACAAGTCAGATAGTTACCCGGAGATAGTAGGAACAGTCACTTTGATCCGAAACAAAGCTTTGGGCGGTTTGGAAGAGATGGCTTTCGGCACTTTCGGCGCTGGAAGCGGCGCGACCTTGGATTGCTTTGGAGGCTTCTCAGTCGGCGTTGGGGAAGACGTCCTGGGGCGTTTCGAGGATTGCTCGATCGGCGCAGCCACCAAGTCCGGAGCACGTGCTGGGTCATGAGTGAGCTTGGACCTCCTCTCCCTGCGAGGAGGCGAGTCGACTTCTTCCTCATCGGTCGATTCATCGCTCTCCTCGTCCTCCTCGGCTTTCGAATGCTCCTCGCCGCTCTCGCCTCCGCTTCCTTCTTCTTCAGCGCCGGGGTCCTGCACTCCGTTGGGCATCGAGTACATTTCAATGAGGGCCTGAAAGGATAACAATCAAAAGACATTCAGTCGACCACAAACGGGACATCACGTGGTGAATCGGAAAGATACTTGATAAAACAGAAATATACCTGCTCTGGCTGGCGCGAGTTGTCGAATGGAATCACCCTCCTGGATCCCCGAGGGTTGTCTTTGTTGCCAGTGATTCCCCTCAACCAGTTCTTCAAGATATCCTCGCTGCTACTCATGCCCTAGCGGTAGCGCGCTTCCT
Organism: Triticum urartu; assembly: GCF_056163025.1. Lineage (NCBI taxonomy): Eukaryota > Viridiplantae > Streptophyta > Magnoliopsida > Poales > Poaceae > Triticum > Triticum urartu. Next base: position 553,859,886 of record NC_141875.1, on the reverse strand, counting down.
GCAAGGCTATGCGTAGCCCATCGTTCCAGCAATGGGAATATTAGTAGTAGCGCTTTTACGGGCACACACGCTACTGCTAGGATCTTATCTGCAGCGGGGTTTATTCTGAACCGCTACTGCTATCTAGCACTAGCGCCCGTGTATAAGGTTTTCCCTAGTAGTGTATGTAGGCACCATTCTACATACGATTCCATTAAATATTCAGTTCAGACGAGCGTTAGTTGGTGAGCGATGGACTGCATGGATGCACTTGGTTCGGAGATTGATAGATGTTCAACTCTCCGATCAACCGGATTCGACGCCATGAAAATTAGCTAAGAATGGGGTATTTACGGTAAAATCTTTTTATATGGATTTGATTAATTCTAGCCCAATCTCGAGATCGTTGCACATTTGAAAGATTAAGGTTCCTTTGCGCATTAAATTTTTTATGTGGTTTGTCCACAAACATGTAATTCTCTCCAAGGACAACTTAATCAAGAGGCGATGGGTAGGTAGTTCACGGTGTTGTTTTTGTGATTATGATGAAACAATACAACATTTATTCCTTGAATGCCCACTCGCCAAATTTCTTTGGAGAACGATTCATATTGCTTTCAACACTAATCCTTCAGTTGACATTGCATCGCTGCTTGAAACGTGGTTAGCTGGGGTTGAACATACTACTGCGGCTCGTATTTGGATTGGAATATGTGCGCTTATGTGGGCCATATGGACTGTTGGAATGGTTTGATATTTAACAGATAACACAATTTAACTTTCTTGCAGGTCATCTTCAGAGCTACCGTTTGGATCCGTACGTGGTCCTTACCCACTCCTATGGAATTCAGGGAGCCTTTGATTACTGGGTGCAACCAGTGGGAGATGGTAGCACGAGCTATATTCAACCGGTTGTGATTGTCAGCATGTACTTTTTTTTTTGTTTCGCTTCGCTTGCGAGCTGTAATACTTTGATGACTTTGTGATACTTCGCGAACTTTTAATAAGATGGATGCATGCATCATTATGATGCAGAAGCCGGGAGTACACCTTTGTTTCCAAAAAAATAGAAATAGTTTTAGTTGTCAAAATTTTAGCACGCGCACTTCATCAAACACTTGCCGGGAGTGGTGACCCTCACAGATGACATCCGCAGGGGCGGATGGTACCTGCGCGACGTACGAACTAGAAAAAGAACGGCGGCGTAGGCAAAGCAGGGTGGCGATCGAATGGAGCGGCGAAGGTCTGACAAGCATTTGGCAGGCAGATGGGTGATAAAGCGGCGACAGCTGCCTAGGAGAAATGGAGCGGTTGAAAACACGCTGAAAATGGTGGAGGAGCTGTCCAAATGTACCCACCTCATATTTTGGAGGCCCGACTATGAAATAGGTACAATTTGTCCAACGGCTACAATAAAATAAAAGAAGCATTTACAGGAGAAGTCATTTTAATTTGGATATAATGTCATAAGCATCAAATATGTAACTTCATTAACAATTAATGTCTTAATACAACATGCATATTTGATTATAGTTACATCATCGTTGCCGCAGCTCATTTTCTTGATTGTATATGCTTCGGGAAAAACCTTAGGTCCAGGTTTCCCACATCGGTTGATAGTGTCAATCTGTAATGTGTTCCTTTTTGGGGCGTCGTCTTGGAGTTGGTTCCGGTTGGAGGGATCTTGTTGGTGGTCGGTGACAGCATGTTGGCTGTGTAGTCAATTGACTACCCAGGCTTATGGAAAAAACGTCATATACAAGCACAAACATGCAAAAAATTAGACAAAAATTATAGAAATACACATATCTTGACTACACGAGTTGACTACACATGATTAAATTTCTAGCACCGCCACTGGTCGGCGGCGACTTGTGGCAATCACATTGGAGCTGAGCGAAGATGGGGTCACGGTATGGTTGTGGTTGTCGATTCTTTGGGTGTTCGTAGGATCGCTGAGGTTTGTTTGTTGTTGTGGAGCCAGAGTTGTGATCGTGGAATCCGAACAGAGACAATGACGAAAGATGTGGTGGTCCGCTCGGTGTTCTTCGCAACACCAGTCTAGATATTTCTCCTTTGTAGCTTCCCTCTGCACCGGAGCTACCTTCTCATCGGCGCATGAGGCTGACTAGAGGTTCTTATTACGGATGCATGTCTCTATTGCAGCGAGGGCTTCATGGCGGCCGTCAATGACGAAGTCGAAATGGCTAGCTCGCGTAGAGGAGTGATGGCACTATGGTGCTATCTTGGTGGGTTTTTTTTCTTGGCGGTGTGTGGGGTGTCTCTTTTTATGTGCTAGGTCGACCGATGATGCCCCTAATGAAGATGGTCGTAACGATTTTCTCCGATTTAGGCATAGTAACTGACAATTCCCTAGATTTTTAATAAAGGTCCCAAGGGACCGTTTTATTATTAAAATATTTACATAAGTTTACTTGGTGACCGAAATGCCTTTTACTCTGAGTCCTTTGCAAGCATAGATGACCCTATGTATCCGAATCATCGCTGGAGCAAACATATGAAATTGCGCGTTATTTCAGAAAAAGTATCTGCTCGCTAGCTTATATACTCCCGGATGAAGAGTAAATTCAAATAATAATAATAACAAATTTAGAAATTCCTGATTGTTTTCTGACAAACATTAAGGTTTTTCGGTTGCTTGCAAAGTTTCATCATGAAATTACATTTATGGAAGCCTTGGCAAAAAACAGAGTGCTTTAAAAATGATAATTTTGAAAGCATTTTTGAGCTTTGATTTTATATTATTTTTGCCACAACTTCCACTAACGTGATTCCGTGATGAAGTTTTTACAAGCACTCGAAACATTCCTTAAAGATTGCCCCAAACACTTTCAGATTTTTTTTTCATTTTTTCCTATTTTTTCGATTTTACCGTTATGCCAGGAGCATTTGGGCTCAAGCTGGGAAACGTATGTTTGGTATTTTTTTTTAACAATTCTTAGTTTTGAGCAAACCAGATTTTTCGGTTATTTTCAACCTTCTTACCGGACACGATCAAAGTGGGGTTACTGTGTAAGATTGGTGAGACCATTTGTGAGCCCAGAAATTAGAGTGTGCTGGACTCCCTTGTGTGGATCACTTTTCATTAGTGTTTGTCACATTGTTGCACCGGTTTTTAATCCAATCTAGTACAACCGTTTAACTAGGTATTACCAAGAGCTGGGGAGTTCTGTCGAAATTAGTGATGCCGGTTGAGAAGACAAAGTTGAGTTGCTACACCTATAATAGACCAAACGAAACTGCGAGTGTGGCGTTAGAGCACACGAGCTCGCTTGCTCCTGCTAGGTGGACCAATGGAACGACGACATGATGACTGTAGACTCCTGTTTTGATACTAGTATAAAGTATCTGAAAACTTTGATTTTCCATTTCAAAACTGACATAAACCCCCGATTGATGCGCCTCTCACATCACTCATCCAAAAGAGCTAAAATAATTTCAAAATAGTCGATCATATTATTATGCTTTCTGCAAAATTTAAAAATAAACAAGTGAATGTTCCTCGTTGTCAACTTGTAATGAGATATTTTGTAAGTCTGGTTCAGATTTGTAGGTCTTCAATGTGACTAGCAAAATACTCTATCCATTCCTAAATATAAGTCTTTTTAGACATTTCAAATGGACTACAACATACGAATGTATGTAGACATATTTGAGTATAGATTCACTCATTTCGCTCCGTATATAGTCATTTATTGAAATCTTTAAAAAGACTTATATTTAGGAACGGAGGAAGTATGTATTATTTGCCAAAACAAAAATATTTAGGAACTTAAATAATGATATTTTTTCAAAAATTGAGTTTGCCATGATCACGATTGAAATCTACCTGCATATGAAAAGAAAATTTGCCGTGTTTCAATATTTTAAATACATGAATAAGAACTAAAAAACCAGAGTAAAAATTGCCATGACACTATAAAAAAATCCACATATATGTAATATGAAATTACCATGCTACATATAGAACAACAGTTTGCTATGGCATAGTCAATAGATTTGCCATTTCACATACAATAAATTCGTGGTGGTACAATACATAAAAAGCGTACACAGGATAAAATTGACATGGTATTTGTACAAGAAAACTTGTAAAATTAAATTCTGCCATTGATCATGGCAACTTTGAAATAAAATGTTCGACAGATCAAGGGGAACTTATAAAAAAGTTTGTACTTGTAATAAAGGATTTTTTTGTTATATAAAACATCAAAAGTTGTTGAGAAATCAGTAATCATCACATGAACACTTGTTTGGAAAAGAATAATTATCACATGACAAATTAGGAAATTTTAGATGTCTATATGTAGGAAATTTTGTACTTTGACATGTCAAAAATCAATTTAAAGATGTCTAGTGACATGATAAATTCAGAATATAAAAATATGAAATATGCGTGGGGAAGTGTAAGAAAAATTGTACCAGTGATATGACAAAAAAAACTGAAAATGCCACTAGATCAATCTTCTTAAATTTTCAATGAGGCAAAATACAAATGCACTTACATTTTCCTTAAATGCAATGAAAAGGTTCAATGTTAAAACATGTTATATAACATATCTACATTTTGCTGTCTGAGCAGTACACATGATGGGAAAAATAGAAAAACATAATACAAAAAAGAAATGAGAGTTGCATGGAAAATTTACGGGGAGGGGGGGGATCTCATCGAACATAGATAAACTGTATATATAGCTGCGTAAGAAAGGTCACATGGCAACGTTCGTGAAGTCCAGCGAAGCGCCGGCTTGGGTCCGCGCGAACACCAACCTCGCAAAGGCCTAGGCCCATCACCAGTCATTGTCCACCGCAGAGACTGTCGGGTAGCGCATATGCTGCCTCGATAGGGAGTGGTCTATTAGTTTGACTGACGCTGCCGCCGGCGGCAGGGGCAAGGGTAAGGCTCCCGGCCAGGGTCAGCGTTGACCACGGCGGCTCTCCGCACGACGCAGTAGGAAGCGGGCCGGTGGTCGGGCAGGGCTGCCCCACCCCCCCCCCCCCCCCCCCCCACACCCGCACCCCGCCGATCCGCAATGTGAGAGACAACTCCGACAAACGACGACCCAAGTGGTGACGGTCAGCCCGAGCACGCATACGAGGTCAGCGTTTGCTATAAGCTAGTTTATTTTTTTTATGTTTATGAACGAAATATCATCCAGTTTATGTAAAATATATCATACTTATACATTTGAATGCATTCCCTCGTGTTTACATGAATTATGTCCAAGTTAGTTTGAATTGCGGATGGATGTATTGCGGGAAGAGTTGCGAGGCTGGCCCATGTATCATTGTTCGCGAACGCATCCGGACGTGTTCATTGACGGATAGTGTGTCTGTTTTACGAGTCTATGTTGGAGATGCCCTTAGCTCTCTTGCTAATTCTCAAAAAAAAAACTCGGTTGCTAGTTTTGCGTCTAATTTGTACAATTTGATGCTGTCTTTTGAGCTAGTATATTCGTAAACCTGTTGACATTTTACGTTTCTGTTCTCTGAATCGCCATTGTGCTTAATCAATCGTGTTTCCAATTTATTCCATTCTTGAAGCCCGTGTACCGGTGATACGGGTGGTACATGACGGAGGCGTCTGATGGCAGTACTGTGAATGGGCCATGCTGTCCCGTGCTATGGGCTTCATACGACAAAGACCAAACGCGTAATACATGCAGCCTCTCTTATCCCAATGCGAACGGCCGGGCAGAGATTCCCTGAGCAGGCGAGCTATGAATTTTCCCTCTACTGTCATTACCTTTTCTTCCTGCGCCTTTTGTATTTGTTTCAACCTTTCGGTGAGAGGCCTGCCTCGTAATGTCAGCATCACCTCGAGTTAAACCATGTAAAGTATTAAAATCTTGTTAGTCGGTTTCAAAACATAAATAAATCTTGTTAGTCTGAAGAGATGTACGTATTTGCATTGTCTTTTGTGTTGTCTAAGGCGATAACATCGTTGCGCTTCTCCTTGTCGACTGAGATATTATGAAATTTTGTAAGAGGATTATTGTTATGATGCTGAGTGCCTGCATAGTTAACAAGCCGACAGCCGTTCAACATCACAGCATGCATTATTTTTCTCGAGGATTGCAGTAGTGGAATACATGGCATCTAGTCATCAGAGATGTGCTGCTTCCGCTGTATCTAAGAGACTGTAGACAGTCCATGGCTTTGACAAGGCTGATGCAAGGGTTCTTGTTTACAGGAAGGAAGACATCACTGACAGATGACGGTACGCACTTCCAACAAAGACCACAGGAACCCGCCCGCAGATTTATCGATAAGCAATGTGGCTCGTCTGATTGTGATATTCCGCTCACATCCTCTTCGAACGATTCCTTTCACTTTGGTTTGCTTGCTTTCTTGGGTGAATCACAACACGGTCCGCACTTCTCTTTTCTGATGAGAGGACATTCCAGGCTCTACCAACTTTTACAGTTTGCTTGCTGGTGCTGCCCACCAACAATTTAACGGACAGTTAGTTTTTTTTTCTCGAAAAGGAGGCATAAGATTTGCCACTATTAAGTAACAGACAGTTAGTGATACTAGCATTGCCTGCAAATTCGAACTGCAGAAACCTGATGAAATAGGTAGCCCCAGGGAATTCGGATTTGAGACATTAGAGCATCTATAGCCGGACCTCTCAAACTCGTCTCACACGTTCGGATGGGCCATCTTGTCATTGTCCGGGTATGACCCAGACGGGCTTCTTAAACGGCCCTCAAACGTCCGGGTTGATCGGCACCCCTCATATCCAGCCTAAATATAGGGTTGATATGGGGGCGCCCGGGCACGCCTGCCATGTCGGACCCGACAGCCCGTCCCCATCTTAAATCGCACCAAATCCATCAAATCCATCAAACCCTCCCTCCTTCTCCCGCCGCCCTCCAACCATTCCCGTGTCCGGACCCTCGCCGTCCTCCATCCTTACTCCCAATCCTCACCTCCGGTCCCTATCCACCACCGGAGATGTCGTCTAGCCTGACCCACACCGCCGTGACGGAGACGCAGTCTGCCTCGTCCGTCGGCAGCGTCAATTTGTCGGCTGCGACTTGCAAGGCGGAGAACGTCACCCGCAAGTTGCGGCGACACCGACAGCAAGAGAAAGAGAGGTTGCAACTCGCACGGGACACGGGAGATGCGAGGATCATGTTGGCGGAGACCCTCTTAGACGAGTTTGCGAAGAAGTGGCTTGCAGACAAGAAGGAGATCAACGCCCGTAGGGACTGCGAGGTAGCGAGGGCGGCTGCGCCCCGGATGCATGCAAAGGAGGCGCCCCGGATGCAGGCAGAGCAGGACGCGTTCCGCTCGAAGCAGGCGCCCAGCTAGTGATCCGAGGCCATCCGTCACGCTCGGACATTGATTTTATTTTGCCATATCCGATTTGTTGAACTATAATTTGTTTTGCTCTGTTTTGGACTTTGGCATTCGGACAGTTTGTATCGAGAATCAAAATTTACGTTATGTAGATGTGTAGCGCAATATTTGAGGGATGATCGTTTGAGGCGCCGGATTTGCCAAGTCCGGCTTAGATGCTCTTAGGCAATCTCTTGAATTGGTAAGCGGGTACGACCCTGGCTGGCTGGCGCTGAATTTTCTCCATCGGTTCTAGCTTCCGTCGTGCAATCATTCGTTGAGGGTCAACTGCTTCACTGTGAAGTGTGAACTTCCTGATGTGCGCTGTGTTTGGACTTTCGGGCAAGCAACCTTGCCAGTTCATCTTCATCCTCTCTGGCCAAGCGCCAGCTACTGGAACTACAGTAGTCAGCTCCAACCTGAAGCTTGGGCATGGTCGACATGAAAGAGCAACGACGCGGAAGCACGTAGCGTACACCTGCAAGTTACAGGACACGAGTCGCGCCTGAAGACTGAACTCTCATTACGTAGTACACCGTCCATGTCCGTGGCGCTGTGGCAGCAACCACCGGGCGACGATCACGAGACGAGCCAGCACGACCAGACAGCTTTCCTACCGCCAATGATAAGTGGCGCACTTGCTCGCGGATATAGCTCGCGCGTCCCATCTCCCGGCCCCGGAGTGCGAGTTCACAGAAGGCGGCATCATGATTGCGTTTCTTCGAGGCTACGGCAACATTTCCACTTGCGAGCACGAATTAATCTGCATCTCCAGCTATACCCGGTAGCATGCAGTTGACGGTTGGCCGTTGCACCAAGTATTAATTAACTATTTTCGCAAAAAAAAGTAGGAGTGCAATTAATTAACTCGAACTGTCTAATGTATACTACTCCCTCCATTCTTTTTTATAAGACGTTTTGGACAGCTGACATTGAACTGTCGTGTGCTCTGTCTAAATTGTCTAAACGTTTTATAAAAGAGAACAGAGTGAGTACTAAATAAATAAGTAAATCCTTGTATAGTGATTGTGCAAGATAGCGTCAACCGCAAAACGATGTGAGGCCGCCGACGGGCATGTGTCACCGCGATGCATGCGACCTGCACGCGACCAACGTGATGGCCGCTCAACAAGAGGAGGAACCGCGACAGCCGCCAACAGGGTGCGTCCAAAACCGCGGAATTTGCAGCTCACCGCCCACAAGCATTGGCGGCTAGGCGCTGTCATCTGTCCGACACGAATAAACAAAGCGCACAGCGACGCGCCGAAGGCACCCAGTTTGCGGCCAGGCGTGCACCGACGAGGCGCCGGACGCACCGCACGCGGCCACGACGCCTCCCAACCGCCGCGGCTAAGCAATGCCACGCCAGCCACCGGGGCGGTGAGCTGCAGGAGAATCCGCTGAAAAAGCCGCGTTCCCACGGCGACCGTCCATGCGAGATCCCGCGCTCCCCCGCGTTCCCACTCGTCCCACCCACTCGCAACCATCCGGCACGGCGCCCACGTAGGATCCCATCCCCACGTCACCGTCCAGCGCGGCCGAAGCGTCGGCTGTGGCTTTTGCCCGGACGGTACTGCCACCCCCGTTCGCTCCAAGCCTCCCACTATATATCCGCGCCTCTCAGACCAGCTGGTCACACAAAGACCACCTAATCTCTCTCTCTAATCCGACGGAAGCAGCAGCAGCTAGCGACACACAACAACTACAGCAAGCACACAGCAGGAGGAGGAAGAAGAGGGCTCCATCTATCTATACTCTATAGTTCCACACGCATGGGGAACTGCGCCATCACGCACCAGGCCACGTCGTGGGCGGACGACGGCGAGTGGGAGCTGCCGTCGCCGGGCGACGACGAGGCGCACGAGGAGCGGAGGAAGGAGCACGCCAGCGAGGTGACCATCCGGATCAGCAAGCGCCAGCTGCAGGAGCTGGTGGACAAGAGGGCCGACGACGGCGTCTGGAAGGGCCGGCGGTCGGCGTCGGAGCTTCTGGCGGACATCATGAACGCCGGGGAGGTGCACCACCACGTCGACCACTGCAGGGCGGCGCACTGGAAGCCCGCCCTCCAGAGCATCCCGGAGGCGGTGGAGTCGTGACGCTACGCCCCGTGACGCGTGCCGGCCATGGCTTTCGATCGCCGGGTTTGGGTTTCTCGCCTCTTTCTTGGTTGCTTCTTCGCCGTGTCTCACAGCTTTTTGGCGGCCTTTTTGTGCTATTCTTTGGTTTGGATCCAGCGAACAATGTATATACTAGTAGGGAAAGTGGTGATGTAAATTGTAAAGTAGATGTTCTACTGTCCATACGGCTTTTTGTGTGTGGAACAACAACAAACCAAACATTCTCAGTTGATCTGCTGCTTTGTGTGTGTGGCACAAACCAAGCATTTTCACTTGATCCGCTGTCCAAAAACACGGTACAGACGAGCTTACCAGGAAGAGGAGGAAGAAGAAACCTACAAGGGTGCAAAGCAATGTTGGTTGGTTGAACCCAAAAGCCAAACCTGGAAACTGATGAGGACAGAAGCGATTCTGTATGCCCTGCAAGGGTGCAAAGCAATGTTGGTTGGTTGAACCCAGAAGCGAAGTTATGTTCCACTAAAGAAACAAGTTATGCAATGTAATTATGATTATGAATCATTGGGTGTGATCTGCCCTGTAGAGTCGTGGGTACCAATGAAGAAGATTGCACACATGCATTTTTTTTTCCTCCACGTTCAGAAGCCCGTGCATTAAAATTGGCATTCTTGGTTCGTCCGCCTGCCGCGAGAGGCATGAAAGACCTGATTCGCTATTATATTAATTAGGATTTTACGATTTATTAGAAATCACCTCACCTAATAATATTACAAAAATACTATACTATGTATTAGAAATACTGGTAGAGTGGACTTCTCGACTTCTGACTTCCTTTTGTGTAGTATTTAACCAGGCTACACAATCAATGAGGTTACAACAATCGAAAAAACAAAAATGATAGAGCAGATATGGATTAGGGGGGCCAAGTGCTATTAAAATAGGCTGGGGAGGGCCAAACCTTAAGCAAATACTCCCTCTGTTTCAAAATACTTGACTTTCATTTGTCTAAAAAATGGATGTACCTATATACTAAAACATGTCTAGATACATCTATATTTTAACAAATGGAAGTCATGTATTGTACTTCCTCCGTTTCAAATTACCCGTCACAGAAATGATATATCTAAAACTAAAATACATCTAGAGATCTATACCTGCGACAAATAATTCAGAATGGAGGGAGTAGATGTGTAGCAGTATATTTTTTTCCTAATTCTGCATTGTTCAGCAATTTGACAGCAAATTCTTGATGTTAGAGGGGGCCAAGGCCCCTGGCGCCCCTGTCTCCGTCATTGGTTATCGTGGCTCTTGCTCCATAATATGATTCTCACCACTAACGGTCTTGCCCTGAAGGAGTGGCCGCATGACCCAATCTACCAGCTCTGTCTCTAGGCCCCTAAGACCGCCTCTCATTTTTGCAAAGATTGCCCCTTTACTTCGGGCGTCCATCAACTGGTGTTGTCCTAGATGTGTCATGCATTTTTTTGATCCGGTGGATACCTTCTCGTCAATTGATGAATGATAAGAAGGCTGGTAGAAGGATCCCAACAACAATCTGAGGAGGCGCCTCATCTACCTCCTCATGAATGTCATGTGAAATGCATGAAAGGAAATGAACTGTTGTATTTTCAATGGCACAAGAATGACTTAAATCGAGGTGGATCACCTACTCTATGAGGCCTATCGTTTAGTCCTTGTGTGATTTAGAACCATAAGTATTTGACACATAATTGTTTTGTTGGGGTTCTGGCATGTTCCTGCCCACGAACATGCCACTTTATACATATTTTCCTCTTCTTAATGAAAAAGCTGTGCTCTTGTTAATTCCTCAAAAAAATGATATAGGAAGTACAATCGCCGTGTGCACCAGAATAAAAACACACTACCAAAGTGGTTAGGGTGAACAATATCAATACTAGGGAATGCACAGAGAAACATTTCGACACCTGCGAATGGCAACACCCTACCAAGAGTCAATGGACTCAAACAACATTATTCAACGACTACATGATCTTGAGCGTCGTACAGAACATTGAAACCACAATCCAAATTGGCTAATAAGTTTTTATTATTGTGAGTTGTGCTGCAATCAGATTGGAGGAGCTTGCAAAACCAAGGTCCCACCAAGAACAAGATTCTTGCCAGCATACTCGGCGATAATCACCATCGGCGAGTGACAATAGTCATTGCATCCATCATTAGGCCCAGCCGACCACAATCTCGCTATTTAGACAGCGGGTACCAATTCTTAAGAAATGCGAGAAATTTGAAGTTAGTCAGAGGCCTGCCTAACAAGACTCGTTCAATCACCATCTTATTGTAGTTCGTGCATGACGTCCAATCTAGTGCCTTGAACACAATCTAGAAGAGTCGGCTCCTCTTTCTGGTCTAGTTGGCACGGGTTTAAAGAAACCCGACCAGGTCCAGGGCCTCCCAGTCAGGCCCCGAGCCTCACGGACAAAACTAAAAAAATGTAGTTGTCATGCAAGTGAATACGATGTGGGTCCCCGTCACCTGGACACCACAAAGAGGGCACAACGCATTCCCAGGATCGTGTCTCTTGATCACCTCTGTCCCAGATGGGATGCGATCTAGCAACAATGGCCAAACAATTTTTTTGATCTTCAAGGGTAAGGACGCTTTCAAGAGTGGTGAGGTCTAGGAAATCAATAGCTGTCTGCACAAGGCATGATGTGCCGAGCCAACAGAAAAGACTCCACCAATCGCTAGGATATGATGTCCGGATTATGCGCGAGCACCCATGGGAGGGCAGCCTGCAAACTAGCCACCCAACGGTCTCCACATGCCCAAATGTCCTTTAGGATAAGATATTCCACTAGCTGTTGTGGGCAGCCATGGAAACCAACACCATGAGATCCGAAATAACAAGTTTGGAAATCCCGTACATAATGGGACACTGTCAACCCATGGGTCAAGCCATAATAGGGTCCCATCACAATTGCCAATGGATACAAACAACCCTAGGCAGATCTCATGCTTGATTCGCCAGATGGACCTCCAAAACTAGGATACTTTCCTGCTTGCACATGCAAGTAGTGGTTGTCCCCGCGAGTACTTTGCTTGAATAAGTTGAACCATAAACCCATGTCCCCTCAAAAGATCCACTAAACCTAGCGCGACATAAGGCCACGTTCATGTGAGTTGACACCAGAATGCCTATCCCTCCTAGGTCCTTCAGCATGCACATGTCAACCCACTTCACCATATGGCACTTTTGCGGCCATCCATCGCCTGCCAGAAGAATTGGAAGAGATCCTTATCAAACGAGCTATGTACACCTTCGGATAGGATATATAACCCCATCATGTACATGGGGAGGCTAGAGAGATTGGAATCTATAAGGATGGTCTTACTACCTTACAAAGTAAAACGATCGTACCATGGTTCGGCCCTATATGCGAACCTCCCATAAACGGGTCGAACTCGCTCAATGAAACCCCCGAGTTAGGTAGCGGCATCCCCAACTACGCAATGGGGAAGGTGGACAACCTGTAATTCAGGTTGTCTGCAATTCGCTGCTGCTCAGCCTCAGGGTAACCTAAAACCACCGCTTTGATCTTGTCAAAATTTCACATATTAGGACGATACCAAGGCTAAGGCACAATTATGGGTAGCATAGCGGCGCCTCCAAAGAGTCTAACAATGGTTGTAAGATAAGCTTCTGTTCGTTTTTATAAGATGTTTTAGACAACTGAGATTGAACTGTTTTGGGCATTGTGAAATATACAACGTCTTATAAAAGTGAACAGAGGGAGTAACACTTATCCAGCTGAGTCTATGGGCAGTAAGATAACCATATTTGCAAAACCAATACCTAAAGCGAGATCAAAGGTGGAAGAGTATTCCACAAAATTCTAGACGTGTCGAAACAACTCAAGGGAGATAGCTCATTTGAGACTGGTCGTTAAATGTGAGGGGCACATTCACTACAAACTGACCCACACATTTTCCAGCTGACCGTGCAAGCATTTGCAAGTCGAAATTTCCCATAAACTCTATATAAAGCAAAATGGAGGCTGCCATGGTGCACAGTAGTAGGTGCCCACAAACACATGATAAGCCGGGGTCTATATCAAGGTTGCTCGATGTACCAATCGATCGACTAGTAACATCGAAGTGGTGGGCATAGTGTTGCTATAATGAGCAACTAGTGGCGTACGTAGTTTGGAGCACTGAATTTTCAGTTCTGGTGGTGGTTGACAGATCCGGCCATTATTAGGGCAGAAGAAGCTGGTGGTTCTACGAATTATAGTTTCATGGAAAACAAGCACTGAGAGAAGATACTAGCTAGGTGACGCTGAAATGACGTAGTGATCATGTGTCCCCATTTGAGTCTTGACCATTTCTGCATTTGCAACTTCTCCTGTCTTTGTACTTGATAGTCATACAGCTGCTAACCAGGGCAGTGATCCTCTTGTGCCCTTGATAAGGTGTGATTTCTCAAAAATATTAATCAGAATCCTCAGAAAAACAGTCATGATTCATCAAAGAAACGTAGGCACTTACACTTCAACAAGTAAGTATGATGCAAGACTGTAGTGAGTGAAGCATTTTGTGTTATGAAATGGTTGCGCTTGCATATGCTGAAAATCACATTTTGCATATACAAAGAGCGCTCATGTTCCATGCAGGGGATCACTGCAAATGTGAAATACATATACAAATTCTAGATAAAGAAATATATCTTGTAATACAGAACCTAATCTCCAGAGACTGTTTTGTAAGCTTGTACACGCGCGCCAACAAGCAAGGCAACAAATTTTTTTTTTGAGGGGAAAGCAAGGCAACAAATTAATGGTACGCTGCGTGCGCATGCATGCAAGCATCGTCCGCGTGCTAGTCCTTGGCAATATCTTTGTGGAATTCTAGCTGCTATAGCGTGATTAGCTCGGGCAGATTTTAGTTTTGTTTGGAGGTGACCAGTGGTTCTTGCTTGTCAGGACAGGTATCCACATCTGTCGGTCCTATTTTTATCTCGTTTTGATTTGATCACTCACAGCTTTTCATGTTTTGTCTTCGGTTATTTGGCTGAGCCTTAACTTTCGGTCTCTGCATTGAGCAATGGACACAGGCATACAATGGACAGTTGCTACACCCAAGCTTGGGGAGCCCGGGCCTGGGTTGTGGCCCCGAAAGCCTTGATTGACTGTAGAGTTTGTTGCACTGTTTCACACTGTACATCACTGTACCACTAAAGCAGGTCCGGGGCCCAGTGCTAGCCTGGCTCCGCCACTGACAATGACATGTTAGTTCATGCTTCGTAATTGTGTTGTCTCTTTGTTTGGGAGTTTCTCAACGGGAGATGACCAGTTTCTATCGATCGATCTACATATCTCACCTAGAACTAATTCTGAAAATGTTACGGCTTGCTCGAGTTCTCGGGTGTTCTTTACGACAACCCAACACCGAATATGCATTCCGAAAATCGGCAGAGATCACCGGCAGGCCAGAGAAGGCAACCCGAATTTTTCCAAATTCTGCATGGACAGTGGGTGACACGTACCATCAATTCCCATCCTGGTCGTTGGCCTCACAAAAGCCTTGAGCATCAGAAGATCCCGCGGAAAAGTCGCGTTCACACGCACGGAGCCTTCCTCACGCATCACGTGGAAGGAAGGAGAATGTCTGAAGATTCACTCTCAGGTTGTTGTAAAACTACCACCTTGGGTTGCCAAACATGTGGCCACGCCGGGCCGCGTCGTCTTGGTCAAGGCAGGGCTTACAACCATTGCTATATATATCATATTACACCCTTGGAATTGCATGTGGAAGTGAGGAAGAAGATTGACATCTTGCAGCGTGCCTATCTTTGGGCGGGTTTTGATAAGGTGACCGTTGGAAAATGCAAGGTCAACCAGAAACTCGTTTGTAATCCCAAGAGCTGTTGTAGTTTGGGCATCCTCAACCTTGAGAAGTTTGCTACTAGCCATCGACTGCGATGGCTTTGGTATGCGTGGGCTGACCCGCCCAAGACTTGGGCTAGGACGGGAACACCGTGCAATGATGATAAAGACCTTTTTGCCGCAGCCACAACTGTTAGTGTTGGAGATGGATGTAAGGCGAAGTTCTGGGAATCATCTTGGCTCGACGACATGTGACCCAAAGATACTTGACCTCTCAAAAAAGAAATCTACCTCGGTCCAAAAAGTTCTCCTCAACAATTATTGGGTTAGTCAGATTGATTCCCATCATGGACTTACCATGGAGTATATTTAGGAGCTTGCCTTGCTTTGGGAGAAGCTATCCTCTCTTACTCTTGACAATGATGTGCATGATACTATCCTATGAAAGTTCACGTCTCATGGAGAATACTTGCCGTCGACTGCCTATATGGCGTAGTTTATGGGACACACGACAAGCATCATGCCTGCTGCTGTTTGGAAGGGTTGGGCCCCTCCGAAATGCATTTTTTTGCTTGGTTGATAATTCAAAACAGAGTTTTGAGGGCCGACCAATTGCACCGTCGTGGATGGCCAAACTGCAATCTCTGCCCGCATTGCAAGCAAGTCCAAGAAACCGCGGCACACCTTTTCTTTCAATGCAGGTTCTCCCAGCGTGTCTGGATCAAGGTTGCAACATGGCTTGGTATACATGGTGATGTGGTGAGGAGCTGGCGAATGAGGCTTAAGTTCTAGAATGGCGGATTAAAAATGTGATTGAGCGTGGAGATCATAGAAAGGCTATCGCCTACTCGTTCATGCTTATGTCTTAGGAGATTTGGAAACAGCATAATATAAGGGTTTTTCGTAACAGCACCGCTACGACGATGATGCTCGTCTCGAATATAAAAAAGAAGGTCCATCTTTGGGCTATTGCTGGTGCCACCCACTTGAATATTGTCATGCCGCGAGAGTATATATTTGTCTCCCGCTTTGCGCTCATTTGTCCTGAATCTTCTCCCTCAATCAATGAAAATGGCAAATCTTTTGCCTTGCTTAAAAAAAATGGTGAGGGGCACATTCACTACAAACTGACCCACACATTTTCCAGCTGACCATGCAAGCATTTGCAAGTCAAAATTTCCCATAAACTCCTTATAAGACAAAATGGAGGCTTTTATGGCGCACAGTAGTTGGTGCCCACAAACACATGATAAGCCGGAGTCTATATCAAAGGTTGCTCGATGTACCAATCGATCCATCAGTAACATCGAAGTGGTGGGCATGGTGTTGCCATCATGTTGACCGCGCAGGTTGCTATCTGGAAGTCCCATTTTCCAGGCTCTAGCAAAGGACTATTCCGTATATGTACGAGCAACTACTGGCGTACATAGTTTGGAGCACTGAATTTTCAGTTCTGGTAGCGGTTGACAGACACGGCCATTATTAGGGCAGAAGAAACTGGTGGTGCTACGAATTATGGTTTCATGGAAAACAAAGACGGAGTGAAGATACTAGCCAGGTGACGCTGAAATGACATAGTGATGTGTCCCCCCTTTGAGTCTTGGCCATTTCTGCATTTGCAACTTCTCTGTCTTTGTGCTTCATAGTCATACAGCTGCTAGCCAGTGCAGTGATCCTCTTGTGCCCTTGATAAGGTGTGATTTCTCAAAAATGTTATTCAGAATCCTCAGAAAATTAGTTATGATTTTTCCAAACAAAAATGTTTAGGCACTACTTCAACAAGTAGGTGTGACTTAAGAGTTGTGAAGTGAGTATAGCATTTGGCATAATGAAATGGGCGCGCTTGCATATGCTGAAAAGCACGTTTTGCATATACAAAGACCGCTCATGTTCCATGCTGGGGATCACGGCAAATGTGAAATACATATACAAAATCTAGATAAAAAAGAAATATATCCTGTAATATAGAACCTACTAATCTCCAGCGACTGGTTTGTAAGCTTGTACACGTACGCCAACAAGCAAGGCAACAAATTAAGGGCACGCTGCGTGCGCATGCATGCAAGCGTCGTCCGCGTTTAGTCCTTGGCAATATCTTCGTGGATTCTTGATTAGCTCGCGCAGATTTTAGTTTGGTTTGGAGTTGGACCGGTGGTTCTTGCTTTGCCTTGTCAGGTTAGGTACCCACATCTGTCGGTCCTATTTTTATCTCGCTTTGATCACTCACGGCTTTTCATTTTTTTTGTCTTTGGTTATTTGGCTGAGCCTTATTCAGGGCACAATGGCCTATTTTTTTTTAAAAAGAGGATAACTTTCAGCCTCTGCATCGAGTAATGAACACAACCATACAATGGGTAGTGGCGAAGCTACATCCCAGGCTTGGGCTGCCCGGGCCCGGGTTGTGGCGGCGAAAGCCTTCATTAACCGTAGAGTTTGTTGCGCTATTTCACACTGTACATCACTGTAGCATTGAAGCAGGCCCAGGGCCCATCTCTGCCCCTGACAATGGCCTATTAGTTCATGCTCCGTAATTGTGTTGTCCTTCTAGTTGGACGATTCTCAACTGGAGATGACTAGTTTCTACTGATCGATCTACATATCTCACCTAGAATAAATTCTAAAATTCTTGCGGCTTGCTCGTGTTCTCGGGTGTTCTTCACGACAACCCAACATCGAACACGCATACCAAAAATCGGCAGAGATCACCGGCAAGGCAGAGAAGGCAGCTGGAGTTTTTCCAAATTCTGCATGGACAGTGGGTGACACGTACCATCAACTCCCATCCCGGTCGTTGGCTCTCCACAAAAGCCTTGAGCACCGGAAGATCCCGTGGAAAAGCCCCGTTCACACGCGCGGAGCCTTCCGCACGCCTCGCGTGGAAGGAAGGAGGAGAACGTTTGAAGATTCGCTCCCGGGCGCCAGTTTCCCACCACGTACGTCCACCGCCCCTCGCCCGATCCCGGCCGTCCGGCGCCCTGGTCGCCTCCATCCCACCGGCCGCACTACTCACGGATCGCGGCGGCCGTCCACGTGGCCCGATGGGCGCCCGGTTGGGGAGAAAGCCGCCTGCGCGAGACCCCGAGACGTGGTCTCCCGCCCTCCACGTCCAACTTCCATCCGCCCGCCATGGTCCAACTTTGGCACGTCGCCTTCAACCTCCAGCCTCTATGTATATATATAAGCTGTGTCGCGCGAGCCAGACGATCCTCTCTCTCTTCCCCTCCCTCGCTCTTACCACGAAGCTCAAGCCGGACCTAGCTCAAGAAGATCTAGAGCTAGCATCCAGGCTTGAGATCGATATATACGATCATATATACGATACGCACCGATCGGGAGGTCGATCATCCATGGGGAACTGCTTGAAGCTGCAGCGCGCCTCCGAGTCGTGGGTCGACGACGACGAGTGGGAGGTGGACGTGGTGGAGGGGAAGACGGCGGCCGGCGAGAACGAGAAGACGGAGCGGATGGAGGTGAAGATCAGGGTGACCAAGAGGCAGGTCCAGGAGCTGCTGCAGCAGGCTGCCCGGGACGGCAAGGGGAAGAGGGCGACGGAAAAGGTGCTGACGGATCTGATCAACTCCGGCACGGTGTGCTACCACGACGATCACGAGACGAGGGGGCACTGGAGGCCGTCGCTGCAGAGCATCACCGAAGCCGAAGAGCCTTGACTTCGATATGTAGGACAGTTCCATGGATCTCTTGATTATCATGTGCGTATATATAGTTGCTGTATGTAGGAGTGCTGGCATAGGTTTTTGGATCGAGATTCTATTAGGAGATGTACAGACTGCAGAAATGCTGGTAGCAGAGATTATTTTTTGGGAGTTCCTCTTCTGGAAATCTCTTATATTTTTCTACCAATGTGTTTTTAGTCTGTAATTAATCCCGGGACCTTTCGAGTATTCAGGGATAGAGGAGACATATATGAAATGCTATCTTCAAACGTAAACTGAAAGCAGAACAAAATGCATCCCTGAGTTTGTCCAAAAAACTTCACACTTCTGATTGGCTGTTCTAGTGATTAAGAAAAGATTAGGCGTAAAGGTGACGCGCGTTCACAGATTCATTACCAAGCTAGGGCCGGTAAATGCAGGCGCTATATGCTCACCCACTATTTTCGTCCCTCTAAGCGCAGTCAAACTGATTGACAGCTGCGATTACATTACTAGCATCGACGACTTATATTCCGCACTGAATTGGTCCAGTCTATGGGCTATGCCTATCAGTGATTTATTATTCCAAGGACAAATATTTGTCCTTATGTTAGACGAACGCGTTTATTTTTGACGGAAAACAGTAGGTGAGTTGTCTACTGTTCAAACAAATTAAAGAATTATAGTGTTACATGCAAGTATTTACAGAAAAGCAGCAACATCTAAGAAGAAAGCTACTGAAATGTATCCACCCATACAGCAAAAGCTGAATAAGATGCTTTGTTAGCTCTATGTAAGATGAGCTTCCCGCTCCCGTGCAACGCGGCCGCCCCGCACCAGCGCGTCCCCGCCTCCCACCTCCCCCCTCCCTGCCACCACTCTCCTCTCCGCCTCCGCTGGCGCCGCCACCAGGGCAAAGCCTGAGCGGCTCGGCGGCGGCGGCCTTCTTCTCGCGCGTTAGCTGCTCAAGATCGTTGTGGCGGTTCCAATCTCGATCTTCTCGGCGGTGATGGTGGACAATGACGACTGGAGTGTGGCGCCGGGTCTGTAACCACAGCGGCTCAACCTCCGGTTCGGCTTCGGATCGCGCTAGTGCTCCTGGTTTTGATCTGCATCACGCGGACGCCTGTGGCGGCAACCATGGGCTTGGCGGTGGTGGTCATCCTCCGTCAAAGGTGGTTGGCCTGAGTCTGGGTGGTCGGATATCGAGATTGGTCATCTAGTCCCGGCTACGAGTCGGGGAGACATAGTTGCCGATAAAAATCGAGCCGACGACGAGCGATGGTAGCGTTCTGCGTTGTTACCTTGATGAAGGCATAGTCGTGTAACTATTGTCTGTCGACCCACTTGTGCTGCTACGGGAGAAACCCTAGGATCTGGTCTTCCAGATCGGATGATGGTGGCACTGCGGTGTTGGTTTTCTCTTGGGCGCATCATTTGTGGAGCAGTGCCGGAAGACAGAGGCAGGAGGTGGAGGGGCTTCGTCTTGCATGGAGCTTCGGTGGAGATATCAAGTCATGCCTAGCCGACAGGTGCTACGCTCTGACATGCCTGTTCACAGGTGCTACGCACGACAAATCTTTTAGAGACTTCAAGTTGTGTCGGTTGGTGGTACTTGGTGGCATGGTGCTGCCGTGTACCGGCGACAATCGCGACGTGATCAGCAGTTTGCGCGCAGGGATGTGATGCTGTTGGGCGCCATTGTGGCGTAGACAGATGGCCGGATTGGTAAAGATGATGAGGATCTCTTTTCTGAAGATGGGTCAGCGATTCGATGATGATGGTGGCTTCTAAAACATGTGCATGTGGTGTATGCTTTAGGTGTGCTCCACCAGCTGTAGGTTCCGATACGTTGTGTGGATGGATTGGCGACGACACCGATTTTAGATATGGGGGATGAGAGCACTCCATATTATCGAGTTTGTAGGTGTGAGTGATGGCCTTGAATGACTTGATATTTTTTTATCAGACCTTTATTGAATAACTAATAAAGATGACTATATGCATCGATTGATGTAGAGATCAGGAGTTTAAACCTTCTTTTTCAAAAGAAACTGTGAGATGAGCTTCATTCATGAAAAAGACTCAACATCTGTACAGACCGGGGGTCTTCTTATGTTTGAACATGTAGTCATTTCTGCAAATCTATTAGAATAAATCTGAGGCATACTGTTGATCATTTAAAAATCAAGCAATCACATGAGTCACGACATCGAGATTTGTTAACGAGGTTTACCGATATGATTATATCCTTGGAGTCTGACTACGGGTGCTCCTTCTCATGACACCGTCATAATACCGCACACCAGCCACGCAGGCATCGGCACACACCGCCAGCTCTCCTTGTGTACCTGTGCTATTATGTTGGTATATATATGTTACATCCTGTGTCTACCTCGCTATATATGAGAGGCCTAGGATACAAGTGTCCTACTTGGACACAACTCCATATCTTGTCTACACATCGTACGATTCCAGATCCAACTGTAACCTAACTTGTACAATAATATTCGACACAACTCTAACAAACTCCACCTTGGCGAATATTCTCCACCACCTTGCATTTATCCATGCGTCGAACCTCCGTGTATATTGGACTTGAGATATGCCATGAGCACCGCTGCTACTCCCAGACTCCACGTGACTCCACCTGCAACTGTAGTCCCTTCTCGTCTTCTTCACAGTCAACACTCGAGCAAAATTAAGTTCCTCATTACTCTACTTTGTGACCCCAAGTTCCGGAGTATCCGATCAACCTCATCACACACCGACCACTGTCTGCTGAAAGTGAACAACTCACATATTGGACGCCACATATGAGAGTTACCTGAACTCAACGTCGCCGCTCTTTCTTGACCGTCTGTCTGAAACTTGAAGAGATTTCACCGTCGCCCTGTGTCACCCTGAGTCGAATTCACAGTTGGCTCACCCTTTTCCCGGATAGTCATTGACATGTACCACAGCTATAGCACTCCGCCTCCTTCTGTACTTGTTATCCGCACTTTGCCATTTGCACTGAACACCACAGAATATACGACCATGTATTCTCTCAGCTTTCGACAATTTCAGACTTTCCGCCACTTTCTCAGATTCTCCACGGTCAACTCATGTCCATCAACTAGTACCGATATACCCAGTCACCAACTTGAATCTGGTGCTCATCAACACTGCTTCGGCACCCCTGCATACTTTGTCTGACCACATGTCTGACCACCAGTGCCTTGGCCTGTCTCTGTGTTCCGTGCTTACCGCACGTGTCGCCGCTATCACCGCGTCGAGCCTCTGTTGTCCTAGTCGAGTCTCCCGGGTAGCTAGCCCATACTGCCTCAACCCCCACTACAAAGAACCGCCGATCATCATCGACCGATGCCGAGTATCACGTCTCCAACAGACCACTGGTACCCAGTTTGAAACCACGTGTCTCTCGCTATATCGCTAAAATAGGCTTTGACTCTCTGTTAACTTACGTCGTAGCCCCTCCATCAGCTCAGAGTGAAGTCTTCCACCAGACTCCAGCTCCACCTTCAACATTACTCCATGTAGCTGGTTGTGCTACCCGTGCCCTGTCGACTTCAAGATTTCATGTGTACACTGTCTTGAATCAGCCCTGCCTCATAGTCCATCGAAGTCGCACAAGCCCTCAGACCTGCACCACGTGTTTCCACGCCCCAGAAGTCGGCCACCATCAGCATCACGCTCCTACGTCGTCGTTGCTGAAATCACCGCCGTCTTCTACTTTGACCAACATCCATGTCAGTCCATCAGACAATCCAGTCCGACCCGGCCGAATTATTCGACTGCAACCATGCTTTATCCTCCTTCTTTTCCGCCTGCACATCTTTGTGCATTGCTTAACGCCCTGTGTATGCATGATCCCTGCCACGACGCACTCCAGACTCCTCCGAGCCTTATACACACATCGCTATCCTAGATTCCCGTTTGACTGCTAGTCGAACAACAACACTGCCGCCATGCCGATTTCCTTAGCGTCCAAAGCAAAGAACCTAAAACTAGTCCTTGCAATCTCTTGTGTACATGTGCAACCAACTCAATTTTATCCACACCTGTAGCATCATGTGACTTCCTGACTAATTTTCTTGTTCTATTCTTTTCCACGCATGAGATCAACATGCTAGTAACCAGCAGATTCCAAGTTCCAACACGCTGCAATACCGTCCAGAACTGAATTTTTCCTTAACAAATCTCTCTTACGCACGTCCAGCTCCTTTGCCTATGATTCAGCTCGCCTTGAGCCAGCCAACTCCGCAGCCACGTGCCCTGGGCCTCCAGTTCAGCGTCCAGCCACCAATGCCGGTGGATCCCTACTGGCTGCGCTGGTATGCGCATACGTCATGCCTGCACACACCGATCTAAGGATCTGCCACGCAAACACGCCTTGGCTAGAATAAATCTAATATATGTCGTCGATCATCCGAAGACCAAGCAATCACACGAGTCACGACACCGAAATTTGTTAGCGAGGTTCATCGATATGGCCATATCCTCGGAGCCTGACTACGGCACTCATTCCCATGACACCGTCACAATACCGCACACCGGCCACCCGGGAGCCGGCACACGTCGCCGGCTCCCCCTGCGTACCTGTGTTATTATGTTGGCATATGTTACATCATGTGTCTACCCCCGCTATATATGAGAGGCAAAGGATACAAGTGTCCTACTTGGACACGCCTCCATATCCTGTCTACACACTATACGGCTGCAAGTCCAACTGCAACCTAACTTGTACAATAATATTCGACACAACTCTAACAAAATCTAGATACTTCAGGTTACCAAAATAATCTTCCCATGAAGAAAGGCACCCGGACTCATGCCTCAGTCCCTGCAGATTCTCCTGAAGATCATCAGTCATTTGCACATTGGGGCATAGATAATGACAACAACAGCTTTGCAAATGGCAGTCAAATAACATATGAGTACTGCTCTCTCTAACATTGGTATATGACACCCTGGCGCAGTGGAATTGAGGGCCAGTTCTTTTGGGCGATTTTACTAGAATCGCCCCCTGTAAGGGCATATTTATCCCTAAGGTGTTTTGGTGATTGATGAAAATGCTTTTGCAGACTAATCGTATGCCTTGAGTTTTCCAGACGTTTCATCGCTAGGCACAAGACGTTTTGGTGCCCCTCGAAGATTGTTGAAGACGGCGTTTTTTCTACATTTCTTTTTGGTGGATTTGAGTCGTAGGAAAGTCGTACTATTAAGAGGGGGTCCGCGTCGGAAAGGTTTGGGTGGAATCATCACGTACACGTTTTCTTCCTTGTTCCCTCATTTCCCCTGCACTTTGGAGCATCCTCTGTTGATCCTCTTTACCTTGTCCTGGCTGCTGTTGATGGGCTTGCGGTAGTACTGCTTCTTGTTGAGCGGTAGTACCGCAGGCACCCGCGGTAGTACTGTACTTCGGCGCGGTAGTATCGCAGGTGCCCACGGTAGTACCGCTCATCTGGAGCCGCAGTACCGTGGCCCCCAGGCCAAGTACCGTTCCTTCGCGGTAGTAGGGGCGGATGTAATTTTTTACATCCGCGCCACTATGGTAGTACCGCATCCCATGCGCGGTAGTACCATGCGCGCCCTGGCTCAGCTGCCAGGCGGTAGTACCGCTCCTCTGCGGTAGTACTGTGTCAGATTTTTGTTTCGTCCGTTTACCAGCGGAAGTAGGCACGGATGTTTTTTATCCGCGCTCTTCCCAGGCTAGGGGTTTCCTGCCTTGTGGTAGTACCGCAAGGGGGAGCGGTAGTACCGCGCCCGCGGCAGTACCGTCCTCATCCCTTATGCTACAGGTCTGCCCTAGTTGCTGCTGCTGCTGCGGCAGTACCGCGGGTCCTCATGGTAGTACCGCATGGCCTTGCGGTAGTACCGCTTGTCAGCAAGCGGAAGTACCGCGTGGCCTTGCGGTAGTACCGCTGGTCTGGGGCGGTAGTACCGCTGGTCGCGGGCTGGTAGGTGGATAACGGTTGGATTTTTGTCCTAAGCTATAAAAGGGGTGTCTTCTTCCTCTAGTTGGCTATCTCTTCCAACCCTAAGCTCCAAGCTCCATTTTCGCCCGATCTCACTCCCTAGCCAATCAAACTTGTTGATTTGCTCGGGAGTGGTTGAGAAGGCCCCGATCTACACTTCCACCAAGAAAATTTTGATTCCCCCACTAATCCCTTGCGGATCTTGTTACTCTTGGGTGTTTGAGCACCCTAGACGGTTGAGGTCACTGCGGAGCCATAGTCCATTGTGGTGAAGCTTCGTGGTGTCGTTGGAAGCCTCCAATTGAGTTGTGGAGATTGCCCCAACCTTGTTTTTAAAGGTTCGATCGCCGCCTCCAAGGGCACCAATGGTGGAATCATGGCATCTCGCATTGTTTGAGGGCGTGAGAAGAATACGGTGGCCCTAGTGGCTTCTTGGGGAGCATTATACCTCCAGACCGCTCCAACGGAGACGTACTTCCCCTCAAAGGGAAGGAACTTCGGTAACACATCCTCGTCTCCATCGGCTCCACTCTTGGTTATCTCGTGCCTTTACTTGTGCAAGCTTATTTGTGATATATCTCTTGCTTGCTTATCTTCCTATCTTTGTTGCATCATATAGGTTGCTCACCTAGTTGCTTATCTAGACAACCTACTTTGATGCAAAATTTAAATTTTTAAAGAAAAGCAAAAAATTGTTAGTTGCCTATTCACCCCCCCTCTAATCAACCATATCGATCCTTTCAATTGGTATCAGAGCCTCGTCTCTTTATTAAGGACTTTACCGTCCGAAGAGTATGGTTGACGTCGTAGAAGGTGAGGAGGAGCGCTCTGGTGCAAATCCGATATCTTCTATGGGAGATGGGGGAACCACGGTCTCTCATGAGGAGTTCAATGTGGCGTTGGACACATTGAAAACCTCCATGACAACCGAGGTCAAAAGCATGTTTAAAGATTTCTTAGAAGAGCTTAACTTTCCACCACACCGTTGAAAGTGGGTGATCCCGCTAACAAGGTGACGGATACTATCTCCAACAAGGGGGAAGCTACTAGCGAGAAAGCCCTTCCTACTAGTGGTAAGAGTGGCACCGGCATCTTTGCCCATGTGGAACCTCCACTTGTCTATGGCGGACCTCTCCCTTCCACTCATTTGAATCATGTCGGGCCGGCCCCTAAGATTGAGAAGAATGTAGAATTTGATTCTTGGGTCTATCGTTTTAAGCGTCATTTAAATCATGTGAACACTAACCTTTGGAGAATCATTGAATAAGGTTTCTATCCGCATGACCGAAGCAACTTCACTCCTAGAGAAGCCGTGGATAATCAATTCAATGAGAATGCTCTCTTCATCATTCAAGAAGCAATCCCACCCAAAGACCTTCCTCATCTCCGGCCTTACTCCTTGGCCAAAGATGCTTGTCGCCAAGTGGTTTCCCTCTACCGGGGAAGCGCAAGCATTCAACGCTCCAACTATGAAGTGGTGCAAGATGAAGCCGATGAGTTTGCAATGAAAGAAGATGAAGAACCTCGTGAGCTCTATCGGGGAGTAACTAAACTCGCGGTCTCGCTCCGAGATCATGGAAGCAAGGACACGGATTACAATTGGATTAAGCACAAATTCCTCAAGGCAATGATGCCCTACCACAAAGCCATGTCCTCCATCATTCGTCAAAGGCAAGACTTCCACACCTTGGCCTCAAGTGATGTGTTGGATGAGTTCGTTGCTATGAGCATCTTGGACAAGACCGCCGACAATGCAGTAGTTCGCTCTCAAAGAGTAAAGAAACCCAACCTTGCTCTAAAGGCCAAGGTTAGTATGGAGGAAGAGGATGAAGAGGAAGAAGAGGAGAGCAACCTCGAAGATACAAAGTATGCCTATCATGAACACATGGCCCTTGCTTCAAGGCAATTTTGGAGCAAGAAGAACTCAAGGCCCAACTTCAACAAGAACAATTCAAGTGGCGCAAAGGGCAAGCAACGAGTGAGGACTTGTTTCAATTGTGGCAATGTAAGCCACTTTGTTGCGGAATGCCCTTATGAGAAGAGGGAAGACAATGGTGGCAAGATCATCCGAAAGGACAAGGCCAAGTCGTTCCCCAACAAGAGCAACTTCACCAAGAAGACTCCTCCCAAGGCATTGATGGTACAAGAAGAGTACAATGAGGATGACGATGATGATGAAGATGGTGAGTCGGTTGCCATGGCCTCTGTTGCCATTGCAACGACTCCACGGGTGTCTCTCTTCGACTCACCCAATGAGAGCATCACCACCAAGTGCCTCATAGCTAAAGCCACCAACAAGGTAACCCCCAACATCAAAACTACCATCATTAATCATCCTTCTTCAACAGATAGCATTGATGAACATGAGGGAACTAATGTGGAGGTGAATGAGTTTGAGGCCTTTATGGGTAAACTCAAGGGTAAATCCAAGAAGCACTTTGTTGCTTTCTTGGAACAACTTGGTGAAACCAATGACACGATCGAGGCTCATGAAGATACCATCTCTAAGATGGAGGGGCATAGTCTTGACTATGCCGATGATATTTTGGATCTTTCCAATGCTCTTGAGGAAGAGCATGGTCTTCGTTTGGCTCTTGAGGAGTCTCATAACGATGATCATGCTAAATTAAAGAAAGATCTTGATCATGCTCTTGTTGTTTCTCGTGTGCTAAACTCCGAGAAGGCAAAGCTTGGGGTTGATCTTGCTAGACTCAAAGAGGAGTTTGACATTCTCTACAAGGCTCACAAAGTCTTGAAGGGTGTTCATGCTACCCTCAAGGAGTCTCATGATCAACTCCAAGTGAAGCTAACCAAGGAGAAAGCCACATTTCCTCGTATGCTATTAATTGATAATGCAAATGCTACTAACCCTTGTTGTGAGCATGTGCATCTTATTGAGTAGAATGTTAAGTTGAAGGAGCAACTTGAGAAAGGCCTTGTGTCATGCATACAAGGGGAGAAGAACTTAAACGACCTTTTGAGAAATCAAAAGGGAGTTGTGGCCAAGGAGGGGATTGAGTTCGCACCCAACCCCAAGAACAAGAAGGATAACAAGACCAAACGACCTCCTCCTCTCAAGCAAACTTTTGTGAAGGAGGTAGAGAGTGCTTCCAAGGAGAAGAAGAACAATGCAAAGGGTGGCGGTGTCAAAAAGGGCAATGCCACCCCTCCCAACAAAGCCGGCGACTTTAATCCTTCTTATGTGTTATGTCGTGCTAGTGATGGGCATGTCTATGCCAAATTTGTTGGTTCTCCTCATGAGTACATTGAATGGACTATTTGGGTTCCTAAGACCCTTGTTACTAACATCAAAGGACCCATTACAAAATGGGTACCTAAAACCAAGCATTGATCTCTTGTAGGTGTTTGCTTCTGGTGGGGGATCATGGTTGCTCGATAGTGGAGCTACAAATCATATGACCGGAAGTAAGGACTTGGTGCTGGACGTGCACAAGATTCCATCTATGCCCACCAATGTCGAGTGGGGTGATGCCTCATCTTCTAAGGTATTGGGACTTGGCAAGGTTGTCATCTCTCATGATCTCACGATCGAGAAGGTCATGCTTGTTGAGTCCCTTGCATACAATTTACTTTTCGTTCGTCAACTTGCAATCATGGGCTTTGCCACTTTCTTTGATGTTGATATCGTGGCCCTCTTGTGGAGCAAGACTCTTAAAGTAGCCTTTGTTGGGCATGTCGAGAATGGTCTATATGTGATTAACTTTTCGGAGCGACCCACTAAGATCGTGACATGCCTAATGGCTAAAGTTGATGTGGGATGGCTTTGGCATCGCCATTTAGCCCATGTCAATATGATATCTTTGCAAAGTCTTCTCAAGGGGGACCATGTCCGTGGAGTAACGAATGTTAGTTTTGCTAAAGATCGTGCTTGCAGTGCTTGTATCGAATGAAAGCTTCATGAGAAGGCTCACCCTCCCACGACTATCATTTACTCAAAGAGGCCTTTGGAGCTCCTTCACTTGGATCTCTTTGGGCCTCCATCCTTTGATAGTCTTGGGGGTAGGAAGTATTGCTTGGTGATTGTGGATGACTACTCAAGATATACTTGGGTGTATTTCTTCAAGAGGAAGAGCGAGACCCAACAAATCGTCATTGACTTTGAAAATGAAGCACAACGTCAACACAATGCAAAGATCTTGACAATAAGAAGTGACAACGGCACCGAGTTCAAGAACTACACCTTGGATGAGTTTCTTAGTGATGAGGGGATCAAGCATCAATATTCCGCACCCTACACCCCTCAACAAAACGGTGTTGCGGAGAGGAAGAACCGGACGTTGATGGATGCGGCAAGGACCATGATGGCGGAGTTCAAGTCTCCGTACAACTTTTGGGCCGAAGCCATTAACACCGCGTGTCATGCATCCAATCGGCTCTACCTCCGCAAGGTCTTGAACAAGAATCCATATGAGATACTCACCTGTAACAAGCCCAACCTCAAGTACTTTCAGGTGTTCGGGTGTAAGTGTTTCATTCTCAAGAAAGGTGTTCGGTTGTCTAAATTTGAGGCTAGAGCTTATGAAGGCATATTTGTTGGTTATGCTACAAACTCTCATGCTTATCGTGTCCTCAATAAATCCACGAGACTTATTGAGGAGACGTGTAACGTGGAGTTTGATGAGAATAACGGCTCCCAAGTGGAGCAAAGTGGCACTTGTGATGTAGGTGATGAAATTCCTCCTCAAGCCATAAGAAGAATGGGTGTTGGTTTTATCCTACCCATTGAGGAACCCCTTGTGGCTGAAGGAGAAGGACAATGCTCCACTCAAGTGGAGCCATCACCAACCCAAGGCCCACACGCTTCTGAAGAACAAAGTTGAAAGTGCGTTATATCGACTAGAGGGGGGGGTGAATAGGCGATTTTTATGAAAGTATTCAAAACATGGAAGTTTCGAAGACAAACGATAGAAATAAACCTATTACCATGCAGCGGAAGTTAGACTACACTAGGTAAACCATAGTGATGTATTCAATGAAGTGAAAGCACAATGACTAATAGCAGCTAGGTAGTAAGGATCAGGCAGGAAGATATTAAGAAGCCAAACAGATCACACAGTCACTCAGTGAAGACAAAAGATAGTGCAAACATACAATGGCTTCACACAGAGTAACAGTAAGTAAAGAAAAGGGAAGGATGAAACCAGTGACTCGTTGAAGACAATGATTTGTTGGACCAGTTCCAGTTGCTGTGACAACTGTACGTCTTGTTAGGGCGGTTAGGTATTTAAACCATAGGACACACAGTCCCGGGCATCCAGTCCTGAACACTCAGCTCAGGACACCCAGTCCTCACCGTATTCCCCTTGAGCTAAGGTCACACAGACCTCGCCCAATCACTCTGGTAAGTCTTCAAGGTAGACTCCCAAACCTTCACAGACTTCGTTCACCGGCAATCCACAATGTCTCTTGGATGCTCAGAACGCGATGCCTAACCGGCTGGAGGATGCACAGTTCTCAAGTGTAATAAGTCTTCAGATCACTAAGACAAGAAGACTTAAGTGATGCCTAATTCTCTTTGGCTCTGGGTGGTTAGGGCTTTATCCTCGCAAGGAATTCTCTCTCAAAGGCTTCGAGGTGGGTTGCTCTCAAACGACAAAAGCCGTACTCTGAATCTAAGCAGCCAACCGTTTATGGTTGTAGGGGGTGGGCTATTTATAGCCACTGGGCAACCCGACCTGATTTGTCTGAAATGACCTTGGGTCACTAAGGAACTGACACGTGTTCCAACGGTTAGATTTCAAACTCACACGGCAACTTTACTTGGGCTACAAGCAAAGATAACTTGTCCGACTCTGGACAAGATTTGCTCTCATAGTCTTCACTCGAAGACATAGGTTTTTGTTTAAGCATCACTTCAGTCATTCTGACTGGTTCTCTTGGACCCCACTTAACAGTACGGTGGTTCCTATGACTCAACACAGAAGAAAAAGAACTACGAAAGATCTAAGTCTTCAAGCTCCATAGGCTTCATGCGGTGTCTTCTCTTGTCATAGTCTTCAATGTGAATATCTTCATATACCACCTTTGACATCAATGTCTTCATACATTTTTAGGGGCCATCTCTGGTGGGAAAACCGAATCAATGAGGGACTTCTACCTGTGTTATCCTACAATTCTCACAAACACATTAGTCCCTCAACTAAGTTTGTCGTCAATACTCCAAAACCAACTAGGGGTGGCACTAGATGCACTTACAATCTCCCCCTTTTTGGTGATTGATGACAAACTAGTTGAAGTTTTCAACGGGGAATATAATATGTGAAATTGTAATGGATAAGGAGTTGTCTTCATAAGTTGCAAGGGCTCCCCCTGAAGATGTGCATATAAGTAATTTGCTTTTGGAATGCAAATGCACATGGCAGGTTGTGCTTGTGGAGATCCACTTCAACTTATGATGACGATCCGCTATGCATGTGAAAGTATGTGAAGATAATGACATGCATAATGGAAAATGGACGTCTGCAAAATGATCTAAGTGTGGAATTTATCATCGCAACACAAGGTAGCAAATAGGTAGCAGACGACCATCAAGTTTAAGTGTTACAACTCAAAGAACCAAATGTTTCAAAACGAGAGTTGTAAGCACGAAGCAAAATATCAAACACCCGCCCATATGGACCCGCTTGAAGAC
This sequence comes from Triticum urartu, assembly GCF_056163025.1. Lineage (NCBI taxonomy): Eukaryota > Viridiplantae > Streptophyta > Magnoliopsida > Poales > Poaceae > Triticum > Triticum urartu. The sequence continues at coordinate 553,828,317 of NC_141875.1, read as the reverse complement.
TATCAAACTCATATGCTTCTCCCCCTTTTGTCAGTAAGGACTAAAAAGGTTTGAAGACATAGAGCCTCTACTCGTTCCCATGAGGAGTAGGTGAAGCAGCAGGGTCGTTGGTGGTGTTTGGCGGTGCTGAAGAGCTTGGAGCAGAGTCGAAGCGTGCTGAAGGAGGTGGCGGTGAAGTAGCATTGTCTTCATCCTCGATCACTCTGGCATTCACAGTTGCAGCAGAGGAAGAGAACTCAGAGTCTTCAAGTGATGGAGTTCGTCGCAGCACTACCCTTCGAGGAGGTGTGGAGTCAAACTTGAAGCGCTCAGTGAAGCCATCCTCTTGAAGATCATCTTCAGAACACAGCAGCATCAGCCCTTTCCATGTGCGTTGAGAGGTTTCATGAGCAACAAAGGTGTTCTTGGTGGCAAGATTGCGAATGCGATTAACATCCACCAAGAGGCTTTGCATTTGACGCTTTGGCCAGTCATGATGCCTATCCTATTTCTGATGAAGGGCCACCAGAAGCTCTCGGTCATTGAGAACACGAGTGCGCTTCTTGGGTCGTTGAGCAATGGTGCTATCAGTGGCTTCAGTGAGAGCAGGATGCGGTGCACGTGTAGTGCCAGCCAAAGGATACACACGAGTTACTCCTTCAACGCCTTCAACGTTCTGAGAAAAACTTTGATGCTCTGCATTCTGAAGACTTAGAGGTTCCTTGGCAGGCTCAGGATATATGGCTTCAATAGACATATCCACATCAGGCAAAAAGATCCGATGATTGCGGGCAGATGGCTGATATGAGATAGCAGAGTGAAGTTTGATCATCCGCATCACCCAAGGGGCGTAGAACTTCAAACCAAATAGATCAGAGCTAGATGCAGCAAGTTGGTGAATGAAGAAATCCTGTGTATTGAAGCATTTTCCATGAAGAATATAGAAGACCAAAGTCTTCATTGCACCTTCCAGCTTGGCATGGGGAAAATGTCCTTTGATTGGCCAGAGAGTTCGCCTTATGATGTGAGAAATGGTCCTTGGCAGATACTCAAGGTCTTCAACAAAGAACTCCATGGGATAAGCAGCATCTTGGGGCAATGGCTTCATCATACTGAGCATCTGACTCATATTGGGTTCAGTCTTCTGAAAGATGCTCTCAACAGCTTCACTATGAAGCTGACAGCCATGCTCATAGAGATCGCCAGGAGTGGGCAAGCCAGTGAGCTCAATGATGTGAAAGGCTTTGGCTTCGTGATGAACGTTTCCTGTCATCCACTCCAGGACCCAAGTCTTTGGATCTCTGTTATACCCGCGGATGTGAAGTGTGGCATAGAATTGGAGCAGCAACTCTTCATTCCAATGCTCTTGGTCAGTGACGAACGGCAGCAGCCCAACTTCTTTGAAGCAATACAGAGCTTCTTCCAGACAGGGCAGACCAGCTATGGCTTCAATGTCAAGGCGCTTGTGTGGGAAGATGCGACCTTGGTTGTAAAGAATGCATGAGTAATAGCTTCGCTGCTGATAGCTCCAGAACCGATCAGATGATATTCTTTCCCTTGAGTAGGGGTTCCTGGAGCTATTGAAGATGTGTTGTCTGCTCTGAAGCCATTGATATTGAAGGAGCCAGGTGCTGATGCAGGACCTGGGAACCTAGGCAATCTTGGGATTGGCTTCTGGACCTGAGGCCTGTGCTCAACATGATAGTCGAATTGGGGACCGGCAGCAGACGCAGGAACAGAAGCAGCAGGATCAGTGGCTTCGCCGACTTCTGGTGCTGTTGGGGGTGAGGGCTCCACATTATCTTCAGCCATGACAGTGTCCGTGGCTTCAGTGGTGTTGGTGGTGGCAGCCTCAAGATTTTCAACCTCCACTTGACGAGCTGGAGGGTCGGTCACGATCACGTTATCCTCAAGAACCGCTTCTTGGTGGGGTAGGGGAGTAGCAGCTTGTGGGACTTCTTCTTCAGCGGCTGATGCAGCCAGATTGTCTTCAACAGTTTTATCTTCAGATGCAGAGACTTGAGGCCTTGGACCTTTGCGAAGCCTGCGCAACGCGGGCGACACCTGTGGAGTTGGTGTTGGCTGGGCCTCAAAGTCTTCTTCCTCTTGTGGGCGATCCGCCCATGAAGCATCCTGTGCAATTGGCGTCAGTGGACGACCAATGCTGATGAGTTCGCTGTGCGTTAGCACAGGCGATGATACCTGTTGGTGCTCTAGCTAAGGAAGGGCTGCATCATCTTCAACATGGTCATGGTGACCAATGTCTTCATCTTCATGAGCCTCTGTGAAAGCAGGCTCATGGACAGTCAGTTGACGTTCTTGTGGATTAGCATCGGGGTGAACCATGGAAATGGGTTCAACAATCAAGGGCTCTGTGGGAGCAGCCCGTTCCTTCTTGGTCTTTCTTTTCTTCTTGGCGGGGGCAGTAGCAGAGGCTTCAGGATGTTTTCTCTTCCTTGCTTCAGCCTCAGCAGTCCTGGTCTTCTTCAGTTCTGAAGCGGTTGACCTGGCCTTTGGCTTCGGGCCAGTCATGCTAGTTAGGAAGACAATGGGATCTGCTTCCTGCCTTGGTGCTTCAGGTTCAGCCATAGCGGGCTTCTTCTTCTTCTTGGCAGCCATCCTGGGGTCGATGCCAGGACGCCCAAGGGCCTTGCGCTTCTCAGCCTCATTGTAGGCTTGCACACACCTATCAGCCAGGACTTTTATGCGCTCACGTGAACCCTGAGCTTCTGCACGTTTCTTTAGAAAGGCTTCTTTGAGCTCGTGCAGCATAATCTTGAAGTTCTTCACGTCTTGCACGCTGAGCTTGGCCATATGCTTCTTGAACTGAGATTTCTCATAGTCAATCTTCTGCTTCATTTCAACAATGCGCTGGGCGATGGCTAACTCTGAAGCAATGTCGCCATGGAAGGTGACATTGAGGCCAATGGGTAGTTGGAGATATTCGAAGCTGATGTTTGGCGTGTCAAACCACTCATCAATGAAGTTGTGGATGATTGATACATCAAAGAGCGGCAGATCATTGAAGATTTCTGCTTCTTCTTTGCTCTTGATGAGTTGCTCAAGAGCGTCATCTGCAAGATCTTCATCACTTGATAGATCAATGGCATCATTGCGCAGAATGGCAGCAGCAGTTAGCTCTTGGCCGGTGTGTGTCAGAGGCATCTTGACCTTCTGGGGCTTGGAGACACGTGACAAATCTTCAGACTGCACACTGTCTTCAGGAGGTGTAGTTGCCAGTGGCTTCGCCCTTGAGATTTTTGGTAAAGGGGCAGGCTTTGAAGCTTTGGGTTTCTTCAGCTTCTTTGGGTTCGGCGCTGCAGGCGCTTCATCTGATTTAGCGTCAGCTGCAGGCTCATTCACCGCTGTCCCTTGAACCAAGATATGGGTGATGAGACCTGCAAGGTTGTAGAAAGGACCGGTGACATTGGGTTCTGCATCGCGTGTGCCGTCAGCCCTTGGAGCAGAAGGACCAGGGTTGAAGTCTAATCCCAAAGACTTCTTGTTCTGCTTTGCTGAGTTCTTGGCAAACTGGAAGTTGCGCTTGAACAGATTGTCGTCACGACACCATAGTAGTGACGATGGGTGTGCATCTGCAGGCTGTGGCCCACGGACCATGCAGGGATAGAAGCCTTGTTCAATGGCTTCTTCTCTGGACCTGGGTTGAAGATTCTTGTATAGGATATCTCCCCACGGTCTCTTGATGGCATTTTTCTCAGCATATTCTTGGGTCACAAACCGGTATTTGAACCATTGTTCTGCCCAATATCTTCAAATCCATTGGATTCGGGTCTTGCGCTGATTGTAATCCTCTTCAGGATCTGTCTTGTAAAGCTCTGAGAGGTCATCAGGCAAATCTCTTGATGTTCCCCCATGACGCTGTCTGCCACCCTTCCTTACTGATTTCTCTGCAGCCATGAACTTCAAACTGAAAGGCTTCAAAACGTTCAAAGGCTTCAAAGGTTTTCGCTTGCTGGACAAACAGGAACTGGCTTCGGGAGAATTTATATGATGCTGTAAGAATTCTGCAAATGAATGCAGACTATGAGAACCAAGGGATTCTCCCACGAACATGTACCTGTGACAGCATTAAGGTGCGAGGGAAGGGGAAGAGGTCATATGCATTCTCAGAAGATTTTGAAGATAAATTAGTTTAGAAGACATTGACCTCATCGTGCGAAGACATTCACTCATAGATAAGGAGTTGGTTCCAGATTTGTATGAATCCAGAGATCAGTACAAGTGAGGAATCTAACTACTTTGTGAAGCATAAGTGAATATACTAGGCATGTTATGAGATGCAGTATGAAAGAGATCCAACTTGTGTGAATAGAAACTTCTTGTGGTAGAAAGTGACAAAGCCATAGGATCAAAGGGGGACGTAAAAAGAAGTTTTATTTACCACACTAGGAACTGCTAGACGGAGTGGAAGAGGAGGCCGAGCAGTTCGATCTTCCGTGCCCTAACTTGGCGACGGAGGACACCTACGGCGACGGCGGAGAGGACGATGTCCGCGGTCGGCGTGAAGACGGCGTCAGAGAGGTTGTGGCAGTGAAGCGCTTCATCGCCGGCGTCGTCGAGGGCTAGCGGTGGCGCTAGGGTTCGTGCGAGAGTGGAAGAAGAGATAATGACCGCTGTGAAGGGTGTATTTATAGGTACAGGGGTGGCACTGCGTTATTACACAGGTGCCCCTGGCGATTCACATCTGAGGAACACGTGGCCATCATGCCGTATATTGGGGTTTGTTCCATGTCCCACGCACGCCTGGATTGTCGGGTGGTCGTTCCTATTTCTCCGGGTTTCATGTGGAGGAATGAGCATTGAAAACGGACTTAATGTTTGTCTCTGTATCTTCTGCCGACAAGGACGCAGAGAAGACATTCGACAGTTTCAATAGAATGCATATGATTTGGAGAGATAGAGTTTGAGATAGAAAGCACAGAGAGGTTAGGGTCCAATCACATTCACTTAGATCAAAAGATTCAACAAGAAGACATAGCTATAAGTGAATGCTGTAGAGGACAGAACACTAGTATATATATATAATCAACATAGTGAAGATAATCATGAAAACATGTTGAGATTGAAACCAAACCAAATGTGAAGACATAGCAAGGTAACGCCATGAGTGAAACACTTCAAATAGAACATTTGGTGGTGGCGTTACCCACCGTATAGGAAGTATTAGACCCAGACACAGCGCACAATTATCGTGGCGCTCCGAAGTCAAATTCCACATTAATGTATTCACACTTAGAATGTATGTCTTCATTGATTGAAGATATACTTTACTTCGTGTGTTGCACATCTAAGTCATCAATATGCATAAGGGTTAGGATGTGTGCCTGATCACAGGACATTTGAGGATTTCAGGATATTTAGCTCACACCATAACTTGCAAAATCTCTTCTCATCCAAGGGCTTGGTGAAGATATCTGCCAATTGCTCTTCAGCGTTGACGTGTATGATATCAATATCTTCCTTCACAACATGATCTTTGAGAAAGTGATGACGAATGTCAATGTGCTTTGTCTTCGAGTGCTGAACAGGGTTGTTGGCAATCTTGATGGCGCTTTCGTTGTCGCAGTAGAGTGGCACTTGCTTCAGATCAATGCCATAGTCCTTGAGGGTTTGCTTCATCCACAGAAGCTGAGCGCAGCAAGATCCAGTAGCAATGTATTCAGATTCAGCAGTGGAGAGAGATACACAGTTCTGCTTCTTTGAAGACCAACATACAAGTGATCGTCCCAGAAAATGACATGTGCCTGATGTAGACTTGCGATCCACCTTGTCACCAGCATAATCAACATCCGAGAATCCAACCAGATCAAACTCTAAGCCCTTTGGATACCATAATCCTAGAGTTGGGGTGTGAGCCAAATATCAAAGAATTCGCTTCACAGCTAAGTGATGCGACTCCTTTGGTGCTGCTTGAAATCGAGCACACATGCAAACACTAAGCATAATATCTGGCCTAGATGCACATAGATAAAGCAAAGAGCCAATCATGGAGCGGTATACCTTTTGATCAAACCCTTTATCATTGTCGTCAGGACCCAGATGATGCTTGGCTGGCATTGGCGTCGTGAACCCTTTGCAGTCTTGCATACCGAACTTCTTAAGGCAATCTTTGAGATACTTCTCTTGAGATATGAAGATGCCGTTGCATTGCTGTCGTATTTGAAGACCAAGGAAGAACTTTAGCTCTCCCATCATGGACATCTGATATTGCTCTTGCATCATATATCCAAACTCTTCACTGTACTTCTGATTGGTGCAGCCGAAGATAATGTCATCCACATATATTTGGCACACAAATAGTTCACCATCATATGTCTTCGTGAAGAGAGTAGGGTCGAGGGAACCAGGTATGAAGCCTTTGCTCTTCAGGAAGTATTTGAGTGTGTCATACCAGGCCCGAGGGGCTTGTTTGAGGCCATACAGTGCCTTGTTGAGCTTATATATCATATCAGGATATTTTGGATCTTCAAAGCCAGGTGGTTGTGCAACATACACTTCTTCTTCAATCTTGCCATTGAGAAAGCCGCTCTTCACATCCATTTGATAAAGAAGTATGTTGTGATGATTTGCATGGGCCAGTAGTATGCGTATGGCTTCAAGTCTAGCCACAGGAGCAAATGTTTCATCGAAGTCAATGCCTTCCACTTGAGTATATCCTTGAGCAACGAGACGAGCTTTGTTTCTGACAACTTGACCATGCTCATCTTGCTTGTTGCGGTATATCCATTTTGTGCCTATTATGTTGTGCTTCCGAGGATTAGGACGCTTAACCAGTTCCCATACATTATTCAGCTCAAACTGTTGAAGCTCTTCTTGCATAGCTTGAATCCATTCAGATTCCATGAAGGCTTCTTTTGCCAGTCATGTGATTTGTACACCCACTATCAATAATCCATTCTGTAGACGCTGGTGTCGTACCCTACAATGCAGTTAGGGGGATAGGCTTCACGACGCGAGTTGTGAAGCAAAAACATTTGACGAACCAGTGGGTTATGAAAGCTTAGATCCAGATTAGGACTGATAGGGAGAGTAGCAAGCGATTCAGGAACGAAGTACATAGTAAGACCATTCGGGCATTTGATCTTGCACCCTACAAGATGTTTAAGGTCCCCAGCGATAGCGTCAGAAGATTTTGGTTTTCTGCTGGAGACCTTTCCCTGCAAAAGAGAGTTAAGCCTTCTTAACCACCCACATCTTCAAGGGTGGCTTAGAAGCGATAAGTCTAAGTGCAGCGTCTGAAAACTTTGGCTTTGGGGATCTAGCAAAAAGTCTTGCAGGTGGAAAATAATACTCATAAGAATAAGCAGAATAGTTTTTGGTCTTATGAACATGGCGGTTCGATGAATCGCGCTCATATTCATAGGCCTGAGTATGGTTTCCCTGCAAAACATTTGCATTAGTGCGACTCAGGTGAGTCCTTTGTCTATATGAAGCCTTTGGGCCATATGAAGCCTGTGGTCTGGGGTTTGTCTTCTTCATCTGTGGTGTCACGATGACAATCACAGGAAGATTTTCCAAACACCTTTTGGGCACCCAGATCTTCTTCATAGGCGGTCCATTCCTGCAGTTAGTACCAATGTACCTGGCAAACACTTCACCATTCTGATTCTTAAATAGTTTATAGTTTGCATCAAAGGATTCATCAATGACAATGGGGTTAGCATAAGTGAAGCCAGATAGACTGGATGGATCTGCTGAAGGTTCCTTTGCAGCAACCCATGTGATTTTGGGATACTGCTCGGGTTTCCAGTAGGAGCCATCAGCATTCATTTTCCTTATGAACCCAACACCCTCTTTCCTCGGGTTTCGGTTCAGGATCTGCCTTTTGAGGACATCACATAGTGTCTGATGCCCTTTAAGACTTTTGTACATCCCTGTTTCAAGCAGTGTCTTCAACCTAGCATTCTCATCAGCAATCGCAGTGGTATCCTCGGTAGAGGGGTTAGTTACCACATCAACAGTTGAAGATATTGCAACAGTAGCAGCAGTAGAACATTCAGCAACAGAAGTAGCATTATCACGCTCAATGCATTTAAGACATGGTGGTTCAAATCCTTCCTGAGCGGAACTGATCTGTTCGGCGCGAAGTGACTCGTTTTCCTTTTGAAGATCTTCATGAGCCACTCTCAATTTCTCAAGATCTTGCTTCCTTTGAAGATAATCATAGGAAAGCTTTTCATGAGTTGTTGAGAGCGTTTCATGACGACTTTCAAGTTCCTCATACTTAACGTGAAGATTTTTTATGTCTTCAATTAAGGACTCAGATCGAGTCATTTCAGCGCCCAACAGATCATCGCTTTTGTCTAACAGTTTTTGAATATGTTCCATGACTTTCTGTTGTTCAGTTGCAATTTTAGCAAGTGTTTTGTAGCTGGGTCTTGAGTCACAATCAGAGTCATCGTCACTAGATGTTTGATAGTGAGTAGTGCGTGTGTTTACCTTGGCACCGCGTGCCATGAAGCAGTAGGTAGGAGCAGAGTCGTCCTTGTCATTTGCATCGGCGTCGGTGGTGAAGTCATTGTCTTCAGTGTTGAAGATGGACTTGGCAACGTATGCTGTAGCCAGACTTGCAACGCCAGAATCGGACTCCTCCTCAGACTCCACCTCCGCCTCCTCAGAAGCAGACTCCTCCTCTGAATCCATTTCCTTGCCAACAAATGCACGTGCCTTGCCAGATGAGCTCTTCTTGTGTGATGAAGACTTTGAGGAAGACTTGGAAGAGGAATTTGAGTATTTCTTCTTCTTCTTCTTGTCGTCATGAGCAGAAGCTTCATCATTCCTTGAGCTTGATCGTGAAGACTTTCTGAAGCCTTTCTTCTTGGTGAATCTTTGGAACTTCTTTACAAGCATAGCAAGTTCCTTTCCAATGTCTTCAGGATCGTCAGAACTGCTGTCAGATTCTTCTTCAGATGAGGAGACAGCTTTTGCCTTCAGGGCACGAGTTCGCCCATAGTTTGGACCGTAGATATCTCTTTTCTCAGAAAGCTGAAACTCATGTGTGTTGAGCCTCTCAAGTATGTCGGACGGATCGAGTGTCTTGAAATCAGGTCGTTCTTGAATCATCAGGGCTAGGGTGTCAAACGAACTGTCAAGTGATCTCAGTAGTGTCTTGACGACTTCATGCTTGGTGATCTCAGTGGCGCCAAGGGCTTGAAGCTCATTTGTGATGTCAGTGAGTCAGTCAAACGTGAGCTGGACATTCTTATTGTCATTTCACTTGAAGTGGTTGAAGAGGTTGCAAAGAACACTGATTCTCTGATCTCTCTGGGTTGAGACGCCTTCGTTGACCTTGGAGAACCAGTCCCAGACCAGCTTAGATGTTTCCAAAGCACTCACACGGCCATACTGTCATTTGGTCAGATGACCACAGATAATATTCTTGGCAGTAGAGTCCAGTTGAACGAACTTCTTGACATCAGCAGCAGTGACACCTTCTCCAGCCTTGGGAACGTCGTTCTTGACGACATACCATAGGTCGACGTCAATGGCTTCAAGATGCATGCGCATCTTATTCTTCCAGTAGGGATATTCAGTTCCATCGAAGACAGGGCACACAGCGGAGACTTTAATTATCCCTGCAGTCGACATAGCTAAAACTCCAGGTGGTTAAACCGAATCACACAGAACAAGGGAGCACCTTGCTCTGATACCAATTGAAAGTGCGTTATATCGACTAGAGGGGGGAGGGGTGAATAGGCGATTTTTATGAAAGTCTTCAAAACATGGAAGTTTCGAAGACAAACGATAGAAATAAACCTATTACCATGCAGCAGAAGTTAGACTACACTAGGTAAACCATAGTCATGTATTCAATGAAGTGAAAGCACAATGACTAATAGCAGCTAGGTAGTAAGGATTAGGCAGGAAGATATTAAGAAGCCAAACAGATCACACAGTCACTCAGTGAAGACAAAAGATAGTGCAAACATACAATGACTTCACACAGAGTAACAATAAGTAAAGAAAAGGGAAGGATGAAACCAGTGACTCGTTGAAGACAATGATTTGTTGGACCAGTTCCAGTTGCTGTGACAATTGTACATTTGGTTAGGGCGGCTAGGTATTTAAACCAAAGGACACACAGTCCCAGACACCCAGTCCTGAACACGTAGCTCAGGGCACCCAGTCCTCACCGTATTCCCCTTGAGTTAAGGTCACACAGACCTCGCCCAATCACTCTGGTAAGTCTTCAAGGTAGACTCTCAAACCTTCACAGACTTCGTTCACCGGCAATCCACAATGTCTCTTGGATGCTCAGAACGCGACGCCTAACCGGCTGGAGGATGCACAGTTCTCAAGTGTAATAAGTCTTCAGATCACTCAGACAAGAAGACTTAAGTGATGCCTAATTCTCTTTGGCTCTAGGTGGTTAGGGCTTTATCATCGCAAGGAATTCTCTCTCAAAGGCTTCGAGGTGGGTTGCTCTCAAACGACAAAAGCCGTACTCTGAGTCTGAGCAGCCAACCATTTATGGTTGTAGGGGGTGGGCTATTTATAGCCACTAAGCAACCCGACCTGATTTGTCCGAAATGACCCTGGGTCACTAAGGAACTGACACGTGTTCCAACAGTCAGATTTCAAACTCACACGGCAACTTTACTTGGGCTACAAGCAAAGCTGACTTGTCCGACTTTGGACAAGATTTGCTCTCATAATCTTCACTCGAAGACATAGGTTTTTGTTTAAGCATCACTTCAGTCATTCTGACTGGTTCTCTTGGACCCCACTTAACAGTACGGTGGTTCCTATGACTCAACACAGAAGAAAAAGAACTACGAAAGATCTAAGTCTTCGAGCTCCATAGGCTTCATGCGGTGTCTTCTCTTGTCATAGTCTTCAATGTGAATATCTTCATATACCACCTTTGACATCAATGTCTTCATACATTTTTAGGGGCCATCTCTGGTGGGAAAACCGAATCAATGAGGGACTTCTACCTGTGTTATCCTGCAATTCTCACAAACACATTAGTCCCTCAACTAAGTTTGTCGTCAATACTCCAAAACCAACTAGGGGTGGCACTAGATGCACTTACAAAAGTGAAGGCCCTCATCCTCATGAACAAGACCAAGGGAAAGATCATGCTCAAGACGGTGTTGACACACCAAGTGATGCCCAAGGTCAAGTTCTCTCCTCCGAGCAAGTTCAAGATAAAGAACAAGCTCAAGACGTCGCTCAAGATGATCAAGTGACCGCTCCTCAACTCACCACCAAGGAGGAATTGGAGCGTCGTGCCGCCAAGATTGCTTCCAAGCTCTCCACCAAGGGTCATCTCATGAAGAATGTACTTGGAAGCAATCAAAAGGGGGCAAGCACTCGTAGACAATTGGCAAACTATTGTGAACATCACGCGTTTGTCTCTTGTGTTGAACCCCAAAAGGTATATGAAGCACTCAAAGATCCGGATTGGCTTAATGCCATGCATGAAGAACTCAACAACTTCGAGTACAACAAGGTGTGGAGATTGGTGCCAAGGCCAACGGGGAACCACAATGTCATTGGAACCAAGTGGATATTTAAGAACAAGCAAGATGCTCATGGGACCATCATTCGCAACAAGGCAAGATTGGTGGCACAAGGCTACTCAGTCAAGGGTATCGACTACGGTGAAACCTTTGCTCCTGTTGCTTTCGTTGAATCCATTCGTTTGTTGATTGCTTATGCTTCTCATCACAACTTTAAGTTGCAACAAATGGATGTGAACAGTGCTTTTCTTAATGGTCCTATTAATGAGTTGGTCTATGTCAAGCAACCCCCCGGGTTCGAGGATCCCTACTTTCCCGCTCATGTGTATCAACTCGATAAGGCACTCTATGGGCTTAAACAAGCCCCACGTGCGTGGTATGACCACCTTACCGAGTTGTTACAAGATCGTGGGTTTGAAGTTGGGCTAATCGACCCCACTCTTTTTACTAAGAAGGTCAAAGGGGAGTTGTTTGTATGCCAACTATATGTTGATGACATTATATTTGGTTCCCCTAACAAAGCTTTCAATGAGGAATTCGCCGCTCTCATGACCTCAAAGTTCAAGATGTCTTCCATGGGAGAGTTGAAGTTCTTTTTAGGGTTCGAAGTGAAGCAAAGAAGAGAAGGAACCTTCATCAACCAAGCCAAATACACTCAAGACATGCTCAAGAGATTCAAGCTAAGTGATGTCAAGCCGGCTTCCACTCCAATGCCCACCAAGGGCCAACTTGACATAGATCCCAATGGTAAAGCAGTGGATCAAAAGGTATATCGCTCCATGATTGGATCCTTGCTTTACCTTTGTTCATCTAGACAGGATATCATGTTGAGTGTGGAAATTTGTGCACGGTTTCAAGCCGCACCTAAGGAAAGTCACTTTGTGGCGGTCAAGAGAATCTTTCGATATTTGGCTCATACCCCAAACTTTGGCTTATGGTACCCAAGAGGAGCAAACTTCAAGCTTCTAGGGTATTCGGATTCCGATTGGGCGGGAGACAAAGTGGATAGGAAGTCCACTTTCGGAGGGTGCCAATTCCTTGGTTTCTCTTTGGTAAGTTGGTCTTCCAAAAAGTAAAGTTGTGTCTCTCTCTCGTGCACCGAAGCGGAGTATGTAGCGGCCGGTAGTTGTTGTGCACAACTCTTATGGATGAGGCAAACTTTAAAGGATTACGGTGTCATTTGTGACAAAGTGCCTCTTTGGTGTGACAATGAAAGTGCCATCAAGATTTCTCTCAACCCGGTGCAACACTTCAAGACGAAGCATATTGAGATTCGGTATCACTTCATCTAGGATCACATTAGGCGAGGGGAGATCGAGCTCAACTACGTCAACACTCATGATAACCTTGCAGATATTTTCACGAAGCCGTTGGATGAAGCAAGATTTCGCGAGTTAAGGCATGAGCTAAATACCATTGATTCGAGCAATGTTGCTTGAACCTTTGCACACCCCACCATACTCAACTTGTTGTCTTGTTTAGATGTAGGCATGGACATAGGGGGAGTGTTGTTCTCTCAATGAACTCTCTCTCCCCCCATTATGCATAAATTGATCAAATCTTTCACATTAGCCATTTTTGATGGTACTTGTGCTTCAAAGACGAGTTTTGGTCATGGGCCCAAGGATAATTCTTCGCGGTGCCATACCAATTGACTAAAACATAGGTGGCTCCGGCCACCGCCCTCTCTTTGGAGAGGTTGTGTCTTGTGGTCGTCTCTTGTTGTCGTCTTGCCCCTTCTTCCCTTCGTGTTTGAGCTTGTTGTGAGGTGTCTTGTGATACGTCTCCAACGTATCTATAATTTTTGATTGCTCCATGCTATATTATCTACTGTTTTGGACTATATTGGGCTTTATTTTCCACTTTTATATTATTTTTGGGACTAACCTATTAACCGGAGGCCCAGCCCAGAATTGTTGTTTTTTGCCTATTTCAGTGTTTCGAAGAAACGGAATATCAAACGGAGTACAAACGGAATGAAACCTTCGGGAACGTGATTTTCTCACCGAACGTGATCCAGGAGACTTGGACCCTACGCCAAGGCATCAGAGAGGCGGTCACGAGGGTGGGGGGCGCCCCCTCCTAGGGCGCGCCCCCTGCCTCGTGGGCCCCTCGATGCTCCACCGACGTACTCCTTCCTCCTATATATACCTACGTACCCCCAAACGAACAGATAAGGAGCCAAAAACCTAATTCCACCGCCGCAACTTTCTGTATCCACGAGATCCCATCTTGGGGCCTGTTCCGGAGCTCCGCCGGAGAGGGCCGTCATCACGGAGGGCTTCTACATCATCATAGCCTCTCCGATGAAGTGTGAGTAGTTTACCTCAGACCTTCGGGTCCATAGTTAGTAGCTAGATGGCTTCTTCTCTCTTTTTGGATCTCAATACAAAGTTCTCCCCCTCTCTTGTGGAGATCTATTCGATGTAATCTTCTTTTTGCGGTGTGTTTGTTGAGACCGATGAATTGTGGGTTTATGATCAAGTCTATCTATGAATAATATTTGAATCTTCTCTGAATTCTTTTATGTATGATTGGTTATCTTTGCAAGTCTCTTTGAATTATCCGTTTGGTTTGGCCAACTAGATTGGTAGTTCTTGCCATGGGAGAAGTGCTTAGCTTTGGGTTCGATCTTGCGGTGTCCTTTCCCAGTGATAGAAGGGGCAGCAATGCACGTATTGCATCGTTGCCATCGAGGATAACAAGATGAGGTTTATTTCATATTGCATAAATTTATTTCTCTACATCATGTCATCTTGCTTAAGGCGTTACTCTGTTTTTAACTTAATACTCTAGATGCATGCTGGATAGTGGTCGATGAGTGGAGTAATAGTAGTAGATGCAGAATCGTTTCGGTCTACTTGTCACGGACGTGATGCCTATATACATGATCATGCCTATATATTCTCATAACTATGCTCAATTCTGTCAATTGCTCAACAGTAATTTGTTCACCCACCGTAGAATACTTATGCTCTTGAGAGAAGCCACTAGTGAAACCTATGGCCCCCGGGTCTATTCTCATCATATCAATCTCCATCACTTTAATCTTGTTTTGCTTTTTTACTTTGCCTTTACTTTTTAATTTGCATCTTTATACCAAAAATACCAAAAATATTATATCTATTAGATCTCACTCTCGTAATTGACCGTGAAGGGATTGACAACCCCTAAGCGCGTTGGTTGTGTTGAGCTATTGTTTTTGTGTAGGTACGAGGGACTCAAGCGTAGCCTCCTACTGGATTGATACCTTGGTTCTCAAAAACTGAGGGAAATACTTACGCTACTTTGCTGCATCATCCCTTCCTCTTCGGGGAAATCCAACGCAATGCTCAAGAGGTAGCAAGAAGAATTTCTAGCGGCATTGCCGGGGAGTCTGCGCAAAAGTCAACATACCAAGTACCATCACAATCCCTATCTCCCGCATTACAGTATTTGCCATTTGCCTCTCGTTTTCCTCTCCCCCACTTCACCCTTGCCATTTTATTCGCCCTCTCTCCCTCTCTATCCTCCCTCTCTTTCCCGCTTGCCTTTTGTTTGCTCGTGTGTTGGATTGCTTGTTTGTCGTGATGGCTCAAGATACTACCAAATTGTGTGACTTCACCAATACCAATAATAATGATTTCCTTAGCACTCTGATTGTTCCTCTTGCCAATACTGAATCTTGTGAAATCAATATTGATTTGTTCAATCTTGTTATGAAAGATCAATTCGCCGGCCTTCCTAGTGAAGATGCCGCTACTCATCTGAATAGCTTCATTGATTTATGTGATATGCAAAAGAAAAAAGATGTCAATAATGATGTCGTTAAATTGAAGCTATTTCCTTTTTCGCTTAGAGATCGTGCTAAATCTTGGTTTTCGTCTTTGCCTAAAAATAGTATTGATTCTTGGAACAAGTGCAAAGATGCTTTTATCTCTAAGTATTTCCCTCCCGCTAAGATCATCTCTCTTAGAAACGATATTATGAATTTTAAGCAACTTGATCATGAACATGTTGCACAAGCTTGGGAGAGAATGAAATTAATGATATGTAATTGCCCTACTCATGGTTTGAATTTGTGGATGATTATACAAATTTTTTATGCCGGATTGAATTTTGCTTCTAGAAATATTTTAGATTCGGCCGCGGGAGGCACTTTCATGGAAATCACTTTAGGAGATGCTACTAAACTCCTAGATAATATTATGGTTAATTATTCTCAATGGCATACTGAAAGATCTTCTAATAAAAAAGTGCATGCGATAGAAGAAATCAATGTTTTGAGTGGAAAGATGGATGAACTTATGAAATTATTTGCTACTAAGAGTGTTTATTCTGATCCTAATGATATGCCTTTGTCTACTTTGATTGAGAATAACAATGAATCTATGGATGTGAATTTTGTTGGTAGGAATAATTTTGGTAACAACGCCTATAGAGGGAATTTTAATCCTAGGCCATATCCTAGTAATCCTTCTAATAATTATGGGAATTCCTACAACAACTCTTATGGAAATTATAATAAGATGCCATCTGAATTTGAGAATAGTGTTAAAGAGTTTATTAATTCACAAAAGAATTTTAATGCTTTGCTTGAAGAGAAATTGCTTAAAGTTGATGATTTGGCTAGGAACGTTGATAGAATTTCTCTTGAGGTTGATTCTTTAAAGTTTAGATCTATTCCTCCTAAGCATTATATCAATGAGTCTCTCAAAGCCATGAGAATTTCCATTGATGAGTGCAAGTAAAGAACCGCTAGGATGCGTGCTTCCAAAGATGCCTTTATTAAAGCGTGTTCTTCCAATTACTATGAAAAATAAAGATGAAGATCTAAAAGTTATTGATGTGTCCCCTATTAAATCTTTGCTTTGCAATATGAATCTTGATGAAACTGAATATGATCTTCCTTTACCTAGAAGGTGTTCTAAGAATTCGGAGTATTTAGATCTTTATGATGAAATTGATGAAAGTGGGATTGAAAGAAATAAAAATCTAGATGTTGCTAAACCCACTATATTGGATTTCAAGGAATTTAATTATGAAAGTTGCTCTTTGATTGATTGTATTTCCTTGTTGCAATCCATGCTAAATTCTCCACATGCTTATAGTCAACATAAAGCCTTCACCGAGCATATTGTTGATGCCTTGATGCAATCTTATGAAGAAAAACTTGAGTTGAAAGTTTCTATCCCTAGAAAACTCTATGATGAGTGGGAACCAACTATTAAAATTAAAATTAAAGATCATGAGTTTTATGCTTTGTGTGATTTGGGTGCTAGTGTCTCCACTATTCCCAAGACTTTGTGTGATTTGCTAGATTTCTGTAATTTTGATGATTGCTCTCTAAACTTGCATCTTGCGGATTCTACTATTAAGAAACCTATGGGAAGGATTAATGAAGTTCTTATTGTTGCAAATAGGAATTATGTGCCCGTAGATTTCATTGTTCTTGATATATATTGCAATCCTTCTTGCCCTATTATTCTTGGTAGACCTTTCCTTAGAACGGTTGGTGCGATTATTGATATGAAGGAAGGGAATATTAGATTTCAATTTCCATTAAAAAGGTCATGGAACACTTTCCTAAAAAACAAATAAAATTTCCATATGAAACTATCATGAGAGCCACTTATGGATTGCCTACCAAAGATGGCAATACCTAGATCTATCCTCGCTTTTATGCCTAGTTAGGGGCGTTAAACGATAGCGCTTGTTGGGAGGCAACCCAATTTTATTTTTATTCCTTGCTTTTTCACCTGTTTAGAAATAAATAAATTATCTAGCCTATGTTTTGGTTGTGTTTTTTGTGTTTAATTAGTGTTTGTGCCAAGTAGAACCGTTGGGAAGACTTGGGGAAAGTCTTGTTGAACTTGCTGTAAAAAAACAGAAACTTTAGCGCTCACGAGAACTGCTGTCATTTTTATTTGAAGAGTGATATTTAGTTAATTATTTTTGCAGATGATTAATAGATAAATTCCTCACGTCCAGATATTTATTTTAGAATTTTTGGGTTTCCAGATATTACGCTAGCTACAGATTACTACAGACTGTTCTGTTTTTGACAGATTCTGTTTTTTCGTGTGTTGTTTGCTTATTTTGATGAATCTATGGCTAGTAAAATAGTTTATAATCCATAGAGAAGTTGTAATACAGTAGGTTTAACACAAATACAAATAAATAATGAGTTAATTACAGTACATTGAAGTGGTCTTTTGTTTTCTTTCGCTAACGGAGCTCACGAGTTTTCTACTTTAAGTTCTGTGTTGTGAAGTTTTCAAGTTTTGGGTGAATTCTTTTGATGGATTATGGAACAAGGAGTGGCAAGAGCCTAAGCTTGGGGATGCCCATGGCACCCCCAAGATAATCCAAGGACACCAAAAAGTCAAAGCTTTGGGATGCCCCGGAAGGCATCCCCTCTTTCGTCCACTTCCATCGGTAATTTACTTGGAGCTATACTTTTATTCACCAACATGATATGTGTTTTGCTTGGAGCGTCTTGTATTATTTGTGTCTTTTTGTTTTAGTATGCCACAATAATCCTTGCTGTACACACCTTTTGAGAGAGCCATACATGAATTAAAATTTGATAGAATACTCTTTGTGCTTCACTTATATCTTTTGAGCTATGTAGTTTTGCTCTATGTGCTTCACTTATATCTTTTGAGCGTTATAATTTTGCTCTATGTGCTTCACTTAGATCTTTTAGAGAATGGTGGTCGATTTGTTTTAAAGAAACTATTGATCTCTCATGCTTCACTTAAATTATTTTGAGAGTCTCTTAATAGCATGGTAATTTGCTTAATAATAATATGCTTGGTATTCAAGATTTGTGAAACTTTCTTTTGAGTGTGTTGAATACTAAGAAAAGATTGGAGCATGATAATTTTTTTGAGATATTGAGGTGATAATATTAAAGTCATGCTAGTTGAGTAGTTGTGAATTTAAAGAATACTTGTGTTAAAGTTTGTGATTCCCGTAGCATGCACGTATGGTGAACCGTTATGTGATGAAGTCGGAGCATGATTTATTTATTGATTGTCTTCCTTATGAGTGGCGGTCGGGGACGAGCGATGGTCTTTTCCTACCAATCTATCCCCCTAGGAGCATGCGCGTAATACTTTGCTTTGATAACTTCTAGATTTTTGCAATAAGTATATGAGTTCTTTATGACTAATGTTGAGTCCATGGATTATATGCACTCTCACCTTTGCTAGCCTCTCTAATACCGCGCACATTTCGCTAGTATCATACACCCACCATATACCTTCCTCAAAACAGCCACCACACCTACCTATCATGGCATTTCCATAGCCATTCTGAGATATATTGCCATGCAACTTTCCACCGTTCCGTTTATCATGACACATTCATCATTGTCATATTGCATATCCCGGTACACCGCCGGAGGCATTCATATAGAGTCATATTTTGTTCTAAGTATCGAGTTGTAATTGTTGAGTTGTAAGAAAAATAAAAGTGTGATGATCATCATTATTAGAGCATTGTCCCAAGTGAGGAAAGAATGATGGAGACTATGATTCCCCCATAAGTCGGGATGAGACTCTGGACGAAAAAAAAAATAAAAGAGGCCAAAGAAGCCCAAATAAAAAAAGAGGCCATAAAAAAAGAGAAAAGGCCCAAATAAAAAAATGAGAGAAAAAGAGAGAAGGGACAATGTTACTATCCTTTTACCACACTTGTGCTTCAAAGTAGCACCATGATCTTCATAGTAGAGAGTATCTCATGTTATCACTTTCATATACTAGTGGGAATCTTTCATTATAGAACTTGGCTTGTATATTCCAATGATGGGATTCCTCAAATTGCCCTAGGTCTTCATGAGCAAGAAAGTTGGATGCACACCCACTTAGTTTCTTTTGAGCTTTCATATACTTATAGCTCTAGTGCATCCGTTGCATGGCAATCCCTACTCACTCACATTGATATCTATTGATGGGCATCTCCATAGCCCATTGATACGCCTAGTTGATGTGAGACTATCTTCTCCTTTTTGTCTTCTCCACAACCACCATTCTATTCCACCTATAGTGTTATATCCATGGCTCACGCTCATGTATTGCGTGAAGATTGAAAAAGTTAGAGTATGAAACAATTGCTTGGCTTGTCGTCGGGGTTGTGCATGATTTAAATACTTTGTGTGGTGAAGATAGAGCATAGCCAGACTATATGATTTTGTAGGGATAACTTTCTTTGGCCATGATATTTTGAGAAGACATAATTGCTTTGTTAGTATGCTTGAAGTATTATTATTTTTATGTCAATATAAATTTTGGTCTTGAATCTTTCGAATCTGAATATTCATGTCACAATTAAGAAGATTTGCATTGAAATTATGCCAAGTAGCACTCCGCATCAAAAATTCTCTTTTTATCATTTACCTACTCGAGGAAGAGCAGGAATTAAGCTTGGGGATGCCTGATACGTCTCCAACGTATCTATAATTTTTGATTGCTCCATGCTATATTATCTACTGTTTTGGACTATATTGGGCTTTATTTTCCACTTTTATATTATTTTTGGGACTAACCTATTAACCGGAGGCCCCACCCAGAATTGTTGTTTTTTTGCCTATTTCAGTGTTTCGAAGAAACGAAATATCAAACGGAGTCCAAACAGAATGAAACCTTCGGGAACATGATTTTCTCACCGAACGTGATCCAGGAGACTTGGACCCTACACCAAGGCATCAGAGAGGCGGTCACGAGGGTGGGGGGCGCCCCTCCTAGGGCGCGCCCCCTGCCTCGTGGGCCCCTCGATGCTCCACCGACGTACTCCTTCCTCCTATATATACCTACGTACCCCCAAACGAACAGATAAGGAGCCAAAAACCTAATTCCACCCCGCAACTTTCTGTATCCACGAGATCCCATCTTGGGGCCTGTTCCGGAGCTCCGCCGGAGAGGGCCGTCATCACGGAGGGCTTCTACATCATCATAGCCTCTCCGATGAAGTGTGAGTAGTTTACCTCAGACCTTCGGGTCCATAGTTAGTAGCTAGATGGCTTCTTCTCTCTTTTTGGATCTCAATACAAAGTTCTCCCCCTCTCTTGTGGAGATCTATTCGATGTAATCTTCTTTTTGCGGTGTGTTTGTTGAGATCGATGAATTGTGGGTTTATGATCAAGTCTATCTATGAATAATATTTGAATCTTCTCTGAATTCTTTTATGTATGATTGGTTATCTTTGCAAGTCTCTTTGAATTATCCGTTTGGTTTGGCCAACTAGATTGGTAGTTCTTGCCATGGGAGAAGTGCTTAGCTTTGGGTTCGATCTTGCGGTGTCCTTTCCCAGTGATAGAAGGGGCAGCAATGCACGTATTGCATCGTTGCCATCGAGGATAACAAGATGAGGTTTATTTCATATTGCATAAATTTATTTCTCTACATCATGTCATCTTGCTTAAGGCGTTACTCTGTTTTTAACTTAATACTCTAGATGCATGCTGGATAGTGGTCGATGAGTGGAGTAATAGTAGTAGATGCAGAATCGTTTCGGTCTACTTGTCACGGACGTGATGCCTATATACATGATCATGCCTATATATTCTCATAACTATGCTCAATTCTGTCAATTGCTCAACAGTAATTTGTTCACCCACCGTAGAATACTTATGCTCTTGAGAGAAGCCACTAGTGAAACCTATGGCCCCCGGGTCTATTCTCATCATATCAATCTCCATCACTTTAATCTTGTTTTGCTTTTTTACTTTGCCTTTACTTTTTAATTTGCATCTTTATACCAAAAATACCAAAAATATTATATCTATTAGATCTCACTCTCGTAATTGACCGTGAAGGGATTGACAACCCCTAAGCGTGTTGGTTGTGTTGAGCTATTGTTTTTGTGTAGGTACGAGGGACTCAAGCGTAGCCTCCTACTGGATTGATACCTTGGTTCTCAAAAACTGAGGGAAATACTTACGCTACTTTGCTGCATCATCCCTTCCTCTTCGGGGAAATCCAACGCAATGCTCAAGAGGTAGCAAGAAGAATTTCTAGCGGCATTGCCGGGGAGTCTGCGCAAAAGTCAACATACCAAGTACCATCACAATCCCTATCTCCCGCATTACAGTATTTGCCATTTGCCTCTCGTTTTCCTCTCCCCCACTTCACCCTTGCCATTTTATTCGCCCTCTCTCCCTCTCTATCCTCCCTCTCTTTCCCGCTTGCCTTTTGTTTGCTCGTGTGTTGGATTGCTTGTTTGTCGTGATGGCTCAAGATACTACCAAATTGTGTGACTTCACCAATACCAATAATAATGATTTCCTTAGCACTCTGATTGTTCCTCTTGCCAATACTGAATCTTGTGAAATCAATATTGATTTGTTCAATCTTGTTATGAAAGATCAATTCGCCGGCCTTCCTAGTGAAGATGCCGCTACTCATCTGAATAGCTTCATTGATTTATGTGATATGCAAAAGAAAAAAGATGTCAATAATGATGTCGTTAAATTGAAGCTATTTCCTTTTTCGCTTAGAGATCGTGCTAAATCTTGGTTTTCGTCTTTGCCTAAAAATAGTATTGATTCTTGGAACAAGTGCAAAGATGCTTTTATCTCTAAGTATTTCCCTCCCGCTAAGATCATCTCTCTTAGAAACGATATTATGAATTTTAAGCAACTTGATCATGAACATGTTGCACAAGCTTGGGAGAGAATGAAATTAATGATATGTAATTGCCCTACTCATGGTTTGAATTTGTGGATGATTATACAAATTTTTTATGCCGGATTGAATTTTGCTTCTAGAAATATTTTAGATTCGGCCGCGGGAGGCACTTTCATGGAAATCACTTTAGGAGATGCTACTAAACTCCTAGATAATATTATGGTTAATTATTCTCAATGGCATACTGAAAGATCTTCTAATAAAAAAGTGCATGCGATAGAAGAAATCAATGTTTTGAGTGGAAAGATGGATGAACTTATGAAATTATTTGCTACTAAGAGTGTTTCTTCTGATCCTAATGATATGCCTTTGTCTACTTTGATTGAGAATAACAATGAATCTATGGATGTGAATTTTGTTGGTAGGAATAATTTTGGTAACAACGCCTATAGAGGGAATTTTAATCCTAGGCCATATCCTAGTAATCCTTCTAATAATTATGGGAATTCCTACAACAACTCTTATGGAAATTATAATAAGATGCCATCTGAATTTGAGAATAGTGTTAAAGAGTTTATTAATTCACAAAAGAATTTTAATGCTTTGCTTGAAGAGAAATTGCTTAAAGTTGATGATTTGGCTAGGAACGTTGATAGAATTTCTCTTGAGGTTGATTCTTTAAAGTTTAGATCTATTCCTCCTAAGCATTATATCAATGAGTCTCTCAAAGCCATGAGAATTTCCATTGATGAGTGCAAGTAAAGAACCGCTAGGATGCGTGCTTCCAAAGATGCCTTTATTAAAGCGTGTTCTTCCAATTACTATGAAAAATAAAGATGAAGATCTAAAAGTTATTGATGTGTCCCCTATTAAATCTTTGCTTTGCAATATGAATCTTGATGAAACTGAATATGATCTTCCTTTACCTAGAAGGTGTTCTAAGAATTCGGAGTATTTAGATCTTTATGATGAAATTGATGAAAGTGGGATTGAAAGAAATAAAAATCTAGATGTTGCTAAACCCACTATATTGGATTTCAAGGAATTTAATTATGAAAGTTGCTCTTTGATTGATTGTATTTCCTTGTTGCAATCCATGCTAAATTCTCCACATGCTTATAGTCAACATAAAGCCTTCACCGAGCATATTGTTGATGCCTTGATGCAATCTTATGAAGAAAAACTTGAGTTGAAAGTTTCTATCCCTAGAAAACTCTATGATGAGTGGGAACCAACTATTAAAATTAAAATTAAAGATCATGAGTTTTATGCTTTGTGTGATTTGGGTGCTAGTGTCTCCACTATTCCCAAGACTTTGTGTGATTTGCTAGATTTCTGTAATTTTGATGATTGCTCTCTAAACTTGCATCTTGCGGATTCTACTATTAAGAAACCTATGGGAAGGATTAATGAAGTTCTTATTGTTGCAAATAGGAATTATGTGCCCGTAGATTTCATTGTTCTTGATATATATTGCAATCCTTCTTGCCCTATTATTCTTGGTAGACCTTTCCTTAGAACGGTTGGTGCGATTATTGATATGAAGGAAGGGAATATTAGATTTCAATTTCCATTAAAAAGGTCATGGAACACTTTCCTAAAAAGAAAATAAAATTTCCATATGAAACTATCATGAGAGCCACTTATGGATTGCCTACCAAAGATGGCAATACCTAGATCTATCCTCGCTTTTATGCCTAGTTAGGGGCGTTAAACGATAGCGCTTGTTGGGAGGCAACCCAATTTTATTTTTATTCCTTGCTTTTTCACCTGTTTAGAAATAAATAAATTATCTAGCCTATGTTTTGGTTGTGTTTTTTGTGTTTAATTAGTGTTTGTGCCAAGTAGAACCGTTGGGAAGACTTGGGGAAAGTCTTGTTGAACTTGCTGTAAAAAAACAGAAACTTTAGCGCTCACGAGAACTGCTGTCATTTTTATTTGAAGAGTGATATTTAGTTAATTATTTTTGCAGATGATTAATAGATAATAATTATGGGAATTCCTACAACAACTCTTATGGAAATTATAATAAGATGCCATCTGAATTTGAGAATAGTGTTAAAGAGTTTATTAATTCACAAAAGAATTTTAATGCTTTGCTTGAAGAGAAATTGCTTAAAGTTGATGATTTGGCTAGGAACGTTGATAGAATTTCTCTTGAGGTTGATTCTTTAAAGTTTAGATCTATTCCTCCTAAGCATTATATCAATGAGTCTCTCAAAGCCATGAGAATTTCCATTGATGAGTGCAAGTAAAGAACCGCTAGGATGCGTGCTTCCAAAGATGCCTTTATTAAAGCGTGTTCTTCCAATTACTATGAAAAATAAAGATGAAGATCTAAAAGTTATTGATGTGTCCCCTATTAAATCTTTGCTTTGCAATATGAATCTTGATGAAACTGAATATGATCTTCCTTTACCTAGAAGGTGTTCTAAGAATTCGGAGTATTTAGATCTTTATGATGAAATTGATGAAAGTGGGATTGAAAGAAATAAAAATCTAGATGTTGCTAAACCCACTATATTGGATTTCAAGGAATTTAATTATGAAAGTTGCTCTTTGATTGATTGTATTTCCTTGTTGCAATCCATGCTAAATTCTCCACATGCTTATAGTCAACATAAAGCCTTCACCGAGCATATTGTTGATGCCTTGATGCAATCTTATGAAGAAAAACTTGAGTTGAAAGTTTCTATCCCTAGAAAACTCTATGATGAGTGGGAACCAACTATTAAAATTAAAATTAAAGATCATGAGTTTTATGCTTTGTGTGATTTGGGTGCTAGTGTCTCCACTATTCCCAAGACTTTGTGTGATTTGCTAGATTTCTGTAATTTTGATGATTGCTCTCTAAACTTGCATCTTGCGGATTCTACTATTAAGAAACCTATGGGAAGGATTAATGAAGTTCTTATTGTTGCAAATAGGAATTATGTGCCCGTAGATTTCATTGTTCTTGATATATATTGCAATCCTTCTTGCCCTATTATTCTTGGTAGACCTTTCCTTAGAACGGTTGGTGCGATTATTGATATGAAGGAAGGGAATATTAGATTTCAATTTCCATTAAAAAGGTCATGGAACACTTTCCTAAAAAGAAAATAAAATTTCCATATGAAACTATCATGAGAGCCACTTATGGATTGCCTACCAAAGATGGCAATACCTAGATCTATCCTCGCTTTTATGCCTAGTTAGGGGCGTTAAACGATAGCGCTTGTTGGGAGGCAACCCAATTTTATTTTTATTCCTTGCTTTTTCACCTGTTTAGAAATAAATAAATTATCTAGCCTATGTTTTGGTTGTGTTTTTTGTGTTTAATTAGTGTTTGTGCCAAGTAGAACCGTTGGGAAGACTTGGGGAAAGTCTTGTTGAACTTGCTGTAAAAAAACAGAAACTTTAGCGCTCACGAGAACTGCTGTCATTTTTATTTGAAGAGTGATATTTAGTTAATTATTTTTGCAGATGATTAATAGATAAATTCCTCACGTCCAGATATTTATTTTAGAATTTTTGGGTTTCCAGATATTACGCTAGCTACAGATTACTACAGACTGTTCTGTTTTTGACAGATTCTGTTTTTTCGTGTGTTGTTTGCTTATTTTGATGAATCTATGGCTAGTAAAATAGTTTATAATCCATAGAGAAGTTGTAATACAGTAGGTTTAACACAAATACAAATAAATAATGAGTTAATTACAGTACATTGAAGTGGTCTTTTGTTTTCTTTCGCTAACGGAGCTCACGAGTTTTCTACTTTAAGTTCTGTGTTGTGAAGTTTTCAAGTTTTGGGTGAATTCTTTTGATGGATTATGGAACAAGGAGTGGCAAGAGCCTAAGCTTGGGGATGCCCATGGCACCCCCAAGATAATCCAAGGACACCAAAAAGTCAAAGCTTTGGGATGCCCCGGAAGGCATCCCCTCTTTCGTCCACTTCCATCGGTAATTTACTTGGAGCTATACTTTTATTCACCAACATGATATGTGTTTTGCTTGGAGCGTCTTGTATTATTTGTGTCTTTTTGTTTTAGTATGCCACAATAATCCTTGCTGTACACACCTTTTGAGAGAGCCATACATGAATTAAAATTTGATAGAATACTCTTTGTGCTTCACTTATATCTTTTGAGCTATGTAGTTTTGCTCTATGTGCTTCACTTATATCTTTTGAGCGTTATAATTTTGCTCTATGTGCTTCACTTAGATCTTTTAGAGAATGGTGGTCGATTTGTTTTAAAGAAACTATTGATCTCTCATGCTTCACTTAAATTATTTTGAGAGTCTCTTAATAGCATGGTAATTTGCTTAATAATAATATGCTTGGTATTCAAGATTTGTGAAACTTTCTTTTGAGTGTGTTGAATACTAAGAAAAGATTGGAGCATGATAATTTTTTTGAGATATTGAGGTGATAATATTAAAGTCATGCTAGTTGAGTAGTTGTGAATTTAAAGAATACTTGTGTTAAAGTTTGTGATTCCCGTAGCATGCACGTATGGTGAACCGTTATGTGATGAAGTCGGAGCATGATTTATTTATTGATTGTCTTCCTTATGAGTGGCGGTCGGGGACGAGCGATGGTCTTTTCCTACCAATCTATCCCCCTAGGAGCATGCGCGTAATACTTTGCTTTGATAACTTCTAGATTTTTGCAATAAGTATATGAGTTCTTTATGACTAATGTTGAGTCCATGGATTATATGCACTCTCACCTTTGCTAGCCTCTCTAATACCGCGCACATTTTGCTAGTATCATACACCCACCATATACCTTACTCAAAACAGCCACCACACCTACCTATCATGGCATTTCCATAGCCATTCTGAGATATATTGCCATGCAACTTTCCACCGTTCCGTTTATCATGACACATTCATCATTGTCATATTGCATATCCCGGTACACCGCCGGAGGCATTCATATAGAGTCATATTTTGTTCTAAGTATCGAGTTGTAATTGTTGAGTTGTAAGAAAAATAAAAGTGTGATGATCATCATTATTAGAGCATTGTCCCAAGTGAGGAAAGAATGATGGAGACTATGATTCCCCCATAAGTCGGGATGAGACTCTGGACGAAAAAAAAAATAAAAGAGGCCAAAGAAGCCCAAATAAAAAAAGAGGCCATAAAAAAAGAGAAAAGGCCCAAATAAAAAAATGAGAGAAAAAGAGAGAAGGGACAATGTTACTATCCTTTTACCACACTTGTGCTTCAAAGTAGCACCATGATCTTCATAGTGGAGAGTATCTCATGTTATCACTTTCATATACTAGTGGGAATCTTTCATTATAGAACTTGGCTTGTATATTCCAATGATGGGATTCCTCAAATTGCCCTAGGTCTTCATGAGCAAGAAAGTTGGATGCACACCCACTTAGTTTCTTTTGAGCTTTCATATACTTATAGCTCTAGTGCATCCATTGCATGGCAATCCCTACTCACTCACATTGATATCTATTGATGGGCATCTCCATAGCCCATTGATACGCCTAGTTGATGTGAGACTATCTTCTCCTTTTTGTCTTCTCCACAACCACCATTCTATTCCACCTATAGTGTTATATCCATGGCTCACGCTCATGTATTGCGTGAAGATTGAAAAAGTTAGAGTATGAAACAATTGCTTGGCTTGTCGTCGGGGTTGTGCATGATTTAAATACTTTGTGTGGTGAAGATAGAGCATAGCCAGACTATATGATTTTGTAGGGATAACTTTCTTTGGCCATGATATTTTGAGAAGACATAATTGCTTTGTTAGTATGCTTGAAGTATTATTATTTTTATGTCAATATAAATTTTGGTCTTGAATCTTTCGAATCTGAATATTCATGTCACAATTAAGAAGATTTGCATTGAAATTATGCCAAGTAGCACTCCGCATCAAAAATTCTCTTTTTATCATTTACCTACTCGAGGAAGAGCAGGAATTAAGCTTGGGGATGCCTGATACGTCTCCAACGTATCTATAATTTTTGATTGCTCCATGCTATATTATCTACTGTTTTGGACTATATTGGGCTTTATTTTCCACTTTTATATTATTTTTGGGACTAACCTATTAACCGGAGGCCCCACCCAGAATTGTTGTTTTTTTTGCCTATTTCAGTGTTTCGAAGAAACGAAATATCAAACGGAGTCCAAACAGAATGAAACCTTCGGGAACATGATTTTCTCACCGAACGTGATCCAGGAGACTTGGACCCTACACCAAGGCATCAGAGAGGCGGTCACGAGGGTGGGGGGCGCCCCTCCTAGGGCGCGCCCCCTGCCTCGTGGGCCCCTCGATGCTCCACCGACGTACTCCTTCCTCCTATATATACCTACGTACCCCCAAACGAACAGATAAGGAGCCAAAAACCTAATTCCACCCCGCAACTTTCTGTATCCACGAGATCCCATCTTGGGGCCTGTTCCGGAGCTCCGCCGGAGAGGGCCGTCATCACGGAGGGCTTCTACATCATCATAGCCTCTCCGATGAAGTGTGAGTAGTTTACCTCAGACCTTCGGGTCCATAGTTAGTAGCTAGATGGCTTCTTCTCTCTTTTTGGATCTCAATACAAAGTTCTCCCCCTCTCTTGTGGAGATCTATTCGATGTAATCTTCTTTTTGCGGTGTGTTTGTTGAGATCGATGAATTGTGGGTTTATGATCAAGTCTATCTATGAATAATATTTGAATCTTCTCTGAATTCTTTTATGTATGATTGGTTATCTTTGCAAGTCTCTTCGAATTATACGTTTGGTTTGGCCAACTAGATTGGTTGTTCTTGCCATGGGAGAAGTGCTTAGCTTTGGGTTCGATCTTGCGGTGTCCTTTCCCAGTGACAGAAGGGGCAGCAATGCACGTATTGCATCGTTGCCATCGAGGATAACAAGATGGGGTTTATTTCATATTGCATGAATTTATCTCTCTACATCATGTCATCTTGCTTAAGGCATTACTCTGTTTTTAACTTAATACTCTAGATGCATGCTGGATAGCGGTCGGTGAGTGGAGTAATAGTAGTAGATGCAGAATCGTTTCGGTCTACTTGTCATGGACGTGATGCCTATATACATGATCATGCCTAGATATTCTCATAACTATGCTCAATTCTGTCAATTGCTCAACAGTAATTTGTTCACCCACCGTAGAATACTTATGCTCTTGAGAGAAGCCACTAGTGAAACCTATGGCCCCCGGGTCTATTCTCATCATATCAATCTCCATCACTTTAATCTTGTTTTGCTTTTTTACTTTGCCTTTACTTTTTACTTTGCATATTTATACCAAAAATACCAAAAATATTATATCTATCAGATCTCACTCTCGTAAGTGACCGTGAAGGGATTGACAACCCCTAATCGCGTTGGTTGCGAGTAGCTATCGTTTTGTGCAGGTACGAGGGACTTGAGCGTGGCCTCCTACTGGATTGATACCTTGGTTCTCAAAAACCGAGGGAAATACTTACGCTACTCTGCTGCATCATCCCTTCCTCTTCGGGGAAAACGAACGCAAGCTCAAGAGGTAGCATCTTGTTCGTTTGAAGTTTCCTTGCGAAGACCTCTATTTTCTTGTGTTTGGAAATGGCTTCTTCTTGAGCTCACGGTACTACCGCGGCCTGCCACGGTACTACCGTGCGTGGAGAGTACGGTACTACCGGCCCAGCGCAGTACTACCGCCTGGGAGAGCGGTACTACCGCTTTGGTGTGGTTCTTCCGCCCAAGCGGTACTACCGCGATGATACATGGTACTACCGCGCTGTCAGAGGCGCGTGGGGATAAGGACGGGAACAGGGGGTTCTAACTCCCCCATACCCATTCGTCAGTTTTCCCCACTTCGTCTCTCTCTCTCTCTCTCTCTCGCTCAAGAACGGGGCCGGAGTCCCGCGCCGGATCTCCGTCTCCGGCTGCTCTCCTTGGATTCCGACCGGTGGGATCGTTCCCCACCACTTCCTCTTGCCATAGACCAAGGTTTTTCCCCAAATCCCTCTCTTTCTAGTTGGTTCTCTTGTCTCTAGGTTTTTGGGGAGATGCTTGTGTTCTTGAGATTTTAGGCCAAGTCTTTGCAAGAGAAGGTTGTAGGAGAGTAGTGTTGCGTAGAAATTATACTTGATATATTGTCCCATGGTAGATTTGATCAACCGTAGTTCCGCCGTGGTTTCGCGTGTTTTCTCAGATTCAAAAGTAGTTTCGGATCTGACACGGTGCGGTACTACCGTGCTTCTGGTGCGGTACTACCACTTGTCCGGTACTACCACCCGTTCGGTGCGGTACTACCGCACGTTCTGTGGCACTAAGGTCTTACTACCGCTCCAAGCCATGGTACTACCGTATCCTCACACGATACTACCGCGACTAGGAGCGGTACTAAAATTTTAGTACCGCACGACCAGACGGCACTACCGTTGTTGTCCCATCTTCCTCGTGGCAGTTATCCCGTATGCTTTCTACCTGTTTCCCTTGCTTTGTCGTGGTATTTGCATTGATTCTTCTCGCTCTTTGTGTGTGATTTCTCTTGTGTCTTAGGTGGTGGCTCTCGCCATTCCAATCCCAGTCATGACACTGGCTCCAAGCGACTGCGCAATCCTCAAGATGATGCACCAGAGGGCTCCAGTGCCCCCAAGCGCAATGTCAAGACCACTGCCAGCAAGCAAAAGGAACCTGCTAAGGGCATGGATGAGATTCCCCTCACTGAGTACATCGAACGTCGGAAGATCAACCCTTATGTGAATGCTTGTGCTATCCTTAGAGGCACTAAGTTGTTTTGGACCAAGCAGCAGGCTCTCATTTATCTGGATGTAATCAAAAACAAGCAAAACACCTACGTGGATGTCAAGTGGATAGACATGAATCACATGAGGAAGGACAAGTTTCGTGACTACTTTGGAGAAGCTCTGGATTTGGTGGAGCAGTTCGGTATTGAACATGTGATCTCTTTCCACCTTGACTATGATCCTGAGCTTATCTGTCAGTTCTTTACCTCAGTTCACTTTCACCCCGGGGATGAGCGGAGGATGACCTGGATGACCAATGGCCGTCAGTTGTCTGCTACCTGGAAGGAGTTCATGGATCTGCTCCACGTTCATGATGACGGGCTCCACACACCTGTTGGTGTTCGCCCCCATGCCAATTCTGAGTCTGCTAACAAGAACAAGCTTCAGTCGTTCTATGTTGAGAAAGTGCTTCCCAGTGGCAAGTCGACTTGGGTGCTGAACTCTTTTCTGGATATCATGCATCGCATCTTCCGCAACACTCTGTTCCCTCGCATTGGCGACAAGGACAAGGTTCATTCCTATCTGGTGGACATGATGCTCCTGTGCGCGGAGGCACGTACGTCTCAGACTCAACCACTTGATGTCTCACACATCATGTGGTGTGAGCTTCGGTTTGCGGTGTACACCCGCAAGGTACCTATCTATGGACCATACCTGTTTCTGTTGATCTCCACGACTTGGGAGAAGATGTACCCTTGTGATGAGTTCCTTGCTCCAGACTGGATTCGGCATGAGTCCATCAGTCTCCGCGTCAAGCCCAACTGGGCCAACACTACTAGTCGTGCTGAGGCGTCTGCTGCTAGGAGGGTTGTTGGTGAGGAGGAGGCTGGTGCAGAGGATGTTGCTGAGGACCGTGCTGCTAGGTCTTCCCAACCTTCCTCTGAGCCGTCGTGGGCCAAGAAGTTGAAGGACAAGATGAAGACTCTTTTCTGCATGCAAGCAAAGGGACAGTACAGGACTCACGTGGCATCCAAGGAGAGTCGTCGCCGCGACAAGAAGGTTATGAGGCTCTTTGGAGAGGATGTCTCTGGCGGTTCTGAGGATGCCATCACGCCAGAGGCTGCATGGATGGCGAAGCAAGGTTTCAAGTGGACTAGTTCTGAGGAGGACATCGAGGAGACCGTCCCCGCCGTCGAGTCTGGCGAGGAGCATGAGGAGCATTGGGATGATTTCTCTGTCTGAGCCACCCCTTGTGTGTAGGTGTCCTCTCTGCCTTTTTGGCGTCTCGATGCCAAAGGGGGAGAGAGTGTAGGGATTTGCGTGCTTGCGAGTCGTGTCGTGTTTGGTGTTTGCTTTGTCGTTTGGACCTCATTTGCTTTGGTTTAGTTTGCGCCTTTGAGACTTATCCTTCATATGGTGTAAGACATATGCACTCTATTCTATCCTAGTGAGCTTATGATTGTGCTACTTATGTTATGCTCGTATTTGCTATCTTGTCTAGTGTTAGCCTTACTTTTGGAAGATATGCCTTGTCTCTATAATATAGGGGGAGCTTTGATCTTAGTATGTGTGCCGTGCAGTCCAAAGCACCCATCTAGTTTGCACACATCTAGGGGGAGCCCGTCTATATTCTAGGGAGGAGGGGTTTGCGTTTGCTTAACCTTATTTCCTCTGTGCAAATCACGTATTGTCATCAATCCACCAAAAATGGGGAGATTGTAAGGGCATATTTATCCCTAAGGTGTTTTGGTGATTGATGACAATGCTTTTGCGGACTAATCGTATGCCTTGAGTTTCCCAGGCGTTTCGTTGCTAGGCACAAGACATTTTGGTGCCCCTCGAAGACTGTTGAAGAAGGCGTTTTTTCTACGTTTCTTTTTGGTGGATTTGAGTCATTGGAAAGTCGTACTATTAAGAGGGGGTCCGCGTCGGAAAGGTTTGGTGGAATCATCACGTACACGTTTTATTCCTTGTTCCCTCCTTTCCCCTGCTGAAAGTGCAACTATCCCTAGGTGGTTTTAGTAATTCATAACAACATATAGCTCATTGAGCTAATGCTATTCCAAGATGATTATTTCAGGAAAGCTCAATGATTGGCATGGCATGGATGTGAAAGTGGAACCCTCAAAATGCTAAGGACAAAGGATTGGCTCAAGCTCAAAAGCTCAAGACTCTTCATTTTATATTTTAGTGATCCAAGATCACATTGAGTCTTTAGGAAAAGCCAATACTATTAAGGAGGGATGAGGTGTTGCTTAATGAGCCTCTTGCTTCATGTGCTTAGTGATATGCTCCAAAACCCTCAACTACTTTCCCATATCCACATATGACCTAAACCCTAAGCCAAACTCGGTCCTACCGATTCTTCCTATCCGGCGCCACCGAGTTTCACTTGTCATTAGCCACTGCCAAACCCTAGCAATTCGGTTCTACCGATAAGGATCTCGGTCTCACCGAGATGGGGTTGCAAACTCTCTGTTTCCCTTTCGTAACTTTTCGGTCTTACCGAAAGAGCGAATCGGTCCCACCGAGATTGCAATGTAAACTCAGTGTTTCCCCTTTGTAACTTTTCGGTCTCACCGAGTTCCACTCGGTCTCACCGAAAGAGCAAATCGGTCCCACCGAGTTTGCCTGACCAACTCTCTGGTTAGCTAATTACCAAATTCGGTCTCACCGAGTTTGTGTAATCGGTCTCACCGAGATTACGTTATGCCCAAACCCTAACCATATCGGTCCTACCGAGCTGCATGTCAGTCCCACCAAAAATCACTAACGGTCACTAGGTTTACATTTTCGGTCCGACCGAGCTTATTGATTCGGTCCCACCGAGATTGGAAAACTGTGTAACGGTTGGATTTTGTGTGGAGGCTATATATACCCCTCCACCTCCTTCTCATTTCATGAGAGAGCTATCAGAACAGACACACCATTCCAACTCATATGTTCTGAGAGAGAACCACCTACTCATGTGTTGAGACCAAGACATTCCATTCCTACCATATGAATCTTGATCTCTAGCCTTCCCAAGTTGCTTTCCACTCAAACCTTCTTTCCACCAAATCCAAATCCTATGAGAGAGAGTTGAGTGTTGGGGATACTATCATTTGAAGCACAAGAGCAAGGAGTTCATTACCTACACACCGTTTGTTACTTCTTGGAGAGTGGTATCTCCTAGATTGGCTAGGTGTCACTTGGGAGCCTCCGACAAGATTGTGGAGTTGAACCAAGGAGTTTGTAAGGGCAAGGAGATCGCCTAGTTCATGAAGATCTACCGCTAGTGAGGCAAGTCCTGTGTGGGCGATGGCCATGGTGGGATAGACAAGGTTGCTTCTTCGTGGACCCTTCGTGGGTGGAGCCCTGTGTGGACTCGCGCAACCGTTACCCTTGGGTGGAGCCCTGTGTGGACTCGCGCAACCGTTACCCTTCGTGGGTTGAAGTCTCCATCAACGTGGATGTAGGATAGCACCACCTATCCCAACCACGGGAAAAACATCCGTGTCTCCAATTGCGTTTGAATTCTCCAAACCCTTCCCTTTACATTCTTGCAAGTTGCATGCTTTACTTTCCGCTGCCTATATACTCTTTGCATGCTTGCTTGAATTATGTGATGATTGCTTGACTTGTCCCAAAATAGCTAAAATCTGCCAAGAACTAAAATTGGGAAAAGGTTAAGTTTTTATTTGGTCAAGTAGTCTAATCACCCCCCCTCTAGACATACTTTCGATCCTACAAGTGGTATCAGAGCTTTGGTCTCCATTTGCTTGATCTCCATAGCTTTTGGTGATCATAGCCTTGGTTTCACAACCTAGGAGAGTATGGCGTCTAGCGAGGGAAATTATCACCGTAGAGGTCCTTACTTTGATGGTACTAATTTTGCTAGTTGGAAGCATAAAATGAAAATGCATATTCTTGGACATAACCCCGCTGTTTGGGCTATTGTGTGTGTTGGTTTGCAAGGTGACTTCTTTGATGGGAGAGAACCGAACCGTGAAGCTACCGCGGATGAGTTGAAGATGTTGCAATACAATGCTCAAGCTTGTGATATTCTCTTCAACGGATTGTGCCCCGAAGAATTCAACAAAATCAGCCGCCTTGAGAATGTAAAGGAAATTTGGGACACTTTGATTGATATGCACGAAGGTACCGACTCTGTCAAGGAATCCAAGTTGGATGTGCTTCAAAGCCAACTTGACAAGTTCAAGATGAAGGATGGTGAAGGTGTCGCCAAAATGTACTCTAGGCTTGCTCTCATCACAAATGAGATTGCCGGCTTAGGAAGTGAAGAGATGACCAATAGATTCATCATCAAGAAGATTCTAAGAGCCTTGGATGGAAAATATGATACCGTGTGCACATTGATCCAAATGATGCCCAATTACAAAGATCTCAAGCCAACGGAGGTGATTGGAAGAATTGTTGCTCATGAGATGTCACTTAAGGATAAAGAGGAACTTCACAACAAATCAAGTGGTGCCTATAAAGCCTCATGTGAAGCCCCTACATCATCAAGTGAGAAACAAGACTTCAATGAAGAATTGAGCTTAATGGTGAAGAACTTCAACAAGTTCTACAAGAGTAGAAGCAAAGATAGAAGCTCCAAGTCAAGGTCCTACAATGACAAAAGATCTTCTAGTCGAGAGCGAAACTGTTACAATTGTGGAAGACCCGGACACTATTCCAATGAGTGTACGGCTCCCTACAAGAGAAGAGAAGATTCTCCAAAAAGAAGAAGCAAAGGATCACCACCAAGAGATAGAAGGAGTAGAGATGATCGTTATGAACAAAGATACTCACGGAGAAGCAAGGATTCGGAAAGGAAGGAAAAATTATCAAGGAGCTACACAAGACAAAGACATCAAGCTCATGTTGGTGAATGGGTATCCGGCTCCGACTCCGACAGCCACTCTGAGAGAAGTTATCACTCCGACTCCGAAGATACTCAAGATGAAGGTGTTGCCGGTCTAGCACTTGTGTCAACCAACTCCTACGACATATTTGACTCACCAAATGAAGGAATTGGAAGATGCTTCATGGCCAAAGGTCCTAAGGTAACACACCCCGAGTATGTTGATTTCAATAGTGATGAAGATGACTTGTTAGGTGATGATTTGCTTGTTGACAACTCTAGTGATGAATACTATGATGAAATGTCAATTAAACATGCTAATCAAGATAAAACGAATGACAATGATAAGGAGAAAATTGAGGCCCTAACTACAGAGCTAAACACTCTTAAGTTAGCTCATGAAACCATCTTCGAAGATCATCGAGAACTTTTAAGAGCTCATGAGAAATTACGCTTTGAAAAGCTCAATCTTGAGCAAGAGCATGAGTTCTTAAAAGCAATCAATGATGATCTCCGCAAGAAAAGTTCTTCTTACATTGCCAAGCATTTACTCTTATCCACTTACATGCCTCAAGTCAAGTCTAACAAGAAAGATTCTTCCTCTAGTAGTAACAATGATCATGCTAAATCAAATATTGTTACTTCTAGTAGCTCTCTTGATTTCACTAATGATTCTCTTAGCCAAGTTACACTTGAGCAAGAAAATAGTTTATTGAAGGGAATTATAGAGAAAGGAGTGTACAAAAGCCTTGCCGGGAGTAAGCAATTCGAGGAAATTGTGCGCAAACAAGGAATGCACCGGAAGAATCAAGGTGTTGGTTTTGAGCGAAAGTTCAATGCCAATGGAGTTGAGTGGGAAGAAGATCAATACCCCAAGACAAAGTTTGTCCCTCAACAAGAGAAGTATACTTCTTTCAAGGGGACACAAGCTCAAGATGATCTTCCACCACAAGACTACAAGCAAAAAGGCAAGGACAAGCTTCAAGAGGAAATTGATGCATTTGAAGAAGCTCCAAAGACATTAGTCAAGTGGATTCCCAAGACTACTTCAAGCTCCACTTCATCAAGTACGACTACAACTCCAAGGATTCCCATCAAGATGATGTGGATCCAAAAGAAGAAGAACTAGAGAGTTCTTGAGGGTGACTCCGCCAACATACTTCACTCTTATCATTTTGGCAAGAACAAGTGCAATCAACTTCCACATCTTGCACTAGTTCAAGGAGTCACAAACCCTCTTGTTGGTAAGACAAGGGACAAGGGAACCTAAAAGTTTTCATGGACATCATCTTTTGTGTGCATCACTCTATGTCTATGGATATCCTTGTTTGTTCCTTGTGGGACTAACCCATGTAGGTATTGAAAGTGCAATTCACTCAAATGGATAGCTCCAAGAGATCTACATCAACATTGAGCATCCACATCTTCAATATATACATGAAGTCATCATCGACAAATCCCAAGGTTAGTTCATTTCTCTTAGGGGGGATATCACATCTAGGGGGAGCTTTACTCTAAGACTTGAGCTAAAGCAACTCTAAAGATGTGAACACAACAATGCTTTATGTAAAAGTGGTAACCCCACTTGAGCTTAAACGATGAGTATGACCTATGATCAAGTGATCTCACTTGACTCCTAAGTCAATATACTCATATATAGATGACCTAGTCATCGCAAATTGCTTGATAGATGCTAGAATTGGTTGTGCATGCCTTGTCACATATTTCATTTGCCATCTTATTGTGTGAGCATGCTGGTTGCATATTTTACTCATTCGAGGACATCCACTTGTTGTTTTGATTGTTTGGTTTTATCTTCTTTTGCCAAGTGGATGGACAAGAATGCCTAAGAACCTCCTCTAGCTATCTATACTTTTCTCGTCTCAAACTCTATTCATGCTGCATCACAAAATTTGATCAAGTCAGATTCGAACCACTCTGTGTGAGGAGCGCTCGGAGTCCCCGATTCGTCATAGACTTAAACTTCCAAAACCTCTTTATGATTCTCGGTCTGACCGACACTCCACTTTCGGTCCTACCGAGATCATTAAGTTGATCTAGGCTTTCGATCTTGGTGCAACCGATTTGAACCTTTCGGTCACACCGAGTTTCAGTAACTGCACGCAGTTATGAATCTCGGTGCCACCGAGTCGTTCCACTCGGTCACACCGACAGGGTCGGGCTATATATAGTCACGGGCAAAATCCGAACCCCTTCGCCCGCGCGATAGCCTGCTCTGCCCTCGTGGTCTCCGGATCGTCTTCTCGCCGCCAGTCGCCTCCAGTCGCTGGTCTCTGTCGCCGTCAACGGGAATTCTGCCCCGTCGTTGCCGCCGTAGCAAGTCCCCGCCGAACTAGGGTATGGACTTGATCTTTGTGCTATTCCTCAATCTGATTCCTAGCACATTGTGATCATATTGATTCTAGCCACGTTTGATAAACTTCTATCCAGTCAAAACGCCCGTAGATTAGGTTTGATTCGAAAATTCTAGGTTTAGGTTTCCGCCGAAACCATCTCGGACCCACCGAGTTGAAAAACTCGGTCCCACCGATTTGGCTTATGCCATTGCACAAGTGAGACTCGGTCTGACCGAGAATTACTTATCGGTGTGACCGATTTTGGAACTCTGTGAAACCCTAGCAGTCTCGGTGCCACCGAACTGTGACTCGGTCCTACCGAGTTCACTAGTTTAGGTTCCAAAACAGCTTCGGTATCACCGAGTTTGAAAATCGGTAGATCCGAGATGATTTCAGTAGGAAACT
The DNA here is from genome assembly GCF_056163025.1 of Triticum urartu. Classification (NCBI taxonomy): domain Eukaryota; kingdom Viridiplantae; phylum Streptophyta; class Magnoliopsida; order Poales; family Poaceae; genus Triticum; species Triticum urartu. The sequence continues at coordinate 553,789,940 of NC_141875.1, read as the reverse complement.
AAAACTAAGTTTTTGGATCATTCTTTTTGCAAAAATCTCTGCATTTTGTGATGCTCATCCTTTCTACCTCATCTATAATCTGTTCACAGGGTCAGCAGTCAGAGCTTGCAGCATGTCAGACCAGAGTGATAGCCAGAATCTGTCAGAACAGCAAGTGGTGATGAGTGAGGGCACTAGTCCCTCCAGCTCTTCTGATGAAGGCAGCAGGAGCACTCCTAGCAACTTGCCAAAAGCTGCCACGAGACAGAGAAAGAAGAGGGCTTCTGATTCCGAAGATGAAGACTATGTGGCAGAGGAAGAGGCCACTTCCAAGAGAGTTGAGCCAGCTCAAGGCACTAAGCCAGGCCTGAAAATCAAAAGGCCAGCAGGCAGGCAGCCCATGTCAAAGGCCAGAATGTCAACTGAGAAGCCCATAGAGCCAGTTGCAGCTGAGAGCAAGAAAAGAAAGGAAAGGGTGAAGAAGACTGTGGCTAGAGTGCTTGGCAAAGCTTCCATCATGGAAGAGGAAGAAGAAGAAGAAGAAGAAGAAGAAGAAGAAGAAGAAGAAGTAGCTGCACCAGCACCCAAGGCACCCAAGGTAATGGGAGATGCCATAAAATCAGGGGGAGCTGCTTCCAAGGCCAAGCCAGCTCCAAAGCCAAAGCCAAAGAGGAACACAAGAAGCATTCCTGCAGCTGAAAAGAACAAGGCCCCAGTGCCTGAGACTGTTGCTGAAGAAGAGGAAGAGAATGTCCTAAGGAAGCTAAAGCCAAGATCCCAGACCACAACGATGCTCATCCTATGGCTGAGGACATGAAGCTCAGGAGAGATTCAGGGCTAAGAAAGTGGAGAGAAGCAGACCCATATGCTTCAAGGAGAAGGACTGTCGTGGACTACAGGTTTCACACCAAGGAGCAGCAGGATTTTTATGAGACAGTGTTGCTAGATAAGAAGCCCATTGTCTGTGATATGCGATGGGTTGATTGGACATACATCAAGGACAATGAGGAGCACTATCCTGGAGTGCAAGACAGCTTCATAGCTTGTGGAGTAGCTGACTTTGTTGGGAAGAAGCTCACAAAGTGGAATGAGGAACTCATCATGCAGTTCTACTCCACAGCTCACTTTTATCTAGATGGGAGGATAACATGGATGTCTAAGGGTACAAGGTACCAATCCACAGTTGCTGAGTGGGCACAGATCATTAATGCCCCAGAGGAGCAAGATGATGACTTGGATATCTATGCCAAGAAGAAGATGGACCACAACTCAATGTCAAATATGTACAAGGAGATCCCAAATGAAGCACTTGATACCTTCAAGTTTGGCTCAGTACATTACCTTTTGTCAGGGCTCCCGACGATCAATTGGATACTAAGGCACACCTTACTGCCCAAGTCTGGAGATCACAAGATGATCAGAGGTCATGCTATCAACATGCTACATGTGTTTGATGTGCCTCAGAAGTTCAAGGTGATGAGCCTCATAGTGGAAACAATCAAGAGGACTGCAGCAGACCAGAAGAGGAGCTGCGGATATGCCCCTCAGATTCAGGAGCTCATCAACTCCAAGATGGGCACGGGCATATATTTATTGGACAAGGAACATTTGCCCATCCGTCCAGATTTTGAGAACAATGAAGTTGTGATGACTGAGAACGAGCCATCGTCTGCACAAGCTTACGCAAAGAAGGAGAAGGCGAGGAAGGAGAAAGCTGCCAAGATGCCAACTCAAGAGGAGGCATCTGAGTATTTCTTGAAGACTAAACAAGAGCAGCTTGGTTACTTGATTGCATCCACGCTGAGGATTGAGCAAAGTCTGGCCACCCTCACTCAAAATCAGCAGAGCCTAGAGAGAATCATGGAACAGAAGTTCTATGACCTGGATGTCAAAGTAACGGAAGTTCAGTCTGAAGTGGAGCAGCTCCAGGAGGACATGCATGAGAGGAGAGGCAGGACTACTACTCATGCCTTTGCCAGAGTGCCAAGAAGTCCGAGGTCGTCTTTCGTGCCAGTTGCTGACACAAGAGCCACCACCTCAGCACCAGCCACAGCCTCAGTTCCACCAGCTCCAGCATCTACTTCAGCTCCAACTCCAGCGTCTACTTCAGCATCTATCGAAGCCTTCGTCCTTGGAGTGATCCGGACTCCACCACCACCTAAAGATCAAGCCTGAGCGTCGATCTAGTGCTATGCATTTTCTAGGAACTTTTTGGTAACTTGTTGCCAAAGGGGGAGAAGATGTATAGATCATAGGCTTCGAGAGAGAGAGTGTTGCTTTTCTCTCTTGCTTTATTTGGTGTTTTCTTTTGAACTTGTTTGCTTTTGAGTGCTTGAGATACTACGTCATTATTTGTGAGACATTGATGATCATGTGTTTGATCATAAGCTACACTTAATGCTTGCTTAATGCTATTATCTTATCTATCTTATGTGATCATTCATTATTCCTGGTGATGAGTGCATGTATTTCATTCTTATCATTTTAAGCGCTCCACCAAGATGTATGTGACATGGAAGAGTAACCCATGACTCTAACTCTTTGTGCATTTGTAGTCCAAAGCAAATTTTAAATATGCACAAATTTAGGGGGAGCTCTTACTTATCACATACTTCTCAAAGCGACGATATATTTCATGCTTATTATCATTTGTCGAAGCTTTGATCTATATGTTGTCATCAATTACCAAAAAGGGGGAGATTGAAAGTGCAAATATCCCTAGGTGGTTTTGGTAATTCATAACAACATATAGCTCATTGAGCTAATGCTATTCCAAGATGATTATTTCAGGAAAGCTCAATGATTGGCATGGCATGGATGTGAAAGTGGAACCCTCAAAATGCTAAGGACAAAGGATTGGCTCAAGCTCAAAATCTCAAGACTCTTCATTTTATATTTTAGTGATCCAAGATCACATTGAGTCTTTAGGAAAAGCCAATACTATTAAGGAGGGATGAGGTGTTGCTTAATGAGCCTCTTGCTTCATGTGCTTAGTGATATGCTCCAAAACCCTCAACTACTTTCCCATATCCACATATGACCTAAACCCTAAGCCAAACTCGGTCCTACCGATTCTTCATATCCGGCGCCACCGAGTTTCACTTGTCATTAGCCACTGCCAAACCCTAGCAATTCGGTTCTACCGATAAGGATCTCGGTCTCACCGAGATGGGGTTGCAAACTCTCTGTTTCCCTTTCGTAACTTTTCGGTCTTACCGAAAGAGCGAATCGGTCCCACCGAGATTGCAATGTAAACTCAGTGTTTCCCCTTTGTAACTTTTCGGTCTCACCGAGTTCCACTCGGTCTCACCGAAAGAGCAAATCGGTCCCACCGAGTTTGCCTGACCAACTCTTTGGTTAGCTAATTACCAAATTCGGTCTCACCGAGTTTGTGTAATCAGTCTCACCAAGATTACGTTATGCCCAAACCCTAACCATATCGGTCCTACCGAGCTGCATGTCAGTCCCACCAAAAATCACTAACGGTCACTAGGTTTACATTTTCGGTCCGACCGAGCTTATTGATTCGGTCCCACCGAGATTGGAAAACTGTGTAACGGTTGGATTTTGTGTGGAGGCTATATATACCCCTCCACCTCCTTCTCATTTCGTGAGAGAGCTATCAGAACACACACACCATTCCAACTCATATGTTCTGAGAGAGAACCACCTACTCATGTGTTGAGACCAAGACATTCCATTCCTACCATATGAATCTTGATCTCTAGCCTTCCCAAGTTGCTTTCCACTCAAACCTTCTTTCCACCAAATCCAAATCCTATGAGAGAGAGTTGAGTGTTGGGGAGACTATCATTTGAAGCACAAGAGCAAGGAGTTCATTACCTACACACCGTTTGTTACTTCTTGGAGAGTGGTGTCTCCTAGATTGGCTAGGTGTCACTTGGGAGCCTCCGACAAGATTGTGGAGTTGAACCAAGGAGTTTGTAAGGGCAAGGAGATCGCTTACTTCGTGAAGATCTACCGCTAGTGAGGCAAGTCCTGTGTGGGCGATGGCCATGGTGGGATATACAAGGTTGCTTCTTCGTGGACCCTTTGTGGGTGGTTGCTTCTTCGTGGACCCTTCGTGGGTGGAGCCCTGTGTGGACTCGCGCAACCGTTACCCTTGGGTGGAGCCCTATGTGGACTCGCGCAACCGTTACCCTTCGTGGGTTGAAGTCTCCATCAACGTGGATGTAGGATAGCACCGCCTATCCCAACCACGGGAAAAACATCCGTGTCTCCAATTGCGTTTGAATTCTCCAAACCCTTCCCTTTACATTCTTGCAAGTTGCATGCTTTACTTTCCGCTGCCAATATACTCTTTGCATGCTTGCTTGAATTATGTGATGATTGCTTGACTTGTCCCAAAATAGCTAAAATCTGCCAAGAACTAAAATTGGGAAAAGGTTAAGTTTTTATTTGGTCAAGTAGTCTAATCACCCCCCCCCCTCTAGACATACTTTCGATCCTACACCTGCATTTTGGAGCATCCTCTGTTGATCCTCTTTACCTTGTCCTGGCTGCTGTTGATGGGCTTGCGGTAGTACTGCTTCTTGTTGAGCGGTAGTACCGCAGGCACCCGCGCTAGTACCGTACTTCGGCCCGGTAGTACCGCAAGTGCCCACGGTAGTACCGCTTATCTGGAGCCATAGTATCGTGGCCCCCAGGACAAGTACCGTTCCTTCGTGGTAGTAGGGGCGGATGTAATTTTTTACATCCGCGCCACTGTGGTAGTACCGCATCCCGTGCGCGGTAGTACCGTGCGCGGCCTAGCTCAGCTGCCAGGCGGTAGTACCGCTCCTCTGCGGTAGTACTGTGTCGGATTTTTGCTTCGTCCGTTTACCAGCGGAAGTAGGCACGGATGGTTTTTTATCCACGTTCTTCCCAGGCTAGGGGTTTCCTGCCTTGCGGTATGTGACGCCCCCGATTCAATCGTACACTAATCATACACGCAAACGTGTACGATCAAGATCAGGGACTCACGGGAAGATATCACAACACAACTCTACAAATAAAATAACTCATACAAGCATCATATTACAAGCCAGGGGCCTCGAGGGCTCGAATACAAGAGCTCGATCATAGACGAGTCAGCGGAAGCAACAATATCTGAGTACAGACATAAGTTAAACAAGTTTGCCTTAAGAAGGCTAGCACAAACTGGGATACAGATCGAAAGAGGCGTAGGCCTCCTACCTGGGATCCTCCTAAACTACTCCTGGTCGTCGTCAGCAGGCTGCACATAGTAGTAGGCACCTCCCGAGTAGTAGTAGTCGTCGTCGTCGGTGGCGTCGGGCTCCTGGACTCCAACGTCTGGTCGCACCAATCGGTTAGAAGGGAAAGGGAGAAAAGAGGGAGAAAGCAACCATGAGTACTCATCCAAAGTACTCGCAAGCAAGGAGCTACACTACATATGTATGCATTGGTATCAACTGGAATAAGGCTATCATATGTGGACTGAACTGCAGAATGCCGAAATAAGAGGGGGATAGCTAGTCCTTTCGAAGACTACGCTTCTGGTAACCTCCATCTTGCAGCATGTAGAAGAGAGTAGATGGTTAGTTCACCAAGTAGCATCGCATAGCATAATCCTAACCGATGATCCTCCCCTCGTTGCCCTGTGAGAGAGCGATCACCGGTTGTATCTGGCACTTGGAAGGGTGTGTTTTATTAAGTATCTGGTTCTAGTTGTCATAAGGTCAAGGTACAACTTCGGGTCGTCCTTTTACCGAGGGACACGGCTATTCGAATAGATTAACTTCCCTGCAGGGGTGCACCACATTACCCAACACGCTCGATCCCATTTGGCCGGACACACTTTCCTGGGTCATGCCCGGCCTCGGAAGATCAACACGTCGCAGCCCTACCTAGACCAACAGAGAGGTCAGCACGCCGGTCTAAACCTAAGCGCCCAGGGGTCTGGTCCCATCGCCCTTAGCACACCTGCACGTTGCGTGGGCGGCCGGAAGCAGACCTAGCCTAGTAGGCGTTCCAGTCCAATCCGGCGCGCGCCGCTCAGTTGCTGACGTCACGAAGGCTTCGGCTGATACCACGACGTCGAGTGCCCATAACTGTCCCCGCGTAGATGGTTAGTGCGTATAGGCCAGTAGCCAGACTCAGATCAAATACCAAGATCTCATTAAACGTGTTATTTTGAAATAACCGCGAATGCCGACCAGGGCCAGGCCCACCTCTGTCCTAAGTGGTCTCAACCTACCCTGTCGCTTCGCCACAAAGATCCACTCAGAGGGCCGTCGGGACAAACGTCCTTTCGGACCCAATCCGTGAATCACTCGCAGGTACTCCTACGAGCCGACCCGTCATTAGTCACCACAAGTATCATATATAAAGTATATAGTATATACCCGTGATCACCTCCCGAGTGATCACGGCCCGATAGTATAGCATGGCAGACGGACAAGAATGAAAGGCCACTGATGATAAACTAGCATCCTATACTAAGCATTAGGATTGCAGGTAAAGGTAGCAACAGTTGTAGCAACAATGATAGGCTATGCATCAGGATAGGATTAACGGGAAGCAGTAACATGCTACACTACTCTAATGCAAGCAGTATAGAGAGTAGAGTAGGCGATATCTGGTGATCAAGGGGGGGCTTGCCTGGTTGCTCTGGCAAGAAGGGGTCGTCAACACCGTAGTCGATCGAGGCAGCAGCGATGTCCGTCTCGTAGTTTACCGGAGAGAAGAGGGGGAAGAAACAATGAATACAGAGCAAACAAAGCATGACGGTGCATGACAAGACAATAAGCGGTGCTAGGTGTGCCCTAACGCAGTGCTCGGTGATATAGACGAAGAGGGATAACATCCGGGAAAGTATCCCCGATGTTTCGCGTTTTCGAGCAGATGAAACGGAGGGGGAAAGTTGCGTGTTTGCTATGCTAGGTACGTGTGGCAGACGAACGGGCTGTGTATTCGGATTCGTCTCGTCGTTCTGAGCAACTTTCATGTACAAAACATTTTCATCCGAGTTACGGTTTATTTTATATTATTTTTCAAAGTTTTAATAATATTCTGGAATTATTATTTATTCGAAATTAAATAGCTAAATGCTAGGTGCACCCAGCTCTGCGTACACAAAAGTGTACCGAAGGCTGACAGGTGGGCCATGGGGTCCCTGTTGACCAGTCAATGTTTGACTGGTCAACAGGGGGTGGGGCACCCCTATCATTGACTGCTACATTAACTAACTAGTTAATTTAGTCTAACTAGGTTATTAGGCTGATGGATTTTAATTAGTTTAATTAAACCTAATTAATTAAGTTAATTAATTAATATATTTTTATTTATCTATTTATTTTTAGTCTGTTCTTCTTTTTTTACGTTCTGGGGAGGGGCCCCCGTGTCATTGGCCCATAGGCCAACCGGGGCGGGTGCGGGCGATGTGACCCTGCGGGCGCCCGAACCCGGCAGGGCTCCGAAGCAGGTGAAGGCCGGTGGCCTGGGGCCGGCGGTGAGGGGTGAAGCGAGGGGGTGGCGCGACCAGTGCGGGGCCGAGCCAGCGGCAGGGGCAGCGTGCGGGGGCGCGGAAGGCGAGCAGGGGGCGAGGCGACGGCGGTGACGGCAGCGCGCAGCACGGCGGAGCAGGGGAGGAGTGGCAGCGGCGGCGGCGTGCGGCACGGCACAGGCGCGCTCGGGGGCGTGCCAGGGAGCGGGAGGCAGCGCGAGCAGCAGTTGGGCGAGGCCATGCGCGAGTGCGGGCGTGCGCGCGCGAGGCGTGTGCGGGGCGAGCGCGCGCGTGAGCGGGACGACGCGCACATCGACCGTCGAGCATGGTGGTTCGGTGGCCGCGAGCGGCAAAGAGGGGGGGCGACGCAAAGAGCGGGTGTCATGCGGGGCGCCGGTCCAGGCGTAGCGCGGGGAGGAGGTCGCGGCCACGAGCGCGTGTGCATGCAGAGAGTGGCGACCGCGACGACGGGGACGGGGGGAGAGGGAGAGGCCGGGGGCCTCACCGACGTTGCAGACACGAGGGTCGGCGAGGCTCGATGGAGCCTTTGGGGAGGAGGACGGGGACGACGGCAACATAGAAGAGGAGATCCGGCGAGGGAGCGGTCCGGGGGCGACGGGGTCGAGCAGCGGGCGTCGCGGTTCGATGCAGCGTCGTGGTCCGGCGGTGTAGGGGACGGCTTCGGGCGACAGTGAGGTTCAGCGAGCGGCGAGCGCTGGGCGCTGGAGTAGTTGCGCCCCGATCCAGATCAGGGGGGAGAGGAGACGAACGTGGGGGGGTGGGGCGATGGGATTGCGGTCGATCCCGATCCAGATCGTGAGGGGGGAGTGGGGAACGTGGGAGTGTCGCTAGGGTTCGGGTTGGGGGAGGGGGTTAAGCAGGGGGCTCGGGTGGGCCGTTTTGGTAGGGCCGGCCGGTAGGGTGGGATGGGCCAAGGCCCATGGGGAGCCGGGGGCTTTCTTTTCTGTTTTCATTTAGTTTCCTTTTATTTTAATTTTAGCAAAATACCAAAATGACACCTAATTTGCTGTTACCAAATATGCCACTGCCACACTAATTCTTATCCCTAAATATAATAGTTTAACTATTTTATAATTTATAAAAGGCATTCATTTAATTGTTTTGCTAAAGTTTTATCTACTATCGTGCATTTAAATATTGTATTTAAATATGGGTTCTTCACCATAACTACCTATGCAATATTTGTCACAACCCGAACATTTTAGTTTTAACATTTGAAAACTTTTGTTGTTTGCCTTAAATTCAAATTTGAATTTGAATCGGTTTTGGAACTAACGCGAGATTAACAATAGTAACCGTGGTGACGTGGCATCATTAACGTGGGATTACTGTAGCCTAATTATTCGGGCGTCACACGGTAGTATCGCAAGGGGGAGCGGTAGTACCGCGCCCGTGGCAGTACCGTCCTCAGCCCTTGTGCTACAGATCTGCCCTAGTTGCTGCTGCTGCGGTAGTACCGCGGGTCCTCACGGTAGTACCGCGTGGCCTTGCGGTAGTATCGCTTGTCAGCAAGCGGAAGTACCGCGTGGCCCTGCGGTAGTACCGCTGGTCTGGGGCGGTAGTACCGCTGGTCGCGGGCTGGTAGGTGGATAACGGTTGGATTTTTGTCCTAAGCTATAAAAGGGGTGTCTTCTTCCTCTAGTTGGCTATCTCTTCCAACCCTAAGCTCCATTGTTGCTCCAAGCTCCATTTTCGCCCGATCTCACTCCCTGGCCAATCAAACTTGTTGATTTGCTCGGGAGTGGTTGAGAAGGCCCCGATCTACACTTCCACCAAGAGAAATTTGATTCCCCCACTAATCCCTTGCGGATCTTGTTACTCTTGGGTGTTTGAGCACCCTAGACGGTTGAGGTCACCGCGGAGCCATAGTCTATTGTGGTGAAGCTTCGTGGTGTCGTTGGGAGCCTCCAATTGAGTTGTGGAGATTGCCCCAACCTTGTTTGTAAATGTTTGGTTGCCGCCTCCAAGGGCACCAATAGTGGAATCACGGCATCTCGCATTGTGTGAGGGCGTGAGGAGAATACGGTGCCCCTAGTGGCTTCTTGGGGAGCATTGTGCCTCCACACTGCTCCAACGAAGACGTACTTCCCCTCAAAGGGAAGGAACTTCGGTAACACATCCTCGTCTCCACCGGCTCCACTCTTGGTTATCTCGTGCCTTTACTTGTGCAAGCTTATTTGTGATATATCTCTTGCTTGCTTGTGTTCCTATCTTTGTTGCATCATATAGGTTGCTCACCTAGTTGCATATCTAGACAACCTACTTTGATGCAAAATTTAAATTGTTAAAGAAAAGCAAAAAATTGTTAGTTGCCTATTCACCCCCCCTCCAGTCAACCATATCGATCCTTTCACCCCCTCCCTAGCTTCTCCCAGAATCGCCACTCCATATGTTTTTTACAATCTTAGCTAATTAGACCTTAACTAGATAGGGTTGTAAAAAAATATGGAGTGGCGATTCTGGGAGAAGCTGGGGAGGGGGGCGATTATGGGAGAATCGCTGAAAAGAACTGGCCATGAATCTCCGACATTGATGGCGCTCTGGGCCCCCTTGCGACCGTGGAGTACAACGACCTATGACGCAGCATCCAACAAGTCTTCCTCTCAACAATCCCAGATAGTCTAACTTAACTTGGCGTTGGTCCGCGAAGGGAACCTTCTCTACGAGCTCCTATTATACAGTGTCATTCTGGTAGCTCATCTGGCGTAGCTGGGCGCCGAATGTCAAATTCTTCTTCTGGCTTGCATCGCAGAATCGTTGTTGGACTACCGGTCGCTTGGCGCAAAGTGGTTTGCAACACACGCCTATCTATGGGATGTGCTCCCGGGAGGATGAGACACTGCACCACATTTTCCAGATGCATCTTCTCTCGAATCACCTGGCACGAGGTGCTCTCTTGGTACCCGGCTTCTGATTCTACCACCGGATGGCACGACCACCTTCTTCTCTTGGTTGTGTTCTAGCACCATGGTGGCTCCCACCTGATACGGAAGGGTTTTGCATCACTCACAATCATTACGCCTGGGCCATCTGGAAGCATAGGAATGCAATCTTTGAGGGTATGCAACCTTCAAACGACCAGCTGCTTACCACAATAAAGACCGACGCTAAGAGATGGGCGTGGGCGGGCGCCAAGGGATTAGATAGGATCATTCCCGTAGCCTGACCTCTCTGCATCGGGGATGAGCAACCCCCTCTCTTCGGCTCATTGGTAACCCATGTATGCATCTTGGGATTACTCCACTTGTATTCTACCCCTTTCTATCAATGGAATGACACGCCTCCACGGGTATTCGAGAAACAAAAAAATCTAGCCCTGGCAACTACCCAAGTTTTTGCCTCATCCATAATCGCCGCTGCCGCGCGTGTGGGTAGAGATGCCTTGTTGCGGAAGACCCAAGCATTCTTTTCGTTCCAGATCTCCCAGCATATGAACATATGCAAAGAGTTAAACGCCTTCCTATAGAATTAGCCCAGTTGTCCCTCGCTCAAGTTCCACCATTGTTTGATCGTGTGCATGTCGATCCAAGAAGGTGTCGTCGATTGCTAGTCCAACCGTTCGTAAATCAAGTTCCAAACCACGATAGTGAAGCGACATTTGAACATAAGGTCAGCGACCGTTTCCGCTCCTCTCTTGCAAAGTTGGCAAAGGCCGCAGTTTGACCAACCTCTGCAAAGCAACCTGTCAGCCCTCCAGATTTTATCTTAAAGGATTAGCCAGGAAAAGAATTTAATCTTAAGAGGTGCCCAAATCTTCCAAACCATCCTAGGCATCTCAAACTTGATCAATCCGGCAAACTGCTTCTTGTATGCGGTGGGGGCGGAGTACACTAGTAGAAAACAGGGCTTTGGTCACAACTCAATGTACACATTAGTCCCGGTTGCATTACAAACCGGGACTAATGTGAGCATTAGTCCCGGTTCGAGCGGCTAGGGCATCGAGAAGGCATTAGTCCCGGTTCAAATGGGACCTTTAGTCCCGGTTTGAGACAAGAACCAAGACTAAAGGGTGTGATACCCTTTAGTCCCGGTTCTTGTCTCAAACCGGGACTAAAGACCTTTAGTCCGGTTTGAGACACGAACCGGGACTAAAGGGGTTCATGTCTCAAACTCTACCCCCCCCCTCCGGCCCCCCTCCGTGTATCACCATTTTAATTTTGAAAAAAACAAAAGAAAATGAGAAAATCTTCAAAAAATAAAATTCTTCGAGATGTAGTTATATTACTACATCTACTAGTTAGGAAAATTTAAAAACTTAAATTTGGACATGTTTTGCAAAAAACTGTTATGAGAAAGTAAAACGGCTACAACTTTTGCATACGATGTCACAAAAAAGTATGATATATCAAAATGTTCAGCACGAAAATCCGGTTCCAATTTCGACGGCCATAGGCCATTTTGCAAATTTCTAGAATCCTCAAATTCTGAAAGGAAAAAGTTATCCTCAAATTTTAGTTTTTTTTGAATTTTTGGTCAAACTCTGGTCAAACTACTTATTCAAGAAATATCAGTGTTACTAATTAATTATTGTTTTTTAGAATAATAGTTTCAAACTCAAACGGTTCTTCATGCTCAAGTTCAACTCCTAAGGGTTAATAGGATTGACTGCTTACTATTGTTAGGAAAACAACAAGTGCAGACTTGGAAACGAGGGGGAACAGAACTCGAAAGTTAAGCGTGCTCGGGTTAGAGTAGCGAGAGGATGGGTGAGGGGTGATTAGAGATTAAATTGTCAAAAAATTCAGAAATGTGAAAATCGAAAAAAATTCAATTTTTTCCAAAAAAAAGTCAAAAAAAATTCAAAAAATTTCCTTTAGTCCTGGTTGGTGTTATCAACCGGGACTAAAGGTGGAGCTCCAGACAGAGGCCACGTGGAGCCCCTTTAGTCCCGGTTCATAAGCGAACCGGGACTAAAGGTTTAGCGCTTTAGTCCCGACCCTTTAGTCCCAATTTCAGAACCGGGACTAAAGGCCTATTTGAAACCGGGACTAAAGGTCCATTTTCTACTAGTGGTAGCATCCATCGGTTGTGAACTTCCACCGAATGCCATCTTTGGAACGATATTATTCGAACATTTACTGCATTGGGGTGTCGAATAGGGCATTTGCCTCCTAATTTTCTTTAGTGCATTGTTGGTATGTTCCATCTGACCATCTCTATTTTTGCAAGCTTTCGACTTCTCATCTCACAACTAAATTTATTTAATTACAAATCCATTTTTTGTATCGCAGTTCCTTCTAGGCTGATTGTATGTCTTTCTGTTGGCAAAAAATGAACAAGTGAGAGATGCTTTTGACCGTGCTGGAAGAAATTGCACGGTCACATCTAGTGATATATGGTATGCATGGTTGGCTATGTATCTTTTGTTGTCATCTACCAACTTTATTTGTTCTATGAAGCGGATATTGAATATTAGCTCACTTTAAATGAAATTTTGTGCGACTATTATGATTATATTTTCACTTCATTATTAAAGCGGATTTGTGAATCCGAAGCTTGGTGGTATATTACATGTTGTGCATTCGAATACTCGATTTGATTTCTAAATTATACGCTTAGACTTAATTCGCCTAGGCTCTACAAAAGTTCTGGCTCCGCCACTGCTTTGTGTCTGGGACAAGCTGAATTCCAATGGACTTGCGCATGAAAGGGCAAAAAAAATTGCTGGATGAGGGTAACCAAGAGGACGCCTTGCAGAATGATGTGTCAGACCCAATCATTATTATTCAACACCTTGGCGACGCAACTATTGGTGCGTTTGGAGAGGGCGAAGATGCCGGGAGCGTTGTCGTTGTGCACATGACTTTCCACCAGCCCATCCATGTTGTTCTGTTTTTAGATTCAGATCCTGCAACTGGGGCTGCAATGCCAAAAGTTGCACATATGCTTCTTGGGATAGAGGAGGATGATAGTTGTCATTAAGATCATTTTTTCGCAAGAACTTGCCCAGAGAGGAATTAGCGGAGTTCGTAAAGTAGCAACACAATTCAATACTGCATAGAGTCGCAAAAAAAAAAACTGCATCAACTTGGTCCATATATGCACCCTGGGGGTTTAATTTTCTTTGTCAGGACTACCTTGAAATGCTGAAAGAGACACATCGTCCAAAGCTGCACGGGTCATGTTTGCCCCTGAATTACGCCAGAACAGTGCTTGCCGAAGAAGCGGCCCTCTTAAATTGATTAAGTTTGGGGATTAAGCAGCCTCTACAGTCTACAGTTACATATTGCTCACGATCAAAGGTGAAGACCTTCGAGTTCCAAGGTGAGGTTGTCGGAGCTTCCTTGGAAATACTTTAACATTTTGGCCAGAGGTCAATCAGGTTGCACTTTTGAAACAGTCGGGTATCTTGCTTGTGCATACCTCAGCTATATATCCTGCAGGATTAAGGTGTAGTAATAAACGCAGGGCATGTTTGAACTGATCCAGATCACGAATCTTGGATTCCCAGTTCGCAATTACCCGTTCATACGCATAGGACCACGACCGTTGTCCTGCCAATCGAAACATCTTCTATCTCGCTCGTCAAAGAGATTCTGTCAGCGCGTAGTTCATACAGACATCACGCAGGCGTGCAGGTTTTCTCGGTGTTTTGCAGGGAATGATGACCCGAGCAGATCTGAAGATGCATAGCATCGGAAGATGCATGCTGCACTCGTTGGACAAAGTAAAATCTGACAAGTAAAGCTTGCTCATCAACTCAGTAAACTTTTTCTTGAAAGAAAGCTTATCCAGCAGTATATATTTACCACGACACGTCACCACACATGGTAAATTTCTAAGCAGGGACATCTTATCCTTTCAGCTTTTTGAAGCTTCTGATCCATTCAGCCTAGAATTTTACTGACCTCATCTATACTATCTGATCCGCGGTTTAAGCACGGCAGTCGTCGGCAATACCTTATTACACGAAAGCTCGCGGGAGTGGCAGCTCGATAGATTCGCCTCCGAGCCCATTCACACACCAGGCCGCGGCCCAAGACCAGCTGAAGCAGCAACCTGCCCCAAGAGCTACGCAGCCGCGTGTTTCGCCAAAAACAAAACAAAAACGCGGCTCGTCGCGTGCCCCGAGCGAGACCAGGCAATTCACTCTCGTGTTTCCCGAAATTTGCTCGCCTTGTGTCCTAAAAAAAACAATTTATTCGATTATCCACAAAAAAGTACTAATTTAGTGGCGTGCCTACGCAGCCGCACCGGGAGTCTACGACACTGTCGCCCGGCTTCTAGCTCCAGGAGCCCTGCCGGCGGAGGATGTCAGGATGAGATCCTCTGACCGGGTTCATGACCGGCACGCCACGTCGGACCCGGACTTCGCCTCCCTCTCCCGTGCCTCTGACATCACGGGCTAGACGACCAACGCCTAATCCGCGCGTGCGGAGAATGACCCAGCGCCTCCAACTATAAATACACACAGCAGCCTATCTTCGTCACATTGCATCTTGTCTATCCGTTCATCTCGATTTCTTGCCTGCGAGCGATCAGAAAAAGTTGAACGAGCTAGAGCTCGCTAGCGGCGGTCCGGCAGCCAGGAGAGAGGCAGTCGTCAGTCGGGAGGGCTATCTCATCTGATGGGGAACTGCGCGGCGTCGCGGCACGCTGGGGAGTCGTGGGCGGACGACGGCGAGTGGGAGGGGGCGTCGTCCACGTCGGAAGACGACCACCACCACCGCCACCACCACCATGACGCGTCGGAGGAGCACTTGTCGGAGGTGACGATCAGGATCACCAAGAGGCAGCTGCACGAGCTGATGGGGAGGAAGACGCCCGGCGGCCGGGGTAGCAGCACTCGGCAGCTGCTGGCGGATATCATGGACTCCGGGGAGGTGCACCACCATGACGTGCACCGGGAGGAGCACTGGAAGCCCGCGCTACGGAGCATTCCGGAGGCCGTCGAGTCATGACGAGACTTGGTGGTGGCTACGTACGTACTTACGTACGCTGCACTGCCGAGCTCTCTGCGGACAGATTAAAGTTGCCATTTCCCTCCTAGCCTCTTTTCTCTTTTCTCTTTTCTCGTTCCCACGGTGTGTTTCCATGTCCTTGAATGGGAGTACTCCCTTGAATGGTTGTCCATGACCATGCATGTACAAAGATTGGATTTGGATAGTTCGTTCAATTTCTAGGGAAATACGTATAAAAAATAGTCACTGATATACATAGGATGTAGGTGTAGGGAAATAACTGTGAATACCCTATTTCGCATGCCATTTTTTTCTATTATTTTTGTTTCATACTACTATGAGGGAGTGGTGTTTGACGGTGGAGAATGAAACTACTCACCTGCCTGATCTTTTCGTTTAAAAACGGTTTCCTCCGAACTCCGAAGGATGTCAATGGGTAGAGTTGTATGGATGCAATAATTCCATACTCATATCTATGTTTCTCACGGGCACAAAATCTTACTCATAGTCTACATAAAATCTTGCCTGGGCCCATACCGAATGGGTATCCGTGCCAATCGATACCCAATGGGAAGATCGACATAACAATGAAGGGCGGTGGATAGTTGCTAGCTCCATGTGAGATGTAAACGCCAACAAGAGGTGCTAGGGTTGGCAAATTGGTGATCGGGAGGAGGATGAGGGCGGGGGATTGTTGAGGAAGTGCTAACTAGCGGGGGTTGAAGTGGATACAGTCTGGCCGTCTAGAACTTTGGAGTTTATATGCTAGGTATTTTAGCGTTTATATGAGTCACATGCAAGACTACTCTGTAGGGTTCGGGTTTGCCCCTGGACACAAATTTGTGCCTATGTCGTACCCACAACTAGTTGGGGGTTCGGGTAAGAGCAAATTGTTTCTCGACAACCTTGAAATGATCCCATTTTTTTAAATGTTCAAGGATTTGAATTTTTTCACAGATTTTCAAGAGAAGTCCAGTAAAAAAATTGTAAAAAAAGTTTGAGAAATTGAAATAAATTCACAAAATGGAGAAAAATTTCATGAAATAGATATTTGTAAAATTTTGAAAAGTTCATGCATTTGATAAAAAAAAGTAAAAACAAAAATAAAAAGGTAAAAAAGATAAATAAAAAATCCTAGAATAAAACAAATCAAAACCCGGTTTTAAAAAACACGAACAAACCTTGAGGGTTGGAGTCCGAATCTCCCGTAGCACACATTTTTTGAAGACTAAAAAGAAAGAGAAAAAATGGTGTAGGTGCCTAATAGGGTTTGGATATACCACATACGCCGGTCCGTGTACGAGTAGGAAGTACAGAGGCCAAGAATCAGGAGTGTCCCCTATTTATCTCTTTTCAATAATCCTAGACATACGAGCTTGTTACACGCAGTTTACGGGGCCCTTCATTAAATTTCTTTGCCCCCCCCCCCCCCCCCCCTCCCTGATTTCTCCCCCGGGGCGGCCCGCCTCACTCCCTTCTTTTCAATCCCACTTTACCATGTCAGCATGTAACTAAATTCAGCCTGTAAGTGCCTGTACGTCTAGCATTACTGATCTCTTTTAGTGAGATGTAGGGAAGCCTGGAGTTAAGCTGGACGCTACTACATAGACATCTTCCTTTTTCTTCTCTAACTATTTTAAGTGTTTCTTTTTTCAAGCGAGGCCCAAACGAGTGGGAGGGCACAACCTCATTTTTTTCACATTTTTTATTTCGTCTTTTACTTTCGTTTATGCATCCAAATATTTTAAATAAATATATTAGAAGAACATTTTACATCAAACATTTTAAAAAATTGTTAACCAAACATTTGAAAAATGTTAAATGTGTGAACAAGTGTTTCTAATGTATACAAAAAATATATAATGTGTGTGAAAAAAGTTGGACATGTTTTTATAAATTTAATCCAAGCATTTAAAAAAAGTTACTCCCTCCTTCCATCTATATAGGGCCTAATACGTTTTTCGAGGCTAACTTTGACCAAATGTTAGAGCAATAATATATGACATGCAACTTACAAAAACACATTGTCAAATTCGTATGTGAAAAGAGTTTTCAATGATATAATTTTCACATTATGCATGTTATGTATTATTAATCTTGTCAATAGTCAAAGGATGTCTTAAAAAACGCATTAGGCCCTATATAGATGGAAGGAGGGAGTAAACAAGTATTTCAAAAAATTAATAAAACATTTGAAAAATGTTAAATGTGTATAGAAAATATGCTGACCATCTATTAAAAAATACTAAACGTTAGGTCCATTTATGCACCCTAGCGGATTAATTTTCCATGTGTATCTGGGCGTCTCAGGACTACACCTACGTTGAAATGGTGAAAGAGAGACGTCGTGCAAAGCTGCATGGGTCCATGTTTGCCCCTGAATTACGCGAGAACAGTGCTTATCAAAGAACCAGTCCTCTTAAATTGATTATAAGTTCGGGGATTAAGCAGCCTCTAGAGTCTGTAGTTACATATTGTTGATGATCAAAAGGTCAAGGCCTTCGAATTCAAGGTGAGTTTACCAGAGCTTCCATGGAAATACTTTCAACATTTAGGGCAGGAGTCAATCAGGTTGCACTTTTGGAACAGCCGGGTGTTATGTTTGTACATACCTCAGCTATCCCGCAGGATTAAGGTTTACGTAGTAATAAGCGCTTGGCATGTTTGAACTGGTCCAGATCACGAATCTTGGATTCCTAGAACGTAATGAGCCGTTCATACGCAGAGGGCCACGACCACTGTGAATCTGCAATCAAAACTTCTATCTCGCCCGTCAAAGTGATTCTGTCAGCGCCCAGTTCATACAGACCATCACGTGTGCATGTTTTTTTTAATGATAATACGTGTCTTATTCATATTATAATGATCAAAATATAAATCACGTAAGGACCGACATGACAAAACTGAAAAGATAGCAGAACATCTCTGAGGTTGACACCAACGCCTGTCAGCTGCATCCGGCACCACCACAGTAGCCACCGAAGAAAGAATGACAGATCATTTCTTTACCCGAGCTCGACGCAGCACCATCGCTGATATGCAGCTTTGCGAACCTCCAAGGTGGCTCACCAAAAGTGAAGCCGTTGCCGTTGAACGAATCAGACCGGGGCAACACCCCGGACACGCCATCGAACTCCGGATCTGGCACCCCATCACGACTATGACGCCGAAGGAGGAAACCATACCTGACATCCACGAACCACGAACCCAGAACACATTTCATCTTCCAGATGTCGTCGATGCAAACCACAATCTGCATCCGCTCCTGGACTACCTCCCAAGCTTCGTGCCGACGCTGAATCAAACGGCATCGCAATGGCGGAGCCCGAGGACACAAATCCATCACGAGGATGTCATCGCCGCTACGTCGTCCTTACGTGAATAGACTTATTCCTAAATTCATCCCCAACCATAGAACCGATGGCCTCGTCAAAGAAGAATCCGGAGAATTTTTATTCAGCATTGTCACCATCGCCGCTGAAGCCAAGATGATGAACAATCTAAAAGCCTAGACTATGAAGGAGTAAAAATGATCCACGTGTGTGA
Source organism: Triticum urartu (assembly GCF_056163025.1). Taxonomy (NCBI): domain Eukaryota; kingdom Viridiplantae; phylum Streptophyta; class Magnoliopsida; order Poales; family Poaceae; genus Triticum; species Triticum urartu. The sequence continues at coordinate 553,771,028 of NC_141875.1, read as the reverse complement.
ATCCGGTGATCCCCTCACCACCGACGACTGAGGTCGCCGGTGGAGGAGAGCCGCCGTAGGATGGCACTAGAAGATTGACCTCCTTATGACGGGTAGCTAGGGTTCCAGCCGCCAGGACAAGAGAAAAACGATCTATTGGCCAGTGATTACCTCGTCACCGCATCACGTGTGCACGTTGAATGCCTATTTTGCAGGGAATGATGACCGGAGCAGAGCTGGCATGGTATGTGCCATTCGAAGGTGCATGCTGCACTCGTTGGAGAAAGTAAAATGTGAGAAGTAAAGCTCGTGCATCAGCTCAGTAAAACTTTTTTTTTCTTAAATCGAAGACCCTAGAACAATAGTTCTACGGTAATTTTCATTTAAAATAAAGCAAAGTTATGTAAAAAAAAGAAAATAAACAATAGGACCATCTAATCAATACCAGCTCTAGGTATATCCATGAATAATTAAGCTAGGTTGTCTGTAATCCAGCCCTTGAAAGCCTCTCTGTGTTTTTCTTTGGTCCTCACAACTATCATCTTAAGGTCATTTTTGAGTAAACTTCTCCAAGCTTGCAGAGATAGAGGTTGAGCTTTGAAAATCTTGGAGTTCCTCTGCATCCAAATATGCCAGCAGCCCATGGTGATTATGCTCATTGCAAATTGCTTGGGTAGGTGAGTTAGCAGAAAGGTGATCTATTTAGTATGTATTTACTACGACACGTCACCGCGCATGGTAAATATCGTCTAAGCAAGGGCATCTTATCCTTTCAGCTTTTCTAAGCTTCTGGCTAATCCATTCATCCTAGACTTGTACTGACTTAAGTATCTATAGAAATAGCCGCGGATGAAGCACGGCAGTAGGCACACAGGAAACACCTTCTCGCACGAAAGCTCGCAGGAGTGGCCCCCTGAAGCCGCTCGAGATTCGCTCCCTAGCCCATTCACACACCAGGCCGCGGCCCAAGACCAGCTCAAGCAGCAACCAGCCAGCCAGCCGACCCGCGTGTTTCGCCAAAAACAAAACAAAAACGCGGCTTGCCGCGTGCCCCGAGCGAGACCAGGCAATTCACTCTCGTGTTTCCCTGACAATAGGAAATTTGCTCGCCTTGCACGGGACGGAGGGAGTAATACAGTGGCGTGCCTACACAGCAGCACCGGGAGCCTACGACACCTTCGCCCAGCTTCTAGCTCCAGGACTGCCGGCCAGCGGGCGATGGATGTCAGGATGAGATCCTCTGACCAGGTTCATGACTGGCACGCCACGTCGGACCCGGACTTCGCCTCCTCCCGTCCCTCTGACATCACGGGCTAGACAACCAACGCCTAATCAGCGCGTGCGGAGAATGACCCAGCGCCTCCAACTATAAATACACACAGCTGCCCATCGTAGATACATGGCATCTTATTTATCCATCCATCTCCATTTCTTGCCTGCGAGAGGGATCAGAAAAAGTTGAACGAGCTAGAGCTCGCTAGCGGCGGACCGGCAGCCAGGCCCACGAGAAAGGCACTCGTCAGTCGGGAAGGTTATCTGATGGGGAACTGCGCGGCGTCGCGGCACGCCGGTGAGTCGTGGGCGGACGACGGCGAGTGGGAGGAGGCGTCGTCCACGTACGAGGACGGCGACCACCACCACCATCACCATGACGCGTCGGAGGAGCACCTGTCGGAGGTGACGATCAGGATCACCAGGAGGCAGCTGCACGAGCTGATGGAGAGGAAGACGCCCGGCGGCCGGGGTAGCAGCACCCGGCAGCTGCTGGCGGACATCATGGACTCCGGGGAGGTGCACCACCATGACGTGCACCGGGAGGAGCACTGGAGGCCCACGCTGCAGAGCATTCCGGAGGCCGTCGAGTCGTGACGAGACTTGGTGGTGGCTACGTACGTACTTACTTACGTATGCTGCCCCTGCCGGGCTGTGTGTGCGAAACCAGTGGCGGAGCTTGGGCCAAAATTCTGGAGGGGCAATGGGCTTAGGGGGAGCTAAATTATGAGGCTTGGCATTATTTTCCTGTACTTATGGCCTAAATACCTAGGGGTAGTGACAGATTTCTTCATGGGCTGGGGGGCGGTGGCCCAGGTTGCACTCCATGAAGCTCCGCCACTGTGCGAAACAGATTAAAGTTGCCATTTCCCTCCTAGCCTCTTTTCCCTTTTCTCGTTCCCACGGTGTGTTTCCATGTCCTTGAATGGTTGTCCATGATCATGCATTTACAAATATTGGATTTGGATAGTTCGTTCAATTTGTCACTGATGTAGTAGTACATAAGATATATGTCTAGGGAAATACGTAACAAATTGTCACTGATGACCCTCAAAAAAAAATTGTCACTGATGTACATAGGGTGTAGGTGTAGGGAAATAACTGTGAATACCCTATTTCGCATGCCATTTTTTTGTGAATCATCATTTTCTGTTATTTTTGCTTCATACAGTCAGATGTGAAGCGAGTGGTGTTCTTTTGTGTGGAAAAGATCCAGATATGTTGTAAAAGTTCATAGGAAGTACAAAACACCTCAAGCATAATAAAAATTACATCGAGATCCCTATACCACCAAACGATCACTACCGCCGCCAGAACGAGCCGGTGACGTGCTGCTGCCATCGCTCCCCTACCGAAGCCGGCTTGACCTTGTTGATGAAAACTGGGAAGTCTTCGTGCACATGCCCTGAAGGACTAACGTCATGTAGCCATAGTTTTTTCGTTGAACCCTTCAATAGATCTAATGCACCTAACACTAAATCTTGCCACCGCGCGTGCACGAGGAGAAACCCTAACCTTGCCATCCCAAGGAGACGTAGGAATCTACGACGGACCTCTGTCAACTATGTCCAGACAGGTGAACTCAAGAAGGATCGAAGCTCGAAAGACAAACTCAAAGAAGAAGCGTTGACATCTGTCCGAGTGCCGCACCCGCGAGGACTAAAAAAACCTGACCTAAACTACTAGTTGGAGCGGAGGCGTCGGGATTCCCCTCCCCGCCTCCAGCCACCGAAGCCTGTAGGGGAGAATTTGCCCTAGCCCTAGAGGGGAAGCAGAGGAAACACTTGGAGAAAAACTTAATTTTCGAGTTGTGTTTGGTTGATGAGTACATTACAGAACTACGATCATGCGATGGAGAATTGAAGTAATCACTTGCTTGATCTTTTTGTTTAAAGGTAGTTTCCTCCAAAGGGTGTCACACTACACCACGGTGGAGCTTTCCACTAGTAGAATAAGGGCCTTTAGTCCCAGTTCATAAGGGCCTTTAGTCCCGGTTCCTGAACCGGGACTAAAGGGTCGTTACTAAAGCCTCCCCCTTTAGTCCCGGTTCTTACACCAACCGGGACTAAAGGCCCTCCACGTGGCCGCTGCCTGGAGGTCGACCTTTAGTCCCGGTTGATAACACCAACCGGGACTAAAGGAAATTTTATGATTTTTTTTAATTTTTCTGAAAAAAATTTGAATCTGTTTTTTTAAATTTTCTCGATTTTCAAATTTCTGAATTATTTTAACCTCTAATCTCTAATCACCCCTCATCATTCCAAATCATCTAACTTTCCGGACGGTCACCCATCCTCTCACTACTCCAGCCTGAGCACGCTTAACTTCCGGGCTCTATTCCCCTCGTTTCCAAGTCTGCACTTGTTGTTTTCCTGATAATAGTAAGATATCAATCGTATTAACCCTCAGGAGTTTAGCTTGAGCATGAAGTCACACGTTTCACTGTTTGAGTTTGAAACTATTATTCTAAAAAACAATAATTATTTAGTAACACTAATATTTCTTGAATAAGTGGTTTGACCATAGTTTGACCACAGTTTGACCATAGTTTGACTAGATTTGACAAAAATTCAAAAAAATTGAAATAATTATTTAGTAAGACTAATATTCTTGAATAATTATTTAGTAACACTACTACTTTTTGAATAAGTAGTTTGACCATAGTTTGACCAGATTTAACCAAAATTCAAAAAAACCTGAAATTTGAGCATATCTTTTTTCTTTTTGGAATTTGAGGATTCTAAAAATTTGCAAACAGGTCATAGGCGGTCAAAATCGGATGCAGATTTTTGTTCTGAACATTTTGATATATTATACGTTTTTTTCCGACATCATATGCAAAAGTTACAGCCGTTTTACATTTTCCCTATACTTATTGCAAAACATGTCCAAATTTATGTTTTTAAATTTTCCTAACTAGTAGATGTAGTAACATAACTACATCTCAAAGGATTTTAATTTTGAAGTTTTTACCATTTTCTTTTGGGTTTTACAAAACTGAAAAGGCGATCCAGGGGGGGTAGAGTTTGAATGGGACCTTTAGTACCGGTTTGAGACACGAACCGGTACTAAAGGGCATTGCACCCTTTAGTACGGTTCGTGTCCCAAACCGGGACTAAAGGTCTAATCTTTAGTCCCGGTTTGAGATACGAACCGGGACTAAAGGGCATCACACCCTTTAGTCCCGGTTCGTGTCTCAAACCGGGACTAAAGGGCTCATTTGAACCGGGACTAATGCCTTTAGCGCACGAACCGGGACCAATTCTCACATTAGTCCCGGTTCGTGAATGAACCGGGACTAATGGGCTTATTTGGTCCGAACGAAAGCCATGTTTTCTACTAGTGTTCGTGACACATCAATCTGTAGAACATAATATGGGTGCAATAATTCTGTACTCAAATTTATGTTTATAAAATCTTACCAATAGCCTACCCATCAGACATAATCATGTTTGCATCCATACAATATGTATCCATGCCTGAGGGATACCCACCGAGAAGATTGGCATAAAAATGAAGGACGATGGAGTAGTTGCTAGCTCCATGTGTGATGTAGACAACAAGAGGTTACTAAGGATGGGAAATTTGTGATCCGGAGGGGGGGGGGGGTGAGGGTTGGGTATTGCTGAGGAGTGCTAGCTAGTGGGGGATGGAGGCAGACGCGGTGGCACAGTTTGATTGCAGTTTCTTAACTAAAACCTTAACGATATTTCACGTTGCAAAAGGTTGTTTATTGAGAAAGAACCAATGTATTTTGGGCGCCAATATCTGGCGGACGTCAATTGAGACGCCACGTAATAAGTTTTGTAAAAGAACATAAAATATTCCTATGACAAAATTATTTAGGACAAAAAATAATCATTTACCACTTGCACAATGATGCTCTAGACAAATCTGTTCTCTAAAAAACACACCAGATTTAGGAATTTGCCACATGTTCAATAATTGCCAAGGTATCTACAATAAAAAAATGCTATGGTAAAAACGACAAATATTTTTTGCTGTGGCACATGCACTAAAAATGACATGGCAATATACTATTTGTTTCAAGAATTGCCTTGATTTAGAAAAAAAAATGTTTAAAGAAACTGCCGTGAGATAAGTATAAAGCTATTTCAAGAATTGCCATGAATTAGAAAAAAAACATAATTCATAAAAATATCGTGTGAACATTATAATATTCCTGAAATGTTTGCCATAAAAAATAAATTTACCAACATATAGATTCAAAAAATTTCCATCCTCTTAATGAAATTGCTATGCTCTTCAAACTAAAATTGCATGTCGTAAATAGACATTCCAATAACATATTTGCATGAACTTGCCATGTGAACATAACAACCTTTTCTAAAACTTTCCATGCTAAAAAAGGTGGTAGGTATGAAAAACAAAAAAATAATCATAAACTTGCCATGTGAACATAAAGAGTTTATGTAAAATTTCTCACGTGAATGTCACAAAAAATTATTGCATGTTTTTTATGAATTAAAAAATATGTAAACTTGCGATGGTAGCCAGAAGTAGAAATTAAATGCCAAGGTCAATGCAATAATTTTTATTTGGTCAATGCAACAAAATTGCCATGAGAGAAATTATTAAAAATATAGTGTAAAACTTAAAAGCGCCTATGGTAAAAACTTCAAAATTTCCTACCTGACTAGTTTGTAGCTAAAAGCAAGTAAATTTTCCATCTAACGAACCTGGCATGTTTTTTTAGAAAATGTTCTGTTATTTCTTTCATGTACTATAACTAAAATTTCAAAATATGGCACAAACTTTTCCAAATTGTTTATAAAACATGGCAAACAATATTGAAATTTGCTATGTTTTGAGGAAACACAAATGTTTCTGAATTTTGCAACTCATTTCTTAAAAATTGCGATGTCACTATAAAAAATGCCATGATTTTGAGAAGTAGTTTAACTTAAATTTGCCATGTACTGATACGTCTCCAACGTATCTATAATTTTTTATTGTTTCATGTTATTTTATTATCAATCTTGGATGTTTTATAATCATTTTATAGTCATTTTATATTATTTTTTGGTACTAACCTATTGACAGGATGCCAAGTGCCAGTTGCTGTTTTTTCCATGTTTTCTACATCGCAGAAAATCAATATCAAATGGAGTCCAGATGCTACGAAACTTTACGGAGATTTTTTATGGACCAGAAGAAAGATGTTAGGCCCTGGTTGCACCTGGGGGAGAGTCCCGATGAGAGAACAACCCACCAGGGTGCACCAGGAGGCCCAGGCGCGCCCTGGTGGGTTGTGCCCCCCGGACCGCCTCTTTGCTCTATAAATACCCCCAAAATACTAGAACCCTAGGGGAGTCGACGAAATATTCATCCAACCGCCGCAGAGTCCAGAACCACAAGATCCAATCTAGAAACCATCACGGAGGGGTTCACCACCTCCATTGGTGCCTCTCCGATGATGCGTGAGTAGTTCTTTGTAGACCTTCGGGTCCGTAGTTAGTAGCTAGATGGCTTCATCTCTCTCCCTTGATTATCAATACAATGGTCTCTTGGAGATCCATATGATGTAACTCTTTTGCGGTGTGTTTGTTGGGATCGATGAACTTTGAGTTTATGATCAGATCTATCTTTTTATATCCATGAAAGTATTTGAGTTTCTTTGATCTCTTTTATGCATGATCTCTTATAGCATCGTATTTCTTCTTCGATATTTGGTTTTGTCTGGCCAATTTGATCTATTTATCTTGCAATGAAAAGAGGTGCCCGGTAGTGGGTTCGATCTTACGGTGCTTGATCCCAGTGACAGAAAGAGAACCGACACGTATGTATCGTTGCTACTAAGGATAAAAAGATGGGATTTATATCTACCGCCATAGATAAACGGATCTCGTCTACATCATGTCATCGTTCTTATTGAATTACTCTGTTTTTCCATTAACTTAATACACTAGATGCATGCTGGATAGCGGTTGATGTGTGGAGTAATAGTAGTAGATGCAGGCAGGAGTCGGTCTACTAATCTTGGACGTGATGCCTATGTAATGATTATTTCCTGGATATGATCATAATTATTTGAGGTTCTATCAATTTCCCAACAGTAATTTGTTTACCCATCGTTTGCTATTTTTCTCGAGAGAAGCCACTAGTGAAACCTACGGCCCCGGGGTCTTCTTTCTCATATATTTGCCTTTGCGATCTACTTTTTATTTGCATTTAGTTTCAGATCTATTAATCCAAAAACCCAAAAATATCTTGCTGCAATTTTTCTCTATTTATTTTATTTGGCGTTCGATCTATCAATCTACTACAAATTTATCTCACGTCTGTTTTCCTATCTTGAGGCGCCGTACCCCGAAAGGGATTGACAACCCCTTTAACACGTCGGGTTGTGAGCGGTTGTTATTTGTGTGCAGGGGCTGTTTACGTTGTGTTGCTTGGTTCTCCTACTGGTTCGATAACCTTGGTTTCATATCTGAGGAAAATACCTACCGCCGTTGTGTTGCATCATCCCTTCCTCTCTAGAAAAATACCGACGTAGCTTCAAGCGACATCATGCTCCTGTACTAAATTTTTTTTTTAGAAAATTATCATGTGTTGTAGATACACATGGCAAAACTTGTATCAAAATTGAGTAACCAATGGCTAGACTTTGAACACCGTTCTCTTTCCACTCTCCCTACTCTCGTCTAAGAAGCCATAAGTATAAAATGGATAGATCTCAAACTAAACAGGCACAAGAAATCCCTAATTGAACTCAAAGATCAATCAATCAGGGTAGTTTTGCTCCAGGGCAGCAACCAAACAAGCCCGTTCTCCCTCTCCTTGGGGCGCCTCCTCCTTCTCCACCACCTATATATACGTGGGGAGGCCTCGCTCTTGAGACACATCAAATCCACGAGTCTCTCCCCCGCATAGGTCCACGCTCTCCCGGTCTAATTGGTCTAAGTGTTTAGCATCCTAATTAGACGGGCTCTAATCTTGGTCAAATTGGTCTAAGAGAATTAGACTCCTAATCAGACAAGAAGCGTCGTTAGGCTTTCTCTCTCTAGTTTTCTCGCGGTTCTTTTTTCTGGACGTCGAAGCTCTATCAGACTACTACTTCGGAATGCGTGCATACCTTAGAGGGGTTGACTACTCCGATTCTCATCTTGGAAAACATTCTCACGGCTGGGAGGTGTAACCTAGCTGCGGGAATCGGCGGGAATCGTTACGCTTCACCGTGTAGCGATCCGACCTCAAACGGTCAAATCTCTGTGTATAAGTGTCATCCCTGGATCGGTAATGCTGACACACACAGTACGTGAAGGATTTATAGCAGAGTTCAATCACACACCTATTACATCGAAAGTCTCAAAGAGAGTACTTATTGCATTAATATGGCTGACGGCCATCTAAAGAAGCTAACAGCGGAAGCTTTGAAAGGTAAATGAGTCCATCAACTCCAACTGCATAGCTGAGTGCATGACAACGACCTAGCACACCTTACTCTTCGTCTGAAAACTCTGCAACATAATACGTTGCAGCATGTATAGGTCAGCTCTTGGAATATGCTGGCAAAATAACACTATAGAGCAATGAACATGTAACAACTATGACTATATGCATATTTGGCCGGTGGAGGCTCTATGGGTTTTTTTGCAGAAAGCTAGTTTTTCCCTACACCAAAGAAATATATTTTATTTAACTACAAAGTTTGTTGAAAACATTGAGAAGGTTCCTCCAACTCAATGCCAAATTAAAATAATCATCAACCCAACAATTTAATTAAAAAGAGTAATGAGATCAAATCAATAATTCAAGTACCAGATACTCAAGATGTCCATAACCGGGGACACGACTAACCATGATTAGTTTATACACTCTGCAGAGGTTTGCGCACTTTTCCCCACAAGACTCAATCTCCTCCGTTGGATTTCTCGCACTACATGGTGTTTGAGAAACGGATGACCGAGACACAGTCTTTTAGAGGCATTAACTCTTTACTCTAGGCAGATAGTACCACCTACATCCCCTACATCTGTTAGCCTACCACCGAAAGAGGTCACACAACATACTCAAGTATGCTAGAGCCCATAATGGCTTGTGGCTGCACATGGAAGTTTCCAGCATGAATAATCTTATGATCCCTTTGACCCTGGGTAGCAAATCGTAGGATGATCACACGGGTACTCCGGGATATCCGAGGACAACACTGGATTGCTCCAGGTGCCCAAACAACCACTGGGTGCTCCAGGGTGCCTCAACCAATCCACCCAGATGTGTATTAAAGTAGCCACCTTAAGTTTAACCATTAAGTAAAACTCTCACATCTATCATTGATCACTCAAACCAAACCACGTCTACGAGCATATCATAGCAGTATAATCATAACGTAGAAGTAACTCCCAGGGTTTGAAAATAAAGGCAATAGGTACTACCTCATCACTACTTCCCAGTACCCACAAGAATTCAAGTCCTAACCATGCAGTGTTTGAGGATTGAACTAATGCATTAAAACTGGGTAATAAGGGGTATGATCAAAGTGTTACTTGCCTTGCTGACGATCTGAAAACCCTAGTGACTCATAGTAGAGCACGCTTCGCACTTCGGAAACTCTATCGTGAACAAACAATAGCATCCATAAGCAATCAAGCATAAGATGCAAGGGTAAAACTTAGATGAAAAGATCCAAACTGAAAGTTCAACTGAAGGGCTTCGATTTGCAAAAAGAATCAATCAAATCGGAGCTACGAAACTCAAACTACGATCAAAAGAAGTTTGAATTCAAATCTGCTTGAAACCAAATTTTAAATTGTCAAAACCATGTTCAAGTTGATTATATGGAAATAGGGGAACATGATGAGATTTTGGCGTTGGTTTCACTGGATTTGGACAAGCGAGCAAAAAGTTGCGAGGGTTTGAAGATCAGGGACTGATTTGTGATAAAAGAAATCGCGGATAGGTCCCTATATGAAAAATAAAAGAAAACAAAAACCCTAACGAACGAACGTTCGCTATGAAACCCTAATGAACGAAAATGTTCGCTACTGAGTACTAACGGATGAACGTCCCCAAATTAAAGCCGAACGTAAAAACTGAGAAAAACCCTAACCCTAAAAAAATAAACCGATCTAAACCGAAGAACTGAAAAAAACGAAACGAACCGGCGACCGGCTGTTTTATACCGGTTCACGACGACAGCGGCGAGGCAGCGGCTCCGGCAGCGCGGGGCGGGGTGGCGGCGGCGAGGGGCGGCGGCGGCGTGGGGCGGTGCGAGGCGAGGTGAGAGAGAGGGGGCGGGGTCCGACTCTTATAAAGGGCGAGGGGTGGCACCTGCCTTGAGGAAGGGGGCACCAGGGCGGAGTCCGGCTCGGACTCGAGCTCCGGCGGCGGCGCAGACTCCTCGCGCGGGAGGAAGACGGCGCGCAGGCGGGCCGGCCTGCTCGGCTGGGCCTTCGGCCCAGTCGGGCGGGAAGAAGATTTTTTTAAATAAAATTTCGCCCGAAGAAAAATCCTAATAAAATATATTTAAAAATCTAAAAATACCAGAAAAAATTTCACTATCTAAACCTATTATTTAGAATAAAGCGAACATTTTTCTGACCTAAAAATGCAATTTTCAAAAATGCATAGTTTTTCTAAATTCAAATAAAATAGCAAATAAAACCAAATAAAATTTTAATTTGATTTTAAATTTTCTTCTCCAATATTCCTTTCTTTTGAAGAAGTCATATTATCTTCTTTCTTTTTATTTTTAATATGGGAAATAATTGGAGAGGAAAATATAAAAATCAAATTGATCCCGTTTTCAAATTTGAGAAAATTAAAATATGAAAAATTATGGAATTCCCAACTCTCTCCTTGGGTCCTTGAGTTGCTTAAGATTTCTACGATCCCAACCAAATATGCAAATAAAATATGATATGCATATGATGACCTATGTATAACATCCAAATTGAAAATTGGGATGTTACAAACCTACCCCCTTAAGATGAGTCTCGCCCTCGAGATTCGGGTTGGCTAGAAAATAGGTGTGGGTGGTCTTTCCGTAGGTATTCTCACAGGTGGCTTCATCCTCGGTATGGTGGCTCCAATAAACTTTGCAAAACTTGATAACCTTGCTGCGTGTAACTCGGTTGGCAAACTCGGGTATTTTGACGGGTTTCTCCTCGTAGGTTAGGTCACTGTTCAACTGAATGGCTTCCAGGGGCACTGTATCTCTTAGAGGAATATTGGCCATCTAAGCATGGCACTTCTTCAACTGGGAAACGTGAAACACATCATGAGCTCCTGACAATCCTTCGGGTAACTCCAACTTGTAGGCAACCTCTCCCATACGTTCCAGAACTCGGTATGGTCCTACAAATCTCGGGGCTAACTTTCCTTTAACTCTAAATCTTTTAACTCCTCGCAATGATGACACATGAAGATATGCTCTGTCTCCAACTTCATAGACTACCTCCTTGCGTTTAGTATCGGCATAACTCTTCTGCCTGGACTGACCTACTGATAATCCGCAAGTGCGGGGAATCATCGTAGCAATTTCCAAAGGTGTAAGTGATAAGTATGGAGTGTCGAACCCACAAGGAGCTAAAGGTAAGATCAGTGTTCTCTTAAGCCCTATCTGCCACTGATACGACTCTACGTACACTGAACGTTTGCTTCCAACTAGAAACGAGAAATAAAACTATGTTGTGGGTATGAAGTGGATAATTTTGTATGATATCGGAGCGCTAAAATATAAAAGTAGGTGTTGTTATCATAAAGTTAGAATATATTGCTAAATATTATAGATAGCGAGTGTGGAATAATGGTGGATCGGTGTGTGGAATTGTCCTAGGCAATCGTTAACAAGACCGGTAATCACTATTGCAGTTTCATATGAGGGAGAGGCATAAGCTAACATACTTTCTCTACTTGGATCATATGCACTTATGATTGGAACTCTAGCAAGCATCTGCAACTACTAAAGATCATGAAGGTAAAACCCAACCATAGCATGAAAGCATCAAGTCCTCTTTATTCCCATACGCAACAACCTCCTTACTCGGATTTGTGTTTCAGTCACTCACCAACCCACTATAAGCGAATCATGAACGTATTGCAACACCCTACAGCGGGAATCCCTCACGCTTGCGACACGGAGGGCACCATAGGACAGCACCAAAGTAAAACATACAACTCATACCAATCTAGATCATCAATCAACCCAAATACAAAATATATCTACTCAAGACATCATAGGATGGCAACACATCATTGGATCATAATATGTGGCATAAAGCACCATGTTCAAGTAGGGATTACAGCGGGGTACGGGAGAGTGGACCGCGTAAAAGAGATGAGGATGGTGATGATGATGGTGATGTTGATGAAGACGATCACTGTGACGATGATTCCCCTCTCAATGGCACTCCGGTGCCACCGAGAGAGAGGAGGAGAGGTTCTCCCCCTTGTGCTTCCTCTTCCATGGCCTCCCCCTAGATGGGGAGAGGTTCTCCCTCTGGTCCTTGGCCTTCATGGTGATGATGCCCCCTCTGGGATCCTCCTCCATGCCCTCCGGTGATGATGGCCCCCTCCGGCACGGTGCCGGAGAGGGTCTAGATTGATTTTCGTGGCTACGGAGGCTTCTGGCGGCGGAACTCCCGATCTAGGTTTTTTTTTCTGAAAGTTTTGGGTTATATAAGAGGTGTTGGAGTCGGGAACAAGGCAGGGGGGGTCTCCGGGCTGTCCACGAGGCAGGGGGGCGCGCCCAGGGGGTTGGGCGCGCCCCCCACCTTTGTGGGCAATCCGAGACTCTTCTGGCCTAGTTCTTTTACTTCACGACCTTCTTCTGGTCCAAAAATAAGCTCCGTCAAGTTTCAGGTCAACTGAACTCCGTTTGGTTTTTTTCTTTTCTGCGATACTCAAAAACAACGAAAGAACAAAAACTGGCACTGGGCTCTAGGTTAATAGGTTAGTCACAAAAATCATATAAAATAGAATATAAATGCATATAAAATATCCTAAATGGATAATATAATAGCATGAATACTTCATAAATTATAGATATGTTGGAGACGTATCAGCATCCCCAAGCTTAATTCCTGTTCGTCCTCGAGTAGGTAAATGATAAAAATAATAATTTATGAAGTGTGAATGCTAGAAGAGAAAAATTCACTACAAGTCACCAAACTTGCACTGGCGTTAGCTTTAGTCCTTGTGGTTACAAATACCCGCATTACGGTCATCAAACTTGTTCTAGGGGGTCATCTACGGTCCATTATACGATTTTCTAGCCTTGGTCAACGGCTGCCAACTGTGCGCCGACTGCCACATGCGCTTGCTCGCTTGAATAGTCAGCTATGCAGGGTTTTTTTTTTGCAAAATTGCCAGTTATTAAAAGAGCTTCCCCCACCTGGTCGGACCAAGCCACCCGCCTCCCTCCCTCCTCTCTGCTTCTCCCTGTTCGTCGTCGCTGCCGAGGAGGTCGCTGGCGTGGGCGAGTGTCGCGACCGTCGCCATGAGCTCGTCGTCGGACGCCGACCGCGCCGTTTGGGAGGGGCCCGCGTGACATCCCTCTCGCTCCCACGCTCCAGCACACGGCACACCACAAGCAGCAGCAGCCGCCGTGTGGACTTGGCTCAAGTACTCGCGCCGTAGCACTTCCCTCTGTAGCAGCTCTCGCTCGGATCAACGCAAATGGCGAGGGCGGTCCACCAGCTCTCCTTCTCCGCGCCGAGCACGAGGTGCTGTCGCCGAAGCGTCGGCTGCCGCTGCGGAAGGTGCCGGGCGAGCACGGCCCGCCGTTGCTGGGCGCGCTCAAGGACCGGCTCGAGTACTTACACGGGCCAGCGTCCGCGCGCACTGCTCCACGGTGGTGCGCCTCAACATGCCCCAGCGGACTCAGGAGGTCACAGCCAAACAATGTTCTACCCATGTTGTAGAGTGCAATCACAGGAAGTTGCCGAATGGTGTGCCCAGCTTTATGCTTCCACTGAATTTTATCTGGAGATGTTTGCTTGCTGTTGCCTCATACTGTACTACCAGGAGATATTCCTACCCTGAGTCACCCGATAATGCAATTTATGGGCAATCTGTACCTGAGTGATGTGGAAGGGCAGTCAGCTATCTGTTTTGTGCAGTTCTCTTGTCAACTTCATGCTCAAAATGCAGAACAAATGTTCAGATTCAGTCCAGAAAATGTTCAACCGAAGCTACAATATTTTGCCTGCGATTGTCGAGCAGTACGTGTGTGGTCCGAACTACTCAAAACTGAGCTCTCTGATAAAATTTGGAACTTGTCCGAGCATCGCATTCTGGATATCATGCTACTGTATGTAGTGTTCCTATGAGCGACAAATTGCAAAGGAATATTCAGCTTATAAGCTTGTCAGTGCACCAAAAATATTTGAGCCAAGAGGAATTTAATGGAAGTATCCATTTCACTCGATGATGCAATTCTGACCATCATGGCGATTGTTTCATGATGTTATTCTCAGTGTATGCAACATATATATTCCTGAATCCTCATTCACCAAATTTCAGGCTTTAAAAAAACGTGATTGTGAGCATCTTATATCAACCGGGGCTTGTAATCTATTTATTCATGGACAAGGGATGTCTCAAATGTCGCATGGTTCATAAAGAAAGTGGTTCAACAATGCTGCAAAACCAAGGATTCAGTGTGTACAGCCGAGATGCTACTTTGAGGTTGGCTCTACTCAAGCATATCTGAAACTGAAGGTAGTCGATGGCGCTGTTATTTACATGTTCGAGCATAGAAACAATTGGGATTGGGAGTTGCTTATCCATTTCAAGCGTCCACCAGCAAGTATTTGGGAGTGCATCACTGACCGACGCTTTCCTCAGGACCAAAATTTACTGATGATTTTTCATCCATGGCCTGGCCACACTGCATACACATGCAGGTTATATGGCCTATCTGAATCTTATCAACAACACTTTGATTGGTTCAGAAGCAATACATGGGGTGCATGTGAACTACAAGAGCATACAGTGTTACATATCCTATATGGTGCAGCAACTAGAACGTGATGAATATTTTACCCATGGTCTTGCCCACTGTGAAATTTATTTGGAGAAGTTTGCACTGTTGTGGAAGAAGGAGAAACACAGTTCAAATAATTCAGTTGTTACTGTCATTGCTTCCTTCAGACATAGCAACAACATTTGTTCTTTTCAGAACATCCTATTACTTACCCGGGTGGATTACTTGGAAACTTTCTCTGTCCTTGCACATTTGAATCTGGATACTCATTGGTGCAGGGGAACAAGCGTCGAACCCAGTACGGTGGATGTGTATCAAGCTGGATATCAGTCCTATGAGCTCCATTCAGATTATCTTCTCTTTTGTGCTGTCGAGTTGTTTGGGTCTCACTGAAGCATCTACCGGCTGTTAACACCTTGGGACCCTGGAGGGATTGCATTGTGGCTGTTATTGAAATGGACTCGACAAACGGTTTTTCAAGGCGGGCGGGGTGTCATTGCTATCATTGTCAGCTTTCTGCCAGGCTCCGACTTCGGCAACTACAACGACGCCGCCGGCGCCTTCGGCTTCCTTTGCCAGGCGCTCCTTTGCCGCGACCCCGTCGACTCGCCGCTCCGCGACGAAGGGCCCAACTCCCAAGCTGATCGCCAAGTGGGTTCTGTTCCAACAGCCCGCCTGCTCAGCCTCGGCCTGCCCAACTACGGCCGCCTCGCCGACTTCTTCCGCGACGCCGGCAAGGCAGTGATCGACGAGGGCGAGCGGCTAGGCATCGCGCGGGAGGAGGCGGTGCAAAACATCCTCTTCGCCATGTGCTTCAACTCCTTCGGCGGCATGAGGATCCTGTTCCCGTTGCTGGTGAAGTGGCCGGGCCGCGCGCACCCGGCTGCCTCGCGATGGAGGTGCACGCCGCCGTGCGCGCTAACGGCGGCGAGGTGACGATTCAGGCGCTGGCCGAGATGCCGCTGGTGAATTCGGCCGTGTACGAGGCGCTGCGGATCGAGCCGCCGGTGGCGCGCGAGTGCGAAGCGGGACATGGTGGTGGAGAGCCATGACTACGGGTACGAGGTGCCGGAGGGGAGCTGCTATTCAGTTTAATAACTGCCAGTTTTGCACAAAAAAAAAACCCTGGTTCCCTGCGTATTCAAGCGAGCAAGCGCATGTGGCAGTCAGCGCATAGTTGGCAGCTGTTGACCAAGGCCAGCTCAGCGCGTATGTATAGAAAATCGTATAATGAACCATAGATGACCCTAGAACAAGTTTGGTGACCCTATTGCAGGTATTTGTAACCACAGGGACTAAATCTAACGCGAGTGCAAGTAAATGGACCTGTAGTGAATTTTTCTCATGCTAGAAAGTGCATAAGTTTCATCAATAATAGTTCCAATCATTTTTTCTAGCATCATTATATATCATAACAGTAGCTCATTTTCATAAAACTTTTCATGATCAAGTAAAAGGCTATTCACATGTTAAAGTATAGATCATAAACTCTCTTAAAACTAATAAATTATATTCTCAGTCATCAAACAATTGCAATTCATCTTATTTTCAGGAAGGATCTATGTCAGAGCTTTGATTTAGCAAACTCCACATGCTCAACTATTATTTAATCTTTCAGAATTGCTAACACTCACGTGATATTTATGGGTTCAAAGTTTTAATCGAACACAGAGAAAAATATGGGCTTATAGATTCGCCTTCCAACCTTTTACCTCAAGGGTAATGTCAACAATAATAGTTCATGATAACTTACATCCAATTGGATATATATATCAGGATCTTTCCAACACAATGTGCTGGCCAAAGGATAAAATGTAAAAAGGAAAGGTGAAGATCACCATGACTCTTGCATAAGGGTAGAAGATAAAAGTAAAAGATAGGCCCTTCGCAGAGGGAAGTAGAGGTTGTCATGCGCTTTTATGGTTGGATGCACAAAATCTTAATGCAAAAGAACGTCACTTTATATTGCCACTTGTGATATGGACCTTTATTATGCAGTCCGTCGCTTTTATTTCTTCCACATCACAAAATCGTATAAACCTTATTTTCTCCACATTAATAGATCATACATATTTAGAGGGAAATTTTTATTGCATGCATCGATGACAACTTACTTGAAGGATCTTACTTAATCCAAGGTAGGTATGGTGGACTCTCATGGCAAAACCGGTTTAAGGAATGTTTGGAAGCACAAGTAGTATCTCTAGTTGGTGCAAAGAATTTGGCTAGTGTGAGGGGAAAAAGCAAGCTCAACATGTTGGATGATCCAAGACAATATACTTTATTTCGGATATAAGAGAACATAACCCATTATATTGTCTTCCTTGTCCAACCTCAACCTTTTAGCATGTCATATTTTAATGAGTGCTCACAATTACAAAAGATGTCCAAGATAGTATATTTATATGTGAAATCTCTCTTCATTCAATATTCTTTCATGAATTATTCAAGTGACCAATTCTACGTTTGCTAACTTTCAATAAGTTTACTACCTATACTTATTCTATGTGAAGTCATTGCTCCCCATGGTATAAGCATATGAAACGTATATAAATTCAGATTTATGATATTTAATTATTCAACCATTTACTCATAGGATATACGTGAAGCACATGAGTAAATGACAAACTACTCCAAAAGATAATAGTGAAGGACACTAAGTAGTCAAATAATTAACTAGCCATGGGAGGATTATTTTTCATTTAATAATTCAGATCCAATGATTTTATTCAAACAGCAAGTAAAATTGAAAATACGCTCCAAGCAAAACACATATCATGTGACGAATAAAAATATAGCTCCGAGTAAGGTATACCGATAGTTTTGAAGACGAAAGAGGGGATGCCTTCCGGGGCATCCCCAAGCTTAGGCGCTTGAGTCTTCCTTGAATATTACCTTGGGGTGCCTTGGGCATCCCCAAGCTTAGGGTCTTTCCACTCCTTATTCTCCTCATATCGACATCTCACCCAAAGCTTGAAAACTTCAATCACACAAAACTTAACGAAACTTCGTGAGATAGGTTAGTATGATAAAGAGCAAACCATTCACTTTGGTACTGTCAAAGACAAGGTTCATAATTGTTCTCACACAATGTCTACTATACCATATCATTTCTACAATTTATATTGAGAAATATAAGTCTTAGAAACTAGAAAACAAGCAAACTATGCAATGAAAACAGAATATGTTAGAAACAGAACAGTTTGTAATGACCTAAACACTAACCATACTTCTGCTACTCAAAAAATTATGAAATAAATTGGTGGACGTGAGGAATTTGTCTATTAATCTTCTGCAAAAAGAATCAGCACCAAAGCACTCTTCGGTAAAAAAATGGCAGCTAATCTCATGAGCGCAAAGTTTATGTTTTTTACAGCAATATCACATTAACTTTCACCCAAGTCTTCCCAAAGGTCTTACTTGGCCCTTTATTAAAACAAAAGCTATAATACATGATTAATACAGTAGCTTAATCATGAGAACACACAAAAACAATAAGGGTAAATATTGGGTTTCCTCCCAACAAGCGCTTTTCTTTAATGCCTTTTTAGCTAGGCATGATGATTTCAATGATGCTCACATAAAAGATAAGAATTGAAACATAAATAGAGCATCATGAAGAATATGACTAGCACATTTGAAACTAACCCACTTCCTATGCCTAGGGATTTTGTGAGCACACAATTTATTGAAACAAGAATCAACTAGCATAGGAAGGCAAAACAAGTATAACTTTGAAACTTTAAGCACATAGAGAGGAAACTTGATAATATTACAACTCCTACAAGCATGCATTCCTCTCTCATAATAATTTTCAGTAGCATCATGAATGAGTTCAACAATATAATCATCACATAAAGCATTCTTTTCATGATCTACAAGCATAGAAATTTTACTACTCTCCACGTAAGCAAAATTCTCCTCATTCGGAAAGGCGGGATCACTAGTTCCTAAAGTTGACACTCTTCCAAACCCGCTTTAGATGATAGTATTATTCATACTCCAAAAGATATAAGTGAAGTTCATGGAGCGCTCTACAATTAATATAGACTAACCAATATCCAAGCTCAAAATGTATAAGTGAAGCACACGAAGCATTCTATAAATTAATGAAGGGACATCTCATACTAGCATGGTTCTTAAAGAAAAATAAAAACACAAAGAACACAAATCATGTGAACAAGACAAAAACCGAGGTATACCGATAATTGTTGAAGAAGAAAGATGGGATGCCAACCGGGGCATCCCCAAGCTTAGATGCTTGAGTATCCTTAGAATATTTACTTAGGGTGCCTTGTGCATCCCCAAGCTTGAGCTCTTTCCTCTCTTTATTCTTCTCACATCGGTAACTCCTCGATCTTCGAACACTTCATCCACACAAAACTTTAACAAAAACTTTGTGAGATCCATTACTATAATAAAGCAAATCACTACCTTTAGGTACTGTTTCAAACTCATTCCAATTTCATATTAGAACTATATCTACTGTATTCCAACTTCTCTATGGTTCATACCCTCCGATACTAGCCATAGATGCATCAAAATAAGTAAACAACACACGAAAAACAGAATCTGTCTAAAACAGGACAGTCTGTAGTAATCTGGAGGTTTAGTAAACTTCTGTAACTCCAAAAATTATGAAATAAATTTGAAAATTTGAACAATTTATACAGAAGTAATATGCAAAAAGTTTTAGACCCATTTTACTTTCTAGTAAAAATGTAAAAGCACGCGCTACAGCCAAAGTTTCTGTTTTTGTTCTGCACATAGTAAACAAGCAATCTAATCATCCTAAAACCAAAGCTTGGCACATTATTTTTGTAATACAATGGATATATATATATATGTATGTATATGTATATATGGGGATAATTATTTACAGAGAAACTTTCATGAAAAATTCTACATTGTTTCCGTGAGCATGAACACGAGTGCTCAAGGTCGACCCTCACTTCTTCAATGCATAACTTTCCAATCACTTCTCTTTTTGAAAACCATTTTAGGCATGAGAGGCAAGTATTTTTTTTGGTATTTTCATTCTTTAAAAAAAATTGTATGTTTCACCCACAACTAAACAGGAACAAAAAGGAAAAACAAAATCTACTTAGTGAAGAAAGCAAACAAGCATACACGAGAATATCAACCCCACGCTATTGCTCCCCGGCAACGGTGCCAGAAAAGAGCTTGATAATCCCCAAGTGCAGGGAATCATCGTAGCAATTTTCAAAGGTGGAAGTGATAATTATGGAGTGTCGAACCCACAAGGAGCTAAAGGTAAGATCAATGTTCTCTCAAGCCCTATCTGCCACTGATACGACTCTACGTACACTGAACGTTTGCTTCCAACTAGAAACGAGAAATAAAACTATGTTGTGGGTATGAAGTGGATAATTTTGTATGATATCGGAGCGCTAAAATATAAAAGTAGGTGTTGTTATCATAAAGTTAGAATATATTGCTAAATATTATAGATAGCGAGTGTGGAATAATGGTGGATCGGTGTGTGGAATTGTCCTAGGCAATCGTTAACAAGACCGGTAATCACTATTGCAGTTTCATATGAGGGAGAGGCATAAGCTAACATACTTTCTCTACTTGGATCATATGCACTTATGATTGGAACTCTAGCAAGCATCTGCAACTACTAAAGATCATGAAGGTAAAACCCAACCATAGCATGAAAGCATCAAGTCCTCTTTATTCCCATACGCAACAACCTCCTTACTCGGATTTGTGTTTCAGTCACTCACCAACCCACTATAAGCGAATCATGAACGTATTGCAACACCCTACAGCGGGAATCCCTCACGCTTGCGACACGGAGGGCACCATAGGACAGCACCAAAGTAAAACATACAACTCATACCAATCTAGATCATCAATCAACCCAAATACAAAATATATCTACTCAAGACATCATAGGATGGCAACACATCATTGGATCATAATATGTGGCATAAAGTACCATGTTCAAGTAGGGATTACAGCGGGGTACGGGAGAGTGGACCGCGTAAAAGAGATGAGGATGGTGATGTTGATGAAGACGATCACCGCGGCGATGATTCCCCTCTCAATGGCACTCCGGTGCCACCGAGAGAGAGGAGGAGAGGTTCTCCCCTTGTGCTTCCTGCTCCATGGCCTCCCCCTAGATGGGGAGAGGTTCTCCCTCTAGTCCTTGGCCTTCATGGTGATGATGGCCCCTCCGGGGTCCTCCTCCATGCCCTCCGGTGATGATGGCCCCTCCGACAGGGTGCCGGAGAGAGCCTAGATTGGTTTTCGATGGCTACGGAGGTTTCTGGCGGCGGAACTCCTGATCTAGGTTTCTTTCTAGAAGTTTTGGGTTATATAAGAGGTGTTGGAGTCAGGAACAAGGCAGGGGGGTCTCCGGACTGTCCACGAGGCAGGGGGCGCGCCCACCCCTGGGCGCGCCCCCACCCTCGTGGGCAGCCCGAGACTCTTCTGGCCCAGTTATTTTACTTCCTGGCCTTCTTCTGGTCCAAAAGTAAGCTCCGTCAAGTTTCAGGTCAATTGGAATCCGTTTGGTTTTCCTTTTCTGCGATACTCAAAAACAACGAAAAAACAGAAACTGGCACTGGGCTCTAGGTTAATAGGTTAGTCCCAAAAATCATATAAAATAGCATATAAAACATCCTAGATGGACAATATAATAGCATGAATACTTCATAAATTATAGATACGTTGGAGACGTATCAGTTACCTTCAATCTATCTCGGATCAACTCAACCTTCTCTTCAGACTCTTTGATCAAATCTGGTCCATACAACTGACGGTCTCCAACTTCATCCCACATTAACGGTGTCCTGCATCTCCTTCCATACAAGGCTTCAAAAGGGGTCATCTTCAAACTAGCCTGATAACTGTTGTTGTATGAGAACTATGTGTAAGGTAAATTGTCATCCCAAATAGATCCATAATCTAGCGCACAAGCTCTCAACATGTCCTCCAGAATATGATTGACTCTCTCGGTCTGTTCATCTGTCTGTGGATGAAAGGTTGTACTGAACTCCAGCCTAGTACCCGAAGTTTGGTGCAGCTGATTCAAAAACTTTGAGGTAAACTGTGTCATTCTATCTGATACGATGGTCCTCGGAACGCCATGCAG
Organism: Triticum urartu; assembly: GCF_056163025.1. Lineage (NCBI taxonomy): Eukaryota > Viridiplantae > Streptophyta > Magnoliopsida > Poales > Poaceae > Triticum > Triticum urartu. The sequence goes on along the minus strand of NC_141875.1, from coordinate 553,748,706 downwards.
ACATACGATCCTGGCCATATATATCTTGGCCAACTTCGCGCTTGTATAGGTGGTTTTCACTGGGATAAAGTGAGCTACCTTGGTCAAGCGATCAACTACTACCCAGATAGAATCATATCCTGATCGGGTCCTGGGTAATCCGGTAATAAAGTCCATGCCAAGTTTATCCCACTTCCTATCGGGTATCGGCATAGGCTGCAGTAATCCGGCTGGCTTCTGATGTTCCGCCTTCACTCTCTGACATACATCGCATACTGCTACATACTCAGCAATATCCTTCTTCATACCAGTCCACCAGAAACGTTCCTTCAAATCCAAATACATCTTGGTGTTTCCGGGGTGAATCGAGTATGGCGAGTCGTGAGCTTCCTGAAGTATTAACTTCCTGATCTCTACATTATTGGGCACATATACACGATCCTCAAACCATAAAGTTTCGTGCTCATCCTCACGAAAACCTTTGGCTTTTCCTTTTGCTCATCTTCTCCTTAATCTCAGCAATTTCTTTATCATCCTTTTGAGCTTCTCGAATCTTTCCTAATAATGTAGACTGAACCTCCATTGATGCAACAAAACCTCTTGGGACTATCTCCAAATGAAGTTCCTTGAGATCGTCTACTAACTCCTATGGTAATCCTCTGCTTACGAGGGTATTGGCATAACTCTTATGGCTCAAAGTGTCTGCTACGACATTGGCCTTTCCTGGATGATAATGCAACTTCATATCGTAATCCTTTATGAGCTCCAACCATCTCCTCTACCTGAGATTTAACTCTTGTGTGAAAATGTACTTCAAACTCTTGTGATACGTGTACACATCACATCTATTTCCAATAAGAAAATGTCTCCAGGTCTTGAGCGCATGCACTACGGCTGCTAACTCCAAATCATGTGTGGCATAATTCAACTCATGAGGTCGAAGCTGCCGTGAGGCATATGAAACAACTCTTTCGTCCTGCATAGGTACACCTCCAAGTCCCAAGTGAGAAGCGTCGCAATAAACTTTGAAATCATTGCGTATATCCGGAAGAATCAACACTGGGCTGTAACCAAACGTTTCTTCAACTCCTGAAAACTGGCCTCACAATCTTCGGTCCATTTGAACTTGGTGTCCTTCTTCAATAACTCAGTCATGGGTTTCGCAATCTTGGAGAAATTCTCAATGAACCTCCTGTAATATCATGCGAGTCCCAGAAAACTGCGGATCTCTCCAACTGAGGTGGGTGCCAACCACTTAGTGACAGACTGAACCTTGGTAGGGTCTACTGCTATACCTTCTCCTGATATAACATGTCCAAGAAATCCAACTTTCTTCAACCAAAACTCACACTTACTAAAGTTGGCATAGAGTTGGTGTTCCCTTAGCTTCTCGAGAACTAAGTGCAAGTGTTCCTTGTGTTCCTCTTCATTCTCGAGTACACCAAAATATCATCAATGAACACCACAACAAACTTATCCAAAAGTTCCATGAATACCTTGTTCATCATACTCATAAAATAGGCAGGGGCATTAGTCAATCCAAATGACATGACTGTGTACTCATATATCCCATACCATGTGGTAAAAGCTGTCTTAGGTATATCCTGTTCTCGGATCTTCAACTGGTGGTATCCTAATCGAAGATCGATCTTGGAGAATACTTTAGCTCCCTGCAGCTGGTCAAACAAATCATTGATCACCGGTAGTGGGTACTTGTTCTTGATAGTCACTCCATTCAACGCCCGATAATCAACAACCATTCTCAAAGATCCATCCTTCTTCTCAACTAAGAGCACTGGGGCTCCCCACGGTGATGAACTTGGTCAAATGTAACCTTTCTCCAATAACTCCTTAATCTGCTTCTTAATTTCCTACATATCATTTGTGGGCATCCGATACGGTCTCTTCGATATTGGTCCGGTGCCTGGCAACAACTCTATCAAAAACTCAATGTATCAATCTGGCGGCATGCCTGGTAATTCCTCTGGAAATACATCCGGGTAATCCTTCACAACAGGAATTTCTTCCTGAACAACTCTCTCGAGAGAATTCAGTTGGGTCCTCCTTGGTGCATGCCTAGACACGTACTTGATCCTTTTTCGCTCCGGGTGGTAAGTAAAATTGACTTACTAGCACAATCGATGTTTCCTCCATACTTCGATAACCAATCCATGCCCAATATTATATCCAATCCTTGGGACTCCAAAATTATTAGGTCTGAGGGGAAAACGTGGCTACCAATGGTTAGGGGTAACCGATCACACCATCGGCTGGCCATATACTCTACTCCCGGCGAGCTTACTAACATGGGTGACCTAAGGGATAAGGTTGGAAACTTAAACTTGTCCACAAATCCCCTTGATATGTATGAATGCGATGCACCAGTGTCAAAAAGAACAAGAGAGGTAAATGACTTAATCAAAAACTTACCGATCACTGCACCAGGCTATTCTTCAACCTTCTCTACATTGATGTGGTTCACCTGACCTCTGGTGATAGGGTTTGGTTTCTTCCCTGAGCTTCCATTGCCATTTTCATTATTTGCTTCAGGACATTCAGTGGTGTAGTGTCCAGTCCTCCCTCACTTGAAACAAGTAATGTGACTTAGATCCTTCCTGGCGGGTGTTGCTGGGTTGGAACGGTTCTGTCCGTTGCTTCCTCCATGCACATTCCCATTCTTAGGGATACTGTGGTTATGTGAACTCCCTCCATTATGGGTATGGCCTCCATGGTTATGAGTGTGTCCTCCCGAGTTCGGGGTAAAATGAGGCTTCTGCTGTGCTCCAGAATTGTACTTCCCTTGTCCATACTTCCTTTTGTGGCTCTCTATCTGTTGCTGCTTGCCTTCAATCATAAGGGCCCTGTCTACCAAATCTTGGTAGTTATTGAATGTTGCCACCATCAACTGCATGCTCAGCTCATCATTCAGCCCTTCCATAAACTTCTCCTGCTTCACGGCATCCATGGCCACATCATTCGAGGCATAGCGAGCTAACTTACTAAACTCATCCACGTACTGCCCCACAGTACGAATCCCCTGGCGTAAGTTGGGAAACTCACACTTCTTCATACTCATTGATCCGGTTGAGACATGAGCTGTATGGAAAGCTTGCTGAAACTGATCCCATGTGACATTGGCTATGGGGAAAGTGGCTATGTAATTCTCCCACCATGAGGTTGCTGGTCCATCCAATTGATGTGCGGCAAAACGCACCTTCTCAGCATCTGTGCAACCTGCGGTGGCTAGCTCCCTTCCAATCCTGCGGAGCCAGTCATCGGCAACTATCTGTTGGGGATCGTTGCAGAAATTTAAAATTTTCTACGCATCACCAAGATCAATATATGGAGAAACTAGCAACGAGAAAGAGAGGGGAGTGCATCTTCATACCCGTGAAGATCGCAACACGGAAGCGTTACAAGAACGCGGATGAGGGAGTCGTACTCGTGGCGATTCAGATCGCGGTTGATTCTGATCCAAGCGCCGAACAATGGCGCCTCCGCGTTCAACACACGTGCAGCCCGATGACGTCTCCCACGCCTTGATCCAGCAAGGAGAGAGGGAGAGGTTGGGGAAGACTCCGTCCAGCAGCAGCACGACGGCGTGGTGGTGTTGGAGCAGCGTGGTACTCCGGCAGGGCTTCGCCAAGCGTCGCGGGAGGAGGAGGAGGTGTTGGGGAGGGGAGGGCTGCGCCTTGGATGAGGTGTGGCTGCCCTACCACCTCCCCTCTATTTATAGGGGCAAGGGAGAGTGGGGTCGGTCCCCTCCAGATGGATCTAGAGGGGGGAGGTGGCCAAGGGGGCAGGCTTGCCCCCCCAAGCCAAGGGGGGCGCCCCCTTTAGGGTTCCCCCAAACCCTAGGCGCTTGGGCCCTAGGGGGTTTGGCGCCCAGCGCACCTAGGGGCTGGTTCCCCCTCCATATTCAGCCCATAGGGCCCTCCGGGGCAGGTGGACCCTCCCGGTGGACCCCCGGAACCCTTTCGGTGGTCCCGGTACAATACCGATAAACCCCCCGAACACTTCCGGCGACCGAATAAGGACTTCCCATATATAAATATTTGTCTCCGGACCATTCCGGAACTCCTCGTTACGTCCGGGATCTCATCCGGGACTCCGAACAACATTCGGTAACCACGTACAAACTTTCCCTATAACCCTAGCATCATCGAACCTTAAGTATGTAGACCCTACGGGTTCGGGAATCATGCAGACATGACCGAGACATCTCTCCAGCCAATAATCAACAGCGGGATCTGGATACCCATGTTGGCTCCCACATGTTCCACGATAATCTCATCGGATGAACCACGATGTAGAGGATTCAATCAATCCCGTATACAATTCCCTTTGTCAATCGGTACGTTACTTGCCCGAGATTCGATCATCGGCATCCCGATACCTCGTTCAAGCTCGTTACTGGCACGTCACTTTACTCATTCCGTAATGCATGATCATGTGACTAACTGCTTAGACACATTGAGCTCATTATGATGATGCATTACCGAGTGGGCCCAGAGATACCTCTCCGTCATACGGAGTGACAAATCCCAGTCTCAATTCGTGCCAACCCAACAGACACTTTCGGAGATACCCGTAGTGCACCTTTATAGCCACCCACTTACATTGTGACGTTTGGCACACCCAAAGCATTCCTACGGTATCCGGGAGTTGCACAATCTCATGGTCTAAGGAAATGATACTTGACATTAGGAAAGCTTTAGCAGACGAACTACACGATCTTGTGCTATGCTTATGATTGGGTCTTGTCCATCACATCATTCTCCTAATGATATGACCCCGTTATCAATGACATACAATGTCCATGGTTAGGAAACCGTAACCATCTATTGATCAACGAGCTAGTCAACTAGAGGCTCACTAGGGACATGTTGTGGTCTATGTATTCACACATGTATTACGATTTCCGGATAACACAATTATAGCATGAACAATAGACAATTATCATGAACAAGGAAATATAATAATAACCATTTTATTATTGCCTCTAGGGCATATTTCCAACAGTCTCCCACTTGCACTAGAGTCAATATTCTAGTTACATTGTGATGAATCAAACACCCATAGAGTTCTGGTGTTGATCATGTTTTGCTCGTGGAAGAGATTTAGTCAATGGATCTGCGACATTCAGATCTGTACGCACTTTACAAATCTCTATGTCTCCATCTTGAACATTTTCACGAATGGAGATGAAGTGAAGCTTGATATGCCTGGTCTTCTTGTGAAACCTGGGCTCCTTGGCAAGGGAAATGACTCCAGTGTTGTCACAGAAGACAGTCATCGGGCCCGACGCATTGGGAATAACTCCTAGGTCGGTAATGAACTCCTTCATCCAAATTGCTTCATGTGCTGCCCCCGAGGTTGCCATGTACTCCGCTTCACATGTAGATCCCGCCATGACGCTTTGCTTGCAACTGCACCAGCTGACTGCCCCACCATTCAAAATATACACGTATCCGTTTTTTGACTTGGAGTCATCTAGATCTGCGTCGAAGCTAGCATCGACGTAACCCTTTACGACGAGCTCTTCATCACCTCCATAAACGAGAAACATATCCTTAGTCCTTTTCAGATACTTCAGGATATTCTTGACCGTTGTCCAGTGTTCCATGCCGGGATTACTTTGGTACCTTCCTACCAAACTTACGGCAAGGTTTACATCAGGTCTGGTACACAACATGGCATACATAATAGACCCTATGGCCGAGGCATAGGGGATAACACTCATCTTTTCTCTATCTTCTGTCGTGGTCATGCATTGAGCCGTGCTCAATCTCACACCTTGCAATACAGGCAAGAACCCCTTCTTGGACTGATCCATATTGAACTTCTTCAATATCTTGTCAAGGTACGTGCTTTGTGAAAGACCAATGAGGCGTCTCGATCTATCTCTATAGATCTTGATGCCTAATATATAAGCAGCTTCTCCAAGGTCCTTCATTGAAAAACACTTATTCAAGTAGGCCTTTATGCTTTCCAAGAATTCTATATCATCTCCCATCAATAGTATGTCATCCACATATAATATGAGAAATGCTACAGAGCTCCCACTCACTTTCTTGTAAACACGGTCTTCTCCATAAGTCTGCGTAAACCCAAACGCTTTGATCATCTCATCAAATCGAATGTTCCAACTCCGAGATGCTTGCACCAGCCCATAGATTGAGTGTTGGAGCTTGCATACCTTGTCAGCATTCTTAGGATCGACAAAACCTTCTGGCTGCATCATATACAATTCTTCCTTAAGGAAACCATTAAGGAATGCCATTTTGATGTCCATTTGCCATATCTCATAATCATAGAATGCGGCAATTGCTAACATGATTCGGACGGACTTCAACTTCGCTACGGGTGAGAAAGTCTCATCGTAGTCAACCCCTTGAACTTGTCGATAACCCTTAGCGACAAGCCGAGCCTTATAGATGGTCACATTACCATCCGTGTATGTCTTCTTCTTAAAGATCCATTTATTTTCTATGGCTCGCCAATCATCGGGCAAGTCAGTCAAAGTCCATACTTTGTTTCATACATGGATCCTATCTCGGATTTCACGGCTTCCAGCCATTTGTCAGAATCCGGGCCCGCCATCGCTTCTTCATAGTTCGAAGGTTCACCGTTGTCTAACAACATGATTTCTAGGACAGGGTTGCCATACCACTCTGGTGCGGAACGTGTCCTTGTGGACCTACGAAGTTCAGTAGCAACTTGATCTGAAGTTTCATGATCATCATCATTAACTTCCTCTCTAGTCGCTGCAGGCACCACAGAAAAAATTTCTTGAGTTGTGCCACTTTCCGGTTCAAGAGGCAGTACCTCATCAAGTTCTACTTTCCTCCCACTTACTTCTTTCGAGAGAAACTCTTTCTCTAGAAAGGATCCATTCTTGGCAACAAAGATCTTGCCTTCGGATCTAAGGTAGAAGGTATACCTAATAGTTTCCTTAGGGTATCCTATGAAGACGCATTTTTCCGACCTGGGTTTGAGCTTTTCAGGTTGAAGTTTCTTGACATAAGCATCGCATCCCCAAACTTTCAGAAATGACAGCTTATGTTTCTTCCCAAACCATAATTCATACGGTGTCGTCTCAACGGATTTCGACGGAGCCCTATTTAAAGTGAATGCGGCAGTCTGTAAAGCATAACCCCAAAATGATAGCGGTAGGTCGATAAGAGACATCATAGATCGCACCATATCCAATAGAGTCTGATTGCGACATTCGGACACACCATTACGCTGAGGTGTTCCAGGCGGCGTGAATTGTGAAACAATTCCACATTTCCTTAAGTGCGTGCCAAATTCGTGACTCAAATATTCTCCCCCATGATCTGATCGTAAGAACTTTATTTTCCTGTCACGTTGGTTCTCAACCTCACTCTGAAATTCCTCGAATTTTTCAAAGGTCTCAGACTTGTGTTTCATTAAGTAGACATACCCATATCTACTCAAGTCATCAGTGAGGGTGAGAACATAGCGATAGCCACCGCGAGCCTCAATGCTCATTGCACCGCAAACATCAGATGTATGATTTCCAATAAGTTGGTCGCTCGCTCCATTGTTCCGGAGAACAGAGTCTTGGTCATTTTTCCCATGAGGCATGGTTCGCACGTGTCAAATGATTCATAATCAAGAGACTCCAAAAGTCCATCTGCATGGAGTTTCTTCATGCGTTTGACACCAATGTGACCAAGGCGGCAGTGCCACAAGTATGTGAGACTATCATTATCAACCTTACACTTTGTTGGGGATATTACTACTGGGCGTAAACTGGCCTATCTGGGCCGGGTTAACTTCATCAATAGTTAATTATGTTAAAGCCCAAGAAGGCAGATGAGAGCTCAAGGCCCATAGTCGGTTCAAGGCCTGTAGCCGTAAACCGGCATTGGTATTTAACTTGTATTATAAGTTAGGAATAAGTAGAGACCAAACCGGACACATCTATGAGCCGGTATTGGGACTCTGTGAACCGACGGGCGTCACCCTTGTATATAAGGGGACGACCCGGCGGTGGTTCAAGGACAACAGACAACAACTCGAGACTTAGGCGAAGCTTGTTTGCTCCCTAGTCATCGAAACCCCATCAATTCCATCACAACTAGACGTAGGCTTTTACCTTCATCGAAGGGGCCGAACTAGTATAACTCTCTTGCGTCCCTGTGTCCGCTTTAACCCCTTCAAGCTAACCCGTTGCGATGGCTCCACGACTAAGTCCTTTCCATAGGACATCTGCCGTGACAAAACCACGACAGTTGGCGCCCACCGTGGGGCTATCGCACGATGGTTTCAAGTTCTTGGAGGGCCGCTTTGAAGGACTCGAGGGCTACGCTGTGGGCCGGATGACTAAGAGTCGTCGCGGCAAGCTCTACATCGATGATGCAGGCTGGGGCCCCGAGGCCGGCTTAGTTGAGTACAGGTACCGGGTCCCCTTTGGTGGCATACACGTTTTCATCAGTAGGATCGGTGAACCGGGCCCTAAGCCGGACATCTGCACCGACCTCGTCGAAACGGCTCAGCGTGCACGATCCGCCCGGGTTAAACCGGCCGTGAAGCGTGCCTTCGTGGGAGTCATCCATGGAGGAAGTTACGAGGATGGATCGGAATCTCGCGGCGAGACCGTCGTTTATTCCGGCGATGAGTCATCAACCGGAGAAACCGAATCTCTATATCAGCTACAAGATGGCCGGATTGGGGGCTGTTCCGACGGCGACAGTATTCCGGACCCCTCTGATCTACCCAACCGGGTTGGAATATTCATGGCCGGCACACAAGCATCGCTTCATTCTTCAACCGTTGCACCAATAACCTCCGGTTCAGCAGCGGCGACGGCTGCCGGGGCAGGAAGCTCTGCACGCCCGCCGGCTCAAGTTCTATCAGACCTATTTGAGGAATTGGTTGTGCTTATGGCAGAAGCTAATCCGGCGGATCAGGAAGTCCACAACGCGGAGATTACAAAGGTAAAGGAACAGATCACCCAAGCCAAGGCGGACCTGGCAGCTGAGAATGCCAGGATGACCACAGAGCGGGCCGCTTTAGACGCACAGGCCTATAGGCTCATATTGGACCAGAACGCGTCGCATGAAGTCATGAAGAGGAAGTACCGATCCCGTTTGCCTTCGGTTTTTGAGGCCAGAGACCTTTTCAACACCCCAGGAGCAGGAACCAGTAATCCGCTGGAGGGAAACCGGCCGGAAGCTCCGGGGGCCGGTGTGCCGGTTCAGCCCCGTCTGATGAATCCGCCTCGTCAAACACTGTTATACCTCAGGCTGTTTCAACACCTCCGGGTCACTACTCCAACCCAATGGACAATCTCGTTGCCGCTGCTGCACGACTGGAGGCCATTCCAATTGAAGGTGACTCGCCACAGGCGGTAGAGACACGATGCGTCAAAGAGCTTCTTAGGACAGCTTTGGTCCAACAGGAAGCATACTCGTATAGCCGCAACCGGATCCACTCGACCCCTTGTCCAAGCCGGAGCTATAGCAGGCGTATGGATGAACCAGCAGTATCAAGTAATGAACGACGTGGAGCACCCCGCGGCAACAACCCGGCGGGTGGTGTTGATAACGCTCAGGAAGTGGTGGACCGGGCCCGAGCGCGCAGGGAGGCCGAGTTAGCCGCACAGTATCAGGCTCGGCAGCTTACGTTGGTTCGTCCAACTATTTCGGTCGAACCCGGTGTTACTTCTAGCTCTTTGGGGGTGCCTTGCCTTGTCCCCGCTTTACGCAATGTGCGCCTGCCCAAGGATTTCAAGGGCCCGCGCAAGGTACCAAATTACATGGCGGATCAACCCCCAGAGACATGGGTGGAGAGCTATGAGATGGCCATGGAGATGCTTGATGTGGATGATGCGGCATGTGCGAAGTAATTCACCATGATGCTTGAAGGAACGGCCCGCACTTGGTTAAAAAGCTTACCGGCCAACTCTTTCAGTTCATGGGCCCAATTACGAGCCTGGTTTATCAGTAATTTCAAGGATACATGTAAGCAACCTATGTCGATAGTGGACTTAGCTGCCTGTGTCCAGGAGGAAGGAGAATCGATGACTCATTGGTGCGCCGAGTCTCACAAGTGTTGCATTCATCAGACCGCATCAACGCTGACACTGCAGTCTTAACCCTAGAAGGCAACTGCTGGTTTGGGCCCCTAAAGCTGAAGTTGGGACGGATGAAGCGCCATTGCACTGACATGGGGACCCTCATGGCTACTTTGGTAAAGTATGCTGATTCTGATAGTACCAAGGATCCCGAATCTGATGATGACAAGGCGGGGAAGGGAAAGAGGAACAGCAACTCCAAAGGTCAGCAGCATCACTTGGCAGGCAATGGTGGCGGAGGCAAGCGTAAAGCGGATGGTAACATGGACTTTGTGGCTAATACCAACGCGCAGGACAAGGGCCAGCGACGCAGGGGTAAACCGCCAAATCGCAGTGGGGGACCCAACCCTAACCCGAACCGCCTAAATTATCTACTGAGCCAGCCTTGTCCAAGACATGGGACGAAGGAGGTGCCAGCAAACCACATTTGGAAGGATTGCTTCATTATGCAGAGTTCAAGAATTCTAATGCTTTCCGGTATGATCATGACTCCGGCGGTGGCTCAGGATCCGGGCCGGGTTACGATGGAGGAAATTCCGGGTCAGGATTTAATGGTAATCCGGGCGGACATAGTAATCAAAATAATCAGAACAACCAGGGTGGTTAAAACTAGCAGCAGCAACAATCAGGTTACCAGAGCAACCCAAAGCAGTTGAATAGTGGGCAGTACCATGTCTTCACCACTAGCTTGGACAAGCGAGACTGGAAGGTTCAGAGGCGGGCAGTCAACTCTGTTGAACCGACAGTGCCCCGTTATTTACGCTGGTTTGAACAGCCAATCATATGGAGCAGAGAGGATCACCCTCCCCAGGTTGATAATCCGGGTCAATTGGCTCTGGTGGTGGCGCCTCAGGTGGGAGGTTACAAGTTCACCAAAGTGCTCATGGATGGAGGGAGCAGCATTAATATCTTGTACTATGAGACCTTCCGTCGTATGGGACTAACAAATAAAAATCTCAAACCGTCTAATACGGTGTTCCACGGTGTGGTACCTGGCAAGTCAGCATATCCTGTTGGTAAGATAGCTCTGGAAGTGGCCTTTGGAGATGATCATGATTCCAGGTTGGAAACATTGACGTTTGAAGTGGTGAAAATCCAAAGTCCATATCACGTCCTGTTTGGGCGACCGGCCTACGCCAAGTTTATGGCACGACCCTATTATGTGTATTTGTAGCTCAAAATGCCGGGTCACAAGGGGATAATAACGGTTCACGGAAGCCGTAAAATCGCTTTGGAGTGCGAGGAAGGAGATGCGGCCTACGCAGAGTCGGTTTGTGCCACCGAGGAGATGAAGTATTATAAGGACAATGTTGATCCGGCGGACATGACTCCATTAAAGAAGCCAACTACGGAGCATGATCCGGCCCTGAAGTTCAAATCGGCAGCAGAAACTAAGCTTGTTGACTTCGTACCTGGCGATTCGTCCAAGCAGTTCAGCATCAGTGCCAACTTGGATCCGAAATAGGAAAGCGCGCTCATCGAGTTCATCCGTGAGAATCGGGACATTTTTGCATGGAAGCCCTCTGACATGCCAGGTGTACCGAGGCAACTCGCTGAGCACACCCTTAATGTGGATCCTAAATACAAACCGGTGAAACAGTTCCTCCGCCGGTTTAACGAAGAAAGACGCAAGGCGATTGGAGAAGAGGTAGCCAGGCTCTTAGCAGCTGGCTTTGTTGTTGAAGTTTTTCACCCTGAGTGGCTTGCCAATCCGGTGCTAGTCCTTAAGAAAAATGGCACCTGGCGCATGTGTGTGGATTACACAGATCTTAATAAGGCTTGTCCAGCAGATCCTTTTGCCCTCCCCCGTATTGATCAAATTATTGATGCTATGGAGGGTTGTGAGCGTTTAAGTTTTTTGGATGCATATTCTGGCTATCATCAGATCAAAATGGCAGTTAAGGACCAGGAGAAGACGGCATTCATAACTCCCTTTGGAGCCTTCTGCTATGTGTCTATGCCCTTTGGGCTCAAGAGTGCCCAGGTAACTTATCAACGGTGTGTACAAAATTGTCTTCACAAGCAGATTGGCCGTAATGTACATGCTTACGTGGATGATATCGTGGTTAAGTCCAGGGAGAAGGAGACTCTGGTTGACGATTTGAAGGAAACCTTTGATAACCTGAGGACGTACAAGATGATGCTTAATCCGGCCAAGTGTGTTTTTGGTGTACCGGCAGGCAAGTTATTGGGTTTTCTGGTGTCCAACAGGGGAATTGAGGCTAATCCGGAGAAGATCACAGCCATCACCTCCCTGGCTAAACCGAAGTGTATCAATGATGTTCAACGCCTGGCAGGCCGGATTTCCGTGTTAAGCCGGTTTATTAGCCGCCTTGGTGAGAAGGCAATCCCTTTGTATCAGATGTTGAAGAAGATGGATCAGTTCGTCTGGAGTTCCGCTGCTGATGAAGCATTTGAGGATTTAAAGCGGCAATTGGCCAATCCGCCTGTGCTCGCCGCTCCCATTGACAAGGAGCCGTTACTGCTATATGTTGCTGCTAATGCTCGTGCGGTCAGCGTGGCTATTGTAGTGGAGCGAAAGGAGGCAGGTAAGGAACATCCGGTTCAACGTCCAGTCTATTATATCAGCGAGGTACTCATTGAGTCCAAGCAAAGGTATCCGCATTGGCAGAACCTGGTGTACGGAGTTTTTATGGCAAGCCGGAAGCTTAAGCAATACTTCCAAGGGCACCCAATTACGGTGGTTAGTTCTGCTCCTTTGGGGGATATCATCCAGAACCGAGAAGCGACTGGCCGGATTGCCAAGTGGGCTATAGAGCTTGGGCCGCACGGATTGAAGTATGTGCCTCGGACGGCGGTTAGGTCTCAAGCACTTGTTGATTTCATCAATGATTGGACGGAAATGCAAGCACCTGAAGAAAAGCCGGATCACACATATTGGACCATCCATTTTGACGGATCCAGGCAATTGGAAGGCTCGGGGGCTGGAGTCGTATTAACTTCCCCACGAGGTGATAAGTTTTGTTATGTTCTCCGCTTAATGTTCCCTTGTACTAACAATGCAGCTGAGTATGAAGCGTTGCTCCATGGTCTCCGGATGGCTAAGGAGATGAACCTAAGTCGAGTTAAGTGCTTCGGTGACTCAGACCTCGTGGCTCAACAAGTATCTGGCACTTGGGACTCCAAGGACCCACTCATGGCAGCATATCGTCGTGAGGTGGATATTGTTGCAGGTCACTTTAAAGGCTATCAGGTGGACCACGTGGACCGATGGAAGAATGAAGTGGCGGACGCTTTAAGCCGGCTGGGCTCTCAGCGCAAACCGGTCCCACCCAATGTTTTTCTGGATGTGCTGCACAACCCGTCGGTCAAGCTCCCTGGTGAAGCAGATTTGGCTATTCCTGATCCGTAGGCTCAATTGGTGGCAGCTCTTCATGTCATTCTGGATTGGACGCTTCCTTACCTGGCGTACATGAACCGGGGCGAGTTACCAGAGGATGAGATTCTGGCCCGGCAGATAATCCCGCGGTCCAAGTCCATGACTATTGTCAATGGCGAGTTGTATCATTGCAGTGTATCAGGGGCGTTTCAACGCTGTGTGTCTCCTGAAGAAGGCTGTGAAATTTTGCGTGAGATCCACGAAGGAGATTGTGGTCACCACGCCGGTTCAAAATCTTTGGTAGCTAAAGCGTTTCGCCATGGCTTCTATTGGTTAACTGCTCATGCTGATGCGGAGGATCTGGTCAGACGATGTGACGGTTGCCAAAAGTTTTCAAGACATGCTCATGTGCCGGCTCAAGAATTGAGAATGATTCCAATTACTTGGACGTTTGCGACTTGGGGGCTGGATATGGTTGGGCCTTTCAAAAGGTCCAAAGATAAGAAGACCCACCTCCTGGTGGCGGTTGACAAGTTTACAAAGTGGGTGGAGGCAGAACCTGTTAGCAAGTGTGATGCGGCCACGACGGTTTAGTTCATCAAAAAAGTGATTTTCCGGTTTGGCTTTCCACACAGTATCATCACAGATAATGGTACCAATTTGTCCAAGGGTGTCATGAAGGAGTTCTGCGAACGGGAGCACATCCGGCTTGACGTTTCATCAGTGGCACACCCACAGTCCAATGGTCAAGCGGAAAGGGCTAATCAAGAGATCTTGAAAGGCATCAAGCCCCGGCTTATGGTTCCTTTGCAGAGAACACCGGGTTGTTGGGTAGAAGAGTTACCATCTGTGTTATGGAGCATCAATACTACACCCAATAGATCAACAGGATACACACCGTTCTTCATGGTTTATGGAGAGGAGGCGGTTCTCCCTAGTGATATCCGTCATGACTCACCTCGTGTGGCGGCTTATGTTGAAGCGGACAATGAGACAGCACGGCAGGACGCTTTGGACCTGTTGGATGAAGAACGTGACATAGCAGCCGCCCGCTCGGCAATTTACCAACAGGATCTTCGTCGTTATCATAGTCGCCGAGTCAGAACCAGAACCTTTCAGGAAGGAGATTTGGTGCTTCGGCTCATCCAAGATCACACTGATATGCATAAGCTATCCCCACCTTGGGAGGGACCTTTCGTGGTCAGCAAGAATCTGCACAATGGGTCATACTATCTGATCGATATTCGAGAGCATAAAGACTCACGTACATCAGAGGAGGAGACCAACAGGCCGTGGAACATAGCTCATCTTCGGCCGTACTATACCTGAGCCATTGGCTCTACTTATGTACATATTACGATGATGTATATATTATGATTAAATATAATAAACCGGAACCTCAGCTAAAGCGGGGTATCTGTTCTTTTACATCATGTGTGGTTACACGGAGTTGTTCTAAAGCGGCCTCCGGTTTACCCCTTGAGTTAGCTTTTCAAAGCATCATGTTATATCACTTGGGGGCTTGGTCGTGTCCGAACCAATGCAACACCTGTTGATAGGCGAAAGCCACCAGATCACTTGGGGACTTGGTCACGTCTGAACGAGTCACGCCTCTTGATCGGCCTAAGGCCACAGAATCACTTGGGGGCTTGGTCGAACCCAAACCATTGCCACGCCTCTTGATCGGCATAAATGCCACGGTTTCATTTGGGGACCTAGCTGACTTGAACCATAGCTACACCTATCGAGAGCTTGGTCGTGTCCGACCATGGTAACGCCATCTGATCAGCTCAAATAAGCCTCTTTTTGCAAACGGTTTTTATCATTGCCTTTGCTTCACATTTTTTCTTTGAAATATATTTCTTTCTTTTTGTTGCGTTTTTTAAAACCGACAAAGTTTTAAGCCGGTTCAAACTGTCAATTGACAAAACATGGTTCATTTTTAATCCGGAGACTATTTGCCCGGTTTGATTTTTTGTTAACATCCTATTACGGAGTAACACGGTGCTTTATTACAACCCGGCACGGTTTACATGGTAAACCGGCATTATATATCTACAGGAGCTGCTATCTCCTCCAACAGTGTGGGTTTATGAAACCTCCGCTTCAAGATTGGCTAAACCAACTTCATGCCCAACGATGGCAGGTATCATGTATCTCAAAGATTTGATCATATGCTTACATTTCAGATATTTTGATTTCACATATGCAGACATCATACTCCACCTGACGGTACAACCGCTGTGGCACTTTAAGATTTTTTATGCTACAGAAAATACTTTGGAAAGTTCCTCACCCAAAGGAAGCACAAGTTGCAGTGGTTATGCACGAAGGCATATTAAGATCGAGAGTATCAGCTAGCCTATTACAAGGCAACACGGTGCCCAAAACAAGATCATTGTTTTTTTCAAAAGAGAAACAGTTTAAACCGGCTTCCGGTTCAAGCTTGGTCACCAGCCTGGCCTGATGGTTGTGGGTCATCCCGCGCCGCTTCAACTTCAGTTTCTCTACCCAGCGGCTGGAAATCAACAGTTGTCCAGTCGATTCCCATTAATGCTCGAAAGACAGCTTCATCATGGATCAGCAATGACGGTTCAATATCGGGAGCGTAAGTATGCTTACGGATTGGAGGGATAAGATTTTCCGCTTCATGAATTGGTGCAGCTACTCGCTTGTTTTGATTGTCATACTGGGCTTGATAATGAGACAAGTCTACTTCTTCAGCCAATTGACAAGCTAGCGGACGCACCTCCCGGTTTATTGCTCACAGATCCGCTTCACTAAACTCTCACCCGTCTTCCTTCAAGCTGGGATAGCCCTGAGCCGCTTCAATAGGATCAAAATCCGACACCCAAGATTTTGCCCAGATTAAGGCATTGATCGCACCGGTTCGAGCAGCAGATTTCTTCAGCTCTTCAACCCGGGCAGGAAGCACCGACAGTTTCTGCAGAGTGTCCTGAATCAAAGTGGGCGCCGACTTGTTGTGGGATGCAGTACAGATGATCCGCTATGCACCAGTGTACAGTTGTTCGATCAACGTATAGGCGGCTTTCAATTTCTTTCGCACATCTGACCCCAAATGACCAATGCGTGTCCCTGAAATATCACAAAAGGTTAACAAACCGGCAGCTCTGTAAGAGGCAGAATCAATTCAGAAATCAAACCGGCTTACCAAAGATAGCAGTGGTCATGGCATGCATGTGCCACTTTATCCTGGTCAATTCGTCCACCACCGGTTTGAGTGCAGCCTCGGCGTCTTCTGCTCGTTTGGTTAAAGCGGATTTTTCAGTAGCCCAATCCGCCCGCTCCTTCTTGAAATCCTTCTTAAGCTGTTCCATGACGCTTAAGGCGCTGGTCAACTCCTCTTTTGCTTTTGAGGTTTCAGTCTGTTGGGACTTCAGATTTTCTTGGAGATCGGCGATTTGGGTCTCTTTTGTCTTCAGCTCAGCCTGCATACAGACAGTTATATGATTCAGCAAGCAGTGCAAGAATTGAAGCACCAACCACATAACAAGTTATGCACTTGGCGCTTGGGGGCTAATGCCTATTTGATCTTCATATTTCACTTGATTATAAAGTCCCAAGCTCAATAGAAGTATTCAACTTGGCACTTGGGGGCTAATGCCTATTTGATCTTCATATTTCACTTGATTATAAAGTCCCAAGCTCAATACAAGTATTCAACTTGGCACTTGGGGGCTAATGGCTATTTGCTCGAATATATTTTGAGGTGGCGATCTCAATTACTTAAAGTCCCGGTTTAACTACACTAAGTTGAACCGGCCCTTGGGGGCTACATCAGCGACTATCGAAGCATGGGGATTTATATTAGCAAGTCCCGGTTTGGATGCAGATTCTAAACCGGCCCTTGGGGGCTAGGCGAGTCAGCAAGAATTGAAGCATACAAGCAGGAAAAAGCATATGGAAATTACCTCATATTTATCTTTCATCATGTTAACCAGACCGGCTTCATAGTCACGACTGGTATACAGCCGGTTCAGATAGCCGGAACGGATGTCTTGGGCGTTCAGAGTAGCGTAAGTCGCCAGATCAACATTCCACTTGCCCTTGCCAAAGGCAGCAAATTCTTCCTTGGCAGTATGTTTGGACAAAGCGACAGGATTGCTTGGCTCTGTATGGCCAATGCCAGTAATAACAACTTCATCACCCTTGGTGTCGCCGGTTTGCATTGGGGCCGTCAGTTTATCAGTAGACTTGGATGGACTGGTGGATTTCTCAATCTGGATGGGGCTTCTGGGCTGGTCAACAGGACCGGAGGCATCAACATGTCTCTCTTCAGTAATAAAATCATCATCTTGTGGTGGTGGGTCGTTTGGCACATCCTCACGGATGGCCGCTTCAGGGTTGAGTACTCTGTCCGGTTCAGGAATAGCATCTTCTTCAGCCGCTTTATCTAGGCGAGCCTTCTTGCTTGGCTTAGGCTTGGCCCTGAAAGGAGTAACAAAGGTTAGTACAGTATATGCTACAAAGTAATACACCATAAGCATTATGATAAGTATGGCTTACCCAAGCACCGTTTTGAGCGGCGGCAGCTGGGTAGCTGATGACTCGCTAGATGATGAATGGGAAGTGACCTGATAATCGGAGTCAGACGGATTAAGAGGTTGACGAAAACAGCCCATTTTAGGACAAGCACTGACAAGCAAATTAGAGACCTCTGAATGGCGTTTCCGAACCGGACTATTCGGTAAACCGACGGAGGTAACTACCTGGCCACTATGCCGAGTCGTGCGGCGAGCTTCGTGTTGTTGGGTCTTCATAAGAAATTTGGGATCCAAGTAAGCAAGAGGATGAGAAAAATTTAACCTTCCAGTTTGCCTGACGGATTTTTAGTGAAGGCAAAGGATCTGAATCGGAGGAAAGAATAATTACCTCTGCAACATCAGCATGACTGGCTTCGGCATCATCCTGACAAATATCATCATCAATAAGGCGCGTGAAAAATAAGCCAAGTGAATCAAGTTCTACCTCAAGGTCCAGGTTACCCACATTGTCATCAGCGGCTGGATCAGAAGATGCAGTGGTTCTTTTCCTGTGGGTAGTCTTCTTCACAGCTTTAGTCTTTTGCCGGATTGATCTTTCCGGTTTGTCTGGTTTTTCTGGTTTCTCCTGCGGCAGTTTCTTGCTATAAAACGGATCATTGCCCTGTGTAAACAGGTATTGATATTAAACAATGACCAGATATATCAATAACAGGTTCAGAAAAAAGAACAATCAAACTCTTACAGCTGGCGGTTTGTTGGTGGCACAGAAGGGAAGCAGGCCGGTTCGAGCACAGATGTATTCCGGTTCATTCAGCATTTTATTCACAACCTCTGTGATTTCATCGTCGGTGAGCTGGATGTTAGCATGTCGCAGTGGGTCATCAACACTGCCAGTATACTCGCACATCAAACCAGAGCGTTGACTCAGGGGCAGTATGCTCCACGATATCCAACAGCGAGCGAGATCAACTCCTGTTAAACCATTGGCCATGAAGGCTCTGAGCTTGGACAGTTGAGGAGCGTATTTGCTTCTCTCCTTGGCAGTCAACCTTTGCGGAAAGGGGTGTGTGTTGCTAAGCCGCTCCGGACGAAAGCCAGGCAAAGGATTTTCACCAGCAGGGGAGGTGTCTTTGCAATAGAACCATGTTTGATTCCACTCTTTGGGGTGGCTGTGCAGCTTGGCGTGAGGGTATGTGACTTCTTTCCTTTTTTGAATCGCCACACCTCCCAATTCCGTATTGGAACCGTCAGAGAACTCAGTACGGCGGTTTAGATGGAAACAGTCTCTGAACAACTCCACTGTGGGTTCCTCTTGAAAGAACACCTCACAGAGCACTTGGAAGTGACACATGTTTGTAATAGAGTTGGGGCCAGTGTCTTGTGGATGGAGTTGAAAATCGGCTAAAACGTCTCGGTAAAATTTAGAACCGGGCGGCTTAAAGCCCCGGGCTAAGTGATCTACGAAAACGACGACCTCTCCTTCTTGAGGTGTGGGAGGACTTTCCTTGCCAGGGGCTCTCCAATGGATGGTGTTTTTGCTGCCTAAAGCGCCGATCAGGACTAAATTGTTCAGTTGAGTCTCTGTGACGCGAGAAGGAACCCAGTTGCACTCATATACTTGCTTGGTCATGATGAAATCTACAAGATAGGTAATTCCGGTTCAAGAATGCATTGATTAAAGTGCACTGGTATGTATGATGCTAAACCGGAGACAGCTCTATCTAAACCGGAGTTTTATGAAGCAACAGCATCTGGCGGTTCAACAAGGGGACTAATGGTATATACCGGTTGGGCAATTTTTCTACAAAGTTAAACCGCCGGATCTAAGCATTGAAACAGTTGAGATTGTGGATAGATAAGTGTACAGAAACAGATTTCACAAGATTTCTCTACAGCGACGGATCTGAAGCAAGTTCAGAAAAGAAGGAAAATATTCAAGGTTCAAAAAAGAACAGTACCGAATCAATGGGCAGAGATACATGTAGATCTATGGTCTTGAGGCATATAAGTAAAAGCGGATGCTAAGAACTACCGCTACACAGAGCAAAAGTTTCACAGGTTCATCTAGGATCTATCATATGAGTACGAAGCAGACGATGAACACTGAAGAACTTGGAAACCCTAGAACGGATCTACGGAGTAAAAGGTGAAGAACTCACTGGAGCCGAGGAAGAAACAGAAAGTCGCCGCGATGCTCTGGTACAATCAGGGTGATGCAGCGGCCAAGGTTGGAGCAGAGGTTGTCGACGGCGGCGGAGCTCCGAAGCTGGACGACGCGAGGAAGACGAAGCAGAAGGGCACGAAGGGGAAAAAAGAAATGACCCTTCGGTCCTATTTATAAGGCAAGGGACAGGAGTCAGGCGCGAAAATCAAGGGACTGTGGGTTTGGAAATGAAGTTGTCGCCTTAATTGTCGGAGACCTATTAAACAAAAAACAAAAAGGGAGTATCATGGATAAGGTTCTTCATAACAGGTGACGTCACGCCGGTTTACAACGACCAGAGAAGATGACATCACGGCGATTCAACAAACTACAAGAAGATGTTGAAGGCGAAGATTTTTGCTAAGGATTGACATGAACCTGTTCAAATCAATCTGGGGCCTAATGTTGGGGATATTACTACTGGGCGTAAACCGGCCTATCTGGGCCGGGTTAACTTCATCAGTAGTTAATTATGTTAAATCCCAAGAAGGCAGATGAGAGCTCAAGGCC
The DNA here is from genome assembly GCF_056163025.1 of Triticum urartu. Lineage (NCBI taxonomy): Eukaryota > Viridiplantae > Streptophyta > Magnoliopsida > Poales > Poaceae > Triticum > Triticum urartu. The sequence continues at coordinate 553,728,064 of NC_141875.1, read as the reverse complement.
CATAGTCGGTTCAAGGCCTGTAGCCGTAAATCGGCGTTGGTATTTAACTTGTATTATAAGTTAGGAATAAGTAGAGACCAAATCGGACACATCTATGAGCCTGTATTGGGACTCTGTGAACCAACGGGCGTCACCCGTGTATATAAGGGGACGACCCGGCGGCGGTTCAAGGACAACAGACAACAACTCGAGACTTAGGCGAAGCTTGTTTGCTCCCTAGTCATCGAAACCCCATCAATTCCATCACAACTAGACATAGGCTTTTACCTTCATCGAAGGGGCCGAACTAGTATAACTCTCTTGCGTCCCTGTTTCCGCTTTAACCCCTTCAAGCTAACCCGTCGCGATGGCTCCACGACTAAGTCCTTTCCATAGGACATCTTCCGTGACAAAACCACGACACACTTCTTGGTATTCACACTATGAACATGTGTAACATCACGTTCGAGATTAAACAAGAATAAACCATTGACCAGCGGGGCATGATCATAAAACATATCTCTCATATAAATGGAACAACCATTATTCTCGGATTTAAATGAGTAGCCATCTCGCATTAAACGAGATCCAGATACAATGTTCATGCTCAAAGCTGGTACTAAATAATAATTATTGAGGTTAAAACTAATCCTGTAGGTAAATGTAGAGGCAGCGTGCCGACGGCGATCACATCGACCTTGGAACCATTCCTGACGCGCATCGTTACCTCGTCCTTCGCCAGTCTCCGCTTATTCTGCAGCTCCTGTTTTGAGTTACAAATATGAGCAACGGCACCGGTATCAAATACCCATAAGCTACTACGAGCGCTGGTTAGGTACACATCAATAACATGTATATCACATATACCTTTGGCATTGACGGCCTTCTTATCCGCTAAGTACTTGGGGCAGTTTCGCTTCTAGTGACCGTTTCCCTTGCAATAAAAGCACTCACCTCAGGCTTGGGTCCATTCTTTGGCTTCTTCCCAGCAGCTTGCTTATCGGGCGCGGCAACTCCCTTGTCGTCCTTCCTGAAGTTCTTTTTACCCTTGCCTTTCTTGAACTTAGTGGTTTTATTCACCATCAACACTTGATGTTCCTTTTTGATCCCCACCTCCGTTGATTTCAGCATTGAATATACCTCAGGAATGGTCTTTTCCATCCCCTGCATATTGAAGTTCATCACAAAGCTCTTGTAGCTAGGTGGAAGCGATTGAAGGATTCTGTCAACAACCGCATCATCCGGGAGATTGACTCCCAGCTGAGACAAGTGGTTGTGCAACCCAGACATTTTGAGTATGTGCTCGCTGACAGGATTGTTCTCCTCCATCTTACAACTGTAGAACTTGTCAGAGACTTCATATCTCTCGACTCGGGAATGAGCTTGGAAAACCATTTTCAGCTCTTGGAACATTGCATATGCTCTGTGTTGCTCAAAACGCTTTTGGAGCCCCGGTTCTAAGCTGTAAAGCATGCCGCACTGAACCAGGGAGTAATCATCACTATGTGACTGTCAGGCGTTCATAATGTCTTGAGTTGCTGGGAAAACAGGTGCATCACCTAGCGGTGCTTCAAGGACATATGCTTTCTTGGCAGCTATGAGGATAATCCTCAGGTTACGGACCCAGTCCGTGTAGTTGTTGCCATCGTCTTTCAGCTTGGTTTTCTCTAGGAACGCGTTGAAGTTGAGGGCAACATTAGCGTGGGCCATTTGATCTACAAGGCATATTGCAAAGTTTTAGACTATGTTCATGATAATTAAGTTCATCTAATCAAATTATTTAATGAACTCCCACTCAGATTGACATCCCTCTAGTCATTTAAGTGATACATGATCCGAGTCAACTAGGCCGTGTCCGATCATCACGTGAGACGGACTAGTCATCATCGGTGAACATCTTCATGTTGATCGTATCTTCTATATGACTCATGTTCGACCTTTCAGTCTTCCGTGTTCCGAGGCCATGTCTGTACATGCTAGGCTCGTCAAGTCAATCTAAGTGTATTGCGTGTGTAAATCTGGCTTACACCCGTTGTATGCGAATGTTAGAACCTATCACACCCGATCATCATGTGGTGCTTCAGAACAACGGACCTTAGCAACGGTGCACAGTTAGGGGGAACACTTTCTTGGAATTATTGCGAGGGATCATCTTATTTATGCTATCGTCGTTCTAAGCAAATAAGATGTAAAACATGATAAACATCACATGCAATCATATAGTGACATGATATGGCCAATATCATTTTGCTCCTTTTGATCTCCATCTTCGGGGCGCCATGATCATCATCTTCACCGGCATGACACCATGATCTCCATCATCGTGTCTTCATGAAGTTGTCTCGCCAACTATTACTTCTACTACTATGGCTAACGGTTAGCAATAAAGTAAAGTAATTACAAGGCATTTGCAGTGACACGTAGGTCATAAATAATTTAGACAACTTCTATGGCTCCTGTCGGTTATCATACTCATCGACATGCAAGTCGTGATTCCTATTACAAGAACATGATCAATCTCATACATCACATATATCATTCATCACATTCTTTTGGCCATATCACATCACATAGCATACCCTGCAAAAAAAAAGTTAGACGTCCTCTAACTGTTGTTGCATGTTTTTACGTGGCTGCTATGGGTTTCTAGCAAGAACATTTCTTACCTACGCAAAAACCACAACGTGATATGCCAATTTCTATTTACCATTCATAAGGACCCTTTTCATCGAATCCAATCCGACTAAAGTGGGAGAGACAGACACCCGCTAGTCACCTTATGCAACTAGTGCATGTCAGTCGGTGGAACCTGTCTCACATAAGCGTATGTGTAAGGTCGGTCCGGGACGCTTCATCCCACGATGCCGCTGAATCAAGATAAGACTAGTAACGGCAAGTAAATTGACAAAATCAACGCCCAGAACAACTTGTGTTCTACTCATGCATAGAAATTACGCATAGACGTGGCTCATGATGCTACTGTTGGGGATCGTTGCAGAAATTTAAAATTTTTTATGCATCACCAAGATCAATCTATGGAGAAACTAGCAACGAGAAAGAGAGGGGGGGTGCATCTTCATACCCTTGAAGATCGCGACACGGAAGCGTTACAAGAACGCAGATGAGGGAGTCGTACTCGTGGCGATTCAGATCGCGGTTGATTCCGATCCAAGCGCCGAATAACGGCGCCTCCGCGTTCAACAGACGTGCAGCCCGATGACGTCTCCCATGCCTTGATCCAACAAGGAGAGAGGGAGAGGTTGGGGAAGACTCTGTCCAGCAGCAGCACGACGACGTGGTGGTGTTGGAGCAGCGTGGTACTCCGGCAGGGCTTCGCCAAGCGTCGCCGGAGGAGGAGGTGTTGGGGAGGGGAGGGCTGTGCCTTGGATGTGGTGCGGCTGCCCTCCCACCTCCCCTCTATTTATAGGGGCAAGGGAGAGGGGGCCCGCCCCCTCCAGATGAATCTAGAGGGGGCGCCGGCCAAGGGGGGAGGCTTGCCCCCCAAGCCAAAGGGGGGGGGCGCCCCCTTTAGGGTTCCCCCAAACCCTAGGCGCATGGGCCCTAGGGGGTTTGGTGCCCAGTCCACCTAGGGGCTGGTTCCCCCTCCATATTCAGTCCATAGGGCCCTCCGGGGCAGGTGGACCCCCGGAACCCTTTCGGTGGTCCCGGTACAATACCAATAAACCCCCCGAACACTTACCGTGACCGAATAAGGACTTCTCATATGTAAATCTTTGTCTCCGGACCATTCCGGAACTCCTCGTTACGTCCGGGACTCCGAACAACATTCAGTAACCACGTACAAACATTCCCTATAACCCTAGCATCATCGAACCTTAAGTACGGGAATCATGTAGACATGACCGAGACATCTCTCCAGCCAATAATCAACAGCGGGATCTGGATACCCATGTTGGCCCGCACATGTTCCATGATGATCTCATCGGATGAACCACGATGTCGAGGATTCAATCAATCCCGTATATAATTTCCTTTGTCAATCGGTACGTTACTTGCCCGAGATTCGATCGTCGGTATCCCGATACCTCGTTCAAGCTCATTACTGGCACGTCACTTTACTCATTCCGTAATGCATGATCATGTGACTAATTGCTTAGACACATTGAGCTCATTATGATGATGCATTACCGAGTGGGCCCAGATATACCTCTCCGTCATACGGAGTGACAAATCCCAGTCTCGATTCGTGCCAACCCAACAGACACTTTCGAAGATACCCGTAGTGCACCTTTATAGCCACCCAGTTACATTGTGACGTTTCGCACAGCCAAAGCATTCCTACGGTATCCGGGAGTTTCACAATCTCATGGTCTAAGGAAATGATACTTGACATTAGGAAAGCTTTAGCAGACGAACTACACGATCTTGTGCTATGCTTAGGATTGGGTCTTGTCCATCACATCATTCTCCTAGTGATATGATCCCGTTATCAATGACATACAATGTCCATGGTTAGGAAACCGTAACCATCTATTGATCAACGAGCTAGTCAACTAGAGGCTCACTAGGGACATGTTGTGGTCTATGTATTCACACATGTATTACGATTTCCGGATAACACAATTATAGCATGAACAATAGACAATTATCATGAACAAGGAAATATAATAATAACCATTTTATTATTGCCTCTAGGGCATATTTCCAAAACTATCGGCTCGGTGCTACTGGAAAACACCGACGGATTCAACCTCAGAAAACGGGCTAAGTTGTCAACTAGAGGTGGTGGCGGTGGGTTGTTGTTGTCGTTGTTGTTGTTGTTGTTGTTGCCTTGGTTCTGAAGTAATAGCTGCATCAAGGCATTCTGCTGTTGGATCAACTGGGTGAGCTCCGGTGGGAAGACAAATCCGGGGTCACGCCTTAGAGGCATGTGATAGGTTTTAGAGGGGAAAGATTAGAATAGAATGGGGTCTAAGGAGAAAATCACTACCCATATGCACATGAGACAAACACATTCATATCACACCACTCAATTCAAACAAGGGCATACAATCGATCTAGCTACCGTTACAAAATACTCGGACTACTACTATATACATGGGAGAATACTACTGATAATATGGTGGTCGACTAGAAATTTTGATCGGAAGAAGACTCCATGATATCTGCTCCAGCTTCATCTTCATAATCATCATCACTGTTAGGGTCGGTGACGGTGTCCTGTACTAGGGGGTACTCATCACATCGTCTCCCGATCAGTTGGATTGGGCCAAGGACCCCCATGGCCGCATACTCATGGGCCAGTTCGGACAGCTGCCGCATACAAGGAAGATTCCACAAGACTTGGCGATCAAGACAAGGACTCCACCCCACCGACGTATTCGGCTAGGACTCTTGTTATCCTAGGCCTCTGGTGCATTATATAAACCGAGGCCAGGCTAGTCGATAGAGATATACAAACAATCACAACATACAATCGCACCATAGGCTAGCTTCTAGGGTTTAGCCTCTCTGATCTCGCGGTAGATCTACTCTTGTACTACTCATATCATCAATATTAATCAAGCAGGACGTAGGGTTTTACCTCCATCAAGAGGGCCCGAACCTGGGTAAAACATTGTGTCCCCTGCCTCCTGTTACCATCCGGCCTAGACGCACAGTTCGGGACCCCCTACCCGAGATCCGCTGGTTTAGACATCGATATTGGTGCTTTCATTGAGAGTTCCGCTGTGTGATCGACAAAAGGATCGATGGCTCGTCTGCAGGTCAACTGCGATGCTGGCATCTTCGTCGCCGACTCGACTGGTCACCTTGGCTCGACCGAGGACCGTGCTCCATCTCCGATCATCATGTTCGGACGAGGGCCTTCATCAACATCAAGTCCGATCTCTATTAAGGTCATGGAGGAATCATCCATGGAGCTCGGGGGCTCAACGTCAACATTGCCCTCGGGCGACCGTGCTGTTTTTCCGAATAGCAAACTTGTATCCGCTGCCACCACCTCTTAGAGCATCTCTTTGACAATCCCTTTGGTGGAATTGTGCGGAATTGAGTCTACAACAGCCATGCAAAATTTCGTCGAGTTCCGATGGAGGAATCTCCGACAATCTATGATATACCGGAGCCCTGTCAAATCTGGACGAGAATCTGGACGAGTGTAGGGCGTGGACTCCAGAGCCCAGCTCGGAGGTCCTTTGAAAGATCCAACCGTTCATCTACTGCGGAAATCCCATATCTACCACCCCTCCAAATTTCAGCTCGATCCAACGGTTCAAACTCCGGGAAACTTCCGATGAGTGGACCAATTTTCGGATCTGTTTTCTGCGCGAATACGGATCCGACCCGAATTCATGTTTCTTTATGAATGTGATATTGGACAACCTTTTGTAAGGAATTTTTTTCTATGGTATTGTGCGTTGTTTTTAAACACGTACCCATAAAATTTTAAGCCTCCTTCGAGGTAATCTTCACCATCACGCTGGTGTCAAACCAGTCCGGCGGTATTGCTCCACAGCTGCCGACCTGCGCTACACACGTCGCCGCTTTATTGAGCCGAGCTCAACTTCTTCGGATCATCATCTCGGTAAGCCGAACAAGAGTCCGGCATCGCGAACGGTAAATCATCACCAACATCGCTGCCCCACGGATTACACGAAGCGGGCATACCGGCATCGCCGCACGGTCACTTCATCAAGCCGACATCGACCACGACACGACCTGCATCGGCAGGCCCGCACTATTGCTTCTTCAAGCTGGTGTCCATCACGCCGACCTACTTCGACTCATCGGCTGACACCGAGGCTTCGACATCTCGGCTGGACCGGGGGCTTCACCATCTCTTCATCAACCTACTCCGGAGACTTCGGCGTCACTAGCCGACCAGCTCCGTCACGTTAGCTGGACCGAGGGCTTTGCCTCGGAGAGCTAACCTTTGCCAGCATCGCCATACCGTCGCTTTATCGCCCATCAGGCAATGGTGTGCGGATCGAGTCCCAATTTTGGGAATCACCTTTCTTCGGATTGCTACAACAAATAAACCAGGTGCTATTAATCCTAGTATTTTTTGCTTGTTTGGGTTTATTTTTTCCAAGGAATTATTACTCTGGTTTGTCCATCATCTGTACACAGGTCTATCAAATGATGGCCGCATTAATGACGGTCGCGTGGTGATTCGGTTAGTTTCCGTACATAGTCCGGCGAACGCCGCATCTGGAACTCGGACCGACCTGTGAATTCAGGCTTTGCCACGCCTTTACCGCATCACGCCGATGCCTTGCATCGACATTGACTTCGGCGCCAGGCCATATTTCTTTTATTACTCACTTTGCATAAATTATTTATTATGCAACGATTTTTTAATTATTATTATTACTATTATCTCTGGTTTGCACTATTTTTTGTCCACAGGAAAATGATCCAGGGACTTCGTCGTCACTCTGCCGGTCTGCATTGACCGTGCTATGTCACCACTTCGGCATGTCGAGCTCTCCGCTCCGCCACCTCGGGACCGGCTTGGGGGATGGAACCTTGTCCCGCATCAAGCTCGGACCGCGTCATCAATGTCGAACACATTAACCAGCTAAGTTGCTTTCATGCTCAAAGTTTTAATTTTTAACTTGTGTTCGGTTCGACCAAGCATTATACTTTTTTGGAAAAAAGTTGCTTGTAAAAAATTTCCTTGTCCAAACTTTGTTTGTGACACACATATTCAAATACCCCGTTTATTTGGGGGGTTCCTTTATGAAGCTTTTCCTCTTGCATATGATTATACTTGTACGGCTTCGTTCCTTGTTCGTATATTACGCCACAATATGCACCATATTGAATTAAGGGATTTGTAAGCTGGGTTGCCTGGCTCCTGTGCTTACCCCTATGTTCCCGATTGTTCGGCTAGGGAGTAAAGGGAGCACCTCTGCGATTGTCACGACCGGGTCCTCCGAGCTCTGACCTCAGACTGGGTGAAGCCGAAAGCTAGCGCTCTTATTGTTTTCAATCATGGTCGGCACACAACGGAACTCATGAGTACAAAAAATCTATTGCACAAGTCTCATAGCAATAATGAGCACCGAAGAAAGATATCGGTGGGGGTACTATTTTCTTCGAAGATGCTTCTTACACTTCGTCTGTAATATAGCATAAGTTCCCTGAGCACGCTTTGTCTGTTACAGCCTTATGGCCCGGTTGCCTGGTTATCGGAAACACTGTCGATATTCTCGACAGGTGGAGTACATAACACTTTTGGGTCCTTGACCGAAGAGGGAGAAGCCGATGGTCGATTAAGACGCGTTTAAAGTTCAGTTGAACAAAGATATGATATAAGTACTTCGGTACATACAATCATTATACATAAAATTCTTTTACCCAAGTCACTTGGGGGCTCTTAAAATTTATATGAGCTATTTTATAGTAAATGTGTTTTCTTCTTGGTCGTTGCAAAGTCTTTTTCTATCGATCCTTTTTCGACGTGAGTGTGTGGTCAATAGCCAGATAACCCATTTTCTCTCGAGTGACCGCTCGAGTTTAGTTCGCTAAACTGGTCTAACGAGAAGCACTCCGCCTTCGGGATAGGAGGCTGCAGCCGTAGGCTGACCCGCTTGGAGTCTTGAAATCGAATGTGAAATATTAATGCACGACAGAAGCACAATTTTTCCCCAATTTTCGGATTGGCACCGAACTCTTGATCTTGTTCGGACGTCAAGTTTTTACTAACATTTTTTTGGTTTTCCATGCTTATGGCACTTTTAAACTATTTGTGTGTTTTCAGCACAAGTCTCGCAGTGCAATGCCAGACACCTTTATAGATTCAGCGAAAACATTCTCGGATCTCACTATATATGCATTGGTTTCGAATTGTGTCTTTGGTCAATAGTTGGGTTGCCCGGCTCCTGCGCTTGCCTCCTATGTTCCGCTTTGTTCGGCTAGGTGTGCAAAGGGAGAACCACTGTGATTGTGCTTCCAGCTCACATGGTTAAGCACCTCAGTGGAGAAAGCCGAAAACTGACTGTCACAATAAGCGTAAACTGGTCAGCAATCCGATAACAGTGTTAAATGGTGGGCCATTCATAACAATGGCCGAAGTGTTTACGGCTTGACCTCGACTGTCACCAAACACTACCGGGGGCTATTAACTGGCCTCCCAAACTAAATCCTCGATATTATGCTCTTACATTAGAGCTGAGGCTGCATGATCATGCTTAGCATGACAACCCAAAGAAAGGAACCGATAGCGGGACTATTTTCTTTGGAAGACATTTCTTATGTTAAACAGTAATATAACATATGTCTCTGCGTACCTTTGTTCATAAAACCGTATGGCCAGATTGCCTTATTTATCGTAAATCTTTGCCCTCATAAACGCTTTATAAAGTAGGACAAACACTCCTCGGCTACTAGCCGAGGAGGTGGAAGCTGATGGTCGGTCAACAAAGTTTTGTACAATGCGGATCCAAGCATTAATGACATAAAGTACTTGGATACATAGAGTCATTACACATAATTTGTGATTTTACTATGGATATCGGTCCTTAATTCGGCCATCCGTGCCCGCATTAAGGCTCGGGGGCTACTGGGCTTCGGCCTTATTATTTACAAATATTAAAGGGGCACATTGATCCCCTGATCTGGTGTTGCCACCCGACTAGTGTCTCAGGGGCTACTACATTGCATGTTCAATGCAGAAAATTTTAAGTGCAATACAGTTGCCGAGGAGATTTTGATCCTCAGGTTGGTCGGCCGCACCCAACCTGAGTCTCGAGGACTAAGCACGCCGCTTTTTGTGTCCTGAAGTATTCTGCCGAGCTAGGACTTGATCCTCAGGCCGATTTTGCAAATCAACCTGAGTCTCAGCGGCTACTGGGATCAACGGTCTTATGTCATCCTTCAGGTGCATCTCGGGTTTTAGACCGATACACACCTTGAGGGCTATTGGCCATATATCTCGGCAGAGAATAAATTGCAATAATAAAAAATATTGACAAAAAATCGGCCCACAGCCGGGGTGGTGCACCACCTCGGAAGCAGTCCGACATAAAGCTCAGGCGCTAGTGGCTGGCTCCATAGAGGGCATTTCTGGCATTAAGCTCGGCTAAACTCCTTCAACTTTTTTGAACCAAGGTGATATGACACCTCGGATATAGTCCGGCGTTGGAGCTGGGACACTGTCCGGCGTTGGAGCTCGGATATAGTCCGGCGTTGGAGCTCGGATACAGTCCGGCGTTGGAGCTTGGACATAGTCCGGCATTGGAGCACGGATACATTCCGGCGTTGGAGCTCGGAAGCGGTCCGGCATTGGTGCTCGGCCGCAAAAGATACCTCGAATGCAGTCCGACGTTAGAGCTCGGACGCAAGAGGACACTGCCTCCCGGGAACAACTTCAAACCCGAGGTGTGGCATAAAAATAACAAGGCATTGATAAAGGCCGAAAACTTAAAGGGGCTCCTCGGATACCCGACGTGTAAACTCGCTAAATGCATTTCGGCGATCCTCAAGATCGAAGATGAGAAGATTTGTTGAACCAGTTTTCAAGACCGTCAACCGAAGATGAAGAACAGTTCTGAAGAATCGAGGAGCGTCCCTAACTTGAAGACCGGTTCAGGGGGCTACTGACGGTGTCCTGGACTAGGGGGTACTCATCACATCGTCTCCCGATTAGTTGGATTGGGCCGAGGACCCCCCATGGCCGCATACTCATGGGCCAGTTCGGACAGCTGTCGCATACAAGGAAGATTCCACAAGACTTGGCGATCAAGACAAGGACTCCACCCCACCGGCGTATTCGGCTAGGACTCTTGTTATCCTAGGCCTCTGGTGCATTATATAAACTGAGGCCAGGCTAGTCGATCGAGATATACAAACAATCACAACATACAATCGTAGCGTAGGCTAGCTTCTAGGGTTTAGCCTCTCTGATCTCGCGGTAGATCTACTCTTGTACTACCCATATCATCAATATTAATCAAGCAGGATGGAGGGTTTTACCTCCATCAAGAGGGCCCGAACCTGGGTAAAACATCGTGTCCCCTGCCTCCTATTACCATCCGGTCTAGACGCACAGTTCGGGACCCCCTACCCGAGATCTGTCGGTTTAGACATCGACAGTCGGAGTCGGTGTCGTCGATGATGATGTAGTCTTCGGGATGGTCGTCACCTCCTGGCGCAGGGTCTCCCATGAATATTCCTAGCTTCTTCTTCAGGTCTTCATTCTTCTCCAGTAGTACTGCAATTTCTTCTTCATATCCATCGCGTGTAGACTTGAGTTTCTCTTCCAGCTCCATGTTCCTGGTCATCACCTTCTTCAGGTCTATCATATTGGCGCACATCTGGTTCTCCTATCGACAAATGTGCTGGTTCAACTCCTAGATGTAGGTTGCAATGGACTTTTCCCTCCTGGTGCAAATCATCTCCCATTGCTCATCTCGGCGTCCACATATCTGGTAGATGGTGTCCTTAAGATCCTTGTGGTAAACTTCACCGATGCGTCCCATGGCGATGTGAGATGCCATGCTCTTTCCTAGACTCCAGGTTGGTTCATCAAAGGAAAACTCTATGGGCTCCGTGACTGGTGTTAATGTCCTTCCTAGAACATGTACTCGAATAGTCCATCGCTCTTCTTCCGGTAGAGTGGTGGTGTAGGTCCCGGTGAAGCTTGGTATTCCGATGTTCATGTATCTCTTATAGCCTCGTATCTCTTCTCTGATATTTGGGTTTTGTCTGGCCAACTTGGTCTATTTATATTGCAATGGGAAGAGGTGCCCGGTAGTGGGTTCGATCTTACGGTGCTTGATCCCAGTGACAGAAAGGGAACCGACACGTATGTATCGTTCCTACTAAGGATAAAAGGATGGGATCTATATCTACCGCCATAGATAAACGGATCTCGTCTACATCATGTCATCGTTCTTATTGCATTACTCTGTTTTCCATGAACTTAATACACTAGATCCATACTGGATATATAGCGGTCGATACGTGGAGTAATAGTAGTAGATGCAGGCAGGAGCCGGTCTACTAATCTTGGACGCGATGCCTATGTAATGATCATTGCCTGGATATCGTCATAATTATTTGAGGTTCTATCAACTGCCCAACAGTAATTTGTTTACGCACCATTTGTTATTTTTCTCGAGAGAAGCCACTAGTGAAACATAAGGCCCCCGGGTCTTCTTTCTCATATATTTGCCTTTGCGGTCTACTTTTTCTTTGCATTTATTTTCAGATCTATTAATCCAAAAACCCAAAAAATACCTTGCTGCAATTTTTCTCTATTTTATTTGGCGTTCAATCTATCAATCTACTACAAATTTATCTCATGTCCGTTTGCCTATCTTGAGGCGCCGTACCCCGAAAGGGATTGACAACCCCTTTAACACGTCGGGTTGCAAGTGGTTGCTATTTGTGTGCAGGGGCTGTTTACGTTGTGTTGCTTGGTTCTCCTACTGGTTCGAAAACCTTGATTTCATATCTGAGGGAAATACCTACCGCCGCTGTGCTGCATCTTCTCTTCCTCTTTGGGGAAATACCGACGTAGCTTCAAGCGACATCATGTACCTGTACTAAAAAACATTTTTAGAAAATTGTCATGTGTTGTAGATACACATGGCAAAACTTGTATGAAAATTAAGGAACCAATGGCTGGACTTTGAACACCATTATCTTTCCACTCTCCCTACTCTCGGCTAAGAAGCCATAAGTATAAAATGGATAGATCTCAAACTAAACAGGCACAAGAAATCCCTAATTGAACACAAAGATCAATCAATCAGGGTAGTTTTGCTCCAGGGCAGCAACCAAACAGGCCCGTGCTCCCTCTCCTTGGGGCGCCTCCTCCTTCTCCACCACCTATATATACATGGGGAGGCCTCGCTTTTGAGACACATCAAATCCAAGAGTCTCTCCCCCGCATAGCTCCACGCTCTCTCGGTCTAATTGGTCTAAGTTTTAGCATCCTAATTAGATGTGCTCTAATCTTGGTCAAATTGGTCTAAGAGAATTAGACTCCTAATCAGACGAGAAGCGCCGTTAGGCTTTCTCTCTCTAGTTTTCTCACGGTTCTTTTTTCTGAACATCGAAGCTCTATCGGACTACTACTTCGGAACGCGTGGATACCTTAGAGGGGTCGACTACTCCGATTCTTGTCTTGGAGAACATTCTCGCGGCTAGGAGGTGTAACCTAGCTGCGGAAATCGACGAGAATCATTACGCTTCACCATGTAGCGATCCGACCTCAGACGGTCAAATCTCTGTGTATAAGTGTCATCCCTGAATCGGTAATGCTGACACACACAGTACGTGAAGGATTTATAACAGAGTTCAATCACACACTTATTACATCGAAAGTCTCAAAGAGAGTACTTATTACATTAATATGGCTGATGGCCATCTAAAGAAGATAACAGCGGAAGCTTCGAAAGGTAAATGAGTCCATCAACTCCAACGGCATAGCTGAGTGCACGAAAACGACCTAGCGGACCTTACTCTTCGTCCGAAAACTCTGCAACATAATACGTTGCAGCCTGTGTAGGTCAGCACATGGAATATGTTGGCAAAATAACACTGTAGAGCAATGAACATGTGACAGCTATAACTATATGCATATTTGGCTGGTGGAGGCTCTATGGTTGTTTTTGCAGAAAGCTAGTTTTTCCCTACACCAAAGAAATATATTTTATTTAACTACAAAGTTTGTTGAAAACATTTACAAGGTTCCTCCAACTCAATCCCAAATTAAAATAATTATCAACCCAACAATTTAATTAAATAGAGTGATGAGATCGAATCAATAATTCAAGTACGAGATACTCAAGATGTCCATAACCGGGACACGGCTAACCATGATTAGTCTTTTTGGTCTCACCGATAGGGATCTCGGTCTCACCGAGATGGGATTGTAATCTCTCTATTTCCCTTCGTAAAGTTTCAGTCAAACCGAGATGAGCGATCGGTCCCACCGAGATTGCAATGCAAACTCTCTATTTCCCTTTCGTAACGTTTCGATCCTACCGAAAGAGCGAATCAGTCCCACCGAGATTGCCTAACCAACTCTCTGGTTAGTCTATTACCAAAATCGGTCTCACCGAGTTTGTGTAATCGGTCTCACCGAGATTACGTTATGCCCTAACCCTAAAGAAATCGGTCCCACCGAGTTGACGTGTCGGTCCCACCGAAAATCCTAACGTTCACATTTTGAAGTAAATCGGTCCGACCGAGTTTCATGATTCGGTCCCACCGAGTTTGGTATATTATGTGTAACGTTTAGATTTTGTGTGGAGGCTATTTATACCCCTCCATCCACTCTTCATTCGTGGAGAGAGCCATCAGAAAATGCCTACACTTCCAACATACATTTTCTGAGAGAGAACCACCTATACTTGTGTTGAGGTCAAGATATTCCATTCCAACCACATAAATATTAACCTTTAGCCTTCCACAAGTTGCTTTCCACTCAAATCTTCTTTCTATCAAATCCAAATCCTGTGTGAGAGAGAGTTGAGTGTTGGGGAGACTATCATTTGAAGCATAAGAGCAAGGAGTTCAACATCAACACATCATTTGTTACCTCTTGGAGAGTGGTGTCTCCTAGATTGGCTAGGTGTCACATGGGAGCCTCCGTCAAGATTGCGGAGTTGAACCAAGGAGTTTGTAAGGGCAAGGAGATCGCCTACTTCGTGAAGATCTACCCGAGTGAGGCAAGTCCTTCATGGGCGACGGCCATGGTGGGATAGACAAGGTTGCTTCTTCGTGGACCCTTCGTGGGTGGATCCCTCCATGGACTCGCGCAACCGTTACCCTTCGTGGGTTGAAGTCTCCATAAATGTGGATGTACGATAGCACCACCTATCGGAACCACGCCAAAAATCTCCGTGTCTACATTGTGTTTGCTCCCTCAAACTCCTCCCTTTACCTTCATATGCAATTGTTTTAATTTCCGCTGCTATACTCTTAGAATTGCATGTGTAGGTTGATTGCTTGATTTGTGCAAAGTTGCTAAAATCTGCCAAAAACTAAAATTGGGAAAAGGCTAGATTTTTATTTGGTCACGTAGTCTAATCACCCCCCTCTATACATACTTTCGATCCTACAAGTGGTATCAGAGCTTTGGTCTCCATTTGCTTTGATTTCCATAGCTTTTGGTGGTCATAACCTTGGTTTCGCAACCTAGGAGAGTATGGCGTCTAGCGAGGAAAATTACCACCGTAGAGGTCCTTACTTTGATGGTACAAATTTTGCTAGTTGGAAGCATAAGATGAAAATGCATATTTTTGGACATAACCCTGCCGTTTGGGCTATTGTGTGTATTTGCTTGCAAGGTGAATTCTTTGATGGGAGAGAACCGAACCGTGAAGCTACCGCGGAAGAGTTGAAGATGCTGCAATACAATGCTCAAGCTTGTGACATTATCTTGAACGGATTGTGCCCCGAAGAATTCAACAAAATCAGCCGTCTTGAGAATGCAAAGGAAATTTGGGATACTTTAATTGATATGCACGAAGGTACCGACTCCATCAAGGAATCCAAATTGGATGTGCTTCAAAGTCAACTTGACAAATTCAAAATGAAGGATGGTGAAGGTATCACTGAAATGTACTCTAGGCTTGCTCTCATCACAAGTGAGATTGCCGGCTTAGGAAGTGAAGAGATGACTAATAGATTCATCATCAAGAAGATCCTAAGAGCCTTGGATGGAAAATATGATATCGTGTGCACATTGATCCAAATGATGCCCAACTACAAAGATCTCAAGCCAACGGAAGTCATTGGAAGAATTGTTGCTCATGAGATGTCACTTAGGGATAAGGAAGAGCTTCACAACAAGTCAATTGGTGCTTACAAAGCCTCATGTGATGTCCCCACATCATCAAATGAGAAGAAAACCTTCAATGAAGAATTGAGCCTAATGGTGAAGAACTTCAACAAGTTCTGCAAGAGTAGAAGCAAGGAAAGAAGTTCCAAGTCAAGGTCCTACAATGACAAAAGATCTTCCAGTCGTGAGCGTAACTGCTACAATTGTGGAAGACCCAGACACTATTCCAATGAGTGTATGGCTCCCTACAAAAGAAGAGAAGATTCTCCCAAGAGAAGAAGTATGAGAAAAGAATCACCATCAAGAGAGAGGAGGAGTAGAGATGAACATTATGAACAAAGAACATCACGGAGAAGCAAGGATTCGGAAAGGAAGGACAAATCATCAAGGGGCTACACAAAACGAAGGCATCAAGCTCACGTTGGTGAATGGGTATCCGGCTCCGACTCCGACGATCACTCCGAGAGAAGTTATCACTCCGACTCCGAATATACTCAAGATAAAGGTGTTGCCGGTCTAGCACTTGTGTCAACCAACTCCCACGACATATTTGAGTCACCAAATGAAGGAATTGGAAGATGCTTCATGGCTAAAATTCCAAAGGTATCACACCCTGAGTATGTTGATTTCAATAGTGATGAAGATGACTTGCTAGGAGATGATGATTTACTTGTTGACAATTCTAGTGATGAAAACTATGATGAACTTGCTATTAATCATGCTAATCAAGACAAAATGAATGACGATGATAAGAAGGAGATTGAGCATCTAACTAAAGATCTAAACACTCTTAAGTTAGCTCATGAAACTACATTGGAAAATCATCGAGAGCTTTTAAAGACTCATGAGAAGGTACACTTCGAAAAGCTCAACCTTGAGCAAGAGCATGGGTTCTTAAAAGTGATCAATGATGATCTTCGCAAGAAAAGTTCTTCTTACATTGCCAAGCGTTTACTCTTGTCTACTTACATGCCACAAGTTATATCTAGCAACAAGAGTAAGAAAGATTCTTCTTCTAGTAGTAACAATAATCATGCTAAACCCAATGATGTTGCTTCTAGTAGTTCTCTTGATTCCACTAATGATTCTCTTAGCCAAGTTACACTTGAGCAAGAAAGTAGCTTATTGAAGGGAATTATAGAGAAAGGTGTTTACAAGAGCCTTACCGGAAGTAAGCAATTTGAGGAAATTATACGCAAGCAAGGAAGACACCGGAAGAATCAAGGTGTTGGTTTTGAACAAAAGTTCAATGCTAATGGAGTTGAGTGGGAAGAAGATCAATACCCCAAGACGAAGTTTGTTCCTCAACAAGAGAAGTATGATCCTACTTCTTTCCAAGGAACACAAGCTCAAGATGATCGTCCACCTCAAGACGACAAGAAAAAAGGCAAGGACAAGCTTCAAGAGGAGATTGATGCATTTGAAGAAGCTCCTAAGGCCTTGGTCAAATGGGTTCCCAAGACTACATCAAGTTCTACCTCATCAAGTACGACTACAACTCCAAGTATTCCCATCAAGATGGTGTGGATCCTGAAGAAGAAGAACTACAGAGTTCTTGAGGGTGACTCCGCCAACATACATCACTCTTATCATTTGGCAATAAAAAGTGCAAACAACTTCCATATCTTGCACTAGTTCAAGGAGTCACAAACCCTCTTGTTAGTAAGACAAGGGACAAGGTAACCTAATGCTTTCATGGACATCATCTTGTGTATACATCACTCTATGTCTATGGATATCCTTGCTTGTTCCTTGTGGGACTAACCCGTGTAGGTATTGAAAGTGCAACTCACTCCAATGGAATGCTCCGAATGATCTACATCAACATTGAGCATCCACATCTTCATTACCTACATGCAGTCATCATCGACAAAACCCAAGGTTAGTTCATCCCTCTTAGGGGGATATCACATCTAGGGGGAGCTTTACTCTAATATTGAGCTGAAGCAACTCTAATGGTGTGAGCACAACAATGCTTTATGTAAAAGTGGTAACCCCACTTGTGCTTAAACGATGAGTATGACCTATGATCAAATGTTCTCATTTAAATCCTAAGTCAATATACTCATATATAGATGACCTAGTCATCGCCAATTGCTTGATAGATGCTAGAGTGTCTGTGCATGCTTTGTCACATATTTCATTTGCCATTTTATTGTGTGAGCATGTTGGATGCATATTTCTCTCATTCGAGGACATCCATTTGTTGCTTTGATTGTTTGGTTCTTTCTCTTTTGCCAAATGGATGGACAAGAATGCCTAAGAACTCCCTCTAGCTATCTATGCTTTCCTCATCTCAAACTCTATTCATGCTACATCACAAAGTTTGATCAAGTCAGATTCGAACCACTCTGTGTGAGGAGCACTCGGAGTCCCCGATTCGTCATAGACTTAAACTTCCAAAACCTCTTTGTGCATTTCGGTTTGACCGATTCATCCTTTTCGGTCCTACTGAGATCACTTAGTTGATCTAGGTTTTCAATCTCGGTGCAACCGATTAGAACCTTTCGGTCACACCGAGTTGTTCCACTCGGTCACACCGACAGGGTCAGGTTATATATACTCACGGGTCAAATTTTGGAAATTTTTCCGAAACCCTTCACCCGCGCGTAACCTTCTCTGCCTCTTCGGGTCTCTGGATCGTCCTCTCGCCGCCAGCGACCTCCCGCCACTGGTCTCCGCCACCATCAATGAAAATCTGCTCCGCCGTTGCCGCTGTAGCGAACACTCACCGCTCTAGGGTAAGTGTTCGACCCCTTGTGCTATCTTTTTCACTCCGATTCCTAGCACAAGGACAATGCCATGTTTCTTGCCACGATTGAGATTGATTCATCCAGCTAAAACTTCCTTAGGTCTAGATTGATTCGAAAATTTTAGGGTTAGCTCTCCGCAGAACTCATCTTGGACCGACCGAAATGTAGAAATCGGTCCCGCCGATTTGGCCTTGGCCATTGCACATGCGCTTTTCGGTCCAGCAGAAACATGCAAATCGGTGTGACCGAGTTCAAGATTCTGTGAAACCCTAGCAATCTCGGTGCCACTGAACTGTGACTCGGCCCAACTGAGTTCACTAGTTTAGGTTCCAAGTGTTGCTTCGGTATCACCGAGTTTGTCAATTCGGTAGCTCCCTTCTGTATAGAACTAAAACTAAGCTTTTTGACTCAATTGTTTTGCAAAACCTCTATACTTTGTGATGCTCATCTACTCTACCTCATCTACAACCTATTCACAGGGTCTGCTGATAGTTTGCCTGAAGATGTCTGATCAAAGTGACAGTCAAAACAAGTCTGAAGAGCAGGTTCAGTTGAGTGAGCGCACTAGTCCATCCAGCAGCTATGATGAGGGCAGCAGGAGCACACCTAGTAACTTGCCAAAAGCAGCTACCAGGAAAAGGAAGAAGAAAACCTCAGATTCGGAAGATGAGGATTATGTGACCATTGAGGATGAAGCCACTTCAAGGAAAAAGGTGCTGAAGAAAGAGTATGGCTCAGCTGCTACATCAAAGCCAGGGATGCATAAGAAGGCTCCAGCAAAGAGGATTCCCATGTCAAAGGCCAGAGCCTCAACTGCTGAAACCTCCAAGCCAACTGAAGAGGTAGTTGGAGAAGGAAAGAAAAGGAAGGAAAGGGTCAAGAAGACCACTGCCAGAGTACTTGGTAGATCCTCCATTATGAGAGATTCAGAAGAAGAGGAGGAGGAAGAGGATGTTGCACCAGCACCCAAAGCTCAGAAGCTTATGGGAGATGCAATCAGATCAGGGGCTGCTCCATCAAAGCCCAAGTCTGCTCCCAAAGCTCCAGCTCAGAAGTCTGCTCCAAAGAGAAGCACTAGAAACCTTCCAGCTGCAGAAAAGAACAAGGCCCTAGTGCCTGAGACTATTGATGAAGAAGATGATGAAGCCCAAGTGCTAAGGAAGCTCAAGCCCAAGATCCCTGACCACAACGATGCACATCCTGTTGCAGAAAATATGAAGATCAGGAAAGATTTAGGACTGCGATTGTGGAGACAGTCTGATCCATATGCTGTCAGGAGGAGAACTGATGTGGACTACAGGTTCCACACAAAGGAACAACAAGACTTTTATGAGACTGTCCTGCTTGACAAGAAGCCCATAGTGTGTGACATGAGATGGGTTGACTGGGAGTACATCAAGGAAAATGAAGATCACTATCCAGGAGTCTATGACAGCTTCAAGCACTACAAAAAAATACACTTCCGTGATAATACGTGTTTGTCACAGTAGGTCGCTTTTTTTGTCATGCATGTACATCCATGACAAATTTATGACAGAATCAAGATAGTCATACCTGTGCTGTCGTAGAAGTGTTCCATGACATTACCGAAATTATCATCACGGAAGTGTCCACTTCCATGACGATAAATCGCGCGTCACAGAAGTGCTTTCGTCAAGGGTGACCGACACATGGCATCCACCGTAACGGAACGCCATTAAGCTATCGGGTCGGGTTTTGGATCTGATAACCCGTTAACAACCCCGACCAATGGGAAATTTCCACGTGTAAAATTATTATTGACCGGACGAAACACGTGTCAGCTCGTCAGTGGGTCAAATAGGCGCCTATGATACGTCGACACGTGGAATGGCCCAACAGAGGCCCATTCCTGTGAAAAGGCCGGCCCGTTTGACTTGGTCAAAAGGTGGCGGGTCGGCCCATGGAAAGCCTGTTAACGGCCTGTTCGCATATAGCCCATTTACAGCCCGCTAACCCAAGGCTCGTTACGCCCTATCCGAATTAGGCCCAGTAGCGTCATCTGGGCCATCCAATATGATTCCAGCCCGTTTTCACTTCTGGCCCATGTATGGCCCATGACGTATTTCGGCCCATATGAGGCCCTATGTAACTCTTGGCCTATTAACGGCCCGTGGTGAAACTGGCCCGTAATGTACAGTGTATCACTTTACACCCATTAACGGCCCGTGGTGAAACTGGCCCGTAATGAATAGTGTATCACTTTATACCCATTAACGGCCCGTTATTCCGTTGGGCCATTTCCAGCCCATGTTATCTTTCGGCCTTCTTAGAGCCCATTTATTCTTGGGCTCATTTCTAGCATTCGTTTACTTACGGCCCGTTACTGTCATTTTCTGCTTGTGGGCCAAATTCAGCCCGTGGTTACAGTCGGCCCGTTTGTGGTCCGTTAATACATTGGGCCGTTTTCATAGCGTCATCAAATACGGCCTATTAATGATGGTCCGTTACGGTCGGCCCATGAACGGACGATTCCAACTCTAGCCCGTTTACGGCCATAATGCGGCCTGTTATTGGCCCATGTTTGGCCAATCGATCATATGGCCCATATAAGGCCCATTGATGATACGACCCGTAGAAGGCCCATTGTTTCTACGGCCTGTAGAAGGCCTACTGTTTCTACGGCCCATAGAAGGCCCACTGTTTTTACGGCCCGTAGGAGGCCCAGTGTCACTACAGTAAATATTAGCCCATGGTTATTGTGGCCTAGTTTTTAAAAAATAGGTTATTGCAGCCACTAGTTAACTGCGGAAAAAGAACTGCAATGACTACAAGCAAACAAATAAACAAGATAACAAGGAGATAAATAAGCAAGCAACTAATGCTAGGCTATCACGGCTATTACACATATTACATCCACTGGGCATGAAAGTTCGCCACCAGTGCAAATATAGGGAACAAAGCAGCATATCATATACACTGGCCATCAAAATTGGCCACCAGTGCAAATAAATGCGGCAGCAAAACAAGAGCATAACTGAAACAACTTCAGAAGAGCTCAAGAAACATTATCCTGGGTATCCACCATGCTGGCAATAAGCTTAGCAAGCTGATTAGCTTTGTCCTGTTTGGCGCTAAAATCCTCCAACGCTTGCTGTTGCACCAGAAAGTATGCATCTGAATGCTCCAGGGACTTCCGCAGTCCTTCCGCTTCTTGTTGCAGCACAGCTGATCGATGTCTTTCAGCTTGTAGTTGAGACTTAAGAAACCGAACTGATTCAGACAGTGAGTTTGAATAGCTTGTGCAAGCGGTAGTGGCCAGTAACTCCAACACTAAACCAAGACAGGATGTGTCACTATCCTGAACCTTATCTGCATTACTTCCTTTACCGTTGCTTAATAAGGCACTCTTCCCCAATATTCTGTCAGCATTCTAAAAGAAGAAACAAGCAGACACATAACAAGTTTAGCATGTACTAGTATATGAAACTCATTTCGGTGAACCAGTTCATTA
This sequence comes from Triticum urartu, assembly GCF_056163025.1. NCBI lineage: Eukaryota > Viridiplantae > Streptophyta > Magnoliopsida > Poales > Poaceae > Triticum > Triticum urartu. The sequence goes on along the minus strand of NC_141875.1, from coordinate 553,706,100 downwards.
GTAAGGTGGACATGATTAAACTACCAAGTCTTCTATTGCCAAGTACTAGTACATAATAAAAGTATCAAACAAACATATATCTATGTCCTATGGTAGCAATGGAATCTTAAATTAGAACTGTTGTTCTTCAGGTTTAGGCACTTGTTCTACATGAACAGAGTACAATAAGACGCAAGAATATAATACTTAAAAATAGAAAATGAGCTCATAGACCTTACCACATTCTTGGTCCGGGACCAGTACAGAACAAGGCGTTCCCAGTCATCGTCCAGTAAATGTGTCTCAGGAGAATGTAAGGGAATTTGATGAGTTTCTTTGCCGGTGAAGTACGTTTTCTTCAGGTAATTCCGATACTGCCACCAAGCATTCTTGAAGATAGCACAGGTATTAGCACAGGTTACCTCATCCTGAGTTTTCAAATCGGTCCTTCTCTATAGAGAAAAATGGGAAAATTTGCTGTATTATAACCATCATGGAGGTAGGATGTATGGGACGAAGCAAAGTAATTGCCATGAATAACATTACTTACACATAACTCCTGGACAAACACCTGCAACTGGCATTTTCCTTCATCTTCAGTATAATTTTTCCAAAATGGGAAGATACGCACATATGATTTAACAACATCAAATGCGATAGATGCTAAACTACGACTAGTGGTTGTGCTTCCTCCACAGGAATAGGCGTACTAACTGGTGGAGTTTGGGTTCGCCGTGATAGTACTGGCCCTTTGGGCACTGGAGCTGCCTTACTAACTGCTCTTGTTTGGGAGCTCTGTGGTGGAGATGGTGCTGTGTCAACAGGAACTGGGTTACTATCGTCTGGGGTTGGGGTTAGATTGGGTGAAGCTGGTTCTCTGTCCATCATAGTAGGGGTACAATCTGCGACAGTTTGGGTTATGTGTGGTAGGCCTGGTTCTTGTGCATGTACAACCGGGGTGCTATCTCCACCAAGAGGTAGCACTGTTTTATTTGAAGACCGTGTTTTTAGTCCGCTAGATACTCGCATCACCCGCTCCAATTCAAATGGCTGATAAACAGGAAACATAGTTGAATGTACAGACATTGTATGAGAGACAGATGCAATAGATAGTGTGGAAAAAAGAGGACATGAAATAGTTGACATGTATATTGTTTAACTAAAACGGATAGCATCACATAATTTCACATATATGATGTCTATCTAAACTGGATAGCATAGCATAACATAATTCAAAGATATGATGAATAACTAAACAGGATCGCATGACATAATTCACCTACATGTTATCTAAGTAATCAGGATCGCATCATTTGATTCACATATGTGATTTATATGCTAAATAGAGGGCATTCGATATGATGTCTGCACTAAGAACATGGTGTTGAATATTGTGTATATGATGTCTAAGCTATGCAATGCAAGACACCATATGCATGATATGAGCAGTATAACTGTGCCAAGTTAGAGCATACACCTCAGTGGGGGAATAGGACTGGTCATCTGTCTCTGAATCCATCTCTGATGAGCTATCGGGACCTAACAAGAGATCTGCTTCGACAGGTAGCACTGTCTACTCTGAAGGCCTTGTTTTCACTCCAGATTTTTCCATCTCCCACCCAAATGGCTGATTCACAGGAAGAGTAGTTTAATGTACAAACATTGTCGACAAATGGAAATGTAATGAAGAAAAGGATGGGCAAGATATCATTCAAATATATGATGCCTGGTTAAATAGGATGGCATTGCACATTTCACATATATTATGGCTGGCTAAAAGACATGAGACTGCATAATTTCCATATATGATATAGAAACTAAACAGGTGGCATTACAGAACATGTCTAAACTAAGCAGGTGACATATATGATGTCAAAAGTAGGCACTGCAAGGCAACATATGCATGATATGACTAACGTCATCATGCCAAGGTAGAGCAAACACCTTGGGGGGTAAATAGGAGTGGTCAGTGGCGTCTGAATCCGCCTCAGAACAGATATCTTCCTCTGGATTACAATCTGGAGAGGGGTGGGGAGGGTTTGCCATTGAACCCACCATGGAGTGATGTCTGCATGATATTGTATTGCCACGCAAAACTCTTCTTTTTTTCTCTACATGTTCAGCATGACTGTGTACAATATCTGACATGCATATGAAAAAAATATGGTGAGATTATGTAAGGAGAGCATGCAGAAATTTAGAGTGATGGTAACAACCAGTGGATCGATGTTTTTCCGTTGAACCAAAATAGCCCTAATGGATTGACGCGAATGTATAGTAATAAGTGATGCAACAAGTGTACAACCTCTTTGCCGTAGCCGTGTCAACCTCAGCATCATTGGGTTGGTCGCTGAAGCAGTTGAGGCAGAGGTGGTTGTCGCAGGTGTGGAGGAAGATCTGAGGAATCTGTAGACGGCGTCCAGGGCACTGCTCTATTGTGATGGATCGTTCTGTCGTTGGAGCAGCTCTGGTGAGCCGTAAAACGTCAAGGCTGAAGCAGCACAAGATAGACATCGTCAATCTCAAGTGGGATTCTAATAGAATCTCCAATAGATGATGTAAAATGGATGTAAAATTAACATCATCAAAAACCACCTGACTACAACAGATGAGGTAAAAACTGTTGACTCTGAGCTTAACTGTCGAAACTGAAATTTACTGTGGAATCTGAATGCTACTGTCGAAATTGAACGCAATGGTAGCAGAGAGGCACTTGACATGTAGTTTAGGGAGGGCCTGCAGTTCATCCTCAACCTGCACCCCCTGAGCCGCTATCCACCACCGGCCGAACCGCCGGCCCCAGCGCTGCCTCGCCGCCCCGAAACAACTCGCCACCGCCGCCCTGGCCAGCCCTCTAGCCCCCCCCACCCTGAACCCTAAGATAGATAGTGGGGTACCTCTCCGGCGAGCCCCCGTCCCTGCTGTGGGTGGTTCTTCCTTAACTCCGGCGAGCCCCCCCCCAATTCCTGAAAATCGACTGACCCAAAAGTCGATTCAGTCGACTGAAGTGTGGCTTAATCGGAGTAGAGCAGCAGCACGAGCGAGGGGGGGAGCAGCAGCAGCAGCTGGGCGAGCGAGCGATCGAGCGAGAGCCGGAGCAGCAGCAGATCCGGCTGGTATGGATGCCGCCGCCAAAGGGGCCTCACACTGGGGGAGAGCCCCGTGGAGATGTCACCTGCGGCACCGGCTTCAAGGTAGCCGCTCCATGAGGGTGCGGGATGGAGCACCGTCGGCGCCGGGAGGTCGAGTTAAGGAGAAGGTACGATGCGATGAGTGTACAACCTCTTTGGTGGCGCCGAGTAAGCCTCGACTTCGTCCGAGGAGTCGGTGAGGATGTTGCGGTTTCGGTGGAGCAGGTTAAGGCGGCGCTGTGGGGATGGAGCAGCTGCGATAGACGAGGTGGTCGTCGGAGCAGCTCCTTGGAGGTGGAGGACGGGGCGGTTGAACCGGCGGGACGGCGAGATGGACGATGGATCCTCATCCGGGAAGGTGGACGAGGGACGTCGAGCTGTTGCGGTGGACGACGTCGTCGGGGAAGAGGCTCCGGTTGGGCAGCGATGACGTGGCGGACAAAGGAGGGTGGGGTTTCGCGGCTGGAGCGGAGAGGTTATGGCGGCCTGGGATTTCGAATGGCGAAAAGGGGGCGATGGGAGGGGGTGAAGCATGACTTAGGAACGCGCTTTTCCAAAATGTAGGGTGTGTTACAAAAGTACCCCCCACCGATTTGAACTAGCGACCCTTTCGGCTCAGGGTTAGAAGGGGGATTTCGCGTGTCGGGATTTGGCAGCTGGAGGGAGTTTTCGCGCGCGTTGTAATTTCAGGATAGCAAGGCGCGGGTTGTGAAGGCGCCAGTTTTGGGAGCACGATATCTGAATTTTCGGGATATAATAAAACGTGGGTTGAATTTTAGGGACAAGCCTAACGTGTAGTAATATTGTACTTGTACGTACCAAATCAATTCGCACTTCCCTCAACCAAAAAGAAAATGAAAAAAATAAAACTATTCACACCACACAAAGAGAGAGTCTTGACCCGTTTTACTATACAAATACTATTCAAAGCTACTCCCTCCTTCCATCTATATAGGGCCTAATGCGTTTTTCAATGCTAACTTTGACCAAATATTAGAGCAATGATATATGACATGCAACTTACACAAAGCACACCGTTAAATTCGTCTGTGAAAGGTTCTTTCAATGATATAATTTTCACATTATGTATGTCATGTATTATTAATCTTGTCAATAGTCAAAGGCGGTCTTAAAAATCTCATTATGCCCTATATAGATGGAAGGAGGGAGTATGAATCCATGTTATGTCCGATTAAATTTTTTCGCTTGCTGTATAATGCATGTAACCTACCCATACCAATATTTTAGTGCATTCCAAATGTCTATACTACCGCTGCAATTCGAACTAAATTTGAATTCGTTTCTCTATTTCAATAAGAATCTACAATCATGATTGTTGCCAACTTCAACCATCATAGTTTCCTTGCTATCTGCCAGATATAAATCAGACGGCCTATAATGCAGGATGGCAGGCACACCATCATCAACAACTCCATTTTTATAAGAGTAGAGATAAAATATATTAAATGTAGTATACCATGTTCATAACCACACCATGTGTATCACCGTTATATATATTCACACATCCGTCGGTTTGAAACACTATGATAAATTCTTCAAATATTCGAATTCGCTTTTTATAATGAAGTATATATGATCTCTATTCGTCTTTTACACCCACACGACCCTCTTATCTTTGTAACTAGCGCTAACTTTCTCTTGTGCATGCACACGCCCGCATCCCTCTCACCCTCCCTCAGCATTCTCTAGCTCCATCATGCAAATTCGTCTTTTCACTTTAGGTCGTTCACCCACGGTGTGTGTAGGCCCCCCAGCTCCTTCTTTATGGCACACATCGATCGATATGCCTCTCTAGCCAGGTGTATCTAGCACAAACACAAGCTTCCCCTCTTCTCTTGTCACCATCCATGCCTCACTCCCACCACTCTTTTCATCGTTCTCGTACTCGCACACTCCTCCCCCTCGATATAGTATGCCTCTCGTACCACCTCCTACATGCATCCCTCTCTCTCTCTATCCTTCTCCTCGTGCCTCATTTGTTCTAACACACACATGCATGTATACCAATCGGTCTCCCAACATATACCTAGATCGACTTTAACTACCCCCCCCATCGATCGACGTACCTCACAAGTTATGTCTCTCCTTTCTCTTACAAAGGGCGATTGATCTTCCTATGTAGTTACGTCTGCTTACCACAGCCACATCGTCCCCCCTCATCATTCGTGCATGCCTCCTGATCCGTCTCTCACACGCACGTGCACAGACAACAAGCAGTCATCTCCTCTCTTATTGATATTGCGGGCGTGCCCTCCATTTGTCTAGCAAGCCTATCCCACCATTTGTTAGAAGCAACTCCACTACCACCCCCTCCAACACTCTAGCTCTGTCTCTCTCCCAACCTTATTCATCTCCTGCACATATGCATGGATGCCGATCGATCTCCCTTAATACATGAGGCAGATCGATCTCCTTAATACATGAGGTAGGCCTCTCTGCTCCTCCACACATATACCAGCCATTGTACCTCTATAGTTAATTGGGCCTCCCTCTTCCCCCACCACACATCGATAGTCGAGCGCTGCAGGTAGGTATCCATGCCACAGAGACAAACTGCACAGGTCCCATCTCACGTTCTAGTAGGCCAGCCACTCTATATCTTTGACGTGGGCACACACAAATTCGATGGCACTCTTTATCAATCGTGCGTGCACACACACACACATCATCTCTCTCTTTGATTCTATGGTCACCTCAAGCCGATGATACCTCCACTCTCTTCTCGTGGATCGCCCCCTCTATATATATGTTATATCCAGGACTCTATTTCACACACATTGCATATGTTAAATATTTTGATTGACCCCCCCCCACAAAAAAAACTCTCAAGAACCCACACACTATATCTCTCTAGGTTTGTATCTCTCTCACACAACCCCACGTAGGTGGTGTACGTATACAAGAAGAGAATAGGTGCACCATGCACGTACTCATGCTTCGTGCCCAGCCACACCTGCGCTGGTACACGGTGGAGCTCATTTCTTTACGAAATGGCAGCCCACATGCTAATTTGAACGCCTGTAGCGGTTGTTTACCTAGGGAGGTCGTGTACCACGCGTGCACGAAACAAAGTTCGACTTGATGCGTTACCGCGTTATTTTTAAATAAAGTTATAGCGCTCAATGGCACGTACACAGAATATAAAACGATTTTTATGGAGGAAAAGGTAGTCTGCTCTTCAGAGTATCTCACACAAGGCTCCGGTGGCCTCTCTCTCTCTCACTGTTGGTCACTGATCCGGCCGCATCCCGTCTGCTGGGGGAAAGGGAGTGTGGTGGCCTCTCTCTCTCTCTCACCGTTGGTCACTGATCCGGCCGCATCCCGTCCACCGGGGGAAAGGGAGTGCGGTGGCCTCTCTCTCTCTCACCGTTGGTCACTGATCCGGCCGCATCCCATCCGCCAGGGGAAAGGGAGGAAGTGCATCATTTCTCCGTTCGACGGCGCCGAGGCAGCACGTCCCGATCTATGGTACATGCCGTTCTCTCTGACCAAGCTCCGGCGCGGCAGGGCCTACGCCACCTGCTCGCAGATTCCGCCCGCCGCCGCTCACCTAGTTACATCCCGATGACCTCCAGGTATCCCCTTCGACCTTGCTCCACTGCCCGTTTTCCCACTCGCTGCATGTGGATCTTCCATAGTTCTTTGCCCAAAACGTAGCTCGTCCGGTGTACTTTCCATATTGCATTCTCGTCCTCATACCGTTTTAGACAAACACAACCGTGTTGTTATCTTCCCTTAGGACAAGGAATATGCTTCTTTTTTGTCGTCGCATGTGTCATCAACTGTTATTGGCCAATAATTGTTTCCTTTCTACCTCTTTTTTGCAAACAGGGCTATCCATTTCACCTCGTTGCTATTGCGACCTTTTGGTGAATTGCACAAATCACTTTTTTCTTAAGAGTGTTTTGTGCAGTTGTACTAAAATGTCACACGGGCAATGTCATTTCAGTGCGACTGCACAAAGGGAGATTGGTTTTTCTCTATCCTCCTCATCCAACTCCGAGCCTAATCTTCTCCAACTAGTTAGTCTTAAGAGAGACTGCAAAGGTGACCGGCTTCTATTTGTGTGTTTATTGTTTCATCAGCAGCCCTCTATTATCATAATCACACTTGATATCTTTGGAACAGGGATGCTCAGCTCTATTTTAGTGGAACTGCACAAAATGATCGGAATGTTGCATGCTCCAGACAGCTACTTTTTTTCCCAACATGCCTTGTTGATTTAGACAGAGCTAGGGGGACGTTGCTGCCAATGAAAGCATGGATCAATTTTAATTTAACACCTTCTCACAACTTTGTCTTCAGTTGTGATGTAATTATTAGCTCTGATCTGCTAATAATTGACATGCATTAGCAAGGAAGTTAGTTTTTTATTGTTTCCGAAAGAGTATCGATGGCAAGACACGCGAAACAAAAGCTGAAAGCTCACACCATTGTACAATTTCATGTCGCTGGAAAATTATTTGTATAGTACATCAATTATGTAAACAAATGATGGTAGCTTGATAGCATTGCCAAAAGCCTCTTCATCATCCGGGTCCATGTGCCATGCACAAAATTATACTCCTTCGTTCCTAAATATTTGTCTTTTTACAAATTTCAAACGGGCATATTTTAGAGTGTAGATTCACTCATTTTGCTTCGTATGTGTACTCCCTCAGTTCCTAAATATTATATTCGTCTTAATAGAGATTTCAACAAGTGACTACATACGGAGCAAAATGAGTGAATATACACTCTAAAATATGTCTATATACATCTGTATGTGCCAGTCCATTTGAAATCTCTAAAAAGACAAATATTTGAGTAGTCACTCGTTGAAATCTCTAGAAAGACAAATACTCCAGAGTATATTTAAGAACCGAGGGGGTAGTGCACAACCGCATGGGAGACTCAGCCCGGTCGTTGCGCTGCATTAATAGTGAGTAATGAGCAGTCAAATCATAAGCCCCACCTTTCCCACTGTAAGTTGCTCTGAAGAAGCAACCATCAATATGCTCTTCTTTGAATCCGCTCATACTACTCCATTCGTCACTGTTTATACAGCGCGCTCTAGAAAAAAGAAAAAAATCTATGGGACCAAGGCGACTAGCGATCGGCCTAAAAAATAGCACTGGTAGTTATAGCACGGCGTCTATTACTAGAGGGAATAATGCGTACACACATGCATGCAGTGCTTCCACCCCGGGTACACACATGCATGCACTCCGTAGTAGTACAGTACATGGAGAGAAAATTGTGGACTTGATTGCGGTTACCACGCCCTAATTAATTGAGCATTAAACCAAACGCGTCTAAAGTCTCTCTGGTGGTGGAAATGCATTGAGAGAAATGCATCATAATGAAGCGCGCCCTGTAAACTGTGACGGAGGGTGGAGTAGTATGAAGGTGCAAGACCAAGTACGCGTACTACTGCGCTTGGCTCTTCGCCCCTTCGTGAAGTCGAACAATGATGGTACTCCGCATGTTGGGTACTACAGTGTATGCCTCTGACAATCTGACACCGAATGGACTGATGCATGTCCACCGAGGGTAGGTTGCATTAGTCAAAAGGCGTAAGCAAGCTTCACCTTGTCCTGCAAGCTTCTCCTCGTTCTGCGAGTTGACGGGACACACCAAAAAGTATTGCTAGTCCATACTCCCTCCTTTCCGGTTAATATGGCTTAATCTTTTTGCGGGTAAATGAGAGAGCTTTATTCATATATAAGCATTCTTAGGACGATCAGCCAAGACACTGGTCACTAGGAAGCAAGGTACCCCACAAAAAAAGAAGTAGGAAGCGAGGTGTTTCATCAAGCCAGCTCTCGGCCACATTCAAAGTGCAGCAAGCACGGTTCGCACGAAGATGCGCCGCAAGGTTTGCTGACCTGTTTACATGCTGAATAACAAAAAAAAAGAGGAAATATTACTGAGCACTACTATTTGTAACAGGATATGAGCCAGAATTAAGCGAGAATTGTGGCGTGTATTCTATGCAATCAACTTCCATTATCACATGCAAGAACCCTCGAAGAGAACCAAATGTGTTGAAGATTGCTTTATCACATTTTAAAATTATAATAAGAGTGCAGACGCTCCTCCATCCGGTTCCTAGTACTAGTATAGTACGTACCTTTATGGACTATAGTAGTAGTACTAGTAAACTTTGCGCTTGGCTGTTCGGGAAGTCGAACAATAATAGCACTAGTAGTATAGTGTATGCTTCTGGCAATCTGACACCGAATTAACTGTTGCACGTCCACCACCTGAGCGAGGGAGAGTTTGCATTAGTCAAAAGTTTCTCCTTGTCCTGCGAGCCACCTCGCGCAAGCTTCTCCCGTCCTGCAACCTTCTCCTCGTTCAGCAAGTTGATGGGACATGGCAAAGTAATGCTAGTCCATGCTGCCTACTCTCCGGTTAATATGGCTTAATTTCAAACAAGATAAATACATTGTCTATCACTGTATATTTGTAAAAATACAGTTAGTGGACTTCATAATACGCTCATTGCGCTCAATATATATATTTTCCGGTGTTCATACGGTCACTAGCTCACCCTGACTAAGTATGTGTGTGCATGCACGTGTAGGTTGAGCACTTAAGCGTGACCATGTGTGTTCCGTCGTGTGCTCAGACATGCATGCATTAGGGCGTCGCGTGCGTTTTTGTGTCCATGTGTACGTGTGACTGTTGCATACACGTAGGGGGAGTATGTGTAGGGGCCACTAAGGAGCAGTCAAATCACACAGTAAGTTAGTCGGAAGAAGCAACCATCATTTCACTCTTGAATGACACGTACGCAATATAAAATGGTTGATATGGAGAGAAAAAGAAAACCACTATATATACACTAGCAGGAGCCTAAGCTACAAGCCTGCTTGCTTAGGTTGCTCTCTTCACAAGCATAGAACGACGGGCCTGATCCCGCAGCTGGGGGAACGGAACAATGTTCTGCGTAGACGCGGTCGACATCGGCGAGGGAGAAAACCCACAGTCGGTGCGTCCCAATCGGGAGTCACCGCGGTATGGGCCGATGCCGCGTCCCAACCGCCCTGCTAGCTACAGCCCGACATCCCAGGTAGTCCATCTTCCTTTTGGAGCCGGCTTGCTCCACTGCCATAGCTCCATCTCCGTGTCGATCTTTCTCTACTTCTATCGGCTTCTACTTGTGATGAGTTTATGTCTCATGAACTAGTGCCAGTACTATTATTCTAATCACATTTCTTCAATATCTTTGCCATCAGGGATGCTCAGGTCGATTTTAGTGGAACTGCACAAAAGCATCGTATGATCTGAGGGTGCTAGCCGTCTTTCCTTCGACAGGTTCTACCTGGACAGGAAATTAAATCATGTTTATGATTTAGGGTTTAAGTCGTAGTGACCCCATCAGTGGTTTTTCTATCGTACACGCTCTCACAACTTTTTTCTTTAGGTGTGAAGTAAATATTGGCTATGATCTGTGAATCATTGAGATGCATCAGCATGCGTGTTAGTTTTCCTTTGTATTCGATGGAATGTTGTAATGGGGAAACCTTGGAATAGGAATGAAAATGGAGTGGAAAAGTTTCTGTTTTTCCGTAGAAAAAATGAAAACGGAGAGAAACCAACATTTCGTTTCGTTGGATCGCGCCATCGAGCAAAACCAACGTTTAAATCACGTCTGTCGTGTTCGTGTCTCACCCTACTCCACGGCTCGACCCCACACGGTCGCTCGGCATGCCACTCACCACAAACCGAGTAGTATACCATAACTTTCCCGCCTGCTTGTCGATGGATCGCGCCATGGAGTACTAGCACTACTGGAAGAGATTGACGAGTTGGGGGAGGACAGCTAGGTGTAGCACAGACTCCCAAGAACTTACTACTGGAAGAGATCGCGCATGTTGTAGCCGGCTATTGCGACCTTTGAACACGGAGCAGCCGCGTGCACCTGGAAGCGGCGCGGGCGACGCTCTCTCGGCCGACGCGCCGCTTCAATGCCGGTGCAAGTGAGAGGTCGCGTCCGCTCTGGCCGGGCATGAATGCGGCACTGACCGTTTCAGGCGGGAAGCACGCGCGGATGATGAAGAGGGTTCGGGTTGGTCAGGACAGGCCGTGGCAGCGGTCCGGACGTGCGCAAACAAGAGATGATGTACGTTAATATTGTTGCATATATAATTAACAACGTAAATAATGTGCCAGTCGGACAAATATGATTGGAGATGGAGACGGAAATGGAATTTTACGTAAACAGGAATATGCATGTCTATGTCTATGTGTGTGTGCGCGACGACTCTCGTGACCTGGAAGCGGGGGCGTGTTTTTGATGAAGTTTTCTTAAGGGAGGCTAGTGTACCACACGTGAAGGACAGGAAGTGCGACCAGGACACGTGGGCGTGGATCGTTAGTTCATCGGAAGTAGTACTAGTTTTCTTCACTGTACATTAAATAAAGAGTTTTGTTTCGTGCTTACACAATTTAAAATGATTGTTATGGAGAGAATAAGAAAACCACTTGTAACGCCCTCGATGCGGCTATAGCTCCCACGTGTCGAGGCATGACTTAGAGACATAACCGCATTGAAAGCAATGTCGCAAGTCAGGCAATCATTACAACATCCCATGTAATACATAATAAAAAAAGGGGAAATAACATAGTTGGCTTACACTCGCCACGTCACATCAGAGTACATAAATAACATCCATCAAACAAAACACTCATGGCCCGACTACGGCGCCAAAATGGAAAAGAACCCAACATGCGACAAGGCCCTGAATCGAACCCCAACTAGGCACCACTACTGATCATCGGGAAAGGAAACATAATAACGCTGAGAGTCCTCGTCGAACTCCCACTTGAGCTCGTACTCGTCACCTGGAGCGGAATCACCTGGACCTGCATATGGAATTATAGTATCTGTGAGCCACAGGGACTCAGCAATCTCGCACCCTCGCGATCAAAACTATTTAATCTTATAGGAAGGATAAGGCAAGTATATGTGGAGCTGCAGCAAGCGACTAGCATATGTGGTGGCTAACTTATCCGCAAAAGAGAGCGAGAAGAGGAGGCAAGGCGCGAGCGAGAATCTAGAGGAATAGCCTGCGCAAGCATAACTCCAACACCGTGTCCACTTCCCGGACTCCGCCGAGAAGAGGCCATCATGGCAAACACGCAGTTGATTCGTTTTAAATAATTAAGGTTTAAGTTATCTACAACCGGACATTAACAAATTCCCATCTGCCCATAACCGCGGGCACGGCTTTCGAAAGTTCAATCCCTGCAGGGGAGTCCCAACTTAGCCCATGACAAGCTCTCACGGTCAACGAAGGAATAGACCTCCACCCGAGACACACCGATCAGACTCGGTAACCCGGTACAACAAGACAATTCGACAGGTTAAAACAAGTCCAGCAACACCGCTCGAATGTGCCGACAAATCCCGATAGGAGCTGCACATATCTCTTTCTCAGGGCACACTCAGATGAGACTAGCTACGAGTAAAACCAACCCTCAAGTTTCCCCGAGGTGGCCCCGCAGGCAGCTCAGTTCGGACCAACACTCAGAGGGAGCACTGGCCCATGGGGGGGCTAAAATACGATGACCCTTGGGTCTGCAGAACCCAAGGGAAAGAAAAGGGTAGGCGGCAAATGGTAAAACCAAGGTTGGGCATTGCTGGAAAAGCTTTAATCGAGGCGAAATATCAAGGGGTTCCCATTATAACCCAACCGCGTAAGGAACGCAAAATCCGGGAACATAACACCGATATGACGGAAACTAGGGCGGCAAGAGTGGAACAAAACACTAGGCGAGAGGCCGAGCCTTCCACCCTTTACCAAGTATATAGATGTATTAAGATAACATAGCAATATAATGATATCCCAACAAGTAAATAAATGTTCCAACAAGGAACGGCTCCAATCTTCACCTGCAACTAACAACGCTATAAGAGGGGCTGAGCAAAGCAGTAACATAGCCAATCAACGGTTTGCTAGGACAAGGTGGGTTAAAGGTTCAATCATGCAATTGGGAGGCTGACAAGCAAGTGGTAGGCATCGTATCAGTGGCAAAGCAAAAGAGCGAGCAAACTAGCATAGCAAAGATAGTAGTGATTTCGAGGGTATGATCATCTTGCCTGCACAGTTGTCAGAGTTGACTGGATCCTCACAAGCAAACTCAACGGGCTCCTCGGTAGCGAACTCGTCTCCCGGCTCTACCCAACAAGACAAACAAGCAACAAGGATACAATCAACTACGTGCAAGACCAAGCAATATGATGAAACGATGATATGCTATGCGGGATGCGATGCGGGATGCAAAATGCAAGATATGACAGGAAATGCATGAACCTGGCCTCAACTTGGCATTCCAAGGGTGCCACTGGATAGAGGGGATGAAATCGCTTGAAAACGATATAAAGATCATTGGAATCGGAGTTACGGTTTGGAAATGGCAAGCGTTTTAAGATATGACACCGGTCTGCGATTTACAGCAAGTAGGCATCTAAATGCAACGAAATGAACATGCTACAGCCACCAAACATGAAAAAAATATACATGGCAGTGAAGTACACAATATGGTTAACAAAACACTAGCACTGAGCCATAGGCAAATTCATCCATTAAGAGGTTCAAACAAGCATGGCAAAAATGAATATGCAAAACAGATTCCAGACTTAGTGAAATTAACACTAGCCTGAAATTTCAGATCACGATGCTCTCTTCGGAGCAGCAAAACAACATGATAGATAACCTGAACATGACAAATAAGAACATGGCATGGAGCTACTCAACAAGCTTAACAAAACACCCAAAGTGACCTGGGGCCAAAAGGGTTCACAAAATACTCTACCGAGCTCACGAACATAGCTCGAACACAATCAGTTTTCAGACTTAGTGAAAACTGAGACATGCTGAAATTATAACTCACGAAGGCATGTAAACGAGCTCGATGCACTCACTACGGTGCAAGTCATGGCAAGGCAAGCATATATCCAGAAAGAAGACACAATATGCTAGCTACACATGGCAAGAACAAAGGCATAGCATGCATGGAACACTAACGGTAGCATCGGCAAAATCGCAAACAAGTTGACGATCTGCCCAGATTAACAACGAAGCAAAAGTTGAGCTCGATTGAGTCAACCTAGAGCACTCCACATATGCAAACAAAGACATGGATGGATAGAGCATAACATAAATATCAAAACTCCCTTACTAATCATCCTCAAAAGAGGCACGGATCACTAGGAAACAAGCTGGACATATAGCATCACGAACTAAAATATCCCAGACTTAGTGAAAATCACTAAGTCCCTGAAATCAGCAATCTCAGGTACCTCTCTTCGCAAGCTTGCACAAGACAACACACACATCCTAAAAATGCATGGGTGGCACCTCTAGAAAGAAGACAAAATGCTTAACAAATCATCCCAAAGGGGCAAAGGCATATCATGCACGGATTAAACATGGCAAAAATGACAAAAGTGCATGATGAACTAACGGATCTGCAATTTAACTCACGAAGCCTCCTTCTAACAGCATTTTGGGCAACAAGATGGCCTCAAATGCAAATTATGCAATGGAATGAAATGATGTACATGTCGAGGCGAAGATTTTGATATATCATACGCCCAAAACGGAGCTACGGTTGCGGAGATACGAGCAGTCAAAGTAGGCACAAAAAATCTAGGGTTAGAGGTAAAAAGTCAACCCGAGATCCAGATCTGGATCCGGGGTACTGTTCACCGGCACGTTTCCCGAGGATGACCAGCGCCGGAGCTCGTCGGTGCCGGCCGGAGTGGGGGAAGAGGAGGCCGGGGTGAGGGAGAGGAGGCCGGGCGGCGCCAGAGGATGAGGCGGCGACCGCGGGCGGCGGCGTCCGGGGCGGCGCCGGCCGGTGGCGGGCGGCGGCGGCCGGCTTGCGGCGGCCCGGCGAGGCGACAAGCAGCGGCGGGGCAGCGGCCGGAGGAGGAGAAGAAGGGCGGCGGCGTGCGGGCGCCTCTGGCCCGAGCGGTCGGCGGGGAGGGCCGGCCCCGGGCCCTCGCGGGCCGGCGATGTGGGCGCGGGCGCGGTGGCAGGAGGGCCACGTGGCGGTTGGCGGCTGGCTGGGCGCGGCGGCGGACGTTGTCCGGCTCTCCCGGACACGTCCGTCGGTGGCGGGGTCGATCTCTTTTTTTTTAGGGTTTTGGACGGGGGAAGAAGAGATCCGAGTGGAAGGGGTATATATAGGCATAGAGGGAGCTAGGAGTGTCCAAATGAGGTGCGGTTTTCGCCCACGCGATCGTGATCGAACGCTCTAGGACATGGAGCTGAGTTTGGTGGGTTTTTGGGCCAAGTTGGAGGGGTGTTGGGCTGCAACACACACGAGGCCTTTTCGGTCCCTCGGTTAACCGTTGGAGTATCAAACGAAGTCCAAATGATACGAAACTTGACGGGCGGTCTACCGGTAGTAACCCAAGGCCGCTTGGCAAGTCTCGGTCCAATCTGGAAATGTTTAATCCCCACACACGAAAGAAAGTTAGAAATGACCACCGGAGGAGAACGAAGCGCCGGAATGCAAAACGGACAACGGGGAAAATGCTCGAATGCATGAGATGAACACGTATGCGAATGCAATGCACATGATGACATGATATGAGATGCATGAAAACGAAAACAACACACGGAGACAAAAACCCGAACCCGAGAAATAAATATAACTTAATGCCAGAAACGGCAAGAGTTGGATACAAATATGGAAAGTATATCTGGGGTGTTACAACACTCCACCACTACGAAAAGATCTCGTCCCGAGATCTAGGACTGAAAGAACTCCGGGTACTCAGAACGGAGGTGATCCTCGCGTTCCCATGTAGCTTCACGGTCGGAATGGTGAGACCACTTGACTTTGAGAAATTTGATTGACTTGTTGCGAGTTCTGCGTTCAGTTTCTTCAAGAATGGCAACTGGGTGCTCATGATAGGAGAGATCTTCTTGGAGCTCAATGTCCTCGAAGTTGACAGTGCGGTCGGAAGTCTTGAAGCACTTTCGAAGCTGAGAGACATGGAACACATCATGAACATTTGCAAAGTTTGAAGGAAGCTGGAGCTGATAGGCGAGGTCGCCTCTCTTGCTGATAATCTTGAAAGGTCCGACATATCTGGGGGCAAGCTTCCCTTTGATACCGAAGCGACGAGTACCTTTCATAGGAGAGACGCGGAGGTAAACATGATCTCCGATCTTGAAAGCCAGATCACGGTGCTTACTGTCATAGTAGCTCTTCTGGCGGGATTGGGCTGCTTTGAGGTTATCCCGAATGACTTTGCACATTTCTTCTGCTTCTGTGATTAAGTCATTACCCAGCAGCTGACGTTCACCGGTTTCAGACCAGTTGAGAGGGGTACGGCACTTCCTGCCATACAGAATTTCAAAAGGGGCCTTGCCCGAACTTGCTTGAAAACTGTTGTTGTATGAGAATTCAGCATAAGGAAGACAATCCTCCCACTTCATGCCGAAGGAGATCACACAAGCCCTGAGCATATCTTCAAGAATCTGGTTGACACGCTCGACTTGACCGCTTGTTTGAGGATGGAAAGCTGTGCTGAAGCGAATGTTGGTACCCATGGCCTTCTGAAAAGAATCCCAAAACTTCGAGGTAAAGATACTGCCACGGTCTGAAGAGATCACTTGAGGAATACCGTGCAGAGAGACAATGCGAGAGGTATAGAGTTCCGCCAATTGAGCTGCAGTGATCGACTCTTTGATAGGCAGAAAATGAGCCACTTTGGTGAGTTTGTCGATGACAACAAATATAGCATCATTGCCACGCTTGGACTTTGGAAACCCAGTCACGAAGTCCATTTCAATGTGGTCAAACTTCCATTCTGGAATGGCAAGAGGTTGGAGGAGACCAGCTGGCCTTTGGTGTTCTGCCTTCACTCTTCTGCAGACATCACATTCATTCACGAATTGAGCGATCTCGCGCTTCATTCGAGTCCACCAATAAGCTTGCTTGAGGTCCTGATACATCTTCGTACTACCAGGGTGGATGGAGAGGAGAGAGTTGTAAGCCTCGTTCATGATCACTTTACGAAGTTCACCTTTGGGCACAACAATACGATCCTCGAAGAAGAGAGTGTCCTTGTCATCAAGGCGGTAGCACTTGTACTTGGACTGACTCTTTGCAATCCCAATCTTCACCTTTTTCACCATAGCATCAAGAAGCTGGGCTTGGCGAATCTGGTCTTCTAAGGTAGGAGAGACTTGAAGGTTGGCGAGGAAACCTTGATGAACAACTTGCAGATTAAGTTTGCGGAAAGCTTCACAAAGCTCGGGTTGATAAGGCTTGAGAATCAGACTGTTGCAATAGGCCTTTCTGCTCAAAGCGTCAGCAATCACATTAGCCTTGCCTGCAGTATACTCAATACTCGGATTTTACTCTTGAATCATTTCGACCCATCGAGTTTGCCTTAGGTTGAGATTAGGCTGAGTGAAGATGTACTTGAGGCTCTTGTGATCAGTGAAAATGTCCACTTTCCTTCCCAATAGAAGATGTCTCCAAGTCAAAAGAGCATGCACAACTGCCGCCAACTCGAGATCATGAGTGGGGTAGTTCTTCTCATTAGGCTTCAACTGGCGAGATGTATAAGCAACAACTTTCTTCTCTTGCATCAAAACTGCGCCAAGACCTTGGAGAGAGGCATCACAAAAGACCTCGTACGGCTTGGTTTCGTCAGGCGGAGTCAGAACTGGAGCAGTGATCAACTTCTCTTTCAAAGTGTTGAAAGCAATATCACACTCCGGAGACCAAACGTACTTGACGTGCTTCTGAAGAAGATTTGAGAGAGGCTTGGCGATCTTAGAGAAGTTTTCAACGAATCTTCTGCAATAGCTTGCGAGACCGAGGAAACTGCGGAGTTGCTTCACGTTCTGAGGAGGTTCCCAATTCACAATTGCGGATACCTTCTCGGGATTCACGGAAATGCCCTTGGCAGAGATGATATGGCCAAGATAAAGAACCTCATCGAGCCAAAATTCACACTTGGAGAACTTGGCATAGAACTGATGTTCCCTGAGCTTATCGAGAACCAAACGCAAGTGCTTGGCATGATCTTCCTTGTTCTTCGAGAAAACCAGAATGTCATCGAGATAGACCAAAACAAAGTCATTGGTGTAGGCGTTGAAGATGAAGTTCATCATGCGAGAAAACGTCGGAGGAGCGTTGGCGAGGCCAAAAGACATGACAGTGTATTCATATGAACCAAAGCTTGTTCTGAATGCTGTCTTGGGAATATCTTCTTCACGAATGCGAATCTGATGATAACCCATACGGAGATCAAGCTTGGAGAATACTTGAGCACCCTTGAGTTGTTCGAACAGCTCATTGATGTTGGGAAGTGGGTATTTGTTCTTGATGGTCTTCTTATTCACTGGACGGTAATCAACACAAAGTCGACTCGATCCATCCTTCTTCTTCACAAAAAGAACACCACAACCCCATGGAGAAGTACTAGGCCGGATGAGACCCAATCTTTCTTGCTCATCGAGTTGCTTCTTCAACTCCTTCAACTCTTCGGGGCCGAGCTTGTAGGGACGTTTGCACACAGGTTCCGTACCGGGCTCAAGTTCAATAACAAATTCAACCGGCCGGTTTGGAGGCATCCCTGGGAGTTCTTCTGGAAAAACGTCTTGATATTCGCAAACGACTGGAATTTGCGAGATAGCATCCAGTTCACCCTTCTCATTGAGAGAAAACAGACGGATGGTATTATCCCGAGCGGCAAAGACAATTACTTCCTCAGACGAATGAGTCAATTGAATCTGCCTGGCTGCACAATCAAGCTGAGCCTTGTGCTTAGAAAGCCAATCCATTCCGAGAATAAGATCGATATCAGAGTTACCAAGAACCATTGGAGAAGCAAGAAACTTGAAATCACCCATCAAGATAGAAATATCCGGCACCTCCATACTAGAACTCAGTCGCTTAGCTGGAGAGACGACTTGCATAGCTCTAGGTAATGCCTTAGTGCTAAAATTGTTCTCCGATGCAAATGGAAATGACATGAAGGAATGCGATGCACCAGAGTCAAAAAGAACTTTTGCAGGAATATCATTAACAGGAAGGTTACCCATGATCACATCTGACGAGTCCTCTGCCTGAGCTGCATTCATCAAATTGACCTTGGCGTGCTTGGGATTATGCTTGACCACAGCTGTACTTGCCGATCTGACAGGAGGAGGAGGAGGAAGACGCCTCTGGTTGAAACACTTGTTGGCATAGTGACCCTTCTGTTGGCACTTGTTGCACGTGACCTCTGAAAGCGGACGGTGATACGGATCACTCGATCTTGGAGCTTGAGACGAAGCCTTATTCTGAAAGCCTGGGTTGGGTGGGTGGGAAGAACCACTGCCACCTTTGCTCTTCTGCTGATACGGCTGACGGAACGGAGGAGGAGGAAGCCAAAACTTCTGCTGCTTGGCCACTTGAGTAGAGGAAGAAGGAGTAACATCTCTGACTCGCTTCCTGGAAGCATCACACCTCAACTGAGCAGCCTCTTGCTTCAGTGCCATGTTGTAGAACTCATCGTATCTCAATGGCTCAAAGAGGACAAGAGCGAGCTGAATTTCCTCACGAAGACCACCCCTGAACTGATAGATCATGCTCTTCTCATCAGGAACATCCTGCTTGGCAAAACGGGCAAGCTTCTGGAACAATTTGTTGTAGTCATAGACAGACAAAGAGCCTTGCTTCAGATTGCGGAATTCCTCATGCTTGCTTTCAACCACGCTCTGCGGAATGTGATGAGCGCGGAAATCTTGACGGAAATCATCCCAAGTGATAACACGTCCACCTCTGGAATCCTTGTACTGCTGGAACCACTCTGCAGCCTGATCTTTGAGTTGGAAGGAAGCGAATTTCACAAAATCCTCAGGCCTGACGTTGCTGCACTCGAAATGCTTACACAGATCCACAAGCCAATCGTCAGCATCGGTTGCCTCAACACAATTGCTGAAAGTCTTTGGCCCGTTAGCAAGGAACTGGTTGAGTGTAGCAAAGTGACCCTGGTTGCTGCCTTGATTCCCTTGACTGCCTTGATTGCGCTCTTGGAGAATTTGCATGATCAACTGAGTGTTTGCATTGGTTGCGGCCATCACAGCTTGCCATGCCTCTGGAGGAGGTGGAGGTGGTGGCGGATCAGGATTCGGAGTCGTGCGCGTTGGAGGAGCCATCCTGAACAGGTTGACCACCATTAGCACATTGACAGATAAATATTGAAGCTGAATCCAACGGAATGAAAATTGCAACATATAGTCTTCACATCCGAACAAAATGAACGAATGCATTTCTCTTGAAGTGGTCACATATTCCTAAACTGCGAAGCCACGAAGAATCAGGTAGAAGGGGTACAACAACGAGGGATGGAATCATCATATGACGTCGAAGCAAAACGAATGCCACAACTCGAAATAAAACCAAGGGTTGGCTTGAGGAATAAGCAGGAACAAATACATGATAGAAATTTCGTCCGAAGTTTTCGTGGTGGGACCTACATGGGCTCGATCGTACAGCACCATCATGTACAAGGCAGTGCACATGACATACGAAGCGTCTCCAAGTCAGCATAGCCAAGGACTCTTTAAGACACAACGAGACCACTGTAAAATCGACCGTGAATAGGCGAACCACTAGACGTCGAACCCCAATTTCATATCATACATCTGTCGGAAAGATATCCTAAGGCTACTTGAATTCCCACCTATGAAATTCCCGAAATTTTCCCGGTTATGCAATCAGGTGTTGGGGATACAGGGGAAGCATAATATCTCACCCAAGCTAGCAAATCCTACATCCAGCTGTATCCATCCTTCAACACATAACCAAGAAACCTTCGGAAACCATCTATCTCAACCTTCGAAAAGCATCCGTTATACAAGTTATGGCGATACTCCCGAACTCCCGCCCCAGTACTGGGTGGCGTCGAGGTTATCTCACCAACGAACTGCATAAAGGGGATTTTCGATGTCGCGCACAAATCTCAAGTATACCAGAATTGCAACGATAAAATTGTGACGACAACACCTCGGAGCTCAACTCCCCGGGACACTGCCACAACCCCTAAAGACAGGAGGCACCAAGAACAATGTTCTCGTCACAAAACCATCGGAACAAAACCAAGATACTTGCGTGATCCTAAAATTTTTTTTAGTGAAATTTGAGAAAAGAAGAGTCAAAACTCTACGTCAGGAAGCCTTACCAGAGCGATGAGGAGACTGGGAAGTAAAAAGAATTCCTAAGCTCTCCGATATATAATTCCTAAATGACTCAAAACATTTTTCTAGACACAACTCGGCTGCTAAAAGCGATCAAGCAATGGGGCTCCTAAGGTCGGGGAAGGCTCTGATTACCAACTTGTAACGCCCTCGATGCGGCTATAGCTCCCACGTGTCGAGGCACGACTTAGAGACATAACCGCATTGAAAGCAATGTCGCAAGTCAGGCAATCATTACAACATCCCATGTAATACATAATAAAAAAAGGGAGATAACATAGTTGGCTTACACTCGCCACGTCACATCAGAGTACATAAATAACATACATCAAACAAAACACTCATGGCCCGACTACGGCGCCAAAATGGAAAAGAACCCAACATGCGACAAGGCCCTGAATCGAACCCCAACTAGGCACCACTACTGATCATCGGGAAAGGAAACATAATAACGCTGAGAGTCCTCGTCGAACTCCCACTTGAGCTCGTACTCGTCACCTGGAGCGGAGTCACCTGGACCTGCATCTGGAATTATAGTATCTGTGAGCCACAGGGACTCAGCAATCTCGCACCCTCGCGATCAAAACTATTTAAACTTATAGGAAGGATAAGGCAAGTATATGTGGAGCTGCAGCAAGCGACTAGCATATGTGGTGGCTAACTTATCCGCAAAAGAGAGCGAGAAGAGGAGGCAAGGCGCGAGCGAAAATCTAGAGGAATAGCCTGCGCAAGCATAACTCCAACACCGTGTCCACTTCCCGGACTCCGCCGAGAAGAGGCCATCACGGCAACACACGCAGTTGATTTGTTTTAAATAATTAAGGTTTAAGTTATCTACAACCGGACATTAACAAATTCCCATCTGCCCATAACCGCGGGCACGGCTTTCGAAAGTTCAATCCCTGCAGGGGAGTCCCAACTTAGCCCATGACAAGCTCTCACGGTCAACGAAGGAATAGACCTCCACCCGAGACACACCGATCAGACTCGGTAACCCGGTACAACAAGACAATTCGACAGGTTAAAACAAGTCCAGCAACACCGCCCGAATGTGCCGACAAATCCCGATAGGAGCTGCACA
Source organism: Triticum urartu (assembly GCF_056163025.1). NCBI lineage: Eukaryota > Viridiplantae > Streptophyta > Magnoliopsida > Poales > Poaceae > Triticum > Triticum urartu. Next base: position 553,683,682 of record NC_141875.1, on the reverse strand, counting down.
TATCTCTTTCTCAGGGCACACTCAGATGAGACTAGCTACGAGTAAAACCAACCCTCAAGTTTCCCCGAGGTGGCCCCGCAGGCAGCTCAGTTCGGACCAACACTCAGAGGGAGCACTGGCCCATGGGGGGGCTAAAATACGATGACCCTTGGGTCTGCAGAACCCAAGGGAAAGAAAAGGGTAGGCGGCAAATGGTAAAACCAAGGTTGGGCATTGCTGGAAAAGCTTTAATCGAGGCGAAATATCAAGGGGTTCCCATTATAACCCAACCGCGTAAGGAACGCAAAATCCGGGAACATAACACCGATATGACGGAAACTAGGGCGGCAAGAGTGGAACAAAACACTAGGCGAGAGGCCGAGCCTTCCACCCTTTACCAAGTATATAGATGTATTAAGATAACATAGCAATATAATGATATCCCAACAAGTAAATAAATGTTCCAACAAGGAACGGCTCCAATCTTCACCTGCAACTAACAACGCTATAAGAGGGGCTGAGCAAAGCGGTAACATAGCCAATCAACGGTTTGCTAGGACAAGGTGGGTTAAAGGTTCAATCATGCAATTGGGAGGCTGACAAGCAAGTGGTAGGCATCGTATCAGTGGCAAAGCAAAAGAGCGAGCAAACTAGCATAGCAAAGATAGTAGTGATTTCGAGGGTATGATCATCTTGCCTGCACAGTTGTCAGAGTTGACTGGATCCTCACAAGCAAACTCAACGGGCTCCTCGGTAGCGAACTCGTCTCCCGGCTCTACCCAACAAGACAAACAAGCAACAAGGATACAATCAACCACGTGCAAGACCAAGCAATATGATGAAACGATGATATGCTATGCGGGATGCGATGCGGGATGCAAAATGCAAGATATGACAGGAAATGCATGAACCTGGCCTCAACTTGGCATTCCAAGGGTGCCACTGGATAGAGGGGATGAAATCGCTTGAAAACGATATAAAGATCATTGGAATCGGAGTTACGGTTTGGAAATGGCAAGCGTTTTAAGATATGACACCGGTCTGCGATTTACAGCAAGTAGGCATCTAAATGCAACGAAATGAACATGCTACAGCCACCAAACATGAAAAAAATACATGGAAGTGAAGTACACAATATGGTTAACAAAACACTAGCACTGAGCCATAGGCAAATTCATCCATTAAGAGGTTCAAACAAGCATGGCAAAAATGAATATGCAAAACAGATTCCAGACTTAGTGAAATTAACACTAGCCTGAAATTTCAGATCACGATGCTCTCTTCGGAGCAGAAAAACAACATGATAGATAACCTGAACATGACAAGTAAGAACATGGCATGGAGCTACTCAACAAGCTTAACAAAACACCCAAAGTGACCTGGGGCCAAAAGGGTTCACAAAATACTCTACCGAGCTCACGAACATAGCTCGAACACAATCAGTTTTCAGACTTAGTGAAAACTGAGACATGCTGAAATTATAACTCACGAAGGCATGTAAACGAGCTCGATGCACTCACTACGGTGCAAGTCATGGCAAGGCAAGCATATATCCAGAAAGAAGACACAATATGCTAGCTACACATGGCAAGAACAAAGGCATAGCATGCATGGAACACTAACGGTAGCATCGGCAAAATCGCAAACAAGTTGACGATCTGCCCAGATTAACAACGAAGCAAAAGTTGAGCTCGATTGAGTCAACCTAGAGCACTCCACATATGCAAACAAAGACATGGATGGATAGAGCATAACATAAATATCAAAACTCCCTTACTGATCATCCTCAAAAGAGGCACGGATCACTAGGAAACAAGCTGGACATATAGCATCACGAACTAAAATATCCCAGACTTAGTGAAAATCACTAAGTCCCTGAAATCAGCAATCTCAGGTACCTCTCTTCGCAAGCTTGCACAAGACAACACACACATCCTAAAAATGCATGGGTGGCACCTCTAGAAAGAAGACAAAATGCTTAACAAATCATCCCAAAGGGGCAAAGGCATATCATGCACGGATTAAACATGGCAAAAATGACAAAAGTGCATGATGAACTAACGGATCTGCAATTTAACTCACGAAGCCTCCTTCTAACAGCATTTTGGGCAACAAGATGGCCTCAAATGCAAATTATGCAATGGAATGAAATGATGTACATGTCGAGGCGAAGATTTTGATATATCATACGCCCAAAACGGAGCTACGGTTGCGGAGATACGAGCAGTCAAAGTAGGCACAAAAAATCTAGGGTTAGAGGTAAAAAGTCAACCCGAGATCCAGATCTGGATCCGGGGTACTGTTTACCGGCGCGTTTCCCGAGGATGACCAGCACCGGAGCTCATCGGTGCCAGCTGGAGTGGGGGAAGAGGAGGTCGGGGTGAGGGAGAGGAGGCCGGGCGGCGCCAGAGGATGAGGCGGCGACCGCGGGCGGCGGCGTCCGGGGCGGCGCCGGCCGGTGGCGGGCGGCGGCGGCCGGCTTGCGGCGGCCCGGCGAGGCGACGAGCGGCGGCGGGGCAGCGGCCGGAGGAGGAGAAGAAGGGCGGCGGCGTGCGGGCGCCTCTGGCCCGAGCGGTCGGCGGGGAGGGCCGGCCCCGGGCCCTCGCGGGCCGGCGATGTGGGCGCGGGCGCGGTGGCAGGAGGGCCACGTGGCGGTTGGCGGCTGGCTGGGCACGGCGGCGGACGTTGTCCGGCTCGCCCGGACACGTCCGTCGGTGGCGGGGTTGATCTCTTTTTTTTTAGGGTTTTGGACGGGGGAAGAAGAGATCCGAGTGGAAGGGGTATATATAGGCATAGAGGGAGCTAGGAGTGTCCAAATGAGGTGCGGTTTTCGCCCACGCGATCATGATCGAACGCTCTAGGACATGGAGCTGAGTTTGGTGGGTTTTTGGGCCAAGTTGGAGGGGTGTTGGGCTGCAACACACACGAGGCCTTTTCGGTCCCTCGGTTAACCGTTGGAGTATCAAACGAAGTCCAAATGATACGAAACTTGACGGGCAGTCTACCGGTAGTAACCCAAGGCCGCTTGGCAAGTCTCGGTCCAATCCGGAAATGTTTAATCCCCACACACGAAAGAAAGCTAGAAATGACCACCGGAGGAGAACGAAGCGCTGGAATGCAAAACGGACAACGTGGAAAAATGCTCGAATGCATGAGATGAACACGTATGCGAATGCAATGCACATGATGACATGATATGAGATGCATGAAAACGAAAACAACACACGGAGACAAAAACCCGAACCCGAGAAATAAATATAACTTAATGCCGGAAACGGCAAGAGTTGGATACAAATATGGAAAGTATATCTGGAGCGTTACACCACTCCACTATATTTTAGCCGTATGCACGAGAGTACTATATGGACGCAGCTTCATTGACTTAGTGCACCTGCCTTTGGATTTATGACAGGTGGGCCCAAAATGTGGCTGGCTCACCTGTCATACAGCAAAAAGCAGGTGCAGTGAAGGCACCGAAGCTCAGTCCGTACTACAGTAGTAGTATTTATATAAGCGGGAGCCTTAGCGCTTGTTCGCTAGTGTTTGCACTCTCCACACGCTCGCCGCACTACATATATGTTACACGCTGGAGGCTCAGCGTTCATTTGCTAGGATTTGCTATATTCACAGTCTCTCACCGTCTCTTCACCAAATCTAAACAAGACTGCATTGGCCTCTTGTCTCTCTCTCCTCCCTCACAGCTGGTGAAGGAGGCGTCTGTATCCCGTCGCACCGGGAAGGGGAGGAGGTGCAGCGTTCACTCTATCGCCTTCGGCGAGGGAGGCAATCCACTGCCGGCTGCGCTGTTCTCTTTCACCCAGCACCTGTTCGGGAGGGCCACCGACCCCTTCTTCCTCGCTGTCGTACGTAGTGTGGGCAGATCCGGCCTCCCGCCGCACGCCTTGCTACATCCCGACGACCCTAAGGTATAAGTTTCTTTGAAACCGTCTTTGCTCTAGCTGCATGTGGATCTTTTTCGATCTGTAGTCGAATTTAGGTCTTGGTTCAAAGAGGAAAGAAGGGTGCGGTGGGCTAGAGCAAGAATCTAGGACGTGGTTCAATGAGGAAAGGAGGGGCAGAAAGTAGTATAGACTGACTATCCAGCCGCTTTGTAGGTCAAAAAGGGAAAAATGGGGTAACCCAGTACACACATCTGTAAGGAACCGATCTCTTTGTTGAAAAGGGAAAGAAACTGGGGGGGTCAGGTAGTTTGTGCACGACTAGATTTGCTGCCCTCACATAGAAAGAAGGTTCAAAGAGAACAAATATGGGACCAACGCATATATGCTGCTTGGCTACATACCCTGCATCACCCATTTATACGTGTGGACGCACATGGTGCTGGCATGTCCCATGCAGCTATTTTGCTGTTGTTAATCTCAGAATTAACTACTGATCTGTTTTAAAAGAATTTCTCTGTTAATATGAATCAATGCAACCGTTTTAGAAATGCTACTGTCCTATACTTTGTTTTTCATCAAGATAAGGTAGATGCTTCTTTTTGTGGCCGCATGTTTCACCCTCCTTTATTGGCCAGTAATTTTTTTCTTTTTTGCCTCTTAAAACAGGGATATCTATTCAACTTGTTGCTATAGAAAACTTAAATGTCACACCAGCAACTTTGTTTGATTTCAGTGCAACTGCACAAAACTTGATTGGATTTCCTATTCGTGTTGGTAGATTCGTATTTTATGTTGGTCGTCTCATGAAAGGTCAGTACAGGCCTTCATCCACATGATTGTGCAGTGTGCTTTGAGATGCTGTGCTACTTGTATTGATACTGTTTTAAATAAATGATGAATTGAAGCTATTGTATTGCTGTCTTTTCCCATTAAGTAGTGAACAAAAACGGGACCAACCTAGACATGATGCTTGTTGCTTTGTTACAACAAATTCAGCATCACCCCCTTTATAAGCCAGTAATTGATGCCACTCTTGGAATTAACTACTAAATCTTATTTCAAAACTGCAACACTTGTTAGGGATTGGCGGGATTACTATTTTTGTGGCCGCATGTTTCATCCTCCTTTATTAGCCAGTAATTGATTCTTTTTTTGCCTCTGTTTATACATGGATATCTATTCAACTTGTTGCTATTGTGACATTTTTCTTTGCTACGCGAAACACTTTGCTTGATTTCAGTGCAACTGCACAAAACGAGATTGGATTTCCTATTCGTGTTGGCAGATTCATACGTGATCTTGTGTGCGTCATGAAAGGTTGGTACAAGCCTTCATCCACATGATTGTGCAGTGTGCTTTGAGATGTTGTGCTACTTGTATTAGTACTATTTTAAATAAATGATGAATTGAAGCTATTGTATTGCTGTCTTTTCCCATTAAGTAGTGAACAAAAATGGGACCAACCCAGACATGATGCTTGTTGCTTTGTTACAACAAATTCAGCATCACCCCCTTTATAAGCCAGTAATTGATGCCACTCTCAGAATTAACTACTGAATCTTATTTCAAAATTGCAACACTTGTTAGGGATTGGCGGGATTACCATTTTTGTGGCCGCATGTTTAATCCTCCTTTATTAGCCAGTAATTGATTCCTTTTTTGCCTCTGTTTATACAGGGATATATATTCAACTTGTTGCTCACTACTAGGAAAAGGCCTACTAATGGTGCACCAGTTTTGCCTACTAATGGCGCATCACTGGTGCGCCATTAGTATCACGCCACTAGTATCTGGTATACTAATGGCGCACCACCCAGTGCGCCATTAGTATATAACACCATGCGCCTAAAAGCCTAAGCGTACATCATTTAGGTTCTCATCGACACCGAGGCACCCTATAGAAGCCAAGTTAAGTTTTCATCATTTAGGGTTTATCGATGTCGAGGCACCCTAGGTTGGGCCTAATCACTTGGCTCTATTGCCACCTATGTTGGGTTTATCATCTAGGGTTTAGGGCCTAATCACTTGGCTCTATTGCCACCTATGGTTTAATGCAGCAAGAATGGCGGGGCAGTTGATCCTACTTAACTAAGTACTAAGATACCCCGGCCCATGCATTAGTCGCAAGTATCCCATATGTCCTATTTTTAGCAAAGTCATGCTAAAATTCACAGAAAATTTCAGCATGACCTTTGCTGAAAATAGGACATATGGAGTACCCGAATTTGCCGGAACGGAAATTAATCGACATTCAGGCAAACTCAAGGACCTCTCGGGGTACCTGCAAATTCATCACGACACAATGGTCGGAGACAAAACCCAGCAACTTTACAAGTCTTTCACAGATTTGTTTGCAAGTTCTGATATGTAATAAAGATGAGCCTCCAATGCTGATTTGTTTGCCTCAAGACAAGATGAACCTCCAATGCAACAAGTAATAAAATGTTTCCAAGTTCTGATATGTTTGCAAGATGAACCTCCAATGCAACAGTCTTAGACATTAGGACACTACAATGATCTACAACCCTATGTAAAGTGCCAACTCCAGAGATTTCTTTTTCACTGCTTTTATATTATTTCTAGAAGCAACACAATAGGGTTAAACACCAGAATCTTGAGTCTAATTAAACCCTAAAATAAACATTTCTCTTTCCCCTCCCCCCTCCTATCCCTCTGTCTCTCTTTCCCAGCTCCAACCCCAAACACAAATTAAGTTAGCCATGGTTTAAACACCAGCTCATTCATTCTCACCTCTGGTCCAGGTGCTCTTCTCCTCCTCGTGCCTCTATCCTCTCCCTCAGCCTAGGAACACCTGCACATTAACAGCAAAAAGCAACAGCTTGTTCAGACACTTCTTTTTTACTGTGTTATTCCAGCCAGGAAAAAAAACTTTGCTTCAAAAGCAAATAAGAGCAGGAGTGCAAGCATCTAATGCTTGCTGCTCTTCTTCTTGCCACTTGCAGCACTGCAACTTGCCTCCTGATCCTCCTAATGCACCATCACAAAATTAAGTTCGGATTACCTGAGAGGAGAGGAGGAAGAGAGGAGAAGAGAGGCAGAGGAGGAAGAGAGGAGAAGAGAGGCAGAGGGAGGAGGAAGAGAGGAGAAGAGAGGAGGAAGAGAGGAGGAAGAGAGGAGAAGAGAGGCAGAGGGAGGAGGGTTACCTGACCACGATGAGGAGGCGCGGGGGCGGCGATGGAGACGGAGGCGCCGGGGCGGCGGCGGCGTGGGGGCGCGGGGGCGGCGGCGGCGTGGGGCCGGCGACGGAGACGGAGGCGCGGGGGCGGCGGCGCGTGGGGGCGGCGACGGAGACGGAGGCGCGGGGGCGGCGGCGGCGTGGGTCGGGGGCAGCAGGGGGAATTAGCTAGGGGCGGGGCGAGGGAGAGGGACGAAGGGGATCTGGCGAGAGGGAGGGAATTAGCTAGGGGGAATCTTACTAATGGCGCACCTGCGGCCGGTGCGCCATTAGTAATCATTTTTTACATAGCAATGGCGCATCAGGCAGAGGTGCGCCATTAGTAATCTTTTTTTACATAGCAATGGCGCACCAGGCAGAGGTGCGCCATTAGTAATCTTTTTTTTATATATAGCAATGGCGCACCAGCCAGAGGTGCGCCATAAGTAAATTTTTTTGTTGCATGTAATATTTTTTAGAAAATGAATATGAATATGAAGCAGTAATATTTTTTTTATAAAAACAGTAATAATTGTTGTTTAACAACAATTGTAGTCTACACTTTATTATTATTATTATTATTAAAATGAAGAGGGGAGAGGAGGCGCGGGTGGGATCGAGATCGAGATTGAGGGGGAATCGAGATCGAGATGGAGGGGGATCGAGATCGAGTGTCCTCATGAATATTCAATATTTTATCATATTGAATATGAAAAAATATCATCAAATTTGAAAAAATATTCATGAATTCAAAAAGTGCCCATGAAATTTAAAAATATTCATGATATCAAAAAGTGCCCATGAAATACAACCGAGAAATGAAGACTACGATTTAAATATAGTCGATCTTAGCTAGCTATCTGTTCATAATCTTATTTCCCTTCTTTTTCGCAAATGGAGTTCTTCTGTGGAACGGACGTCCTTTAGGTAGGGTGGTCTTGCTTCTTCTTGTGGTGTATGCTGCTACTTCATCGTCGTCGTCATGTTCGATCTTCGGGTCGCCGTACTTGTCGAAGTCTTGCTCATTGGCTACTCCATCCATTCCGATGATCTTCCTTTTGCCTCTCCTCACGACAACACGACTGGGCTTTGACGGGTCGGTAATGAAGAAGCATTGGTCCACTTGGGAAGCCAGTACCCATGGCTCATTTTTTGCGGTGACGTTTGCGCCCGCGGTCTTGGATTTGGCTTCGGGTATAACCATGGTGGTGAAATACCAGTCTTCTTTTAGGACGCTCTTGGCCCATCTGACACGGAACATCGGGACCTTCTCTCCAGCGTAGCTCAGCTCCCAAATCTCCTCGATCCTTCCGTAGTATCTGTCCTTGTCGTTACCGGTGTAGGATTCCATCGTTACCCCAGAGTTCTGATAACCATCGCTCTTCATGTCCTTGTCCTCGGTGTAGAATGTGTAGCTGTTGATATCGTACGCCTCATAGGTCATCAGGTTGTGCTCGGCGCCCTGTGACAAGGCGAATATGAGTTGTTCTTCCACGGAAGAATCCTCATGTAAAGGGTACGACAGAAGCTTCTGCTTGAACCAACGCGTGAAACATGAGTTGTGCTCTTTGATTATATCTCCGTCCGTCCTCTGTTGGCCTCGGTCATTGTACGTCTTCTCAATAAAGGTTTTGTGCTCTACCACCCAAGGATCGACCACGTCTATGTGTTGTAGCGCGACTAGATTTGCTCTTTCAAAGTCGGCGAGTCGACCCTCGAAGTCGAGATGCATTTCGCGGCGACCCTCACGGTGACCCCATCCAGCGAGCCTACCGAGGTGCCTGTTGACGGGCAGACCAACGGGGTTCTCGATGCCTAGATAATTCGTGCAGTAGGAGATGCACTCTTCGGTCAGAAAGCCCCTGGCTATACTTCCCTCTGGACGTGACATGTTGCGAACGTATCCTTTGATGACACCATTCATCCTTTCGAACGGCATCATGCTGTGCAGGAACGTCGGCCCGAGTTGGATGATATCCTCCACGATATGGACCGGCAGATGCACCATAACGTCAAAGAATGCGGGCGGGAAGTACATCTCAAGCTCGCATAGTATCACCACGATCTCTTCCTGTAGCCTTCTGAGTTGCCTCACGCCAACCGACTTCCGAGAGATGACGTCGAAAAAGTTGCATAGGCCAAATAGCGTTTCACGGACGTGCGCGTCCATGATCCCACGGATTGCAACTGGAAGTATCTGCGTCATCATCATGTGACAGTCGTGAGACTTCATCCCGCTGAACTCCTGCTTCGCTGGGTCTAGGTATCTGCTTATCTTCCCCGCATAACCGTAAGGAAGTTTTACTCCTACGAGGCAGGTGAAAAACTGCTCGATCTCCTCCTGACTTAGAGTGAAGCACGCGGGAGGATAGTCATTTCCGGTCTTCTTGGCCTTTTTGCCTTTGCGATGACTTTCTGTGTCCTGCTTCGCCTCATCATCATCATCATTAGCGTGAAGCTCCTGCCTGATGCCCATTGATTTCAAGTCTGCCCTAGCTTTCGTCCCATCTTTGGTCCTCTCTGGCATGTTGAGCAAGGTACCAAGCAGACTCTCGCACACGTTCTTCGTGATATGCATGGCATCAAGGCTGTGAGGCACACGGTGGATCTTCCAGTACGGCAAGTCCCAAAAAACAGACCTCGTTTTCCATACCTTCAGCAGCGGCTCTGGCGCCTTTCGCTTCTTTCCCGGCTCTGGCACCTTTTGCTTCTTTCCCGGCAGTGGGCAATCTTTCCAATTTTTCAATAGCCCGTCTATTTCCTCGCTGCTCCTCGTACGCGGGCGTCTTCGGAGTTCGGTTTCACCATCGAACAGATCCTTGCATTTCCTCCACGGGTCATCATCGCGAAGCCACCTTTGATGTCCCATGAACACGGTTTTCGAAGACTCGGGATCTCTATCTAGCTGGCGATACGTTGTGTCATCCATGCACCTGACGCATCCAGAAAATCTGTGGACCACCTGCCCCGCGAGATATCCGTAACCGAGATAGTCGTGCACCGTCGTGAGCAGTGCGGCTCTCATAGGGAAATATTCTTTCTCTGCGGCGTCCCATGTATTGGCTGGCGTTTTCCATAGCGTGTCTAGCTCCTCTTTCAGCAGCCCCAGATACAGATTGATGTCGTTCCTTGGTTGTTTCGGCCCTTCAATTAGCATACTCATGTGAATGTACTTCCTCTTCATGCATAACCAGGGGGAAGGTTGTACATCCACACAAACACAGGCCAGGTGCTATGTGTGCTTCTCTGGCTGCCAAACGGATTGACTCCATCGGTGCTCGCACCCAGCACGATGTTCCTTGGATCCTTCTCAAATTCTGGGTGTTCGCAGTTCAATGCTTGCCACTGGCTCCCATCCTTAGGGTGACTCAGCATCTTGTCTTTTTTATTTATCTCCAGATCATTTGCGTCATCTTCTCGCTTCTTCTCCTCCCTATCCGCGTGCCAACGCAGGAGCTTTGCTACCTTAGGGTCCGCGAAATACCGCTGTAGACGAGGAGTTATCGGAAAGTACCACACCACTTTTCGAGGAGCTTTCTTCCTCTTCTTGTATCGAGTGACGCCGCACACCGGACATATGGTAGACTCCGCGTGCTCGCCCCGATAAATGATGCAATTGTTCATGCACACATGGTATTTCATGTGCGGTAAATCCAGAGGACACACGACTTTCTTCGCCTCCTTGAAACTGGTCGGGCACTTGTTCCCCTTGGGAAGACGTTCGTGCCAGAATGACATGTTCTCGTCTAAGCATGTGTCGGTCATTTTGTGTTTTACCTTCATCTCCAAAGCCATGAGCGTTACTTTTAGGCGGGTATCCTCGGGTCTGCATCCTTCATACAATGGAGTAACCGCGTCTATCTCCAGTTGATCCAGCTTGGCTTTCTCTCGGGCGGCAGCTCTTGCGTTATCCGGCTGCTTGAGAAGCAGCTCTTGAATATGAGGGTCTTGCACCCAGCCCATCGATGGTCCATCGTCGTCTGCTACTCCGGCATCTAGATCTTCATGATCATGCCCTTCGTCTGCTCCGGCATCTTCCTCATCATCATGTCCGGCATCTTCTACATGATGACTGTGTACAGCATCACCGTCGTGATCATGTCCTGGAGATTCTTCGTCTTCTCGCCCGCCCGAGCCGTGGTGGTTGTCTTGCTGCCCTTCCTCATTTCTTGCCCGGCCCCCATGGACGACTTCATAGTCATCTTCATCACCTTGCCACCAATAGCCATCCATGAAACCACGCAAGAGCAGGTGGTCCCGCACCTGCCCAGAATCTGGGTCCGCAATAAGGCTCTTCAGCTTGCATCTTCGACACGGACATCTTATCTCCGTCTCGTTCTTTTGAAGCATCTCGGCCTTCGCGGAGCTCAAAAACCTATTCACGATGCCTTCGGTCATCGTGCGGACCATGGTCGCCTGCGGGGTAGAGCAAAATGATATTTTAGAACCAAGAAAAAATTTGGCATGACTTTCCCTAAAAATAGGACCAAAAAGAATGCATAGTGCCAAAATTCTCGCCGAAACGGAAATGAATCAACTTTCCGGCAAAATATTGGCAACTATCGCATTTCAAATACCGGTACCTGCAAACACAAACATATATGCAACACCACAAACATGCATAGATCTGGCTAGGCCACAAAAAGTGCATGTGCACGTTGTTGGAGCGAGCTAGGGAGAAAAAAAGTAGATCTACAACATGAAGATAGCTTTCCCCTTACTTACCTATCAAAAAAAGATAATTTCAACACTTAATTTTGATGAATCTATGGTGCAAATGAGGTGAGGAGGAGGAGGCAGCCGACAAGCTTAGAGAAGGAGGTGGGGGAATGAAGTGGGGAAAGTGAGTGTGTAGGTGTGGCTGCCCAAAAATATCTAGCTGGTCCCAAGTTACTAAGGGCGCACCACAGAGACATGCGCCATTAGTAACCCAACATACTAATGGCGCACCACACAGACATGCGCCATTAGTAGTTTTGCAAAAAAGTAAAAAAATAATAATTTTTATACTAATGGCGCACCGTGGCACAGTGCGCCATTACTAGTTTAAACTAGTAATGGCGCACTATGCAACGGTGTGCCATTAGTAGTTTTGCAAATAAAAAAAATACAGTAGTGGCACACTCTGTGGCTGGTGCGCCATTAGTAGTTCTAACTACTAATGGCTCACTCTGCCCGGATGCGCCATTAGTATGTTTGAAAAAATGAAAAAAAACATTTTGTTACTAGTGGCGCACCGTGTGTGCCTGGTGCGCCATTAGTGTCTTCCACACTAATGGCGCACCAACAGATGGTGCGCCATTAGTATATAGTAATGGCGCACCACATGTCTGGTGTGCCATTAGTGTCATTTCCATCTATAGCCCTTTTCCTAATAGTGGCTATTGCGACATTTTTCTTCGCTACGCGAAACACTTTGCTTGATTTCAGTGCAACTGCACAAAACGAGATTGGATTTCCTATTCGTGTTGGCAGATTCGTATTTTATCATTGTCGGTCTCATGAAAGGTCAGTACAGGCCTTCATCCACATGATTGTGCAGTGTGCTTTGAGATGTTGTGCTACTTGTATTGGTACTATTTTAAATAAATGTTGAATTGAAGCTATTGTATTGTTGTCTTTTCCCATTAAGTAGTGAACAAAAATGGAACCAACCCAGACATTATGCTTGTTGCTTTGTTTCAACAAACTCTGCATCACCCCCTTTATAAGTAGATGGAAGCACATACTGTTGTTGCTCCCACTCTACCCTGGAACTGAATCTTAGTTCAAAACTGCAAACACTTGTTAGGGATCGGCAAGAGTACCATTTCTGTTAGGGATCGGCCGGAGTACATGTTCAAGAAATGTATTGTTCAGATAATGTCCATGTTATTATATATCAGTTATAGACTTACAGTGTTTTACAAATGGTACTATCCTGCTTTGTAGTTCTTTCTACATGTTTAACCAAGGTATTGTTAAGATAATGTCTCTATTAAAATTAATCAATCGCATTGTTTTAGGAATGATACTTTTCTGCTTTTTCGTTCTTTATACATCTTCAAACAAGGCATTGTTAAGATAATGTCTCAGTTAGTATGAATGAATCACACTGATTGAGAATTGCTACTCTCCTGCTTTGTTTCCCATTAAGATAAGGTAGATCAGTAGATGTTTTTCTTCTAGGAGTACAAGTCATCAACCATTATTTCTCAGTAATTGTTTCCCTTATACCTTTTGTTGCTTACAGGGATATCAAAATTAAAGCTCGGTTTTATTCCGACTTCGATTTTAGTTCAACTGCACAAAAGGAGCCAATGTGTCCAAGGCAAACTGCTGCATTGCTGGGTCTAGTTGGTCATTCCACTTTGTAGAAAGAAGCAGTCATTGTTTGCGCTACATTACAGAAGGAATGACCGAGAAGCTTTACAGAGTATTAGGCCTTCCACTATGTAGGCCAAAAGAGGTGCCAATTTCACCTTTTCTTAGTTTGGCACCGAATCCCTCCATTGCTACAGCCGGTGCCATAAATATTAGACACCGGTGACATGACTAGTCTGCAGAGACTATTGACAATTTAACAACACGTGGAGTGCCCTGGGCAAGAAGTGCCCAAACAAGTACAAGAAGCGACAGGACTCCACGATCATAGGCATTACATATTTTGAATGGGAAAAGCTTGTCAAAGTTTAATCATTGATGTTAGCAAGAAGCGACAGGACTCCATGATCATAGGCATTACATATTTTGAATGGGAAAAGCTTGTCAAAGTTTAATCATTGATGTTAGCAAGAAGACATTAGTTTAATATATTGGAATTGGAAAACCTTGTCAAAATTTGCTCATTGATGTTAGCCAGAAGACATGCATTTGATATTTTTGAGTGGGACGCCCTTGCTGTGAGCAGCGTCGAGTGTTTTTTCCTATTCCTGTGTTCAGTTTAGAAGTAAATAGTTACTCTGTTGAGATATTCCTGTGTTAAGAGTTTGTTCTGAATATTGTCTATGTAATGCCAGGCCTTGTATTTGATTACAAAGTTGAGCTTGGAATGTTGTGGCATGCGGCATCACGAGCTATTCACCGTGCCTCCTGAGGATAATGCTTCTTATTGTTTTGCATGTCGATCTAATGCCAGTGATTTGCTTGTTAAGAAGATCATCCTCTTCTGTTGTTTTCATGCTTAAGAAGTTCATCGTCTGATGTTTCATTCATAGCCTATACGACAAGTCGGGTAGGTTAGACGTGAAACCATATGATCTTCTGACCAACTCATGATATTAGGCTGTGATTGGATCGTCGTTTTCCAACCACGCTTGTAAATTAAAGCAGATGGTCTCGGGCGAAGGCGCTTGGTTGGTCGATTTTGACTAGTAAAATATCGGAAGTACTTGACACACGATAAAAACACTGAACGACACTCGGACGATTGCTAATCCAGCCGTTAGCTACTGTTTCAGCCTTGCCCATGGATGGCATGATACGCACGTCGTGCATGTATCGTCTGGTAATGTTGTCCATATAGCAGTGCTTGTAAAATATACACTGGTCTCTCAAATTACACGTGTAACACACCGGTTTTACTTACAGACCTAGGGTCCTCGGTTTCATTATGCCTGTATTTTATGCGTTGTTTTCGATGACGAGTAAATTACACTTGTATGTTAATACAGGTTTGAAATAAACCAGAGCTCCAAAGCGCGGCCTTACCGTTTCATGTCGTCTCAGTTTCTCGAAGGTGTTTATAGGTGTCCGATGATCCTGGCTTCCTGAATGAGTAGCGGGCGCTGTATCAGACCATCCGTAGGGCCCACGAGGCCCTCTCCGTTGTCCTTTGAGTTGTTGCGCTCGCCGTGGCGCCGAGCATTGTTAACATCATCAACGGACATGAGGATTTAGGAGATGACTTTATTTTGACTGGATGACACTAGGGACCCACCAGGGCCATAGCCGTATGTACGCAATTGCCTCCTTATTATGTACAACTATATTTTTTTGCTTTCTCCTGGTTTCCTGACATCACGGTCCCACATCATTGTCAACCTATGTAGTCAATATAAACGAGAGAATTGCACAAGGTGCGGCCGATAGTTGGGACCAGGCAGCTCGAGCAGTATTTGTGTTTTTGAGGCGTGAGCACTGCAGAGTTTTTCTTGGCGATGATTTCGTTGTTGTTCAGAGGAGAGCAGGGTATTAACTGGGCAGGTTGTGGCCCGTCTAGCCCAGGCCAGATATCCAGCCCAGATACTAATTTTTTCAAGATGAAAATGGCTAGCCCAGCTATACGTCTTTTTGAGGAATACCCAGGCAAGGTCAACTTGTTATTATCCGCCCCGCTGGGCTGCAAATCTTTCCTAGAAGGGATGCATTAGGCTTAACAGGAAAATGGGCTTTAAAAAAATAATAAATGGGATGTAATTATAAAAACTGGGCAGTAACTATAAAAAATGCACCAAACACGAAATTATTTTATAAAATATTATTTATGGATTTTGTAAATCTTAAATTTTCATTGTTGCGCGCGCAATATTTTGTTGGATTTTTACGTAATACAAATTTATATTTAATCTGACTAGAAATTTCGTGATAAAAATATTTCGGAGCCCATCAAAATGTGGGAAATTTTATTGAATTCTGTCTTCAACGGTTGGTTGAAATTATTAATCATTGTCCTAGCTAGAAAATGGGTTGTACTTTTAACAAACTGTAAATGGGCTGTTGTAAATTCCATTAGAATTCCAAAATGGGTTGTACATCCTTACAAAACGCAAATGGGCTATAAGTTCTCTGCCACACACTTATGGGCCTACTAAGTGACGCGTCCCCTAAAAAAATAAGTTGACGCGTATGCAAGGCTTTGCCAACTTATTATAGTCAACACACGGTTCTAGCAGCAGTAGCCGTTGGATGTCTATCCAACGAATGTTGTGCTTCTTCTTCAATCTCGGATATTCTTAGCTTCGACCGCCCAAAAAATGATTCCTCCCCCTGACATTTGGGCGCACCGTTTCGAAGGCTGACCTGTGGGCCTACTAAGTTGGAGCGTACCAAGGGCTTTGTCAACTTAGTCAATAATAAACGTTTCTAGCTTCAATGACCGTACGATGTCCATCCAACGACTGTAGTGCTTCTTCAACTTTTGGTCTTCTTGGTCCAGCCGCCCAAAGCAGCGCCGGTCGTGCCGCCTGCTCCTGCCTCCCGTGGCCGGCTGTGCTGCCGCGGAGGCCTCACCACCCCCATACTACTCCCACCGCTGGCCAGACCATCCCTCCACTCACCCACACCCCCTGTTATTCTGCGACGACGGCAGCCTCACACCGCAGCCGAACCAGTGAACCCTCGTACTCCTCTCCGCGCGGGCTTCCACTGTTGTGTCTTCCCCGACTCCGCGTCGTCCCCTTCCTAGGCCTCGCCGTCGTCCAGACCACCACCCTGGTGCTATCGGCGTGGCGTGGTCAACGTGGTCAACGATCGACTTCCATCGGAAGAGTATTGTACGTGGAGAGGCTGACAGCTGGGTCCAGGCGGCCGCAAGGAAGTGCCTCCTTATTATGCGCAAAATAATTATTCCTCCACCTTACAGCAGGGACCCACCGCACGGGCCACCTTATTTCGCGAAAAAACGTTTCCCACCTGACTACTCGGACCCATCGGACGGGCCAGCGTATTTCGCGAAAAAAACGTTCCCCGCTGTCAGCTCGGACCCACCGGAAGTGCCTCCTTATTACGCACAAAAAAAATGAATACTCCCCCTGCTAGCTGGGACCCACCATGGTGGGAGGCTGACTTGTGGGCCTACTAAGTTGACTGGGACGGGGGCCTTTGTCAACTTTAGTCAATATGAATGATTCTAGCTCCAGTGACCGTACGATGTCCATCCAACGGCCGTAGTGCTTCTTCAACCTCTGGTTTCTTGCTCCAGCCGCCCAAAGCAGCGCCGGTCGTGCCGCATGCTCCTGCCTCCCGTGGCCGGCTGTGCTGTCGCCGAGGACTCACCGCCCCCTACTATTCCCACCGTTGGCCAGGCCCAGCGGCGACAGCAGCCTCACACCACAGCTGAACCAGTGAACCCTCGTACTCCTCTCCGTGCGAGCTTCCACTGCCGCGTCTTCCCCGGCTCCCCGTCGTCCCCTTCCTAGGCCTCGCCGTCGTCCACCGCCCTGGTGCTCTTGGCGCGGCGTGGTCAACATGGTCAAGGAACAACTTCCATCGGACGTGGACTGTACGTGGAGAGGCTGACAGCTGGGTCCACAGCCGCAGCAAGGAAGTGCCTCCTTATTACGTGCAAACTAATTATTCCTCCACCTGACAACGGGGACCCACCGGACGGGCCAGCTTATTTCGTGAAAAAAATGTTTCCCCCTGACTCCTGGGACCCACCAGCTACACCTTCGCATGCAAGGAAGTGCGTCCGGGCAAAAAAACAAAATGATTCGCCCCCCTGACTGCTGGGACCCACCAGCTACATCTTCACACGCAAGGAAGTGCCTGACAGTCGGGACCCACCTGGTCAAAACGTACGTAGCGTTGTCATTCTGGTCGCGAACGTGTACGTACATATATATTGGTTGATGTAGAGGCGCGCACGTGTCGTAGTAGAGGCGCGCACGTAGCATGTACACATACGCACAGCGGTCAGGGTGCAAGAAAGAAAATACGGCCATGTATGTGTACCTACGGGTGGGGTCTCGAACGCCTACTCGCGCATACCTACGGCGAGGGCTCGTGTGCATGGCTGGGTCGGAACGGAGCTCGTCATGTTCATGGGGAGGCAACGGAATGCGTCGTGTTCATGGGGAGGCAACGGAATGTGTCGTGTTCATGGGGAGGCAACGGAATGCGTCGTGTTCATCGGAAGGGCTTGGATGGAACATGCGATGGAAACGAGGCCTGGCGTATCGTAGAACGGAGGAAACGGCCTTGTGTTCGACCGGCCACGTTCGAAACGGGATCATGTTCATCGGTAGTGGTGTGGCGTACCGCAAAACAGAGGAAACGGATCTCCTACGGTCGAAACGGGGGTCCTGTTGATCGGGAGGGGTGTGGCGTACCACAAAACGGAGGAAACGGACTTGTGTTGGAGCACTACGGTCGAAATGGGGGTCCTGTTCATCGGGAGGGGTGTGGCGTACCGCAAAACGGGACTCCACGGGATACTGTTCATCTCCACCGTCGACCTCCTCTAGCCTCCACGGGCTCCTGTTCATCCAGCCTCCACGGGCTCCCGTTCATCCAGCCTCCACGGGCTCCTGTTCATCCAGCCTCCACTGCACGCTACTCCACCGGCTACTGTTCAACCACCCCTCCACTGTCTACTGTTCATCCAGCCCTCCACACCACGGGGTCCTGTTCAACCACCCTCCACGGGCACCCCTCCACCGTCTATTGTTCATCCAGCCCTCCACACCACGGGGTCCTGTTCAACCACCCCTCCACGGGCACCCCTCCATCGTCTACTGTTCATTCAGCCCTCCACCACACCACGGGGTCCTGTTCATCCAGAGGCAACGCCACCGCTCACTGTTCATCCAAACCCCCCGCAACACTCACTATTCATCCCAGAAGCAGCATC
This sequence comes from Triticum urartu, assembly GCF_056163025.1. Taxonomy (NCBI): domain Eukaryota; kingdom Viridiplantae; phylum Streptophyta; class Magnoliopsida; order Poales; family Poaceae; genus Triticum; species Triticum urartu. The sequence continues at coordinate 553,665,075 of NC_141875.1, read as the reverse complement.
GATCGGCTTCAGTTAGCAGCAGTAGCGAAGGAATCGCTCGATCGGGTTCAGTTAACATCCATTGATCGATCGCTCGGGTTCAGTAATGCGTAGCCTGCAGTGCAATCGCTCGGGTTCAGTTAGAGCCCAATGCCTTGCTCGGGTTCAGTTAGAGCCAACGCCTCGCACACACGCGTGTATGTGTACGAGAGAAACGCACATCGCTCGGCCCCCGACCTCCCACCGTAACCGGGAACTCCCCGAAATTTTCCTCCCCCTCGCTTCTACCACGATTTTTTTTGTCATGGACGGCCCAAAGAATGTCATGCAGCTGCGTCTCCGGCCCGCCTAGGACGAAAATCCCATTTTCTGCCATGATTTTTTGTCATAGAAGTAGGAGCCCACCACATCTATGATGATACCGGGTTTTTTCACAATTATCGTCATAGAAGTGTCATATGTATGACAGAAATTTTTTTCGTTCGGCCCAAAATGTCACAGATGTGTCTTTTTTTGTAGTGAAGGCTTGTGGAGTAGATACATTTGTTGCCCAGAAGCTCACCAAGTGGAATGATGAGCTGATCATGAAATTCTATTCTACAAACCATTTCTATCCAGATGGGAGGATTATATGGATGTCTGAGGGTACTAGGTACCAACCCACAGTAGAAGAATGGGCCAAGCTGATCAATGCCCCTGAGGAACATGAAGATGACTTGGATGTTTATGCCGAGAAGAAGAAATACCACAACACTATGCACACATGTATAGAGAGATCCCAGATGATGCTTTAGAGACTCATAAGTTTGGATCTGTCCACTTCTTGTTGTTTGGTCTACCTACCATCAACTAGATCCTAAGACACACATTGCTACCCAAGTCAGGTGATCACAAGATGATCAGAGGACATGCTATCAATTTGCTACATTTGTTTGATGTGCCTCAAAAGTTCAAAGTCATGAGTCTAATTGTAGAGACAATCAAAAGGACAACAGCTGATCAGAAGAGAAGCTGTGGGTATGCCCCACAAATTCAGGAGCTCATCAACTCCAAGATGGGCATATGCAAATATCTATTGGATAAGGAGCACCTGGCCATACACCCTAAATTTGAAGACAACACTATTGTGATGAATGAGGAAGACCCCACATCTGTGCAAGCACATGAGAAGAGAGAGAAGGCAAGGGCAGAGAAAGCTGCAAGGATGCCAACTGTTGAAGAGGCATCTCAAGTGTTCTTGAAATCCAAGCAAGATCAGCTTGGATATCTGATCCAATCCACCTTGAGGATTGAGAAGGGCTTGGCCACCCTGACTCAAAACCAGGAGAGCTTGGAGAGGATCGTTGAGCAGAAATTCTATGATCTTGATGTCAAAGCAACTGAGATTCAGTCAGCAGTTGAGCAGCTTCAGGAGGAAGTGGAGGAGAAGAAGGGCAAGTCAACTACAGATGCTTTTGCTAGAGTGCCTCGAAGACGGAGGTCTGCTGCAGTGCCAGTCACAGATACTAGAGCTACAGCATCAGCTCCAGCAGCTACAGCTCCAGTGCCACCTCCAGCAGCCACTCCACCAACCCCAGCTACATTAACAGAAGCTTTCGTCCTTGGAGTCATCTCTACACCACATCCTTAAGATCAAGCCTGAGAGACGTTTAGCACTATGCATTTTTGAACTTTTTGGTAACTTGTTGTCAAAGGGGGAGAAAAATGTATAGATCATAGGCTTCGAGAGAGTGTGTTGCTTTTTATCTCTCTTGTTTTTGGTTTGGTTGAACTTCTCTATTGTGTGCTTGTGTGAGATACTTTATGTTCTTGTGAGATACTTATTTGATCATGTGTTTGATCTTATGCTACCCTTAATGCTTGTTGGATGATATTATCTCTTATATCCTTATATGATCATTCACTTGCTTGGTGATAAGTGCATGCTTTTAATTTCTATCATTTTGAGCGCTCCACCAAGATGTATGTGACATGGAAGAGTAACCCATGATCCTAATCGATTGCGCATTTGCATTCAAAAGCAAATTTTAAATAATGCACAAATTTAGGGGGAACTCTTGCTTATCACATACTTCTCAAAGCGATGATGTCTTTCAATCTTATTATCATTTGTCGAAGCTTTGATCTATATGTTGTCATCAATTACCAAAAAGGGGAGATTGAAAGTGCAACTATCCCTGGGTGGTTTTGGTAATTCCTAATAACATATAGCTCATTGAGCTAATGCTATTTCAAGATAAATATTTCAGGAAAGCTCAATGATTGGCATGGCATGGATTAGAAAGTGGACCCCTCACAATGCTAAGGACAAAAGGATTGGCTCAAGCTCAAAGTACAAGACTCTACATTTATCATTTTAGTGATCCAAGATCACATTGAGTCCATAGAAAAAGCCAATACTATCAAGAGGGGGTGAGGTGTTGCTTAATGAGTTTCTTGCTCAAAATGCTTAGTGATATGCTCCAAAGCCTTCAACTACTTTCTCATATCCACATATGTCCCAAACCAAAAGTCAAACTCGGTCCTACCGAAATTCTCTATCCGGCGCCACCGAGTTCTATTGACATAGCCACTGCCAGAAATCCTAGTCTTTTCGGTCTCACCGATAGGGATCTCGGTCTCACCGAAATGGGATTGTAATCTCTTTGTTTCCCTTCGTAACGTTTCAGTGAAACCGAGATGAGCGATCGGTCCCACCGAGATTGCAGTGCAAACCCTCTGTTTCTTTCGTAACGTTTCAGTCCTACCGAAAGAGCGAATCAGTCCCACCGAGATTGCCTGACCAACTCTCTGTTAGTCTATTACCAAAATCGGTCTCACCGAGATTACGTTATGCCCTAAACCTAAAGAAATCGGTCCCACCGAGTTGACGTGTCGGTCCCACCAAAAATCTTAACGTTCACATTTTGAACTAAATCGGTCCGACCGAGTTTCATGATTCGGTCCCACCGAGTTTGGTAAATTGTGTGTAATGGTTAGATTTTGTGTGGAGGCTATATATACCCATCCACCCACTCTTTATTCGTGAAGAGAGCCATCAGAACGTGCCTACACTTCCAACATACATTTTCTGAGAGAGAACCACCTACACTTGTGTTGAGGTCAAGATATTCCATTCCAACCACATAAATCTTGATCTCTAGCCTTCCCCAAGTTGCTTTCCACTCAAATCTTCTTTCTACCAAATCCAAATCATGTGTGAGAGAGTTGAGTGTTGGGGATACTATCATTTGAAGCACAAGAGCAAGGATTTCATCACCAACACACCATTTGTTACCTTTTGGAGAGTGGTGTCTCCTAGATTGGCTAGGTGTCACTTGGGAGCCTCCGTCAAGATTGTGGAGTTGAACCAAGGAGTTTGTAAGGGCAAGGAGATCGCCTACTTCGTGAAGATCTACCCGAGTGAGGCAAGTCCTTTGTGGGCGACGACCATGGTGGGATAGACAAGGTTGCTTCTTCGTGGACCCTTCATGGGTGGAGCCCTCCGCTCGCGCAACCGTTACCCTTCGTGGGTTGAAGTCTCTATCAACGTGGATGTACGATAGCACCACCTATCGGAACCACACCAAAAATCTCCGTGTCTACATTACGTTTGCTCCCTCAAACTCCTCCCTTTACCTTCATATGCAATTGTTTTAATTTCCGCTGCTATCCTCTTAGAATTGCATGCGTAGGTTGATTGCTTGACTTGTGCAAAGTTGCTAAAATCTACCAAGAACTAAAATTGGGAAAATGCTAGATTTTTATTTGGTCCAGTAGTCTAATCACCCCCCTCTAGACATACTTTCGATCCTACAGGGACGGTGCGGGGCGAGGTGAGGGAGAGGGGGCGGGGTCCGACGCTTGTAAAGGGCGGGGGGGGGGGCAGCTGCCTTGCGGAAGGGGGCACCGGGGCAGAGTCCGTCTCGAACTCGAGCTCCGGCGGCGGCGCGCAGGCGGGCCGGCCTGCTCGGCTGGGCCTTTGGCTCAGTCGGGCGGGAAGAAGATTTTTTTAAATAAAATTTTGCCCGAAGAAAAATCCTAATAAAAAGTCTAAAAATACCAGAAACAATTTTCGCCGCCTAAACCTATTATCTAGAACAAAGTGAACTTTTTTTGGCCTAAAAATACAATTTTCAAAAATGCATAGTTTTTCTAAATTCAAATAAAATAGCAAATAAAGCCAAATAAAATTTTAATTTGATTTGAAATTTTCTTCTCCAATATTCCTTTCTTTTGAAGAAGTCATATTATCTTCTCTCTTTTTATTTGTAATATCGGAAATAATTTTAGAGGAAAATATAAAAATTAAATTGATCCCCTTTTCAAATTTGAGAAAATTCAAATATGAAAATTTATGAAATCCCCAACTCTCTCCTTGGGTCCTTAAGTTGCTTAAGATTTCTAGGATCCCAACCAAATATGCAAATAAAATATGATATGCATATGATGACCTATGTATAACATCCAAATTAAAAATTGGGATGTTACACACCGACTCTTCACTGCTTCCACCACTCTGCTCGTCGGTGAGTTTGATCGTTACCACAATCTTCATAGTGTTCCTGGTGTGATCGTGTAGCATAAATTTTGTTGCGTACCATGTTTCCCTAGCTTTCCCATATATTTTTAGTGTTGAATTGAGTTTCACTAAGGTAGAAATTAAGCATTGTGTCAAATTATTCTTCGGGGTTAAGGTGGTACTTCCTCCATTCCCTTTATTACCCCTCATATTTTGTTTTAAATTTTGAGCATAGATTTAAATACTAAAATGTAATTTATATTTCATGGAAATTATATCATTAGATTAGTATTCGAAAGAAATTTGCAGTGATCCTCTTTTGTGGTATACGATTATATTTTGCTAGTTAAATCCAAGGTCAAAATTTGACCCAAAATACCAAGGGACCAAATAATTTCAGAGAAAGGAGGTAGCTGTGAATTACAAAGAGAAGTGTTTTTTAAAATCATTGTAATACATATAACGTTTGTAATACATATACTAAGGGACCAAATAAATTCACAAGAGAAGTAGCTTTTTTGAACATTAGTACAGACACAAGCGCTTATATACACGTGCATACACTCACCCCTATGAACGTACACACGCACACCCTTCCCTATGAGCACCTTCGAAAGACTGAGTCGGCATATCATCTTGAGATTTACGAAGTCACCGTATGCACCTCATCGTCGACGGGAACGTCTCCTCCCACTGAATGCGTATCGTCAGAAATCCTGAAATAAATTCAGAAATAAATGCGAGCACCAGGATTTGGAACCCTGGTGGGCTGAGAATACCACAATCTCTCTAACCATTTAACCACAGATTGGTTCACAAGAAGTAGCTGTGAAGCTGCTTCTATAAGAGGTTTGAACATATATGCTCCGCTGAGGCCGAGGCCCAACAAAAAATCGATCTCACAGTGGGCCGCCTCTAATGCAGGAGGAAGAAGATTTTGGCACCTCTAAAAATTTGGATGTATTTTTTTTTCTCTAAGTGTGCATTCTAAGGACTTGTGATACTTAATATATGGCCTCACCCTTTTTTCCGCAAAAAAAAAAAAAATCTCATGGCTCAATTTTTTTTCTCAACTCCTCAAAACCTCTAAAAAAGACTTTCTTTGCAAGCAGACGTTTTGCAAGTGTGTTTACGGTTAAATTGACATCTTCCCCACACAACTAGAGTAATCAAGGAGTATCATTAAGTGCAAGCTTTTCTATTGGACGGTGAAACAACTCCAGGGCCCAGAGCCACACGGTACAACCAAAAACATTTGCGTACCAAACACCTCTGCTGTCTTCACCGTGCTGGCTGGCCATTTTTGACACGCAAGTGCGTTTCCGACACCACCAGCCTCCTCGCATATAAAAAAAGCTCCCAGATCAAAATCTCCCCCAACCGCAGACCACCATGGCAGTCTCCAAGCTCGCCGCCGTGTCTCTACTGCTGCTTTCAGCAGCCACGCTCGCAGCCGTGCTGCTCCTCCGTTCCTCCGGCGCAGACGACGGCGGCGCCCCGTGGGGCGCGGGCAGCGGCGGCATCCTGACCACCGCCCTGCCGTTCAGCCCCGCGGACGTCCTGCCCCTCCTGCCGCGGCGCGTGGCCATGGCGGCCCTCCGCGCGCTCCACGGCGCGTCGGACATCTTCCCGGTGTTCGTGGGCGCGGCGACGGCGGGGCCGGCGCAGGCGGGCACCGCGCCCGTGGGCTGGAAGGGCGCCTGCTTCTACGAGAACGAGGCCTGGCTGGTCTTCCACAACGACTCCGGCTCCAAGTACGGCGGCGGCACGGTCCACCTCAAGGTACGGCACGGTGCTTCCCACAAAGTCCGCCGCAGAGCGCGGTCACCACGAACTGCCGCAGAGCTTACTTCGGGATAGGCGTTTCCTCATTTTTTTAACTTCCGGATAGGTTTTTTGTTTTATTTCTGATTCTGATGAATCAAGATCGGGAGACGGGATTTTACTTCTTTTATTTATCCTCCCATGTGATTGCGGATAGAAATGAAAATGCGTCGTGGCTGCGAGAGTGACACGCGCGCCACTTAACTGCATCCTCAACTGCCGTGTCCAACTCAGCGAGTTCATGACGATGACACGTCGCAATTTTGTACTACCACTCCACTTTTTTTGTGCAAACAAGACAGTACTAGCAGTGTATATCCTTGGAATATGCCAGAAATACGCGCTAACCATTTTTGATCCGCCTCGTGAACGATTCTCGCTGGCTTGGTATCTACGAAACACTGAACCAATTGGAAAATGGAGCAAAACAGCATCGCAAGCCTCGAACCGTCGTCGTTGTTGTTTGTTACCTCGAGCAAGGCGCACGCAACGCAGCACGGCGGTCAACTCGATACGGAAGCAACAAGCGAGCGAGGAGCCGCCACCAACAAGCAAACCTTGCAAACCTCACAAAATTTCCTCCCCCCTTTGTTTCAAGCCACAATCCCCCCCGCATCTGAATTCCTTGGCGCGGCGGCGGCCGAACCCTAGGCCCCCGCCATGGGAGCCACCAGACTCAGGCTCCTCCTCCTCCCCCTCCTCGTCGCCGCCCTGCTGTTCGCCGCCTCGCGCGGCCCGCTCCCGCAGCTGCTGCTCAAGGGGCCGCTCTTCCTCCCCGGAGACCTCCTCCCGCTCCTGCCGTGGCCGGTGGCCAGGCCGCTGCGGGGCCCTGCCGACCTCCTGCCGGCCTTCGTCGGCGCCGCGCGCGTGCCGGGGAGCGACGGCGCGCGCGCCGCGGAATGGAAGGGGGCCTGCTTCTACGAGAACCGGGCGTGGATGGAGTTCCGCGACGCCAACGGGACCGACGGGGGCCTCGGGGGCGGCACGGTCCATCTCGAGGTGAACGCCGGTGCGAGACCCACCTCGCGCTGCTTATTATTATACTCGCTTTTGGGTTCGGTCGGGTGGATGGTAGAACTACTTTCTCTCCTAGTGAGGTAATGAGGAACTCGTCAGTTGGTTTGATTTGTTATCCGTGACTGCAGGAACGATCTTGACACGATTTGGTATTTCCAGTATCGCCATATCGAACACAGGGATTCGTAGTTTTGAGCAGTGGCCTGTAGGTTTGGTAAATGGGTTGATTTCATTATAGCTCAATTATGGTAGCTGTTGCTTTTTTTAGTACACTTCTTAGTTGTGTCCCCTTGCGTGATCAAAACTTGGTTCCTGTTAGTTTATAATTGTGGGGAACATAACTAGTCCTTATACGGATTGGGCTAAAAAAATAATTATAATCACCGCAAAGTACATGCACTGTTCTATCATGTTTCATGGCTGTTAGCATCATGTCATCATTCAGATTGGAAAGCTATAATTGCACTATAGGGAATTGCAATTCTCAGCGATGAGAACTCGAAGCAGTCATAAATGGGGATTTTTAATCAGTAAGGTCCACATGGATGCTTAAGGTTGATATTTTCTTTTTTCAAATAGATTCTTAATTTACATGCTGACAGCAACTGGGGTCCACTAGAAGAGTGGTTCAAACTTTTTATCCTGATTAACTGGCTCTCCCTTAACGACTGTTCCAAAGGCTGTTCCTAACGACACAGAGAGCATACTATTTTCCAATCCTAACAACACTGAGAGCAAACTATTTTGCTACTTACTATTGAAAGGCAGTATGATGTTCCAACCTATTGCTTGATTGTTAAATACTATCCATAGTACAATGCATACAAGAGCAAGATATCATGTGTTCCCATCAATTTTATGCCGTAAGGATGGATGGGGGAAATCCGACTTGCATCTTGAGACTTATATTGGGTATTCATGTAATCCATGTGTGTTCTGACTTTCAGCAGCCAGAATTATCTTCCATATGATGTTTGTTGTCTTGTTTTTATTAGATTAAAGGCAGTATTCATTTGTTTATAAAGGTCGTGGGTTGCACAATTGAAGCCTATTGCTCAACTTTTTTACGATTTTAGATTAGAAAGCTAAATACTACCCTGAGTACAAGTTAAAATAGTACTTTTCTTTTCCCTCCTTTATACAAACATCTTCCTTGTCTTGCTACCCATTTTGAAACTAACCTTTCCTCTCTGTAGACAACGAAAGCACATAGCTGGACTTGCATGGATCTGTATGTGTTTGCAACTCCATACCGTGTTACATGGGATTACTACTTTCTAGGCCGTGAGCATACCCTTGAAATCAAAGAATGGGAAAGCAAGGCGGAATATGACTATGTAAGTACTTTGTAGTAACTGGTGCTTCTTCTGTTTACAACTGATATTTAACATTGTTGATACAATTGCGCTGTTTTGTTATCTTAAAATAGGTGAAACATAATGGAGTGTCCATCTTCCTCATGCCGTCAGGAACAATCGGGACACTCAGAGCACTCTGGGATGTTTTCCCTCTTTTCACAAATACTGGATGGGGCGAGAATGCAAACCTTGCATTTCTCAAAAAGCATATGGGTGCGACCTTTGAGGAACGGCCAAAACCATGGGTTTCAGAATTAAATCCGGATGACATCCAATCTGGAGATTTTTTGGTTTTATCAAAAATCCGTGGACGCTGGGGTGGTTTTGAAACCCTTGAGAAGTGGGTTACCGGAGCTTATGCAGGCCATACTGCAGTTTGCCTCAGGGACTCTGAAGGAAAGCTGTGGGTTGGAGAATCTGGTCATGAAAATGAGGAGGTACCTGTACAAGATCATTACTGTATCAGAACTGAAAAATAGTAAAGATCCAACATTTTAACTATTGCCCTATGTGATAGCCATGATAAAATGACACTTGTAGATACTAGCTGTCTGTCATTTCGATTAACTAGTTACAGCAGTCTTACTGAGTAAGATCCCATAGTTTGATCTAAATGAATTAATTCCTTTCCTTTTTGCCTAGAAGGATGAGAAGTGAAGAACTGCTATATGCTTGCAAATTATCAGTTATTTTATTGAATAATTTGACAATATAGATAGTGAATTTGCACTGCATGGTATATCTGTATTAGTTATTTCAGCCATATTAAGAGGGGCACACTTTAAAAGCATTCTGTAGAATGTGCATATTTCACCAGAAAATAATGTTCTCGTTGCTGTTACTGGCTATAGGTATAGTTATATCTGCAAACTGTCTTCAATCTTTGTTTTTTACCTGTAATGTTTCCAACGTTTGTATGGAAGACAAATAAAGGAAATGTTACTACCAAGTGCTGATCATATTTAGATGTTGTTCTGCTTGAATTACAAATTATTACTGCAGGGTATTTCTTGCCACATGCAGTCTTGCAAATTAAGCTAACAAACAGAGTTGTGCAGGGAGAGGATATTATTGCTGTCTTGCCATGGGAAGAATGGTGGGAGTTTGAAACAACAAAGGATGATTCGAATCCTCAGATTGCATTGCTTCCATTACGTCAAGATTTACGAGCAAAATTTAATGAGACAGCAGCTTGGATTTATGCGAAAAAAATGAATGGGAAGCCTTATGGGTATCATAATATGATTTTCAGTTGGATCGATACTATAAGTAACAACTATCCACCACCATTGGATGCTCACGTGGTATGATTTATGTATACGTTTTCCAAGAGCATTTTGCTAATGTTTATTTTATTAGTTCATATGTATATCATCGGCTTATGTTTTCAGAGGCTCGTAGCTTAGATGGTGCATACGGTTTATGACACAGATTAGAACATTAATATTTAACCTTATAGCACAATTCTTGGACAAAATGTTCTCATATTTATAAATTGTAGTATCAGATATCATCGCAGTTTAAGCATTACCGATGAGATTGGACTATGCACTTTCGCAGGATTTATTTCCTGATGTAGTAACCTAAATCTAATGATTGACTTAGGTTGCATCTGTTATGACTGTGTGGAACAAGCTTCAACCAGACTACGCGGCTAGCATGTGGACAGAAGCCCTTAACAAGCGGCTGGGAACTAAGGTTTGTTTTAATTTGTCATTGACTTCCAATAGCTGTGCTCTGTTTTTGTTACAGTTCGTTCTTGGTTTGGTTACTTGATGCCTGTTCTTCAGCACCCGATGATTTTTTTAATTGTCTAGGTAGTACCTGGCCCCAGTTTTGGTAGTTCAATTCATCTAGCTGATTCATTAGTTTGTGACAATAAGCTCTTGTGTGACCACAATCCTGCTGGAATGGACAATGTAAATGTAGTAACCTTTGATACCGTGGCATTTACTCTGGACCTATAAACCTGAACACTATCATCTATTTTGGGCATCTCCAATACTGATGATGTCATCATCGATATAATTTGCCATGTTGGCTATGTGATGATGTGACAGAATAAAAGAGTAGAGAGAGTAACTTGCATATACCATGAACCAACAACCCATGCACGAAGTCCGAGGTGAAACTAGAGAGCAAACTTGGTTTATTCTCCTATAGCCTACTGGAAAACTTAACATACACTCTATTGGAGTACCTTTTTTTTAAATAGGCTTGGCAGCCCCATGTCATATAAAAAGTGAAGTATCAAAATTGAATGACGTACAAATTTCTGAAATGCTCTTAAATGCAGGTTGGGCTCTGAAATGGAACCCTGTTGAAAATTGAATGCTGATTGATTTACATTCTCAGCTCTTTATAAGAGATACCTGTACTAGTTTCATTTTATCAACCACACGTTGTAACCTACTGTGTGAACAAAGGGGTATATAAAAGGATCTGTGTGCTAAATGGTTTTCTCTAGGATTATATATTCCGTGGTACCATACTGAGGGCTGTTCAAGAAATATTATATACCGAGGACCTATACTTGAGATACTGGAGCTTAAAACTGATTTTGTTGACTATACAATTTGACCTTGAAGGTGCTTAACTTGTTTTGACACAATATTAGTTTCACCTTTAGATCCGTACCTTGTTTACGCGCACAAAAAAATCATTGTTCTTTACAGTTCTCTCATGCTAAATGGCAATCTTCTTTTTTAAGTAGTCTTTGTAACGGTGCCACTTATTTCAGGGTCTTGATCTACCTGAAATCATAGTGGAATCAGAGAAACGTGGGATGACATTTGACAAATTGCTAACAATTCCTGAGAAAGATAATTGGGTCTATACTGATGGCCAATCAGCATCTTGTGTGGCCTACGTCCTCATGATGTACAAGGAGGCTGGACTCTTTGAACCAATTTCCAGCTCTATAGAAGTCACGGAGTTCACGGTGAGTGATCCTGAAATCTTATCTTAAGTTTGAGCCTTTATGAGCTTATAGGTGGTGGTATTAGGTAAACCGGTCCAGTAAAAAAGAGGGTGGGTTATCTCAGTAACTGATTGAGTGAAATGCTGGCCTATCAGCATTGCCTATTCTGGCAAATACCTAATGATTTGGATGACTTTACAATCTTTCACTTATAAACACATGACCTGTGAATTCCATATTGCCATGCAGATAAAAGATGCTTACATCCTGAACTTCTTTGAAGCCAACATGACACGGCTTCCGTCGTGGTGCAACAAAGACGACACTGTGAAGCTCCCGTTTTGCCAAATCAAGGGCAGGTATCGAATGGAACTGCCAGGATACAACACCATGGAACCGTACGCTCACATGAATGAAAGGTGTGCATCGCTGCCTCCGGACTACGTGAGGGATGAGAACTGCTGAGTACTCATATTTAACTGTGCGCCCATGCGATTTGTTTGTACTCCCTTTTAGTCAGTACTTCAGCTGTACATATCACGGTAGGTCTGGAATATTTTCCATGATGCACACCGGCCTGCCGCGAGGTATGATCAACTTCCTCGAATAAGGAAGGCCACGGTGGCACAATTGTATAGTAAAAAGCTCTGCATCTGGCTCGCAGCTGCTGTCATGTTCTGAAAACATTCATAGTGTTTTTGTCAGAAAATAGATACACGTTTGACAAAGATGTATGTGCACCGTTGTATTCAGCTGATTAGAAATGGTTGAAAACCTATGTACACCATGTAGAAGTGCTATTTGGTTTGGCTCGTATTGTTCAATTGCCATCCTATGAGCGGTGTAAAAGCTCCAAGTTGAATTGTTGGTTGCTGTTTTGTCGTAATTGATACATCAATGTACAATATGATTATATTGGGTCATGCTGGATTCGAGTCATCTGACATATGCTCTCTGCGGCAGCAAATCTAGCGAGCTGAACTGGCGAGTTCTTAGTTGACCCACTTCACTCCGCATTTCAACCCTGGCATGTGACCTGACTTGTGATGGTTGAATCAGGCGGGTAAGCATCATAAAATGATCTTATCATAAAATGATCTTATGATTACAATGTACCAATTGAGTTGGCCGTCCGATTGACCTGCGATGCCACCCTACATGTCATCGTCAGGTACCCCGTCGCCCACCGCCGGCACGCATGGTGCATCAGCATCGTCCGTGAGGGTGAGCTGCAAGGTGGAGAACGCCGCCAGGAGGGAGCGGCGCGCCCGCTAGCGCGAACTGGAACCGGAGGTGAAGGAAGTTTTGTCTAAGGAATTTATGGACATCAACGTGGATGTGTCCCCTCCGTTGTGCCCCGCCCGCGTCCGCCCTGCTGCCATCAAGGAAGCCGCCATCCGCCCCGCCCGTGACTGACAATGATCCAACGTCCGAGTGGGCGATTTTGGATGGCTGGACGCAACCGGAGGCGCTAGAGACTGTGTGACACTCACTGCAACTCGAACGGGTGCGGACAAGCATGGGCAGCGCCGGTGCCCGGTCTGCCCAGGCCCCGCTCGACGAAATGTCGTAGTAGGACGCGATACATTTTTTGCTCCATTTTGTATCGCTTCTTTTGTTATTCGCCATGCCATTTGATCAATTGGTTGCATATGCCATTGAATCAATTTGTTGCATATGTCGTTAGTTTATTTGGAATCATGATCATTTTATGAAAGTTTCATGTTGGACATGATCAATGAGGGTCAAGAGCCTACGAAGCCTATGGAATATGACTTGGGGGATACCAATTGTCCTACATATGATTTTGGAGGAACATCGCATACTACCAAGGAAAAAGGTCAAAGATACCCAAGGCAAGAGGTCCGACACTCACAACCTTTGAGGTTTTTTTGTTGGTTGAATCTTCGTGGGCCACAAGCATGATCCTATATCTGGTATGGAGTAAAAAGGCAACAAGTATTGAGAAAATATCCACAAGCACTATCATGAACACGAGAAATATGTGGAGCCAAAGCCTATCTATACCACCCGCAATATGGCCTCTCTCCAACATAGATGGTCAATCATCCAAGACAACGTGAACAAGTTTGTCTGCCACTATGCTTTCGTGCTTGGTCGGAATCAAAGTGGGATCGGAATCACAAGTCAGGTAAGTTGAATTTCTCGTTTTGCCATCATTTGCGTTGCTAGTTTTGTTTGTCGCATTCTCATGATTACTTATTATTTGATAGATGGTGTTGACGGCCACTTTGTACCAACAACCCGAGAAGAAGCCATTCGATCCTACCTTGGATGAAATTGAAGGGCAAACCGAAGTGGCAAAATCTTGTGGATGACCTCAAGAACGACAAGAGGTTGAAGAAAAATGATGGCCAAGCTCCCAACAATTCATTGGATTGGATGACAAAGAGGAAGAAGTTGTAGGGGAGAATGGACGAGCCACCGTGCCAACAAAGAACCGGCAAGTGATGGGGAACACGTGGGAGAAGGGGAGGGCCTCCATGAAGCCATGGCGAGTAAAATGTCTGCGATGCACACGAGCATTTTTTTTCCACAAAGGAGGAGAAGAAAGAGGAGAGTCACGAGCTCATGTCGGATGCGCAAAAAGAGAGGATGGATTGGGACCAAGAGAGAGAGAGAGAGTGAACAACAAGTAACAAATTGAAAGGAGAAAATAGATTCGGAGAAGCAAGAGACGTGTGCCAAATAGGAGGACGAGAAGGCCTAGACTTTTGGAATAATAGAGCTTAAGAACGCAACATCTCGAGACACGGAGGATTCGAGAATAATGTTGGCGGATGCAAGCCTGCTAGACACGAAGGCATAAAGTCGCTTGAGTGGAAGGAGTTCAACTTGTGCATGGAGTACGAGGGGGCGAGAGGAGCGGATGCGAGATGGATGGCGGCCGGCAAGTGATTCACCACGTTGGCCGGCCTTGGCCCGACGTTGAATTTCATTTTTTCATCTGAATTGTTGAATCATGATTTATTTTGTTTTGTTGCATTTTGTGGAAATTGTGCTGAATTTGTGGTATATGATCGACGTGCATGGATTTGAGGGTTTTGATACGAGGAGTGTGGCCGTCTGACATGACTTTTGAGGGACCGTCCGACACTATTTTAGTCGCGACCGAACGCATCCGCTGACATTTATAGGGCCGGATTTGTCAAGTCCAGCTATAGATGCTCTAATTTCACTATGGAATACGTACACCCGGCGTTTTTTTGCATGATAATACGTCTCATTTATATCATAAGGATCATAGTACAAGCTACGTATAAACCGACTTGGCAAAACTGAAAAGACAGCAAAACGCTAGCCTTTACACAAATGAACAACAACCAAGAAGTAAAATTACAATCAAGACCGAAGAAACCTTTGAACTTGACCCCAACGCCCGTCACAGGCCTCTGGGACCACCATAGAAGCCACCAAAGGAAACAATGACGGATCACCTTACACCCGAGCTCGAAGCGGCTTCATCGCTGATATGCAGTTTTGCGGACCTTGAAGGTGGTTCACCAAAAGTGAAACCATTACCGTTGAACGAATCAGAGTGGGGCAACACCCCGACACCCAATCGAACTCCAGACATCTCCACACGACTAAGACGTCGAAGGAGAAAATCATACCTGCCATCCACGAACCACCACGACCCAGCACACGATCCACCATCTTTCAGATGCCGCCGATGCAGACCATAATCTGCATCCGCTCCTGGACTACCTCTCAAGCTTCGCGCCAGCGCTGGAGCAAACGCCGTCGCAACGGCGGAACCCGGGGACATAGGTCCACCACGAGGACGTCGTCGCCGCCACGCCATCCTTACTTGAACAGATTGATTTTTAAATCCATCCCCAATCACAGGACCGATCGCCTCTTCGGAATATGATTCGAAGAAACTTTATTCAGCGCCGCTCTCGCCGTCGCCGAAGCAAAAAGATAAATAATCTAAAAACCTAAACTACGAGAGTCTAAGAAATAATCCACACGTGTGAATCCGACGATCCCTCCTCACCACCGATGACCAAAGTCGCCAGTAGAGGGGAGCCGGCCACCGCCGGCGGCGGAAGTGAGTCTGCTGGCGGCAGAAGCTAGATCGCCTTTTCTTTATTCAGAAGAAAGAAAAGCGAACCGTGCACACCCGACGTTTGTGAAAGCGTGGAACACGCGAATACGTATGGTCCTTCTAGCGTGGAACACGCGAATACGTATGGTCCTTGTCTCACACCGTTGGTCACGTCATTGCATGCGACTTACATTTGACAGTGGCGCACTCTCGCGACGATTTGGTGCCGTGTTAGCGTGTTTTAGTTTATACACAGTACGAATTACGAAAGATCTTCGGCTTTAAATGCCCAAGAGTCAGCTCCGCGCAGTGCTTTTCCTATGCAAAACTGTGAAGCATCGAGTCGTCACGGCCCGGCGCTAAACTACATGATCCTCTTTGTGTTGCATCGTATGTCAAGGAACCGGGGGAGTTTTCTTCCTGCGAATCATTTTTTTCTTCCTGGGCGGGCGCTGATACGAAGTGCGATTTCCGTTCATGTGGCAAAGACCTTAGTGAATACGTACTTTGCTATAGTTACAGACAAGTTTTACGGATTGCAATCTACAGGGTTATGTGGAGCAAGTCAATTGGGATTTGGGAATCAACCGGGCCACACCATTAAATTCAACGGGGGGAGGAGACACAAAGTTCAAGTCCTACGCTTAGAATCGGTACTTGTATTTTTTTGATTTGTTTTAGGTTTTTGATGATGTGTGTTATGTGGGAGAAAATGTTTTTATCGACTATGAGGAGTCTGTGATGACTTCGTCAATCTAAGGTATTGTGCTGACTCGGTATCTTAAAAATGCTCATACGAATAAAGGTGTGAGTGTGTGTTCATAAGATTAAAGTGAGTATATGTGAGAGTACGTGATTGTACCGTGTTAAAAAAGTATTAGAGCCATTCATGGGTAAATAGAATAGACCCACATACTAACTCTTTTTTTTTGCATGGTAATGTGTCTCATTCATATAATAAAGATTAAAGTACAAGTCACATAAAGATCGACATAACAAAACTGAAAAAGCAACAGAACGTCGCTGAGCTTGTCACCAACGCCCGTCACCTGCCTCCAGCACCACCACATCAGCCACCAAAGAAAAAAAGTGACGGATCACCTTCTCACCTGAGCTCGACGCGGCTCCATTGCTGATATGCAGCTTTATGGACCTCCAAGGTGGCTCGCCTAAGGCGAAATCATTACCGTTGAACGAGTCAGGCCGAGGCAACACCCTGGGCACGTCATCAAACGCCAAATCTGGCACCCCCACATGACTAAGACATCGAAGGAGGAAACCATACCCGCCATCCATGAACCATGAGCCCAGCAATACATGTTCCGTCTTTCAAATGTTGTTGATGCAGACCATAATCTGCATCCGCTCCTTGACTATCTCCCAAGCTCCGTGTCGACGTTGGAGCAGACGCCGTCACAACGACGGAGCCGGAGGACACACGTCCACCACAAGGATGCCGCCGCCGCCACGGCTTCCCCGCTTGAACAGACTGGTTCCCAGATCCTTCACTGACCATAGATACAATCGCCTCGCCCGAAAAGAACTCGAAGTTTCTTTATTCAGATCACCGTCGCCGCCGCCGAAGCCAACAATCCAAAACCCTAAGCTTTTTGGACCCTAAAACCTAAACCTAAAACGATCCATACGGACGGAATCCGGTGACCTCCCGCACCACCGACAATCAAAAGATCGCCGGTGAAGGAGAACCGCCGGAATACGGCGCGGGAAGGAGCGGCTCTCGGCGGCTAGGTTTCTGTACCCAGGAGAGCTCCAAATATCGGCCGTTGCGTACGTGCCCAGTCTGTATGTCATGAAATTAAGCGAGTACGCTGTGCATGGAAAGGGAAATACATGTGCGAAAGGTTGGACGTGCACGCGGTATGTTTTTTCACCAAGAAAACATCCTGCCATGGTGACCACACACATCCAACAGCCACGTCCCTAGCTTGCAGTCCTCTCCTTACATGTCCCTATATAACTCTGCTCCCAGACAAAGTAGCTGTGGGCAGCTTAGCCCAAACAAGATACTACGCCTGTGCGAAGCAACAAGCTGCTAGCACCTGAAGCCATGGCCAATGGACACCGTGCTCCACTCGCGGCCTGCGTCTTTCTCATCTGCGCCTCCGCCGCAGCCACGGTCATCGTCGTCTACACCGCCTTCCTGGTCTCCCTAAACCCATGCACTTACTCTCTGCCCAGAGCGCTCATCACCGTCTCCGGCCTCGACCCGTACATCGTCTCATGCGCAGGCGAAGCCGACACCGCCCCACTCTCCGACGGCAGCGGCGGCAAGAAGAAGATCGGCGGTCCTCTGTGACCAGCCTGCACACGTGCGTCAAGGTGACGCTGCCACCGCACCCGATCCCGCCCTTCTACTGCTGCCCGCCGGCGCCCGCGTCGGAGCCGATCAACTTCACGCTCCCGGACCCGGCGGAGCCGCTGAGGGTCCGGCGGCCGATGCACGCCGTGGGGGCGGAGCACATGGCCAAGTACGAGCGCGCGATAGCTCTGATGAGGGCGCTGCCGCACAGCGACCCGCGCAGCCTCTACCAGCTGGCCAACGTCCACTGCGCCTACTGCACCGGCTCCTACCGCCAGACGGGGGACCCGGAGCTCAACATGCAGATCCACTTCTCGTGGTTCTTCCCGTTCCACCGCGCCTACCTCTACTTCTTCGAGCGCATCGCCGCGAGGCTGCTCGGGGAGCCCGGCTTCGCGCTGCCCTTCTGGGGCTGGGACGTGCCGGAGGGAATGCGGATGCCGGCGGAGTTCGCCAACTCGTCGTCGCCGCTGCACGACCCCGTGCGGAACCCGGCGCACGCGCCGCCTACGGTCGTCAACCTGGACTTCGCGCGCGTCGAGAACAACCTCACTGACGAGCAGCAGATCCAGCAGAACCTCAGGATCATGTACAAGCAGATGATCGGCAATGCGGCCCTGCCGTCCCTCTTCCACGGCCAGCCATTCCGTGCCGGCCAGTCTGACAGGCCGGGCCCTGGGACAGTGGAAATGACCCCGCACAACACCATGCACACTTGGACCGGCGATCTGGCCTTCCACAACGTGGAGGACATGGGCACCTACTACTCCGCCGGCCGAGACCCGCTCTTCTACCCGCACCACAACAACGTCGACCGCCAGTGGGAGGCGTGGCGCGACGTCGGCGCCGCCCGCGGCTACCGTGGCCACGTCGACTTCACGGACCCTGACTGGCTCGACTCCTCCTTCGTCTTCTACGACGAGGAGGCCCGCCTGGTGCGGATCACCGTCGGCGACGTGCTCGACATCGACAAGCTCCGGTACAGGTTCGACGGCGTCGGCATGCCGTGGGTCGACGCACGTCCGCCTCCTACTCCAAACGTGAACAGAAATAAAGGCTCGTCGTCGTTGAAGTCCGTCAGGTTCCCACTGTCCCTTCACGCAGCGGTGACCGTGGAGGTAAGACGGCCGCGGGTGCTTCGAAGCCGGCGAGAGAAGGCGGTGCGGGAGGAGGTGCTGGTGGTCGAGGGCATCGAGACCGACGGCACGGAAATGGTCAAGTTCGACGTCTACGTGAACGCCATGGAGTACGAGAAGGTCGAGCCGAGCGGGCGGGAGCTGGCCGGGAGCTACCTGTGCTTGAGTCATCCCAGGATGGATGGCACAGGGAAGGCCACGAGGATAGAAACAAGCATGAGGGTGGCGTTGAACGAGCTCCTGGAAGATTTGGGTGCCGACAGAGACGAGAGTGTGACAGTGACATTGGTGCCTAGACATGGGAAGGTTAAGATCGGAGGCCTGAAAATTGTGTACATGATGGAGTGAGATTTATGTATTTATTTATTTATTTATTGAATGTGTGAGATTTTTGTTTCGAGAAGATGATGGGGTAAGATTACACCACGAACAAGCTGCATACAGAAGTGTAGTTTACTGTGCATGCATCCACCGCTTGTCGTTGCTTTGAGATCCATGCTATGTTTTCTGGTTTTCGGTAAAATTGCCTTGTTTGAAAGGATCTTTTTTTTCTTGTTTCGAAGTGTATAGTCATGTTTCATTGTTAGAAGAAATTAATTGATACGTGGTCATCACTACGGACATGAATTTTTAGGACATGGTGCCACGCGAGGATGAAATTTGAGCTGCCCATCTGTGCTATGAGATTAGCACTTAATATAGCGAATTAATGAATACGAAAATGATACCGTGGTTTAATTTGGTGAATACACGTCAGTGATACATGAAGTACGTGGATTGAGTTATGCCTCAGTGAGTCAGTGGTCTGCGATTTAAATGCAGATGTGACTGTTGTCAAGGTCTTAAATGTCATCAATTTGTATGGGGCCATGTTCACTTAATGGTGCTGCTCCCTCCCGAGTGTGTGGACGAGAGTTTGGATTAGAGACCTTACATGTTTGCGGCAGATATTTTTTTATGTATGAACAGTAGGGGAAGCCCCTCTACTGTAAATTTCTATTATAAATAAACAAGGGAAAAGTCTGTCCAGAAACTGCATCATTTACAAAGAGGGTTTCAATCTCCGAAGAACAAGAAAACATAAGGAAATTTAAATTTTTATCATGTATAAATAGTAACTCACATCACCCGCAAAAAAAAGTAACTCACATGACACTGGCATCGAATATTTTAATTAACTTGCTGGGGAAAATTACATTTAAGCGCTTAGAACATTAGCGCTCGACAGAATCAAGAATGGTAAACTACTAGCATTAGCTAATTATGTCACCCTAGGTACATCTGAACGTTTGTGCACACGAATGAACCTCAACTTGTGGTGACTAGTGGGAATAGAGGGAGGGAGGGAGGGAGAGGCTACATCTCCATTTTTACAAAGAACTAGCAAGATGTTTTACGAAACATCTTTTGTGATTGACCCATGTGGGAGCAATTCCATGTGTAAGAACTATTGATATTTTTTTATAAAATATTCAATCCTGCTTCCAAACAAAATTGCATATCTTATGATAGCGATTAGGAGGGTGAAGTGATGGTGCCGGGTGGTGAGGCAACTGAGGTGTTGGGACACGGACGGCGCCGTTGACATGCTTTGCGGAGGTCAGCGTAGGAGAGGATATGCATCAATGGCGTAAGTGATGAGTTATGTGTGGGGGAGATGAGAAAGAGGAGAGATAAGGTGAGGAGGAGTGGGACGTGATGGTGGCCGGACTGAGCGGAGGCATGGAGATGGACGACGCGAGCAGTGGCCGCCATGCCATATTGTTCCAGAAACTTCCTTTTTTTAATTGCTCAACAATAAGGTTGTGGGAGGTAAAGATGAACGAGGAAAGGCTTTCTCTGCAAATGTGGAGAGGGATGCGAGTATCTTTTTGAAAATTGACATAGCTTGCTTCTCATCTATCAAATATAGATTGAAAGGTCTATATTGCAGAATGACAGGCACATCATCATCACCAACTCTTTTTTATAAGAGTAGAGATAAGGAGCTTTATATCTCCATGGATGAGTTATAGCTAGCTATGAACATGAACTAGAGAATGAGGATGAACAGAGTCCATGAACTAGAGGAGGATGAGTGAGAGAGGAGCTGCAGGTGGTGCAGGTTGCCCATTAACTTGTAAACAATAGCGTGGAATCAGTGCAGTTAGGCTGGTCGTAATGGTAGTATCATAGCTAGTATCATGCATGCCAACTAGGCAATTTTGATGAAGTGTCATAGCATTAAATGAAGAAAGAGATGGTGAAGTATCATATTATGATACCGTATCATAATAAATGTTGTGCTACTTTATGTCATGCATGGCAATAAATAGAATACTACATGATACTAATATATGATACTATGCATTAGGGAGGTACTCCCTCCTTTCCGGTTTATAGGCCTTATCTCAAAATTTTAGTTTTTCTATTTTATAAGGCTCAAATTGGTTGTTCTCCATCACATGTTCAGACTTCAAGGTGCATTAAGTCATTGGATGCAAGTATTAAGAGAAAACTGACCAATGCATGCATGCATTGCAATTAATGCATTCGTAAACATAAATTTTTAAGGAAAACAAGAGCATTAATTGGGTGCTTTTGCAAACTACAAAAAATATTTCACCACTCATCATCTACTTTGGTTGGCGAGATTTTTGAATTGAGCCTTATAAACCGGAAAGGAGGGAGTAGTATCATACACTAGTATCATGTGCATGATACTACTCCATATTACAACCAGCCTTATTGTGTGGTGGGACACATACACACTTATTGACCATGTAACGGGTGAATGATTAATTGCATGTCTGGCCGTTCCATACAACTGACGTGTGGGACTTGTAGCTGCCCCCTCTGATTTAATACAAAAACTATACAAACGTTTATATGCGTCAGGGATATCATTATATAAGCTCGTTGTATAATAAGTGCACTAATCACGTGGGAGTGGACGGAGCTGATTTTCTCCTCGCGTGGCTGCATGGCCACTCGTGATTTATCGCCATCACTACCTCCTTTCCTATTGCCACTGCCTGAATGAAAGAAATGAATATACAGCTATGGTGCGGAATTTATGCAAAACCCGGCCCATAGTGACCAACATTAGGACAAACCTGTTATAAACCAAACGCAAGCTCCAAATCATCCGTGCATTTCTACTTTAAGAAGAAGCGTGTGGGATTGTCCTATTTCTATGGGATTTTTCAGTATTTGGTATTCTCTCCGTTCACAAATATAAGATGCTTTTACTTTTTTTTGTGAATTGGAGGTATATGGACATGTTCTGATGCATTTGTTCACTCATTTTGATCCGCATGTAGTCTATGTGAACGGAGGGAGTACAAAGCATGGTTGCTGATATTGTCTGGAAATCAAGCTTGGTGATAAAAAAAATGCATACTACCTTTGTATTTTAAACTGCAAAAACATCTTATAGGTGGTACATATGTGGTGATACTTCTGGTTCCAAATGTTTGGTAGTACAAAACATGCTTTGCCGGTATTGTTGACATTTTTCATCATCCGCGTTTGCTGATATCGTTCAAACGAGCAATTTACACGCGTTCTAAAATAGCTGAGAGAGAGAAAGTATGATGATGATGATATATCACAGGTTATATCTTTCATGGTGTTTGTCCTTCACACCAATGGCTTCGTCCAGCTTTGTGTGTGCATAACAGAGGCCACACCGACCAAGATCCTGTGCTGAAAAGGACAAAAGAAGAAGTCCAAATCTCAACTTGTATTAACGGCCATACGAGGCACCACAGTTTCAGCCTGTGGAGAAGAACTGATTCCCCAAATTTTTTTCATTTGTTTTATTAGATGAATGGGATGTCTGTCGACTTGTTAGCAGAACTCCACTTGGAAACGGATGGTATCTCAAGTTTGGTAGAATGGTCGCAGTGACCACAAGCATGTTGGAGGACATGCGGTGTGGCTGCTGGTCGATTTGCGAATCGGTACAGTTACTAAGCGAACTTTGCTACAGCTACGGGCAGTTTCTACGGAAAGTGCTTACGGAGATGAGCTGGAGACCTAGGATTCATCATAATTTGGGTCCCACAGCTAACTTTATGGAGAGAAAATCAATGAGATTCAGCCATGCAATTCCGTAACTTGCGTCCGTAGTGAGATTTCCGTAAGTCTAGCATTTTTGTTACTAAGCTCCCAGGAATTTGAGGCTCCTGGTGCATCGAGGCTGGTTTTTACTGCCATGGACCCACCTGTAAGGGAGGTGGAATCCTGGTATTTACGATTAGCGTCCAACTGCAGGCGAACGTGGCGCGCGTAGGATGATTCGTGTGGTACGTGTCGATAGTACGGGTGGATGGTCGGTTGGGCTCGCTGATATTTTCCGCCACCACCCCTCATCCCCATCGCGCACCGTCTTTCCCTTGACAGCGGCGGCTGCTAGGTCCAGAGATGTCGTGTGGAGGCGGTATGGCAGGAGGCGTTCGCGATCTGGTGCGACCAGACCATGTGAAACGCCAAGGACTAGCAGTGCAGCGTACAAACACAGGTATTCTTCGACTTCGATGCTGGAGTACGAGGACTCCTGCCCCGGGAGGACCATCTCGATGACTAGCTGGATTAGATGTGGCGATCTGCTTTCTTCACGGCCTCCCCGTGTTGGTCACTCTGATAGGCGAAGCGCAGATGTGGGAGTCGAAAGCCGGCGCTGTGGCCTAAGCAGACAAAGCATGATGAGCGGCAGGAGAAGCAGCAGCGCCAACGACGCAAGCAGCAACACCGCCAGGATCGCCATCGGCGGCATGGCTTCCCTCTCCCTCAGTCTTTGGCAATGGTGCACGCACCAGCGGCATCTTGCCTGCCCCGCCTCCCCAGCTCGCTATTTCTACCACGCCCTCATGCGCATGCCTGCTCGCATTAAGCCTTACAATCGCTGACGGCACGTCTTCCGACCATGTTCCCTGATCTACTGGCCGGCGTTTGGTACTTCCTTTATGTGCATCAGGTTTATTGGATTGATGATTATGTGTTCATTGCTGTGCTTGATTTTGGGTTTGCATAATCCATACCACAGAATTTTTCTTCACATAATGCTTGGGTTAGACCAGATCCTTACTAGTAGGCTCGATGGGAAGCACCAGTAAGGCAGCCTGTGTTCTTGTGTAGTTCCTCACCTCTGTATGATGTACATGAAGAATTGAGAGTAGAGGGGAATCACATTGCTAGAACCTTTTTCCGCTCCGATGATATCACCAGATTGGCATAAGCATGAATGAAGGTTAATTAGTGTATTATTGTGAACTGCTTGAATTCACATTGCAATGGTTACTAGCTGGGAATACTGTATGTGCACAATCATTTTGACCTATGCCCAATGAGTTAAAAATAAAGAGTTAGCCTGCAGATGTAAGTTGCTGAATCTTTTTTGTACATTTCATGCTCATATCTGATAATATTTACCAAGCAAGAATCATTTCCCAGATGTATTTTTCCTCCCTGTGCTTATTTCTAACAATGTATACATGCTCTGTTATTTAGGGAGGAGATTAGTTGAGGGCTCAGGAGAATACTTTAATTTCCCTACCTTTTACTGTTATTTCTTTTCTTTAGGATGGTTCCCAATTTCAATATTATTTATACATATTAAGCTAAGTTTTATCATGCATTTCGTAATTGATAGCTACAGCAGAAAGGTTAACTATTGATCGTGCATTTTAGGAAGGTTTGCATTTTTTGCATCTTGTTGCTGTTTTTGCATTAGATATGCCCCCTCTAGATATATATACCATTAAGTAAAACTGTGGCAAACAGAAAATGGATGAGATTCCTTTTTCAGATTATGATGAGCAAGAGACCAAGAAAGAGATAGAGAATGCAATATTTTAGTGGGTACTTAACGGACGGTCTTGGAGTAATTAATTGATGAATGGTTGTCAGTTAAAATCTATAACATTTTGTAAAAGCAGTGTAACTTCACTACATTTTTTGTAGCCAGATATAGTTACATTTTAACCTTTACTGAAGTAGGAACAAGTGTCGATCTTGCTATAATATAAATTCTACAGTGTTGTTGATTGTAAGGTTAACTTAAGCGAGATGCACTGGGAAGGCAATCCTCTGATGAACAAACTTGCTGGGGCTTGGGGATTGGGTCAGCAATAATCTGACCCTGAGCTTCTATTTCTATACAGATGCACCAGCTTAAGCTAATTGCTGCACGTATTTTAGATACTTGTGTACACGGGAAAACAAAAGATTTGTGTTCTTGTATGATGGGGTTGATGTGTTATTGTTTTTTCTTCTTCAAATAATGATGTATATCTTTTTTGCCTGAGGATTTCATTATTTTGCTGCTATAGTTAAATGATTATTTAGGTATTATGCAATGAACTTATTTTTAAGCGCTGCAAGTACATTTTGGGCTAACCTAACAACAAATGATGATGGCAGTAGCCGACTATTTTCTACTACCTGCTTTAGTGATGTTGTATGATATGAGTGATGCAGATACATGTGCTTTTACTAACAAGAAAGTTTGCATTTTGAAATGTGCATGTCATTAGGTTGCTTTTGTTGGACATTGCCATATTAATTGATGCATTCGGTCTAAAAAGAAAGAGAAGCTGGTGTCATCCAGCAGTCCAAGTCAAGAAATCAACAAAGAAAAAATAATATCCCAATGTTCAGTATGAATTGACAATCTTTACAGAGTTACCGCGGCATGCTTGTTTAAGTTATTTATTCCCGGCTGCAGCAACGCGGCTTTTCTTCTACTCCCTCCGTTCCTAAATATCTGTCTTTTTAGAGGTTTCAAATGATGACTACATATGAAGCAAAATGAGTAAATATATACTCTAAAATATGTCTATATACATCCGTATGTGGTGACCATTTGAAATCTTTAGAAAGACAAATATTTTGAAACGGAGAGACTAGTAGAGGAATGATAAGTCGACACAACCAAGCAGCCTCGGCTTTGCCGCTCTGGACACAAGCAACCACCGTGACGTTGTAAATTTCTCAAAATGCTGGTCGATGGCCTCTTTTATTCCCACGATTATCAAAATGTAGGAACGGAAAAAGCATAGGCTTTGGAGTGGCATGTCATGCTGACCCCTACTAGTAAACCACAGGAACTTGGAGCAATGAGTGCTTTCATGCCGGGAAAAAACAAAGAAAATGTACAAAAAGGTTTGAGTGGATGGAAATTTTCTTCCAAAACAGGGTGCAAAAACCCCAACAATTGCAATCCTACGAATCAAACAGCCTGTGTAGGAAGAATTCCCAAGGATACAAATTCTCCAAGATTTCTATGAAGTTCCTTTGAGTCAGAGGGATCCTCCAACAGAGAAGATTGAAAACAAGGAGATTTCCGAACGGCGTTAATCAGGCTGGTTGTAATGGGAAGTATCATATATTAGTATCATGCATATGATATTATTGTATGATACTATCTCCCTAATGCATAGTATCATATATCAGTATTATGTAGTACTCTATTTATTGACATGCATGACACAAAGTAGCATAGTATTTATTATGATACGGTATCATGATATACCATCTCTTTCTTCATTTAATGCTACGACACCTCATCAAAATTGCCTAGTTGATATGTATGATACTAGCTATGATACTACCATTACAACCAGCCTCAGAGTATGATTCCTTTTTGGCAAAGAGAGGTCGGGAAAAGTGCATGAGTTAATGCAACTGCATTAATCAGATCATGATTCCTTTTTGGGAAAGAATTTATGGTGAGGTCAGAAAAGTGCACGAGTTAGAACAAATACAATAGAGCTGAGTCAGCGGGCTATAAGAAATAAATTAGTATATTTCTACTTAGTTGGAGAAAAAAGAAGAGGAGAGAGAAGGTAAGCGGGCTTTTCGTGAAGAGCCAACTCTAGCACATGCTGCTCCTAGATACTTTGTGAGAACGAAAAATAGGCCACATAATAAAAAAATAGTACACTCTTTTAATCTACTATTGTACATGTTAGTTATGGCACTGGCTTATAGCCAACAGCTGGCTATACTATTAACCATGCTCTTAATGAAATCACGTCAACTGGAATGAAGAGATAGGAATGACATTTATTTGCAACTGAACACCTGTGAATTTCTGTCCACGCAGGCAAATGGTTTTAGATTTCTGGCTAGGTAACCTAAGTATTTTCGGCTATTTGTTGTATTTTCTGAAACAGTCTGTGCACTGACAGTAATTGTTGCTTTTAGCTTGGAAGGCATCATAAGGATTCTTGGATGCTGATGTCTGATCACCCTCTTCACTTTCGTGTGAGGTTTTCTGTCAAATTCTGGACCATGTACGGAGACAAGTTATGTAGATCTCATTATATCCAGCGAGGGCGCTACCTACTTAGATGCATCCAGTGAGGGCGCTGCCTACTTAGATGTATGGTTCCGAAAATGACAAATGAAAAGAAATGAGGTATGGAAAACTTTAAGACACAATCTGATAAGATAAGCAATTAGGATGCAAAAATAAAATAGTATGTCGCACAATGTCACGGGGTTTGGTTGACTAGTTGATCCTTGCAACTCTAAAATCGGTTCGTCCATACCCCGTCAACAACCTAAAACTTTTAGAGGAAAAAAATTGAGCTACCAGTCAAAGATAATTAGAGGTGCCATGGTGAAAACAAGTCCTATCTGGCACATTGCTAGCATCCAGGGAAAAAAAACGGTCACAAATTCTGGATAACGAGCTAAAGCTGTGACAAATACTACCAGCAAACCTCAATTCTTCACTAGAGTTCAAAGTCATCTATCCGTTAAGAACATTTTCGTGATAAGGAATGCATGATCTCATGGATTAGAACCTAAGTATCAAATCTATTTATCTAATTTTAGTACACTTGTAATAAACTTATTTAGGTCCTAGACTGAATAATCTAAGTTGTTTGTAAGAATATTCTTTGAGGTGTACGATGTTCACGTTCTAGCTTTCTTTTGCTTTTCCAGGAGACAGCAGCAAAGCACCCTGCTAAACACAGTTATACAGGGGTATTCCGCCTTCAATCCAAGAAAGTAGTACTACACAACATGCATGTGGCCCTGCTGCATTAGTAACCTACTGACATGAATCAGCAGAAATCACAGAATCATGCAGACTGCTTGCCCTCTTCACTTTCGTGCGAGTTCTGGACCATGTATAGACAAGCTATGCAGATCACACTGTATCCATTGTGGGATACCCACTTAAGGTATGGTTATTATTATCTCCTACACCTTATAAATAAATTAAGCTATAACTTGCATGAGCATACTAAAGAACAGAGTATCCAGAAAGTATCGAACAGGTGCCTTACCTCAAAGGTCATGGTTTTGACAACCGCCTCAACAATTCTTTGACGGGAGATATTTTATAACAGCAACTGGGACTAGCATATTCTAATAGAAAAATTACATCTTAAACAAAGCTCCATGTGCTTAGAACAGTCCATCAAATGTAATTGCAGTTCCCAACTGCTAACCACATTTTCGGCACGCAAGAACAAACACTTTGAGAAGGGACGTTCAGCGACAAACTTCAATTTGAATCACTGACCAGCGCAGTCTTCATCTGGAAAGCAAAATAAATTATGCAATGTGCATTAATATCCCATCTCTATACGAAGCCACATAAAATGAATGTAATGAATTTTATGCTAGTGATACATGATGATCAAGTTTTTCAACTGGAACAGGGGCTTGAAATGAAGCATACTTTTATAGATTTGATGTTTACTGAAAGGAAGTAGAATTGTCAGGTCATATGCTCGTACTGTTATAAATGTTAGTATAAAATCAAGATGCTTGCAACCAGAATTTTACATGCTCAGATTCACAACTTTGCTCTTAAGGTTTATTTAGAACATTTTCAAAGTCCCTGAGTTAAGACTCCTGAATTAACCTAACTTAATTAATCCGGCTAAAAATCTCTCAGCCACCGGCCATCAGCAATAATAATAGGCATTCTCAAGAAAAAGTAAGGAGAGAATCAGAAGAGACGATTCTTGTGCTGTTTGCCTATTCGGAATACATTACTTGCAACTTTTATGCACTGACCTTTTGTAAGGTGAGACAGTGGTTCACAACAATTCTTCTGGACTAGAAAACTAGTTCAAATGGGATGACGGCATTGATATGTTTAATTTAGCACAAAAAGATTACAAGATGACATACAAATGTTACAAATTGTACTACTCGGTCACTGTACAAACAATTCCATTCAATGGCGGAGATCATCACCAAAGTAATGACCTCAAATCTCCACTTGAAAAACTATGTGGGTTCTCAAATAACTAGTAGTAGTTTGACTCGGGTCAAGTACCCACTGCTCAAGATGTGCATTCGATATTGTCAGGAGTTTCTCTGCAGTCTCGACATTTCTGTCAACAT
The DNA here is from genome assembly GCF_056163025.1 of Triticum urartu. Taxonomy (NCBI): domain Eukaryota; kingdom Viridiplantae; phylum Streptophyta; class Magnoliopsida; order Poales; family Poaceae; genus Triticum; species Triticum urartu. Next base: position 553,635,592 of record NC_141875.1, on the reverse strand, counting down.
TCTCTTATGCTACCAGTTATGAAAGAAAATATGAAACTCTAAATCTAAATCGTCTGCCTGGTGTGCCTCTAACTTCCTATTAGTTATGTACTCCCTCCATCCCAAAATTACTAAACCAGCGACACTTATTTTGGGACGGAGGGAGTACTAAACCAGCGACACTTATTTTGGGACGGAGGGAGTATGATTTAATACCTCCGAGGGGAATAAAATCTACCTCACGCTCTATAATCTAATTAATTTTCCACAGTTATTACAAGTACTACTTAAACAGTTCCAATTTCTTAAAAGCAGTGCCGATCTACTATAGAGTGCATCCTTTTCCTTACAAATTTGAAAATCATGATCAGCTGTCCGGATAAATGAAGCACCCCAATTCCTTTCAGATCCTATACTAACATACATCAAACTAATGAATACAAGGTTCTTGCTGATATACACAACTATTGTGCAAGTCATATATATTCTTATAGACATGGATATGCTAACTGACAACAATTTTGTAAATCCTATATTACTATGACCTTTTGCAAGCAATCTATGTTACTGAAAAGTAACATATTATGTCCTATAGAGGACTGAAACACTGGAACGCAGAAAAAACAGCTCTAAGATGCAGTTCATTCTGGACTCGAACCAAGAGGAACAGATACTGAAGTGAAACGGAAAAACATCTCAGTTGCAGAGCCTCATGGTGTAGATTAAGGTCCTACAGAAGGACACTACTTTACCATAAGTTGAACTGCAACATCTTCAGGATATAGAACAGCTTGTATAATGCATATTGTAATATTGCAGGTTTATGACATGTGAAATGGCAAATTTAATAAGCAACATACTCAGACATCAGTATTCTCAAATTGCAGCTGTGTAATTGTTTCTAAGAACACTTTAGTAGGAAAACAATACCTGTGAGTGGTGATTCTATTGAGGCAATGCCGCCTCTACCTCTTTCCACCCTTCATCCCTGTCCGGGAATTTCTCCTTCATCTTCTCAATGATCCCCTTTGCCTCATCGATTCGCGAGCTCCCAGCAAGCCCATTCACAAGCATCTTCATGGTCGAGAAGCAGGGTACCCAGTTCCTAGGTATTATCTCATTGTATACACCAAGGGCAGTATCAAAATCGCCAGCCTTGCAAAGGTGAAAAATGACAGTAAAATAGAAGCCACTATCCCCAACAAGCCCCTTCTTTCCCATCTCCTTGTACAGCCGCTTCGCTTCCTCCAAATCCCCTTCCTTACAGAATCCATAAATCAAATGGTTATAAGTAACCCAGTTTGGCTTCGTCCCTTTCTTGGCCATCTCACTCAGTAATGCCTTGGCATCACCATTCCGGCCAAGCTTGCACAGCCCCTGGACCCTTGCATTGTACACTTGCAGTGACTCGCCACAACTGTGCTTCTTCATGAGCTTAATCACCTTCTCTACATCATCAAAGCGCTCCTCCTTGTAAAACCCAGCAATCGCGGCAGTAAATGTGGTGGCAGTGGGCTTCACGCCCTGCTTGCACATTTCATCGAACACCGAGTAGAAGGACCTTGTGGTGCCGGACTCGGAGAAGGATTTTATAATGGAGTTGAATGTCTCGGCGTTGGGCTTGACGCGGTGGGCGTCCGGGAAGGTCTGGAAGATGCGAGCGGCCTCGGTGTGGTTGCCGGCGACGATGCAGGCGAAGAGGAGGGCGTTGAGGGAGCGGGTGGAGGGGGATGACTGGAAGGTGGAGATGGCGTCGGGGAGGAGGCCGGCCTGGCCAAAGAGCACGATGGCGTGGTGGGCGTGGTGGGGGATGAGAAGAGAGGACGTGAGGTCTCGGAGGGAGTCCGGGGCGGTGGAGAGCCTCGAGGTGGCGAGGGAGAGAGCAACACGGTCGAGGTGGGTCTTCGGGGAGAGTGCGGCGGCGCGGCAGATGGAGAGGATCTGGTCGGGGGGCGGCGGCGGGGAGGACTTGAGGAGGGAGATGGCGAGGCGGGTCTTCTGCCGCGAGGTGAGCGGGGTGGTCGGGGAGGAAGGGTTGAGGATGGAGGCCGGGGTCGGAGGCGTGGCGGTGGCCGTGGCGAGGCGGCGGCGCAGGAAGAGGCGGACGGCGGCGGCCATGGCGGCGGCTGGGTTTAGGGTTTACGAGTGGGAACGATCGACACTCTGACTGAGAACGAGAAAGCTTTCTTTCAGTTCGCTTGTAAGTGGCCCCGATATGTCAGCCCCTGGTAGCAAATTTCCCCTTTTCTCGCAGTATAGGCGCCGGCCGACCGGCCAGGATCCAGAACGGGGCCGTGACAAGCCGTTTGATCTGGGTTACCGTAGCCGTCGGATTCTCCCTCGATTCATCTTCTTGCTCACCAACACGTACAGAAAAAAAATCCTCTCATGTCGGCTAGTCGCCACCACTGACTGCATGCTTCTCCTCCAAGGTGCATCCCTTGCGAGGCACGGCGGCCGCGTTCATCGGTGTTGACGGCCTCGGCAGCACCAGCGTCGTAGAACCCTCTCGCCTGCCACCATTGCTTGCAGCTCGCGAACATTGTTCATAGTTTGCGCACCAAGCCGTTGCATCACCTGACGTCCGTTGATGTAGCCGTCATTACCCGCCATTTCTAGCAAGTCTTCCCCGCATGCATTTTTCGCAACATCGACCGACTCACCCTACGGCATCCCGACGACTCCCCTGTGGTCCCGGTTCCGACTCGTTGTGTTCGCCGTTGCAGCATTTGAGGCATGCGGTTATAGCTCGCCATGGCCACTGTTGTAGCTCGTCGTGGTCACGTTTCAAGCAAAAAAAGCCATCGTCGCCACGCTCGTAGCGACCACCACTGGCGAGCTCGCACCATGACCCTTCGCCGGTTGCAGCACCAGAGAACTCTAGGGCCTCAACATTGGCACTGCCAGTTCAAGGCCACTACTTGAGCCCTACAAATATTCACATACAATCATTATTTTCCAAAGTGCATCTAGGTCTTTAATGTTTGTTTTGGTATTGATGACATTAAATTGTAGGGATTGATACATTAATCGAGTGAATAGACAGATTTTAGTCTCTTATGCAAGTGGTGTCGATGATCGCCGTCCTCCAAAATAAAAAAGACCCAATACAAGTGCTTTTAAGAAGAGTAAAGTGTAGCTTTTCTTTTCATTCTTGTGTTATGGGGATCCCACACTATTGAAGGGGATCAAATGTAGCAGAGTATTTTCTCAAGTCAACCATCACTTGAATTCTCACATATCCGCCGAACAGTCCAAAGATAGACAGCCACAAGAAACCCTAGGTCAAAGGTAGTCAAGTGGTAAATTTCAGTCGGGCCGACTTTGCGTGCCAATTCTGGTTAGACAACATGGGTTTGTATCTTTGCCCTGACTCGGGGGTGATTCAATAGTCGAACAAGCATAAGACTGTTCGGTTGCAATCGGCCTTGGGGTATTCCTGACATGACAAGTGCCGGACTATTCAGGTGCGCTTAGCCTCATGAAGTCGTGGTGCATAATTTGTATGCCCTTGATGTTTGTCTGTGTGGCTGCCTACTGGATCGACTGCTGCTTCTGGCTAGACATTGCAGCTGGATTCTTCGAGCACTTCCAAGCCAGATTGTCCATTTGTGTAATTCTGTTTAAACATGCTAATTCTTCACATATTACATAAGTCACCTACCCTTTGGGAGGTAGGTTGACCACTCCATTCCAAAACATTCTAGATTTGAGAAGAACCCTCCTGACACTCTCCCACCCTAAAATGTTTGATTCCTTGAGTTTAAGGTATTTGAGAGAGGAGCACCCTAGCCAAGATTCAACCTCCATCTCTCTCTCGACCAACCGATTTCTTGATTTGAGCAAGTATCAAGCTTTCCTCCTTCAATCTTGTTACTCTTGGAGATTGGAGAATCCTAGGCGGTAGGAGGCATCGACGAGGATTCAAGCTGTGATTTAGCCCATCGTTTGTAAAGATTTGGAGGCCGCCCCAAGTTCTACCATGAGTGATTGAGAATTGTCTTTGTGGTTATATCTCAAGGAGAATAATGTGAGCCATTGGTGTAGGAAGCCTTTGTTTGGTTTCCCGCCTCTCCAACGATGACTAGGTCTCCTCCAAGGAAGTGAATATCTAGATACATCTTTGTATTTCCATGTCTTCGGTTTTCTCTTACCAGAGCTCGTTCACTTAGTGCATTACTTTGAACCATTAACCTTGCAAGCTTCATGTAGGCTATCACACCATTATATTATGCAAAGACCTAATTTGGTAAGAAAAAGGTTAGATTTTGTAGTGACTTATCCACCCCTCTAGGTCCATCTAGATCATTTTACATGCATCCACCTCTCATGTAGTGGCTTCGCACTGCGGCCCCGTTGCATCATATATCGTTTCGCTGTCAACCTCGCTTTCCCATCCTCCTTCCCTCCATCACCCTTCCCTGCTCCCCTCCACCCGTCCAGAGGTCTTTCGTGACCTCTTTTGTCCATCCCAAGTTTTTTCTATCATGGGCTCCACTGGGAAGCGGCAAGAAGGTAGAGGCGAGGCCTTGTCGCAAGCACTAGCGGACTAGATAGAGAAAAATGAAGAAAGAAAGAAAGGAAAACTATTGGTGATCCTACGTGTCATTGTGTTGTAAAAGAATATAGATATTACTGCAAATGAGGGCATATTTTGTGGATTGTCGAAGTAGAGGAGCCCTCAAATAGCTTTTTGAAGGGTTATTTCACAGAATATTGTTCATGGGGGTTGTGAGGACTATTACGGGAGATGCTCCGATGTTTTTTTCTTTTGAAAAAAAATCAGTTTAAATACTTAACATGTTGCAACATTACAAAATTAAAAATCCAAACTTGAAATGTAGCAAGAGAAATTAGAAATAACAAATTCAATACTAGCTGCGGAAATTGACCGAATTCATGGCCAAATTTGACTAGCTACTGTATGTATCTAGAAAAAGGTTTATCTTGTATATTTATAAAGTTGTGCTTGAGATTGGATTTAAAATCTTGCAACGTAGTATATATATGTGTTGTGTCCATATATATATGAATGATTTTTTTTAGAACTTCACAAACTTGTAAAATAACTAATGGAAGTGGGCACCACGAGTTCCTATGCGATTGATGTGATCTTGATGGTGATGGTAGCTAGCGGAGGCGCGGTCAGATGCATGCGGCAAACGTCATAGTGATGAGCCGTCTGTCATGAGCTAGCGATGGTCTTCAGAGTTGTGCTAAATTCTCGCTCTTATGAAATACTTTCTCCGTTTCAAAATAAGTGTTGTGGTTATTTTGGAAGTGAGGGAGTATGTAAATTTCAGTTGCTTTCAAATAGGAAAGAAGAGACAATATTAACAATACATTATCCCCACCCAACAAAAATGAACATTACTTATTATTCCGTCCCAAAATAGTGTGTATCACATTTTTTAAGTCGACATATGTAAACTTTGACAGAGATTTTAGAGAAAATTATCAATATCTAGGTTGCAAAATCAACGAATCAAATACTGTTATTAGATTCACAATGAAATATATGGTATGATATATAATGTGTATTGTGGGTCGGATAATTTCTCTCCGTAAACTTGGTCAAAGTTTTTGAAGCTTGACTCTCTTGAGACCAATGCTCTCTATATTATTCGACGAGAGACTAGAATTGGAAGTCTTTTCGTTATTCAATCACGGTTCATCGCACCCAATAATTATTTGCAACTTCGATCACCTTTTGTTTTTGAGTACGTTCTACTAGAGTTATCAATTCCACAAATCCTTGGCGGGATAGATTTTAGATTACATGCAGACCAGAATGATGGAAAATGGTAATGTTTGCATGTTGATCTAGAAGCTAATAATGAAGGTGGCAGTCCTTGGAATAGCTCAGGAATAGACGGCTCAGCTCTTGGCTTTTGCTGCTGGAATTTGAGGCCTTGACTAACAAATCAGCATCATCAGTCAAGATGATTCGTTGCTGCTCTTACATCCTGCCTATGTGGTGTACGGTACACAAGAAATGTGAGGGGGGCAGAGATATAGTTCTGCTGCATCTCCTCCTTTATGCATCTCTTATATTATATTATATTCTATGGTCGTCTGGCTCATCGCTGCTTCATGTCATCATCGGCTTTGATCTCAGAAACCATGTCCTTTTTGGGAGGAGTGCTGCAGTCCCCGCCCTTCGCCTGAGCAGCTTCCCGGTCTCGTTGAGGATAGTACTTCTGTTCAGCGAGGAAGGTGAGCGCGTCCACGACGTCGCCGATCTTGGGCCTCTTGCTGGGATCCTCCTGCATGCACATGGAGGCGATGGCGAGCGCCTGGTACAGCCCCTTCACCGGGAAGTCCTTCCCCAGCAACGGATCCGCCAGCCTCACGAACATTTTCCTGTCCCTGATCAGAGGCGCCGCCTGAATACAGAGGTGGTCTCGAGCTTGTAATTAGTGATATTTGCATTGGATTAAACGTTCGATTGGAGTGAGTATATGCTTAGTTGCTTACCCAGTGGATGAGAACCTGCTCCTCCGTGGGCTTGGTGGGGTCGATGGCCCGCCTGCCGGTGATGAGCTCGAGCAGCACGACGCCGAAGCTGTAGATGTCGGACATCTTGGTGAGCTTGCCGGTCATGGCGTACTCGGGGGCGCAGTAGCCGTAGGTGCCCATCACCCTGGTGCTGACGTGGCTCTCGTCGCCGAGGGGGCCGAGCTTGGCGAGCCCGAAGTCGGAGAGCTTGGAGTTGAAGTCCTTGTCCAGGAGGATGTTGGAGGCCTTGAGGTCCCGGTAGATGACCGGCGGGTTGGCCACCTCGTGCAGGTACTCGATGCCCTTGGCCGCGCCCACCGCGATCCTCATCCGCGTCTGCCAGGGGAGCGCCTTGGCGTTCTCCGGGAGATCTGCGCCATTGATCGACTCGATCGATCAGCCAAGCCGACGACAAGGAAGGAATCGACCTCGAACGCATGCAACAGCTTACCTAGGAGATGATCCTCCAGCGAGCCGTTGGGCATGTACTCGTAGACGAGGATCCGCTGGTCGAGGTCGGTGCTGTAGCCGATCAGATTCACGAGGTTGGGGTGGCTCAGGAGGCTCAGCATCAGCACCTCCACCAGGAACTCGCGGTTCCCCTGGAACCCTTCCTTGTCGAGCCGCTTCACGGCGATATCCTACGTGACAAAGATAATACTCATCCAAGTTACATGAGAAGGGAAAATGATGATACAATCTGCTGCAGACTATTGATCGGCTTGTTGCAGTAGTCACCTCCTTGGTGTCCTTGAAGTGCCCCTTGTACACCATCCCGAAGCCGCCCTCGCCCACAAGGTTATCGCAGCTGAAGTTGTTGGTCGCCGCGGACAACTCACGGAAGGTGAGCACCCTACTGGGGATGTTATGGTTGGTGATCCGCAGGATCTCCTCGGCTGCGTACACGTGGCTGGTAACGTCTGCAGCACGCACGCGCATGTTGCAGTACGTCAAATATCGGCATCAAACCAATCGGCAGCCTAGTGTAAAATCCTAGTGTCATTTTGGTTACCTGACTTGGCCGAGATGTTGTTGACGAGGTCGGCGATGGCCTCGCACTCGGCGCGCCTGGTGAGCTCGGTGAGGCTGACGCAGGGGACGCAGCCGAACTTCTTGCTGGACTTCTTCTTCCTCCAGAAGCGCTTCTTCCTCGACCGCTTGTGCTTGCTGGGCGTCAATGGTTGTTCCTTGCCGCGCACACCACACGGAGATGAAGAGCCGCCGCCGAGGAGCATCTTGCTGTTACATTTCCTCACGGCGGACGACAACAACCCCATAGCAGATCGACGCGAGAGTGGCCGAGGACACCCTCGTACCGATCTGCGGGGTCCGGTTGGACGATTTGTTGGGATATATACTTGAACAGCCATGCGCACAAGGATCTGTGGACGGGAATGCTAAAGCTTATTTTGTCCTAGGGAGGCGAGGACCCAAATTTGGCAAAGTGTGCGCTCTTGGTTCCGGTTCCTGCCACGGCGTCAGCTTTAGCACCAGGAATAGGGAGAGGACGCATGGTGACCTACCGCTGAGGCCCAGTCTGGGACGACCAAGGACATTCTAGGGACCCCTCAAAAACAGAAGGAAATTCTAAGGCCAACAAATGTTTTCCATTCTTTTGATAATTTTTCACTACATGTTGCATTTCCATTTGCCTAATACCTAATCCTGGCAATTACATGGAAATTTGTATAACTTTTTTCGTGAGAAAACCTCCCCGTGTTCCAATTAAATGGTGCACAAAGTTGATTCTTTTTTTGAACAATTTGGCACACCTTGTCTTGTGATCTTTATCCACATTTGTTATATTCTTAGGAGACTATGTTCTTAAATCCCCTCACAAGAATATCCGGCCTCATATGCGTACCAATCCCACCCTGAGGAGCAAATGCGCAATGACGCCAAGGAGCTGGTTTGGACAACAAAAGCATCGACATGCGCCGAAATGTTCGATTGTTTTGCCATTTAAAACTAGTGCCTCAGATTGTGCAATCAAGGGTATCTCGAGACAAATATGCATATTTCACTAGATTCTTGTTAAACACACATGAATTTAATTGTAAGAACCTAGATTCACTAGTGCAGAACAGGGCAGTATCACCGGTTTGTAAGGACCTTTAGTACCGGTTCTGCACGAACCGTCACTAAAGGGCCACCACGTGGCATGAGCTAGGGCCGTGGGCGGGGAGACCTTTAGTACCGGTTCGTAACACAAATCGGTACTAAAGATTGGGGGTGTTTTGGTTTTATTTTTATTTTTCCTTTAATTTTGTGTTTTTTATTTAATTTAGAGATTGTTTTTACATTATAATGAGTTGTTAAATCAAAGTACCGCGGATTAGTGGATATATATATGCATGGATCGTCCTAAGATATCATCGAGTTCAACAAGGTCATGAGATTATAAGCGTTCATAAGACCACAAAAGCACAAATCACTTTGAGAATAAGTTCAGGACGAAGACATGAGAGGACAAGTACTAATTAAGAGCATGAACTAGCTAATCACTCCTGCTGCTCTCTCTCAGGTAAAATAGCATAGAACATGTGTAGAAATCCTGATTCATTATATTGAAGCATGCAGATGAACCTGTCTCCTAATCATGCGATGCGCTTCTGTTTGCTGCCCCCTAATACTTCTCTGCGATCATTCACAATTTTGGTCCAGTCTTTCACTATTAAGCATTCCTCGGTTTTAGAAATCCTGAATGCACTCATGTGCATTATAGGATGTCTTGGCCGCAAGCGAACGATTGACATGAGACCTTTAGTCTCGATCCACTGAGGCACAACTATCATCGGAAGTCCCTGTAGAAGAACATCGTATAGTAATATACTTAGCAATGAAGTTTAGTTTAAAAAATAATTATGCAAAAGATGCACTGAGGACAAATAGTAAAAAACTTACCATCATGCTTAAATAGATGTGACCGTAGTTCAATATGAACACTATTGGTCGCACGTTTTGAGTACTAAGATTTTCAAATTAAGGACATCATCAAGATCCTCAAGCCATGAAACATAATGACTTATCTCTTCGCAGTTTAGTTCAACCCCGGGATAGTGGACGATCCTGTCTACCAAGCGTCGGACATGTTTGCTTGAATGGAAATAAGATGTCAATAAAAAATAGTTGTCAACTATTTTTTAATAAACAATATCAAAGACATAAATATGGTTGAGAAACTCACATAATGGTAGAACTGGAGACGTCTGCACATCGACCCAAATGTCTCTATTACCTTCAATATCATCTTCCGAACGAATATCAAAGGTGATAACCATATCAGGCTCAAATGCATAAGCCTTGCATAGTGTTTGCCGAGTTTTGTATTCAAAATGGGTGTAGGTGTCTTCATTGTATAATTTGACGTCCAAGGTATAACCATGCTCGGTCTTCAACTAAACTCTCTTTACCTCCATAATTTTGTTAGGACTGAAACCTATCTTATCCAAGACAAAAATTCTTGCATGACAAGGGATACGCTAGTAGAATAGTGAAAATTTAAAATTATAAGTTAAAGCAAATGAAGGATAAGTCATGCTTAATTACGGAAAAAGACTTGTCGTTGTGACTTATTGTATCCACTTCGAAGGTCTCATCCAGCTTGATGCTGAAGTGCCTATCATTAACTAGGAAATTTTTGTCGCACAGGCCGCTTTCGTCTTCACAGTATTTGCACATAACGAAATCGTTTTCATTGTCAGACGACATTTCCTATGTTCATAGTTGAAACATTAATTGATAAACACTTACTAGCTAGCTAGTTCTATTAATTCAAATAGCTAGTTCTATTAATTCAACTAACCACTTACTAAAAATAAACTAGTTTTATTAATTTTCTTACTAAAAATAAAGTAGCTAGTTCTATATATAGTAAAATTTTAATTAGATGATCAAATCTCATATACCTAAATTTAATATATCTAATTCATCTAACATTTGACATTAATATATCTAATTCATCTATAACTAAAAGTATAAAAAACTAACTCATCTAACATTAATATTTAGCTAATTCATCTAATATTAGACATTAATATCTAACATATATTTCTATCTAATTCATCTAACATTTGACATTAATATCTAACATTCATATATATATATATAATCATCTAACAATTGACATTAATCTAACATTTATATAAATTAAAAGTATAAAAAACTAAAAAACAGAAAAAATCATTAAGAAAAATATGTCTCTGTTTGTGTGTGTGTGTGTGTACATGTGTGTGTGTGAGGCCGCCGGCGGCGCGCGGCAGGGGGCCGGGGTGGTCGATCTTACAGCGCGGGGCGACGGCCGGCGATGCGAGGAACGGGGGGCAGCGACGGGCTGGGGCGGCGACGGGGACGGGCCGGGGCGGCGACGTTACGGCCGGCCGGGGATGGGCGCGCGGGGGCCGCTGGCAACAAGGGCGGGGACAGGCGCGCGCGGCGACGAGGGCAGGGACGGGCGCGCGCGACGGGGGCGGCGACGGGGACGGGCCGGCGCGCGCGACGGGGGCGACGACGACGACGACGGGCGCGACGAAGCAGAACAGAAACTAACTGCAATTTTCGGAAGTGTTGTATATATAGGACGGACCTTTAGTACCGATTGGAGCCACCAACCGGTACTAAAGATCAAATTTGGCCAGGTCAAGCGGCGGGAAGCGACCCCCTTTAGTACCGGATCGTGGCTCAACCCGGTACTAAAGACACCCCCTTTAGTACCGGTTGGAGCCACGAACCGGTACTAAAGTGGGTGCGCTCCCATTCCGCGATGCACAAAGTTTAGTACCACCTCGCCGGATGAAGGGTGATAACCCACAAGTATAGGGATCAATTGTAGCCTCTTTCGATAAGTAAGAGTGTCAAACCCAACGAGGAGCTAAAGGTAGAACAAATATTCCCTCAAGTTCTACCGACCACCGATACAACTCTATGCATGCTTAACGTTCGCTTTACCTAGAACAAGTATGAAACTAGAAGTACTGTGTAGGTGTTGTTGGATAGGTTTGCAAGATAATAAATAGCGCGTAAATAAAAAGTAGGGGTTGTTTAGATGAAGACACAACTAAGTTAGTTTTAGTAGATAGCTTTTTGTCACGAGAAAGTTATTTGTCCCTAGGCAATCGATAACTAGACTGGTAATCACTATTGCAATTTTATTTGAGGGAGAGGCATAAGCTAACATACTTTCTTTTCTTGGATCATATGCAATTATGATTGGAACTCTAGCAAGCATCCGCAACAACTAAAGATCATTAAGGTAAAACCCAACCATAGCATTATAAGGCATCAAATCCTCTTTATTCCCATACGCAAACAACCTACTTACTCGGGTCTGTGTTTCTATCACTCACGCCACCCACCATAAACAAATCATGAACATATTGCAAACCCTACAGCGGGGATCCCTCACACTCGCGCGACATGGAGAGCACCATAGGACAACACCAATAATAAAACATGCAACTCAAACCAATCACGATCATCAATTAACCCATAGGACAAACGGATCTACTCAAACATCATAGGATAGCCATACATCATTGGGAAATAATATATAGCATTGAGCACCATGTTTAAGTAGAGATTACAGCGGGTAAAAGAGGGGTTACCCTGCTGCATAGAGGGGAGAAGAGTTGGTGATGATGGCGGTGAAGTTGTTGGTGTAGATTGCGGTGATGATTATGGCCCCGGCGGCGTTCCGGCGCCACCGGAAGAGAGGGGGAGAGGCTCCCCCTTCTTATTCTTCTTCCTTGACCTTCTCCCTAGATGGGAGAAGGGTTTCCGCTCTGGTACATGGCCTCCATGGCATGGGAGGGGCGAGAGCCCCTCTGAGATTGGATCTGTCTCTCGGTCTCTCTCTGTTTCTTAAATTCCCGAAGATCCATAACTCCGATTGGGCTAAATTTTGGACATGATTTTTATCCGGATATTAGATTTCTTGCAGCGAAAGAAGGGCACCAACCGCCTTACAGGGTGGCCACGAGGGCCCAGGGCGCGCCTCCCTGCCTTGTGCCCCCCTCGGGCATCGTCTCGCGTTGATTCTTCTTCCCAAAAATCACATATATTCCAAAAAAATCTCCGTTAGTTTTTATCCCGTTTGGACTCCGTTTGATATGGATTTTCTGCGAAACAAAAAACATGCAACAAACATGAACTGGCACTGGGCACCGGATCAAGATGTTAGTCCCAAAAATAGTATAAAAAGTTGCCAAAAGTATATGAAAGTTGTATGATATTGGCATGGAACAATAAGAAATTATAGATACGACGAAAACGTATCAAAGGGCAACCGCACTGGTTTATAAACCCAGCCGCGGCTGCTCCTTCGAGCTCCTCTCTAAAGCAGGCTTTTGGGCCTAACTTTGGCGCACTACCCTGTGAGCCTGCTGGGCCTTATGGGCCTGCATATCCATGCCCAAGGCCAAGCAGGCCCACTGGGCAGCGCCCAATTTTTTTATGTAGTTTTGTTTCCTTTCTGCTTTATTTATTTTCTTCTATTTATTTCTGAGTAGTTTTTTGTTGTACTTAGAGTTTCTTTATGAATATTTTTGCTTTAGGTATGATAACCCACAAGTATAGGGGATCAATTGTAGCCTCTTTCGATAAGTAAGAGTGTCAAACCCAACGAGGAGCTAAAGTTAGAACAAATATTCCCTCAAGTTCTATCGACCACCGATACAACTCTATGCACACTTAATGTTCGCTTTACCTAGAACAAGTATGAAACTAGAAGTACTTTGTAGGTGTAACGGATAGGTTTGCAATAATATAAAGAGCACATAAATAAAAACTAGGGGCTGTTTTAGGTAAAGAAGCAATAAAATTAGTATAGCGAGTGTGGAAAAGTGGTGGTAGGAGTTGCGAAATTGTCCCTAAGCAATTGACTACTTTACTAGACCGATAGCAAGTTTTACGTGGGAGAGGCCACTACTAGCATGTCATCCCTGACTTGGAATTCTATGCACTTATGGCTGGAACTATTAGCAAGCATCCGCAACTACTAACGTCCAATAAGGTAAAACCCAACCATAGCATTAAGATATATTGGTCCCCCTTCAATCCTGTATGCATCAATTTCTATGCTAGGTTGAAGCTTCTGTCACTCTTGCCCTCCAATACATAGTCCTATCAACATACAACTAACCTTATGGTGTGATCCACGCGCGCGCTCATATGATGGGCACCAAAGGACAGCAACATAACCACAAACAATTTAAACCAATCATAGCAATTCACCAATTACCGATAGGACAACAAAAATCTACTCAGACATCATAGGATGGCAACACATCATTGGATAATAATATGAAGCATAAAGCACCATGTTCAAGTAGAGGGTACAGCGGGTTGTGGGAGAGTGGACCGCTGTAGATAGATGGGGGAAGGTGATGGAGATGTTGGTGAAGATGACGGAGGTGTTGGTGTAGATCGCCGTCACACGATGATGGCCCCGGCGGCGTTTCGGCGCCACCGGGAGAGAGGGGGGAGAGCCCCCTTCTTCTTCTTCTTCCTTGACCTCCTCCCTAGATGGGAGAAGGGTTTCCCCTCTGGTACATGGGCTCCATGGCATGGGAGGGGCGAGATCCCCTCCGAGATTGGATCTGTCTCTCTGTCTCTCTCTGTTTCTGCGCTCTGGGATTCTGCCCTTTCACCGTTTATTATATATCCGGAGATCCGTAACTCCGATTGGATTGAAACCTTCGCCCAGATTCTTCCCTTTCACCGTTTCTTAATTTCCCGGAGATCCGTAACTCCGATTGCGCTGAATTTTGGACACGATTTTTATCCGGATATTAGCTTTATTGCGGCGAAAGAAGGGCACCAAGTGCCTTACGGGGTGGCCACGAGGGTCAGGGGCGCGCCCCTGCCTCGTGGGCCCCTCGAGCATCGTCTCGCGCTGATTTCACTTCCCAAAAATCACATATATTCCAAAAAAAATCTCCATCAGTTTTTATCCCGTTTGGACTCCGTTTGATATGGATTTTCTGCGAAACAAAATACATGCAACAAATAGGAACTGGCACTGGGCACTGGATCAATATGTTAGTCCCAAAAATAGTATAAAAAGTTGCCAAAAGTATATAAAAGTTGTAGAATATTGGCATGGAACAATAAAAAATTATAGATACGACGAAGACGTATCAGCATCCCCAAGCTTAATTCCTGCTCGTCCTCGAGTAGGTAAATGATAAAAAAGATAATTTTTGATGTGGAATGCTACCTAGCATAATCTTGATCATGTAATCTAATCATGGCATGAATATTAATACACGAGTGATTCAAAGCAATAGTTTATCATTTGACATTAAGACAATAATACTTCAAGAAAAATAAAGCAATCATGTCTTTTCAAAATAACATGGCCAAAGAAGTTATCCCTACAAAATCATATGGTATGGCTATGCTCCATCTTCACCACACAAAATATTAAAATCATGCACAACCCCGATGACAAGCCAAGCAGTTGTTTCATACTTTTGACATTCTCAAACCTTTTCAACTTTCTTGCCATGCAACGGATGCACTAAGAGCTATAACTATATGAAAGGTCAAACCCAAACTAAGTGGGTGTGCATCCAACTTGCTTTCTCATGAAGACCTAGGGCATTTGAGGAAGCCTATCGTTGGAATATACAAGCCAAGTTCTATAATGAAAATTCCCACTAGTATATGGAAGTGATAACTCAAGAGACTCTCTATATGAAGAACATGGTGCTACTCTGAAGCACAAGTGTGGTAAAAAGATAGTAACATTGCCCCCCTTTTTATTTTTTTTATTTTTTGGCGGGCTTCTTTGGCCCCCTTTTTTATTTAGGCTTCTCTGGCCTCTATTTTTTATTTTTTTTCATGGGGCAATGCTCTAATAATGATGATCATCACACTTTTATTTACTTACAACTCAATATTACAACTCGATACTAGAACAAAATATGACTCTGTATGAATGCCTCCGGTGGTGTACCGGGATGTGCAATGATCTAGCGTAGCAATGACATAAAAAAACGGACAAGCCATGAAAACATCATGCTAGCTATCTTACGATCATGCAAAGCAATATAACAATGAATTCTCAAGCCATGTATATGAAGATGATGGAAGTTGCATGGCAATATATCTCGGAATGGCTATGGAAATGCCATAATAGGTAGGTATGGTGGTTGTTTTGAGGAAGATATAAGGAGGCTTATGTGTGATAGAGCGTATCATATCACGGGGTTTGGATGCACCGGCGAAGTTTGCACCGGCTCTTAAGGTGAGAAAGGGCAATGCACGGTACCGAAGAGGCTAGCAATGATGGAAGGGTGAGAGTGCGTATAATCCATGGACTCAACATTAGTCATGAAGAACTCACATACTTATTGCAAAAATCTATTAGTCATTGAAACAAAGTACTACGCGCATGCTCCTAGGGGATAGATTGGTAGGAAAAGACCATCGCTCGTCCCCGATCGCCACTCATAAGGAAGACAATCAATAAATACCTCATGCTCCGACTTCATCGCATAACGGTTCATCATACGTGCATGATACGGGAATCACAAACTTCAACACAAGTATTTCTACAATCCACAACTAACCACTAGCATGACTCTAATATCACCATCTTTATATCGCAAAACTATTGCAAGGAATCAAATATACCATATTCAGTGATCTACAAGTTTTATGTAGGATTTTATGACTAACCATGTGAATGACCAGTTCCTGTCATCTCTCCAAATAGATATGAGTGAAGCAAGAGAGTTTAATTCTTTCTACAAAAGATATTCCCACGCTCTAACAAATATAAGTGAAGCAAAAGAGCATTCTACAAATGGCGGTTTTCTATGTGTAGGGAAACAGGCAATCCAAACTTCAAATGATATAAGTGAAGCACATGAAGCATTCTATAAAGCCATACTCAAAAAATATAAGTGAAGTGCAATGAGCATTCTATAAATCAACCAAGGACTATTTCATACCAGCATGGTTCATAAAAGAAAAGTGAAAACTAAATGAAAAAGACGCTCCAAGATTTACGCATATCATGTGACAAATAAAAATATAGCTCCAAGTAAAATTACCGATGATTGTTGGAAGAAAGAGGGGATGCCATCCGGGGCATCCCCAAGCTTGGTTGCTTGGGAGTCCTTGAATATTTCCTTAGCGTGCCTCGGGCATCCCCAAGCTTAGGCTCTTGCCACTCCTTATTCCTTCATCCATCGCGATCTCTCCCAAAACTTGAAAACTTCAATCACACAAAACTTAACAGAAAGTTCGGTAAGATCCGTTAGTATAATAAAGCAAATCACTACTCTAAGTACTGTTGCAAACCAATTCATATTTGTTTTTGCATTGTAGCTACTGTAATATAAATTTTCCATGGCTTAATCCACTGATAGAAATTGATAGTTTCATCAAAACAAGCAACCTATGCATCAAAAACAGAATTTGTCTTAAACAGGACATTCTGTAGTAATCTGAAATTAGGAACAATAAACAATTTGTATAGAAAGACAGTGCAAAACGTTTCAGAACCGTTTGATGTTGCAGTAAAAAAATGTAAAATCACGCACTACAGCCAAAGTTTCTGTCCTGCACTGCACAAACCAACAAGCAATGTAAACATCCTAAAGGCAAATCTTGGCACATTATTTTATAATATAATGGAATTGTACAAGGTGTCGTGGAATTGACACGGTAGATGTCCTAGAGCAAGGACTTAGTCATAGGGCCATCGCGCTAGGAAGCTTGAAGGGGTTAATCAGGACAAAGGACACGAGAGAGTTTTATACTAGTTCGGCCCCTTACGATGAAGGTAAAAACCTACGTCTAGTTGGTATTGGTCTTGTAAGTTTTCTTCTCTCACACACCTATATCTGTTCTAGGTTTGCAAGTTTTTCAATGTTCTTCACTTGTTCGCCATGGATCATCTTGTAGATCTTCTCCGCAACTTCTTTTGATCCAAAGAAGAGATATAACTCATGCGGTAGTTGTTTGGCATTCATTTTTGATATCAGTAGATCCCTTTTGTCTGTATAGATGCTTCTTTACAGTCGACAAACTCATCTATACTAGGTTTTTATGTCTAGAATATTTTCCTTTTTGAAACAGCCTTTTGATCCAGAATTATAATGATAGCTTGGTGAAACTTGTTTATGTCAACACTTAGCTGAATCTGATCAAGAGAAGAAACCTGTAGTCATGGCGGCTTACCATTCCGACTTTCTTTTCCTTATATGTCATTAGCCCTTAGTTAAGCCGCCGTTACTTGTTTCACAATTTCAACCTTTAACTGTTAATTGATCAGGCACTTTATTTTTCCTTTTCTAGTCCGTTGTTCATCATGCCATCAAAGACACCAACCATCTGCAATTGGGTTCCCTCAACCATCACTGAGGAGCGTCTGAAAGAGTTCTTCCTCGTTGGGTTTCTGCCCTCAAAGAATGTCATGTCTTATCGTGCTCCTGACCCGGAGGAAGAACGTCCCAATCCAAAAGACGGAGAAGTGATTATCTTCACTGACCACATGAACCGTGGCTTTTCACCGCCCGGTTCAAAATTCTTTAGAGAGGTCCTTCATTTTTTCAAACTCCATCCTCAGGACCTTGGACCCAATTCTATTTCCAACATTTGTAACTTCCAAGTGCTCTGTGAAGCATATCTTCAGCAAGAGCCCACCGTAGAGCTGTTTAGAGAGTACTTTTATCTGAATTGCCAGAATGAATGCACCAATGGTTCTAGCTTAGAACTTGGAGGCATCTCGATTTAGCGCCGTCAGGGTGCTGTTTTCCCTCTCATCGGCTTACCAAGCCACCCAAAGGACTGGAACCAAACTTGGTTTTATTGTCAGGATACTTCTCTAGCAAACGAGAAGCCTCTGCCGGGTTACCGCCCTAGTCGTCTTGACTCCAAGTTCACCCTTCCGGATAAGCTTACTGTCGCTGAACGTAGGAAGCTTCTTCCCTCCATTAGAAGAATCAATGGCTTGTTGGGTAATGGTTTAACCGGAGTAGATCTGACCCGTTGCTGGATCTCATGGCGGGTTATTCCATCAAGACGTCGATCTCAACTGATGTATGAATATGACGGAAGCCCGGACAACCCTCTTCATCACAGCCCAGTTGAACTCTCCGAAGAAGACATTGTTTCGATGTCAACCCTTTTGGTAAATGGGAAGTACGAAGATTGCAGTATTGTTGGGTTGAGTCCCTTCTGCAAGGTTAATCCGGCGCCAGAAGTAAGTACATTCTGATCTCTTTTTTCTTCGTGTTTTGCCCAGCTATTAGTTCTTAATACTGATCTTTCTTGTTGTCTTTATAGGCCAATTCCGACTTCTGGAAAGTAAAATATGACCACGAAGCTGCCAAGAAGGCGAAAGCCGCCGCTATGAACACCAAGAAGATGACCCGGAAATCAAAGAAGAAGAAGAAAACTACTGCTGAGGATTTAATGGAGCTTGATGACTCATCTGACTCGGAGGTAGCCCTTGATTCACTTGGTCAACTCTTTAACAATCTTATTGATACTGATCCTTACCAGGATGACACTGGGGCTAGTCAAGCCGGGGAAGCAGAGGTAACTATCATTTCCTCCGACTCAGAGCCCTTACCAAGACACAAAGTTCGACGAGTGATCCGTAAAGTAAGGTTTTATAACCCCTTGGCTCACTTGGATCCCAACTTTCATTTGAAAAAGCAGCAGCATGAAAGCCGTCGTGAAGTTGAGATTGAAGATGAGCCGGCTGTCGTCCCTGAACAGACCCCTCGGAAACGTCCGAACGAGGTTTACTTATTACTGTCCTTATCTTTGTTTTAATAAATCCTGCTCCTTGTATTTCCTTTAACTCCTTTCATTTACCTTTTCAGGAGGTGTCTCGTTCCTCAGCTCATCACAAACAAAATTTACGGCTTTCAAGACTGCTCCTGGGTAATTAAAAATCCTTTTTTCTTCCGAGTTTGATCAATTGTTATCTTAATGCCGACTATCCTGCAATATTTTTCTTTAGCGGCCAAGCTAAGTCAAAGAAAGCGAAGGCAACAAAACCAGTGGAAGACCCGCCAGTACTGGCATATGAGCCGGCTAGGCCACCTTCTCCATTAACTGTCGCCCCAGAAGACCCGCCTATTGTTCATGAAGCAAATCCTCCAGAGCCATCCCTTGTCAAGAACACTATTAACCCTTCTGCAGCTGGTCCATCAAGCTCAACCGGCCCACCGTCTCCCCGTGTTCAAGATGTTCAAATTACTGGGAGCCGCTATGTTGAGCCGGGGAACCCGACGGTACTGGCACGGTGCACAGCTAAGCAAGAAGCTTTGGAGAGGCGGAAGGTTCGTCTTGATGTTACTAACTATGACCGTCTTAATGCCAGCGATATTTTATCCGGCTATATCAGTCATGTACACTCTAGTCGTGATTCTGAGATTGAGATGGTCAAGCAGCTTCAATTGAAGTATGAGGTATGTAGTTTCCGATTTACCAATATTCCTTCAGCCCCCAAGTCTGTAGATTATGAGAGAAACAGAATAACCTGTAGACTTAAAATATAAATCGATACCTTTACTTCTAAATCTTTGCCTAATATTGGTAGAACAAGACTTCACCCGTAGTCCCCAAGGACCGATT
Organism: Triticum urartu; assembly: GCF_056163025.1. Taxonomy (NCBI): domain Eukaryota; kingdom Viridiplantae; phylum Streptophyta; class Magnoliopsida; order Poales; family Poaceae; genus Triticum; species Triticum urartu. The sequence continues at coordinate 553,615,516 of NC_141875.1, read as the reverse complement.
TATTTAATCATTAATGAATCGGTACTTCAGAATTGAACACTATCTGTAAAATACTTAACATTCCGGTTTATCTTTGATAACCTTGCTGAACTGCATACATTAGCCCCCAAGTGCCAAGTGCTGTTACTTTGTAAAGGACTTGGGACTTCTAATATGCTGGTAGAGTTACAAAATTTTGATTTGGCATACATTAGCCCCCAAGTGCCAAGTGTTTTATTCGTAAAGCACTTGGGACTTTGAATTTTGAATATGTATACTGGAATTTAACACCAAATCTTGACTTATCTGAATGTTTCACAGAATGCATTATCTGAACTGAACTCCCAATTGACTGACGCAAAGACCCAGCTAGCAAGCCAGGAGTCAGAAATTAAATCTTCCACCTCCAAGTTGCAAATGAGCCTTTCTGAGACGGAGACTTTGAAGACCAGCTTTGCTGCCAAAGATAAAACTTGGGAGAATGAGAAAACACTCCTGACCCGCCGAGCCGAGACAGCTGAAACAGCTCTGAAAGAAATTTCAACAGAGCTGAACAATTTGAAGGGACGGGTATCTCAGATGGTTGCCGCGATTTTTGGTAATCCGTCTGAATTGATCTTGAATATAAATTTTGTCAAACCGGAATATGATCCGCCAACTGACTCTGTTAAATATATACAGGTCCGCGAAGCAAAAACCTGAGCCAAGACTCGTTGATTAAACTGAAGGCAGTATACACCTTGGTTCAACAATTGTACATTGGTACACAACGGGCTCTGGCCGCTATCTCTCCGGTAAATCAAGGATCCAACCGGCTCAGCGATGTCTTGAAGAAGCTATCCATCCTTCCTGCTAGATTCCAAGAGGTAAAACGCTCCTGTGCACGAGCCGGTGCACTGACTGCCCTAAGCCGCTCCAAAGCTTGGGTGCCAGACCTAGACCCGACGAACGTTACAAGGGGCTATCCTACCGTGAAGGAGGACGTGTCTCCTTTTGATCAAGATGACTTTATAGCCTGCGTCCGTGAAGTCCGGCCTTAGGCGACTAGCCTTGGAGATGATACCAACGTGGAAAAATACCAGCCGGGTTTCGATAGTGCAAATAAGAAGATGGCCACTCCTTCATACAAAGTTGCTGATCTGATCCCACCTGTGAGAGAAGAGACCTTTGCCCCGGAAATTGACCCGGTCGGCCTGATTGACGACGAAGCTGAATTTGTCGCCATGAATGGCTTTGATTGGTCCAAATCCAACTTCCAGCAGACTCAAGATGGTGAACCGGTGAGGGAAGGACAATGATCATCTTCATGGGCTTATAAAGCCGTGTAATAGCTTAACTGTTTAAAACACCGTGTTTTTGCTTATGCCATCATGCAAAAAAACACTTCTATGTGAATCTGTGCTTCCGGATGCCAATGTTTAATGCTGTCTTAAGCATCGTTTAATGCTTGTCTCTGCAATGTTTAAACTCTGTTCCTGTGAACACAAGGAAAAACCTGGCAAGGCGGTTTAAAACCAACTGGGTTTAAACACCCAATTTACAGCCCATATCTCCACCTCAAAAATAGAGACAAATAAAAATAAAGGATAATGTTTTAATACCAACTCTTAAGTTAACACAGTCGGTAAGCGCGTATAAGTAAGAATCATTCCTTGTCCTTGTTGATTCTTAGATCGCCGGTTCAAATAACCCGGGTGATGAATTTGATAATATGTATAAAAGTTAATACTCCTTGAATATTCAATAATCATCATATCTCAATAGCTCGTACCTTCGGATCTTTTGACCACCGGCTTGGATAACCCGGGCGGCTGTGTTGTCCAATAATTGAGCCGGCGAAAAAAAACCAGGCCATCTTATTTGTAATATTGAAACAACAAAATCTAAAAGGCAAGCAACAGATAACAAACATAATTTTAACTCTATATTTAAAAGATTGGGGGTTTCTGATTTGAATACGATTAGTAAACCGGACCAAAGGGGTTAAGTTAAGGTTCGAATACGACCATATAGCCCCCAGTGGCTTTGGCGTTGCGCCGATCAAGAGTGTACCGACAGCTATGTTCTCTTTGGTTCGAATACGACCTATGTTTGAACAGGAAGCCCCCAAATGACCTTGAGAGGTTTTTAATGACCCTGATTCGAATACGATCCAAGTCGGCTCAGAAGGGGTTAAGCTATGATTCGGATACGATCAAGAAGCCCCCAAGTGAGTTTGGCCTTGAGCCGATCAAGAGGGTTATGACAACTATGTTCTCTTTGGTTCGAATACGACCTATGTTTGAACAGGAAGCCCCCAAGTGACCATGAGATTTACAGCTAGATTCGAATACGATCATAAGCCAGACTAGAAAAGGTTAAACTTGACTCAAATATGATCAGCTCCTTAATAGTCATTTGTGAAAAAATAATAAAGATGCATAATCTTTGAAAAGAAAAGAGACCGATGGTCTTACTTTATTGCTTATCATCGTATATACAATGTGAACGTATGTACATGATTAGAGCCGGTGGCTCAGGTATAGTACGGCCGAAGTTGAGCAATGTTCCACGGCCGGCGGGTCTCCTCTTCCGACTTACGTGAGTCTGCATGCTCTCGTACGTCAATGAGGTAGTAAGACCCGTTGTTTAAATTTTTACTGACCACAAAGGGTCCTTCCCAAGGTGGGGATAACTTGTGTGCATCTGAAAGATCTTGGATGAGCCGGAGCACCAAGTCGCCTTCCTGAAAAGTCCTGGTCTTAACCCGACGGCTGTGATAACGACGCAGGTCTTATTGATAGATTGCTGACCATGCTGCTGCTAAGTCTCTTTCTTCATCCAACAAGTCAAGCGCATCCTGTCTGGCTTTTTCATTGTTAGCTTCAACATAAGCCGCCACACGGGGCGAGTCATGACGGATGTCACTGGGCAATACTGCTTCTGCCCCATAAACCATGAAGAAGGGTGTGTAACCCGTAGACCTGTTGGGTGCAGTATTGATGCTCCATAACACTGAAGGCAACTCCTCTACCCAACAACCCGACGTTCGCTGTAAAGGAACCATAAGCCGGGGTTTTAGCCCTTTCAGAATTTCCTGATTGGCTCTCTCAACTTGACCATTGGATTGAGGATGGGCTACAGAAGAAACATCAAGCCGGATGTGCTCTCGCTGACAAAACTCTTCCGTAGCCCCTTGGGATAGATTAGTGCCATTGTCCGTGATAATACTGTGTGGAAAACCGAAACGGAAGATTATTTTCTTCATGAACTGAACCGTCGTGGCTGCATCACACTTACTCACAGGCTCCGCCTCAACCCATTTAGTGAACTTATCAACAGCCACCAGGAGATGTGTCTTCTTGTCCTTAGACCTTTTGAAAGGTCCCACCATGTCAAGCCCCCAGACTGCAAACGGCCAAGTGATTGGAATCATCCGGAGCTCTTGAGCCGGCACATGCGCTCGTTGTGCAAATTTCTGACATCCATCACATCTGCTGACCAGATCTTCTGCATCAGCGTGAGCCGTCAACCAGTAAAAACCGTGACGAAACGCCTTGGCCACTAAAGATTTTGACCCGACGTGATGACCACAATTGCCTTCATGGATCTCACGAAGTATTTGTTGACCCTCTTCGGGGGAAACACAACATTGAAACGCTCCGGAAACACTGCGATGGAATAACTATCCATCCGAAATCGTCATGGACTTAGACCGCCGGGTTATTTGTCGAGCCAGGGTCTCATCTGCTGGCAATTCTCCCTGGGTCATGTAAGCCAAGAACGGCACCGTCCAATCTGGGATGACATGAAGAGCCGCCACCAACCGCGCCTCCGGGTCAGGAACAGCTAAATCTTCTTCTGTGGGCAACTTGACAGAGGGGTTATGCAAACATCTAAAAAGGTGTTGGGTGGTACTGGCTTATGTTGAGACCCCAGCCGGCTCAAAGCATCAGCTGCTTCGTTCTTTCGACGGTCAATGTGTTCCACCTGATAACCTTTAAAATATCCTGCAACAACATCGACCTCTCGACGATAAGCCGCCATGAGAGGGTCTTTGGAATCCCACTTGCCAGACACCTGCTGAGCCACTAGATTTGAATCACCAAGACATCTGACCCGGCTCAAGCTCATCTCCTTTGCCACTCGAATACCATGGAGCAATGCTTCATACTCTGCTACGTTGTTAGTGCACGGAAACATCAATCGTAACACATAACAAAATTTATCACCTCATGGGGAAGTTAATACAACTCCAGCCCCCGAGCCCTCCAATTGCCTGGACCCATCAAAATGAATAGTCCAATATGTGTCGTCCAGCTTTTCTTCTGGCATCTGCATCTCTATCCAGTCATTGATGAAGTCAACCAGAGCTTGAGATTTAATCGCAGTGCGTGGAACATACTTCAGCCCATGAGATCCAAGCTCAATTGCCCACTTGGCAACTTGCCCTATAGCTTCTCTGTTTTGAATAATGTCTCCCAAAGGAGCAGAGCTAACCACAGTGATTGGATGTCCCTGAAAGTAATGCTTAAGCTTCCGGCTCGCCATGAACACCCCATAAACAAGCTTCTGCCAATGTGGATATCGTTGCTTAGACTCAATTAGCACTTCACTGACATAATAAACCGGCCATTGAACCGGATGCTCTTTGCCAGCCTCCTTGCGCTCTACCACCATAGCCACACTAACAGCCCGTGAGTTGGCAGCTACGTATAACAATAGCGACTCTTTCTCAATTGGAGTAGCTAGGACCGGCGGCTCAGCCAGTTGTGCCTTCAGATCCTCAAAAGCGGCGTTCGCAGCATCGCTCCAAACAAACACATCTGTTTTCTTCATCAACTGATACAAAGGCATAGCCTTTTCCCCTAACCGGCTCAAAGCAGCCACACGACCCGCTAGTCGTTGAACACCATTGACGCAGGTCGGTTTGGCCAGGGATGCAATTGCCTTGATCTTCTCTGGGTTAGCTTCAATACCTCGGTTAGACACCAGAAAACCCAAAAGCTTGCCGGCTGGCACTCCAAAAACACACTTGGCCGGGTTAAGCATCATCTTGTAAACCCGAAGATTATCAAAAGTCTCTTTCAAGTCTGTGACCAAGGTTTCCTCTTCCCTGGACTTCACTACTATATCATCCACATAGGCATGAACATTGCGCCCCATTTGATCATGAAGACAATTCTGTACACACCATTTGTAAGTCGCCTGAGCACTCTTGAGCCCAAAAGGCATAGACACATAGCAGAAAGCTCCAAAAGGAGTTATAAACGCTGTCTTCTCTTGATCCTTGTCTGCCATCTTAATCTGATGATACCCGGAGTAAGCATCTAAGAAACTCGACCGTGCGCAACCCGCCGTAGCATCAATGATCTGATCAATACGGGGAAGATCAAAAGGATCAGCCGGACATGCCTTGTTTAAATCTGTGTAATCCACACACATATGCCAGATGCCATTCTTTTTTAGCATGAGCAACGGGTTAGTTAACCATTCTGGGTGAAAGACCTCCACAATGAACCCGGCCGCCAGGAGCCGTGCCACCTCCTCTCCAATGGCCTTGCGCCTTTCTTCATTGAACCGCCGAAGAAACTGTCTGACAGGTTTGAACTTTGGATCGATATTAAGAGTGTGCTCAACGAGTTCCCTCGGGACACCCGGCATGTCTGAAGGTTTCCATGCAAAGATGTCCCGGTTCTCAGGGATGAACTCGATGAGCGCGCTTTCCTATTTCGGATCCAAGTTTGCGCTGATGATGAACTGTTGGGATGAATCGCCAGGCACAAAGTCAACCATCTTAGTGTCATCAGCCAATTTGAACTTTAACTCCGGCTCATGCTCTGTTGTTGGTTTCTTTAATGATGTCATGTCCACCGGGTCAACTTGATCCTTGTAGAATTTCAACTCCTCTATTGCACAAACAGATTCAGCATAGGCATCATCCCCCTCTTCACATTCCAAGGCGATCTTCCGGCTCCCATGGACTGTAATGGTGCCCTTGTGACCCGGCATCTTGAGCTGCAAATACACGTAACACGGCTGAGCCATGAACTTGGCATAAGCCGGCCGTCCAAACAGAGCATGATATGAGCTTTTGATCTTAACCACTTCAAAGGTTAATTTTTCTGCCCTGGAGTCATACTCATCCCCAAAGGCTACTTCCAGCTCGATCTTACCAACTAGGTATGCCGACTTACCGGGTACTACACCATGAAAAACAGTGTTGGATTGTTTAAGATTTTTATCCGTCAATCCCATCCGGCGGAACGTCTCATAGTAAAGGATGTTGATGCTGCTGCCTCCATCCATGAGTACTTTAGTAAACTTGTACCCACCAACCTGAGGTGCCACCACCAAAGCCAAGTGACCCGGATTATCAACCCGAGGCGGGTGATCCTCTCTGCTCCACACAATAGGCTGCTCCGACCAACATAGATAACGTGGAATTGCCGGTTCAACGACATTGATGGCCTTCTTGTGGAGTTTCTGGTCTCTCTTACATAAACTGGTAGTAAAGACATGATACTGTCCACGACTCAACTGCTTCGGGTTGCTCTGATAGCCAGATTGTTGCTTCTGTTGATTCCCTTGGCTGTGTTGCTGATTATATCCTCCCTGGTGACCAGGATGACCCTGACCATGAAAACCTCCTCCGCTTGAACCGGCGCCCGGGCCCTGAAAGCCGCCTCCACCTGAGCCGCCACTCGGGCCGTGACCCCCATCAAATGCGTTTGAATTTTTAAATGCCTTCATGATCGTGCAATCCTTCCACAAGTGGGTGGCTAGCTTCTCCTGGGTGCCGTGTCTTGGACAAGGTTCATTGAACAACTGCTCAAGAGTGGGGCCTGACCCGCCCGATCGAGGGGGTTGTCTGCCCTTGCACCGCTGATTACCACCCTGTGCATTAGTATTAGCAACAAACTCATTAGCTTTACGCTTATTACCTCCTTGATTTGCCGGGTTATGCTGGTGACCCTTGCCATTGTTGTTCTTCTTTCCCTTTGTTGCTTTTTCTTCATCAAATGTCGGGTCTTTGGTGGTATCAGAATCGGCATACTTGACAAGAGCCGCCATCAACATTCCCATGTCATTACAGTCACATTTAAGCCGCCCCAACTTCTGTTTCAGAGGTTCAAAACGGCAATTTTTCTCCAACATCAAAACTGCCGAGCCGGCATCCATCTTATCAGATGAATGTATTATCTCCTTGACCCGGTGCACCCAATGGGTTGTAGATTCTCCATCCTCTTGCTTGCAATTGGTCAGATCCACAATCGACATTGGCTGCTTACACGTGTCTTTAAAGTTCTGGATGAACCGTGCCTTCAACTCTGCCCATGAGCCGATGGAATTGGGTGGTAATCCTTTCAACCAGGTCCGAGCCATTCCATCCAACATCATGGTAAAATATTTGGCCATTGCAGCATCACTAACCTCCAACAGCTCCATAGCCATCTCATAGCTCTCAATCCAAGCCCCCGGCTGTAAGTCAGCCGTGTAGTTAGGCACCTTACGAGGTCCCTTGAAATCCTTGGGCAACCGCTCATTGCGTATGGCTGGGACCATGCAAGGTACGCCTCCGGTTCTTGTAGCCACTCCTGCCTCAACCGAGGTTCCTGGATAAGTCGGAAATGTTTGGTGAGCCGCCTGCTCCGCTGCTATCTGAGCCGCCCGTTTCGCCTCTTGACGAATCCTCTCCTGATCCGCCAAGTTAAGAGCTCCAGCCCGCCCCGGCTCATACCTATATGGCCGGTTGTGACGTTGAGCATTACTTGACATCTCTGCAGATTCCATGTGCCTACTGTAACTCGGGCTCCGGCTTGGGCGAGGAATTGAATGAATCCTGTCTCGACTGTAGGAGTATGCGTCCTGCTGGGCCAAAGCCGTCTGAAGTAATTCTCTTACCCTCTGGGTTTCAATTACTGCTGGCGAGTCGCCTTCCATCGGGAGAGCTGCCAATCGAGCCGACGCCGCAATGAGGTTCTCCATGGGGTTGAAGAAGTGACCCGGGGGTGTTGACATATAACGAGGAGGAGCTGTATTCATGCGCGGCGGCAACATGGTGCATGGCTGAACTGGTGCACCGGGCGTTGTGACCCGGTTTGCCTCTGGCGGGTTGCTCCCTCCAGCTCCGGGTGTATGGAACAGATTCCTCGGATCCAGTGTTAGAGGCAGACGCGACTGAGTTTTCTGATGCCTCCTCCTCATGACTTCGTTTGACGCATTAAGATCCACCGAGAGCCGGAAGGTTTCTGCTTGAAGTTGTTGAGCATGAGCATCCAAAGCTGCTCGTTCTGCTGCCATCCGAGTTTCTTCCGCGGCCAGATTTTCCTTAGCTTGCACCATCTCCTCCCGCACGCGTGCCACTTCCGCGTCATGCTGGGCTTTATCCGCCGGCTCTACCACAACGGTTAACAAAGTCGTCAGTTTATCCATGAGGTCCATGAGAACCTGAGCCGGGGCGCGCGCAGGGTCTCCTGACCCGGCAGCTGCCGACCCGGTGGCTGCTCCTGTCGCTGCGGTGGAGTTCTACCTGGGCTGCGTCCCTGCCATGAAGACTCCGGCCCAATTCGGCGGGTCAAGGGGGTCCGGAATACTGCTGCCATCGGAACAGCCCCCGAGCAAGCCATCTTGCAGTTGGTACAACGAGTCCGTCTCACCTGTTGATGATGCAGTATCAGAGCAGATGGCCGTCTCCCCGCCTTCCATTGATCCTTCGGAGTATTCACCGTTGTGGATGCAGCCTACGAAGGCATGCTTCACGACAGATTGAACACGGGTGGACCCGGCGCGCTGAGCCGTTTCGATGAGGTCGGTGTGGACATCCGACTCAGGTCCTGACTCGCCAATCCGGCCGATGAAGACGTGAATTCCGCCGAAGGGGACCCAGTACCCGTACTCGATTGAGCCGGCCTCGGGGCCCCAGCCTTCGTCATCGATGTAGATCTTGCCACGATGACTCTTGGTCATCCGGCCCACAGCGTATCCCTTGAGCCCCTCGAAGTTGCCCTTCAAGAACTCAAATCCACCGTGCGCTGGCCCCACGGTGGGGGCCAACTGTCGTGGAATTGACATGGCAGATGTCCTAGAGCAAGGACTTAGTCGTAGGGCCATCGCGCTAGGAAGCTTGAAGGGGTTAATCGGGACAAAGGACACGAGAGAGTTTTATACTAGTTCGGCCCCTTACGATGAAGGTAAAAGCCTACGTCTAGTTGGGATTGGTATTGCTGAGATTTCGACTTCCAAGAGGCTCAACTCGCCGGCTTGGTTATCGACTTGGTTGTTTCTTGCCCTAAGCCGCCACCGGGTCGTCCCCTTATATACATGGGTTGACGCCTGGTGGCCTACAGAGTCCCGGCCGGCTCATAATCGTGTCCGGCTCGGTGGCTTCCTTTACATGCCTTTCTTTACAAGTCTTTCCTTACATACGGCGGTTTACAATATCAGGCCTTAAGCCACCTCCAGGCCCTTGGCCTTCTATAAGGTTTAATAAACTATCGTCTTGAATGTTTACTGGGCTTCTTGCGTAACCCGCCATTGAAGCTGACCCGGCCCCTCCTGGGCGGGTCTCAACTGATAGTAATATCCCCAACACAAGGGGATAATTATTTTTGTTGAAAAGTTTCTGTAATCAAGATTCACAAAGTTTCCGTGAGCATGAAGAAAGTTCAAGGAGCTCCCCCACTTCAACAATGCTTGTCTCTCTCACTTTCACTTTCCTTTTTGAAAAAGTTTTGGGTTCCCCTCTTTTTTTTTGTTTTTAAACTATATAAAAGCACTCAATAGAAATAAATGACTCTCTAAAACTTCCGGGTTGTATCCCTGGCAGCGCTTTATTTAAAGCCATTAAGCTAGGCATAATGTGCTCAAGTAATGAATCCACCCCGATCCCAAGGTATATCAAAGCCAATTTTAATTAACAATGATTTGTGATTTAGTAGTGAGCACAAAGTAACATATATCATGCAACAACAAAGTCTAACTCTCTTCCTATGCATCGGCATGTCATAAAAGAACAATTCATGCACACATAGTAAAGGCCAATGCATAGTATAAACAATTTCTTGCAATTTTATCATATTGGAAACATAGAGAGGCGGAGATGTAGTTCCTCTCTCATAATAATTGCAAGTAGGATCAGCAAGCACATGCATATTATATCTATCAAAATCATCATGTGTAGTAGTGAAACGCAACCCATCAATATAATCCTTAATAAGGGCAAACTTCTCCGATATAGTGTAGTCGGGAGAATTCAAAAAGATAATAGGACTATCATGCGTGGGTGCAATAGCAACAATTTCATGTTTAACATAAGGAACTATAGCAAGTTCATCTACATAAGCATAATTCATATTGGCATCTTGGCCACAAGCATAGCAAGCATCATCAAAAAGGGATATTTCAAAAGAATCAACGGGATCATAGCAATCATCATAGCAATCATCCTTCGGTAAGAACGAAGGGAAATTAAACAATGTATGAGTTGAAGAGTTACTCTCATTAGAAGGTGGGCACGGGTAGCTAATCCACTCTTCCTCCTTTTGTTCTTCGCTCTCCTCATCATCTTTTTCATCCAATGAGCTCACAGTTTCATCAATTTCTTCTTCCATAGACTCCTGCAAAATATTAGTCTCTTCTCGGACAGCGGAGACTTTCTCAATAAATTCATCAATATGATAATTGTATTTATAATTCTCATAGCAATATTTAAGGATAGCTAATTTTTTAGGTCTATAAACTGAATCATCAAAATCTTCAAACTCTTTAAACAAAGATTCAATTTCATAAGCACCCATAAAAGCAACGAATTCTTCTATTTGTTCCACATAATAATAATCATATATACCATTAGCATAAGAAGCCAAGGTTTCATCATCATTAAGTTCACATGAAAAGGGAAGGTGTGGAGCCTTCATCCTAGAGCAACAAGTATAATCATATCTCAAGCATAGTTGCCGAGCATACAAATGCAATATACAAATTTGATCCCATAATAGTTTCCCTTTTTGAGTCAAGCGTTAATCCCTAAAGTATTCACGTTGATCCAACGTTACTCCCATTATAAAGTTGAATGGGGTTTTCTCAGGATTATCAAAGTAGTATATAATATCTTTCACATAATGAGCATCGAGGGTTTTAGGAGGTTCCCCATCTCCATGAGTAGCAAGTAAACCTTTTTTTTGGTATTTCATGTTCCATATCCATAACTAAAGATAGAGAACAACTTAGAACAACAAATAAAAATTACTTGGTGATAAAGCAAACAAGCACACATGAGAATATTCACCCCACTCTATAACTCCCCGGCAACGGCGCCAGAAAAAGGTCTTGATAACCCATAGGTATAGGGGATCAATTGTAGCCTCTTTCGATAAGTAAGAGTGTCGAACCCAACGAGGAGCTAAAGGTAGAACAAATATTCCCTCAAGTTCTATCGACCACCAATACAACTCTACGCATGCTCAATGTTCGCTTTACCTAGAACAAGTATGAAACTAGAAGTACTTTGTAGGTGTAACGGGATAGGTTTGCAAGAATATAAAGAGCACGTAAATAAAAACTAGGGGCTGTTTTAGGTAAAGAAGCAATAAAGTTAGTATAGAGAGTGTGGAAAAGTGGTGGTAGGAGTTGCAAAATTGTCCCTAAGCAATTGACCACTTTACTAGACCGATAACAAGTTTTATGTGGGAGAGGCCACTGCTAGCATGTCATCTTGATATGTCTCCAACGTATCTATAATTTTTGATTGTCCCATGCTATTATATATTCTGTTTTGGATGTTTAATGGGCTTATTTATACACTTTTATATTATCTTTGGGAATAACCAATTAACCGGAGGTCCAGCCCAAATTATTGTTTTTTTGCCTATTTCAGTGTTTCACAGAAAAAGAATATCAAACGGAGTCCAAACAGAATGAAACCTTCGGGAGCATGATTTTTTGGAACAAATGTGATCCAGAGGACTTGGAGTGGACGTCAAGCAACCAACGAGGAAGCCACGAGGCAGGGGCGCGCCTACCCCCTGGGCTCGCCCTCCACCCTCGTGGGCCCCTCGTGGCTCCACCGACCTTCTTCTTTCTCCTATATATACCTACGTACCCTGAAAACATCGGAGAGCACCACGAAAACCTAATTCCACCGCCACAACCTTCTGTACCCGTGAGATCCCATCTTGGGGCCTTTTCCGGCACTCCGTCGGAGGGGGCATTGATCACGGAGGGCTTCTACATCAACACCATAGCCTCTCCGATGATGTGTGAGTAGTTTACCTCAGACCTTCGGGTCCATAGTTATTAGCTAGATGGCTTCTTCTCTCTCTTTGGAGCTCAATACAAAGTTCTCCTCGATTCTCTTGGAGATCTGTTCGATGTAATCTTCTTTTGCAGTGTGTTTGTCGAGATCCGATGAATTGTGGGTTTATGATCAAGATTATCTATGAACAATATTTGAATCTTATCTGAATTCTTTTATGTATGATTGTTTATCTTTGCAAGTCTCTTCGAATTATCAGTTTGGTTTGGCCTACTAGATTGATCTTTCTTGCAATGGGAGAAGTTCTTAGCTTTGGGTTCAATCTTGCGGTGCTCGATCCCAGTGACAGTAGGGGAAACGACACCTATTGTATTGTTGCCATCGAGGATAAAAAGATGGGGTTTATATCATATTGCATGAGTTCATCCCTCTACATCATGTCATCTTGCTTAAAGCGTTACTCCATTCTTATGAACTTAATTCTCTAGATGCATGCTGGATAGCGGTCGATGTGTGGAGTAATAGTAGTAGATGCAGGCAGGAGTCGGTCTACTTGTCACGGACCTGATGCCTATATACATGATCATACCTAGATATTCTCATAACTATGCTCAATTCTATCAATTGCTTGACAGTAATTTGTTCACCCACCGTAATACTTATGCTATCTTGAGAGAAGCCACCAGTGAAACCTATGGCCCCCGGGTCTATTTTCCATCATACAAGTTTCCAATCTATTTTATTTTGAAATCTTTACTTTCAATTTATATCATAAAAATACCAAAAATATTTATCTTATTATTATCATCTCTATCAGATCTCACTTTTGCAAGTGGTCGTGAAGGGATTAACAACCCCTTTATCGCATTGGTCGCGAGGTTCTTATTTGTTTATGTAGGTACGAGGTGACTCGCGCGTGGTCTCCTACTGGATTGATACCTTGGTTCTCAAAAACTAAGGGAAATACTTACGCTGCTTTGCTGCATCACCCTTTCCTCTTCAAGGTAAAACTAACGCATGCTCAAGAAGTAGCACATCCCTGAATTGGAATTCTATGCACTTATGGTTGGAACTATTAGCAAGCATCCGCAACTACTAATGTTAATTAAGGTAAAACCCAACCATGGCATTAAGATATATTGGCCCCCCTTCAATCCCGTATGCATCAATTTCTATGCTAGGTTGAAGCTTCTGTCACTCTTGCCCTCCTATACATAGTCCTATCAACATACAACTAACCCTATGGTGTGATCCACGCGCGCGCTCATATGATGGCACCAAAGGACAGCAACATAACCACAAGCAATTTAAACCAATCATAGCAATTCACCAATTACCGATAGGACAACAAAAATCTACTCAGACATCATAGGATGGCAACACATCATTGGATAATAATACGAAGCATAAAGCACCATGTTCAAGTAGAGGGTACAGCGGGTTGCGGGGGAGTGGACCGCTGTAGATAGATGGGGGAAGGTGATGGAGATGTTGGTGAAGATGACAGAGGTGTTGGTGTAGATTGCGGTGATGATGATGGCCCCAACGGCGTTCCGGCGCCACCGGGAGAGAGGGGGAGAGGGCCCCCCTTCTTATTCTTCTTCCTTGACCTTCTCCATAGATGGGAGAAGGGTTTCCCCTCTGGTCCTTGGCTTCCATGGCATGGGAGGGGCGAGAGCCCCTCCGAGATTGGATCTGTCTCTCTGTCTCTCTCTATTTCTGCGTTTTAGATTCTGCCCTTTCACCGTTTCTTATATTCCCGGAGATCCGTAACTCCGATTGGGGATGACACGATTTTTATCCGGATATTAGCTTTCTTGCGGCGAAAGAAGGGCACCAACTGCCTTACGAGGTGTCCACGAGGGTCAGGGGCGCGCCTGTCCCCTGGGCGCCCCCTGCCTCGTGGGCCCTTCGATCATCGTCTCGCGTTGATTTCACTTCCCAAAATTCACATATGTTCCAAAAAAATCTCCGTCAGTTTTTATCCCGTTTGGACTCCGTTTGATATGGATTTTCAGCGAAACAAAAAAATGTAACAAACAGGAATTGACACTAGGCACTGGATCAATATGTTAGTCCCAAAAATAGTATAAAAAGTTACCAAAAGTATATAAAAGTTGTAGAATATTGGCATGGAACAATCAAAAATTATAGATACGACGGAGACGTATCAAAGTACAAATAATTACAAAGTTTCTTTGTGAATATTTTTGTTGTATTTAGAGAGTGTCCAATTTGTACACGAAGTGCATCCAGTTTTTGCCGTAATCCTCTCTACTTTTTTGCACATGTCATGTGGGTGAAATGATGATACCATGCCAAGTTTCAACCTTTTCAGAGTTCACTTTTAGTGCTTTACAATTTCAGGGTCATTCAGCTCAAAACAAATCAGTAAACACATGAAAAATAGCAAATGAAGGCACAAAGGATTGAGAGTTGATGACCTGGCTTTGACTGGTGCATAATGAACACACAAAAAGTCTGGAGATGTAATAAGTTAAAAAAATGAAGTGCCTTTGTAACAGATGAGTTTTCGTCCGAAACCCTGATACTTCGAAAGAGAGTGTCCAGTTTGTACACGAAGTGCATCCAGTTTTTGCCATAACCCTCTATACTTTTTTTGCACATGCTATGTGGGTGAAATGATAATACCATGCCAAGTTTAAACCTTTTCAGAGTTCATTTGTAGTGCTTTTCAATTTCAGGGTCATTTAGCTGAAAACAAATCAGTAAATGCATGAAAAATAGAAAATGAAGGCAGAAAGGGTTGAAAGTTGATGACGTGGCTTTGAATGGTGCATGCTGAACGCAAATTTTTTTGGAGTTTTAATAAGTTTTAAAAAATGAAGTGCCTTTGTAACAATGAGTTTTCATCCGAAACCCTGATACTATGAAAAAGATTGTCCAGTTTGTACATGAAGTGCACCTAGTTTTTGCCGTAACCCTCTCTACTTTTTTGCACATGCTATGTGGGTGAAATGATGATACCATGCCAAGTTTCAACCTTTTCAGAGTTCATTTGTAGTGCTTTTCAATTTCAAGGTCATTTAGCTCAAAACAAATCAGTAAATGCATGAAAATAGAAAATGAAGGCAGAAAGGGCTGAAAGTTGATGACGTGGCTTTGAATGGTGCATACTGAATGCAAAAAAAGTCTGGAGTTTTAAAAACATGTAAAAATATACATAAAAAAATACATTGATCATCGACAATCTTTTTGTGTAGAATCTGAATTGTCAATAGGAATCTTCCCCGGTTTAAGAACCGGCGAAGATTCCTATTGTGGCCACAGATCCTACACATAGAGTTCAATAAGGCCAAGTGGTTGTGATAGTTTGAGAAGTAACATATTTAAGGTGGTAAAAACCCTCTTAGGGTAGCGAGGTGGGACTAAAAAACTGCTACATGGCGAAAGTTTAGTACCGGTTTGTGGCATGAACCAGTACTAAAGGGGCTGGTGGGGCCACAGCCTGCTGTTGGGGAACACAATAATTTCAAAAAAAAATCTACGGACACGCAAGATCCATCTAGGTGATGCATAGCAACGAGAGGGGAGAGTGTTGTCCATGTACTCTCGTAGACCGTAAGCGGAAGCATTATGACAACGCGATTGATGTAGTCGCACGCCTTCACGATCCGACCGATCCTAGCACCGAAGGTACGGAACCTCCGCGATCTACACACGTTCAGCTCGATGACGTCCCATGAACTCTAGATCCAGCTGAGTGTCGAGGGAGAGCTTCGTCAGCACGACGGCGTGATGATGGTGATGATGAAGTTACCAACGCAGGGCTCCGCTTAAGCTCTACAACAATATGACCGAGGTGGAAATCTATGGAGGGGGGCACTGCACACGGCTAAGAGATCACATTGTGTGTCTATGGAGTTCCCCCTCCCCCATATATAAACGAGTGGAGGAGGGGAGGGCCGGCCCTCTCTATGGCACGCCCTAGGGGGAGTCCTACTCCCACCGGGAGTAGGATTCCCCCCTTCCCTAGTTGGAGTAGGAGAGCAAGGAAGCAAGAAAGAGGGAGAAGGAAAGGGGGCGCCGCCCCCTTCCCTAGTCCAATTCAAACCCAAGGGGGAGGGGGCACGGCCTGCCCTGGCTTCCCCTCTCTCTTTCCACTAAGGCCCATATACTCCCCGGGGGGTTCCGGTAACCCCCCGGTACTCCGGTAAATGCCCGAACTCACCCGGAACCATTCTGATGTCCAAACATAGGCTCCCAATATATCGATCTTTATGTCTCGACCATTCCGAGACTCCTCGTCATGTCTGTGGTCATATCCAGAACTCCGAACTACTTTCGGTGCATCAAAACACATAAACTCATAATACCGATCGTCACCGAACGTTAAGCGTGCGGACCCTACGGGTTTGGGAACTATGTAGACATGACCGAGACTCATCTCCGGTCAATAACCAATAGGGGAACCTGGATGCTCATATTGGTTCCTACATATTCTACGAAGATCTTTATCGGTCAAACCGCATAACAACATACATTGTTCCCTTTGTCATCGGTATGTTACTTGCCCGAGATTCGATTGTCGGTATCTCAATACCTAGTTCAACCTCGTCATCGGAAAGTGTCTTTACTCATTCCGTAATGCAACATCCTATAACTAACTCATTAGTCACATTTCTTGCAAGGCTTATAGTGACGTGCATTACCGAGAGGGCCTAGAGATACCTGTCCGATACATGGAGTGACAAATCCTAATCTCGATATATGCCAACTCAACAAACACCATCGGAGACACCTGTAGAGCATCCTTATAGTCACCCAGTTACGTTGTGATGTTTGATTGCACACAAAGTGTTCCTCCGGTATTCGGGAGTTGCATAATCTCATAGTCATAGGAACATGTATAAGTTATGGAGAAAGCAATAGCAGTAAACTAAACGATCATCGTGATAAGCTAACGGATGGGTCAAGTCAATCACATCATTCTCTAATGACGTGATCCCGTTCATAAAATGACAACTCTTTGTCCATGGCTAGGAAACTTAACCATCTTTGATTAACGAGCTAGTCAAGTAGAGGCATACTAGTGACACTCTGTTTGTCTATGTATTCACACATGCACTAAGTTTCCGGTTAATACAATTCTAGCATGAATAATAAACATTTATCATGATATAAGGAAATATAAATAACAACTTTATTATTGCCTCTAGGGCATATTTCCTTCAGCCTCCCACTTGCACTAGAGTCAATAATCTAGATTACATTGTAATGATTCTAACACCCATGGAGTCTTGGTGCTGATCATGTTTTGCTCGTGAGAGAGGCATAGTCAACGGGTCTGCAACATTCAGATCCATATGTATCTTGCAAATCTCTATGTCTCCCTCCTTGACTTGATCGTGGATGGAATTGAAGCGTCTCTTGATGTGCTTGGTTCTCTTGTGAAATCTGGATTCCTTTGCCAAGGCAATTGCACCAGTATTGTCACAAAAGATTTTCATTGGACCCGATGCACTAGGTATGACACCTAGATCAGATATGAAATTCTTCATCCAGACTCCTTCATTTGCTGCTTCCGAAGCAGCTATGTACTCCACTTCACACGTAGATCCCGTCACGATGCTCTGCTTGGAACTGCACCAACTGACAGCTCCACCATTCAATAAAAATACGTATCCGGTTTGTGACTTAGATTCATCCGGATCAGTGTCAAAGTTTGCATCGACGTAACCGTTTACGACGAGATCTTTGTCACCTCCATAAATGAGAAACATATCCTTAGTCCTTTTCGGGTATTTCAGGATGTTCTTGATCGCTGTCCAGTGATCCACTCCTGGATTACTTTGGTACCTCCCTGCTAAACTAATAGCAAGGCACACATCAGGTCTGGTACACAGCATTGCATACATGATAGAACCTATTGCTGAAGCATAGGGAATGACTTTCATTTTCTCTCTATCTTCTGTAGTGGTCGGGCATTGAGTCTGACTCAACTTCACACCTTGTAACACAGGCAAGAACCCTTTCTTTGCTTGATCCATTTTGAACTTCTTCAAAACTTTATCAAGGTATGTGCTTTGTGAAAGTCCAATTAATCATCTTGATCTGTCTCTATAGATCTTGATGCCCAATATATAAGCAGCTTCACCGAGGTCTTTCATTGAAAAATTCTTATTCAAGTATCCTTTTATGCTATTCAGAAATTCAGTATCATTTCCGATCAATAATATGCCATCTACATATAATATCAGAAATGCTACACAGCTCCCACTCACTTTCTTGTAAATACAGGCTTCTCCAAAAGTCTGTATAAAACCATATGCTTTGATCACACTATCAAAGCATATATTCCAACTCCGAGAGGCTTGCACCAGTCCATAAATGGATCGCTAGAGCTTGCACACTTTGTTAGTACATTTTGGATCGACAAAACCTTCTGGTTGCATCATATACAACACTTCTTTAAGATATCCATTAAGGAATGCAGTTTTGACATCCATTTGCCAATTTTATAATCATAAAATGTGGCAATTGCTAACATGATTCGGACGGACTTAAGCATCGCTACGGGTGAGAAGGTCTCATCATAGTCAACTCCTTGAACTTTTCGAAAACCTTTTGCAACAAGTCGAGGTTTGTAGACAGTAACATTACTGTCAGCGTCAGTCTTCTTCTTGAAGATCCATTTATTCTCTATGGCCTGCCGACCATCGGGCAAGTCAACCAAAGTCCACACTTTGTTCTCATACATGGATCCCATCTCAGATTTCATGGCCTCAAGCCATTTTGCGGAATTTGGGCTCATCATCACTTCCTCATAGTTCGTAGGTTCGTCATGGTCAAGTAACATGGCCTCCAGAACCGGATTACCATACCAGTCTGGTGCGGATCTTACTCTGGTTGACCTACGAGGTTCAGTGGTAACTTGATCAGAAGTTTCATGATCATCATGATTGGCTTCCTCACTTACTGGTGTAGGAATCACTGGAACTGATTTCTGTGATGAACTACTTTCCAATAAGGGAGTAGGTACAATTACCTCATCAAGTTTTACTTTCCTCCCACTCACTTCTTTTGAGAGAAACTCCGTCTCTAGAAAGGATCAATTCTTAGCAACGAATATCTTGCCTTCGGATCTGTGATAGAAGGTGTACCCAACAGTCTCCTTTGGGTATCCTATGAAGACACGTTTCTTTGATTTGGGTTCGAGCGTATTAGGTTGAAGCTTTTGCACATAAGCATCGCAGCCCCAAACTTTAAGAAACGACAACTTGGGTTCCTTGCCAAACAACAGTTCATAAGGTGTCGTCTCAACGGATTTCGATGGTGCCCTATTTAACGTGAATGCAGCTGTCTCTAAAGCATAACCCCAAAACGATAGCGGTAAATCAGTGAGAGACATCATAGATCGTGCCATATCTAATAAAGTGCGGTTACGACATTCAGACACACCATTACGCTGTGGTGTTCCAGGTGGCGTGAGTTGCTAAACTATTCCGCATTGTTTCAAATGAAGACCAAACTCGTAACTCAAATATTCTCCTCCACGATCAGATCATAGAAACTTAATTTTCTTGTTACGATGATTTTCCACTTCACTCTGAAATTCTTTTAAATTTTCAAATGTTTCAGACTTATGTTTCATCAAGTAGATATACCCATATCTGCTCAAATCATCTGTGAAGGTAAGAAAATAACGATACCCGCCGTGAGCATCAACACTCATCGGACCGCATACATCAGTATGTATTATATCCAACAAGTCTGTTGCTCGCTCCATTGTTCCAGAGAACGGAGTCTTAGTCATCTTGCCCATGAGGCATGGTTCGCAAGCATCAAGTGATTCCAAAAGTCCATCAACATGGAGTTTCTTCATGCGCTTTACACCAATATGACCTAAACGGCAGTACCACAAATAAGTTGCACTATCATTATTAAACTTATATCTTTTGGCTTCAATACTATGAACATGTGTATCACTACTATTAAGATTTAGTAAAAACAGACCACTCATCAAGGGTGCATGACCATAATAGATATTACTCATATAAATTGAACAACCATTATTCTCCGATTTAAATGAATAACCGTCTCGCATCAAACAAGATCTAGATATAATGTTCATGCTCAACGCTGGCACCAAAAAAATAATTGTTTAGGTCTAAAACTAATCCCGAAGGTAGATGTAGAGGTAGCGTGCCGACGGTGATCACATCGACTTTGGAACCATTTCCCACGCGCATCGTCACCTTGTCCTTAGCCAATCTTCGCTTAATCCGTAGCCCCTGTTTCGAGTTGCAAATATTAGCAACAGAACTAGTATCAAATACCCAGGCGCTACTGCGAGCATTAGTAAGGTACACGTCAATAACATGTATATCAAATATACCTTTCACTTTGCCATCCTTCTTCTCCGCCAAATACTTGGGGAAGTTTCGCTTCTAGTGACCAGTCCCTTTTGCAGTAGAAGCACTCAGTCTCATGCTTAGGTCCAGACTTGGGCTTCTTCACTTGATCAGCAACTTGTTTGTCATTCTCCTTGAAGTTCCCCTTCTTCCCTTTACCCTTTTACTTGAAACTAGTTGTCTTGTTGACCATCAACACTTGATGCTCCTTCTTGATTTCTACCTCCACAGCCTTTAGCATTGCAAAGAGCTCGGGAATTGTCTTATCCATCCCTTGCATATTATAGTTCATCACGAAGCTCTTGTAGCTTGGTGGCAGTGATTGAAGAACTCTGTCAATGACACTATCATCAGGAAGATTAACTCCTAGCTGAGTCAAGTGGTTGTGGTACCCAGACATTCCAAGTATATGTTCACTGACAGAACTATTCTCGTCCATTTTGCAGCTGTAGAACTTATTGGAGACTTCATATCTCTCAATCCGGGCATTTGCTTAAAATATTAACTTCAACTCCTGGAACATCTCATATGCTCCATGACGTTCAGAACATCGTTGAAGTCCCGGTTCTAAGCCACAAAGCATGGCACACTTAACTATCGAGTAGTCATCAGCTTTGCTCTGCCAGACGTTCATAACATCTGGTGTTGCTCCTGCAGCAGGTTTGTCACCTAGCGGTGCTTCCAGGAAGTAATTCTTCTGTGCAGCAATGAGGATAATCCTCAAGTTATGGACCCAGTCCATGTAATTGCTACCATCATCTTTCAACTTAGCTTTCTCTAGGAACGCATTAAAATTCAACGGAACAACAACATGAGCCATCTATCTACAACAACATAGACATGCAAAATACTATCAGGTACTAAGTTCATGATAAATTAAAGTTCAATTAATCATATTACTTAAGAACTCCCACTTAGATAGACATCCATCTAATCATTTAAGTGATCACGTGATCCATATCAACTAAACCATGTCCGATCATCACGTGAGATGGAGTAGTTTTCAATGGTGAACATCACTATGCTGATCATATCTACTATATGATTCATGCTCGACCTTCCGGTCTCAGTGTTCCGAGGCCATATCTGCATATGCTAGGCTCGTCAAGTTTAACCCGAGTATTCCGCGTGTGCAAAACTGGCTTGCACCCATTGTATGTGAACGTAGAGCTTATCACACCCGATCATCACGTGGTGTCTCGGCACGACGAACTGTAGCAACGGTGCATACTCAGGGAGAACACTTGTACCTTGAAATTTAGTGAGAGATCATCTTATAATGCTACCGCCGAACTAAGAAAAATAAGATGCATAAAGGATAAACATCACATGCAATCAATATAAGTGATATGATATGGCCATCATCATCTTGTGCCTTTGATCTCCATATCCAAAGCACCGTCATGATCACCATCGTCATCGGCTTGACATCTTGATCTCCATCGAAGCATCATTGTTGTCTCGCCAACTATTACTTCTACGACTATCGCTATCGCTTAGTGATAAAGTAAAGCAATTACATGGCGATTGCATTTCATACAATAAAGTGACAACCATATGGCTCCTGCCAGTTGCCGATAACTGTGTTACAAAACATGATCATCTCATATAATAAAATTTAGCATCATGTCTTGACCATAACACATCACAACATACCCTGCAAAAACAAGTTAGACGTCCTCTACTTTGTTGTTGCAAGTTTTACGTGGTTGCTATGGGCTGAGCAAGAATCGTCCTTACCTACGCATCAAAAACCACAATGCGGTATAGTGATTGCTTTTTGATCTTCAGAAAGAACCCTGTTCATTGAATCTGATTCAACTAAAGTTGGAGAAACTGATGATACGTCTCCGTCGTATCTATAAATTTTTATTGTTCCATGCCAATATTCTACAACTTTCATATACTTTTGGCAACTTTTTATACTATTTTTGGGACTAACATATTGATCTAGTGCCCAGTGCCAGTTACTGTTTGTTGCATGTTTTTTGTTTCGCAGAAAATCCATATCAAACGGAGTCCAAACGGGATAAAAACGGACGAAGAATATTTTTGGAATATTTGTGAAATATGGGAAGAAGAATCAACGCGAGACGGTGCCCGAGGGGGCCACGAGGCAGGGGGGCGCCCCTGACCCTCGTGGGCACCCCGTAAGGAGGTTACTGCTCTTCTTTGGCCGCAAGAAAACTAATTTTCGGAGAAAAATCTGGGCGAAGGTTTCAATCCAATTGGAGTTACGGATCTCTGGATATATAAGAAACGGTGAAAGAGCAGAATCCTAGAGCGCATAACCAGAGAGAGACAGAGAGACAGATCCAATCTCGGAGGGGATCTTGCCCCTCCCATGCCATGGAGCCCATGGACCAGAGGGGGAAACCCTTCTCCCATCTAGGGAGGAGGTTGTCGGTGTCAAAACTGGCGGATCTCGGGTAGGGGGTCCCGAACTGTGCGTCTAGGCCGGATGGTAACAGGAGGCAAGGGACACAAAGTTTTACCCAGGTTCGGGCCCTCTTGATGGAGGTAAAACCCTACGTCCTGCTTGATTAATATTGATGATATGGGTAGTACAAGAGTAGATCTACCACGAGATCGGAGAGGCTAAACCCTAGAAGCTAGCCTATGGTATGATTGTTGTTCTGTATGTTGTCCTACGGACTAAAACCCTCCGGTTTATATAGACATCAGAGAGAGTTAGGGTTACACAAAGTCGGTTACAATGGTAGGAGATCTACATATCCGTATCGCCAAGCTTGCCTTCCATGCCAAGGGAAGTCCCTTCCGGACATGGGACAAAGTCTTCAATCTTGTATCTTCATAGTCCAGGAGTCCGGCTGAAGGTATAGTCCAGCCATCCGGACACCCCCTAATCCAGGACTCCCTCAGTAGCCCCCGAACCAGGCTTCAATGACGATGAGTCCGGCGCGCAGATTGTCTTCGGCATTGCAAGGCGGGTTCTCCTCCAAATTCCGTGTACCTGTTGAATAAAGTCCGGCTTCTTGTAAATGTTGCACTCCTTGGCTTCTATGCCCGATAATGGCCGTCTCCCACGTGTCAAACGAATATGAAAAGTCTGAGTGTTTTTACATCCACACCCCTAGCCGCGTAAATGAGCCGCCCATTTAAGGGGACGAGGATTTAGATCCAAACCACACCTTCTTCCCCTCGCGAGTGTTCATCAGAGCGCATCCGACAAAGGTCCATACCACCATGGCCAGCCGTCGCAACTCCTCCTTTCGCCCTTCCAGCCCTCAGCCTGGATATTGGGAGAGATGCTCCATCCCGCATAGCGAGCTAGTGATGCTCCAGACCAAGGGATTTCTCCCCCCGGCCTATATGGTCCCGGTTCGAGCCGGTCTTGCCATCTATAACGGCGGAGAGCAAGCGGAGAGTGCCCCTAATCCCTCCAAAGGAGAGCGGGTATGCCTTGTCCCTTATTTAATAAGAGGGCTCAGATTTCCAATCCATCCGTTTCTCCGGGGGCTCCTGGAGTTCTATGGCCTCCAGCTACACAATCTTACGCCTGCCTCCGTATTGCATATCGCGGGCTTCGTAGCCCTCTGTGAGCTGTTCTTGGGTGTTGAGGCTCATTTCGGGCTATGGAAAGAGCTATTCTGCCTTGTGCCCCGTTCTCAGAAGGGGTCAATATATCAAGTGGGTGGAGCCGAAGTGTGGAGCATCGCCGGGACCGGATATCTATCCGGAACCCCGAAGAAGGCGTCCGAGGACTGGCCTTCGGAATGGTTTTACATAGAGGATGTCCCGCTGCCGGATCCTGTCCGGATCGGCCTCCATGAGTTCGACAGTGCTCCACTAAAGAAGCGCCTAAGTTGGCGTCCACGGAGCCCTTAGAGGGAAAGTGACAAGGACGTTCGTTACCTGATGGGCCGGATAAGATTGTTAGCTCATTCCGGACTGACCATGATCGGGGTCATGGCCGCATGCATCATGCGAGGGGTGCAGCCGCTACAGTATAGAGGCCACCCCATGTGGGACTTCAACGGGGAGGACGATGCCACCCGCTACGGCCGTAAGGGGCCGGATTCGGCTGCGGCTCTTAACAAAGACCCTATCCGCTTTGTACAAGGGAGAAGAGGAGGAATTTCTCCGCGTCGACCCACAAGGTGGATTTTCTATGTACAATCCCCCAAGCTGGGTAAGTGGCCACATTTACTTGCCCATCCGTTTTATATTCCCATTGTTAAATATTCAGTCTAACGACTTCAACGCAGGAACCGCTCCAGGCTGTTAAAGAAATAAACAGCCCTCCTCCACAACCCGAGGACCCAGGACGGTCCCTCGACCCGGCCTCTCAAGAGGATCTGGACTTATCTGTGGAGCTGATTGATGGAGTGTTCCATCAATTGAGCAAGGACAACGCCTTGGTGGCCATTACGGCCGATTACCCAGGGCTAATCCCGACCTCCCAGGTAACTAAGATCAAAGTCCCAGTACCCCGAATAGGGGTCCGCCCTCTCGTGTTTTCAGTTTCCTGATTACAACAGAGCTTTGCAGGGGAGGTTTTCGAGACGGGAGGCCGAACCTGCGGTGACAAGCCAACGAGGGGCCGCAGGGCCCCGTGGGCAGAAAAGAGGTGCAGTCCGGACCGAGGCGTCAGTGCAAAGGTATGGCGCCCCCCTTATCCCAGGTGTTATACCTTCAAGGCATATTAACACTCGTGATATCTTCAGGATAAAGAGACCTCGCCGGACTATATCCGGAGAGGCTGCCAATCATGCCTCCTCCAGCCAGGCTCCAAAGCCTGGTCCGGAGGCGGAGGCGAACACAAGGCGTGCACCGGACGCTCCTTCGACGGAGGATGTGGAAAGGTTGTCTGCCACCAACTCTGAGGTGGAGAGTGCCATGAACCACAGGCATCGCCGGACAATTCTTCGCAATGCTTGTTTCTCCTGAGAGGCATTAGATGCCTTCAATTCAAGAGATGCGTACCTCCGTGCCGCTCAAAATGGTCTAGCTAGAGCCACGGAGCAATATGTAAAAGACATACGGGTAAGAAAATTTTGGTAATTATATATATACCAGTAGCCCCCGAGACTTGAAACAGTTAGAATAACTGATTTTAAGGATCATTTGTTATGCAGGTTCTTACAGAAAATAATTCCCTACTGTCCCAGGAGTTGGAAGAGTGCAAAGCCCAACTTGAGGCCGCACTAGCCGCGGAAGGGGAGCCCAAGGATACCCTCTCTGGTAATATACACTTCGAAAGATAAGTATTTTGCGAAGCACGGCATGGGTGTGAATCTGACAAATGAAATTGCAGATGGCGCCGGATTGAGTCCGGAAAGGCAACAACTCCTACGCCAGCTAAAGGCTGGTGAGAAGGTGCTGACAAAGGTGAGGCGGGAGAAGAACAATCTCCAAGATGCCAACACCAAGCTGGGCATCGACCTTAAAGATGTTCGTGCCTAGCTGTCAGACTCCGTTAAGGAGAATCAGCGGCTTTGGCGCGGCATATTTAGTAAGTGCTTGAACGAACCTTTGAAAAAAAGTTCGGCGGGGAACTCGACTAACAGAGTAATGTCTGTAGGTGTGCTAACAGGTCGTCCTGCAGAGGAGATGCCCGGTTCTATGGTTGACCTTCTTCTCGAGCTCTCGCAACTGCTCGAGCGAGTTCGGCAGGCGATGCAAGGCGTTGCCCAGGCCTTGTGGCCATCCATCTCCATGCCCGAAGGTCTTGGAGAGCTTGCGGAGAAGCTAAAGGGAGCACGGCGGCACTTCCGATTGTGGAAGATATCGGCCTGCCGTCAAGGCGCTAGGGAGGCCTAGGCCATGGTGAAGACGCGGTACACAAAGGCTGACCCCAACCACATGGCCGAGGTCGGTCCTGTGGGGCCCGATGGGAAGGAGATCCCTGTAAGCTTAGTATACGGCCAAGTAGAATTGGCCGCAAAGTATTCCCAGCAGGACTGTAAATTAGACAGCCTGTTAGATGGTATTGAAGAGGAATACAATCAGTCAGAATGACTATGTAATTTAATTGACATTGATAATGCCTTCTAGCCGGATTGTAGATCGTTTGTCATGGCCGACCTTTTCGCTTCAGCCTCGGGACCTGACGGTCCGGAGTGTGTCCGAATTCCTATGCGGTTATATAAGAACCGGGGAATGCATGGAGACCAGGCGTAGGGGTCATTAGTGCGTGAACAGACAAGTGCCCGACTAGTTATGTTATATTACATGGTTAGTAAGAAACATCTTCCAGGGAGAATAGTTCCGTTAGGGGTTCCTTTCCCTGGGAGGAATGCCCTAAAGTGCATGCCCATTCCGCGAAAAAGACGCGGGAAAAAGCATCTGGGGGCGCATAAATAAATAAGTGAAAAGATCATCTTTTAGGTCACCGACTGAATATTCCCTTAAGAATGCTAGCTTTCGGCTTCACCCAGTCTGAGGTACACATCCGGCTGATCCGGCAGTAACAATCGCAGAGGTGCTCCCTTTACCACCTAGCCGAATAATCGGGAACATAGGGGTAAGCACAGGAGCCAGGCAACCCAGCTTGGCCAAAACTTAAGTCATATCGATGCATATAATGGTGAAATAAAAGGTACATGCGGAAGTGTAACACATGTGTTGGGCATGAAGCCCGTATAAATAAGCTTCTGTTAAAAGAAGCCCCCAGGTTTAATGAGTGCGAATAGCACGTCATTTGATGAGCCTTTAAAGGCTATAAGAGAAAGGAAGGGGAGGAGATAAATGTAAGACAAACAGTATATAAAAAATGGACAGAGGAAGGAGACGAACACAGAGTCCGGCGCTAGGCATAGAATCTTCAGAGACGGGCTGCGTTCCATGGGTTCGGCTCGAGTCGGTTATCCGATGCATCTCGCAGGCGGTACGCTCCATCAGTCAGGACTTGGTCGATTATAAAGGGACCTTCCCACTTGGGCTTGAGTTTGTCCTTTTTCTTGTCCGGCAGGCGTAGAACTAATTCGCCAACGTTGTAATTTTTGGCCCGTACTTCTCTGCTTTGGTATCTTCGAGCCTGCTATTGATAGAATGCGGAACGGGCTTTTGCCACGTCACGCTCCTCCTCCAATGCGTCCAAACTGTCCTGCCGATCGAGCTCGGCTTCTCTTTCTTCATACATGCGCACTCGAGGTGAGTCATGAATTATGTCGCAAGGCAAAACTGCCTCTGCGCCGTACACCATAAAGAATGGTGTGTATCCGGTGGTGCGATTCAGCATGGTCCGCAGCCCCCAGAGTACGGAGTCGAGCTCCTCTACCCAATGCGTGTTAGATTCCTTGAGGGACCGCACTAATCTGGGTTTGATGCCGCTCATGATAAGACCATTTGCACGTTCGACCTGGCCGTTAGTTTGTGGGTGATAGACGGAAGCATAATCGAGCTTGATGCCCATGTTTTTGCACCAGAGTTTTACCTCGTCGGCCGTAAAGTTCGTGCCGTTATCAGTGATGATGCTGTGGGGGACGCCGTAACAGTGTACAACCCCAGATATAAAGTCTATCACCGGTCCGGATTCGGCCATCTTAACAGGCTTGGCTTCTATCCATTTGGTGAACTTATCCACCATGACCAGTAAGTATTTTTGCTTATGGGTTCTGCCTTTAAGGGGTCCAACCATGTCAAGCCCCCAGACCGCGAAGGGCCAAGTGATGGGGATAGTTTGGAGGGTGGTGGGTGGCATATGGCTTTGGTTTGCAAAGAGCTAGCAATCGGCACATCGTTGGACTAAGTCCTGGGCGTCTGCCCGGGCCGTCGGCCAATGAAAGCCTGTACGGAAGGCCTTGCTTACCAGGGACCGAGCTGCAGCGTGATGACCGCCGAGTTCGGCATGAATTTCAGCCAGGAGGTTCCGCCCTTCCTCTTCGGAGATGCACCTTTGAAGGACTCCGGTAGTGCTTTTCTTATAAAGCTCTCCCTCGTGGACTTTGTAGGCTTTGGATCGCCGCACTATGCAGCGTGCTTCATTTTGGTCCTCGGGGAGTTCCTGCCTAGTAAGGTAGGCGAGGAATGGTTCTGTCCACGGGGCGATGACGGCCATTATTACGTGGGCTGAAGGTGTTATTTCATTGGCAGAGCCTCCGATTGTTTCAGAATGTTCGGTGTCGGGCAGTGCGGTTGGGTCCGGGCTGTTATTGTTTGGCTCCCCTTCCCATACTACGGATTTCTTGAACAACCTTTCCAAGAAGATGTTGCGGGGGACTACATCGCGTTTCGCGCCGATGCATGCCAGGACATCTGCCGCCTGATTATTTTCCCGGGCTATATGGTGAAATTCAAGCCCTTCGAACTGAGCTGACATTTTTAGGACGGCGTTGTGGTAAGCTGCCATTTTTGGATCCTTGGCATCAAAGTCTCCATTTATTTGGGATATTGCGAGGTTCGAGTCCACGCGCACCTCTAGGCGTTGAATGCCCATGGATACTGCCATCCGGAGACCATGTAAAAGGGCCTCATATTCGGCTGCATTGTTGGAGTTTGTGTACATAATCTGGAGTACGTATTGAACTGTGTCTCCTGTGGGGGACGTCAAAACGATGCCAGCCCCTAGTCCGGCCAACATCTTGGAGCCGTCGAAATGCATGATCCAATTTGAATATGTGCCGTACTCTTTAGGGAGTTCGGCCTCCGTCCATTCTGCGACGAAGTCGGCCAAAACTTGCGACTTGATGGCTCGCCATGGCTTATAAGTTATGTCGAACGGGAGGAGCTCAATGGCCCATTTTGCAATCCGGCCCGTTGCGTCACGGTTGTTTATAATATCGTTAAGTGGTACTTCCGAGGCTACTGTTATTGAACACTCTTGAAAGTAGTGTCATAGCTTCCGGGATGCCATGAATACCGCGTAAGCAATCTTTTGATAATGCGGGTACCGTGATTTGCACGGAGTGAGGACAGTGGACACATAATAGACCGGCTTTTGAAGGGGGAATTTGTGTCCGTCCGTTTCTCGTTCGACGACGAGCACTGCGCTTACAACCTGATGTGTTGCTGCAATGTACAATAGCATTGGTTTGCCAATGTTTGGCGCGGCCAGGACCGGGTTTGTTGCCAATATGGCTTTTATTTCGTCGAGTCCGGTCGTGGCTGCATCCGTCCATTCGAAGTGTTTGGTGCGCTGAAGGAGGCGGTAAAGGGGTAGGGCCTTTTCTCCCAAGCGGGAGATAAAGCGGCTTAGAGACGCCACGCATCCGGTTAACTTTTGTATTTGTTTGAGGTCCTTTGGGATATCCAATTGTGACAGAGCTCGGATCTTGGCTGGATTTGCTTCAATTCCTCTACCGGATACAATGAAGCCCAAGAGCTTTCCGGCTGGGACGCCGAAAACGCATTTTTCCGGGTTGAGCTTGATGCCGTATGTTCGGAGGTTATCAAATGTGAGCCTCAAGTCGTCTACTAGAGATTCGACATGTCTTGTTTTGACGACCACATCATCTACATATGCCTCCACTGTTTTGCCGATCTGGTTTGCCAGACATGTCTGAATCATGCGCTGATATGTTGCGCCGGTGTTTTTGATCCCGAAGGGCATTGTGTTGAAGCAGAATGGGCCGTATGGTGTGATAAATGCCGTTGCGGCTTGGTCTGATTCTGCCATCTTGATTTGATGGTAGCCGGAATATGCATCGAGGAAACACAATGAATCGTGTCCTGCGGTAGCGTCGATAATTTGATCGATGCAGGGGAGGGGGAAGGGATCCTTTGGGCAAGCCTTGTTAAGGTCTTTAAAATCAACGCACAGGCGCCAGGATTTGTCCTTCTTTGGTACCATCACCAGGTTTGCTAGCCAGTCCGGATGTTTTATATCTCTGATGAATCCGGCCTCCAATAGCTTTGCTAGCTCCTCTCCCATGGCCCGTCTCTTAGGTTCGAAAAAACGCCGAAGAGCTTGTTTGATAGGTTTGAATCCTTTTAGGATATTTAAGCTGTGCTCGGCCAGCCTGCCTGGGATTCCTGGCATGTCTGAAGGGTGCCAGGCGAAAATGTCCCAGTTCTCTTGTAGGAACTCTCGCAGTGCGGCGTCTACATCAGGGTTTAACTATGCCCCGATGGAAGCTGTTTTATTGGGGTCCGTTGGATGGACCTGGAATTTGACTATTTCGTCCGCCGGTTTAAAGGAGGTGGACTTGGATCTTTTATCGAGTACCACATCGTCCCTATTCACCGTGGAGCGCAGCGCAGTTAGTTCCTCAGCCGCTAGGGCTTCGGATAGTGCCTCGAGGGCCAGTGCGTCTGTCTTGTTTTCGGCGCGGAGTGCTATGTCCGGATCACTAGCGAGAGTGATGATCCCGTTAGGCCCGGGCATCTTGAGCTTCATGTACCCGTAATGGGGTATTGCTTGGAAGATTGTAAACGCTTCCCGCCCTAGCAGAGCGTGATAACCGCTGCTGAACGGAGCCACATGGAATGTGACCTCTTCGGACATGTAATTATCCGGCGTGCCGAACACCACATCTAGTGTGATTTTTCCTGTACAGCGCGCTTCCCGACTGGGGATTATTCCTCTAAAGGTTGTGCTGCTTCGCTCAATGCGGTTCCACTCTATTTCCATTTTTGAAGGGTTTCCTCATAAATGAGGTTCAATCCGCTGCCGCCGTCCATGAGTACCTTGGTAAGACGAAAGCCGTCCACTATTGGACTAAGGACCAATGCGGCTGGTGCTTGGGCTGTTCGGAATTTAGGTTCATCACTTGCGTTAAAGGTAATAGCCATGTCACTCCATGGGTTTATTGTTGCTACTTGGTAGACTTCGGCAAGGCTGCGGAGTGTCCTTTTTTGCATATTATTTGATGCGAAAGTCTCGAAGACTGTTAATACCGTATTGCTGTCTCTGGGGTGGCTTTCTGTGGCCTCCGGAATTAGGAGATCTTCGCCAATTTTGGCCACCTGCCGGAGTATCCAACATGCTCTAAGGCTGTGAGTTGGTGTGGCGTCCTCTGTACTGTGAATTTTACAGGGTCTATTAAGCCATCCTTCCAGTACGGTTCCATGCCCTATAGAGGGTTTTTGCTTTTTGGTGTTTGACCCGGGTGTCTGGCGATGATGCACCCTTTTATTTCGGACTGGGTTTGTATTCAGGGACGGAACGTCCCAAAATTTTATTTCCGTTTTCCAGGCGCTTTCCATCGCACAGTACTTTCGTACAATGGACGCTAAGTCAGCGAAGCGTGTAATATCACGGCGACTTATGGTGTTGAGGATTCCCTTGTCCATGCAATTATTGCAGAAGATTGAGATTGTGTCTTCCTCGCGGCAGTCCATTATCCTGTTCCTAACCAGGAGGAATCTGGCCCAGTAATGATGTACTGTTTCATCAGGCTCTTACCTGATTTGGGATAGATCGCTTATGTTCGGGTGGGTGGAATTAAATCCGAAGCCTCACCCAATCTGAGGCTCAGGGGCCGAGGAATTTCCGAACTCGAAAATTTGGATTCCTGGATGTTGTCCAATGAATCCAGCCCGTCGCCTGACTCTAAGTTCAGGTCTTGAGTGATATCCTCCCCTCCACGGGTATCCGGCTTGGAGGGATCGGGAATCCGGACGTAGCTAGTCCTTAAGATAGATGAAGGGTCGCTGCACTGTCCCTCTACCACGACAACGTGATGGGTGACTTGGGGAGAGTTAATCTCTCTCAGATCGGGTTTAGGCCCAATCTGGTCGTAATCCGTAGCGACTCCCAGGCGGTGATGCGATCCAAGAGCTCGTTTATGGAGGAGAGCTCCATTGGATCCAACTGCTTGGCGAGTTCTGAGCTAACATGAAGATTGTTTTCGATGGCTCGAGAGGTCATCGTCGGCATAGAAACTGAACAGGCGGTCATAAGAAAACCACCTAGCCGGAGGGTTTGGCTGACAGCCAAAGCTCCCTTAGCAACGTTGCCGTCTTTAAAGACGGGGTGATGCATCCTTCCTGATGGCGACGACACAGAGGAACTCTCAATGAAAGCACCAATGTCGGTGTCAAAACCGGCGGATCTTGGGTAGGGGGTCCCGAACTGTGCGTCTAGGCCGGATGGTAACAGGAGGCAAGGGACATGAAGTTTTACCCAGGTTCAGGCCCTCTTGATGCAGGTAAAACCCTACGTCCTGCTTGATCAATATTGATGATATGGGTAGTACAAGAGTAGATCTACCACGAGATCGGAGAGGCTAAACCCTAGAAGCTAGCCTATGGTATGATTGTTGTTCTGTATGTTGTCCTACGGACTAAAACCCTCCGGTTTATATAGACACCGGAGAGGGTTAGGGTTACACAAAGTCGGTTACAATGGTAGGAGATCTACATATCCGTATCGCCAAGTTTGCCTTCCACGCCAAGGGAAGTCCCTTTCGGACACGGGACGAAGTCTTCAATCTTGTACTGTCATAGTCCAGGAGTCCGGCTGAAGGTATAGTCCGGCCATCCGGACACCCCCTAATCCAGGACTCCCTCAGAGGTCAAGGAAGAAGAATAAGAAGAAGAAGGGGGCTCTCTCCCCCTCTCTCCCGGTGGCGCCGAAATGTCGCCGGGGCCATCATCGTGTGACGGCGATCTACACCAATACCTCCATCATCTTCACCAACATCTCCATCACCTTCCCCCATCTATCTACAGCGGTCCACTCTCCCACAACCCGTTGTACCCTCTACTTGAACATGGTGCTTTATGCTTCATATTATTATCCAATGATGTGTTGCCATCCTATGATGTTTGAGTAGATTTTCGTTGTCCTATCAGTGATTGGTGAATTACTATGATTGATTTAATTTGCTTGTGGTTATGTTGCTATCCTTTGGTGCCCATCATATGAGCACG
Source organism: Triticum urartu (assembly GCF_056163025.1). Classification (NCBI taxonomy): domain Eukaryota; kingdom Viridiplantae; phylum Streptophyta; class Magnoliopsida; order Poales; family Poaceae; genus Triticum; species Triticum urartu. The sequence goes on along the minus strand of NC_141875.1, from coordinate 553,582,150 downwards.
CGCGTGGATCACACCATAGGGTTAGTTGTATGTTGATAGGTCTATGTATTGGAGGGCAAAAGTGACAGAAGCTTCAACCTAGCATAGAAATTGATGCATACAGGATTGAAGGGGGACTAATATATCTTAATGCTATGGTTGGGTTTTACCTTAATGAACGTTAGTAGTTGCGGACGCTTGCTAATAGTTCCAATCATAAATGCGTATAATTCCAAGTCAGGGATGACATGCTAGCAGTGGCCTCTCCCACATAAAACTTGCTATCGGTCTAGTAAAGTAGTCAATTGCTTAGGGACAATTTCGCAACTCCTACCACCACTTTTCCACACTCGCTATACTAACTTTATTGCTTATTTACCTAAACATCCCCTACTTTGTATTTATGTGCACTTTATATTCTTGCAAACCTATCCGAAAACACCTACAAAGTACTTCTAGTTTCATACTTGTTCTAGGTAAAGCAAATGTTAAGCGTGCGTAGAGTTGTATCGGTGGTCGATAGAACTTGAGGGAATATTTGTTCTACCTTTATCTCCTCATTGGTTTGACACTTTTACTTATTGAAAGAGGCTACAATTGATCCCCTATACTTGTGGGTTATCAAGACCTTTTTCTGGTGCCGTTGTCGGGGAGTCATAGCGTGGGGTGAATATTCTCATGTGTGCTTGTTTGCTTTATCACTAAGTAATTTTTATTTGCTGTTCTAAGTTGTTCTCTATCTTTAGTTGTGGATATGGAACACGAAATACCAAAAAAGGCTTAATTGCTACTCATGGAGATGGGGAATCTCCTAAAACCCTCGATGCTCATTATGTGAAAGATATTATGTACTACTTTGATAATCCTAAGAAAACCGCATTCAACTTAGTAATGGGAGACACGTTGGATCAACGTGAATACTTTAGGGATTACCGCTTGACTCAAAAAGGGAAACTATTATGGGATAAAATTCATATGTTGCATTGGTATGCTCGGGAACTATGCTTGAGATATGACTATACTTGTTGCTCTAGAATGAAGGCTCCACACCTTCCCTTTTCATGCAAATTTAATGATGATAAAACCTTGGCATCTTATGCTAATGGTATATATGATTACTATGATGTGGAACAAATAGAAGAATTTATTGCTTTTATGGGTGCTTATGAAATTGAATCTTTGTTTATAGAGTGTGAAAATTTTGATGATTCAATTTATAGACCTGAAAATTTAGCTATCCTTAAATATTGCTATGAGAATTATGTATTCAATTCCAATATTGATGATTTTATTGAGAGAGTCTCCACTGTCCAAGAAGACACTAATATTTTGCAGGAGTCTATGGAAGAAGGAATTGATGAAACTGTGAGCTCATTGGATGAAAAAGATGAGGAGGAGAGCGAAGAACAAAAGGAGGATGAGAGGATTGATCACCCGTGCCCACCTTCTAATGAGAGTAACTCTTCAACTCATACATTGTTTAATTTACCTTCATGCTTACCGAATGATGAATGCTATGATGATTGTTATGATCCCGTTGATTCTCTTGAAATATCCCTTTTTGATGATGCTTGTTATGATTGTGGCCAAGATGCCAATATGAATTATGCTTATGGAGATGAACTTGCTATAGTTCCTTATGTTAAACATGAAATTGTTGCTATTGCACCCACGCATGATAGTCCTATTATCCTTTTGAATTCTCCCGACTACACTATATCGGAGAAGTTTGCTCTTGTTAAGGATTATATTGATGGGTTGCGTTTTACTACTACACATGATGATTTTGATAGATATAATATGCATGTGCTTGCTTCTCCTACTTGCAATTATTATGAGAGAGGAACTATATCTCCACCTCTTTATGTTTCCAACACGAAAAATTGCAAGAAACTGTTTATGCTATGTATTGGCCTTTACTTGATGTGCATGAATTGTTCTTGTATGACATGCCGATGCATAGGAAGAGAGTTAGACTTCGTCATTACTTGATATATGTTGCTTTGTGCTCACTACTAAATGCCAAATCATTGCTACTCCCTCCATTCCCTTATACAAGGCCACTATGGAAAATACATTTTGCATCTATACAAGGCCACTAACAGTAATCAAGGTAAAAATTAATGATGTTTCCTCGTACTAGCAACTTATTTAATACTTGCATGCATGTAGTCTTAATGACACTATGCTACTTCCTTCTCATTCCTTCCTTGCATGCATGCAGACATATTAATGATCCCGATTAACAAGAAGAAAAATTGGCTTGCAAAGTAGTCATCAAATTTTACCTTGGTACCTGTAATATGAGTTTGTGTCCTTGTATAAGGGAATGGAGGGAGTAATTAAAATTGGCTTTGATATACCTTGAGATCCGGGTGGATCCATTACTTGAGCACTATATGCCTAGCTTAATGGCTTTAAAGAAAGCGCTGCCAGGGAGACAACCTGGAAGTTTTAGAGAGTCATTTATTTCTGTGTGTGCTTTTATATAGTTTAAAAACAAAAAAATAAAGAGGGGAACCCAAAACTCTTCAAAAAGGAAAGTGAAAGTGAGAGAGACAAGCATTGTTGAAATGGGGGAACTCCTTGAACTTTGTTCATGCTCACGAAAATTTTGTGAATCTTGATTACAGAAACTTTTCAACAAAAATAATTATCCCCTTGTACAATTCCATTGTATTATAAAAATAATGTGCCAAGGTTTGCCTTTAGGATGTTTTAGATTACTTGTTGGTTTGTTCGGTGCAGTACAGAAACTTTGGCTGTAGTGCACGATTTTACATTTTTTTACTGGAACGTCAAACGGTTCTGAAACTTTTTGCACTGTATTTCTATACAAATTGTTTATTTTTCCTAATTTTGGTAGAATTTTTGGAGTACCATAGGTATGGTGAATGTTCACGTTATTACAGACTGTTCTGTTTTAGACAGATTCTGTTTTTGATGCATAGTTTGCTTGTTTTGATGAAACTATCAATTTCTATCAGTGGATTAAGCCATGGAAAAGTTATATTACAGTAGCTAACATGCAAAAACAAAATATGAATTGGTTTGCAACAATACTTAGAGTAGTGATTTGCTTTATTATACTAACGGATCTTACCGAGCTTTCTGTTGAGTTTTGTGTGATTGAAGTTTTCAAGTTTTGGGAGAGATCACGATGGATGAAGAAATAAGGAGTGTCAAGAGCCTAAGCTTGGGGATGTCCGAGGCACCCCAAGGAAATATTCAAGGACTCCCAAGCAACCAAGCTTGGGGATGCCCCGGAAGGCAACCCCTCTTTCATCTAACAATCATCGGTAATTTCACTTGGAGCTATATTTTTATTCGTCACATGATATGCGTAAATCTTGGAGCATCTTTTGCATTTAGTTTTCACTTTTCTTTGATGCACCATGCTGGTATGAGATAGTCCTTGGTTGATTTATAGAATGCTCATTGCACTTCACTTATATCTTTTGAGTATGGCTTTATAGAATGCTTCGCGTGCTTCACTTATATCTTTTGAAGTTCGGATTGCTTGTTTCTCTTCACATAGAAAACCACCATTTGTAGAATGCTCTTTTGCTTCACTTATATTTGTTAGAGAATGGGCATATCTTTTTTAGAAATAATTAAACTCTCTTGCTTCACTTATATCTATTTAGAGAGATGACATGAATTGGTCATTCACTTGGTTAGTCATAAAATCCTACATAAAACTTGTAGATCACTGAATATGATATGTTTGATTCCTTGCAATAGTTTTGCGATATAAAGATGGTGATATTAGAGTCATGCTAGTGGGTAGTTGTGGATTGTAGAAATACTTGTGTTGAAGTTTGTGATTACCGTAGCATGCACGTATGGTGAACCGTTATGTAATGAAGTCGGAGCATGAGGTATTTATTGATTGTCTTATGAGTGGCGGTCGGGGACGAGCGATGGTCTTTTCCTACCAATCTATCCCCCTAGGATCATGCGCGTAGTACTTTGTTTCGATGACTAATAGATTTTTGCAATAAGTATGTGAGTTCTTTATGACTAATGTTGAGTCCATGGATTATACTCACTCTCACCCTTCCATCATTGCTAGCCTCTTCGGTACCGTGCATTGCCCTTTCTCACCTCGAGAGTTGGTGCAAACTTCGCTGGTGCATCCAAACCTCGTGATACGATACGCTCTTTCACACATAAGCCTCCTTATATCTTCCTCAAAACAGCCACCATACCTACCTATTATGGCATTTCCATAGCCATTCCGAGAGATATTGCGATGCAACTTCCATCATCATCATATACATGACTTGAGCATTTATTGTCATATTGCTTTGCATGATCGTAAGATAGCTAGCATGATGTTTCATGGCTTGTCCGTTTTTTGATGTCATTGCTATGCTAGATCAACTCCCTTCCTATCTTGCGGAGCCAATCGTCTGCTACTATTGGCTCGGTGCTACTGGAAAACACCGGCGGATTCAGCCTAAGGAAACGGGCTAAGTGGTCAACAGGTGGTGGTGGTGGTGGGTTGTTGTTGTTGTTCTACTGATTCTGAACTAACATCTGCATCAATTGATTCTGTTGCTGGATCAACTGAGTGAGCTCCGGTGGAAATCCATTGTCACGTCTCAGAGGCATCTGAGGGTTTAGAAAAGACGAGAATTAAGAATAGAGGGGGTCTAAAGGGAAAACACTACCCATATGCACATGAGGCAAAAGCACACAATTCACTTCAATCAATCAAACAAGGGCTTACAAACGGTCTAACTATCGCAAAAGTGCTCGACTATAATGTGTTTACATGGGGGAATACTACTACTATCTGGTGGTCATCTAGAAATTTGAACCGGTGGAAGACTCCATGATATCTACTCCAGCTTCGTCTTCAAAGTCGGGTTCACTTGGATCCGAATCGGTGTCGTCGAGATGATGTAGTTGTCTGGACATGCGACGTACTTGTCGTCCTCCTGGGATGCTAACTTCCTCTTGAGTTCTTCAATCTCCTGCTTAAGATCGCAATTGTGCCTTGCTAGAGCTATGATCTCGTCCATGTAGTCCTTGCGTGTAGACTTTAGTTCTCCTTCTAGCTCGATGATCCTTGCCTTCGCATTCTTCAACTCTACCATATCATTGCACATCTGGTTCTCGTGGCGTCGAATGTGCTGGTTTAACTCCTGGATGAAAGATGTAATGGATCTATCCTTCTTGGTGCTGACTAACTCCCATTGTTCATCACGGCGTCCGCAAATCTGGTAGATAGTGTCCTTGAGGTCTTCTTGATAAACTTCTCCAATGCGTCCTATGGTGATATGAGCTGCCATGCTCCTTCCTAGACTCCAGGTTGGTGCATTGAAAACACTATCTATGGGCTTCGTGATTGGCGCGAATGTCCTTCCCGGAACGTGAGCTTGAATCTTCCAGCGCTCCTCTTCAGGCAGAGTGGCGTTGAAGGTTCCCGTGAAGCTTGGTAATCAAATGTTCAGGTACTTGGTGACTTCCTTCAGGTGAAATCCAAATGGTGTGCCTTCATCCGGTTGAGCGTACTTAATCTTCGCGTGCGTCATCCTAAAGAGTAGAAAAGATGAGGAGTTAGAAAATGAGAAGAGAAGGGTGATCTATGGCTTTAACATAGTGGTCGTGTCCTACAGTCAGCGTGTGCTCTGATACCATCTCTGTAGCGACCTGACCCGAATGGATCACGTCTACTGTGCTACGGTGTCATCCCTGGATCAGTAATGCTGACACCACACAGTACATCGAGGTTTTATAGCAGAGTTGCAATCACACACTTATTACATCGATGGCTCAAAAAGAACTTATTACAATAAATATGACTTATGGCCATATTTTAAAGATAACAGCGGAAGACTTGGAAGATAAATGGGTCCATCAACTCCAGCGGCATCACTGAGTATAGGGCCACGACCTAAACGCACCTCAATCGTCGTCTGAAAAGTCTGCAACATTAACGTTGCAGCCCGAAAACGGGTCAGCACATGGAATATGCTGGCAAAGTAACACATAGAGAGTAATGGAATGAAACAGCTATACTATATGCATATATGGCTGGTGGAAAGCTCTATGGTTACAGTTTTGCGTAAAGCCAATTTTTCCCTACTGCAAAGGAATAAATTTTATTTACTATCATGGTGGTTGTGAAACATTGAGAATGGTTGACAGCATTCTCAATCCCAATTAAAAGTAATTAAAACCCAATAACATTAATTAGAAGTAACATGTTGAGATTCACAATGATATTCAAGTACTAGATACTCAAGTTGTCCATAACCGGGGACACGGCTAATCATGATTAGTTTGTTACTCTGCAGAGGTTGCGCACTTTTCCCCACATGACTCGATCGCCTCCGTTTGTTTTCTCGCACTACATGGTGTTTGAGAGACGGATGACCGATACATAGTCTTTCAGAAGCACTAGCACCTTACATGTGGGGTAGACCGGTACACCTACATCCCCTACATCTGCTAGTCCACCCCGTAAGAGTTCGCACAACTTAGTCAACTATGCCAGAGCCCATAGTGGCATGTGGCTGCACACGGAAGTTTCTAGCATGAATTATCTTATGATCCCTTTGAGCCTGGGTGGCGGTCCAAAAAAAACAGGCAAGTCCTGATAGACATCAGGTGCCTCAATCCACCCAGATGTGTGTTTAAGTTGCCACCTTAGATAAACCATTAAAATTATCAATCTCACATCTGTCATGGATATCACTCACCCAATCCACGTCTACTAGCATAGCATGGCATAATAAGTAAACGTAGAAGTAACTCCCAAAGGTTTCATAATAATACAGGTAATAGGTACTACCTCATCTACTTCCCATCCCACAGTTTAATTAGATCCTAATCATGCAATGTGTGAGGATTGATCTAATGCAGTAAAACATGGGTTGTAGAAAAGGTATGATCAAAGTGTTACTTGCCTTGCTGATGATCCGCGAGTCCTAGGGTTTCGAAGTAACAAGCGGCGCAATCCGGGTAATCTATCGCAGACAAACAACAAGCATACAATAAGTACTCATCTAATGCACAGGTAAAACTCGAACAAGAGAACGAACCAGGTAGTTCAACTTAAGAACTCCGGTTGCAAAGAAAGAACGAAAAACAAACGGCGGAAGAAAACGACTCGGTTCTAGCAAGTTGAATCTAGGTCAAAATTTTACTGTAGCAAAAGCTTGTTCAAGTTGATTAGACGGAACGGCGGTTTCGAGACGAAACTCCAGGCGCTTGAATCACCTGATTCCGATAAACGAGCGAAAAGATAGACTAGGAAGAAGATCGGATCTGAGATCGCGATCGCGGAATAAATCCGACGAAAAGAAAAAGAAGAACGGTTAAACGAACGGACGTCGTTAACCTAGAAGAATCCGGTGATCATGTTCGTTAGGACGAACGGTCCGGCGAACGGTCCAAAGCAACTAAATCGGAGAAGAAAACGAATCCGATCTAGGGTTTTGGAGAAGAAAACCGATAAAAAAACTGATCTAGAAAACCGGAACGGTTTAGAGAAGAAAAGAATCGGAACGATTAGAAGAAAACGATCCGAGAAAAAGAATAGATGTAGCGCGGGGCTACCTTGGCGAGGTCTCCGGTGAGCGGGGCTCCGGCGGCGTCGGCGTAGGGCGGCGGCGTGGGCAAGGTGCGGCGGCGGCGCGGGTGTGGGGCGGCGGCGCGGGCAAGGTGCGGCGGCGGCGCTGGTGAGGTGGTGTGGCGGCGCGGCGTGGGTGAGGCAGCGGCAAGGTGCGGCGGCAGCGCGGGGTGTGGGGTGGCGGCGGCAAGGTGCGGCGGCGCGGCGGCGGTGACGCAGGGCGCGGTGTGATGCGGCGCGGCGGCGGTGACGCAGGGCGCGGTGTGGAGGAGAGCTTTGATTTGATGTGTTTAGAGGGGGAGGGTGCTTGGGTATTTATATTGAGGAGGGAAGGGGTTTACTTGGGGTAGAGGACAAGAAATTAGAATAGGAGTAGGAAAGATCTAGAAAATAAACGGAATAAGGAAAAGGGACAAGGGCTAAAGCCTAGAATCCAAAAAGGATTCGGCTAAGAGGCAGAGGCGGCGGCGGCCTTGCGCCTGGCAAGCGCACGCGCGGCTCCCTGGGGGCGGTGGCCTTTGGCCCGGCTGGGCCTTGGCCTGGCCGGCCTTGGTCCAGTTTTTTTTTGTTTTTTTTAAATGGTTCAGCGCGCAGAGAAAAAAAACAAAAAGAGATCTAAACGAACTCCGAAAAATCTAAAGTAAATTTTCCCCGACTCCTAAAAATGAGCCGAACAAAATGAACTTTTCTCCGGACCTAAAATGCAATTTTTGAAAATGCGCATTTTTCCCTACCCAAATAAAATGCAAATAAACACCGGAAAGCAAAATTGATCTATTTATTATATCTTCATTTTTCCTAAATTTGGGAAAGTCATATTATTCCCTCTCTCATATATTTTGACACCGGAAAAATTATTGAAGATAAAATAAATAAATCAAATGATCCTATTTTCAAAATTCGAGAGAACTCTCAAATATGAAAATAACGAAATCTCCAACTCTCTCCGAGGGTCCTTGAGTTGCGTGAAATTTCTAGGATCAACCAAAATGCAAGAAAATATGATATGCATATGATCTAGTGTATAACATTCCAAATTGAAAATTTGGGATGTTACATAGTAGATGAGTTCCGGCAGCACGACGGCGTGGTGATGGTGTTGGTGAAGAACAATCTCCGCAGGGCTTCGCCTAAGCACTACGAAAACTATGACGGAGGATAAACTAGAGGGGACGGGGTTGCCGGCACACAGCTTGGTGTTTCTTGATGTGTCTTGGGTGCTAGCCCTACCCCTCTATTTATATGTTGAGCCTTGGGGTCGAAACTTGGAGTAAAAGCCTCCACAAAGTCGGTTTCACCCGAAAGGCAAGAGTCCTTGGACTCCAGGGCCAGACGCCAGGGTTCCCGGCGTCTGGACCCAGACGCCAGGGACCCTGGCGTCTGGCCCCTGGACTCCGCAAAACTTCCTTTTGCGCTTTCCAAAAACCTTGTGGGCTTTCCCCTTTGGACCAAATAAAGTGTTCTCGTACCCAAACATTTCGGGAAACATCCGGAACCCCTTTCGGTGAATTCCGGAACCCTTCTGGTGACCAAACACTATTATCCCATATATCAAACTTTATCTCCGGACCATTCTGGAGTTCCTCGTCATGTCCGTGATCTCATCCCGGACTCCGAACAACATTCGGTCACCAACATACATAACTCATATAGTACTATATCGTCAACGAACGTTAAGCATGCGGACCCTACGGGTTCGAGAACTATGTAGACATGACCGAGTCACCTCTCTGGTCAATAATCAATAGCGGGACCTGGATGCCCATATTGGCTCCTACATATTCTACGAAGATCTTTATCGGTCAGACTGCATAACAACATACGCTGTTCCCTTTGTCATCGGTATGTTACTTGCCCGAGATTCGATCGTCGTTATCTCAATACCTAGTTCAATCTCGTTACCAGAAAGTCTCTTTACTCGTTCCGTAATACATCATCCCGCAACTAACTCATTAGTTGCAATGCTTGCAAGGCTTATAGTGATGTGCATTACCGAGTGGGCCCAGAGATACCTCTCCGACAATCGGAGTGAAAAATCCTAATCTTGAAATACGCCAACCCAACAAGTACCTTCTGAGACTCCTGTAGAGCACCTTTATAATCACTAAGTTACGTTGTGACATTTGGTAGCACACAAAGTATTCCTCCGGTAAACGGGAGTTGCATAATCTCATAGTCATAGGAACATGTATAAGTCATGAAGAAAGCAATAGCAACAAACTAAACGATCAAGTGCTAAGCTAACGGAATGGGTCAAGTCAATCACATCATTATCCTAATGATGTGATCCCGTTAATCAAATGACAACTCTTTGTATATGGCTAGGAAACATAACCATCTTTGATCAACGAGCTAGTCAAGTAGAGGCATACTAGTGACAATCTGTTTGTCTATGTATTCACACATGTATCATGTTTCCGGTTAATACAATTCTAGCATGAATAATAAACATTTATCATGATATAAGGAAATAAATAATAACTTTCTTATTTCCTCTAGGGCATATTTCCTTCAGTGCATTACCGAGAGGGCCCAGAGATACCTCTCCGATACACGGAGTGACAAATCCTAATCTTGATCTATGCCAACTCAACAAACACCATCGAAGACACTTGTAGAGCATATTTATAGTCACCCAGTTACGTTGTGACGTTTGATAGCACACAAAGTGTTCCTCCGGTATTTGGGAGTTGCATAATCTCGTAGTCATAGGAACATGTATAAGTTATGGAGAAAGCAATAGCAGTAAACTAAACGATCATCGTGCTAAGCTAACGGATGGGTCAAGTCAATCACATCATTCTCTAATGATGTGATCCCATTCATCAAATGACAACTCTTTGTCCATGGCTAGGAAACTAAACCATCTTTGATTAACGTGCTAATCAAGTAGAGGCATACTAGTGACACTATGTTTGTCTATGTATTCACACATGTACTAAGTTTCCGGTTAATACAATTGTAGCATGAATAATAAACATTTATCATGATATAAGGAAATATAAATAACAACTTTATTATTGCCTCTAGGGCATATTTCCTTCACCTGCCACAGACTCTTTAGTACCGGTTCGTGGCACGAACCGGTACTAAAGGTTCTCCACGAACCGGTACTAATGAGCGCCGCCCGCCAAGCCGTTTGAACCGACACTAATGGTCACATTAGTGTCGGTTCAGCTACAAACCGGGACTAATGTGCTTCACATTAGGCCCTTCTTCTACTAGTGATTTAAACCTTACAACCAAAATTTTCCCTAAACCCCTTTACTTTCGTGTCGCGTGAGCATGCCCAAGCGATGTCATGGCTCATCTACGAAGCATGATAGGTTATCCTTTCTCCTATGTTCAACGTTGGTGGTGTTGAGGCATATCTCTCTCGATGTTGTTTTGGTGATTGATGACAACATGTTTGCAGACTAATCGTGTGCTTTGAGCATTTCAGAGATTCATCCTTGGCACGAGACGATTTCTTCCCCTCAGAGTGTCATTCAAGACGGTGTAGCTCTTTCGTTTCTTTTTCAGTGGACTAGTGGCGTAGAGGGCACCGTACTATCAAGAGGGGGTCTGCTTTGGTATTGCTTGGGTGGAATCAACACGTACACATCCGCTTCTCACCCTCCGAGCCCTTCCACTTCTATGGAGAGATCTTCTCTCTTCTTGTGGGCTTTGTTTGGTACCCTACGGTAGTACCGCTGAGGGGTCACAAGCGGTAGTACCGCTCCGCAGCGGTAGTACCGCCGGTGACTCCGCAGCAGTACTACCGCTGGCTTGCCAGGTCCCTACCGCGTCGATTTGAGGGGTCTTTTTCTGTGTTGGATTGTGCGGCACCTCGCTGCAGCAGTAGTGCGGCAGTACCGGCCATTTGCGGCAGTACCGCCCTTCCTCCGCGGTAGTACCGCCCAGTTCCCTCTTTCCCTTTACCCTCCTTTCTGTGCGGTAGTACCGCCGAAGGGAGCGGTAGTACCGCTTAACCCAGCGGTAGTACCGCTGTCTCCTGCGGTAGTACCGCCCTTTGTGGGGCTGTTTAGTGTTGCAACGGTTGGATTGTTGCCCCCACTATAAAAGGGGGTCCCCTTCTTCCCCGTTGACTCATATGTTCCCCTTAAGCTCCATTAATGCTCCAAGCTCCATTTTCGCCCGATCTATCTCTCTAGCCAAACAAACTTGTTGATTTGCTCGGGAGTGGTTGAGAAGGCCCCGATCTACACTTCCACCAAGAGATTTTTGATTCCCCCACCTATCCCTAGCGGATCTTGTTACTCTTGGGTGTTTGAGCACCCTAGATGGTTGAGGTCACCACGGAGCCATAGTCCATTGTGGTGAAGCTTCGTGGTATTGTTGGGAGCCTCCGGTTAAGTTGTGGAGATTGCCCCAACCTTGTTTGTAAAGGTCCGGTTGCCGCCTTCAAGGGCACTCGCGGCATCTCGCATTGTGTGAGGACGTGAGGAGAATATGGTGGCCCTAGTGGCTTCTTGGGGAGCATTGTGCCTCCACACTGCTCTAACGGAGACATACTTTCCCTCAAAAGGAAGGAACTTCGGTAACACATCCTCGTGTTCACCGGATCCACTCTTGGTTATGTCTTACCTTTACTTGTGCAAGCTCATTAGTGTTACTTCTCTTGCTTGTTTGTTTGTTTGTTGTTGTTGCATCATATAGGTTGCTCACCTAGTTGCACATCTAGACAACCTACTTTGATGCAAAGTTTAATTTGGTAAAGAAAAGTTAAAAATTGTTAGTTGCCTATTCACCCCCCCTCTAGTCAACCATATCGATACTTTCAATTGGTATCAGAGCCTCGTCTCTTTACTAAGGACTTTGCCATCCGAAGAGTATGGTTGATACCGTAGACGGTGTGGAGGAACACTCCGGTGTGAATCCGATCTCGTCTACGAGCGATGGGGGAACCTCGGTCTCTCCTGAGGAGTTCAATGTGGCCTTGGAGACATTGAAAACCTCCATGACAACCGAGGTTGAAAGCATGTTTACTAAATTCATTGAAGGGCTTAAACTTTCCACCGCACCGTTGAAAGTGGGTGTTCCCACTGACAAGGTGACGGATGCTATCTCCGACAAGGTGGAAGATAGTAGTGAAAAGGCTCCTTCTTCTAGTGGTAAAAATGGCACCGGCATCTTTGCTCATGTGGAACCACCACTTGTTTATGGTGGACCGATTCCTTCCACTCATTTGAATCATGCCGGTCCTCCCCCTAAGATTGTGAAAAATGAGGACTTTGATTCTTGGGTTTATCGCTTTAAGCGTCATTTAAATCATGTGAACACTAATCTTTGGAGAATCATTGAAGAAGGTTTCCATCCGCATGATCCAAGCAACTTCACTCCTCGAGAAGCCGTGGATAATCATTTCAATAAGAATGCAATCTTTATCATTCAAGATGCAATTCCACCCGAAGATCTAACTCACCTTCGGCCCTTCGCCTTGGCCAAAGATGCATGGCTTTGTGTTGTCTCTCTCTACCGGGGAAGCGCAAGCATTCAACACTCCAAGAACAAGCATTCAACGCTCCAACTATGAAGTAGTGCAAGATGAAGCCGATGAGTTTGCAATGAAAGAAGATGAAGAACCTCGTGAGCTTTATCGGAGAGTAACCAAGCTCGCGGTCTCACTCTGAGATCACGGGAGCAATGACACGGATGACAATTGGATCAAGCGCAAATTCCTCAAGGCAATGATGCCTTACCACAAGGTCATGTCCTCCGTCATTCGTCAAAGGCCGGACTTCCACACTTTGACCTCAAGTGAAGTGTTGGATGAGTTTGTGGCTATGAACATCTTGGACAAGACCGTCGATAATGCGGTGCTTCATTCTCAAAGGGCAAAGAAGCCCAACCTTGCATTGAAGGCCAAGGTTTGCATTGAAGAAGAAGAAGAGGAAGAAGAGGAAAGCAACCCCGAAGATACAAAGTATGACTATCATGAACACATGGCACTTGCTTCAAGGCAATTTTGGAGTAAGAAAAACTCAAGGCCAAACTTCAACAAGAACAACTCAAGTGGCACGAAGAGCAAGCAACGTGTAAGGACTTGCTACAATTGTGGCAATGTGAGTCATTTTGTTGCGGAGTGCCCGTATGAGAAGAGGGAAGACAATGGTGGCAAGCTCATTCGAAAGGACAAATCCAAGTCTTTCCCCAACAAGAGCAACTTCATCAAGAAAACCCCTCACAAGGCATTGGTGGTACAAGAAGAGTACCATGAGGATGATGATGATGATGATGAAGATGATGAGTCGGTTGCCATGGCCTCCGTTGCCATTGCAAAAACTCCACGACTATCTCTCTTTGACTAACCCAATGAGAACATCACCGCCAAGTGCCTCATGGCCAAAGCCACCAATAAGGTAACTCCCAACATCAAAACTACCATCATTAATAATCCTTCCTTGATGGATTGCATTGATGAATGTGAGGGATCTAATGTGGAGGAAAATGAGTTTGAGTCCTTTATGGGTAAACTCAAGGGTAAATCCAAGAATCATTTTGTTGCTCTCTTGGAACAACTTGGTGAAGCCAATGATGTGATCGAGTCTCATGAAGATACCATCTCCAAGATGGAGGGGCATAGTCGTGACTATGCCGATGAGATTTCGGATATTTCCAATGCTCTTGAGGAAGAGCGTGGTCTTCGTTTGTCCCTTGAGGAGTCAAACAACGATGATCATGCTAAGTTAAAGAAAGATTTTGATCATGCTCTTGTGGTTTCTCGTGTGCTAAACTCCGAGAAGGCCAAACTTGGGGTTGATCTTGCTAGACTCAAAGAGGAGTTTGATCTACTTGACAAGGCTCACAAGATCTTGAAGGGTGCTCATGCTAGCCTCAAAGAGTCTCATGATCAACTCCAAGTAAATCTAACCAAGGAGAAAGCCACCTTTCCTCGTATGATGTTAATTGATAATTCAAATGCTACTAACCCGTGTTGTGAGCATGTGCATCTTGTTGAGGAGAACGCTAAGCTAAAGGTGCAACTTGAGAAAGGTCTCGTGTCTTGCATACAAGGCGAGAAGAGCCTCAACGACCTCTTGACCAACCAAAAGGGAGTTGTGGCAAAGGAAGGGATTGGGTACGTGTCCAAGTCCAAGAACGAGAAGAAGAATGACAAGGCCAAACGACCTCCTCCTCTCAAGCAAACCTTTGTGACGGAGGGTGAGGGTACTACTAAGGAGAAGGAGAAAAACTCCATGAAGGGTAGTGATGCCAAGAAGGGAAATGCTCCCCTTCCCAACAAGGCCGGTGACTTTAACCCTTCTTATGTGTTGTGCCACGCTAGAGATGGGCATGTTTATGCCAAATTTGTTGGTTCTCCTTATGAGTACATTGAATGGTCTATTTGGGTTCCTAAGACCCTTGTTACTAACATCAAAGGACTCATTACAATCTGGGTACCTAAAACCAAGCATTGATCTCTTGTAGGTGTTTGCTTCCGGTGGGGGATCATGGTTGCTCGATTGTGGAGCTACTAATCATATGACCGGAAGCAAGGACTTGGTGGTGGACGTGCAAAAGATTCCATCCATGCCCACCAATGTTGAGTGAGGTGATGCCTCGTCTTCTAAGGTATTGGGACTCGGCAAAGTTGTCATTTCTCATGATCTTACGATCGAGAAGGTCATGCTTGTTGAGTCCCTTGCATACAATTTACTTTCCGTTCGTCAACTAGCACTCATGGTCTTTGCCACTTTCTTTGATATTGATTCCATGGCCCTCTTGTGGAGCAAGACTCTTAAAGTAGCCTTTGTTTGGCATTTCGAGAATGATCTCTATGTGATTAACTTTTCGAAGCGACCCACTAAGACCGCGACATGCCTAATGGCTAAAGTTGACGTGGGGTGGCTTTGGCATCGCCATTTAGCCCATGTCAATATGAGATCTTTGCAAAGTCTTCTCAAGGGGGACCATGTCCATGGACTAAAAAATGTTAGTTTTGCCAAAGATCGTGCTTGCAGTGCTTGCATTGAAGGAAAGCTACATGAGAAGGCTCACCCTCCCACGACTATCATCTACTCAAAGAGGCCTTTGGAGCTCCTTCACTTGGATCTCTTTGGACCTCCATCCTTTGATAGTCTTGGGGGTAGAAAGTATTACTTGGTGATTGTGGATGACTATTCAAGATACACTTGGGTATATTTCTTCAAGAGGAAGAGCGAGACCCAACAAACCGTCATCGACTTTACAAATGAAGCTCAACGACAACACAATGCAAAGATTTTGACAATAAGAAGTGACAACGGCTCCGAGTTTAAGAACTACACCTTGGATGATTTTTTGAGTGATGAGGGAATCAAGCATCAATATTCCGCACCTTATACACCTCAACAAAATGGTGTAGCGGAGAGGAAGAACTGGACGTTGATGGATGCGGCAAGGACCATGATGGCGGAGTTCAAGTATCCCTACAACTTTTGGGCCGAAGCCATCAACACCGCGTGCCATGCATCTAATCGGCTCTACCTCCGTAAGGGCTTGAACAAGACTCCATATGAGATACTCACCGGTAAAAAGCCCAACCTCAAGTACTTCCGAGTGTTCGGGTGTAAGTGCTTCATTCTCAAGAAAGGTGTCCGTTTGTCTAAATTTGAGGCTAGAGCGTATGAGGGCATATTTGTTGGTTATGCCACAAACTCTCATGCTTACCGTGTTCTCAATAAGTCCATGGGACTTATTGAGGAAACATGTAACATGGAGTTTGATGAGAATAACGGCTCCCAAGTGGAGCAAAGTGGTACTTGTGATGTAGGTGATGAAATTCCTCCCCAAGCCATAAGAAGAATGGGTATTGGTCATATCCTACTCATTGAGGAACCCCTTGTGGCCGAAGGAGAAGGACAATGTTCTACTCAAGTGGAACCTTCACCAACCCAAGACCCACATGCTTCCGAAGAACAAAGTGAGGTCCCTCAACCTCAAGAACAAGACTAAGGGCAAGATCAATCTCAAGATGGTGTTGTAACATCAAGTGATGCCCAAGGTCAAGCTCCCTCCTCCGAGAAAGTTCAAGATAAAGTCCCACGAGATTAAGAACAAGCTCAAGACGACGCTCAAGATGATCAAGTAACCACTCCTTGTCTCACCCCTGAGGAGGAATTGGAACGTCGTGCCGCCAAGGTTGCTTCCAAGCTCTCCACCAAGGATCATCTCATGACGAATGTGCTTGGAAGCTTAAGAAAGGGGTAAGCACTCGTAGACAATTAGAAAACTATTGTGAACATCACGCGTTTGTCTCTTGTGTCGAACCCCACAAGGTCTATGAGGCGCTCGAAGATCCGGATTGGCTCAATGCCATGCATGAAGAACTCAACAACTTCGAGCACAACAAAGTGTGGAGATTGGTGCCAAGACCGACGGGGAACCACATTGTCATTGGAACCAAGTGGATATTTAAGAACAAGCAAGATGCCCATGGGATTATCATTCGCAACAAGGCTCATTTGGTAGCACAAGGCTACTCCCAAGTCGAGGGTATCGACTATGGTGAAACCTTTGCTCCCGTTGCTCGTCTTGAATCCATTCGCATGTTGATTGCATATGCTTCTCATCATAACTTTAAGTTACAACAAATGGATGTGAAGAGTGATTTTCTTAATGGTCCTATTAATGAATTGGTTTATGTCAAGCAACCCCCCGGGTTCGAGGATCCCTACTTTCCCGATCATGTGTATCAACTCGATAAGGCACTCTATGGCCTTAAACAAGCCGCACGTGCGTGGTATGACCACATTACCAAGTTGTTACAAGACCGTGGTTTTGAAGTTGGGCTAATCGACCCCACTCTTTTTACTAAGAAGGTCAAAGGGGAGTTGTTTGTGTGCCAATTATATGTTGATGATATTATCTTTGGTTCCCCTAACAAAGCTTTAAATGAGGAATTTGCCGCTCTCATGACCTCAAAGTTCGAGATGTCTTCCATGGGAGAGTTGAAGTTCTTTCTCGGGTTCGAAGTGAAGCAAAGGAGAGAAGGAACTTTCATCAACCAAGCCAAATACACTCAAGACATGCTTAAGAGATTCAAGCTAAGTGGTGTCAAGCCGGCGTCCACTCCCATGCCCACCAAGTGCCAACTTGACATTGATCCCAATGGTAAAGCGGTGGATCAAAAGGTATATCGCTCCATGATTGGCTCCTTGCTTTACCTTTGTGCATCTAGACCGGATATCATGTTGAGTGTGGGAATTTGTGCACTGTTTCAAGTCGCACCTAAGGAAAGTCACTATGTGGCGTTCAAACGAATCTTTCGATATTTGGCTCATACCCCAAATTTGGCTTATGGTACCCAAGAGGAGCAAATTTCAAGCTCGTAGGTTATTCAGACTCGGATGGGCCGGGAGACAAAGTGGATAGGAAGTCCACGTTCGGAGGGTGCCAGTTTCTTGGTTGCTCTTTGGTAAGTTGGTCTTCCAAGAAGCAAAGTTGTGTGTCTCTCTCGTCCACGGAAGCGGAGTATGTGGCTGCCGGTAGTTGTTGTGCACAACTTTTATGGATGAGGCAAACTTTAAAGGATTACAGTGTCACTTGTGACAAAGTGCCTCTTTGGTGTGACAATGAAAGTGCCATCAAGATTTCCCTCAACCCGGTGCAACACTTCAAGACAAAGCATATTGAGATTAGGTATCACTTCATACGGGATCACATTAGGCGAGGGGAGATCGAGCTCAACTATCTCAACACTCATGATAACCTTGCAGATATCTTCATGAAGCCTTTGGATGAAGCAAGATTTCGTGAGTTAAGGCATGAGCTAAATATCATTGATTCAAGCAATGTGACTTGAACCCTTGCACACCCCACCTCACTCAACATGTTGTCTAGCTTAGGTGTAGGCATGGACATAGGGGGAGTGTTGTTCTCTCAATGAACTTTCCCTCCCCTCATAATGCATAAACTAACCAAACTCTTTCACATTAGCCATTTCTTTATGGCACTTGTGCTTCAAAGATGAGTGTTGGTCATGGGCCCAAGGTTAAAATCTTCGCGGCGCCATACCTCTAAACTCAAACATAGGTTGCCTCGGCCACCGCCCTCTCTTAGAGAGGTGTGTGTTTCTCGTTCTCTTTGTCGTTTTTGTGTGTGTGTTTTGTTCCCGTTTTCTTTTTGTTCTTTTTTGAGAGTTAAGCCCCTTTTTGCCTAGTCCTCTTTGCGGCTGAGCGGTACTACCGTTGTGATTGCGGTACTTCCGCTTATGAGGGTTAAGCGGTACTACCGCCCTCACCAGCGGTACTGCCGCTGAGGGGCGGGTGGTGGGGGTTATATCGGGGCGGGGGAGTTATTTTCGCCCCATACCCATTCGCCCCCACTCGCTCGTCTTCCTCGTCGCTCCAGCGACGCCTCGCCGCGGGAGGGCACCGGCTGGCCACCGTTTTCTGGCCGCTTCTCTCCATTTCCTCGGGTGGAGTCGTTCTCCATCTTGTCCTCCAGCCATGGATGCCGGTATTGCCTCCGTTCTCGGTTTCTCTTTGCCTAGATCTTGCATCTAGTTCTTAGGGGCAATAGGCATTGTTTTCTAGTTTTTGTCTATGAAGAGGCTTGTGGTGGATGGAGATTGCTTCTAGGCTCTTTGGATTGATGTTTGGTAGGATCAAATCTTGAATTTGGCATCCCGGTAGTGCCGGATCTAACCACGCCAGTAGAAAACCGTTGTTCCCCATTCTGGGCGGTACTACTGCTCACCTTGAGCGGTACTACCGCACGAGCTGTACTACCGCTCACCTTGAGTGGTACTACCGCATGAGCGGTACTACCGCTCACCTTGAGAGGTACTACCGCACGAGCGGTACTACCGTCGGATGCCCAGTTCCAATATTTTCTACCTCACTTTGATCATTTTTGTTTCGTTTGGTGGCTTATGCTCTTTTCTTTTGTGTGTTTCTTCTGGTTGTGTGTTTGGCTCCAGGTGATGATCATCCTGAGCAGCAGGTCCGCCGTGTCAACCCCGGGCGTGCAACATCAAAGCGCTACCACACCTCTGAGCCAGCAGGTGGTTCCTCTAGTACTCAACCGCCGCCAGCAAACGCATCCTCAAGTGCTCCACCACCACCTCAGCAGTCGAAGAGATCCGCCAACAAGCCAAAGAGAAAGACTGTGACTGAGATGACTGCCAAGGAGTTTTGGGCAAAGCATCGCCGCAACTCCTATGAGGAAGACCAAGATCCCACTTTGGTCAACCACCCGTTCTGAAACCGCTTTCAGTTTGCCATCTATTTTGATGTGATCAAGGCCAAGAAGAATCTCTATGTTGATGTACGCTCCATCGACACGGATGCTATGGAGAAGGACCCTGAGTACTTTGGCGAAGTCCTTCAGATGTGTTCTTAACTGAACATTCTCAGGATCATGCAGTTCAACAAGGATTTTGATGCAGATTTGGTGGCTCAATTCTTTGCTACCGTTCATCTTGGAACTGATGCCGACAGGACTCTGACTTGGATGACCAATGGCAAATTGCTTTCCGTCAAGTGGCAGGCCTTCATGGAGTTACTTGATGTGGAAGATCACGGGATTGAGACTCCAGTCGGCTTCCGCCCTCACCGCAATGCTACATCCACTCACAAGCAAGCCCTTTAGCCCTACTATACTGTGAAGGTTAACCCAGTGACTAAGAAGGAAACCTATGAGCTGTCTGCCTATATGGACATCCTTCATCGTGTCTTCCGTGAGACTCTCTTCCCTCGCATCGGGAATCTGGATATGGTCCACTCCTATCTCGTGGACATGCTTCTTTTCTGCCAGCATGAGAAGGAAGCAAACACTGGAGAGAGCCTGGACATTTCTCATGTTATGTGGTCTGAACTTCTCTCTGCCGTTTTTGAGCGCAAGTGCCCGATATATGGTCCATTCATCATGAGGCTCATTGAGAAGGCCTGGGCACGTGTCTATCCCAGAGTGATGTTGGAAACTGGAGACTTGGTTTCTCATGAGATCAAGCATCTGAGGAAGGACAATTGGGGCACCCCAGCGCCTAAACCCGGGGGCCCATCTACTGTTGCTGCTGCCATGGAGACCGAGGGTGAGGCTGGGGCTGATGATGACGATGAGGACTATGAGCCGTCTGGGACAGAGCCCTCTTGGGCAAAGAAACTCAAGCACAAGATGAGGAAGCTCTTCTGCATGGAGTCACATGGCCAGTACATGACTCATGTGGCGGACAAGAAGGCCAGGGGCATCACAAGGAGCTCATGCGTCAGTTGGGTGCAACCGTTGTTAGTGGTTCTGAGGGACAGATCACTGAAGAGGAGGAATGGATTCACCAGCATTGCCCTTGGACTGATTCAGACGCCGAGCAGTTTCCGACCAACGACGAAGGTGCAGACGATCACGCTGAGATGTGATGTTCGAGATCCTCAGCTTGACATCACCTGGAGCCATAGCGTCGCTCTTTGCCCTTTTGGTGTCTCGATGCCAAAGGGGGAGAGAGTTTAGGGATTTGTGTTGCCTGTTGCGAGTGTGTCTTTGTGTCTTGTGTTTTCGTTTTGTCGTTGCCTTTGTTTGGTTTGGTTTGGTGCCAGTGAGACCTAAGTTCTATTCATATGGTGTGAGACATATGCTACCCTATCGCTACCTTATTTCTTATGTCTATTCTGTACGTAGTATCTTATGAGTTGCATGCTTATCCTGTTTTATACCCTGCTCTCATATATCCTGTGCTTAGAATTGTTGGACTATAAAATATAGGGGGAGTGTTGATCCGAATGTGTGTGTCTTGCATTCCAAAGGCTCCACTAACTAGGTGCACACATTCAGGGGGAGCCCGTCTATATTTTGTAGTTCTAAGTATCCTTACTTTTATATCTTTTCCTTGTGCAAATCCCTAGTTGTCATCAATCCACCAAAAAGGGGGAGATTGTTGAGGCATATCTCTCTCGATGTGGTTTTGGTGATTGATGACAACATGTTTGCGGACTAATCGTGTGCTTTGAGCATTTCAGAGATTCATCCTTGGCACGAGATGATTTCTTCCCCTCGGAGTGTCATTCAAGACGGTGTAGCTCTTTCGTTTCTTTTTCGGTGGACTAGTTGCGTAGAGGGCACCGTACTATCAAGATGGGGTCCGCTTCGGTATTGCTTGGGTGGAATCAACACGTACACATCCGCTTCTCGCCCTCCGAGCCCTTCCGCTTCTATGGAGAGATCTTCTCTCTTCTTGTGGGCTTTGTCTGGTACCCAGCGGCAGTACCGCTGAGAGGTCACAAGCGGCAGTACCACTTCGCAGCCCGCCGGTGACTCCGCAGCAGTACTACCACTGGCTTGCCAGGTCCCTCCCACGTCGATTTGAGGGGTCTTTTTCTGTGTCGGATTGTGCGACACCTCGCTGCGGTAGTAGTGCAGCAGTACCGCCCATTTACGGCAGTACCGCCCTTCCTCCACGGTAGTACTGCCCAGTTCCCTCTTTCCCTTTACCCTCCTTTCTGCGCGGCAGTACCGCCGAAGGGAGCGGTAGTACTGCTTAACCCAGCGGTAGTACCGCTGTCTCCCGTGGTAGTACCGCCCTTTGCAGGGCTGTTTAGTGGGGCAACGGTTAGATTGTTTCCCCCACTATAAAAGGGGGTCCCCTTCTTCCCCGTTGACTCATCTCTTCCCTTTAAGCTCCATTAATGCTCCAAGCTCCATTTTCGCCTGATCTATCTCTCTAGCCAATCAAATTTGTTGATTTGCTCGGGAGTGGTTGAGAAGGCCCCGATCTACACTTCAACCAAGAGATTTTTGATTCCCCCACCTATCCCTAGCGGATCTTGTTACTCTTGGGTGTTTGAGCACCCTAGATGGTTGAGGTCACCATGGAGCCATAGTCCATTGTGGTGAAGCTTCGTGGTATTCTTGGGAGCCTCCGATTAAGTTGTGGAGATTGCCCCAACCTTGTTTGTAAAGGTCCGGTTGCCGCCTTCAAGGGCACCAATAGTGGAATCATGGCATCTCGCATTGTGTGAGGGCGTGAGGAGAATACAGTGGACCTAGTGGCTTCTTGGGGAGCATTGTGCCTCCACACCACTCTAACGGAGACGTACTTCCCCTCAAAAGGAAGGAACTTCGGTAACACATCCTCGTCTTCACCGGATCCACTCTTGGTTATCTCTTACCTTTACTTGTGCAAGCTCATTAGTGTTACTTCTCTTGCTTTCTTGTTTGTTTGTTGTTGTTGCATCATATAGGTTGCTCACCTAGTTGCACATCTAGACAACCTACTTTGATGCAAAGATTAATTTGGTGAAGAAAAGTTAAAAATTGTTAGTTGCCTATTCACCCCCCTCTAGTCAACCATATCGATCCTTTCAGGTGGTGGTGCAGCCCTGTCGACGATGCGAAGGTCTTCAGCGGCTCGATCTTTGATGAGGAAACTTATCTACGATCGAAGCAACACTGCAATGGTGTGGATTGTGTGTCTGTGAAGGCATTGTGGCCCTGCTAGATCTATGCCATCAACTGAGGGAACTCTTGGTTGGCTGTGACAAACCTACTTCACGATATCTCACTGCAACACTCACCAATTTCAGCAATGGGTAGCGAGTTTGCTGCAATAGGTTGTTGTTGGGGCGTTGAGACTACCTAGTTTTGGCGGTATTGAGCCGTGACGTCTGATGACCCACAAGTATAGGGGATCTATCATAGTCCTTTTGATAAGTAAGAGTATCGAACCCAACAAGGAGCAGAAGGAAATGATAAGCAATTTTCAGTAAGGTATTCTCTGCAAGCACTGAAATTATCGGTAACAGATAGTTTTGTGATAAGGTAATTTGTAACGGGTAATAAGTAATAAAAGTAAATAAGGTGCAGCAAGATGGCCCAATCACTTTTGTAGCAAAGGACAAGCCTGGACAAACTCTTATATAAACGAAAGCGCTCCCGAGGACACATGGGAATTATCGTCAAGCTAGTTTTCATCACGTTCATATGATTCGCGTTCGGTACTTTGATAATTTGATATGTGGGTGGAACGGTGCTTGGGTACTGTCCTTCCTTGGACAAGCATCCCACTTATGATTAACCCCTATTGCAAGCATCCGCAACTACAACAGAAGTATTAAGGTAAACCTAACCATAGCATGAAACATATGGATCCAAATCAGCCCCTTACGAAGCAACGCATAAACTAGGGTTTAAGCTTCTGTCAGTCTAGCAACCCATCATCTACTTATTACTTCCCAATACCCTCCTCTAGGCCCAAACAATGGTGAAGTGTCATGTAGTCGACGTTCAAATGACACCACTAGAGGAAAGACAATATACATCTCATCAAAGTATCGAACGAATACCAAATTCACATGACTACTTATAGCAAGACTTCTCCCATGTTCTCAGGAACAAACGTAACTCCTCACAAATCATATTCATGTTCATAATCAGAGGAGTATTAATATGCATAAAGGATCTGAACATATGATCTTCCACTGAATAAACCAACTAGCATCAAGTACAAGGAGTAATCAACACTACTAGCAACCCATAGGTACCAATCTGAGGTTTTGAGACAAAGATTGGATACAAGAGATGAACTAGGGTTTGAGATGAGATGGTGTTGGTGAAGATGTTGATGGAGATTGACCCCCTCCCTGTAACACCCAGGTAGCTCATCTACAGTAATCACACACTAATGGTGCCATGTCATCGCTATTAATTTACTAAACCTCACTTTGGTCCAGACCAAGTTCAAATTCAAAATTTAAGATAAAGTTAAAATGAAACTTCTTCAAATAAATAAACAAAAGTGCTCATGTTATTGCAAATATTCACTAACTGTTTGATATGAAGAAACCAACATTATTTAAGTTGTTAAAATGCCCCTAGAAATTAAACAGTGGATCAGCAACCATTTTAACCGACCATTTCAATTTTTGAAAATGCTTAAACAACTCCAAATGCTCTGAGACTTTTTGTACAACACCAAAGTACTGCAATGGAATTATGTGCCAAGTTCCACCCCTGGAAAAATTCATTTAGTACTCCAATTAAATGCAAAACAGAGGCTAGAAAAGAAAATAGAAAAAAAGTGAAAATACTGGCACTCTATATCCGTGTCGAGCATCGGCCGACACCCCTGAGTAGGATAAGATCCCCCCGTCGTTGTAGACAAACCCTGGCACTCTATATCCCCCTCGCTCGCCCTCCTCTTCTCTGTTTAGATCGCGCCCGAGCCGTTGCTGCCGCGCCATCATCGTCCTCGCGGCCACTGCCCTCCCCGGCGCACGGGAGGATGTCCAGGAGCTTCAGCATGGACGACTCCTTCGTCTGCTTGCTTCGATTCGAGTAGGGGCGCACCGGAAGCTCGCCATCGCCGGTCTTCTTCGCCACGGCCGCCAACGTTCGTCGTCAGATGTGCCACCTCCCGAGCGCCCCCGACCTCTTGACCACGTCCACGAGCTCCATGGTGAGCACCTCCATCGATTCCCCCCCTTTCCCGTCGAATCCGTCACCGTAGAACCTGTACGCCGCCGCGCTGGAGCTCGCGCTCACCGCTGTGTGGTCGCGCTCACGCGCGTCCTGGCCGCCCCAAGGGCGCTCCCTGTCCGCGACCCATGTTCGCTCGCCGCGGCCGTTCGCGCCGCTGCTGCCCCGCGGCGCCCGCTCGCTGGCTCCCGTGCGCTGCCGCTGCTGCATCCGCCTATTGCCGTTCCTTACTGCTGCTACTCTTCCGCTCATGCCATTGCTTGCTGCTCTTGCTCTCCTGCTTGTCTAGCCGCTGCTCACGGCCGCTCCTAGTTGCTCTGCTGCGGCCGCTTACTACTGCGGCTGGCCAAGTATATGGCCGTGCGTGGTGTGTGCGTGGTGTGTGTGTTCGTGTGTGCCATGGCCGGGCTGTGTGTGTGGGGTGTGTGGTCGGCTGTGCGCCGCAGCCGTGTGTGGCCGGCCCTTCGTTTGTTTAATTAGTATGTACTCTAGTTAATTAGTCCAATATAGTAGATGACGTGTAGTACCAATTGTTAGGATTAAACAAAAAAGGAAATCAAATTAATTTATCCAAGTCAATGACAAGTGGGCCACCACCTTCACTATTGACCAGTCAATTGACTGGGTTGACCAGTCCCTGGGTCCCACTGTCATACACATAAGCTAGCTCCTAGTGGGTGCAACAGATCTGCCCCTATTTTAATATTCAAATAAAATAATTAGAGTAAATCCATAATATTGATGAAAACTTCGAAAAATAATATAGAATAAACCGTACCTCGGATGAAAATACTTTGTACGTAAAAGTTGCTTAGAATTTTGAGACAAACCCAAACACGCAGTCCGTTCGACCGCCACTCGTTCATAACATAGCGATCATGCAACCGTCCCCATCTAGTCCGTCTGTCCGAAAATGCGAAACACCGGGAATACTTTCCCGGATGTTTCCCCCCTTCATCGGTATCGCCTACTACTATGTTAGGTCACCCCTAACACCACCTATTGCCATGTTTTTCTTTGTGTTGCTTTGATTGCTATGTTATTTATTGTGTTCCCCCTCCGTTACTTCTTTTCGGTAGACCCCGAGACCGCTTCCGGTACCCCCGATTGGCTACGGTGTTGACGACTGTTGGGGAACGTAGCAGAATTTTAAAATTTTCTACGCATCACCAAGATCAATCTATGGAGTCATCTTGCAACGAGGGAGAGAGCAGTGCATCTACATACCCTTGTAGATCACGAGCGGAAGCGTTCAAGAGAACGGGGTTGATGGAGTCGTACTCGACGTGATTCAAATCACCGATGACCTAGTGCCAAATGGAAGGCACCTCCGCGTTCAACACACGTACGGTTGGGAGACGTCTCCTCCTTCTTGATCCAGCAAGGGGGAAGGAGAGGTTGATGAAGATCCAGCAGCATGACGGCGTGGTGGTGGAAGCAACGGTGATCTCGGCAGGGCTTCGCCAAGCGCTAGGAGATGGAGGAGTGTCACGGGAGGGAGAGGAAGAGGCCAGGGGCTTGGGTGCGCAGCCCTCCCTCCCCCCCACTATATATAGGGTGCCTAGGGGGGGCGCCGGCCCTAGGAGATCCAATCTCCTAGGGGGGGGGGGCGGCGGCCAAGGGGGTGCCTTGCCCCTCAAGGCAAGGGTGGAGCCCCCATCCCTAGGGTTTCTAACCCTAGGTGCAGGGGGAGGCCCAAGGGGGGCGCACCAGCCCACTAGGGGCTGGTTCCCCTCCCACTTCAACTCATGGGGCCCTCCGGGATAGGTGGCCCCACCCGGTGGACCCCCAGGACCCTTCCGGTGGTCCTGGTACAATACCAGTGACCCCGAAACCTTCCCGAAGGCCGAAACTAGACTTCCTATATATAAATCTTTACCTCCGGACCATTCCAGAACTCCTTGTGACGTCCGGGATCTCATCTGGGACTCCGAACAACTTTCGGGTTACCATGTGCTAATATCTCTACAACCCTAGCGTCATCGAACCTTAAGTGTGTAGACCCTACGGGTTCGGGAGACATGCAGACATGAACGAGAAGCCTCTCCGGTCAATAACCAACAGCGGGATCTGGATACCCATGTTGGCTCCCACAAGCTCCATGATGATCTCATCGGATGAACCACGATGTCGAGGATTCAATCAATCCGTATACAATTCCCTTTGTCAATCGGTACGTTACTAGCCCGAGACTCGATCGTCGGTATCCCAATACCTTGTTCAGTCTCATTACCGGCAAGTCACTTTACTCATACCGTAATGCATGATCCAGTGATCAATCACTTGATCACTTTGAGCTCATTATGATGATGCATTACCGAGTGGGCCCAGAGATACCTCTCCGTCATACGGAGTGACAAATCCCAGTCTCGATTAGTGCCAACCCAACAGACACTTTCGGAGATACCTATAATGTACCTTTATAGTCACCCAGTTACATTGTGATGTTTGGCACACCCAAGGTACTCGTACGGTATCCGGGAGTTGCACAATCTCATGGTCTAAGGAAATGATACTTGACATTCAGAAAAGCTACAGCAAACGAACTACACGATCTTTGAGCTAAGCTTAGGATTGGGTCTTGTCCATCATATCATTCTCCTAATGATGTGATCCCATTATCAATGACATCTAATGTCCATAGTTAGGAAACCATGACTATCCTTTGATCAACGAGCTAGTCAACTAGAGGCTCACTAGGGACGTGTTGTGGTCTATGTATTCACACATGTATTACAATTTCCGGATAACACAATTATAGCATGAACAATAGACAATTATCATGAACAAAGAAATATAATAATAACCATTTTATTATTGCCTCTAGGGCATATTTCCAACAGTCTCCCACTTGCACTAGAGTCAATATTCTAGTTATATTGTGATGAATCGAACACCCATGCAGTTCTTGTGTTGATCATGTTTTGCTCTAGGGAGAGGTTTAGTCAACGGATCTGCTACATTCAGGTCCGTATGTACTTTACAAATTTCTATGTCTCCATTTTGAACACTTTCACGAATGGAGTTGAAGCGACGCTTGATATGCCTGGTCTTCCCATGAAACCTGGGCTCCTTGGCAATGGCAATACCTCCAGTGTTGTCACAGAAGAGAGTCATCGGGCCCGACACATTGGGTATGACTCTTAGGTCGGTAAAGAACTCCTTCACCCAGACTGCTTCTTGTGCTGCCTTCGAGGCTGCCATGTACTCCGCTTCACATGTAGATCCCGCCACAACGCTTTGCTTGCAACTGCACCAGCTTACTGCCCCACCATTCAAAATATACACGTATCCGGTTTGTGACTTAGAGTCATCCAGATCTGTGTCGAAGCTAGCATCGACGTAACCCTTTACGACGAGCTCTTCGTCACCTCCATAAACGAGAAAGATTTCCTTATTCCTTTTCAGGTACTTCAGGATATTCTTGACCGCTGTCCAGTGTTCCATGCCGGGATTACTTTGGTACCTTCCTACCAAACTTACGGCAAGGTTTACATCAGGTCTGGTACACAGCATAGCATACATGATAGACCCTATGGCCGAGGCATAGGGGATGACACTCATCTTTTCTCTATCTTCTGCCGTGGTCGGGCATTGAGCCGTGCTCAATCTCGTACCTTGCAATATAGGCAAGAACCCCTTCTTTGACTGATCCATTTTGAACTTCTTCAATATCTTGTCAAGGTACGTACTCTGTGAAAGACCAATGAGGCGTCTCGATCTATCTCTATAGATCTTGATGCCTAATATATAAGCAACTTCTCCAAGGTCCTTCATTGAAAAACACTTGTTCAAGTAGGGCTTTATGCTTTCCAAGAATTCTATATCATTTCCCATCAACAGTATGTCATCCACATACAATATGAGAAATGCTACAGAGCTCCCACTCACTTTGTTGTAAATGCAGGCTTCTCCATAAGTCTGCATAAACCCAAATGCTTTGATCATCTCATCAAAGCGAATGTTCCAACTCCAAGATGCTTGCACCAGCCCATAAATCGAGCGTTGGAGCTTGCACACCTTGGCAGCATTCTTAGGATCGACAAAACCTTCCGGCTGCATCATATAAAATTCTTCCTTAAGGAAACCATTAAGGAATGCCATTTTGACGTCCATTTGCCATATCTCATAATCATAGAATGTGGCAATTGCTAACATGATTCGGACGGACTTCAGCTTCGCTACGGGTGAGAAAGTCTCATCGTAGTCAACCCCTTGAACTTGTCGATAACCCTTAGCGACAAGCCGAGCTTTATAGATGTTCACATTACCATCCACGTCTGTCTTCTTCTTAAAGATCCATTTATTTTCTATGGCTCACCGATCAACGGGCAAGTCAGTCAAAGTCCATACTTCGTTTTCATACATGGATCCTATCTCGGATTTTATGGCTTCCAGCCATTTCTCAGAATCCGGGCCCGCCATCACTTCTTCATAGTTCGAAGGTTCACCGTTGTCTAACAACATGATTTCCAAGATAGGGTTGCCGTACCACTCTGGTGCAGAACGTGTCCTTGTGGACCTACGAAGTTCAGTAGCAACTTGATCTGAAGTTTCATGATCATCATCATGAACTTCCTCTCTAGTCGGTGCAGGCACCTCAGGAACATTTTCTTGAGCTGCCCCACTTACCGGTTCAAGAGGTAATACTTCATCAAGTTCTACCTTCCTCCCACTTATTTCTTTCGAGAGAAACTCTTTCTCTAGAAAGGACCCATTCTTGGCAACAAAGATCTTGCCTTCGGATCTGAGGTAGAAGGTATACCCAACAGTTTCTTTAGGGTATCCTATGAAGACGCATTTTTCCGACTTGGGTTCGAGCTTTTCAGGTTGAAGTTTCTTGACATAAGCATCGCATCCCCAAACTTTTAGAAACGACAGCTTAGGTTTCTTCCCAAACCATAATTCATATGGTATCGTCTCAACGGATTTCGACGGAGCCCTATTTAAAGTGAATGCGGCAGTCTCTAATGCATAGCCCCAAAATGATAGCGGTAAATCGGTAAGATGCATCATAGATTGCACCATATCTAATAGAGTGCGATTACGACGTTCGGACACACCATTACGCTGAGGTGTTCTAGGCGGCGTTAGTTGTGAAACTATTCCACATTTTCTTAAGTGTGTGCCAAATTCGTGACTCAAGTATTCTCCCCCACGATCTGATCGCAAGAACTTGATTTTCCTGTCACGTTGATTCTCAACCTCACTCTGAAATTCCTTGAACTTTCCAAAGGTCTCAGACTTGTGTTTCATTAAGTAGACATACCCATATCTAATCAAGTCATCAGTGAGGGTGAGAACATAACGATAGCCACCGCGAGCCTCAACACTCATTGGACCGCACACATTAGTATGTATGATTTCCAATAAGTTGGTTGCTCGCTCCATTGTTCCTGAGAACAGAGTCTTGGTCATTTTACCCATGGCATGGTACGCACATGTCAAATGATTCGTAATCAAGATGCTCTAAAAGTCCATCTGCATGGAGCTTCTTCATGCGTTTGACATCTATGTGACCAAGGCGGCAGTGCCACAAGTATGTGGGACTATCATTATCAACCTTACATCTTTTGGTATTCACACTATGAATATGTGTAGCATTACGCTTGAGATTCATTAAGAATAAACCATTCACCATCGGAGCATGACCATAAAACATATCTCTCATATAAATAGAACAACCATTATTCTCGGATTTAAATGAGTAGCCATCTCGAATTAAACGAGATCCTGATACAATGTTCATGCTCAAAGCTGGCACTAAATAACAATTATTGAGGTTTAAAACTAATCCCGTAGGTAAATGTAGAGGTAGCGTGCCGACGGCGATCACATCGACCTTGGAACCATTCCCGACGCGCATCGTCACCTCGTCCTTCGCCAGTCTCCGCTTATTCCGCAGCTCCTGCTTTGAGTTACAAATGTGAGCAACCGCACTGGTATCAAATACCCAGGAGCTACTACGAGTACTGGTAAGGTACACATCAATTACATGTATATCACATATACCTTTTGTGATGCCAGCCTTCTTGTCCGCTAAGTATTTGGGGCAGTTCCGCTTCCAGTGACCACTTCCCTTGCAATAAAAACACTCAGTCTCGGGCTTGGGTCCATTCTTTGGCTTCTTCCCGGCAGCTTGCTTCACGGGCGTGGCAACTCCCTTGTCGTCCTTCTTGAAGTTCTTCTTACCCTTGCCTTTCTTGAACTTAGTGGTTTTATTCACCATCAACACTTGATGTTCCTTTTTGACTTCTACCTCTGCTGATTTCAGCATTGCAAATACTTCAGGAATGGTCTTTTCCATCCCCTGCATATTGAAGTTCATCACAAAGCTCTTGTAGCTCGGTGGAAGCGACTGAAGGATTCTGTCAATGACCGCGTCATCCGGGAGATTAACTCCCAGCTGAGTCAAGCGGTTTTGCAACCCAGACATTTTGAGTATGTGCTCGCTGACAGAACTATTTTCCTCCATCTTACAGCTGAAGAACTTGTCGGAGACTTCATATCTCTCGACCCAGGCATGAGCTTGAAAAACCATTTTCAGCTCTTCGAACATCTCATATGCTCCGTTTCTCTCAAAACGCTTTTGGAGCCCCGGTTCTAAGCTGTAAAGCATGCCGCACTGAACAAGGGAGTAATCATCAGCACGTGTCTGCCAAGCGTTCATAACGTCTTGGTTCTGTGGGACGGGTGCGTCACCTAGCGGTGCTTCTAGGACATAATCTTTCTTGGCAGCTATGAGGATGATCCTCAGGTTCCGGACCCAGTCCGTATAGTTGCTGCCATCGTCTTTCAGCTTGGTTTTCTCTAGGAACGCGTTGAAGCTGAGGACAACGTGGGCCATTTGATCTACAAGACATATTGTAAAGATTTTAGACTAAGTTCATGATAATTAAGTTCATCTAATCAAATTATTAAATGAACTCCCACTCAAATAGACATCCCTCCAGTCATCTAAGTATAACATGATCCGAGTTAACTAGGCCGTGTCCGATCATCACGTGAGACAGACTAGTCAACATCGGTGAACATCTTCATGTTGATCGTATCTTCTATACGACTCATGCTCGACCTTTTGGTCTTCTGTGTTTCGAGGCCATGTCTGTACATGCTAGGCTCGTCAAGTCAACCTAAGTGTATTGCGTGTGTAAATCTGTCTTACACCCGTTGTATTCGAACGTTAGAATCTATCACACCCGATCATCACGTGGTGCTTCGAAACAACGAACCTTCGCAACAGTGCACAGTTAGGGGGAACACTTTCTTGAAATTATTACGAGGGATCATATTATTTAAGCTACCATCGTTCTATGCAAATAAGATGTAAAACATGATAAACATCACATGCAATCAAATAGTGACATGATATGGACAATATCATCTGCTCCTTTGATCTCCATCTTCGGGGCTCCATGATCATCGTTGTCACCGGCATGACACCATGATCTCCATCATCGTGTCTTCTTGAAGTTGTCTCATCATCTATTGCTTCTACTACTATGGCTAACGCTTTAGCAATAAAGTAAAGTAATTACATGACGTTTATGTTGACACGCAAGTCATAAATAAATAAAGACAACTCCTATGGCTCCTGCCGGTTGTCATACTGATCGACATGCAAGTCGTGATTCCTATTACAAGGACATGATCAATCTCATACATCACATATATCATTCATCATTCATCACAACCTTTGGCCATATCACATCACAAAACACTTGCTGCAAAAACAAGTTAGACGTCCTCTAATTGTTGTTGCAAGTTTTTACGTGGCTGCTATAGGTTTCTAGCAAGAACGTTTCTTACCTACATCAAAACCACAACGTGAATTGCCAATTTCTATTTACCCTTCATAAGGACCCTGTTCATCGAATCCGATCCGACTAAAGTGGGAGAGATAGACACCCGCCAGCCACCTTATGCAACTAGTGCATGTCAGTCGGTGGAACCGGTCTCACGTAAGCGTACGTGTAAGGTTGGTCTAGGCCGCTTCATCCCACGATGCCGCCGAATCAAGATAAGACTAGTAACGGCAAGCAAATTGACAATATCGACGCCCACAACTACTTTGTGTTCTACTCGTGCATAGTAACTACGCATAGACCTAGCTCATGATGCCAATGTTGGGGAACATAGCAGAATTTTAAAATTTTCTACGCATCACCAAGATCAATCTATGGATTCATCTAGCAATGAGGGAGAGAGGAGTGCATCTACATACCCTTGTAGATCACGAGCGAAAGCGTTCAAGAGAACTGGGTTGATGGAGTCATACTCGACGTGATTCAAATCACCGATGACCTAGTGCCGAACGGACGGCACCTCGCGTTCAACACACGTACGGTTGGGAGACGTCTCCTCCTTCTTGATCCAGCAAGGGGGAAGCAGAGGTTGATGAAGATCCAGCAGCACGACGGCGTGGTGGTGGAAGCAACGGTGACCTCGGCAGGGCTTCGCCAAGCGCTGGGAGATGGAGGAGTGTCACGGGAGGGAGAGGGAGAGGCCAGGGGCTTGGGTGCGCAGCCCTCCCTCCCCCCCACTATATATAGGGTGCCTAGGGGGGCGCCGGCCCTAGGAGATCCAATCTCCTAGGGGGGCGGCGGCCAAGGGGGTGCCTTGCCCCCCAAGGCAAGGGTGGCGCCCCCACCCCTAGGGTTTCTAACCCTAGGCGCAGGGGGAGGCCCAAGGGGGGCGCACCAGACCACTAGGGGCTGGTTCCCCTCCCACTTCAGCCCATGGGGCCCTCCGGGATAGGTGGCCCCACCAGGTGGACCCCCGGGACCCTTCCGGTGGTCCCGGTACAATACCGGTGACCCCGAAACCTTCCCGAAGGCCGAAACTGGACTTCCTATATATAAATCTTTACCTCCGGACCATTTCAGAACTCCTCGTGACGTCCGGGATCTCATCCGGGACTCCGGATAACTTTCGGGTTACTGTGTGCTAATATCTCTACAACCCTAGCGTCATCGAACCTTAAGTGTGTAGACCCTACAGGTTCGGGAGACATGCAGACATGACCGAGAAGCCTCTCCGATCAATAACCAACAGCGGGATCTGGATACCCATGTTGGCTCCCACAAGCTCCACGATGATCTCATCGGATGAACCACGATGTCGAGGATTCAATCAATCCGTATACAATTCCCTTTGTCAATCGGTACGTTACTAGCCCGAGACTCGATCGTCGGTATCCCAATACCTTGTTGTAACGCCTTCGATGCGGCTATAGCTCCCACATGTCGAGGCACGATTTAGAGACATAACCGCATTGAAAGCAATGTCGCAAGTTTTGCAATCATCACAACATCCCGTGTAGTATATAATAAAAGGGGGAGATACATAGTTGGCTTACACTCGCCACGTCACATCAAAGTACATAAATAACAACCATCATACAAACACTCATGGCCCGACTACGGCGCCAAAATAGAAAAGAACCCAACATGTGACAAGGCCCTGAATCGAACCCCAACTAGGCACCACTACTGATCATCGGGAAAGGAAACATAATAATGCTGAGAGTCCTCGTCGAACTCCCACTTGAGCTCGTACTCGTCACCTGGAGCGAAATCACCTGGACCTGCATCTGGAATTATAGTATCTGTGAGCCACGGGGACTCAGCAATCTCGCACCCTCGCGATCAAGACTATTTAAGCTTATAGGAAGGTTAAGGCAAATATAAGTGGAGCTGCAGCAAGCGACTAGCATATATGGTGGCTATCTTATACGCAAAAGAGAGCGAGAAGAGGAGGCAAAGCGCGATCGAGAATCTAGAAGAACAACCTGCGCAAGCATAACTCCAACACCGTGTCCACTTCCCGGACTCCGCCGGAAAGGGGCCATCACGGTAACACACACGGTTGATTCATTTTAATTAAGTTTAATTCAAGTTATCTACAACCGGACATTAACAAATTCCCATCTGCCCATAACCGCGGGCATGGCTTTCGAAAGTTCAATCCCTGCAGGGGAGTCCCAACTTAGCCCATGACAAGCTCTCACGGTCAATGAAGGAATAGACCTCCACCCGAGACACTCCGATCAGACTCGGTATCCCCGTACAACAAGACATTCCGTCCAGGTTAAAACAAGTCCAGCAACACCGCCCGAATGTGCCAACAAATCCTGATAGGAGCTGCACATATCTCTTTCTCAGGGCACACTCAGATTGTCTAAACTTCCGGTAGGCCAGCCCAGAGTTTCCCCTGGTAGCCACCGGCGGCTGACGGTTTGGACCAACACTCAGAGGAGCACTGGCCCGGGGGGGGGGGGTTAAAATAAGATGACCCTTGAGTCTGCAGAGCCCAAGGGAAAGAAAAGGCTAGGTGGCAAATGGTAAAACCAAGGTTGGGCATTGCTGGACAAGCTTTAATCAAGGCGAAATATCAAGGGGTTCCCATTATAACCCAACCGCGTAAGGAACGCAAAATCCGGGAACATAACACCGATATGACGGAAACTAGGGCGGCAAGAGTGGAACAAAACACTAGGCGAGAGGCCGAGCCTTCCACCCTTTACCAAGTATATAGATGCATTAAGGTAACATAGCAATATAATGATATCCCAACAAGTAAATAAATGATGTCCCAACAAGGAACGGCCTCCGATCTTCACCTGCAGCTAGCAACGCTATAAGAGGGGCTGAGCAAAGCGGTAACATAGCCAATCAATGGTTTGCTAGGACAAGGTGGGTTAGAGGTTCAACATGGCAATTGGGAGGCTGACAAGCAAAAGGTAGGCATCGTAGCATTGGCATAGCAAAGAGCGAGCAAACTACCATAGCAAAGATAGTGGTGATTTCGAGGGTATGATCATCTTGCCTGCACAGTTGTCAGAATTGACTGGATCCTCAAAAGCACACTCAACGAGCTCCTCGGTAGCGAACTCATCTCCCGGCTCTACCCAAACAAGACAAACAAGCAACAAGGATACAATCAACCACGTGCAAGAACAAGCAATATGATGAAATGATGATATGCTATGCGGGATGCAAAATGCAAGATATGACAGGAAATGCATGAACCTGGCCTCAACTTGGAATTCCAAGGGTGCCACTGGAAAGATGAGATGAAATCGCTTGAAAACGATATAAAGAACGCCGGAATCGGAGTTACGGTTTGGAAATGGCAAGCGTTTTAAGAATGACACCGGTCTGCGATTTACAGCAAGTAGGCATATAATGCAATGAGATGAACATGCTACAGACACCAAACATGACAACAAAATACATGGCAGGGATTCACACAAGATGCTTAACAAAATACTAGCACTGAGCCTCGGCCAATTCATCCATTATGTGGTTCAAACAAGCATGTCAAAAACGCAAATGCAAAACAGATCTCAGACTTAGTGAAATTAACACTTGTCTGAAATTTCAGATCACGAAGCCCTCTTCGGAGCACCAAAACTACATGATATAGACCTGATTAGGACAAGTAAGAACATGGCATGGAGCTACTCAACAAGCTTAACAAAAGTCCCAAAGTGACCTGGGGCCAAAAGGGATCACAAAATATACTAACGGGCACACGAACATAGCTACAACACAATAAGTTTTCAGACTTAGTGAAAACTGAGACATGCTGAAATATAACTCACGAAGGCATGTAAACGAGCTCGATGCACTCACTACGGTGCAAGTCATGGCAAGGCACGCATACATACATTAAGAAGGCACAAAATTCTAGCTACACATGGCAAGAACGATGGCATGGCATGCACGGATCAACTACAATAGCATCGGCAAAATCGCAAACGAGTTGATGATCTTCCCAGATTCACAACGAAGCAAAAGTAGAGCTCGATTGACTCAAGCTAGGTTGCTCCATAATTGCAAACAAAGACATGGATGGATAGAGCATAACATGATTAACAAAACTCCTTTACTGATCATCCTCAAAAGAGGCACGAATCACTAGGAAACAAGCTGAACACATGGCATCATGAACTAAAATATCCCAGACTTAGTGAAAACAACTAAGTCCCTGAAAACAGATTTACCGGGTGCCTCACTTTGCAAGCTTGCACAAGTCACCACACACATCCTAAAAATG
The DNA here is from genome assembly GCF_056163025.1 of Triticum urartu. NCBI lineage: Eukaryota > Viridiplantae > Streptophyta > Magnoliopsida > Poales > Poaceae > Triticum > Triticum urartu. The sequence continues at coordinate 553,545,135 of NC_141875.1, read as the reverse complement.
CATGGGTTGCACCTCTGGAAAGAAGACAAAATGCTTAACAAAACATATGAAGGACTCACAGGCATATCATGCACAGAATAATCATGGCAAAAATGACAAAAGTCTAAGATGAACTAGCAGATCTGACAATTAACTCACGAAGCCTTCTTCTAACAGCATTTTGGGCATCAAGATGAGCTCAAATGAAAATGACGCAATGGAATGAAATGATTTACTCGTCGAGACGAACATTTTGATATGCTATATGCCCAAATCGGAGCTACGGATGCAAAGTTACGGGGCCTCGAATAGGAGCATATGGAGTAAAAATTCTGACACTTAGGAAAAAAACACCCGCGGATCTAGGGTTTACTATTCACCCGATCCGGATCTGGATCCCGCACGGATTCCGAGGCTATCGACGGAGTAGGAGGAAGGGCCGGCCGGTGGGGGAGGAGCTCGCCGGAGTTAGGGGAGCCGGCGACGAGGCGACTCGGGCGCGACGACTGAGGCGGTGGGGTGGCGCGGCGGCGACCCGAGGCGGCGGGGCGGCGCGTCGGGCGGCGAGGTCCCGCGGTGGAGCTCGCCGGAGACTGGGTGGGTGGCGGAGGCGGCGACTGCCGGCGCGGTGCGCGGCGGCCGGAGTCGGGGAAGGAGGCCGCGTGATGGCTTCGGGCGGCGGGCGCGCGACTGGGCTCGGGGAGGGCCGCGGCCGGGCCGCGGTCGGTGACGAAGTGGGGCTGCGCGCGGGCGAATCAGAGGCGGACACGTGGCGGCGGCGCTCGGGGCGGACACGTCCGTCTCGCGCGGACGTTGTCCGGCGGCGGTGGAGAGGTTTTTAGGGTTTCGGGGAGAGGGAGAGATCCGATAACGGAGGGGTGTATATATAGGCATAAGTGGAGCTAGGAGAGTCCAAATGAGGTGCGGTTTTCGGCCACGCGATCGTGATCGAACGCTCTAGGACATGGAGCAGAGTTTGGTGGGTTTTGGGCCAAAAAGGAGGGGTGTTGGGCTGCAACACACACGAGGCCTTTTCGGTCCCTCGGTTAACCGTTGGAGTATCAAACGAAGTCCAAATGATACGAAACTTGACAGGCGGTCTACCGGTAGTAAACCAAGGCCGCTTGGCAAGTCTCGTTCCAATCCGGAAATGTTTAATCCCCACACACGAAAGAAAGCTAGAAATGACCACCGGAGGAGAACGAAGCGCCGGAATGCAAAACGGACAACGGGGAAAATGCTCGAATGCATGAGATGAACACGTATGCAAATGCGATGCACATGATGATATGAGATGCATGAAAACGAAAATAACACACGGAGACAAAGACCTGAACCCGATAAATAAATATAACTTAACGCCGGAAACGGCAAGAGTTGGAGTACAAAAAGGGAAAGTTACATCCGGGGTGTTACAACACTCCACCACTACGAAAAGATCTCGTCCCGAGATCTAGGACTGAAAGAACTCTGGGTACTCAGAACGGAGGTGATCCTCGCGTTCCCAGGTAGCTTCATGGTCAGAATGGTGTGACCACTTGACTTTGAGAAATTTGATTGACTTGTTGCGAGTCTTGCGTTCAGTCTCTTCAAGAATAGCAACTGGGTGCTCACGATAGGAGAGATCTTCTTGGAGCTCAATGTCCTCGAAGTTGACGGTGCGGTCAGGAGTCTTGAAGCACTTTCGAAGCTGAGAGACATGGAACACGTCATGAACATTTGCAAAGTTTGAAGGAAGCTCGAGTTGATAGGCGAGGTCGCCTCTCTTGTTGATAATCTTGAAAGGTCCCACGTATCTAGGGGCAAGCTTCCATTTGATACCGAAGCGACGAGTACCTTTCATAGGAGAGACGCGGAGGTAAACATGATCTCCAATCTCGAAAGCCAAATCACGATGCTTACTATCATAGTAGCTCTTCTGGCGGGATTGGGCTGCTTTGAGGTTATCGCGAATGACTTTGCACATTTCTTCTGCCTCTGTGATTAAGTCATTACCCAGCAGCTGACGTTCACCGGTTTCAGACCAGTTGAGAGGGGTACGACACTTCCTGCTATACAGAATTTCAAAAGGGGCCTTGCCCGAACTTGCTTGAAAACTGTTCTTGTAGGAGAATTCAGCATAAGGAAGACAATCCTCCCACTTCATGCCGAAGGAGATCACACAAGCCCTGAGCATATCTTCAAGAATCTGGTTGACACGCTTGACTTGACCGCTTGTTTGAGGATGGAAAGCTGTGCTGAAGCGGATGTTAGTGCCCATGGCCTTCTGAAAAGAATCCCAAAACTTCGAGGTAAAGATGCTGCCACGGTCTGAAGAGATCACTTGAGGAATACCGTGCAGAGAGATAATGCGAGAGGTATAGAGTTCCGCCAATTGAGCTGCAGTGATCGACTCTTTGATAGGTAGAAAGTGAGCCACTTTGGTGAGTTTATCGATGACAACAAATATAGCATCATTGCCACGCTTGGACTTTGGAAACCCAGTCACGAAGTCCATTTCAATGTGGTCAAACTTCCATTCTGGAATGGCAAGAGGTTGGAGGAGACCAGCTGGCCTTTGGTGTTCTACCTTCACTCTTCTGCAGACATCACATTCATTCACGAATTGAGCGATCTCGCGCTTCATTCGAGTCCACCAATAAGCTTGCTTGAGGTCCTGATACATCTTCGTGCTCCCAGGGTGGATGGAGAGGAGAGAATTGTGAGCCTCGTTCATGATCACTTTACGAAGTTCACCTTTGGGCACAACAATACGATCCTCGAAGAAGAGTGTCCTTGTCATCAAGGCGGTAGCACTTGTACTTGGACTGACTCTTGGCAATCCCAATCTTCACCTTTTTCACCATAGCATCAAGAAGCTGGGCTTGGCGAATCTGGTCTTCTATGGTAGGAGAGACTTGAAGGTTGGCGAGGAAACCTTGAGGAACAACTTGCAGGTTAAGTTTGCGGAAAGCTTCACAAAGCTCGGGTTGATAAGGCTTGAGAATCAGATTGTTGCAGTAGGCCTTTCTGCTCAAAGCATCAGCAATCACATTGGCCTTGCCTGGAGTGTACTCAATACTCGGATTATACTCTTGAATCATTTCGACCCATCGAGTTTGCCTGAGGTTGAGATTAGGCTGAGTGAAGATGTACTTGAGACTCTTGTGATCAGTGAAGATGTCCACTTTTCTTCCCAATAGAAGATGTCTCCAAGTCAAAAGAGCATGCACAACTGCCGCCAACTCGAGATCATGAGTGGGGTAGTTCTTCTCATTAGGCTTCAACTGGCGAGATGTATAAGCAACAACTTTCTTCTCTTGCATCAAAACTGCGCCAAGACCTTGGAGAGAGGCATCACAAAAGACCTCGTACGGCTTAGATTCATCAGGCGGAGTCAGAACTGGAGCAGTGATCAACTTCTCTTTCAAAGTGTTGAAAGCAATATCACACTCCGGAGACCAAACGTACTTGACGTGCTTCTGGAGAAGATTAGAGAGAGGCTTCGCGATCTTGGAAAAATTTTCAACGAATCTTCGGCAATAGCTTGCGAGACCGAGAAAACTGCGGAGTTGCTTCACATTCTGAGGAGGTTCCCAATTCACAATTGCAGACACCTTCTCAGGATTCACGGAAATGCCCTTAGCAGAGATGATATGACCAAGATAAAGAACCTCATCGAGCCAAAATTCACACTTGGAGAACTTGGCATAGAACTGATGTTCCCTGAGCTTATCAAGAACCAAACGCAAGTGCTTGGCATGATCTTCCTTGTTCTTGGAGAAAACCAGAATGTCGTCGAGATAGACCAAAACGAAGTCATTGGTGTAGGCGTTGATGATGAAATTCATCATGCGAGAGAACGTCGGAGGAGTGTTGGAGAGGCCAAAAGACATGACAGTGTATTCATATGAACCAAAGCTTGTTCTGAATGCTGTCTTGGGAATATCTTCTTCACGAATGCGAATCTGGTGATAACCCATACGGAGATCAAGCTTGGAGAATACTTGAGCACCTTTGAGTTGTTTGAACAGCTCATTGATGTTGGGAAGTGGGTATTTGTTCTTGATGGTCTTCTTGTTCACTGGACGGTAATCAACACAAAGTCGGTCCGTTCCATCCTTCTTCTTCACAAAAAGAACACCACAACCCCACAGAGAAGAACTAGGCCGGATGAGACCCATTCTTTCTTGCTCATCGAGTTGCTTCTTCAGCTCCTTCAACTCTTCAGGTCCGAGCTTGTAAGGACGTTTGCACACAGGTTCCGTGCCAAGCTCAAGTTCAATAACGAATTCAACTGGCCGGTGCGGAGGCATTCCTGGGAGCTCTTCTGGAAAGACGTCTTGATATTCGCAAACAACTGGAATTTACGAGATGGCATCCAATTCACCCTTCTCGTTGAGAGAAAACAGACGGATGGTATTATCCCGAGCGGCAAAGACAATTACATCCTCAGACGAATGAGTCAATTGAATCTGCCTGGCTGCACAATCAAGCTGAGCCTTGTGCTTAGAAAGCCAATCCATTCCGAGAATAAGATCAATATCCGAGTTACCAAGGATCATTGGGGAAGCCAGAAACTTGAAATCACCCATCGAGATAGAAATATCCGGAACTTCGTAGTTAGAAAGCAAGTATCTACCCGGAGAGACGACTGCTAATGGCTTATGCATAACTTGAGAAAACCACCCATGCTTAGATGCAAAAGGTCTGGAAATGAAGCAATGCGATGCACCCGTGTCAAAAAGAACTTTTGCAGGAATATCATTAACAGGAAGGTTACCCATGATCACATCTGACAAGTCCTCTGCCTGGGCTGCATTCACCATATTGACCTTGGCGTACTTGGGGTTATGCTTGACCACAGCTGTACTTGCCAATCTGACAGGAGGAGGAGGAGGAAGACGCCTCTGGTTGAAACACTTGTTGGCATAGTGACCCTTCTGTTGGAACTTGTTGCACGTGACCTCTGAAAGCGGACGGTGATACGGAGCACTCGATCTTGGAGCTTGAGAAGAAGTCTTGTTCTGAAAGCCAGGGTTGGGTGGGTGGGAAGAACCACTGCCACCTTTGCTCTTCTGCTGATACGGCTGACGGAACGGAGGAGGAGGAAGCCAAAACTTCTGCCGCTTGGCCACTTGAGTAGAGGAAGAAGGAGTAACATCTCTGACTCGCTTCCTGGAAGCATCACACCTCAACTGAGTAGCCTCTTGCTTCAGTGCCATGTTGTAGAACTCATCGTATCTCAAGGGCTCGAAGAGAACAAGAGCTAGCTGAATATCTTCTCTGAGACCACCCCTCAACTGATATATCATGCTCTTCTCATCAGGCACGTCCTGCTTGGCAAAGTGGGCAAGCTTCTGGAACAATTTGTTGTAGTCATAGACAGACAAAGAACCTTGCTTCAGATTGCGGAATTCCTCACGCTTGCTTTCAACCACGCTCTGCGGAATATGATGAGCTCGGAAATCTCGACGGAAATCATCCCAAGTGATAACACGTCCACCTCTGGAATCCTTGTACTGCTGGAACCATTCTGCTGCCTGATCTTTGAGTTGGAAGGAAGCGAACTTCACAAAGTCCTCAGGCCTGACGTTACTGCACTCGAAATGCTTACACAGATCCACAAGCCAATCGTCAGCATCGGTTACCTCAACACAATTGCTGAAAGTCTTTGGCCCGTTAGCAAGGAACTGGTTGAGTGTAGCAAAGTGACTCTGATTGCTGCCTTGATTCCCTTGACTGCCTTGATTGTGCTCTTGGAGAATTTGCATGATCAGCTGAGTGTTTGCATTGGTTGCGGCCATCACAGCTTGCCATGCCTCTGGAGGAGGTGGAGGTGGTGGCGGATCTTGATTCTGGTTCTGACTGGTGCTCTTAGCGGGAGCCATCTTGAAGAGGTTGACCACCGTTAGCACATTGATAGATAAATATTGAAGCTGAATCCAACGGAATGAAAATTGCAACATATAGTTTTCACATCCGAACAAAAAGAACGAATGCATTCCTCTTCAAATGGTCACATATCCATAAATTGAGAAGCCACGTAGAATTAAGGTAGAGAAATAAATCAACAAGGTACGGATCAAGAACGAATAATCGGTAAGAAATCCCAATCTCAAACCAATATCCGTGGAAGAAGAACTAGAGCTACTAGAATTCCCACCTATGAAACTCCCGAACCTTTCCGGTTATGCAATCAGGTGTTGGGGATATAGGGGAAGCATAATATCTCACCCAAACTAGCAAATCCTACATCCAGCTGTATCCATCCTTCAACACATAACCAAGAAAACTTTGGAAACCATCTACCTCAACCTTCGAAAAGCATCCGTTATACAAGTTATGGCAATACTCCCGAACTCCCGCCCCAGTGCTGGGTGGCGTCGAGGTTATCTCACCAACGAACTGCATAAAAGAGATTTTTGATGTCGGCGAACATATCTCAAGTATTCTAGAATTGCAACGATAAAATTATGATGACAACACCTCAGAGCTCAACTCCCCGGGACACTTCCACTAAACCCCTGACAGGAGGCACCAAGTCAATGTTCTCATCATAAGCCATCGGAACGATTCCAAGATACTCGCGTGATCCTAAAATTTTTTTAGTGAAATTTGAGAAGAGAAGAGTCAAAACTCTACGTCAGGATGCCTTACCAGAGCGATGAGGAGACTGGGAAGTAAAAAGAATTCCTAAGCTCTCCGATATATAATTCCTAAGGACTCCAAACATTTTTCTAGACACAACTCGGCCGCTAAAAACGATCAAGCAATGGGGCTAATAAGGTCGGGGAAGGCTCTGATTACCAACTTGTAACGCCCTCGATGCGGCTATAGCTCCCACGTGTCGAGGCACGACTTAGATACATAACCGCATTGAAAGCAATGTCGCAAGTTAGGCAATCATCACAACATCCCATGTAGTATATAATAAAAGGGGGAGATACATAGTTGGCTTACACTCGCCACGTCACATCAAAGTACATAAATAACAACCATCATACAAACACTCATGGCCCGACTACGGCGCCAAAATAGAAAAGAACCCAACATGCGACAAGGCCCTGAATCGAACCCCAACTAGGCACCACTACTGATCATCGGGAAAGGAAACATAATAACGCTGAGAGTCCTCGTCGAACTCCCACTTGAGCTCGTACTCGTCACCTGGAGCGAAATCACCTGGACCTGCATCTGGAATTATAGTATCTGTGAGCCACGGGGACTCAGCAATCTTGCACCCTCGCGATCAAGACTATTTAAGCTTATAGGAAGGATACGGCAAATATAAGTGGAGCTGCAGCAAGCGACTAGCATATATGGTGGCTATCTTATACGCAAAAGAGAGCGAGAAGAGGAGGCAAAGCGCGATCGAGAATCTAGAAGAACAACCTGTGCAAGCATAACTCCAACACCGTGTCCACTTCCCGAACTCCGCCGGAAAGGGGCCATCACGGTAACACACACGGTTGATTCATTTTAATTAAGTTTAATTCAAGTTATCTACAACCGGACATTAACAAATTCCCATCTGCCAATAACCGCGGACACGGCTTTCGAAAGTTTAATCCCTTCAGGGGAGTCCCAACTTAGCCCATGACAAGCTCTCACGGTCAATGAAGGAATAGACCTCCACCCGAGACACTCCGATCAGACTTGGTATCCCGGTACAACAAGACATTCCGACCAGGTTAAAACAAGTCCAGCAACACCGCCCGAATGTGCCGACAAATCCCGATAGGAGCTGCACATATCTCTTTCTCAGGGCACACTCAGATTGTCTAAACTTCCGGTAGGCCAGCCCAGAGTTGCCCCTGGTAGCCACCGGCAGCTGACGGTTTGGACCAACACTCAGAGGAGCACTGGCCCGGGGGGGGGGGGTTAAAATAAGATGACCCTTGAGTCTGCAGAGCCCAAGGGAAAGAAAAGGCTAGGTGGCAAATGGTAAAACCAAGGTTGGGCATTGCTGGACAAGCTTTAATCAAGGCGAAATATCAAGGGGTTCCCATTATAACCCAACCGCGTAAGGAACGCAAAATCCGGGAACATAACACCGATATGACAGAAACTAGGGCGGCAAGAGTGGAACAAAACACTAGGCGAGAGGCCGAGCCTTCCACCCTTTACCAAGTATATAGATGCATTAAGGTAACATAGCAATATAATGATATCCCAACAAGTAAATAAATGATGTCCCAACAAGGAACGGCCTCCGATCTTCACCTGCAGCTAGCAACGCTATAAGAGGGGCTGAGCAAAGCGGTAACATAGCCAATCAACGGTTTGCTAGGACAAGGTGGGTTAGAGGTTCAACATGGAAATTGGGAGGCTGACAAGCAAAAGGTAGGCATCGTAGCATTGGCATAGCAAAGAGCGAGCAAACTACCATAGCAAAGATAGTGGTGATTTCGAGGGTATGATCATCTTGCCTGCACAGTTGTCAGAATTGACTGGATCCTCAAAAGCACACTCAAAGGGCTCCTTGGTAGCGAACTCGTCTCCCGGCTCTACCCAAACAAGACAAACAAGCAACAAGGATACAATCAACCACGTGCAAGAACAAGCAATATGATGAAATGATGATATGCTATGCGGGATGCGATGCGGGATGCAAAATGCATGATATGACAGGAAATGCATGAACCTGGCCTCAACTTGGAATTCCAAGGGTGCCACTGGAAAGATGAGATGAAATCGCTTGAAAACGATATAAAGAACGCCGGAATTGGAGTTACGGTTTGGAAATGGCAAGCGTTTTAAGAATGACACCGGTCTGCGATTTACAGCAAGTAGGCATTTAAATGCAATGAGATGAACATGCTATAGCCACCAAACATGACAAAAAAATACATGGCAGGGATTCACACAAGATTCTTAACAAAAGACTAGCACTGAGCCTCGGCCAATTAATCCATTATGAGGTTGAAACAAGCATGTCAAAAACGCAAATGCAAAACAGATCTCAGACTAAGTGAAATTAACACTTGTCTGAAATTTCAGATCACGAAGCCCTCTTCGGAGCAGCAAAACAACATGATACATGACCTGATTAGGACAAGAACATGGCATGGAGCTACTCAACAATCTTAACAAAAGTCCCAAAGTGACCTGGGGCCAAAAGGGATCACAAAATATACTAACGGGCACACGAACATAGCTAAAACACAATCAGTTTTCAGACTTGGTGAAAACTGACATGCTGAAATATAACTCACGAAGGCATGTAAACGAGCTCGATGCACTCACTACGGTGCAAGTCATGGCAAGGCACGCATACATCCATGAAGAAGACACAATATTCTAGCTAGACATGGCAAGAACAATGGCATGGCATGCACGGATCAACTACAATAGCATCGGCAAAATCGCAAACGAGTTGACGATCTGCCCAGATTCATAACGAAGCAAAAGTAGAGCTCGATTGACTCAAGCTAGGTTGCTCCATAATTGCAAACAAAGACATGGATGGATAGAGCATAACATGATTAACAAAACTCCTTTACTGATCATCCTCAAAAGAGGCACGGATCACTAGGAAACAAGCTGAACACATGGCATCATGAACTAAAATATCCCAGACTTAGTTGTTTTCACTAAGTCCCTGAAAACAGATTTACCGGGTGCCTCACTTTGCAAGCTTGCACAAGTCACCACACACATCCTAAAAATGCATGGGTTGCACCTCTGGAAAGAAGACAAAATGCTTAACAAAACATATGAAGGACTCACAGGCATATCATGCACACAATAATCATGGCAAAAATGACAAAAGTCTAAGATGAACTAGCAGATCTGACAATTAACTCACGAAGCCTCCTTCTAACAGCATTTTGGTCATCAAGATGAGCTCAAATGAAAATGATGCAATGGAATGAAATGGTGTACTCATCGAGACAAACATTTTGATATTCTATATGCCCAAATCGGACCTACGGATGCAAAGTTACGGGGCCTCGAACAGGAACATATGGAGTAAAAATTCTGAGACTTAGGAAAAAAAACACCCGCGGATCTAGGGTTTACTATTCACCCGATCCGGATCTGGATCCCGCACGGATTCCGAGGCGATCGACGGAGTAGGAGGAAGGGCCGGCCGGTGGGGGGGGGGAGCTCGCCGGAGTTAGGGGCGCCGGCGACGAGGCGCTTGGGCGCGGCGACCGAGGCGGCGGGGTGGCGCGGCGGTGACCCGAGGCGGCGGGGCGGCGCGTCGGGCGGCGTGGTCCCGCAGTGGAGCTCGCCGGAGACTGGGTGGGCGGCGGAGGCGGCGACTGCCGGCGCGGCGCGCGGCGGCCGGAGTCGGGGAAGGAGGCCGCGCGATGGCTTCGGGCGGCGGGCGCGCGACTGGGCTCGGGGAGGGCCGCGGCCGGGCCCCGCGGGCCGGCGCGGTCGGCGACGAAGTGGGGCTGCGCGCGGGCGAATCAGAGGCGGACATGTGGCGGCGGCGCTCGGGGCGGACACGTCCGTCTCGCGCGGACGTTGTCCGGCGGCGGTGGTGAGGTTTTTAGGGTTTCGGGGAGAGGGAGAGATCCGAAAACGGAGGGGTGTATATATAGGCATAAGTGGAGCTAGGAGAGTCCAAATGAGGTGCGGTTTTCGGCCACGCGATCGTGATCGAACGCTCTAGGACATGGAGCAGAGTTTGGTGGGTTTTGGGCCAAAAAGGAGGGGTGTTGGGCTGCAACACACACGAGGCCTTTTCGGTCCCTCGGTTAACCGTGGAGTATCAAACAAAGTCCAAATGATACGAAACTTGACAGGCGGTCTACCGGTAGTAAACCAAGGCCGCTTGGCAAGTCTCGGTCCAATCCGGAAATGTTTAATCCCCACACACGAAACAAAGCTAGAAATGACCACCGGAGGAGAACGAAGCGCCGGAATGCAAAACGGACAACGGGGAAAATGCTCGAATGCATGAGATGAACACGTATGCAAATGCGATGCACATGATGACATGATATGAGATGCATGAAAACGAAAACAACACACGGAGACAAAGACACGAACCCGAGAAATAAATATAACTTAACGCCGGAAACGGCAAGAGTTGGAGTACAAAAAGGGAAAGTTACATTCGGGGTGTTACACTTGTTCAGTCTCATTACCGGCAAGTCACTTTACTCATACTGTAATGCATGATCCAGTGATCAATCACTTGATCACTTTGAGCTCATTATGATGATGCATTACCGAGTGGGCCCAGAGATACCTCTCCGTCATACGGAGTGACAAATCCTAGTCTCGATTAGTGCCAACCCAATAGACACTTTTGGAGATACCTGTAATGTACCTTTATAGTCACCCAGTTACGTTGTGATGTTTGGCACACCCAAGTCACTCCTACGGTATCCGGGAGTTGCACAATCTCATGGTCTAAGGAAATGATACTTGACATTCAGAAAAGCTACAGCAAACGAACTACACGATCTTTGAGCTAAGCTTAGGATTGGGTCTTGTCCATCACATCATTATCCTAATGATGTGATCCCGTTATCAATGACATCTAATGTCCATAGCCAGGAAACCATGACTATCCTTTGATCAACGAGCTAGTCAACTAGAGGCTCACTAGGGACGTGTTGTGGTCTATGTATTCACACATGTATTACGATTTCCAGATAACACAATTATAGCATGAACAATAGACAATTATCATGAACAAAGAAATATAATAATAACCATTTTATTATTGCCTCTAGGGCATATTTACAACAACGACCCCTCCTTGCCAGAGCAACCAGGCAAGCCCCCCTTTGATCAACCCGATATCGCCTATTCTTCTCTCTACTACTTGCATTAGAGTAGTGTAGCATGTTACTGCTTTCCGTTAATCCTATTCTAATGCATAGCCTGTCTTTGCTACTACTGTTGTTATCTTTACCTGCAATCCTAAATGCTTAGTATATGATGGTAGTATTCCATCAGTGGCCCTACATTCTTGTTCGTCTGCCATGCTATACTATTGGGCCGTGATCACTCGAGAGGTGATCACGGGTTTATACATACATACATACATACATACATACATACATACATACATACATACATACATACATACATATTATACAGATTACATGATGTGATTAAAGTCGGCTTGGCTCGTAGAGTACCCGCAAGTGATTCTATTGTGGGGGCTGAAGGGACAGGTGGTTCCACCCAGGTAGTGGTGGGCTTGGGTTCCCGACGACCCCCGAGTGTTACCTTTGTTGTGGAGCGACAGGGCAGGTTGAGACCACCTAGGTGAGAGGTGGGCCTGGCCCTGGTCGGCGTCTACGGTTACTTCAAAATAACATGCTTAACGAGATCTTGGTATTTGATCTGAGTCTGGCCACTGGCCCATACGCACTAACCAACTATGCGAGAACAGTTATGGGCACTCGACGTCATGGTATCAGCCGAAGCCTTCGTGACGTCAGCGACTGAGCGATGCGCGCCGGATTGGACTGGAACGCCTGCTCTTGTATTAGGGAGGCTAGGTCTGCTTCCGGCCACCCACGCAACGTGCAGGTGTGCAATGGGTGATGGGCCCAGACCCCTGCGCCATAGGATTTAGACCGACGTGTTGACCTCTCTGTTTTGCCTAGGTGGGGCTACGACGTGTTGATCTTCCAAGGCCGGGCATGACCCAGGAAAGTGTGTCCGGCCAAAGGGGACCGAGCGTGTTGGGAAATGTGGTGCAGCCTTGCAGGGAAGTTTATCTATTCGAATAGCCATGTCCCTGGGTAAAAGGACGACCCGGAGTTGTACCTTGACCTTATGACAACTAGAATCGGATACTTAATAAAATACACCCTTCTAAGTGCCAGATACAACCCGGTGATCGCTCTCTCATAGGGCAACAAGGGGAGGATCGCCGGGTAGGATTATGCTATGCGGTGATACTTAGTTTACTTACCATCTACTCTCTTCTTTTGCTTCAAGATGGAGGCTGCCAGAAGCGTAGTCTTCGATAGGACTAGCTATCCCCCTCTTATTCCGGCATTCTGTAGTTCGGTCCACATATACTACCCCTTTCATTGATACCAATGCATATGTAGTGTAGCTCCTTGCTTGCGAGTACTTTGGATGAGTACACACGGTTGCTTTGCTCCCCCTTTTTCCCCTTTCTATACCCGGTTGTTGTGACCAGAAGTTGGAGCCCAGGAGCCAGACGCCACCATCGATGACGACTCTTACTACACTGGAGGTGCCTAATACTACGTGCAGGCCGCTGACGACGACCGGGAGTAGTTTAGGAGGATCCTAGGCAGGAGGCTTGCGCCTCTTTCGATATGTATCCCAGTTTGTGCTAGCCATCTTATGGCAACTTGTTTAACTTATGTCTGTACTCAGATATTGTTGCTTCTATTGATTCGTCTATGATCGAGCTATTGTATTCGAGCCCTCGAGGCCCCTGGCTTATAATATGATGCTTGTATGACTTATTTTATTTGTAGAGTTGTGTTGTGATATCTTCCCGTGAGTCCCTGATCTTGATCGTACACGTTTGCGTGTATGATTAGTGTATGATCCAATCGGGGGTGTCACACTCCCGATGATAGGATCGTTGGTGATGACGATGGTGATGATTTCCCCCTCCCAGAGGGAAGTTTCCCCGGCATAACAGCTCCACCGGAGCCCTAGATTGGTTCCGCCAAGGTTCCGCCTCGTGGCGGAGGAGTTTCGTCCCGTGAGCTTGCTTATGATTTTTTCCAGGATGAAAGACTCAATATAGCCAAAGATGGGCATCAAAGGTCTGCCAGGGGGCCCATGAGGCAGGGGGCGAGCCCAGGGGGTAGGGCGCGCCCCCCACCCTCATGGATGGTGGGTGGCCCCCCTCTGGTACTTCTTTTTCCCAATATTTTTTATATATTCTGAAACTTGCTTTCGTGAAGTTTCAGGACTTTTGGAGTTGTGCAAAATAGGTCTCTAATATTTGCTCCTTTTCCAACCCAGAATTCCAGCTCCCGGCATTCTCCCTCTTCATGTAAACCTTATAAAAATAAGAGAGAATAGGCATAAGTATTGTGACATAATGTGTAATAACAGCCCATAATGCGATAAAAATCAATATAAAAGCATGATGCAAAATGGATGTATCAACTCCCCCAAGCTTAGACCTCGCTTGTCCTCAAGCGGAAGCCGACATCGAAAAATATGTCCACATGTTTAGATATAGAGGTGTCGATAAAATAAAATACGGACATGAGGGCATCATGATCATTCTTAGGACAACAACATATATAAATATTGTCAGATGATTTCTTATGCTAAAGTAACAATTCATTCATAGTTTCAAGTATGAATCATAAACTTCATTGAGAACCAACAAACTATAATCTCAGTCATTGAAGCAATTGCAATTTATCACAACATCAGAAAGAGTCAATATAAGAGCTTTTTAGCAAGTCCACATACTCAACTATCATTTAGTCTTTCACAATTGCTAACACTGACGCAATACTTATGGGTATGAAGTTTTAATCAGACATAGAGAAAGATATGGGCTTATAGTTTTGCCTCCCAACCTTTTACCTCAAGGGTAATGTCAAAAATAATAGTTCATGAAAACTTACATCCAATTAGCTATATATATCAAGATCTTTCCAACACATTGTGATTGCCAAAGGATAAAATGTAAAAAGGAAAGGTGAAGATCACTGTGACTCTTGCATGAAGTATAAGGCAAGAATAAAAGATAGGCCCTTCGCAGGGAAGCAGAGGTTGTCACGTGCTTTTATGGTTGGATGCACAAAATCTTAATGTGAAAGAACGTCACTTTATATTGCCACTTGTGATATGGACCTTTATTATGCAGTCCGTCGCTTTTATTTCTTCCACATCACAAGATCGTATAAAGCTTATTTTCTCCACACTAATAAATCATACATATTTAGAGAGCAATTTTTATTGCTTGCAACGATGACAACTTACTTGAAGGATCTTACTCAATCCATAGGTAGATATGGTGGACTCTTATGGCAAAACCGGGTTTAAGGATATTTGGAAGTGCAAGTAGTATCTCTACTTGGTACAAAGAATTTGGCTAGCATGAGAGGGAAAGGCAAGCTCAACATGTTGGATGATCCATGACAATATGATTTATTTCAGATATAAGAAAACATAACCCATTACGTTGTCTTCCTTGTCCAACATCAACTCTTTAACATGTCATATTTTAATGAGTGCTCACAATCATAAAATATGTCCAAGATAGTGTACTTATATGTGAAAACCTCTCTTTATTTATTATTTCCTATTAATTGCAACGATGACCAAAACTATGTTTGTCAACTCTCAACAACTTTTATTCATCATACTTTTTATATGTGAAGTCATTACTCTCCATAAGATCCATATGATCTCTTTATTTCTTTTTATTCTTCCTCTTTTATTTTATTCCCTCGAGATCATAGCAAGATAATCAAGCCCTTGACACAACACTAATCTTTATTATATATAGATCATGGACTTGATTACACAGAAGAATCATAAAGCAAAACTCAAAACTAGATCATACTAAAACTTTATTCTACTAGATCAAGATATTACCAAAAGGATCAAACTAAGAAAAACAGTAAAGATAAAAGTGTGATGGTGATACAATACCGGGGCACTCCCCCAAGCTTGGCAGTTGCCAAGGGGAGTACCCATACCCATGCGTTCATTTCTCCTTCTTAGGAGGTGGTGATGATGGAGTTGTTGATGGCGTGCGCTTCTTCCTTAATTTGTGCTTGAGGATAGAATTTTTCTCCCTTAGGTCACCGATCTCCTGCTCAAGGCCTAATACCTTTTTGCATAGTTCCTGTTTGTTCTCTTGCAAGAGGCGAAAAGGGATAAACTCGATCTTAGGTTTCTTTGCTCTATCGGGGAGTGTCGTGGTTTTGTCACGACAGATGTCCTCGTGAAAGGACTTAGTTGTGGAGTCATCGCTACGGGTTAGCTTAAAGGGGTTAAACCAGACAAGGGACATGAGAGTTTTTATACTAGTTCGGCCCCTTGGATGAAGGTAAAAGCCTACATCTAGTTGTGTTGGTATTGCTAGGGTTTCGATGACCAAGGAGCGAATCCGCTTTGCCTGGCTCTCGAGTTGTTGTCTGTTGTCCCCAAACCGTTGCCGGGTCGTCCCTTTATATACATAGGTGGACGCCCGCCGGTTTACAGAGTCCCAAGGCTGGGTCATAAACGTGTCCGGCTCGGCCTCTATCCTTCCTATCTTACAATGCAAGTTACATAATAAGGTCGGTTTACATCTACAGGCCTTAACTCGCCTTTGGGCCTTGGGCCTTCGTAAAGCGCCATTATTCTTACGTCTTCATGGGCTTCTAATCTTCATAAAGTTAATCCGGCTACTCCTAGCCGGTTTACGTACAGTAGTAATATCCCCAACATTAGGCCCCAGATTGGTTTGAACTTGTTCATGTCAATCTTCAACACTTAGAAAAATTCCTCCTTTGCATCTTCACTTTGATCTTGTAAACCGCCGTGACGTCATACTCCAGGATCATGATAAACCGCGATGACATCACTTTGTTACTTAAATGATATATCTCACCTTCAGTTAATGAGCCTCCGACAATCGAGGCGACCGCTCCTGTTAGGTACCAATATTCTGGCTCCTCGATTCTCGTGCCTGTCACCTCCCCCTTTTACCTTATAAATAGGGCCAAGGGTCATTTCCTTTTTCCCTCCATCTCTTTGCTTCTTCTTCCTCCTCGCGACACCCCTGCACCCGAGCGCCGCCGCCATCGCCGAGCTTCGCCTCTGCATCTCCTTTGGCCGCTGTGAAGGAAATATGCTCTAGAGGCAATAATAAAGTTATTATTTATTTCCTTATTTCATGATAAATGTTTATTATTCATGCTAGAATTAATAGGAAACATAATACATGTGTGAATACATAGACA
Organism: Triticum urartu; assembly: GCF_056163025.1. Classification (NCBI taxonomy): domain Eukaryota; kingdom Viridiplantae; phylum Streptophyta; class Magnoliopsida; order Poales; family Poaceae; genus Triticum; species Triticum urartu. Next base: position 553,528,291 of record NC_141875.1, on the reverse strand, counting down.
AACAGAGTGTCACTAGTATGCCTCTACTTGACTAGCTCATTAATCAAAGATGGTTATGTTTCCTAACCATAGACAAAGAGTTGTTATTTGATTAATGGGATCACATCATTAGATGAATGATCTGATTGACTTGACCCATTCCGTTAGCTTAGCACTTGATCGTTTAGTTTGTTGCTATTGCTTTCTTCATGACTTATACATGTTCCTTAGCCGTGTGTGGTGCCCCCCTCCACCATATTCCACCTCGGTCATATCGTTACAGTGCTTAGGCGAAGCCCTGCGCCGGTAGAACATCATCATTGTCACCACGCCGTCGTGCTGACGGAACTCCTCCCCGAAGCTTTGCTAGATCGGAGCTCGGGGTGCGTCATCGAGCTGAACGTGTGCTAAGAACTCGGAGGTGCCGGAGTAACGGTGCTTGGATCGGTCGGATCGGGAAGACGTACGATTACTTCCTCTACGTTGTGTCAACGCTTCTGCTTCGGTCTACGAGGGTACGTAGACATCACTCTCCTCTCTCGTTGCTATGCATCACCATGATCTTGCGTGTGTCTAAGAAAATTTTGAAATTACTACGTTCCCCAACAGTGGCATCCCAGCCTAGGTTTTATGTGTTGATGTTATATGCACGAGTAGAACACAAGTGAGTTGTGGGCGATATAAGTCATACTGCTTACTAGCATGTCATACTTTGGTTCGGCGGTATTGTTGGACGAAGCGGCCCGGACCGACATTACGCGTATGCTTACGCGAGACCGGTTCTCCCGACGTGCTTTGCACAGAGGTGGCTTGCGGGTGACAGTTTCTCCAACTTTAGTTGAACCGAGTGTGGCTACGCCCGGTCCTTGCGAAGGTTAAAACAGCACCAACTTGACAAATTATCGTTGTGGTTTTGATGCGTAGGTAAGATTGGTTTTTGCTTAAGCCCGTAGCAGCCACGTAAAACTTGCAACAACAAAGTAGAGGACGTCTAACTTGTTTTTGCAGGGCATGTTGTGATGTGATATGGTCAAGACATGATGCTATATTTTATTGTATGAGATGATCATGTTTTGTAACCGAGTTATCGACAACTGGCAGGAGCCATATGGTTGTCGCTTTATTGTATGCAATGCAATCGCGCTGTAATGCTTTACTTTATCACTAAGCAGTAGCGATAGTCGTGGAAGCATAAGATTGGTGAAACGACAACGATGCTACGATGGAGATCAAGGTGTTGCGCCGGTGACGATGGTGATCACGACGGTGCTTCGAAGATGGAGATCACAAGCACAAGATGATGATGGCCATATCATATCACTTATATTGATTGCATGTGATGTTTATCTTTTATGCATCTTATCTTGCTTTGATTGACGGTAGCATTATAAGATGATCTCTCACTAAATTATCAAGAAGTATTCTCCCTGAGTATGCACCGTTGCCAAAGTTCGTCGTGCCCAGACACCACGTGATGATCGGGTGTGATAAGCTCTACGTCCATCTACAACGGGTGCAAGCCAGTTTTTGCACACGCAGAATACTCAGGTTAAACTTGACGAGCCTAGCATATGCAGATATGGCCTCGGAACACGGAGACCGAAAGGTCGAGCGTGAATCATATAGTAGATATGATCAACATAATAATGTTCACCATTGAATACTAATCCATTTCACGTGATGATCGGTTATGGTTTAGTTGATTTGGATCACGTGATCACTTAGAGGATTAGAGGGATGTCTATCTAAGTGGAGTTCTTAAGTAATATGATTAATTGAACTTAAATTTATCATGAACTTAGTCCTGGTAGTATTTTGCAAATCATGTTGTAGATCAATAGCTCGCGTTGTTGCTTCCCTGTGTTTATTTTGATATGTTCCTAGAGAAAATTGTGTTGAAAGATGTTAGTAGCAATGATGCGGATTGGATCCGTGATCTGAGGTTTATCCTCATTGCTGCACAGAAGAATTATGTCCTTGATGCACCGCTAGGTGACAGACCTATTGCAGGAGCAGATGCAGATGTTATGAACGTTTGGCTAGCTCAATATGATGACTACTTGATAGTTTAGTGCACCATGCTTAACAGCTTAGAATCGGGACTTCAAAGACGTTTTGAACGTCATGGACCATATGATATGTTCCAGGAGTTGAAGTTAATATTTCAAACAAATACCCGGATTGAGAGATATGAAGTCTCCAACAAGTTCTATAGCTAAAAGATGGAGGAGAATCGCTCAACTAGTGAGCATGTGCTCAGATTGTCTGGGTACTACAATCACTTGAATCAAGTGGGAGTTAATCTTCTAGATAAAATAGTGATTGACAGAATTCTCTAGTCACCATCACCAAGTTAGTAGAACTTCGTGATGAACTATGATATGCAAGGGATAACGGAAATGATTCCCAAGCTCTTCGTAATGCTGAAATCGACGAAGGTAGAAATCAAGAAAAACATCAAGTGTTGATGGTTGACAAGACCACTAGTTTCAAGAAAAGGGCAAAGGGAAGACGGGGAACTTCAAGAAGAACAGCAAGCAAGTTGCTGCTCAAGTAAAAAAGCCCAAGTCTGGTCCTAAGCCTGAGACTAAGTGCTTCTACTGCAAAGGAACTGGTCACTGGAAGCAGAATTGCCCCAAGTATTTGGCGGATAAGAAGGATGGCAAAGTGAACAAAAGTATATTTGATATACATGTTATTGATGTGTACTTTAGTAGTGTTTATAGCAACCCCTCAGTATTTGATACTGGATCAGTTGCTAAGAGTAGTAACTCGAAACAGGAGTTGCAGAATAAACAGAGACTAGTTAAGGGTGAAGTGACAATGTGTGTTGGAAGTAGTTCCAAGATTGATATGATCATCATCGCACACTTCCCTATACTTTCGGGATTAGTGTTGAACCTAAATAAGTGTGATTTGGTTTTTGCGTTGAGCATGAATATGATTTGATCATGTTTATTGCAATACGGTTATTCATTAAAAGTCAGAGAATAATTGTTGTTCTGTTTACATGAATAAAACCTTCGATGGTCATACACCCAATGAAACAAGTTCGTTGGATCTCGATCGTAGTGATACACATATTCATAATATTGAAACCAAAAGATGCAAAGTTAATAATGATAGTGCAACTTATTCGTGGCACTGCCGTTTAAGTCATATTAGTGTAAAGCGCATGAAGAAACTCCATGCTGATGGGCTTTTGGAATCACTTGATTATGAATCACTTGATGCTTGCGAACCATGCCTTATGGGCAAGATGACTAAAACGCCGTTCTCCAGAACAATGAAGCAAGCAACATATTTGTTGGAAATCATACATACTAATGTATGTGGTCCGATGAATATTAAGGCTTGCAGCAGGTATCATTATTTTCTGACCTTCACAGATGATTTGAGCAGATATGGGGATATCTACTTGATGAAACATAAGTCTGAAACATTTGAACAGTTCAAAGAATTTCAGAGTGAAGTGGAAAATCATCGTGACAAGAAAATAAAAGTTTCTACGATATGATCGCAGAGGCAAAATATTTGAGTTACGAGTTTGGCCTTCAATTAAAACAATGTGAAATAGTTTCACTACTCACGCCACCTGGAACACCATAGTGTAATAGTGTGTCTGAACATCATAACCGTACTTTATTGGATATAGTACAATCTATGATGTTTCTTACCGATTTACCAATATCGTTTTAGGATCATGCATTAGAGACAGCTGCATTCACATTAAAAAGGGGCACCATCTAAGTCCGTTGAGACGACACAATATGAACTATGGTTTGGCAAGAAACCAAAGTTGTCATTTCTTAAAGTTTGGGGTTGCGATGCTTATAAGAAAAAGTTTCATCATGATAAGCTCAAACCCAAATCGGAGAAATGTGTCTTCATAGGATACCCAAAGGAGACAGTTGGGTACACCTTCTATCACAGATCCGAAGGCAAGACATTCGTTGCTGAGAATGGATACTTTCTAGAGAAGAAGTTTCTCTCGAAAGAAGTGAGTGGGAGGAAAATAGAACTTGATAAGGTAATTGTACCTTCTCCCGAATTGGAAAGTAGTTCATCACAGAAATCAGTTCCAGTGATGCCTACACCGATTAGTGAGGAAGTTAATGATGATGATCATGAAACTTTGGATCAAGTTACTACCGAACCTCGTAGGTCAACCATAATAAGATCTGCACCAGAGTGGTATGGTAATCCTATTTTGGAGGTTATGTTACTAGACCATGACGAACCTACGAACTATGAAGAAGCGATGGTGAGCCCAGATTCCACGAAATGGCTTGAGCCCATGAAATCTGAGATGAGATCCATGTATGAGAACAAAGTATGGACTTTGATTGACTTGCCCAATGATCGGCAAGTAAATGGATCTTCAAGAGGAAGGCGGACGTTGATAGTAGTGTTACTATCCACAAAGCTAGACTTGTCGAAAAAGGTTTTTGACAAAGTTCAAAGTGTTGACTACGATGAGAGTTTCTCACTCGTACCTATGCTTGAGTCTGTCCGAATCATGTTAGCAATTGCCGCATTTTATGAAATCCGGCAAATGGATAAACAAAACTGCATTCCTTAATGGATTTATTAAAGAAGAGTTGTATACGATGCAACTAGAAGGTTTTGTCAATCCTAAAGGTGTTAACAAAATATGCAAGCTCCAGCGATCCATCAATGGACTGGTGCAAGCATCTCGGAGTTGGAATATACGCTTTGATAGGTTGATCGAAGCATATAGTTTTATACAGACTTGCGGTAAAGCCTGTATTTACAAGAATGTGAGTGGGAGCACTACAACATTTCTGATAAGTATATGTGAATGACATATTGTTGATCGGAAATAATGTAGAATTATTCTGCAAAGCATTAAGGAGTGTTTGAAAGGAGTTTTTCAAAGAAAGACCTCGGTGAAGCTGCTTACATATTAAGCATCAAGATCTATAGAGATAGATTAAGACGCTTGATAAGATTTTTCAATAAGTACATACCTTGACAAGATTTTGAAGTAGTTCAAAATGGAACAATCAAAGAAAGAGTTCTTGCTTGTGTTACAAGGTGCGAAGTTGAGTAAGACTCAAAACCCGACCACGGCAGAAGATAGAAAGAGAATGAAAGTCATTCACTATGCCTTGGCCATAGGTTCTATAAAGTATGCCATGCTGTGTACCAGATCTATTGTATACCCTACACTGATTTTGGCAAGGGAATACAATAGTGATCTAGGAGTAGATCACTGGACAGCGGTCAAAATAATCCTTAGTGGAATAAGGATATGTTTCTCGATTATGGAGGTGACAAAAGGTTCATCGTAAAAGGTTACGTCGATGCAAGTTTTGACACTAATCTAGATGACTCTAAGTCTCAATCTAGATACATATTGAAAGTGGGAGCAATTAGGTAGAGTAGCTCCGTGTAGAGCATTGTAGACATAGAACTTGCAAAATACTTACGGATCTGAATGTGACAGACCTGTTGACTAAAATTATCTCACAAGCAAAACATGATCACACCTTAGTACTCTTTGGGTGTTAGTCACACAGATATGTGAACTAGATTACTGACTCTAGTAAACCCTTTGAGTGTTGGTCACATGACGATGTGAACTATGGGTGTTAATCACATGGTGATGTGAACTATTGCTGTTAAATCACATGGTGATGTGAACTAGATTATTGACTCTAGTGCAAGTGGGAGACTGAAGGAAATATGCTCTAGAGGCAATAATAAAGTTATTATTTATTTCCTTATTTCATGATAAATGTTTATTATTCATGCTAGAATTGTATTAACCGGAAACATAATACATGTGTGAATACATAGACAAACAGAGTGTCACTAGTATGCCTCTACTTGACTAGCTCATTAATCAAAGATGGTTATGTTTCCTAACCATAGGCAAAGAGTTGTTATTTGATTAATGGGATCACATCATTAGATGAATGATCTGATTGACTTGACCCATTCCGTTAGCTTAGCACTTGATCGTTTAGTTTGTTGCTATTGCTTTCTTCATGACTTATACATGTTCCTATGACTATGAGATTATGCGACTCCCGTTTACCGGAAGAACACTTTGCGTACTACCAAACGTCACAACGTAACTGGGTGATTATAAAGGTGCTCTACAGGTGTCTCCAAAGGTACTTGTTGGGTTGGCGTATTTCGAGATTAGGATTTGTCACTCCGAATGTCGGAGAGGTATCTCTGGGCCCTCTCGGTAATGCACATCACTTAAGCCTTGCAAGCATTGCAACTAATGAGTTAGTTGCGGGATGATGTATTACGGAACGAGTAAAGAGACTTGCCGGGGACGAGATTGAACTAGGTATTGGATACCGACGATCGAATCTCGGGCAAGTAACATACCGATGACAAAGGGAACAACGTATGTTGTTATGCGGTCTGACCGATAAAGATCTTCGTAGAATATTTAGAAGCCAATATGAGCATCCAGGTTCCGCTATTGGTTATTGACCGGAGACGTGTCTCGGTCATGTATACATTGTTCTCGAACCGTAGGGTCCGCACGCTTAAGGTTTCGATGACAGTTATATTATGAGTTTATGAGTTTTGATGTACCGAAGGAGTTCGGAGTCCCGGATGAGATTGGGGACATGACGAGGAGTCTCGAAATGGCTGAGACGTAAAGATCGATATATTGGACGACTATATTCGGACATCGGAAAGGTTCTGAGTGGTTCGGGTATTTTTCGGAGTACCGGGGAGTTACGGGAATACGGGAGAAGAAGTATATGGGCCTTATTGGGCTTTAGGGGAGAGGGAGAGGCAGGCCACGCGCCCCCCCAAGGCCTAGTCCGAATTGGACTAGGGGGAGGGGCTGCGCCCCCTCCTTCCTTCTCTTCCTTCTTCCCCTTCCTTGTCTCCTACTCCTACTACATGGAAGGACTCCTAGTTGGACTAGGAAAGGGGGAATCCTACTTCCGGTGGGAGTAGGACTCCCCTAGGGCGCGCCATAGAGAGGGCCGGCCCTCCCCTCCTCCACTCCTTTATATACGGGGGCAGGGGGCACCCCATGGACACACAAGTTGATCTTCGTGATCGTTCCTTAGCCGTGTGTGGTGCCCCCCTCCACCATATTCCACCTCGGTCATATCGTTACAGTGCTTAGGCGAAGCCCTGTGCCGGTAGAACATCATCATCGTCACCACGCCGTCGTGCTGACGGAACTCCTCCCCGAAGCTTTGCTGGATCAGAGCTCGGGGTGCGTCATCGAGCTGAACGTGTGCTAAGAACTCGGAGGTGCCGGAGTAACGGTGCTTGGATCGGTCGGATCGGGAAGACGTACGATTACTTCCTCTACGTTGTGTTAACGCTTCCGCTTCGGTCTACGAGGGTACGTAGACATCACTCTCCTCTCTTGTTGCTATGCATCACCATGATCTTGCGTGTGCGTAGGAAAATTTTGAAATTACTACGTTCCCCAACACGCTGCATCGACCCGATCGCACCAGAGAGTTGCGGCATATCTCCGCTGCTTCAACAGCCGTTGTAAGTCTTCCCCTTTCCTCCTCTGTAGATCTATCTAGGGTTTCAGTGTTCATCAAAGTTCATCGAAGCTCCGACACTGTTCGTCCCTGTTCCTCTTCAGTCCATAGATGAAAAACCTTAAGCTTGATGTATTCCGTGTGGTATCTATAGCATTCCTTGTCTTTGCTATCAAAACAAACCCTAATGCGCATAAAAACCGACCTGGACCTTTTGCAAATCACTTCGGGACCAACCTTTTTAGCTCTAAATCTTTTTGCTTTTCTGACCCGTGGTAGATCCAAAACGCTAATGTGATCTTTATGAAATCTGTTTTTCCTTACTTAGTCATTCTTGCCTTAGATCTGTACCTTCTATATCACATAGACGGTTTACCCTTGTAGAGAGTAATCTATTATATACCATTAGTCCCCTTGTAAACCGGCAATCCCTTGATCTCCGTTGTTATACTCCGGTTTAATAGTATGTGTATACCTCTGTTTCTGCTTATTGCTTTGTCATTCATAATTGTATCAGCCTCCGGTTTACCAATTTCACATACTTGGATTCCTTTGTCCTGTTGTACCTTATGCATCACTATGAATGATTTGTAAACCGACATTTCTTTCCAGCTTTTCACTTGCAATGGCCAAGCAGTTTTATTCCTGCAACTGGGCTTCCTCCCGTGTTACCGAGGAGCAACTGAACGGAATGGTCAAGATCGTAACCTTACCAAAGAAGAATGAGATCCGGTGGCGAGTTCCTGGACCGGAAAATCCTCCCACCCCTAAGCAAGGTGAGGTAGTGGTGTTTGTTGATCACATAGGCCATGGTTTCAAACCGCCCGGATCAAGGTTTTTCCGGGATGTACTTGCCAGCTTTCAACTCCACCCTCAAGATATTGGACCCAACTCGGTATCCAATATATGCAACTTTCAAGTTTTCTGTGAAGTGTACCTACAAGAAGAGCCAACTGTGGAGCTGTTCCGGGATTTCTTCCATCTGAACCGGCGCACTGAATTAATGAATTTGTAGACGGACCCAATACTGAACTTGGTGGCGTATCTATTCAGAAAAGAAAAGAGGTTGAATTTCCTCATGCCAAGCTGCACAGTCACCCCAAAGAGTGGAATCAAACTTGGTTCTACTATAAAGACACCTCCCCTAAAGATGAAAATCCACTGCCGGGTTACCGTGCCCACCGGCTGGCCAATACTCATCCTCTTCCACAACGATTAAGTGCCCAGGAACGGGCCCCGTATGCACCTCAACTCTCCAAGATGAGGGCCTTCTTGGCCAACGGTTTAACAGGTGTAGACTTTGTCCGTTGCTGGATATCCTGGAGTATCTTGCCGCTAAGTCGCCGCTCCTGCTTAATGTGCGAGTACACTGGTGAAGTAGAAGACTCCCAACATCATATCAATATTCAGCTAACAGATGAAGAAGTCACCGAGGCCGTCAAGAAGATATTGAATGAATCGGAAGCTGTTTGTTGGCAAACCGGACTAGACCCTTTTTACACGCAAAACAAACCGCCTACCGTAAGTATTGTTCTTCCGCTTTACCCTTGATATCTTTAGACTATACAATCTTTGAATACCATTCTTTTTTACTTTTAAACAGGGTGATAGTCCGTTTTGGAAGAAGAAACCTCAAGAGAAAGCGGCAAAAACTTCCCGCCCTAAAACCAAAGCCGTCAAGAAAACCACAAAGCGGAAGGCACCTGAACGCATCAGTATGGAACTGGACGACGACCCGGATGAACCGGAAGTTGAGGTAGAACTTGATTCACTTGGTTACCTTTTCATGCATCTCATTGACAATGATACTTATCAGGAGGACATGGAGGGCAGCCAAGCTGGCGATGTAGAGGTAATTATCCTTTCCTCCGGTTCAGACTCTCTGCCAACACAAAAAATCCGTCAAGCGGTCCGGAAAGTAAGCATTTCACATCCTCTTGCTCACTTGGATCCAACATTTATTTTGAAGAAGCAGCAGCACGAGGCTCGCCGCACAATCCGGCACAACGGTCAAAAGGTTACATCGACCGGTTTACCGGACACTCCGGTTCGAAAACGCCAATCTGAGGTCTCACCCGCTTCTGACACTTCTTATCCCAATGCAGGCTATTTCCGACAACCTCTTAATCCATCTGATTCAAATTATCATGTGACACCTCCTTCATCCTCTGGCGAGTCAACAGTGACCCAACTCCCTCCTCTCAAAACCGTAGCTGGGTAAGTACTTCAACCCTTTCTGTTGATGTTTCATACTTTATATGCTGTGCTAACCTTTGCGTTTTGTTCTGTTTAGAGCCAAAGCTAGACCCAGTAAAAAGGCCCGGGTGAATAATCTGCCCGAAGACCAGGTGGTTACTGAACCGGAGCAGACTGCTGAACTGGAGGGTCGAAATCCTGAAGCTACCTTTGATGAACCACCCCCTCAAGATCACAGTACTAATGAACAAGCAGAAGTTGATACTGTTGTGCTTGATGATGAACTGGCCAATCCAATCCAGACTGGTAACAGATCTTCTAGTCCGGTGAGAGCTACTGACACTCCATCAACTCCAGAAAAGGCTGGTGGAGACAAAGAAGGCGAGGTTATCATTATTGGTATTGGTCACACCTCTCCTGGCCATCCTATAATCTTGGCCAAACATAGTGCCAAGGAAGAGCATGCTACCATGGAAAAAGGCAAATGGAGCACCGACTTGTCAAGCTACGCCCATCTCAGCGCTCAAGAACTCCACTCTGGTTTTCTAAACTGTCTGCACATAAACCGTGATTATGAAGCCGGTTTGGTGAACATGATGAAGGAGCGCTATGAGGTATTTTCATCACTTTTCCTTTCGTAAATCCAAAGTACAAGTATCAACCCAAGTAGCCCCCAAGGGCCGGTTTATGATGGCAATCATAAACCGGGACTTGATAATACCTTAACTCTTGCAAACCTTTCCTCATATACCAACTAATCTTTTGAAGTAAACCAGACGTGATTATTGTATTCCTGTAGTTTTCGCCTGTGTAGTCCCCAAGGGCCGGTTTATCTTTCCAAGGTGAACCGGGTCTTTAATCCGTGCATCCATTTGAACAGATGTACATTAGCCCCCAAGTGTCAAGGATAATGCTTGCATTGTACTTGAGACTTGCAAAGAAAATTTTGATGATAGAACAAATAGGCATTAGCCCCCAAGTACAAAGTGCATAACTTGTTATACGCTTGGTACTTCAAAAATAGACATATCTCATTGTTGATATATCTTCCCTTTGCAGGCCGAGCTGAGTAAAAGGGATGCTCAAACCGCTGACCTTCAGGAGAACGTCAAATCTCAGCAAGCAGAGGCTTCCAAGGCCAAGGAGGAGTTAACAAATGCCTTTGCTGCCATGGAAAGGTTGAAAGAGACCTTTAACAAAGAGCGTGCAAACTGGGAGACGAAAAAGGCCGGTTTAACAAAGAAGGCCGAGGATGCAGAGGCAGCCCTGAAGCCGGTGGTTGAAGAACTGACCGGCTTAAAGCGGTAGATTAATGCCATGACTTCTGTTGTGTTTGGTAAGTACTCTCTCATGAAGTTTTTGTAATTCGTAATATCTTATGAATGACTTATTTACTGATGTTTAACCATGACAGGGACCCACATTACTCATCTGGACTCCGATATGCGAATGAAGCTTAAAGCGGCCTACACTTTGATAGAACAGCTGTTTTCTGGATTGCAGCGAGCCATTTGCACTGCAACTTATAACAAGCCCCCACCATCGCTGATAAAAGAGACTATCGAAAAGTTGCCCATGCTGCCTGCCCGGATCGATGAATTGAAGAAATCAACCGCAAGGTCAGGTGCACTAACCGCACTAATCCGGGCCAAGGCGTGGATTCCGAATCTTGAACTGGCAGATATCATCAAAGGCTATCTTGGTGTGAAAGAAGACGGTTCAGACTTCAATAATGACGATCTCCGAAGGCTGACAAAGGAGATGCGGCCTATAGCAAGCAAACTGGCGGAGGGCACAGATCTGTCACATTTTCAACCGGTTTACGATGCTGAAGGGAAAAGACAACCCACACTGATTCATAATGTAGAAGAGCTTGTTTCCGCCAATCCGTAAGCATACTTACACTCTTGATATTGACCCTTCCAACCTTATTCATGAAGAAGCCGTTTTTCAAGCCTTACTGGAATCGACTGGTCAACGCCTGATTTCCAGCGACTGGGGAGGGATGAAGAGAATACGCCCACTCAAGATGACCCTCAATCGTCAAGTCGTCCAGATGAGGAATCATAAACCGGTGGCCGGTTTACCAGTTGGCAGTCTTCCGCTCTTGAAAACAATTATTCAATTTGGGCTGTTTAAAGCACCTTGTAATAGGATAGCGTGAACACCTTTATCTGCCATGCCATCGAGCATGTTTTGTGGTGCTTGTTACTTAAAACTTGCCATGCCTTTAGGAGTTATGATATGCATAGTCCATTATGGATTTTGTTCCTGCATATAAAAACTTGAAAATGTCCTAGTGGTTTACCACTGGACGGGTCACAATGCCCAAAAAATATATACATAACTTGGATGGATAACCAAGATTGTAATAACCAGATATAAAATAGATGATATGTGTGACATACCTCGTTGGCTGACCAACTGTTTGTATAGTAAGGGTGAAAAGCACCAATCTGGAGTGTTGATGACTCCTTGCCCTCTTGTCGGTTCATATAAAACCCATACCGGGTTACAATAGCCACTGTATAATGCTGGTGACATCTAGTCAAAACCAGACCGGAGCAACGTATTGCCGGTTTAGAACTGATCATGTACTGACAATTGAGCGTTGAAAGCCATGCCGGGTTGTAAGAAACATTGGTTTACCAGAAAATATTCATAAATCCCTTATCAAAAGATTGTAAAACAGTAAAGACAAAAGAAATATGCAAGGCTTTTCATGGGCTGCCAGGCCCTAAGTCGAGGCTTTTCATGGGCTGCCAGGCCGCTGAGTTAAACCATTTTGCAAAGCCTTTAAGATGGACCTCAATCTTTAACAAATCATCGTTTTAACTTTGACAAGTTCAGGGTCTATGAGATTGACTTGTCAAACGTTCGATGGGTCATACCAGGTTTACCTAGATGGAGTGGCTTACTTAAAGAGGTAGGATAACCCGGGGTTTTAGGTGAATACACCTGGCTTGATAGCCTATTACAAAGGTGCAAGCTTGTTGTTCTTTGAGAAGCAAGGAGCCCCCAAGTAATATTTGAGCTATGCTCAATGGTTACCTATGTTTGAGTTGCGCTTTATGCAACAGACTCTCTTTGGTTCCACATAATTTCCTTTTGGCTTTAAGCCTATCAAAAGGTGTAGCTATGGTGTAAATACAACCAAGCCCCCTAGTGATTTCCCTTTTTGGTCTTAAGCCGATCAAGAGGTGTAGCTATGGTTCGGATATGACCAAGCCCCCTAGTGATTCCTTTTATATCTGTGTGGCTTCATAAGCCGGGTTAATAGAACTCTGCTTTGTAAGTAGAAGCCCCCATGGAACCACACATGATGTAAAAAAGAACAGAGACCCGTTTTAGCTGAGGCTCTGGTTTATTATATAATATACATTGTCATAAGTATGTGCATAAGAAGAGCCTGTGGCTCAAGTATAGTAAGGACGAAGAAGAGCTATATTCCATGGCCGCTGAGTCTCCTCCTCCGATTTGCGTGAGTCTTTGTGCTCTCGAACATCGATGAGGTAGTATGACCCGTTGTGCAGATTTTTGCTGACCACAAATGGTCCTTCCCAAGGTGGGGATAACTTGTGCATATCAGTCTGATCCTGGAAGAGCCGGAGCACCAGATCGCCTTCTTGAAAAGTTCTGGTCTTAACCCGGCGGCTGTGATAATGTCGGAGATCTTGTTGATAAATCGCCGAACATGCTGCTGCTAAATCACGCTCCTCATCTAACAGGTCCAGCGAGTCCTGGCGTGCTTTCTCATTCTCAGCTTCAACATAAGCCGTCACACGGGGTGAGTCATGACGGATATCACTAGGGAGAACCGCCTCTGCTCCGTAAACCATGAAGAAAGGCGTGTAACCCGTAGATCTGTTTGGCGTGGTGTTGATACTCCATAGTACGGAAGGTAAATCCTCCACCCAACAACCCGGCATCCGCTGTCGTGGTTCTAACTCTGACAGTGATGTAGGGGGGTAAGTATGGAGAGGCAAGATCTCAGCTATGGAGAAGTTGTAAGCCCGCAAGGTTTACGAGTTCGGGCCCTTCTCGGAAGAAGTAATAGCCCTACGTCTCGGAGCCCGAAGGCGGTCGACTGGATTATGCGCGTGTGAATTACAGGGATGCGAACCCTTCATACTGAGGAGGGGGGTGGCTTATATAGAGTTCGCCGGCCCCCTCCTGCCCTCAGTAATGCAGGGTTTTAAGGTACATTCAAGATCGAGCGTTACTGGTAACGCCCCTAATAAAGTGCTATAATGACCATAAAGACTACTTAACAGCTGACCGTTTGCCTGCGGAGTGACTATAGGCCTCCTGGTAGTCGAGTGGTTGGCTTCATGGTCGAGTGATGGCTTCTTGGTCGAGTGTCTTGAACCCGTCGAGTGGGATACCTTCAAGTCGATTGAAAGGTGACTTCTCCTAGGGATGTCCCAGGGTAGGGCTCTTTGGACAGGCCCGTGCCCCTACCCTAGGTACATGGCTTCATCATTAGCCCCCGAATGGATCGAGGTTAGAGTGGGGAAAGAGTTGGAGATCTTTCCGACTGGTTCTTTGGGCTATGTGAGCGCCTCGTTTTGGGCCAACCGTCACGGATGACGTCATCAACCTCTTTCAGTCACCTTGATTCATTCCAGGCCTTTCGTCGAGTGAATTTCTTTATGTGTGACATACCGAGTGTCGGCGCGAGCGGGGTCTTCTGTTTTAACAAGTTGTTCTGCGGCCCGCGGGTGTCGCGGGATTCGGATTTCGGGAAGCGCGCGGGACGGGAGCGGCCGCAGTAATCGGAAGCGATAAAGTGGAAGCTCCTCGATCCTCGCGTCACCTTTTTCGCCACGTACTGCGCGCGCGTCTGCTGCGCGATTTGACCGGATAGCCTGGGCCTACCAGTCAGCCACTCGGAAGCGGCCCCTTATAAGTTGCCGGCTCGGGGTTTCCAAACAGTGCGCTTCCTCCTTCCTCTCTCCCTTCGCGAGTTCCTCCGCCACCTCCGTTCTCACCCTAGCACCGCGGGTCCATGCAAGATTTGCCGGCGACGATGGCGAAGGACAAGACATCCGCCCTGGAGCGCGCGAAGAAGGCGGCGGCGCGGGGGAAAGGGAAGAGGTCCGCTCGGGGTGGATCCTCCTCAAGGTCTGCTCTGCCCCGAGGCTGGATCCAAGGCGATTGGATGCCGTCGGTGATCCAGCAAGAAGATCTCGACGACATGGTCGAGGGGGGGGTCATTCCCCACGAAGCCGCGCGTCTCCCGGGGAGAGAGATCGAACCTCAGCCCCGCGACGGTGAGTGCGTGCTCCTAGCCACCCATGTCGACCGCGGGTTTTCTCTGCCGCCCCATCCTTTTTTTCGAAGCTTCCTGAACTTCTTTGGAGCGCAGCTTCACCACTTCACTCCCAACTCCATCGTATACCTCGCTGCTTTCATTTCCATGTGTGAGGGTTTCTTGGGTTGCCACCCCCATTGGGGTCTCTTCAAGCACATCTTTACCTGCCGTTCTCAATCGGTCAAGAAGGCCAAGTCGAGTGATGAAAGGACGCAGGTGATCCAGCTGTGCGGGGGCCTGGCGATCCAGACGAGGGGAAAGAGTTGTTTTCCATCTATCACTTTCCCGGAGTCGGTCCGTGGCTGGCAGGCGACCCCAGGACAGTCGACTGGTCTCCCCCCTTTCTCACTCGACCGAGCTGAAAAACCTGCTTCTCTGAAAGTGGCGCCGGAGGAAAGGGCCAAGTCAAAGTGCTGGCCGGTCGAGTGGTTGAGCTTGTCCGTGAGGGCGTGGCGGGTATGGATTTGCTGGAGGTCTTCCTCCGGAGGCGCGTCCAACCGCTCCAGGCTCGTGACCACCCGATGTGGCTGTACTCGGGTCTCGACGACACCACTCGGATCCACCCGGAGGAGGTCACTGATGAGATGGTAGAGGGGTGGCTGTCGAGCATCATAGGAAACAAGGACAACCCCTGAGGAGCCAGGAGGGTAATTCCACTTGACAACTCGTATGACGTGGACCAGGTATGTCTTTATGCTCCTGACTGAGATCTTGTTTTTCTTCATTGGTCTTCTTTGAGTTGGTCGATTAACCTTTGTCTTGTCTGTTTTTTTTCAGGCGACTACTGAGATGTACTCGACGCCCAACGGGGCACAGGGGCCAACTGAGGAAGGGGAGGCGAGCGAAGGTGAGAGCGGGGACGATCAAGGCGAGTGGGAGTCCGACGATGAAGGAGAGGGAGGCGACGACGTCGACTCCAGCGAAGAGGAGGAGGAGGAGGTTGAAGCCCCCCGCCCGGAGGGGCGATCCAAGCTCACACACGATCTAGCGTGGGAGCGTGGTAGGGCGACTGCTCCTGTTGGGAAGTCGTCGAAACGCCCTCAGACCTCTTCTCCTACGCCGACTGGAAAGGCTCCCAAGCACCCACGCGCAGCGCCATCCAAGCCGCCCAAGGCTCTACCCAAGATGAAGATGGCCGTCCCCACCATTTCTGGGTAATAATAAAACTTGTTTTCCTTTGTCGACCGTGGACGGATCCTTGGTCGATCCATTGAGCCAACCGACTGACTTTCGAGGCTTGCAGTGCTGCTACTTCTGAGATCTCTGCCAAGGACGACGACCAAGAGATGGAGGATGCTGTTACCTCCAACCCTGGTACGATTATTGACGTTCTACTTTGAGTCGACTAAACATTTATTGCAACCCTGGTCGATTGAATGTTTCCCTTGTAGCCCCTCCTCATTTTATCGACCTCCCGGATGACGACAAAAATGATCCGTTGAGAGTGAGGAGGCACAAGAGGGCGTCGGCTGACAAGACCCCCCAATCCGCTCCGGCGTCTGAGGCCGTAGCTCGGGATGGTGGTGACACCACTCGGGCTTCTTTGACCTTCGCCATTCCTCTGGCGAGTGTGCGGCCCTCGACGTCGACTGCGGATCCGTCTTCGCTTTTTGCCGCATACCCCATCCCTAAGGACCAAGCGGCTGCTGCAAAAGAGGCTATACGCCAGGCGGGGATCATGATGGAGCAAGTGAAGGTGGCTCGGGAGGCCAGCCAAACAGCTTATGATGCGAGCTCGGCTCTTCAGAGCAATGTCCAGGTCAGTCGACTCAACACTTGGTCTGTTATGATATGCTGTTTGAAGGATCTCTTTTCCGAAGATCTTTGTATCTGTACACCCACTGGGTGTGTCTGTCAATTCTTGGACGAGTGGGGGCACGCTAAGTGCACCCACTGGTTGTAGTCCCCGAGACTACGGTGGACTGCTGGCAGTCGACTGTAGTCTTTATATTGTGTTGCTGTAGCTGTGTTTCTTCACTCGGTCTGGTCAGGCCATGTCGAGTGGTACTGTATCCGGTCGACTGCGGGCAGTCGACTCTTTTTTTTACAGTGGGGGCACGCTGAGTGCACCCACTGGGTGTAGTCCCCGAGACTACTGTCGAATGTTCTTGATTCGGCTGTAGTCTTAGAAACGTCATCATTGTCTCTTGGTTTCTCGGAAGCAACTTGTCTTGGACATTTGTCGACTGATTTTTCTTTTTACAGAAATCTTGCGAACTTGTAGCTCGCTATACTGAGTTGGAGAATCAGCAGATCCAGCTCAACCTTAACTTGAAGCTTGCTCAGGAGAATTTCAAGAAGGCGCAAGAAGAAGCAAAAGGTATGGCTGGTGAGGTTTTCCATTCTTAACGGGTGGCTTTTCTTTCTTGTCCATTCTTGATGTTGGTTCCACTCGACGCGCCGCAGATAAATTGGAGGAAGCTCTGAAGAAGAAGGATCAAGATCTTGCAGAGGCACAGAAGGAGGCCTCGAGCAAAATGAAGCTCGCAGAAGAGAAACTGGCTTCGGTCGGAACTCTTGAACAGGAGAACTCCAGACTGAAAACTGCTCTCGAGACAGCTAATCGAGAGTCCAGTCGACTGAAGAAAGAAAAGATGGCTCTGCATGACAAGACGGGTGAGCTGGCGGGGAAGGTAAAAGATCTGGAGGCTTATCTCGGTGGATTTGCCAAGAAGCTGTTCGTCATGCTCGAAGGTAATTATTCCAACCCGGCTGTCTTGTAGTTACCGAGCCCGCGTACGGCCACTGTCTTATTCTTGAATCGTGTTTGCAGAATTCTACCAGAGCTTCACAGAGGAAACCAGTCGAGTGGAGCCAGGCTTGGATCCCGCCAATTCTCTCGTGAAGGACGAGGCTGCTATGAATGTGCTCCGACTGGAGTCTCGTGTTACCAGCGTTGTTGATTATCTTGCTCGGCTGAAGGTTGCGATGTCGCGGATCGACACATCACTCTGGCCTGGAACGACGCTTCAGAACGACCTCGAGTCCCTGATGGTCCGACTGGATGATGTCCCGGGTCGAGTGGCGGAATGGAAGAAATCTTCTCCTAGATGTGGTGCTGATGTCGCTCTGTCTCTGGTCCGCGTCCATTGCAAGGAGGCGCGAGAAGAAAAGCTGGCCGCCATCCAAGTTGCCAATACCAGGAAGTGCAACTTTCAAGACTTCATGGAGACTTTCATTGCTGCTGCCACTCGTATTGCAGACGGGATCGACTTGGACGAGTTCGTCGCCCATTCCAGTCCTCCTCCTAAGGAATGAAAAACTTTTATGCTTCACTTTAAATTTGCCTCGGAATGCCGAGTGGATTTGTACCGTTGAACTCCGCCGAGCCGAGGGCTCGAGTACTTTGATCTGAGGTCTGGGACCTTTTAGGCTTTATCTGATCTTGATTTCTCGTTGAATATCTTCATGGTTTGATTCGTCGAGCGGAACTTGATCTTCACTCGGAATAACCTTGTATTTGCGGCGCAGCTCCGAAGGAGAAGGTAGCAGTCGACTCGCGGATCGGGTTGTGTCCTGTACTTAGGCGAGCACTGGGCTGCAGCTAAGCCTCCGAGTGAGAGGTTTGCTCTCCACTCGGTAGGATTTTTAAACACTTAGGCGAGCGCTGGGCTGCAGCTAGACCCCCGAGTGGGAGGTTCGCTCTCCACTCGGTAGGATTTTTAAACACTTAGGCGAGCACTGGGCTGCAGCTAAGCCCCCGAGTGGGAGGTTTGCTCTCCACTCGGTAGGATTTTTAAAAACTTAGGCGAGCACTGGGCTGCAGCTAAGCCCCCGAGTGGGAGTCTGGCTCGCCACTCGATAGGATTTCTAATCACTTAGGCGAGTGCTTGGACTGCAGCTAAGCCCCCGAGTGGGAGGTTTGCTCTCCACTCGGTAGGATTTTTATATACTTAGGCGAGCGCTAGGCTGCAGCTAAGCCTCCGAGTGGGAGGTTTGCTCTCCACTCGGTAGGATTTTCAAATACTTAGGCGAGTGGTTGGACTGCAGCTAAGCCCCCGAGTGGGAGGATTGCTCTCCACTCGGTAAGATTTTTTCAAACTTAGGTGAGTGCCTGACTGCAGCTAAGTCTCTAAGTGGGAGAACTTAGGCGAGTACTGGACTGCAGCTAAGCCCCCGAGTGGGAGGATTGCTCTCCACTCGGTAGGATTTTTTTAAACTTAGGCGAGTGCCTGACTGCAGCTAAGCCTCTAAGTGGGAGAACTTAGGCGAGTACTGGACTGCAGCTAAGCCCCCGAGTGGGAGGATTGCTCTCCACTCGGTAGGATTTTTTCAAACTTAGGCGAGTGCCTGACTGCAGCTAAGTCTCTAAGTGGGAGAACTTAGGCGAGTACTGGACTGCAGCTAAGCCCCCGAGTGGGAGGATTGCTCTCCACTCGGTAGGATTTTTTCAAACTTAGGCGAGTGCCTGACTGCAGCTAAGCCTCTAAGTGGGAGAACTTAGGCGAGTACTGGACTGCAGCTAAGCCCCCGAGTGGGAGGATTGCTCTCCACTCGGTAGGATTTTTTCAAACTTAGGCGAGTGGTTGACTGCAGCTAAGTCTCTAAGTGGGAGAACTTAGGCGAGTACTGGACTGCAGCTAAGCCCCCGAGTGGGAGGATTGCTCTCCACTCGGTAGGATTTTTTCAAACTTAGGCGAGTGCCTGACTGCAGCTAAGCCTCTAAGTGGGAGAACTTAGGCGAGTACTGGACTGCAGCTAAGCCCCCGAGTGGGAGGATTGCTCTCCACTCGGTAGGATTTTTTCAAACTTAGGCGAGTGCCTGACTGCAGCTAAGTCTCTAAGTGGGAGAACTTAGGCGAGTACTGGACTGCAGCTAAGCCCCCGAGTGGGAGGATTGCTCTCCACTCGGTAGGATTTTTTCAAACTTAGGCGAGTGCCTGACTGCAGCTAAGCCTCTAAGTGGGAGAACTTAGGCGAGTACTGGACTGCAGCTAAGCCCCCGAGTGGGAGGATTGCTCTCCACTCGGTAGGATTTTTTCAAACTTAGGCGAGTGCCTGACTGCAGCTAAGCCTCTAAGTGGGAGAACTTAGGCGAGTACTGGACTGCAGCTAAGCCCCCGAGTGGGAGGATTGCTCTCCACTCGGTAGGATTTTTTCAAACTTAGGCGAGTGGTTGACTGCAGCTAAGTCTCTAAGTGGGAGAACTTAGGCGAGTACTGGACTGCAGCTAAGCCCCCGAGTGGGAGGATTGCTCTCCACTCGGTAGGATTTTTTCAAACTTAGGCGAGTGGTTGAGTGCAGCTATGTCTCTAAGTGGGAGAACTTAGGCGAGTACTGGACTGCAGCTAAGCCCCCGAGTGGGAGGATTGCTCTCCACTCGGTAGGATTTTTTCAAACTTAGGCGAGTGCCTGACTGCAGCTAAGCCTCTAAGTGGGAGAGCTTAGGCGAGTACCGGACTGCAGCTAAGCCCCCGAGTGGGAGGATTGCTCTCCACTCGGTAGGATTTTTCAAACTTAGGCGAAACGGATTCGCAGCAAAGTCACCCACTGGGGGATTTCGTATGCAAACAAGAGTGACAGCAATTATTGGGACACTCTTGTCTTTGGTAAAAATGAACTGTAGAAATTTTTTCTTATTACATCTCGTCTAAGGGAGAACTCAAGTGTAAAAGGGGCGGAGCAGTTCTGCATTCCAATCTCGTGGCTCGTCGATCTGGTGATCAACATTGTAGAGGTGATATGCTCCATTGTGGAGGACTCTGGTGACGATGAAGGGGCCTTCCCAAGTAGGAGCAAGTTTGTGTGGTTTCTGTTGATCCACTCGGAGGACCAAATCTCCTTCCTGGAAGGCTCGGCTCTTCACATTTCTGGCATGGAATCGACGCAAGTCTTGCTGATAGATGGTCGATCTGATCATAGCCATTTCCCACTCCTCCTCTAGGAGGTCGACTGCGTCTTGCCGGGCTTGCTCTGCTTTGTCTTCGTTATAAAGCTCAACTCTAGGGGCGTTGTGAAGTAGATCACTCGGTAGGACGGCTTCGGCTCCGTAAACCAGAAAAAATGGCGTTCTTCCAGTCAACCGGTTCGGGGTGGTCCTCAGCCCCCACAAAACTGACGGAAGTTCGTCGACCCAAGCGCCTGCTGCGTGCTTGAGATCACGCATCAATCGAGGCTTCAATCCTTTGAGAATCAGACCATTTGCTCTTTCAGCTTGTCCATTCGACTGAGGATGCACGACCGACGCGTAGTCGACTCATGTGCCTTGAGAGGCGCAAAAAGCTCTGAACTTGTCTGAATCAAAGTTTGACCCATTGTCAGTGATGATGCTATGCGGGACCCCATATCTGAATATCAACTCTCTGATGAAACCGATAGCAGTGCTGGCATCAAGATTTTTGATAGGCTTGGCTTCAATCCATTTGGTGAA
The DNA here is from genome assembly GCF_056163025.1 of Triticum urartu. Taxonomy (NCBI): domain Eukaryota; kingdom Viridiplantae; phylum Streptophyta; class Magnoliopsida; order Poales; family Poaceae; genus Triticum; species Triticum urartu. Next base: position 553,506,924 of record NC_141875.1, on the reverse strand, counting down.
CTTGTCGACTGCCACAAGCACATGCGTGAATCCGCTCCTGCCTGTTCTCAGTGGACCGACCGTGTCCAGTCCCCAGACAGCAAAGGGCCAGACGAGTGGAATGGTCTTCAGGGCTGATGCAAGCTTGTGTGACATGTTGGAGTAGAACTGGCAACCTCCACACTTGTCGACTATCTCTTTTGCCATCTCATTTGCTCTTGCCCAGTAAAATCCTGCTTAGTATGCTTTAGCCACAATGGTCCGAGAGGACGCATGGTGACCACAGGTCCCCGAGTGGATATCATCAAGGATCATCTGACCCTCTTCTGGTGTTATGCACTTCTGACCGATTCCAGTCGCGCTTTCCCTATACAACTGTCCCTTTATGACTGTGAAGGCCTTGGATCGGCGGACGATCTGTCGAGCCTCTTCCTCGTCCTCCGGGAGTTCTTTCCTCAAGATATACGCGATGTATGGTACCGTCCAGTCGGGAGTGATAGCCAAGACCTCCATGACTAGGTCGACCACAGCAGGAATTTCGACTTCAGTCGGATCTGTGGCACTTTTCGGTTGCGGGGCTTCTTCTGTGAAAGGATCCTCCTGGACTGACGGCGAGCGGATGTGCTCCAAAAACACATTGCTGGGAATGGCTTCTCTCTTGGAGCCTATGTTTGCCAGATCATCTGCTGCTTCATTTTTCAGTCGGGGGATGTGATGAAGCTCTAACCCCTTGAATTTCTTTTCTAGCTTTCTTACTGCGTTGCAATAGCAAGTCATAGCTGGGCTTCTGACGTCCCACTCCTTCATCACCTGATTAACCACCAAATCTGAGTCGTCGTAGACCATGAGGCGCCGGACGCCGAGTGAAATGGCCATGCGCAACCCGTACAAGAGTGCTTCATATTCTGCTTCATTGTTGGAGGAATCGAAGTGAATCTGGAGAACGTATCTGAGCTTATCTCCTCGGGGGGAGACCAATACTACCCCAGCACCAGAACCATTCAGCATCTTAGATCCATCGAAGAACATGGTCCGGTGCTCCGAGTGAACTTGAGTCGGAAGTTGCTGTTCAATCCACTCGGCGACGAAATCTGCAATTGCTTGGGACTTGATAGCCTTCTTTGCTTCAAACTTGATATCTAGGGGAAGGAGTTCAATCGCCCACTTAGCCACTCGACCAGTTGCATCTCTGTTGTGCAAAATCTCTGATAGTGGAGCGTCGCTGATGACTGTAATGGAATGGTCAGAGAAGTAGTGTGCAACCTTCTTCGTGGTCATGTAAATCCCATATACGAGCTTCTGGTAATGGGGATATCTTTGCTTCGAAGGAGTCAAAACTTCAGACACATAATATACTGGGCGCTGAACTCTGAAGGCCTTTTCTTCTTCTTCTCACTCAACCGTAAGTACTGTACTGACAACTTGTCCCGTGGCCGCAATGTTGCCTCTTTACCGAGACGAGAAATGAATCGACTTAGAGCGGCCAAGCAACCTGTAAGCTTCTGGACATCGTGTACACGCACAGGGCGCTTCATCCGGAGTATGGTGCCAACTTTCTCGGGATTGGCGTCTATTCCTCGTTCGGAAACGAGAAAACCGAGTAACTTTCCACCTGGAACTCCGAATGTGCACTTTGATGGATTGAGCTTGATATCGTATCCCCTGAGGTTAGCAAAGGTTTCGGCAAGGTCAGTCAGTAGGTCGGAACCTTTCCGTGACTTAACCACAATATCGTCCATGTATGCTTCTACGTTCCGACTGATCTGAGTGAGCAAACACTTCTGAATCATCCTCATGAACGTGGCTCCAGCATTCTTGAGGCCGAAGGGCATGGTGACATAACAGAAGCACCCAAATGGGGTGATGAAAGCCGTTTTGATCTCGTTGGGTCCATACAGACGGATCTGATGGTACCCTGAATAAGCATCTAGAAAAGACAAACGCTCAGACCCCGCGGTCGAGTCCACTACCTGGTCGATGCAGGGGAGAGGGAAATGATCTTTCGGGCAGGCCCGATTGATGTGTTTAAAGTCAATGCACATGCGAAGTGACTTGTCCTTCTTGGGGACCATGACAACATTGGCGAGCCACTCGGAGTGGTAAATCTCTCGGATGAACTCCGCTGCTAAGAGCCGAGCCACCTCCTCGCCAATAGCTTTCCTCTTCTGGACGGTGGACCGTCGAAGATGTTCTTTCACAGGCTTGAACTTCGGTCGACTCGTAGACGGTGCTCAGCCAGCCCCCTGGGAACTCCAGGCATGTCAGAAGGCTTCCATGCGAAGATGTCCCAGTTCTCACGGAGGAACTGGATGAGCGCTTCTTCCTATTTGGAGTCGAGCGTCGTTGAGATGTGAGTCGGGGCGGCATTGGGGTCGGTCGGGTGAATGTGAACTGGCTTAGTTTCACCGGACGACTGAAAAGCTGATTCTGAAGCTGGCTTCTTGGCTCGCAGCAATTCACTCGAATCAGCAGTCTTCTGGTACTCTTGCAGTTCGACTACTGACATCTGAGCATCAGCGATCGTTGATCCTTTCTGAAAACACTCCTCTGCTTTCTTCCGATTGCCTATAACGGTGATCACACCTTTGGGGCCGGGCATCTTCAACTTGAGATACACGTAGCACGGTCGAGCCATGAAGCGTGCATAAGCTGGCCGGCCCAGAATAGCATGATAAGCACTTTGGAAGTCCACAACATCAAATGTCAACTTTTCCTTGTGCTAATTCTTTGAATCATCGAAAACCACATCGAGAGCAATCTGGCCGAGTGACTCGGCTTTCTTTCCAGGAATGACTCCATGGAAGCTGATGTTGCTGGCGCTGAGCCTGGACATCGGAATGCCCATCCCTTTCAATGTTTCAGCATACAATATGTTCAGGCCACTGCCACCATCCATCAGGACTTTGGTCAGTCGAGTGCCTTCGACAACTGGGTTGACCACCAAAGCTTGCCTCCCAGGGGTGGAAATGTGCGTAGGGTGATCGGACTGATCGAATGTGATGGCAGTCTGAGACCACTTCAGATAACTGGGTGTTGCCGGAGCAACCATATTCACCTCACGGTTAATGACTTTCAGTCGACTTTTGCTTTCGACATCAGCAAAAATCATCAGGGTGGAATTGATTTGGGGGTATCCATCATCGCTATCTTCCTTGTCCTCAACTCTGTCCGACTCTTTTTCCTTATCTTTGGGCTGTTTGCCCTGAAACTGTTGGATCAGGAGCCGGCACTGTCGAGTGGTATGCTTTCGGTAAATAAAATTACTCTCTTCATCTTTCTTGGTGTGGATGTGACATGGCAGATCCAAAACATCATTTCCATCTTTATCCTTGACTTTCTTGGGCTTCCAGGGGCCTTTGGGTTTTCCCTTGAAATTTCCCTGGGTTACGGCCAGGGCCTCCCCAGGGGCGGCTGGCTCGACCTTCCGCTTCTGCTTCCGACTGGAATTGCCTCCGGTTTCCTGGGCGACTTCTTTCTGCTTGCCACTCCGGAGTCGATCTTCATCTTCTCCGTTAGCGTATTTGGTGGCAATTTCCATCATCCGATTCAGGGACATTTCTCTGGTCCGACCGAACTTCAGGTTCAACTCTCTGTTCTTGACGCCTTCTTTAAAGGCACAAACTGCTTGGTGATCCGGTACGTTCTCAACTGTGTGATGCAAAGTGATCCACCTCTGGATGTAATCCCTCAGAGTTTCACTCGGCTTCTGCACTCAAGACCGCAATTCTGTAAGGCCTGCGGGTCGCTTGCATGTTCCCTCAAAGGTTGTGACAAAGACTCGAGAGAGATCCTCCCAAGTGTAGATGCTGCTGGGTGCTAACTGATTCAGCCACGCTCTGGCCGAGCCCTCTAACAGGAGAGGCAAATGCTTCATGGCCACCTCATCATTGCCACCGCCAATCTGTACAGCCACTCGGTCATCTTCGAGCCAAGTGTCAGGCTTAGACTCACCGGTGAACTTGCTGACTCCAGTCGCCAACCGAAAGTTGGGAGGAATCACTGCGGCCCTGATGGCTCGACTGAAACACTCTGGCCCTGAAACACGTACTCTGCTGCTGGCGGGCGCATCTCTGTTCTGGCCTTCCCGATGAGCCCCGTTCCTGTCAACCAAACCTTGAAGGAGGATAGATCTCGCGTCAAAGCCTGGGTCCCTGGGGTCGACTGGAATCCTCTGCCCAATGCTATGAGGGCGCCTGTCATCTCGATGTCGAGGCGCATATGACCCACTCCTCGGGGGAGGGGTTGGCACTCGACGTCGATCATCACGATCGGATCGGTGATCATACTGCTCATTCCTTCTGTACTGATCATGCCGGTCACCACGTCCCTCATGCCTCGGGGGCGACCTCGGGCTATGAGTCGACTGGACTGTATCTGTTGCAACGGATCGACTGTGGATCCTATTCCGCGACTGAGAAACAGCGGAATTCTGGTTTCCCGCCGCCCGGAGCAACGCTCTGATCTGCAACAAGCCCCTGCCAGCCTCTGACTGGGAGGGCTGAATCGATTCTGCTATACGGGACGCGGCGGCCAAATTCTGAACTGGGGTTCGGTATACCTGCGTCGGCGGGAAGAGCTGGCGTCGACTAGACTCGGGAGCCCGCTGACGCGCTTGCTCGTCGAGTGCTCGCTGGAGATTCTCCAGTCGAGTGCACTCGGCCAAGTTAGCCAAGCGCGCGTCCTCCAAGGCCCGGGCCTCGGGGGTCTCTCCGACGATAGGAGTGTGGAGTGCATCCATGTTCCAGCGGCAAAGCTCCTCTCGCTGTAATGACGTGAGAGGTTCGGGGAGATACTCATCGTGGGGATGCGACGGGTCGCCCCCACCCGCGCCTCCATCAGCGCGAGGGAAACCGGGAGGACTGTGCGTTCCATCGACCGCCAGAATCTCAGCCGCTGGGTCGCTGCTGTCGCACTCGGATGCAGTCTCCGCGGAGCGAGTCGACAGATCGAACAAGCCGCAGAGGGATTCGTCGGGCTCGATTGCCGCGACTTGCGGGGCGGCCGACTGGTGAGCCACGGCATGCCTCACCCATCTCTGAAGTCTCGACCGACCGGAGTGCTTGCGCCGGTGGGAGACAGAGCGGGGAGACGATACGGGGGCCGACTGATACTGGGTCGACGGCTGCCGCAGGAGGACGCCACGAACGCATGCGCGGAAATGCGTCGCACCGTGGACGGGGAGCGCGTCGATGTCGAGTGGCGCCTCCTGAAGCCAGGCGGAGTCGTCGGCGATGAACGTGAGCGCGCCGAGGCGGATCTCGTGGCCCTCCACCAAAACTCCGCATGAAACCATGATCAAAGGGATCGAAAAAATCGCAACTTCTCCAATCAGGCGCTAAGATTCCGGCCCCACGGTGGGCGCCAACTGTCGTGGTTCTAACTCTGACAGTGATGTAGGGGGGTAAGTATGGAGAGGCAAGATCTTAGCTATGGAGAAGTTGTAAGCACGCAAGGTTTACGAGTTCGGGCCCTTCTCGGAAGAAGTAATAGCCCTACGTCTCAGAGCCCGGAGGCGGTCGACAGGATTATGCGTGTGTGAATTACAGGGATGCGAACCCTTCATACTGAGGAGGGGGGTGGCTTATATAGAGTTCGCCGGCCCCCTCCTGCCCTCAGTAATGCAGGGTTTTAAGGTACATTCAAGATCGAGCGTTACTGGTAACGCCCCTAATAAAGTGCTATAATGACCATAAAGACTACTTAACAGCTGACCGTTTGCCTGCGGAGTGACTATAGGCCTCCTGGTAGTCGAGTGGTTGGCTTCATGGTCGAGTGATGGCTTCTTGGTCGAGTGTCTTGAACCCGTCGAGTGGGATACCTTCAAGTCGATTGAAAGGTGACTTCTCCTAGGGATGTCCCAGGGTAGGGCTCTTTGGACAGGCCCGTGCCCCTACCCTAGGTACATGGCTTCATCATCCGCTTTAAAGGAACCATAAGTCGGGGTTTGATACCTCTCAAAATTTCTTGATTTGCCCTCTCTGCTTGACCATTAGACTGGGGGTGAGCCACTAACGCTACATCAAGACGGATGTGCTCACGTTGACAAAATTCCTCCATATCACACTTGGACAGATTAGTACCATTATCAGTTATAATACTGTGTGGAAAACCAAACCGGAATATCACCTTTTTGATGAATTGAACCGCCGTGGCTGCATCACACTTACTGACTGGCTCTGCTTCTACCCACTTGGTAAACTTGTCAACTGCCACTAACAGGTGGGTCTTTTTGTCCTTGGATCTCTTAAAGGGTCCAACCATATCAAGCCCCCAAGTTGCAAACGGCCAAGTAATTGGAATCATTCTCAACTCATGAGCCGACACATGAGCGTGGCGTGCAAATTTCTGACAGCCGTCACACCTTTTGACTAAATCCTTAGCATCAGCATGAGCCGTCAACCAATAGAAGCCGTGACGAAAAGCCTTAGCCACCAAGGATTTTGAACCGGCGTGGTGACCACAATCTCCTTCGTGGATTTCTCGCAAAATCTCACAACCCTCTTGAGGAGACACGCAGCGCTGAATTGCTCCTGTGACGCTATAACGATGTAACTCCCCATTGATAATGGTCATTGACTTGGATCGCCGGATTATCTGCCGGGCCAAGGTTTCATCCTCTGGTAACTCGCCCCGGTTCATGTATGCCAAGTATGGGACTGTCCAATCCGGTATAACATGCAAAGCCGCCATCAACTGAGCCTCCGGGTCAGGAATAGCCAACTCCTCCTCTGTGGGTATCTTGACCGACGGATTATGCAGTACATCGAGGAAGACATTATATGGCACCAGTTTACACTAAGAGCCTAGACGACTTAAAGCGTCCGCTGCTTCATTCTTTCGCCGGTCTATATGGTCAACCTGATAACCCTTGAAATGACCAGCCACTATGTCCACCTCTCGTCGATATGCAGCCATGAGTGGGTCCTTAGAATCCCAAGTGCCAGATACCTGTTGAGCCACCAGGTCCGAGTCACCGAAGCACTTAACCCGGCTTAAGTTCATCTCCTTATCCATCCGAAGACCGTGGAGTAAGGCCTCATACTCAGATGCATTGTTAGTGCAAGGGAACATTAAGCAAAGAACATAACAAAACTTGTCACCTCGTGGGGAAGTTAATATGACTCCAGCCCCCGAGCCCTCCAATTTCCTGGACCCATCAAAGTGAATAGTCCAATAAGTGTTGTCTGGCTTTTCCTCTGGTGCCTGCAACTCTGTCCAATCTTTGATGAAGTCCACGAGTGCTTGAGATTTTATCGTTGTGTGAGGTGTGTACTTGATCCCGTGAGGTCCAAGCTCAATAGCCCACTTGGCAATCCGGCCAGTCCCCTCTCTGTTTTGGATGATATCTCCCAAAGGGGATGAACTAACCACTATGATAAGATGACCCTGAAAATAGTGCTTGAGCTTCCTGATTGCCATAAAAACTCCATACACCAGCTTTTGCCTATGCGGATACCTCTGCTTTGATTCGATAAGCACCTCACTCATATAATAAACCGGTCGTTGAACCGGATACTCTTTTTCCAGCCTCCTTGCACTCCACAACAATAGCCACACTGACAGCCCGGTCATTAGCAGCCACATATAGCAGTAAAGGCTCTTTATCGATCGGAGCCGCAAGGACAGGCGGTTCAGCTAACTGCCTCTTCAGATCCTCAAACGCTTTATCAGCCGCATCACTCCAGACAAAGTCATCCGTTTTCTTTAGCATCTGATATAAAGGGATAGCATTTTCCCCAAGACGACTGATAAACCGGCTCAAAGCTGCAATCCGGCCCGCCAGACACTGAACGTCATTGATACATGCCGGTTTAGCCAGAGAGGTGATAGCTGTGATCTTCTCCGGATTAGCCTCAATGCCCCTGTTAGACACCAGAAAACCCAAGAGCTTGACTGCTGGAACACCAAAGACACATTTGTCCGGATTAAGCATCATCTTATAAACCCGGAGGTTGTCAAAGGTTTCTCTCAAGTCATCTATCAATGTTTCCTCCTTCCTGGACTTTACCACAATACCATCCACATATACGTGAACATTGCGCCCAATCTTCTTATGAAGACAATTCTGAACACATCATTGATAAGTCTCCTAGGCACTCTTGAGCCCAAAGGGCATGGAGACATAGCAGAAGGCTCCAAAGGGAGTTATAAAAGATGTCTTCTCCTGGTCCTTAACTTCCATTTTGATCTGATGATAACCAGAGTAAGCATCCAAGAAACACAAACGGTCACAACGCGCTGCAGCGTCAATAATCTGATCAATACGAGGGAGGGAAAAGGGATCTGCTGGGCAAGCCTTGTTCAAATCTGTGTAGTCCATACACATATGCCAAGTGCTGTTTTTCTTAAGAACCAGCACCGGATTAGCCAACCACTCCGGGTGAAAGACCTCCACAATAAACCCTGTGGCCAACAGCCGAGCTACCTCCTCACCGATAGCCTTACGCCTTTCTTTGTTGAAGTGGCGGAGAAACTGCCTGACCGGTTTAAACTTAGGATCTATATTAAGTGATTGCTCAGCAAGTTCCCTCGGTACACCTGGCATGTCATAAGGCTTCCATGCAAAGATGTCCCGGTTCTCACGGATGAACTCGATGAGCGCGCTTTCCTATTTGGGATCCAGGTTAGCGCTGATGCTGAACTGCTTGGATGAATCGCGAGGAACAAAGCCAACCATCTTAGTGTCTGTAGCTGATTTAAACTTTAACACTGGATCATGCTCCGTAGTTGGTTTTTTCAAAGAAGTCATGTCTGCCGGATCAACCTTGTCCTTATAAAACTTCAGCTCCTCTATGGCACAAACCGACTCAGCATAAGCCGCATCACCCTCTTCACATTCCAAAGCAATCTTCCTGCTCCCATGTACTGTGATGGTCCCTTTATGACCCGGCATCTTAAGCTGTAGATATACGTAGCATGGCCTCGCCATGAACTTGGCATAAGCCAGCCATCCAAACAGGGCGTGATACGGACTCTTGATTTTCACCACCTCAAAAGTCAACGTCTCTGACCTTGAGTCATGATCATCTCCAAAAGCCACCTCTAGGGCTATCTTGCCCACGGATACGCAGACTTGCCAGGCACCACACCGTGAAAAACGATGTTCGATGGTTTAAGATTCTTATATGTCAATCCCATACGATGGAAGGTATCATAGTAAAGGATATTGATACTACTTCCACCATCCATAAGCACCTTGGTGAAATTATACCCCCAACTTGAGGTGCCACCACTAAGGCCAGATGACCCGGATTATCAACCCGGGGTGGGTGATCCTCTCGACTCCATAAAGTTGGTTGCTCAGACCAGCACAAATACTGAGGCACTGCCGGTTCAACAGAGTTCACGACCCTCTTGTGAAGCTTCTGATCACGCTTGCACAAGCTAGTGGTGAAAACATGATACTGCCAACTATTCAACTGCTTTGGATTGCTCTAATAACCCGACTGCTGCTGTTGCTGATTCCCCTGATGGTTATAACCTCCCTGATTGCCCTGGTTCCCTTGATTACCATGTCCGGTTTGATTGCCTTGGAATCCTGAACCGGAGCTGCTGCCTCCATAACCCGGCCCATGAAAACCACCTCCTGAACCGCCGGGCGGGCCATTATCGTATTAAAACATATTGGAGTTCTTGAACTCTTGCATGATGAAACAATCCTTCCATAGATGTGAAGCTGGCCTCTCCTTCGATCCATGCTTTGGACAAGGTTGATTTAACAGGCGTTCCAAATTGGGGCCTGAACCTCCGCCCCTCTGGGACGGTTTGCCCTTACGGCGCTGACCGTTGTCCTGAGCATTGGTGTTAGCCACAAAGTCCAAACTATTGTCTGCCTTGCGCTTACCATTATTCCCATGACCTGCCGGATTGTGCTGCTACCCCTTGGTATTGCCGTTCTTTTTCCCCTTCCCCGGTTTGTCATCCTCAGACTCAGGGTCTTTGGTACTATCTGAATCGGCATATTTCACCAAAGCAGCCATAAGGGTTGACATGTCATTGCAGTGACGTTTGAGCCTCCCTAGCTTCAGTTTCAATGGCATAAACCGGAAATTACCCTCCAACGTTAAAACCGTTGTGTCCGTGTTGATACGGTCCGATGAATCCAGAATAGCTGAGACTCGCTTCACCCAATGAGTTGTAGACTCCCCATCCTCTTGAACACAAGCGGCCAGGTCCACAATCGACATAGGCTGCTTACAAGTATCTTTAAAATTCTGGATGAATCAGTGTTTTAACTCCGCCCATGACCCGACAAAATTAGCCGGTAAGCTCTTTAACCAAGTACGAGCTGTCCCCTCCAACATCATGGTGAAGTATTTAGCGCACACCGCTTCATCCACATCCAGCATCTCCATTTCCATCTCATAACTCTCAACCCATGACTCTGGTTGCAAATCGGCGGTGTAATTGGGCACCTTATGAGGGCCTTTAAAATCCTTGGGCAGTCGCACATTACACAATGCGGGAGTAAGACACGGCACCCCTAAAGAACTGACGACCACGCCTAGCTCCACTGAAGTGGTAGGACGAAGCGGAGTAGGTTGACGAGCTGCGTGCTGAGCTGCTAACTCGGCTTCTCGACGTGCACAACCATGATCCACCACATCCTGCGCATTGGCACCACCACCTGCCGGGTTGTGCCCTTGCGGCGAGTTATGGTGACGTGCACTGCTTGATACGGCCAGCTCATCCTCAACGTGCCTGCTGTAGCTCCGACTCGGGCGGGGGGTGGAATGAATCCTCTCGCGACTATGCGAATAAGCCTGCTGCTGGTTTAAAGCTGTTTGAAGGAGCTCTCTGGCCCGTCGTGTCTCAATCGCCACTGGTGACTCGCCGTCCATTGGGAGGGCCACCAATTGTGAAGCGGCGACCACAATGTTATCCAACGGGTTGGAGTAATGCCCCGAAGGCGTCGGAACATACTGTGGCACAATGTTGTTCTGACGAGGGGGGTTCCTCATGCGTGGCTGAACCGGCGCTCCTGTTCCTGGTGCCTCAGTCCGGTTTCCCATCGGCTGGTTACTGGTTCCTACTCCTCGCGTGTTGAAGAGATTTCTTGGCTCATAACCCGACGGGAGGTGCGACCGGTATATCCTCCTCATGACATCATCTGAGGCACTCTGATCCAGCCTAAGCCGGTAGGCCCGAGCTTCTAACTTGGCCCGTTCTGTAGCCATCCTGGCGTTCTCTGCTGCCAGGTCCGATTTAGCCTGAGTTATCTGATCCTTCACCTTTGCGATCTCCGCATTGTGCTGATCTTGGGTTGCGGCGTCCACTTCTGCTACCATCAATGTTGCCAAAGCATCGAACAAATCAGACAGAACCTGAGCCGGAGGCGGCACAGAGCCCCCTGCTCCCGCTGGCGTTGCTGTTGGTGAACCGGAGAGCATTGCCACGGCGGTAGAAGAGTGCTGCGCTGGTTGTGTACCGGCCATGAAGACCGCGACCCGATTTGGCAGATCGAGGGGGCCCGGAATACTGTTGCCATTGGAACCTCCACTAATCTGGCCGTCCTGCAGCTGATACAGCAACTCGGTCTCTCCGGTTGAAGACTCGTCATCAGAACAGATGATGGTTTCCCCATCAGATGCCGGTCCATCCTCATATTCCGCTCCATGGATGTGTGACACTCCAAAAAAAATTTATTGGTTTTCATCAAAAACTTTGTTGGATTTCTTTTTAAAGAGAGGGGCATTTAAAATTTCTTTTCCAGAAAATCCTTCCTCTTAAAAACTTCCTTTTCTTTGGCAAGGATTTTATTTTTCTTCAAACTATGGTATTTGATCTTTTGAAACTTCTTCTCTGTTGGTTCCCTCTCAAAAATTATTTTGGGAGTTTAATCTTTTTCTTTTAAAAAGAAACTCTATGAAAATTTGGGATTTTCATATCTTGGAAACCACCCATGACCTTGTATTTTGCCCATGTGGTAAAACCCCTCCAAAAACCTCCCCTCCTCCTTGTAATCAACCTAAGTTCTCTGTCCCAACTAACCCAAGCAATTTTTGGATTTTATTCTAATTATTTTTCCCCTCAAATCATTTCTGAAAATTATTTGGAGCCTGAGAGATTTTCAAAGCAAGTACCCTTTTTCATTTGAGTTTTGACCTCAAACCAACTCTCTTGGATAGTCCTTTGTACCCACAACCCAGAACCATCTTGATCCACTCCTCCTCTTTTCAAATTTTTCAAAATTCAGTCTCTGCAAGTTTGGACCAGATTTGCCAAATTTGGTGTAATTCATATCTACACTTCTCCAAAAATTCCACCAAAATTCATGCAGCCTACTGGAGCAATGAGTAGCCACTCCACCAAAAATCAGCTCAAGGAAAAATCCCCAGAGGCCAAATTCATTCTGTCGAACACTTGGCGTGCACTGTTGCTGTTCATTTTCAGAAAATTCAGAGTTCAGTGTCATTTTTCGTTCGTCAGTTCCAATCACGTGTGGACAGTGCCCTTGGCACGTTCCTCGCCGCCTCTTCCTCCTGTCTGGAGCACCACACGTGCGCTTGGCGCCTTCCCGGCGTCGGTGGCGCCCTGGCCCGCCTGCGCCGGCGTGTCTTGCGGCGGCCGAAAAACCGTAGCGGCCGACAGGGAACAGAACGGCGGCTCAACGCCGTTCGGCGCCGCCCAACGCTCCTCTGCTCTCCGCGTGGCTCATGCATGCCAGCGCACGCCCGTGGCACCGTCGCCGTGGCCCGGCAAGCACGGAACGTGCTCCCTGCCGCCGACGGGCCCACGCCGCCCCGTTCTGTCGAGCTCGCCCTAAGCACCAAATCCAAGCCTGGTTAGCACCTAAATGGAGCCGGTGGACCTCCACGACGACGCCCAACTCCCTAATCTCCCCCGACCAATTGCTGCGCCGCCGTAACCATCGCCGGAGATCCCCGTTCATGGCCACCGCCTCGAATCGCTTATAAAAAGGACCCCGAGCTCGCTCACGACCCCCACACCCTCACTGCACCTCTCCAAGACCCTGCCAAGCCACCAGGAGGACCTCGAGGAGGTCTCCTCCCCCGACTCCGGCCGCCCCGTTCCGCCTCGGCCTCCACCTCGATTCGCTCCGGTGAGGCCGTCTCTGGCACCCAAACCCCGTCAGTAGCCCCCTCTAGCACCTAGTAAGCTAACCCCCTCCTCAATTTGGCCTTCGCAGCTCTCTCCGACGAGTCCCACGACTACCCGAACCGCCGTCTGCCGAAGCAAAGCTCGCCATCGACGTGGTGCTCGCCGACCGCCACCACCACCACCAACCAACGCGGAAGGGCGCCCTGAACACGGAGGTACCCTCCGATCCCCCTGCCTCACCGTGGATCGCCGTCGGCGACCACCGCGGCTCTCGGGCACCGGCGAACTCTGCCGCCCCGTTTGAACATTCAAACCTGACGGGCGGGACCCGCCTGTCAGCCTCTCTATCCTGTCTGAGCGAAGCGTTTTCTGAAAACGTGTTCTGCCGAATGCGCTTTCCCTCTGGGCTGGCGTAGTCGCTACCGAAGCGCTTCCTGTTTTTATGAGCTAGCCCCTGGGAACTTTCTGTTTCATTACAGATGGGTCCTTGGGTTAAAACCCTTATAACTTTTTAACAGAAAAGTATTTTTGATTGATTCTTTTTCTGTCCTCTTTAAAATTTTGTCTAGTTTTTTATCAGATTTATTTGAAAAATATTTGGAATACTTTTTGTGCACCTCTTGATATTTACGATAGCACATATATTTTCTTTATACCGTAGATACCGAAGGAGGTGACGGAACCGCAAACTTCACCGAGCTAGGCTCCGACTACTCCGAACCAGGAAAGCATGTTTGAACTTTTGATATGATGAGTGTCTTGGCATGTTTGCATTTAGATAGTCTCATGGCATGTTGTTGAGCATACCGATGAACGTTATTTCCATGCATTGTTGAGGTAAGTAAGTTTGATGATCCACAAGTGGATAGATGTGAGTATGCATGGCCATGTGTTGGCATGAGGATGGGTAAGATGGCAGTGTTGTAGCATGCCAGGCTTATGCCAGACTATGTGACTTCAATGTCAACTCGTATAATTCCAGTTCCTTCCATTCTTCCTTCCCTGTACTACCACATGTTTTCCGCAAGGAATATGGCGTAGTAAGTTGTAAACCGCTTACCTGGTACACACCAAAAAGGAGAGGCCGGGATGATGGTTCCATGGCCCTGGATTAAAGCCAGTCATCCGGTCAGGGGGCATGGGTGTTTCCGGTTGGGACCGAGAGGGGGGCACCCCTTAGAGCGCGCGTATATAAATTTGATCCCATGCTATTCGAGATTGTGATCTCCCCGTCTCAAAAGTTTTTCTTGGACGATGTCTAGGGTGATTCCTAGCATCGAGAGGTAGGATGGGTGTGTACTGGTTAGCTGTGTTTTCTTCCGAAAAACCGTAAATGGAACTAGTCCTTCGTGACTACGGAAATCCGTTGGCTGTGGGAAATTTTTGTACAAACTCTGCAGAGTCATATATTCCTTGAATCATCTATTCCATGTCCAAGTTCAGTATTATCCTATCCTGACAAGTGCCAGTTTTGATGACAGAGACTCCGGTGAATCGCATGAGTGCTAAGTCCGGTTAAATGATTTTTATTCTGTGGATGGACTAACCCGTTTATTTTCATGGATTGAATATTTATTATGAGCATTATTTCCTTGTGAATAAAAGCCCTTTCTGCGATGTCGCTCAGACGTCCGACTGTGGCATTGTTATTACTTACTTTCAATAAAAGCCCTTTCTATGATGTCGCCCCGACGTCCGACTGTGGCATTTCTTTTAAAGCCCTTTATGTGGTGTCGCTAAGACGCCCGACTGTGGCATTTCTTTTAAAGCCCTTTCTGTGATGTCGCCCCGACGTCCGACTGTGGCATTTCTTTTAAAGCCCTTTATGTGGTGTCGCTAAGACGCCCGACTGTGGTATTTCTTTTAAAGCCCTTTCTGTGATGTTGCCCCGACGTCCGACTGTGGCATTTCTTTTAAAGCCCTTTATGTGGTGTCGCTAAGACGCCCGACTGTGGCATCATTTCCTTATATTTATTTGTTCACCTTTCGAGGCGTCGCTTCAGACACCCGATCGGTTTTCATTTATGTTTTGTTGGGATTTCAGGCGGACTACCGCCGTTTCCCTTTTACTTACTTCGTTATGCTAATTTTTGAGTGGACATTGGTGAATTAATCGTGACGCATTCATGCATGCATTTGTTATATCTTATGTCCGAACTATCTTGCGAGTACTTTCAAAGTACTCACTGGCTTGTTGATTTGGCCAGATGCTGACGAAGGCGATCTCATGGATGAAGAGTTCGATAGCGAGTCCGACGCCTAGAGGAATCCCAGTCAGTCTCGTGCGACCCTGGATTTGGTCACTGTATTATATCCGCTTCCGCTACCAAATAAATTCATCGAGCCTCACCTCGACGCTCGATGAGATGCCAGTTTTAGAGTCTTGTATCTCACTCCCCGCTGTGTTTTTCCACCACCGCCCTATCCTCGAGTCAGTAGTATGCCTCCACACCACTGTGTCATGTCCGCCATTATGTATAATTATTGGCGTGCTTGTAATAATTTGGTTGAGCTACCGTAGCTCGACCCTGTAATATATTTTATGCTACTGGCTTATTGTATCAAGAATTGGTCTACCGGTAAGGAGGATTTTCCTCATACTGGACCCAAAAGATTGGTTTCTCAATAAACATTTTTATTGAAAAACCGGTCGTGACAAGCTTGGTACCAGAGCCAGGCTGACTGTAGGAAGCCACTAGGTGCGATCGCTAATTGGTTATTAGCATGATTGAGCCTTTTTCGTATTTTCTTGATTGTAGTCATTTTCTGTCAGTCAGCATAAATTTATGATCTGACCATGCAGAATTTTTGCCTACTTTTGTAGATGGCCGACAACAACTGCGAGTCTCAGACCTTCGCCAACGTACCCGATGGGTTCGTCAAGCTTCTTTCCTTCATCGTTCAGGTCGCGATGGGGCCATCTATGCGCCAGTCTTCACACTCTGCCAGCACCGAGTCAACGACAGTCTGACCATGCACCAGGCCGCGGTGCAGTTCAAGGGAGGGCGTGGTGAGTTACGCCGCTTCCGGTTCTTGGGAAGAGCCATGCCTACGGAGAGGCATGCTATGCAGATGGCAGCCCGCGAGGCGATAGCTCGTCTCAGGGATGTCCTCCCCGTGATGAAGACTCGTCGTTACCGTTATCTTCCATGCCATGTGCCTTACACCTGTCACTACGCATTCTCCTGCCCTAGAGGAGAACGAGACGAGGCTTTTGAGATGCTCATTGAGTATCTCCGGGCCCTGGAGGCAGCCTTCGACAACCTGGTGGACGACTTCGTGGCTGCCCGCATGGACTCAGTTCATGGCTGTGCTGCCAACAGGAGGGAGCTCCTACCCACCGCACCGCCACTGACTTGGGTCTCGTCCTCAGCATCTTATGCACCTACTCGTCGCCTGCCTTCTACCGAAGAGTTCAACCAAGTTATTGCGCCCACTCCAGCGCGCACTGCACCACCCTGCGCGCCCACTCATGTTCGTGTTGTTCCGCCCCTGGCACCCGCTCCATCTACTCAGCGCAACACTACACGTATGGAGCCTATTAGCGAGGAGGAAGTCGAGTCCCCAGCCTCGCTACGCCTCACCCTCGGCAGGGCAAAGGAGATCGTCAACATCTCCGCCTGAGTACGCTTAGCCGCCATGCAATGTACCGCTTTGTATGATATGTTTATATGTACATAGGTTGTGAGAAGTAGCTTGTTTGCGCATCATGTACGATCTGGAGGAGTACACTAGCCTAAGTAACATGTCAGGGTTATGTACGCATATACTGAGTGATGTATTGTATAATTACCGCTCGCGTGTAAGATATGTAATGAGCAGTCCTTCTCCGTGCGCAAATCGATTTGTTTTTCTTAAGTAAGCTTGGTTACTTAATTTTATTTGCCAGCTTTATGCATTTATGGAATTGTTTTTGCGACTCTTTCCGCTTTTCTTATGGGTTTTACAAAATATATCCCCAGAGTGAAAAATGTCTCATCCTTGGACTCGTTCCATGCCAACTCCACTAGAGGAAAATTATGATACACAACCAAGCAACGAGTTCACTCAGGGACAGTCAAGCCAACAGGGCAGTGAATCGGCACTTTCACAAATGTGCCGCCTTTATGAGCAGAGTCAGCAACAACACCGGGAAATGATGAACCAAGTCATCAACATGGGAAATCACCATGGACAGTATCAGCAGCATTCTAAGTTATCTGAGCTACAGAAGACACGTCCCCAAACATTTTCTCATACTGACAAGCCTCTTGAAGCCGAGGATTGGCTTCGAGATATGGAGAGAAAATTAATTATTGCAAAATGTTCAGATCTCGAGAAAGTACTTTATGCTCCGCACTATCTCACAGGAGCAGTTGCATCATGGTGGGAGAATTTTCTGCACATGCACCCCAACGAAAATGATATAACCTGGGATGATTTCAAGGAAGGTTTCCGCGGTGCACACATTCCCAAGAGTATTATGAAAATCAAGAAGAGAGAGTTTGATGACCTCAAACAAAGGAACCTGACAGTGTCAGAATACAACGGTCAATTTACTCTATTGTCCCGCTACGCCAATGAAGAACGTATGACTGAAAGCAAGAAGATGGAGAAATTCCTTGACGGTCTGGTGCCCGCGCTTAAATGCCAACTGGTCGTTCACACTTTTCCAGATCTTAAGACACTAGTGGACAAAGCTATTACTCTGGAAAATGAGAGACGTAGCTTGGAAGATTTACGTAAGCGAAAAAGAGACCAGACTACTCTTGCACGCAACCACCGAAGCAGGACAGATTTTCAGAAAGGTGGGACACACAAACCTACGACAAACATCTCTCGCCCAATCAAGAATTTCCATGCAAGGGACAAAGAGTTCACATATCGCCCAGGCGTTACTTGCTACGCTTGTGGAGAAGAAGGGCACTACGCCAAACAGTGCCCCAAGCCAAGGAACTCGACCCCGAAGCCAAACAATGGTGGAAATAATTCAGCGCCCAAGCGCAACAATTTCAACCCCAACAACAACCACAGGAAGGGTCATCTAAACCACGTGACCAAAGAAGAAGCACAAAATGCTCCGGATATCGTACTCGGTACGTTTCCTATCAACACAATACCTGCAACGGTTTTGTTTGATTCTGGAGCTTCTCACTCATTCATTTCGAAAAGTTTTGCTTTGCAAAATAATTTTTCGATGTTTCCCTTGGAAAAATCCATGATCATCAAGTCCCCTGGGATTCAGCAAGTTACTCAGAGTTACTGTCAGAATGTGGTTATTGAGTTCGAAGGATTGAAATTTTACGCCAATCTTATTGTGTTGGAAAATAAAGGACTGGATGTCATCCTAGGGATGGACTGGTTAACCACCAACAAAGGTTTTATTGACTGTTTCAACCGGACCGTAATTCTCACGCACCACCATGGGAAGACAATAAAAGTATCAGCCAAGGAAAGAAAAATACCCCGGCAGCCGAGATTGAATAAGGTGGACGTTTCTGAGTTAAGCAAGGTTCCAGTGGTATGTGAATTTCCAGATGTATTTCCCGAAGAACTACCAGGCATGCCACCAGACCGAGAAATAGAATTCAGTATTGAGCTAGCACCAGGAACCACCCCCATATACAAGAAACCATACAGAATGGCACCATCCGAATTGATTGAGTTGAAGAAACAAATAAAGGAATTACTTGACAAGGGATATATTCGAGCCAGCTCCTCACCTTGGGGATCACCAATTTTATTTGCCAAAAAGAAGGATGGAACACTAAGATTGTGCATAGACTACCGAGCACTTAACATGGTCACAGTCAAGAACAAATACCCGATGCCACGAATAAATGATTTATTTGATCAGCTCGCTCAGGCCAAGGTATTCTCAAAGATTGACTTAAGGTCAGGATACCATCAATTAAAAGTGCGAACAGAAGATATCCCCAAAACAGCCTTCACCTCCAGATATGGTCTATATGAGTTCACGGTTATGCCTTTTGGATTAACAAACGCCCCCGCATATTTTGTTCACCTCATGAACAAAGTATTTATGAAGTTTATGGACAAGTTTGTTGTGGTATTTATCGATGACATTCTGATATACTCCAAAACACCAGAAGAGCACGCGGAACATCTCAGGATTGTGCTAGGAGAACTCAGGAAACATCAATTGTATGCCAAGTTCAGCAAGTGCGAATTTTGGCTAAGACAAGTTGGATTTCTAGGTCACGTGCTGACCCAAGACGGTATTGCAGTGGACCCGGAGAAAGTCAGGGCCATACTTGACTGGAAGGCACCAGCCAGCGTAACGGACGTACGAAGTTTCTTGGGAATGGCGGGATATTACCGCAGATTTATTGAAGGATTCTCCACCCTAGCCAAGCCAATGACGCAGTTGCTCAAGAAGGACAAGAAGTTTGAATGGACAGAAGCTTGCGAAAAAAGTTTCCAAGAGTTAAAACGGAAATTAACCACAGCACCGGTATTAATTGTGCCAGACATACACAAAAACTTTGAGGTGTATTGTGATTCATCCCGAAAAGGTCTCGGGTGCGTGTTGATGCAATAAGGCAAGGTTGTCGCATACGCTTCACGACAACTCCGCAAGCATGAGGAAAATTATCCCACTCATGACTTAGAAATGGCAGCAGTCATTCATGCACTTAAGGAATGGAGGCATTTCTTACTTGGGAATCGATGTGAAATATACACGGACCATAAAAGTCTCAAATATATTTTCACACAGCCAGAACTAAACTTACGACAACGACGCTGGTTGGAATTGGTAAAGGATTATGATGTTGGTATCCACTATCATCCAGGGAAAGCAAATGTAGTGGCCGATGCTCTTAGTCGGAACCCCAGCTCCGACGAAAACAGTCTGCAAAGTTTGAGACCTGAATTCCAACAAGAATTTGCCAAACTCAACTTGTTAATGATCGCGGAAGGCACCATATCAAACTTGGAAATAAAGCCCGACCTTGTGGAGAGAATTAAAGAAGCCCAGCCTGGTCACCCCAGCATTGAAGGTATTAAAAGAAAGATGAGTATGGGCAAGGCCTCGGAGTTCGTCATAGGCGATGATGGAATACTATGGTACGGAGACAGACTCTGCGTGCCAAACATAGAGGACCTCAGACAGCAAATCCTAGCTGAAGCACACACCACCCCATATTCAATCCATCCTGGAGGAACCAAAATGTATAAGGATATTCAGGAAAGATTTTGGTGGCACGGTATGAAGAGGGACATAGCCACATTCGTTGCATGTTGCGATTCCTGTCAACGCATAAAAGTTGAGCATCAAAAACCAGTCGGACTACTGCAACCAAACAAAATACCTGAGTGGAAATGGGATGAAATAGGGATGGATTTTATTGTCGGACTACCTCGGTCACGACACGGGAATGATGCCATATGGGTCATCACCGATAGATTAACCAAGGTGGCACATTTCATTCCAGTAAAGACAACCTACAAAACTCATAAGCTTGCCAGGATTTATCTCTCCCGTATAGTTTGTCTGCATGGAGTCCCAAAGACTATAATATCCGACAGAGGCACTCAATTTGTCTCGAGATTCTGGGATCATTTACAACAGGCTCTGGGAACTCAATTGGCCTTCAGTACAGCCTACCATCCCCAGACTGATGGACAGACTGAGCGCGTAAACCAAATTTTAGAAGACATGCTGAGAGCATGTGTCCTCACCTATGGGACTAGTTGGGAAGAAAGTCTGCCATATGCCGAGTTCGCATACAACAACAGCTACCAAGCCAGCCTGCGAATGGCACCTTTTGAAACCCTATACGGACGGAGGTGTCGTACCCCGCTAAATTGGTCAGAGACCGGAGACAGCCGTATCTTCGGCCCAGACATGCTCAAAGAAGCCGAGGAAAAAGTCAAGCTAATCAGGGACCGACTCAAGACCGCTCAAAGCCGACAGAAAAGTTATTACGATCAGAAACATCGTGGGGTCAATTTTAAACCCGGTGAATTTGTATACCTACGAGTATCACCTATGAGGGGACTGCAACGGTTTAAGATTAAAGGAAAGTTAGCACCAAGATTCATTGGACCATTCTGCATAGTGGCACGAAGAGGCACTGTAGCCTACCAGCTAGACTTACCCGAAGACTTGTCCGACATTCACGACGTGTTCCACGTCTCTCAATTAAGGAAGTGCGTAAGCAAACCAGAGAAGCAGGTATCCCATGAGAACATTGACGTGCAGCCAGACCTCACTTATAGGGAATGCCCAGTAAAAATATTAGAGGAGTCTGAAAGGAGAACCCGACAGAAGACCATCAAGTTTTTCAGAGTTCAGTGGAGCAATCACACCGAAAGTGAAGCAACTTGGGAAAGAGAGGATTTCCTTCGGACAGAACATCCATACTTATTTAAGGATCAGCTGAAATCTCGGGGACGAGATTTTTCCTAAGGGGGTAGGTGTTGTGAGACTCCAAAAAATTTTAATTGGTTTTCATCAAAAACTTTGTTGGAGTTCTTTTTAAAGAGAGGGGCATTTAAAATTTCTTTTCCAGAAAATCCTTCCTCTTAAAAACTTCCTTTTCTTTGGCAAGGATTTTATTTTTCTTCAAACTATGGTATTTGATCTTTTGAAACTTCTTCTCTGTTGGTTCCCTCTCAAAAATTATTTTGGGAGTTTAATCTTTTTCTTTTAAAAAGAAACTCTATGAAAATTTGGGATTTTCATATCTTGGAAACCACCCATGACCTTGTATTTTGCCCATGTGGTAAAACCCCTCCAAAAACCTCCCCTCCTCCTTGTAATCAACCTAAGTTCTCTGTCCCAACTAATCCAAGCAATTTTTGGATTTTATTCTAATTATTTTTCCCCTCAAATCATTTCTGAAAATTATTTGGAGCCTGAGAGATTTTCAAAGCAAGTACCCTTTTTCATTTGAGTTTTGACCTCAAACCAACTCTCCTGGATAGTCCTTTGTACCCACAACCCAGAACCATCTTGATCCACTCCTCCTCTTTTCAAATTTTTCAAAATTCAGTCTCTGCAAGTTTGGACCAGATTTGCCAAATTTGGTGTAATTCATATCTACACTTCTCCAAAAATTCCACCAAAACTCATGCAGCCTACTGGAGCAATGAGTAGCCACTCCACCAAAAATCAGCTCAAGGAAAAATCCCCAGAGGCCAAATTCATTCTGTCGAACACTTGGCGTGCACTGTTGCTGTTCATTTTCAGAAAATTCAGAGTTCAGTGTCGTTTTTCGTTCGTCAGTTCCAATCACGCGTGGACAGTGCCCTTGGCACGTTCCTCGCCGCCTCTTCCTCCTGTCTGGAGCACCACACGTGCGCTTGGCGCCTTCCCGGCGTCGGTGGCGCCCTGGCCCGCCTGCGCCGGCGTGTCTTGCGGCGGCCGAAAAACCGTAGCGGCCGACAGGGAACAGAACGGCGGCTCAACGCCGTTCGGCGCCGCCCAACGCTCCTCTGCTCTCCGCGTGGCTCATGCATGCCAGCGCACGCCCGTGGCACCGTCGCCGTGGCCCGGCAAGCACGGAACGTGCTCCCTGCCACCGACGGGCCCACGCCGCCCCGTTCTGTCGAGCTCGCCCTAAGCACCAAATCCAAGCCTGGTTAGCACCTAAATGGAGCCGGTGGACCTCCACGATGACACCCAACTCCCTAATCTCCCCCGACCAAGTGCTGCGCCGCCGTAACCATCGCCGGAGATCCCCGTTCACGGCCACCGCCTCGAATCGCTTATAAAAAGGACCCCGAGCTCGCTCACGACCCCCACACCCTCACTGCACCTCTCCAAGACCCTGCCAAGCCACCAGGAGGACCTCGAGGAGGTCTCCTCCCCCGACTCCGGCCGCCCCGTTCCGCCTCGGCCTCCACCTCGATTCGCTCCGGTGAGGCTGTCTCCGGCACCCAAACCCCGTCAGTAGCCCCCTCTAGCACCTAGTAAGCTAACCCCCTCCTCAATTTGGCCTTCGCAGCTCTCTCCGACGAGTCCCACGACTACCCGAACCGCCGTCCGCCGGAGCAAAGCTCGCCGTCGACGTGGTGCTCGCCGACCGCCACCACCACCACCAACCGACGCGGAAGGGCGCCCTGAACACGGAGGTACCCTCCGATCCCCCTGCCTCGCCGGGGATCGCCGCCGGCGACCACCGCGGCTCTCGGGCACCGGCGAACTCTGCCGCCCCGTTTGAACATTCAAACCTGACGGGCGGGACCCGCCTGTCAGCCTCTCTATCCTGTCTGAGCGAAGCGTTTTCTGAAAACGTCTTCTGCCGAATGCGCTTTCCCTCTGGGCTGGCGTAGTCGCTACCGAAGCGCTTCCTGTTTTTATGAGCTAGCCCCTGGGAACTTTCTGTTTCATTACAGATGGGTCCTTGGGTTAAAACCCTTATAACTTTTTAACAGAAAAGTATTTTTGATTGATTCTTTTTCTGTCCTCTTTAAAATTTTGTCTAGTTTTTTATCAGATTTATTTGAAAAATATTTGGAATAATTTTTGTGCACCTCTTGATATTTACGATAGCACATATATTTTGTTTATACCGTAGATACCGAAGGAGGTGACGGAACCGCAAACTTCACCGAGCTAGGCTCCGACTACTCCGAACCAGGCAAGCATGTTTGAACTTTTGATATGATGAGTGTCTTGGCATGTTTGCATTTAGATAGTCTCATGGCATGTTGTTGAGCATACCGATGAACGTTATTTCCATGCATTGTTGAGGTAAGTAAGTTTGATGATCCACAAGTGGATAGATGTGAGTATGCATGGCCATGTGTTGGCATGATGATGGGTAAGATGGCAGTGTTGTAGCATGCCAGGCTTATGCCAGACTATGTGACTTCAATGTCAACTCGTATCATTCCAGTTCCTTCCATTCTTCCTTCCCTGTACTACCACATGTTTTCCGCAAGGAATATGGCGTAGTAAGTTGTAAACCGCTTACCTGGTACACACCAAAAAGGAGAGGCCGTGATGATGGTTCCATGGCCCTGGATTAAAGCCAGTCATCTGGTCAGGGGGCATGGGTGTTTCCGGTTGGGACCGAGAGGGGGGCACCCCT
Organism: Triticum urartu; assembly: GCF_056163025.1. NCBI lineage: Eukaryota > Viridiplantae > Streptophyta > Magnoliopsida > Poales > Poaceae > Triticum > Triticum urartu. Next base: position 553,482,841 of record NC_141875.1, on the reverse strand, counting down.
TAGAGCGCGTGTATATAAATTTGATCCCATGCTATTCGAGATTGTGATCTCCCCGTCTCAAAAGTTTTTCTTGGACGATGTCTAGGGTGATTCCTAGCATGGAGAGGTAGGATGGGTGTGTACTGGTTAGCTGTGTTTTCTTCGGAAAAACCGTAAACGGAACTAGTCCTTCGTGACTACGGAAATCCGTTGGTTGTGGGAAATTTTTGTACAAACTCTGCAGAGTCATATATTCCTTGAATCATCTATTCCATGTCCAAGTTCAGTATTATCCTATCCTGACAAGTGCCAGTTTTGATGACAGAGACTCCGGTGAATCGCATGAGTGCTAAGTCCGGTTAAATGATTTTTATTCTGTGGATGGACTAACTCATTTATTTTCATGGATTGAATATTTATTATGAGCATTATTTCCTTGTGAATAAAAGCCCTTTTTGTGATGTCGCTCAGACGTCCGACTGTGGCATTGTTATTACTTACTTTCAATAAAAGCCCTTTCTGTGATGTCGCCCCGACGTCCGACTGTGGCATTTCTTTTAAAGCCCTTTATGTGGTGTCGCTAAGACGCCCGACTGTGGCATTTCTTTTAAAGCCCTTTCTGTGATGTCGCCCCGACGTCCGACTGTGGCATTTCTTTTAAAGCCCTTTATGTGGTGTCGCTAAGACGCCCGACTGTGGTATTTCTTTTAAAGCCCTGTGATGTCACCCCGACGTCCGACTGTGGCATTTCTTTTAAAGCCCTTTATGTGGTGTCGCTAAGACGCCCGACTGTGGCATCATTTCCTTATATTTATTTGTTCACCTTTCGAGGCGTCGCTTCAGACATCCGATCGGTTTTCATTTATGTTTTGTTGGGATTTCAGGCGGACTACCGCCGTTTCCCTTTTACTTACTTCGTTATGCTAATTTTTGAGTGGACATTGGTGAATTAATCGTGACGCATTCATGCATGCATTTGTTATATCTTATGTCCGAACTGTCTTGCGAGTACTTTCAAAGTACTCACTGGCTTGTTGATTTGGCCAGATACTGATGAAGGCGATCTCATGGATGAAGAGTTCGATAGCGAGTCCGACGCCTAGAGGAATCCCAGTCAGTCTCGTGCGACCCTGGATTTGGTCACTGTATTATATCCGCTTCCGCTACCAAATAAATTCATCGAGCCTCACCTCGACGCTCGATGAGATGCCAGTTTTAGAGTCTTGTATCTCACTCCCCGCTGTGTTTTTCCACCACCGCCCTATCCTCGAGTCAGTAGTATGCCTCCACACCACTGTGTCATGTCCGCCATTATGTATAATTATTGGCGTGCTTGTAATAATTTGGTTGAGCTACCGTAGCTTGACCCTGTAATATATTTTATGCTACTGGCTTATTGTATCAAGAATTGGTCTACCGGTAAGGAGGATTTTCCTCATACTGGACCCAAAAGATTGGTTTCTCAATAAACATTTTTATTGAAAAACCGGTCGTGACAGGATGACACCTACGAAAACATGCCTTGCTACGGCCTGAACCGGGGCAGGGCTTGCATGCTGAGCCGTCTCGATGATGTCGGTGCAGGTGTCCGGCTCAGGGCTCGGTTCGCCGATCTTGACGATGAAGACGTGAATTCCGCCAAAGGGGACCGGTACCCATATTCAATTGAACCGGCCTCGGGCCCCATCCTGCTGTCGATGTAGAGCTTGCCACGACGAATCTTCGTCATCCGGCCCACAGCGTATCCCTTGAGTCCTTCGAAGCTACCCTTCAAGAACTCGAAACCATCGTGCGATAGCCCTATGTTGGGTGCCAACTGTCGTAGTTTTGTCACGACAGATGTCCTCGTGAAAGGACTTAGTCGTGGAGCCATCGCTACGGGTTAGCTTAAAGGGGTTAAACCGGACAAGGGACATGAGGGTTTTTATACTAGTTTGTCCCCTTCGATGAAGGTAAAAGCCTACGTATAGTTGTGTTGGTATTGCTAGGGTTTTGATGACCAGGGAGCGAATCCGCTTTGCCTGGCTCTCAAGTTGTTGTCTGTTGTCCCTAAACCGCTGTCGGGTCGTCCCTTTATATACATAGGTTGATGCCCGCCGGTTTACAGAGTCCCGAGGCCGGATCATAAACGTGTCTGGCTCGGTCTCTATCCTTCCTATCTTACAATGCAAGTTACATAATAAGGTCGATTTACATCTACATGCCTTAACTCGCCTTTGGGCCTTGGGCCTTCGTAAAGCGCCATCATTATTACGTCTTCATGGGCTTCTAATCTTCATAAAGTTAATCCGGCTACTCCTGGCCGGTTTACGTCCAGTAGTAATATCCCCAACAGGGAGGCTTGACTTTTTGAACTCCACATGCATGTCCCCAGATTGAGGTAATGGGACTTCATCTTCATCTGAGCTTGCCTCCTCCTTTCCCCTAGGCTCATAGTCTTCTTCTTCCTCCGAATCTTGGGATGACATATTGCTCTAATCTGCAGCAGAAACAGCTCGAAACAAAAACAGAGGATATTTGCGTGATATGGTGGTAAAAACCTCCGAGGGATTATATAATGATTTTTTACCGACCAAAAGAAGTATCATGCAAGAAAACAGAGTCCGGAGGGCACACGAGGTGCCCACGAGGCAGGGGGCGCGCCCAGGGGGTAGGGCGCGCCCTCCACCATCGTGGAAGCCTCGTGTCCTTCCCGGACTGCTTCTTATTTTCCTATTTTCTTAAATATTCCAAAACAGAGAAAAATTGCCATTAGAACTGCTTTGGAGTCGGTTTACTTACCGTACCACATACCTCTTTGTTTTTAGGAGTCTGAAACGTTCTGGAAAGTATCCCTTATGTATTCCTCCGGGGTTACGGTTTCAATAACATTAGTTTCAATGTTTATGGGATTACATGAAATATAATGTTTGATTCTTTGACCGTTCACCACCCTCGGATTTGTGCCTTCGAAGTTGTTGATTTTTATGGCACCGGAATGATAGACCTCCTCAATGACGTAAGGACCTTCCCATTTAGAGAGAAGTTTTCCTGCAAAAAATCTTAAACGAGAGTTGTATAACAATACATAATCACCTACATTAAACTCACATTTTTGTATCCTTTTGTCATGCCATCTTTTAACTTTTTCTTCAAACATTTTGGCATTCTCATAAGCCTGGGTTCTCCATTCATCAAGTGAGCTAATGTCAAAAAGCCTCTTCTCACCGGCAAGTTTGAACTCATAATTGAGCTCTTTAATGGCCCAATATGCCTTATGTTCTAGTTTGAGAGGTAAGTGACATGCTTTTTCCATAAACCTTTTTATACGGGGACATGCCCATAGGATTTTTGTATGCAGTTCTATAAGCCCATAATGCATCGTCAAGTTTATTGGACCAATTCTTTCTAGATCTATTAACAGTCTTTTGCAAAATTAATTTAAGCTCTCTATTGCTCAATTCTACTTGACCACTAGACTGTGGGTGATAAGGAGATGCAATTCTATGATTAACATCATACTTAGCAAGCATTTTACTAAAGGCACTATGAATAAAATGTGAACCACCATCAGTCATTAAGTATCTAGGGACTCCAAACCTCAGAAAAATAACTTCTTTAAGCATCTTAATAGAGGTGTTATGATCAACACTACTAGTTGGAATAGCTTCTACCCACTTAGTAACCTAATCAACAGCAACTTAAATATGTGTATACCCATTAGAGGAAGGAAACGGTCCCATATAATTAGAGCCCCAAACATCAAATGGTTCAATAACAAGTGAATAATTCATAGGCATTTCTTGACGTCTACTAATATTACCAATTCTTTGACATTCATCACAAGACAAAACAAACTTATGGGCATCTTTGAAGAGAGTAGGCCAATAAAAATCGGATTACAATACCTTATGTGCAGTCCTATCTCCAGCATGGTGTCCTCCATAAGCCTCAGAGTGACACTTGCGTAGGATTTGTTCCTATTCATGCTCAGGTAGACAACGTGTAATAACACCATCTACTCCTCTTTATAAAGGTGTGGGTCATCCTAAAAGTAATGTCTTAAATCATAGAAGAACTTTTTCTTTTGTTGGTATGTGAAACTAGGTGGTATAAATTTAGCAACAATATAATTAGCATAATCAGCATACCATGGAGCAGTACGAGAGACATTTATGACAGCTAATTGTTCATCAGGAAAGCTATCATCAATAGGTAGTGGGTCATCAAGAACATTCTCTAACCTAGACAAGTTGTCTACAACGGGGTTCTCAACTCCCTTTCTATCAATAATATGCAAATCAAATTCTTGTAGCAAGAGAAGCCATCTAATAAGTCTAGGTTTAGCGTATTTCTTTTCCATAAGATAAAATAGCAACATGATAATTGTGAACAGTTACTTTAGAATCTACTATATACGGTCTGAACTTATCACAAGCAAATACAACTGCTAAAAACTCTTTTTCAGTAGTAGCATAATTTCTTTGAGCATTGTCTAGATTTTTACTAGCATATTGCATAACATTTAATTTCTTATCAACTCTTTTTCCTAGAACAGCCCCTACAGCATAATCACTAGCATCACACATAATTTCAAATGATAATTCCAATCAGGAGGCTGAACAATAGGTGCAGAAATCAAGGCTTTCTTAAGTATTTCAAATCCTTCTACACAATCATCATCAAAGACAAAAGGAACATCTTTTTGTAAGAGATTAGTCAGAGGCCTAGAAATTTTAGAGAAGTCCTTAACGAACCTCCTATAAAAACCGGCATGACCAAGGAAACTTTTTATACCTTTAATGTCCTTAGGACACAGCATCTTTTCAATAGCATCAACTTTAGCTTTATCAACTTCAATACCTCTTTCAGAAATTTTGTGCCCCAAGACAATACCTTCATTAACCATAAAGTGGCACTTCTCCCAATTCAAGACAAGATTAGTTTCTTCACATCTCTACAAAACTCGATCAAGGTTGCTTAAGCAATCATCAAAAGAAGTTCCGTATATGGAGAAATCGTCCATGAAAACCTCAATAATCTTTTCACAAAAGTCAGAGAATATAGCAGTGATACATCTTTGAAAAGTAGCAGGTGCATTGCATAAACCAAAAGGCATACATCTATAAGAAAAGGTACCGAAAGGGCAAGTAAAAGTTGTCTTTTCTTGATCCTCTTTTGACACAGGTATTTGTGAGAAACCCGAATAACCATATAGAAAGCAAAAATGTGTATGTTTGGATAGTCTTTCTAGCATTTGATCAATAAAAGGTAAAGGGTAATGATCCTTTTTTGGTAGCTTTATTTAATTTGTGGAAATCAATTACCATTCTATAACCTGTAACAATTCTTTGTGGGATCAGTTCATCTTTATCATTAGGAACAACAGTAATACCTCCCTTCTTAGGGACACAATGGACAGGACTTACCCACTGACTATCAGCAACGAGATAAACTATACCTGCCTCCAGAAGCTTTAGTATTTATTTTCTTACCACTTCTTTCATCTTAGGATTTAACCGTTGTTGGTGATCAACAATCGGTTTCACGTCTTTCTACAATTTTATTTTGTGCTGGCATAAAGTGGGACTAATGCCCTTAAGATCATCAAGAGTATAGCCAATAGCAGCATGGTGCTTCTTCAGAGTTTTCAATAATTTCTTTTCTTCATGCTCTGAAAGGTTAGCACTAATAATAACAGGATATATCTCTTTCTCATCAATATATGCATATTTGAGAGTATCGGTTAAAGGTTTAAGCTCAAACACGGGATCACCCTTGGGTGGAGGGGGATGCCCTAAAATCTCAACAGGCAAGTTGTGTTTCAAAATAGGTCCCTGTTTAAAGAATACTTAATCTATTTCCCTTCTTTCATTCATAAACATATCATTTTCATGGTCTAGCAAATATTGTTCTAAAGGATCATTAGGAGGCATGGCAATAGAAGCAAGACCAATAATTTCATCTTTACTAGGCAATTCTTTATCATGGGGTTGTCTACGAAATTTAGCAAAATTAAACTCATGAGACATATCCCCCAAACCAATAGTAACTACATCATGTTTGCAGTCTATCTTAGCATTAGCAGTATTCAAGAAGGGTCTACCAAATATAATGGGACAAACGTTATCTTGTGGGGAACTAAGAACAAGAAAATCAGCAGGATATTTAACTTCCCCACACAAGACTTCAACATCTCTAACAATCCCAACTGGTGAAATAGTGTCTCTATTGGCAAGCTTAATAGTAACATCAATTTCCTCTATCTCAGCAGGTGCAATATCATGCATAATTTCTTTATATAAGGAATGAGGTATTGCACTTGCACTAGCACCCATATCACATAAGCCATGATAGCAATGATCTCCTATTTTAACAAAAATAACAGGCATGCCTACAACAGGTCTATGTTTATCTTTATTATCGGGTCTAGCAATTCTAGCAGCTTCATCACAGAAGTAAATAACATGCCCATCAATATTATCGGCCAAGAGATCTTTAACCATAGCAATATTAGGTTCAACTTTAATTTGCTCAGAGGGAGTAGGTGTTCTAGTATTACTCTTTGCTACCTCTTGAGCACTGCATTGGTTTTCCCTTGAAGAGGAAAGGGTGATGCAGTAAAGCAGCGTAAGTATTTCCCTCAGTTTTTGAGAACCAAGGTATCAATCAAGTAGGATACCATGCGTGAGTCACCTCCTACCTACACAAACAAATAACAACCTTGCAACCAATGCGATAAAGGGGTTGTCAGTCCCTTCACGGCCACTTGGAAGAGTGAGATCTGATAGAGATGATAATAATAAGATAAATATTTTTGGTATTTTTATGATATAGATTGAAAGTAAAGGTTGCAAAATAAAATAGATTGGAAACTTGTATGATGCAAAATAGACCCGGGGGCCATAGGTTTCACTAGTGGCTTCTCTCAAGATAGCATAAGTATTACGGTGGGTGAACAAATTATTGTCGAGCAATTGATAGAAAAGTGAATAATTATGAGAATATCTAAGTATGATCATGTATATAGGCATCACGTCCATGACAAGTAGTCCGACTCCTGCCTGCATCTACTACTATTACTCCACACATCGACCGCTATCCAGCATGCATCTAGAGTATTAAGTTCGTAAGAATAGAGTAACGCCTTAAGCAATATGACATGATGTAGAGGAATAAACTCATGCAATATGATATAAATCCCATCTTTTTATCCTCGATGGCAACAATACAATACGTGTCGTTTCCCTTTCTATCACTGGGATCGAGCACCGCAAGATTGAACCCAAAGCTAAGCACTTCTCCCATTGCAAGAAAGCTCAATCTAGTATGCCAAACCAAACTGATAATTCAAAGAGACTTGCAAAGATAAACCAATCATACATAAAAGAATTCGGAGAAGATTCAAATATTGTTCATAGGTAGACTTGATCATAAACCCACAATTCATCGGATCTCGACAAACACACTGCAAAAGAAGGTTACATCGAATAGATCTCCAAGAGAATCGAGGAGAACTTTGTATTGAGATCCAAAGAAATATAAGAAGCCATCTACCTACTAGCTATGGACCCGAAGGTCTGAGGTAAACTACTCATGCATCATCGGAGGGGCCATGGAGTTGACGTAGAGGCCCTCCGTGATCAATGCCCCCTTCGACGGAGCTCCGGAAAAGGCCCCAAGATGGGATCTCTTGGGTACAGAAAGTTGCGGCGGTGGAAATAGGGTTTCGTGGTGCTCCTGGATGTTTTCGGGTATGTGAACATATATAGGAGAAATAAGTACGTCGGTTGAGCCACGAGGGGGGATGGCGCACCCAGGGGGTAGGCGCCCCCTGCCTTGTGTCCGCCTCGTTTGTTTCTTGACATCCACTCCAAGTCCTCTGGATCACGTTTGTTCCAAAAATCACGTTCCCAAAGGTTTCATTCCGTTTGGACTCCGTTTGATATTCCTTTTCTACGGAACACTGAAATAGGCAAAAAACAGCAATTTGGGATGGACCTCCGGTTAATAGGTTAGTCCCAAAAATAATATAAAAGTGTAAAATAAAGCCCATTAACATCCAAAACAGATAATATAATAGCATGGAACAATAAAAAATTATAGATACGTTGGATAAGTATCAAGCATCCCCAAGCTTAATTCCTGCTCGTCCTCGAGTAGGTAAATGATAAAAACAGAATTTTTGATGTGGAATGCTTTCTAGAATATTCTTCAATGTATTTTTCTCTATTGTGGCATGAATGTTCAGATCCCAAAGATTCAAGATAAAAGTTTATTGTTGACATAAAAATAGTAATACTCCAAGTATGTTAATCAAGCAATTATGTCTTATCAAAATACCATAGCCAAAGAAAACTTATCCCTAGAAAGTCATATAGTTTGGTCATGCGTCATTTTCGTCACACAAAATGCTCTCATCATGCACAACCCCGATGACAAGCCAAGCAATTGTTTCATACTTAGCCTTTTCAAACTCTTTCAACTTTCACGCGATATATGAGCGCGAGCCATGGACATAGCACTATGGGTGGAATAGAATATGATGATTGAGGTTGTGTGAGAAGACAAAAGGGAGAAATTCTCACATTGACGCGGCTAATCAATGGGCTATGGAGATGCCCACCGATTGATGTCAATGCAAGGAGTAGGGATTGCCATGCAACGGATGCACTAGAGATATAAATATATGAAAGCTCATCAAAGAAACTAAGTGGGTGTGCATCCAACTCGCTTGCTCATGAAGACCTAGGGCATTTGAGGAAGCCCATCATTGGAATATACAAGCCAAGTTCTATAATTAAAAATTCCCACTAGTATATGAAAGTGACAAAATAAGAGACTCTCTATCATGAAGATCATGGTGCTACTTTGAAGCACAAGTGTGTAAAAAGGATAGCAACATTGTCCCTTCTCTCTTTTTCTCTCATTTATTTTTTCTCTTTCTTTCTCTTTTTTTATTTGGGCCTTCTTTTTTTTTCTTTTGGCCTCTTTTTTTTGTCCGAAGTCTCATCCCGACTTGTGGGGGAAGCATAGTCTCCATCATCCTTCCCTCACATGGGACAATGCTCTAATGATGATCATCACACTTTTATTTTCTTACAACTCAAGAATTACAACTCGATACTTAGAACAAAATATGACTCTATGTGAATGCCTCCGGTGGTGTGCCGGGATTGCGATGAATCAAGAGTGACATGTATGAAAAAATTATGAATGGTGGCTTTGCCACAAATACGATGTCAACTACATGATCATGCAAAGCAATATGACAATGATGATGCGTGTCATAATAAATGAAACGGTGGAAAGTTGCATGGCAATATATCTCGGAATGGCTATGGAAATGCCATAATAGGTAGGTATGGTGGCTGTTTTGAGGAAGATATAAGGAGGCTCATGTGTGATAGAGTGTATCATATCACGGGGTTTGGATGCACCAGCGAAGTTTGCACCAACTCTCAAGGTGAGAAAGGGCAATGCACGGTACCAAAGAGGCTAGCAATGATGGAAGGGTGAGAGTGCGTATAATCCATGGACTCAACATTAGTCATAAAGAACTCACATACTTATTGCAAAAATCTACAAGTCATCAAAACCAAGAACTACGCGCATGCTCCTAGGGGGATAGATTGGTAGGAAAAGACCATCGCTCGTCCCCGACCGCCACTCATAAGGAAAGCAATCAAAGAACACCCCATGCTTCAAATTTTTCACATAACGTTTACCGTACGTGCATGCTACAAGACTTGTCAACTTCAACACAAGTATTCATAAATTTCACAATTACTCAACAAGCACACCTCTAATATTACCACCTTTATATCTCAAAACCATCTATCAAGGATCCAATTTCTCTTAGCATTTGAAATTTATAACCAAAGTGAATTACCATGCTGTTCTAAAGGACTGTTAAAATGATATAAGTGAAGCATGAGAGATCAATTATTTCTATAAAATAGAACCACCGCTGTGCTGTAAAACATATAAGCGAAGCACTAGAGCAAAAATTGTATAGCTCAAAAGATATAAGTGAAGCACATAGAGTATTCTAATAAATTCCAATTCATGTGTGTCTCTCCCAAAAGGTGTGTACAGAAAGTATGATTGTGGTAAACTAAAAATAAAAGACTCAAATCATACAAGACGCTCCAAGCAAAACACATATCATGTGGCGAATAAAAATATAGCTCCAAGTAAAGTTACCGATGGACGAAGACGAAAGAGGGGATGCCTTCCGTGGCATCCCCAAGCTTAGGCTTTTTGGTGTCCTTGGATTCTACCTTGGGGTGCCTTGGGCATCCCCAAGCTTAGTCTCTTGCCACTCCTTATTCCATAATCCATCAAATCTTTACCCAAAACTTGAAAACTTCACAACACAAAACTTAAAAGAAAATCTTCGTGAGCTCCATTAGTAAAAGAAAACAAACCACCACTTCAAGGTACTGTAATGAACTCATTATTTATTTATATTGGTGTTAAACCTACTGTATTCCAACTTTTATATGGTTCATAAACTCTATTACTAGCCATAGATTCATCAAAATAAGCAAACAACACACGAAAAACAGAATCTGTCAAAAACAGAACAGTCTGTAGTAATCTGTAGGTTTCGAATACTTATGGAATCCCAAAAATTCTAAAATAAATTTCTGGACGTGAGGAATTTATCTATTAATCATCTTCAAAAAGAATTAACTAAATATCACTCTCCAGTAAAAAATGGCAGCAATTCTCGTGAGCGCTAAAGTTTCTGTTTTTTACAGCAAGATCAAAAAGACTTTCCCCAAGTCTTCCCAACGGTTCTACTTGGCAAAAACACTAATTAAACACACACAGCCAAAACAGAGGCTAGATAATTTTTTTATTACTAAACAGGAACAAAAATCAAGGAATAAAAATAAAATTGGGTTGCCTCCCAACAAGTGCTATCGTTTAACGCCCCTAGCTAGGCATAAAAGCAAGGATAGATCTAGGTATTGCCATCTTTGGTAGGCAATCCATAAGTGGCTCTCATAATAGATTCATAAGGTAATTTAATTTTATTTCTAGGAAAATGTTCCATGCCTTTCCTTAACGGAAATTGGAACCTAATATTTTCTTCCTTCATATCAATAATTGCACCAATCGTTCTAAGGAAAGGTCTACCAAGAATAATAGGACATGAAGGATTGCAATCAATGTCAAGAACAATAAAATCTACGGGCACATAATTCCTATTTGCAAAAATAAGAACATCATTAATTTTTCCCATAGGTTTCTTAATGGTGGAATCCGCAATGTGCAAGTTTAAAGAACAATCCTCAAATTCACGAAAACCTAGCAAATCACACAAAGTTTTTGGGATCGTGGAAACACTAGCACCCAAATCACACAAAGCATAGCATTCATGATCTTTAATTTTAATTTTAATTGTAGGTTCCCACTCATCATAAAGTTTTCTAGGGACAGAAACTTCCAACTCAAGTTTTTCTTCATAAGATTGCATCAAAGCATCAATGATATGTTTAGTAAAAGCTTTATTTTGACTATAAGCACGAGAAGAATTTAGCACGGATTGCAACAAGGAAATACAATCTATCAAAGAACAATTATCATAATTAAATTCCTTGAAATCCAAGATAGTGGGTTCGTTGCTATCTAAAGTTTTGACCTCTCCAATCCCACGTTTACCAATTTTTGCATCAAGATATAAAAACTCCGAATCATTGGGACGCCTTCTAACTAAAGTTGACTCATCTCCAATCCCATCATTATCAAGATTCATATTCAAAACAAGGATTTAATAGGGGACACATCAATTAATTTTAGATCTTCATCTTTATTATCATGAAAACTAGAAGAACACGCTTTCACAAAGCAATCTTTCTTAGCACGCATCCTAGCGGTCCTTTCTTTGCACTCATCAATGGAAATTCTCATGGCTTTGAGAGGCTCATTGATAACCCACAAGTATAGGGGATCGCAACAGTTTTCGACGGTAGAGTATTCAACCCAAATTTATTGATTCGACACAAGGGGAGCCAAAGAATATTCTCAAGTATTAGCAGCTGAGTTGTCAACAACCACACCTGGAAACTTAATATCTGTAGCAAAGTGTTTAGTAGCAAGGTAATATGATAGTAGTGGTAACGGTAGCAAAAGGTAACAGTAGTAAAAGTAATGTTTTTGGTATTTTGTAGTGATGATAGCAATAGCAACAAAAAAGTAAATAAGCAAAGAACAATATATGGAAAGCTCGTAGGCAATGGATCGGTGATGGATAATTATACCGGATGCGGTTCATCATGTAACAATCATAACCTAGGGTGACACAGAACTAGCTCCAGTTCATGAATGTAATGTTGGCATGTATTCCGAATATAGTCATACATGCTTATGGAAAATAACTTGCATGACATCTTTTGTCCTACCCTCCCGTGGCAGCGGGGTCCTTATGGAAACTAAGGGATATTAAGGCCTCCTTTTAATAGAGTATCGGAACAAAGCATTAACACATAGTGAATACTTGAACTCCTCAAACAACGGTCATCACCGGTAAGTATCCCGATTATTGTCACTCGTGGACAGGTGGTGGGCCTCCTGACCTTCATCTTTTGCAAGTATTTTTTATATTTTCCAAAAAGTTGCTCCGTGAAGTTTCAGGTCATTTTGAGAACGTTTGTTTCTGCACATAAATAACACCATGGTAATTCTGCTGAAAACAGCGTCAGTCCGGGTTAGTTCCATTCAAATCATGCAAGTTAGAGTCCAAAACAAGGGCAAAAGTGTTTGGGAAAGTAGATACGACAGAGACGTATCAACTCCCCCAAGCTTAAACCTTTGCTTGTCCTCAAGCAATTCAGTTGATAAACTGAAAGTGATAAAGAAAAACTTTTACAAACTCTATTTGCTCTTGTTGTTGTAAATATGTAAAGCCAGCATTCAAGTTTTCAGCAAAGATTATAACTAACCACATTCACAATAACGCTTAGGTCTCAAGTTTACTCATATCAATGGCATAATCAACTAGCGAGTCATAATAATAAATCTCGGATGACAACACTTTCTCAAAACAATCATAATATGATATAACAAGATGGTATCTCGCTAGCCCTTTCTAAGACCGCAAAACATAAATGCAGAGCACCTTTAAAGACCAAGGACTGACTAGACATTGTAATTCATGGTAAAAGAGATCCAGTCAAGTCATACTCAATGTAAACTAACAGTAATGAATGCAAATGGCAACGGTGCTCTCCAACCGGTGCTTTTTAAAGGATGATGACTCAGCATAAAAGTAAATAGATAGGCCCTTCGCAGAGGGAAGCAGGGATTTGTAGAGGTGACAGAGCTTGGTTTTGAAACAGAGGTGAATAATATTTTGAGCGGTATACTTTCATTGTCAACATAACAACCAAGAGATGGCAATATCTTCCATGCTACACATATAGGCAGTTCCCAAATAGAATGGTAAAGTCTATACTCCCCCTTCCACCAACAAGCATCAATCCATGGCTTGCTCGAAACAACGAGTGCCTCCAACTAACAAGAGTCCCAGGGGGAGTTTTGTTTGCAATTATTTTGATTTAGTTTGCATAAAGCATGGGACCGGGCATCCCGGTGACCAGCCATTTACCTCGTGAGTGAGGAGCGGAGTCCACTCCTCTTGAGAATAACCCACCTAACATGGAAGATGCGGACATCCCTAGTTGATACATGACCTATTCGAGCATACAAAATAGGATATTTATTTGAAGGTTTAGAGTTTGGCACATACAAATTTACTTGGAACGGCAGGTAGATACCGTATATAGGTAGGTATAGTGGACTCATTTGGAATAACTTTGGGGTTTATGGAGTTGGATGCACAAGTAGTATTCCTGCTTAGTACAGGTGAAGGCTAGCAAAAGACTGGGAAGCGACCAGCTAGAGAGCGACAACAGTTATTAACATGCATTAATTAATCAACACCGAATGCAAGCATGAGTAGGATATAATCCACCATGGACATAAATATCGTGAAGGCTATGTTGATTTTGTTTCAACTACATGCGTAAACATGTGCCAAGTCAAGTCACTTAAATCATTCAGAGGAGGATACCACCCTATCATACCACATCATAACCATTTCAATAGCATGTTGGCACGCAAGGTAAACCATTATAACTCATAGCTAATCAAGCATGGCATAAGCACTATGATCTCTAGTTGTCATTGCAAACATGTTTATCCATACTAGGCTGAATCAAGAACTATGAACTAATCATATTTGCAAAAACAAAAGAGGTCGAGTTCATACCAGCCTTTCTCATCTCAGTCAGTCCATCATATATCGTCATAATTTCCTTTCACTTGCATGACCGAACGATGTGAATAATAATAATAGTGCACGTGCATTGGACTAAGCTGGAATCTGTAAGCATTCAATAAACAGGAGAAGACAAGGAAATATGGGCTCTTTTGTCAGATCAACAATAATGCATACAAGAGCCACTTCAACAATTTAATTATGGTCTTCTCCTATCGACCCCCAAAGAAAAGAAAAGAAATAAAACTATTTACACGGGAAAGCTCCCAACAACCAAAAGAAGAACATGAAACCTTTTTGGGTTTTATTTTTAGTTACTACTACAAGCATGGAAAGTAAACTAATTAAAAGCTACAACTAATTTTTTTGATTTTTCTTAAGGTTTATCAAACACACAACAAGAAAGCATAAAAAAGGAAAATAAACTAGCATGGATGATACAATGAAAAAGTATGAGCATCGACATCTAGCAATGAGTGTGTGAACATGAATGTAATGTCGGTGAGAAATACGTACTCCCCCAAGCTTAGGCTTTTGGCCTAAGTTGGTCTATGGCCGCGGCTGGCCTGGCGGATATCCATAATAATAGTTGGGGTCATACTGCGAAGAAGAAGATTCCGATTGCCACTGGTTGGCAATCATCTCCGGATCCCACTGGTAATTAGACTGTCGTGAAGGATCAACTTGTGGTCCCGGCTCTGGCTCCATGGCTGGTGCAGTGTTCCGGTAGGCGTGAATAGCCTCTAACGGAACAGGGTACTGGCCTGTAGATAAATCAAACAAAGAAGGAGCATGCAGGGTAATAGTCTCAGGATGATGTTTATCAAAGAACAATTTGTATTTAAGCTCTCCTTCCCTATTCTTAACAATAAAATCATGTGCCACCATAATTTTATAGTCTAAATAAACACGAGGCAGCACTTTTTCTTCCTTCTCATAATGCCTAATAGGTATGTTAAAATGTGCAGCTAGGCGTGAAGCATAGATGCCTCCAAAGATGGGGCCCTTTGTACGGTTCAGACTTAACCGTTTAGCAATAATGCCGCCCATACTAACAGAGTTATCACCGTATAAACCGTGGAGCAAAATAATAGTATTAGGGACACTAAGGTTTCCACAGTTTCCGTGACCAATTAAACAACGACTAGCAAATAATGCAAAATAGCGTAAAACAGAAAAATGTATGCTAGTGATCCGTGCATCGGAAACCTTCCTTGTTTCCCCTACAGTGATAGTATCAATAAACCCATCCACATCCTCGTGATGTGGTTCCTCTGTCTTGCCCTCGAAAGGGACTAAACAGACCCGAAAAAAAATCATAAAGTGACATTTCCTTATGCTCATCATATAAATAAAACTCCACCATAGGTGGTGAGTTCCTAGAATGGAAATGAAAGTTTTGCACGAAGATATTTGTGAGTAAGAGATACTGATCGTGTTGGTCATGGAGGAAAGCGGTGAGGCCTGCATTCTTAGCCATTTCATAAAAATCTTCATACACTACAAAAAAAGACACATCCGTGAAATTTTGGGCTGAACGAAATTTTTTTCTGTCATACATATGACACTTCTATGACGATAATTGTGACAAAACACGGTATCATCATAGACGTGGTGGGCTCCTACTTATATGACAAAAAATCATGACAGAAAATGGGCTTTTCGTCATGGGCGGGCTGGAGACGCAGCTGCATGACATTCTTTGGGCCGTCCATGACGGAAAAAACCATGGTACAAGCGAGGGCGAGGAAAATTTTGGGGAGTTCCCGGTTACGGTGGGAGGTCGGGGGCCGAGCGATGCGCGTTTCTCTCGTACACGTACGCGCGTGTGTGCGAGGCATTGGCTCGAACTGAACCCGAGCGAGGATTTGGGCTCTAACTGAACCCGAGCGATTGCACTGCAGGCTACGTGTTACTGAACCCGAGCGATCGATCGATGGCTGTTAACTGAATCCGATCGAGCGATTCCTTCGCTACTGCTACTAACTGAAGCCGATCGATTGGATGAACAGTGAGCATTGCGCGGGGGGGGGGGGTGGATGAACAGTGAGCGGTGGCGTTGCCTCTGGATGAACAGGACCCCGTGGCGTGGTGGAGGGCTGGATGAACAGTAGACGGTGGAGGGGTGCCCGTGGAGGGGTGGTTGAACAGTAGCCGGTGGAGTAGTGCGCGGTGGAGGCTGGATGAACAGGAGCCCGTGGAGGCTGGAGGAGGTCGACGGTAGCCCGTGGAGGCTGGAGGAGGTCGTCGGTGGAGATGAACACTATCCCGTGGAGTCCCGTTTTGCGGTACGCCACACCCCTCCCCATGAACAGGACCCCAGTTTCGACCGTAGCGCTCCAACACAAGTCCGTTTCGTCCGTTTTGCGGTATGCCACACCCCTCCCGATCAACAGGACCCCCCGTTTCGACCGTAGGAGGTCCGTTTCGTCCGTTTTGCGGTACGCCACACCCCTCCCGATCAACAGGACCCCCGTTTCGACCGTAGGAGGTCCGTTTCCTCTGTTTTGCGGTACGCTAGACCCCTCCCGATCAACAGGGCCCCGTTCCGAACGTAGGAGGTCCGTTTCCTCCGTTGTGCGGTACACCAGGCCTCGTTTCCATCGCCTGTTCCATCCAAGCCCTCCCGATGAACACGACCACGCATTCCGTTCTGACCCAGCCATGTACACGAGCCTTGGCCATACGTATGCGCGAGTAGGCGTTCGAGACCCCGCCCATATGTACACATACGTGGCCGTATTTTCTTTCTTGCACCCTGGCCGATGTACGTACGTGTACATGCTACGTGTGCGCCTCTACTATGACATGTACGCGCCTCTACTACGACACGTGTGTGCCTCTACATCCACCAGTATATATGTACGTACACGTTCGTGACCAGAATGACAACGCTACATACGCTTCGACCAGGTGGGTCCCGACTGTCAGGCACTTCCTTGCCTGCGAAGATGTAGCTGGTGGGTCCCAGCAGTCAGGGGGGTGAATCATTTTTTTTGCCCGGACGCACTTCCTTGCGTGCGAAGATGTAGCTGGTGGGTCCCAGTAGTCGGGGGGGGGGGGGGGGCGAATCATTTTTTTTCGGACGCACTTCCTTGCGTGCGAAGATGTAGCTGGTGGGTTCCAGTAGTCAGGGGAAACGTTTTTTTCACGAAATACGGTGGCCCATCCGGTGGGTCCCTGTTGTAGGTGGAGGAATCATTATTTTGCGCGTAATAAGGGGGCACTTCCTTGCTACAGCCGTGGACCCAGCTGTCAGCCTCTCCATGTACAGTCCACGTCCGATGAAAGTTTTTCCTTGACCACATTGACCATGCCGCGCCGAGAGCACCACGGCGGTGGACGACGGCGAGGACTAGGAAGGGGACGACTCGGAGCCGGGGAAGACGTAGAAGTGGATGCCCATGCGAAGAGGAGTACGAGGGTTCACTGGTTCGGCTGCGGTGTGAGGCTGCTATCGCCGCGGAATAACAAGGGGTGTGGGTGAGTAGAGGGATGGCCTGGCCAGCGGTGGGAGTAGTAGGGGGCGGTGAGGCCTCCGCGACATCACAGCCGGCCACGGGAGGTAGTAGCATGTAGCACGACCAGCGCTGGTTTGGGCGGCTGGAGCAAGAAGACCAGAGGTTGAAGAAGCACTACAGCCATTGGATGAACATCTTACGGTAACAGGAGCTAGAATCGTTCATATTGAGTAAGTTGACAAAGCCCTCCATCCCCGTCAACTTGGTAGGCCCACAAGTCAGCCTCCCACTATGCTGGGTTCCAGCTGGCAGGGGAATATTCTTTTTTTGTGCGTAATAAGGAGGCACTTCCTTGCGTGCGAAGATAGCTGGTGGGTCCGACATGTCAGCGGGGGGCACGTTATTTTCGCGAAATACAGAGGCCCTTCCGGTGGGTCCCAGATGTCAGGTGGAGGAATCATTATTTTGCGCGTAATAAGGAGGCATTTCCTTGTGTGCGGCCGTGGACCCAGCTGTCAGCCTCTCCACACACAGTCTACTTCCGATGGTGTCATTCATTGACCATGTTGACCATGCCGTGCCGAGTGCATCCAACGTGGTGGACGACGGCGAGGCCCCGGATAGCAACGAGCCGGAGATGGGAAGACGCGGGAGTAGAGTCGCAAACGGAGAGGTGTACGAGGGTTAACTGGTTCTAGTGTGGTGTGGTTCGGCAGTTGATGGAGAAGAACAGGAGGTGTGGAGGGGTGGAGGGATGGCCTGGCCAACGGTGGAGTAGCGCTTCATAGCGAAGCGTGCTAAGCAGAGCTGCTAGCAGGAGGAGGCGGGAGGTGGTCCCGGCGGCGCTGGAGGAAGAAGACGTGAGATTGAAGATGGATGCCGGTTGTTGGATGTAAATCCAACGGCTAACATGTCAGAATCATTTGTTGACTAAATTGACAACGACTTGCGTTGGCTTCGACCTATTGGCCCACATTTCAGCCTCCAAAAATGTGGCACGTATTCAACCCATTTTTTCAGAATTTACAGTCTTTTTTTGCGTGATAGAATTTACAGTCAATTTGATCTTTTTTTGAATTACAGCCATTAGCTGGGCTGGGTGAACAAATAATGTAGCGTCCATGCGGCCCATTTATTTTATTTCCTAAAAAATTATAGGCCATTTGCACTTTCTCGAAATACATGATTTTGCTGGGCTGATTCTAATTATAATGTTGGGTTGGGCCCGCAATGTTATCAAAAAAAAGGGGCTGAGCATTTTGTTATAAATATATTTAAATGATAAGTGATATTATTACATTCCTCCTTAAATCTTACCAAGCTTTTGTACACGGTCACTAGGATTTTCGTGCCAAAACAATCCAGGATTTTATTTGTTAAGAAATTATTTTTATAAGTTAATAAGATGTGGGATATTGTTTTCTTACATATGTAAGTATCTATTAAATATATGATGACAATAAAAATAATATATAATAACATATAAAATAATTTAAATATATATAATATAGTTAGAAGGGAAACATAAGTTGGACCTGGCGTTCCTATTCTTATATAGAAAAATAGAACACACCTCTGCGTTTTCTTCAAAAAAATACATAAATTGGGCTGCCAAAAATAAAACCTCGGATGGGAGGTCCATAGGCCGGTCGATACATGACGGCCCTAAGAAAATACAAACAGGCCTATGGACCTCCCATCCGAGGTTGTGGGCTGCGCATGTTAAAAATGAAAGCCTAGACGGGGCAGCCCAAAACCACGTCCAACACTTGCCAAAACTTCGTCCCTCGTTTTCTCTGTGTTTCGCACACTCGACATTGTGTGGGCATTTTGACTATGCATCATATGAAGATGTGCTATGCATGAATGTTGATCAGCATGATGTTAACTGGCTGGTAGTTCCATTTTCGACCATGAATAAAACTTCCAACATGATGTTAACCCTGTTTGAAAAGGCCGTGTTAATATAAATGCTCTGCCTCTGAAAGTTGTAGTTTCTTATCTGAAACTGAACATGCAGTTTCTTATCTGAAACTGAAACTTGCAGTTTCTTCTTTGAGAATCACATTGTCTGCACTTTTATACTCCTATGGAACTACATTTTTAAGTGCTAAAAATAGATCTCTAGAATTCATAAAATACTTCATATGCTCAATACTGCAAATCTGAAATTCAAAATACATTCATATCTGAAAGTACTCTCAAAATACACAACACAAAACACAATTCACAACTTGAAAATACTGACAACCCTAAGCTCCTCCTGACAATTCACAACCTGCCCGACTATTGGGCTGGGGGGGAGCCCCCTCCTATTCCTCGGTAGCAGACAGCCGCCTCGTGAGACGATGTGAATGGCGAGGGAGACGATGGCGGGGAAGCGTCGTCAGGCCAGCTGCTTTTCTCCTATTGTAGTTGGGTTCGGTCGACGAAGACTCCACCGGCTCGCTCTGGCAGGACACCCTCAGAAACGGCACCCTGTAGATGCTCGATCCTTCAATCTCTGGTGGATGCTCCATCTGGGATCGATACTCCCACCACCGCTCCCTCACGATCAGATTCGGTGAATCTGTTTGCTCCATGGCCCAGAGGAGCAGCTCTATGTACTCCAGCACGACTCCCTCCGGGAGTATCGCCGCCTTTTCGCTCTGTTGCAGATATTTGGCCATGGATGTTGCCGTCGCCGCTAGTTGGTCCTTGTTATCAAACCAAGACTGTATCTCCAACATCCTAGCTAGCTTCACAGGGTCGCCGTCTGCGATCCTCACGTATCGGTTGTACTTCTCCATTGATCTACTTCTCCACAACACCTTCACTCGCCAGCGGTGGTTTTTGAATGGAAGAGGAGAGGAGCAGCGCTGGTTTTGCATTAGAATGGGAGAGGAGCGACGCTGGTTTTGGACTGGAACAGGAGAGGAGGGGCGGTGGTTTTGAAATGCAAGAGGAGAGGAGCGGCGCTGCATTTAGATTGGAACAGGAGAGGAGCGGCGGTGGTTTAAGAGGAGAAGAGCGGAAGAGCGGCGCTGGTCTTGGAAGTATTTTTTTTGTTGTTTTGCGTATACTGGGTCAAAGTTTGACCACGTAGTGTATTTGACAAGCAAAATGTGAATGCATGTCACCAAAAATTGTATCGTTTGGTTCGTATCTGAATGTACTTTCAAATTATATTATTTTTGCAACGTATAACATATATTTTATGTGCGAAAATCATGCTCAATTATGACCTAGAATAATAGGGAGACTAGTTAATGTGGGGTCGCTTTCTTAATTGAAGGGTAAATTGATTTTGATTTTGATCCAGTCACAGCGCGCTGGCCCTCTCGTCCAATCCTAAATCGCTGCTGCATGCTCCTCTCCCTCTTCTCCATTGCAAACCACCTCCTCTCCTCTCGATCATCTCCATTCCAAAACCACCGTCTCGCCTCTCCCTCTTTTGATCTTCTCCATTGCAAAACCACCTCCTCTCCTCTCCATCATCTCCATTCCAAAACCACCGTCTCGCCTCTCCCTCTTATGATCTTCTCCATTGCAAAACCACCTCCTCATGCACGTGGCTCGGAGGCGCAGTTGTTGTCATTTTGATCTGAAGCGCCGGATTATAACATATAACACGAAGAAATGCCACATGACAAGAAATCATAACCTCAGTGCCCAAAGGAGACAACATGAATCCCGACGGATAAACTAGATGAGGAACAAAGCTCAAATTAAAGATAAACTCATAGAAAAGGGGTAGATGTCCTAATTAACATAGCCGGCTTGACCTAGATGGCAGCCGAGTAGTCACTGTTCGTGCATGTGCCCCCAATGACTAGCCCAACTTAGTTGTCGCTGTTTAACCCTCGCAATGATCCGAAGCACATGACACCTAATTTTGCGAGATGACAAGAAACCTTTTTTTAGATTTCTCACCACAACTACAGCCATGTACAACACAGCCTGCACGATATGTAGACGATAGCCAATCCAGGCGTGTCTGCTGGAGTCTGGTCACATGCATGGACGAACTGATCTTCCGTGTCTTGCAGGGATCGTCCAGGCACCAACGTAGTACAACACTTCTCTAGTACTATTGCTCATCTCCCTCTTCTATTAAGTCACCCGACTTGCGGGGCCGGGGAGTATTGTCAGGACCAGATTTTTCGGGATATTAATTTCCCAGAAAATGGCCCTTATGCTCACCAGCCCCAGGATTACTGTTAGCTGATGAGACACCAACTTGATACAGAAACTCCAGGAAAAATACAAAATGAGTAGTACACGACCATTCTGGCCTATTAGTACAACAAATGGTTTCTAGTGGTTGATGGCGGAAGCGGTTTGCGGATCATCAGCGTCTATGGGACTCCATTTCCCATAGGAACAGCTGACCTGGATAACTCCTATCTTCATGAGGCTGCTATCACCATTGCGTAAGTTCTGGGGTTGTCATCGCGACGCTCCTCTCCACGCAAGAAATCTGGCCAAGACAATAGCCAGGGACAAGCCAATGAGTACTTTTGAATTTACTCGCAAACATTATGAACACAGGTATAATATAACAAATGATAATCACGCTCTGAATTATTCTATGATCTCACGTCAGTCACAAAATAAACATCCAGGATGCACGCAAGCAGGTTAATCACATACAACATGAATACGTAATAAGGGAGTAGAAAAAAGAATGCACTGATCGGGTGTCGGAAGCGATGCCTCGAAAGGTTAATAATATAAAGCATGCCTCAGTCGGGCATCTGAGCGGCGTCACATAAAGGGCTTATAAAGGAAATAAGCGGCAAACATGCCACAGTCGGGCGTCTATGCGACACCACATAAAGGGCTTATAGAGTAAGTAAATAACAAGCATGCCATAGTCGGGCGTCTCAGCGAGACCACATAAAGGGCTTATAAATTAAATGAATAACAAGCATGCCACAGTCGGGCGCCTCCGCGACACCACATAAAGGGCTTATATGAGAGTAATCACAGTGAACATCCAGGAGGTAGAACCGTCCCAGGGATGCTCAATAATTCAAATAATGTAAATGGTGAGTTCATAATAATAATAATAATCATAGTCATCACGAGTCACAAGTCATGATCCATGTTCTGGTTTAGCAATTGTTCCTCCGAAGACCGACACTTGACCCATCCCAGACTGTAGTCCTTAACCATGGACACGGCTATTCGAATAGATATAATCTCTGCAGAGGGTGTACTCTTTACCCACGAGTAACGGATTCCTTTAGTCTGTCGGGACTAATTCCGTCTACGGTCTTTTAATTGAAAACACACCTGACTGCACACACCAGCCTAACTTACCGGTGTCTGGAATCACCCACAACACCCGTTAAGTGAAACTCTAAGTGGGGAGGATACAACCTCGACTAGCATGGGATCACAAAATTTATAACGCGTGCAAACTAGGGGAGCTACCCCCTTCGGATCCAACCGAAACACCCATGCCCCCGGACCAGGTGGCATGCCTACCGGATGCAGCCGGTATCTTCCACCATGGCCTCTCTGTACAGTGTGTGCTAGGAAGGGGTTGACAACTGACTGAACCGTACCCTACCTATGTCAGGGACAAGTGGTAGTACAAGACAAGTATGGGAGTTACTGGAACAAGACTCGATCTATGGTCGACTCAGGAGGTTAACGCATTACCTGCATGGTAAGCATAAGAAGTATATTTCATACCAATCAGACAGAATCACCGCTCATCGTACCCCACCATGCCTTACCGGACATAACCGTCTCGATGAAGAACTAGGGACAAGCTTGTGTCTACCCAAGACAGAGGCTTTCCCGGATTCCTTTCGGTGGGCATGAAACGCATAAGGGTGTGATTACTATCACAAGCATATCAAATTTTAACCGCAAGAAATCTTCATTTGCGCACTCATGAGTATGATCATATCGTCACATAAAATCACGAATAATTCGTGTCAAGATGGTGTTGTACCGTATCAAACAACACACAACAATATTATGCCAGGGTTCAGAATGCTTGCCTTTAAGAGTATGCAAGTGGGGTGCACTTTTTGAAAGTTGCCTTCTCTCTCCAAAAATCCTATTTAAGAAAATTTCGAATTAACACATAGTTTCAAAACCATACAAAAAAGTTGCTTGGAAAATTTTCAAATAAATACGAAAATAAACTAGACAAAATTTGAGAAACAACAGAAAAAGAATCAAGTCAATTGGACTTATATTTAAAAAGTTATAGCCAGTCAAAACTCTGTTTTTAATTAAAACAGAAAAAGAAAACTGTTCGAATGAAAATACATTTTCGGGGCAGGGAAGACATACTATGGGTTTTATGATTTCACTTAAAAACAGTGCGGGCCGTCGTTGGGTCACTGCCAGTGGGTCCCTTGGGCCCACTTGTCAGGTTTGACCAGTCGCCCGCGTTTTCTTCCTCCTCTGTCCGAGAGGAGGCGGAGCTCCGGCGATCAACACCGGCGATTGGTGGCTTCTCACGTGGCTCCGAGGGCAGGGATGGATCCGCTAGTCCCGGGCGGTCCTCCCAGTGGTTGCTAGGTTGGCAGGCGTGGAGGGAGTCGCCGGCGGCGAGCTCCGCGGCGGAGGTGACTTCGGGAGGATTTGGGGGTTTGGGCTACGGTGGTTCCCGGTCGAAGCTGGGGGGTGGGTTGGCTCTGCAAGATCAAGGGGAAGAGGATGGGAGCACTGGATGGACGAGGGAGGTCCTGCTTGCGACGAATTGGACCGGAGCGTGGCGGCGGCCGAGCTGGCCGGAGATGAGGAAGACGGCCTCCCTCCGTCGATGGCTGGCTATGGGGGCGCTAGTGAGATGGCTTGAGGCTGCCTGGGGGTCTGGACAAGCTCGGGGCTCCTTTTTATAGTGTGACTAGGTTGGTTCCACGACGGCCGTGGATAGGATCGACGGCGGCAGTGCATAGGAACGGCGAACCACCGTTCTGTAGCTTGCAGCACAACGTGTCGAGGCTGCGGATGGCGGCAGAGGCTAGCTGACGAACGGGCACTGCTTCAGGGGCAAGCTGGCGAGCGAGAGTGGCTCGGGCGGCGCCGTCCATGGCAGGAGACTGTTGTGGCCGGCCTCTAGCTGCCATGGCCGACCTAACGGCGGCGTTGTGGGGCTCCAAGGGCGGCCTGGAGGGTTCTGGTGAGCAGGCGAGGCCGGGGCGCGGCCCAGTGGGCGAGCAAAGGCCAAGGGCACGACGCGGCGGCTCGGCTGCGCGCGCGTGCAAAACGTTCGCTCTGGGCGCGCCCAGAGCACGCATGCTACGTGTTCAGAAAAATGCCAAGGCATGCCAGGAGGCTTGGATGGGGCTGGGGATTAATAGATCTAGGTTAGAGGTAGCTAGGAGCTTAGTGGACATGCTGGTTAGGCAAAGCAAGTAGGTCCAATGTGCAAACTAAAAACCATGTCAAATCTGACCATGCAGACAAGGTGCTTGGCAGAAAGCTATGGCCATCTAAGCATCTCTTGGTGTGGCCAAAAACTCTATATCATAGTCTCTTTAGATGACAAAGAGGGTGGCAAGGTTAGTTTGTCAAGAACAAAAACTTGTTAGTGCAAGTTTTTGAGAAAACCAAATCTGGCCAGAATGAAAAGGGCATTATTGCATGGACCAAAAATACTCCAATGGGTCCAATCTCATGGACTTAAGGGTTTGGTAGGGTGGACTATAAGCAGGAAAAAGCTCATGGGCACTAGAGCAAAATAAACTAGGGTTGCAGTAGAAAATGCCAAACTGGACCAGAGAGCAAAAGAGGATGTTTTGCTCAAAATTTTCAAAGAACATTAATGGGTTTTTGCATAAAGTTGAATTATACACTACTACTAACATCCCCTAATTTTGGTGGAAGCTTTAAAGAAATATTTAACTAGGTTGTAGTGCAATTTTACAAACTGGATCAGATTTGAAAATTTGGGGTAGAGCTCAAAATTTCCAAATGACTAAAAGATATTTTTGCATAAAAGTGATGTGGGATCATCCCATGACATCTCCAAATTTTGGTGAAACTTATAACTAATTTTACCAAAGGGTTGTAGTGCAAAAGAGGCTCCAAAACTTATGAAAAATCATTTCTAAAGAGATAAAGCTCAGGGAAAATAATTATGCAAATAAATCCACTAATAAAAGAAATGTTTTTATTGAGAGGGTAAACAAGTCCAACAATATTTTTGAAAGGTTTTCACTTGGGGTTAACACTCCACAATATCAAGGAAAAGAGTGTTTCTGAAATCAAAGATAATTCCACAAAAAAATGAAAATTTAATTTCTTAGCAAAATTTTAATAAACAAATCATGGTTAAAATCTTTGGGGTGTTAAAAGTGTGCCTATGGTCGGTTCTCAATTGATGTCCCACATGTGTGTGCGAACGCAATATGACGCGCGTTCCATTCGGAGAGCAGCGTGCCAGACCGACCGACCGTCTGGGGTGCGACGCAAACGCGACGGGCATGCTGTATACTCCATACATGTGTACCGCCGTTTTCTAGACGCTTTGCTCCATGGCACGGGTGCAATCCATGGATACAAAATTAGTATACTGTATACTATTTAAAAGTCGAGGGCGGGGCTTTTCCTGCGCGGTAGGCGGCGGGGCAGTTCCGCCTAGTCGGTTCGACAGAGACGCGAGAAGACGAGGGAGTAGGCTGCTGCAAACGTAGGGTTGTGTGATTTGACGGCGAGTTACTGCTGGACAGGTGGGGCCCCATGATTTGACTTGCCATTATCATTTTAATTGTGGTGCTACGACCGGCGTGAGTCTCCCGATTCCTGACCACCTCCATTACGAAGAAAGAGGTAGAGAGGAGTTAAAAAATACACTTATAGCCAACCTTGTTGTAGTATGAGTGACTAAGTGATGACGATGTATGACATGCCAACATCAGATAGCCTAACGCACTGTGTTAAATCTCCAAGGGCGCGACCGCGCGAGTGACGCGACGGTCGTGGTAGGCGCGACCATGATACGGGCTACTGGCAGCCCTTGGATCTGAGATCAAACGGTCGCATGCTAAGTTGCGGAAAATTTGCAGAATAACCCTCCAAGATTCACCCATAGGTCTAGAATCACGCCATGCAATCGTTCGACCTCAGATCCAAGGGCTCTCGGAAGCCCGTATCATGGGAGAATGGAAAGCCACTACCCTGCCGTTCGCACGCTGGCAGTTCGCTCCTACTCGTCCTCGCACGTCCTTCAATACTACGGCGGTTCGCTCCTAGTCGTCCCGTCCATTCACATTACGGCAGTTCCACTAATCCTAACCCTCCTCCCAAATCCATGGCGTCCCAAATCTCCACGATCGGCGGTGAGTACAAGGTTAGAACCATCACCGGTGATGAATTCGACGTCATCTACACCCGTTCTTCCGTGACGGTGAAAGGATGCCTTTCTTGCTTCAGACGCATGTTCGAAGACTCAAATGATGAGTGGGTCACTAGGCTAGATATTGAGTACACCACAGTCCTGGGACCAGAGAAGGATCTAAAGGACGAAGAGAGGAAGAAGCCCGCCATGATCCAGGTTTGCGTGCATGAGTTATGCTTGGTCTACCACATATGCCATGCCGAGGTTGAGTGCCGGGATTTTAAGAACTTCCTCCAGAGCAACCTAGTCAAATTCGTTATTGTAGACTTTGGTAACGACAAAGAAGTCATGTGTCGGATAGGCCACATTGTAGGCAACACCTTTGACCTCCAGAAGAATCGGTGGTGTCCTCTCGTCAGCCTTCAATGCTGACCCTGGCAGGAGCCATGGTTCATCCTTCGTACGGTAAACTGGAGAAACCTCCATACACGTTTCATCATCATGCATGGCAGCGGAATGTACTAGATATAGACCACATCCACTACGCTGCAATGGATGGCTACCTTTGCTTCAATATCTACAAGGGTTGGATGAAGAGCAACAGCCAAGTGTGCGGTTCAAGCAAAGAAGTATCGGCCAAGAGCAAGAGGGACAAGGACGAAGTCGAGGACGTGGACGAGGACTCCGAGTAAGGTGGCAGTGTCATTGCTCATGGTGGTTCTAATGCAATGTCTACCGGAATAGTTGCAAAGTTTAATTTCAGGTGTGCTTAATTTAATTTGAGGGGTGTGTTGTGCTGAGCCCCCAGTAGAACTATGTTATGTTTCTTCTCGTTACTTTAACTCTTCAGTACGTACATACTAGTATTTCTTACATTTCATCTTTTAGTTGGTATAGTACTACCACTCGTTTCTTCACATTATATACGTACAATATATATGGCCAACATCATATAGCCAGCAGTTTAGTTGTCAAAGAATTTCAGGGTGCTTAGTTTTGTCAAAGAATTCCAGGATGCTTAGAGGGTGCTTGCATCCAAGGGACTTATTTTAGTCTGACTAAAAATAGTCTCTTTAAGAGGCTAAAGTTCCAAGCACCCCTGACTAAAGAGGGGCTAAAACTAGTCTTGAGACTAAATTTTTTTAGTCAGGGGTGCCCCTACTAAAATGTGGATTAGTCCTCTCTCTACTCATTTAACTCCTCTCCTTTAACACATGCGAGTTCTGGATTGGAGGGTTTGGAGGATAATAAATGCTCATTACTTGATTTTAGCCTTTTTAGTATTTGGATCCAAGCATGGGTGAGGCTAGCATGTTTTAGTCCCACTACTTTTAGTCATGGGACTAAAACGTATCCAAGCACCCTCTTAGTTTTATTTGAGGGGTGGGTTGTGCTGGACATCATTATTGTGACTAGCCTTTTTAATAGTACTATATGCATAATTTGGCGACGAGCGCTCTCTATATGTACCACCTTTTTTTTAATTTCAAGTTTTGCTCCATGGCGCAATCCATCGATACTACTGTTGTAAAAAAGTATACATTTTTTAAAAGGCTAGAGGGGGGCAGTCTAGCATGGTCGATTTCACGAGAGGCGAGGGCCTTTGTGATTTGACGGCTCATTACTGCTAGAAGGCGGGGCCTTGTGATTTGACTGCTCGTATAAATGCGCCGATGACCTGATCGAGGAGGAGCAAAGAACCATGCGGTATACTCAAGTTTTCCACTGGAGTAGTACTGCGACGGAGGAGCATGAAACACGGCAGCCCAGTGCCATATGGCGATAAAAATGATCTAATTTGCTAGTCATCTCATTGTTAGCATTGTTCTATTCATTCCCTAAAAAACCATTGTTCTATTCATGCCTCGCAGAGAACGTGACACGTGCGACGAAACACCCGAAGCAAAAGATGAAACACAGGAGCAAAAGAAGAAGGAAGATTATCACCTCAAATGATCTAATTCACCGTGGAGTCGTGACTGCTTCTTCATTGCCTCCACGACCTCCATCTCCTTGCACGTCTCCTCCACCATCTTCTTCATTCTGTCCATGATGCGGGATTTCTCGACGCGAGCCTTCATCATCTGTTCCACGGCCGCATTACATACCTTGACAGCAGCCGGGTGCTCGATGCGGAGCTTCGCCAACTCCTCCTTCTGTTCCATGACGAGGGCCTGCAGCATCTTCATCGAGGAACTACTACTCTCATGCAGCTTCTTCCAGCCGGCGTTCTTCTGTTTCAATAGGTCGATCTCGTGGTAGAGCTTCGCCTTGTCCTCCTGAAGTCGCAGGATTTCACCGGTCGCCTTCTTCTCTGAGGCAATGCTCTTCTTCAGCAGCATCACCAAGCCGGCGGTCAACTACCCCTGCTGATTGAGCTCAGCGGGCATGTCGTCGAGGCTCTCCTTCAGCAACTCCTTCAAGCCTTGGATGAACTCCTTCTGCTTATTGAGGTGCTTATTGAGCTGATCGGGCATGCCGTCGAGGATAACGACTCCAGCTCCGCGGGCTCGGCATGTTCGCCTCCGCGACTAGGGCGCTCATGGGAGCCATCGCCTGCCCGTGAGAGATCTTTCGAGGTCTCTGCGTGGCGGCGAGCCCTCTCTTTTTTTCCGCAGCCTTGGTTGTCGCTCCCTTGTTACGAGTAGTTCTCGACCTAGAGCTCTGCTCACCGGCCATGGCAACAACGGACAAAGAAGAAGCACTTATGAGGAGGAAAGGTAGAGTAATTTTCGGTTAGGTAGTTCCCCTTTTTATAACCTAAGTACTAGCACTAGTACTAATACCTGCATAGTGGGAACACGTTCAGGTTTGGTACGTACTAGTAGGTGTGAGTAGGCTTTCGAATGTGATGGGAACAAGGTAAAGATTAATTGATGGTTTTGGTTTTGAGGCCCAAAACGGCTCCCGATGAGTTTAGCGGAACATAAATTGCAAGTACTACACTGCTCAAATGCGTAAATATTATGTTATTGTCAAAAATTGGCACAAAATACGAAGGAGACCAATGGAAGTACTACTTGCAACCCACGATTTAACTACTCGCATGCGCACAATGGAGTAATAATGTCTTTCTTCCGCCCTCACGTCCACTCAATTTGCATGCACTGTATTAATTGACCATCAATGAAGTGAACGACTTTACACGCGTCAAATTATCACATGGGGTGGATCTTGGTACAAAATTGCATCCGCCCGTGTACCCGCGGGTGCGTGCGAGGGAATGAGTGCGTGCGTGGCGTGCGTGCACATCTTCGCTTCGTGCATGTACCACCAGTATGGCTCAGGGAGGACGAGTACATTCTTCTGGAACCAGCAGCAGGTCACTGTGATCAATCCACGCAAGGAGGTCGCGACAATGCCTCCACATGTGCCACATGGCTTCATGAACTGTAAGAGAGACACTATGTAGCGTGCCATTGGTATTCTAATTTACGTGTTTTGCACATACTCGAAGTACTAGTAAGGTACACATGCATTGCACGCATCAGATTTTGCAACCAAATTATGAATAAATACCACACTATAGCATGTAATCTCTGAGTCATATATGCCTGATGTAGCCCTTCGTTTAATTCTTACAGTTCATCTCATTCAAAATCAATTAGTTTTTATAAAAAAGCTAAGAACGTGGGAATAGGAAAAACATGGGATTATAGTGGAATGTCGTCTTAAATCCTATAGGATTGTACGAGTGTTTGATTGTGCATAGAAAAAACGCAGAATTCTTTCAAAGAGGTTTGAGTGGATGGGATGTTTCCTATGAAATCTAGTGCAAATGAATCATATGGAAAAATTCCTATGGTTTACAATCCTACGAATCAAACAACCAAGATAGGAAAAATTCCTAATGATTAGAATCCTCTAAAATTCCTTTGAGAATCCTTTGAGTCAAAGAAGCCCTTAATCTATTTTATGATTCATGGAATTGTGCGTTATAAAGAATAAAGTAAAAACAAATAATGGCAATTCAACTAGAAAAAAAGTTTGGGCATTTATGATATGGAAGGTTCTAGAACAAAAGAGAACCACTGTTGTTTTGAGGTTTGTGCATTATTCTTAAGTTCAACCATGGAGTCTGCTAGATTGTACATGTGGCAAAATCCGGTGGGGGATAGAATATGGTGCGAGGGGCCGAGTGGAGGGAGACTACGAAGGAATGCACAAGTGCGAGATCGATATTTAGAGAGAGGGGGCGAACACGTGTGCTATTGCGCGCACTGGCGGAGCCATGAAAAATAAATGAGCTAGGGGGCCAAGCATTGCTAATCCTTTATGAGGAGGGTCAATTCATGAACTTAAACCATTTTTAGCAGCAATTGTCTAATGATCACATTCATATTAGCCTCGATATATAGTGATGTTAGGGGGGAGGGGGCAGGGCCCTTACAGCCCCCTATCTTCGCCATTGTGCACGTGTCTGAGAGATGAAGCGGAAGGCATGGATGATGAGAGGGGGACATTGAATATATAATTAATGTGGGTGTATTAGCTATATATGTTAATCCTATATAGAGAGGTATAGATTGATCGATGTGGACGTGGGAAAGAGGGTGAGACCTCACTGGATATATCGATTGATCGGTTTGTGTGGAAAACTATGAAAGACCTAGCTATATACACACGTACATAGAGGAACATCGATCGTTGCGCATGCACACGTGAGAGATAAAGAATGCCCGATATGATGGAGAGGGGGATGTGTGTGGGTGTGTGCCTTCATGGGAGACCGACCTGAAGAAAAAGATTGCATGCGTGCGATGGATAATGCCGACTGGTAGTGTGTGTGCATGCATGCACGAGAGAAAGTTAGTGGTACAATTATAAACAGAAGACTACTATGTGAGTGTAAAAGAATAGGTGAGGTCACAATCAATGTAAAGTTGAATTCAAATATTTGAATAAGAGATCCTGATGTTTGAAACCCATGCATGCATGAATATAACAGAGATCTGCGCGGTGTGGTTTGGAAACGAGCATGTTGTAATGTATACACATTGAACAAGGTGAGACTGATTTGAATTTGAGATACCGATGGCAGACATCATTTGGCCATGTCGCATCCGTGCATGGACACACTATTCTAATTGGAGATGATGAGCGGCTTTCGCATCACATATCTATATCTATACCCCTATATATATTGTATTATATTTTTTATTGTGTGTAGGTAACTTTAACTTTGAAAGATGGTGGTTGGATGAGGCGAATCCGATGGTCCAAAGATGGCAAATTTGAGCACTACTGGCCATTGGATATCATCTAGATTCCACCAGATTTCGCCATATCTATAATATAGAAGACTCCATGGTTGAACTTAAGCATAATGCACAAAAATCAAAACACAAGCACTTCTTATTTGTTCTAGAATCTTTCATATTAGATCTGCCCAAATGTTTTTCTACATGATTTGCCATTATTTGTTTTTACTTTATGTTTTACGACGCACAATTCCATGAATCTTAAAATAGATTAGCTTTCTTATAAAAACTAGATGATTTTGAATGAAATGAACTATAAGAATTAAACGAACATATACATCATGCATATATGACTCAAAGCTTGCATGCTACAATGTGGTATTTATTCATAATTTGGTTGCCAAATCTCATGCGTGCAATGCACGTGTACCTTACTCTAGTCTAAATGGTGTTTGTGTGTGTGTGTTGTGCGTGTTGAGGTGCAAATTGTCTTTTTTTGGGTACACGTTAAGCTTATTCTTCCGAAATTTCAAGCCGCGCCTTGTTATGCCGAAAATTCAAGCTAGCGTCTCTGTCTATCGTGCTGCGAAACTCCCGCCTCTTCAACCCGCGCCTTGTTAACCCGAAATATTTAAGATATATCTTTGTCTCGTTGTGCTCTGACAACTCCCTACATCTCAACCCGCGCCTTGCTATTCCAAAATTACAACGTGCGCGAAAACTCCCACCTCCTGTGAAATCCCGACACGCAAAATGCCCGTGGTACCCCTGAACCGAAAGAACCGCCTCATATCGGTGGGGGTACTTTCATAACATACCCCACATTTCGGACAAGCGCGTCTCTAAGCCATGGTTCCCCACTGCCATCCCATCCGCCCACCCATTCATACATCGAGGCCGCGAAAACCCGCGACGAAACCCCACACCCTGCTCCGTCCGCCACCCAGCCGGAGCCTCTTCCCCGACGACGTCGTCCACAGCAACACCTCGGCGTCCCTCATCCACCGTATCGGATGAGGATCCGTCGTCGATCTCATCGTCCCGCCAGTTCAGCCACCCCGTCCTCCACCTCCAAGGAGCTTCCCCGACGTTCCCCTCGTCTTTCGCGCCACCTCCATTCCCACACAGCCGTCTTCACCTGCACCACCGGAAGTTGTGGCCTAATCGGCGCCACCGAAGAGGTTGTACACTAATCGCCGCATTTTCTTCTTGATTCGATCTCACGGTGCTGCCGGTGCTCGGTCCTGAGCCGACACGGCACGGCTCCATCCACGGCGGCGTCACCGGCCACTTCCTCCACGGCGTCGCTCCCTCGGTGGCGACGTCCACATCAGTAGGAGCTGCTGCTGCTTTAGCTCTCGCTCACGCTGCTGCTCTGCTCTTGCTCTCGGTCCCCTTCCTGGTCAGCTCTTGCTATTGCTCTTGCTCGCGCTGCTGCTCTCGCTCTTGCTCTTGCTTGTGATGCTGCTCCGATTTAGCTACACTTCAGTCGACTGAATCGACTTTTGGGTCAGTCGATTTTCAGGGGGGGGGGCTCGCCGGGGTGAAGGAAGAACCAACCTCAGCGGGGAGGGGGCTCACCAGAGAGGTACCCCACTATCTATCTTAGGGTTCAGGATGGGGGTGGTGGTCGCCGACAGTGGCGGGGCATTGGCGGGGCGGTGGTGTGGGGATCGCCGGAGAAAAAGCTCGGCACGGGAGGGGGGGCCTAGAGGGATGGCCGGGGCGGCGGCAGACCGGCGATGGGGAGTGTTTTCGGGGTGGGCGGGGCGGCGCACCGCCGGCCGCGGGCGGCGGGGGGGGGGGGGGGGGGCTGTTGTTTGGCCGGGGGTGGTTGGCGGCTCAGGGGGGTGGAGGTTCAAGATGAACCGCAGGCCCTTGATTTCGTATCCAACGACTGCAAAATCGACTGACCAGAGATGAAAAAGTCAGTCGACCGACGTGTAGCCTCACCTTGCTAGTGCGTTCAGTTTTGACAGCAAAATTCAGTTTTGACAGCAAAATTCAGTTTCGACAGTTAAGTTCAGTTTCGACAGTTAAGTTCAGTTTTGACAGTTAAATTCAGTTATGATAGTTAAGTTCAGAGATGAGCGGCTGGTGTATTTTACATCTAGCACTTTATGGTTATGTATTTTACGTCATGTATTGGAGATGCTATTAGAATTCCACTCAGGTTAACGTTGTTCGTCGTCTCTCTTGTCCTGCTTCAGCCTCGGCGTTGTACAACTCACCGGAGCTGCTCCAACGACGAAACCCTCCATCACAGCGAAGCAGTACCTCAGGCTCCATCTCCAGACGCCTAAGATCTTCTTCCCCTCCTCCAACAGCCAAGTCAGCCAGAGCATCCTCACCGGCCAACCCAATCACGCTGAGATTGACATGGCTTCGCCAAAGAGGTTGTACACTTGTTGCATCTCTTTTTTACTCTATATGTTATATTTATTGTCCACTGAGCACTCGTAGTAACGGGAAATACGATTATTTTATCCTACTATATGACAAGCAGTGAGGTACCAGGCAACTTAGCTATCCGTGATGGACTCTCTTGAATGCCATCATTATTTATCTCTGCGTGTTTGAGCTGTGCATTTGTCGATGGGCCTGGGAGTTGAGCTACTATGGCAGTGGCTTGGGTCCAAAGTAATAGAAGTAGCACAAAAACATTTTTTAGTGTAGGATTTTCCTTGCTCAAGCCTGCCTACTTGTAACACCCCGGATGTAATTTACCTTATATGCATCCCAACTCTTGCCGTTTCCGGCCTAAGTTATTTTATTTTCCTCGGGTTCGGGTTTTTGTCTCCGTGTGTTGTTGTCGTTGTCATGCATCTCATATCATGTCATCATGTGCATTGCATTTGCATACGTGTTCGTTGTCGTGGTTCTAAGTCTGACAGTAGTGTAGGGGGGTAAGTATGGAGAGGCAAGATCTTAGCTATGTAGAAGTTGTAAGCACGCAAGGTTTACGAGTTTAGGCCCTTCTCGGAGGAAGTTATAGCCCTACGTCTCGGAGCCCGGAGGCGGTCGACTGGATTATGCGTGTATGAATTACAGCGGTGCGAACCCTTGTCCCTGAGGAGGGGGTGGCTTGTATAGAGTTTGCCAGACCCCTCCCGCCCTCAGTTACAAAGGGTATAAATACATTAATGTCGGGCGTTACTAGTAACGCCCCTAATAAAGTGCTATGATGACCATAAAAGCTATTTAATAACCGACCGTTAGTATGCAAAGTGCCCTTAGGTCTCCTGACCGTCGAGTGGTTGCTTCTTGGTCGAGTGATTGCTTCTTGGTCGAGTATCTTCGAGTCCGTCGAGTGGAACACCTCCAAGTCGATTGAAAGGTGATTTCCTCTGGAGATGTCCTTGGGTAGGTCAGTTTGGACAGGTCCATGACCCCACCCTAGGTACATAACTTCATCATTAGCCCCCAAATGGATCGAGGTTTGAGTGGGAAAGGGTTTGAGCACCTCTCTGACTCATCTTTCATGTCGTGAGCATGTCTCATTTCGGATCAATGAACCAGAGTGATGACAGCAACTTCCTTTCCAGTCGCCTTGATCCATTCTTAGTTTTTGTCGGGTGAGTTCCTATACTTGAAAGGCTCCTAGTGACGGTGCGGAGGAGATCTTCGGTCTGACAAGTTGTTCTGTGGCCCGCAGATTTCGCGGGATCCAAATTTTGGGAAGCGCACGGGATGGGGGAGGCCGCAGTAATCGGATGGGATAGTGTGGAGCCGTCTTGATCCCCGCGCCACCTTTTTCGCCACGTATCACGCGCGCGATTGCCACGGGATTTGACAGGGCCGCTCGGGCCTACCAGTCAGCCGCTCGGAAGCAGCCTCATATAAAGCGTTGGGCCGGGGCTCTGCTCCGCACGCCGCCATTCTCTCTTCTCTTTCTCCCAATCTCTCCGCCACTCTTGCTTCCGCCTCGTTGCCGGAACTCCGCTCAAGCTCGATCTGCCACCATGGGGAAGGAAAAGACGGCGGCGCTGGAACATGCGAAGAAGGCAACCGCGAAGGCGAAGGGCAAGCGGACCAACCAGGGCGGATCCTCATTGAGGTTCGGCCTGCCGGCGGGCTGGATCCTGGGCAACTGGATCCACTCGGCAATCACGCAGGATGACCTCGACGACGTGGTGGAGGGGGGATTGATCCCCCACAAGTCGGCTCGGCTCCCGGGGGACAAAACTGAGCCGCAGCCCAGAGAGGGTGAGTGTGTCCTCCTAGCAACCCACGTAGATCGCGGATTCTCGCTCCCTCCCCACCCTTTATTTCGGGGGTTTTTGAACTTCTTTGGGGCTCAGCTCCACCATTTCACCCTGAACACCATAGTCTATCTGGCCGCTTTCGTGTCCATGTGCGAAAACTTCTTGGGCTGTCGACCGCACTGGGGGCTTTTCAAACACATCTTCACTTGCCGTTCCCAGTCGATCAAAAAGACCAAGTCGAGTGACGAGAGGACGCGGGTGATCCAGATGTGCGGTGGTCTGGGGATCCGGATGAGGAGCAAGAGTACTTTCCCAGCGATGATCCTTCCTGACTCGGTCCGGGGCTGGCAGTCGACTTGGTTTTACTGCAAGGATCAGCCAACCCCTGGCCAGTCGACTGGACTTCCTCCTTTCTCCTTGGCTCAAGTGGAGAAGCCTGCTCCTCTGAAGATAGTTCCAGAAGAGAAGGCACATGTCAAGGAGTTGGTCGAACGGGTCGTCCAGCTCGTCCGCGACGGAGTGACCGGGATGGATCTGCTGGAGGTCTTTCTCGGTCGACGCATCCAACCTCTTCAGGCGCGCGATCATCCGATGTGGATGTACTCTGGGCTCGAAGACACCACTCGGACCCACCCGGAGGAGGTCAGCGAGGATATCTTGGAGAACTGGTTGAGGGGAATCACTGGCAACAAAGACAACCCTCGAGGATCCAGGAGGGTGATTCCATTCGACAACTCACGCCAGCCGGAGCAGGTATATTTCTGTTTTATCAAGTAACTTTCAGATTCACCATGTGATGTCCCGTTTGTGGTCGACTGAATGTCTTTTGATTGTTATCCTTTCAGGCCCTCATTGAAATGTACTCGATGCCCAATGGAGAGCAAGAGCAAGATCTAGAAGGCGAGGCGAGCGGCAGCGACAGTGGCGAATGGACTTCTGACGGTGAAGAGGACGAAGAAAGCGACGACCCGAGTGACGAAGAAGAAGTCGAGTCGCCTCCTCGCAGGGAGAGGCGGTCCAAACTTGACCAAGAACGGCCGAGCGCCCGTGAAAAGGCGATTGCTCAAGCCGGTCAGTCTTCAAAGCGTCCTCGGACCTCTTCGCCAACTCCGACTGAGAAAGCGTCAAAGCATCCCAAAGTCGCAGAGCCGATGCTTCGGAAGGCGTTGTCGAAGATTAAGATTGACATCCCCGTCGCCTCTGCGTGAGTGTCTCTTTCTATCTTCACTCGACGCCCTGTGCTGCTTGTTTTTCTTGTTTTAACCGGACGGACTTGGGAACTGGCAGCGCTGGTACTTCTGGGACCTCAGCTTACAGGGACGATGATGAGGTGATGGAGGATGCGGTCACGTCTAAACTGGGTATGATTTCTCCCATACTGTCTTTATTTTGGTCGATTCAACTGCAATGTGTACCATTGGGTGATGTGATTCTGTCGATTGAACTTTGAACAACCCCTAACGTTATTGACCTCCCTGATGATGATGATGAAGAGCCCGAGAGTCCTTTAACGAGGAGAAGTAGGCAAGTTCCTGCAAGCGAGGTGCCACAATCGACGCCGAGGGCGGAACCAGTCGTTCAGGACGCTGGTGATGCCAATCGGGGTTCTGTTACCTTCGACGTGCCTTCTTCATCGACTGCTCAGGCCCCTGTCGACCCGCCTTCGGTTTTTGTGACCCATCATGTCCCAGAGGACGAAGTGAATGCTGCCAAGGAAGCCAAACGCCAGGCGGGCATTATGATGGAGAAGATGAAGATGGTGCAGGACGCCAGCCAGGCCGCCTACGATGCCAGCTTGGCTCTCCAGAGCAACGTTCAGGTTAGTTGGTCGCTGCTTGTTCTGTTAGGATATGCTACCTGAAGACTCTTTCTGAAAATCTTTGCATCTATACACCCACTGGGTGCATCGATTGAATTTTTGAACTAGTGGGGTCACGCTGCGTGCACCCACTGGGTGTAGTCCCCGAGACTACGGTGGACTGCTAGTAGTCGACTGTAGTCTTTGTAGTTTGTCTCCTCCACTCGGTCTGGTCGAGTGGGATTAGAACCGGTGGGGGCACGCAAAGTGCACCCACTGGGTGTAGTCCCCGAGACCACGGTCGACTGCTGGCAGTCGACTATGGTCTGAGTTCTTTCTCTCCTTTTTTTACTCCCTGCACTCGACTCCGGCGGGCCGGTCGAGTGGGATCAGAACCGGTGGGGGCACGCAAAGTGCACCCACTGGGTGTAGTCCCCGAGACTATGGTGGACTGCGGGCAGTCGACCGGAGTCTTAGTACTTATTGTCTTTGTTGTTTTTCGCTGTGAAATAATTTCTCCTCTTTGATTTCAGAAATCTTGTGATCTTGGAGCTTGTTTTGCTGACTTGGAGAGACAGCAGATCCAACTGAACCTTGACTTGGAGCTGGCCAAGACAGAGCTGCAAAAAGTCAAGGACGGCGCCACTGGTAAGACGAGTTTGTCAACTAGTCTGTCTTAGGCTTGAGTACCCTTCCGCTCTTTCTGGACCAAGCATTGTTCCTTTGTAGAAAAACTGAGAGAGGCTTCGACGAAGAAGGACCAGCATTTGGCTGCTGCTCGAAAGGAAGCTGACGACAGAATCGCTCTGGCTGAATAGAAGTTGGCTTCGGTTGGCCAGTTGGAAGAAGAGAATACCAGGCTGAAATCTGCTCTGAATGACGCCAACAAGGAGTGCTCGCGCTGGAAGAAGGAGAATCTCATCCTGGGCGAGAAGATGGAAAGCATTTCTCATAGAAGGGACGATCTGGAGAGCTATCTGAGAAGCCTTGCCAAGAAGTTGTTCATCAAGCTTGAAGGTGCATATTTTGTTCCGACTGATTTTTTTTGTGTCGACTCAGTGTACGAAAATTGACTTATCCTTGGATCCTGAATGCAGAGTTTTGCCAGAACTTCGAGGAGGATACTGGGCGGATCCAACCTGGTTTGGATCCAATCAATTCTCCCGTGAAAGATGAAACTGCCATGAATCTGCTCCGACTGGAATCCCACATTGACGGTGTCGTGGACTACTTGGCTCGACTGAAGGTCGCTATGTCATGGATCGACCCGGCACTTTGGCCAGAGGCTGTGCTCCAAAATGATCTTGAGTCCCTGATGACTCGACTTGATGAAATCCCTGACCGAGTGCAGCAGTGGAAGAAGTCTTCTGCTTGGTGCGGCGCTGATGTGGCTCTGTCTTTGGTTCGTGTCCACTGCAAGGAGGTGCGACAAGACAAACTGGCAGCAATCAAGGTCGCCAACACCCAGAAGCATGACTTCCGAACTTTTATGGAGACTTTCATCGCTGCAGCCACTCGGATCGCCGACGGCGTTGACCTGGATGAGTTCGTCGAGCCTGCCAGCCCTCCTCCTGCGGAGTGAACAAACTTCTATGCCTCACCTTAAATTTGCCTCGGAATGCCGAGTGGTTTTTGTAACCGTTAAACTCTTTTGGGCTGAATGCCCGAGCACTTTGATCTATGGTTCGGAACCTTTAGGATTTATCTGAACTTGTTTTATCGTTGAATATCTTTATGAATTCCCCGTCAAGTGGAAATCGATCTTTATTCGAGACAACTTTTGTATTTGTGGCGCAGCTCCGAAGGAGAAGGTAGCAGTCGACCTACGCCTCGTCGTCCTTGCGGGTCGGTGATGGAGCGCATGTTGTATTTGTGGCGAAGCTCCCCAAGGAGGAGGTGGCAGTCGACCTGCACCTCGTTACTGCAGAGAGGGATGTGTTTCGTACTTAGGCGAGTACTTGGACTGCAGCTAAGTCTCCGAGTGAGAGAACTTAGGCGAGTGCTGGATTGCAGCTAAGCCCCCGAGTGGGAGGACTGCTCTCCACTCGGTAGGATTTCTTCAAACTTAGGCGAGTGCCGGACTGCAGCTAAGTCTCCGAGTGGGAAAACTTAGGCGAGTACTGGACTGCAGCTAAGCCTCCGAGTGGGAGGGCTGCTCTCCACTCAGTAGGATTTTTTTCAAACTTAGGCGAGTGCCTGACTGCAGCTAAGTCCTCAAGTGAGAGAACTTAGGCGAGTACTGGACTGCAGCTAAGCCCCCGAGTGGGAGGACTGCTCTCCACTCAGTAGGATTTTTTTTCAAACTTAGGCGAATGCCTGACTGCAGCTAAGCCCTCAAGT
This sequence comes from Triticum urartu, assembly GCF_056163025.1. Taxonomy (NCBI): domain Eukaryota; kingdom Viridiplantae; phylum Streptophyta; class Magnoliopsida; order Poales; family Poaceae; genus Triticum; species Triticum urartu. The sequence continues at coordinate 553,442,299 of NC_141875.1, read as the reverse complement.
GAGAGAACTTAGGCGAGTACTGGACTGCAGCTAAGCCCCCGAGTGGGAGGACTGCTCTCCACTCGGTAGGATTTTTTTCAAACTTAGGCGAGTGCCTGACTGCAGCTAAGTCCCCAAGTGAGAGAACTTAGGCGAGTACTGGACTGCAGCTAAGCCTCCGAGTGGGAGGACCGCTCTCCACTCGGTAGGATTTTTTTCAAACTTAGGCGAGTGCCTGACTGCAGCTAAGTCCTCAAGTGAGAGAACTTAGGCGAGTACTGGACTGCAGCTAAGCCCCCGAGTGGGAGGACTGCTCTCCACTCGATAGGATTTTTTTTCAAACTTAGGCGAGTGCCTGACTGCAGCTAAGTCCTCAAGTGAGAGAACTTAGGCGAGTGGTTGGACTGCAGCTAAGCCCCCGAGTGGGAGGATTGCTCTCCACTCGGTAAGATTTTTTCAAACTTAGGCGAGTGCCTGACTGCAGCTAAGTCTCTAAGTGAGAGAACTTAGGCGAGTACTGGACTGCAGCTAAGCCTCCGAGTGGGAGGACTGCTCTCCACTCGGTAGGATTTTTTTCAAACTTAGGCGAGTGTCTGACTGCAGCTAAGTCCTCAAGTGAGAGAACTTAGGCGAGTACTGGACTGCAGCTAAGCCCCCGAGTGGGAGGACTGCTCTCCACTCGGTAGGATTTTTTCAAACTTAGGAAAAACGGGTTCGCAGCTAAGCCCCCGAGTGGTAGGACTGCTCTCCACTCGGTAGGAAATTATTTTTACAAACTTAGGCGAAGCGGATTTGCAGCTAAGCTACCCACTGGGGGATTTCTTTCGCAAACGAAAAAAAATAATAATCACTGGGAAAATTATGACGCTCTTGTCTTTGATAAATAAACTACAGGAGTTTTTCCTTATTACATCTCATCCGAGTGAGAATTCAAGTATAAAAGGGGCGGAGTAGCTCCGCATTCCAGGCTCGCGGCTCATCAATCTGGCGATCGACGTTGTAGAGGTGGTATGCTCCATTGTGGAGGACTCTGGTGACTATGAAGGGGCCTTCCCAAGTAAGAGCGAGTTTGTGTGGTTTCTGCTGATCCACTCGGAGGACTAAGTCTCCTTCTTGGAAGGCTCGACTCTTCACGTTTCTGGCATGGAATCGACGCAAGTCTTGCTGATAGATGGTCGATCGGATCATGGCCATTTCTTTTTCTTCTTCCAGGAGGTCGACTGCGTCCTGCCAGCCTTGTTCTACTTCATATTCAGAGTAGAGCTCGACTCGGGGAGCGTTGTGAAGCAGGTCACTCGGCAAGACTGCCTCGGCTCCATAGACCAGAAAGGATGGGGTTCTTCCGGTCGATCGGTTCGGGGTTTTCCTCAATACCCAAAGGACTGACGGAAGCTCGTCGACCCATGCACCTGCCGCATGCTTGAGATCGCGCATCAATCGGGGTTTCAGTCCTTTGAGAATTAGGCCGTTTTCCCTTTCTGCTTGCCCATTCGATTGGGGGTGAGCGACCGAAGCATAGTCGACCCGAGTGCCCTGAGAGGCGCAAAAGGCCCTGAATTTGTCGGAATCGAAGTTTGACCCATTGTCAGTGATGATGCTGTGCGGAACTCCATATCTGAATATCAACTCTTTGATGAAGCTGATAGCAGTGCAAGCATCAAGATTCTTGATAGGCTTAGCTTCAATCCATTTGGTTAACTTGTCGACTGCTACTAGTACATGAGTGAAGCCGCTCCTGCCCGTTCTCAGTGGTCCAACCATGTCCAGCCCCCAAACAGCGAAGGGCCAGACGAGTGGAATGGTTTTCAGGGCTGACGCGGGCTTGTGCGACATATTGGAGTAATACTGACATCCTTCACATTTGTCGACTATCTCCTTTGCCATTTCATTGGCCCTTGGCCAGTAGAATCCCGCTCGGTATGCTTTAGCCACAATGGTCCGAGAGGACGCATGATGACCACAGGTCCCCGAGTGGATATCGTCAAGGATCATCAGACCTTCTTCTGGTGTCATACACTTCTGACTGACTCCAGTCGCGCTTTCCCTATACAATTGTCCCTTAATGACTGTAAAGGCCTTGGATCGACGGACGATCTGTCGAGCCTCTTCTTCGTCCTTTGGGAGTTCTTTCCTTAAGATGTACGCGATGTATGGTACTGTCCAGTCGGGAGTGATGACTAAGACTTCCATGATCAGGTTGACCACAGCTGGAACTTCAACTTCAGTCGGATCTGTGGTACTTTTTGGTTGCGGGGCCTCTTCAGTGAAGGGATCCTCCTGAACTGATGGTGTGTGGATGTGTTCCAAAAACACATTGCTGGGAATGGCTTCTCTTTTGGAACCTATTTTTGCCAGATCATCGGCTGCTTGATTTTTCAGTCGGGGTATGTGATGAAGCTCTAACCCCTCGAATTTCTTCTCCAGATTTCTCACTGCATTGCAATAACCAGTCATGGATGGACTTCTGACGTCCCATTCCTTCATCACCTGATTAACCACCAAATCTGAGTCACCATAGACCATGAGGCAACGGACGCCGAGTAAATGGCCATGCGCAACCCATATAAAAGTGCTTCGTATTCTGCCTCGTTATTGGAGGAATCAAAGTGGATTTGAAGAACATATCTGAGTTTATCTCCTCTGGGGGAGACCAACACCACTCCGGCACCGGAACCATTCAGCATCTTGGAACCGTCGAAGAACATGGTCCAATGCTCCGAGTGAACCTGAGTCAGCATTTGCTGTTCAATCCACTCGGTGACGAAATCTGTGATTGCCTGGGACTTGATAGCTTCCTTTGCCTCAAACTTGATATCTAGAGGAAGGAGTTCAATCGCCCATTTTGCCACTCGACCAGTTGCATCTCTGTTATGCAGGATCTCTGATAATGGAGCGTCGCTGACGACTGTAATGGAATGATCAGAGAAGTAGTGAGCAACTTTCTTTGTGGTCATATAAATCCCATATACAAGCTTCTGATAATGAGGATATCTTTGCTTCGATGGGGTCAAAACTTTAGAAATATAATATACTGGGCGCTGAACTTTGAAGGTTTTTCCTTCTTCTTCCCGCTCGACCATAAGTACCGTACTGACGACTTGTCCTGTGGCTGCAATGTAAAGCAGCAAAGGCTCCTTGTTGATTGGGGCAGCAAGCACCGGCTGGGTGTGGAGCAGAACTTTGAGCTCTGCAAACGCTGCATCAGCTTCAGGAGTCCACTCGAACTTGTCGGACTTCTTCATCAATCGGTAAAGAGGCAATGCCTTTTCACCGAGACGAGATATGAATCGACTTAAAGCGGCCTAGCAACCAGTAAGCTTCTGGACATCATGCACTCGCACAGGACTTTTCATTCGGAGTATAGTACCGACCTTTTCTGGATTGGTGTCGATTCCCCGTTCGGAAACGAGAACACCGAGTAATTTTCTGCCGGGAACTCCGAATGTGCACTTTGATGGATTGAGCTTGATATCATACCTCCTGAGGTTGGCAAAGGTTTCAGCAAGGTCAGTCAGCAGGTCGGAACCCTTCCGTGACTTGACCACAATATCATCCATGTACGCCTCCACATTCCGACTGATTTGAGTGAGCAAACACTTCTGAATCATCCTCATGAATGTGGCTCCGGCATTCTTGAGGACGAACGGCATGGTAACATAACAAAAGCACCCAAATGGAGTGATGAAGGCTGTTTTGATCTCGTCAGGTCCATACAGACGGATCTGATGGTACCTGGAATAGGCGTCTAAAAAAGACAGTCGCTCACATCCCGTAGTCGAGTCGACTATCTAATCGATGCAGGGGAGAGGAAAATGATCTTTCGGGCAGGCCCGATTGATATGTTTAAAGTCAATGCACATGCGAAGTGATTTGCCCTTCTTGGGGACCATAACAACGTTGGCGAGCCACTCGGAGTGGTAGATTTCCCGGATGAACTCCGCTGCTAAGAGCCGAGCCACCTCCTCGCCAATGGCCTTTCTCTTCTGGACGGCGGACCGTCGGAGATGTTCCTTGACAGGTTTTACTTTTGAGTCGACTCTTAGGCGGTGCTCAGCCAGCTCCCTGGGAACACCCGGCATGTCAGAAGGCTTCCATGCGAAAATGTCCCAGTTCTCACGGAGGAACTGGATGAGCGCTTCTTCCTATTTGGAGTCGAGTGATGTCGAGATATGAGTTGGAGCAGCGCTGGGGTCGGGTGGATGTGAGCTGTCTTCGTATCGCCAGTCGACTGACAAGATGATTCTGTAGGGGGCTTCTTGGCTCGCAACAAATCACTCGGGTCTGCAGTCTTCTGGTATTCCTGCAACTCCACCACTGCCATCTGAGCATTAGCGATCTTCGAACCTTTCTGAAAACATTCTTCCACTTTCTTCCAATTGCCCGTAATAGTGATCACACCTTTGGGGCCAGGCATCTTCAATTTGAGATACACATAACATGGTCGGGCCATGAAGCGTGCATACGCCGGCCTGCCCAAAATAGCGTGGTAGGCACTCTGGAAGTCTACAACTTCAAATGCCAACTTTTCTTTGCGGTAATTCTTAGAATCACCGAAACCCACATCAAGAGCAATCTGGCCGAGTGATTCGGCCTTCTTCCCAGGAATGACTCCATGGAAACTCATGTTGCTGGCACTGAGTCTGGACATCAGAATGCCCATCCCTTTCAACGTCTCAGCATACAATATGTTCAAACCACTGCCACCATCCATCAAGACTTTGGTCAGTCGAGTGCCTTCAACAACTGGGTCGACCACCAAAGCTTGCCTCCCAGGGGTGGCGATGTGCGTTGGGTGATCGCACTGGTCGAATGTGATAGCAGTCTGAGACCATTTCAAATAACTGGGTGTCGCCGGAGCAACCATATTCACCTCTCAGTTGATGACTTTCAGTCGACCTTTGCTCTCCACATCAGCAAAAATCATCAGGGTGGAATTGACCTGGGGGTATCCATCGTTGCTATCTTCCTTGTCCTCAACTTTGTCTGACTCCTTTTCTTTATCTTTGGGCTGCTTGCCCTGGAACTGCTGGATCAAGAGTCGACACTGTCGAGTGGTATGTTTTGGGTAAATAAAATTACCCTCTTCATCTTTCTTGGTGTGGACGAGGCACGACAAATCCAACACATCATTTCCATCCTGGTCTTTAACTTTCTTGGGGTTCCAAGGTCCTTTGGGTTTCCTCTTAAAATTTCCTTGAGTCACAGCCAAGGCTTCCGCAGGAGCAGCTGGCTCAGCTTTCCGCTTCTGTTTCCGATTGGAATTTCCTCCGGCTTCTTGAGCGACTGACTTGAGCTTGCCACTCCTGAGTCGATCCTCATCCTCACCATTAGCATACTTGGTGGCAATCTCCATCATCCGATTCAGAGACATGTCTCCGATTCGACCGAATTTCAGATGCAGTTCTCTGTACTTGACGCCTTCTTTGAAGGCACAGACTGCTTGGTGGTCAGGCACATTCTCTACCATGTGATGCAACATGATCCATCTCTGGGTGTAATCCCTCAAGGTTTCATTCGGCTTCTGCACGCAAGACCGCAGTTCCGTCAGCCCTGCCGGCCGCTTGCATGTTCCTTCAAATGAGGTGACAAACACTCGGGCAAGATCTTCCCAAGTGTAAATGCTGTTGGGTGCTAATTGGTTCAGCCATGCTCTGGCCGAGCCCTCCAACATGAGAGGCAGGTGCTTCATGGCCACTTCATCATTGCCACCGCCAATCTGGACGGCCACTCGGTAGTCTTCAAGCCAAGTATCGGGCTTGGACTCGCCAGTGAACTTACTGACCCCAGTCGCCAACCTGAAGTTGGGAGGGATCACAGCGGCCCTGATGGCTCTGCTAAAGCACTCTGGCCCCGAAACATGTGCTCTGCTGCTGGTAGGTGCGTCTATGTCATGTCCTTCTCGGTGAGCTCTGTTCCTGTCGACCAAACCTTGAACGAGAATGGATCTCGCATCAAAGCCTGGTTCCCTAGAGTCGACTGGAACCCTTCGCCCAACACTACGAGGGCGCCTGTCATCCTGCTGTCGAGGCGCATACGACCCGCTCCTCGGAGGAGGGGTGGGAGCTCGACGTCGATCGTCATGATCGAACCGATGATCAAATTGCTCACGGTTCCCATACTGATTACGTCAGTCCCCACGTCCCTCATGCCTCAGGGGCGATCTTGGGCTATGAGCCGACTGGACCGTGTCGGTAGCAACGGATCTGCTATGAATCTTGTTCCGCGACTGAGAAACAGCTGAATTCTGGTCTCCTGCTGCTCGGAGTAACACTCTGATCTGCAGCAAGCCTCTGCCAGCCTCCGACTGGGAAGGCTGAATTGACTCTGCTATACGGGCTGCAGCTGCTAAATTCTGAATCGGAGTTCGATATACCTGCGGAGGCGGGAAGAGCTGACGTCGACTGGATTCGGGAACCCGTTGTCACGCATGCTCATCGAGTGCTCGCTGGAGGTTCTCCAGTCGAGTGCGCTCGGCCAAGTTTGCCAGGCGCGTGTCCTCCAAGGCACGAGCCTCGGGGGTTTCTCAAACGATAGGAGTGTGCAGTGCATCCATGTTCCGGCGGCGAAGTTCTTCTCTCTGCAGCGACGTGAGAGGCTCGGGAAGATATTCCTCATGGGGACGCGACGGGTCGTCTCCACCCGCGCCTCCGTCGGTGTAGGGAAAACCGAGAGGACTGGGCGGTCCATCGACCATCAGAACCTCCGCCGCCGGGTCACTGCTGTCGCACTCGGATGCTATCTCTGCGGAGCCAGTCGACAGGTCGAACAAGCCGTAGAGGGATTCGTCGGGCTCGATCGCCGCGACTTGAGGGGTGGCCGACTGGCGCGCCACCACGTGTCTTACCCACCGCTGAAGTCTCGACCGACCGGAGCGCTTGCGCCGGCGGGAAACAGGGAGGGAGGACAACACAGGAGCTGACCGGTAGGGGGTCGACGGTTGCCGCAGGAGAACGCCGCGGACGCACGCGCTAAAGTGCGTTGCCTCGCGGACAGGGAGTGCGTCCACGTCGAGCGGAGCCTCCTGAAGCCAAGCGGAGTCGTCGACGATGAACGTGAGCGCGCCGAGACAGATCTCGCGGCCCTCCACCAAAACTCCGCCGAAAACCATGATGATTCGGGTCGGAAAAGATTGCAACTCCTCCAAGAAATCGCTAAAACACCGGCCCCACGATGGGCGCCAACTGTCGTGGTTCTAAGTCTGACAGTAGTGTAGGGGGGTAAGTATGGAGAGGCAAGATCTTAGCTATGGAGAAGTTGTAAGCACGCAAGGTTTACGAGTTCAGGCCCTTCTTGGAGGAAGTAATAGCCCTACGTCTCGGAGCCCGGAGGCGGTCAACTGGATTATGTGTGTATGAATTACAGGGGTGCGAACCCTTGTCCCTGAGGAGGGGGGTGGCTTATATAGAGTTCGCCAGACCCCTCCCGCCCTCAGTTACAAAGGGTTTAAATACATTAATGTCGGGCGTTAGTGGTAACGCCCCTAATAAAGTGCTATGATGACCATAAAAGCTATTTAATAACCAACCGTTAGCATGCAGAGTGCCCTTGGGTCTCCTGATCGTCGAGTGGTTGCTTCTTGGTCGAGTGATTGCTTCTTGGTCGAGTATCTTCGAGTCCATCGAGTGCAACACCTCCAAGTCGATTGAAAGGTGATTTCCTCTGGAGATGTCCTTGGGTAGGTCAGTTTGGACAGGTCCATGACCCCACCCTAGGTACATAACTTCATCATTCGTCTCATGCATCCGAGCATTTTCCCCGTTGTCCGTTTTGCATTTCGGCGCTCCTATCTCCTCCGGTGGTCCTTTCTACCTCTTTTCGTGTGTGGGGGTTAAACATTTCCGGATTGGACCGAGACTTGCCATGCGGCCTTGGTTTACTACCGGTAGACCGCCTGTCAAGTTTCGTGTCATTTGGACTTCGTTTGATACTCCAACGGTTAACCGAGGGACCGAGAAGGCCTCGTGTGTGTGTTCCAGCCCAACACCCTTCCAATTTGGCCCATAACCCACCAAAACTCTCTCCATCATCTAGAGCGTTCGATCACGATCACGTGGCTGCAAACCACACCTTATTTGGACTCTCCTAGCTCCCTCTATGCCTATATAAAGATCCCTTCCCCGAAATCCGGATGAAACCCTAACCCTCTCCCTCTCCTCGCGGCCGGACGAAATCTCGCCGGGCGGACACGTCCATTCCGCTCGCCAGCGCCACGTGGCGCCTTCCGATTCGCCGCCACCACCACGCCCACTTCACCGCGCCGCCACCCGCGCGCCGGCCCGCCGGGGCCCAGGCGGGGCCTTCCCGGCCCGAAGCCTCCGCGCCGCCCGCGCGCTGTCCCCGCCGCCCGAGAGCCTCGTCGCGCCGCGTCCCGCCGCCTGTTGCCGGATCCCTGCCACCGCGCCATTGCCGGCTAGAGCAAGATCTGCCGCAGCAAGCTCCTCCCTCCACCGGCCGCACCTCGCTGTCCCACGCGCCCCGAGGTCACTGCCCCTCGCCGCCGCCTCCTCTCCGACGCCGGCGACGTCCAGCCGGTCCGGCGACCACGCCCCCACCGGCCTCATTCTTCTCCGGCGAACAGGACTTCCTTGGCGACCCTCGGGCGCCGTGCCAGCTACAGTGCGCCTCAGATCCAGATCCGGAATATTAGGGTTGACCTCGTTTTGTCCCAGTTTTGCATATTTTTTAGCATACTTCATCATGCCGTAACTTTGCACTCGTAACTCCGTTTTGGGCGTGTAGCATATCAAAATGTTAGTCTCAGAGAGTACATCATTTCATCTCACTGCATAATTTTCAGTTGAGCTCATCTTGATGCCCGAAATGCTGTTGGAAGAGAGCTATATGAGATAATTGTCGGATCTGTTGCATCAAATAGCTATTTGTCATTTTTGCCATGATTAATGTGTGCACGATATGCTCCTGAGTTCTGCATGTGTTTTGTTATATGCCATGCCATCTTTGCAGAGGTGCTTACCATGTATTTTTGTGATATGTGTGGTGACTAGCACAAGATTGCAAAGTGGTGCATTCGTTAATGCTAATTTTAGGGACTTAGAATTTCACGAAGTCCTTGATCTGATTTTATCAATATGCCATATGTTCATGTTGTTTCCTAGTGATTCGTGCCTCTTTTGAGGATGATCAGTAAGGATGTTTTGTAAACATTGTGGTGCTCTATCCATCCATGCCTTTGTTTGCAATTATGGAGCACCCTAGCTTGAGTCAATCGAGCTCTACTTTTGCTATTTCGTGAATCCTGGCAGATTGTTGACTTGTTAGCGATTTTGCCGAGGATGTTGTTACTGATCCGTGCATACTATGTTGTTATTCTTGCCATGTCTAGCTTCTATGGTATGTATTCTTGATGGGTGTATGCTTAGTTTGTCATGCCATGCTCTGTAGTGAGTGCATCGAGCTCGTGAACATGCCTACTCGCTAACAGATTTGCATGCTCCAGTTTTTCACTAAGTCTGTAATCTGATTATGTTTTTGCCATGTTCACATGCTTGCAATTGTATTTTTTGATCCCTTTTGGCTCAAGGTCACTAAGGGACTTTTTTTAAGTGCTTTGAGTAGTTTCATGTCATGCCTTGCTTTGCCATGTTAAGTTCATGTAGCATATAGTTTTCATGCTCCAAAGTGTGCTACTTGATGTTAAATTCCAGACTTGTGTTAATTTCACTAAGTCTGAAACCTGTTTACCATTTGCACTTTTGCCATGCTTGTTTGAACCTGTTAATGGATGAATTGGCCGTAGCTCAGTGTTCATCTTTTGTCAAGCATCATGAGTGGATCCCTGCGATGTATTTTGTTGTTATGTTTGAGTGTTGTAGCATAATTATCTTGATGCATTTAGATGGCTCCTAGCTGTTTATCGCAGACCGTTGCCATATTTGTTTTGCTTGCCATTTCCAAACCGTGCATCCGATTCCGGTGATCTTTATATCGATTTCAACCGAAATCACCTCACCTTTCCAGTGGCACTCTTGGATTTCCAAGTTGAGGCCAGGTTCAATCATTCCTTGTCAAATCTTGCATATGCATCACATATCACATCCCGCATAGCATACCATGTTTGCATCATGTTGTTTGAGCTTTGCACGTGGTTTATTGTGTTCCTTTTGCTTGTTTGTCTTGTTTGGGCAGAGCCGGGAGACGATTTCGCTAACGAGGAGCCCGTTGAGTTTGCTTACGAGGATCAAGTCAACTCTGACAACTTTGCAGGCAAGATGATCATACCCTTGAAATCACTTCTATCTTTGCTTGCTAGATGCTCGCTCTTTTGCTATGCCTATGCTATGATGCCTACCACTTGCTTATCATGCCTCCCAAATTGCCATGTCAAACCTCTAACCCACCATGTCCTAGCAAACCATTGATTGGCTATGTTACCGCTTTGCTCAGCCCCTCTTATAGCATTGCTAGTTGCAGGTGAAGATTGGAGTTCGTTCCTTGTTGGAACATTGTTTATTGTTGGGATATCACCATATTATCTTGTTATCTTAATGCATCTATATACTTGGTAAAGGGTGGAAGGCTCGGCCTTTTTCCTAGTGTTTTGTTCCACTCTTGCCGCCCTAGTTTCCGTCATATCGGTGTTATGTTCCCAGATTTTGCGTTCCTTACGCGGTTGGGTTATAATGGGAACCCCTTGACAGTTCGCCTTGATTAAAACTCTTCCAGCAATGCCCAACTTTGGTTTTACCATTTGCCACCTAGCCTTTTTCCCTTGGGTTTCGCGGACTCAAGGGTCATCTTTATTTTAACCCCCCTCGGTCCAGTGCTTCTCTAAGTGTTGGTCCAACCGAGCGATGTCCGGGGCTACCAGGGGCAACTCTGGGCTGGCCTACCCGACGTCTTGCTCATCCGGTGTGCCCTGAGAACGAGATATGTGCATCTCCTATCGGGATTTGTCGGCACAATCGGGCGGTGTTGCTGGACTTGTTTTACCATTGTCGAAGTTGTCTTGTAGAACCGGGATGCCGAGTCTGATCGGAATGTCTCGGGAGAAGGTTTATCCTTCGTTGACCATGAGAGCTTGTTATGGGCTAAGTTGGGACTCCCCTGCAGGGATTTGAACTTTTGAAAGCCATGCCCGCGGTTATGGGCAGATGGGAATTTGTTAATGTCCGGTTGTAGATAACATGAACCTTAACTTAATTAAAATGATTCAACTGCGTGTGTAACTGTGATGGTCTCTTCTCGGCGGAGTCCGGGAAGTGAACACGGTGTTGCAGTAATGTTTGCCGTAGGTTGATTCTATAGTTCTTCGTTCGTGCTTTGCCTTCTCTTCTCGCTCTCTTTTGTGAACAGGTTAGCCACCATATATGCTAGTCGCTTGCTGCAGCTCCACATATTACCTTGCCTTACCTATAAGCTTAAATAGTCTTGATCGCGAGGGTGCGAGATTGCTGAGTCCCCGTGACTCACAGATTACTTCCAAACCAGATGCAGGGACCGATGATTCTGTTCCAGATGATGCGCTTGAGCTCAAGTGGGAGTTCGACGAAGACTCACGCCGTTACTATGTGTCTTTCCCTGATGATCAGTAGTGGTGCCCAGTTGGGGCAATCGGGACCATGTCGCTTGTTGGGGTTGATCTTTTATTTTGGTACCATAGTCGGACCATGAGTGTATTGGATGATTGTAATGCTATTCATGTACTTTGTGTGACGTGGCGAGTGTAAGCCAACTATGTACCTTTTCCCCTATTATCTATTTTACATGGGTTGTTGTGAATATTACCTTACTTGCAACATTGCTTTCAATGTGGTTATGCCTCTAAGTCGTGCTTCGACACGTAGGAGATATAGCCGCATCGAGGGCGTTACACTACTAGAATCGCCAGTGCTTGAAAGGAAAAGTGAATGAAAAACATCGAAATTGGAAAGTTTCCTATGGTACTACTTTTCATGAATTTTGTGCAAAGGAATGGAGCAAAGGAGAACTGTAGGATTTGTTCCTTTAGTGTCTCCTTGGAAGAAAAACCGTAGGAATTCTAATTTCCACTTCTCCTCCTTTTCATATTCCTATTCGTCAAGCACAAGACTAAGATATAGTAGCATAATAGCATTATAACCGTACATTTTCTTGTGGTTTGACTTAATCTCACCATGCTTTTTTGCATCATGTGATCTTCCAATTGTTGTGAATCAAACACCCAGATTGGCAGAAATCCTGTGTTTTTAAATTCTCTGTTTTGCACGTGCTTTCCTATCCTATTCATGTCTATTTCCTATCCCTGCATTGTTAGAATCCTCAAATTCAAACAAGCCCTTACTCAATTACTTCTATTACAGATATGTGTCAAAGAAAACCTTGTGTGGTTTGTCCTGCTCCTGCGGCGCTATGTTCCACCCCAGCTCAGCTGCTCCAACGACGGAAGGGTTCACCACATTAGGGATCCGCTCTCCAGACTGTCTTTCGCCGTCTCAGATCTTCTTCCCCACCGCCGGCAGCCACAGTAACTGCATTACCATCATCAACTGAGCAGATGACCTTGAGGACTACACGGGTCCGCAAGAGAGGTCGCACTCTTCTGTGTCTTCTTACGTTATGCGTCGCTTAATATGATGACATGCTACATTATCATCGTGTTCACCTATTAGACTCCGAGTCAGGTCCAAACTAATGCTAAAACTTGAGTTTTTAAATGGTTGTGGGGTACATATTGGGGCGGCAATCAGTACTATCTGTCTACTATCTGGTTAATCTCCGGTGTCTACTATGAGTTTCATGTTGGGTGCAAACAAACATTAAAGGAGCCATTATCTGTATTTTTTAACTAAAGCTATTATCTGCCTGCTATCATTGGTTTTGGGTCTATCCATAGTTTGCTACCATCACTCTAGATTTGTGCATGCACTCCTTACATAATCTCACTATGTTTTATTCCTATGCATGCCAGTTATTGTACACAATGGAACTGATCATGTAGAGCAAAAGAGGCGAGCCTTGAGTGGCAATAAAGTTTCATGCAGACGTCGTTCCATGGTGGGCGCAAAGGCAGCCCCCCTCCACCCATTTCGGATCGTAATCAAGAGCAAGATAATTGTTCTGAGGGGGATTCAGAAGGAGAATACCACTCCTATTTACCCCATGAGGTCTTCGCTCTAACTTGGCATGCTGATGTTGGTAATATCATGCATATGGTGCCTTACATTGCTTACTGTATACATTAAAGATGTCATCTGCTTAGTTTAGACATGCTTTGTGTCAATGCCATCTGTTTAGTTTCTTTATCGTATATGTGAATCATGCAATGCCATATTGTCTAGCCAGGCATCATATATGTGAATTTTGCAATGCCACCCTAGTTAGCTAGTCATCTTATATGTGAATTATATCATGCCATCATTTTTTTATTACATGTTAAATTTGTCAACAATTTTAGTACATTCAATTACTCTTCCTGTGCATCAGCCATTCGGCACGGTCATGGAAAAACCTGGAGTGGAAACAAGGTCTTCAGAGCAGACAATGCTATCTGACGAAGCACATGTCTTGCTGGTTACCGATAGCTCCTCAAAGGAGGATTCAGAGACAGATGACTAGTCATATCCCCCCCCCCCCGAGGTGCATGCCCTAACTTGGTAGGGTTATGTTGCTCATATCGTGCGTATGGTATCTTGCATTGCTATGTCATTTGCTTAGTTTAGACATGCTTTGTGTGAATGCCACCTGTTTAGTGTCTAATTACCATATATGTGAATTATGCAATGCCATCTTGTTGCAAGACATTATATATGTGAATTATGCAATGTTATCTTGTTGCAAGGCATTATGTATGTGAATTATGCAATGCCATGCTGTTTAGGCAAGCATCATATATGTGAATTATATCATGTCGTCCTTTTTTTGTATTTCTCATTGCTTTTGTCGACAATGTTTGTATATTCAACTGCTCTTCCTGTGCATCAGCCATTTGAATTGGTGATGGAGAAATCTGGAGTGAAAACAAGGTCTTCAGAGCAGACAATGCTACCCGCTGAAGCAGATATCTTGCTGGTTACAGATAGCTCTTCAGAGGAGGATTCAGAGGCAGATGACCAGTCCTATTATCCCCCTGAGGTGTATGCTCAAACTTGGCAGGATTATATTACTCATATAATGCATATGTTGTATTGCAATGCTTAGTTTTTACATCATATACACAATATTGAATGTCATCTCCTTAGTTGACACATCATATATGCGATTGCCCTCTGCTCACTTCCTTAGTATATAAATCATATATTTGAATTATGTCATGCCATGATGTTTACATAGACAACATGTATCTGAATTATGGCATGCCAACTCATTTTCTAAAGAAATAATATAGTTATATCATCTCATCCTGTTTACATAGTCATCATATTTTAAATTTTGTCATTCTATTCGTGAATTATATCATGCCATCATGTTTCCATCGACGACATGTTTGTGATTTATGGCATGCCAACCACTTTAATAGACACATCGTATAGTTATATCATGTCATCCTATTTACATAGTCATCATATTTTGAAGTATGTCATTCTATCCTGTTTAGTTAGCCATCATACATGTGAAATTGTGTCATGCTATCCTGTTTAATTAGCCATCATATATGTGAAATTATGTCCTGCTATTCTGTTTGCTTAGACAACATAAATGTGAATTATTTCATGCCTTGTTTTCTTCCCTACTATCCATTGCACCTGTCTATCTTACAATGTCTGTACATTCAATTACTTTTCTTGTTTATCAGCCATTTCAATTGGAGGGAGTGATGGCAGTATCTGTGGGAGTAAAAGCACGGTCTTCAGAAAAGATTGTGCTACCTGTCGATGCAGGTAGAACCATGGTTGTGCTTGCCCAAGAACCAGCCCCACCACACATAACCCACACTCATGCAGATTGTACCCCTACCCAGTTGGACAGAGAACTAGCTACACCCCTTCTAACCCCAACCCCAATAGATAGACACCCAGTTCCCGTTGACACAGCACCGTCTCCATCACAGAGCACCCAAACACGAGCAGTTAGTAATGCAACTGCAGTGCCCAAATCACGAGGACCACCACTCCGAACCCGAAGTCAACGCTTAAAGCAGAAAAAGAATTGTTCTCGGGTCAGGTTCCGTAGCTATGGTTCATACTACTTTGCTCTTGCATCACTGTATTTACTGATACCAACTAATTTCAAATTTGAAGGATGCAATTGAAACTCCAATGGCGCAACAGGTATGTTTTAAACCTGTTTCTTCAACATGTTTGGCTGTTTGCTGTTGTAACTTGCTCTATGTTGATTTCAGTTTCAATTGAATAAACAATTATGTTCTCGTGCCACACACATTACAAGTGCTGTTATTGTTGTGTAGTTTCCCACACTTATATTCTTTCTATGCTGCTTTGTCTTAAATAGATATGATTCGAACTGTATCTATCTTGATTTGGCAACATAAACTATAATGATATAGACCATACAGTGACCATACTACATAGATATATGTTTGTTTCATGCTGTTATCCTATCCACCTTACTACTGAACTGGTTTACCAAAATGAGTTTCATATACTACATTGTAAACCTAAGATGTGTTTGTTTGTTTCTCTTTTAGAACGCGGATAAAATATTGGAGAAGAGTACCTTGTTATGCAATGGTAAAGGAAGTAATGCAGATAAGGTTTAAGATAGTGAGACATCCCTGTTGGTCTCCAAGAAAGCTGATAAAAACTATATTGAAGACACTGAGACAACCCCAAAGTCCTGTCTTGATGTAGTGTTTGAGTTACTGGCTACCACTGCTGGCACCAGCTCTTCGAACTCGTTGCCTGAATCAGTTCAGCTTCTTGAGTCTCAACTTCAAGTTGAAAGACATCGATCAGATGTTATGCGACAGGAAGCCGAAGGACTGAGGAAGTCCCTGCAGAATTCAGATGCATACTTTCTAGTGCAACAGCAAGCGCTGGAGGACTTAAGCGCTAAACAAGAGAAAGTTAATAAGCTTGCTAAGCATCTTGCCAGCATTATGGGTACCCAGGATATTGTTTCTTGAGCTCTTCTAAAGTGGTTTCAGTTCTAGACTTGTTTTGCTGCGGCGTTTATATGTTGTTGTGTTCCCTATATTTGCACTGGTGGCGAACTTTGATGCCCAGTGAATGTAATATGTGTAATAGCCATGATAGCCTCAATAACCATGGGCTAATATTTACTGTAGTGACACTGGGCCTCCTACGGGCCGTAGAAACAGTGGGCCTTCTACGGGCCATATAAATAGTGGGCCTTCTACGGGTCGTAGAAACAATGGGCCTTCTATGGGCCGTAGAAACAATGGGCCTTCTACGGGCCATATCATCAATGGGCCTTATATGGGTCGTATGATTGATTAGCCAAACATGGGCCAAACAGACCGCATTCTGGCCGTAAACGGGCTAGAGTTGGAATTGTCCATTCATGGGCCAACCATAATGAGGCATCACTAATAGGCCGTATTTGATGACGCTATGAAAACGGCCCAACGTATTAACGGACCATGAGGGAGTCCTGGATTAGGGGGTGTTCGGATAGCCGGACTATACCTTCAGCCGGACTCCTGGACTATGAAGATACAAGATTGAAGACTTCGTCCCGTGTCTGGAAGGGACTTTCCTTGGCGTGGAAGGCAAGCTTGGCGATACGGATATTCAGATCTCGTACCATTGTAACCGACTTTGTGTAACCCTAACCCTCTCCGGTGTCTATATAAACCGGAGGGTTTTAGTCCGTAGAACAACATAGACAACAACAATCATACCATAGGCTAGTTTCTAGGTTTAGCCTCTCCAATCTCGCGGTAGATCTACTCTTGTACTACCCATATCATCTATCTATCTATCTATATCTATCTATCTATCTATCTATCTATCTATCTATACCTCTATATCTATCTATCTATACCTATACTAATTCATGACTCCCGAAAAATTCCCACGTTAATCAGTAATTAGGAACCGTTAATCTTGTGGGACCAAATTATTACGGTGTAGACCAATCTATCAATCCATCATTGAAAAAAACTCCCAAAAGGCCAATAATCCAGGTGGGACTAAATTATTAGGCACCAATGTATAGATAAAATCGTCTGTGAAACAAAAAAGATCAAAAGGCCCGCAATCCTCTCTCGGTCATGAAAACAGAAGTACTATAATGAACGAGCCTACCATCCAAAAAATAACGAGACTAAGATCCTCTCTCTCTCCCGCATAAGTCGCCTTCCTCCCCTCGACGAAAAAAAGTCGCCTTCCTCCTGCGCCTACTATTAGGCCTATTTTCAATCGATTTCCAAAGGAAAAGATCGCTATCTTCAATCAATCTGTTGGAGATGAGTTTGATCCGGCAACAAATCCTCCTAACGGATCCATCGCTCCAGCAATATGGTGGAGAAGCAACCTGTGAACATCATGTGATCTCTTTCCAGATTGGAACAGGCTTATACAAAAATAACATCTCTTGGACGGTCTGAGTTCACGCCCGGCATGGTAGGTTTGTCGCCAAGCTATCAATTCAATAAAAGGTACAATATCCAGATTAGAAACTCTGATTTGATCCTCTAGCACCCACTAATGAGATCAGTTTGTTATAGGTAAACACATCGTGTTCCTGTGCACTGTGTTTCAAGCCGCAATGATTGATTATGTGCATCGTGGACGTGGATATGGATGGTGTGTACGTGCATGTTCAGGCCTATCAAGGATGCCTTCTACGTTTGCATCTTGCCGGACGATCCCCATGCAGGACGACATCGAGATTGAATCAAGCCATCCTGCTTCGCTGCAGTTTAGAAGTCGACGCCGCAGACATATCTCTGGCGTGCGTTTGTTAACAATTCAAGCAATGATTGATTATGTGCATCGTTGATCAGGATGGTGTGTACGTGCATGTTCAGGCTGATCAAAGATGCCTTCTACGTTTGCATCTTGCCAGACAAACCCCGTGCAGGACCACATCGAGATTGAATCAAGCCATCCTGCTTCGCTGCAGTTCAGAAGTCAACGCCGCAGACATATCTCTGGCGTGTATTTGTAAACAGTTCAAAGAAAGCAATCTATCTTACCTGTGCGTATGTAGGTATATATTAGCACATCTCGCTGGAATCGATCAACCTACTTGGGAAGTCATATGGGTTATTACATGTACGTGTGTCATTCTTTGCAGAATGGAATTTCCTGGCTGTCATGCTTCGCTCTTACTCTCTCCACAAGTCCCGTCCCACTCTTTCCTGCTTTACTACTTCTACTAAATCCAATGCCATAGTATATTTGTAGGAGTTCCGGTATTAGGGAGTTTCAGACTTCTGCTACATATTCAGATGATACTAATTATGGTAGGGGTTATAGTCAAAGAGTATCATACTTTGGAAGTTAGCTTAATTTTAACCACATACTTGCAAGTTAGGCACACTAATTCAGTTTGATCTTTTTTTACAGACATTTAAATGAGGTCAGAGGGCTAGCTTCTTACGATGTCAAACTTTTGTTATGTTTTTCACTCTCCTCCAAATTGCACAATCACTGTTTGGTATTAATTTCATCGCTCCAGAATTATTATAATATCTTATCTTTGCAACCTACCTTTCAAGTTCTAACCATGCTGCAAGCATGGGATATATCCGTTGATAGATATTGGTTTATTGCAGTCATATTTTATGGTAGTTTAAAGCAATTCATTGGGCCACTACCATGAGCAATACTCCTGCATTCCGTGATGCCCTCGACGAAGTGATGGCCACTATAATGAACACATGCTACAGTTTTATGGCTCGGGGTGGACAACAATCTTGAAGAGTTCACGGAAGATTCAGGGTACACGTGGTTGTATCAGTGATTACTAGCATCTTCTTGGGCCTCAAGGAGTGACACAGAATGATGGTTTATGCTAAGATGATATTATTGCTTAGATTTCCATTGCTATGCATTGAGGATAAACATTTTCACATAATACATTGGCATGACATGCACTTGGTTTTAATTTGTACTATCAGTTGTTATGAGTAATTAGCTATGTAGAACCATCCATGAAATACAAAGAGAAGTCAACTCTTTTCTGTAAACTTATTCCAAAAAATAGAAGCATCATTTAATGATTTTGACAACAGAGTTAGTTTTGATGGAAATCAAGGGAAAATGTAAAAACTATTCATGACTGATTGGTCCTAATCTTCCTAGATTTTTTTTTCAAATCCAAGAATCGCATCCTCGCCACATGACATATGCCTCATATGATTTATCAATGACCTGCTCGGATTTCTGTTGTAATATTTATCGTTGGTCATGGTAGTTTATAATACATACTAAGTACTCTTGATTACTATAAGAGCCATAGACCAGCTGACATAAGCACAAAGTTTTGTTATTGTAAAGTTATAAAATCATCATATTTTAATCTCAGGTGACGAAATACTACTGTGTACAGCAGACTGATTGTTACAGTTAATATTTTATAATTTTAGTTCGCAATGTGAACTTATTATATGTTAGATACACTTGAATGCATTATTGAAACAAATTACACAAGATCTATTGAAATATTATAAAAATATTAATCAGGGTTGGTAGGGAAATTCAGTTATAGATTTCTTGGTAGCAACTTCTAAATATTTTAGTTAGTAATCTGACTGAGGTTTCATCGGAGTTGTACCACCACCTCCTGTCAAATGGTAACATATGTAACATCACTCATAGTTTATCAATTGTTGACTACAAGTTTCAGAGAAAGATTATCGATGTCAAATTTTCCTTATAAAAACATGTAAACTATTGCATATACTTCGATTTTTATAGCAATTCTGGGTATACATTTGTAGTAGTAATCTATAAAAATTTAGTTGTAATATTAGTTAGCTTCCATTAGAGTTGTGCCATTTACTCTTTTTAGATGGCAGTCACTCATATTCAATCAGATTGCTCTCACAAATACCAGTTGGCTGGAGGACAATATCATAATTCTATGATATTATTCCTAAGTGAAACAATAAACTATGTATTAATAGATGTATTTCATATACATTTCTATTCTTCCGATTTTATAAATTTAGGTTATTCACAAAATATTATAAAACTTCACTATTCCAGTGCCAACTAATATAACTAGCCTTGCAGTGCATGGGCTGACAACTACCGAAGCTAATTAAGCATGTGATGTGAAACTATCTAAGAATTTTTTTTGGTGGAGCACGGAAGTGGCCTTTGGTGGCCAGATATGTTCAAAAATTATGAGTCAAAGGATAGCAATCCAAGAGTGCCAATACAACGAGGCAGCACTCCATGCCTATACAAAACGATGTAGATGATAGTTCAAGGATACATTAACAACATTTTGCTTTATACAACTACAAGGTTGATAGGTCGTTGGCATTATGTATTAACTAAAACCAAGTGAATTTCTGTTAATACATATAATTTATTGGCTAGCCCGTGCGAATGCACGGGTTGACGACTAGTCAATATTAATCAAGCAGGACGTAGGGTTTTACCTCCATCGAGAGGGCCCGAACCTGGGTAAAACCTCGTGTCCCTTGCCTCCTGTTACCATCCGGCCTAGACGCACAGTTCGGGACCCCCAACCCGAGATCCACCGGTTTTGACACCGACATTGGTGCTTTCATTGAGAGTTCCTCTGTGTCGTCACCGTCAGGCTCGATGGCTCCTACGATCATCGATAGCGATGCAGTCCAGGGTGAGACCTTCCTCCCCGGACAGATCTTCGTCTTCGGCGGCTTCGCTCTGCGGGCCAATTCACTTGGCCATTTGGAGCAGATCGAAAGCTACGCCCTTGGCCGTCAGGTCAGATTCAGAAGTTTAAACTACACGGCTGACATCCGCGGGGACTTGATCTTCGACGGATTCGAGCCACTGTCGAACGCGCCGCACTGTCCCGACGAGCATGATCTAGCTCTGCCGCCGAACAGTGCCCTGGAGGCCGCACCCGCATCGGCTTTGACCCTTAATTCGGAGCCAACTGCGCCGATCGAAGATGGGCGGTCGGATGCCACCTCGGGGGCTGCGATCCCAACGGTGATTGAGCCGAACACCAGCCCCGCACTCTGTGAGACTTATGACTCCAAGGAGCCGGACTCCTCTCCGGAGTCCGAACCCTCCGCGCCCCTGCCGATCGAATCCGATTGGGCGCCGATCATGGAGTTTACTGCCGCGGACATCTTTCAGCACTCGCCTTTCGGCGATATTCTGAAGACACCGAAGTCTCTCTCTTTATCAGGAGAGCCCTGGCCGGACTACGGTCAGCAAGGTTGGGATTCGGACGATGAAAAAATTCAAAGCCCACCCACCACCCACTTTGTAGCCACTGTCGACGATTTAACCGACATGCTTGACTTTGACTCCGAAGACATCGACGGTATGGACGCCGATGAAGGAGATGATGCAGAACCAGCACCTACTAGGCCCTGGAAAGCCACCTCGTCATATGACGTATACATGGTGGACGCACTAAAAGATGATGACGAGGAGCGGAGGGACGCACCGAAGGATTGTTCCCTCGAAAAGCAGTCAAAGCGGCGACGCAAGCGCCGCCCCAAAACCCACCTCGACAGAAATAGCGATCACACAGACCCAGCGCTGGAGCAGGGCGAACCGCTGCCGGACAACGGCAATCTGGATAATCAAACTGAACAAACAAATCCTATCAAGGATAATGGTCCGGACGACATAACGCCGGACAGGCACCCGGAGCAGCAGAATGCCCGTAAAAGGCTCATTGCCACCGCGAGGAGCCTTAAAAAGTAGAAGCGAAGGCTCAAGGCCGCGCAAAACAAACTCCAATTCAGATGGAGCAAAATACTCAACACTGCAGCAAGGTACGGCGACAATCGCCCCTCCAAGAGCTACCCAAAGCGGAAGCTGCTACCCGAATTCGATGAGGAGGCCTCAGACCCCCCCCCCCACAACCAAATATCAAAGCAGCCACCTGGTCGGATAGACGACCCCTCTACCAACACAGAACGGCATTCAACGCCGCTCACTATACAACACGCGACCCATGCGAGGACTCGAACCCAAAGGACGGTGCAACAAGATCCATCTATGGACCACGCAAGCGCGCCCCAGCATACAATGCAACACAACAAACATCCGAACAACGCGGCACACCCAGCTACAGGGGTGCCGCACACCCCCTATGTTTCACCGATGAGGTGATGGACCATGAATTTCCAGAGGGATTCAAGCCCGTAAACATAGAGGCATACGACGGAACAACAGACCCTGGGGTCTGGATTGAGGACTACATCCTTCATATCCATATGGCTCGAGGAGATGATCTCCACGCCATCAAGTACTTACCCCTCAAGCTCAAAGGGCCAGCTCGTCACTGGCTCAAAGGCCTCCCTGAAAGCTCCATTGGAAGTTGGGAAGAACTCGAAGACGCCTTTCGGGAAAAATTTCAAGGGACTTATGTCCGACCTTCGGATGCGGACGATCTGAGTCATATAACTCAACAGCCCGGAGAGTCAGCCCGAAAGCTTTGGAATAGGTTTATTACTAAAAAGAACCAGATTGTCGACTGTCCGGATGCCGAAGCCTTAGCGGCTTTCAAGCATAGCGTCCGTGACGAATGGCTCGCTAGACACCTCGGCCAAAATAAGCCGAGAACGATGGCCGCATTAACAAACCTCATGACCCGCTTTTGCGCGGGTGAGGACAGCTGGCTAGCCAGATGCAGCACCAACGACCCCAGTACATCTGAAGTTAGAGATGGAAACGGGAAATCATGGTGCAACAGCAATAACAAACGCCGGAATAAAGAAGACAGCACGAAGGGCACAACAGTAAATGCCGGATTCAAAGTCTCTCGGCCAGGTCAAAAGCCGCCCCCCAAAGGCACCAGGGATGAACTGTCCAGCCTCAACAAAATTCTGCACCAAGTATGTCAGATCCATAGTACCCCTGGCAAACCTGCTAATCATACCCACAGAGAATGTTGGGTCTTCAAGCAGTCCGGCAAGATCAACGCCGTACACAAGGGGGAGGATACACCAAGTGAAGACGAGGACGAACCTCCCAAGCAAGACAAGGGGGAACAAAAGAAATTTCCACCCGAAGTCAAAACAGTAAATGTGTTACACGTGATCAAGGGAAAAAACAAAGCGGCACTCCCAGAAAAATATACCCAAGCGCCTATCACCACGAAGTCCTGCCACTGGTCATTTCAACCGATCACTTTCGACCATCGCGATTACTCAGCAAGTATCCGACACGCAGGATGGGCTGCCCTGGTATTAGACCCAGTAATTGGCGAACATCACTTCACACGAGTCTTGATGGACGGCGGTGGCAGCCTAAACCTAATATATCAAGATACAATCCGTGGGATGGGGTTAGACCCAACACAAATTCGCCATAGAAATACTACCTTTAAAGGAGTAACGCCAGGCCCAGGGGCTCGTTGCACGGGCTCCATCCTACTACAAGTTATATTCGGCTCCCCTGATAACTTCCGTCGCGAGCATTTAACTTTCCACATCGCTCCGTTTCAAAGTGGCTATCAAGCACTGCTCGGACGCGAAGCTTTCGCTCGCTTTAATGCAATACCACACTACGCCTCCCTCACACTCAAGATGCCCGGTCCACGTGGCATCATTTCAGTGCATGGAAATATCAAGCGATCTCTGCGCCGAAGAGAGTGAGGCTGCCTTGGCAGCCGCACACTAAAGGCGCCCGGACCAGCGAAAGCATCCAACAGGTCGTCAAGACCTCAGACACAACTAATCAAGTCCGGCGCCACTACTTATACCGAATAAACGGTCACACCCCTATTTTCAATACAAGGGGCTCAACACGCGCAGACAAGTGGAAATTTCTTCTCATCTTGAATTACACATGGTTTCTTTAAAAACTATCTTTTTGCACGACAATCTTTTCACCTAAATTCCTCTCTTTTACAGATGATCATCGTGCTACACCCGTCCAGGATACGGCACAACGGAGACGCGGGCGCAGACATGCAACAGGGACCCGCCCCAAGGATTCTTTTTAGATTAAGACCCTGCGTAAACCTTTTTTACTGTCTCTTGTTGATAATATCCACCGTTGAGAAGGATGCTGACGTCTTGGCATGTGGCCACGCCAGAACAATGCACGTACCTGGACACAAGGGGCTTCTTACAAAGGCCATTCTTTAGGCCCGGTTTATACCACAAAGACCGAATACCTTAGGGAGTGTTCGACGTCGTGAGTTTGGCCCTATATGCATCAGCTCCGAATCATTGTCTTTGGTCAAATGTTGGGTTTTCCCGGCTCCTGTGTTTTGGTGCCTTATGTTCCACTTTATCGGCTAAGGTAGCACCAGGAGAACTACTGTGATTGTGCCCTGGTTCATCCGGACGAGCACCTCAATAGAGAAAGCCGAAAACTGACTGTCATGATATAGCGTGAGACTGGTCAACCACTCGATGACCTATAGGAATGTTAGAATTCCTCTGCCTTAACGAAGGGCTGTTTTCTGGCCAGGCATGTACGCACCCCAGGATCGGGAGAGTGCGGAGCCACCAAGGGCTATCTAGTAGCCCCACTGTCAAACTCCTATGGCTAAGTGAAAGTGTTAAAGTGTTATGGTCCGGTTGCCTCGCTCGCTCCGCTATCACCTCCTTTATAGGACCAAGACGTTGGGTCAAGTGTGAACGCGTGTTTTTGCGAGCACCTCCGCATTATATGCGTGGGGGTTGAAGCCAATGACTGCAATCTTTCAGGTTATACACATGTATACATAAACGGCCGCCCAGGAGGCATCATATTACTTTCAGGCAAAAGTATAAAAATAGCCTTATGAAAATTTATAAAAGAATTTCACTTACAATGAGATTACATATCACTCAAACATAATATTTTTTGAGCACTGGGTCTCTATCAAACGAGCACCCTCAAGAACTTCCTCAAAGTAGTGCTCAGCAGCCCTTCGACCTATGGCCGAATCCCGCGCTGCAACAGTGGTAGCATCCATCTCTGCCCAGTATGCTTTAACACGGGCAAAGGCCATTCGTGCGCCCTCTATGCACGCCAACCTCTTCATCGCATTAATGCGCGGCACCACGTCAAGGAACTGCTGCACCAAGCTGAAATAGTTGTTCGGTTTTGACCTTTCCGGCCATAGCTGATCCACAACAGACCTCATGGAGAGTCCACACAACCTATTTAGTTCGGCCCATTCGGCTAGTTGATCAGTCAATGAAAGCGGACGCTCGGGAGAACGGAATTGTTTCCAAAACAGCTGGTCTACTTCACGGTTCGTCTGACTCTGGAAGTACTTGGCCGCATCGGCAGCGCTCGCTGCCAAATCCATATACACATCCTCCGAACTCCACAGCCGATCCAGAGGGGCATACTGTGGATCTCCGAACTTCCTCTGCAACATAAAGTATTTCCCAGCCACAATATCCCCGGCTTCCCGCAGCTCCTCCTTCTTTGCCCTCATAGCAGAGCGGAGGTCTTTTTTTGTCGCAGCAGCCTTCTCAAGATCCGATGCCTTCGCTTGGTTTTCCTTTTCAAGGACCCGGCAACGGTCGGCGGCGGCTTTCAATTCTATGGCCATCTTGGCCATCTTGTCTCGGCTCTCGCCATGCGCGGCCTTCTCGGCTCGCAACTCTTCGGTCGCCTTCAAAGCAGCCGCATTACCCAACCTCGCTTGTTCCTTGGCCCGGGCAAGTTCCGCCCGCAAGGCTTCAACAGTGGTAGCTCCATCTGCAGTCATAACATATTAACGATACTGGCTTCATGCTGCTCTTACTATGCGGCGTTTACCAGATAATGACACTTACCCTGTGCCTCGTCAAGCCTTTTGTTAACAAGCTCGATGTCGGCGTCCGCCGCATCCAACTGCCGTTTTAAATGGGCAAACTCGACAGTCCGGCCAGCCACCGGAGTTTCCATCACCTGCACATAAAGGTAGTATGGTTATTACCTGGGAATACGATCCTCTGTTCGTCATCATTTCCGACGACAACCAGAGTCTCAGGGGCTACTATCTACACAGGGCACACCTAGCATGTGCAGGACTATCATACATTATTTTACATACCTCAAAGCCTGTCAGTAGACTCATAAAAGCTTCATGCAATCCGCTTTCGGCGAACGCGATTCTCTCCACCACCGTATCCATCAGCATACGGTGTTCATCTGAGATGGCCGCTCACCCCACCAACTCCCTCAAAACATCTGATCGCACACTAGACGGTGCCGGACTCTTTTGTCTGCTCTCTTCGGGAGTCGGATACTGGGAGCTTTGGGGGTCGATGGGATTATCTTCTGGCCTCATCGGATCCGGAGAGGCCCTCCACGACAACACTTCAGGGTCGCCCGCTTCTGGAGCGGAGGAGTCTGGAGGAGGCGTTTCGCTCTCCATCATCTCTGGAAGAAGATCCCCCGAAGATGAGCTCATTTGAGAGGGGCTAAGGCCCGAACTGCAAAAATATAGGCGATGGTTATTTTCTCAGCAGAAAAAGATGGCATATCTGTACTGATAAAGTATTTCGGGTCACTTACGACTCGCGAGAGAATTGATCCCCCCGCGGAATTTGTGCGACAACAGCACCCCCCAAGGTAGGACCCCCTGTGGGAGATTTCTTCTCCGTTTGGGAGCCTCGGCTTCCGAATCCCCGGGCGCAGTCCTTTTCCTCTTCTGGTCGTCTTCCTTCATGAAGATGCTCGCTCCCTCGTTACAATGGGCAGCGTTGGGGGCCCGCGTCCGCCCGTATTACCCTCGCAGTATCTTCCTTCAAGGACTCCGGGCAAGGTGCGGTCTGGAGCACCATTTCCAATACCGGATTTTCCAAACCCTCAGGGAGGGGGGCTGAACACCGAATCAACTTCGCCTTTGTTAGCCAGTCCTAGTCAAAAAGCAAACTCTCAGAAATAACTTCGTAGCAAAGGAGAGATAGTATGTTCGGCCGGAAGATGCCTTACCTGTTCGGCGGCGCGGTTACAACTCAGGCCCACGTCCTCGGTGATTTCCGGACACTCCACTTGAGGTCCAAAGAATGACTTGTACATCTCCTCATGCGTCAGGCCGAGGAAATTTTGAATGACACGCGGTCCCTCGGGATTGAACTCCCACAAGCAAAGGGGGCGGCGTTTGCAAGGCTGGACTTGACGGACCAGCATGACTTGTATCACCGCAATCAAACTGAGATCTCCATTAAAGAGATCTCGAATGCGGCTTTGCAGTATAGGAACGTCCTTGGCTGGACCCCAGCTCAGTCCTCTGCTAATCCATGACATCAGTTGTGGTGGAGGGCCCGAGCAGAAAACGGGGGCGGCCGCCCACTTGGCACTTCTAGGAGCCGTGATGTAGAACCACTCATGTTGCCACAATTCAGATACCTCTGGGATGGAACCTTTGGGCCATGAAGCTCCCTTCATCTTGCGTATTGAGGCACCTCCACACGCCGCATGTTGCCCCTCGATCATCTTCGGCTTTACTTCAAAGGTCTTGAGCCATAGGCCAAAGTGAGGGGTAACCCGGAGGAAGGCCTCGCACACGACAATAAATGTCGTGATATGAAGAAAGGAGTCCGGAGCTAGATCATGGAAATCTAGCCCATAGTAAAACATCAAGCCCCTGAGGAAAGGATCCAAAGGAAGGCCTAGACCTCGGAGGAAGTGGGAGACGAACACGACGCTCTCGTTGGGTTCGGGGGAAGGGACGGCCTGCCCCCAGGGAGGCAACCGATGCAAAATCTCGGCGGTCAGATATCTGGCCTCCCTCAACTTTTTGATGTCTTCTTCCGTGATGGAGGAAGGCACCCATCGGCCTTGAAGGCTAGATCCGAACATGACTGAAGGTTCGGAGCACCTGACCTGGACTTTGGGCGTTTGAGCTTGAGGCGGGGGAAGGATTCGATTAAGCACGGGAGGGAAAAATAAAAGCCTTGTCCCTTTATAAAGAGGGTGAATATCAAGCGTCCTCTCCATGTCCGTTTGGACTTGCCTGTAATCTAGGAGTCCCAGAAGCGGTTGGGTTACCCACGCCCATATTGATGAGAATCCCGGAATAAGGGGACACGATCTCTGCTTTAACAAGACGTGCCAAGGGAACCGCCTCGCATAACACGCCGAGGTGGGGTAATAAAACGATTCGGAGAAAGGCTTGGCCACGGTGCGATATCACACTACAGAATACATCAGCAGATTAGATTTGTGCAAATATTATTCTCTCTATGGCAATATGTGGGAACTTATTTTGCAGAGCCGGACACTGTCTTTGTGTTCAAAATCTTCTATGAAGTACTTGGAGGAGGAACCCGCCTTCCAATGCCGAAGACAATCTGTGCGCCGGACTCATCGTCATTGAAGCCTGGTTCAGGGGCTACTGAGGGAGTCCTGGATTAGGGGGTGTTCGGATAGCCGGACTATACCTTCAGCCGAACTCCTGGACTATGAAGATACAAGATTGAAGACTTCGTCCCGTGTCCGGAAGGGACTTTCCTTGGCGTGGAAGGAAAGCTTGGCGATACGGATATTCAGATCTCCTACCATTGTAACCGACTTTGTGTAACCCTAACCCTCTCCGGTGTCTATATAAATCGGAGGGTTTTAGTCCGTAGAACAACATAGACAACAACAATCATACCGTAGGCTAGCTTCTAGGGTTTAGCCTCTCCAATCTCGTGGTAGATCTACTCTTGTACTACCCATATCATCAATATTAATCAAGCAGGACGTAGGGTTTTACCTCCATCGAGAGGGCCCGAACCTGGGTAAAACTTCGTGTCCTTTGCCTCCTGTTACCATCCAGCCTAGACGCACAGTTCGGGACCCCCTACCCGAGATCCGCCGGTTTTGACACCGACAAACCACAAACGGGCCGACTGTAACCACGGGCTGAATTTGGCCCACATGCAGAAAATGACAGTAACGGGGCGTAAGTAAACGAATGCTGGAAAATAGCCCAAGAATAAATGGGCTCGGAGAAGGCCGAAAGATAACATGGGCTGGAAACGGCCCAACGGAATAACGGGTCGTTAATGGGTATAAAGTGATACACTGTTCTTTACGGGCCAGTTTCACCACAGGCCGTTAATGTGTGTAAAGTGATACACTGTTCATTACGGGCCAGTTTCACCATGGGCCGTTAATAGGCCAAGAGTTACATAGGGCCTCATATGGGCCGAAAGACGTCATGGGCCATACATGGGCCAGAAGTGAAAACGGGCTGGAATCATATTGGATGGCCCATATGACGCTACTGGGCCTAATTCGAATAGGGCGTAACGGGCCTTGGGTTAGCGGGTTGTAAATGGGCTATATGCGAACAGGCCGTTAACAGGCTTTCCATGGGCCGGCCCGCCAACTTTTGACCAAGTCAAACGGGCCGTCCTTTTCACAGGAATGGGCCTCTATTGGGTCATGCCATGTGTCGACGTATCATAGGCGCCTTCTGTCCAATGAGTGGATGACATCTGTCCCAGCGATGAGCCGACACGTGTTTCCTCCAGCCAATGATGATTTTACACATGGAAAATCCCCATTGGTCGGGGCTGTTAACGGGTTATCGGATCCAAAACCCGACCCGATAGCTTAACGGCATTCCGTTACGGTGGATGCCATGTGTCGGTCACCCTTGACGAAAGCACTTCTGTGACGTGCGATTTATCATCATGGAAGTGGACACTTTCGTGATGATAATTTTGGTAATGTCATGGAACACTTCTACGACAGCACAGGTATGACTATCTTGATTCTGTCATAAAATCGTCATGGATGTACATGCATGACAGAAAACGCGACCTACTGTGACAAACACGTATCATCACGGAAGTGTATTTTTTTGTAGTGATAAATCTCGGCTGCTCTCAAGAAATCATCAGAAGGTCATTCACACGACTGAACCTCCGTGGTGCGAGGCAGATTATACTTAGGCTTTGGTGCCTTTTCCTTCGAGCTTCGGCTCGATGAGCCCCTCAAAAGTCTCTTCATCATTTTCTGAAAAATTCTGAAATTTTTAGTAACTTCAAAATAAAAGTAAACCAAACTCAATAATATTGATAGTAACTACTCCTACACGTGCCTAGAGCCTATATCATGCATCAAAACTACTTTTGACCATATAAATTTGACATGCAAGCTCAAGAACAGGGTCACCTAATCAGCAAAAATTTGCAATGAATAAAGCACTAGAACAAAAACTAATTGGACCAATGGAGGAGTCACATACCAAGGAACAATCTCCCCAAGCAGTTTTGTGAGAGGTGCTTTGAGCAAGGAGATCGAAAATGGCAGCAAAACGAGCTTGGACTCGGGTTTGAGCCGGTTATTCGTGTTTGGGGGAGGAAGAAGAAGTGTATGGGTGAAAGGATAAGTGGAGGAGGGCCACCGTGGGCCCACGAGGCAGGGGGCGCGCCCAGGGGGGTAGGGCGCGCCCTTGACCCTCGTGGCCAGGTGCCAGCTCCTCCTACTATGTTCTCACTGCCAAACATTCTCAAATATTCTAGAAAAAATCATATTTAAATTTCAAGACATTTGGAGAAATTTTATTTTTGGGGTATTTTTATATTGCATGGATAATCAGATGGCAGATAGAAAAATATTATTTTTATTTTATTTAATATAAATAACAGAAAGTAAAAGTGGGGTACAGAAGGTTGTGCCTTCTAGTTTCATCCATCTCATGATCATCAAAAGGAATCCACTAACAAGGTTGATCAAGCCTTGTTAACGAACTCATTCCGAGTAACATGGAACCGGAGAAATTTCGAATAACACTATGTTACCTCAACGAGGATATGCACATCCCCAATAATAAGAATATCATATTTCTTCTTGACAGTAGGAAGAGGAAATTCAAAACCTCCAAATATAATCGATGGAATTTTTCCAATAGAGTTGATACTATGAACTTGAGGTTGTTTCCTCGGAAAGTGTACCGTATGCTCATTTCCATTAACATGAAAAGTGACATTGCCTTTAGTGCAATCAATAACAGCCCCTACAGTGTTCAAAAAGGGTCTTCCAAGAATAATAGACATACTATCGTCCTCGGGAATATCAAGAATAACAAAGTCCGTTAAAATAGTAACGTTTGCAACTACAACAGGCACATCCTCACAAATACCGACAGGTATAGCAGTTGATTTATCACCCATTTGCAAAGATATTTCAGTAGGTATCAACTTATTCAAATCAAGTCTATGATATAAAGAGAGAGGCATAACACTAACACCGGCTCCAAGATCACATAAAGCAGTTTTAACATAGTTTCTTTTAATGGAGCATGGTATAGTGGGTACTCCTGGATCTCCAAGTTTCTTTGGTATTCCACCATTAAAAGTATAATTAGCAAGCATGGTGGAAATTTCAGCTTCCTGTATCTTTCTTTTATTTGTAATTATATCTTTCATGTACTTAGCATAACGATTGGTTTTGAGCATATCCGTTAATCGCATATGCAAAAAGATAGGTCTAATCATTTCAGCAAAGCGCTCAAAATCCTCATCATCTTTTTTCTTGGATGGTTTGGGAGGAAAAGGCATGGGTTTCTGAACCCAAGGCTCTCTTTCCTTACCGTGTTTCCTAGCAACAAAGTTTTTCTTATCATAATGTTGATTCTTTGATTGTGGGTTATCAAGATCAACAGCAGGTTCAATTTCTATGTCATTATCATTACTAGGTTGAGCATCATCATGAACATTATTATTAACATTATCACTAGTTCGGGTTCATTACCAGATTGTGTTTCAGCATCAGAAATAGAAATATTGTTTGGATTCTCAGGTGTTTCAACAATAGGATCACTAGAAGCATGCAAAGTCCTATCATTTTTCTTTTTCTTCTTTTTAGACGAACTAGGTGCATCTATATTATTTCTCTGGGAATCTTGCTCAATTCTCTTAGGATGGCCTTCAGGATACATAGGTTCCTCAGTCATTCTACCACCTCTAGTCATAATTCTAACAGTATTATCATTATCCTTACTATTCAATTCATTGAGCAAATCATTTTGAGCCTTAAGTACTTGTTCTACTTGAGTGGTAACCATAGAAGCATGTTTACTAATAAGTTTAAGTTCACCTTTAACATTAGCCATATAATCACCCAAGTGTTCAAGCATATTTGAATTGTATTTCAATTGTCTACCAAAATAAGCATTAAAATCTTCTTGCTTAGCCATAAATCTATCAAACTCATCTAAACATGGGCTAGCAAATTTAGTAAATGGGATTTCAGCTTTATCATATCTATAGAGAGAATTTACCTTTACTACATGTGTCGGGTTATCAAGACCATGAGTTTCTTCATAGGTAATGGATTAAGATCATATGTTTCTTCAATAGGCGGTAAATTAAGACCATGTATTTCTTCAATAAGAGGTAAATTCTTAACATCTTCAGCTTTAATACCTTTTTCTTTCATAGATTTCTTTGCCTCTTGCATATCTTCAGCACTGAGAAATAGAATACCCCTCTTCTTCGGAGTTGGTTTAGGAATAGGCTCAGGAACTGGCTCCGGAGGTGTCCAATTATTTTCATTTGTCAACATATTATTCAATAGAATTTCAGCTTCATCCGGTGTTCTTTCCCTGAAAACAGAACTAGCACAACTATCCAGGTAATCTCTGGAGGCATCGATTAGTCCATTATAAAAGATATCAAGTATTTCATTTTTCTTAAGAGGATGATCAGGCAAAGCATTAAGTAATTGGAGAAGCCTCCCCCAAGCTTGTGGGAGACTCTCTTCTTCAATTTGCACAAAATTATATATATCCCTTAAAGCAGCTTGTTTCTTATGAGCAGGGAAATATTTAGCAGAGAAGCAATAAATCATATCCTGGGGACTACGCACACAACCAGGATCAAGAGAATTAAATCATATCTTAACATCACCCTTTAATGAGAACGGAAATATTTTAAGGATATAAAAGTAACGAGTTCTCTCATCTTTAGTGAACAGGGTGGCTATATCATTCAGTTTAGTAAGATGTGCCACAACAGTTTCAGATTCATAACCATGAAAAGGATCACATTCAACCAAAGTAATTATATCAGGATCAACAAGAATTCATAATCCTTATCAGTAACACAGATAGGTGAAGTAGCAAAAGCAGGGCCAGGTTTCATCTAGCATTTATAGATTGCTTATTCCATTTAGCTAATAACCTTTTGAGTTCATATCTATCTTTGCAAGCTAAAATAGCTAAAGAGGCTTCTTGATCCAAAACATAACCCTTAGGAATAACAAGTGATTCTTCATCATCACTTTCATCAGTATTATCAGATTCAATATTTTCAATCTCTCTAGCCCTAGCAAGTTGTTCATCAAGAAATTCACCAAGTGGCACAGTAGTATCAAGCATAGAAGTAGTTTCATCATAAGTATCATGTATAGCAGAAGTGGCATCATCGATAACATGCGACATATCAGAACGAATAGCAGAAGCAGGTTTAGGTGTCGCAAGCTTACTCAAAACAGAAGGTGAATCAAGTGCAGAGCTATATGGCAGTTCCTTACCTCCCCTCGTAGTTGAGGGATAGATCTTGGTTTTTGGATCTCTCAAGTTCTTCATAATGATAAGCAGATATATATCCCAAGTGACTCAAAGAATAGAGCTATGCTCCCCGGCAACGGCGCCAGAAATTAGTCTTGATAACCCACAAGTATAGGGGATCGCAATAGTTTTCGAGGGTAGAGTATTCAACCCAAATTTATTGATTCGACACAAGGGGAGCCAAAGAATATTCTCAAGTATTAGCAGCTGAGTTGTCAACAACCACACCTGGAAACTTAATATCTGCAGCAAAGTGTTTAGTAGCAAGGTAATATGATAGTAGTGGTAACGGTAGCAAAAGGTAACAGTAGTAAAAGTAATGTTTTTGGTATTTTGTAGTGATGATAGCAATAGCAACGAAAAAGTAAATAAGCAAAGAACAATATATGGAAAGCTCGTAGGCAATGGATCGGTGATGGATAATTATACCGGATGCGGTTCATCATGTAACAATCATAACCTAGGGTGACACAGAACTAGCTCCAGTTCATGAATGTAATGTTGGCATGTATTCCGAATATAGTCATACATGCTTATGGAAAATAACTTGCATGACATCTTTTGTCCTACCCTCCCGTGGCAGCGGGGTCCTTATGGAAACTAAGGGATATTAGGGCCTCCTTTTAATAGAGTATCGGAACAAAGCATTAACACATAGTGAATACTTGAACTCCTCAAACTATGGTCATCACTGGTAAGTATCCCGATTATTGTCACTTCGGGGTTAACGGGTCATAACACATCATAGGTGACTATAGACTTGCAAGATAGGATCAAGAACTCTCATATATTGATGAAAACATAATAGGTTCAGATCTGAAATCATGGCACTCGAGCCCTAGTGACAAGCATTAAGCATAGCAAAGTCATAGCAACATCAATCTCAGAACATAGTGGATACTAGGGATCAAACCCTAACAAAACTAACTCGATTACATGATAAATCTCATCCAACCCATCACCGTCCAGCAAGCCTACGATGGAATTACTCACGCACGGTGGTGAGCATCATGAAATTGGTGATGGAGGATGGTTGATGATGACGATGGCGATGGATTCCCCTCTCTGGAGCCCCGAACGAACTCCAGGTCAGCCCTCCCAAGAGGTTTTAGGGCTTGGCGGCGGCTCCATATCGTAAAACGCGATGAATTCTTCTCTCTGTTTTTTTTCTCCCCAAAACACAATATATAGAGTTGGAGTTGGAGTCAGAGAGGCACCAGGGGGGCCATGAGGTAGGGGGCGCGCCCCCCACCCTCATGGACAGGTGGTGGGCCCCCTAGCCTTCATCTTTTGCAGGTATTTTTTATATTTTCCAAAAAGTTGCTCCGTGAAGTTTCATGTCATTCCGAGAACGTTTGTTTCTGCACATAAATAACACCATGGTAATTCTGCTGAAAATAGCGTCAGTCTGGGTTAGTTCCATTCAAATCATGCAAGTTAGAGTCCAAAACAAGGGCAAAAGTGTTTGGAAAAGTAGATACGATGGAGACGTATCACTCATTGATATCATGCTTAGGTGAAATAGATCTAAGTTTCAAAGAATCAACATCAAGAGAAATTCTATCCACGTTCCTAGCCAACTCATCAATCTTAAGCAATTTTTCTTCAATCAAAGCATTGAAACTCTTTTGCGAACTAATAAATTCTTTAATACTAGATTCAAAATCAGAGGGCATCTTATTATAATTTCCATAAGAATTGTTGTAGGAATTACCTTAATTATTAACGGAATTACTAGGAAACGGCCTAGAATTGAAATTACCTCTATACGCGTTGTTACCAAAATTGTTCCTACCAACAAAATTCACATCCATAGATTCATTATTATTCTCAATCAAAGTAGACAAAGGCATATCATTAGGATCAGTAGGAGCACTCTTATTAGCAAACAATTTCATAAGTTCATCCATCTTTCCACTCAAAACATTAATCTCTTCAATTGCATGCACCTTTTTACTAGTAGATATTTCCGTGTGCCATTGAGAATAATTAACCATAATATTATCTAGGAGTTTAGTAGCTTCTCCTAAAGTTATTTCCATAAAAGTGCCTCCCGTGGCCGAATCTAAAAGATTTCTAGAAGCAAAATTCAATCCGGCATAAAAATTTTGTATAATTATCCATAAATTCAATCCATGTGTAGGGCAATTACGTATCATTAATTTCATGCATCATTAATTTCATCCTCTCCCAAGATTGTGCAACATGCTCATGATCAAGTTGCTTAAAATTCATAATATTGTTTCTAAGAGAGATGATCTTAGCGGGAGGAAAATACTTAGAGATAAAAGCATCTTTGCACTTATTTCATGAATCAATACTATTTTTAGGCAAAGACGAAAACCAAGCTTTAGCATGATCTCTAAGCAAAAAAGGGAAATAGCTTAAGATTAACAATATCATTATCCACATCTTTCTTCTTTTGCATATCACACAAATCAACAAAGTTGTTTAGATGGGTAGCGGCATCTTCACTAGGAAGGCCAGAAAACGGATCTTTCATGACAAGGTTCAGCAAAGGAGTATTAATTTCACAAGATTCAACATCGGTAAGATGAGCAATCGGAGTGCTAATAAAATCATTATTGTTGGTATTGGAAAAGTCACACAATTTAGTATTATATTGAGCCATGGTGACAAGCAAGCAATCCAACACAGAAGCAAACAAGAAACAGGCAAAAGAGGCAAACTGGAAAAGAGAAGGGGAACAGAAAAAGAGGGCGAATAAAACGGCAAGGGTGAAGTGGGGAGAGGAAAACGAGAGGCAAATGGCAAATAATGTAATGCGAAGGATAAGAGTTGTGATGGGTACTTAGTATGTCTTGACTTGGCGTAGATCTCCCCGGCAACGGCGCCAGAAATCCTTCTTGCTACCTCTTGAGCACTGCGTTGGTTTTCCCTTGAAGAGGAAAGGGTGATGCAGTAAAGCAGTGTAAGTATTTCCCTCAATTTTTGAGAACCAAGGTATCAATCCAGTAGGAGACCATGCGCGAGTCACCTCGTACCTACACAAACAAATAAGAACCTCACAACCAACGCGATAAAGGGGTTGTCAATCCGTTCACGGCCACTTGTAAGAGTGAGATCTGATAGAGATGATAATAATAAGATAAGTATTTTTGATATTTTTATGATATAGATTGAAAGTAAAGATTGCAAAATAAAATAGATTGGAAACTTGTATGATGCAAAATAGACCCGGGGGCCATAGGTTTCACTAGTGGCTTCTCTCAAGATAGCATAAGTATTACGGTGGGTGAACAAATTACTGTCGAGCAATTGATAGAAAAGCGAATAATTATGAGAATATCTAGGTATGATCATGTATATAGGCATCACGTCCGTGACAAGTAGACCGACTCCTGCCTGCATCTACTACTATTACTCCACGCATCGACTGCTATCCAGCATGCATCTAGAGTATTAAGTTCATAAGAACATAGTAACGCCTTAAGCAAGATGACATGATGTAGAGGGATAAACTCATGCAATATGATATAAACCCCGTCTTTTTATCCTCGATGGCAACAATACAATACGTGTCATTTCCCTTTCTGTCACTAGGATCGAGCACCGCAAGATTGAACCCAAATCTAAGCACTTCTCCCATTGCAAGAAAGATCAATCTAGTGGGCCAAACCAAACTGATAATTCGAAGAGACTTGCAGAGATAAACCAATCATACATAAAAGAATTCATAGAATATTCAAATATTGTTCATAGATAGACTTGATCATAAACCCACAATTAATCGGATCTCGACAAACACATCGCAAAAGAAGGTTACATCGAATAGATCTCCAAGAGAATCGAGGAGAACTTTGTATTGAGATCTAAAGAGAGAGAAGAAGCCATCTAGCTACTAGCTATGGACCCGAAGGTCTGAGGTAAACTACTCACACATCATCGGAGGGGCCATGGAGTTGATGTAGAGGCCCTCCGTGATCAATGCCCCCTTCGGCGGAGCTCCAGAAAAGGCCCCAAGATTGGATCTCTTGGGTACAGAAGGTTGCGGCGATGGAAATAGGGTTTCGTGGTGCTCCTGGATGTTTTCGGGGTATGTGAACATATATAGGAGCAAGAAGTAGGTCGGTTGAGCCACGAGGGGGGAGGGCGCGCCCCCTGCCTCGTGGCCGCCTCGTTCGTTTCTTGACGACCACTCCAAGTCCTTCGGATCATGTTTGTTCCAAAAATCACGTTCCCGAAGGTTTCATTCCGTTTGGACTCCGTTTGATATTCCTTTTCTACGCAACACTGAAATAGGCAAAAAAAACAATTTGGGCTGGGCCTTCGTGAAGGAAATATGCCCTAGAGGCAATAATAAAGTTATTATTTATTTCCTTATTTCATGATAAATGTTTATTTTTCATGCTAGAATTGTATTAACCGGAAACATAATACATGTGTGAATACATAGACAAACATAGTGTCACTAGTATGCCTCTACTTGACTAGCTCGTTAATCAAAGATGGTTAAGTTTCCTAACCATGGACATGAGTTGTCATTTGATTAACGGGATCACATCATTAGGAGAATGATGTGATTGACTTGACCCATTCCGTTAGCTTAGCACTAGATCGTTTAGTATGTTGCTATTGCTTTCTTCATGACTTATACATGTTCCTATGACTATGAGATTATGCAACTCCTGTTTACCGGAGGAACACTTTGTGTGCTACCAAATGTCACAACATAACTGGGTGATTATAAAGGTGCTCTACAGGTGTCTCCGAAGGTAATTGTTGGGTTGGCATATATCGAGATTAGGATTTGTCACTCTGATTGTCGGAGAGGTATCTCTGGGCCCACTCAGTAATGCACATCACTATAAGCCTTGCAAGCATTGTAACTAATGAGTTAGTTGCGGGATGATGTATTATGGAACGAGTAAAGAGACTTGCCGGTAACGAGATTGAACAAGGTATTGAGATACCGACGATCGAATCTCGGGCAAGTAACATACCGATGACAAAGGGAACAACGTATGTTGTTATGCGGTTTGATTGATAAAGATCTTCGTAGAATATGTAGGAGCAAATATGAGCATCCAGGTTCCGCTATTGGTTATTGACTGGAGACATGTCTCGGTCATGTCTACATAGTTCTCGAACCCGTAGGGTCCGCATGCTTAAAGTTAGATGACGATCAGTATTATGAGTTTTGTGTTTTGATGTACCGAAGGTAGTTTGGAGTCCCGGATATGATCACAGACAAGACGAGGCATCTCAAAATGGCCGAGCCATAAAGATTGATATATTGGAAGCCTATATTTGGATATCGGAAGTGTTCCGAGTGAAATCGGGATTTTACCGGAGTACCAGGGGTTACCGGACCCCCCCCCCGGGAAGTAATGGGCCTTAGTGGAGAAGAGAGAGGGCAGCCAAGAGGTGGCGCGCAGCCCCCCTTGCCCCAATCCGAATTGGACAAGGGAAAGGGGCGGCGGCCCCCCTCTCCTTCCTTCTCTCCACCTCGAGTAGGACTCCCCCCTTGGCGCGCCCTCCCTGGCCGGCCGCCTCTCCTCCCTTGCTCCTTTATATACGGGGGCAGGGGCACCTCTAGACACACAAGTTGATCTATTGATCTATTCCAGCCATGTGCGGTGCCCCCCTCCACCATATTCCACCTCGGTCATATCGTAGCGGTGCTTAGGCAAAGCCCTGCGTTGGTAGCAACATCACCACCGTCACCATGTCGTCGTGCTGACGGAACTCTCCCATGAAGCTCTGCTGGATCAGAGTTCGCGGGACGTCATCGAGCTGAACGTGTGCTGAACTCGAAGGTGTCGTACGTTCGGTACTTAGATTAGTCGGATCGTGAAGACGTACGACTACATCAACCGCGTTGTGCTAACGCTTCCTCTTTCAGTCTACGAGGGTACGTGGACGATACTCTCCCCTCTCGTTGCTATGCATCACCATGATCCTGTGTGTGCGTAGGATTTTTTTTGAAATTACTACATTCTCCAACGGTGGTATCAGAGCCAGGTTTTATGCGTAGATGTTATATGCATGAGTAGAACACAAGTGAGTTGTGGGCGATACAAGTCATACTGCTTACCAGCATGTCACACTTTGGTTCGGCGGTATTGTTGGATGAAGCGGCCCGGACCGACATTACGCGTACGCTTACACGAGACTAGTTCTACCGACGTGCTTTGCACACAGGTGGCTGGCGGGTGTCAGTTTCTCCAACTTTAGTTGAACCGAGTGTGGCTACGCCCAGTCCTTGAGAAGGTTAAAACAGCACTAACTTGACGAACTATCGTTGTGGTGTTTGATGCATAGGTAAGAACGGTTCTTGCTCAGCCCGTAGCAGCCACGTAAAACTTGCAACAACAAAGTAGAGGACGTCTAACTTGTTTTTGCAGGGCATGTTGTGATGTGATATGGTCAAGATGTGATGAAATATAAATTGTTGTATGAGATGATCATGTTTTGTGATAACCCACAATTATAGGGGATCGCAACAGTTTTCGAGGGTAGAGTATTCAACCCAAATTTATTGATTCGACACAAGGGGAGCCAAAGAATATTCTCAAGTATTAGCAGCTGAGTTGTCAATTCAACCACACCTGGAAACTTAGTATCTGCAATGAAGTGTTTAGTAGCAAAGTAATATGATAGTAGTGGTAACGATAGCAGAAGTAACGGTAGCAAAAGTAATATTTTTGGTGTTTTGTAGTGATGATAACAATAGCAACGGAAAATAAATAAGCGAAGAACAATATAGGGAAAGCTCGTAGGCAATGGATCGGTGATAGAGAATTATGCCGAATGTGGTTCATCATGTAACAGTCATAACCTAGGGTGACACAGGACTAGCTCCAATTCATCAATGTAATATAGGCATGTATTCCGAATATAATCATACCTGCTTATGGAAAAGAACTTGCATGACATCTTTTGTCCTACCCTCCCGTGCCAGCGGGGTCCTAGCGGAAACTAAGGGATATTAAGGCCTCCTTTTAATAGAGTACCAGACCAAAGCATTAACACACAGTAAATACATGAACTCCTCAAACTACGGTCATCACCTGGAGTGGTCCCGATTATTGTCACTTCGGGGTTGTCGGGTCATAACACATAGTAGGTGACTATAGACTTGCAAGATAGGATCAAGAACTCTCATATATTCATGAAATGGAGGTGAATAATATTTTGAGCGGTATACTTTCATTGTCAACATAACAACCAAGAGATGGCGATATCTTCCATGCTACACACATTATAGGCGGTTCCCAAACAGAATGGTAAAGTTTATACTCCTCCACCAACAAGCATGAATCCATGGCTTGCTCGAAACAACGAGTGCCTCCAACTAACAACAGTCCCAGGGGGAGTTTTGTTTGTAGTTATTTTGATTTGATTTGCATAAAGCATGGGACTAGGCATCCCGGTGACCAGCCATCACTACAAAAAAATACACTTCCGTGATGATACGTGTTTGTCACTGTAGGTCACTTTTTTGTCATGCATGTACATCCATGACAAATTTATGACAAAATCAAGATAGTCATACCTGTGGTGTCGTAGAAGTGTTCCATGACATTACCAAAATTATCATCACGGAAGTGTCCACTTCCATGATGATAAATCGCGCGTCACAGAAGTGCTTTCGTCAAGGGTGACCGACACGTGGCATCCACCGTAACGGAACGCCGTTAAGCTATCAGGTCGGGTTTTGGATCCGATAACCCGTTAACAGCCCCGGCCAATGGGGATTTTCCACGTGTAAAATCAGCATTGGCTAGAGGAAACACGTGTCGGCTCATCGTCGGGACAGATGTCATCCACTCACTGGACAGAAGGCGCCTATGATATGTCGACACATGGCACGGCCCAACAAGTTTAAATGGGCCGGCCCAACTAAAGGCCCACAAGATTTTGCGGACCATAATGGGCAGGCCCAGCTAAAGTCCCACAAGATTTTGCGGACCATAATGGTATGGCCCAGCTAAAGGCCCACAAGATTTTGCGGGCCATAATGGGCCGGCCCAGGTAAAGGCCCACAAGATTTTTGTGTGCCATAATGGGCCGGCCCAGGTAAATGCCCACAAGATTCTTGCGGGTCATAATGGGCCGGCCTAGCTAAAGGCCCACGAGATTTTGCCAACATTAATGGGCCGGCCCAACTGTAGGCCCACAAGATTTTGAGGACCCTAGTAGGCCGACCCATTAACTGGCTGCCATGTTTTGGGCCTAATGTCGGCCCATATTTGATCCGGTCCATTAATGGCCTGCCACGCTCCGGGCCTAATAGTGGCCCATATGAGATCCGGCATGGTAAAAGCCTACCACGTTCTGGGCCAAATTACGGCCCAGATCAGGTCCGGCCCTTTAAGAGGCTTTGGGCTCAATTATGACCCATATCAGATTCGGCCCGTCAACTGGACACTATGCTTTTGGGCCCACTTGCTAAAGGCCCACTTAGTAATTCGGCCTGATATTAGTTTTGGCCTGTTAAGGGCCCGTTTAACATTTCGGCCCTATATTAATTTCGGACTGTTAAAAGCCCGTCATATAGTTGGGCCTAACTACAGCCCGATTTGCATCCGGCCTGCTCGCAGTCGATATCTGATTGGGCCAAACAAGGACCCAGACAATTTTGGCCTGTTAAAAGCCTGTGATTTGATTCGCACAATCATGGGCCGGGGTTCATTTCGGGCTGCTACGTAACTAGTAGGAATTGAGAACAAACCTACTCTATACAATAAAGAAATTACGGCATAGTAACTAAGAATAAACCTACACTACACAATAAAGGATTTAAGGTATATTACATCCACTGGGCATCAAAGTTCGCCACCAGTGATCATAAAGCGCAACAAAGAAGCAGATTACAAAAACTAGGCACCATTGCTGCGTAACAAAATAATACTGAACCGAGACCACTTCCAAGACAGTTCAAGAAAGGTTAGCCTTGCGGGGGAACTGTTGCGCAAGCTGCTGAGCAAGGCTGTGAGACCGGCCTAGCATGTCGGTCATAGCTTCCAGGTGTAGCTGTTTAGCGATGAGGTTCTCATTGGTGTTCTCCATAATCTTTCTTAGAGATAGGACTTCAAGTCGAAGTTGAGTTGCAGAATGCCTTTCTGCTAGAACTTGGGACTGAAGAAGTCGAACTGATTCAGACAACGAATTTTGTGAGCTTGTCTGACTGTTAGTCTCAAGTAACTTGAACACTGCATCAAGACAAGACTTTGGGGTTGTCTCGCTATCTTCAAGATGTTT
This sequence comes from Triticum urartu, assembly GCF_056163025.1. NCBI lineage: Eukaryota > Viridiplantae > Streptophyta > Magnoliopsida > Poales > Poaceae > Triticum > Triticum urartu. Next base: position 553,399,600 of record NC_141875.1, on the reverse strand, counting down.
TGCCTTCTTTGCTGCAATACATGTTGGGTTTGTCTCACAGCCTTCAGCAGACTTGTGCATGCCATCAGGCATATCACCCTGAAACAAAGCAGAGAGATGACAGGTTTTGCACGTGTATAAACAAAGATGATAACTGTTCTGTCAATTCTATCCAATTTCAAATTAGAAAATAAAGAGTATGTTCAAAATATCAATAGCATAATTTGGCATTGTTCATAATGCGGGGAGCTTCACCACACTACTGGATTACCATGTCAACATAACAAGCATAGATGAAGGGCAAAGAAAATCATTGTATCTATTTTGGATAATGTGCATGGCATGTTGTTCATATCATCAGCCACATCAGTAAGATAAAACAGGAGATGACAAGGTGCAAACGTGGGCTGCTTCACCACACACTGGATTATAGATCCACACAAACAAGCATACATATAGGGAGTATTAAGTAATGTGCATGGTATGAATAAGGAATTTGGTTTTACAAGTAAAACTTAGAACTTACGGTTCTTACGAACATGCATTTTGGTAGAAACAGCAAACTAAACAGCAGTAAACGATAGGGAGTATGAGCAAATTAAACAGCAGTTAAGGATAAAGGCTTTAGAAGGACTGACTTACATTAACAGTTAACACCGGCTTTATAATGCCCTTCTCCATGGCAAGGGAAGGATAACTCAAGAATTTCAGCACAGAATCTTCTTCATGAGCATTGCCTGTACTCTACATTTTGTAGAGAGTAATTATAGATATGATAATACTGGAAGGGATAGAGGATAATGAAGATAAGATGCAGATTGATGCTACATAATCAACTACCAATCCCTGGAAGTACAAGCGTTACAGGACAAAATGTACTGACAAGAGCAATGGACTACACTTCTGCACTGGCATTGTCTGTGTATTCTACTTGTTGGTAAGATTAAATATAGATCTGATCTTTTTTAGTAAATGGTGGGCGAGGGAGATAAGATGCAGAATGCTACAAAATGAACCAATCCCTCTTCCCATAATACAAGAGTGTTTTGAACACTGGTGTACTGTACAAAATGTTCTTATATTATGGGACGGAGGGAGTAGCTGTTAATGTAAGTACAGTGATAGACCATGTTCAGTCCTTACAAGAGGACTGTAGAGCTAAACCTCTTCAAAAGCATTGGGTTGATTCTAAATTTATGTAAGAGCCCATACGGATCTTATAATGTCCACCAAATGGACGATTACAAGGCTAACATGTGCAGTGATGCTACATAATCAAACAGCTATGAAAGTAAGTATGGTCATACAGGGCAAGAGGTACTCACAAGAGCAATGCAGTGTGTAGTATAGTTGCGAGATTTTGTGGTCCCTTGAGAACGAATGTTCTTCTGCTAACAATTTTCGTACAAGTGAGACATTAAGGCAAATGTAGAAATGTAGTTCAAGTTGTGATGTGATATCATAGACAGTACCTTACGCTGCAGCCGAGACCAATGTGTAACAAGATTATTCCAGTCATCGTCAGATAAATGTAGCACCGGAGACTTTACAGAAATTTCGTTCAGAGGCTTGCCATCGAAGTGCACTTGCCTCAGGTAGGAACGGTACTTCATCAACGAGTGCTTGAAAAGCGCAACCAACCCTTGCTCGTCATCACAATCCAGTTTGCGCCTCGCCTATTTAAAAGAATGAAATCTTGTGTCTTCTGTCAGCAGAAAATATGCAGTAATGACCATGAATAACATTAGTACATTACTTACGCGTAAGTTGCGGAGGAAGACTGGAAATTGTTCTGTGTCTGCGGTATAATCTTTCCATGAAGGAAAGATGCGCACAAAGTTCCTGACAACAACATAAGCTTCGTCTTATAAACTGGGAAGAAATGGAACAGGGATCCTATTTGCTGCAATTGGGGCTCTCTCTGGTTCGAAAAGGGATCTGGAAACTGGATTTGGTGTACTCTTTGCTGGAATGGGGGTTTTGCGTCGTACAGCTGGTGCTATGTCAACTGGCATAATCATACTGTTTGCTGCAGTTGGGGTCTGCTGAGTTGGGGCATCAGAAATGACCAGTGTAGTAGGGCTAGAGTCTGCTAGAGTTGGGGTATTTTGTGGGTCAGGTGATATTGCAACTACACCTAATGGGCTATTTGATTTATCAGGTGCCACTACCTTTTCCAAATACTTTGCTTGTGCTCCTCCATGATCAGCAATCGCCCTCTTCCTTTTGAACGTCTGATACACAAGAATAGCATTTGAATGGATAAATATGGTATGATGACAGATGGAATATGTACTGAAAATGGATAGGCAGGGTGTATTCACATACACGATGTGTAAACTAAGCTAATGGCAATTCAACAAAGTAGAAGCAATGCAAAGCATCAGTTGCAAGATATGTGCGAGCAATGTAACCTTGGAAAGTTAGAGCAAGTACCTTGATGGGTGAATAAGATAGGGCATCTTCCTCTGACTCCTCCACTAGGGAGCTACATTGACTTAGGTCTCCCTCTAGCTCAGAATCACTGTTAGGATCATATTCTGAGCATGAATCTGTAGGTGGAGAGTGTTTGCATTGCATTGCATCCGGACTTGATTTCAGTCCCTTAATGCCAAGTTTGACAGTCATGGCATTGTTCTGCTTTATTCTTTTCATGCGCGCAAGCTCATAATCAGTATGATGCTGTTCAGAATCTGAGATTCATGAAAACATAAAAAGTAGTTAGATTATCTATGGAATGCATTGCGGTTTCAACTCGGAGAGTGTCTCCCTATAAACCCCTGCATATGCAAAGTTCACCTCCCCAACCGTGCTGACCACACCACACACAGAGATACACACCCGAGCGGCGAACATGCATTTTTGAAACTAATTTAGGAACATTTAGCTGACCAATTAAACAACTCTGTTTTAATAATATCAGATTCATATTTGAACAACTAAGCTTGTTTAGCTTGATGGGTGGAGCAGTGTTATTATGACACGAAGCATGTATTCTGATCGTATAGTGATCATAAAAGGGGGAAACTCTAAGCATATATTTTTTAGCAAAAGAAACCCTCTGATTTCTATTAAAGAAACCACCACGGAACCAACATATCAATTAAACCCTAAGCATGATCAATTAAACCGTATTATGGTTGTGCCATAGCAGATTTGAAGCTGCAAACCGGAGAAATGATATTTAGCATCCATTGTTTGCTTCGAACTAAGAACTAAATTCTAAGAGCTGAAAAGAAAGTAGAGTAACCAAGTTAAGATCTATTTTCTGGTTGAGATCAAAAAGTTGAGGAGATATGAAGTACCACCTCTCTTGCGGCGCCGTGTAGGAATCGGGGGTGCGATGGCTGTCGGTGGCGTTGAAGCAGATCTGCGACGGTAGATGGGTGCATTGGGGGATAAGTCCCGTTGCGGGGGAAGAGAAGGTCGTGTGAGCGGCCCCAGCAAAGAGGACGACGGCGCCGATGAAGCGAGAGGACGCGATGCAAGGCTATTGGTCTGTCGCCGTGGATGAGAAACGTCCATCTCTAGCAGTGGACGACGCGGTCTTGGTAGGCGCTCCGGCATGGTGGAGGACGGTGGCGATTGATGTGGTGGAGGACGGCAGCGATGGATGGGGTGGCGGACGGAGGCTGGTGTGGGAATGGGGTGTTCTAGCGCGGACGGTGTATGAATGGGAAAATGGAGGGAGAGGTATGGGGAACCATGTTTTTGGGACGCGCCTGTCTGAAATATGGTAAAGTTATGAACTTATCCCCCGTTTCAAATTTGGACGTCTTGTCGGTTGGGGATAGGACGGTAATCTCGCATCTCCCAAATATTTGCCGGTAACTATTTCGGGCGAGGAGAGGGTGTTTTGCCGCCCATAGTTGGCGCCCACGGTGTATGAACGGGGCTGACAGGTAGGGCGGTTGTGTCACGTCTGATGGAAGTTACACATCTGCCCCTATTTAAAATATTAGCCTACATCAATTTCGGGCGAGGAGAGGGTGTTTTGCGGCCCACGGTGTATGAACGGGGCTGACAGGTAGGGCGGTTGTGTCACGTCTGATGGAAGTTACACTCTGCCCCTATTTAAAATATTAGCCTACATCTATTTCAGACGAGGAGATGGTGTTTTGCCGCCCACCGTGTATGAATGGGGAATGGAGGGAGAAACAGAGGTCTTTCAGACGAGCTTGAATCAAATGAGTTTTGCCGCCCATGTTTGATGCCCACCGTGTCGGAATGGGCTCAGAGGCGGTCGTGTCACGTCTAATTGAAGTTACTAACCTACCCCTATTTAGAGCAGTGGAAATCGGGCCGATGGATTGTCCATGTAATGGGTAGACAGTAATTTCCATCTCCCAAACACTTGGCTTTGGGCAGCCGATGTGGGAGTGGACATTTTGCTGTTTCTTTCGAATTTTGGGACAATAAGCATCCACGTTTACCCTGGCAACTAAATTCGAATCCATTTTGTATTCCTATATGAATCTTTATAAATCATTCTATGTGTTTTTATATATCTTCAAAAGGACGACAAAGATGTATTCCACTGTCATATATGAATATGGTTTACAAATGCTGATACTCAAATTCAGAAACTAGAATCCAGTTTAAGGTGAATTCGAATATTTGGAACACTTCATGTCCAACTCAAATGTCACACGCAGCATAATGTGTACTCCCATTTAGATATGTACGCAAGCGATGTATCAAGACTCAAATACCGAGTCAATCAACCAAGAATGTACGGAACTAACAGACATATAAACACTTATAGAGTATATGGATCAATAATATCAACTAACATACATAAGCCAGGCCGCTGTACTTTTTTTTGGCTACAACAGCATCCTTTTTTTAGCCAGCATCTTGGCCCTTTCTGATGCGTGCCACTTATGGTCCATCTATACTACTATTGCTGAATGCACATTCAGCCCGATTGGCATATTTGTAGGTCTGGCACAGCAATCCAAATGAAATGTCTCCAAGTCTTATCAATTAATACAGACTTATGCTCAAATAAAACTACAAACAAAAAAACAAAAAAAACAATTATTACATGATCTCTAAAACAAATGGTTTGATTGATTACATGAATAGACAACACAAAGGTTATTCAACTATGGAAAGAACATTTCACCTATGATTTACCAAGTAGGAATTTAATTTCCTTTTTTCCTTCAGGACCTTAACAATCTGGTCAGTCTCAGCTTGCTTCGTTTTGAAATCCACCAAATATTTAATGGTTGTCTTGAGTACTGCTTGTGATTGTGTTGTTTGCTTCCTCAACATGTCAACTTCATCTCTAAGTGCAGAAGCAGAATCTCTTTCTACCACTAGTTTAGCCTCTAGAGCATCAGCAGTTGGCAATTCATAATGCACGATTGGGCCGGTGCCACTGCTGTGGGATGATGCAACGTCCATGGGGACCTCACTCTTTGATCTTGGGCTAACCTGTTTTGCCATTAAAGTTCTGATTGGATTCAGAAAAGTTGAAGTTAGCAAAACATCTCAACTGGGAGTTATAACAACAAACCAGTTAAACAAACAAGGAATTAAAGAGTTTCAATTGGATGCTGAAAAGTAGTTATTAACATCATTGTAACCCGTTGTTGCAGCAGCAAAGCAGTTAAACAAACAAGTAGATATTTAAGTTAAGGCAAACAGGTAATTCTTAACAGTAAGTATCAAACACATAGATAGGCGCAGTCTACAATATGATTAACAGGTTGTGCCATTATGTAATCAGTAGCAAACTAAATTAAGCCAAGCAATGTAATTGAACAATTTTGCAATAAGTGGCTAACTAAAATTCCGAGAAGCAGGTAACTGAACTTACGCTAGTTCTTTGTACAGGCACACTGCAACTTCTTTTTCGCTTACAAGGTTGTACGAAGGAGTCCATGGCATCAATTGCTTGGATACGCAGTCCCAATACTTCTATCTTCCCACACTGCATGGGTAAGTCGAATGGTTAATCTGGTAAGATGGTGCGTCCTTGATATGTTATATGAGGACGTGTAGTCAGACTAGTTGTAGCCAAACACATCACACTGGCTTTTACTATATATTTCATGCGATTACTTTTGGCATATCGAGATCTAAGCAATCTACAATAGGATGAAAAGACTGGCATCCTTCACATTATTGGCGAACTCAGTTCATAGAAACAAGCAATTCAACCATTTTGTGGGTAAATCAAAAGCGCCACCAGAATATTTTTCACTATCCAATCATACACGCAAAAAGGGGCGACGCCACCATAGGGGCTGGTATGGGCAGCCGCCTCAGGTGGCTGGAAAGTGCGCACCTAGTTTGAGTCGTCTAGGTTGGCCCACGCTAGTTTTGTTCGTCCCAACGCATGAGCAGGCAATGTAAAAAATGAAGAAAAATGTTTCAATTTGGATGGGCCAATAACATAAGTGCAAGGCAGGCCCTATGAAGGAAATATGCCCTAGTGGCAATAATAATGTTATTATTTTATTTCCTTATATCATGATAAATGTTTATTATTCATGCTAGAATTGTATTATCCGGAAACATAATACTTGTGTGAATACATAGACAAACCAAACGTCACTAGTATGCCTCTACTTGACTAGCTCGTTAATCGAAGATGGTTATGTTTCCTAACCATAGACATGTGTTGTCATTTGATTAATGGGATCACATCATTAGGAGAATGATGTGATTGACATGACCCATTCCATTAGCTTAGCACCCGATCGTTTAGTATGTTGCTATTGCTTTCTTCATGACTTATACATGTTCCTATGACTATGAGATTATGCAACTCTCGTTTGCCGGAGGAACACTTTGTGTGCTACCAAACGTCACAACGTAACTGGGTGATTATAAAGGAGCTCTACGGGTGTCTCCAAAGGTACATGTTGGGTTGGCATATTTCGAGATTAGGATTTGTCACTCCGATTGTCGAAGAGGTATCTCTGGGCCCTCTCGGTAATGCACATCACATAAGCCTTGAAAGCATTACAACTAATGAGTTAGTTGCAAGATGATGTATTATGAAACGAGTAAAGAGACTTGCCGGTAACGAGATTGAATTAGGTATTGAGATACCAACGATCGAATCTCCGGCAAGTAACATACCGATGACAAAGGGAACAACGTATGTTGTTATGCGGTCTAACCGATAAAGATCTTCGTAGAATATGTGGGAGCCAATATGAGCATCCAGGTTCCGCTATTGGTTATTGACCGGAGACGTGTCTCGGTCATGTCTACATTGTTCTCGAACCCGTAGGGTCCGCACGCTTAAGGTTTTGATGACAGTTATATTATGAGTTTATGCATTTTGATGTACCGAAGTTTGTTCGGAGTCCCGGATGTGATCACGGATATGACGAGGAGTCTCGAAATGGTCGAGACATAAAGATTGATATATTGGAAGCCTATATTTGGATATCGGAAGTGTTCCGGGTGAAATCAGGATTTTACCGGAGTACCGGGAGGTTACCGGAACCCCCCGGGAGGTATATGGGCCTTAGTGGGCTTTAGTGGAAGAGAGGAGAGGTGGCCACGGCTGGGCCGCGCGCCCCTCCCCCCTAGTCCGAATAGGACAAGGAGAGGGGGGCAGCGCCCCCCCCCCTTCCTTCTCTCTATCCTCTTTCCCCCTCCCGAATCCTATTCCAACTAGGAAAGGGGGGAATCCTACTCCCGGTGGGAGTAGGACTCCTCCTGGCGCGCCCTCCTCCTGGCCAGTCGCACCTCCTCCCGCTCCTTTATATACGGGGGCAGGGGGCACCCCTAGACACACAAGTTGATCCACGTGATCATATTCTTAGCCGTGTGCGGTGCCCCCTTCCACCATAATCCTCGATAATATTGTAGCGGTGCTTAGGCGAAGCCCTGCGACGGTAGTACATCAAGATCGTCACCACGCCGTCGTGCTGACGGAACTCTTCCCCGACACTTTGCTGGATCGGAGTCCGGGGATCGTCATCGAGCTGAACGTGTGCTAGAACTCGGAGGTGCCATAGCTTCGGTGCTTGATCGGTCGGGCCGTGAAGACGTACAACTACATCAACCGCGTTGTGCTAACGCTTCTGCTGTCGGTCTACAAGGGTACGTAGATCACACTCTCCCCTCTCGTTGCTATGCATCACCATGATCTTGCGTGTGCGTAGGAAAAATTTTGAAATTACTACGTTCCCCAACAGTGGCATCCGAGCCAGGTTTTATGTGTTGATGTTATATGCACAAGCAGAACACAAGTGAGTTGTGGGCGATATAAGTCATACTGCTTACCAGCATGTCATACTTTGGTTCGGCGGTATTGTTGGACGAAGCGGCCCGGACCGACATTACGCGTACGCTTACACGAGACCGGTTCTCCCGACGTGCTTTGCACAAAGGTGGTTAGCGGGTGACGGTTTCTCCAACTTTAGTTGAACCGAGTGTGGCTACGCCCGGTCCTTGCGAAGGTTAAAACAACACCAACTTGACAAACTATCGTTGTGGTTTTGATGCGTAGGTAAGATTGGTTCTTGCTTAAGCCCGTAGCAGCCACGTAAAACTTGCAACAACAAAGTAGAGGATGTCTAACTTGTTTTTGCAGGGCATGTTGTGATGTGATATGGTCAAGACATGATGCTAAATTTTATTGTATGAGATGATCATGTTTTGTAACCGAGTTATCGGCAACTGGCAGGAGCCATATGGTTGTCGCTTTATTGTATGCAATGAAATCACGCTATAATGCTTTACATTATCACTAAGTGGTAGCGATAGTCGTGGAAGCATAAGATTGGCGAGACGACAACGATGCTACGATGGAGATCAAGGTGTCGCGCCGGTGACGATGGTGATCACGATGGTGCTTCGAAGATGGAGATCACAAGCACAAGATGATGATGGCCATATCATATCACTTATATTGATTGCATGTGATGTTTATCTTTTATGCATCTTATCTTGCTTTGATTGATGGTAGCATTATAAGATGATCTCTCACTAATTATCAAGAAGTGTTCTCCCTGAGTATGCACCATTGTGAAAGTTCTTCGTGCTGAGACACCACGTGATGATCGGGTGTGATAGGCTCTATGTTCAAATACAACGGGTGCAAAACAGTTGCACACGCGGAATACTCAGGTTATACTTGACGAGCCAAGCATATACAGATATGGCCTCGGAACACGGAGACCGAAAGGTCGAGCGTGAATCATATAGTAGATATGATCAACATAGTGATGTTCACCAATGAAACTACTCCATCTCACGTGATGATCGGACATGGTTTAGTTGATTTGGATCACGTAATCACTTAGAGGATTGGAGGGATGTATATCTAAGTGGGAGTTCTTTAAGTAATATGATTAATTGAACCTAAATTTATCATGAAACTTAGTACCTGATAGTATCTTGCTTGTTTATGTTTGATTGTAGATAGATGGCCCGTGTTGTTGTTCCGTTGAATTTTAATGCGTTCCTTGAGAAAGCAAAGTTGAAAGATGATGGTAGCAATTACACAGACTAGGTCCGTAATTTGAGGATTATCCTCATTGCTGCATAGAAGAATTACGTGTTGGAAGCACTGTTGGGTGCCAGGCCTGCTGCTAGAGCAACACCAGATGTTATGAACGTCTGGCAGAGCAAAGCTGATGACTACTCGATAGTTCAGTGTGCCATGCTTTACGGCTTAGAATCGGGACTTCAACGATGTTTTGAATGTCATGGAGCATACGAGATGTTCCAGGAGTTGAAGTTAATATTTCAAGCAAATGCCCGGATTGAGAGATATGAAGTCTCCAATAAGTTCTATAGCTGCAAGATGGAGGAGAACAGTTATGTAAGTGAGCATATACTCAAAATGTCTGGGTATAATAATCACTTGATTCAATTGGGAGTTAATCTTCCAGATGATTGCGTCATTGACAGAATTCTCCAATCACTGCCACCAAGCTACAAGAGCTTCATGATGAACTACAATATGCAAGGGATGAATAAGACTATTCCCGAGCTCTTCGCAATGCTGAAAGCTGCGGAGGTAGAAATCAAGAAGGAGCATCAAGTGTTGATGGTCAACAAGACCACTAGTTTCAAGAAAAAGGGCAAAGGGAAGAAGAAGGGGAACTTCAAAAAGAACAGCAAGCAAGTTGCTACTCAAGAGAAGAAACCCAAACCTGGACCTAAGCCTGAAACTGAGTGCTTCTACTACAAGCAGACTGGTCACTGGAAGCGGAACTGCCCCAAGTATTTGGCGGATAAGAAGGATGGCAAGGTGAACAAAGGTATATGTGATATACATGTTATTGATGTGTACCTTACTAATGCTCGCAGTAGCACCTGGGTATTTGATACTGGTTCTGTTGCTAATATTTGCAACTCGAAACAGGGACTACGGATTAAGCGAAGATTGGCTAAGGACGAGGTGACGATGCGCGTGGGAAATGGTTCCAAAGTCGATGTGATCGCAGTCGGCACGCTACCTCTACATCTACCTTCGGGATTAGTATTAGACCTAAATAATTGTTATTTGGTGCCCGCGTTAAGCATGAACATTATATCTGGATCTTGTTTGATGCGAGACGGTTATTCATTTAAATCAGAGAATAATGGTTGTTCTATTTACATGAGTAATATCTTTTATGGTCATGCACCCTTAAAGAGTGGTCTATTCTTATTAAATCTCGATAGTAGTGACACACATATTCATAGTGTTGAAACCAAAAGATGCAGAGTTGATAATGATAGTGCAACTTATTTGTGGCACTGCCGTTTGGGTCATATCGGTATAAAGCGCATGAAGAAACTCCATACTGATGGGCTTTTGGAACCACTTGATTATGAATCACTTGGTACTTGCGAACCGTGCCTTATGGGTAAGATGACAAAAACACCGTTCTCCGGTACTATGGAGAGAGCAACAGATTTATTGGAAATCATACATACAGATGTATGTGGTCCGATGAATGTTGAGGCTCGTGGCGGATATCGTTATTTTCTCACCTTTATAGATGACTTAAGCAGATATGGGTATATCTACTTAATGAAACATAAGTCTGAAACATTTGAAAAGTTCAAAGAATTTCAGAGTGAAGTTGAAAATCATCGTAACAAGAAAATAAAATTCCTATGATCTGATCGTGGAGGAGAATATTTGAGTTACGAGTTTGGTGTACATTTAAAACAATGTGGAATAGTTTCGCAACTCACGCCACCCGGAACACCACAGCGTAATGGTGTGTCCGAACGTCGTAATCGTACTTTACTAGATATGGTGCGATCTATGATGTCTCTTACTGATTTACCGCTATCATTTTGGGGATATGCTCTAGAGACGGCCGCATTCACGTTAAATAGGGCACCATCAAAATCCATTGAGACGATGCCATATGAACTGTGGTTTGGCAAGAAACCAAAGTTGTCGTTTCTGAAAGTTTGGGGCTGCGATGCTTATGTGAAAAAACTTCAACCTGATAAGCTCGAACCCAAATCGGAGAAATGTGTCTTCATAGGGTATCCAAAGGAAACTATTGGATACACCTTCTATCACAGATCCGAAGGCAAGACTTTTGTTGCTAAATTCGGAAACTTTCTAGAGAAGGAGTTTCTCTCGAAAGAAGTGAGTGGGAGGAAAGTAGAACTTGACGAGGTAACTGTACCTGCTCCCTTATTGGAAAGTAGTACATCACAGAAACCAGTTTCTGTGACACCTACACCAATTAGTGAGGAAGCTAATGATAATGATCATGAAACTTCAGAACAAGATACTACTGAACCTCGTAGATCAACCAGAGTAAGATCCGCGCCAGAGTGGTATGGTAATCCTGTTCTGGAAGTCATGCTACTAGATCATGATGAACCTACGAACTATGAAGAAGCGATGGTGAGCCCAGATTCCACAAAATGGCTTGAAGCCATGAAATCTGAGATGGGATCCATGTATGAGAACAAAGTATGGACTTTGGTTGACTTGCCCAATGATCGGCAAGCAATTGAGAATAAATGGATCTTCAAGAAGAAGACTGACGCTGACGGTAATATTACTGTCTACAAAGCTCGACTTGACGCAAAAGGTTTTCGGCAAGTTCAAGAGATTGACTACGATGAGACCTTCTCACCCGTAGCGATGCTTAAGTCTGTCTGAATCATGTTAGCAATTGCCGCATTTTATGATTATGAAATTTGGCAAATGGATGTCAAAACTGCATTCCTGAATGGATTTCTGCAAGAAGAGTTGTATATGATGCAGCCGGAAGGTTTTGTCGATCCAAAGGGAGCTAACAAAGTGTGCAAGCTCCAGCGATCCATTTATGGACTGGTGCAAGCCTCTCGGAGTTGGAATAAACGCTTTGATAATGTGATCAAAGCATTTGGTTTTGTACAGACTTTTGGAGAAGCCTGTATTTACAAGAAAGTGAGTGGGAGCTCTATAGCATTTCTGATATTATATGTAGATGACATATTGCTAATCGGAAATGATATAGAATTTCTGGATAGCATAAAAGGATACTTGAATAAGAGTTTTTCAATGAAAGACCTCGGTGAAGCTGCTTACATATTGGGCATTAAGATCTATAGAGATAGATCAAGACGCTTAATTGGACTTTCACAAAGCACATACCTTGACAAAGTTTTGAAGAAGTTCAAAATGGATCAAGCAAAGAAAGGATTCTTGCCTGTGTTACAAGGTGTGAAATTGAGTAAGAATCAATCCCCGACCAATGCAGAAGATAGAGAGAAAATGAAAGATGTTCCCTATGCTTCAGCCATAGGCTCTATCATGTATGCAATGCTGTGTACCAGACCTGATGTGTGTCTTGCTATAAGTCTAGTAGGGAGGTACCAAAGTAATCTAGGAGTGGATCACTGGACAGCGGTCAAGAACGTCCTGAAATACCTGAAAAGGACTAAGGATATGTTTCTCATATATGGAGGTGACAAAGAGCTCATCGTAAATGGTTACGTTGATGCAAGCTTTGACACTGATCCGAACGATTCTAAATCGCAAACTGGATACGTGTTTACATTAAACGGTGGAGCTGTCAGTTGGTGCAGTTCTAAACAAAGCGTTGTGGCGGGATCTACATGTGAAGCGGAGTACATAGCTGCTTCGGAAGCAGCAAACGAAGGAGTCTGGATGAAGGAGTTCATATCCGATCTACGTGTCATACCTAGTGCATCGGGTCCAATGAAAATCTTTTGTGACAATACTGGTGCAATTGCCTTGGCAAAGGAATCCAGATTTCACAAGAGAACCAAGCACATCAAGAGACGCTTCAATTCCATCTGGGACCTAGTCCAGGTGGGAGACATAGAGATTTGCAAGATACATACGGATCTGAATATAGCAGACCCGTTGACTAAGCCTCTTCCACGAGCAAAACATGATCAGCACCAAAGCTCCATGGGTGTTAGAATCATTACTGTGTAATCTAGATTATTGACTCTAGTGCAAGTGGGAGACTGAAGGAAATATGCCCTAGAGGCAATAATAATGTTATTATTTTATTTCCTTATATCATGATAAATGTTTATTATTCATGCTAGAATTGTATTATCCGGAAACATAATACTTGTGTGAATACATAGACAAACCAAACGTCACTAGTATGCCTCTACTTGACTAGCTCGTTAATTGAAGATGGTTATGTTTCCTAACCATAGACATGTGTTGTCATTTGATTAATGGGATCACATCATTAGGAGAATGATGTGATTGACATGACCCATTCCATTAGCTTAACACCCGATCGTTTAGTATGTTGCTATTGCTTTCTTCATGACTTATACATGTTCCTATGACTATGAGATTATGCAACTCCTGTTTGCCGGAGGAACACTTTGTGTGCTACCAAACATCACAACGTAACTGGGTGATTATAAAGGAGCTCTACGGGTGTCTCCAAAGGTACATGTTGGGTTGGCGTATTTTGAGATTAGGATTTGTCACTCCGATTGTCAGAGAGGTATCTCTGGGCCCTCTCGGTAATGCACATCACATAAGCCTTGCAAGCATTACAACTAATGAGTTAGCTGCAAGATGATGTATTACGAAACGAGTAAAGAGACTTGCCGGTAACGAGATTGAATTAGGTATTGAGATACCAACGATCGAATCCCGGGCAAGTAACATACCGATGACAAAGGGAACAACGTATGTTGTTATGCGGTCTGACCGATAAAGATCTTCGTAGAATATGTGGGAGCCAATATGAGCATCCAGGTTCCGCTATGGGTTATTGACCGGAGACGTGTCTCGGTCATGTCTACATTGCTCTCGAACCCGTAGGGTCCGCACACTTAAGGTTTTGATGACAGTTATATTATGAGTTTATGCATTTTGATGTACCGAAGTCTGTTCGGAGTCCTGGATGTGATCACGGACAGGACGAGGAGTCTCAAAATGGTCGAGACATAAAGATTGATATATTGGAAGCCTATATTTGGATATCGGAAGTGTTCCGGGTGAAATCGGGATTTTACCGGAGTACCGGGAGGTTACCGGAACCCCCCGGGAGGTAAATGGGCCTTAGTGGGCTTTAGTGGAAGAGAGGAGAGGTGGCCACGGCTGGGCCGCGCGCCCCTCCCCCCCCCTAGTCCGAATAGGACAAGGAGAGGGGGGCGGCGCCCCCCCCCTTCCTTCTCTCTCTCCTCTTTCCCCCTCCCGAATCCTATTCCAACTAGGAAAGGGGGGGAATCCTACTCCCGGTGGGAGTAGGACTCCTCCTGGCGCGCCCTCCTCCTGGCCGGCCGCACCTCCCCCTGCTCCTTTGTATACGGGGGCAGGGGGCACCCCTAGACACACAAGTTGATCCACGTGATCATATTCTTAGCCGTGTGCGGTGCCCCCTTCCACCATAATCCTCGATAATATTGTAGCGGTGCTTAGGTGAAGCCCTGCGACGGTAGTACATCAAGATCGTCACCACGCCGTCGTGCTGACGGAACTCTTCCCCGACACTTTGCTGGATCGGAGTCTGGGGATCGTCATCGAGCTGAACGTGTGCTAGAACTCGGAGGTGTCGTAGTTTCGGTGCTTGATCGGTCGGGCCGTGAAGACGTACAACTACATCAACCGCGTTGTGCTAACGCTTCCGCTGTCGGTCTACAAGGGTATGTTGATCACACTCTCCCCTCTCATTGCTATGCATCACCATGATCTTGCGTGTGCGTAGGAAATTTTTTGAAATTACTACGTTCCCCAACACCCTATAGCAGGCTCAAGGCCCAAACGAGCGCCTCCCATATCGATCGACACCAGGAAAAATCCCAATTCATTCGCTCCAGCCTCCAGTCTGGTTTGCTCCTAACCTAGCCGACGCTGGACAGACCGACACAGCACTTCCTCGCGCCCTCGTTGGTGGGTGGTCGCCGGGCTTCCAGCGATCGGAAGGACAAGAAGATGAAGATCCAACCCTGGGTGTAGCCTGCGTGGGAGGCAGCGGCGGCAACATGGGCATGGCATCGAGCTTGCGCAAACGGACAATCGCAGCTTGCAAGAGTAGCATGCGCAACAAGCAGGTACATCACATCCCTTATTATATCTAATTCAACTCTTCAATTTCTGGCCAATAGTTAAACCTGACGGTGTTGTAAAACTGCTTGTATGTAGGGAATCTATGAGAAAATGAAACCAATTTCTACTTATTTTATAACTCCCCCAATCAATACTGAACTAACTGAATCTAATGTATCTAATCAAGTTTCCAGTGCAAACATACAAGCTCATGTTGTTCTTGAGCCTGAAGTGTCTAATGAATAGACTGCTAATGAAGGATTTGATGCAAACATTTTACATGCTCATGGTGATGAACATATAGTGTCTAATGAGGGATCTAATGCAAGCATTTTGCAAGTGCATTGAAGGATTTAGTGTCCAATGATGATCTACTATGTTGAGAGAGACAGAGATTTGCAGGCATTGATGATAAGCAAATTATAGTGCATTTTCATAGCTTGAGGAAACGTCGAGGCCATCTACCAGAAAGTCCCCATATCATGACAACATAGCATAAATACTTTTCTAATTTGTTGTTTGAAACTATTGGCATACTTGTGCAGGATAGATATATTGATATGCAGTTTGCGCACTGGTTATACGTGCAATTACACTTCGATATTTTCAGCCAGAGAACGAATAATTCAAGCAGGTACAGACCATGTTTGTAGTCCTTGTACACCATGTTGCATTTTGTGTTTTTTGGTGCTTGCATCATTTAGTGTTTATAATCTGAACTACTTTGGATCATTAGCTGGTTTTCAAAGTGCATGTAGCTTCACATTTCTCAAGTTATGTTGATTTCCGGAGTGCAAGTGCCTTCGTATTTTTTAAGTTAAATGTTCGCCCCTGGTAACTTGAATTCGTGGATCAGCCACTACACACAAATCATACACGAATGCCAGTATGAATTAAATGAAATGCAGGGACTTACGCTAGCTCGTTGTACAGGCTCACTGCAGCTCTGCTTGCGCTTGGGATGTTCCATGTACAAGTCCATGTTACCACTTGCTTGGATGTGCAGGCCTTGTGCTCCTTGCATCCCCCTCTGCATTTTTGACACGGCGAATGGTTGATCAAATAAGAGGAATCGACCTTGATGTTGTACCGGAGGACAGATACTTACAAGGTTATACGGGTGTGCAGGATGTGTACCAGATCCCATAGCGCCGTCATGCATCGCTAAAATATGGATTTGCTTGTTTCAGATGATATCTCCTGAAGAAATAAGAGTTAAGGTCAGAGTTGCATAGGCGTGTATGCTAAGAGAGCAGTGAAAGGATATCCAAACATTGTTGGAACAGTGCACAAGGGAGTGATGTGTGGATACCTAGTTCGGGCCGGCGTTTGGGCATGCTCGCCTAGCTAGAGTGCGGGTCACTTCAGAGCCGTTGAGGGTGATGCGCTGGCGTTGGCTGGCCGCGCACGGATGTAGATCTTGAGTGGCAGCGGAGCACTACGATGCGGTGGACGAGACCATTGGTGAAGCCCCAACGGCCTCGGGGGGGCGGAGGTACGACGATGTGCTTGGTGAAGTAGCCCCGGTGAGCTGGGAGACGGCGTCGGTGAAGCGCACCTGATGCGGTGGAACTCGGTGTCTGTGAGGCATGTCGGTTGCGGCAGCTGACGTTGTCGGTGGACCACCCTGTGCGGTGGACGAGGGCGTAGATGAGGTAGCTCCGGTGCGGTGGTGAATCGCGACCGTCGTCTTTGTCGTCGTCGTCCGGCACAGAGGTGGGGAACGGTGGGGAAAGAGACGAGACGAGGGGCGATTCAAGGGTTGGCGGCGAATTAGGGATTTGAGCAATCTGGGCGCGGAAGGGGACGGTGGAGAAGAGAGATTTTGCAGGGCTGGAATTTGGGCCGCCAGATATTTCAATCCGAAACGTGGAAGCGCGAACTTATATTGTCGTCGTCCTTTTTTTGGGGGGACGGGGGTGGGTGGCTGGGTGCTACGCGTCCGTCCGACACACGCGACCACCCCGACATGACTATGCTTCGGTGCCTTAAGGCACCTGCCTTTGTGTCTATGACATATGGGCCCAACAGGTGGCTGGCCCACATGTCAGTGACCCAAAGGCAGTTGCCTTTAAGGCACCGAAGCAGCGTCCACCCCGACACGACCCTGGTTTGCCTGGTGCGCCTACATTTGAGAATGTAAATGAATCTTCTTTCATTTGCAAACGAATCTGTATGTATTACCATGCCCGTGTTTTCCTTGCAATAATTAGTCATTCGAAATGAGATACTCCATCCGTTCACTTTTGTAAGTCGTTTCAGACAACTTAAAATGAACTATTTTGCACATTGTCTGAAATGTCTTCAAGGTCTTATAAAAGTGAACAGAGGGAGTACTATAAATTAATTAATGAGGAGTTATTTGAAAAAAAATCGAATCGGTACCCACACTAACGTGGATTAGAGTGTGTGTCACATAATTAGTTATTTGAATTAGAGTGTGTGTCACGTAGTTAGTTATTTGGATTAGAGTGTGTGTCACGTAGCGATCTCCAATTCTAACATGGATTTCGCATTTCACTGTATCCATGCTACTTTTTTAATACAAATTCATATGTATATGATGAACACCATGGTAGTGAGAAAACTTTTGGATGGATTCAAACATATGACCTACAAAATAGCACAACAAACTGAGTCAATGTAAACTTTTCGAAACTTAGTATGGCACGAATTCGAAATAATTACCCGTATGCCTGGTCCTCGGTTCAAATCTTACAATGTACACCGAATTGAAACATCGATATTAAGTCTCGTACTATGTACATTCAAATGTTGTTTTTAGCCCCCCCCCAAGCTATCGGTTTCCAACACACGTTCATTCTTTCTCTCCATGTTTCGATCTCTAAGTCTCTCAACTACACAACCCCTTTTTCCACTCTGTTACCAAATGTATTTACCTCACACACCCGCCATTGCACCCCATGCCGAGCTCTCTCCCACCCCCTCTCCCTCTCACCCTCTCGCGCTAAATACATGCATTGCCTATCTAGCCCCCCAACCTCTCGTGCATGCGCACGCACGCACGTTGTATATCTAGGTCACTCCCTTGAGACTGTCTCACTCTTTCTTCCGCACGGCGGGCCACACTCGCTCAATCTCGCTCTCTTTATCTGAGTCTCGTTTAACCTTGTTTTCTTTCACACACAAATGATATATCTCCCTGTTCGGGCCTCGGTCGACACACTCTATACTCTCTCACGCAGATTGTCTATCTAGGTCAGTCCATCCAAGCCGCCACCACTCTTTCGACCTCATGGTGGGCCACGCTCACTCAATCTCTCTCTCTCTCTCTCTCTCCGTATGTCTCGATTGACCTCGCTCTTTCTCGGACAAAAACGATATATCACCATGTTTGAGCCCAATTCGACCTATTCACATTGTATACTCTCTCACGCACATCGTCTATCTAGGTCACTCTCTCCAACCCGTCTCACTCTTTCGATCGCACGGAGACCCTATGTGATCGGTTGACCTTGCTTCCTCCCACACACAAAATATATCTACACGTCTGTGACTGGATCACCTCTCAAGCTCTATCTTATAGCCCTCACCCTTGCCAAAAAGCTTAATCGGACAATATCTCTCCAGAGCATATATATTTGTTCAATGAATGTCGGACCACACTCACTTTGTCTCTCTATCTATATGTCTCTCGATTGACCTCGCTTTCTCACACCGTATCTTCCACGTGTTGAAGCTACTACCTCTCCATCCCTCGCAAAGTCGGAGCTATTTACATTACGAGGGGCACTCCAACCTTGGATTAATTTGTGTAGGCATTTATTCCGGTTGGTTTAGATTATATTTTCGTAGCATTCGGCCCACAACTACTCCAATCACTGTAGCGGGTAATTAAGCTACGGGGAGCACCTAATATGAGCACCGGGGAGCCGTTGGATCGAAGATGCAGCGGCACACACGAGGCCTGAATGTTTTATTTGCAAAAAAACCTTTGGAGAGTTTGGAAATTGCGCATAATTTCAAAGACTACTCCCAAGCCATTGGATCTCACTTCCAACAGTGTAAAAACTCGTATCACCATAGTATCTAAGCTGTGGGGTGTATGTGATATTCTATGCCGCTGTAACTTTTGTTCGTAAACTTGCAAAAAAAACATGTAACTCATGTTGTTACTTGTCTAACCACGCAAAGTGTTTGTTCAAAAAAACCATCCTACACTGAAATATCGGAACAACACACGGGGGTCCCACTTGTCATTAATCAAATTTGGACCTAAAACTAACAAATCTGAAAGACGAGATTCGAACTGGCAACCTGGACTACAAAGCGTAAGTCGATAGCCTGAAAAAACGAACGGTTGTTGGCTTTGTCCCATAACTTGATTTTATACAGTACTTGCGTTGAGTAGAGTAGAGGGAGTGCCTCGTCAACACGTGCATGACCGCTATCTCACTTACTGGTGGGTCCCAGGTCTGTGATCTCAATCTCTCTTCTCTCCATCATCTAACCTTTGCACGGGCACACACAAAGAGCGGCACTAGCTTGCCATGGTGTTATTACAACTAAAATACTTGGAAAATAGAAGAATCGCCTAGAATAAGAGACGTTGTGGTTGGTCGAGACGGAGCTAACCACATCTATCCTCCGTGCCACGTTTGCATGATGAAGCTGTGTGGCTAGTGGGGTGTTTTCAACCGACTGGCTGGGTCCCAAGGTCGAACCATAGGTACTACGTCTGATACAGTATATTTTTACACGCACATTTTTCCTCCGTGCCGAGACGTGGCACACCCTACCGCGCGGTTTCGGGGTCCTCCCGGGTGGTGCACGCATATATTCTTCCTGACGTGGGACGCCCTACCGCGTGTTTTCTGGGTCCTCCTCGGTCGTAGCGCCGAAGCAAGTAAATGAGTCATCAAATCACGAAAGACCACCTTTCCCGCCGAGTACCTCAGTGAAGCACGGTGGCTAGCTAGTTGGGCTAGTTCGACCGATTAGCTAGGCCGCTGCCACATTTGTTTTTTCACCCCTTTTTTATCTACTTGCCGGCAGGTAAATTTAAATATCCACCACGGCGTTGCTCTGGTGTTTGGGTGTGGCAGGATTTTTAATTTTTTTGATTGACGGGAGCAGGCGCGGCAGGATTTTTAATTTTTTGATTGACGGGAGTAGGCGCGGTAGCAATTAGTCACGATGACTCCGCCTGTACCCACTGCTCCCTGATGTGAGAAGTCGTCGACTGGTGTTTTACCGTGGTGAAAACCAAAAGATTCCCCGCTCCCTCTGCCTTCCCGTAGATCGCATTGCCTTTCAGCCGTTTCGCCCCCTTTGCTTCCTCTCCCCATTGCTTCTACCTGGTGCCATGGTGGCGCAGCAGATCACGGAGTCCGAGGTGAGGCTCCTGACATAGGAGCTCCATGCCAAGGATGCGGAGCTCAGGGCCAAGGACGTGGAGCTCCGTGATCTCAAGGAGGAGAGGAGTGCCATGCTCCTTCGTTATGTGTGGGAGTTCATGGAGCTTCAAAAGCGGCAGGCGTCCACCACAAAGATGCTCGAGGCATCGGCGGCGTTGCTGCAGAAAGCGGGGGATACGATAGGCTGTCAGGGGAGCCGGCTGGAGCGCGAGCGGGCCGATCATGACGAGGTCCAGGATCGCCTCAGCCACTTGGTGAACCAAGTTGCCACGCATGTGTTGTGGCTGCGCGATGCCTACCGTCGTGCCAGCGCGATGATGCCGGCCATCGGGCTAAACCCGTTCGACCACCCGGTCGACTTCAACGAGCTGCGGCTTCCTGACCTGGTCTCCTTCTTCACCTATATCTCCAAGGAGCTGAGCCGTCTCCGTGCGATGGTGGGGGCTGAGCTGGACAAGGAGGGGTTGCGGGCTGCCGTCGTCGTTGCTGGGTGAATCCTTTCAGGGCTCCATCACCGGAATCCATTCGTGCCATTGGACGCCGTCTTTAACGAGCTGGCTCCCGTCGACCGGGAGCGGGCTCTGCGGGCGGTTGCACCCTGCATCACCAACGTCGTGTGCCTCGAGAAGCAGAGGGACTTCGGTGGTGTTTAGGCGCCCTCTGCATGGGCATGTCCATGTCTCGGCGCAACATGACCATTGGATCAAACTCAGACGGTGCAGATCAGTCACTGTAGCACAAAGCCTGTGGGTGTGTTTGGTTGCATTCTCATCTCAATATAGTTGTTTCCTCTTCGTGTATTTTTGTCAACCTACTAGTGTGGACTCATGCACCCTTCATGCACTCTGTCAAACACCCAAAAGTGGGTCGAGAAGGGAACTTTTGCTCCCATCCCGTGCACCCTTCATACACCCTGCCTAACACTATTCGTGCTTCATATGGTTCACGTTTCGTGGAGTACTATAGCACCGTACTCTCTGTGCGTTGTGGACCTAGTTCTGTTAACATTGATCTCACCGTTCATTCTCGACCAGACAGTCGAAAAAGCGGTACTATGTTACATATAGGAGTAGTTGACATGCGCACAACATCATTTGTTATCGTCGTATCTTACTACACTAGCAACAAGATTGTGTAGTACTGACGTATGAACCACTGCACATGCCTAGTAGTAGGAGCACTGTGTATGTTCAAGTGGCTGCCGTGTTTCGCACTCCTCCGTCGTAAGAGTGGAAACGCTTGTTGTAATCATTTTTTTTCTTCTGAAAAACAATGGACACGCTCTACCGTGTGGATCCTCCTCCAGCTATGCACTAAATTACTCACTTTCGCCGACGTGTGGGACAGCCAGCATCGGGGTCCACCAGCCATGCACTAAATTACTCCGTAGTAGAGTGACGGTAGACTACCCCGATCGAAGCGCCGTAGTAATGCCCAATGAGCCATCAAATCACAAAACCCCCTCCTTTCCAGCAGTAAGTTGGATGGACGAAGCAACCATCATTTCACTCTTCTCTCTCAGCTTCCTCTCTACCCAACCCTCGCTTCTGCCTCATCTTGTTCCTCATTTCTTCAAGAAAACCCCGACCTGCTTCTGCCATTGTTCTTCTCTCCCAAAGAAGGAAAGGTGAGCGCATCAATGGTGTTGATTCTGGCCAAGGCCCGGTCTTGCAACCCCGAGACTGATCCTATAACTCCCTCTCTTTTCTTCTTTTGGGTTTGTGATTATGGTTTATTTTCTTTTATTTCTATTTGACAGTTTCTTGATGGACGTTGGAGCACCGGCCGAAGTGATGTCTATGGCTCCGGCCAAAACCGTCGAGGCTCATGGTACGAAGAAGCGCAAGCACCCCGCCGAGACTACCGCGGACAAGCTCAAAGCCATCGCCCTGTCCAAGCCCCCCTCTCCAGGATCCCTCATTAAGCAAGTCCAGGTAATATCTCGTCTTGAAAATCTTTTTCTCGATCTTGATCGTGTTTTTTCATCTAACACGCAGTACTAGTACTAGTAGTACAACTTTCTGGGTGATCTTGCATGTGATTTTTGTGTGCCAAATGACGGTTCTAAATTCCTCTTTTGACCTAAACATGCGAGAGGTTGACACTGATTTCTTATAGATTACTTTCAACTACTCCCTCTGTCCCAAATTTCTTGTCTTAGATTTGTTTAGATACGGATGTATCTAATACTAAAATGTGACTTGATACATCCGTATCTAGACAAATCTAAGACAAGAATTTTGGGACGGAGGGAGTACTTTATGAACATCAATGCTACCTTTTAAGAGGGTATATTTGCCTCAGTAACTTGTGTTATGGATATTGCATGTAATCCCTCTGCTCTCATGCCTTTGAAGACATGTTCTAGTGTCTTTGTTCACTCATTTCTGTGCGTATATGTAGTCATATATGGAGTATAATATCGAAAATCATCTTATATTTCTGAATGGATTTAGTAATAAAATATGGTTTCTGTTTGAATTAGAACCAGGTCCGCGGTGGAGATGAAGTTCTCAAAGTCATGCCGTGTGAACTAGAAGACCTGATGATGAGTTCTACTGCTAAACAATCCAGCTGATGTGTCCTTGTCACCACGTGTCCTGAACTAGTGTTTTCCTGTAGCATTATTGTCGGGCGTGTTCTCGAGGTTGTACTTGACCACGACAATTTCCTGGTTGTGCCTTCGATTACGAAGGGTGTGGTTCTTGTAAAGCTTCCAAACAAATCTGATGCGGCATGTCTTCATCATCATGTTTATGAGTGGAAAGACCACTCTGTTAGGTTCTCTAAGGTTGACAAGATGGTGATGGCGCATGTAGACATCTCACACGAAGTCCATGGCCTAGTCAGTTATTCGGGGTTCATCCCGTACGTCGGTGGCAAAAAATAGTTAGCAGAGTTTAGTTAGTGCAACTTTGCTTATCTGTAGTAAGTACTATTGTTCAGTACTTGATTTGTGTTTGTGAACCCTGTATTGTTTAGGGCCTCTTTGATTCAGAGGATTGTTAAAATGAAGGAATAGGAAAAATGCAGGAATAAGGTGACATGTCCCATAGTATCCTACAGGATTTGAAATAATGTTTGATAGCACGGAAAAAACAAAGGAATTCTACAAAGAGGTTTGAGTGGATGGAAATTTTCCTCCAAAATGTAGTACAAATGGATCCTATGGAAAAATTCCTAAGGATGCCAATCCTACGAATCAAACGAGCATCACGGGAAAAATTCCTAAGGGTTTAAATCCTCCAAAAATCCTATGCAATTTCTTTGAATCAAAGGAGCCCTTATTAGTACTGCCGCTTTTGGTGTGTGGTCAGTCCTGAGAACGGTCTATGTTAATGTCTGTCCACTCAATTCAGTCTGTATATTTTGAAGTATCCATATCATATTTTTTGTGAGGACGGTCTATCAATTATGGTTACACTCCAATATCTGTATGCATTGCAGGGTTTATCGCACCCACCAGGATTTCCAGCCCCATGGATGTTCGGTCCATACGATTTGTCACGACCTTTGGACTGTCCTGCTTGTGGGAGTAGGCGGGGCCCCTGCATGCCACGCGTAGTTGGACGATCAATCTTTTGTTTAGTACTTCAACATAGTGATTTCCTGGTAAGGATTCACTCGTGTCACATCAAGTAAATCTCATTAATTTACTGTCTAAATCTTATTGATTTAATGTCATGTTTTCTTTATTTTCCTGCAATTTTACTATGCAGGTTTTGCCATGTGACATTCATCACATAATAAACCGTTTGGTTTGCTCTACGATGGCTATTTTTGCAAGTTTCACTTCTTATGTTGTGTCAGTAATGAAGGCACCGTCCATCACTTATATTACTGGAAAAAATTGGATCAGTCTGTTGTCTGAGTACAAGCTGAAACCCTATGATGAACTGCAGTTTGGTTTAACAAAAACGCCACAATTAGTCCTTCTCGCGTTTAAAAGAAATGAAGAAAAAGACTGGATCACGGTCACGGATCCTAGTCAAGTTAGAAAGCTGATCATAGCAGACCAGACACGATCGCCGCTGTCTCACACAGATCAAGCACTGGCAGTTGCTCTAGCACTGACAGTGGCAGCAGCTCAGTCTGATCCAGCTGAGGATTGGGCACCGACCGCGTCAACGGATCAGTCTGATCTACCGGAGGATCGGGCATCGACACCGGCACTTGCTCCGACACTGGCACCAGTTCTACAAGGAGCACCATCTCCGGCAGTAGCAGTGGCTTCGGCACCTGCACCAACACTTGCACTTGCATCTGCTCCGGCCCGTGCAGTTGCATCAGCAACAGACTGGGCTGCAGTTCGCACTTCATATACCAAAGTCCTTACAAAAACCGACATGTTCACCTTCTTGGTAAGCATTGGCCGCCTAAGTGCTTCGTTCTTTTTTCTTTCCATGTTGTTTCTCATGATTCACTGTGTTGATCTAACTGTTTGGGTATGTCTTCTTGTTTGTAAACAGAGAATTTCTAGAGCAACGAGGGAGTCGTTCAACAATCCAGGCGACCGCGGCCAAGTTTCTCTTACCATGTGCAGCCTTGGTGTGAATGAACCTGCTCAATATACCGTAAGTACAAAGGATGGTCGCATGATAATTGATGCTAAAGGATGGTCAAGGTTCGAATCTAAATCATATCTTGCGGTAGGGGATGATGTCAAAATCGAACTTCCTCGGCAAGGAGAGCTGGTCCAAATCAACTTTGAAATTCTTCAGTAGAAGCACGCAACTACCGAACTGATC
The DNA here is from genome assembly GCF_056163025.1 of Triticum urartu. NCBI lineage: Eukaryota > Viridiplantae > Streptophyta > Magnoliopsida > Poales > Poaceae > Triticum > Triticum urartu. The sequence goes on along the minus strand of NC_141875.1, from coordinate 553,374,023 downwards.
TATCCTCCGAGAGATTTTGATGTAATAATCTGGCATGGTGAAACAAGTGTCCTGTGTGTATAAGTAGTATGACAGTATTATTTATCACATGGTATATCGTTGATAGAATTGCAACTCTGATTGCTGGTCAGGAACTGTCGTTCGATTTCATTCCATCAGCTGTCGTGCTTTATTCAATTTTGTGTATTCGCCTTGCGACAGCATCTAAAACCAGCGCCGTACCGATCGCTTGCAATATGAAAAGCACTGAGGTAGAACACATGGGCCCCCAAACATGCAGGGTCGGCCTGCGGCCCAAAGTCCAGAACCGTGAGCCTATCTGAGTATTATATTCTCAGCTGAACCCCCATAATGCCCGTGCGTTGCAGAGGGAGTATATTTCTCGACAAGGTGAGCCTGTGATATAAAAGATTTGTATATTTCTTTACAGAGGGAGTATCTCTTTGTCAAAAAATATATTTATGTGTAACTAGTTACTTCTGTCTTTCTACTTCCTTTTGCTGATATGTGGGGCAACCGGCAACGGGGTCCACGTGCCATATGCACAAATTAGAGTGCACAACTTCACGGTAGACACACCCCGGTCGTAGCGCTGCAGTAATGCCCAATGAGCCGTCAAATCACAACCCCCCCTTTCCAGCTTTAGCAGTAAGCTGGACGGACAAAGCGGCAATATTTCACCGGGCCTGAATCCCCTTCTCCCTCGTCTGCTTGTTCAGAGAAAACCCCCTCTCGGTGATTGCATAGGGTTTTCTCATGGAGAACCAGGTACGAATTCTTCATCCATCCCCGATAAACCCCAAGTCCCTTAGTCACAGGTAATCCTAGGATGGTAGCCGCCGCCGTTGATGCATTTTTAATCCTACTGAATCTAGTGTGTTTCATTTGCAATGCCCAAAGTGCGAGTACCCTACAGGTTTCTACGCCCTCGGCGAGACGCCACACTTGTTCCTTCTCATCCTAACACAACATTTTGAAACGCGCACAGTATGTTCCTAGAATCCTCTTTTCTATCCGGGAGGGTGGGGTTTTTTTGAACATGTTGTGTTCTCATATTATTTTTCCTGCACTGTATTATTTGCTCTGCCAGAACACATGTACTCAAGATGCTCGGCCTTGCCATAACTGAATACACTAGTTTAATGGTCACAGTGAAGACAAGCCATGGATATAAGTTCCGAGTTGGGTTCATGAACCAAGAATATCACTGCTTTTTTATGGCCAAACTTGGATAAACTTTCTCAAGTGTTACGGACTGAAAGTTGGCGCACGAATGTTGATGGAAATAGCAGAACCTGGTATCATCTTCACTGCAATCTTCCACCCCGACATCATTCCAATTGTTCATCCATGTTAGTTTTGTATCTGGTTCTTGCTTGTTGCCTCGATTACTTCTTAATCCACCTATTCTGTCTAACTAATCACAATTTAACTTTAGAAGTAGCAACGAATCTCTCACGAAGATGCTACTTCTAACTAATATTTTCTTATAATTGGTGGCACGTGTAGGTTTTTTCAGAGTTAAGCAGTCTGCTCGTTTGTTACTCTATAATAACTCGGCTATTACTAATGGCACTGAAGTTGACTAGATCGACATCCACAAGTTCGTACACTTTATTGATCGTCTTGAGGTCCTTGTGGGGCGTTTCAATGGTGGAAGGCCACGTGGGATATGTGTGCCACTACTGCACTCGTTGAACAGGTCCAACTGTGTCGAGAAACTTATGGTACGATCTGTTTTCTGTTATATATGTTGTTCATAAACTATTGCTTATACACAGTTTTACAGTTGTGATCTTCTTGAAACAGGAACTGCCGAGTTCTATTGTTCCTATACAGATGCCTAACCATGGTCGGGTCAGACTTGCGCTTGGTCACAACATGATGTTTATGTCGACCTACTCAATTCCCCTTGGAGGTGAAAAGATACTTATTCATGGGTGGTCTCAAATAATGAAGGCTCGTCCATCTTGGAGAATAGGACAGAAGATTATGTTCATGCTTTTCCATGGCTCTAAAGCGAATATCCTGTTTATTGACCACGTTGCGAGATGAAGCTGCTTTCAGAAGGTTGTGGATGCGTGAGGTGGTGCCTGGGCCTTGTCCTGGGGCTTGGCGGCCTCACCCTTGGTTAACTGTAGGCAAAGTAGCACTGTTCGAGGCGTGCTTTGTACGGTTGAACCTGTATAAGTACTCATACTGCTTTCAGCTTTGGTTGTTAAGTGCCCCTGCTGGTTTCAGTTAAGGTTGTTAAGTACTCCTGCTGCTTTTACAGTCTGTCGTGTTTCTTCAGTCCTATCTTCCTCCAGCCGCCAAAACCAAACCAGCGCCGGCAGGGCCGCCTGCTTTCTCCTCCCACGGCTGGCTGCGCCTCAGCGCACGCATCGCCGCCCCACCATCTCCTAAATCATTAATGCCGACGTCCTCTGCGCGCTTTGGTGCGCTCGCCATGGCGCCGCCCTCTCGCGTTGTCAACATGGTCAACAAACAACAGGAATCGGCAGAAGTACGTGGAGAGGATGACAGTAGGGGCCCACCACGTCAGCGTATGGAAAAATAAAATGCTTCCTCTTAGTGTTTTCCTGACATCTGGGACCCACGACATTGTGAGCGTATATAGTCAATAGACAAGAGAACAGCACAAGATTGGCTGACACCTGGGACGTAGCTACTCGAGCAATATTTTTTTGTTTGGTATTGTTGAGACGGAGCAGGGTTTGAACTGGGCTGTGGCCCGTCTAGCCCAAGCTTATATTTTATGTTCACCATGTGACCAGCCCAGCTATTTTTTCTTTGTGAAAATGAGCCTAGTTTATTTTTTCTGAAAAATACCCAATCCAGGCCTACTTATTTTTCTACGCCCTGATGGGTTGTAACTCTTTCAAGACGCCTGCAAATCTTGAAAGTAATATGAAATGGGTTGTAAATATTAAAACAGATGACAAATTGGCAATTACTTTATAATTTCTGAATTTTATTACATTTTCAGATTCCTATTTCACTTGGCACTAACCTAATTTAAATATATCTTCAAAGTACTTTAAATCAGGCTGGACATTTCGGTATTAAAAATAGTTTGGAACCCACACAAATATGCGAAATTGGCCCTGGCCAACCAAAAAAAAGACTGCAATAAATTGTATAAGAAGTTGCCATGAGCTATATATAAATTATTAAAAAAAGAGGGAATGGTCTGACTTGTGGGCCTGTTTAGTTGACGCGTATGCAAGATTTTTTTAGTTATTATATACATCAACAAACGATTCTAGCAGACGTGACTGTTGGATGTCAATCCAACGGCCGTCGTGTTTCTTCAATCTCTGATCTTCTTGCTCCAGCTGCCAAAGTAGCGCCGGCGGGACCGCCTACTCCCGCCTCCCGTGGCCGGCTGTGCTGCCGCGCAGGACTCAGCGCCCCTACTACTCCCACCGCTGGCTAGGGCATCCCTCTACTCACCCACACCCCCTGTTATTCTGCGGCGACGGCAGCCTCACACCACAGCCGAACCGGTGAACGCTCGTACTCCTCTCCGCATGGGCATCCACTGCCGCGTCTTCCCCGGCTTCGCGTCGTCCCCTTCCTATGCCTCGCCCTCGTCCACCGCCGTGGTGCTCTCGGCGCGGCATGGTCAATGTGGTCAACGACCGACTTCCATCGGAAGAGTACTGTACGTGGAGAGGCTAACAGCTGGGTCCACGGCAGCCGCAAGGAAGTGCCTCCTTATTACGCGGAAAATAATTATTCCTCCACGTGACAGCGGGGACCCACTGGACGGGCCACCAGTATTTTGCAAAAAAAATCATTTCCCCCTGACTGCTGGGACCCACCGGACGGGCCACCGTATTTTGCGAAAAAACGTTCCCCCCGCTGTCAGCTCGGACCCACCGGAAGTGCCTCCTTATTACGCACAAAAAAATGAATACTCCGCCGGCTAGCTAGGACCCACCTTAGTGGGAGGCTGACTTGTGGGCCTACTAAGTTGACGGGGACGAAGGGCTTTGTCAACTTAGTCAATATGAACGATTCTAGCTGCAGTGACCGTACGATGTCCATCCAACGGCCGTAGTGCTTCTTCAACCTCTGGTCTTCTTGCTCCAGCTGCCCAAAGCAGCACCGGTCATGCCGCATGCTCCTGCCTCCCATGGCCGGCTGTGCTGCCGCGGAGGCCTCACCATCCCCTACTATTCCCACCGCTGGCCAGGCCCTGCGGCGATGGCAGCCTCACACCGCAGCCGAACCAGTGAACCCTCGTACTCCTCTCCGCGCAGGCTTCCGCTGCCGCGTCTTCCGTGGCTCCGCGTCGTCCCCTTCCTAGGCCTCGCCGTCGTCCACCGCCATGGTGCTCTCGGTGCGGCATGGTCAATGTGGTCAACGACTGACTTCCATCGAAAGAGTACTGTGCGTGGAGACGCTGACAGCTGGGTCCACGGCCGCAGCAAGGAAGTGCCTCCTTATTACGCGCAAAATAATTATTCCTTCACCTGACAGCGGGGACCCATCGAACGGGCCACCGTATTTCGTGAAAAAAACATTTGCCCCTGACTGTTGGGACCCACCAGCTACATATTCGCACGCAAGGAAGTACCTGATAGTCGGGACCCACCTGGTCTAAGCGTACGTAGCGTTGTCATTCTGGTCGCGAACATGTACATACATATATACTGGTCGATGTAGAGGCGCGCACGTGTCGTAGTAGAGGCACGCACGTAGCATGTACACGTACGTACAGCGGCCAGGGTGCAAGAAAGAAAATACGGCCACGTATGTGTACATATGGGTGGGGTCTCGAACGCCTACTCGCGCATACGAACGGCCAGGGCTCGTGTACATGGCTGGGTCGGAACGGAGAAACAGCGTCGTCGTCGTGTTCATGTGGAGGCAACGGAATGCGTCGTGTTCATGGGGAGGCAACGGAATGCGTCGTGTTCATCGGGAGGGCTTGGACGGAACAGGCAATGGAAACGAGGCCTGGCATACCGCAGAACGGAGGAAACGGCCTTGTGTTCGACCGGCCACGTTCGAAACGGGATCCTGTTCATTGGGAGGGGTCTGGCATATCGCAAAACGGAGGAAACGGACCTCCTACGATCGAAACGGGGGTCCTGTTGATCGGGAGGGGTGTGGCGTACCGCAAAACGGACGAAACGGACTTGTGTTGGAGCGCTACAGTCGAAACGGGGGTCCTGTTCATCGGGAGGGGTGTGGCGTACCGCAAAACGGGACTCCACGGGATACTGTTCATCTCCACCGTCGACCCCCTCCAGCCTCCACGAGCTACCGTTCATCCACCGTCGACCTCCTCCAGCCTCCACATGCGACTGTTCATCCACGGGCTCCTGTTCATCCAGCCTCCACCGCGCGCTACTCCACCGGCTATTGTTCAACCAGCCCTCTCCACGGGCTCCTATTCAACCACCCCTCCACGGGCTACTGTTCATCTTGCCCTCCACCATCTACTGTTCATCCTGCCCTCCACGGGGTGGTCCTGTTCATCCAGCCCTCCACGGGGTCCTGTTCATCCAGCCCCAACCGGCTCGATCGATCGGGGTCCTGTTCATCCACCCCCACCGAGAACTATTCATCCAACCCCCCCCCCCCCCCCGCGCGCAACGCTCACTGTTCATCTAGAGGCAGTATCGATCGGCTTCAGTTAGCAGCAGTAGTGAAGGAATCGCTCGATCGGGTTCGGTTAACAGCCATCGATCGATTGCTCGGGTTCAGTAATGTGTAGCCTGCAGTGCAATCGCTCGGGTTCAGTTAGAGCCCAACGCCTCGCTCGGGTTCAGTTAGAGCCAACACCTCGCACACACGCGCGTACGTGTACGAGAGAAGCGCGCATTGCTCGGCCCCCGACCTCCCACCGTAACCGGGAACTCCCCGAAATTTTCCTCGCCCTCGCTTCTACCACGGTTTTTTCCGTCATGGACGGCCCAAAGAATGTCATGCAGCTGCGTCTCCGGCCCGCCCAGGACGAAAAGCTCATTTTCTATCATGATTTTTTGTCATAGAAGTAGGAGCCCACCACATCTATGATGATACCGGGTTTTGTCACAATTATCATCATAGAAGTGTCATATGTATGACAGAAAAAAATTCGTTCGGCCCAAAATGTCACGGATGTGTCTTTTTTTTGTAGTGCATTTTCTCGTTAGTGAGTTGAGGAGTCCACTCCTCTTGAGAATAACCCGCCTAACATGGAAGATACGGACAGGCCTAGTTGATACATGAGCCATTCGAGCATACAAAACAAAATGTTTATTTGAAGGTTTAGAGTTTGGCAGATACAAATTTACTTGGAACGGCAGGTAGATACCGTATATAGGTAGGTATGGTGGACTCATATGGGATAACTTTGGGGTTTATGGGATTGGATGCACAAGCAGTATTCCCGCTTAGTACAAGTGAAGGCTAGAAAAAGACTGGGAAGCGACCAGCTAGAGAGCGACAACAGTCATGAACATGCATTAAAATTAATCAACACCGAATGCAAGCATGAGTAGGATATAATGCACCATGAACATAAATATCGTAGAGGCTATGTTGATTTTGTTTCAACTACATGCATGAACATGTGCCAAGTCAAGCCACTCGAATCGTTCAAAAGAGGATACCACCCTATCATACCACATCACAACCATTTTAATAGCATGTTGGCACGCAAGGTAAACCATTATAAGCTCCTAGCTAACTAAGCATGGCATAAGCAACTATAATCTCTAATTGTCATTGCAAACATGTTTATTCATAATAGGCTGAATCGGGAACGATGAACTAATCATATTTACAAAAACAAGAGAGGTCGAGTTCATACTAGCTTCTCCCATCTCAATCAGTCCATCATATGTCGTCATAATTGCCTTTCACTTGCACGGCCGAATGATGTGAATAATAATAACAGTGCACGTGCATTGGACTAAGCTGGAATCTGTAAGCATTCAATTCAAGAGAGAAGACAAAGTAATATGGGCTCTTTGTTAGATCAACAATAATGCATATGAGAGCCACTCAACATTTTAATCATGGTCTTCTCCTCTCGACCCCCAAAGAAAAGAAAAGGAATAAAACCATTTACACGGGAAAGCTCCCAACAAGTAAAAGAAGAACAGGAAATCTTTTTGGGTTTTCTTTTTAATTACTACTACAAGCATGAAAATTAAAACTAGCTAAAAGCTACAACTAATATTTTTTGGTTTTTTTCTTAAGGTTTATCAAACACACAAGAAGAAAGCATAAAAAGAAATAAACTAGCATGGATATTACAATGAAAAAGTATGAGCACCGACATCTAGCAATGAGTGTGTGAACATGAATGTAATGTCGGTGAGAAATACGTACTCCCGCAAGCTTAGGCTTTTGGCCTAAGTTGGTCTATTGCCACGGATGGCCTGGCGGATATCCAAAGTTGTAGTTGGGGTCGTACTGAGATGCAACAGTCATTGCATCATGGGCTACAGCTTGGAGGCGAGCTATCTCAGCCCTCCTCTTATACTCTTTCGCCTCCTCTCTGGTTATAAAATATCTCCCTTTTGCCTGAAAGTCAAAGAAAGTAGAAGCAAGGAGAGCGACGTGATAGGTGCATCGTCTGTCAAAGATTAGTCGGCACTGGAGGAACTGATTGTTCCTCTCAACAAAATGATGACGAACCATAGCCTCATAATCCAAATAAGCAGGAGGCAACTCAATATCATCCTCATGTATGGTTATACCAAGAAAATTAGCTATACGGGTTGCATAAATTCCACCAAAGAAATCTCCATTAAATCTATTATGATGCAACCTACGTGCAACAATGGCTCCCAAGATATAAGATTTATCTCCTAACACACCACTCCTAAGAATACTGAGGTCAGGGACACACATATGACATGCTTCATTTTTACCATTTATGCACCTACCTATGAAGAGAGCGAAATAATGTATAGCAGGAAAATGAATGCTCCCTATGGTAGCTTGTGCTATATCTCTAGATTCCCCCACAGTTATACTAGCAAGAAAATCTCTAAACTCAGATTTGCGAGGTTCACAAGTACTACCCCATTGTGGAAGTTTGCAAGCGGTGGTAAAATCCTCTAAGTCCATAGTATAAGAATTTTCATAAAGATCAAACAGGACAGTTTGAGAATTGCGTGAAGATGAAAATTCAAACCTCCTCACAAAGGAACTAGTGAGATAGTGGTACTGACGGCACTTTTCTGCCTCGAAGCTCACAAGATTAGTGTTACGCAAATATGCGTTAAATTCTTCCTTAATTCCTTCTCGATCCATGAAGTCCTCTGAAGGCCATTCACAAGGCCGCACTGGAGCGTCCCTTGGTGGCTCATCATCAGCATCACGCATTGCAAGCCTGGGTCCTTGCTTCCTTGAAGGACCACCTTGGTACATTTTCCTAAACATATTTCTTCTTCTGAAAAATTTCTGAAATTTTTAGTAACTTCAAATAAAAGTAAACCAAACTCAACAAAATTGATAGCAACTACTCCTACAAGTGCCTAGAGCCTATATCATGCATTAGAACTACTTGGACCCATATAAATTTGACATGCAAGCTTAAGAACATGGTCACCTTGGCAGCACAAATTTGCAATGAATAAAGCACTAGAACAAAAACTAATTGGACCAATGGAGGAGTCACATACCAAGGAACAATCCCCCAAAGCAGTTTTGTGAGAGGTGCTTTGAGCAAGGAGATCGAAAATCGCAGCAAAATGAGCTAGAACTCGTGCTTGAGTTGGATGGTGATTTTTTGGGGAGGAAGAAGAAGTGTGTGGGTGCGGGAATAAGTGGAGGAGGGCCACCATGGGCCCACGAGGCAGGGGGCGCGCCCAGGGGGTGGGCGAGCCCTGGACCCTCGTGGCCAGGTGCCAGCTCCCCCTGCTATGTACTCAGTGCCAGATATTCTCAAATATTCCAGAAAAAATCATACTTAAATTTGAGGGCATTTGGAGAACTTTTATTTTCGGGGTATTTTTATATTGCATGGATAATTCAAAAAAATGACAGAAAATACTATTTTTACTTTATTTCAACTAAATAACAGAAAGTAAAAGGAGGGTACAGAAGGTTGTGCTTTCTAACTTCATCCATCTCATGATCATCAAAAGGAATCCACTAACAAGGTTGATCAAGTCTTGTTAACAAACTCATTTCGAATAACATGGAACGGAGAAATTTTGAATAACACTATGTTACCTCAACGGGGATATGCACATCCCCAACAATAAGAATATCATATTTCTTCTTGACAGTAGGAAGAGGAAATTCAAAACCTCCAAAAATAATTGATGAAATTTTTCCAATAGAATTGATATTGTGGACTTGAGGTTGTTTCCTCGGAAAGTGTACCGTATTCTCATTACCATTAACATGAAAAGTGACATTGCCTTTGTTGCAATCAATAACAGCCCCTGCAGTATTCAAAAAAGGTCTTCCAAGAATAATAGACATACTATCGTCCTCGGGAATATCAAGAATAACAAAGTCTGTTAAAATAGTAACGTTTGCAACCACAACAGGCACATCCTCACAAATACCGACGGGTATAGCAGTTGATTTATCAGCCATTGCAAGGATATTTCAGTAGGTGTTAACTTATTCAAATTAATTCTATGATATAAAGAGAGAGGCATAACACTAACACCGGCTCCAAGATCACATAAAGCAGTTTTAACATAGTTTCTTTTAATGGAGCATGGTATAGTGGGTACTCCTGGATCTCCAAGTTTCTTTGGTATTCCACCCTTAAAAATATAATTAGCAAGCATGGTGGAAATTTCAGCTTCCCGTATCTTTCTTTTATTAGTAACAATATCTTTCTTGTACTTGGCATAAGGATTCATTTTGAGCATATCAGTTAATCGCATACGCAAAAAGATAAGTCTAATCATTTCAGCAAAGCGCTCAAAATCCTCATCATCCTTTTTCTTGGATGGCTTAGGAGGAAAAGGCATGGGTTTCTGAACCAATGGTTCTCTTTCTTTATCGTGCTTCCTAGCAACAAAGTCTTTCTTATCATAACGTTGATTCTTTGATTGTCGGTTATCAAGATCAACAGTAGGTTCAATTTCTATATCATTATCATTACTAGGTTGATCATCAACATGAACATCATCATTAACATTATGACTAGTTTCATGTTCATTACCAGATTATGTTTCAACATTAGAAATAGAGATATCATTGCGATTCTCAGGTGTGTCAATAACAGGTTCACTAGAAGCATGCAAAGTCCTATCATTTTTCTTTTTCTTCCTTTTAGAAGGACTAGGTGCATCTATATTATTTCTCTGAGAATCTTGCTCAATTATCTTAGGATGGCCCTCAGGATACAAAGGTTCCTAGGTCATTTTACCACCACTAGTCATAACTCTAACAGCATAGTCATTATTCTTACTATTCAATTCATTGAGCAAATCATTTTGAGCTTTAAGTACTTGTTTTACTTGAGTGGTAACCATAGAAGCATGTTTACTAATGAGTTTAAGTTCACATTTAACTCTAGACATATAATCACCCAAGTGTTCAATCATGTAAGCATTTTGTTTCAATTGTCTACCAAAATAAGCATTGAAGTCTTCTTGCTTAACCACAAAGTTATCAAACTCATCCAAACATTGGCTAGCAAACTTAGTAGGATGGATTTCAGCTTTATCATATCTATAGAGAGAATTTACCTTTACTACCTGTGTCGGGTTATCAAGACCATGTGTTTCTTCAATATGTGATGGATTAAAACCATATATTTCTTCAACAGGCGGTAAATTAAGACCATGTATTTCTTCAATAAGAGGTAAATTCTTAACATCTTCAGCTTTAATACCTTTTTCTTTCATAGATTTCTTTGCCTCTTGCATATCTTCAGCACTGAGAAATAGAATACCCCTCTTCTTCGGAGTTGGTTTAGGAATAGGCTCAGGAACTGGCTCCGGAGGTGTCCAATTATTTTCATTTGTCAACATATTATTCAATAGAATTTCAGCTTCATCCGGTGTTCTTTCCCTGAAAACAGAACCAGCACAACTATCCAGGTAATCTCTGGAAGCATCGGTTAGTCCATTATAAAAGATATCAAGTATTTCATTTTTGTTAAGAGGGTGATCAGGCAAAGCATTAAGTAATTGGAGAAGCCTCCCCCAAGCTTATGGGAGATTCTCTTCTTAAATTTGCACAAAATTATATATATCCCTTAAGGCAGCTTGTTTCTTATGAGCAGGGAAATATATAGCAGAGAAGTAATAAATCATATCCTGGGGACTACGCACACAACCAGGATCAAGAGATTTAAACCATATCTTAGCATCACCCTTTAATGAGAACGGAAATATTTTAAGGATATAAAAGTAGCGAGTTCTCTCATCATTAGTGAACAGGGTGGCTATATCATTTAATTTAGTAAGATGTGCCACAACAGTTTTAGATTCATAGCCATAAAAAGGATCTGATTCAACCAAAGTAATTATATCAGGATCAATAGAGAATTCATAATCCTTATCAGTAACAAAGATAGGTGAAGTAGCATAAGGAGGATCATATTTCATTCTAGCATTCAGAGTTTTTTGTTTAAGCTTAGCTAATAATTTCTTAAGGTCACTTCTATCATTGCATGCAAGAAAGTCTCTTTTAGTTTCTTCATCCATAACATAGCCCTCAGGCACAACAGGCAATTCATATTTATTAGGAGAGCCTTCATCATCACTTTCATCAATATTATTAGTTTCAATAATTTCATTCTCTCTAGCCCTAGCAAGTTGTTCATCAAGAAATTCACCAAGTGGCACAGTGGTATCAAGCATAGAAGTAGTTTCATCATAAGTATCGTGCATAGCAGAAGTGGCATCATCAATAATATGCGACATATCAGAATTAATAGCAGAAGCAGGATTAGGTGTCGCAAGCTGATACGTCTCCATCGTATCTATAATTTTTTATTGTTCCATGCCAATATTATTCAACTTTCATATACTTTTTGGCAACTTTTTATATTATTTTTGGGACTAGCATATTGATCCAGTGCCTAGTGCCAGTTCCTGTTTGTTGCATGTTTTTTGTTTCGCAGAAAACCCATACCAAACAGAGTCCAAATGGAATAAAAACTAACGGAGATTTATTTTGGAATATTTATGAATTTTGGGAAGTGGAATCATCGCGAGACGATGCCCGAGGGGGGCGCGCCCCAAGGTGTCAGGCGCGCCCCTGACCCTCGTGGCCGCCCTGTAAGGCGTTTGGAGCCCTTCTTTCGCCACAAGAAAGCTAATATCCGGATAGAGATCGTGTTAAAATTTCAGCCCAATCGGAGTTACGGATCTCCGAGAATATAAGAAACCATGAAAGGGAAGAATCTAAGAATGCAGAAACAGAGAGAGACAGAGAGACAGATCCAATCTCGGAGGGGCTCTCGCTCCTCCCATGCCATGGAGGCCAAGGACCAGAGGGTAAACCCTTAGGGAGGAGGTCAAGGAAGAAGAGGAAGAAGGGGGCCCCTCTCCCCCTCTCCTCCGGTGGCGCCGGAACACCGCCGTGGCCATCATCGTCATCACCACGATCTTCACCAACACCTCCGCCATCTTCACCAACATCTCCATCACCTTCCCCCCTCTATCTACAGCGGTCCACTCTCCCGCAACCCGATGTACCCTCTACTTGAACATGGTGCTTTATGCTTCATATTATTATCCAATGATGTGTTGCCATCCTATGATGTCTGAGTAGATTTTCGTTGTCCTATCAGTGGTTGATGAATTGCTATGATTGATTTAATTTGCTCGTGGTTATGTTGATGTCCTTTGGTGCCCATCATATGAGCGCGTGCGTGGATCACACCATAGGGTTAGTTGTATGTTGATAGGACTGTGTATTGGAGGGCAAGAGTGACAGAAGCTTCAACCTAGCATAGAAATTGATGCATACGGGATTGAAGGGGGACCAATACATCTTAATGCTATAGTTGGGTTTTACCTTAATGAACGTTAGTAGTTGCGGATGCTTGCTAATATTTCCAATCATAAGTGCATAGAATTCCAAGTAAGGGATAACACGCTAGCAGTGACCTCTCCCACATAATACTTGCTATCGATCTAGTAAAGTAGTCAATTGCTTAGGGGCAATTTCGCAACTCCTACCACCACTTTTCCACACTCGCTATATTTACTTTATTGTTTGTTTATCTAAACAGCCCCTACCTTTTTATTTACTTGCTCTTTATTATCTTGCAAACCTATCGAACAACACCTACAAAGTACTTCTAGTTTCATACTTGTTCTAGGTAAAGCGAATGTCAAGCGTGCGTAGAGTTGTATCGGTGGTCAATAGAACTTGAGGGAATATTTGTTCTGCATTTAGCTCCTCGTTGGGTTCGACACTCTTACTTATCGAAAACTGTTGCGATCCCCTATACTTGTGGGTTATCAAGACCTTTTTCTGGCGCCGTTGCCGGGGAGCAATAGCGTGGGGTGAATATTCTTGTGTGTGCTTGTTTGCTTTATCACTAAGTAATTTTTATTTGTTGTTCTTAGTTGTTTCCTATCTTTAGTTATGGGTAGGAAACACAAAATACCAAAAAATTAGTTGTACCTACTGAACCAATGGTTGAAGAACCACTCAAAATCTATCACACTGCTGAAGCTTATTACTTGGATCATCTTCGATCCCTATGTGCTCGTGCTGAAACCGCAACTAGCTTAGTTGAGGGATAATCTTTAGATGAGCATGCTTGTTATGTGCGACACCGAATATCTGAAAAAGGGAAAACTTTACTGGATCAAATTCATCGTTTGCAATGCTATGCTTGGAATTTATGTGAAATATATGATTATACTTGTTGTTCTGAAGACCCTAAGAAACACCTTCCCTACCAATGTTAGTTTAGTGATAATGGAATCGTATCCTCTTATGCTAAGGGTGTTACTTACTATGATGTTCAACAAATTGAAGAATTTGTTGCTTTTAAGGGTGCTTACGAAATTGCTTCTTTGATTGAAAAGTATGATGCTACTCTTTACAAATCTAAAAATTATGCCATATTTAAATATTGCTATGATAATTATGCTTCTAAAGCCTATGTTGAACCATATATTGAGTACTACTCCGCTGTCCAAGAAGATACCAATATTTTGCAGGAGTCTATGTAAGAAGAAATTGATGAAATTTTGAGCTCATTGGATGAAAAAGATGATGAGGAGAGCGAAGAACAAAAGGAGGAAGAGCGGATTAGCTACCCGTTCCCACCTTATAATGAGAGTAACCCTTCAACTCATACATTGTTTAATTCCCCTTTGTGCTTACCGAAGGATGATTGCTATGATGACTGTTATGATCCCTATGATTCTTTTGAAATATCCCTTTTTGATGATGCTTGCTATGCTTGTGGCCAAGATGCCAATATGAATTATGCTTATAGAGATGAACTTGCTATATTTCCTTATGTTAAACATGAAATTGTTGCTATTGCACCCACACATGATAGTCCTATTATCTTTTTGAATTCTCCCGACTACACTATATCGGAGAAGTTTGCCCTTATTAAGGATTACATTGATGGGTTGCGTTTTACTATTACACATGATGATTTTGATGAATATAATATGCATGTGCTTGCTGCTCCTACTTGCAATTATTATGAGAGAGGAACTATATCTCCACCTCTCTATGTTTCCAATACAACAAAATTGCAAGAAACTATTTATACTATGCATTGGCCTTTACTATGTGTGCATGAATTGTTCTTTTATGACATGCCGATGCATAGGAAGAGAGTTAGACTTCGTTGTTACATGATATATGTTACTTTGTGCTCACTACTAAATGCTAAATCATTGTTAATTAAAATTGGCTTTGATATACCTTGGGATCCGGGTGGATTCATTACTTGAGCACTATATGCCTAGCTTAATGGCTTTAAAGAAAGCGCTGCCAGGGAGACAACTCGGAAGTTTTAGAGAGTCATTTATTTCTGTTGAGTGCTTTCATATAGTTTAAAAACAACAAAAATAAAGAGGGGAACCCAAAATTTTTCAAAAAGAAAAGTGAAAGTGAGAAAGACAAGCATTGTTGAAGTGGGAGAGCACCTTGAACTTTGTTCATGCTCATGGCAACTTTTTGGATCTTGATTACAGAAAATTTTCAACAAAAATAATTATCCCCTTGTACAATTCCATTGTATTATAAAAATAATGTGCCAAGGTTTGCCTTTAGGATGTTTACATTTGCTTGATGGTTTGTACGGTGCAGGACAGAAACTTTGGCTGTAGTGCGCGATTTTACATTTTTAGCTGGAATGTCAAATGGTTCTGATTATTTTTGCACTGTCTTCCTACACAATTTTTTTATTTTTCCTAATTTTGGTAGAATTTTTCAAGTATCAGAAGTATGGTGAATGTTCAGATTATTACAGACTGTTCTGTTTTAGACAGATTCTGTTTTTGATGCATAGTTTGCTTATTTTGATGAAACTATCAATTTATATTAGTATATTAAGCCATGAAAAAGTTATCTTACAGTAGACACAATGCAAAAACAAAATATGAATTGGTTTGCAACAGTACTTAGAGTAGTGATTTGCTTTATTATACTAACGGATCTTACCGAGTTTTCTGTTGAAGTTTTGTGTGGATGAAGTGTTCGATGATTGAGAAGATCTCGATGTGAGGAGAAGGAAGAGAGGCCAGAGCTCAAGCTTGGGGATGCCCGAGGCACCCCAAGTAAATATTCAAGGAGACTCAAGCGTCTTAGCTTGGGGATGCTGGGGAGGCATCCCCTCTTTCTTCAACAAGTATCGGTATGTTTTCGGATTCGTTTCGTTCATGTGATATGTGCAATCTTGGAGCGTCTTTTGCATTTAGTTTTCATCTTTATTTTATGCACCATGCTGGTATGAGATAGTCCTTGGTTTATTTATAGAATGCTCTATGAACTTCACTTATATCTTTTGAGTATAGCTTTATAGAATGCTTCATGTGCTTCACTTATATCATTTGAAGTTTGGATTGCCTGTTTCTCTTTACATAGAAAACCGCCATTTGCAGAATGCTCTTTTGCTTCACTTATATTTGTTAGAACACGGGCATATCTTTTGTAGAAAGAATTAAACTGTCTTGCTTCACTTATATCTATTTAGAGAGATGACAGGAACTGGTCATTCACATGGTTAGTCATAAAATCCTACATAAACTTGTAGATCGCTGAATATGATATGTTTGATTCCTTGTAATAGTTTTGCGATATAAAGGTGGTGATATTAGAGTCATGCTAGTCGAGTAATTGTGAAATTGAGAAATACTTGTGTTGAGGTTTGCAAGTCCCGTAGCATGCACGTATGGTGAACCGTTATGTTAAGAAGTCAGAGCATGTTGTATCCTCCTTATGAGTGGCGGTCGGGGATGAGCGATGGTCTTTTCCTACCAATCTATCCCCCTAGGAGCATGCGCGTAGTACTTTGTTTCAATGACTAATAGATTTTTGCAATAAGTATGTGAGTTCTTTATGACTAATGTTGAGTCCATGGATTATACGCACTCTCACCCTTCCATCATTGCTAGCCTCTCTAGTACCGCGCAACTTTCGCCGGTACCATAAACCCACCATATACCTTCCTCAAAACAGCCACCATACCTACCTATCATGGCATTTCCATAGCCATTCCGATATATATTGCCATGCAACTTTCATCATCATCATATACATGACTTGAGCATTCATTGTCATATTGCTTTGCATGATCGTAAGATAGCTAGCATGATGTTTTCATGGCTTGTCTGTTTTTTGATGTCATTGCTACGCTAGATCATTGCACATCCCGGTACACCGCCGCAGGCATTCATATAGAGTCATATCCTTGTTCTAGATATCGAGTTGTAATATTGAGTTGTAAGTAAATAAAAGTGTGATGATCATCATTATTAGAACATTGTCCCATGTGAGGTTATCAAAATAAAAGTGGCCAAAGAAGCCGCAAAAAAAGAGAGAGAGGCCAAAGAAGCCTACAAAAAAAGGAGAAAAAAAGAAAAAAAGAAAAAAATGAGAGAAAAAGAGAGAAGGGGCAATGTTACTATCCTTTTACCACACTTGTGCTTCAAAGTAGCACCATGTTATTCATATAGAGAGTCTCTTGAGTTATCACTTTCATATACTAGTGGGAATTTTCATTATAGAACTTGGCTTGTATATTCCAATGATGGGCTTCCTCAAATGCCCTAGGTCTTCATGAGCAAGCAAGTTGGATGCACACCCACTTAGTTTCAGTTTGAGCTTTCATATACTTATAGCTCTAGTGCGTCCGTTGCATGGCAATCCCTACTCACTCATATTGATATGTATTGATGGGCATCTCCATAGCCCGTTGATACGCCTAGTTGATGTGAGACTATCTTCTCCTTTTTGTCTTCTCCATAACCACCATTCTATTCCACCTATAGTGCTATGTCCATGGCTCACGCTCATGTATTGCGTGAAAGTTGAAAAGGTTTGAGAACATCAAAAGTATGAAACAATTGCTTGGCTTGTCATCGGGGTTGTGCATGATGTGAATATTTTGTGTGGTGGATGGAGCATAGCCAGACTATATGATTTTGTAGGGATGAGCTTTCTTTGGCTATGTTATTTCAATAAGACATAATTGCTTGGTTGGTATGCTTGAAGTATTATTATTTTTATGTCAAAGGATAGACTATTGCTTTGAATCACTCATGTATTAATATTCATGCCATGATTAGACATATGATCAAGATTATGCTAGGTAGCATTCCACATCAAAAATTATCTTTTTTATCATTTACCTACTCGAGGACGAGCAGGAATTAAGCTTGGGGATGCTGATACGTCTCCGTCGTATCTATAATTTTTTATTGTTCCATGCCAATATTATTCAACTTTCATATAATTTTTGGCAACTTTTTATATTATTTTTGGGACTAACATATTGATCCAGTGCCCAGTGCCAGTTCCTGTTTGTTGCATGTTTTTTGTTTCGCAGAAAACCCATACCATACGGAGTCCAAACGGAATAAAAACTGGCAGAGATTTATTTTGGAATATTTATGAATTTTGGGAAGTGGAATCATCGCGAGACGATGCCCGAGGGGGGCACGAGGTAGGGGGCGCGCCCCAGGGTGTCAGGCGCGCCCCTGACCCTCGTGGCCACCCCGTAAGGCGGCTGGATCCCTTCTTTCGCCGCAAGAAAGCTAATATCCGGATAGAGATCGTGTTAAAATTTCAGCCCAATCGGAGTTACGGATCTCCGGAAATATAAGAAACGGTGAAAGGGAAGAATCTGAGAACGCAGAAACAGAGAGAGACAGAGAGACAGATCCAATCTCAGAGGGGCTCTCGCCCCTCCCATGCCATGGAGGCCAAGGACCAAAGGGGAAACCCTTCTCCCATCTAGGGAGGAGGTCAAGGAAGAAGAGGAAGAAGGGGGGCCCTCTCCCCCTCTCCTCCGGTGGCGCCGGAATGCTGCCGTGGCCATCATCATCATCACCACGATCTTCACCAACACCTCCGCCA
Organism: Triticum urartu; assembly: GCF_056163025.1. Classification (NCBI taxonomy): domain Eukaryota; kingdom Viridiplantae; phylum Streptophyta; class Magnoliopsida; order Poales; family Poaceae; genus Triticum; species Triticum urartu. The sequence goes on along the minus strand of NC_141875.1, from coordinate 553,355,531 downwards.
TCTTCACCAACATCTCCATCACCTTCCCCCCTCTATCTACAGCGGTCCACTCTCCCGCAACCCGCTGTACCCTCTACTTGAACATGGTGCTTTATGCTTCATATTATTATCCAATGATGTGTTGCCATCCTATGATGTCTGAGTAGATTTTTGTTGTCCTATCGGTGGTTGATGAATTGCTATGATTGATTTAATTTGCTTGTGGTTATGTTGCTGTCCTTTGGTGCCCATCATATGAGCGCGCGCGTGGATCACACCATAGGGTTAGTTGTATGTTGATACGACTATGTATTGGAGGGCAAGAGTGACAGAAGCTTCAACCTAGCATAGAAATTGATGCATACGGGATTGAAGGGGGACCAATACATCTTAATGCTATGGTTGGGTTTACCTTAATGAATGTTAGTAGTTGCGGATGCTTGCTAATAGTTCCAATCATAAGTGCATAGAATTCCAAGTAAGGGATAACATGCTAGTAGTGGCCTCTCCCACATAATACTTGCTATCGGTCTAGTAAAGTAGTCAATTGCTTAGGGGCAATTTCACAACTCCTACCACCACTTTTCCACACTTGCTATATTTACTTTATTGTTTCTTTATCTAAACAGCCCCTACCTTTTATTTACTTGCTCTTTATTATCTTGCAAACCTATCCAACAACACCTACAAAGTACTTCTAGTTTCATACTTGTTCTAGGTAAAGCGAACGTGAAGCGTGCGTAGAGTTGTATCGGTGGTCGATAGAACTTGAGGGAATATTTGTTCTGCCTTTAGCTCCTCGTTGGGTTCGAACTCTTACTTATCGAAAACTGTTGCGATCCCCTATACTTGTGGATTATCACAAGCTTACTCAAAACAGAAGGTGAATCAAGTGCAGAGCTAGATGGCAGTTCCTTACCTCCCCTCGTAGTTGAGGGATAAATTTGTGTTTTCGCGTCTTTCAAGTTCTTCATAGTGTCCAGCAGATATAAATCCCAAGTGACTCAAAGAATAGAGCTATGCTCCCCGGCAACGGCGCCAGAAAATAGTCTTGATTACCCACAAGTATAGGGGATCGCAACAGTTATCGAGGGTAGAGTATTCAACCCAAATTTATTGATTCGACATAAGGGGAGCCAAAGAATATTCTCAAGTATTAGCAGTTGAGTTGTCAATTCAACCACACCTGGAAACTTAGTATCTGCAGCAAAGTGTTTAGTAGCAAAGTAATATGATAGTAGTGGTAACGATAGCAGAAGTAACTGTAGCAAAAGTAATATTTTTGGTGCTTTGTAGTGATGATAACAATAGCAATGGAAAAGTAAATAAGCGAAGAACAATATATGGAAAGCTCATAGGCAATGGATCGGTGATAGAGAATTATGCCGAATGCGGTTCATCATGTAACAGTCATAACCTAGGGTGACACGGAACTAGCTCCAATTCATCAATGTAATGTAGGCATGTATTCCGAATATAGTCATACGTGCTTATGGAAAAGAACTTGCATGACATCTTTTGTCCTACTCTCCCATGGCAGCGGGGTCCTAGCGGAAACTAAGGGATATTAAGGCCTCCTTTTAATAGAGTACCGGACCAAAGCATTAACACATAGTGAATACATGAACTCCTCAAACTACGGTCATCACCGGGAGTGGTCCCGATTATTGTCACTTCGGGGTTGCCGGATCATAACACATAGTAGGTGACAATATACTTGCAATATAGGATCAAGAACTCTCATATATTCATGAAAACATAATAGGTTCAGATCTGAAATCATGGCACTCGGGCCCTAGTGACAAGCATTAAGCATAGCAAAGTCATAGCAACATCAATCTCAGAACATAGTGGATACTAGGGATCAAACCCTAACAAAACTAACTCGATTACATGATAAATCTCATCCAACCCATCACCATCCGGCAAGCCTACGATGGAATTACTCATGCACAGCGGTGAGCATAATGAAATTGGTGATAGGGGAAGGTTGATGATGACGATGGCGACGGATTCCCCTCTCCGGAGCCCCGAACGGACTCCAGATCAGCCCTCCCGAGAGAGTTTAGGGCTTGGCGGCGGCTCCGTATCGTAAAACGCGATGAATCCTTCTCCTCTATTTTTTCTCCCCGGACATGAATATATGGAGTTGGAGTTGAGATCGGTGGAGCTCCAGGGGGGCCCACGAGGCAGGGGGCAGGCGCACCCCCACCCTCGTGGCTAGGGTGTGGGCCCCTGGCCTTTATTCTTTGCCAGTATTTTTTTATTATTTCCAAAAATAATCTCTGTGGAGTTTCAGGTCATTCCGAGAACTTTTGTTTCTGCACATAAATAACACCATGGCAATTCTGCTGAAAACAGCGTCAGTCCGGGTTAGTTCCATTCAAATCATGCAAGTTAGAGTCCAAAACAAGGGGAAAAGTGTTTGGAAAAGTAGATACGATGGAGACGTATCATTTTGTTAAAGTTATCAGCTACTGGCAGGAGCCTTATGGTTGTCTCTTTATTTGCATAAGATGTAAGTGCTATGTAATTACTTTACTTTATAGCTATGCGATAGCAATAGTTGCAAAAGCAATAGCTGGTGAGACGACCATGTGACGACACATTGATAAAAGATCAAGATGATGGAGACCATAGTGTCATTATGGTAACAATGGAGATCATGACAGTACTTTGGAGATGGAGATCAAAAGCACAAGATGATGACGGCCATATCATGTCACATATTATGATTGCATTTGATGTTTATCTTCTATGCTTAGATCGACGGTAGCATTATAAGATGATCTCTCACTAAATTTCAAGGTATAAGTGTTCTCCCTGAGTATGCACCGTTGCGAAAGTTCTTCGTGTTGAGACACCACGTGATGATCGGGTGTGATAAGCTCTACGTTCACATACAACGGGTGCAAAACAATTACACACACGGAATACTCAGGTTAAACTTGACGAGCCTAGCATATGAAGATATGGCCTCGGAACACTGAGACCGAAAGGTCGAGCGTGAATCATATAGTAGATATGATCAACATAATGATGTTCACCATTGAAACTACTCCATCTCACGTGATGATCGGACATGGTTTAGTTTATTTGGATCATGTGATCACTTAGATGATTAGAGGGATGTATATCTAAGTGGGAGTTCTTAAGTAATATGATTAATTGAACTTTAATTTATCATGAACTTAGTCCTGGTAGCATTAGCATATCTATGTTGTCGATCAATAGCTCGCGTTTAGCTCCCTTGTTTTATTTTTGATATGTTCCTAGAGAAAAATAAGTTGAAAGATGTTAGTAGCAAAGATGCGAACTAGCTCCGTGATCTGAGGATTATCCTCATTGTTGCATGATACGTCCATTTTGCATCATGCTTTTACATCGATATTTAGTGCATTATGGGCTGTTATTACACATTATGTCACAATACTTATGCCCATTCTCTCTTATTTTACAAGGTTTACATAAAGAGGGAGCATGCCAGCAGCTGGGATTCTGGGCTGGAAAAGGAGCAAATATTAGAGACCTATTCTGCACAGCTCCAAAAGTCCTGAAACTTCACGAAAGACATTTTCAGAATATATAAAAAAATATTGAGTGCAAGAAGTTCACCAGGGGGGCCACACCCTGCCCATGAGGGTGGGGGTGCGCCCTACCCCCCTGGGCGCGCCCGCTACCTTGTGGGCCCCCTGGTGGCCCTCCGATGGCCATCTTCTGCTATACGGAGTCTTTCGATGGGAAAAAATCATAAGCCATCTTCTCGAACGAAACTCCGCCGCCACGAGGCGGAACCTTGGCGGATCCAATCTAGGGCTCTGGCAGAGCTGTTCTGCCGGGGAAACTTCCCTCCAGGAGGGGGAAATCATCGCCATCGTCATCACCAACGCTCCTCTCATTGGGAGAGGGCAATCTCCATCAACATCTTCACCAGCACCATCTCCTCTCAAAACCCTAGTTCATCTCTTGTATCCAATTCTTGTCTCCAAGTCCGGGATTGGTACTAGTAGGTTGCTAGTAGTGTTAATTACTCCTTGTAGTTGATGCTAGTTGGTTTATTTGGTGGAAGATCATATGTTCAGATCCTATATGCATATTAATACCCCTCTGATTACGAACATGATTATGCTTTGTGAGTAGTTATGTTTGTTCCTAAGGACATGTGAGAAGTCTTGCTATTAGTAGTCATGTGAATTTGATATTCGTTCGATATTTTGATGAGATGTATGTTGTTTCTCCTCTAGTGGTGTTATGTGAACATCGACTACATAACACTTCACCATTATTTGGTCCTAGAGGAAGGCATTGGGGAGTAATAAGTAGATGATGGGTTGCTAGAGTGACAGAATCTTAAACCCTAGTTTATGCGTTGCTTTGTAAGGGGCTGATTTGGATCCATATGTTTCATGCTATGGTTAGGTTTACCTTAATACTTTTTTTGTAGTTGCGGATGCTTGCAATAGAGGTTAATCATAAGTGGGATGCTTGTCCAAGTAAGGACAGTACCCAAGCACCGGTCCACCCACATACCAAATTATCAAAGTACCGAATGTGAATCATATGAATGTGATGAAAACTAGCTTGACGATATTCCCATGTGTCCTCGGGAGCGCTTTTCTCTATATAAGAGTTTGTCCAGGCTTGTCCTTTGCTACAAAAAGGGTTGGGCCACCTTGCTGCACTTTATTTACTTTTGTTACTTGTTGCTCGTTACAAATTATCCTATCACAAAACTATTTGTTACCACTTATTTCAGTACTTGCAGAGAATACCTTGCTGGAAACCGCTTATCATTTCCTTCTGCTCCTCGTTGGGTTCGACACTCTTACTTATCGAAAGGACTAGATAGATCCCCTAAACTTGTGGGTCATCAAGACTCTTTTTTGGAACCGTTGCCGGGGAGTGAAGCGCCTTTGGTAGGTGGAATTTGGTAAGGAGAATTTATATAGTGTGTTGAAATTTACTGTCACTTGTTACTATGGAAAGTAATCCTAAGAGGGGCTTGTTCGGGGTATCTTCACCCCGACCAGTAGAGCAAAGAGTTGCTCCTCAACCTGCTGAACCTACTGAAAATGAAAATGTCTGCTTTGAAATTCCTTCGGGTATGATAGAAAAACTGCTAGCTAATCCTTTTGCAGGAGACGAAATAACGCATCCTGATGAGCACCTAATATATGTGGATGAAGTTTGTGGATTATTTAAGCTTGCAGGTGTACCCGAAGATGTTCTTAAGAAGAAGGTCTTCCCTTTATCTTTGAAGGAAGATGCATTGACATGGTATAGGCTATGTGATGATACGGGGTCATGGAACTACAAACGATTGAAATTGGAATTTCATCAGAAGTTTTATCCTATGCATCTTGTTCATCGTGATCGCAATTATATATATATATATAATTTTTGGCCCTGCGAAGGAGAAAGCATCGCTCAAGCTTGGGGGAGGCTTAAATCAATGCCCCAATCATGAGCTCTCAAGAGAGATGATTATTCAAAATTTATATGCTCGGCTTTCTGATAACAATCGCACCATGCTCGATACTTCTTGTGCTTGCTCTTTTATGACGAAGACTATTGAATTCAAATGGGATTTATTGGAAAGAATTAAATGCAACTCTGAAGATTGGGACCTCAACGAAGGTAAGGAGTCAGGTATGACACCTAAGTTTGATTGTGTTAAATATTTTATGGATACCGATGTTTTCCGTAAATTTAGCACTAAATATGGGACTTGACTCTGAGATAGTAGCTTCTTTCTGTGAATCTTTTGCTACTTACGTTGATCTCCCCAAGGAGAAGTGGTTTAAATATCATCCTCCCATAGAAGTAAAAGTAGCTGCACCTATTAAAGTTGAAGAAAATACTATCACTTATAATGATCCTATTGTTCCTACTTCTTATGTTGAGAAACCACCTTTCCCTGTTAGGATAAAGGATCATGCTAAAGCTTCAATTGTGGTTTGTAAAAGCAATATTAGAACATATGCACCTCCTGAGCAAGTTAAAGTTGAACCTAATATTGCTATTGTTGAAGATCTCTTGTCTGATAATATTGATGGGCATGTTATTCATTTCCTTGATGAGACTGCTAGAATTGCTAAACGTAGTGCTAAAGATAAAAACAGACATGTGGTAGGCATGCCTGTTATTTCTGTTAAAATAGGAGATCATTGTTATCATGGCTTGTGTGATATGGGTGCTAGTGCTAGTGCAATACCTTATGACTTATACAAAGAAATTATGCATGATATTGCACCTGCTGAAATAGAAGATATTGATGTCACAATTAAACTTGCCAATAGAGATACTATTTCGCTAATGGGAATTGTTAGAGATGTTGAAGTCTTTTGTGGGAAAACTAAATATCCTGCTGATTTTCTTGTTCTTGGTTCCCCACAAGATAGCTTTTGTCCCATTATATTTGGTAGACCCTTCTTAAACACTGTTAATGCTAAGATAGATTGCAAAAAGGATGTTGTTACTATCGGCTTAGATGATATGTCTCATGAATTTAATTTCTCTAAATTTAGTAGACAACACCGTGAAGAAGAATTACCTAGTAAGGATGAAATTATTGGTCTTGCTTCTATTGCCGTACCTCCTAGTGATCCTTTAGAACAATATTTGCTAGACCATGAAAATGATATGGTTATGAATGAAAGAAGGGAAATAGATGAAGTATTCTTTAAACAGGAACCTATTCTGAAACACAATTTGTCTGTTGAAATCCTAGGGGATCCTCCTCCACCCAAGGGTGATCACGTGTTTGAGCTTAAACCGTTTCCTGATACTCTTAAATATACTTATCTTGATGAGGAAAAGATATATCATGTTATTATTAGTGCTAACCTTTCAGAGCATGAGGAAGAGAGATTATTGAAAACTCTGAAGAAGCACCGTGCTACTATTGGGTATACTCTTGATGATCTTAAGGGCATTAGTCCCACTCTATGTCAACATAAAATAAATTTGGAAGAAGATGCTAAACCAGTTCATGATCATCAACGACGGCTGAATCCTAAAATGAAAGAAGTGGTAAGAAAGGAAATACTAAAGCTCCTTGAGGAAGGTATAATCTATCCCGTTGCTGATAGTCAGTGGGTAAGTCATGTCCATTGTGTCATTAAGAAGGGAGGTATTACTGTCGTTCCTAATGATAAAGATGAATTGATTCCTCAAAGAATTATTACAGGTTATAGGATGGTAATTGATTTCCGCAAATTAAATAAGGCCACTAAAAAGGATCATTACCCCTTACCTTTTATCGATCAAATGCTAGAAATATTATCCAAACATACACATTTTTGCTTTCTAGATGGTTATTCTGGTTTCTCTCAAATACCTATATCAGCCAAGGATCAATCAAAGACTACTTTTACTTGCCCTTTTGGTACTTTTGCTTATAGACGTATGCCTTTTGGTTTATGTAATGCACCTGCTACCTTTCAAAGATGCATGATGGCTATATTCTCTGACTTTTGTGAAAAGATTTGTGAGGTTTTCATGGATGATTTCTCCGTCTATGGATCTTCTTTTGATGATTGCTTGAGCAACCTTGATCGAGTTTTGCAGAGATGTGAAGAAACTAATCTTGTCTTGAATTGGGAAAAGTGCCACTTTATGGTTAATGAAGGTATTGTCTTGGGGCATAAAGTTTCTGAAAGAGGTATTGAAGTTGATAAAGCTAAGGTTGATGCTATTGAAAAGATGCCATGTCCCAAGGACATCAAAGGTATAAGAAGTTTCCTTGGTCATGCCGGTTTTTATAGGAGGTTCATTAAGGACTTCTCAAAAATTTATCGGCCTCTGACTAATTTATTACAAAAAGATATACCATCTGTTTTTGATGATGATTGCCTAGAAGCATTTGAAATACTTAAGAAAGCATTGATCTATGCACCTATTGTTCAACCACCTGATTGGAATTTACCCTTTGAAATTATGTGTGATGCTAGTGATTATGTTGTAGGTGCTGTTCTAGGGCAAATAGTTGATAAGAAATTAAACGTTATTCAATATGCTAGTAAAACCCTAGACAATGCTCAAAGAAATTATGCTACTACTGAAAAAGAATTCTTAGCAGTTGTATTTGCTTGTGATAAGTTCAGACCTTATATTGTTGACTCTAAAGTAACTATTCACACTGATCATGCTACTATTAAATATCTTATGGAAAACAAAGATGCTAAACCTAGACTTATTAGATGGGTTCTCTTGCTACAAGAATTTGACTTACATATTGTTGATAGAAAGGGAGCTGAGAACCCCGTTGCAGACAATTTGTCTAGGTTAGAAAATGTGCTTGATGACCCACTACCTATTGATGATAGCTTTCCTGATGAGCAATTAAATGTCATAAATGCTTCTCAAACTGCTCCATGGTATGCTGATTATGCTAATTACATTGTTGCCAAATGCATACCACCTAGTTTCACATACTAGCAAAAGAAAAAGTTCTTCTATGATTTGAGGCATTACTTTTGGGATGACCCACATCTTTATAAAGAAGGAGTAGATGGTGTTATTAGACTTTGTGTACCTGAGCATGAACAGGAACAGATCCTACGCAAGTGTCACTCCGAAGATTATGGAGGACACCATGCTAGAGATAGAACTGCACATAAGGTATTGCAATCTGGTTTTTATTGGCCTACTCTCTTCAAGGATGCCCGAAAGTTTGTCTTATCTTGTCATGAATGTCAAAGAATTGGTAATATTAGTAAACTTCAAGAAATGCCTATGAACTATTCACTCGTTATTGAACCATTTGGTGTTTGGGGCTTTGACTATATGGGACCTTTTCCTTCCTCTAATGGATATACACATATTTTAGTTGCTATTGATTACGTTACTAAGTGGGTAGAAGCTATTCCAACTAGTAGTGCTGATCATAACACTTCCATTAAAATGCGTAAAGAAGTTATTTTTCCAAGATTTGGAGTCCCCAGATATTTAATGACTGATGGTGGTTCACATTTTATTCATGGTGCTTTTCGTAAAATGCTTGCTAAGTATGATGTTAATCATAGAATTGCATCCCCTTATCACCCTCAGTCTAGTGGTCCAGTAGAATTGAGTAATAGAGAGCTCAAATTAATTTTGCAAAAGACTGTCAATAGGTCTAGAAAGAATTGGTCCAAGAAACTTGATGATGCATTATGGGCCTATAGAACTGCATGTAAAAATCCTATGGGTATGTCTCCGTATAAAATGGTTTATGGAAAAGCATGTCACTTACCTCTCGAACTAGAACACAAGGCATATTGGGCTATTAAAGAGCTCAATTATGATTTTAAACTTGCCGGTGAGAAGAGGTTATTTGATATTAGCTCACTTGATGAATGGAGAACCCAAGCCCACGAAAATGCCAAGTTGTTTAAAGAAAAAGTTAAAAGATGGCATGATAAAAGGATACAAAAGCTTGAGTTTAATGTAGGTGATTATGTATTGCTATACAACTCCCGTTTAAGATTTTTTGCAGGAAAACTTCTCTCTAAATGGGAAGGTCCTTACGTTATCGAGGAGGTCTATCGTTCCGGTGCCATAAAAATCAACAACTTCGAAGGCACAAATCCGAAGGTGGTGAACGGTCAAAGAATCAAACATTATATATCAGGTAATCCCATAAATGTTGAAACCAATGTTATTGAAACCGTAACCCCGGAGGAATACATAAGGGACACTTTCCGGAATGTTTCAAACTCCGAAAAGGAATAGGTATGTGGTACGGTAAGTAAACCGACTCCAAAACATTTTTAAGGCAATATTTCTCCGTTTTGGAATATTTAGAAAAATAGAAAAATAAGAAGAAGTCCGTGAAGGACATGAGGCCTCCACGAGGGTGGAGGGCGCGCCCTACCCTACTGGGCGCACCCCCCTACCTCGTGTGCACCTCGTGGGCACCTCGTGTGCTCTCCGGACTTCGTTTTCTTACACGACACGTATTTTGGTCGGTAAAAATTCATTATATAACCTCCCGAAGGTTTTGACTCCCGTATCACGCAAAAATCTACTGTCTTTGTTTTGAGTTGTTTTTCTGACAAATCCAGGACGTCATGTCATCTTCAAGTGCCCCCAAGGACCGGTTCTTCGAGAAGGTCATCAACCCCTACCTCGCGGAGGTGCTGCAACACCCTCAAACCATTGAGATGCGTGAGGGGTTGTTTCACATCCGCGATGTTGAAGGACCAAGGAAGAACGGAAGCACGGAGGCAAGGCTCGAGGCATTGGAGCAAGATGTTTTCAAGTGTCGGGAGATGGTGGAGCATGGACTCGATTCCAATCAAGAGTTTGTCCAGGCTTGTCCTTTGCTACAAAAAGGATTGGGCCACCTTGCTGCACTTTATTTACTTTTGTTACTTGTTGCTCGTTACAAATTATCCTATCACAAAACTATCTGTTACCACTTATTTCAGTACTTGCAGAGAATACCTTGCTGGAAACCGCTTATCATTTCCTTCTGCTCCTCATTGGGTTCAACACTCTTACTTATCGAAAGGACTACGATAGATCCCCTAAACTTGTGGGTCATCACTACACAGAAGTATTATGTCCTTGATGCACCGCTAGGTGACATAACTATTGCAGGAGCAGATGCAAACATTTTGAACGTTTTGACAAAAGCTCGTTATGATAACTACTTGATAGTTTAGTGCACCATGCTTTACGGCTTAGAACCGGGACTTCAAAAATGTTTTGAACGCCATAGAGCATATAAGATGTTCCAAGAGTTGAAGTTGGTATTTCATACTCATGCCCATGTCGAGAGGTATGAGACCTCTGACATTACTTTGCCTAGAAGATGGAGGAGAATAGCTCAACCAGTAAGCATGTGCTCAGATTGTCTGAGTACTACAATCACTTGAATCAAGTGGGAGTTAATCTTCTAGATAAGATAGTGGTTGACAGAGTTCTCTAGTCACTATCACCAAGTTGCTAGAACTTCATGATGAACTATAATATGCAAGGGATAACAGAAACAATTCCCAAGATCTTCGTGATGCTGAAATCGACGAAGGTAGAAATCAAGAAAAGCATCAAGTGTTGATGGTTAACAAGACCACTAGTTTCAAGAAAATGGCAAAGGGAAGAAGGGGAACTTCAAGAAGAACGGCAAACAAGTTGCTGCTCAAGTGAAGAAGCCCAAGTCTGGACCTAAGCCTGAGACCAAGTGCTTTTACTGCAAAGGGACTAGTCACTGGAAGCGGAACTGCCTCAAGTATTTGGCGGATAAGAAGGATGGCAAAGTGAACAAAGGTATATTGGATATACATGTTATTGATGTGTACTTTACTAGTGTTTATAGCAACCCCTCGGTATTTGATACTAGTTCAGTTACTAAGAGTAGTAACTTGAAACGGGAGTTGCAGAATGAACAGAGACTAGTTAAGGGTGAAGTAACCATGTGTGTTGGAAGTAGTTCCAAGAATGATATGATCATCATCGCACACTTCCTATACTTTCGGGATTAGTATTGAACCTAAATAAGTGTTATTTGGTGTTTGCGTTGAGCATGAATATGATTTGATCATGTTTATTGCAATACGGTTATTCATTTAAGTTAGATAATAATTGTTATTCTGTTTACATGAATAAAACCTTCTATGGTTATACACCCAATGAAAATGGTTTGTTGAATGTTGATCGTAGTGATACACATATTCATAATATTGAAGCCAAAAGATGCAAAGTTAATATTGATAGCGCAACTTATTTGTGGCACTGCCGTTTAGGTCATATTGGTGTAAAGCGCATGAAGAAAATCCATGCTGATGGGCTTTTGGAATCACTTGATTATGAATCAGTTGATGCTTGCGAACCATGCCTCATGGGCAAAGATGACTAAGACTCTGTTCTCCATAACAATGGAGCAAGCAACTGACTTATTGGATATAATACATACTGATGTATGAGGTCCGATGAGTGTTGAGGCTCGCGGCGGGTATCGTTATTTTCTGACCTTCACTGATGATTTGAGCAGATATGGGTATATCTACTTGAAGAAACATAAGTCTGAAACATTTGAAAAATTCAAAGAATTTCAGAGTGAAGTGGAAAATCATCGTAACAAGAAAATAAAGTTTCTACGATCTGATCGCAGAGGCGAATATTTGAGTTATAAGTTTGGTCTTTAATTAAAACAATGTGGAATAGTTTCACAAACTCATGCCACCTGGAACACCACAGCGTAATGGTGTGTCCGAACGTCATAACCGTACTTTATTTGATATAGTGCAATATATGATGTCTCTTATTGATTTACCACTATCGTTTTGGGGTTATGCATTAGAGACAGCTGCATTCACATTAAAAAGGGCACCATCTAAATCCGTTGAGACGACACCGTATGAACTATGGTTTAGCAAGAAACCTAAGTTGTCGTTTCTTAAAGTTTGGGGTTGCGATGCTTATGTGAAAAAGTTTCATCTTGATAAGCTCAAACCCAAGTCAGAGAAGTGCGTCTTCATAGGATACCCAAAAGTAACTGTTGAGTACACCTTCTATCACAGATCCGAAGGCAAGATATTTTTTGCTGAGAATGGATCCTTTCTAGAGAAGGAGTTTCTCTCGAAAGAAGTGAGTGGGAGGAAAGTAGAACTTGATGAGGTAACTGTACCTGCTCCCTTATTGGAAAGTAGTTCATCACGGAAATCTGTTTCTGTGACTCCTACACCAATTAGTGAGGAAGCTAATGATGATGATCATGTAACTTCAGATCAAGTTACTACTGAACCTCGTAGGTCAACCAGAGTGAGATCCGCACCAGAGTGGTACGGTAATCCTGTTCTGGAGGTCATGTTAATTGACCATGATGAACCTACGAAGAAGCGATGATGAGCCCAGATTCCGCGAAATGGCTTGAGGCCATGAAATCCGAGATGGGATCCATGTATGAGAACAAAGTGTGGACTTTGGTTGACTTGCCCGATGATCGGCAATCCATAGAAAATAAATGGATCTTCAAGAGGAAGATGGACGCTGATAGTAGTGTTACTATCTACAAAGCTAGACTTGTCAAAAAAGGTTTCGACAAAGTTCAAGGTGTTGACTACGATGAGATTTTCTCACTCGTAGCAATGCTTAAGTTTGTCTGAATCATGTTAGAAAATTGCCACATTTTATGAAATCTGGCAAATGGATGTCATAACTACATTCCTTAATGGATTTCTTAAAGAAGAGTTGTATATGATGCAACCAGAAGGTTTTGTCGATCCTAAAGGTGCTAACAAAATGTGCAAGCTCCAGCGTGTTGGGGAACGTAGCAGAAATTCAAAATTTTCCTACGTGTCACCAAGATCTATCTATGGAGAGACTAGCAACGAGGGGAAGGAGAGTGCATCTACATACCCTTGTAGATCGCTAAGCAGAAGCGTTCAAGAGAACGGGGTTGATGGAGTCGTACTCGTCGTGATCCAAATCACCGGAGATCCTAGTGCCGAACGGACGGCACCTCCGCGTTCAACACACGTACAGCCCGGGGACGTCTCCCATGCCTTGATCCAGCAAGGAGAGAGGGAGAGGTTGAGGAAGACTCCATCCAGCAGCAGCACAATGGCGTGGTGGTGGTGGAGGAGCGTGGCAATCCTGCAGGGCTTCGCCAAGCACCACGGGATATGAGGAGAAAGAGAGGGAGGGCTGCACCAACAGGCAGAGATCAGATCGCGTGTTATGGGCAGCCCCAGGCCTCACTATATATAGGGGAGAGGGAGGAGGGTGCGCCCCCTCTAGGGTTCCCACCCCTAGGGGGGGCGGCAGCCCTAGATGGGAAAGGGGAGGCGGCCAAGAGGGGGAGAGAGGGGGCGCCCCCTAGGGTGGGCCTTAGGCCCATCTAAGCCTAGGGTTTCCCCTCTCTCCTCCTTTGCTGCGCCTTGGGCCTTGTGGGAGGCGCACCAGCCCACTTAGGGGCTGGTCCCTCACCACCCATGGTCCATGCAAGCCTCCGGGGCATGTGGCCCCACTTGGTGGACCCCCGGGACCCTCCCGGTGGTCCCGGTACGTTACCGATAAACCCCGAAACTCTTCCGGTGACCAAAACAGGACTTCCCATATATAAATCTTTACCTCCGAACCATTCTGGAACTCCTCGTGACGTCCGGGATCTCATCCGGGACTCCGAACAACATTCGGTAACCACATACAAACTTCCTTTATAACCCTAGCGTCATCGAACCTTAAGTGTGTAGACCCTACGGGTTCGGGAACCATGCAGACATGACCGAGACACCTCTCCGACCAATAACCAACAGCGGGATCTGGATACCCATGTTGGCTCCCACATGTTCCACGATGATCTCATCGGATGAACCACGATGTCAAGGACTTAATCAATCCCGTATACAATTCCCTTTGTCTAGCGGTATTGTACTTGCCCGAGATTCGATCGTCGGTATCCCTATACCTTGTTCAATCTCGTTACCGGCAAGTCTCTTTACTCGTTCCGTAACACATCATCCCGTGATCAACTCCTTGATCACGTTGTGCACATTATGATGATGTCCTACCGAGTGGGCCCAGAGATACCTCTCCGTCACACGGAGTGACAAATCCCAGTCTCGATTCGTGCCAACCCAACAGACACTTTCGGAGATATCCGTAGTGTACCTTTATAGCCACCCAGTTACGTTGTGACGTTTGGCACACCCAAAGCACTCCTACGGTATCCGGGAGTTGCACAATCTCATGGTCTAAGGAAATGATACTTGACATTAGAAAAGCTTTAGCATACGAACTACACGATCTAGTGCTATGCTTAGGATTGGGTCTTGTCCATCACATCATTCTCCTAATGATGTGATCCCGTTATCAGTGACATCCAATGTCCATGGTCAGGAAACCGTAACCATCTATTGATCAACGAGCTAGTCAACTAGAGGCTTACTAGGGACATGGTGTTGTCTATGTATCCACACATGTATCTGAGTTTCCCATCAATACAATTATAGCATGGATAATAAACGATTATCATGAACAAGGAAATATAATAATAACTAATTTATTATTGCCTCTAGGGCATATTTCCAACATAGCGATCCATCTATGGACTGGTGCAAGCATCTCAGAGTTGGAATATACGCTTTGATGAGTTGATCAAAGCATATAGTTTTATACAGACTTGTGGTGAAGCCTGTATTTACAAGAAAGTGAGTGGGAGCGCTACAACATTTTTGATAAATATATGTGAATGACATATTGTTGATCGGAAATAATGTAGAATTTTCTGGAAAGCATAAAGGAGTATTTGAAAGGAGTTTTTCAAATAAAGACCTCAGTGAAGCTACTTACATATTGAGCATCAAGATCTATAGAGATGGATCGAGACGCTTAATAAGTTTTTTCAATGAGTACATACCTTGACAAGATTTTGAAGTAGTTCAAAATGGAACAGTCAAAGAAAGAGTTCTTACCTGTGTTACAAGGTGTGAAATTGAGTAAGACTCAAAGCCCGACCATGGCAGAAGATAGAAAGAGAATGAAAGTCATTCCCTATGCCTCAGCCATAGTTTCTGTAAAGTATGCCATGATGTGTACCAGATCTATTGTATACCCTACACTGAGTTTAGCAAGGGAGTACAATAGTGATCTAGGAATAGATCACTGGACAGCGGTGAAAATTATCCTTAGTGGAATAAGGATATGTTTCTCGATTATGGAGGTGACAAAAGGTTCGTCGTAAAGGGTTACGTCGATGCAAATTTTGACACTGATCCAGATGACTCTAAGTCTTAATCTGGATACATTTTGAAAGTGGGAGCAATTAGCTAGAGTAGCTCCGTGCAGAGCATTGTTGACATAGAAATTTGCAAAATACATACGAATCTGAATGTGGCGGACCCTTAGACTAAACTTCTCTCACAAGCAAAACATGATCACACCTTAGTACTCTTTGGGTGTTAATCACATAGCGATGTGAACTAGATTATATGACTCTAGTAAACCCTTTGGGTGTTGGTCACATGACGATGTGAACTATGGGTGTTAATCACATGGTGATGTGAACTATTGGTGTTAAATCACATGGTGATGTGAACTAGATTATTGACTCTAGTGCAAGTGGGAGACTGAAGGAAATATGCCCTAGAGGCAATAATAAAGTTATTATTTATTTCCTTCTTTCATGATAAATGTTTATTATTCATGCTAGAATTGTATTAACCGGAAACATAATACATGTGTGAATACATAGACAAACATAGTGTCACCAGTATGCCTCTACTTGACTAGCTCGTTAATCAAAGATGGTTAAGTTTCCTAACCATAGACATGAGTTGTCATTCGATTAATGGTATCACATCATTAGGAGAATGAGATGTGATTGACTTGACCCATTCCATTAGCTTAGCACTTGATCGTTTAGTTTGTTGCTATTGCTTTGTTCATGACTTATACATGTTCCTATGACTATGAGATTACCAAACGTCACAACGTAACTGGGTGATTATAAAGGTGCTCTACAGGTGTCTCCGAAGGTACTTGTTGGGTTGGCGTATTTCGAGATTAGGATTTGTCACTCCGATTGTCGGAGAGGTATCTCTGGGCCCACTCAGTAATGCACATCACTATAAGCCTTGCAAGCATTGTAACTAATGAGTTAGTTGCAGGATGATGTATTACGGAACGAGTAAAGAGACTTGCCGGTAACGAGATTGAACTAGGTATTGAGATACCGACGATCGAATCTCGGGCAAGTAACATACCGATGACAAAGGGAACAACGTATGTTGTTATGCGGTTTGACCAATAAAGATCTTCATAGAATATGTAGGAGCCAATATGAGCATCCAGGTTCCGCTATTGGTTATTGACCGGAGACATGTCTCGGTCATGTCTACATAGTTCTCGAACCCGTAGGGCCCGCACGCTTAAAGTTAGATGACGATCAGTATTATGAGTTTTGTGTTTTGATGTACCGAAGGTAGTTCGGAGTCCCGGATATGATCACAGACATGACGAGGAGTCTTGAAATGGTTGAGACATAAAGATTGATATATTGGGAGCCTATATTTGGATATCGGAAGTGTTCCGGGTGAAATCGGGATTTTACCGGAGTACCGGGGGTTACCAGACCCCCCCCCCAGGGAAGTAATGGGCCTATTGGGCCTTAGTGGAGAAGAGAGAGGGCAGCCAAGAGGTGGCGCGCGCCCCCTTGCCCCAGTCCGAATTGGACAAGGGAAGGGGGCGGCAGCCCCCCTCTCCTTCCTTCTCTCCACCTCCTCCTTCCCCCTTCTCCTACTCCTACTAGGAAAGGAGAAGTCCTACTCCCGGTGGGAGTAGGACTCCCCCCTTGGCGCGCCCTCCCTGGACGGCCGCCTCCCCCCTTGCTCCTTTATATACGAAGGCAGGGGGCACCTCTAGACACACAAGTTGATCTATTGATCTACTCCAGTCGTGTGCGGTGCCCCCATCCACCATATTCCACCTTGGTCATATCGTAGCGGTGCTTAGGCGAAGCCCTGTGTCGGTAGCAGCATCATCACCGTGACCACGCCATTGTGCAGACGGAACTCTCCCATGAAGCTCTGCTGGATCGGAGTTCGCGGGACGTCATCGAGTTGAACGTGTGCTGAACTCGAAGGTGCCGTACGTTCGGTACTTGGATCGGTCGGATCGTGAAGACATACGACTACATCAACCGCATTGTGCTAACGCTTCCGCTTTCGGTCTACGAGGGTACGTGGACGATACTCTCCCCTCTCATTGCTATGCATCACCATGATCATGTGTGTGCGTAGGATTTTTTTTGAAATTACTACGTTCTCCAACACTCTGGTTAATAGGTAAGTCCCAAAAATAATATAAAAGTGTAAAATAAAGCCCATTAACATCCAAAACAGATAATATAATAGCATGGAACAATCAAAAATTATAGATACGTTGGAGACGTATCACTCTTACGAACCACAATTGAAGCTTTAGCATGATCCTTTATTCTAACAGGGAAAGGTGGTTTCTCAATATAAGGAGTAGGAACAACATGATCATTATAAGTGATAGTCTTTTATTCAACTTTAATAGGTGCAACTACTTTTACTTCAATGGGAGGATTATATTTAAACCACTTCTCCTTAGGGAGATCAACATGAGTAGCAAATGATTCATAGAAAGAAGCTACTATCTCAGAGTCAAGTCCACATTTAGTGCTAAATTCACGGAAAGCATCCATATCCATAAAAGATTTAACACAATCAAACTTAGGTGTTATACCTGACTCCTTACCTTCGTCGAGATCCCAATCTTCAGAGTTGCGTTTAATTCTTTCCAATAAATCGCATTTGAATTCAATAGTCTTCATCATAAAAGAACCAGTACAAGAAGTACCGAGCATAGAGCGATCACTGAGAGAAAGCCGAGCATAAATTTTTTGAATAATAATTTCTTTTGGGAGCTCATGATTGAGGCAGGAATATAACATTGACTTAAGCCTCCCCCAAGTTTGAGCGATGCTTTCTCCTTCGCGTGGCCAAAAATTATATATATAATTACGATCACGATGAACAAGATGCATAGGATAAAACTTCTGATGAAATTCCAATTTCAATCGGTTGTAGTTCCATGATCCTATATCATCACATAGCCTAAACCATGTCAATGCCTTTCCCTTCAAATATAAAGGGAAGAACTTCTTCTTGATAACATCCTAGGGCATACCTACAAGCTTAAATAATCCACAAACTTCATCCACATAGATTAGGTGCAAATCAGGATGTAATGTTCCATCACCTGTGAAAGGATTAGCTAGCAGTTTCTCTATCATGCCCGAAGGAATTTCAAAGTAAACATTTTCAGTAGGTTCAGTAGGTTGAGGAGCAACTCTTTGCTCTACTAGTCGGGGTGAAGATACCCCGAACATGCCCCTCAAAGAATTATGTTCCATAGTAGCAAGTGACAGTAATTTTCAGCACACTATATAACTTTTTCCTTACCAAATTCCACCTACCAAAGGCGCTTCACTCCCCTGCAACGACGCCATAAAAGAATCTTGATGACCCACAAGTATAGGGGATCTATCATAGTCCTTTCGATAAGTAAGAGTGTCGAACCCAACGAGGAGCAGAAGGAAATGATAAGCAGTTTTCAGTAAGGTATTCTCTGCAAGCACTGAAATTATCGGTAACAGATAGTTTTGTGATAAGGTAATTTGTAACGGGTAACAAGTAATGAAAGTAAATAAGGTGCAGCAAGATGACCCAATCCCTTTTGTAGCAAAGGACAAGCCTGGACAAACTCTTATATAAAGGAAAGCGCTCCCGAGGACACATGGGAATTATCGTCAAGCTAGTTTTCATCACGTTCATATGATTCACGTTCGGTACTTTGATAATTTGATATGTGGGTGGACCGGTGCTTGGGTACTGTCCTTCCTTGGACAAGCATCCCACTTATAATCATCCGCAACTACAACAGAAGTATTATGGTAAACTTTAACCATTTCATGAAACATATGGATCCAAATCAGCCCCTTACGAAGCAACGCATAAACTAGGCTTTAAGCTTCTGTCACTCTAGCAACCCATCATCTACTTATTACTTCCCAATGCCCTCCTCTAGGCCCAAACAATGGTGAAGTGTCATGTTGTCGACGTTCACATGACACCACTAGAGGAAAGACAACACACATCTCATCAAAATATCGAACGAATACCAAATTCACATGACTACTTATAGCAAGACTTCTCCCATGTCCTTAGGAACAAACGTAACTACTCACAAATCATATTCATGATCATAATTAGAGGGGTATTAATATGCATAAAGGATCTGAACATATGATCTTCCATCGAATAAACCAACTAGCATCAACTACAAGGAGTAATCAACACTACTAGCAACCCATAGGTACCAATCTGAGGTTTTGAGACAAATATTGGATACAAGAGATGAACTAGGGTTTGAGATGAGATGGTGCTGGTGAAGATGTTGATGGAGATTGACCCCCTCCCGATGAGAGGATCGTTGGTGATGACGATGGTGATGATTTCCCCCTCCCGGAGGGAAGTTTCCCCGGTAGAATAGCTCCGCCGGAGCCCTGGATTGGTTCCGCCAAGGTTCCGCCTCGTGGCGGCGGAGTTTCGTCCCGTGAGCTTGCTGATGATTTTTTCCAGGACGAAAGACTCCATATAGCCAAAGATGGGCATCAGAGGGCTGCCAGGGGGCCCACGAGGCAGGGGCGCGCCTAGGGGGTAGGGCGCGTCCCCCACCCTCATGGATGGTGGGTGGCCCCCCTCTGGTACTTCTTTCGCCCAATATTTTTTATATATTTTGAAACTTGCTACCGTGAAATTTCAGGACTTTTGGAGTTGTGCAGAATAGGTCTCTAATATTTGTTCCTTTTCCAGCCTAGAATTCCAGCTGCCGGCATTCTCCCTCTTCATGTAAACCTTGTAAAATAAGAGAGAATAGGAATAAGTATTGTGACATAATGTGTAATAACAACCCATAATGCGATAAATATCGATATAAAAGCATGATGCAAAATGGACGTATCAACGTCTACAACATCGTTTTCATTCCCTTGATCTCTACAACTGTGACTTGCGAAAATTCGTGGACTACCCTAGACTATGGATGTTTGCAAAGGTACTGGGTGAAGACAACATATCCGGTCTGCGGAGTAGGAACCAATGTTGCCAATCATCATAAAACAACTCTCTTTTATGACAAGAACTAACACCACAACAAGACAAAATCTTCGTCTCGAGTACATGGTCAAGGCGATGTAATTCCCCACTCCTATCGAGAGGAAACCCTATGGATTAGACATTTGTCACACTTTGAAGTCGTGCCCCTCTTGGGGTCTTCTTCATTTGAGTTGGTATTTGGTGGAGGGGCTTGTGGACGTTGTTTCAAGGTTCATAGTAAGCCTTGCATGACAATTATGAGAATATTTTGATCACAACCATGTTTCGATAGTTGGTTTTCTAGCATTCCCGCTGGGTCTTTATTTTTGTTCCCCTCTAGTGCTACAAAGCCAAAGTTGTCACATCATCGTCTAGGTAGTGGCAATGATAGGTGGCAGGTAATGTTTTTGCATGATTTTTTTTCAATTAACCGAACGAAACTCCTTTTTTAGTTAATATATAAAGTCATGTGGACTTTCGATGAGTGAGTGTAACACCATGATAATTAAGCTACAGTGATCCACTCCTAATGATGCCATGTCATCACAATAATTGTTCCTAAAACTCACCTCGAATGGAGAAGAAGTCGTTTGCTTTTAGCCGTTGGATCATATTGAATGGCAAGCTGAAGTGGAACCTAGTTGTGGTTGAGCTCAAGTTTGGCAAGAAGAGGAGTGATGGCTCAAGCTCCAAATTGGGTTGGACGATGTTGTCGTGAAGAATGGAAAAACCACCATACCAAAGGATTAACCGCCAAGTCATGGGAAACAAGTGCGGGAAGGCACGTTCCTCCCATGACGCCGCGGCTACAAAAATGTCGTCCACATGGACAGACATTTTTCGGCGAGGGAGAGCAAGGAGGAGAGGTACAAGCTCATGTTGGATACGCAAAAGGAAAGGATGGAGTGGGACCGGAAGAGGGCGGAGAAGAAACTCGAAATTGAGAGGGAGAATATCGAGTTGGAGAAGCAACAAGCGGCGATCAAATGAGAACTCGAGAAGGCTAAGACATTTGGCGACATAGAGCATGAAAAGGAGAGGTTGCAACTCGCACGGGACGCCGACGATGCGAGGATCATGTTGGCGGACGAAACCCTCTTGGATGAGCATGTGAAGAAGTTGCTTGCGAATAAGAAGAAGGAGATCAATGACCATAGGAAGTACGAGGCGGCAAGGGCGGTTGCAGCCCGGATGCAGGCGGAGCGGAACGAGCAGGACGCATTTTGCTCGGAGCAGAAGCCCGACCAGTGATCCGAGGCCATCCACATGCTCGGACATTGTTTTCATTTTGACATATCCGGTTTGTTGAACTATGATTTGTTTTGCTTTTGCTTTGTTTCGAATTTTTAAATTCACAAATTTGTATCGTATGATCGACGTGTATAAATTTAAGAATCAAAATTTAAGATATGTGAATATAGGACACAATATGTAAGGGACCGGCGGACGCCGTCTACGGACGCGTTCAAAAGCACCCACGGACATATTAAGGGCCGGATTTGTCAAGTGGAGTGTGGATGCTCTTATATAGAACTTACAAAACCTTGTGATTGTACGCCTCCTCCATGGGCCGGAGAAGAAAGAGCGTGTAGCACAGACGGCGGCCCCACCAACCAGCCGCCGCTCCACTCCCCGTCCGTCACCGTCACCTTCCTCGAGAACCCCAAGCGCAAGAAGCTCTCCTCCCCCTCACCAGGGATCCCAACAGACGGCCCGAGCCCCCTCCAATGCTCCACAGTCCACGGACATGGCCTTCCTCAGAACCCTAAACCCTCTCCTCCGCAGGAACCCCGCCCTCCCGAATCTGAGGCCTCTCTTCTCCCACTACACGCTCTCCGCCCCCTTCCGCGCCGCCGCCCCTCCCGCCCCCGCCCCCTTCGCCGCCGCGGCCGCGGCCGCGCACCCCCGCGTCCTCGGCCGCCCCCGCAGCGGGCCGCTGCTCCCCTCCTCGTCCCCATGGGCGCTCTCGCGGTCCGCCACGCCGTTCACCACCGCCGCCGCTTTCCGCTCGAAGCTCCACAGGGCTCGCGCCATTGCCGGCGGCGGTGCGCAGGCTCTCGCGGACGCGGTGCGGTGGGAGCCCAAGCGGGTCTACGGAGGCGAGGCTGCGGGTCCGGGTGGAGGCGAGAAGTTTCTGAATCTGCCCAATTTGGTGTCGATCGGGCGCATGGCGTCGGGTCCGTTCATTGGATGGTGAGTTCTTACCTTCAGGTGTCACTATGCTATCGGACTGGATGCACTGATATAACTGCTTAAGTTTGATGGTTGGACTCCGTTGATCAAAATGATACTCCTCTGGTGTTTACTTAGTACTGCATTCAGTAGAACTGTCCTCAGTACTCACCTTGTTAATAGTTAGTTAATTTCGACTTTTCGAGGCATGCCAGTTAAATCGAATCAGAAATGTGTGCAGGTTTTAGGCCATACATTACCATGCCCTGTTATTTTTCATAGATAGTTCTGTGCTCGTGCATGAGTACCTCATGAAAAAAGTTAGTCTCATGCATACTTGTTGGATTAGCAATTATTTCTGCCCAGACCAGCTATTTAAAATTATGTCGCTATGTGTCTGATGATGTAGGTCCGAATGTGTTAGCCTTAAAGGAATCGAATATTTGATGCTATGTATTGTTGAGGCTTTATGCATGTCTTACAATTGATTGTATTTCAAGTTTTACATAGGCATGGCTGAGTTGCTTTTGTATGTCAAATCTTAAGGAACCGAGAACCCGAAATATTTACATTTCGGGACAGAAGGAGAGGCTGCCAGGCTACAAATTGAGACAGGATATTAAATACGATGTGTGAAATTGTTAGTTGTCACCAAGGTTGCGGAGCTTGTAGTCAAAACATGTTAACCAATCATTGAACCTTTCTTCATGTTCTCTTTGGTCATGTAAATACATGTTTGACCAGGCAGCTTTGAACCATGTCAGACAAAAGATACTGAAATGTTTTGTTCTGTGTCTATGTGACATGACATTTACATAAAGGGCTGAGTAAACCTTTTGTTTGTTCTTCACATTAGAATCAGATGTATTGCTTAACCAGCACTGCGTGTCAGTGTCAAATCTGAAGAAGTTGCCAGGCTGTAGGCTTATCATTCCATACTTCAACAGTGCACCATCCTCCTCTTAGTTTTTGTGTTGTTTTGCTTCATCACAGGAGGTCTAAAATTGGGGTTAATGTCTAATTAGCTTTTTTGGATGTTCTAACAGTGATTTCGAATTATTCAGTCTCTAGGTATCAGAGCATGCAATTGCTGTCAAATAAAGTATATATGTTTGATTAATTTGCGGTTTTGGATATGTTGTCTTGCCACATAATATTTTAGACATATAGGGCCATGATTATATATATTTTTCCTATCTACGGTTCTGGTTCTGATTATCTACATATGCTATGTAGGATGATTATGAATGAATGGTATCTTCCTGCTTTTGGCACATTAGCTTTGTCTGGTGCAAGTGATTGGGTAAGATTACACCCTTCTAATATTTTTACCATACTAACACCATATGTTAAAAACCTTACTCATCATTTATTCTCTGACAATAGTTGGATGGTTTTTTAGCAAGAAAGATGGGCATCAATTCTGTAATTGGTTCATATCTGGACCCATTGGCTGACAAGGTTCAAACTTCAAATCAATATTTATAAACTTTATGTTTCTTTATACAAAATTATATGTGTGCTGTTAAGCTGACCTGCAGTATTTGTTGTGTTGCTTAGGTGTTGATTTGCTGTGTTGCTGTAGCAATGGTTGAGAGGGAGCTCTTACATCGTGAGTAGCTCAACACATATTCTCTTCATTTTTGTATCTTTGCTACACAGCTTCCTTGCATCCCCGTGTATAATGTCAATCCCAACCAGAGACATTGTGTGATACTCTGAATGTCTAAAACCATTCACCAGCTTCATCTAAGTAAAAATACAGTGATGGTGATTGCTGATAGCTCATTATATTGTCCTGCTATTCTTGCCCTTAACTGAATAATTTGACGAATCAATCACTGTTGTTGCACTTTGATTGCTCTGCTTGAAGCTGGCCTTGTTGGCCTGGTGGTTGCAAGAGACTTTCTCCTGGTGGGTGGGGCTTTCTACAAACGAGCATCCAGCCTGGGATGGAAGGTACTACTTACACAAAATTAGGTATATATTTGAAGTGTTCAAATGAATACTCACCCTGATTATCCTCGCGCCAGTGGAATAGTTGGTCAGACTTTTGTAATTTGGATGCAATTCAGCGTGAGAAGGTTCAACCTCTTTTCATCAGCAAGGTATGTCACTATGTTCTCACATTATTTGATCCTGTGGAGCTTTGACACACATGACAATAATTTTTTAATGCAGGTAAATACAGTATTTCAGTTGATGTTGGTTGCTGGCGCACTCCTTCAGCCAGAATTCGGCACAGAGGAGACTCAGAATTATATTACATACTTGGGGTAATCTTTTTTCAAACTTTTTGTCTGCCCTGGTGTTTGTAGTTTGGTGAAATGGTGTTTTTTATATGAAATTATACTTATACGTTGAACCAGTCAAACCACTATTTATCTGTCATAACTCAGAAGCATCTCCTATGTGAATTTGATAATTTCAAGAAAATAATACCGAAACAGAAGAATACTTGAACATCAATAATTGATGATTGTAAAAAAACAGTTTATATAAAACATTGTGCTTGCAGTGTTTCTTGCTAAATATTTTGTTTTGTAACTGCAGTTGGCTGGTTGCTACTACTACAATGGCATCCACAGTAGGTTATGGTGTGAAATACTATCAGTTAAGACCGAGGACATGATGACAGCTGTTGCCTGCATTTTTGTTAATTACCAGCCAGATTACGATTGGTGAATCCAGCAATTAGTTGTGAAACTCAATTGTTTCCATGGACCATCCAAATTTGAAGAAATGGAAGGGTTGTGCAGTTTCTAAAAATGAAAGCTGCAGATGTTTGCTGTATTAGGACCTCTCCCAAGTAGCCATTAGTCTAGTTCCTTACACATGGGGTCACTGACTAGAATATAAAGCTGTAGAATTTGTTGTATTTTTTGCTTAAGAATGGTCAGCAAATTACTGGTGGGCAAACCGCATGCCAGTGTACATATTCTTGCAGCTCTGTACTAATGTTGAGTACAGACTAGAGAGGTTGGCTAGTCTTGAGACGTCAGCGGTTGAAGTCTACAAATTCTCTCATATTCCAAAGGATTTAGTTGAGTCGTTTTAACCCCTGCAAACGGTGAAATGTATAAACTCATTTTCTATGTCCCTGTATTGTACTGTACTCGCCGGGTCAAAATGCAGTAGTGGATAGATCCGGTTGAACCAGCTGATTACTGGTCCAAATCGAGTGGATCAAGGCATTATTTGCTTCTTAAGCTTTGTTCCTAGAATCATGTCGGGCTGGGGCGAGCAAGTTGGAAGCACAAAATGAGCGCCTGCCAGTCATAACCATTTTTCGATACTCAAGTTGAGTTCATTCTCATCGATGGGTTCAATAAACGAGCCATAGTTTGTGGGAGGAGGATGTGTTATTTCTATCGGAGTTGCTATGGGTTACTTCTTCCGTTTCACAATGTAGTGCATATGGTTTTTTAGAAAGTCAAACCACACAAACTTTGACCAAATTTTGTAACATCTTAAATTTTCAATTTGGAATGTTATACATAGGTCATTCATGCATATCATTTTTTGTTGCATTTTGTTTCGCGATCATTGAAATTCTAAGCAACTCAAGGACCCTCGGAGAGAGTTAGGGATTTCACCGTTTTCATATTTGAGTTTAATCAAATATCGAAATGAGGATCATTTGTTTTATTATTTTTCTCTCCAAAATATTTTCATACTAAAAGATATGAGAGGAGATAATATGACTTCTCCAAAATAAATGAAATATTGGAGTAAAATATTAAAATCAAACATTTGATTTTATTCGGATTTTATTGCTATTTTATTTGCATAGGAAAAATATGTGTTTTTCAAAATTGCATTTTAGGCCCAAATAAATGTTCACCTTGTCCGGCATATTTTTAGAGGACGGGGAAAATTTATTTTGGGATTTTTGCAGTCCGTTTAGTATTTCTTTTCTTTCTTTTTCTGCACGACGGATTTTTTTAAAAAAAGTCAAACCGACTTGGGCCGTACCCGAGCGGGACTCCGCCCGGGGGGGCTTTATAAGCCGGGGCCCCCCTGCCCGCCGAAGCCCACCAGCCGCCGAAGCCCACCCGCGCCGCCGAAACCCTAGCGCCGCCGCCGCCACGTGCCGCCGCCGCTGCCTCGCCGACCTCGCCGGAGGTAGTCGCCACCGCCGCCTCGGTTTTCGCGAGAAAACCGATCGTCTTTTTTGAAACCCTAGATCCGTTTTTTTAGATCTGGTTTGGTTTTTTCGGTTTAGTTATATAGCGGACGTTTGTTCGTACGTTCGTTTTAACGAACGGTTTTTGCCCGTTAGCCGCAGACAGCGAACGTTCGTTCGTTAGCCTGTTCGTCCGTTTTTCTTTTTCTCGGGTTTTCACGATTATTTTCGATCACGATTTCTGATCCGATTTTTGTTTTAGTTTATCTTTTCGCTCGTTTATCGGAATCAGGCGATTCAAGCGCCTAGATCTTCGTCTCGAAGCCCTCTTTCTGTTTAACCAACTTGAACAAGATTTTGGTACTGTAAAATTTGAGTTTAGTTCAGATTAGTAATCGGATCTTGTTTCTCTCGCAGTTTGAGTTTCGTTGCTCCGTTTGATTTGATTCTTTTTGCAAACCGGAGTTCTTAAGTTGAACTTTCTGGTTAGATCTTCTTAGTTGAGTTTTACCCGTGCATCTTTGCTTGATTGCTTATGTATGATATTGTTTTTTTGTGATAGAACACCCGGAGTGCGAAGCGTGGTACTACGAGTCTCTAGGTTTTGCGAATCGTCAGCAAGGCAAGTAACACATTGATCATACTCTTTTCATACCCTGTTTTTATGCATTAGTTCCAACCCTCAAACATTGCATGGTTAGGATCTGAATAACTTGTGGGTTTGTGAAAGTGCTAATGGCACTTAAGTTATATTTTGGTGTGATGACAATGTGGTTAGTTGAACTAATATCGGTTGCTAAAGTTTATCTCAGGTTATTGGTTCTAAGTGCCCGCGATGGAGATGTGCGACCCCCATTTCAAAAAGGACAAAGGCGTGGTCCTTCGACGCTTCAAAGGTTTAGTTTTGGTTTGTTTCGAGTCGTAGGAAAGACCGCACTATTAAGAGGGGTTTGTGTGGATAAATATTGTGTGGGAATGCCTTTACCGAGCCTTACTCTCTTACCCTTCCCACTCCAACCACCTCATATGAACCTAGTGTGTGTGTTGTGGTACTCAGAAAGTTGCAACAGTAAGTTACTGGGTACCCCGTGCGCACGAGGTCTTTTGAACCCCGTGCGCACGGGGTACTGGGTAACTCTCTGGGTACCCCGTGCGCACGGGGTACTGCGTAACTCTATGGATACCCCGTGCGCATGGGGTCTTTTGACCCCCGTGCGCACGGGGTGGTGCGATTGTCTTTGGATACCCCGTGCGCACGGGGCTGACTTAGCCTGTGCGCACGGGGTCCAACGGGCAGAAATCCCCACCCTCACATGAACACTATAAAAAGGCCCTTCTTCCTCCTCCAACCCCCAACCCTAATGTCTTGTTGAGCTCCACCATTGCTACACCCCATTTTGCTCAATACTCTCAATCCCTCCACCTAAACTTGTTGAAACTTTGGGGATTGGGAGAGCAAGACCCGATCTACAACTTAACCAAACCAAATCGCGTTCCCCGCAACATTTCTTCCCCATTGACTTGTTACTCTTGGAGCTTGGGCTCCTAGGCGGTTAGAAGTTCCTCCGGAAGCTTCCTTGCTTGTGGTGTGCTCCAGAGAAGTTTGTAAAGGTGTGGTGGTCTCCTTCAAGACCAACCCCGAGTGGTTCGAGGCTCATCGTTGGGGGTGACTCGAAGGAGAATACGGTGAGCCTTTGGTGGCATTCCGCAAGCTTTGGCTCCGGCACCGCTCCAAATGGAGATTAGCTCTTCCCCAAGGAAGAGTGAACTTCGGGTTAAAATCCGCGTCCTCGTCTCTCTTGTGGTTAATCCTTTCCCGCACCTTTCTTAGTTGTTGTATGCTTGTTGGCTTGCTAAGTAGTTTGTTGCCTAGCTTTTCTTCTTGGAGCTTGCTTGTCATATAGGTTGCATTCACCTAGTTGCATATCTTGTGAACTCTTTTATCCACTAAGCCTTAAAATCTACAAGAAAGATTAAAAATTGTAGTCTCATATTCACCCCCCTCTAGTCGACCGTATCAATCATTTCAATTGGTATCAGAGCCTCGTGCTCTAATATAAGGTTTTACAACCTTAGAGGATATGGTCGATCTAGGGAATGAGGGAGGTGGCCTACCCGTTGCGGGGGATGGTCAAAACCAACCCCCCGTCACGACTGATACACTTGGTGCTCTGGTCATTGCTCCTGCCGCTACTACTAACCCGAATGTCCCCTTGACCGCGGCCGATCTTCTTTCAATGTTTGCGGACCTCAAAGTCTCTATGTTGAAAGATGTTTGTGCCTCGGTCAAGGAGGAAATTGATGCTCGCCTAAAGCCATCAACGTCCGCATCAAACTCGTTTAACCCAAATGAGGTTCATGATGCGGATGACTCGAGGGAACCTCTTGCTTCCCCGGCTCGTACTCAAGTTCCCCAATACAATGCCGTGGAACCCTTTTACTCTCCTCAACCCTTGCAACATCCCCGCATTAATCCTGTTGGGCCTCCGCCCCCTTTGAAAGCTAATGCGTTTGCTAAGTGGAAGCTAGATATGGAGTCTCACATGCGCAGTGCTTCAACTCAATTGTGGTGGATTGTGGTCAATGGATTCAACCCCAAGGACCCAATGAATCTCACTCCAAGGGAAGCAGTTGACGATCAACTCAATGCTACCGCACACAACATGCTTCGCAACGCAGTGACTGAAGACTATAGTGATTCCATTGCTCTTCTCAGAACTGCAAAGGAAATTTGGGATTGCCTTGAGGAGGCTCTTGAAGGAGATGAAGCAATTCGAAGATCTCAGTTGGCCTTGCTCAAACAAGAAGTCAATCTCTTTGTGAGGAATGAGGGTGAGTCCGCAGAAGAGGTTTACCGAAGGTTGAAGTCCCTTGTGCTCAACTTGAGAACCTTTGGGTGCACTTGGGCAAATGATTAATTCATCAAGGACAAGTTCATAGATGCTATGGTTCTCACAGAACATACCATGGTCATGATGGTTCATCAACGTCCGGACTATCACAAGTTGACTTAGGCTCAAGTTGTTTCCACCTTCTCTACCTATGTTCTTTTGGAAACCAAGTCCAAGAAAACATTTGCAATAGCTCAAGCAACCAAGAACTCCAATCTTGCCTTGAAGGACAAGAAAGTGATGAGCCAACCCTCAAGGGAGGAAGAAGTGAGTGAAGAGATATGTGAGGAGGATAATGATACCTCGTGCCCGGCAAATGATTTTGTAGAAGACTTGGCTCTCTTAGTCAAGAAGTACTCCGGGACCATGGCAAACAAAGGAAGAAATCTTCAAGGAAAATCTTTTGGACGAAGGAAATGCTACAATTGTGATAGCCCAAGACACTTTGTTCATGATTGTCCATATGAGAGACGTGAAGACAAGTCCGAGAAGCTTGTGCTTAAGAAGAAGAAGTTCACCAAGTTTGCAAAGAGGAAGGATGACAAGGCCCTTGTTCATGAAGAATACATGTCTGGAGATGAAGATGACGGTGATGATGATCAAGTGGGCACGGCCGCCTTCACCATGCATGCCACTACCTCCTCCTCCACCACCGGCCTCTTCGACTCTCCAAACAAGGACAAGACATTCACTCATCGATGCCTCATGGCCAAAGAGGTAAAAACAAAGTCCAAACCCAAGAGACCCGACAACTACACTCCCAATGTCTCATGTGAGATAGTGGAGGATAAGTGTGAGGAGGGTGTGGATAATGATGAGGAATCCTTAATGGCTTTCATGAAAACTCTTCATGGTGAAGCTCGTGCATTTTGGTGATCTCCTTAAGTCACTCGCTGAACGCGATGACTTTATTGAGAACGTTGAGAACCTCCTTATAGAGGAAAAAGAGAGAGTTGATCTCCTCGAGCACGAATTTAATGAAGAGAGTGTCATGAGAGCATCACTTGAGGAAGCCTTATCTGCTCATCAAATTGACTTTGTTAAAACCAACGATGCTTTGCAACTTGCTCTTGAGAATAAAGATGCTCTTAACGTTAGAGTTGAAAAACTTCTAGTTGACCATACAAGACTTGTTGAGGAGCATGAGTTCCTTGTGATTAGTTCCAAGGTTGTCAAAGGTGACCTCATTGCTCTCACTGAGTCTTATGCTCAATTAAAAGCTACAACCATTAAGGCTCTCACTTCCCTACCTCATATTGATTTAAATGATGATGCTTGTATGACTAACTTTGCTCATGATTGCACCTCCCTTCAAGAGGAAAATAAGAAGTTGAAAGCTCAAATTGATAAAGGGCTTGTATCATGGATCCAAGGGGAGAAAAACCTAAACGATCTCTTGAGCAACCAAAAGGAGTGTGTTGCCAAGGAGGGTGTTGGGTTTAATCCCGCATCTAAGAGTGGTAAGAACAAGAAGAAGAAGAAGAAGAAGAAGAAGAACAAGAAGATCGGTCCGACTCCTTCCCCTCCCCAATAGGTAGTGTTTGTGTAAGAAGGGCACAAGGAGAAGGAAATGAAGGGTGTTAGGAATGGTAAGGTCATTAGGGACAAGGCTATTCCCAAGAATTTTGCAGGCAAGAACAATCCATCATATGTTCTCATGAGAGGAGATGATGGCTATACCTTTGCAAAATTTGTTGGAACTAACTATGATCATTATGCTTGGACTATTTGGGTTCCCAAGACCCTTGTTGCTAACTCACCAGGACCCATTGCAAAATGGGTACCTATAACCAAAGCTTGATTATTGTAGGACTATGTCTCCGATGGAACTCAATGGGTGATCGACAGTGGATGCACCAATCATATGACCGGAGAAAGGGAGATGCTTGTGGAGTTCGTTGATTCACTAAAGGCCTCTTCAAACATCTCCTTCGGTGACAATAGAAAGGGAAAGGTATTGGGTTTGGGCAAGGTGGTAATCTCTAATGATTCATCTCTTGCAAATGTCATGCTTGTCCAATCCCTTCACTACAATTTACTTTCAACTATTCAATTGGCTCGTGCCAGATATGATTCACATTTTGGTGAATTCCATGTGACCATCTTTAAGAGGAGCAATCTCAAAGTGGTCTGTGTTGGGCATGTTGAATACAACCTTTACGTGGTTGATTTCTCGAAAGAGAAAACTCATCTTGCAACATGCCTAATGGCCAAGGCCGACGTGGGGTGGCTATGGCACCGTAGGCTAGCCCACGTGGGCATGAGAAATTTACAACCTCTCTTAAAGGGGGAGCACATTCTTGGACTAACCAATGTGTCTTTTGCCAAAGATCGTCCTTGTAGTGCTTGCATTGCCGGAAAGCTTCATGAAAAAGCTCATAAAGTGAAGACTATCATCACCACCTTGAGGCCCCTCGAGCTTATCCATTTGGATCTATTTGGGCCTCCAACATATGATAGTTCGGGAGGAAGGAGATATTGCCTTGTCATTATTGATGACTTCACAAGATATACTTGGGTGTTCTTTCTCAAGACTAAAGATGAAACTCAAGAAACCTTCATCAACTTTGCCAAAGAAGCTCAACGTCAACATAACTGTGAGATCAAGGCAATCCGAAGTGACAATGGCACCGAGTTCATAAACTATACAATGGATGAATTCTTGAGTGAAGAGGGGATAAAGCACCAATATGCCGCACCATATACTCCCCAACAAAATGGTGTTGCGGAGAGGAAGAATCGGACTCTTATTGAGATGGCTAGGACCATGCTTGATGAGTACAAATCACCATACAAGCTTTGGGCAGAAGCCATCAACACCGCGTTCCATGCTTCAAACCGGCTTTATCTTCGCAAGCTCAAGAACAAGACCCCTTATGAGCTCCTAATTGGGAGAAAGCCCAACGTCAAATACTTTCGGGTGTTCGGTTTTAAGTGTTTCATTTTAAACAAAAAATCCCGGTTAGCTAAATTTGAGTCTAGAACTTATGAGGGCATATTTGTTGGATATGCATCAAACTCTCATGCTTACCGAGTTCTCAATAAATCCACCGGATGCATTGAGGAAATGGTAAATGTGGAGTTTGATGAAGATAACGGCTCCTGCATGGAGCAAATTGTTCCTAGTGTTGTAGGTGATGAGGCTCCTTCACAAACTATAAGGACAATGGGGATAGGCCACATTCTCCCACAAGAAACATCCCATGTCCAAGTAGAAGAAGGAGTAAGAGCCCCTCTTGAGGATTTTCCACAAGGGAAGTCATCACTGACACCACTTGTACAAGATGCCTTGGGAAGTAATGAACCTATCCAAGAACAAGACCCTCATATTCCTGAGCAAGATCAAGAGCAAACTCTTCCGAATAATGAAGAACCAACCGTTGAGGCTCAAGATCAAGCTCAAAGTCATGATCAAGATCTAGATCAACCCCAACCACAGGTGTCTTCATCGTCATCACTTCCTACTGAGCAAGAACCTGTGGTTGCAAAGAGAAGAGTGTCTCCAAGGCTAAAGCAATCTCAAGGGCAAGCTTCTTCATCAAGTCCAAAACCAAGTGAAGAAGAGCTTGACCACAAAGAGCAAAAAGTGGACGCCAAGCTAAAACATCTTCAACACCTCACCGAGAACATCTACGGAAGCATCAAAAAGGGGGTAACTACTCGTAGACGTTTGGCAAAATTTTGTGAACATCACTCGTTTGTCTCTTGTGTTGAACCCCTTAAGGTGGAAGATGCTCTTGACGATCCGGATTGGATAGATGCCATGCATGAAGAACTCAACAACTTCACACGCAACAAAGTGTGGACCCTTATAGAACGACCCAAGGAATTTCATAATGTCATTGGAACAAAGTGGATTTTCAAGAACAAACAAGATGAATATGGACAAGTAATAAGAAACAAGGCGAGGTTAGTGGCACAAGGTTTCACCCAAGTTGAAGGTTTGGACTTTGGTGAAAATTTTGCCCCCGTTGCCCGTTTCGAATCCATTCGCATCTTGCTTGCTTATGCCTCTCATCATGATTTCAAATTATATCAAATGGATGTTAAGAGTGCATTTCTTAATGGTCCTCTTAAGGAGTTGGTGTATGTCAAGCAACCTCCCGGTTTTGAAGACCCCGATCATCCCTCTCACGTTTATGAACTCCATAAGGCACTCTATGGACTCAAACAAGCACCTCGTGCTTGGTATGATCACCTTACGGCGTTCCTAAGCGAGAAGGGGTTCCAGATTGGGGTAATAGATTCCACTCTCTTTACAAAGAGGGTAAATGGAGAGTTGTTTGTCTGCCAAATATATGTTGATGATATTATCTTTGGGTCAACTAACCACGCTATTAACGTTGAGTTTGAGAATCTTATGACTAAGGAATTTGCGATAAGCATGATGGGAGAGTTGAAGTTCTTTCTCGGGTTTCAAGTGAAGCAATTGAGAGGCGGAACCTTCATCAATCAATCTCGTTATATCCAAGACATGCTCAAGAGATTCAAAATGCAAGAAGTCAAGCCAATGATGACACCCATGGCCACAAATGGTCAACTTCATCTTGATCCAAATGGTAAAGAAGTGGATCAAAAGGTATATTGCTCTATGATCGGTTCCTTGATTTACCTTTGTGCATCTAGGCCAGATATTATGTTGAGTGTGTGTATGTGTGCAAGATTTCAATCCGCTCCTAAGGAGAGCCACTATTCGGCAGTGAAAAGGATCCTTCGATATTTGGTTCATACCCCAAACTTGGGCCTTTGGTATCCCAAGGGATCATCATTTGAGTTAATGGGTTACTCGGATTCGGATTGGTCCGGAGACAAGGTTGATCGCAAGTCCACATCTGGCTCATGTCAATTCCTAGGGAGTTCGTTGGTAAGTTGGTCTTCAAAGAAGCAAAATTATATATCTCTCTCCACAGCCGAAGCCGAGTATATTGCTGCCGGAAGTTGTTGTGCCCAATTACTATGGATGAGGCAAACTTTGATGGATTACGGTGTCAAATGTGACAAAGTGCCTCTTTGGTGTGACAATGAAAGTGCCATCAAGATCGCCGAGAATCTGGTTCAACATAGCAAGACCAAGCATATTGAGATTCGTCATCATTTCATTAGAGATCATGTGGCCAAGGGAAACATTGAGTTACTCCATGTCAACACCGAGAATCAACTAGCAGACATCTTCACCGAGCCCCTTGACGAAGCAAGATTCCGCGAGTTAAGGCATGAGCTAAATATCATGGATATTAGTAACTTCGGATGAAACTCTTGCTCGCACACACATACTCATGTACTATCTTGCTTAGATGTAGGCACATGTCTAGGGGGAGCTAGCTCAACTCATGAGCTATCTTATCCTAGAAGTGCATAAAACAAACACAATCTTTCACATAAGCCACTTTAGGTGGTACTTGTGCTTCAAAGATGAGTATTGGTCTTGGGCCCAAGGTTCATATCTTCGCGGTGCCATACCAAGTAAACTCAAACATGGTGGCCTCGGCCACTGCCCTCGCTTGAGGGTTTTTGTCTGTGTTTGTTTCGTGTGCGTGGTGTGGTGTTTCTTTTCTTTTTTTGGTTGGTTCTCCTTGCTTCTTTTTGGTACAAGTGCTCCACATATACCCTTTCCATAGTGATAGGACTTTCCTCGCGGCGTGTCCAGAAATGTAGACCGAGTGCCTTGTGAAGTAGGGGTAAGAGTATACACTCAACCCTGTATTTAAAAATCCACTCATGTCAAAGTTCCTGAATACCCCGTGCGCACGGGCCTGTACCGTGGCCACGGGGCCCCCGTGCCCACGGGCTCTGTACCATGCGCATGGGACCCCCGTGCACACGGGGCTCACTTAGCACGTGCGCACGGGGTCTGCGGTTTCTGGTCCTGAAGAGGTGGGGCGTGGGGGGGGGGGCTCAGTTTCATTCCCACCCATTCGCCCCCTCCACTCCCCAGGAAGCCTCCAGCGCCGCCGCCGCCTCCACTCGCCGGAGCTCCTCCGGGCCTTGTCGGAGTTCTTCCTCTGTGGATCTGGATCCTGATGGGGTCCTCCTCCGGTTGGTCCTCTCCTCTTGTTCCATCTCCTTGAGTTCCCCTCTTTTGTTCTAGCTTTAGGGTTTCTTTGCTCCCTAGATTTGTTTGGCCTCAACTAGTTTGTAGATAGAAGTCTAGTGAGTAGATCCATTGGTCCCTCTGCTGCACCCACTCCCGGAGCCCTTTCTGGTAGTGGCTGCCGCTGGGAGACCCCTGTGTCCACGGGGTGTTTGACCCCCATGCGCACGGGGCCCCGTGCCCACGGTCCTATACCGTGCGCACGGGACCCCCGTGCGCACGGGCTATCCAGGAACTATTGCCTAGCCTTTTGTCTATCTACTTGCCATCTATCTTGCACTTGTACTCATTTGTGCCTCGTGCTTTGTGTTGTTGGTTTTGTGTGTGTGTCTCAGACTCCGCTGACAAGAGGTCTGAGCTTCGTCGCAAGCGTGCAAAAGGAGGATCAAAATACTTCACCATTGCTCGTCGTCAGCCGTCTGAAGGCATGGGTCAGGGGTCTGGGACAGGTCAGGGCCGTGCTCGACGTGCAGCCTCAAAGCGGCCCGTTGTTGAGGCTTCCGATGAATCTGAGGAAGAATATGACTCACAAGATGATGACATAGAAGAAGAAGAGGATCGTGGTGAGGAAGATGAAGAAGATGATCGTGATGAGGAAGATGAAGAAGAGGAAGAGGAGTCTAGTCCGGAGGAAGTCACTCCGGGCAGGCGTGACCTCCGGAATATGCCTCTTGTCAAGTGGACCAAGCCAGAGATCTGGGCTGAGAGACAGAACCATCCGTATGTTGCGGCCACGAGTATGGGAATGGATCCCCGTTTCAAGAATGGGTTTCAGCAAAGAATCTATCATGAGCTTCTTATGACCAAGTCAAGCAAGTCAACACCGAGAGTTTGCGCGACAATGATCATCTGTATCCCGGTGTGTACTCCGCTCTTGGACGACTGGGTCTGATTCCGTTTGTCACTTTCAACCACCCCTACAATGAAGATCTAGTGATGCAGTTCTTTGCCACTCTGTACTTCTCCAATGATTCTGCTCATACCCTCACATGGATGTCCGGAACGTATCAGTGCTCAGCTCCTATGGCAAAGTTCTCCGAGATCATTCCCTACCCATTCATGGATGAAGAGACTGTTTCTGATGAGTTTGGCATTGTTCGGGAAAGTGGGCAGCGCACTAAGGATGAGTTTGCCTTTGCTTACAAACAAGAGAATTCGTTTGTCACTGGGTCAATCAAAGACCTCTTGCCCCTCTATGACACCATGCTCCATATCCTACGGTATACTCTCACTCCAAAGGCCGGGGATTCCCATAACATTCGGAGCTCCATGCTTGATGTCTTTGTGTATCTTCATCAGAAGAAGAAAGTGGATGTTCTGGATTTCATGTACTACGAGCTGTGTCAGTGTGTACAAGAGAACAAGTCTTTGATCTATGCTCCGTTCATACAGGCGTTGATTGAGACCATCTGTCCAGCAAAGTACATTGCTAGCTTCAAGATTGTTGTTCCCAAGCGCAACTCCAACTGGACCCCAGCTGCTCCTGCTCCCTATGTGCCTATCAAGAAGGGGCGCAACCCTAGGCCTGAGGATCGTGCTACTTACACTCCAGGCATGTCCTCTACTGCACGGATCCCTCGTGGTAAGGCCAAGTTTGTTGGCTCTGAGGCCATCTTTGCCAAAGGAGAGAAGAAGTCGCTGTTCAAGACCTTGAGCAACATGTTCAAGATGTGTCGGTCGATTTAGCGTCGTCAGATCAAGGAAAACAATAAGGAGAAGCTTGTTCGGCGTGAGCAGAAGGCAGCAAGGGCTGCTGCTGGTGAGGAGGTCGGTCCAGGTTCTGAGGACGTCGACAGTGAGGCCACTGCTCGGTCTTTCCCAATGGCCGGGTGGCGTTTTGATGATGATGATGATGCCTCGAGTGCTCCTCCTCTTGTCTAGTGGGTCTCGTGTTGCCATTTGTCTCCTTTTTGTTGTCTTGATGACAAAGGGGGAGAAGTGGTGTGTGTGGTGGTGTGTTAGTGGCTGTGTTGAGATCTCAAGCCTCATGTTTCTCGCTGTTGGTTGGTTTTAGTTGGCTTGAGATACTCTTATTTCCTTTCCGTCTGTGTGGCTGTGAGCCTCTAGCGTTATTGTGAGACTCTAGCTTTATTATTGAACCTTGATATTATCCTCTTATGCTTATTGGGGTCTCACATTATTTGCTCACCACACTGTGTCGTGAGATCTAGGCACCGTTATAGGTTTATTTTGATGTATCTCATGACTTTTCAATAATGATCTTGGTCGAACCTCCTATGGGTGTACTAGATGCATTCTTGTTTTTGGGCACACATATAGGGGGAGCTATCATGATCATTATTTATTCCATGGCTTTCTATCTGTTTATCCTCTTTGCCATGCTCTAACCACATTGTCATCAATGCACCAAAAAGCGGGAGATTGAAAGTGCTAATGGCACTTAAGCTATATTTTGGTGTGATGATAATGTGGTTAGTTGAACTAATATCGGTTGCTAAGGTTTATCTCAGGTTATTGGTTCTAAGTGCCCGCGATGGAGATGTGCGACTCCCCATTTCAAAAAGGACAAAGGCATGGTC
Organism: Triticum urartu; assembly: GCF_056163025.1. Taxonomy (NCBI): domain Eukaryota; kingdom Viridiplantae; phylum Streptophyta; class Magnoliopsida; order Poales; family Poaceae; genus Triticum; species Triticum urartu. The sequence continues at coordinate 553,317,120 of NC_141875.1, read as the reverse complement.
TTTCGACGCTTCGAAGGTTTAGTTTTGGTTTGCTTTGAGTCGTAGGAAAGACCGCACTATTAAGAGGGGTCTGTGTGGATAAATGTTGTGTGGGAATGCCTTTACCGAGCCTTACTCTCTTACCCTTCCCACTCCAACCACCTCATATGAACCTAGTGTGTGTGTTGTGGTACTCAGAAAGTTGCAACAGTAAGTTACTGGGTACCCCGTGCGCACGGGGTCTTTTGACCCCCGTGCGCACTGGGTACTGGGTAACTCTCTGGGTACCCCGTGCGCACGGGGTCTTTTGACCCCCGTCCACATGGGGTACTGCGTAACTCTCTGGATACCCCGTGCGCACGGGATCTTTTGACCCCCGTGCGCACGGGGTCTTTTGACCCCCGTGCGCACGGGGTGGTGCGATTGTCTTTGGATACCCCGTGCGCACGGGGCTGACTTAGCCCGTGCGCACGGGGTCCAACGGGCAGAAATCCCCACCCTCACATGAACACTATAAAAAGGCCCTTCTTCCTCCTCCAACCCCCAACCATAATGTCTTGTTGAGCTCCACCATTGCTACACCCCATTTTGCTCAATACTCTCAATCCCTCCACCCAAACTTGTTGAAACTTTGGGGATTGGGAGAGCAAGACCCGATCTACAACTTGACCAAACCAAATCGCGTTCCCCGCAACATTTCTTCCCCATTGACTTGTTACTCTTGGATCTTGGGCTCCTAGGCGGTTAGAGGTTCCTCCGGAAGTTTCCTTGCTTGTGGTGTGCTCCGGAGAAGTTTGTAAAGGTGTGGTGGTCGCCTTCAAGACCAACCCCGAGTGGTTCGAGGCTCATCCGTTGGGGGTGACTCGAAGGAGAATACGATGAGCCTTTGGTGGCATTCCACAAGCTTTGGCTCCGGCACCGCTCCAAACAGAGATTAGCTCTTCCCCAAGGAAGAGTGAACTTCGGGTTAAAATTCGCGTCCTCGTCTCTCTTATGGTTAATCCTTTCCCGCACCTTTTTTAGTTGTTGTATGCTTGTTGGCTTGCTAAGTAGTTTGTTGCCTAGCTTTTCTTCTTGGAGCTTGCTTGTCATATAGGTTGCATTCACCTAGTTGCATATCTAGTGAACTCTTTTATCCGCTAAGCCTTAAAATCTACAAGAAAGATTAAAATTTGTAGTCTCCTATTCACCCCCCCTCTAGTCGACCATATCGATCCTTTCAATTTGGGAAGTAGATGATGAGGTAGAACCTATTACCTGTTTCATTATCAAACCCTCGGGAGTTACTTCTACGTTGCTTATATTGCTATGCTATGCTCGTAGACGTGGATTGGGTGAGTGTATCCATGACAGATGTGAGATTGTTAATTAATGGTTCAACTTAAGGTGGCAACTTTAATACACGTCTGGGTGGATTGCTTGTTTGGGCACCTGGAGAATCCAGTGTTGTCCTAGGATATCCCGGAGTACCTGTGTGATTTTCCTACGGTCCGCCACCCAGGCTCAAAGGGATCATAAGACTATTCATGCTAGAAACTTCAGTGTGCAGCCACAAGCCATTATGGGCTCTAGCATAGTATGAGTAGGTTGTGTGACCTCTTTCAGTGGTGGGCTAGCAGATGTAGGAGAAAGTAGGTGTAACTGTCCATCCAGAGTAAAGAGTTAATGCTTCCAAAAGACTGTGTCTCGGTCATCCGTTTCTCAAACATCATGTAGTGCGAGAAATCCAATGGAGGAGATCGAGTCTTGTGGGGAAAAGTGCGCAAATCTCTGCAGAGTGTACAATCTAATCATGGTTAGTCGTGTCCCCGGTTATGGACATCTTGAGTATCTAGTATTTGGATTATCCTATTGTATCTCATGATCACCCTAATTTAATTGGATGGGTTAATGAATTACTTTAATTGGGATTGAGTTGGAGGAACCTTCTCAATGATGTTTCAACTACCATGATAGTTAAAATAAAACTTATTCCTTTGTTGTAGGGAAAAAATGGCTTTTCACAAAAACATACTCCCTCCATTCCAAAATATAGTGCACTCGCGCTTCCCGAGGTCCAACTTTGACCATAAATTTAACCAACGAGACTAAAAGTGCGTTATATCGACTAGAGGGGGTGAATAGGCGATTTTTATGAATTCTTCACTGAGGAATTTGCAGGTGAGGAAATTCCTTAGCGAAGAACTACTGGCAGCAGAATAAGTACTCAAAAGTAAACATAACAGAACACAAGCATAGTCATCATGATGAAATGAAGATAGGCACAGAGTACAGAAAGCGTAAGCACAGGATAACACATGATGAAGACAAACAGACTGAAGAAATTGAACTGAGGAAATTGAGAAAATCTTCAGTCAAAGTCTTCAAGCACAGATATGAATAAGCACACAACACAATTATGAGGAAATGAAAGAGTTGAGGAAATAGCACCAGTAAGCTTGGTGAAGACAATGATTTGGTAGACCAGTTCCAACTGATGTCTCAGTTGTACATCTGGTTAGGGCGGCTAGGTATTTAAACCTGAGGACACATAGTCCTGGACAACCAGTCCTGAACACGCAGCTCAGGACACTCAGTCCTCACCGTATTCCCCTTGAGCTAAGGTCACACAGACCTCGCCCAATCACTCGTGGTAAGTCTTCAGGTGACTTCCGAACCTTCACAAACTTGGCCACTCGGCGATCCACAATTCCTCTTGGATGCTCTAGACCATGACGCCTAACCGTCTGGAAGAAGCACAGTCTTCAAAGGTAACAAGCGGCGGATCCACGCAGGATCAATCTCTTCAGTGATGCTTAATCACTTGGCGTTTATAGGTGTTTGGGTTTGGGTTTTCCTCACTTGATGATTTTCGCTCAAAGTCCTCGGAGGATGGGTTGCTCTCAAATGAAAAGTGTCAGTTTCTCTCGGAGCATCCAACCAACTAGTGGTTGTAGGGGGCGGCTATTTATAGCCTAGGGAGCAGCCCGACATGATAAGACATAAATGCCCTTCAATGATAAGACCGTTAGGTGGATAGATATTTTGGGACAGCTGGCGCATAGCACAATAACGGTCGGAATTTTGAGTGGCGAAATCCTCAGGGCTATCATGTTCCTCACTGTGTAGGCAATCCGCACTGACGAATTCCTAACTCCTCAGTCAGAACAAATTCCTCAGAGACCAGAAGAACTTCGTCTCTGTCACTGAAGAATATGACTGAACTGTATGAGATTTCCAATGGGTTCACTCAAAGGGATTGGTAGGTGTAGGATTTGAGTTGAGCATCACATGGAAATTTTTCCTTAGTATTTCCTCGACCCCCTTTAACAGTACGGTGTTTCCTATGACTCAAGAAAGAGAAAATGAAACTACAAAAACAAAAGTCTTCACGCTTCATGTTCCTTGAATGAATACCAAGTCTTCAAGGTCACACCAATTTCTTCACTTTCAAAGTCTTCAGAAATCCAAAGCCTTCAGTCGAAGAACTTCATTTTTAGGGGTCGACTTTCTCTGTAAATATCAAACTCCTCATAGACTTATAGACCTGTGTACACCCACAAACACATTATCCCTTAACCTATAAGTCTTCAATACACCAAAATCACTAAGGGGCACTAGATGCACTTACAATCTCCCCCTTTTTGGTGATTGATGACAATATAGGTTAAGTTTTCAACGAGGATAAACATATGAAGTGTACATACTGATATTGAGGAATTTGATTGCAAGATATAGAAGAACTCCCCCTGAATATGTGCATGGTGAGGTATTTGCTTTTGAAGCATTGCACACTTGAAGAGTAGAATCATGGAGATCTCTCCCTATATCTTGTAATTCATACATGCATTTGACATATCACAATGAAGAATTTGAAATGCATGATGAAATATGGTGTCTGATGTAATTCAGCATGCGTGCATTAGCATATATGAGGAATAAGCATGCAGAAAAACATATCAAAAGTATCATAGCACCATCGGGTTTAAGTTTACAACTCGTTCCAATAAAGTCTCAGAAGAACAAGAGTTGTAATTTAACAAAAAAAATGCCCATATAGAAAGACCCGCTTGAAGACTAACTCAAAATTCTCCCCCTTTGTCATCAAATGACCAAAAGGATCGAATATGAGGACTAACACCCCTGAAGAATATCAAGTTGATGAAGGAGCGCCAGCGTTGTTGGGGTCGTTTGTCGTGGAAGGGCCTGCCGCAATGTCGTCCAAGTCTTCGTACTCGTCGGTATCGCGTGATGAAGAATATGAGATGGACACCAAAGAAGGAACCTTGACCTTCTTGAATTTCTTCGATGGAGGTGCAGACCAGTCAAAATCTTCCTTGAGACCCATTTTCTTGAGATCTTCTTCACCATACAGATGTGATAGAATGGCCCAGGTGCGACCGAAAACTTCATGGAGGTAGTAATGGTTTTTCTTCACTGCATTGTGCGTAGCAGTCATGTTGTGAAGAAATGAACCAAACTGACGCTTAACCCATTTATGATTTCGATCCACCTTCTGGTGAAGACTAAGAAGAAGCTCACGATCAGTCATCACACGAGGAGCAGTGGCTTGAGGAGTAGACTTGGGTGCATTGGCAGAGTCATGTGTAGCAGAGTCATCATTGGTGGAATAAGATGCAGCTTTGCGAAACTGTCCATCCAATGGACGAATGCCTTCATCTATAACAGCTGGTGCCTTGCCCTTTTCATCAACTAAGGAATAGGTCCGCTTGAGGACTTCAATCGGGGGCAAGTAGCTGAGGTGATTCTGAAAATCAGCTTTGTAGTTGAGTGAAGACCTTGTCCTGAGGAATCTCATAATCCAAGGTGCATAAGGCTTCAGCTCAAACGGAGAAAGTGAAACATTTGCTAGAGTCCTCATGAAGAAATCGTGATAATTGACAGGAATGCCATGAACGATATTGAATACCAAATTCTTCATGATGCCAACAATTTCCTCATCAGATGAGTCGTGGCCTTTGATGGGACTCATTGTCCTCGTTAGAATGTGATAGACAGTTCTAGGCACATATAGTAATTCCTTCACGAGAAATTTGGTTCGTGGGGCCTGACTTGGCTTCAAAGGTTTCATCAGAACTTGCATGTAGTGATTTGTAAGCTCAGGTTCACTGTAAATGCAATGAGCTTCTTCAAGGGAAGGACTGAGTGGTAAGGCATGAAGCAATTCAGTAGCTGGTGCTGTGTAGTGAGTGTTCTCAGACATCCAGTCCAGCACCCATGAATTGACATCTTCAGAATCTCCTGTGATGTGCAACGTCGAATAAAATTGAAGAATCAGTTCTTCATTCCAATCACAGATGTCAGAGCAGAAATTTAATAGTCCAGCATCATGAAGAACACTGAGGACTGGCATGAAGCACGGTAGAGATTCCATATCCACATGAGGAATGTGCTCATGGTAGAAGATTTTATTTTTGTTGAACATCACTGAGGAATAGAAATTGGCTTGGCTGGCTGTCCAGAAACGCCTCTTCCTAATGCGAGCAGAGTCATAACGGTTGTAGTTTGTGAAGAATACGTGCTCGCCAAAGAAATCATCAACCTTGAATTTTTACTTCCTGGAGAATGGATCCTTTGGCTTGGGTAGAGGAGTGTCAGTGAGTTGCATCACGACCTCAGGAATCTCAATCACAGGTTCTTCAGGCTGAGGAATTTCTGGTTCCTCTTTAGTGGCAGTCTACATCTTCAGAGTTTAGCAGCAGCAGTTTCTTCAGCACTAGTGGCTGGAATTTCTTCACGTGTAGATGAAGTGGGTGAGTTTCTTCAGAGCCCATTTGAACAGTTTGTGCAGGGGACTAAGGTATTTGCTGCAATGGTGTGAACATTGGAGAGTTTGGATGCTGACTTTCCCAGAATTCATCACTGGTGTGGAGCAGCCAACGTCCACATCTTCATCTTCCATTTCTTCAACGCCAGCCTCTTCAGCAGTGAACTGAGGCAGAGGCGAGAATGATAGGTGTTGAAGGGATCTCATCCACTTCAATTTCTTCATCCAACTGCTCTGACGAAACAACAGAAGGAGTTTCTTCATCAGATCCGCTGGGGATCACATATTCTTCATCGAAAGGAACAAGGTCCTTTGATGGCATGGTAGAGAGAGGAACAGCATCAATGGGATTTTCAAACGAGCTGGTCAAAGGCTTCATCTTCTTCGGAGCTGAAGAATCTGAAGTAGCTGATGCTTTCCTTTTCTTCACTGCTACACGCTCTACAGCCTTGGTTTTCTTCACATCTGATGTAGATGGAAGGATCGGAGTTGGTGTTGGCGCAGAGAGCAGAGGAATCTGGTTGATTTTCTTCAGGCACAACTGATGCAGTTGCCCTGATTTTTTCATATTCTTCAGGCGCACCACTAGTGGATACCCTGGCAATTTCTTCAGTGGCTGGTATGCAGTCATCAGCCCTGGAACTCACATTTTCTTCAGCAGCCTGATTTTCATCAGCGGTGTTGGCATGTTCTTCAGTCGGCTAAGCATATGCTTCAGCCTGAGGAACTTCCTGTTGCGTTGGGGCTGCAACATTTGAGGTGAAGTTATCCGCAAGTCTCACCAAGCGCACCTTGGCTCCAAGCCAGTCAGCGCGGTATGCGTCAAATTCATCACTGAGTTTCTTGATCTCAGTTTGAACAGTGACAAGTTCTTCATTTGCCATAGAGACAACGTTTTTCTTCAAATAGCGCTCCTTCTTGTACTGTGCTTTCTTGATCTGCCTGGCCTTCTCATATTTCCATTTTTCTTCTTGTATGAAGTGGGTCAGCATGTGACATTAGCCAGGAGTCAGCTTGAAGTCAGGCATGGGAGTGTTGGGATCCTTGTGCCAAACATCAATGTATTCGAGGATCAACTTTGGATCCAAAAGTAGTGGCACATCTGTTCCCTTGGCTCTAGCGGCCCTGACTTGCCTATCTCTGATGATTTCAGCAAGTTCATCATCATCAGCTTCGTTTTCTTCAGACGACACTTGGAAGGTGACCTGCTTATTCTAAGGACTAGGGCGAGGACCTCGTCCAGCAGTGGCCTTTGTCTTCAGTAGAGAGGGTCCTGTTGAAGAATTTGGTGCAGCTGAGGAACTAGCTGAAGCTCCTGTGGCAATTGAGACGCCTGTGGTCCTTTGACATGTGGCGAGATGCACAGGTGCAGAGGACTTTATCGGAGCAGCTAAGGACTTGTGAGGAGCTGAGGATTTGGGAGGAACAGGAACAACATGAGAAGTTGGCCTTGAGGGCTTTGAAGATTTTGGCCATGAGGGCATTGCTGAGGAACTTGGCCTTGAAACCACTGAAGGTGAAGCACTTGGCTTGTGCGCAGGCTTCTTTGACATGGCCTTCTTAGGCTTGACAGAGGCCTCAGCGACAGCAGCAACAGCAGAGTCTTCGTTGAATTTCCTCACAGCTTCTTTGGCTTGTTTAGCCAACTTGGCTTGGCGCTTGGCCCATTCATCAGGATAATCCTCACCACGCTTGAGGCTGGTGGGATCAGCTATTTGGCCAGGTGCCAATGGAGGTCTTGGGTATGGAGGATTGAGTGTGAATTTCTTCATGTATTTGGGAGTGACATATCTATACTCTCTCCACTCTCTAGCCCATTTCCTCTCTATCTTCTGAATGCGCACCTTGCACTGATTTTTGTCTTCCTCAGGAGGTGTGCAGTACCTAGCATATATATCATCAGGGATCTCAAACACTGTGTTGACCTCAGCCCTCTTTCCTCCTTTCTGTGGCTTCTTACTGTCAGCCATTTTCTTCAGTTGAGGAATTTGAACAATTGAATTCTCCAAAGAAGTATGCAACTTTTCTTCGAGGAACGCTGCAAATGAGTTAAGTTGATGAGAACCTAGTGATTCAGCAGCTGACATGAGTACCTGTGAACAGAGTATAGTTGCGAGGAATTTGGAGAGGTCATATGCGTTCTCAGAAGGTTTTATAAAGAACAAGGTTGAGGAATTTGACCAGATAAGTCTTGAAGAATTTCACTAAGCGTTCTTAGTCCTAGGTTCCAGAGTTGTACAGATCAGAAATCCGCACAATTGAGGAATCTTGAAGAGAAATTCGCAGCTTAGAGAAATGAATCAAGAACAAATGATATGAGAGGTGTTTTAGTGTGTGAAGATATGAAGAAAAACACCTTTGAAGATTTTGTAGATAATCATTCGAATCAACAAGGGCAGTAAAAGTAACTTTTAATTACCCTGAACGAAGAACACGACGAACTGGAGTGAGGAGATGTGAAGTTCGTCAGTGCGGATCTTCCACGCCCTAACTTGGCGGAGGAAGACAGCTACGGCGGCGGCGGAGTGAAGATTTCCGCGGCCGGCGCGAGTACGGCGGCGACGAGGTCGAGGCAGTGAAGCTCTTCCTCACCGGCAACGATGAAGTAGTGGCGGCGCTAGGGTTTGAGAAGCTCGAGCTGGAGAGAGGTCGAGCGGAGTAAAAGAAGTGAGGAAGGGGAGAGGGGTATTTATAGCCATGCTGAAAACCGTTCGCCCGAAGAATTTGGAAGAACGTGCCGCTGACCCTTCTCATTCGCATGACATGTGTCACCCACGTACTGAGAAGTGGAGATCGTGTTAGATCGTGGGTGAGTGGATAAGTATGTCGTGGGATGCGGAACGGTTTGAACGGCAACACCAAAAAATTGGATAACATAAGTTAAAAGTTCCGTTCACAATTTCTTCAGCTGACAAGGACACAGTGAAGATTTTGAACGAGTTTCAAATAGAACGCACATGAAGAATTTGTGAATAGATTGGGTTGAGTATAGCATAGAGGGGGAAGGGTCCGATCACATTCACTTAGCAGAAAAACCAACTTGAAGAAGTAGCCATAAGTGAATGTTGTAGAGGACATAAACTCATATATATATATAGCCAATGAAGAAAAACAACGGAAACAGTGAAGACAATGCAAAGTTGAAGAATTTGAACAACTGAGGAATTTCAACTTTTGGTGGTGGCATGACCCACCGCATAAGAATGATGATTTCAGACACCGCGTACAATTATTGTAGGGTTCTGAGAATCAAATTCTTCATTAATTTCTTTACACTTAGAGTGTTATTCTTCATTGATTGAAGAAAAACGTTTCTTCATGTGTTTCACATTTAAGTCATCAATTTTGCATAAGTATTAGGATGAGTGTCCTTTTCAAAGAACATTCGAAGATTTTAGGATATTTAGCTCACACCGCAACTTGCTAAATCTCTTCTCATCCAAGGGCTTTGTGAAGATATCAACTAGTTGTTCTTCAGTCTTCACATGCTCAATAGAAATGTCGCCCTTCAACACATGATCACGAAGAAAATGATGACGAATCTGAATGTGCTTAGTCTTCGAGTGATGAACTGGGTTGTGAGCAATCTTGATGGCACTCTCATTGTCACAGAAGAGAGGCACATTCTTCATGTTGACGTCGTAGTCCTTGAGAGTTTGCTTCATCCATAGCAATTGAGCACAACAAGAACCAGCGGCAATATACTCAGCTTCAGCAGTAGATAGTGATACGCAGTTCTATTTCTTCGAGGACCAACAGACCAAAGATCGTCTGAGGAAATGACATGTACCACATGTTGACTTGTGGTCCACATGATCACCAGCATAGTCAGAGTCAGAATATCCAATGAGATCAAAAGACGAGCCCTTGGGGTACCATAATCCAAGTGTTGGTGTGTGAGCTAGATATCGAAGAATATGCTTCACAGCCTTATGGTGTGATTCCTTTGGTGTAGCTTGAAATCGGGCACACATGCAAACACTAAGCATTATATCTGGCCTAGATGCACATAAGTACAATAAAGAACCAATCATGGAGCGGTATACCTTATGATCGAAGTCAATACCATTTTCATCAGTGCACAGATGGCCATTTGTGGGCATAGGAATTTTGACGCCTTTGCAATCTTGCATGCCGAATTTCCTCAGTACATCCTTGAGGTATTTCTCCTGAGATATGAATATGCCATTTCTTTGTTGACGAATTTGAAGACCTAAGAAGAATTTTAATTCTCCCATCATAGACATTTGATATTCTTCACTCATCATGTAGGCAAATTCATCACTATAATGTTGGTCAGTACAGCCAAAGATAATATCATCAACATATACTTGGCACACAAACAATTCACCATCATAAGATTTAGTGAAAAGAGTAGGGTCGAGTGAACCGGGTTTGAAGCCTTTCTTCATGAAGAATTCCTTCAAGGTATCATACCACGCCCGTGGGGCCTGCTTGACCCAATACCAGAGGGCCTTGTTGAGTCTGAAGACTTTGTAACAAGCCAGAGGGCCTTGTTGAGTCTGAAGACTTTGTCAGGATTCTTTGGATCTTCAAAACCTGGGGGTTGAGCAACATATACTTCTTCCTCAAGCTTACCATTGAGGAATGCACTTTTTACATCCATTTGATATAAAGTGATATCATGATGGTTAGCATAAGCAAGTAATATGCGAATAGCCTCAAGTCTAGCAACAGGTGCAAAAGTTTCATTGAAATCAATTCCTTCAACCTGTGTGTAGCCTTGAGCTACGAGCCGTGCCTTATTCCTCACCACAAGGCCATTTTCATCTTGCTTGTTGCGGTAGATCCACTTTGTGCCAATGATATTGTGCTTGCGAGGATCTGGACGTTTGACCAGTTCCCAGACATTGTTGAGCTCGAACTCATGTAATTCTTCTTGCATGGCCTGAATCCACTCAGGCTCCAGAAATGCTTCATCTACCTTAGTGGGCTCTATGATAGAGACAAAAGCATAGTGCCCACAAAAGTTAGATAAATGTGAAGCTTTTGAGCGTGTTAGAGGACCTGGTGCTTTGATGTCATTGATGATCTTTTCAACTTGCACTTCTTTTGCAATTTGAGGACTAGCTGGTTGTCGTTGAGGAATTTGATCATCATTCTCTTCAGCACCATTTTCTTCAGTATTTTCTTCAGGTGCATTAGCTTGACGTTCTTCATGTTCTGGAATGAATTCTTCAGCAGATTCTTCAGTAGGAATGACATCCTCAGTAGCCTTGAACTTGATAGTTTCCTCAGGTGCTGGTTCATCTATCACAGTAGGTAGGTGCTCTCTTTGCGAGCCATTAGTTTCATCGAATCGCACATCTACAGTTTCAATAACCTTGTGAAGAACGTTGTTGAAGACTCTGTAGGTGTGCGAGTCCTTTCTGTAACCAAGCATAAAACCTTCATGTGCTTTCGGTGCAAATTTTGAGTTGTGATGAGGATCTCTAATCCAACATTTAGCACCGAAGACTTTGAAATAACTTACATTGGGTTTCTTATCAGTGAGGAGTTCATAGGAAGTCTTCTTGAAGAATTTGTGAAGATATACTCTGTTGATGATGTGGCACGCAGTATCAATTGCCTCAATCCAGAAGCGACGAGGCGTTTTGTATTCATCAAGCATAGTGCGAGCCATCTCAGCAAGGGTCCTATTCTTGCGCTCCACGACGCCGTTTTGCTGAGGAGTATAAGGAGCATATAACTCATGAGTGATACCAAGTTCATCAAGATAGTCATCTAGACCAGAATTCTTGAACTCGGTTCCATTTTCACTTCTGATGTGCTTGATCTTCACACCAAAGTTGGTTGAAGCCCTCGAGGAAAATCGTTTGAAGACTTCCTGCACTTCATGTTTGTAAGTAACAATGTGTACCCATGTGTATAGAGAGTAATCATCAACAATAACAAAGCCATATAGAGATGCATCATTTGTAACAGCAGAATAATGATTAGGACCGAAGAGATCCATGTGAAGCAATTCAAATGGACGAGTAGTGGTCATGATAGTCTTCGTTGGATGCTTAGCCTTTGTCATCTTCCTAGCTTCACAGGCTCCGCATAGGTGATCCTTGAGGAATTTGACATTCTCGATGCCGATGACATGCTTCTTCTTCGCAAGCGTGTGCAGATTCCTCTTGCCTGCATGACCAAGTCATCGATGCCATAGCCAGCCTTCTGAAGCTTTTGCAAGTAGGCACGCTGCTGGTTGTGGTCCTGTAGAGAAATCAACAATATACAGGTATCCTCTCCTAAAGCCTTCGAAGACTTTGGAATTGTCAGCTTCCATAACCACAACACAACGGTACTTGCCAAAGACAACAACCATATCAAGATCACAAAGCATTGAGACAGACATGAGGTTGTATCCTAAGGACTCGACAAGCATGGCTTTGTCCATGTGTCGATCCTTTGTGATCGCAACCTTACCTAGACCCAATACCTGACTTTTGCCTTCGTCGGCAAAGATGATATGCTTCAGATGCGATGGAGATAATGGAGCATCCATCAATAGATTCTTGTCACCAGTCATGTGATTTGTACATCCACTATTGAGGACCCACTCAGTGGCTTTGGGTTGATCATCCTGCAGATGAATTAGTGCAACTTATGAACTCATATACTTCATCAGTGAAGAATATGACATTAATTCATCAGATCGATTTCATCAAGCAAAAGAGCAGATAAAGCAGTATGAGGACGTGAGAAATGAAATTTCATTTCCTCATGATTAGCCTGCGTCCTATCAGGCATACTCAGGTCTCCAGCAGATTCTTCAGACGATTACGTACGTCTGGAGGCCTGATCCTGCAGAAGAGATTAGTTCTTTTTCTTCACCACCCACATCTGAAGGGGTGGCAAAGAGTTCATCACTCTGTGAGCTCCATACGAGAAAGGTGACATAGAAGCCAGTCCATTTTGTTTCACATAAGAGGAGTTAGGATAAGCATATGAATAAGTAGAGAAATTCTTCGAGGACTTATGAACATGATGATTAGAAGAATAATGTTCATATTCATAGACCTTAGCTCTTCCCTACGAAACAGAGTTGTTAGCACGATGATATTCATATGAGGACTTGGATCCATATGAAGAATTTGGTCCATATGAAGAATTTGCTCTGGGGTTCCTATTCTTCACAGGTGGTGTCCTGAGGACATTCACCTGAAGACTTTCAAGGCACCTTTTGGGAACCCAAATTTTTTTCATAGGGGAACCATTCCTGCAGTTAGTGCCAACATATCTAGCAAATACTTCACCATTCTAATTTTTGAACAATTTATAGTTGGAGTCAAATGACTCATCATCAGAACGAGGAGATTCACATGCAAATCCAGATAAGTTAGATGGATCAACTGGAGGTCCCTTTGCAGCAACCCATGTAGTTTCGGGGTACTGCTCAGGCTTCCAATATGTACCATCAGCATTGAGTTTCCTCTCAAAGGCAATACCTTCTTTCCTAGGGTTCCTGTTGAGGATTTGCTTTTTAAGCACATCACAAAGAGTCTGATGCCCTTTGAGGCTTTTGTACATGCCTGTCATGTACAATTCCTTCAGCCCTGCATCGTGAGTGATACTAGCAGTGTCCTCAGATGAGGAATTAGTGATAGCAGAGGCAGGTGAAGAATTTGTAGCATTAGAAGCATTTGAACATTCAGGTGAAGAATTAGCAGATTCACATTCAATGCATTTCAAACAAGGAGTAACAAATTCTTCCTGAGAAGCGCTGATTTGTTGAGCAAGTAATGAATCGCGCTCCTTCTGAAGATCTTCATAACTCACTCTTAGCTTCTCAAGGTCTTGCTTTCTTTGAAGAAATTCATAAGAAAGCTTATCATGATCAAATAAGATAGTGTTATGATGACCTTGAAGGTTGTCAAACCTAGTCTGAAGTCTCTGAAGATTTTCAGTCAAGGCTTTAGTGCGATCCATTTCTTCACCCAACATATCATCACTTTTGTCTAGCATGTTTTGAACCTTTTCAAAAGCCCTTTGTTGTTTTACAGCAATCTTAGCAAGTTTAGAATAGCTGGGCTTAAGGTTTTCATCAGATTCATTCTCACTTGATTCAGAGGAGGTATATTTGAGTACCTTGGCACCCTTTGCCATGAAGCAATAGGTGGGAGCGTAGTCATCATCGCCTTCATCAGCCTTGTTGGTGAGGTCATTTTCTTCAGTGTTGAAGATAGACTTGCTGACGAATGCAGTAGCGAGGGCTAGGCTCGCCACTCCGGATTCAGACTCCTCAGATGCCTCCTCTTCCTCATTTTCTTCAGATTCAGCCTCAAATTCCATTTCCTTGCCAATGAATGCCCTAGCCTTCTTGGAGCTGCTCTTCTTGTGAGATGAGGATTTTGAGGATTTTGATGATGAAGATTTTGAGGATTTCTTCTTTTTCTTCGCATCATCAGAACCGTAATCCTTGTATTTCTTCTTCTTCGATTCCTTTTCCCACTGAGGACAATCTTGAATGTAATGTCCAGGTTTCTTGCATTTGACAGAGCCTCCTCTTGTAGTCACTGGATGAGGAATCATTGCTCCTTGAGGGTCTTCCAAAGCGACCACGTCTTGAGAACGTTTGGAACTTCTTCACGAGCAGTGCTAACTCATGGCTTAGTTCTTCGGGATCACCAAGGCTGCTACCAGAGTCTTCATCTTCGGACTCAGATACTGCCTTGGCCTTCAGTGCACATGATCTGCCATAGCTCGAACCATAGAGATCTCTTTTTCAGCAAGTTGGAACTCATGAGTATTTAGCCTCTCGAGAATATCAGCGGGATCAAGTGACTTGTAATCAGCATGTTCTTCTATCATCAATGCCAGAGTGTCAAATGAGGAATCAAGCGATCTCAGTAATTTCTTCACCACCTCATGGTCGGTGATGTCAGTGGCACCAAGTGCTTGAAGCTCATTTGAGATGTCAGTGAGGCGATCGAAGGTTTGTTGAACATTTTCATTGTCGAGTCTTTTGAAGCGGTTGAAGAGATTGCGAAGAACATCAACTCGAGAGTCACGCTGTGTTGAGACTCCTTCATTCACTTTGGACAGTCTATCCCAGATAAGCTTAGAAGTTTCCAAAGCACTCACTCTTCCATACTGTCCTTTGCTCAGATGGCCACATATGATATTCTTCGCTTGAGAATCGAGTTGCTTGAATCTCTTCACATCAGCAGCATTCAGAGAAGGCGTGACTGAGGGAACACCATTTTCCACAACATACTAGAGATCGTTATCAATTGCCTCAAGATGCATTCGCATCTTATTCTTCCAGTAGGGGTAGTCCGTCCCATCGAAGGTAGGACACCCAGCAGAGACCTTGATCATACCTGCGGTCGACATAACTAAAACTCCAGGCGGTTAAACCAAAATCACACAGAACAAGGGAGTACCTTGCTCTGATACCAATTGAAAGTGAGTTATATCGACTAGAGGGGGGTGAATAGGCGATTTTTATGAATTCTTCACTGAGGAATTTGCAGGTGAGGAAATTCCTTAGCGAAGAACTACTAGCAGCGGAATAAGTACTCAAAAGTAAACATAATAGACCACAAGCATAGTCATCATGATGAAATGAAGACAGGCACAGAGTACAGAAAGCGTAAGCACCGGATAACACAGGATGAAGACAAACAGACTGAAGAAATTGAACCGAGGAAATTGAGAAAATCTTCAGTCAAAGTCTTCAAGCACAGATATGAACAAGCACACAACACAGTTATGAGGAAATGAAAGAGTTGAGGAAATAGAACCAGTAAGCTTGGTGAAGACAATGATTTGGTAGACCAGTTCCAACTGCTGCCTCAGTTGTACGTCTGGTTAGGGCGGCTAAGTATTTAAACCTGAGGACACACAGTCCCGGACACCCAGTCCTGAAAACGCAGCTGATGACCCACAAGTATAGAGTATCTATCATAGTCCTTTCGATAAGTAAGAGTGTCGAACCCAACGAGGAGCAGAAGGAGATGATAAGCGGTTTTCAGCAAGGTATTCTCTGCAAGTACTGAAATAAGTGGTAACATATAGTTTTGTGATGAGATAATTTGTAACGAGCAACAAGTAACAAAAGTAAATAAAGTGCAGCAAGGTGGCCCAATCCTTTTTGTAGCAAAGGACAAGCCTGGACAAACTCTTATATAAGGAAAAGCGCTCCCGAGGACACATGGGAATATCGTCAAGCTAGTTTTCATCACGTTCATATGATTCGCGTTCGGTACTTTGATAATTTGACATGTGGGTGGACCGGTGCTTGGGTGCTGTTCTTACTTGAACAAGCATCTGATATGTCTCCGTCGTATCTACTTTTCCAAACACTTTTGCCCTTGTTTTGGACTCTAACTTGTATGATTTGAATGAAACTAACCCGGACTGACGCTGTTTTCAGCAGAATTGCCATGATGTTGTTTTATGTGCGAAAAACAAAAGTTCTCGGAATGACCTAAAACTCCACGGAATATCTTACCATAAATAATAAAAAATCCTCGCCAAAGATGAAGACCAGGGGGCCCACACCCTTGCCACGAGGGTGGGGGCGCCCCCCTAGGGCGCGCCCCCTACCTCATGGGCCCCCTGGAGACCTCCCGACTCCAACTCCAACTCTATATAACTGCTTTCGGGGAGAAAAAAATAGGAGAGAAGAAATCATCGCGTTTTACGATACGGAGCCGCCGCCAAGCCCCAAAACCCCTCGGGAGGGCTGATCTGGAGTCCGTTCGGGGCTCCGGAGAGGGGGATTCGTCACCGTCGTCATCATCAACCATCCTCCATCACCAATTTCATGATGCTCACCGCCGTGCGTGAGTAATTCCATCGTAGGCTTGCTGGACGGTGATGGGTTGGATGAGATTTATCATGTAATCGAGTTAGTTTTGTTAGCGTTTGATCCCTAGTATCCACTATGTTCTGAGATTGATGTTGATATGACTTTGCTATGCTTAATGCTTGTCACTAGGGCCCGAGTGCCATGATTTCAGATCTGAACCTATTATGTTTTCATCAATATATGAGAGTTCTAGATCCTATCTTGCAAGTCTATAGTCACCTATTATGTTTTATGATCCGTTAACCCCGAAGTGACAATTATCGGGATACTTACCGGTGATGACCGTAGTTTGAGGAGTTCATGTATTCACTATGTGCTAATGCTTTGTTCCGGTTCTCTATTAAAAGGATTCCTTAATATCCCTTAGTTTCCATTAGGACCCCGCTGCCATAGGAGGGTAGGACAAAAGATGTCATGCAAGTTCTTTTACATAAGCACGTATGACTATATTCGGAATACATGCCTACATTACATTGATGAATTGGAGCTATATCTGTGTCACCCTATGTTATGATTGTTACATGATGAACCGCATCCGGCATAATTATCCATCATTGATCCAATGCCTACGAGCTTTCCATATACTGGTTTACGCTTATTTACTTTCCCGTTGCTATTGTTACAATCACTACAAAATACCAAAAACATTACTTTGCTTTCGTTACTCTTTTGTTACTGTTACCATCACTATCATATTACTTTGCTACTAAACACTTTTCTATAGATACTAAGTTTCCAGGTGTGGTTGAATTGACAACTCAGCTGCTAATACTTGAGAATATTCTTTGGCTCCCCTTGTGTCGAATCAATAAATTTGGGTTGAATACTCTACCCTCGAAAGCTGTTGCGATCCCCTATACTTGTGGGTTATCAAGACTAATTTCTGGCGCCGTTGCTGGGGAGCATAGCTCTATTCTTTGAGTCACTTGGGATTTATATCTGCTGGACACTATGAAGAACTTGAAAGACGTTAAGACAACAATTTATCCCTCAACTACGAGGGGAGGTAAGGAACTGCCATCTAGCTCTGCACTTGATTCACCTTCTATTTTGAGTAAGCTTGCGACACCCACACCTGCTTCTGCTATTCGTTCTGATATGTCGCATGTTATTGATGATGCTACTTCTGCTATACATGATACTTATGATGAAACTACTTCTATGCTTGATACTACTGTGCCACTTGGTGATTTTCTCGAGGAACGACTTGCTAGGGCTAGAGAGATTGAAAATATTGAATCTGATTATGAGGATGAAAGTGATGATAAAGAATCACTTGTTATTCCTGAGGGTTATTTATTTGATCAAGAAGCTTCTTTAGCTACTTTAGCTTGCAAAGATAGATATGAACTCAAAAGGTTATTAGCTAAATGGAATAAGCAATCTCTAAAGGCTAGGATGAGACCTGACCCTGCTTTTGCTACTTCACCTATCTGTGTTACTGATAAGGATTATGAATTCTCTGTTGATCCTGATATGATTACTTTGGTTGAATCTGATCCTTTTCATGGCTATGAATCTGAAAATGTTGTGGCACATCTTACTAAATTAAATGATATAGCCACCCTGTTCCCTAATGATGAGAGATCTCGCTACTTTTATATCCTTAAAATATTTCCGTTCTCATTAAAGGGTGATGCTAAGATATGGTTTAATTCTCTTGATCCTGGTTGTGTGCGTAGTCCCCAGGATATGATTTACTACTTCTCTGCTAAATATTTCCCTGCTCATAAGAAACAAGCTGCTTTAAAGGAAATATACAACTTTGTGCAAATTAAAGAAGAGAGTCTCCCACAAGCTTGGGGGAGGCTTCTCAAGTTACTTAATGCTTTGCCTGATCATCCTCTTAAGAAAAATGAAATACTTGATATCTTTTACAATGGACTAACCGATGCTTCCAGAGATTACCTGGATAGTTGTGCTGGTTCTCTTTTCAGGGAAAGAACACCAGATGAAGCTGAAATCTTATTGAATAATATGTTGACAAATGAAAATAATTGGGAACCTCCTGAGCCAGCTCCTGCTCCAATTAATGATCCTATTCCTAAACCAACTCAGAAGAAGAGAGGTGTTCTATTTCTCAGTCCCGAAGATATGCAAGAGGCAAAGAAATCTATGAAAGAAAAAGGTATTAAAGCTGAAGATGTTAAGAATTTACCTCCTATTGAAGAAATACATGGTCTTAATTTACCGCCTATTGAAGAAACATATGATCTTGATCCTTTATTTATTGAAGAACCTCCAGACCCCGATAACCCGACACAGGTAGTAAAGGTAAATTCTCTCTATAGATATGATAAAGCTGAAATCCCATTTACTAAGTTTGCTAGCCCATGCTTAGATGAGTTTGATAAATTTATGGCTAAGCAAGAAGACTTTGATGCTTATTTTGGTAGACAATTAAAATACAATTCAAATATGCTTGGACACTTGGGTGATTATATGGCTAATGTCAAAGGTGAACTTAAACTTATTAGTAAACATGCTTCTATGGTTACCACTCAAGTAGAACAAGTACTTAAAGCTCAAACGGAATTGCTCAATGAGATGAATAGTAAGAAAAATGATTATGATGTTAAAGTGGCTACTAGAACTGGTAGAATGTCTCAGGAACCTTTGTATCCTGAAGGCCACCCTAAGAGAATTGAGCAAGATTCTCAGAGAAATAAAATTGATGCACCTAGTTCTTCTAAAAAGAAGAAAAATAAAAATGATAGAATTGTGCAAACTTCTAGTGAACCTATTGCTGAACCACCTGATAATCCAAATGATATCTCTATGTCTGATGCTGAAACACAATATGGCAATGAACATGAACCTAATGAAAATGTTAATGATGATGTTCATAATGATGCTCAACCTAGTAATGGTAATGATGTAGAAATTGAACCTGCTGTTGATCTTGATAACCCACAATCAAAGAATCAATGTTATGATAAGAAAGACTTTGTTGCTAGGAAACATGGTAAAGAAAGAGAGCCTTGGGTTCAGAAACCCATGCCTTTTCCTCCCAAACCATCCAAGAAAAAGGATGATGAGGATTTTGAGCGCTTTGCTGAAATGATTAGACCTATCTTTTTGCGTATGCGATTAACTGATATGCTCAAAATGAATCCTTATGCTAAGTATATGAAAGAAATTGTTACAAATAAAAGAAAGATACCGGAAGCTGAAATTTCCACCATGCTTGCTAATTATACTTTTAAGGGTGGAATACCAAAGAAACTTGGAGATCCAGGAGTACCTACTATACCATGCTCCATTAAAAGAAACTATGTTAAAACTGCTTTATGTGATCTTGGAGCCGGTGTTAGTGTTATGCCTCTCTCTTTATATCGTAGACTTGACTTGAATAAATTGACACCTACTGAAATATCTTTGCAAATGGCTGATAAATCAACTGCTATATCTGTCGGTATTTGTGAGGATGTGCCTGTTGTGGTTGCAAACATTACTATTTTAACGGACTTTGTTATTCTTGATATTCCCGAGGATGATAGTATGTCTATTATTCTTGGAAGACCTTTTGTTAATACTGCAGGGGCTGTTATTAATTGCAACAAAGGCAATGTCACTTTTCATGTTAATGGTAATGAGCATACGGTACACTTTTCGAGGAAACAACCTCAAGTTCATAGTATCAATTCTATCGGAAAAATTCCATCGATTATATTTGGAGGTTTTGAATTTCCTTTTCCTACTGTCAAGAAGAAATATGATATACTTATTATTGGGGATGTGCATATCCCCGTTGAGGTAACCTAGTGTTATTCGAAATTTCTCCGGTTTCATGTTAATCGGAATGAGTTTGTTAACAAGACTTGATCAACCTTGTTAGTGGATTCCTTTTGACGAGCATGAGATGGATGAAACTAGAAGCACAACCTTCTGTACCCTCTCTATACTTTCTGTTATATTAAATAAAGTAAAAATAAATAATTTTTTGTCTGTTATCTGATTATCCGTGCAATATAAAAATACCTCGAAAATAAAAGTTCTCCAAATGCCCTGAGAATTAAATATGATTTTTTTAGAATATTTGAGGATTTATGGAACAAAGAACACACCAGGGGGGCAACCACCTTGCCACGAGGGTGGAGGGCGCGCCCCCTGCCTCATGGGCCCACGGTGGCCCTCCTCCACTTATTCCTGCACCCATCCTCTTCTTCTTCCTCCCACAAACACGAAAAATCAACTCAAGCACGAGTTCCATCCCTTTTTGCTGCCATTTTCGATCTCCTTGCTCAAAGCACCTCTCACAAAACTGCTTGGGGAGATTGTTCCTTGGTATGTGACTCCTCCATTGGTCCAATTAGTTTTTGTTCTAGTGCTTTATTCATTGCAAATTTGTGTTGCTTAGGTGACCCTGTTCTTGAGCTTGCATGTCAAATTTATATGGTCAAAAGTAGTTTTGATGCATGATATAGGCCCTAGGCACTTGTAGGAGTGGTTGCTATCAATATTATTGAGTTCGGTTTACTTTTATTTTGAAGTTACTAAAAATTTCAGAATTTTTCAGAAAATTATGAGGAGATTATTGAGGGGCTCATCGAGCCAAAGCTTGAAGGAAAAGGCACCGAAGCCTAAGTATAATTTGCCGCGCACCGTGGAGGTTCGGGCGTGTGAATGGCCTTCCGAGGATTTCTTGAGAGCAGCCGGGATTTATAAAGATTTTCATGAATTGGCTCATAATGCAAGCCTCACCGCTTTCCTCCACGACCAATGCGATTAGTATCTCTTACTCACAAATACCTTTATGCAAAACTTTCATTTTCATTCTAGGAACTCACCACCTATGGTGGAGTTTCATTTATATGATGAGCATAAGGAGATGTCACTTTATTATTTCTGTCGGATTTGTTTAGTCCCTTTTGGGGGCAAGACAGAAGAACCACATCATTATGATGTGGAGGGGTTTATTGATACTATCACTGTAGGAGAAACTAGAAAGGTTTCCGATGCACGAATCACTAGCATACATTTTCCTATTTTACGTTACTTTGCATTATTTGCTAGTCGTTGCTTAATTGGACGCGAAAACTGTGGAAACCTTAGTATCCCTGATATAATTATTCTGCTCCACGGTTTATACAGTGATAACACTTTTAGTATGGGCGGTATTATTGCTAAACAGTTAAGTCTGAACCGTGCAAAGGGCCCCATCTTTGGAGGCATCTATGCTACACGCCTAGCTGCACATTTTAACATACCTATTAGGCATGCTGAGAAGGAAGAAAAAGTGTTGCCTCATGTTTATCTAGATTATAAAAGTATGGTGGCACATGATTTTATTATTAAGAATAGGGCAGGAGAGCTTAAATATCAATTGTTCTTTAATAAACATCATCCTGACACTATTACCTTGCCTGCTCCTTCTTTGTTTGATTTGACTGTAGGCAAGTACCTTGTTCCGTTGACGGCTATCCACGCCTACCGGAACCCTGCACCAGTCGAGGAGCCAGAACCGGAACCACAATTTGATCCTTCACGACAGTCTAACTATCAGTGGGATCCAGAGATGATTGCCAGCCAGTGGCAATCGGAGCCTTCTTCTTCCTCATCGCAGTACGACCCCAACTATTATTATGGATATCAGCCAGGCCAGCCGTGGCCATAGACCAACTTAGGCCAAAAGCCTAAGCTTGGGGGAGTACGTATTTCTCACCGACATTACATTTATATTCACACACACTCATTGCTAGATGTCGGTGCTCATATTTTTTCATTGTATCATCCATGCTAGTTTATTTTTCTTTTTTATGCTTTATTCTTGTGTGTTTAATAAACCTTAAGAAAACCCAAAAAAATTAGTTGTAGCTTTCAATTAATTTACTTTCCATGCTTGTAGTAGTAATTAAAAAGAAAACCCAAAAATATTTCATGTCCTTCTTTTGCTTGTTGGGATCTTTCCCGTGTAAATAGTTTTATTTCTTTTCTTTAGGGGTCAGTAGGAGAAGACCATGATTAAATTATTGAAGTTGCTCTTATGTGCTTTATTGTTGATTTAACCAAGAGCCCGCTTTGTCTTCTCCTGTTTATTGAATGCTCGCAGATTCCAGCTTAGTCCAATGCACGTGCATTCTTATTATTATTCACATCGTTCGGTCGTGCAAGTGAAAGGCAATTATGATGATATATGATGGACTGACTGAGATGAGAAAAGCTGGTACGAACTCGACCTCTTTTGTTTTTGTAAATATGATGAGTTCATCGTTCTTGATTCAGCTTGCTATGAATAAACATGTTTGTAATGACAATTAGAGATCATAGTTGCTTTTGCCATGCTTGATTAGCTATGAGTTATAATGGTTTACCTTGCGTGCCAACATGCTATTAAAATGGTTATGATGTGGTATGATAGGGTGGTATCCTCCTCTGAATGATTTAAGTGACTTGACTTGGCACATGTTCACACATGTAGTTGAAACAAATCAACATAGCCTTCACGATATTTATGTTCATGGTGGATTATATCCTACTCATGCTTGCATCCAATGTTTATTAATTTTAATGCATGTACATGGCTGTTGTCGCTCTCTAGTTGGTCGCTTCCCAGTCTTTTGCTAGCCTTCACCTGTACTAAGCGGGAATACTGCTTGTGCATCCAATCCCTTAAAACCCCAAAGTTATTCCAGATGAGTCCACTATACCTTCCTATACA
Source organism: Triticum urartu (assembly GCF_056163025.1). Taxonomy (NCBI): domain Eukaryota; kingdom Viridiplantae; phylum Streptophyta; class Magnoliopsida; order Poales; family Poaceae; genus Triticum; species Triticum urartu. The sequence continues at coordinate 553,293,888 of NC_141875.1, read as the reverse complement.
CGGTACCTACCTGTCGTTCCAAGTAAATTTGTATGTGCCAAACACTAAACCTTCAAATAATCATCATGTTTTGTATGCTCGAATAGCTCATGTATCAACTAGGGCTGTCTGTATCTTCCATGTTAGGCGGGTTATTCTCAAGAGGAGTGGACTCCGCTCCTCACTCACGAGATAAAATGGCTGGTCACCGGGATGCCCAGTCCCATGCTTTATGCAAACTAAATCAAAATAATTTCAAAACAAAACTCCCCCTGGGACCTGATGTATGTTGGAGGCACTCGTTGTATCGAGCAAGCCATGGATTGATGTTTGTTGGTGGAGGGGGAGTATAAACTTTACCATTCTGTTTGGGAACCGCCTATAATGTGTGTAGCATGGAAGATATCGCCATCTCTTGGTTGTTATGTTGACAATGAAAGTATACCGCTCAAAATATTATTCACCTCTATTTCAAAACCGAGCTCTAGCACCTCTACAAGTCCCCGCTTCCCTCTACGAAGGGCCTATCTATTTACTTTTATGTTGAGTCATCACCCCCTTATTAAAAGCACCAGTTGGAGAGCACCGCTGTCATTTGCATTCATTACTGTTAATTTATATTGGGTGTGACTATGATTGGATCTCTTTTACCATGAATTACAATGTCTAGTCAGTCCTTGATCTTTAAAGGTGCTCTGCATTTATGTTTTGCGGTCTCAGAAAGGGCTAGCGAGATACCATCTTGTTATATCATATTATGATTGTTTTGAGAAAGTGTTGTCATCCAAGATTTTTATTATGGCTCGCTAGTTGATTATGCTATTGATATAAGTAAACTTGAGACCTGTGCGTTATTGTGAATGTGGTTAGTTATAATCTTTGCTGAAAACTTGAATGCTAGCTTGACATATTTACAACAACAAGAGCAAACAAAGTTTGTAAAAGTTTTTCTTTTTTTCTTTCAGTTTGTCAACTGAATTGCTTGAGGACAAGCAAGGGTTTAAGCTTGGGGGAGTTGATACGTCTCCGTCGTATCTACTTTTCCAAACACTTTTGCCCTTGTTTTGGACTCTAACTTGTATGATTTGAATGAAACTAACCCGGACTGACGCTGTTTTCAGCAGAATTTCCATGATGTTGTTTTATGTGAAGAAAACAAAAATTCTCGAAATGACCTGAAACTCCATGGAATATCTTACAATAAATAATAAAAAATACTAGCCAAAGATGAAGACCAGGGGGCCCACACCCTTGCCACGAGGGTGGGGGGCGCCCCCCTAGGGCGCGCCCCCCTGGAGACCTCCCGACTCCAACTCCAACTCTATATAACTGCTTTCGGGGAGAAAAAAAATAGGAGAGAAGAAATCATTGCGTTTTACGATACGGAGCCGCCGCCAAGCCCTAAAACCTCTCGGGAAGGCTGATCTGGATTCCGTTCGGGGCTCCAGAGAGGGGGATTCGTCACCATCGTCATCATCAACCATCCTCCATCACCAATTTCATGATGCTCACCGCCGTGCGTGAGTAATTCCATCGTAGGCTTGCTGGACGGTGATGGGTTGGATGAGATTTATCATGTAATCGAGTTAGTTTTGTTAGGGTTTGATCCCTAGTATCCACTATGTTCTGAGATTGATGTTGCTATGACTTTGCTATGCTTAATGCTTGTCACTAGGGCCCGAGTGCCATGATTTCAGATCTGAACCTATTATGTTTTCATCAATATATGAGAGTTCTAGATCCTATCTTTCAAGTCTATAGTCACCTATTATGTTTTATGATCCGTTAACCCCGAAGTGACAATTATCGGGATACTTACCGGTGATGACCGTAGTTTGAGGAGTTCATGTATTCACTATGTGCTAATGCTTTGTTCCGGTTCTCTATTAAAAGGATGCCTTAATATCCCTTAGTTTCCATTAGGACCCCGCTGCCATAGGAGGGTAGGACAAAAGATGTCATGCAAGTTCTTTTACATAAGCACGTATGAATATATTCGGAATACATGCCTACATTACATTGATGAATTGGAGCTATATCTGTGTCACCCTATGTTATGATTGTTACATGATGAACCGCATCCGGCATAATTATCCATCATTGATCCAATGCCTACGAGCTTTCCATATACTGGTTTACGCTTATTTACTTTCCCGTTGCTATTGTTACAATCACTACAAAATACCAAAAACATTACTTTGCTTTCGTTACTCTTTTGTTACTGTTACCATCACTATCATATTACTTTGCTACTAAACACTTTTCTATAGATACTAAGTTTCCAGGTGTGGTTGAATTGACAACTCAGCTGCTAATACTTGAGAATATTCTTTGGCTCCCCTTGTGTCGAATCAATAAATTTGGGTTGAATACTCTACCCTCGAAAGCTGTTGCGATCCCCTATACTTGTGGGTTATCAGCATCCCACTTATGATTAACCTCTATTGCAAGCATCCGCAACTACAACAAAATTATTAAGGTAAACCTAACCATAGCATGAAACATATGGATCCAAATCAGCCCCTTACGAGCAACGCATAAACTAGGGTTTAAGCTTCTGTCACTCTAGCAACCCATCATCTACTTATTACTTCCCAATGCCTTCCTCTAGGCCCAAATAATGGTGAAGTGTTATGTAGTAGACGTTCACATAACACCACTAGAGGCTAGACAACATACATCTCATCAAAATATCGAACGAATACCAAATTCACATGACTACTAATAGCAAGACTTCTCCCTTGTCCTCGGGAACAAACGTAACTACTCGCAAAGCATATTCATATTCATAATCAAAGGGGTAATAATATGCATAAAGGATCTGAACATATGATCTTCCACCAATTAAACCAACTAGCATCAACTACAAAGAGTAATTAACACTACTAGCAACCTACTAGCACCAATCCCGGACTTGGAGACAAGAATTGGATACAAGAGATGAACTAGGATTTTGAGATGAGATGGTGCTGATGAAGATGTTGATGGAGATTGCCCTCTCCCGATGAGAGGAGCGTTGGTGATGACGATGGCAATGATTTCCCACTCCGGGAGGGAATTTTCCCCGACAGAACACCTTTGCGGAGCTCTAGATTGGATCCGCCAAGGTTCCACCTCGTGGCGGCGGAGTTTCGTCCCGAAAGGTTGCTTCTTATTTTTTTTCTCGACGAAAGACTTCATATAGGAGAAGATGGTCATTGGAGAGCCACCAGGGGGCCCACGAGGTAGGGGCGCGCCCTAGGGGGGGGCGCCCCCCACCCTTGTGGAAAGGGTGTGGGCCCCCTGGTCTTCATCTTTGGCGAGGATTTTTCATTATTTATTATAAGGTATTCCGTGGAGTTTCTGGACTTTTGGAGTTGTGCAGAATAGGTCTCTAATATTTGCTCCTTTTCCAGCCCAGAATTCCAGCTGCCGGCATTCTCCCTCCTTATGTAAACCTTGTAAAATAAGAGAGAATATCCATAAGTATTGTGACATAATGTGAAATAACAGCCCATAATGCAATAAATATCGATATAAAAGCATGATGCAAAATGGACGTATCAACTCCCCCAAGCCTAGACCTCGCTTGTCCTCAAGCGAAAGCCGATAACAATAAATATGTCCCCATGTTTAGAGGTAGAGGCGTCGATAAAAATAAATTACGGACATGAGGGCATCATGATTATTCTCATAACAGCAACATACATAGATATTGTCATATGATTACTTATGTTCAAGTGATGATCTATTCACAATGCAAAAGTATGAATCAGAAACCTTATTGAGAACCAACAAACTATAACCTCAGTCATTGAAGAAATTGCAATTTATCATAACATCAGAAAGAGTCTATGTCAGAGCTAAAAAGCAAGTCCACATACTCAACTATCATCTAGTCCTTCATAATTGCTAACACTCGCGCAATACTTGTGGTTACGGAGTTTTAATCAGACACAGAGAAAGATAGGGGCTTATAGTTTCGCCCCACAACCTTTTACCTCGAGGGTAATGTCAACAATAATAACTCATGCCCCCCTAAATCCAATTAAATATATCTATCAGGATCTTTCCAACATACTATGCTTGCCAAAGGATAAAATGTAAAAAGGAAAGGTGAAAATCACCATGACTCTTGCATAAGGTAGAAGATAATAATAAAATATAGGCCCTTCACAGAGGAAAGTAGAGGTTGCCATGCGCTTTTATGGTTGGATGCACAAAATCTTAATGCGAAAGAACGTCACTTTATATTGCCCCTTGTGATATGAACTTTTATTATGCAGTCTGTCGCTTTTATTACTTCCACATCACAAGATCGTATAAAGCTTATTTCTCCCACACTAATCATACATATTTAGAGCAATTTTTATTGCTTTGCACCGATGACAACTTACTTGAAGGATCTTACTCAATCCATAGGTAGATATGGTGGACTCTCATGGCAAAACTGGTTTAAGGGTATTTGGAAGCACAAGTAGTATCTCTACTTGGTGCTGAGAATTTGGCTAGCATGAGGGGGAAAGACAAGCTCAACATGTTGGATGATCCATGACAACATACTTTATCTCGGATATAAGAAAACATAACCCATTACGTTGTCTTCCTTGTCCAACATCAACTCTTTAGCATGTCATATTTTGATGAGTACTCCCAATCATAAAAGATGTCAATAATAGTATATTTATATGTGAAACCTCTCTTTCCTTATTACTTCCTATTAATTGCAATGATGACCAAAGCTATGTCTGCCAACTCCCAACAACTTTTAATCATCACACTCTTTCTATGTGAAGTCATTACTATCAATAAGATCAATATGAACTTTTATTTCTTCTTATTCTTTTTCTCTTTTCTTTTATTCACCCAAGATCATAGCAAGAAAATCAAGCCCTTGACTCAACACTAATCTTTATTATATAGCTCACGGACTCGATTACATAAAGAGATCATAAAGCAAAACTTAAAACTAGATCATGCCATAAACTTTATTCTACCAGATCAAAATACTACTAATAGGATCGAACTAAGGAAAACGGTAAAGATAGGAGTTGTGATTGTGATACGATACCGGGGCACCTCCCCCAAGCTTGGCAGTTGCCAAGTGGAGTGCCCATACCAGATACTCAATTCTTCTTTGTTGGTGGAGATGGTGGTGATTTTGTTGATGGCGTAGGCTTATTCCTTAATTTGCGCTCGAGGACAGAATTTTGGTCCCTTAGGTCCTCGATCTCCTGCTCCAAGCTCAGTATCTTTTTGCATAGTTCCTGCTTGTTCTCCTGCAAGAGGCGAAAAGGGATAAACTCGATCTTAGGTTTCTTTACCCTATACAGGAGGCTTGACTTTTTGAACTCCACATGCATGTCCCCAGGTTGAGGTGGTGGGACTTCATCTTCATCTGAGCTCGTCTCCTCCTTTCCCTTGGGTTCATAGTCTTCTTCTTCTTCCGTAGTCCAACCACAATGCTCCACATCCCCATAGACCTTAGGATCTGCAAGGTAATCAGCCACATAGCTTTCTCCTTCCGAATCCTGGGATGACATGTTGCTCTGTCTGCATCAGGACAGCTCAAAACAAAGACAAGGGATTTTTGCGTGATACGGGAGTCAAAACCCCTGGGAGAATATATAATGAATTTTTACCGACCAGAATATGTGTCATGTACGAAAACGGAATCCGGAAGGCACACGAGGTGCTCACGAGGTAGGGGGCGCGCCCAGGGGGGTAGGGCGCGCCCTCCACCCTCGTGGGGCCCTCGTGTCCTTCCCGGACTGCTACTTAATTTTCTATTTTCCTAAATATTCCAAAACGGAGAAATATTGCCTTAAAAATTGTTTTGGAGTCGGTTTACTTACCGTACCACATACCTATTCCTTTTCGGAGTCTGAAACGTTCTGGAAAGTGTCCCTTATGTATTCCTCCGGGGTTACGGTTTCAATACTTATAGGATTACCTGAGATATAATGTTTAATTCTCTGACCATTTACCACCTTTGGATTTGTGCCCTTGAAGTTGTTGATTTTTATGGCACAGGAACGATAGACCTCCTCGATAACATAGGGGCCTTCCCATTTAGAGAGAAGTTTTCCTGCAAAAAATCTTAAATGAGAGTTGTATAGCAATACATAATCACCTACATTAAACTCACGCTTTTGTATCCTTTTGTCATGCCATCTTTTAACCTTTTCTTTAAACAACTTGGCATTTTCATAAGCTTGGGTTCTCCATTCATCAAGTGAGCTAATATCAAATAACCTCTTTTCATCGGCAAGTTTAAAATCATAGTTGAGCTCTTTAATAGCCCAATATGCCTTATGTTCTAGTTCGAGAGGTAAGTGACATGCTTTTCCATATACCATTTTATACGGAGACATACCCATAGGATTTTTATAAGCAGTTCTATAGGCCCATAATGCATCATTAAGTTTCTTGGACCAATTCTTTCTAGACCTATTGACAATTTTTTGCAAAATTAATTTGAGTTCTCTATTACTCAATTCTACTTGACCACTAGACTGTGGGTGATACGGAGATGCAATTCTATGATTGACGTCATATTTAGCAATCATTTTACGGAAAACACCATGAATAAAATGTGAACCACCATCAGTCATTAAATATCTAGGGACTCCAAACCTTGGAAAAATAACTTCTTTAAGCATCTTAATAGAGGTGTTATGATCAGCACTACTAGTTGGAATAGCTTTTACCCATTTAGTAACGTAATCAACAACAACTAAAATATGTGTATATCCATTAGAGGCAGGAAAAGGTCCCATATAATCAAAGCCCCAAACATTAAATGGTTCAATAACAAGTGAATAATTCATAGGCATTTCTTGACGTCTACTAATATTACCAATTTTTTGACATTCATCACAAGATAGGACAAACTTACGGGCATCCTTGAAGAGAGTAGGCCAATAAAAACCGGATTGCAATACCTTATGTGCAGTTCTATCTCCCGCATGGTGTCCTCCATAAGTTTCGGAGTGGCACTTGCGTAGGATCTGTTCCCGTTCATGCTCAAGTACACAACGTCTAATAACACCATCTACTCCTTCTTTATAAAGATGTGGGTCATCCCAAAAGTAATGTCTCAAATCATAGATGAACTCTTTCTTTTGTTGATATGTGAAGCTAGGTGGTATAAATTTAGCAACTATGTAATTAGCATAATCAGCATACCAAGGGGTACTACGAGAAGTACTTATGACATTTAATTGTTCATCAGGAAAGCTATCATCAATAGGTAGTGGGTCATCAAGAACATTCTCTAACCTAGATAAGTTGTCTACAACGGGGTTCTCAGCTCCTTTTCTATCAACAATATGCAAATCAAATTCTTGTAGCAAGAGAACCCATCTAATAAGTCTAGGTTTAGCATCTTTCTTCTCCATAAGATATTTAATAGCAGCATGATCAGTGTGGATAGTTACTTTAGAATCAACAATATAAGGGCTGAACTTATCACAAGCAAATACAACTGCTAAAAGTTCTTTTTCAGTAGTAGCATAATTTGTTTGAGCATTGTCTAGGGTCTTACTAGCATAATGGATAACATTTAATTTCTTATCAACTCTTTGCCCTAGAACAGCACCTACAGCATAATCGCTAGCATCACACATAATTTCAAAGGGTAAATTCCAATCAGGTGGCTGAACAATAGGTGCAAAGACTAATGCTTTCTTAAGTATTTCAAATGCTTCTACACAATCATCATCAAAGACAAATGGTATATCTTTTTGTAATAAATTAGTCAGAGGCCAAGAAATTTTTGAGAAGTCCTTAATGAACCTCCTATAAAATCCGGCATGACCAAGGAAACTTCTTATACCTTTGATGTCCTTGGGACATGGCATCTTTTCAATAGCATCAACCTTGGCTTTATCAACTTCAATACCTCTTTCAGAAACTTTATGCCCCAAGACAATACCCTCATTAACCATAAAGTGGCACTTTTCCCAATTCAAGACAAGATTAGTTTCTTCACATCTCTGCAAAACTCGATCAAGATTGCTCAAGCAATCATCAAAACAAGATCCATAGACGAAAAAGTCGTCCATGAAAACCTCACAAATCTTTTCACAAAAGTCAGAGAATATAGCCATCATGCATCTTTGAAAGGTAGCAGGTGCATTACATAAACCAAAAGGCATACGTCTATAAGCAAAAGTACCAAAAGGGCATGTAAAAGTAGTCTTTGATTGATCTTTAGCCGACACAGGTATTTGAGATAAACCAGAATAACCATCTAGAGAGCAGTAATGTGTATGTTTGCATAATCTTTCTAGCATTTGATCGATAAAAGGTAAGGGATAATGATCTTTCTTAGTAGCCTTATTTAATTTGCGGAAATCAATTACCATCCTATAACTTGTAATAATTCTTTGTGGAATCAATTCATCTTTATCATTAGGAACAACAGTAATACCTCCCTTCTTAGGGACATAATGAACATGACTTACCCACTGACTATCAGCAACGGGATAAATTATACCTGCCTCCAGAAGCTTTAGTATTTCTTTTCTTACCACTTCTTTCATTTTAGGATTCAGACGTCGTTGAGGATCATGAACTGGTTTGGCATCTGCTTCCAAATTTATTTTATGTTGACATAGAGTGGGACTAATGCCCTTAAGATCAGCAAGAGTATATCCAATAGCAGCACGGTGCTTCTTCAGAGTTTTCAATAATCTTTCTTCTTCATGCTCTGAAAGGTTAGCACTAATAATAACATGATATATCTTCTTTTCATCAAGATAAGCATATTTAAGATTATCAGGCAAGGGTTTAAGCTCAAACACGGGATCACCCTTAGGTGGAGGGGGATCCCCTAGGATTTCAACAGGCAAATTGTGTTTCAGCATAGGTTCCTGTTTAAAGAATACTTCATCTATTTCCCTTCTTTCATTCATAAACATATCATTCTCATGGTCTAGCAAATATTGTTCTAAAGGATCACTAGGAGGTACGGCAATAGAAGCAAGACCAATAATTTCATCCTTACTAGGCAATTCTTCTTCAAGGTGTTGTTTACTAAATTTAGAGAAATTAAATTCATGAGTCATATCATCCAAGCCAATAGTAACAACATTCTTTTCGCAGTCTATCTTAGCATTAATAGTGTTCAAGAAGGGTCTACCAAATATAATGGGACAAAAGCTATCTTGTGGGGAACTAAGAACAAGAAAATCAGCAGGATATTTAGTTTTCCCGCACAAGACTTCAACATCTCTAACAATTCCCACCGCTGAAATAGTATCTCTATTAGCAAGTTTAATTATGACATCAATATCTTCTAACTCGGCAGGTGCAATTTCATGCTTGATTTCTTTATACAAGTCATAAGGTATAACACTAGCACTAGCACCCATATCACATAAGCCATGATAACAATGTTCTCCTATTTTAGTAGAAATAACAGGCACGCCTACCACAGGTCTATGTTTATCCTTAGCACAAGGTTTAGCAATTCTAGCAGTTTCACCACAGAACTGAATAACATGCCCATCAATATTATCAGACAAGAGATCTTTAACAATAGCAATATTAGGTTCTACTTTAACTTGCTCAGGAGGGGTATATGTTTTAATATTGCTTTTACGAACCACAGTTTAAGCTTTAGCATGATCCTTTATCCTAACAGGGAAAGGTGGTTTCTCAACATAACAAGTAGGAACAATAGGATCATTATAAGTGACAATCTTTTCTTCAACTTTAATGGGTGCAGCTACTTTTACTTCTATGGGAGGATGATATTTAAACCACTTCTCCTTAGGGAGATCAACATAAGTAGCAAAAGATTCACAGAAAGAAGCTACTATCTCAGAATCAAGTCCATATTTAGTGCTAAACTTACGGAAAATATCGGTATCCATAAAAGATTTAACACAATCAAACTTAGGTGTCATACCTGACTCCTTACCTTTGTCGAGATCCCAATCTTCAGAGTTACGTTTAATTCTATCCAATAAATCCCATCTAAATCCAATAGTCTTCATCATAAAAGAGCCAACACAAGAAGTATGGAGCATGGTGCAATTATTTTCAGAAAGCCGAGCATAAAGTTTTTGAAGGATTGTTTCTCTTGGGAGCTCATGATTGGGGCATGAATATAACATTGATTTAAGCCTCCCCCAAGCTTGAGCGATGCTTTCTCCTTCGTGAGGCCAAAAATTATATATATATATATAATTGCGATCACGATGAACAAGATGCATAGGGTAATACTTTTGATGAAATTCCAATTTCAATCTTCTATAGTTCCATGATCTCGTATCATCACATAGCCTATACCATGTCAATGCGTCTACCCTCAAAGATAAAGGGAAGACCTTCTTCTTAGCAACATCATCGGGTATACCTGCAAGCTTAAATAATCCACAAACTTCATCCACATATATTAGGTGTTCATCAGGATGCTTTGTTCCATCTCCTATAAAAGGATTAGCTAGCAGTTTTTCTATCATACCCGAAGGATACTCATAAGGAATTTCATTTTCAATAGGTTCAGTAGGTTGAGGAACAACTCTTTGCTCTACTGGTCGGGGTGAAGATACCCTGAACAAGCCCCTCAGAGGATTACTTTCCATAGTAACAAGTGACAGTAAATTTCAGCACACTATATAAATTTTTCCTTACCAAATTCCACCTATGAAAGGCGCTTCACTCCCCGTCAACGGCGCCAGAAAAGAGTCTTGATGACCCACAAGTATAGGGGATCTATCGTAGTCCTTTCGATAAGTAAGAGTGTCGAACCCAACGAGGAGCAAAAGGAAATGATAAGCGGTTTTCAGCAAGGTATTCTCTGCAAGTACTGAAATAAGTGGTAACATATAGTTTTGTGATGAGATAATTTGTAACGAGCAACAAGTAAAAAAAGTAAAAAAAGTGCTGCAAGGTGGCCCAATCCTTTTTGTAGCAAAGGACAACCCTGGACAAACTCTTATATAAGGAAAAGCGCTCCCGAGGACACATGCGAATACCGTCAAGCTAGTTTTCATCACGTTCATATGATTCGCGTTCGGTACTTTGATAATTTGACATGTGGGTGGACCGGTGCTTGGGTGTTGTTCTTACTTGAAAAAGCATCCCACTTATGATTAACCTCTATTGCAAGCATCCGCAACTACAACAAAAGTATTAAGGTAAACCTAACCATAGCATAAAACATATGGATCCAAACCAGCCCCTTACGAAGCAACGCATAAACTAGGGTTTAAGCTTCTGTCACTCTAGCAGCCCATCATCTACTTATTACTTCCCAATGCCTTCCTATAGGCCCAAATAATGGTGAAGTGTTATGTAGTCGACGTTCACATAACACCACTAGAGGCTAGACAACATACATCTCATCAAAATATCGAATGAATACCAAATTCACATGACTACTAATAGCAAGACTTCTCCCTTGTCCTCAGGAACAAACGTAACTACTCGCAAAGCATATTCATATTCATAATCAAAGGGGTAATAATACACATAAAGGATCTGAACATATGATCTTCCACCAATTAAACCAACTAGCATCAACTACAAGGAGTAATTAACACTACTAGCAACCTACTAGCACCAATCCCGGACTTGGAGACAAGAATTGGATACAATAGATGAACTAGGGTTTTGAGATGAGATGGTGCTGATGAAGATGTTGATGGAGATTGCCCTCTCCCGATGAGAGGAGCGTTGGTGATGACGATGGCGATGATTTCCCCCTCCTGGAGGGAAGTTTCCCCGGCAGAACAGCTCTGCCGGAGCTCTAGATTGGATCCGCCAAGGTTTCGCCTCGTGGCGGCGGAGTTTCGTCCCGAAAGGTTGCTTCTTATTTTTTTTCTCGACGAAAGACTTCATATAGGAGAAGATGGTCGTCGTAGAGCCACCAGGGGGCCCACGAGGAAGGGGGCGTGCCCTAGGGGGGGGCGCCCCCCACCCTCGTGGAAAGGGTGTGGGCCCCCTGGTCTTCATCTTTGGCGAGGATTTTTCATTATTTATTATAAGGTATTCGGTGGAGTTTTAGGACTTTTGGAGTTGTGCAGAATAGGTCTCTAATATTTGCTCCTTTTCCAGCCCAGAATTCCAGCTGCCGGCATTCTCCCTCCTTATGTAAACCTTGTAAAATAAGAGAGAATAGCCATAAGTATTGTGACATAATGTGAAATAACAGCCCATAATGCAATAAATATCGATATAAAAGCATGATGCAAAATGGACGTATCAGCAGCCGAGGACACTCAGTCCTCACCGTATTCCCCTTGAGCTAAGGTCACACAAACCTCGCCCAATCACTCGTGGTAAGTCTTCAGGTGACTTCCGAACCTTCACAAACTTGGTCACTCGGCTATCCACAATTCATCTTGGATGCTCTAGACCATGACGCCTAATCGTCTGGAAGAAGCACAGTCTTCAAAGGTAACAAGCGTCGGATCCACGCAGGATCAATCTCTTCGGTGATGCTCAATCACTTGGGGTTTGTAGGTGTTTGGGTTTGGGTTTTCCTCACTTCATGATTTTCGCTCAAAGTCCTCGGAGGATGGGTTGCTCTCAAATGACAAGTGTCAGTTTCTCTCGGAGAAGCCAACCAGCTAGTGGTTGTAGGGGGCGGCTATTTATAGCCTAGGGAGCAGCCCGACATGATAAGACATAAATGCCCTTCAATGATAAGACTGTTAGGTGGATAGATATTTTGGGACAGCTGGCGCATAGCACAACAACGGTCGGAATTTTGAGTGGAGAAATCCTCAGGGCTATCATGTTCCTCACTGTGTAGGTAATCCACACTGGCAAATTCCTAACTCCTCAGTCAGAACAAATTCCTCAGAGACCAGAAGAACTTCGTCTCTGTCACTGAAGAATATGACTGAACTATATGAGATTTCCAATGGCTTCACTCGAAGGGATTGGTAGGTGTAGCCGTGTAGGATTTGAGTTGAGCATCACATGGAAATTTTTCCTTAGTATTTCCTCGACCCCCTTTAATAGTACGGTGTTTCCTATGACTCAAGAAAGAGAAAATGAAACTACAAAAACAAAAGTCTTCACGCTTCATGTTCCTCGAATGAATACCAAGTCTTCAAGGTCACACCAATTTCTTCACTTTCAAAGTCTTCAGAAATCCAAAGTCTTCAGTCGAAGAACTTCATTTTTAGGGTTCGACTTTCTCTGTAAATATCAAACTCCTCATAGACTTATAGACATGTGTACACTCACAAACACATTAGTCCCTTAACCTATAAGTCTTCAATACACCAAAATCACTAAGGGGCACTAGATGCACTTACGGAGACCAACTGCGGCGGGAGAAAAAATTATATAATTGAAAACTTCTTTCGAATACGAATTCATGGATATAATTTTTACTCCCGCCGCAATCGGTCTTGATAGTTAAATTTACAGTCAAAGTTGAAGCATGGGGATAGAGGAAGCACTACATTGTGGAATGGAGGGAGTATTAACCAAACAGCCTCCACCAGCCATATTACATATAGTGTTAGCATTATTCTATTCATTGCTCTACTGTGTTACATTGCCACCATATTCCATGTGCTGACCCATTTTTCGGGCTGCAACGTATTATGTTGCAGACTTTTCAGACGAGGAGTAAGGTTCCCTAGGTCATTGCCGTGCAGCTCAGCTATGTCGTTGGAGTTGAAGGACTCACTTTATCTTCCAAGTCTTCCATTGTTATCGTATTAGATGGCCTTAAGCTGTATTAATGTAATAAGTTCTCCTCTGGGAGACATTTGATGTAATAAGTGTGTGATTGCTACTCTGTTATAAATCCTTCGAGTACTGTGTGTATCAGCATTACCAATCCAAGGATGACACTGAAGCATAGAGACTTGACCGTCTGAGGTCGGGTCGCTACAAGATGGTATCAGAGCACACGCTGAGTGTAGGACACGACCACTAAGCTAAAGCCCTAGAACACTACTCTCTTCTCATTTCTGACTCCTCTTCATTTTCTACTCTTTAGGATGGTGGACGCAAGGAACAAGTTTGCACAACCAGATGAAGAAGCACCTTTTGGACGACACTTGAAGGAATTCACTAAGTACCTGAACATTGGAATACCAAGCTTCACCAGGACATACAACGCCACTTTATCATAAGAGGAGCGCTGGATGATTCAATTTCAAGTTCCAGGAAGGACATTCACGCCAGTCACTAAGCCCGTAGAGTTTTCTTTTGACGCACCAACCTGGAGTCTAAGAAAGAGTATGGCAGCCCACATCACCATGGGATGCATTGGAGAAGTTGTTGGAAATATGCCCTAGAGGAAATAATAAAAGGATTATTATTGTATTTCCTTGTTCATGATAATTGTCTTTTATTCATGCTATAATTGTGTTATCTGGAAATCGTAATACATGTGTGAATACATAGACACCAACATGTCCCTAGTAAGCCTCTAGTTGACTAGCTCGTTGATCAACAGATAGTCATGGTTTCCTGACTATGGACATTGAATGTCATTGATAACGAGATCACATCATTAGGAGAATGATGTGATGGACAAGACCCAATCCTAAACATAGCACAAGATCGTATAGTTCGTTTGCTAGAGTTTTCCAATGTCAAGTATCTTTTCCTTAGACCATGAGATCGTGTAACTGCCGGATACCGTAGGAGTGCTTTGGGTGTACCAAACGTCACAACATAACTGGGTGACTATAAAGGTATACTACGGGTATCTCCGAAAGTGTCTGTTGGGTTGACACGGATCAAGACTGGGATTTGTCACTCTGTATGACGGAGAGGTATCTCTGGGCCCACTCGGTAATGCATCATCACAATGAGCTCAAAGTGACCAAGTGTCTGGTCACAGGATCATGCATTACGGTACGAGTAAAGTGACTTGCCGGTAACGAGATTGAACGAGGTATTGGGATACCGACGATCGAATCTCGGGCAAGTAACGTACCGATTGACAAGGGGAATTGTATACGGGGTTGCTTGAATCCTCGACATCGTGGTTCATCCGATGAAATCATCGAGGAGCATGTGGGAGCCAACATGGGTATCCAGATCCCGCTGTTGGTTATTGACCGGAGAGCCATCTCGGTCATGTCTACATGTCTCCCGAACCCGTAGGGTCTACACACTTAAGGTTCGGTGACGCTAGAGTTGTAGAGATATAATATGCAGTAACCCGGAAGTTGTTCGGAGTCCCGGATGAGATCCCGGACGTCACGAGGAGTTCCGGAATGGTCCGGAGGTGAAGAATTATATATAGGAAGTGCAGTTTCGGCCATCGGGAGAGTTTCGGGGATCACCGGTATTGTACCGGGACCACCGGAAGGGTCCCGGGGGTCCACCAGGTGGGGCCACCCATCCCGGAGGGCCCCATAGGCCAAAGTGGGGAGGGGAACCAGCCCATAGTGGGCTGGTGCGCCCCCCTTGGCCCACCCCATGCGCCTAGGGTTGGGAACCCTAGGGTGGGGGGGCGCCCCACCTGGCTTGGGGGGCACTCCACCCCTTGGCCGCCGCCCCCCCCCCTAGGAGATCCCATCTCCTAGGGTCGGCGCACCCCCTAGGGGGCCTATATAAAGGGGGGGAGGGGGAAGCCGCACCTTTGAGTCTTGGCGCCTCCCTCCCCCCTGCTACACCTCTCCCTCTCGTAGTAGAACGGCGAAGCCCTGCTGCGGTGACCCCTGCATCCACCACCACGCCGTCGTGCTGCTGGATCTTCATCAACCTCTCCTTCCCCCTTGCTAGATCAAGAAGGAGGAGACGCCACACTGACCGTACGTGTGTTGAACACGGAGGTGCCGTCCGTTCGGCGCTAGGATCTCCGGTGATTTGGATCACGTCGAGTACGACTTCCTCATCCCCGTTCTTTGAACGCTTCCGCGCGTGATCTACAAAGGTATGTAGATGCAATCCGATCACTCATTGCTAGATGAACTCATAGATGGATCTTGGTGAAACCGTAGGAAAATTTTTGTTTTCTGCAACGTTCCCCAACAGTGGCATCATGAGCTAGGTCTATGCGTAGTTCTCTTTGCACAAGTAGAACACAATTTGTTGTGGGCGTATATGTTGTCAACTTTCTTGCCGCTACTAGTCTTATTTTGCTTCAGCAGTATCGTGGGATGAAGCGGCCCGGACCAACCTTACACGTACGCTTACGTGAGACCGGTTCCACCGACTAACATGCACTAGTTGCATAAGGTGGCTGGCGGGTGTCTGTCTCTCCCACTTTAGTTGGAGCGGATTCGATGAAAAGGGTCCTTATGAAGGGTAAATAGAAGTTGACAAATCACGTTGTGGCTTTCACGTAGGTAAGAAAACGTTCTTGCTAGAACCCTATTGCAGCCATGTAAAACTTGCAACAACAATTAGAGGACGTCTAACTTGTTTTTGCAGCAAGTGTTTTGTGATGTGATATGGCCAAAGTTGTGATGAATGATGAATGATATATATGTGATGTATGAGATGTTCATGCCATTATAATAGGAATCACGACTTGCATGTCGATGAGTATGACAACCGGCAGGAGCCATAGGAGTTGTCTTTATTTTTTGTATGACCTGCGTGTCATTGAGAAACGCCATGTAAATTACTTTACTTTATTGCTAAATGTGTTAGCCATAGTAGTAGAAGTAATAGTTGGCGAGCAACTTCATGGAGACACGATGATGGAGATCATGATGATGAAGATCATGGTGTCATGCCGGTGACAAGATGTTCATGGAGCCCCAAGATGGAGATCAAAGGAGCTATGTGATATTGGCCATATCATGTCACTATTATTATTTGATTGCATGTGATGTTTATCATGTTTTTGCATCTTGTTTACTTAGAACGACGGTAGTAAATAAGATGATCCCTCATAATAATTTCAAGAAAGTGTTCCCCCTAACTGTGCACCGTTGCGACAGTTCGTTGTTTTGAAGCACCACGTGATGATCGGGTGTGATAGATTCCAACGTTCACATACAACGGGTGTAAGACGGATTTACACATGCAAACACTTAGGTTGACTTGACGAGCCTAGCATGTACGGACATGGCCTCGGAACACAGAAGACCGAAAGGTCGAGCATGAGTCGTATAGAAGATACGATCAACATGAAGATGTTCACCGATGTTGACTAGTCTGTCTCACGTGATGATCGGACATGGCCTAGTTAACTCGGATCATGTTATACTTAGATGACTGGAGGGATGTCTATCTGAGTGGGAGTTCATTGAATAATTTGATTTAGATGAACTTAATTATCATGAACTTAGTCTAAAATCTTTACAACATGTATTGTAGATCAAATGGCCAACGTTGTCCTCAACTTCAACGCGTTCCTAGAGAAAACCAAGCTGAAAGACGATGGCAGCAACTACACGGACTGGGTCCGGAACCTGAGGATCATCCTCATAGCTGCCAAGAAAGATTATGTCCTACAAGCACCGCTAGGTGACACACCTGTTCTCCCTGCAGAACAAGACGTTATGAACGCTTGGCAGACACGTACCGATGATTACTCCCTCGTTCAGTGCGGCATGCTTTACAGCTTAGAACCGGGGCTCCAAAAGCGTTTTGAGAGACACGGAGCATATGAGATGCTCGAAGAGCTGAAAATGGTTTTTCAAGCTCATGCCCGGGTCGAGAGATATGAAGTCTCCGACAAGTTCTTCAGCTGTAAGATGGAGGAAAACAGTTCTGTCAGTGAGCACATACTCACTATGTCTGGGTTACATAACCGCTTGACTCAGCTGGGATTTAATCTCCCAGATGACGCGGTCATTGACAGAATCCTTCAGTCGCTTCCACCAAGCTACAAGAGCTTTGTGATGAACTTCAATATGCAGGGGATGGAAAAGACCATTCCTGAAGTATTTGCAATGCTGAAATTAGCAGAGGTAGAAGTCAAAAAGGAACATCAAGTGTTGATGGTGAATAAAACCACCAAGTTCAAGAAAGGCAAGGGTAAGAAAACCTTCAAGAAGGACGACAAGGGAGTTGCCGCGCCCGGCAAGCAAACTGCCGGGAAGAAGCCAAAGAATGGACCCAAGCCCGAGACTGAGTGCTTTTATTGCAAGGAAAGTGGTCACTGGAAGCGGAACTGCCCCAAATACTTAGCAGACAAGAAGGCCGGCAAAACGAAAAGTATATGTGATATACATGTAATTGATGTGTACCTTACCAGTACTCGTAGTAGCTCCTGGGTATTTGATACCGGTGCAGTTGCTCACATTTGTAACTCAAAGCAGGAGCTGTGGAATAAGCGGAGACTGGCGAAGGACGAGGTGACGATGCGCGTCGGGAATGGTTCCAAGGTCGATGTGATCACCGTCGGCATGCTACCTCTACATTTACCTACGGGATTAGTTTTGAACCTCAATAATTGTTATTTAGTGCCAAGTTTGAGCATGAACATTGTATCAGGATCACGTTTAATATGAGATGGCTACTCATTTAAATCCGAGAATAATGGTTGTTCTATTTATATGAGAGATATGTTTTATGGTCATGCTCCGATGGTGAATGGTTTATTCTTAATGAATCTCAAGCGTAATGCTACACATATCCATAGTGTGAGTACCAAAAGATGTAAGGTTGATAATGATAGTCCCACATACTTGTGGCACTGCCGCCTTGGTCACATAGGTGTCAAACGCATGAAGAAGCTCCATGCAGATGGACTTTTAGAGTCTCTTGATTACGAATCATTTGACACGTGTGAACCATGCCTCATGGGTAAAATGACCAAGACTCCGTTCTCAGGAACAATGGAGCGAGCAACCACCTTATTGGAAATCATACATACCGATGTATGCGGTCCAATGAGTGTTGAGGCTCGCGGTGGTTATCGTTATGTTCTCACCCTCACTGATGACTTGAGTAGATATGGGTATGTCTATTTAATGAAACACAAGTCTGAGACCTTTGAAAAGTTCAAGGAATTTCAGAGTGAGGTTGAGAATCAACGTGACAGGAAAATCAAGTTCTTGCGATCAGATCGTGGAGGAGAATACTTGAGTCACGAATTTGGCACACACTTAAGAAAAACTGGAATAGTTTCACAACTCACGCCGCCTGGAACACCTCAGCGTAATGGTGTGTCCGAACGTCGTAATCGCACTCTATTAGATATGGTGCGATCTATGATGTCTCTTACCGATTTACCACTATCATTTTGGGGCTATGCTTTAGAGACTGCCACATTCACTTTAAATAGGGCTCCGTCAAAATCCGTTGAGACGACACCGTATGAATTATGGTTTGGGAAGAAACCTAAGCTGTCGTTTCTAAAAGTTTGGGGATGCGATGCTTATGTCAAGAAATTTCAACCTGAAAAGCTCAAACCCAAGTCGGAAAAATGCGTCTTCATAGGATACCCTAAAGAAACTATTGGGTATACCTTCTACCTCAGATCCGAAGGCAAGATCTTTGTTGGCAAGAATGGATCCTTTCTAGAGAAGGAGTTTCTCTCGAAAGAAGTAAGTGGGAGGAAAGAAGAACTTGATGAAGTATTACCTCTTGAACCGGAAAGTGGCGCAACTCAGGAAAATGTTCCTGTGGTGCCTGCACCAATTAGAGAGGAAGTTAATGATGATGATCAAGATACTTCTGGTCGAGCTCCTACTGAAATTCGAAGGTCCACAAGGACACGTTCCGCACGAGAATGGTACGGCAACCCTGTCTTGGAAATCATGTTGTTAGACAACGGTGAACCTTCGAACTATGAAGAAGCGATGGCGGGCCCGGATTCCGACAAATGGCTGGAAGCCATGAAATACGAGATAGGATCCATGTATGAAAACGAAGTATGGACTTTGACTAACTTGCCCGTTGAGCGGCGAGCCATAGAAAATAAATGGATCTTTAAGAAGAAGACAGACGCGGATGGTAATGTGACCATCTATAAAGCTCGGCTTGTCGCTAAGGGTTATCGACAAGTTCAAGGGGTTGACTACGATGAGACTTCCTCACCGGTAGCGAAGCTGAAGTCCGTCCGAATCATGTTAGCGATTGCCGCATTCTATGATTATGAGATATGGCAAATGGACGTCAAAACGGCATTCCTTAATGGTTTCCTTAAGGAAGAATTGTATATGATGCAGCCGGAAGGTTTTGTCGATCCTAAGAATGCTGACAAGGTGTGCAAGCTCCAACGCTCGATTTATGGGCTGGTGCAAGCATCTCGGAGTTGGAACATTCACTTTGATGAGATGATCAAAGCGTTTGGGTTTATGCAGACTTATGGAGAAGCCTGCGTTTACAAGAAAGTGAGTGGGAGCTCTGTAGCATTTCTCATATTATATGTAGATGACATACTTTTGATGGGAAATGATATAGAGCTTTTGGACAGCATTAAGGCCTACTTGAATAAGAGTTTTTCAATGAAGGACCTTGGAGAAGTTGCTTATATATTAGGCATCAAGATCTATAGAGATAGATCAAGACGCCTCATAGGTCTTTCACAAAGCACATACCTTGATAAGATATTGAAGAAGTTCAATATGGATCAGTCTAAGAAGGGGTTCTTGCCTGTGTTGCAAGGTGTGAAATTGAGCTCAGCTCAATGTCCGACCACGGCAGAAGATATAGAAGAGATGAGTGTCATCCCCTATGCCTCAGCCATAGGTTCTATTATGTATGCCATGCTATGTACCAGACCTGATGTAAACCTTGCCGTAAGTTTGGTAGGTAGGTACCAAAGTAATCCCGGCAAGGAACATTGGACAGCGGTCAAGAATATCCTGAAGTACCTGAAAAGGACTAAGGAAATGTTTCTCGTTTATGGAGGTGACGAAGAGCTCGTTGTAAAGGGTTACGTCGACGCTAGCTTCGACACAGATCTGGATGACTCTAAGTCACAAACCGGATACGTGTATATTTTGAATGGTGGGGCAGTAAGCTGGTGCAGTTGCAAGCAGAGCGTCGTGGCGAGATCTACATGTGAAGCGGAGTACATGGCAGCCTCAGAGGCAGCACATGAAGCAATTTGGGTGAAGGAGTTCATCACCGACCTAGGAGTCATACCCAATGCGTCGGGGCCGATCAAACTCTTCTGTGACAACACTGGAGCTATTGCACTTGCCAAGGAGCTCAGGTTTCACAAGAAGACCAGGCACATCAAGCGTCGCTTCAACTCCATTCATGAAAATGTTCAAGATGGAGACATAGATATTTGCAAAGTACATACGGACCTGAATGTAGCAGATCCGTTGACTAAACCTCTCCCTAGAGCAAAACATGATCAACACCAGAATTCCATGGGTGTTCGATTCATCACAATGTAACTAGATTATTGACTCTAGTGCAAGTGGGAGACTGTTGGAAATATGCCCTAGAGGCAATAATAAAAGGATTATTATTGTATTTCCTTGTTCATGATAATTGTCTTTTATTCATGCTATAATTGTGTTATCCGGAAATCGTAATACATGTGTGAATACATAGACACCAACATGTCCCTAGTAAGCCTCTAGTTGACTAGCTCGTTGATCAACAGATAGTCATGGTTTCCTAACTATGGACATTGAATGTCATTGATAACGAGATCACATCATTAGGAGAATGATGTGATGGACAAGACCCAATCCTAAACATAGCACAAGATCGTATAGTTCGTTTGCTAGAGTTTTTCCAATGTCAAGTATCTTTTCCTTAGACCATGAGATCGTGTAACTGCCGGATACCGTAGGAGTGCTTTGGGTGTACCAAACGTCACAACGTAGCTGGGTGACTATAAAGGTATACTACGGGTATCTCCGAAAGTGTCTGTTGGGTTGACACAGATCAAGACTGGGATTTGTCACTCTGTATGACGGAGAGGTATCTCTGGGCCCACTCGGTAATGCATCATCACAATGAGCTCAAAGTGACCAAGTGTCTGGTCACGGGATCATGCATTACAGTACGAGTAAAGTGACTTGCCGGTAACGAGATTGAACGAGGTATTGGGATACCGACGATCGAATCTCGGGCAAGTAACGTACCGATTGACAAAGGGAATTGTATACGGGGTTGCTTGAATCCTCGACATCGTGGTTCATCCGATGAGATCATCGAGGAGCATGTGGGAGCCAACATGGGTATCCAGATCCCGCTGTTGGTTATTGACCGGAGAGCCATCTCGGTCATGTCTACATGTCTCCCGAACCCGTAGGGTCTACACCCTTAAGGTTCGGTGACGCTAGGGTTGTAGAGATATAATATGCAGTAACCCGAAAGTTGTTCGGAGTCCCGGATGAGATCCCGGACGTCACGAGGAGTTCTGGAATGGTCCGGAGGTGAAGAATTATATATAGGAAGTGCAGTTTCGGCCATCAGGAGAGTTTCGGGGATCACCGGTATTGTATCGGGACCACCGGAAGGGTCCCAGGGGTCCACCGGGTGGGGCCACCCATCCCGGAGGGCCCCATGGGCCAAAGTGGGGAGGGGAACCAGCCCATCGTGGGCTAGTGCGCCCCCCTTGGCCCACCCCATGCGCCTAGGGTTGGGAACCCTAGGGTGGGGGGGCGCCCCACCTGGCTTGGGGGGCACTCCACCCCTTGGCCGCCCCCCCTAGGAGATCCCATCTCCTAGGGCCGGCGCACCCCCTAGGGGGCCTATATAAAGGGGGGGAGGGGGCAGCCGCACCTTTGAGTCTTGGCGCCTCCCTCTCCCCTGCTACACCTCTCCCTCTCGTAGTAGAATGGCGAAGCCCTGCTGCGGTGAACCCTGCATCCACCACCACGCCGTCGTGCTGCTGGATCTTCATCAACCTCTCCTTCCCCCTTGCTGTATCAAGAAGGAGGAGACGTCACACTGACCGTACGTGTGTTGAACACGGAGGTGCCGTCCGTTCGGCGCTAGGATCTCCGGTGATTTGGAACACGTTGAGTACGACTTCCTCATCCCCGTTCTTTGAACGCTTCCGTGCGTGATCTACAAAGGTATGTAGATGCAATCCGATCACTCGTTGCTAGATGAACTCATAGATGGATCTTGGTGAAACCGTAGGAAAATTTTTGTTTTCTGCAACGTTCCCCAACAGAAGTCTACAAGAAGGATCTCAAGGATACTATCTACCAGATTAGTGGGCGCCGAGATGAGCAATGGGAGATGATCAGCACCAGGAAGGATAGATCAATTGTCGCTTTCATCCAGGAGTTAAACCAGCACATTCGTCGCCAGGAGAACCAGATGTGCGCAGGCATGATAGATCTGAAGAAGGTAATGACAAGGATCACGGAGCTGGAGGAAGAACTCAAGGCTACTCGCGAAGATTATGAGGAGGAAATCGTCGTACTAGTGGCGAAGAATGACGACCTGGAAAGGAAGCTGGGAGTATTCATGGGATACCCCGCACCAGGAGGAGAAGACGACGAACCCAAGTAGATTCATTCTGAAGACTACATCATCATCGACGACGCCGACTCGGACCCCGACGATAGCGATGATGACTATGTTGATGAAGCTAGAGCAGATATCATGGAGTCTTCGACTGATCAATATTTCTAGTCGACCACCATATCAGTAGTAGTATTCCACCATGTAAATAGTATAGTCCAAGCACTTTTGTAACGATAGTTCTAGACCGATTGTATGCCCTTGCTTGATTGATTGAGTGATATGATTGTGTGTGTCTCATGTGCATATGGGTAGTGTGTTCTCACTAGACCTCATTCTATTCTATTTCTCTTCCCTCTAAACCCCCAGATGCCTCTGAGACGTGACCCCGGATTTACCTTTCCACCGGAGCTCACTCAGTTGATCCAGCAGCAGAATACCCTGATGTAGTTATTAGTTCAGAACCAAGGCAACAACAACAACCCACCACCACCACCACCAGTTGACAACTTAGCCCGTTTTCTGAGGTTGCAGCCGCCGGTGTTTTCCAGCAGCACCGAGCCGATAGTGGCAAATGATTGGCTCCGTAGGATTCGAAGGGAGCTAACCACTGCAGGATGCACAGATGCTGAGAAGGTGCGTTTTGCCGCACATCAGTTGGATGGACCAGCAGCCTCATGGTGGGAGAATTACACGGTCACCTATCCTATAGCCACTGTTACATGGGATCAGTTTCAGCAAGCATTCCGCACCGCCCATGTCTCAACTGGAGCTATGAGCATGAAGAAGCGTGAGTTTCGCAACTTACGCCAAGGGAACCGTACTGTGGGGTAGTACGTGGATGAATTTAGTAAACTATCTCGTTATGCCCCTGATGATGTGGCCACCGATGCCGCAAAACAGGAGAAGTTTATGGAACGGCTGAATGATGAGAATGAGCATGCAATTGATGGTGGCAACATTCAACAACTACCAGGAGTTGGTAGACAAGGCTCTTATGATTGAAGGGAAGCAGCAGCAGATTGAGAGCCGCAAAAGGAAGTATGGACAAGGGAGGTACAACTCAGGAGCTCAGAAAAAGGCTCGTTTAACCCCGAACTCGGGAGGACTTGTCCATAACCATGGAGGTCACACCCACAATGGAGGGAGTTCTCACAACCATAGTGGCCCCAAGAATGGAAACGGGAACGGAGCAGGTAGTAATCAGAACCGCACTAACCCAGCCACACCCGCCAAGAAGGACCTAAGTCACATTACTTGTTTCAAGTGCGGGAAGACTGGACATTACGCCACTGAGTGCCCTGAAGTGAAGAATGGGAATGGCAATGGAAGCACTGGTAAGAAGCCCAACCCTTTCAACAGGGGACAAGTGAACCACGTGAATGTGGAGGAGGTTGAGGAGCAGCCTGATGCCGTTATCGGTAAGTTTTTGGTTAAGTCTTTTACCACAATCGTTCTTTTTGATACAGGTGCATCGCATTCATACATATCAAGGGGATTCGTGGATAAGTATAAACTACCCACTAAAGTTCTTAGGACACCTATGCTAGTAACCTCACCCGGAGCTGAGTATATGGCAAGTAGTGGGTGTTTTCAGATGCCATTGGCTATTGGAAGCCATGTTTTCCCCTCAGACCTGATAATTTTGGAGTCACAAGGATTGGATGTGATACTAGGAATGGATTGGCTATCGATGTATGGGGGAAACATTGATTGCGCGAGTAAGTCGATTTTGCTCACCACCCCGGAGGGAAAAAGGATCAAGTATGTATCTAGGCATGCGCCTAGGAGGAGCCAAGTAAATACCCTCATGGGAGTTGTTCAGGAGGAAGTTCCTGTAGTGAAGGATTATCCAGATGTTTTTCTAGAGGAGTTACCAGGCATGCCACCAGATCGAGACATCGAGTTTTTGATAGAGCTATTGCCAGGTACCGGGCCAATATCAAAGAGACCCTACCGGATGCCCGCAAACAATCTAGAAGAGATCAAGAAGCAGATTAAGGAGTTGTTGGAGAAAGGCTACATCTGACGGAGTTCATCGCCATGGGGAGCCCTAGTGCTTTTGGTTGAGAAGAAGGATAAATCTCTAAGAATGGTTGTTGATTATCGTGCGTTGAATGAAGTGACAGTTAAGAACAAATACCCCATGCCGATGATCAATGATTTATTCGACCAGTTGACAGGAGCTAAAGTGTTTTCGAAGATCGATTTGCGATCAGGATATCACCAGCTGAAGATTCGAGAGAATGATATACCTAAGGCAGATTTCACCACAAGGTACAGGCTATATGAGTATACGGTCATGTCTTTTGGATTGACTAACGCCCCTGCCTATTTCATGAGTATGATGAACAAGGTGTTCATGGAGTTCTTGGATAAGTTCTTAGTGGTATTCATTGATGATATCTTGGTATACTCGAAGAGTGAAGAGGAGCACAAGGAACATCTGCGTATGGTTCTAGAGAAGCTCAGGGAACATCAGTTGTATGCCAAGTTCAGCAAGTGTGAATTTTGGTTGAAGGAAGTCGGATTTCTTGGACATGTTATATCCGGAGAGGGTATAGCAGTGGATCCCACCAAGGTTCAGTCAGTCACTGAGTGGTTGGTACCCACCTCAGTTGGAGAGATCCTCAGTTTTCTTGGACTCGCGAGATATTATCAGAGATTCATTGAGAATTTCTCTAAGATTGCGAAGCCTATGACGACGTTGTTGAAGAAGGGCACCAAATTCCAGTGGACTGAAGAATGTGAAGCAAGTTTCCAGGAGTTGAAGAAACGTTTGACTATAGCCCCAGTGCCGATTCTGCCGGATATACGCAAGGATTTCCAAGTGTATTGCGATGCATCTCGCTTAGGACTTGGAGGAGTACTGATGCAAGACGGAAGAGTTGTTTCGTATGCCTCACGACAACTGAAACCGCATGAGTTGAATTATGCCACACATGATTTGGAGTTAGCAGCCGTAGTGCATGCACTCAAGACCTGGAGACATTTTCTCATCGGAAACCGTTGCGATGTATACACGGATCACAAGAGTTTGAAGTACATCTTCACACAGAAGGAGCTTAACCTCAGGCAGAGGAGATGGTTGGAGCTCATAAAGGATTATGATATGAAGCTGCATTATCATCCAGGAAAGGCCAATGTCGTAGCAGACGCTTTGAGCCGTAAAAGTTATGTTAACACTCTCGTAAGCGGAGAGATGCCAAAGGAGTTAGCCAAAGATCTCAGGGAACTTCGATTAGAGATAGTTCCTAAAGGCTTTTTGGCAACATTGGAGGTTCAGTAAACACTAGTGGAAAAGATTCGAGAAGCTCAGAAGGATGACAAAGAGATCGCTGAGATAAAACAGAAGATGAGTGAAGGCAAAGCCAAAGGTTTTCATGAGGATGAGCACGACACCTTGTGGTTTGAGGACCATATATATGTGCCCAATAATGCCGAGATCAGGAAGTTGATACTACAAGAAGCTCATGACTCACCATACTCGATACACCCCGGAAACACTAAGATGTATTTGGATTTGAAGGAGCGTTTCTGGTGGACCAGAATGAAGAAGGATATTTCCGAGTATGTAGTCGTATGTGATGTATGTCAGAGAGTGCAGGCAGAACATCAGAAGCCAGCAGGATTGCTATAGCCTATGCCGATACCCGAATGGAAGTGGGATAAGCTTGGCATGGATTTTATCACCAGATTGCCCAGGACCAAATCAGGATATGATTCTATATGGGTAGTGGTTGATCGCTTGACCAAAGTGGCTCACTTTATCCCAGTAAAAACCACGTATACAAGTGTGAAGTTGGCCAAGATATACATGACCAGGATCGTGTGTCTGCATGGAGTTCCGAGGACCATTGTATCCGATAGAGGAACGCGGTTTACTTCAAAATTTTGGCATCAACTACACCAGATGTTGGGAACCAGGCTGGAGTTCAGTACAGCTTTTCACCCGCAGACAGATGGACAGACTGAGAGAGTCAATCAGATTCCGGAGGACATGTTGAGAGCTTGTGCACTAGACTACGGATCTAGTTGGGATGACAACTTGCCCTACGCAGAGTTCTCATACAACAACATCTACCAGGCCAGTTTGAAGATGACACCATTCGAAGCCTTGTATGGGAGAAGATGCCGAAGACCGTTGATGTGGGATGAAGTTGGAGACCGCCAGTTGCTTGGACCAGATTTGATTAAGAAATCAGAAGAGAAGGTTAAACTGATTCGAGATAGACTGAAGGTAGCTCAGTCAAGGCAGAAGAGTTATGCAGATTCAAGACGCAAGGAGGTAGTCTATGAAATTGGAGACAGAGCATATCTGCGAGTTTCACCTTTGCGAGGTGTTAAACGTTTTGGAGTTAAGGGTAAGTTAGCCCCGAGATTTGTGGGACCATACCGTGTCTTGAAACGCATGGGAGAGGTTGCCTACAAGTTGGAGTTACATGAAGGACTGTCAGGAGTTCATGATGTGTTTCACATTTCCCAGTTGAAGAAGTGTCATGCTGACATGGTCGATATACCACTGAGAGATACAGTACGCCTTGAAGCAATTTAGTTGGACAGTGATCTGACCTATGAAAAGAAACTAGTCAAAATTCTTGAGTTTGCCAGCTGAGTCACTCGTAGTAAGGTTATCAAGTTTTGCAAAGTTCAGTGGAGCCACCATACCGAGGATGAAGCCACCTGGGATCGAGAGGATGATCTTCGCAAAGACCACCCACACCTATTTTCTAGCCAACCCGAATCTCGAGGGCGAGATTCATCTTAACGGGGGGTAGGTTTGTAACATCCCCAATTTTCAATTTGGAATGTTATACATAGGTCATTCATGCATATCATTTTTTGTTGCATTTTCTTTCGCGATCCTCGAAATTCTAAGCAGCTCAAGGATCCTCGGAGAGAGTTGGGGATTTCACCGTTTTCATATTTGAATTTTATCAAATATTGAAACGAGGATCATTGGTTTTATTGTTTTTCTCTCCAAAATATTTTCATACTAAAAGATATGAGAGGAGATAATATGACTTCTCCAAAATAAATGAAATATTGGAGGAAAAATATTTTAAAATCAAATATTTGATTTCATTCGGATTTTATTACTATTTTATTTGCATAGGAAAAATACGCGTTTTTCAAAATTGCATTTTAGGCCCAAATAAATGTTCACCTTGTCCGGCATATTTTTAGAGGACGGGGAAAATTTATTTCGGGATTTTTGGAGTCCGTTTAGTATTTCTTTTCTTTCTTTTTCTGCATGACGATTTTTTAAAAAAAAAGTCAAACCGACTCCGGGCCGTACCCGAGCGGGACTCCGCCCGGGGGGGCTTTATAAGCCGGGGGCCCCTGCCCGCCGAAGCCCACCAGCCGCCGAAGCCCACCCGCGCCGCCGCAACCCTAGCGCCGCCGTCGCCGCCTCGGTTTTCGTGAGAAAACTGATCGGTTTTTTCCGAAACCCTAGATTCGTTTTTTAGATCCGGTTCGGTTTTTTTCTGGTTTAGTTATATAGAGGACGTTTTTCCGTACGTTTATTTTAAAGAACGGTTTTCGCCCGTTAGCCGCAGACAGCGAACGTTCGTTCGTTAGCCTGTTCGTCCGTTTTTCTTTTTCTCGGGTTTTTCGCGATTATTTTCGATCGCGATTTCTGATCCGATTTTCGTTTTAGTTTATTTTTTTGCTCGTTTATCGGAATCAGGCGATTCAAGCGCCTAGATCTTCATCTCGAAGCCCTCTTTCCGTT
This sequence comes from Triticum urartu, assembly GCF_056163025.1. Classification (NCBI taxonomy): domain Eukaryota; kingdom Viridiplantae; phylum Streptophyta; class Magnoliopsida; order Poales; family Poaceae; genus Triticum; species Triticum urartu. The sequence continues at coordinate 553,264,913 of NC_141875.1, read as the reverse complement.
TAACCAACTTGAACAAGATTTTGGTACTGTAAAATTTGATTTTAGGTCAGATTAGTAATCGGATCTTGTTTCTCTCGCAGTTTGAGTTTCATTGCTCCATTTGATTTGATTCTTTTTGCAAACCGGAGTTCTTAAGTTGAATTTTTTGGTTAGATCTTCGTAGTTGAGTTTTACCGGTGGATCTTTGCTTGATTGCTTATGTATGCTATTGTTTGTTTGCGATAGAGCACCCGGAGTGCGAAGCATGCTACTACGAGTCTCTAGGTTTTGCGAATCGTCAGCAAGGCAAGTAACACATTGATCATACTCTTTTCATACCCAGTTTTTATGCATTAGTTCCAACCCTCAAACATTGCATGGTTAGGATCTGAATAACTTGTGGGTTTGGGAAGTAGATGATGAGGTAGAACCTATTACCTGTTTTATTATCAAACCCTCGGGAGTTACTTCTACGTTGCTTATATAGCTATGCTATGCTCGTAGACGTGGATTGGGTGAGTGTATCCATGACAGATGTGAGATTGTTAATTAATGGTTCAACTTAAGGTGGCAATTTTAATACATGTCTAGGTGGATTGCTTGTTTGGGCACCTGGAGAATCCAGTGTTGTCCTAGGATATCCCGGAATACCCGTGTGATTTTCCTACGGTCCGCCACCCAGGCTCGAAGGGATCATAAGACTATTCATGCTAGAAACTTCCGTGTGCAGCCACAAGCCATTATGGGCTCTGGCATAATATGAGTAGGTTGTGTGACCTCTTTCAGTGGTGGGCTAGCAGATGCAGGGGAAAGTAGGTGTAACTGTCCACCCAGAGTAAAGAGTTAATGCTTTCGAAAGACTGTGTCTCGGTCATCCGTTTCTCAAACATCATGTAGTGCGAGAAATCCAACGGAGGAGATCGAGTCTTGTGGGGACAAGTGCGCAAAACTCTGCAGAGTGTACAATCTAATCATGGTTAGCCGTGTCTCCGGTTATGGACATCTTGAGTATCTAGTATTTGGATTATCCTATTGTATCTCATTACCCTAATTTAATTGGATGGGTTAATGAATTACTTTAATTGGGATTGAGTTGGAGGAACCTTCTCAATGATGTTTCAGCTACCATGATAGTTAAAATAAAACTTATTCCTTTGTTGTAGGGAAAAATTGGCTTTTCGCAAAAACATACTCCCTCCATTCCAAAATATAGTGCGCCTGCGCTTCCCGAGGTCCAACTGTTGGGGAACGTGGTAATTTCAAAAATTTCCTACGCACACGCAAGATCATGGTGATGCATAGGAACGAGAGGGGAGAGTGTTGTCTACGTACCCTCGTAGACCGTAAGCGGAAGTGTTATATCAACGCGGTTGATGTAGTCGTATGTCTTCACGATCCGACCGATCCAAGCACCGAAAGCACGGCACCTCCGAGTTCTACACACGTTCGGCTCGGTGAAGTCCTCGCCTTCTCGATCCAGCAAGAGGGGCGAAGTAGTAGATGAGTTCTGGCAGCACGACGGCGTGGTGACGGTGTTGGTGAAGAACAACTTCGCAGGGCTTCGCCTAAGCACTACGAAAACTATGACGGAGGATAAACTAGAGGAGACGGGGTTGCCGGCACATGGCTTGGTGTTTCTTGATGTGTCTTTGGTGCTAGCCCTACCCCTCTATTTATATGTTGAGCCCTGGGGTCGAAACTTGGAGTAAAAGCCTCCTCAAAGTCGGTTTCACCCGAAAGTCAAGAGTCCTTCTCGGACTCCAGGGCTAGACGCCAGGGTTCCCGGCGTCTACCCCCTAGACGCCAGGGTTCCTGGCGTCTAGCCTCTGGTCTCCGCAAAACTTCCTTTTGCACTTTCCAAAAGCCTCGTGGGCTTTCCCCTTTGGCCCAGATAAAGTGTTCTCGTGCCCAAACATTTCGGGAAACATCCGGAACCCCTTCCGGTGAATTCCGGAACCCTTTCGGAGATCAAACACTACTATCCCACATATCAAACTTTGTCTCCGGACCATTCCGGAGTTCCTCGTCATGTCCGTGATTTCATCCCGGACTCTGAACAACATTCGGTCATCAACATACATAACTCATATAGTACTATATCGTCAACGAACCTTAAGCATGCGGACCCTGCGCGTTCGAGAACTATGTAGACATGACCGAGACACCTCTCTGGTCAATAACCAATAGCGGGACCTGGATGCCCATATTGGCTCCTACATATTCTACGAAGATCTTTATTGGCCAGACCGCATAACAACATACGTTGTTCCCTTTGTGATCGGTATGTTACTTGCCCGAGATTCGATCGTCGGTATCTCAATACCTAGTTCAATCTCGTTACCGGCAAGTCTCTTTACTCGTTCCGTAATACATCATCCCACAACTAACTCATTAGTTGCAATGCTTGCAAGGCTTATAGTGATATGCATTACCGAGTGGGCCCAGAGATACCTCTCCGACAATCGGAGTGACAAATCCTAATCTCGAAATACGCCAACCCAACAAGTACCTTTGGAGACACCTGTAGAGCACCTTTATAATCACCCAGTTATGTTGTGACGTTTATTGGCACACAAAGTGTTCCTCCGGTAAACGGGAGTTGCATAATCTCATAGTCATAGGAACATGTATAAGTCATGAATAAAGCAATAGCAACAAACTAAACGATCAAGTGCTAAGCTAACGGAATGGGTCAAGTCAATCACATCATTCTCCTAATGATGTGATCCCATTAATCAAATGACAACTCATGTCTATGGTTAGGAAACATAACCATCTTTGATCAACGAGCTAGTCAAGTAGAGGCATACTAGTGACACTCTGTTTGTCTATGTATTCACACATGTATTATGTTTCCGGTTAATACAATTCTAGCATGAATAATAAACATTTATCATGATATAAGGAAATAAATAATAACTTTATTATTGCCTCTAGGGCATATTTCCTTCAGTCTCCCACTTGCACTAGAGTCAATAATCTAGTTCACATCGCCATGTGATTTAACATCAATAGTTCAAATCACCATGTGATTAACACCCATAGTTCACATCGACATGTGACCAACACCCAAAGGGTTTACTAGAGTCAATAATCTAGTTCACATCGCTATGTGATTAACACCCAAAGAGTACTGAGGTGTGATCATGTTTTGCTTGTGAGAGAAGTTTAGTCAACGGGTCTGCCACATTCAGATCCGTAAGTATTTTGCAAAGTTCTATGTCAACAATGCTCTGCATGGAGATACTCTAACTAATTGCTCCCACTTTCAATATGTATCCAGATTGAGACTTAGAGTCATCTGGATCAGTGTCAAAACTTGCATCGACGTAACCCTTTACGACGAACCTTTTGTCACCTCCATAATCGAGAAACATATCCTTATTCCACTAAGGATAATTTTGACCAATGTCCAGTGATCTACTCCTAGATCACTATTGTACTCCCTTGTCAAACTCAGGGCAGGGTATACAATAGGTCTGGTACACAGCATGGCATACTTTATAGAACCTATGGCTGAGGCATAGGGAATGACTTTCATTCTCTCTCTATCTTCTGCCGTGGTCAGGTTTTGAGTCTTACTCAACTTCACACCTTTGTAACACAGGCAAGAACTCCTTCTTTGACTGTTCCATTTTGAACTACTTCAAAATCTTGTCAAGGTATGTACTCATTGAAAAACTTATCAAGCGTCTTGATCTATCTCTATAGATCTTGATGCTCAATATGTAAGCAGCTTCACTGAGGTCTTTCTTTGAAAAACTCCTTTCAAACATTCTTTATGCTTTGCAGAGTAATTCTACATTATCTCCGATCAACAATATGTCTTTCACATATACTTATCAGAAATGCTGTAGTGCTCCCACTCACTTTCTTGTAAATACAGGCTTCACTGCAAGTCTGTATAAAACTATATGCTTTGATCAACTTATCAAAGCGTATATTCCAACTCCGAGATGCTTGCACCAGTCCATAGATGGATCGCTGGAGCTTGCATATTTTGTTAGTACCTTTAGGATTGACAAAACCTTCTGGTTGCATCATATACAACTCTTCTTTAATAAATCCATTAAGGAATGCAGTTTTGTTTATCCATTTGCCAGAAAATGTGGCAATTGCTAACATGATTCGGACAAACTTAAGCATAGATACGAGTGAGAAACTCTCATCGTAGTCAACACCTTGAACTTGTCGAAAACCTTTTTGCGACAATTCTAGCTTTGTAGATAGTAACACTACTATCAGCGTCCGTCTTCCTCTTGAAGATCCATTTAATCTCAATGGCTCGCCGATCATTGGGCAAGTCAATCGAAGTTCATACTTTGTTCTCATACATGGATCTCATCTCAGATTTCATGGCCTCAAGCCATTTCGCGGAATCTGGGCTCATCATCGCTTCCTCATAGTTCGTAGGCTCGTCATGGTCAAGTAACATGACCTCCAGAATAGGATTATCGTACCACTCTGGTGCGGATCTCACTCTGGTTTACCTACGAGGTTCGGTAGTAACTTGATCTGAAGTTACATGATCATCATCATTAGCTTCCTCACTAATCGGTGTAGTAGTCACAGGAACAAATTTCTGTGATGAACTACTTTTCAATAAGGGAGCAGGTACAGTTACCTCGTCAAGTTCTACTTTCCTCCCACTCACTTCTTTCGAGAAAAACTCCTTTTCTAGAAAGGATCCATTCAAAGCAACGAATATATTGCCTTCGGATCTGTGATAGAAGGTGTACCCAACATTTTCTTTTGGGTATCCTATGAAGATGCACTTCTCCGATTTGGGTTAGAGCTTATTAGGTTGAAACTTCTTCACATAAGCATTGCAACCTCAAACTTTAAGAAACGACAGCTTAGGTTTCTTGCCAAACCATAATTCATACGGTGTCGTCTCAACGGATTTAGATGGTGCCCTATTTAACGTGAATGCAGCTGTCTCTAATGCATAACCCCAAAACGATAGTGGTAGATCGGTAAGAGACATCATAGATCGCACCATATATAATAAAGTACGGTCATGGCGTTCGGACACACCATTACACTGTGGTGTTCCAGGTGGCGTGAGTAGTGAAACTATTTCACATTGTTTTTAACTGAAGGCCAAACTCGTAACTCAAATATTTTACTTCTGCGATCATATCATAGAAACTTTTATTTTGTTACGATGATTCTCCACTTCACTCTGAAATTCTTTGAACTTTTCAAATGTTTCAGACTTGTGTTTCATCAAGTAGATATACTCATATCTGCTCAAATCATCTGTGAAGATCAAAAAATAATGATACTTGCCGTGAGCCTTAACACTCATCAGACTGCATACATCAGTATGTATTATTTCCAATAAGTCAGTTGCTCGCTCCATTGTTCCGGAGAACGGAGTCTTAGTCATCTTGCCCATGAGGCACGGTTCGCAAGCATCAACTGATTCATAATCAAGTGATTCCAAAAGCCCATCAGCATGGATTTTCTTCATGCGCTTTACACCAATATGACCTAAACGGCAGTGCCACAAATAAGTTGCACTGTCATTATTAACTTTGCATCTTTTGGCTTCAATATTATGAGAATGTGTATCACCACAATCGAGATCCAACAAACCATTTTCATTGGGTGTATGACCATAGAAGGTTTTATTCATGTAAACAGAACAACAATTTATTCTCTTACTTAAATGAATAACCGTATTGCAATAAACATGATCAAATCATATTCATGCTCAACGCAAACACCAAATAACACTTATTTAGGTTCAACACTAATCCCGAAAGTATAGGGAGTGTGCGATGATGATCATATCAATCTTGGAACCACTTCCAACACACATCGTCACTTCACCCTTAACTAGTCTATGTTCATTCTGCAACTCCCGTTTTGAGTTACTACTCTTAGCAACTGAACCAGTATCAAATACCGAAGGGTTGCTACGAACACTAGTAAAATACACATCAATAATCTGTATATCAAATATACCTTTGTTCACTTTGCCATCCTTCTTATCCGCCAAATACTTGGGGCAGTTCCGCTTCTAGTGACCAGTCCCTTTGTAGTAGAAGCACTTAGTCTCAGGCTTAGGACCAGACTTGGGCTTCTTCACTTGAGCAGCAACTTGCTTGCCGTTCTTCTTGAAGTTCCCCTTCTTCCCTTTGCCCTTTTCTTGAAACTAGTGGTCTTGTCTACCATCAACACTTGATATTTTTCTTGATTTCTACCTTCGTCGATTTCAGCATTATGAAGAGCTTGGGAATCGTTTCCGTTATCCCTTGCATATCATAGTTCATCATGAAGTTCTACTAACTTGGTGATGGTGACTAGAGAATTCTGTCAATCACTATTTTATCTGGAAGATTAACTCCCACTTGATTCAAGCGATTGTAGTACCCAGACAATCCGAGCACATGCTCACTACTTGAGCTATTCTCCTCCATCTTTTAGCTATAGAACTTGTTGGAGACTTCATATCTCTCAACTCGGGTATTTGCTTGAAATATTAACTTCAACTCCTGGAACATCTCATATGGTCCATGACGTTCAAAACGTCTTTGAATTTCTGATTCTAAGCCGTTTAAGCATGGTGCACTAAAATATCAAGTAGTCATCATATTGAGCTAGTCAAATGTTCATAACATCTGCATCTGCTCCTGCAATAGGTTTGTCACCTAGCGGTGCATCAAAGACATATTTCTTCTATGCAGCAATGAGGATAAACCTCAGATCACGGATCCAATCCGCATCATTGCTACTATCATCTTTCAACTTAGTTTTCTCTAGGAACACATATAAAACATAGGGAAGCAATAACGCGAGCTATAGATCTACAACATAGATATGCAAATACTATCAGGACTAAGTTCATGATAAATTAAAGTTCAATTAATCATATTACTTAAGAACTCCCACTTAGAAAGACATCCCTCTAATCTTCTAAGTGATCACGTGATCCAAGTCAACTAAACCATAACCGATCATCACGTGAAATGGAGTAGTTTTCAATGGTGAACATCACTATGTTGATCATATCTACTATATGATTCACGCTCGACCTTTCGGTCTCAGTGTTCCGAGGCCATATCTGCATATGCTAGGCTTGTCAAGTTTAACCTGCGTATTCTGCGTGTGCAAAAACTGGCTTGCACCCGTTGTAGATGGACGTAGAGCTTATCACACCCGATCATCACGTGGTGTCTAGGCACGACGAACTTTGGCAACGGTGCATACTCAGGGAGAACACTTTTATCTTGAAATTTAGTGAGAGATCATCTTATAATGCTACCGTCAATCAAAGCAAGATAAGATGCATAAAAGATAAACATCACATGCAATCAATATAAGTGATATGATATGGCCATCATCATCTTATGCTTGTGATCTCCATCTCCGAAGCACCGTCATGATCACCATCGTCACCGGCATGACACCATGATCTCCATCATCTTGATCTATATCAATGTGTCGTCACATGGTTGTCTCGCCAACAATTGCTCTTGCAACTATTGCTATCGCATAGCGATAAAGTAAAGCAATTATTTGGCGCTTGCATCTTATGCAATAGAGAGATAACCATAAGGCTTTTGCCAGTTGGCGATAACTTAAACAAAACATGATCATCTCATACAACAACTTATATCTCATCACGTCTTGACCATATCACATCACAACATGCCCTGCAAAAACAAGTTAGACGTCCTCTAATTTGTTGTTGCAAGTTTTACGTGGCTGCTACGGGCTTAGCAAGAACCGTTCTTACCTACGCATCAAAACCACAACGATAGTTTGTCAAGTTGGTGCTGTTTTAACCTTCGCAAGGACCGGGCGTAGCCACACTCGGTTCAACTAAAGTTGGAGAAACTGACACCCGCCAGCCACCTGTGTGCAAAGCACGTCGGTAGAACCAGTCTCACGTAAGCGTACGCGTAATGTCGGTCCGGGCCGCTTCATCCAACAATACCGCCGAACCAAAGTATGACATGCTGGTAAGCAGTATGACTTATATCGCCCACAACTCACTTGTGTTCTACTCGTGCATAACATCAACGCATAAAACCTGGCTCGGATGCCACTGTTGGGGAACGTGGTAATTTCAAAAATTTCCTACGCACACGCAAGATCATGGTGATGCATAGCAACAAGAGGGGAGAGTGTTGTCTACGTACCCTCGTAGACCGTAAGCAGAAGCGTTATATCAACGCGGTTGATGTAGTCGTACGTCTTCATGATTCGACCGATCCAAGCACCGAAAGCACGACACCTCCGAGTTCTACACACGTTCGGCTCGGTGACGTCCTCGCCTTCTCGATCCAGCAAGAGGGGCGAAGTAGTAGATGAGTTCCGGCAGCACGACGGCGTGGTGACGGTGTTAGTGAAGAACAATCTTCGCAGGGCTTCGCCTAACCACTACGAAAACTATGACGGAGGATAAACTAGAGGAGACGGGGTTGCCGACACACGGCTTGGTGTTTCCTGATGTGTCTTTGGTGCTAGCCCTACCCCTCTATTTATATGTTGAGCCCTGGGGTCGAAACTTGGAGTAAAAGCCTCCTCAAAGTAGGTTTCACTCGAAAGGCAAGAGTCCTTCTCGGACTCCAGGGCTAGACGCCAGGGTTCCCGGCGTCTACTCCCTAGACGCCAGGATTCCTGGCGTCTAGCCTCTGGTCTCCGCAAAACTTCCTTTTGCACTTTCCAAAAGCCTCGTGGGCTTTCCCCTTTGGCCCAGATAAAGTGTTCTCGTGCCCAAACATTTCGGGAAACATCCGGAACCCCTTCCGATGAATTCCGGAACCCTTCCGGAGATCAAACACTACTATCCCACATATCAAACTTTGTCTCCGGACCATTCCGGAGTTCCTCGTCATGTCCGTGATCTCATCCCGGACTCCGAACAACATTCGGTCATCAACATACATAACTCATATAGTACTATATCGTCAGCGAACGTTAAGCGTGCGGACCCTACGCGTTCGAGAACTATGTAGACATGACCGAGACACCTCTCTGTTCAATAACCAATAGCGGGACCTGGATGCCCATATTGGCTCCTACATATTCTACGAAGATCTTTATCGGTCAGACCGCATAACAACATACGTTGTTCCCTTTGTAATCGGTATGTTACTTGCCCGAGATTCGATCGTCGGTATCTCAATACCTAGTTCAATCTCGTTACCGGCAAGTCTCTTTACTCGTTCCGTAATACATCATCCCGCAACTAACTCATTAGTTGCAATGCTTGCAAGGCTTATAGTGATGTGCATTACCGAGTGGGCCCAGAGATACCTCTCCGACAATCGGAGTGACAAATCCTAATCTCGAAATACGCCAACCCAACAAGTACCTTTGGAGACACCTGTAGAGCACCTTTATAATCACCCAGTTACGTTGTGACGTTTGGTGGCACACAAAGTGTTCCTCCGGTAAACGGGAGTTGCATAATCTCATAGTCATAGGAACATGTATAAGTCATGAAGAAAGCAATAGCAACAAACTAAACGATCAAGTGCTAAGCTAACGGAATGGGTCAAGTCAATCACATCATTCTCCTAATGATGTGATCCCGTTAATCAAATGACAACTCATGTCTATGGTTAGGAAACATAACCATCTTTGATCAACGAGCTAGTCAAGTAGAGGCATGCTAGTGACACTCTGTTTGTCTATGTATTCACACATGTATTATGTTTCCGGTTAATACAATTCTAGCATGAATAATAAACATTTATCATGATATAAGAAAATAAATAATAACTTTATTATTGCCTCTAGGGCATATTTCCTTCACCAACTTTGACCATAAATTTAACCAACGAGACCAATTACGGTGGAAAAAAATTTATATAATTGAAAACTTCTTTCGAATATGAATTCATTGATATAATTTTTACTCCCGTCGCAATCGGTCTTGATAGTTAAATTTATGGTCAAAGTTGAAACACGGGGATAGAGGAAGCACTACATTGTGGAATGGAGGGAGTATTAACCAAACAGCCTCCACCAGCGATATTGCATATAGTGTTAGCATTATTCTGTTCATTGCTCTACTGTGTTACATTGCCAGCATATTCCATGTGCTGACCCGTTCTTCAGGATGCAACATATTATGTTGCAGACTTTTCAGACGAGGAGTAAGGTTCGCTAGGTCGTTGCCGTGCAGCTCAGCTATGTCGTTGGAGTTGAATGACTCACTTTATCTTCCAAGTCTTCCGCTGTTATCGTATTAGATGGCCTTAAGCCATATTAATGTAATAAGTTCTCCTTTGGGAGACATTCGATGTAATAAGTGTGTGATTGCTACTCTGTTATAAATCCTCCGAGTACTGTGTGTGTCAGTATTTCCGATCTAGAGATGACACTGAAACACAGAGACTTGACCGTCTGAGATCGGGTCGCTACAAATTTGTAGAGAAAAACATCTAGGATGCCAAAATATATCTCACTAGATTCAACATAAGATGTATTTCATATTATATATATTTGTAATATTGTAGGTATAAATAGTTTTTTTTATAAACTTGGTCAAAGTTTGACTTTAAAAAAAAATTCATATGCACTATTTTATGGAATGGGGGAGTATCAAACTTCTGTATCATTTGATTAATCAGAAAAAAAGAAAAAGAAAAAAATGCATTGGTCTCGCATGAAATCGAATGATGTAGGAGTTAAATGAGGCTTAATTAATTCTTATCTAGATGAGAGCTGGTCACACCTTTATTTTTATCTTGTGTTTTATCCAAAGGATAATTAATAAACTCCTTATTGAAGCCAGGCAGTGGCACGAGACATATCAGTCCGGTGGCACGCCACACCCCAAGCCTCGAACCCACCTAACCCTAGAGAAGCCCTCGGCCTCGGGTCGCCGGCGCCGTCGGCGACTCCGAGGGAGCTCTCCTCTTCCCTTGCCGGTGAGAACGGAACACCTCTCTGCCAGCCGTTTCTCGTAAGCATCTCATATCTTTTTTTTGCCCAAAGATCCCATTTCCCCTCTCTGTAAACACGTCGCGTTTCCGCTGCTAATCTATGCGCAGCAGCATGCAAACTGCTTAAATCTGGCATGCCAAACTCGTCCTACGGCGAGCTCTGGTGATAATCTGGCTCTTAGATAATCCCTATTGGTGTTAGTATTAAAACCAGTGGCGGATCTAGGATTTGAAGACAGGGTGGTCCTCCTAAATTTTTTTGACATCTATGACATGTGAATTTTCTAACTAATTATCAATCCCACATAGAGATCCCGTATGTTCGTATCTACATACCAGATCTACAAAAGCAGTGTCCGTGATCCTCTTCATTCTTCAGTAATTTTGCAATAATAACTTTCCTTTATCAAACATAATAACGTAATTGAACACAAATGATGTGCAAAATTATTTCTACTATGTGTTTGTCTATTCATGTGTTCTGGACAGTGGATAGCACGACAAAGAACAAACCCTAAATCAATTGGGGGGTTTGGCAGTGGGCGGCCTCAAATCTGACGACCACCGGGAGTGCTGGAGACCTGAGATGTGGTCTGTGCGGCGGGCGGCGGGCGGCGGCGGCTTGCTCCAAGCGCCGTGCGGCCAGGGCCAAGGCCACAGCCCGCAGGGGTCGCGGACGCGCGGAGGGTGAGGCTGGCTGTGAGGGCCGGGTGGATGGCGGAGAAGAAGGGGGGAAGAAGAGGCTCGTGGGCGTCCGGGTGAGCGGCGAGGCTGACAGGGTCGCGCAGAAGCGGCGAGGCGGGCGGGGACGGAGGCGGCTGGGCATCGTGGGCGGGAAGGCTCGATGTGGTGCAGACGTGAAGTGGTGGATGCATGCATTGTTGCTTGTTGGGTCAAGTGTTATTGGGCTTTTCTTTTTCTCTCCAACACGTCTCGAACTGCATAGGTATAAAGGCCGGACCAAAATTCCAGGGTGGGCCGCCACCCTGGCCACCCTGTAGCTCCGCCTCTGATTACAACAACAACAACAACAACAAAAACTCTTCATGGATTGGAAATTTGGATATCTACTGTTCATTACTTGGCTAGAAAATGCTCGATGCCGAGCAAAATGTTTTACTCTGTCTATTAAATTGCTAGAGAATGTAGTGCTCTGTTGTGGTATGCAGAAAAGTTTTGGTAGGAACGCAATACACAGGGGAGGCTGGAAATTGCTCTGCTTCCCTAATTTGGTGTTAAGATCGTAACCGTTATAAGAACTAACCAAACCTGCATTGCTTTGTGCGAACAACCCAGCTAAACAAGTAAAACATTCATACTGATGCAACATTGATAACATGGACACTTTTTGCGGCAATTGATATCTGCCCTGGGCCGGGCCTCATTACTTCATGTACTAATTGTGGAATATGTACACACATGGCAGGTTTTGAAGCCTTTAGGTAAGAAATCTGAGGTAGGGTTGCTATGGAGTCGTCAGATGACGAGCATGCCATGGAGAGTGATACTGTGACTAAAAGTGATCTGATCAGCGAGCTGCCTGAAGACATCCTCCAGAAAATCCTGTCGTGCGTGTGGATTAGAACTGTTGTGCGCATGCGCAGGGTGTCTAGGAAGTGGATGGAACTGTGTGAAAGCCTGCAGTTCATACGCCTTGATTACAGAGATTTCGAACATTGGAAGGTCGAGAAGTTTACTCATTTCGTTAACAACCTATTGCTTGTCCGTCGGAAAGTAGACTTGCACACATTCCAGCTGCATTGGAATCCTCATGGTCCCCTGAACTGCAATGATGTCAGAATGTGGATTGGCTATGCGGTGAAGCATAATGTTAAAGTGCTTGACGTGAAACTTTGTCTATATGATAAGACTGTTTTACCTCCTGCCATTTTCACCTGCCGCTCGCTTCAGGAGCTAAATTTGCAGTGGGGTAATGCTCCCTACCGAGATTATGACCACACGGGACTTGTACTGCCTGACATAATCAATCTTCCTTCTCTCAAGAAACTTACTCTGCGCGACGTGGAAGTGGATGAGCTTTCTCTGAACAGATTCATTGCCCGGAGCCCTGGCCTAGAAGACTTGAATTTGATAGACTCTGCGATGCGTCTTGATCTCATAGCCTCAAAAGCATTAAAAAGGCTAACCCTTGATGGCTTCCTAGGTGAGTGCGATGGATTCACAATTGCTGCCCCTCATCTCATTAGCTTTGAGTGCACGGGATGTTCACTGGAAGCTATTTCCTGGAGAGACCAACCATCTCTAGAGAGCGCACGAATAGATACTTGTGGGTACACATTTGATTGTGAATCAAAGTTCACTGGAGTTCTTAAGTATGCCAAGAAGCTTGCATTATTTGGTTCTGACATAAAGGTATGGCTTTTGAAAAGACAAGCCTGCGGTTCTATCTGTTGTTTTTTATCTTTAATATTTTTGCTAGAACATGCATTCTTTTATTATTCTTGTTAAACTATATAAAAATGAATTATAAAACTTATTACATTATTCAACCGTTGCTGTTGTTTGTAGTCATTAATGTCAAATTTATCACTACCATGTTTCCAGAACAAAATGGAAGTAAACAAAGTAGTTTTACTTAATAGTTGAAACACTTCTGCTGCAACAAAAAGGTAAAATCTAAGTGCCGTTGCTCAATGATTTGGGTGTACATTTTGTTTATTCTTGCTGCTAAAGTGGATCTGATCATTTTGAATGCAAAACCTAATATCCATGAGTTCATCATATTGCTCCGTTAACTTTGAATTAGTACTAATATTTAGAGCATCTCTAGCAGATCCTGTAAAAACACCACCTGTAAAAACAGTTTACAGGTCCCCTTATAACGAATTTACGGTACCGCGAGGCATCGGGCAGAACAGATCCCATAAACCCGTACCATAAAAGTTTTTTTTTTCTTTGTTTTCTCCTCACGCTTCTTCTTCCCCGGGACACACACATGGACGAACTCGAACTCTGGCCGGCCAGAACGGCGCCGCTCCGGCCTGCCGCCTGCTCCGGCCCGCTGCCTGCTCCAGCAACTTTCCGGCGACGCTCCGTCCCGCCGCATGCTCTGGCGATGCTCCGGCCAGCTGCTGCCAAGCTGCTCTGCCTGCTCGCTGCTTGCGCGCGGCGTCGCCAGGCCCCCTGCTCGAGCGTTGACCGGTTTTATGGGATCCTCAAAAAACGGCTCGAATCCTCCATATATGACGGATGGTTGCTCTAATATACGGGAACCTGTAAAAAAATATGGGGTATGCTATTTTACAGGATCTATTCGGTGTTTTTTTTTTCAACCTGTACAGTAAATCTGAACGTTTGACCGTTTCTACAGGATCTGCTAGAGATGCTCTTATGTTGGTCTAAATTCTAACAAACAACTATTGGAGTTGGTTCAATATTTTTCTATACTGATCTCTTCCACAATTTGATTTTCTTACCTTAGTTATGTCCACCAAAATAGAGCACACTTTCAGTAGAAGTAAAAGTGGATCAGATATGATGGAAGCATTCGGAGTGTGAAACCTGGATATGAAATGTAATTCTGTTTGATATGGATACTGTTAAGCTTTAACCACTTTGTTAGTGCTGTGCGTAAGCAGATAGAACAGAAAAAAAATGCGCTTGAGACATTGTGTTTGATAAGCTTACTAACAAAATTGGCAGTTTTTGTTTTTGATGAGCTTACACTTAGTTACTTGGAAGGCTTTAACCACTTGCATGTTTTCTCAACTGTAACAAAATTCATAATTTTCGTAGTGGGAAATTTGGTCTGTTGGCTTCTTATAGCTGAATATCAATTATCAATTATGATGCAACAGTTTTATATTGCTACATTTTCATGATGTCTTGTGTTGCAATGCTAATTTGATGTTTGCACTCTTCCGTTCAAGTTAATGATACGGTGTTATCGGTATTATAATTGCTTTAGGTTTGTCCTAGTCATAACTCACTCGCTCACTCAATGCAAGGTTATGTTGGAAAAGGAGCTGCCAACATGTTCAGCGTTTGAAAACCTCACAACTCTTGAGATTGGCGAATGGTATTTAACTGAGGACTTGTTCGTTGTGCTTCGCTTCCTCCAGCTTTCACCGAGGCTAGAAGAACTCACTTTGATGAATAGGCCGGTATGCTGCATGTAATATCTATTGCATTTATTATATTGAGAAGTTTTGCTGAAATATATCCTCTCCTTTTGCTTTCTGTTTATCTCTAGCTTGATGAAGGAGCGGAAATAGATTGCATGCCAATTGACGGGATGACCTTCCGGTGTCCACTCCTTGAAAGTGTTGTCATACAATGTTCAGAGGGTGATGGAAGAATTGATAAGCTGCTAAGTGTTCTGGTAGTCAATGGGATTAGTCCAGACAATATAAATATTGCCTTCTATGATGAAATTGAAAAGCGGGACCGTGCGGAGAGGATACGTGCCGACGAGGAACGGTCGAAGGAGCTGCGCATCTTCGAGAAGAGGGTGAGGAGAAATCCAGAATGGAGAGAGTATGATCCTTACGCAATGAGTGAGTCTGACAGCAAGCAGAGTGATGATGGGTTCAGCGACGCATCTGATGACCCTGATGACTACTGAGGGGGTATGGCTTTCAGAGCAATGAATTTGAGAGTTTGACGCTAGAGCCCTGCAGGGTGGGCTACTGCTTTTATACCCATCCAATATTCTGTTCCTTCTGTTCTAGATGAGACCTTCATCTCTTGGATCCTTCCTCTTGCTTCTGAAACTTGGTGACTTGTGGGTTATGGAGCCGAACATCTTATGCTCCGAGCGTTTGTACCGTTTGAGCATAGTTGTGTAATGCGACATGTATACATATTGACCTGTTGTTTTGAACATAGTTGTGCAATGTGACATGGATACATATCGACCTGTTGTTTCTGCAATTACTCTCTAGTTAGCCGTGTGGTCACTGATGGTTAGTGTTGTCCCATGCTCTAGAGTTCGTGTGTGCACTGTACGACCTTTCATATGATGGGAGGCCTTTTCGGTTAATCGACTCTAGAGCGGAGTTGTTTTCTTCCTAAGCTTTGTTCTTGGATCATCGGGGCTAGCATGATCAAAGCACAAAATGAGCACCTGAGAATAACAATTGGTTTTTTTTCTCTTGCTCAACTAATTGACTCAGGCATCCTTCATATTTTGGAATCCTACAGAGATGGTTGTTCAAAAGAATTGAATTTCATTCTCATTGGAGGTGTTTAACAAATGAGAGATAGTTTGTGGAGGATAAGTAGATTTTTTAACTTAACCGTCTGTTCGAAGGGATAACTCGGTCCTAAGAAAGCAGCTCGCTAAACTCAAGCTTGAAGCATAGTTATTCATCTAACCATCATTGTCATTAGGAAAACGTTTGTTTTAAGCCGACTGATAACAACGAAACTTAAACCGTCACACTCGCTTGACACGTGTCCCTTGTGGCGCCCGCCCGCCGCCCCACTTCCTAGCGTTATCTTCAGGCCATCCACACGTTTCCTCCAGCCTCATTCCTTTTTGGACGCCATAGCCACCATCCCCACAAGCTCGCCATGGCCTATCTCTCCTACTTTGATCCCGCATCTCCTTGGTTCATCCCTGCCTGCTCCGTCTCCCTGGTTCATCCCGCCATGGCCGCACCTCTCCTGCTTCACACCTCGCCATCTCCTTGCTTCATCCCCGCTCGATTCTTCTTCATCCCGTCATGGCTGCACATGCTGATTTTTTTCTCATGGTGTGGGCGGCGATGCGAGGGGTCCGGCGAGGTGCTGCAGCCGTTGATGGTGTCTCAAGGCGGAGCCTCTCGCCGCACTTGCTACAATAGGGAGGCCGAGGAGGAGGTGCAAAACATCAACAAGCTCAACCGCTCGACGATGTGAGGCTGCAACAGCCGGTGAAGCAGAGGGGGCTCGCCGGCGTTGCGATGAAGCATCGCCGGGGGCCGCCGGCTGCAGTGAAGCACGCGGGGTCGTTGAAGCGTCGCCGGAGCTGCAGTGAAGCGTCACCGGAGCTGCAGTGAAGCACGCGGGGTCGTTGAAGCGTCGCCGGAGCTGCAGTGAAGCGTCACCGGAGCTGCAATGAAGCGTTGTCGGAGTTGCATTGAAGCGCCGGAGGGCCGTTGAAGCTTCGACGGCGTTGCAATGAAGCGCCGACGGAGCTGCAATGGAGTGATGGCGGGCGCCGGCGGTGTTGCGCGGGGCTGCCATGGGGAGCTTCTGTGTGGTGCTGCTGCCATGGAGGAGCTACCTCATCCTGCGGCTGTGAGCGTCTAAATCGGACGGCTCTAGGGGCGGTTTAATTCTGCTAAACATCATCCAGATGATTTGTAGCAGTGGCCTTGTCATTAACATCAAAACCCTCATTATAGGTTGTCATTTCAATCTCCTCTTTTGGTGGTTAATGACAGTATGGTTAGTGGTAATTCCCAAGTTTTTTTGTGTGGGGTTGATTTTTTTTTGAGGTAATTTTGTGTGGGGTTGATAATTCCAAGTGTGGCGAGAATTGTAGCACTTTTCGAAAGTGGAGGCCGTAAGTACATTAACCCCCAAAACTGCCCAAATAGGCCCAAATATCAGGCGGGCCGGTGGGCTAAACGTGCCGGTGGGCCGGCCTGTTTCCTTGCTGTGTCCAGCACGACCCATGTATTAGGCCCATATTAGACCGTGCCGGCCCAGGCCAAGTTTGGCGGGGGCACCCTCGGTCCCTCCCTCCGTTCGTGGGGGTGTAGCTTTACTCCATCCCGGTCGGCCGGTTGGGGGGCAAGCCAAATCCAAACTTCAGAACTCAAAGTGCCTCGCCTTGAACCCTAGGAAACCTCGCGGGTGCGATTGGCTACCGTGCTGGACATTCAGCGAGAGCGCTCCTCTTCCTCGCCGGTGAGAACAAAGCTTCTTCTTGCATTTTATTGTATATATAAGCATAAGCATACATTGGTACCATCCCAGATCTGGTTCTTGCTCTCATTTCACCCCCGTTTGTTGTACTCTGCGTGCTCAAGCTTCTCGGATGAGACCAAGATATCTCTCTTTGTAAAGCCACACGTTTTCCCTTTGGAATCCATATCATAGTTTTGCAGGTTCACTGAAAATCTATGCACGCCTGCTTGCCAAACCGCTTAGGGTGTGTGTGTCAGTCAGACTGTCAGTGCCCAGATTAGCCCTGCCCAAAAGTAAATAAAAAAAGATTTCCCATTATACTGATAACCTATGATTGACCAGACATTAGCGACGGTCTTCTTTTTCATTTACATTTTCTGAAATTTTTAGGTACTCTCCTTACTGGCGTAGTATTACAGAAAGTGTCATGTTCTGGGTCTGTGCCCATAGCCGACTAGGGATATGCTCAATGCCAAGCAAGATTTCTTACTTGTCAATACATATTTTGATGCCCTATTGTGGTACGCATTTTTCGGTTGGTCGATTACCCAGGGTGGCGGCAACCGTTCTGCTCCACGACCCCCAGTTTGATGCTGAAGTCACAACAATTATGAGCACTAACCAAGACTTGCAATACTTAGTGTGAAGAGTCCACTAAACAAATAAAACCTTCATATTATTTATGTAGCATGGTAACATGGACACTCTTGAGATAATTGAACTTTTTCTCTGCTGGGGCCTCATCACTTGATGTATTAATCGTGGAATGTGTATATACATGGCAGGTTATCTAGCCTTTTTGGTTAAGGAATCTGAGGCAGGGTTGCTATGAAGTCAGGTGATAAGAAGGCCATGAGAGGTGACAGTGATCAGATCATACACCTTGATTACAGAGACTTTGGGCGTTGGAAGGTCGAAAAATTTGCTCGTTATGTTGACAACCTATTGCTTGCCCGTCGTAATGTTGACTTGCACACATTCCGTCTGCATTGGGATCCTCATGCTCCCCTGAACTGCAATGATGTCAGAAAGTGGATTCGCTACGCTGTGAATCATAAAGTTAAAGTGCTTGACGTGGAGCTTTGCATGTATGATAAGACTAATTTACCTCCTGGCATTTTCACCTGCCGCTCACTTGAGGAGCTAAATTTGCAGTGGGGTGGAGCTCCTTTTCGAGATTATGAGCATAAGGGACTTGTGCTGCCTGACATAATCAAGCTTCCTTCTCTTAAAAAACTGACTCTACGCGATGTGGAAGTGCATGAGCTTCCTCTGGAGAGTTTCATTGCCCGGAGCCCTGGCCTAGAAGACTTGCATCTGATAGACTCTGCAGTGTGTCTTGAGCACATAAAATCAAAAGCTCTAAAAAGGCTAACCATTGATGGTTCCATGTATGGACCAGATAGAATGACAATTTCTGCTCCTAATCTCATTAGCTTTGAGTGCACCGGTTTTTCACTGGAAGATATTTCTTGGAGAGACCACCATCGCTAGAGAGCGCACGCATAAATACTTGTGGGCGTACATTTGGTGGTGAATCTAGGTTTACAGGAGTTCTTGTGCATGCCAAAAAACTTGCACTATTTGGTTGTGACATGAAGGTATGCTTATCAGAAGACAGGCCTGTTGTTCTGTTTGGTATTTTTCTACTTTGTTTTCTTGCGAAAATATGAATTATCTTTTGTCATAAATTCTGTATGGAAAAGGGTTTAATAAAACTATATGCTCTCTGCTCTGTATCTAGAGCTGTGGTGCATGGTTGCTGTCGCTTGTAGTTGATAGTAGCACGTCAGCATGTGTATTGCTATATTTACCGAAAGCAAAATGGAAGTCAATAAAGTGGTTTTACTTAAAAGTTAAACACTTATGCTGCAACTAAAAGGCAAATATAATGTGATTGACTAATTTGTCAATGTACATTTTTGTCATGCTTTGCTTAATTTACCTCCTGTAAGTTGTCAATATTGGTTATTTTACTTTTTTGCTGATGATGTTCTGAAGATATTAAGATCCATTAGGGAAATGCCTGCAAGACAAACTCGTGTATCACATGTATTGCTTAATTTTCCTACCCTGATGGATTGAATATTGGCGCCCTTACATTTTCAAAGTGCAGCAGTAGATTTTGCCCTATTTTCAAGGCGTATTTGTCTATTTGGGATCAATAGCTTTTAGTTTTCTTTCTTAAAGGCTCTTCATGTGTTATGTTTGTTGAGATCGGTAATGATTGAATATCGGTTGCCTTTGCATTGCCGGTGCGCAGTCATGTTTTACTGAGGTGTATTTGAAATCAGAAGTTCTCTGTTTTCCTTTCTAGGAGGTTCTTCGCAAGTTATGTTTGTTGAAGTTTAATTCTAGTGTGGTAGGCTTAATGTTGTGTGTGTACCTTTTTTAATTTTTTTGCTGCTGAAATGGACGTGAATGTGCAAAGCAATATATATATGAGACCATGAGTTTATCCATTAATGCTGAACTAGTTCTGGTAATTCATGTTGGTCTAAGTTCTAACAAACAACTGTTGGATTCATAATATTTTTCTATACTGATCTGTTTTGTGATTTACTTTCCTTCTATCAGTCGTTTACACTAGAACAGAGCAAACTTTCAATTTTAGTAAAAGTGCATCAGATATGAAGGAAACATTCAGAATATGAAAGCTAAGATATCAAACGTCATTCTGGTTGATATGGATATTTTAAGCATTTGCTGATTTGCTGTGCGTAAGCAAATGGCAGAAAAAACATGAACTTTAGAGATTGTGTTTGATAAGTTCAAGGTGCAGCTATTGTAGAAACATCGGGCAATGTTTCATTTGTTTGTTTTCATAGTGAGACATTTTGTCTGTTGGCTTCTTATAGCTTTCAACATTAGTTGTCAACTGTGGTGCGGAAGTCTTGTAGTGGTAGTGCTACATTTTCATGATGTCTTGTGTGGCAATGGTCATTTGATCTTTTCCCATTTTTGTTCAGTTATTATACATTATCATGCTTGTTTCTGCTTCGGAATAGTTATAACTCGCTTGCGTACTCATTTAATCAAGGTTATGTTGGAAAATGAGCTGCCTACATGTTCAGTGTTTGAGAACCTTGTAACTCTTGAAATTGGCAAATGGCACTTGACCAAGGACTTCTATGTTTTGCTTCGCTTCCTCCAGCTTTCACCAAGACTAGAAGAGCTCACTCTGATGCATAGACAGGTACGCAGCATGTAATATTATTGAATTGAAATATTTTGAAAAGGTTCGCTAACATGTAGGACCTTTTCTCTCTCTCTTCCTGTTTGTCTCTAGCTTGACGAAGCAGCAGAAACAGAAGGCATGCCTACTGATGGAATGACCTTCCAGTGTCCATTCCTTAAAAGTGTCATCATACAGTATTCAGAGGGTGATGATGGAATTGACAAGCTGGTGGATGTCCTGGTAGCGAATGGTGTCAGTTCGGACAAGATAAGTGTAACTTCCTACGAAGATATCAAAAAGAGGGCCTTCGCTGAGAATGCACGCGCCGAAGAGGAACGCCCGGAGCAGAAGAGGGCGAAGAAAAATCCAGACTGGGAAGATGATGACTCCGACGAACAGAGTAACCCTGATGATCCTAGCAGTGACGAGTATGATCCTGATGACTTTTGAGGAGCGAAGCTTTGGCAGCGATGAATCTGAACATGATGATTTCTAGAGCTCTCTAGGGTTAAGGTGTGCCCAACCATTAGTTTCCCTTTTGTTCTGCATGAGACCTTCATTTGGATCCTTGTCCTGAAACTTGGTGAATGCTGGGTTTTGGAGCAGCAAATCCTATCCATATATGCTGTAAGCATTTGCACTGCTTGAGCATAGCTGTGTAGCGTCTTGGCTCCGGGTTTGATTTCCGCGCCTGCTATTTTGCCGAAATTGTCTGGACCAGAGGTGTTTGCAATTGCTCTGCTGTTAGCTGTGTGACTACTGATGGTTCTTCGATGTGAGCTGTAAATAGATGCGTGGATGTTCCTGTGATTTGGGCTGTTACTACTGCTAGATGATATGCAGTTGTATTAGAGATGTGTAGTGGAGGTGGACGTTTGGTATATGGGTGTATCTACACCCTACATGAAAAGGAAAGATTAGTTGTAATTAAATAAAAAGTCAAAAAATTCTTAAAATATTATTTAAATAAACTTGACCTTCCATTGTACCGCCTCCGTCTCGAAAGTCTTGTCTTAGATAAGAATTTTGGGATGGAGATAATACTTGTGAAAAAGTTAAAAAAAACCCTTGACTGGTTTTAAAAAGATACAAATTTTTGGTCAAAATAGTGTGAATAATGACCCTATAATAGCAAATAAATTTTCAGCTTGCTTCAGTGCTTGTAGTTGTCGTTAGGTGGTCTACGGAGCTGGATGTAATTTTCATTATTTCTTGTGCATGTTGTACTACCATTGAATATGAATAGATCGAAAGTTTTCCCGTAAAATAATAATGATAAATAAATTCTGTTTTTTGCCTTGAAGTCAACTCTGGGCTTATTTTCCATGAAAAATTATATATACTAGTGCAAAAGAAAATTAAGTTTATTGCAAAAGACTTCTGAACTATTTTGACTTTTTTTTGTAATTATTAAATATTTTTCCCCATATAGGCTATAGGAACCAAGACTCCAAGAGGTACTACTCTGATAGTGCTGCTTGTTTTCGAAAAAAGATAGTGCTGCTTCGCCCGCGCTCCCCGAAAATCAGAAGCGAAACGCGCGCGGGAGGACAGGAGGAGCGGCGCTGGAGCTGGGAAGCACAGCAGGCCTCGACGGCGGCGGCGCAGGTCAGCCTCCCCCTCTTCCTTCTCTCCCCGCCCTCATCTTCCTCTTGTCTCCCCGCCCACCCCCCTCCTTTCTCTCTGCGGCGTTACGCGTTGCCCCGTCTGCCCCTCACGACGGCGGCCTCCATCTCGGATGCGGCTCGGCCACCACGGCCAGCAGCCCATGCCGGCCGCTGCCTCCTGCCACTCATGGCGACCGCCGCGTTGCTCACCACCGCCGGGACCCCATGGCGACCGAGCCTTTCCCCCTCGCCCCCCATGGCCGGCACCCCATGGCGGCTGCTGTGTGTAGTGTAGGTGCTGTTATTTCTGTACAAGTGCTGCTGTTGTATTCTTGACATATAACCTTCCACAGATATTCACATGTTGAACACAAGTTAGTTTTAAACATTACTCCCTCTGTAGAGAAATATAAGAGCGTTTATATTCAAAGTACAATATTCATCCTATTACAAATGAGCAATTCCATTTTGACAACGATCATCCAAATAATATTCAGAATTGAGTCTCTCATGTGAATTCCAAGTGTCTGTTCTTGAACACATCCAAACAACATTATTCAGTTTCAGGTTCAATTTCAATATCAATGTCTGCGAGGTTTGATGTTGGGACCAATTCAATTCCATGGCCCTCAATATCAACATCAACATCAACATCCAAATGGAGCCTTAATATATAGGAGGCCACATTTGGTGAGTGAGTTGGACTTTCTCTCATCGGCATACTGCAAATTGTTGATGCAGGGTTGAGAATAAGAAACAGTGACCTGTCCCACCTGGCGAAATGCCTTGTTACTACGACGTTGCCGACATCCTCATGGAGGAGGAGGTAACCGTGCTCGTGTTATCCTCTGGTTCATTTATGCTTGTGCAGATGACATGAATACTCTACTGTAATTGCAGCTTATTTCGGTTGTTTTCCAAGTAACTGCAAATGGCGTCGGTCTGCTAGATCCTGGTGCCGAGAGAAACAGTGTAAGCATCTTTTTTTGACCCTTAGTGTAAGACTGTAAGCATCTGTCCGACGGCATTTGTGTATTTATGTTTAACTGCTATGTTAAACTTGCTGATGGGCAACTGCTGCCAATTCTTCCTCTGATCTGTTTGTTCTTGAGCAAATTACTTTTCAAATACGTTGACTAGTTGAATGATATTTACCTGAGATAGATGCATTGTATTTTAGTTTGCAAAATTGATATGGAATGCTAGATGCTTTCTTTTGCCCCTCTGCCTTATTTCTTAGTGAACACCAACTGGGAGTTAGATGCTTTGGTTTTTTAGCACCTTTTCTTGCCACTGTGGAAAATGAATCAAAGTATTTATCTGGTTCCAATGCTTAATATCTTATATTCTTTATGTTCAGGTTGAAAAGGGTGCTAAAGTAGACCTTCCATTTTGGCTTGCGCATGGAATGCTGTCTCTGGAACAAGCGGTGTCAATAAATGTACCTCCTTGCTTCACCCAGAAGTAGGCTTCTTCGTAATCTGTTTTTTGTATTTGTAGAAATTCTTGAGAGGGACACTAATATATACTGGATGCAGTAGTATGTAGTTATCGTTCTCATTTCAACAAATTTACATGGAAATTCCTCTTGTCAACTTAATGATGCTTTTAAGTAGATACCCTTTTTAACTGAATGAAATACCCATTGGTTGAGTTTTGTGGCTTGTGTGACGTAATTTGCATGCAGAACTCGGAAGGAGATCCAAGCTGATGCAGCCTGTGTTGATTTGAGGGTTCGGTGCCCTTACTTTTATGAGCTTGGATGCAAGATTGTTCCTCTGTAAGTTCTGAACGATCTCAGTTACACATTCTATTTTATTTCCATTTTTGTCTATCTCATTTCCTTTCTCTGTGCAATCTTAAATTCACAAATTCTCAATTAAATGTTTCTATACGATTTTGTTAGAAATAGATTACCCACTCCACTGCTTCGCAGAACTTTGATGAGCCTTAGCCATGTTATATTCTCAGTTGCAATAACTGGGTAATTGTGTAGGCATACAACACTACAATGCATTATGCTTTCTACATGTATTCTGTTTTTGTAAAAAATTAAATGCTTACATGCCCATAAAAAGGATATTTGCAGTGGCATATTAAGGTAACATAGGAGGAACTTCTATAAGTTCAAGTAGCTGTAATCTTGGGGAGAAGATGCAATTAATACTATGAATTGTGCGTAGGTAAAGTTGATTGCCTGCTAACAGAAATGCAATCATATGGTTTTCTTTACTGAGGGCCCAGACTAACACATGCTTTTAACCACACTCACAATGTTATCTCCCATCTCAATTTAACCAAACTATGTTCAAATTGGTGTTTAATCCAAATGATTATAACTTCCAGCCTCATGGTTTGAGCATGTTCTACTGTTCCTATTTGGCACTTGGCAGCAAGCTCCCTTTTATCTGCTCCAACAAATGATTTAATAAGTCATAGTGAGACATGCCTTTTTGCTTTAGCCTTTTAGTTTCAGTTTTGCTTCTAACAAGATTCAAATAAACCGCACCTTCTTGAAATGTGATTGATTGTTCTTCTTGTTCTTTCATTTTATTCTGAATAAGGTAATATATGGTCGCTTCGAGATGATCAAATATATTCCTTGCTGATCAAATATATTCCAAATAAGGCAGCTCCCAGCACAGAAACTACTTACAACCAGGTAAAAAAAACTACTTACAATCAGGTCACTAGGAAAACACTAGAACAGAACATGAACCAGTTCAAAATACTGCAGCTAAAAAGAGCCACACTCAAGTGCTTCTACTGCATTGCTCCCTCCTCAGGCACCTTCAGTACGTAGGACCATTGGACCCCATCCCTGCCTCTGCTGAAAAAATTCACTGGCCACCAGCGTTAGCATAATTTTGCCGCGTTGCGACAGTGTGTAACTAAGTTTTCCTGAATAAATAAGTTATGGTTATTTGAGGTTTGTCCCTTTTCGAAGGCATACTCTGGACGATGTACTTAATTATGACAAGAGCTGACTGTAATCATCTTAATCTGGAAATGTCAAGGATCCAGATATAGATCTCAATGGTGATTTGCCTTCAATTTTAATTGCACTAGAACATAAATAATTGAATGTTTAGTAGCCGGCTAGCCGCCTGTAGCACATGTTGTGAGAAACTGGGTGAACATAGAGAGGTGCCACTTGACAGTGAATTGGTTATACTCTGAGTGATCCTAATTGGGATTTGAGTTTCTCCTGATGGTTCAGGTGAATAGGTTGAAAATGTGTAACTATTCTCAGATTAGATATGATCTATGTCAATCACAATGCCAACGTGTCATTTCATGACATGCATTGTGTGGCACATTCTTTTGTGCTCAGTTTGGAGCTCTGAATTTCCTTATAAGCAGACCGGGAAAGGCTCTGAATTGCTCCCCTTCTATATGCAGGTGATAAAATTGACCCAAGTCACCCAACCCATCTGGTTTACTGTCCACATTCAGTTTGAAAGACCCCCCGCAGGAGGTGGAGTCCTCACTGCTGTTCCAATTTTGTCAGTTCTGTGAAATATTGTTAGGTGTTGGCTTTGTAGGGATACCATGAAGTAGTTATGTAGTGATGTTTGGGCATCTTAGGGCATCTCCAATGGGAGAGGCGCTAGGCCAGGGCGCCAGGAAAGAAATCCCAGTAGATCGTCGGTTAGGCTGTTTATTCCCAGCGCCTAGTGTGGCATCGATGCAAAGAAAAGCATCGAGCGCTAGGCTGTTTCCTTTCACGTACGAGAGCTGGGCACTTCTTTCTAATTGGTAATTAGAGCCTGTTTAGCACCTCCCATTGGAAGAGAGGGCGCTAGATCCCTTTTTATTTTCTGGATATTTATTTTTCACGCCACAAGCGCCTGTATAGGCGCCTAGCATTGGAGATGCCCTTATATATTATCCACCCCCCCCCCCCCCCCCCCACACACACACACACACATTCTTAATACATTTCACTGTACCATTCAAAGTTTGTTTCTAAATGCATATCATTCTACTATTTGAGGTAACTTTACACCATTTTTTCCTTTTGTCTATTCCCAATCCCATTAATTTGTATGGACTAGACTATGTGACTAGCACAAAACTTTGAAAGGTAATAGGTGGTGTAATAGAGGGGGAGTTCGATCTTTAACCCCACACTTGAGTTATTACTTCCCTACTATAATGGTCAGACTAAATTATTTTCCTCGCTGAATTATGAAGTTTGCATGGCTTGCATCAACAGGGTGGGTGACAAGAGCATTGGCCAGTTCTTGCGCTACGCGTTCGCCAGTAGGTACAAGGAGATACTAAGCAAGGCACACAGCTCTTCGACGATGACAGTGCCCAAGTTCACAACACGCCTTACAAAAGAAGAAGCTCAAGGTACAAACATCTCCCTCGTGCACTTACTCGTTCCCCTGTTTGTTTTCCCTTACCATACCAACCTTGGTTCTTTTCGCCGTGAAGTGTTTGAATCTGCTAGGGAGTCGATGTCCGCCTTCAGGAAGTGGCGCGTCGGGGGTGCGAGGCTGCAGAAGGCGTCCATTCTTGGAAGGAAGAGGAAGACAAAGCTGCCTGACGGGCCTTCGACGCCCTGAACTGTTTTTACTGTGGAGCGCAGTGCCTGGGCGGGAGAGAGCCAATGTTTGCACACTGATAGATCTGGTACTGTAAATGTATGGAACAGAAAAAGCGCGAAAGGCAGTTCTGATCTGCGATCAGACGTCGGCGCACCTGATATGTTTGTTTGAATACTCGTATCTTCAATTTGTCAGTTGGACTGACAAACCTTAATTGGAGTAAGAGGCTGGGGTTCGCCTCCTGGGTTGGCCATCTCATCTTATTCTTCTCCTGGTTTAGCACACGGGAAAGAAATCAATCCCATCAACTTAAGCAGTTAGATGCTGACTTGTGAATCTCTGTTGTGCTTGCATGAAGGAGATCCGTTCCCATCAGTTATGCAGTTGCACCTCGCAGCTCCTCTACCTTAATCTTTGGTTGCGGTCTAACGCTCTTATATTATGTGACGGAGGGAGTACAAATTAGCGGTTCAGGTACGAGGAGGAGGAATAAACAGATCTAAACGCTGTCGGTATGGCTTGCCACACCAGGATTAGAACTCACAACTGACCCAGATCAAAGAATTACTCACTATAACATAGTCGACCCCATCTTTGCGTGGCTAAACAAAATGACGAGGGGTGCACAAGGACGTGATCTTGGATTAGCTACGAATACGATAGGAAACCAACTTCCCGGTTTTCATCCGGTTTGGTTGTGTATCGATGGAAGGCACTCGGACTTGTTTTTAGAAGAGGACTCCAGAGTCCGGCCAGACTCGATCCCTACACGCTACATATACACAGGCACGTGGACAACATAACACCTACCTACTCGTCGGAGAGCTGGTTTTTTTTTAAAATGAAGACGCCAGATGCGTCCGGCTTTAAATTAATAAAACCCCAACAGCAGAGTCATACCAATAAGTCTTACATCACCAAAAGCCCCATCGGGCCACTACCATAATCGAGCGGAGAAGATAAAGTTACTGTCGCGTTACAAGGCATCGCCCATACTGAGCACGCAGGCTCGTCAAGCACTCAAAAGAGACTACGTCGACCACCGTAGTCATGGCTCCCTAGCCGCCGCATACACTTGCAGAATTCGCTGTTGCGCTGTCTTGATCAAATCAGCATCCTTGCGCCTCCCCAACGGACTCCACTGCTGCAAAAGAAGATTGCATTTGAAGATGATATTAGCCGGATGTGTTGGCAAGGTCCCCTCGATCGCGAGTTTATTCCTAGTTAGCCACAAGGACCATAGAAGAGCTCCGACACAGGTCCACACGACTCGTTTCGTTGAGCCTTGCAGCGCACCTAAAATGTGGATAAGCTCTGCAGCTGAGCGTGGGTCCCACTGGACACCAGCCGCGGACCGCACTGCGCTCCACGCAAACCGCGCTAAGGGGCACCGAAAGAAGGCGTGGTTCGCGTCCTCTGGGTCCCCGCACAACGCACAAGGCCCATTGGCCGGCCCATTCCGTTTGGCCACGTTCAGAGAAGTGGGAAGCTTATCACGGAACATTTGCCAAAGGAATAGTTTGATCTTCAGTGGCAACCGCGCGGTCCAAAGCCCTGCCACCACCAGCTGCGACGGCCCCTGGCACAGCCTGCGGTATAGAGACTTGATCGAGAACTTCCCAGAGCTGGTGAGCGCCCAGCTCACCGCGTCCGGTTGGTCCGAGAGCACCACCCGGTCAATCAACTGCCGCAGGGCTACAACACTGGCCTGCTCTGTCCCTGAAGTTCGCGTTTGAAATGAATCTCCGGAGGGATCGTACGCAGCGCGTCAGCCACCGACATGCCTGGGTCTACGGCAATGTCGTACAGGTCGCGAAATTCTTCCCATAGGGGGCGGGCGCCTATCCAAAGATCTGTCCAGAATCGCGCCGATCGCCCATCTCCAATCAAGAACTTAGCCCCCAAGGCAAAGGCCGACTTGATCGTCTGGAGATCATTCCAAAAAGGCGAGCCCCTTGCTCTACCTTCAAAGAAATTCCCGTTGGGGAAGTACTTGGCCTTAAGGAGATCAACCCAGAGTCCGGACGCCCCCTGGGCAATTTTTCAAATCCACTTACACATCATAGCGATGTTAAGCAATCTAGAGTTGGTGATCCCGAGGCCCCCCAAGTCCTTGGGACGACACACCCAAGCCCATTTGACCATATGATATTTACGGTTCGGGCTAGTTCCTTCCCAAAAGAATTTAGACCGCGGCGTGTCAAACTTTGCGTGCACCCCCTCTGCAAGCAAAAAAAGGCCCATAGCAAACATAGGCAGGGAAGAGAGGCTTGAGTTCGTGAGAACTAGTCTGGCCGCTTTTGAGAGGAACTAGATCATTAATGGCGCGCGTTGCTGCGCCCGTATATTTTGACAATAAATCGGTAGGTATTTCTAAAAATAAATAGGCATACATCAGAACAATGAAACATCAAGGTAATATAAATAGCATGATGTAATAGTTGTTACATCTCAGGAACAATGCAACAGGGTAAAAAGGCCTTCTTGGACTCAATTTTGATCTAGTACATGAATTTATTCATAAAACTGTGCAATTTTGAAAGCTTTGAAATCTAACCTACAAGAGAATCATTCTATAAGAAAATCAAACCTGAATTTATGCATGAAGCTGAACAATGTTGGAAGTGCTAACATATAATAAAATTATTCTTCGAGAAAAGCAAACCTGAATTTATGCATGAAAATGAACAATGTTGAAAGCTTCAGATCTAGTTTTTGTACAAAACAATAACTCGGATAGAAACCTTGATACAAGCAGACACGTTCACAACACCACATCCGTCCACAAAGCTGAAAATATACCAACTGGTTGATGCTTTATCTGTCGTCCTTTTGTAATTTTCTCTTCATGGAAGATGCGTACCCGTCTGCATCTCTAAAAAAAACCTTGAATATTTGAGAGATCAAGTAAAGAAATGTATGGATATATAATTCAAACATCGTGCACATAAACCATTCAGTTATGCATATATATATATATATATATATATATATATATATATATATATATAATTCAAACATCGTGCACATAAACCATTCAGTTACTATTCATCACCCAGGGTGCAGAATAAGTTATTCTTCACCCGAGGTAATCTTACGATCATTTCATAATTAAATTATGTTTCGAATTCAAATAGTTACATTCGTATTGATTCATTACGTAAAATTTGACATAAGAAAAATAAAAATATAGGTCATAAGACAAGAAAATTTACAGTTTATGTGTATTTTAGACTATGTTTTTACATTTATAATTTTACATAACATAAAATATTTTTTACGGCGATTATATATTTTCTTACGGTCCCTTTTTGCGTCGGAAATATATATATATATATATATATATATATATATATATATATATATATATATATATATATATATATATATATATATAAAAAGAGGATAACATGATTTGTTGGCATCCGGGTGAGAGACTAATATTCGATGTAGAGATAGCTTGTAACAATAAAGTGACCCATAGGGTACGCCATAGGGGAACAATCAAAAGCTGACATTCGAGGAGATTGTATTTCTACTACTACATGCACGCATTGGCGAAATGCAGAACTGGATCATAGCATCACGAGACATAAGTAGACAATTCCAAGCTACAAAAGCACTAATAAAATCCCACATAGGATTGAAGTAGCATATATATGCATGTTTATTTCTACGATGAAGCAGTTACAATCAACTGAAACTTTTTGCCCAACTATTAAACATGTTCACATATATTACCGATATAATATAGGAAAACGCTAGATTACAGGAGTGCAGCTTAACATTTTTCAAAATTCGCCAAACTGTGGACATCAGTAATATATGGAGTATACCAATTCATTGGAGATCTAAGATAAAGTAGGCGGTGTGGGTGAATGCAGACATCAAGATGGCACCCTCTGAAATGATGAATAGGACAGTGCACGGTGTGCCACAATGCCCTGCTCCAGATAAACTTCAACCCACTGCTTCCATTCACAAAACACCTTTTTTTGCTGATGACAAGGTCTGCAGCTTTCATTTTCAGAATAGTTAATTTACCACATGAAATTAATCCATACAGCCAAGCAAGATTAGCTAAAGAGCTTGATTGTGTCCTATATTCTGCATAAGGTCGTTGTATTAGCTCCCCTGCAATCTTAGAGATGGTCTGACTAACCCCATGCGGAATAAGCATGTCAAATATAAATAATCAATCAGCAAAGAAAAAAGTGACCAAATCTACAACTGTATATGTCTCCATTACTTCAGAAGAAAGCAATTCAGCTCAAGGAGTCTTAGGTTCATTGGTAACAAAACTTTCAGATAGGAGTATATGTGCTCTCCTATATAAATGTTTGAGGATTGTCTGGCAGAACTGACTATAATTGTATGATTGGCCAAATTAGCTAGTAACAATAATTAATCTATACTCTGGCTAGTAAGTAGTATTACATCCTCGGCGTTATCCCAAATAATACTGCATGTGAATCTCTTTAAAAAACTGGTAATAACAATGCTATGCCATTGTTTAGACATTTCAATGGCAATAGTTGAGATAGGTCTAAAACAACTACTGATGTAATGATTATGTAGTTTACCTATCAGATAAGAACAATTCTACTGTCTCGGTGGACTACATCTTGGGACCCTGCAAATCATTTAGCCATGTTAAGTTGTTAACTGTACCCATTTATGAAAAGCTAAGTTTAGGCCATGAGCAAAATAAGAGCATCTAGGATCCACCTAAGTAGCAAAAGAGCAGAGTTCAAGCAAAGTCCAGAACTACATACTGTATCCTCTGAATTAATTAAACATCAAGAACAAAAAAGATAACCT
The DNA here is from genome assembly GCF_056163025.1 of Triticum urartu. NCBI lineage: Eukaryota > Viridiplantae > Streptophyta > Magnoliopsida > Poales > Poaceae > Triticum > Triticum urartu. The sequence continues at coordinate 553,233,004 of NC_141875.1, read as the reverse complement.
TTTTATGTGATTTTTCCAAAGAAATGTTGCTGACATGTGTGTACCATGGACTTTCAGGATCCCTTCATTGGGTTCCATTTCCTTCGTCAGCGACCGGCCGCCTGCGATTGTCAAAATGTCAACACCTCGGTGTGGGCTCAATCCGCTATAATCAGTCTCAACCTGGCCAATGATGGCCTGTGAAGCTCCGTGATGCGGGTGCTGTACTTTTTAAGATTGGGCCCGCCGGATATGACGGTTGTAACTGCGCAGACGCCCATTGCAAGGGAAGTTGCTCCGCTGCTAGAGCATGGTAGGGTTTCGTCCCACGAGATAAGAGATGAAGCCGAGGGGTCGAACGAGAGGCGGACAGTATAACGGGAGGCGCGAGAGGGGATACCACGACGGCGATGAGGAGATCAAAAACGGGGGTGGCGGGGCACCTAGGATCCATCCAGGTCACGATGAAGAGGAGAGGTCGCGAGGAGAAAGGGGCGTAATTTACCATCAGCGCGACGACGAAGATCCATGGGCAGGAACCCAGGCACCCAGCAAGAGGGCCTCCGTTGAGATGTCATCGTCCGCCTGCTTGGTGCGCCGCCGTCGCCTAGGTTTACTGCTTCTCGAGGGATTTTTTGCGATGGGGAGAGAAGGGGAAGGAGACGTACCGACTGCCTACAGAGCAATACCGAGCAACAAGTGCAATCAGAAAGCCCATATTGGCCCAATTAACCATATATGGCAGAATTTGTCACGGGAGTAGCTGCCCTAGAGACATCCATCCAGGAGTCAGATTGGCCGGCCAGAAAATGTTCATCCGCCAGATCCGATGGCCAAAAACCTTGATAGCCTGAGAGGGCAGGAAAAGTGCTCGGTTATAATGTCTTTAAATTTACCCCTCCAAGGGCACACCCTACCCCTCACCTTAGCACATAGAGGTTCCCAATCCTCTATCGTCGACCTTTTGATGTCAACTGGAAGGCCTAGGTATGTCAGCGGGAATTTACCCACCTTGCAGTTGAGTAAATCCACTATACGTTTACCTTCCTCCGGCTCAACCCCCATCGTGAGCACCTCGCATTTATGAAAATTTATTTTAAGCCCTGACATGAGCTCAAAACAAATTAGAATCGCTTTGACCGACGCAATGCTGTGGTGGTCAGGGCGAAACAAAAGCAGTGTGTCATCTGCATATTGCAGATGCGTCACTCCCCCTGGAATGAGGTGGCCTACCAACCCTTGGATATGGCCTGCTTCGGCTGCTTTCCGAAGCATTGTGGACAGAGCGTCCACCACGAAGTTGAAAAGGAGAGGTGAGATCGGATCACCCTGCCTGAGCCCCGTTTGTTCCGGAAGAAATGCCCTATTTCTCCGTTCACCGAGACTGCAGTTTGGCCTCCCGACACCAACTGCAAAATACGATGGACCCAAACGTCGGAAAAGCCTCTTCCAATAAGCACTTGCCGCAAGAAATCCCAATTCACACGGTCGTATGCCTTCTCGAAATCGAGTTTCAGCAGCACCGCCGCTTCCTTAGTGCGCTTTAGTTCATGAACGATCTCTTGCAGGGCGAGCGGTCCCTCTAAAATGTTGCGTCCTCGGATGAAAGCAGATTGGTTTCGATTAATCGAGCGATGAGCTATCGGACCTAGTCTATTGGCGCACGCTTTTGCACAGATTTTAAAAGGCACGTTAATGAGCGCGATCGGTCGGAATTGTCTAATATTGTCTGCCCCTTGGACCTTCGGGATGAGCGTTAAGACGCCATAGTTGAGGCGCGAGATGTCAACCACCCCCTCATGAAACCGTTGTAGATCTCGAAAATGGGGCCCCTAAGCAAAGGCCAGAAGCGCTTGAACATCGCCATCGGCCAACCGTCTGGTCCCAGCGCCGTGTCCACTTTCATCCCGAGGAGAGCGGCGTCGATCTCTTCTGGCAGAAAGGCAAGCCCTAGCGCTTCGTTTTCACAGTCCAACACATGTTGCGAATCCTCCCAAACGTCTTCGCGGAGCCCCGCCCCCTGGGCCTCGCACGAGCCCATCAAATTGATGTAGAACTCGTAAATGTGTCGGGAGATGTTCTCCTGTCGCAACAGAAGCCCCTGCTCTGATTGCAACCTTAAGATGGAACATTTCCGACGACGCCCGTTAGCATAAGCCTGGAAATACTTAGTATTGGCGTCGCCCTTCAGAACCCACTTCAGACCACTTCGTCTACGCCAGTATTCTTCTTCCGCGCGCAGGGACGCTTCTACCTGGCCCTCCAGGGCGTAGCGATGGGCCCATTCCTGCTCTGAGAAGGCCCTAGCATCAGCCAGTGCATCAATCCTTGTGATTTCCGCAAGGATCTCGGCGCGGCACTCTTTGTCAGACCTCCCTAGGTTTGCGCCCCATCCCTTGAGGCTAGCCCTGAGCCGGCCCCCCACCGCATTCCAAAATTCCATCGGGCCTCTCTGGGGTCCTAACGAATCAACGCATGCCCGCCATTTCGCCCTGAAAATCTCCTCGAAGCCTGGCACTTCGAACCAGGCTGTTTCAAAGAAGAAGCGTGGGCTGCGTCGCACCCTGTCCTCCCCCGAGGAATAGACGAGCGGTACATGGTCAGAGCCTATGCGTGTCTCCGCGACCAATGTACAGAGAGGGAAGCCCATTTCCCATTGCCGCGACATGAACACCCTATCCAGCACTGAGCGCACCGGATCGAGTTGTTTATTAGTCCAAGTGAACCTCGCGCCTGACCTGGTCACCTCCCTTAGGGCCATGGCAGCAATGGCGGAGTTAAACATAGTCACCCTAGGCTAGTTTATATTGTTGTTGTTCTTGTCGGCTCCCGATCGGATAAGGTTGAAATCTCCACCCACCAGAACAGGGAGCGTGGCCGCGGACATCGTGGTGACTTTGGCCTGGAGTTCCGCCAAGAACTCTGCCGAACGAGAGTGATCGGCCGGTCCGTAGACTTGTATGATTGCTAACTCGCGAAGCGAGGCACGAATACGGAAATGAGCCACGATATAAAATGAGCCTACGTCCCAGTCAATAACCTCGTACAGGGCTCGGCTCAAGCCCAGCAGCATGCCACCTGAGTGCCCTACAGCAGGGGCGTGCTGCCACTCGAAGCGCTCCAAGGGGTCGATCGCAAGCAGTTCATGAAAACGAAAATCTGCCTTAATCGTCTCTTGAAGCCCTACGATATCTATGTCCTCTTTGCGCATGTACTCTTTAAGTTGGGTACGCCGCCCCACGTGACCGAAGCCACGGATATTCCAGAACAAAGCTCGCATCTAGATCACGCGATTCCGGAGCCGGACACCCCTGGAGGTGACCGCTTTAGCCACTCGCCTCGTCTTGCCCTTGCAAGTCGTGGGAGAGGGAGCAACCCCTGTTGCCTGTCCCCCCTCTTCGGGCACAAAGATCACCACGGCGTCCCCTCCCTCGGGTACCCGGGGTCTCTGCTCAGCACGCTCTGCAACGGCAGCCGCGATCGCGGCCTGCGCTAACTCCTTAGCACGCACCAGTGAAATCAACTCGCTAGCCCCTCCTACACAGGAGGGATCCACACCGCTCGCATCTAACACCTCATGCAAATGATCGTCTGAGAAATCATCTAGAACTGTAAACCGGGGGGGTGGGTTACCTGAGATCTCCATGTTCTTCTAGGCTTGGAGGAGTTGCGCCCTCTGCAAGGACGGCATATTGCCCTTGGCCCCCTTCGAACGCGAGCTGGTGCGCACCGGCGCCGCTGGCACCGTCTTGGTGCGCTTGGCCTTCGAAATCAGCACCGTCCCTGCAGCAGCTGGTCCACTGGAGGCGCTGTCGGGGCCACCAGCGCCATGACCGACTGCCTCGGAGTGACAGACGCCCCCAGCGGCTCCATCGCGCGCACCGCCTCCGCGCTGACCTTGCGCACCGCCGTCTTCTTCATGAGCTTCACCGAGCCGCTAAGTGTAGAGCCGCGGCCACCAGAGGTAGGAGACCCAGCGGAGCGGGGGCGCGAGGAAGAAGGGGAGCGGCCGTGTGGGAACAGACCACCATCCGCACCCGCAGCCGCCATGGGAGGGGAGGAGACCAACCCCAGGTTGGAGCCATATTGGTTGGGGATCGAGATCGTCATCCCCACCGATCCCCCCTCCTCAGCCGCTTGCGTCATCGTTGCCCCTTCCACCTGAGCAACAGGGCCCGGCGCGGAGATCCCTAGCTTGTCCCACGCTGCCGTGTCGATGGATTCGTCCTCCTCCATGCTCGCCTCTTGCTCTGGAGCCTTGTCCTTTTGCTTGTCCTTGTCTTGCTCATCGGGCCCGCGGCCATTGGACGGGGGCGGAGGAGGTGGGAGGGCGGGGGCCGCCGGACGAGACTCTAACTCCGGCTCGAGCTTGACGTTGTAACCTTCTCCATTGAACCAGATCTGCACGGAGCCCCGGAGCTTGGCCGGCACACGACACGCGAAGCGCATGCGCACCGGAGCGGACCGAATCAAGGACAGCTCATCCACCACAAGGGGCCGCCCGATCATGGTCATGGCTGCCATCAAACGCTCCGCGCGCCGCTGCTTCGGGGGGATGACCCACATCTTCACCCACACTTCCGGCATTGACTGCGCCTTGGGCTCGGTGAGGACCGCGTCGCGAATGTTCGCCGTGATGTTGTTGGTGGGGAGGAACTGTTGGAAATATGCCCTAGAGGCAATAATAAAAGGATTATTATTATATTTCCTTGTTCATGATGATTGTCTTTTATTCATGCTATAATTGTGTTATCCGGAAATCGTAATACATGTGTGAATACATAGACACCAACATGTCCCTAGTAAGCCTCTAGTTGACTAGCTCGTTGATCAATAGATAGTCATGGTTTCCTGACTATGGACATTGGATGTCATTGATAACGAGATCACATCATTAGGAGAATGATGTGATGGACAAGACCCAATCCTAAACTTAGCACAAGATCGTATAGTTCGTTTGCTAGAGTTTTTCCAATGTCAAGTATCTTTTCCTTAGACCATGAGATCGTGTAACTCCCGGATGCCGTAGGAGTGCTTTGGGTGTACCAAACGTCACAACATAACTGGGTGACTATAAAGGTATACTACGGGTATCTCCGAAAGTGTCTGTTGGGTTGACACGGATCAAGACTGGGATTTGTCACTCCGTATAACGGAGAGGTATCTCTGGGCCCACTCGGTAATGCATCATCATAATGAGCTCAAAGTGACCAAGTGTCTGGTCACGGGATCATGCATTACGGTACGAGTAAAGTGACTTGCCGGTAACAAGATTGAACGAGGTATTGGGATACCGACGATCGAATCTCGGGCAAGTAACGTACCGATTGACAAAGGGAATTGTATACGGGGTTGCTTGAATCCTCGACATCGTGGTTCATCCGATGAGATCATCGAGGAGCATGTGGGAGCCAACATGGGTATCCAGATCCCGCTGTTGGTTATTGAACGGAGAGCCATCTCGTTCATGTCTACATGTCTCCCGAACCCGTAGGGTCTACACACTTAAGGTTCGGTGACGCTAGGGTTGTAGAGATATAATATGCAGTAACCCGAAAGTTGTTCGGAGTCTCGGATGAGATCCCGGATGTCACGAGGAGTTCCGGAATGGTCCGGAGGTGAATAATTATATATAGGAAGTGCAGTTTCAGCCATCGGGAGAGTTTCGGGGGTCACCGGTATTGTACCGGGACCACCGGAAGGGTCCCGGGGGTCCACCGGGTGGGGCCACCCATCCCGGAGGGCCCCATGGGCTAAGTGGGAAGGGGAACCAGCCCATAGTGGGCTGGTGCGTCCCCCTTGGCCCACCCCATGCGCCTAGGGTTGGGAACCCTAGGGTGGGAGGGCGCCCCCCTTGGCCCACCCCATGCGCCTAGGGTTGGGAACCCTAGGGTGGGGGGGCGCCCCACCTGGCTTGGGGGGCACTCCACCCCTTGGCCGCCGCCCCCCTAGGAGATCCCATCTCCTAGGGCCGGCGCACCCCCTAGGGGGCCTATATAAGGGGGGGGGGAGGGGGCAGCCGCACCTTTGAGTCTTGGCGCCTCCCTCTCCTCTGCTACACCTCTCCCTCTCGCAGTAGAACGGCGAAGCCCTGCTGCGGTGACCCCTGCATCCACCACCACGCCGTCGTGCTGCTGGATCTTCATCAACCTCTCCTTCCCCTTGCTGGATCAAGAAGGAGGAGACGTCACGTTGACCGTACGTGTGTTGAGCGCGGAGGTGCCGTCCGTTCGGCGCTAGGATCTTCGGTGATTTGGATCACGTTGAGTACGACTTCCTCATCCCCGTTCTTTGAACGCTTCCACGCGTGATCTACAAAGGTATGTAGATGCAATCCGATCACTCGTTGCTAGATGAACTCATAGATGGATCTCGGTGAAACCGTAGGAAATTTTTTGTTTTCTGCAACGTTCTCCAACAGTGGCATCATGAGCTAGGTCTATGCGTAGTTCTCTTTGCACGAGTAGAACACAATTTGTTGTGGGCGTAGATGTTGTCAACTTTCTTGCCGCTACTAGTCTTATTTTGCTTTAGCAGTATCGTGGGATGAAGCGGCCCGGACCAACCTTACACGTACGCTTACGTGAGACCGGTTCCACCGACTAACATGCACTAGTTGCATAAGGTGGCTGGCGGGTGTCTGTCTCTCCCACTTTAGTTGGAGCGGATTCGATGAAAAGGGTCCTTATGAAGGGTAAATAGAAGTTGACAAATCACGTTGTGGCTTTCACGTAGGTAAGAAAACGTTCTTGCTAGAACCCTATTGCAGCCACGTAAAACTTGCAACAACAATTAGAGGACGTCTAACTTGTTTTTGCAGCAAGTGTTTTGTGATGTGATATGGCCAAAGTTGTGATGAATGATGAATGATATATATGTGATGTATGAGATGTTCATGCTATTGTAATAGGAATCACGACTTGCATGTCGATGAGTATGACAACCGGCAGGAGCCATAGGAGTTGTCTTTATTTTTTTTGTATGACCTGCGTGTCATTGAGAAACGCCATGTAAATTACTTTACTTTATTGCTAAACGTGTTAGCCATAGTAGTAGAAGTAATAGTTGGCGAGCAACTTCATGGAGACACGATGATGGAGATCATGGTGTCATGCCGGTGACAAGATGATCATGGAGTCCCAAGATGGATATCAAAGGAGCTATGTGATATTGGCCATATCATGTCACTATTATTATTTGATTGCATGTGATGTTTATCATGTTTTTGCATCTTGTTTACTTAGAACGACGGTAGTAAATAAGATGATCCCTCATAATAATTTCAAGAAAGTGTTCCCCCTAACCGTGCACCGTTGCGACAGTTCGTTGTTTCGAAGCACCACGTGATGATCGGGTGTGATAGATTCCAACGTTCACATACAACGGGTGTAAGACAGAGTTACACATGCAAACACTTAGGTTGACTTGACGAGCCTAGCATGTACAGACATGGCCTCGGAACGCAGAAGACCGAAAGGTCGAGCATGAGTCGTATAGAAGATATGATCAACATGAAGATGTTCACCGATGTTGGCTAGTCCGTCTCACGTGATGATCGGACACGACCTAGTTAACTCGGATCATGTTATACTTAGATGACTGGCGGGATGTCTATCTGAGTGGGAGTTCATTGAATAATTTGATTTAGATGAACTTAATTATCATGAACTTAGTCTAAAATCTTTACAACATGTATTGTAGATCAAATGGCCAACGTTGTCCTCAACTTCAACGCGTTCCTAGAGAAAACCAAGCTGAAAGACGATGGCAGCAACTATACAGACTGGGTCCAGAACCTGAGGATCATCCTCATAGCTGCCAAGAAAGATTATGTCCTACAAGCACCGCTAGGTGAAGCACCTGTTCTCCCTGCAGAACAAGACGTTATGAATGCTTGGCAGACACGTACCGATGATTACTCCCTCGTTCAGTGCGGCATGCTTTACAGCTTAGAACCGGGGCTCCAAAAGCGTTTTGAGAGACACGGAGCATATGGGATGTTCGAAGAGCTGAAAATGGTTTTTCAAGCTCATGCCCGGGTCGAGAGATATGAAGTCTCCGACAAGTTCTTCAGCTGTAAGATGGAGGAAAATAGTTCTGTCAGTGAGCACATACTCACTATGTCAGGGTTACATAACCGCTTGACTTAGCTGGGAGTTAATCTCCCGGATGACGTGGTCATTGACAGAATCCTTCAGTCGCTTCCACCGAGCTACAAGAGCTTTGTGATGAACTTCAATATGCAGGGGATGGAAAAGACCATTCCTGAAGTATTTGCAATGCTGAAATCTGCAGAGGTAGAAGTCAAAAAGGAACATCAAGTGTTGATGGTGAATAAAACCACCAAGTTCAAGAAAGGCAAGGGTAAGAAAAACTTCAAGAAGGACGGCAAGGGAGTTGCCGCGCCCGGCAAGAAAGCTGCCGGGAAGAAGCCAAAGAATGGACCCAAGCCCGAGACTGAGTGCTTTTATTGCAAGGAAAGTGGTCACTGGAAGCGGAACTGCCCCAAGTACTTAGCGGACAAGAAGGCCGGCAAAACGAAAGGTATATGTGATATACATGTAATTGATGTGTACCTTACCAGTACTCGTAGTAGCTCCTGGGTATTTGATACTGGTGTAGTTGCTCACATCTGTAACTCAAAGCAGGAGCTGCGGAATAAGCGGAGACTAGCGAAGGACGAGGTGACGATGCGCGTCGGGAATGGTTCCAAGGTCGATGTGATCGCCGTCGGCACGCTACCTCTACATTTACCTACGGGATTAGTTTTGAACCTCAATAATTGTTATTTAGTGCCAAGTTTGAGCATGAACATTGTATCAGGATCTCGTTTAATACGAGATGGCTACTCATTTAAATCCGAGAATAATGGTTGTTCTATTTATATGAGAGATATGTTTTATGGTCATGCTCCGATGGTGAATGGTTTATTCTTAATGAATCTCGAGCGTAATGCTACACATATTCATAGTGTGAGTACCAAAAGATGTAAGGTTGATAATGATAGTCCCACATACTTGTGGCACTGCCGCCTTGGTCACATAGGTGTCAAACGCATGAAGAAGCTCCATGCAGATGGACTTTTAGAGTCTCTTGATTACGAATCATTTGACACATGCGAACCATGCCTCATGGGTAAAATGACCAAGACTCCGTTCTCAGGAACAATGGAGCGAGCAACCAACTTATTGGAAATCATACATACTGATGTGTGCGGTCCAATGAGTGTTGAGGCTCGCGGTGGTTATCGTTATGTTCTCATCCTCACTGATGACTTCAGTAGATATGGGTATGTCTACTTAATGAAACACAAGTCTGAGACCTTCGAAAGGTTCAAGGAATTTCAGAGTGAGGTTGAGAATCAACGTGACAGGAAAATCAAGTTCCTGCGATCAGATCGTGGAGGAGAATACTTGAGTCATGAATTTGGCACACACTTAAGAAAATGTGGAATAGTTTCACAACTCACGCCGCCTGGAACACCTCAGCGTAATGGTGTGTCCGAACGTCGTAATCGCACTCTATTAGATATGGTGCGATCTATGATGTCTCTTACCGATTTACCGCTATCTTTTTGGGGCTATGCTTTAGAGACTGCCGCATTCACTTTAAATAGGGCTCCATCAAAATCCGTTGAGACGACACCGTATGAGTTATGGTTTGGGAAGAAACCTAAGCTGTCGTTTCTAAAAGTTTGGGGATGCGATGCTTATGTCAAGAAACTTCAACCTGAAAAGCTCGAACCCAAGTCGGAAAAATGCGTCTTCATAGGATACCCTAAAGAAACTATTGGGTATACCTTCTACCTCAGATCCGAAGGCAAGATCTTTGTTGCCAAGAATGGATCCTTTCTAGAGAAGGAGTTTCTCTCGAAAGAAGTAAGTGGGAGGAAAGTAGAACTTGATGAAGTATTACCTCTTGAACCGGAAAATGGTGCAACTCAAGAAAATGTTCCTGAGGTGCCTGCACCGACTAGAGAGGAAGTTAATGATGATGATCATGAAACTTCAGATCAAGTTGCTACTGAACTTCGTAGGTCCACAAGGACACGTTCCGCACCAGAGTGGTATGGCAACCCTCTCTTGGAAATCATGTTGTTAGACAATGGTGAACCTTCGAACTATGAAGAAGCAATGGCGGGCCCGGATTCCGACAAATGGCTGGAAGCCATGAAATCCGAGATAGGATCCATGTATGAAAACGAAGTATGGACTTTGACTGACTTGCCCGTTGAGCGGCGAGCCATAGAAAATAAATGGATCTTTAAGAAGAAGACAGACGCGGATGGTAATGTGACCATCTATAAAGCTCGGCTTGTCGCTAAGGGTTATCAACAAGTTCAAGTGGTTGAATACGATGAGACTTTCTCACCGGTAGCGAAGCTGAAGTCCGTCTGAATCATGTTAGCGATTGCCGCATTCTATGATTATGAGATATGGCAAATGGACGTCAAAACGGCATTCCTTAATGGTTTCCTTAAGGAAGAATTGTATATGATGCAGCCGGAAGGTTTTGTCGATCCTAAGAATGCTGACAAGGTGTGCAAACTCCAACGCTCGATTTATGGGCTGGTGCAAGCATCTCGGAGTTGGAACATTCGCTTTGATGAGATGATCAAAGCGTTTGGGTTTATGCAGACTTATGGAGAAGCCTGCATTTACAATAAAGTGAGTGGGAGCTCTGTAGCATTTCTCATATTATATGTAGATGACATACTTTTGATGGGAAATGATATAGAGCTTTTGGACAGCATTAAGGCCTACTTGAATAAGAGTTTTTCTATGAAGGACCTGGGAGAAGCTGCTTATATATTAGGCATCAAGATCTATAGAGATAGATCAAGACGCCTCATAGGTCTTTCACAAAGCACATACCTTGATAAGATATTGAAGAAGTTCAATATGGATCAGTCTAAGAAGGGGTTCTTGCCTGTGTTGCAAGGTGTGAAATTGAGCTCAGCTCAATGTCCGACCATGGCAGAAGATATAGAAGAGATGAGTGTCATCCCCTATGCCTCAGCCATAGGTTCTATTATGTATGCCATGCTGTGTACCAGACCTGATGTAAACCTTGCCGTAAGTTTGGTAGGTAGGTACCAAAGTAATCCCAGCAAGGAACACTGGACAGCGGTCAAGAATATCCTGAAGTACCTGAAAAGGACTAAGGAAATGTTTCTCGTTTATGGAGGTGACGAAGAGCTCGTCGTAAAGGGTTACATCGACGCTAGCTTCGACACAGATTTGGATGACTCTAAGTCACAAACCGGAGACGTGTATATTTTGAATGGTGGGGCAGTAAGCTGGTGCAGTTGCAAGCAGAGCGTCGTGGCGGGATCTACATGTGAAGCGGAGTACATGGCAGCCTCGGAGGCAGCGCATGAAGCAATTTGGGTGAAGGAGTTCATCACTGACCTAGGAGTCATACCCAATGCGTCGGGGCCGATCAAACTCTTCTGTGACAACACTGGAGCTATTGCACTTGCCAAGGAGCCCAGGTTTCACAAGAAGACCAGGCACATCAAGCGTCGCTTCAACTCGATTCGTGAAAATGTTCAAGATGGAGACATAGATATTTGTAAAGTACATACGGACCTGAATGTAGCAGATCCGTTGACTAAACCTCTCCCTAGAGCAAAACACGATCAACACCAGAATTCCATGGGTGTTCGATTCATCACAATGTAACTAGATTATTGACTCTAGTGCAAGTGGGAGACTGTTGGAAATATGCCCTAGAGGCAATAATAAAAGGATCATTATTATATTTCCTTGTTCATGATAATTGTCTTTTATTCATGCTATAATTGTGTTATCCGGAAATCGTAATACATGTGTGAATACATAGACACCAACATGTCCCTAGTAAGCCTCTAGTTGACTAGCTCGTTGATCAATAGATAGTCATGGTTTCCTGACTATGGACATTGGATGTCATTGATAACGAGATCACATCATTAGGAGAATGATGTGATGGACAAGACCCAATCCTAAACTTAGCACAAGATCGTATAGTTCGTTTGCTAGAGTTTTTCCAATGTCAAGTATCTTTTCCTTAGACCATGAGATCGTGTAACTCCCGGATGCCGTAGGAGTGCTTTGGGTGTACCAAACGTCACAACGTAACTGGGTGACTATAAAGGTATACTACGGGTATCTCCGAAAGTGTCTGTTGGGTTGACACGGATCAAGACTGGGATTTGTCACTCCGTATAACGGAGAGGTATCTCTGGGCCCACTCGGTAATGCATCATCATAATGAGCTCAAAGTGACCAAGTGTCTGGTCACGGGATCATGAATTACGGTACGAGTAAAGTGACTTGCCGGTAACGAGATTGAATGAGGTATTGGGATACCGACGATCGAATCTCGGGCAAGTAACGTACTGATTGACAAAGGGAATTGTATACGGGGTTGCTTGAATCCTCGACATCGTGGTTCATCCGATGAGATCATCGAGGAGCACGTGGGATCCAACATGGGTATACAGATCCCGCTGTTGGTTATTGACCGGAGAGCCATCTCGGTCATGTCTACATGTCTCCCGAACCCGTAGGGTCTACACACTTAAGGTTCGGTGACGCTAGGGTTGTAGAGATATAATATGCAGTAACCCGAAAGTTGTTCGGAGTCCCGGATGAGATCCCGGACGTCACGAGGAGTTCCGGAATGGTCCGGAGGTGAAGAATTATATATAGGAAGTGCAGTTTCGGCCATCGGGAGAGTTTCGAGGGTCACCGGTATTGTACCGGGACCACCGGAAGGGTCCCGGGGGTCCACCTGGTGGGGCCACCCATCCCGGAGGGCCCCATGGGCTAAGTGGGGAGGGGAACCAGCCCATAGTGGGCTGGTGCGCCCCCCTTGGCCCACCCCATGCGCCTAGGGTTGGGAACCCTAGGGTGGGGGGGCGCCCCACCTGGCTTGGGGGGCACTCCACCCCTTGGCCGCCGCCCCCCTAGGAGATCCCATCTCCTAGGACCGGCGCACCCCCTAGGGGGCCTATATAAAGGGGGGGGGAGGGGGCAGCCGCACCTTTGAGTCTTGGCGCCTCCCTCTCCTCTGCTACACCTCTCCCTCTCGCAGTAGAACGGCGAAGCCCTGCTGCGGTGACCCCTGCATCCACCACCACGCCGTCATGCTGCTGGATCTTCATCAACCTCTCCTTCCCCTTGCTGGATCAAGAAGGAGGAGACATCACGTTGACCGTACGTGTGTTGAACGCGGAGGTGTCGTCCGTTCGGCGCTAGGATCTCCGGTGATTTGGATCACGTCGAGTACGACTTCCTCATCCCCGTTCTTTGAACGCTTCCGCGCGTGATCTACAAAGGTATGTAGATGCAATCCGATCACTCGTTGCTAGATGAACTCATAGATGGATCTTGGTGAAACCGTAGGAAATTTTTTGTTTTCTGCAACGTTCTCCAACAGGAACAACTTGCCGCTGCGCGTCGCCATCCTCAGCAAAGCCGGATTTGGGAAAGCCACCGAGAAACAGTCCACGTCGAACGGAGCCACCTGCCAATCCCACTCCCCCTTGAAGAGGTGGGGGAGCTCTGCCTCCAGGACTTCCTTCGACAGGACGCCAGGCGCGGCCGACACCAGCGCCGCGTTGACCCCCAGCAGCTCCGACGCCCCCGCGTCCGCCTCCTCTGGGTACTGCAAGCAGAAGAAGCCGCCTCCTGCGAAGGCGTGACCCATGGTCTGGAGCACCAGCTGCTTGCCACGCGTGGGGCAGTACGCCGACGCATGGCCCTCCATGCTGCAGAGCACGCACAACTGCTGGAAGGCGCACTCATTCTGGTAGTGGCCTGTGCGCCCGCAGCGAAAGCACTCCGGCCCCGCCGACTCCTCGACGGGGATTGGCTCTGCCGCCGTGCCTTTGGAAGAGGAGAGCTTGGAAGCCGCCTTCATCGCGGGCTTGTGCTTCTTCATCTTCGGCTTGTTGAAAGGGTCGCCCGCCCGGTCACCGCAGTGGGGATGGAGCGCTTCCTTGCGCTTAAGCTCCAGCCCCTTCTTCTTGTATTCCTCCTTCCTTCTCTTCTTGCGCTCCTGTTCCTTGAGCCACCAGGCAGGGGGAGGCCCCCAGCCGCCCTCCTCGCCGGCGCGCTCCGCCGCCCGCGCCTTAGCTTGCTCGCGCAGATCTCGCTCGCGTCGCCGTTCCGCCTCCGGATCTGGCTCCGCCCGCTTGTCCGCCCGCCGATCTGCCTTGGATCCCATGGCGACGACCTCCGCAAAGGAGCGGTCCAGGGGTGGAGGATGGGGGAGTGGGGAGAGAGAGCGAGTGGCACGACCGAAGCGCCGCACCTCTGCGGGAGTGGCTGGAAACCCTAGTGCACAGTCAGAGGCGCCCCAGCGGATCCATAGCCACTTAAGGGCAGGCCGCGCCATAGCGGGAGCGGGCCTGGGCCGCAGTGGGCAACCCTCGACCACCCGTGACACTTCCACAACTGCCCCGCCCCCCTAGGCTGCACTCGGCACGGATGGGCCCGACCGGCCCGTAACCAAGGACCGGCCCACTGGTCCAGCCTCACCAACCTCGCCAACCCTAGGCCAGGTCTCGAGCGGCTCTGCCGCCGCCGCCGCACTCGGCACCGCGACCAGCACGGTCCCACGCGGTGGATCTGCCTCCGGGACCGGCCCCGCGGCCGGCAAGGTAGCAGCCATCGCCACCGTAGCAGGCACGACCTCGTCATCCCTCCGCACCGAGCGTCCGTGCGGCGCCTCCACCGCACGCAACGGCGGCGCCCGACCCTACACCCCTGGTCTGCGGGCGCCCCGACCGCCTGGCGCAAAAGCATCGCGCCATCCAGCTTTGAGAGAGCCCCCGAGCTCCTCCGCCATGGCTACGAACGCACCTACCGACGGCCTGGGCCCTGCACCAAGCCGACCGGCGGCAACGCCACTGCCCGTGTCCTCCTCCGCCTCCGAGACCTCCTCGTCACTTACCTCAGACAGCGCCCAGAACCGACTCCCTTCCCAACGCGGGGACGTCACCACGCCCAGCGCCGCCGCCGGGGCCACGCGCACCGGCCGCCCCGACGGCCTCACCTCCGACCAGCCCGCCGACTCACCTGACACACTGGGGCGCAGTGCATCGCCCGCCCCATCGCCACCCGAGTCGCCAGCCCGTACAGGAGCCGTTGGAGCCATCTTCATTCACGGCAGTTGTTTTTCTAATCGGAGAGCTGGTTGGATCTCTCGTCGTCGATCTCCCGGTCAATGGGCGCCACCGCCAGCCACTCGTCGCTGGCGGACGAGATGCCACTGCACGTGAGCATCTCCGGCTACTCCAACCTGGTGCGGGTGCCTCTGCCTCGCCCGGAGACTGTCCGCATATTCTCCTTCGGTGATATCTTGTGGGAGGTCACAGTGAAGCCGACGGAGTTACGAGGGCCTAGCGGACGGCCTTCATGTCTCGGTCGTCCTCCACTCCCGATTCAGGTACAAACCAGACCTGGTGCTCGAAGGCATCCACATCTCCATGGAAGTCCTGGACGAGACTGGCGAGAACACCGTGTGTTGATGTATAATGTGCTTCCTAGTCTTTTTCATCAGATCGGTTTTTTGGTTGCATTGGCTATAGCACGTGCACTTCTACATGGTATTACCGAAAAAGGCTTTCGCCCCGCTTTATAAATAAAGCAAACCACCACAGAGCACACATACAAGGACAAGTTCACACGCACCCAAGTCTCACAAACAAGAGGAAGGTTCTGCTGAGGGCACAACTCAACAAGCCCAAAAAAGAAAGAGACAAAAAACAAAAAGAAAGGGGCGGGGGGGGGGGGGGCAGGGGCCCAGGGGCCCAACAACCGACTAGTCGGGATCCGGCGGTGGCGGCGGGGGCGGCGGCGACAGGCGGACAGCCATCGAGCGAAGGTCGGCGATGAAGGCTGAGATGGCGTCGCGGTCCTGGGGGTGGCTAAGCGGCCGCCAAAGCTGCAAGAAACCAGACAGTTTGAAGATAGCGTCAGTAGCTCATCAAAGAGGAACGCGCTGGATCACAAGCTTATTGCGGATTGTCCATAGGGTCCAAGCGAGGACACCGATCTCAAGCCACCTAATGTGGCGAGAAGACAAGGGGGAGGACTGGAGCTCGTCAAATAAGTCGGGGAAGTTGGTGTGACACCAATTTCCGCCCACCACGTCATGGAAACAACTCCAAACGAATCACGCGGAGACGCAGGAGAAGAATATGTGATTCGAGTCCTCGGGAACGCCGCAAAGAGGGCAGAGGCTGGATCCCGGGCCATTGCGCTTGCGGACCTCAATGCCAGACGGGAGTCGACCGCGAATCCACTGCCACATGAAGATCCGGATTTTCAGGGGCAGGCGGATGGACCACACCGTCACAAGGGGGGAGGGGCGGAGGAGGGAGCGATGGCCTGGTATAGAGACCTGGTGGAGAATTGCCCCGAAGGTTCGAGGCGCCATCTCACCCGGTCAAGGTCACTATCAACCACCGGTTCATGAAGAGCAACGTAGTCCAGCAACGCACGCTAGGCGGAGGATTCCGGAGGGCCAAAGGGCCTCCGAAAAGCAAGGCGCCCTAGGTCAATAAGGGCCCTCTCAACCGAGATCAGGGGTTCTACCGCGATGGAGAAGAGGTCGGGGAAGCGCGTAGCGAAGGGGGAATCTCCAGCCCATCTGTCAAACCAGAACAGAGTCGCCGATCCGGAGCCCACCGAGATGGATGTCCCGATGCGAAGGACCGGGAGCAGCTGGACGACCGACTGCCAGAACTGAGAGCCACCAGATCTCTGAAAAAACACGAGGGGTTGGCCTCGCAAATATTTGTTCCGAATGATGTCAAGCCAGAGACCCCCTGGCCCTGCGAAATCCGCCAGAGCCAACGGGAAAGGAGGGCGATATTCATGCGCTTGGAGCACATGATCTCGAGGCCTCCTTGATCCCTAGGCTTACAGATGTCAGGCCAGCTCACCATGTGGTATTTCTGTTTATTATGATCGCCGGCCCAGTAGAAGCGGGACTGAATTTTGGCAATCTCATGGTGAGAGTCTCGTGGAGGCTGTAGAAGCTCATGAGGAACAGGAGGAGGCTGGAGAGGGATGAGTTAATGAGAATGGTCCGAGCCGCCTTTGACAGCCATCTACCCTGCCAGGGTTTGATGCGCGTTTGGAGTTTGGTTACCGTCAGGCGCAAGTCCGCGACGGTAAGCCGAGAGTCGCTAATGGGCATTCCCAGGTATGTTGCGGGAAAGGCGCCGAGGCGGCAGTTGAGCCGGTTGGCAATGGCAAGCGACTCGGCCGGAGAGTAGCCCATCACCATCACATCACTCTTGTCGAAGTTTATCTTAAGGCCAGACATTTGTTGGAAGCAGAGGAGGAGGAACTTAAGGTTGGCGACATCTGACTCCGAGCCTTTGACCATGATAATGGTGTCGTCGGCATACTGGAGGAGGCAGATCCCGGAGCCGCCAGCCAGGTGGGGAGTGATTCCCTGAATGTGGCCAGCAGCCTTAGCCTTATCTAGAATGGCGGCAAGCGCGTCCACCACCATATTGAACAAGAAGGGGAAGAAGGGATCACCTTGCCTTACCCCACAGGAGGTGGGGAAGTAGGGCCCGATCTCCCCATTGATGTTCACGGCAGTATGACCGCAAGAGACCATCTGCATTACCCTGGAAATCCACCGGTCGTCGAAGCCCTTACGGAGCAATACTTCCCGAAGGAAGGGCCAACAGACCGTGTCATAGGCCTTATGGAAATCAATCTTCAAGAAGACCGCCTTAAGGTGTTTAGCGCGCACCTCATGGAGGACTTCGTGAAGGACTAGCACCCCATCCAGAATGTATCGCCCTTGAATGAAGGCAGACTGGTTGGGGTGGGTAATCTGGTCAGCAAGGAGGGTCACCCTATTGTTGTACCCTTTAGCCAGAATCCGAAAAATCATGTTGATGACCGTGATTGGACGAAACTGACGAACGTCCGAGGCTCCCGGGACCTTTGGGATGAGCGAGATGATCCCATAGTTGAGGCGCCCGAGGTCGATAGACCCAACATAGAACTCTTCGAAGATGGCCATGATCTCTGGTTTGATCACATTCCAGAAAGACTGGAAGAATTTCACCGGTAGGCTGTCCGGACCCGGGGCCGAGGTAGGGTTCATGCCGCAGATGGCATCCCAAACCTCGTCCTCGGAGAAGGGGGACGTAAGGACTGCGTTCTCCTCAGCGGAAACAAGCTGGCGGCCGGACCAGCAGTCGAGGGCCAAAGATAAGCCTCCCCGAGGGGAGGCAAAGAAAAGGGTCCTATAGAATCCATTGACGTGAGCCCTGATGTCACGGGGGGACTGAAGCAGAGACTCCCCGTCCCAAAGAAGGGGAATGGTATTGCGTCTACGCCGACCATTCACAATGACCTGGAAGTAGGTCGTGTTTGCATCACCTTTCAGGACCCATTTCTGGGATCCGCAAAGGCGCCAGTAGGCCTCCTCGTCGGTGTAAATGACCGCGAGTTGGTCCTCCAAGTCGTACCTAGAAAGCCAATCCTCAGGCGAGAGACCAACCGCATCAGCGTGCAGGTCGAGGGCCTGGATGGCGGACATCAAGATCTTCTTGCGCTCGCGCAGGTCACGTCCCAGGTTGGCACCCCAACCCTTCATAAATTGTCGGCCCCGCTTGGCACAGAACTGCCAGGCATCAATGGCCGAGGGGGGACGAAGGTGAGGGTGCTCGTGGGCCTTAACCCACCGAGCACGGACCGCCTCCATGAAGCCGATCTGGGACAGCCAGAAAGTCTCAAATCGGAATCGTGGGGGTATCGGGGGGCGCTCGTCGGCAGAGGAAAGGAGAAGGGGGACGTGGTCGGAGCCAATCCTATTGATAGCACGGAGGGAGGCGAGGGAGCAGCGGAGGTCCCATTCCGGGGACACTAGGACCCGGTCCAGAACGGACTGGGTCGGCGAGGCCTGGCGGTTGGTCCAGGTAAACCCGGCACCAACCCTATCTAATTCGCGGAGACCAAGGTCGGCAATCCAGTCATTAAACATTTGCATGCGTGCAAAGTTGACATGTGAGTTGCTCTTGTCTTCCGTGAATCTAAGGAGGTTAAAGTCGCCCCCGATCACTACCGGAAGAGTGGCGGCCGACACCTTCCGGTGGAGCTCCTCGAGGAAGGAGGCAGACCTACTATGGTCCGCAGGGCCATAGATGAGAATAACCTCCCACTTGAAGTTGAGGGCCCGTTCGAAGAGTTCCATACTCACAAAGAACTGGCCCCGGTCCATGCCTCCAACCTCAAAGGTGGCATCCTTTACGCTTAATAGGATGCCGCCGGAATGGCCAGTGCTCCCACTAGAAGGGAGCCAATGCCACGCAAAGAGGTGGGAGCTTAGCCGCTCGAGTTCAAACAGGGAGAATTCCGTGCGCATAGTTTCCTGGATGGCTACAATGTCAATGTGCTCCTCTCTCATGTACTCGATGAGTTGGCGGCGGCGGCCATCATGGTCGAAGCCGCGGATGTTCCAGAAGAGAGCACGCATCAGGCGTCCATCGGGGGGCTGCTTGACCCCAGGACACGTGATGTGCTCTGAGCACGAAGGGCTGCGGTCCGGGCGCGAGTGCGTCCACGGCGGTCAGCCTTAGCCAATGGTAGCAGGCCGCCCGGCCGCCGGGGGGGGGGGGCGCCGGAGGGGGCACCACCATCGCCGAAGATGACCCGGAAGAGGAGGAGAGAATTGCGCGAGCTTCCGCAAGTCTACCATCAAGGATCTCACGGGCCCTAATGGCCTCGATATGCACTAAGGGGGGAGCCACCTCCCCCCTGAAGATGATCGCAGAGTCCGACACAACCTTAGCTAGATGGCCAAGCGGGATCGACTCAAGAGTAGAGAACGAGCAGGAAGAAACAGACGGGGGAGCCGATGGTGTACCTGGCTCCAGGTTCCGGGCCGCAGCCCGAAGCTCAGCTCGCTCGTGGATGAGCAGTGCCGGGGCGCCCGAGGGGTGAGCCGCGTCCAGCCGAGCACTCCGCGGGAGGCGGTCACCGGGGAGGAGGCGGACCCGCCACGTCGAGAGGAGGGGGTGGAACCCCTCCTGGAGTAGGCTGCGGTCCAGGGCGGAGGAGGAGGGGCGGCCGTCGGGGTGGTCACCACGGCCGACGCTCCACCAAGGGCGATGCAGCAGGAGCTTGGAAGCGGAGACGATGGAGACGCGGGCCTGGAGATGAGCGCGGACGGGGACCCAGTGGCCCCAGGAGGGGGGACAGCCACCACGGGGCGAGTCGAGGCCGGAGGGACGGGAGGAGGAGCGAGGGTGGAGTCCCGAGAGCACCCATCCTCCTTGTCCCGAGCAGGAGTCGGCGTCGAGAGCAAGACTGGAGGCGGGGTGTCGGACGATCCAGGAGGGGGATCAGAGCCCTCCCGGTCCGACGGGTCCGGAGCGGTGCGAGGGGACGAGGGAGGAGGATCAAGGCCGGATCCCTCCCCCTCGAGGAGAGCCAGCCCCGGGAGGGAAGGCGGGCCGATCGCAGGGTGGAGAAGCTCGAAGACAGGAGCATCCGAGGAGCGTGGAGACGAGGCGGGGAAGACCTGGAGGCTGACCTCCGACACGTCGCTGCCGTCGGAGGGGAGCGAGAGAACCACCAGAGAGAGGCCGGCCCAGAGCCCCCTCTGGAGGAAGCGGGAGGCGGGTCGTGCTGGGGGCTATCCTCATACTCCTCGTCGTCGTCCTCAGAGCCAGAGTGGTGGCCGTGACGGGGGCCTCGGTTGTGGTGAGGCCCCCCACGACGCCCACCATCGGGGCCGCCCAGAAGGCTGTCGTCGAGGATGCGGGGGCGGCCGATGTGGTTGGGTGGCTCAGGCGAGATGCGGAGGTCAAAGCCCTGGTCATTGAAGAACACACGGACCGCGGCACGGAGCTTGGACGAGTCAAGGGATTTGACCTTGACTCGCACCTCATCCTCCTTGCGGAGAGAGAGAGCTCATCCACCACGACCACCTTGCCGAGGATGCGGGACATGTTCCGAATGACCCTCTCAGAGCGTGCGATGTCGGGGAGGCCGCCGATGAGGATCCATGCCGTGTCCAAGACCGCCACAGCGAGAGGGTCCTGGACCGGCACTGAGATGTCCACCACGAGCGAGTTGAGAGCAAGGGTAATGTCACCACTGCGGGTGCCGTAGCCGTGACTAACCGCATTGGGGAACACCACAGAGAACTGGTTCCTCGATAGCAAGGTGACCTGCCAGTCCCAGGAGCAGAGGTAGAGGTGGTTGAGTTCCTCCTCGATCATCTCCGGGGAAGCCACACCATCCTTCACCGACACAATCGCCAGGAGCGAGGGGGTGCGCGGCGGGAGATCCGGGACCTTGATGTGGAAGTAGCCGAGGCCCTCGATCCCGTGCCCATACATCATCAACTCCTACAAGACCGGGCGATCGGGGCAAAGGGCGGCGGGGTGGTCCGGGTCCGAACACACGAAGCAGCACTGGGGGTGAGGGCAGGCCATCTGGGAATGGCCCGTGCGGCCACAGTTGAAGCACTTGACGAGGTCAGCCGCGGGATCATCGGAGCGGAGGGCAGTCGGGGCGGGCGCGGCCGGTGGGAGCGCGGGGGCAGGGGCCAAAGCCTGGCCATTGCCATGGCCGAGGCCCCGCTTCTTCTTGCGCTTCGGACCGGCCTTGCCGCGGCCGGCCCCGGCGGCGCCCGGAGGGAAGCTTGGAGCGGAGCGCGGGGGCTGGTACCGGCGGGTCTCGGAGGAAGCCGCAGGGGGACGGTCGGGGACCGGGGAGCGGGAGCGACCGCTTTGGGCGGGCGAGCGGCCACCGTCACGGCATCGATGGGGAGACGGGGAGCGGCAGCGCTGTGACCTCCACTCTGGCGCGGGCGCGGGCGAGCGGGACCAGGAGCGGTCCCGGCGGT
Organism: Triticum urartu; assembly: GCF_056163025.1. Lineage (NCBI taxonomy): Eukaryota > Viridiplantae > Streptophyta > Magnoliopsida > Poales > Poaceae > Triticum > Triticum urartu. The sequence continues at coordinate 553,211,146 of NC_141875.1, read as the reverse complement.
CAGCCCTGGCCGGAGACCGGCGCAGCGGGGAGCGGTGGTCGGCGCACGCGAGGGGGGAGCGGCATTCCGAACGGGGAGGGGACCGCCGGGAATCGCGGGCCGAGAGCTGCCGGCGGAGATCCTCCACATGATGGGAGGTATCAGGAGAGGGGCGGGGGGCGGCGCGACGGTCGTCGGCCCGCCGCTTGGGGCGCGGGGCGTCGTCCCCCCAGGAGCGCGGCATGGGGGCCGGCGGGGAGGGGGAGTGGCGGGGGGCGGGGTGACTCGCGACGGCGGGGGGCGGAGGAGCAGCGAGCGCTAGGGTTCTGGATGGGGGAGAGGAATGCGTGGATGGGGGACGAGGCAGGCCAGCGGGGAGCCAGATGGCTGGGCGAACCGAATGGGTCGGCCCAATCGCGGGTCCAGGAGGGGGCCCAAAATCAAAGGGTAGGCCCGCCTGTGGGGAGGCCCAGGAGGCCCCCAGCCCAGGACAGCACGGCCCAGCCTGCGAGGCAGAGTGGTCGGGGCGAGGGTTTCCCCTGCCGCCGCCGTCTCTACCGCGGCCGGTGCCGGCGCTACCTGGGAGGCGGGCCAAGCCCTACTGGGCGCACACGCCGGAGACAGGCGCAGCGCGGAGGACCCGAAGGCGGCGATGAAGGGGCGAAACGGAGACGTGCGGCGGAGGACCGGCGAGCCGGCGGGGGAGAACGCCGCCCGACACGGCGATGCCCGAGGTACGCCGTCCAGGTATGTGGCCACAGCGAGGCGCCAGGACGTGCTGGCCAGCCCCAGGTCGGACCGCCCCGCGACACCCCATGCCGAAGCGCGGCGGTGACGAGCAGTCCAAGGTCCCAAGGCGGCAGCTTTCCCGAGCGTCCCCGACGAAGGCACAGCAGCGCGGCGCGAACGAGGAGGGGGGCCGGAGCGACCAGACCGGGGCGGCGGCGAGGGGGGTCGATGGGGCCCGACTGGTCAAGGCCTAGGAGGGGGATCCCGGCGAACCACCGGGCGACCGGCCGCCACGTTGTCCTGCTCCGCCCAATCAGCCCAACGGGGTGCCGGAGATGGCGAGGAGGGCTGAGGAGAGGAGGGGGTCGCCGCGGGTGAGGAGGCCGGAGCCGCGGGGGGCGCGGGGGCGGGCGCCGGCGCCGGGGAGGAGGGTCGCGCGGCCGCGGGCGCCGAGTCACCAGGGGCGTCGCAGGAGCCCATCTCCTCTCTCAATCACACCAACCCAGCTCTACATGGTATTAGAGTCAAGAGGTCTTGAGTTTAAGACCCAGCTGAAGCAATTATATTGCAGTCCACTTCCGGTCCATGTTTAGGCATGAGGAAGCCACACGTAAGGGAAAGGGGGGTGTTGACGTATAATGTGCTGCCTAGTCTTTTCCATCAGACCGGTTTTTGGTTGCATTGGTTAGAGCATGCATTTCTATACCGTCTTCCACTGAGAGAGCAGCGGGATGCTGGAATCCCAGAGGTTCTTGAATCTCTTCCTGTACAGGAGGGAGCTGGAGGCATCATCGTGTGTCCACGACGACAGCTTCACCGTCAGGTGCACGCCACGCTCCGAGACGGGGAGTGCACCTACTCCACCCACTTCGCTGTGGCTGGGTGCAGATGGTACTCCCAATTCTGCCCCAATGGCAATGGGGTAATTGGCCTTGTATGCGTAAGTAATGGCACGACGCTGACAACAACGGAATTCAGTTTTGAGCTCGAGGGGGTGGTCAATTTTGAGTCCGAAAAGACGACTCACACATTCAACCATGCCAACAAAATGTACTTATATAAGATGCAGGCTGGAGCCAAGCACGTCGGCCATGGACGATCGCCTCACTGTTTGGTGCCGCCTCGCCGTTATAATGGCGAAGAAGCTGAGCCTACCCCCTGCCGCCATTACGGTGGAGAAGATTCCTCGAAAAATATTGGTGGAGAAGCCGAGCTTCCCCCCTCCCCCCCCACGCGATTCAGATCGCTACCACCCCGTGCACCGAATCAATGCTAACTCCTCTACTGAGCGCCATGTATGATTGAGATAATATATCTACTTGCATTACATAGCCAATGCAAAACTAGTTCATCAATAGGTGCTAAGAAAGATATATGATTGTCAATGCAAAACCATTGGGCCTGTCTAGGTCTCAGTCGTTTAAGACTTGTCGGCTGACGTGTCATGCATGTGACAGTGGACGGGTGCTCCTATGGTGCCGATTACGAGAACTGGTGCCCAGAGTGCAGTTCTTGTGCTGTTTCTTCGCTGGCCCATACTTGTTCGACTGTTTCGATGTGTTTTTCGCTCGGGAACTGAATCGATCGACTGTTCATTGAATTTTGTTGGTCAGGAAGGAGAATCAATCAAGTGTTTCGATCTCTCCATGTTATAAACTGTTTTCTACAAAAGAAGAACTTGCAAAACTATCTTTCAGAAAAGGATTATATAGAAAGAAGATCAAATTTTCTTACATGAGATAGTTCATAAGTTCAGTTTTTGAATTCGCGAAGTTTTTTCAAGTCCATTTGTTTTTCTTCAAATTCACAATCTGTTTTTCAAATCTATGAACTTTTTTCCTTTTTTCTTTTCTTTCTCATTTTTTGTCCTTTTCTTAAATGCGTGAACTTTTTTCAAACTCATGAATTTCTCTTCAAAATCGATGAACTTTTTTTTTCAAAATCAATGAATGTTTTTCAAATTCATGCAAAATTTCCAAATCAACGAACTTTTTTGATTTTTGTGAAATTTTTCAAAATCAATGAAATTTTTTCAAATATGCTTTATTTTTTTTCCAAAACTCTATGAACTTTTTTAGATTTCCATGAACTATTTTGAATTTTTGAATTTTTTTCCTTACCTGCGGACTTTTTATTGCAAATATGTGATTTTTTTGGAATCCAAGTTTTTTTTAACATTTTTTCGAATTTTCCAGATTTTTTACAAAAATTCAAATTGTTGACTGGTTATTAGATAGAGTGAATTAAATTTGAACTATATTTAATATTTAAAACAGATTTGAACAACTGAACTAAATTGGAATAAGTCAATTAAGATGGAATTTGAGTGAACTATATTTGAATGGACACAATTTCAAAAAAATAGAGTGGGCTAAATTTGAAATTGGACTACACTAATTTCATAAAATGCTGTAAACTTAATTTGAAATTGAGTGAAAAAATATTTGAAGTAAGCGAAATAAATTTGAATAAAGTGAGCTAAATTGCAATTGAGTGAATAAAATTTGAAATAGAGTGAACTAGAATTTGAAATTGAGTGAATTACATTTGAATTTCATGGAAAAAATTACATTTGAATTTGAGTGAACTATTTTTGAACAAGTGAACTAAATTGAAAAATTGAGTGAACTATATTTTCAATGAACTAGATTTGAAATATAGTGTGAACTAAAATTTGAAATTTATTGAACCATATTTGAAATTGAATGAATTGGAGTGACCTATATTTAACAAGTGAACTAAATTTGAATTCAAGTAACTATCTTTGAATTAACTATTTAAGAAAAAAGAGTGATCTTATTTTTAAAATGGAGTGAACTAAATTTGATTGTGAGTGAAATTGATTGAAATATTTTGAAAATTTAGTGAACTAAATTTGAATTTGAGTGAACTATATGTAAACAAGTAATAAACTAAGCTAAAAAATGAGTGAACTATATATTGAACATGGGAACTCCATCTGAACAAAAGGGAATTAATTTTGAATATGAGTGAATATAGGAGTAATAAGTGAACTATGTTTTGAACAAGTAAACTCCCTTTTTCTAAGGTTGGCATCAAATGTATGAGTCAAAGCTTCTACCACCATAACAAAGGGGTAGAGTAATTAAAAATTGAATAGGGTTATCAAAGCTCAATCTTTTTCTTTCAATTTCCACATAAAAAATGCATACATGCATATGAAAAGGTTGAAACAAACATGAAACAATGCAGCGACAACCTGGTTGATGATCTTCCGGTTTCACACAAAAAAGATATTATGAGAAATTCATGCATGATCCTGAAACACAAAAAGAATGCATATACCAACATTGTCTCCAGAAAAAAATCAAAGTGTAATTCGCAACTTGGTATTAGAATCACCTGTTCCTTGGTTTAATTGAAGCCCCCTCAGAGTACTAAATTAAAATTGCCATTAACACTTCCAAAAGAGAGGCAACAAAAAGAAAAATGTTTCCTTGCACGTGCCCTAAGATCAGAAGTACCAAAAATGTGGTAAAAGTTCTTGATTTCAGGACTAGAATATTTTGCAAATCGGCCTCAAGTTCATCGAGGGGACATTTGTGATGCAACAATAGCTGTAAGAGTATCAATTACTTTTGAACCAGCAACATAATTCCACACCCTCCCCTTTCTTTTGCCAAAGGGCAAAATAATTCTCCAGACCTGTATTTTTTTGAAAGATCCAACAAATTGCTAGCTTCAATTAAATTTAGCAGAAATCATCGAAAGAACAACATGAGGAGGATCCGTAGATCAAAGAGAAAAGAAGAAACAACAACCTTACTGGCTGCCGAACAACACTACACTTACACGGCGGAACGCCATCCATCCACAGCAAGACAATGCAGCTCCGATTCCGGCGGAGAACTACAAAGAGCAAATCAATGTTGGCTTCACAGAAGATCACTAAATGGACCACTTGTCGCCCGTCATCGTGCACCATCGGTGCGTCGCACCACAACTTCGACTTCACAGCAATAACAACCGAGGTAGTCTCACGGACGTGCCGGAGAAGAGCCGACTATCACGACTAATGCCACACCTCCGACAATGCTCACCACCGTCATTGTTGCCACATAAGCCAAATTGCCCTCATCGCCGGACGGACACGACCGAGCAGCATGAACAACCTCCCCCACGTATCACTGGTCCCTTTGGCCGGTAAGGAGCTACGAGAATGATGCCCGAAGAGGTGCGACGCACGTCGCCGTCATCGTCCGGTCCTAGAGGATCAAGGGTTTCCTCCGAGAATCCTTGAGTAGTGGAGCGAGTAGGAACGCCTCAGCGACCCCTTCAAGAAGGAAGCGACGCCCGCATGCGTCGCCGTCACCTGCCATGGCCCAAAAACCGGCAGAAAAGTCTTCACCCGATGCTGCACCTCCAATCACCAAACCCGAGCCAGACCACCACCGCAGACACACGGCCGGCGGCCCCACATGCCCAACGTCCGCCGTAACCACACCTTCAGAACTGGATGCCAGGGCACAAATCTCCATCGTTTCCGCTGGTCCGCGCCGGATAGAGCCGCAGACCCCATGCTCCTGATGGTCGTCACGGCCTCCTCGCGGAACAGGACGCCGGGGCCCGATTTGCTTCGCCCCTTGGATCCCAACTAGCCAACGGCCGCCGGGCGCACAGAGCTATCTACAACCCACGCGTCACCTAAAAGCTGGCTCCCGCCTGACCCATCTCCTCTGCCGCAGCACCGAGCAAGAGCCCGCCCGGCGGCAGTCCTCTTTAGATCCAGCAGGGGCTCGCCCTGGTGCGGCGCGCCCGCGACCCGCGCGGCCACCGCATGCCCCAGGCCGTAACCAGCCCCGCATCGCCGCCCGTGCTGCTCGGTAGAGGAGCTCCGCCATCGCGCCCAACCCGCCAGATCCACGCCGCACGCTGCGCGCGCCCCCGCGCCTCCGTGCACTGCCTCGTCGGCCAGCCGCGCCGCCACGAGCACGCGCAGTCGCTCAAGCTCCCGCCAAGCCACTGGTCTGCGCCAGCCGTCTCGAACAGGAGGAGGAAAAATGGTCCCGCTGTCGCCTAGCCGCGCGGTCTTTGCCCGGCGACCGCTGCCGGGGCCGACGAGAGAAGGAAGGAGTGGTGGATGGGTTGCTGGCAGCGGCAGCGGCTAAGGTTTGCTCCCGGGCCGCCCGCGGGAGCGACACGGGAGACCGCCATGCTCAAAACTACTCCCTCCGTTCCAAAATAGATGGCTCAACTTTGTACTAACTTTGTACAAAGTTGAGTCATCTATTTCGGAACGGAGGAGTAGTACATTAACTTGTCTTCAGACCTATATTAGAATCAATGTTAGAAATTGGTAGTGCAGCAAATCAAGAATCCTTATAAAACAAAACCGCATCAAATTAGTGCTTTAGAAGATATTATGAGGAATAAGGGACTCTTTGATTCATAGGATTTTCCAAATGCAGGAATAGGAAAAACGTGAGATTGAATTGGCATGTCATCTTGAATCCTACTCCCTCCGTTCCAAATTACTCGTCGCAGAAATGGATGTATCTAGAACTAAAATACATCTAGATACATCCATACCCGCGACAAGTAATTCCGAACAGAGGGAGTGTATAATTGTATGAGTGTTTGATTGTGCATAAGAAAAACGTAGGATTTTTTCAAAGAGGTTTGAGTGGATGGAAAATTTTCTATGAAATCTAGTGCAAATGAATTCTATGAAAAAATTCCTACGGTTTACAATCCTACGAATCAAACAACCCACATAGGCTAAGGATTTGAATCCACATAGGCTAAGGATTTGAATCCACATAGGCTAAGGATTTGAATCCTCAAAAATTCCTTCGGAATCAATAAGTCCCGAACGTCAGTTCTTTGGACATCTCGTCCCGAACGCGTTGGTAGCCGTTGCCTGAATCTCCACGATCCCCTCTTGCCACGTCATCACCAGACTCGTTCGCTCCCAGGCCGAAGCCACCCGAACGGTTCTCCCACTCACCGCTTATTCCCACTCCCAGTCCCCACTTCCAGGCGTCGGCCTGACCTTCGCCATTCCTCCTACTAGGCTACTACGCGTCTGATTTGAGGGAGGGGACTGTCGCCGTCGGGAGGCCGGGACAGCAGCGAAGGTGTCCGGCGGTCGGAGCGGAGGGCGGCCGTCGCACACCCAACCTCGCCGCTTACCATTAGACCGGAAACCGCACTCCGCCGGCCATGTGCAGATCCGCATCGTGCGCTGCCCGTGCAAACATCAGAGAGGTCGAGCGCGAGCAGCAGCAGACGAAGGTCGCGGGTCAGGGGTATGGGGAGGAGGTCCCTCGCGTTCTTGCTCCGGCGGAAGCCCGCGGCCCATGTATTCCGGCGGGAAATTGACCACATGCGCGGTGGGAGGTGGTGGTGGAGCGGCGGATGACGAGGCTCGCCGCCAAGCTAGACAGTATGGCGCTGTGCTGAGCCGTGCGCGGGCACGGCGGGGGTGTGGCGGCGCGGCGGTTGCAGCGGGTCGTAGTGACCAAGGTGAGCCGACTGCTCGTGGGGTCCGTTGGTGTGCGGTGTGCCCTGTTTCCGCCGTCAATGCGCTCGTCCGCTCTGACGGACTTGAGCTTCTCCTGCAACTCCATAAGCTCGTGGCGCGTTATCGACCTGGCAGCCGGCGCATATGGAGTCCCCGTATGCAAGGTGAGGGGCTGTTGATTCCTACCTGTAGCCCATTTCAGTATATGCAGGGGGTTGGTTTTCTGATGAATTCTCTACAATCATTTCAGTATAAGCAGGGGGGTGAATTACATTGTGTAGTTGCTCAGACATCCAAGGCAAATCATAATTTTGGATGCATATTTTGTCCTACAATAGTGCTTTTTTGCTAAAGATCTTACACAAGTCTGAATAATACACTTTTTGTTGTACAAGGTATATAACTGAATATCCTGCGTGTTATATGAGCGTGTGGTTGACTACATAAGTGCATGATCCCCGTAGTGTTAATTTAGGTGCAGATGATGGCAGATTCGAGTCTAAAACTTATGTTTTAGTACTACATCTATATAATAGCCACAACAACTTCATTATGTTTTTTGCCACGACACATTCAGTTCTGCATTAGGTCTTTCCAATTAGGTTGTGATTTGTATACATTAAGTTTTGCCCCGAGGGCATCTCCATTGCATAGACGCTTGGATAGACACTTATGGATAAAAAATAAAAGGATTATTCTCTGGCGCTCGTGTAAGAGCCTTGACCTACAACGCTGAGATGCTTCGAGACGCTAGTTCACCTAGGCAAAATCAGCTACTCGTGAACTGTAGGCGCCCGCTGCCAAGTCTAGCATCGGTGCCTTGGAGGCGCCAGGATTTTTTCTCTGCACAGACGAAACGGCCAGGATTTTGGTCCCTAGCGCCCATGATAAGCACCGCGTTGTACATGCCTTGACACGTCCAATTTTAGGTTGGAAAATTTAGTGTATGATTCATGACATTTTTCAATGGAGCACAGCAATTTTGCTTTATCGACAACGGCAAGTTTAATTCACCCCTCATGGCAAATTAATTAATGGATGATGGCAAATTCTGTTAATGGATCATGGCAACTTCATTTCATTTTTAAAACCACGACAATTTTAATAGTGGATCATGGCATTTTTTGCTAGTCTTTCATACGCAAACCCACGCTTTTTTTGCCATGGCAAATCTTGCTTCATTTCATTTTTCGCCGCGGCATTTTTTGTTAAACCTGTTGCCATGGCAAATAGTTAAAACCTGTTGCCACACAAACCTTCACGTTTCTTTGTAAAATCATGGTAAATTTAGTTTTAAGATCATGGAAAAGTTAGTGTGTGAACCATGGCAAAATCACTTCTAGATCATGGAATACTTTTGCAAACAAGGCAAAATAAACATTTTTACCATGACAAATGTCACTTTTTTTCGACCACGGTAATTTTAGTTGTTGCTTTCTTAATTTTTCCATGTGCAAATGAAAACATTTTTGTTCAAATTCTGCCATGGCTAATTGTTAACGGCAAATTTAGTTCATGGATCATGGCAAATCTTAGTTTATGGACAATGTCAAATTTAGTTTTTAGATCATGGTAAATTTAGTTTGTGGACCATGTTAAATTTAGTTCCAGATCACGAAAAATCTTTTGTGAACATAGCAGATTTTATTTTTAACCATGGAAATTTTTAGTTTTTGATCCATCTTAGTTTAGTCGTTTGCTTTTCTTGAATTTGCCATGTGCAAATGATTTTCTTTAATTTCATACCGTGCCATAAAAGTATTTTTGACATGGCTATTTTGTTAACGGCAAAATTACCTTTGATGGGGCCATATGCCAAATTTAGTTCATGGATCATGGCAACTTCATTTCGTTTTTTATACACAAACCCGTGCCATATTAACTTTTTCCTTGTTTTTCATACACAAACCCATGTTATTTTTGCCATGGGCAAGCACCATTTCATTCAGCATAGCAAAATTGAGTTTTTTACTTTCTAGCATGGCATTTTTAACGTTATTTTGGCCTGGCAAAATTGAGTTTTGTATGTTGCCACTGCGAAATTAACTTTATTCACATGAAAAATCTACCTATATCGCCATGGCAATATTTTAAGTTTATTGCCACGGCATCTTTTCACCCTATATTGCCATGGCAATTTTTTCATTTTATCGCCATGGCAAATTTCTAACTTTTATTGCCATGGCACTTTTCACCTTTTATTTGCCATGGCAATTTTTACATTCTATTTGCCATGGTAAATTTCACTTCACATCGTCCATGGCAAATTCTCTTTAATATAGACAACAATTTCAGTTCAACATACATGGAAATTTCACTTTTCATCTTGCCATGGCAAATTTACTTTGCGGACAATGGAAATTTACTTTTTATCCACCATGGCAATTTTACATTGATTGCAATGTTTACTTTTCATTTTTTTCATGTGAATTTTGATAAAAATTAGATGGCAATTTTGAATTTGCATTTTGCCGTGGCAATTTAACTTTTTAATTGCCATGGAAATTTAACTTTTTTATTGCCATGGCAAATTTTCCTTCATTTGCATGGCAATTTTAATTTAACGTACATGGCAAATTTACTTTTATGGAGCATGGCGACTTTACTTTTTATTCTGCCATGGCAAATATACCTTTCATCCATGGCAAAGTTTTTTTTAGTTTTTCACCATTCATGGATTTATTTATTTATCTTCTATAGGCTTTTTTACATTTACTTTACAAAAACATGGTAATTACTACTAAACGATAGATGGCAATTTTTGCCTTTTTGTTTTGCCACATGATGGCAAATTTTAATCCACATTTTTTTGCTTTTCATGTATATAATAAAAATACCATAAAAAATTTGAATCCACATTTTCTTGCCAGCATGTACACATGCAAATTTGCCATGAACTTTTTCTTTAGTCTTTTTTTTTTACGAAAACAGATCTTTTTTGGCGATGCCAAATTTTGCTTATAAAGATGATGGTATTTCTTTGTTTGAACCACTGGCATTTTTTAGTAGTAACTTTGTTTGTCACTCTATCCGTCACAACAAATTCATCTTTCAGATTGTTTTCTGGATGTTTGTAATCTTTTTTAGCATGGCAAATCTGGGTTTTATTAGTCACAGCCAAAACTGGGTTGTTTTTTGTTACAGTCAAAACTGGGCCAAGCTGGGCCTTATTTAGCCACAGCAAAAAAAGGCCTATAGGAGTTGTACGAGAGTGTTCGGCTGGGGTGCTTCTCCTGCCGAACGAGCCAACTCGTTCGGTCGTTAACACCCCCAGTAGCGACCGAGTCGTTCGATCTAGGCCTCTTCCAGACCGAACGTTCGGCAGTTATCGGGGTCCAATTTGTTTGAGAATCCTTTGAATCAGAGAAACCCTAAACATATCTAAACGCTGTCGCTACGGTTTGCCACACCGGGATTAGAACTTAGAACTCACAACTGACCCAGATCAAAGAATTGCTACTATAGTCGATCCCATCTTCTTTGCATGGCTAAATAAAAGGGAAACGTTTGGGGCTGGGGCACCGGCGGAACATTGGGCCGGTCTCCCTTTTCCTCGCGTCTCCTTCATCGCAGCTCCCCCACATCTCGCGCAGCTCGCCGGGGCGCGCGCCGCCCTCTTCTTCTGCCCCCTCCTCCCCACCCCTTCCCCATCCCTTCCCTCTTCCCCCTCGCCCCCCGGTCGCAGCACCACGCCTCCCCTTCCCGCTTGAAGCTTCCATGGCTTTGCGCGATGACCATCCCATCTCGCCGGCGACCGAGGGGCGGTGACCATGGGAGATGTTGCAACTGGGGGCGACGGGGTGCTACCACGGTGACGCGCTACCTCGCAGCATTGGAGCTCTGCCTACCTCGCCGGACCCGGCCATGCCGGAGTTGCAACCAGCCATGGCAGACTACACCCCCATGGCGATTTTTTTGCTGAAACTGGTTGTAGCAAATTCAATCGCCGGTGGTAGCAAAAATCTACTACGATTGCAGCAAAACGGCGTCATCGTCATCGCGGGGCCGCAGCTGAGATAAGAAGTTTGAAGCTTTTTTCAATGCGGTTGTAACTTTTATAACTGTTGGTTGCAACTTTTCGTTTTTCATCCATGGCTTCGTTTCCACAGTTGAAACTTTTTTTTATAGTCGGATGAAGCTTTTTTCATCGCTAGATGAATCTTTTTCTGTCACCGGTTGTAACTTTTCGTCCATGCCTTCGTTTCCACGGTTGAAACTTTTTTATAGTCTGATGAAGCTTTTTTCATCGCTAGATGAAGCTTTTTTTGTCACCGGTTGTAACTTTTCTTGGTCATCCATAGCTCTAGTCGTATACTGGTTGAAGCTTTTTTCGTAGCCAGTTGAAGCTTTTCCTATCGCTAGTTGTAGCTTTTTTCGTCGTAGTTTGCAGCACTGGGCATCTTCCTGGGCGCTCGATTTTTTTGTTCGCAAGCGGGGGATGAGCGCTGGCGAGCACACCGGTGAGCTCCGGTCGTCGCCACCGGAGCTGCAACGGTGGCCATGGAAGCTACAACTGCAGGGATGGGCTATTGCATGGGGCGAAGCCGGTGAAGAGGATGGTCGCCGAGGACTGGGACTGGGGCGACCAAGGCGGCCGGGAAAGACGACCGGCGAGGACGGCGACCAGGGACGAGGAGGGCAGGCGAGGGAGGAGCGGCGACGAGGGGGAACGCGGGGCGGCCGGCGAGATGGGGTTCACGAGAGGAAGACGACGCTCGTTACGCGCTCGCGAGAGGAAGACGATGATCTGGTTGGATAAGGATCCAACGGCTCGGGACGGGCCGATCTGACGGCTAGGGTGCGACCGGCCGAAACGTTCGGCCGGCGCACCGACGCCTAGCATCGCCCTAAATAAAATGATGAGGGGTGCACAAGGACGTAATCTTGGACTAGCTACGAACACGATAGGAAACTGTTGAATATATGGTTTGTGCATGTATATTGTATAGTCCGGCCCACCTCCTAGTCATTGTATAGTTGAGGTTGTGGCCTACTTTGTACTCCATATATACGTGCGCTATGCACCGATTAATACATTGTGCAAAATATTCGTTTCCAACATAGTATCATACCTATGATCCTAACCCTAACTCCTGCCACCGCCGCCGCCGCCACCCGCCGCCGCAGCCACTGCGCCGCCGCCCCCTGGTGTGCCACCGCCGCCTCGTGCTTCCGCCCGCAACCCGCAGCGCCACCACCCGCGCCGCGCCGCCATCCCTCCCGCCGCGCCGCTTCACCACGCGCCGCCGCCCTCCCCTCTCGTCCATGGCCTCCCCTGGTTCCACCGGTACCACCCGCAGCCGCCGCACCAACCCCTTCGACGGCCCCGATCCCGTCGTCATCCGTGATCTCAATATCCTCGCTCGGGTTCCCGTCGTTCTCGATCAACTCACCTCCACCTACTATGCCTGGAAGACGTACTGCTCCCTTGTGTTCCGTGAGTACAATCTCCGGGATCACATCGATGGCTCCGTTGACTCCCGCTTCATGGAGGACGATGAGGAGTGGACGTCCATCGACGCCACTCTTATCCGCTGGTTCTACACCACCATCTCGAAGGACCTCTTCCACATGGTGGTCTCCGCCGATGATGACGCTCACGCCGTTTGGACTAAGCTCAACGGCCTCTTCACCGACAACGCGCTCCAACGCAAGGTTTTCTTGCACGGCGAGTTTTTTGGGTGCCAGCAGCCTGACTCATCAGTCGACGATTATTGCATGCGCCTCAAGAAGCTTGTCGACGAGCTCCGTGACCTCGGCGAGAAGGTCTCCGACGAGCTCCTTCTCAGCACTCTCATCGCCGGCCTGAACGAAGACTTCGGAAACGCCGCCTCCAACATCCCTCTCATCACCAACCCGACCTTCCCCAAGGTCGTCGCGTACCTGAAGCTGGAGGAGAAAAGGATGCGGATGTCGCGCACCCAGGCCACCCATACGGCTCTCACCGCCAGAACCCGCGGCGGTGCGCCGCCTACCGCTCTGGCTCCCCCGCCGCGGCCCGTCCAGGGGCCCCTCCATGTGCAGCCGCCGCCCGGGTTCCCATATCCCGCGTCGCCGCAGGCCCCTCCATCGCCCCCCGCCGAGCAGCAGCAGCGCCGGGGCGGGCGTCGCGGCCGAGGTGGCCGCAAGCAGTAGCAGCAGCCGCCAGCTGCCCATGGCGGGGCACTGCGCCAGCCATAGCACCAACTCCCGCCGACGCCCTGGCAGGCCGGCCAGAACCCCTAGACGGGGGTTGTTCATGCATACTCCATGCTCATAGCGCGCGCCCCCGTCCCCGGTGTTTTTGGCGCCCGCCCGGCCCCTCATCAGGCTCTGTACACGTCCCCTCAGGCGTATCCGCCGGCGCCGCTCTACGGCCCCTCGGCGGCCTATGGGCTGCCTCCGGCCGGTGGGCTCGTGGCGCCGCTGCCACAGCCTCTGCCGTCGGCCCCAGCCCTCCCACCGGCACCATGGGACCCCGCGCTGCTAGCGGCCCTCCACACTGTCCCCATGCCACAGCAGTACACCGGTGGTGGCGACTGGTACATGGACACCGGAGCCACGGCTCACATAGCCGCCAACCCCGGTAACCTTCTTACCGCTCACCCTGTTCACACTGCTACTCGCATTACCGTGGGCGACGGTTCTTTCATGCCCATCACTCATGTCGGCCATGCCGCTTTTCCTTCTAACTCCGTTCCATTACATCTTTCTAATGTACTCGTTTCACCTGACATCATTAAAAATCTTGTTTCTGTTTATTCTCTTACACGTGAAAATTCTGTCACCGTTGAATTTGACATGTTTGGCTTTTCTGTTAAGGATGCCCATACCCGGATGGTGCTCCACTGATGTGACAGCCCCGGCGATCTCTACCCGGTCCACTCCTCCACATCCTCCGTCGCTACACCCATGGCGCTTTCCGCCGGAGTGGACCTTTGGCATGCTCGTCTTGGTCATCCCAACCCTGCCACCCTTCGTCATATTCTTCACAGTTTTTCATTCACGTGTAATAAGATCGACGATCACACTTGTCATGCTTGTCGTCTCGGCAAACACACTCGTTTACCCTTTAGCACTTCCTCGCATGTTGCTTCATACCCATTTGAGTTGATTCATAGTGATGTTTGGACCTCTCCTGTTGCAAGTAACACGGGCTATCTCTATTATCTTGTTATCCTTGATGATTTTTCGCACTATGTGTGGACCTTCCCGTTGCGGCGGAAGTCGGATTCTGTTGCCACTCTCACCGCATTCTACTCCTATGTCTCCACGCAGTTTGGTCGCCTCATTCATGCGTTGCAAACAGACAACGGGAAGGAGTTCGATAATCTTGCAATCCGCAACCTTCTCGCCACACACGGCACGATTTTTCGTCTCACTTGCCCGTACACTTCACAACAAAATGGCTGCGCTGAGCGCATACTTCGCACTCTTAATGATTGCGTTCGCACCCTCCTCTTTCACGCCAACGTGCCACCACGTTTCTGGCCTGACGCGCTCGTCACCGCATCACTACTCCTCAACATCCGTCCCTGTCGCACTCGCGGGAATTTTGCTCCTCATCATCTTTTGTTCGGCACGCCACCTTCCTACACCGAGCTTCGCATTTTCGGTTGCTTGTGCTACCCTAGCATCGCTTCCACTACTTCTCATAAGCTCGCACCACGATCCGTGGCCTGTATTTTTCTTGGCTATCCCCCCAACACCAAAGGCTACCGCTGCTATGATCCTATCTCACATCGGGTCATCACTTCCCGACACGTTTACTTTGATGAGATGGTTTTTCCGTTTTAGCAGGTACCTTCGGATGTTGCGGCCTTGCCTGCTCCTGGTGACGGCCGCTCGGGCGCTTCTCTCGGGCCGCCTCCTGGCTTTGAGGGTGTCCCCCGTGCCCCGGGTCGAGTTCCTCCCCGGCCGGTTTCCTTAGGGGCTGCACCCCTCCCAGCGCTTGCGACGCTTCCTGCGCCACCATCGGCGCGGGCCTCCTTGGCGCCCCCCCGCGCCCTCGCCGGCGGCCTCGCCTGCAGCGGCCTCGCCCGCGGTCTCACCCGCGGCATCAGTGGCGGCGGGCTCTCCTTCGTCCTCGCCCGTCGCCTCGGACTCGCTGCCCCGCCCGATGACTCGCTCTCGGGCTGGTACCTTCCGCCCGAGTACGCGGTACACCAGCGATGAGTATCTTCTCGCCACTTCCGTCTCCGAGCCGTCCCCTCTCCCATCGTCAGCTCGAGCCGCCCTTCGGGACCCTCATTGGCTCGCTGTGATGCAGGAAGAGTTTGATGCGCTCCAACGGAACCGCACCTGGCAGCTTGTCCCTCGGCCACCTCGTGCCAACATCATCACGGGCAAGTGGGTCTTTCGGCATAAGACTCGTCCCGACGGGACTCTCGAGCGCTACAAAGCTCGCTGGGTGGTTCGAGGCTTTTGGCAACGTGCGGGCGTGGACTTCATCGACACTTTTGCTCCGGTTGTTAAACCGGGCACGATCCGCACCGTGCTTCTACTGGCCGTCTCCCGAGCCTGGTCCGTGCATCAGTTGGACGTCTCCAACGCCTTCTTGCACGGCCACCTCACCGAGCAGGTGTTCTGTGAGCAGCCCACCGGCTTCGTCAACGCCACACATCTGGACCATGTGTGCTTGCTCTCCCGTTCTCTTTACAGGTTGAAGCAGGCTCCTTGGGCCTGGTACCAGCGCATCGCTGCCTTTCTGCAGACGCTCGGATTCATCGACCCGCTCCGACGCGTCCCTCTGCGTGTACCATCACGGGGTTGACACGACCTACTTGCTGCTCTACGTCGACGACATCATCCTGACGGCTTTCACTGTCGCGCTTCTCCAGCGGCTTACTACTCGTCTTCGCGATGAGTTTGCCCTGAAGGACTTGGGGCCCCTCCACTACTTCCTCGTCATTGAGGTGGTTCGACGGCCAGATGGGTTCTTTCTGCATCAGCAGCGTTACGCCCATGAGCTTCTCGATCGTGCCGGCATGCTTAACTGCAAGCCTGCTCCCACGCCTGTTGACACCAAGTCCAAGGTTTCAGCTCTGGAGGGCTCTCTCGCATCCGACGCGGCCTTCTATCGCTCCATTGTGGGTGCCTTGCAGTACCTCACTCTGACGCGCCCCGACTTGCAGTAATGCCGTTCAGCAGGTCTGTCTTCACATGCATGCTCCGCGTGACTCTCACTGGACCTTGGTGAAGCGTATCCTCCGTTACATACGCGGCACTACGTCCATGGGACTTACACTGACGGCCTCCACCTCTACCGACCTCGTCGCCTACTCTGATGCGGACTGGGCTGGCTGCCCGGACACATGGCGCTCCACTTCGGGGTACTGTGTCTACCTTGGGCCGTCTCTGATCTCTTGGTCCTCCAAGCGACAGCCCACAGTCTCTCGCTCGAGTGCTGAGGCAGAGTATCGGGCAGTGGCTAACGCCGTTGCCGAATGCTCTTGGCTTCGTCAGCTGCTCCAGGAGTTGCTTTGTGATGTTCACAAGGCCACACTCGTTTACTGCGACAACGTCTCCGCCGTGTACCTCTCCGCCAACCCGGTCCATCATCGACGAACGAAGCACATTGAGCTCGACATACACTTTGTTCGTGAGTAGGTGGCCCTTGGGCGCATCCGGGTCCTCCACGTCCCGACGGCGCAACAGTTTGCCGATGTTATGACAAAAGGACTGCCTACTTCTGTTTTCGAGGAGTTCAGGTCTAGTCTTTGTGTCTTCGGCGACGCTTCAACTGCGGGGGGTGTTGAATATATGGTTTGTGCATGTATATTGTATAGTCCGGCCCACCTCCTAGTCATTGTATAGTTGAGGTTGTGGCCCACCTTGTACTTCATATATACGTGCGCTATGCACCGATCAATACATTGTGTTGTATTGCCAAAATATTTGTTTCCAACCAACTTCCAAGCGAGGCCGGTTTTCATCCGGTTTGGTTGTGTATCGATGGAAGGTACGTAGTCCTAATTAGCAGGGCAAGACGAAGAGCGACTCGGCCTTCTTTTTACTCACAAAGAGTCCGGACTCGTTCGGGGATCGATTCCTACATGCTACATATACACAGGCACCTACTTACTCTTCGGAGAGCTTGTTGGATCTTTCGTCGTCTCTCGATCAATGGGTGCCACCGCCAGCCACCTGTCAAGGAGGGACGAGATGCCGCTCCACGTGAGGATCTCCGACTACTCCAACTTGGTGCGGGCGCCTCTGCTTCACCCGGAGACTGTCCGCACATTCTCCTTCGGTGACATCTTGTGGAGCATCACAGTGGAGCCGAGGCAATTCAACGAGGGCCTAGCGGATCACCTCCATGTCTCGGTCGACCTCCGCTCCCGATTCAGGTACAAACCAGACTTGGTGCTCCAAGGCATCGACATCTCCATGGAAGTTCTGGACGAGACCGGCGAGCACACCGTCTTCCACGAGGAGACCAATGGGATGCTGGAATCCGATAGGGTCTTGATTATGGTCCTGTACATGAGGGAGCTGGAGGCATCCTCGTGTGTACACGGCGACAGCTTCACCCTCAGGTGCACTCTGACGAAGCAGCAGGCAACTTGGTGGCGCCTCTTTTCCAAACCTAACGAGCCCGCTGTGTTGGGGCCGCAGGTCGCCATGGCCGGATCCAACATGATCACCATCGGCAGCTTCTACAAGCTCAAGGCCGCGCTCCGGGGCGGGGAGTGCACCTACTCCACCCACTTCGCTGTGGGAGGGTGCAGATGGTACTTCCAATTCAGCCCCACTGGGGTAATTAGCCTCGTCCGCGCGAGTAATGGCACGGCGCCGACAACAGTGGAGTTCAGTTTTGAGCTCGAGGGAGTGGTCAATTTTGAGTCTGAAAAGATGTCTCACACGTTCAACCATGCCAATGCCAACAATAGGTACTTGTATAGATTCAGCCTGGAGCCAAGCACGTCGGCCATGGACGACCGCCTCATTGTTCGGTGCCGCCTCGCCGTTATTGTGGCGGAGAAGCCGAGCTTACCACCTGCCGCCATTACGGTGGAGAAGATTCCTCGAAAAATATTGGTGGAGAAGCCGAGCTTGTCCCCCGATGCAATTCGGATCCCTACCACCCCGCGCACCGAATCAAGGCTAGCTCCCCTACTGAGGGCCATGTATAACTGAGACAAGAGATCTGCTTGATTGCAAAGCCAATGCAAAACTAGCTCATCAATAGGTGCAAGCAGTAATTTTTGTTCTTATTTCGAATTTTAAGAAACATAGTATATATCGGAAGTGGATTAGAAGCACTCGGTGCTCCACCCCTCTACATTCAACAATAATTTAGTAATTCAAAAAAAGTCAAAAAATCCCGGAACTTTTTTGGAATCAAATATGACCATGTATTATACTTGTATAAAAAGTTTGATCAAGGAATGATTCCCATTGACTTTAGGGCAAAATTTTTTTTATGACGACAATATAGCATGAATAGTATTTGTATCTATGTTTTTTTGGTAAATCTTTAACCCCGGATACAATGAAAGTCAATTCCCTGTTTAATCTTTTTATACTGCACCTGGTTATGTTTGATTCTATAAAAGTTCCGAGATTTTTTGAATTTTTAAAATTAATAAATTATTTTTTAATATAGGGGGGCGGGGGGCATGGTATGCACCCGAGTGCTCTTATGGATTTTCGAGTATATACCATTGTTTTCATACTAGCTACTTGGTTTCCACATTATCATTGATATAAACTTAGGTTTTGACTTAAGCTCAGTCTATTGAGAAGAAACATTTCTGCCACATTGATCCTTAATTACAACTCTATTATTAAATTTTGAGTTAACTCAATTTTTTACCCGTAAAATGAGAAACGGTCAATTTTTTTTGTTTTTTACTCTTAATTTAAAGATTCCTTTCACATTTTGTCCTCATTAGAAGTTTTCCCCAAACGAGTTATGACTAGGCAAGCCATGTCAGCGGTTTTTTCTTTTTGTCTAGTTTTCTCTATGATAAAACCGGTTCAGGCCGACCCGCACCGCATTGTGCGCGTGGTCTGGCCCATGCCGCACCACGCCTAGCCTATGCTAGTCTAGTCTGGGTCGGATCGTGTGATGCGAAGCATCCTACGGTCACCCCCATGGACATGCCATCGTCACCCGAGACACCGAGTGGACCGATGACTCGTGCAAGAGCTATCGAATCCAAGGTTTAACTCGCTTCTCTCCAAACCTTCACTTTCCGCATGTGAGACATGGCTACTATCTCAAATGTATGTGCTATGCATGTTCAGGAACCAAGAGGAAGGCCATGGAGCAGCTAGGAGCAATGGACAAGAAGGCGAGGAAGCGGAACACGAGAAGCAAGAGAAGGAGCTGCCGACAAGCTACAGGCACCGGACGCCCGACATGAGGAAGGCTAGCCAGCCAGGAGAACTACAACTGAGGGACTCTACAGCGACCAGACGAGCGACAAGACGTCGGACGTCCGACAATTGCCAGCGACCGGACGACCGACCAAGTTCGGAAATCCAAAGCGTCACGTACAGAGAAGAAATGTTGGAAGTCCAGCGCCCTTCGGACGTCTGGACCCCCGCGAGCGACCGAACGACTGACAGCCGTCGGACGTCAGACACTACCTGTGCGCAGCCACTCGGGTTTTCACCGATGTATCCCTCTCTCCCCCTAGACTATAAATACCCCTTCACTTGGACGAACTAGGGTTAGCAAAGATGAACTAAAGTTTTAGTAGAGCTTTGCTCCTATCCGCTACCTCCCTCATGGAGATCAATGCATCCATGTTAGAAGATCCCTAGTGGATATCAAGACCCCATCTAGGGAAGATCCTCTAAGGATATCAAGACCTCAATTCCTCTTAGGATTGGGATGAACTAGTTCCTCTTTTGCCTTCTTGTGTTGGATTTGGATCCTTGTATCCCTTTTGTGTATGTGGATTCAACACACGTGTGATTGGATCTTGATCAATTGAGTGTTGTTCTTGTGTTCTTTTCTTGATTTGCTTCTTCCCCACTTCCAAGTGTGAAAAGATCATCAATTAGGGTTCCACCCTACATGACCGTGCCATGCGTGACCCTAGTCTCGTCATCCTCTTTGCCATCGCCCGCCGGTGTCAAAACCGGCGGATCTCGGGTAGGGGGTCCCAAACTGTGGGTCTAGGATTGATGGTAATAGGAGACGGGGGAGACAATGTTTACCCAGGTTCGGGCCCTCTCTATGGAGGTAATACCCTACTTTCTGCTTGATTGATCTTGATGAATATGAGTATTACAAGAGTTGATCTACCACGAGATCATAATGGCTAAACCCTAAAAGTCTAGTCTGGCTATGATTATTCGGGTGATCTACAGACCTAACCCTCCTGTTTATATAAGCACAGGAGGGATCTAGGGTTACACAAGGTCGGTTACAGAGAAAGGAATATTCATATTTGGTCTCCAAGCTTGCCTCCCACGCCAAGGAGAGCCCCATCCGGACACGGGTAGAGTCTTCGGTCTTCGTATCTTCACGACCCATCAGTCCGACCCATATCCAATTGGTTGGACGCCCAAGGAACCCTTAGTCCATGACTCCCTGCCCCTGAACCAGGCTTCAATGACGATGTGTCCGGCGCGCAGATTGTCTTCGGCATTGCAAGGTGGGTTCCTTTTCCCGAATACTCCAAATCAGTCTTTGTATGAAACAAATGTGTCCAAATCTGCAACATAAGTACCACACACAACTGCAGAGAATATAATACTTCACGAGTCCCATCTGCTGACAATTTTTTATAAGATGACATCACGTTTGTCCGATCATTATATCGAACCGTTTTTGTCTGTCGTTCCGCGTTTCGAGATGCGGTTGTCATTGGCACGTCTTGTCAAAAGCAGAGATCGTGTCCCCTTATTGCGGTATTCTCATCAATACGGGCGTGGGCAACCCAACTGTGCCATTTACACAGCCCTTGGGAATAGGCAAGTTTTAGGGCGAGTGGGGAGGCGTTCGATATTCACTGCCTTTATAAGGGAATAAGGATTCCCCCTTCTTCTCCCACGCCTTCTCTCTTCCTCTGCCCTTCCACTCTTGAGCTCCAGCGCTTCCCATCTTCTTCCCACTCGATCAAGCACTCAACCATGTCCGGATCCGGAGGTCAAGGCAAGTGGATGGTCTCCTCCGTCAAGGAGAAGGACATTACTGAGCTTCGGGCAGCCGAGTACCTGGCGAAGGAAATCGCCCACCGTCTTCCAGCCCAGGGGCAAGTCGTCCCCACACCGGAGTCCAACGAGAGGGTGGTATTCATCCCTCATTTCCTCCGCGGGCTAGGGTTTCCACTCCACCCTTTCGTCCGCGGGCTGATGTACTATTACGGGATAGACTTCCATGATCTATCCCCGAACTCTTTCCTCAACATCTCGGTGTTCATCGTCGTGTGTGAGGCCTTCCTCCGCATCCAAACCCCACTTCGGGCTGTGGCTCAAGGTATTCACGTGAAGCCGAAGGTGGTGGATGGCCAGCACGCGGAGTGCGGAGGCGCCATGGTGAGTAAGTTGACCAATGTCTCCTGGCCGAAAGGCACTTTCGTGGAGACTGTCAAGGAATGGCAGAAACAATGGTTCTACATCACAGAACCCCGCGGCGTCAACTGGTATTTTATATGGTTTAATCATGTTATTTTAGTCCGGCCCATAACAGCTCCAAGCGATCCTCATCAAGAGGCTCGTTGGACTCAAAGGAAATGGCCAGCGAGACACCGTCGACCGCTTACTTTCCCAAGGCCAAGGGAGACAACGAGGTGCTGTCCCAAAGGACCTTCCCAGGCCAGTGAGAGGTTCA
This sequence comes from Triticum urartu, assembly GCF_056163025.1. Lineage (NCBI taxonomy): Eukaryota > Viridiplantae > Streptophyta > Magnoliopsida > Poales > Poaceae > Triticum > Triticum urartu. The sequence goes on along the minus strand of NC_141875.1, from coordinate 553,189,184 downwards.
GGAGGCCGTCGTGGTGACGCCTGAGGGCGACACCTCGGCCGCCGGACACATGGGGGAACAGACCCCCATGGAGACTAACGATGGGGCCGTGCTCAATTCGGCCCCCCTTTGAGTACGGATCCGGAGACCCATACGGCCCCGGAGTCCGACAAGGAGCCTCCTTCAAGAGAAGGAGGCGTGCCCATCCCGCTGGCGACCTCTGTATAACCAGAGGCGCCGAATAATCTATTAGAAGCGCTACGAGGCGCTTCCATTGTGGAAGAACACCATATCCTTATGGGTACGGTGATTGCGAAGGTTTAGTCTGTTAAGAGCAGATTGACCGAAGCCTGCAGCGGCCTGCTGATAGGTTTTGAGGTAAGCAGCGTTTAACCGAGAAAATCCCCATATAGACAGTAGCCCCTGAGACACTGTTCGGTGTTCGGAAAGAAAAGCCGGGCAGAGGATCAATTAAATTTCGCAGGAAGCTAACCAAACTGTGTCTGATTTGAATAAGTAGGCGTCGCTGCTGGCTGATACATCTCCGTCGTATCTACTTTTCCAAACACTTTTGCCCTTGTTTTGGACTCTAACTTGCATGATTTGAATGGAACTAACCCGGATTGATGCTGTTTTCAGCAGAATTGCGATGGTGTTATTTATGTGTAGAAACAAAAGTTCTCGGAATGACCTGAAACTTCACGGAACGTCATTTTGGAAATAATAAAAAATCCTTACAAAAGATGAACACCAGGGGGCCCACACCCTAGCCACGAGGGTGGGGGCACGCCCCCTACCTCGTGGGCCCCATGGAGCTCCTCCGACCCCAACTCCAACTCTATATATTTGCTTTCGGGGAGAAAAAAATAGAGAAGAAGGATTCATCGCGTTTTACGATACGGAGCCGCCGCCAAGCCCTCACTACAAAAAAAGACACATCCGTGACATTTTGGGCCGAACGAATTTTTTTCCTGTCATACATATGACACTTCTATGATGATAATTGTGACAAAACCCGGTATCATCATAGATGTGGTGGGCTCCTACTTCTATGACAAAAAAATCATGACAGAAAATGGGCTTTTCGTCCTAGGCGGGCCAGAGACGCAGCTGCATGGCATTCTTTGGGCCGTCCATGACGGAAAAAACCGTGGTAGAAGCGAGGGTGAGGAAAATTTTGGGGAGTTCCCAGTTACGGCGGGAGGTCGGGGGCCGAGCGATGTGCGTTTCTCTCGTACACGTACGCGCGTGTGTGCGAGGCGTTGGCTCTAACTAAACCCGAGCGAGGCGTTGGGCTCTAACTGAACCCGAGCGATTGCACTGCAGGCTACACGTTACTGAACCCGAGCGATTGATCGATGGCTGTTAACTGAACCCGATTGAGCGATTCCTTCGGTACTGCTGCTAACTGAAGCCGATCGATGCTGCCTCTGGATGAATAGTGAGCGTTGCGCGGGGGGGGGGGGGGTTGGATGAACAATTCCCGGTGGGGGTGGATGAACAAGACCCCGTGGTGTTGCCTCTGGATGAATAAGACCCCGATCGATCGAGCCGATTGGGGCTGGATGAACAGGACCTCGTGGAGGGCTGGATGAACAGGACCACCCCGTGGAGGGCAGGATGAATAATAGACGGTGGAGGGCAGGATGAACAGTAACCCGTGGAGGGGTGGTTGAACAGGAGCCCGTGGAGAGGGCTGGTTGAACAGTAGCCGGTGGAGTAGCGCGCGGTGGAGGCTGGATGAACAGGAGCCCGTGGATGAACAGTCGCAGGTGGAGGCTGGAGGAGGTCGACGGTGGATGAACAGTAGCTCGTGGAGGCTGGAGGGGGTCGATGGTGGAGATGAACAGTATCCCGTGGAGTCCCGTTTTGCGGTACGCCACACCCCTCCCGATGAACAGGACCCCCGTTTCGACCATAGTGCTCCAACACAAGTCCGTTTCCTCCGTTTTGCGGTACGCCACACCCCTCCTGATGAACAGGACCCCCGTTTGGACCGTAGGAGGTCCGTTTCGTCCATTTTGCGGTACGCCACACCCCTCCCAATGAACAGGACCCCCGTTTCAACCATAGGAGGTCCGTTTCCTCCATTTTGCGGTACGCCAGACCCCTCCCGATCAACAGGACCCCGTTCCGAATGTAGGAGGTCCGTTTCCTCCGTTGTGCGGTATGCTAGGCCTCATTTCCATCGCCTGTTCCGTTCAATCCCTCCCGATGAACACGACCACGCATTCCGTTCTGACCCAGCCGGTTGGCTCCCACGCGTTCCGTTGCCTCCCCATGAACACGATGCATTCCGTTGCCTCCCCATGAACACGACGCATTCCGTTGCCTCCCCATGAACACGACGCATTCCGTTGCCTCCCCATGAACACGACAACGACGCTGTTTCTCCGTTCCGACCCAGCTATATACACGAGCCCTGACCGTACGTATGCGCGAGTAGGCGTTCGAGACCCCGCCCGTATGTACACATATGTGGCCGTATTTTCTTTCTTGCACCCTGGCCGCTGTACATACGTGTACATGCTACGTGCGCGCCTCTACTACGACACGTGCGCGCCTCTACTACGACACGTGCACGCCTCTACTACGACACGTGCGCGCCTCTACATCGACCAGTATGTACGTACACGTTCGCGACCAGAATGACAACACTACGTACGCTTCGACCAGGTGGGTCCCGACCGTCAGGCACTTCCTTGCCTGCGAAGATGTAGCTGGTGGGTCCCAGCAGTCAAGGGGCGAATCATTTTTTTGCCCGGATGCACTTCCTTGCGTGCGAAGATGTAGCTGATGGGTCCCAGCAGTCAGGGGAAACGTTTTTTTCGCGAAATACAGTGGCCCATCCGGTGGGTCCCAGCTGTCAGGTGGAGGAATCATTATTTTCCGCGTAATAAGGAGGCACTTCCTTGCTGCGGCCGTGGACCCAGCTGTCAGCCTCTCCACGTACAGTCCATGTCCGATGGAAGTCGTTCCTTGACCATGTTGACCATGCCGCGCCGAGAGCACCAGGGCGGTGGACGATGACGAAGCCTAGGAAGGGGACGACACGGAGGCAGGGAAGACTCGGCAGTTGTTTCCCACGCGGAGGGGAGTACGACTGTACGAGGGTTTACTGGTTCGTCTGCCGTCGCTGGAGAATAACAGCAGGTGTGGGTGAGTAGAGGGATGGCTAGGCCAGCGATAGGAGTACGGTCGGGAGGTGAGGCCTGCGCGGCAGCACAACCGGCCGCGAGGAGGAGGGAGCAGGCAGTCCCGCCGGCGCTTGTTTGAGCGGCTGGAGCAGGAAGAGCAGAGATTGAAGAAGCACGACGGCCGTTGGATGGACATCCAACAGTCAGTGCTTGTGCGTCAACCTTTTTTTAGGAAAGCCTCAAATCTGTGAAAAATAGCATACAACCCATCTGCCATTATTTCTAATAATTTACAGACCATTTGCTAATTCTTAAGGTTTTTTTGGAGCCCATATTCTTTTTGTTAGCATTACAGCCCATATTGTGGTAACAGTTAAAATATTATACAAAATTTTGCATATTTTGGTGCGATCCGAACTGTTTTTAATCCCGAAATGTCGACTCACATTCAAACTGATTTTAAAAATAAATGTATATCAATATAAAATCCAACAAATTCTCCACGCATAAAAATTAATGTAATTTAAAATCTTGAAATGAAAAAAGATATTTGAAACTAATTGCCGGTTTGATGTGTTTTAAAAATGTACAAACCATTTCTCATTACCGATGGGCCATTTTCTCGGCCAGCCGAATGAAAGCTCTCCTCGTCTTGAAAGATTTGCAGCCCAACAGGCCTGACAAAGCGACTTAGTTGGAAAATCACAAAAAACCGGGTTGTGGCCGTGGACCCAGCTGTCAGCCTCTCCACGCACAATACTCTTCTGATGGAAGTCGTTCCTTGACCACGTTGACCACGCCGTGTGGAGAGCACCACGGCGGTGGACGACGGCGAGGCCTAGGAAGGGGACGACGCGGCAGTGGAAGCCCGCACGGAGAGGACTACGAGGGTTCACTGGTTCGGCTGCGGTGTGAGGCTGCCGTCGCCGCAGGGCCTGGCCAGCGGTGGGAATATTAGGGCGCGGTGAGGCCTCTGCGGTAGCACAGCCAGCCACGGGAGGCAGGAGCATGCGGCACGACCGACGCTGCTTTGGGCGGCTGGAGCAAGAAGACCAGAGGTTGAAGAAGCACTACGGCCGTTGGATGGACATCGTATGGTCACTGGAGCTAGAATCGTTCATATTGACTAAGTTGACAAAGCCCTTCGTCCCCGTCAACTTAGTAGGTCCACAAGTTAGCCTCCCAGCAAGGTGGGTCCCAGCTAGCCGGGGGAGTATTCATTTTTTTGTGTGTAATAAGGAGGCACTTCCGGTGGGTCCGAGCTGACAGCGGGGGGAACGTTTTTTCGCGAAATACGGTGGCCCATCCGGTGGGTCCCAGCAGTCAGGGGGAAACGATTTTTTTCGCAAAATACTGGTGGCCCGTCCGGTGGGTCCCCGCTGTCAGGTGGAGGAATAATTATTTTCTGCGTAATAAGGAGGCACTTCCTTGCGGCTGCCGTGGACCCAACTGTCAGCCTCTCCACGTACAGTACTCTTCCGATGGAAGTCGGTCATTGACCACATTGACCACGCCGCACCGAGAGCACGACGGCGGTGGACGACGGCGAGGCCTAGGAAGGGGACGACACAGAGCCGTGCAAGACGCGGCAGTGGATGCCCACGCGGAGAGGAGTACGAGCGTTCACTAGTTCGGCTGTGGTGTGAGGCTGCCGTTGCCGCAGAATAACAGGGGGTGTGGGTGAGTGGAGGGATGGCCTGGCCAGTGGTGGGAGTAGTATGGGGGCGGTGAGGCCTCCGCGGTAGCACAGCCGGCCACGGGAGGCAGGAGCAGGTGGCACGACCGGCGCTTCTTTGGGCGGCTGGAGCAAGAAGACCAGAGGTTGAAGAAGCACTATGGCCGTTGGATGGACATCATACGGTCACTGGAGTATTGACTAAGTTGACAAAGCTCTCTGTCCCTGTCAACTTAGTAGGCCCACAAGTCAGCCCAACAATATGGTGGGTCCCAGCTAGCAGGGGGTATTCATTTTTTTGGGCGTAATAAGGAGGCACTTCCTTGCGTGCGAAGATATAGCTGGTGGGTCCGACCTGTCAGCGGGGGGAACATTTTTTTTGCGAAATACAGAGGCCCTTCCTGTGGGTCCTAGCTGTCAGGTGGAGGAATCATTATTTTGCGCGTAATAAAAAGGCATTTTCTTGCATGCGGCCGTGGACCCAGCTGTCAGCCTCTCCACGTATAGTCCACTTTCGATGGATGTCGTTCATTGACCACGTTGACCAGGCCGCGCCGAGAGCACCAGGGCGGTGGACGACGGCGAGGCCTAGGAAGGGAACGACACGGAGCCAGGGAATACTCGGCAGTTGTTTCCCACGCGGAGGAGTACGAGGGTTTACTGGTTCGTCTGCCGTCGCTGGAGAATAACAACATGTGTGGGTGAGTAGAGGGATGGCTAGGCCAGCGATGGGAGTACGATGGGGCCGTGAGGCCTCCGCGGCAGCATAGCCGGCCGCGGGAGGAGGGAGCAGGCAGTCCCGCCGGCGCTTGTTTGAGCGGCTTGAGCATGAAGAGCAGAGATTGAAGAAGCACGACAGCCATTGGATAGACATCCAACAGTCACTGCTCTCGTGTGTTGACTAAGTTGACAGGGCGTTGCATGTGCGTCAACCTTTTTTTATGAAAGCATACGCGTCAACCTGTAGTAGGCGCACAAGTCAGCCTCAAATCTGTGGAAAACAACATACATCCCATATGCCATTATTTCTAATAATGTACATCCCATTTGCCAATTCTTAAGAATTTTTTTGGAGCCCATCATCTTTTTGTTAGCATCACACCCCATATTGTGGCCACGGTTAAAAAGTATACGAAATTTTGCATATTTCGGTGTGGTCAACTATTTTTAATCCAGAAATATCGATTCACATTCAAAATATTTTGAAAAACAATTTATATAAATATAAAACCCAAATAATTTTCCACGCATAAAAATCAATGAAATTTAAGATCTTGTAATGAAAAAAATTTGAAACTAATTCCCGGTTTGATGTGTTTTAAAAATATACAGCCCATTTCTGGGCAAACTGAATGAAACTCTCCTCGTCTTGAAAGATTTGCAGCCCAGCAGGGCCGATAAAGCAAGTAGGCCTTGTTTGGGTATTTCTTAAAAAATAGAACTGGGCTAGCCATTTTTAGCAGGAAAAAAACACAACTGGGCTCATGATGTGGTAAACATAAATAAAACCCTGGCTAGACGGGCCACAACCCCCGCACAGCCCCGTTGTTACCCTGATCCGTCGCTAAAACTAGTATAAATAACAACTGCTTGTTCCTCAAAAAAAACCGCGCGACTTGCTGGGTCCCTGGTGTCAGCCGCTCGTAGTGTAATTCTCTCGTTTATTGACTAAGTTGACAATGACGTGAGCCCCAGATGTCCAACCATTAGGAGGAACCATATTTTTGGGCTTGTACTATAGAGGCACTTGCTTGCGTACTGCCATGACGCTGGTGGTTCCCTACTGTCATCCTCTCCACGTACATTCATCTCCTTGTTCCTCTCGGTTGTTGACGACGTTGACAACACAAGAGGGGGGCGCACTGCGCACGGCGAGCGAACCAAGGCCGCAAGGCGGAGGACGACGGCGAGGCCTCGGACGGAACGAACAGGAGCCGTTGAAGATGCGCCGGTCTAGTCACAGGCGGAGGGGAGTACGAGGGTTGACTGGTTCGGGCGCGGGTGCGTGTTGGGGCTGACGTTGCCGGAGAATAACAGGAAGTGTGGGGGAATAGAAGGAGGGACTGGCCAACGTTGGAGGGTACATACGGTAGGGCGGCGGAGGCGCAGCCAGCCATGGGAGGCGGGAGCAGGTGGAGCCGACGGGGTGGTTTGGTTTGGGCGATTGGAGGAAGAAGAAGACACGAGATAGAAGATACACGTCAGATGTTGGATGTCAATCCAACGGCTGGTAGGCAGAATCGTTTGTTGACTGGCTAGTAAGTTGACACCACCTTGGATAGGCTATTTCCTCGCGGGTCCCAAATGTCAGAATCCAAATCTGTCACGGTCATGCAGCCTTTCCTATGAAAATTTACAGCCCATTTGATGTGCTAGTTCGAAATAAGTTTGTGGGTGCTGGTGGGGGCTAATAACTTGGCTTCTGTAATGCACAGTGAACTCAAGCAGCCGGCGAGAGTGATGTTATTTCCCTTGGTTTGGATTTGTTACAATATTTCACTCTAAATTAAACGAATGGCAAGCCATTTGCCTGGTTTCAAAGACAATATGACAGTCACAGCCGAGTTGAAAAGGGCAGGAACATCTAACTCCAGCTTACAAACTGTACAAAAGCACGAGGGTTAATTGTTCATCAGGTTTACAAAAAAACCCAGATTGAAAAGGGCAACAACATCTAACTCCAGCACTGTTTTCGGCAGTCACGGTCAAATGGATCGGTCAGGTCCATAGAATGAACATCCTGGGTCGTAAAATTTACTGGATTATGACCACAATATGTTGTAAATAGAAGCCCGACACGTTCAGAAGCTCTTTTGCCCACCTGAAACTCCTTTTTTTGCTCTTCGACATACCCATCCGTTAAAACCATGCTGCTGATAAACTTAAGCCTGATGGACAATACTAACCTCGCATTCAGCAGGAAGAATGTGACAAATCTTGTGTTTGCACGGTTGGCTACATATCGTTCTAGCGTTATTGTCTTCAATCGAATCTCATGAGAAGTGAGAAAATCCCGATGCTTACGAATCCACCGATTGGTTATAACTTTCTTACCCCGTCCTGTTGCCTAAATAGACATGAAGATTGAAAACAGTTAAGGTCTAAAAGAAGAGTGTCGAAAGAGCAACAGCTGAACGGTTAATTCTAGTACACTATATGCGGGCTTCCAATGTGCGTGAAATTATCACCTTTATATACAACTTCTCCAGACATGGAAAGCATTGCAGCAAGCCAATAATCTTGTTCAGATCAAAACTATTCATTTGGATATATAAGATCTTGATAGAATCCAACACCATTGATAGGCCATCCATGGAGAAACTCTTCATTGAGCATAGAACATAATATTAGTACAAAATGTGTACTCCAAGATGATATATAAATTATGCGCAGAAATTTAAAATGCAGCTTATGGTTACAAGTGTAGATGATAATATAAAGTACCTGAAGAACTGTGGAGCCAAACACCATATTGAAATGAGCACAGAGATCATGTATTACACCCAAGGTCTCCAGTGTAGGCGCAGAGAGGACGGTTATTGGCAACGGTGAATAACTAGAATCAAGGATCAGCCTTTGAAGTGAAGGGGCATCTTGGATGATGAGCTGCCTTCCGTCAAAAGAAATTCCAATTCTTACAAGGTTAGGTGACTTTATTTGGAGATAACCGATTCTAACTGTGAAAACAAGCACCAAGCACTCCAGCGCAGGGCAACTGGAGTGGATGATGCTGTGCAATGAGGCCTCCGATATACGAACCCGCACAAGTGAAAGTTTCTTGAGAAATGGGAGTCGAAGGTTTAGTACCAGATTGTCTGGTAGGTAGCACTGCGCAAAGGTGGCGGTGTGGAGAGAGGACGAAAACCTCGAGATGGACATTGGTGCTGAGGGCACAAGTTCATGGCGTTCGGTATGTGGTATGTGATTTCCAGGGGAATAGTAGAACTCAAGCAGCTGTAGTTCTGTGAATTCCGGGGATTCCAGCCAAGCGTCCTCCGTGCAGGGCATGGTATGCTTGCTCAGGTAGCATGACGGGATGTAGAGGCTTTGAACGGAGCCCTGGTGGGAGGAGATGATGGCTCTGGGGATTTCAAAATCATTGAAGAGAGATAGCTAACGACAGTCGAGATTAAGGGGAACGGCACGCCATAGAGGGCGCCACCGAATTGAGAGGACTTGGGTGCGGCAGCAATCTTTGGTGGGGAGAAGCGAGATGATCTCCCCAAGGTTGGCGTCCGGGAGATCGCTAATGCGGTCCACCCGAGATTCTACGGGTTCCTGGGATCCGGTGGGGGCGGGGTCGCCGCTTCTCCCCGTGCTGCCGGGTGCGGGATCTACAACAGGCGTCGCCGCTGGCGGGAGCCTCATCTTCTTGGCGCTGGGGTCAGCCGACTCCATTTTCCTCGAGGGCATCGCGTCGCGCTCACGGATTTGAGCACAGTAATGAATGGCGAGCCTAGTTGTAGTGCGAGCGAAGAAGAAGGGGAGCTGGGGGTTTTCTGTAGGAGTGAGGAAGAAGGGGAGCTGGGGTTTTCTGTAGGAGTGAGGTGAGGAATTTGGGGGTACGAGTGGAGCGAGCTGACGTGAGGTGGGTGGGAGCGAGGAGGAAGAAGAGCACCCAGGTTTTTTTGGGGGGGGGGCGGTGTGCTGGGTGTGGGTAGCGCCTCTCATTCAGTAAATATATGGGCTTTTGAATTGATTTTACTATTTACTCGTGTGGATGGGCTGTTTTGTCTTGGGACCCGAGAAACAATTACTACTAGTACAATGGAGACACTCTACAGCTACCCAGAAAAACAATTACTACTAGTACAGTGGAGACACTCTACCGCTTCTGGCTCCTCCTAGGTCATTGAAATGTCTCCCTCTACTGAATGCCGTTATACTTTTATTCACCGACATGCGGGCCATGCAGCGCGTGGGCCCAAATGCCATCCACCAAATTAGAAGGCAATATGCAGGCGGAGAGTCACCCCGGTCGTAGCGCGACAGTAACGAGCCGTCGTATCACAAAACCCCACCTCCCCGTAGTCTAAGTTTGACAGACAAAGCAACCATCATTTCACTCTTCGCTGAATCCCCTTCTCCCTCACCGTCTTCAAGAAAGGCAACACTTGCATCTGCCACTGTTCTTCTCTCCGAACGAAGGGAAGGTAAGCGGATCCGTGATGTTGGTATATTTTCGTTCAGAGGAAAAAAAAAGAACTTTTGCAAAGCAGTAACCGATCCTCACTCTCCTTTTTGTTTCATTGTCATTGCGATTGTGTTTTCCTTTCAGTGGACTCCTAGTATTCGTCAGTTTCATGATGGACCAAGGAGAACCAGGCAAAGATCTACCGATATTGGAGCAGACGCGGGAGGCTGATCCCCACGAGACAGAGATCTCCAAGAAGATGGAGGAAACCACCGAGGTGACCCCAGATACTGAGATGGTCAACGCCCCGTTTGAGGTTACAGCCCCCGTGGCACTGCAGGAGCAGTTTTCCCCCTTCGAGGATGTGTCCCCCCCGCTGAGCTGCCCAAGGTGATTTCCTTGTTTGCCGATCTCGATTGTGGTTTTTCATCTAAGTATGTGGTGATTTTTTTAGAAAAGGAAGTATGTGGTGATTAATAATGCAAAATTTTATTAGCTTCGATTCCATGGTATACGTAGTGGTTTAAATAACTTGTGTTTCTTATACTAAAAAGTAATTCAGAATTTGTTTCTGTTTCAATTAGAGCCCTGATGCAGACAAGGATTGTGTGGTTGTACATGTCACTCGCTATGAGGCAGACGACCTGAATATACACACTGGGAAAACAGAGTTCTTAGGCTGTTGGATCCTGGAAGCCATTTGCGGTTATACCAATGAAGAGTTGTATTCCAGCCTCAATGTTGTCAGGCGTGTTGTCCAGGGTGTACTGAAGCACAAGAAGTTCAAAGCTACTCCTTCGTTTGTGAGGAATACTGTTCTTGTCAAGCTTACACAGGAAGATGACGTGGCATGCCTCCACAAACAAGTTTATAAGTGGCAAGGCCACAAGGTTGTCTTCATGAAGGTTCACAGGATTGAGCTGCTACGGGACGTCCTCGATGATGTTCATGGCAAGGTCCATCTTGTGTCCAGCCCAAATTAGATCGAGGCATGAAATAGTTGCCCCAGCTAGTGTTTAATAGTAGTTTGGATTGTGCCTAATTATCCGAACCTTGCCTGTTATCGACCCCTCTAGGGCTAGTACTATGTTTGAATCCGTCTATGGGAACTGCTGCTACTTTTGTGTGCCCATGAATCATGTGAGAACCATCGTAATTGTTGCTGAAACAGATGCATTCTCACTAGTTTTTTCATGAATATGGCATGGTAAGACATAAGTTGTCACGGTTTATCATACAAGCAGTTAGTGTTTTGATGAAATAGAGCACTCGTTCGAGAACCGTGCACCGACGTATACATAAGTACTTGTAAACACTGTTGGTGCTACCCCACTTGTAAGCAGTTGTGCAAAACACGACACATTGGCTCAGCTCGCTTCAACACTAGGCTATCGACCAACTAACAATCAACAATCTGCTGTCTGACATATAAGCAACTATGTATCTTGTTACAATGGTTCATGCAGTTAATTGAGGCCACAATGTAATAAATTCCAAACGTTCACACGCTAGTCCAGCGCTCATGTGGAACACTCACATTAAACTCGTCTTCATAAAAAACTTGAAAAGCATAAGTTAAGCAATTTTATACATCTCAATGATTCATAGAACATAACAAACATATACTAGTTCACAGCAAAAGACAAAGTTGTGAGAAGGTTTACAAATCAGGAAAAAACAAGCAAGGCTTCTCTCTGAGCAAAGGGCCTCCTGGCAGGCTTAAATTTCCTAGAGTTCACTCTGGTTTTTTCTTGTTGCCACCATTCATGGTTAGGTTCTCTCATTCCAGAATAACCAATTATAATTGTGGTCTCAGCTGGAATGCTGAACTGAACCATGTAGTGTACTGACCAGCTGAAATGCTTGTGCATTCCACTAAATTTAAGCACCGCTATTTGCAGAAATAAGCAGACCACAATGCCTCTTGTCCGCGCACCTGTCCAAAAAACCACCGTGCAGCCGTGCCAGCTAGTCCTTTGTCCATGGATGAACTAGTAGAAAGTGCATTCCGGACTAAGATGCAGTTGTTTTCGTTCGTCCCTGCACTGCAATCAGGAAGTAAAACGTACGAATCAGCTTCTTTTAGATTGCGTTGGTCATTCTACCTTAGTTACTACCAATGTAGGCATACCTTGAAGATGGGAGGTTAGACGACGGCAGCGAGGGATAGCCATCTCATTTTGCGCAGTTGTACTAAAACTGAGGTGTGTGCTTTTGATTGCGCGGATAGAAACGATACGGAGACAGACATCCCGAAACGATATGGAGACAAACATCCCTGTTTGCGCAAATAAGAAATACGGTTATTTAAATAGTGACAGATATTACTACTTTCCCCCGTTTCCTCTTAGAACCAAGTCCTAGATTCATGCTACAGCTTTCCCACTTTCTTCCCTATTTGAACCAACGCTTTGAGTTGACTGTATGAAATAGCTTTACTTCTAATCTACTACTACTATAATGCGGCAGTTTTGAAATTGGATTTACCACTCCATCTTCGGTTTTCCCGCCCAAACAAGCATTGGCTCAAAATCTACCGTTCATTTCCCCTCTCATGCATATCACTGCCATCCATCAAACAAAGGATGACATGATCTGACGGCTAAGAGCTGCCGGATTCTCTCCCGCTCCTTGTGCACATGGCCGACTCTGCTCTCCAAGTAAACAAATAAAGAAGTCCCCGTTGAATCTGGATTGCACCTACTGAAGTTGAGAAATGTCTAGAAACTGCTGCCACCTCCTCACATGCAAGTACGACAAGTTGGCAAATAGCTAGCACATTTTGGCTCCCCGTTGTCACCTGGGAAATAAACACTCTACTACTAACTTATTTTTTTAGATTACTGTAAAAATGGATTTTTTAGATGCCGCTATACTGCAAAGTTTACACTGTTCACATAACATAACATTGCATGGCTGATGCTACCTAAAGTTTTATTCTGCTTCATCGAGAAATGTAATATATTTATTATTCGCAGAAAAAGTGTAATATTTTATTTCAGTCAGACATAAGCTATACCTCAAGCTAATACAGGACATGAGTGTCTGTCAGACCTAAATGACTTATTTAGTTGCACAAAATAGTCCATAAACATGCATGTAAACCGTCAAACAACTCTGGAACTATACATCAGTGGAACCCAGGAAACAACATATAATAAAACTACAACTTTTATCTTGTAATCAAATTCTTACTTGGAACTCAGTTTGATTTGTGCAAGTGATTTGCTTCTTATTTCAGAATAGTCCTTAGATCATGCAAACAAACACACTATGATATCTACTCAAGATACGAGTACCCATTTCTCTCTCTAAAAAGAAGGTATATGAGTATCTATCATATAGAACATACATGCAAAGCACGTGCCTTAGTAGAAGTCTAGGTGGCTTTGGAACAGCTGACGGAATTAGAAAAGGATCCACACGAAGGGAGCTAGGGCACTAGAGCAAGGCAGGTCTCGAAGGAATATATACCTGAGGGTCATTGGCATGTTGCAAAGACGGCATCGGGAGGCTGCATCTTGGCCACAATACCGCAGGGAGGAAGAAGGGGTCGGAGGCCCTCCCGAGCCGGCGCTCTCTCGGAGAGAACGGCATGACCGCCGATCGGGATGCGCGGGCAGCCGTTGGTCTCCTCCCTCGCCGCCGACGACAGCGTGAACGATGCACCTACACCCCTGCCCCAATCGAGGTTGTCCGGCCGGATTTGTGACCAGCCGTGAGCTGAGAGAGAGTGTGGCCACCTATGTGTTTCTTAGATCTAGAGAGCATGAGAGAGTGAATGAGAGGAACCCTAGTAAAGCAAGCGCTAAGGCTCCTGCTTTTATATATAGTGGAGTGATTTTGTTGTACCAGCTTCAAAAAAATGCGGTCCTACGTGTACCCGCGAGTGGGTGTGAGAGAACTAGTGCGTGCGTGCACCACTTCTCTTTGTGAGAGTACAATATACTATGCCCAAAGAACGTTCGCCGCAAGAGTAATAGTACAAGTGTGTGACGTGTGAGCTAAAATAAAATGTGCGCGCCGTCTTTTGTTTTTTAGAAGTTCTGAGGGTAGGGTGTGAAGAGCACATATGTGCGTGACGTCTACCTGCAGATAGACGGTGGGTGCGACGTGCGAGTCTGTGAGAGGACTCGGGAGAGTCGTGACTCGTGAGGGTGCGTGTGCGTGAGAGAGAGAGGGGGGGCACGTATCAAGGCAATGCATGTATCCATAAATCATTATCCGACAAACGTTCACCACAAGCCTTTTTCTGAAGAACGCCGTAAGGACCGTTAGATCGGAATCCGACAGTGTCAGTTTTGCCATGTCATTTAGCAGAACAGCCACTCCTCCTACACACAAATCTTCCACGTGAGTGTTAGCAACTGCCATATGCTCCCTCCGTTTCGAAATGCAGTGCATATAGCTTTATTGAAAATTCGAACCTCGCAAACTTTTACTGAGTTTTCGTGTACCAAATTGCACATGTAGAATACCATGTATATATCATTTCATTCATCTTCGAGAGGTAACTATAAAGTTGGGTGAGGAGTCTACAAAGAAAGACCATCGTATCACCCGCAGCAATTTCAAGCATCCTTTAGTGTCGAGGAATATCATAGGAACTCTATATGATATGATTTTTATATGATTTTTTCCTTTAGAGCCAATTGGTTCATAGGAATAGATTCATATACTCCACATTTCAAAGGAAATAAACATGATATCATTTCTATAACTTTAGAGCCACTTGGTTCATATGAATGGATTCCTATACTCCCTTAATTTCAAAGGAAAATAAACATTAGCGTATATTCAATAGAAAAGTTCCTATGATATGAACCAAATTACATCTCTTTTCTAATCCCTCTTCATAGGAATTGAGAAACATGTCATCTCTAGATTCAATAGAAAAGTTCCTATGATGTGAACCAAATGACATCTCTTTTCCAATCCCTACTCATAGGAATTGAGATGCTCCATGTCATCTCTTTCCCTACAACTTCCATGTATACATCTTCTATTCCTAAATAGATAGTACAACCCACTAGTAGATTTTTTCCAAAACATGCAACTATGGCACAAGAACTATATAGTGTGCCAATAACTTTGAAAGATGGTCGCTGGATGAAGCTAACCCGATAGTGCAGAGATAGGCAAATCCGAGCACTACTGGCCGTTGGATATCATCAACATTCCACCAGATTTGCCACATGTACAATTTAGAAGACTCCATGGTTGAACTTAAGCATAATGCACAAACCTCAAAACACAAGCACTTCTCATTTGTTCTAGAATCTTCTGTATCATAATTGATTATTTTTTCTAAATGAATTGCCATTATTTGTTTTTTTACTTTATGATTTACTCCCTCCATTCCAAAATAGATGACCCAACTTTGCACTAACTTTGTACAAAGTTAGTGCAAAGTTGGGTCATCTATTTTGGAACAGAGGGAGTACAATGCACAACCCCATGAATCTTAACATTTTTATAAAACTTATTGATTTTGAATGAGATGAACTATAAGAACTAAACGAACATCTACATCATGCATATATGACTCAAAGCTTTACATGCTATAATGTGTATTTATTCATAATTTGGTTTCGAAATCTCATGCGTTCAATACATGTGTACCTTACTAGTTTTGAGTAGAGTAGCAAATTTCACGCGGCCCTGGGTATATCAAAATGCAAGGCCCATGCATCATTGCCTTTCGGTCGAACCTACGTCCACAATTTTTTGTATGTACTATATCTCCACTGGTCCCCGAACCCAAAATGCTGCCTCGTTCCTGTAAAACCAAGCGGCCCACACATATTTAAGGCATCGGCTCGAACCCGTTTACTATGACGTGGCCCCGCACGCCGTAGTACTCCTACAAACCCTACCGTCGCACTCATCATCGGTTTTCTTCAAGAGGACGAGGGAGAAGCTGATTTGTAGTGGATGCGCTTTAAAAAAGGATCTGTAGTGGAGACCCCTACCCTAGGGTGCCCTAGGTAGCTGCTGCACGCATCATTGTTTTCTCTTTTCTTTGTGCTCTTGCGCCCTAGAGTGAAATGATGGTTGCTTCGTCCGTCCAACTTAATGCGGGAAAGGTGGGGCTTTGTGATTTGACCCCTCGTCGCTCATTTTCTACTACTGCGGCGCTATGACCGAGGTGCCTCAAATTCCAACCACTGCTCCGAACTGTAATTTGGTGCATCGCACGTGGAACAAGATGGTGGATGAGCCACATGTCGGCCAAAGGGGTCCTGCTAAGTGTGTCGCCATTTCATGTGCGGGCTGACCCTGCTTGAGTTGCTACGCCAACACGACATGAGCAGCCTACCACTTGGTTTTGCTCCTTGGTGAATCCCGACTATATTGATCTAAAAAGATACGTGCTGAACTACCCTCTCCGTCTCGGTTTTTTTATTTTTAGGCGTCTCGGTTTATAGGGTCTGCACGTAGTTCTAGGTCATCCATTTCACTAACCAAATATGAGTTACTATGTCACAAAAAGTATATCATTGGATTCTTAAGCGAATGTAGTTGTATTTAAAAGTCGAGGGCGGGGCTTTTCCTGTGCGGTAGGCGGCGGGGCAGTTCCGCCTAGTCGGTTCGACAGAGACGCGAGAAGACGAGGGAATAGGCTGATGCAAACGTAGGGCTGTGTGATTTGACAGCGAGTTACTGCTGGACAGGTGGGGCCCCGTGATTTGACTTGCCATTATCATTTTAACTGCGGCGCTACGACCGGCGTGAGTCTCCTAGATTCCTGACCGCCTCCATACAGGTGCCTCTCCCAATGCTCCACCATGTAGTAGAGGCTGGCTCTTGCATGAGAGCCCACTTCTCCACTTTTTCCTTGCCTCTCTTTCCTCCACATATGCAAAAATGCCATGTAAAGCGCACTATTGTACTTACTTTTACTTGCTCCTACAGGTGTTTAAGCTTGCCACATAGGCATAAAGTCTGATGTGGCAAGTTAATCAAGAAGAGAGAGACTAGTTTGGTGACCCAAGGAAGAAACGGTGCTAAGCGCGTGTACCTAGGTGAAAAGACAATTTTGAGTCTATAGCTAATTAAATGAAGCAAACTTAGCAACACCATTTCATTGGAAGAGGTCACTCCTTGGCAAATGCAATAAATACACGCGCTTAGCACCGTTTCTTCCTTGAGTACGAAGAAAGAGATAGAGAGGAGTAAAAAAATACACTTATAGCCAACCTTGTTGTAGTATGAGTGACTAAGTGATGACTATGTATGACATGCCAACATCAGATAGCCTAACGCACCGTGTTAAATCTCCAAGGGCGCGACCGCGCGAGCAACGCGATGGTCGTGGTAGGCGCGACCATGATACAGGCTGCTGGCAGCCCTTGGATCTGAGATCAAACGGTCGCATGCTAAGTTGCTAAAAATTTGCAGAATAACCCTCCAGGGTAGGATATTCACCCATAGGTCTAGAATCATGCCATGCAACCGTTCGATCTCAGATCCAAGGGCTCTTGGAAGCCCGTATCATGGGAGAATGGAAAGCCACTGCCCTGCCGTTCGCACGCTGGCAGTTCGCTCCTACTCGTCCCCGCACGTCCTTCAATACTACGACAGTTCGCTCCTAGTTGTCCCGTCCATTCACATTACGGCAGTTCCACCAATCCTAACCCTCCTCCCAAATCCATGGCGTCCCAAATCTCCATGATCGGCGGTGAGTACAAGGTTAGAACCATCACCGGCGATGAGTTCGACGTCATCTACACCCGTTCTTCCGCGACGGTGAAAGGATGCCTTTCTCGCTTCAGACGCATGTTCGAAAACTTAGATGATGAGTGGGTCGCTGGGCTAGATGTTGAGTACACCACAGTCCTGGGACAAGAGAAGGATCTAAAGGACGAAGAGAGGAAGAAGCCCGCTGTGATCCAGGTTTGTGTACATAACGTTTGCTTGGTCTACCACATATGCCATGCCGACGTTGAGTGCCAGGATTTTAAGAACTTCCTCAAGGATAAAACAGTGAAATTAGTTACTATAGACTTTATGAATGACGAATAAGTCCTGGGTCGGATAGGCCTCGTTGTAGGCAACCCCTTCGACCTCCAAAAGAATCGACTGGTGCCCTCTCGCCAGCCTTCAATGCTGACCCTGGCAGGAGCCATGGTTCATCCTTTGTACGGTAAACTGGAGAAACCTCCATACATGTTTCATCATCATGCATGGCAGCAGAATGTACTAGATATAGACCACATCCACTACGCTGCAATGGATGGCTACCTTTGTTTCAATATCTACAAGGGTTGGATGAAGAGCAACAGCCAAGTGTGCGGTTCAAGCAAAGAAGTATCGGCCAAGAGGAATAGGGACAAGGACGAAGTCAAGGACGTGGATGAGGACTCCGAGTAAGGTGGCAGTGTCGTTGCTCATGGTGGTTCTAAACTTCTAATGCAGTGTCTACCGGATTAGTTGCATAGTTTAATTTCAGGTGTGCTTAGTTTAATTTGAGGGGTGTGTTGTGCTGAGCCCCCAGCAGAACTATGTTATGTTTCTTCTCGTTACTTTAACTCTTCAGTATGTACATACTACTAGTATTACTTTAATAGAATTTAGCACCCCAATTAAGCACGTACTAGCTTTTTTAATAGTACTATATGCATAATTTGGCGACGAGCGCTCTCTATATGTACCACCTTTTTTTAATTTCAATTTTTGCTCCATGGCGCAATCCATCGATAGTACTACTATACAAAAGTATACATTTTTTAAAAGGCTAAATTACTGTTCATCACATATATAGCCAGTTAAATTCTCAACCTAGAACGACGTGCATGCCATGTAGTAAACCGATACGGAGGAAGTATAGTAAAAATGAGGTGATTTTACCGAGCGATCGACGGGGGAGCATGGCCTGTCATGCGGTCCCACGTGTCATGATGTACCAAGGCGATGCTCGTGTCCCTCTTAAGGCAGAAGCAATACTAGTACGTGGTTTGAGATGATGGCGAACCGAAGTGTGAAATAATGGTTGCTTCGTCCGTCTAGGAAAGTGCGGCATTGTGATTTGACGTCTCATTGCTCATTACTACTACTGGGCCGGTACGAGTGGGGTGCGTCCCCCTGCTGTTCTGCACTATTATTTGGTGCTTGATAGGTCGACCCGGTTGCTATATGTCCCACATGTCAGCGACAGGAAGTACAGAATTCATGAAAGGGAGCATCGACGGAGGAGTATACTACAGAATTCATGAAAGGGAGCGACTTAGTTTTGGAAAAATCTGTTTTTACGGAGTACGTACCCACTAGGGTTTATATGGCTCATCTAAAAAACATTCGTTTTTCTGTTTGATAAGTCTCAATTCTACTATACTAATAGTAGTACCATTACATGTTGGATTTCGAGGTGCGTTAGATCACCCGACGCAAGTAGTGTCAAGAGGAAACTAACCAATGCATGTACAAGTTCATGGAAATTTAGTGGTCATTCATGCATTCGTTCTAATTAATGCCTCGGTAAACATAAATTCTTGAGAAAAACGAGCGTACTAATTACTTGTGCAAACTACGAAATTAATTCGACCACTCACCGTCTACCTTGGTTGGAGAGATTTTGAAATTGAGCCATAAACTGGAAAGGAGGGAGTAGTAACTTTTGTCTCGATTACTATTTGTGGCCTTGTATAGATGCAAAATGTATTTTTTTATAGTGGCCTTGTATAAGTAAATGGAGGGATTACTAACCAAAGTACGTAGTAGGGACGAGGAGTAAACCGAGGGAGTAGTAAAATTTTCTCCTCGTGCTGCGAGCCACCGCGCGCGTGGGCGAGGGAGCGGGCGTAAGGCGTAGTAAGCAAGCTTCACCTCATCCTGCGAGCCACCGTGCCCGTGGGCGGGGGAGACGGTGTACTAAGCAAGCTTCTCCTCGTTCTACGAGTTGATGGGACACATCAAAGTACTCCAGTGTATAGAGCCTTGCCTCTAAGTTAGGCCCCACATGGTTTGCCTCTTTTTTAATTTAACATAACGCGTCAAGTCGCAATTTGTTTGTTCACCCGTGGTAGACGATCCTCCCTCCACCAAGTGGACAACCAGTACACGTGCCAAATTACCACGTGGGCTGCCTTTTTCATACAGAAATGAGCTCCACCGTGTACCCGCGTGGGTGTGGTTGGGAAAGAGACGGGAGTACGTGCTCCGTGCGTGCACCTCTTCTCTTCGTGCACGTCTTCCACCTACGTGGGTGTGTGTGAGAGAGATACAAACCTAGACATAATGCACCGTTGATACGTCTCCAACGTATCTATAATTTTTGATTGCTCCATGCTATATTATCTATTGTTTTGGACTATATTGGTCTTTATTTTCCACTTTTATATTATTTTTGGGACTAACCTATTAACCGGAGGCCCAGCCCAGAATTGTTGTTTTTTGCCTATTTCAGTGTTTCGAAGAAACGGAATATCAAATGGAGTCCAAACGGAATGAAACCTTCGGGAACGTGATTTTCTCACCGAACGTGATCCAGGAGACTTGGACCCTACGCCAAGGCATCAGAGAGGAGATCACGAGGGTGGGGGGCGCACCCCTCCTAGGGCGCGCCCCCTGCCTCGTGGGCCTCTCGGAGCTCCATCGACGTACTCCTTCCTCCTATATATACATACGTACCCCCAAACGATCAGAATAGGAGCCAAAAACCTAATTCCACTGCCGCAACTTTCTGTATCCACGAGATCCCATCTTGGGGCCTATTCTGGAGCTCCGTCGGAGAGGGCCGTCATCACGGAGGGCTTCTACATCATCATAGCCTCTCCGATGAAGTGTGAGTAGTTTACCTTAGACCTTAGGGTCCACAGTTAGTAGCTAGATGGCTTCTTCTCTCTTTTTGGATCTCAATACAAAGTTCTCCCCCTCTCTTGTGGAGATCTATTCGATGTAATCTTCTTTTTGCGGTGTGTTTGTTGAGACCGATGAATTGTGGGTTTATGATCAAGTCTATCTATGAATAATATTTGAATCTTCTCTGAATTCTTTTATGTATGATTGGTTATCTTTGCAAGTCTCTTCGAATTATCCGTTTGGTTTGGCCAACTAGATTGGTAGTTCTTGCCATGGGAGAAGTGCTTAGCTTTGGGTTCGATCTTGCGGTGTCCTTTCCTTGTGACAGAAGGGGCAGCAAGGCACGTATTGCATCGTTGCCATCGAGGATAACAAGATGGGGTTTATTTCATATTGCATGAATTTATCTCTCTACATCATGTCATCTTGCTTAAAGCGTTACTCTGTTTTTAACTTAATACTCTAGATGCATGCTGGATAGCGGTCGATGAGTGGAGTAATAGTAGTAGATGCAGAATCATTTCGGTCTACTTGTCACGGACGTGATGCCTATATACATGATCATGCCTAGATATTCTCATAACTATGCTCAATTCTGTCAATTGCTCAATAGTAATTTGTTCACCCACCGTAGAATACTTATGCTCTGTTGGGGATCGTAGAAGAAATTTAAAATTTTCTACGCATCACCAAGATCAATCTATGGAGTAATCTAGCAACAAGGGGAAGGAGAGTGCATCTACATACCCTTGTAGATCGCTAAGCGGAAGCGTTGCAAGAACACGGATGAAGGAGTCATACTCGTAGCGATTCAGATCGCGGTTGATTCCGATCTAAACGCCGAACCACGGCACCTCTGCGTTCAACACACGTGCAGCCCAGTGATGTCTCCTATGCCTTGATCTAGCAAGGGGAGAAGGAGAGGTTGGGGAAGACTCCGTCCAGCAGCAGCACGACGGCGTGGTGGTGGTGGAGGAGCGCGGAACTCCAGCAGGGCTTTGCCAAGCACTACGAGAGACGAGGAGGGAGAGAGGTAGGGCTGCGCCAAGAGGGAGATGATCTCGTGTGTGTTGCAGCCCCCAATACCTCAAGTATATATAGGGGAAGGGGAGGGGCTGCGCCCCCATCTAGGGTTCCCTCCCTAGGGGTGGCGGCAGCCCCAAAACCCATCTAGGGTTGCGGCCAAGGGGGGAGAGAGAGGAGGCGCACCTAGGGTGGGCCTTAAGGCCCATCTGCCCTAGGGTTTGCCCCCTCCCCTCTAGGAGGCGCCTTGGGCCTTGGTGGGAGGCGCCCCAGCCCACCTAGGGGCTGGTCCCTTCCCACTATTGGCCCATGTAGGCCTTCGGGGCTGGTGGCCCCTCCCGGTGGACCCCCGGACCCCTCCGGTGGTCCCGGTACACTACCAGTGATGCCCGGAACACTTCCGGTGGCCAAAACCATACTTCCTATATATTAATATTTACCTCCGTACCATTCCGGAACTCCTCATGACATCCGGGATCTCATCCGGGACTCCGAACAACATTCGGTAACCGCATACATACTTTCCCTATAACCCTAGCATCATCGAACCTTAAGTGTGTAGACCCTACGAGTTCGGGAGTCATGCAGACATGGCCGAGACAACTCTCCGGTCAATAACCAACAGCGGGATCTAGATACCCATGTTTTCTCCCACATGCTCCACGATGATCTCATCGGATGAACCACGATGTCAAGGATTTAATCAATCCCGTATACAATTCCCTTTGTCTAGCGGTATAGTACTTGCCCGAGATTCGATCATCGGTATCCCGATACCTTGTTCAATCTCGTTACCGGCAAGTCTCTTTACTCGTTCCGTAACACATCATCCCGTGATCAACTCCTTGGTCACATTGTGCACATTATGATGATGTCCTACCGAGTGGGCCCAGAGATACCTCTCCGTTTACACGGAGTGACAAATCCCAGTCTCGATTCGTGCCAACCCAACAGACACTTTTGGAGATACCTGTAGTGTACCTTTATAGCCACCCAGTTACGTTGTGACGTTTGGCACACCCAAAGCACTCCTACGGTATCCGGGAGTTGCGCAATCTCATGGTCTAGGGAAATGATACTTGACAATAGAAAAGCTTTAGCATACGAACTACACGATCTTTGTGCTAGGCTTAGGATTGGGTCTTGTCCATCACATCATTCTCCTAATGATGTGATCCCGTTATCAATGACATCCAATGTCCATGGTCAGGAAACCGTAACCATCTATTGATCAACGAGCTAGTCAACTAGAGGCTTACTAGGGACATGGTGTTGTCTATGTATCCACACATGTATCTGAGTTTCCTATCAATACAATTATAGCATGGATAATAAACGATTATCATGAACAATGAAATATAATAATAACCAATTTATTATTGCCTCTAGGGCATATTTCCAACATGCTCTTGAGAGAAGCCATTAGTGAAACCTATGGCCCCCGGGTCTATTCTCATCATATCAATCTCCATCACTTTAATCTTGTTTTGCTTTTTTACTTTGCCTTTACTTTTTACTTTGCATATTTATACCAAAAATACCAAAAATATTATATCTATCAGATCTCACTCTCGTAAGTGACCGTGAAGGGATTGACAACCCCTAATCGCGTTGGTTGCGAGTAGCTATCGTTTTGTGCAGGTACGAGGGACTTGAGCGTGGCCTCCTACTGGATCGATACCTTGGTTCTAAAAAACTGAGGGAAATACTTACGCTACTATGCTGCATCATCCCTTCCTCTTCGGGGAAAACCAACACAAGCTCAAGAGGTAGCAAGAAGGATTTCTGGCGCCGTTGCCGGGGAGTCTACGCAAAAAGTCAACATACCAAGTACCCATCACAATCCCTATCTCTCACATTATATTATTTGCCATTTGCCTCTCGTTTTCCTCTCCCCCACTTCACCCTTGCCGTTTTATTTGCCCTCTCTCTCTCTATCCTCCCTCTCTTTTTCTGTTTACCTCTTTTCCCTCGCCATGTCAGAACTGAAAAGAGTTGGGAGTTCTCTCCCAAGTTCTAGTGCTTTAGACAATCCTGCTATCTTATCTAAACTCATAAATCAGAATGCTATGGAACAACTTGCCGGAGTTATCAATGAGAACCTTAGTAATTTTGATGAAGATGATTCTGGAATTTTTCGTTATTTACTTGATGAATCTTTGAAAGATGCTTGGGATAGGCTGTTAAGGATCCGTGCTAGCTATGTACCCCAATATCTTGAAAGATGCTTTGAAAGATGCTTGAGGTTTACTTAAAAAGCTTTTATGCTGGGCTACCCGCTTCGTTCAAACAAGTTTTAGATTGTATTTTCGAGGGGGTTTTCTTGAAGGGGACCCCATAGGTACCTATGAGAGGATGAAAACTATATTTGGGCACCCCATTAATGATAAAGCTGAAATCACATCTCTCTTGCTTTCTTACCAAAACAAATCTATTAAAGAGATAAAAGCTAGCCTAGATGCCAATTTACGCAACATTCTTAATATTTCTTCTACCATTAATGGACATGTACTCTGTAAAAATAGAAAGATTAATTCCATAGATAACAAGTTTGCTCTCTTTTTCTCTAAACCAAAGATGGCAATACCTAGATCTATCCTCGCTTTTATGCCTAGCTAGGGGCGTTAAACGATAGCGCTTGTTGGGAGGCAACCCAATTTTATTTTTATTCCTTGCTTTTTTTTCTCCTGTTTAGTAATAAATAAATTATTTAGCCTCTGTTTTGGTTGTGTTTTTTGTGTTAATTAGTGTTTGTGCCAAGTAGAACCGTTGGGAAGACTTGGGGAAAGTCTTGTTGAACTTGCTGTAAAAAACAGAAACTTTAGCGCTCACGAGAACTGATGTCATTTTTATTTGAAGAGTTATATTTAGTTAATTATTTTTGCAGATGATTAATAGATAAATTCCTCACGTCCAGCAATTTATTTTAGAATTTTTGGGATTCCAGATCTTGCGCTAGCTACAGATTACTACAGACTGTTCTGTTTTTGACAGATTCTGTTTTTCGTGTGTTGTTTGCTTATTTTGATGAATCTATGGCTAGTAAAATAGTTTATAATCCATAGAGAAGTTGGAATACAGTAGGTTTAACACTGATATAAATAAAGAATGAGTTCATTACAGTACCTTGAAGTGGTCTTTTGTTTTCTTTCGCTAACGGAGCTCACGAGTTTTCTACTTTAAGTTTTGTGTTGTGAAGTTTTCAAGTTTTGGGTGAATTCTTTTGATGGATTATGGAACAAGGAGTGGCAAGCCTAAGCTTGGGGATGCCCATGACACCCCCAAGATAATCCAAGGACACCAAAAAGTCAATGCTTGGGGATGCCCTAGAAGGCATCCCCTCTTTCGCCCACTTCCATCGGTAATTTACTTGGAGCTATATTTTTATTCACCAACATGATATGTGTTTTGCTTGGAGCGTCTTGTATTATTTGTGTCTTTGTGTTTTAGTATGCCACAATCATCCTTGCTGTACACACCTTTTGAGAGAGCCATACATGAATTAAAATTTGATAGAATACTCTATGTGCTTCACTTATATCTTTTGAGCATTATAATTTTGCTCTATGTGCTTCACTTATATCTTTTGAGCTAAGTAGTTTTGCTCTATGTGCTTCACTTATATCTTTTTGAGCTAAGTAGTTTTGCTCTGTGTGCTTCACTTATATTTTTTGAGCGTTATAATTTTGCTCTATGTGCTTCACTTAGATCTTTTAGAGCACGGTGGTGGATTTGTTTTAAAGAAACTATTGATCTCTCATGCTTCACTTAAATTATTTTGAGATTCTCTTAATAGCATGGTAATTTGCTTAATAATATGCTTGGTATTAAAGATTTGTGAAATTTTCTTTTGAGTGTGTTGAATACTAAAGAAAATATTGAAGCATGATAATTGTTTTGAGATATGGAGGTGATAATATTAGAGTCATGCTAGTTGAGTAGTTGTGAATTTAAAGAATACTTGTGTTAAAGTTTGTGATTCCTGTAGCATGCACGTATGGTGAACCGTTATGTGATGAAGTCGGAGCATGATTTATTTATTGATTGTCTTCCTTATGAGTGGCGGTCGGGGATGAGCGATGGTCTTTTCCTACCAATCTATCCCCCTAGGAGCATGCGCGTAATACTTTGCTTTGATAACTTCTAGATTTTTGCAATAAGTATATGAGTTCTTTATTACTAATGTTGAGTCCATGGATTATACGCACTCTCACCCTTCCACCTTTGCTAGCCTCTCTAATACCGCGCACCTTTCGCTGGTATCATACACCTACCATATACCTTCCTCAAAACAGCCACCATACCTACCTATCATGGCATTTCCATAGCCATTCCGAGATATATTGCCATGCAACTTTCCATCGTTCCGTTTATCATGACACATTCATCATTGTCATATTGCATATCCCGGTACACCGCCGGAGGCATTCATATAGAGTCATATTTTGTTCTAAGTATCGAGTTGTAATTGTTGAGTTGTAAGAAAAATAAAAGTGTGATGATCATCATTTTTAGAGCATTGTCCCAAGTGAGGAAAGAATGATGGAGACTATGATTCCCCCATAAGTTGGGATGAGAGTCCGGACGAAAAATAAATAAAAGAGGCCAAAGAAGCCCAAATAAAAAGAGGCCATAAAAAAAGAGAAAAGGCCCAAATAAAAAAAGTGAGAGAAAAAGAGAGAAGGGACAATGTTACTATCCTTTTACCACACTTGTGCTTCAAAGTAGCACCATGATCTTCATAGTAGAGAGTCTCTCATGTTATCACTTTCATATACTAGTGGGAATCTTTCATTATAGAACTTGGCTTCACTAAAAAAAATACACTTCCGTGATGATACGTGTTTGTCACAGCAGGTCGCTTTTTTTGTCATGCATGTACATCCATGACAAATTTATGACAGAATCAAGATAGTCATACCCGTGCTGTCGTAGAAGTGTTCCATGACATTACCAAAATTATCATCACGGAAGTGTCCACTTCCATGACGATAAATCGTGCGTCACAGAAGTGCTTTCGTCAAGGGTGACCGACACGTGGCGTCCACCGTAACGGAACGCCATTAAGCTATCGGGTCGGGTTTTGGATCCGATAACCCGTTAACAGCCCCGACCAATGGGAAATTTTCATGTGTAAAATTCTTATTGGCCGGACGAAACACGTGTCAGCTCGTCAATGGGTCAGATAGGTGCCTATGATATGTTGACACATGGCACGGCCCAACAGTGGCCCATTTAGCTTACAAAGCCGGCCCGTTTGACTTGGTCAAAAGTTAACGGGCTGGCCCATGAAAAGCCTGTTAACGGTCTCTTCGCAAATAGCCCATTTTATGACCCGTTAACTCATGGCCCGTTAGGCCCTAAAGTAAATCGGCCCAACAACGTCATGTGGGCCGTTGAATATAATACCAGCCCATTTCACTTTCGGCCCATGTATGGCCCACGGCTCTTTCGGCCCATATGAGGCCTTCGTATCTTTCGGCCAATTACAGGCCCACGGTGAGTCTAGCCCATAATGAACAGTAATTTTCTTTATACCCGTTAACATCCCGTGATTTACATGGGCCGTTTCCAGCCCGTGTTAGCTTTCAGCCTATTGACGACCCATACGTTCTTGGGCTCCTTTTCGGCCCTTGATTACTTCCAGCCCGTTACTTGCCTGTTCCACTAATGGGCCAAATTTGGCCCATGGCAAGAGTCAGCCCGTTACTGGCCTGTTACCCTAATGGGCCAAAATCGGCCCATGGCAAGAGTCGGCCCGTTTCTGGCATGTTAACCCGTTGCCCCGTTTCCAGCCTGTCCTATATTCTGTCCCATTAACGACCCGTTATGCCTGTGACAGAATTAAGCCTTTGCTGTCCTACGGCCTGTTAATGGCCTGTTACCGTGCTGGGCCGATACCAATTACACCCGATTATGGCCCATGTAGACACATTTATCCGATGGCCCGAGGCCCACCAATTACAGGCCCATTTATCGACGGCCCGTAGGTGACCCATGGATCCTACGGCCCGTATATGGCCCATGGTAGTTGCGGCCACTAGCAAACCAGGGAAAAAGAAGACTAGGAAATAAATAAGGCTGAAACTAACGCTAGGCTATTAAGGCGATTGCACAGATTACATCCACTCGGCATCAAAGATCGCCACCAGTGCAAATATAGGGAACACCCTACACTATAAAAAAATGGCTTGCTGTTTTCTTCAGGCGGTGGCTGCACATTAAGAATACAGTTTGTATCGCACCAAAACAAATTACAACTATATAACAAAAGGAAGGTTGGCATAAAACTTAACAGTCTAGCAGATAAATGCACCACCAGAAGTTCAGAAGCTCAGTTCATTTGACCTGACTGTTATGTTTTCATGTTGTATTGTCCGATGGAGCATCGTAACCCTCGCCTTCATTTCCCCTAGGCTCCTGAACAACGTAGCAAATGTCTGATAGTCTGGTTTCAAAACCATGCATATCTTGACGACATTGAGCAATGTTTCTCCTTGTTTCACAAAGGGTCTCTGTTAGGGAATGGACTTGTGTCTGGAGCGCAGATACAACATTGCTTTGAGCTTGCATATCTTGATCATGAGGCAATTTGGACGATATTGCCTTAACAACCAACCCAGTATTACGCAGGAACGTGCTTTTGGCACTGTTAGTGGACAGGTACTGACCCACTTCAGCAAGAGCTGACATTGCGGTTATAGTTGCCTCGCCACCTTCAGAAGGTGGCGGTTCCACCATTTTTCCATAGATCGCTGAAAAGTTGAGGTTTTACATTAGTAGTACCAGAACAGAAGATATTAAGGAGGCAGCAAAACCAAACAAAATAGCTTTGGTCTATATACAAAACTTATTCTAGTGAACCCATGTAAAATATTAGTTGTATTTTATTGCAAAGTACATAATAAAACCAGGTTCTAAACATATGACCATGTACCATCGCTAATGTATTGTCTATTTCTTCACATTGTATTGAGGGCTAAGGATGAAGAGACGAAGTTTATAATACGGTAAGCATAGTATGACGTCATTCATATCACAAAACAACTGAGAACAGACAAACAGACAATTGTAACGTTGTGTGGGCAAGTCCAGCACGGAACTAGATTATGGGTCAAGATGAAAGCAACATCACTCCTCTCTTTTAAACCTTGTAAGGTGCAATGATACGCTAAGACAATTGTGTATAAAATTGAAAAGAGTAATAGACATTGCCTGCAAACCATGCAGTTCAAGGCACAAGTCAGAGTAAGTAGTAGTTAAAAGGCATGAGGATTAAGGACTTACAACAGCATCTTTGACTGGTGTAGTCATGCCCTTCTTCTTGCTGGTGTGACAGTCCTTGAAGATTTCCACAACATTTGGTTTAGGTACTTTTTGGTCCTTGCGGGCTTTCCTCTGCATTTGGAACAAGTCAATATAGATCTGATAATATGGTACAACGAAAAGAGTGAAACAACAGCTAATTACAAGAGCCTCGCAGTGTGCAATATAGCTACGAGATCCTGTCGTCTGTTGGAATTTCACTTCGTACGGTTGGCCTTGTTCTTTGAACAGTTCACCTACAAGAAGATAGATTTGTATGGCACATGCGTAAATAGGACTTCAACATGTGATCTGATGACATATATATAATGTACCTGATACTTCGGATCGGACCAGTGTTTAACAAGGCCTCTCCAGTCTTCATCAGATATATTTTCCACTGGAGAGGTTTGGGCAAGTTCACTGTTAGCCTTGCCTTCAAAGTGAGTTTTCCTCAAGTTATAACGATACTGTCGCAGAGCAGACTTGAAAACATGGGTGCAAGCTTGTCTGGTTGCATCATCTTGGCTATCCAACTTAAACCTCATCTGTTGAAAATTATGGGAGTCTCATTATCAGCAACCTAGAAAGTATTGGACAGAGCAAGACGATATTACTAGTTTCCGTACGTAACCATACTTACAGATAAATGTTCGAGGAAGGTGTTGAACTGGGTTTCGTCTTTGTCATTCCTGTACTGAATCCATGTTGGGAGGATACGTACATGACACCTAACAGCAACCGCTGCCTCTGATACTAACTTGGCTGACTCTGTAGCATCACGTGGCCTTTTTAAACCTGCCTCAAAACGGATCTCCATTCTTCCTCCTCTAGATTTAGTTAACCTATCGAGCATTATCCCTGATGTTTGTTTCCTCTTGCGCCTAGGTGCTAGTCCAACAACAAACATAGGAAGTGTTAGTGTACATCAAACTGTCAGACTACATATAAAGAAGCATGCAACTGTAACTTGACTCCAGCAACTACCTTCTTGATGTTGAAGCTCACAAGGTTCATATGATATTGCCAACTCGTCTTGTGTCAAGAGTGCTTGGGAAGTAGTGTCAGGTGGCAAGGGAGCTTGGGAACGTGCTACTAGCTCAGTTGACGCACGAGTACGTCGTGCAGCTGGTAGTTCTGTGGTAGGTGTTGCAAGAACTAGGGCTGTCTCTGCTTGTTTGGTGGCAGCTATTTGTTTTTGTTTGTCTTTTTTTGCAACTCATGTAGCATGGGATGCCGTGTTTGTAGAATTTTCTGCTGGACTTTGACCTTCTATTGCACCATCAGTACCAGCAGAATCTGCAGGATTCATCCGCTTCTCATTCCCTGCCATTCTGTGTTTCTTCCTCTTTCTCTGTGCCATGTTAAGTCAAGCCAACAAGAAAAACGAATAACAATTTAGTTCTTCAGAACAAATTGATGCATGATGCATACGAACTGAACTTTGATGTTAGACAACCACATGATAGGAGGATGTAATATGTATGAAAAACAGGACGGAAGAGATAACCAGAACTATGATGTGTAAACTAAGAAGAAGACATTTCACCAAATTAGAAGCAATGCAATGGAAGGTAGACACCATATGAAAGATGCTACAAATATCGCTCTGCCAAGTTAACAGTGTCTCATCATAAATGGCGTTTAAACAAATGTGAAGCAGTACAAGAAATAAATCATATGCAAGATGCAAACAACATCACACTACCATGTTAGAGGTATCTCGTCATTAGTGCCATTGCATATTCACAGCATTGCATATTCATAGCTTATGATGTGTAAACTAAGGAGAAGGCATTTCAACAAATTAGAAGCAATGAAAGCTAGACACCATATGAAAGATGCAACGAATATCACTCTACCAAGTTAAAACTGTCTCGTCATAAGTGCCATTTCAACAAATTAGTAGTACAAGCTAGAAAAGAATGTGAGATGTAACCTATATCACACTCCAAAGTCAAACGTGTCTTATGATAAGTGATTGTTGCAGGTTACACAACAGTAGTAATATGATGTAAGAACATGGTGTGATAGACAGATATTGTATGTTCTAGAAACAGGAACACGTGTCTTACTCAAGTATAATGTGTAAAGTAAGCATATGGAATTCAACAAAATTAGAAGCAATACAAGCTAGACATCACACATACATGCAACCACATATAGCAGTGCCAAGTTAGAGGGAGCACCGGTGATGCTGCACTAGGGGAGACGTGCTCATCATAAACATAGCTTTGTTGAGTGTCTATGCATGTGTTGTCTTGGAAATCATCTTGGGGGTGTGGAGGAGTAGAAACTGTAGAGGCCCTCCGTTCGGAAGGAGCACCTTTATCCGCTGCCTTGCTAACTTCCTTCCGCTTTATTGATTTTAAATTATCAAGTAAAACCGACAAGAAAAAGCAATAAAATTGTCTCTTCGGAACTCATTCATGCATGATACTGACAATCACTACTTTGATGTAAGGCAAACACATGATACCAGGATGGAATATGTACGAAAAACAGGACGGCATGGCATGTTCACAACTGTTTGTGTAAACTAAGCAGAAACCATTCCAGCAAATAAGAAGCAATGCAAGCTAGACACCACATGAAAGATGCAACCAATATGACTCTGCCAAGTTAAAAGCATCCCATCACAAATGGAATTTCAACAAATTAGAAGCAGCACATGCTATAAATCATATGAAAGATGCAACTAATATCGCACTGCATATACTAAAGGTGTCTCGTCATGTTGATTGATGCGGGATACAAAAAAACAATAGTTTTATGTAAGGACATGCTTAATAGACAGATGTAGTATGTACTAAATACAGGAAGGCATGTCACATTAACAGGTATAATGTATAAGCTAAGCAGACTAGCACATGCAGTTTAACCAGATTGGAAGAATTACAATCTAGACACCATATGCAACATGCAACCACATATCACGCTGCCAAGTTAGAGCAAGCACTTGCGATGCTAGTGTAGGGGAAATACTGTAATCAACTACAGAGCTACGTTCACTATCTTCATGTAGCATTTTTGTTTCTTGAGAATCATGTCGGGAGGCTGACGCTGCATTCTTTAAATGAGGAGTAGTCCCCTTGCCTGCCTGCCTCGTCATAAGTGATTGATGAGGGATACACAAGAACATTAGTTTGATGTAAGAACATGGTTAATATACAGATGTACTAGTATGTATCAAAAACAGAAAGGCATGTCATATTCAAAGGTATAATGTGTAAGCTAAGCAGATGCAATTTAACCAAATTGGAAGCAATACAAGCTAGACATCCGGCTGGAGTGGTGAGCATGATCATCTAGGACCTGAGAGCCTGGTGGGACGCGGGCTGCTTCGCCACCATCGCAGCTTTTTAGTTGGTTTCCAGGTGATGCCTATCTTTGCTGGGCTTGTCACTGGCTCGGCTAGTGCCCTAACTAGCTATTTGTCTTTTGGTGCTCACAGGATGGTGGTTCATGTAAAAAAATATATTTCCTTGTCTTATCGACTTCGGCCTTTCGAATACAAGCTAGACACCATATGGAACATGCAACCACATATGACACCGCGAAGTTAAAGCAAGCACCTGGGATGGTGGTTCATTGCGAGCGAGGTCATCAACTTCAGAGCTACGTTCCCGTCTCCATCTGCTGACACTGCACCCATTAAAGCGTTGAAATGTGTCTTGCCTAGCCGCACAACAAACTGGAGTGACTTATCTCTTTTCTTTTT
The DNA here is from genome assembly GCF_056163025.1 of Triticum urartu. Taxonomy (NCBI): domain Eukaryota; kingdom Viridiplantae; phylum Streptophyta; class Magnoliopsida; order Poales; family Poaceae; genus Triticum; species Triticum urartu. The sequence continues at coordinate 553,156,410 of NC_141875.1, read as the reverse complement.
GGCTTCTCTCATTGCAGCAGAGTCTGAAATACCCTTGCATAAAAACACAACAGTGAGAGTAAGGGTGAAGTGTGTGCAGAACTAGTGCACTGTAAAAGTAGCAGATAGCAGGTGGCTGAAAAATAAATGACAGTAGACATATGATAGCTCTACAACATTGCATGGCAAACAAAATTAGATTCTACTCCGTATGATTTTGTAATATATGAGCACAGGAAATGGAGGTACTCCTCCAGCACACCACCACATGTGGTCATATCTAAGATAACAGTCGACTGAAAAAAATAGGTCAGTCGATTTTTTTAATGAACCGTCTGATCTATAAGGAACGAGCAGATGGCCTTCGTCTACCTCCCGCCAGTCACTGTTGACGATCTTTCTCGAACCGCCAGCGACCACCGGCCCAGACCCCTGCCTCCGCCACCCTGCCCTCCCATCGACCTCACACCACCACCGTGCTTGGCAGCGCCCCCAAGCCATCCCTTTAATCCCGGCCGACCTCCAGATCGGGCGCCAGTAGCTCTAGGCCGCACACGCCCCTATGATAAACACCAAGGCGCTGCTTCCCCGGCGTAATAGGCATACTAGCGCCTGTTACGTCGGGGAATGCTTCTGTTAATTGGGAATCAAGTGGCCAGAAATTGAAATTCAGGGGGGCGACGGACCTCTAGCTAAGGTGAAATAGTATATGAGGAGAAACCTTGTGCATCGCGAGTTACTAGGAACATCTAGTATCAAGAAGAAGCGGTCAACTAGTGTCTTCTGTGGGATGAATACCGTGCAAGCAGAGACGTAAGATTTGCACGAATAAGGGAAGAGGAGTACCTTTTTCAGTTGCCGGTGTGGTCACCCCCACATGTCGCGCCGATCTTCTTGTTTTTACCGGGGAAACCGATGTTCTGGAGGGTGCATGCTTGGACGAACCCATGGCCAAATTGTTCACTGTGTTGCCGTGGCCGTATGTCGGTGAAGGGGAAGCAGATCCGAGGCGGCGAAGGACGGCGTAGCAGGAACAACTCCGGTGCGGTGGAGGGTGGCGAAGTTGGAGCGGCAGCGGTGAGGTGCAGGACGGCGTGGTTGAACTGGCTCGGGTACGGACGGCTCGGCCTCGACTTCAACTAGTATCCGTGGAGGGCATTGCGGTTGAGGTTGCGGTGGAGGACGACGTCGGGGTATCGGCTCCGGCGTGATGGAGGAGGGCGGCGGTTGATGGGTGGGATGGGATGGCGGACGGAGGACGCTGGGGTTTCACGGCTGGTGGAAAGGTAGTTTTGGTGCCCACGGAGTACGAATGGGGAATCGGACGGGTGGGGGGAACCATGTTTCGGTCTGGGACGCGCTTGTTTTTGGCTTTTTTGAACAGAAGATGGGACACGCTTGTTTGAAATTTGGGGAAAGTACAAACTTTGCCCCCCTCTTAAATTTGGGACCTACCGCAGGTCGGGGGTAGGATGGTAATCTCAGGTGTCCCAAATAGTGGGCGGGAGCGATTTCGGCCGCGCACATGTGTTCTTAGGCGCCATTGTGTATGAATGTTTTTTGGATGCGGTTGCGTGCCGTCTAGATGAAGCTACAAACCTACCCCGGTTTAGACCTTTGGACGTCGGGTCGGTAGGTTTCACGGGTCGGAGTTATTAGAAAAGTAATTTCCTTGTACTACCAAACATTGGTCTCACGCGGTTTCGGGCGAGTAGAGGCTCTTTTGGCGCTTGTTCGAAATTTTGAAACACAAGCATTCACGTTTAGAGAACTCTTGAACTATGAGGATTGACCTAAATATACAATGTTATATTTGACCTTGTATGTTTGAAAACCTCATTAAATTATCCGCTTCTTTTTGAAATTTTGACGCTTGAAAATCCTATAACTATGATTATTTTGGAATGGAGGAGCTAAATTTGAATCTATTTTGTACACGACTACATATGCTATTATGTACAAAATCAGAGCAAAGATTGGTGCCCCCATAATTTAGGTATGGTTTACAAATTCCATGATATCAAATCCAAATAATTGAATGGACTTCATGTTGAATTCGATTTTTTAAACCACCTTAAGTTGAATTCAAATGTATGCTAGTTCATAGGTAGTAGCTATTTATAATGTCCATTTTGTAACTTTCGTATGTATAATGTGCTTTACACACACAACATGAACTATACTCGCGTTTATATTCGATTGCTAAAGCGATGCATTGTCTGGAGTTCAAAATACTAACTATGTGGAAAAATTGTGTCGAATAATAACATAGATATGCTCAAATTCGATAGAATCTAGATGTCTGATGGATCAATGACCGCTCCTTACGCGAATTGCAAATATCATGATCCCATCCTAATATTTGGATACAATTTATATCTTTAATCAATGTGTAGAGCAGTCTTTTACGTGTAGTTTCACTCTCCATCGGTGGTCTCTCACACATGCTCACACACTCTCTCCCGAGGTGTCTTTCTCGCACACATGCTCTATATATAACCCTCCCTCTCTCTCGTAACCATTTACAACTGTTTTCACTAACCTTTATCACAAGCACTCTTTCCCTCGCAAACATACACACGCACAATCCTCATCGACCCTTTCTATATACATGGACCTGCCTACGTGTCTCATGTACGCACATTATCTTTATGCATGTCTCTCACGCATTGTCTCACACCTCTCTTCCTAATCGACGAGTATGATTCTAGCAGAGCATTCTGTAGGATGCCCCTTAAAGTTAGGTTGGATGAATAGTAATATCAGAGATAAAGGGGTTACCTTAGTCCGAGAACCTAGGGTTACAAATCCTAGCTGGCTTTGTTAGTGGACACAGAGTCCTTCACAATTCTGTTATCTTTGTCTTGTACGATTAGTCATCCATGGGTCTTCCTAAATGCGTCACGGGCCAACCAATGTGGCGCAGGACGGAACAGAACGAAGGGCCTCACCTCGACCCACCGGACCTCACGCGGTGACACACCCTCTGCCCCCACGTCTCATTATCTTCTCACACCCACAAATACCAACACAAACACCACACACATAGAAAATTTCTCCTGATGCCTCTATTCCCCCCTTGCATATACACACTCAACGGAATGGAATCTCTTGTCGTGACGTCATATTCGTCTCTCTCTCTAGACCACTCTCATTTCTCGTGCTATCTCTCCCACGCCCCCTGTCGGCCCCTCTATCCATGCCTCTCTCGAACACGTAATACACACACATACCTCTCTAGGCCCCGCCAAATGCATCAACTACACATTCACAAATGTTACATCACGTACCCCATTGATCTAAAAAGCCCTCTCTTCACGTTTATTTCGCATACAACATTCCTTTTGAATAAAGTGTGGCCAAAAAAATATTTTAGAGTTTCTACATATATACAACATTACAAAGTTATATGGAGGAGTACGAACGCTAATTTGCATTGCATGGTGCCCACAATGATATTTATTCCGCACTGTGAATCTGTATATTTTTATACTATATACAAAGTTAGTCATAATAAAGAGAAATGAAGAGCATCTCTCTCTCCATCGCATACCCCCCGTACGCCCTTTCACGTATGCATGCAAAACTATCTCCAGGTCCTCTAAAAGTAAGCCCCCCAGAAAATTCAGGCATGTTTCATCTTTCTCTCGCGATATATGCAATGATGATCATTGTATTTGAAGCGAAAGCACGATGCGTACATTGGACTTCAGAATCCACTCATTACGGTCACCATTTATGTTTAGTGATTATTATGCAGTCACGGGCTCAACGTACAACTCTGTATTTGCTCATAACATGACTAGTTGACCAGTTAAACGCTCCACGTGGCACCTCTAGTGTTGCATCACATTTTCTCACTACCATCGTGCCCACCTGTCGACTTGTATCTACTCTACATCTACACTCTTATAAAATACATAAAATACACTCTTATAAAAAACAGAGTTGGTGATGATGGTGTGCCTGCCATCCTGCAATATAGGCCGTCCGATTTATATCTGACAGATAGGAAAGAAGCTATGGCAATTTTGCAAAAAGGTACCCACACACCTCTCCACATTTGCAAATAAGGCCTTCCCTCGTTCATCCTTTTCTCTCACAAGATAAACAAGTCATACAAATGCATCTTGATGTTACGTGCAACGCACGGGCATCTTGCTAGTAAGAATGAAAACAAACGACAACAAAATATTTGGACGGTGGTTCGAAGTCATGACCACGGGCACAACGGACAAGGTGGCCTTGTATTGGTATGCTGAGCCGTCTGTTTTAACACACAGGAGCTGGTGTGGTGATTGTACACACACGCACGCATGCACACGAACTTCATCCACGCAACACTCACACAAACACATGCACCCACGCAAGCACGCAACACTCACACGTACACACGCAGCCACGCATGCACGCAACACTCGCACGCACGCACGCAACACTCACACGCACACATGCACGCATGCATGCACACACCAGTACACCACACGACCAACACACACTCTCACGCTCAAGTGCTCAACCTACACGTGCATGCGCACACATCAAGCCCTGACAGACACATACACAACCAGGCGATTCCCACGCACGGGTTGGAGCCTTGTCGCGCCTGCGTAAATTTGTGTTTATCTGACCTTTTGCCTATGCGAACTGATAGGTGGGACCCACGACCAACATGGTCAATTCAACTAGTCAACATGGCGCCACACAGACTATTTGGCCGGTCAACAGAGTGCAATCCGATGCTGAGCTGTGAGCAAGTGACCGTATAATCACCGCAAAACGTATATAGTGATTGTAATCAGCTTATTCTGAAGTTCGGTGACCGTATTACGCTTTTCTCTCTATAGGCCCTCCAAAACTACATCTCTACACGTTCTCGCATGTTACATCTAACAACTATGCAATACAGCACTACTACTACACTCTAACACAATAAATCATATGTGTTTTTAGTTTTACTAGATATCATATTGTTACTTATAATTATTCAGTTTGCATACATTAAAATTGCCTTTGACATGTATGGCCAGTATCATCTACCGCGCGGGAAAAATCCCGCCCTTTCCTGTTTAATCGGGTTTGTATCGATGGATCGTGCGAAACAACAAAACTATACTAGTACTATACAGTACAAGTGACAGTTCAATGGGCCGTCGTGTCGTCTATTCCTCCGTCGTAAGAGTGGAGTGCTCGCTTTCATAAATCTTCTAGTCCCTTTCGCCGACATGTGGGACATCAAGCTATCGGGTCCACGTGCCATACCGGAATACAGTGCAGAGCAGCCGGGGTGAAGCACCCCAGTCATGGCGCCGGCGTAGTAATGAGCAATGAGGCGTCAAATCACAAAGTTGTACCTTTCCCGCAGTTAAGTTGGAGGGACGAAGCAACCATCATTTCACTCATTGCTGAATCCGCTTCTCCCTCATCTTCTTCAACTTAACCACGTGTTGCTTCTGCAGTTGTTCTGCCTCATGTGGGACGTGGATCGGCTTGGTAAAGCGCTGACACGTGGGACCGCATGTTAGCAAACCGCCAGGACAACGTCCTCCGAAAATAAGAAGCCTAATCCTAGACTTACAAAGGGCTACGTAGCTGCTACATATACTTTCCATCTAATCTATATATGCCCCCCTGATTTTCAAGTGGGGTGGGCCTAATCCTCTCCTTTAATCCAATCAAATAGTCACACATCACATCAGTTCGTAACTTTACATAAACCATTACGTGGATGTAGCATTGCTCAAATCAAAAACCTCCCCCGCCATCCGCGCGGCAAAATCACCTCCTTTTTACTAATCTCGATTCTATAATTTTTTAGATCAATATAATTAAGATTTGTATAGATAGCACACAGGAGAAAAACCAAGTGGTACGGTTAAGGGCATCCACAATGTGTAGCCAAATGTGAAAATAGCTTTTGGCATCGTGGGAACCATTGTGAACGGTGTTGCCAAAGCGAAAAAGATGGAATCGAAGCTCCGTGATTGATTGATTGAAGGAATAGAAAAATGCAACGTCTCTCCTCTTTCTTCCATTCTTGGACGCATGTAGTACTATAGTATAGAGCATAGAGTCTACTCCCCTGTCCCTTCTATCACAAATCACAAAGCAGTGAGGCGTCAAATCACAAAAGCACGGACGAAGCAACCATCATTTCACTCTTCGCTGACTCCGCTTCTCCATCGTCTTCTTCGAGAAGCCATCTCACCGCATTAGTTACTCCTAGTAGTACTAGTAAAGGACTTCCTGGATGCAAATGGTGTTCTCCGTCGAACGCACTTCGCCAAACCACCACAAAAAATATCGTCGACGTCACCGCAATGAGGAAGGAAGTCAAATATAGTTACTACCTCCATTTTTTTGTACACAAGGCTAGTTTATCAAAATTACAATTTGGAAAGGGCCACTAACACTAATCGAGGCAAAATTAATGGGATTAGCAACCAAGGACATTAATATCCCCTGCATGCATGCGGAAGTGAGAAGGTTGGTTTGCATGGTGCTACATTAATCAAGCGATGAGGAGTGAGATGGTTAGCTCTTTGGTCTTTGGAGAAGAAAATACGCATTAATTGACATGTGAAACGAGGATTTGTATCGATTAAATCCCGCGAAGGAAAACCCAGCCTTTCTTTTTTAACACTAGTACTCCTAGTACGTACTAAAAAGAAACAGAGGGAGTACGTACTTATCCTGTTTGGGTCTAGGCCTTGCATTGCCAAACTTCGCCACACATTTTTGCCAAGCTTGCCTAAAGTTTTCAAAATGAGAAGGAGGTACACTTGCGCACGGCTATCGCGGTCGCACCACACCCTCACACGGTCGCTCCTGCACACCGCGGTCGCACCGCACCCTCACACAGTCGCTCCTGCACGCCGCAAACCCAACCAAGGGAACGCACCCTCACTGACACGTGTTGTCGCATGTGAACACACCACACTCAGCCATCCTATGGCTGACACATAATTTTCGTTCATAGAGTATGTTTATCCAACCGCATGTTGGGGAGTATCTGTACGGCCCGTGCGGTGGTCTGTTGGGGAAGAAGAAGAGGTGAGGAAGAAGGAAAGAAGGGTTAGGAGACGTAGGATATTCATCCAACCGCCTGAAATGGTAGACTGACCCAAGTCAGGTGACTTGCACAAAAATATATGTTTTTACACAGCAAAAGATCCATGAAAACAACAACATAAAGAAAAACTATCACTGCTCGCGGAAAGAGACAGCCTCGTCGTCTTTGGCTACCGGCACGAACCAGCCGTCGCTGCCGACGTGTGTCTCCGCACCGTGGTTGTCCTCGGCCTCCAGCTACTCGTTCAAGCGGAGCGTGCGGGCGCTCTGCACGGATGAGAGCACAGCCCGGTTCAAGTCGAGGACGTCTGGTTCCGCCTGCAGGAGGGCCTCGATGGCAGCGGCATCCGCGCGCTCTGCGTCGAGTCAAGCCTCCGCCGCCCGGTTCAAGTCCAGGACATCCGGTTCTGCCTGCAGGAGGGCATCGATGAGAGCGGCATCCGTGCGCTCTACGTCGAGTCGAGCCTCTGCCGCCTGGTTCAAGTCCAGGATGTCCGTTTCCGCATGCAGGAGGGCCTTGATGGCAGCGGCATCCGCGCGCTCCGCCTCAAGTTGAGCCTCCGCCGGCCGGTTCACATACACGACATCCGGTTCCGCCTGCAGGAGAGCCTCGATGGCAGCGGCATGCACGCGCTCCGCGTCGAGTTGAGCCTCTGCCTCCCGGTCCTCCTTTAGTATCGCCATGTTGAACCGCTGGTCCGCCTGCACTATGCGGGACTCGGACGCTGGCACGAAGTCGACGTCCATCGTCTCATACCCATCGGGGCCTTCTGCACCGGGATCTCCACCATGAACATTGGATCGGCTTCCTCCTCCTCGTAGCTTGGCTCCAGAGAACTCGGGGATTGGCCCGCCGCAAAGCGAGCTTGGGAACGGAGGTCTGTGGCGCCGACCGCCACCGCGATTTCTGCGCGGCGCTCCGGCATCAGCATCTTGTAGTAAGTGATCTTGCGGCGCACCATGGCTTTCCGGTGAACTAGGGGACGCTTGATGCGGGCTAGGGGATCGAAAGGTGGGGGAATGGACTGGAGATTTGGTGTGGTTTTAGGGCAGTGGCTGGCGTAGGCCGAGCAGCGAAGGTTCTGGTGTGAATAGTGGTTTTGGTGACGACCGGTCAATCGGTTTTGACTATACATCGCTCTTGTCGCATTCGCGTTGCAGCCCGGCACGCTGGACCCTCCACGTCGCCCACCGAATGGAACGCGCTTCGTCTTGCGTTTTCGCTCGCTTGTGGGCCACAGTTGAGAGCAAACCGACGTCCCTCTCCCTACCCCGCCCGCGTCATTTATTATACCACCACTCCCTCCGTTTTATGCGGAGTAAATAAAAACAGAGGGAGTATTACTACGGATGAGGATCCCCTGACGTGGCCGAACCCATTGAGTAACTGAAATGCGGGGCCTAGCAAGCATGGGGTCCGCCAGTAAGTGACCGAAAGGGAGGGTAAGGCAGGGATACCTACGTCAGAGGATCCACTTCCACTATACTACTTTGACCAAATGTTAGAGTAATAATATATGACATGCAACTTACACAAATGTTAGAGTAATAATATATGACATGCAACTTACACAAAGCATACAGGGTCTAATGCGTTTTTCGAGGCTAACTTTGACCAAATGTTAGAGTAATCATGCAACTTACACAAAGCATACGGTCAAATTCATATGCGAAAGGAGTTTCCAATGATATAATTTTCACATTATACATCTCATGTGCTATTAATCTTGTCAATAGTCAAATTGGAAACCATCTCGAGTACAAATCTAGGAGTATGTACGAATCTAACAATATTGATTGGGCGTTGTTGAATGTTGATACCTTTTTTTATCAAAGTAGATTTACTTTGACTACACATAAAACTTATATGTAAACTACTCCCTCCTTCCATCTGTATAGGGCCTAATGCGTTTTTGAGGCTAACTTTGACCAAAAGGTAGAGCAATAATATATGACATGCAACTTAAATAAAGCATACCATCAAATTCGTATGTGAAAGGAACTTCTAATGATATAATTTTCGCATTATACATGTCATGTACTATTAATCTTGTCAATAGTCAAAGGCGGTCTTGAAAAATGCATTAGGCCCAATATAGATGGAAGGAGGGAGTAGAAATGATAGGAGGGAGTATATTGTACGTTCAAAAATGAAACAAACATTGAATACCCTTTATATATGATTTGTGGATGCTATGATCACCGGTTCAAAATTTTGAATCCGCCTTAGGTATCACGTGCCCCCACTCATTCCCTCTCGATTTCATCTCGGGGTCCGGAGATCTATTGAAAGAGGACTAGGGTGGGTACATGCGAATGATACTCGGCGGAATGTTCAAATGAGGCATGCGGGAGGTTGGACTCGATTGGAGGGCGACATGATCGATGGAGAAGAGGGTTGGAGAGGAATGAGAAATAAGCAAACGCCACATGATTATACTTGAACAGCTCAAATAAACAATAAGTTGTCTCGCTTGGCCTACATAGTGAAAGGCCTAATGCGCAACGCGGAGCACTGACGCTCGAATATGGCCGGGAAAACAGGGAAACAGACATGTGGGGCACACCCGTCGGGACAACGTAGCGCAGACTAGTCCAATGGAGGAGCTGGCCCACGACCTCCTCGCCACCGATAACCGTTCATGTGGGTCGTTGGGGCCAACAATGGGGCGCAGCTCCAGCACCGCCTCTGGACACGGCGACCGCGGTGAGCGACACGCTCATATCGTCGCTAGACACGGTCGGTTTCAGTTTGCCGAGGGTGGCGTTAGTGCTGTGGCACGACCAACGGTATGTTTGGTTTGTGCCCAAGGTTTCCCCATCAAAGCATTGGGTAGCCAAAATTTTGGATGAGGTATTGGTTGCCCATGATTTGGCCGACATTGGCAAGAAAAATGAACTTGAGTTGGCTAGAGTTCATTGGCATGCCAAAGAAATGGCAACCATCCAAACAAAGACCAATCTTTGGGTCATGACCAAAATTTTGGTTGAGGTATTGGTTGCCCATGATTTGGCCGACATTGGCAAGGAAAATGAACTAGAGTTGGCTAGAGTTCATTGGCATGCCAAAAAAATGGCAACCATCCAAACAAAGACCAATCTTTTGGTCATGACGAAATTTTTGGCAAGGTGCACTTTGGCCAGAATCCAAACACACCCCAACACCCGGCTCGTCGAGGATGCACGGGGTGCCGCGACGCGTCCGCAGAGTGGTGTACCGCGGCCAACTGCATCCTCTGGACCTGAGACCATGCCGGGTCGTCTTGCTTTTTCAATGACATGCGGGGATCGCATGTGAGCAAAGGGCATCTCCAACGTTGCCACGACCGCAGCTGACTACCCTGGCACACCAAAACCCCCGTCCCTCACGCCGTCGCGCAGTGCGTTCCTAGCCGACGCCAGCTGCCCGCATTCATGCCGTCCGTTCGTATGTCGTCATTAAGAGGCTCGGTGCCCGAGGAACAACTCCGGCGACTTAATGACGCACCCTGACGCTTGGCCTCACTGGAATGCGCTACTTAAAGCGGCAACGCCCAGCTAACCTCCACACCATAGTGCATCGTCCTCCTACCTGGAACCACATCCGCCATGACCGCAAGCGCGAACGCTCTGTGGGAGAGCTTGTCTTCGGGGATGGAGCTCGAGGTCGCCGCCCTTGCTGAAGTCGCCGCACAAGCGGTGGCCATGCTGGCGGCCGACGACGGGAGCACCGTCAGCCACGCGTCCTACTTGCCGCCGTCCAACATCCGGCACCGCCAAGGTCGGGGACTCCTCTGAGGATGAGTAGGGCATGGGAGGCGGCAGGGCATGGTGTGCCAACTGGCTGGTCCGTCTCCCGTGTTCTACTTTTCCTCGCCGGAGACCGCACCTTCACTTCACGGGTCTTGAACCCCGCCCCCGTACATGGAGATCACAGATGGAGGACGTCGGTCGTCGCCATAGAATAGGTTTAGGGTCGGGTTTCTTTTATTTTTTTGTCCTATAAAAGTTCGAAATGTAATGAAAATCTGCTGTGTTTGCATTAATCTCGGCCGGTGTATATGAACTTACACAATAATATACATGTTGTAGGAGTACTAGCAAGATGCCCGTGCGTTGCACGGAAGATCAAGATCTTGTGGGGGAAAAGGATGAATGAGGGAAAGCCTTATCTGCAAATGTGGAGAGGAGTGCGGGTAAATTGTCATAGTTTCCTTCCTGTCCGTTAGATATAGATCGGACGGCCTATATTGCAGGATCGGACACATCTTTCTACATCTAGGGGAACCTACGAAAGGGTTAACGTAAATTGCCTCTCTCTCTCCTCCCCTGATTTTCATGGTGGTGGGCCCCTCCCTCCCCCAATCTACAATCAACAGCTCACACGTTTCACATTACGTTAATTACGTAACTGGGATTACGTAGGTGTAGCATTATTCGTCCTAAAAACCCAACTAAGCCAACCTCCCAGCATATCGCGCGGGAAAAGACCCGGCCGCGCCATTTTAGTCGGGATTACCGGATTACTAGTAGTAGTATCGATGGATCGCGCGAAGCAACAGATTTTTTTGTGGGGGCGAAGCACCTAGTTTAAAAGGAAAAAATGCGGTACACTCACAGCACTCCTGTCGCAGTCACATTGCACCCCACACACGTTCGGTCCTGCATACGGCTCACGCAAACGGAACGCGCTTCGGCTTGCCTCTTCACTGACACGTGGGACTGCACTTGGAGAAACTGACCATGCGCCAAACTCCCCCCGCCCACCACGCGAAAATCCTTCCCCCCACCCAAAAATTCCCCCCAAATCCGATTCAACCGCCCTTCGGCCAACTAGCCAATAATATTCCCCAAACCCCCCTCCCCCCTGTCCCCCTCCACTCCATTCGCTCCGCCAAAGCCGCCCTCCCCGCCGCGCCGATACATTGGTGCCGCGGTTCGGCGATCCTCTCGATCCCACAGTACGCTCTCGTAGACCACCGTCCTCTAGCCGCGCCGCCACCTCTGGCTACGTTCTTGTGGAGGCGCACGGCGGTCAGCGCCGCCACCACTGGCGATGTTCGTGTGGAGACGCACGACGGTCAGCTTCTCCCACGGTATGCGCATTCTAGACTGAGGCCCCGTTCATGTCGGTGTAGCGCTGAATGTTAGCTGATAGACGCTGTTAATCTCACTGTTTGCCGAAGTAGTTTACTGTCAATATGCTCTGCTTAAGAAGCTTCCTTGCCCTGTTCTGCACTCAATCTGCTTAGCTGAGATGACATGCCAAGGCCGATTAGTTGCTAAAATATCCTGCCATATATTTATTGTGACATAGATTGCCATGGTCTAGTAGCCAATCTGTTAGGTGAAATAGCTCTACACTGTTTTATACTCGATCTTTGTTGCTGCGATGGCCTTTGATAGTTCGATGGCTGTGTGCTCGGCCTCATTGACTGCTGAAACAGCCTGCCATAATTTGGCACTCAAATCTGTTTGCTGAATTAGCTTTACATATTTTTCGTTACTTAGATCTGCTCGTCCAAATATCTTGCCATAGCTTTAGACATCGACCTAGGTATTTTTTTTCTAGACTTCATAAAAAAGCATATATGTTTTTCCTGTAATATCTAGTAGAAGAACTAATTTGTATGTCTAACAGATGGACAGGACTTGGATAACTTCTGCTCGAAGATTCTCCGCTGCATATGTCAAGGGGGTTGAAAACTTCATGAACTTTATCAGAGCTGAGTACGGTGGTCCGAAATCAGATGTGCTCTGCCCGTGTAGCAGTTGTATGAATTCAGTTACAAGACCCCAGTCAACTGTGCAAAATCATCTACACTTGTATAGGATGTCGGTCACATATACTAGGTGGGTTCATCATGGTGAAGCTATGAACGTCAATGTTATTGACTACGTGGAAGCAGCAGATCACCATCTTGATCTGCCTGATGCTCAGGTGGAAGAGGAGGAGGAGGTGGTGGTGGCGGAGCCAGTGAGTTTGACCAACATTGAAACAATGCTATGAAATGCTCGTGCATTCCGTGAACTTTCACCTGCAGAAGAAAAACGGTGGGCCCGCATGTTGGAACAATGCAACGTTGCTGTCACCCCAGGAAATAAGCTGTCAGTATTCTCAGCTATGGTCACCTTTCTTCAGGTGAAGACATCTGAGCGGATGACCAACAAATCATTTGATGCGATGTTTGCTGCTTTCCGCAAATCTTTCCCAGATGCGTCTGAGTTGCCACACACCTACAGTAAAATGAAGAATTTCCTTCATGCAGTTGGAATTGGATATGATATGATCCATGCTTGTAAGAATAATTGTGTTCTGTTCCGGAAGGATTATGCCAACTTAAGTGAATGCCCGAAATGCAAATCATCAAGATGGAAAGATGGTGATGCTGTGAAGAGGATTCCTCATAATGTTCTGAGACATTTTCCAATTACACCAAGATTGCAGAGGTTGTTTCATGATGCCGAAACAAGAGAGGATGTACTGTGGCATTCTAGGAACCAGGAGTACAGAGATCAGAATGTAATGAGCCATCCATCTCATGGTAGTGAGTGGAAAAGCTTTAATGATAAATACAAAGAGTTTGCTGCTGACCCGAGAAACATTAGACTTGGCTTAGCTTCAGATGGATTTAACCCATTTGGCCACCAGAGCGCCACATATAGCATGTGGCCAGTGCTTGTTATCCCTTACAACATGCCTCCAAATGTCTGCATCAAAGAATCAAACTACATGATGGCCTTGCTCATCCCAGGTCCAAAAAGTCCTGGAAAGGATTTTGATTTGTTCATGGAGACTCTTGTGGAGGAACTTCAACAGCTATGGAAGGGTGTTCTCACTCGAGACCTATATAGCAGCCCACCAGCTGATTTCTTTCTGTGTGCTGTTATATGGTGCATCCATGATTATCCGGCTTTGGGAACTATGTCAGGGCGAACGACACATGGTTACAATGCATGTGTTCGCTGTGACAGGAATCCGCTGTCATACGCAATACTTAGCAAGATCTGTTACATTGGACACCACCGTTTCCTTGCCAAGGACAAGCCGTTTCCTAGAAAATACCGAAGACATGTGTTCAATGCAAAGCATGAAAACCGTGATGCGCCAAAGAGGCTCACCGCCGATGAGTTGCAAGTGGAATTAGAGAAGGTCAGGCATATTACACCAGGAAACCATCCTGATAATGGTAGCGGGAAAAGGAAGCGTGGCAGGGCAGAAGAGAGATTATTGTTTACCCGCAGGTCCACTTTGTGGGACTTGGAGTATTGAAAAGATTTGGATCTGCGGCATAATCTTGATGTGATGCACACCGAGAAAAATATACGTGACAGCATTATCGGCACACTTCTTAATATTGAAGGCAAGACGAAAGATACCTTAAAATCTAGGATTGATTTGACACACCTGGGTATCAGACAGGATTTGCAGGTGCAAGATGAAGGTAAACCACGGGATATGGCACCAACTGTGTACGTCTTGGACAAGGTAAAAAGAAAAGAATTCTGCGAGGTCCTGTCACATGTGAGATTCCCACATGGATTTGCTTCCAACCTTGAAAGGAGAGTCAGTGCAGATGGAAACAAGGTACAAGGGTTGAAAACTCATGACTGCCACGTCCTACTTCAAAGGGTTTTACCTGTTATCCTTAGAGGATTGGGCCGCCCTGACTTATACAGAGCAGTTGCAGAGTTGGGACAATTCTTCATGGAACTCTGCAGTAGGAATATCAGGATAGATGCTTTGGAGCGTCTTAGAGACAAGATACCAACTATCCTATGCGACCTTGAGAAGATATATCCTCCAGCCTTCTTTGATGTGATGGTGCATTTGGCTGTTCATCTACTTGATGAGGCACTACTTAGAGGTCCAGTACAGTATGGCTGGATGTACCCTATTGAAAGGCGGATAGGCACTTTCAAGGGCTATGTTAGGAACAGAGCTAGACCCGAGGGTTCCATTGCAGAGGCCTACATTGCTACAGAAGCGTTGACATTCTGCTCAAAATACATTGAAACAGCTGATCAGCTTAGCAAAGAGGTGGGTGAAGACAATACCGGGCTCAATGTTTTTGATTATTCTGTTCGAGTTACAGGGAAGAGTCGACAAGAGGACAAACCTAAAGATTTGGACAAAATGGTTTGGTATGTGTTGAATAACTGTCCTGAGATACTACCTTATATCAAGTAAGTGCAGTACTGCAGCTTATACATCGTAATCTACCAAACTTGCAGCACATTCTTATATATTTAGATGTTTTACGCGATCACTATGTTGTGCAGCATCTACAAAGAGGAGTTACTGCCGCAAAATCCAAGAAACATTGACAAACTAGTTATGGCAGGATTTGCGAAATGGTTCAAGAACCATGTAAGCTTTTGAAGTGCACTGTCAGTTTTTTTAATATATTGAGTACATAAGATGATCAGCTTGTCTATTTTCTAACCATAGGTTAAGAAGATGCGGGAGGATGGGCAGGCAGTTGATGATAGCAATGGGTCCTGATACTCGGGTAAGACATTATGAATCTTGCGTTGTTGGAGATGTGCGCTACAACACCCTTGCACGAGACGAAGGCATGAAGACACAAAACAGTGCCATCATGAGCACGGATACGTATGACAAAGTGACAACTGAAATGTATGCTAACATAATAGACATTGTTCAGTTGCAGTATATCTCCAGTTTCGAGGATCATTGGTGTGTGGTTCTGTTGTGCTGTCGTTGGTATAACCTGTTTTCCAGGATCGCAAAACCCACAGCTGATGATTATTTCAAATCCATCAATGTCAAGGCAGCGTACCAGACCAACGAGCCTTTTATTTTGGCAAATCAAGCAACACAGATATTTTTCTTGGAAGACACATTTGCACATAGCGATGACTGGAGAGTATTGCAAAGGTTTGAGCAGAGGAATTCGTTTAATGAAGTTGCACAACAAGATGATGCTTACACTGCTCCTGATGTACAAGATAACACAGATGTTCCTAATATCTTTGAGAACCATCATGTCAATGACGCCGGCGAAAAGATTGCCTGTCGTGCTGTGGATGTACAAGAGTTGGTCAAGAAGAAGCCAACGTTCGAGGACGTTGAGGACGAAGAAGAAGATGACACCGTGGGGAATTATGATTCAGACTGATACACATGGCGAAGATGTTGACGCTGCTGCTGCGGATGATGATTACATTGCTTTTGTCATATTTGCCTGTCAGAAGACGTTTTTTTATCTACTATGTGAAATTGTGTTTGCTATGACAACTGAAACCTGATGAACATGTTGTTTAGTATTTTGCTGTGAGAACATCACTTGTTATGTATGCTGATTTGTGTTTGGTGATTGTATGACAACTAAAACATGATGACATTGTTGTTTAGTTGTACTCATATTTGGCTGTGAAACTTGAATTTGATGACATAGTTTGCTGTTGGACTGCAATTTGCTCGACGTCTTTGAATGAGAACAAAGCTGACCCGACAGGGCCTCTGCTATTTATTTATTTATATGAGCAAAAGGGGATACCCCTGATTTCCGTTAATAGAAATCATTAGATGTTCAAAACACTACGCCCAGCCTGCTATACAAGTTTCATTCATTACTAGTTTCACCAAAGTGCTCATGTCGTAGCCACTGAATACATCACGAGTGCTACATACACTGCAAATAAAGAGACAATCATCCTACTAAGCACATCGATTTTGCCCATTATCTTCACAAGCTCTTTCATCTCCTCATTGCAGTCAAGGCCGTTCAGCAGCTGTCACTTGGCCATGATCAGAGGAACTGCATCTTTAACCTTCTGCTCTACATCTTCCTCTTCTGCTATTCCTTCAGTTACTTGTCCAACACCCCAACCTGCTGGTATTGGGATTCCTGGGCTAACCAAATAATCAGCGTAGTTGCATTCCCCCACATCAGCAACTTCCCAAAAATACAAATCACACGAATCTTCCCTTTTCTGCACGAATCAAATTGGTAGATCATCAACCAAACTATTAAAAAAATCAGCAACTGAAAGCAGCAGAACCCCATGATTCGGGCATTTGTAGAAGACTCGGCCAGGGTTGCGGATTGTAGTTGAGACGCGACGGATGACTCTGCGTGATTTGCAGCAGTGGCACCACACCAACGGCAGCGGGTTGCGATGAGCAATCAGCTGCGGTGCGCGTGCCGGCAAGGGTGTGATGAGACCCACAGACAATGGTACGGGTTACGACTTGGCGCATATCTGGTTATTGCCTGCTGAAGAGCAGGTGGACGAGCAGCCAGCGGACATGGTTGCTGCGGCCAGAGCTTCTGATGCTAGGCAGAGTAAGTACAGAAGAGGAGAAACGAATGTTGGATATGTCAGTTTCATTACTTGCAGAGTAGCATAGCACCATATATAGTCATAGTCTAGGTTTGGTTTCGAACCAGCTACAGGAGCACGTCTTTCTTTTTTCTAAAACTCGTTAATGTCTCTTTACTGGTACACTAGCTTGTTCTGTACGCCTTCCCAAGTCTTTGATTTTCTTTCCCTTTTTTCGCGAGGACCTGACAGCTGGGACCCACCGGAAGGGCCTTTGTATTTCCCGAAAAAAATGTTCCCCCCGCTGACGTGTCGGACCCACCAGCTATATCTTCGCATGCAAGGAAGTGCCTCCTTATTACGCACAAAAAAATGAATACCCCCCTGCTAGCTGGGACCCACCATAGTGGGAGGATGACTTGTGGGCCAACAAAGTTGACGGGGACGAAGGGCTTTGTCAACTTAGTCAATATGAACGATTCTAGCTCCAGTGACCGTACGATGTCCATCCAACGGGCGTAGTGCTTCTTCAACCTCTGGTCTTCTTGCTCCAGCCGCCCAAAGCAGCGCCGGTCGTGCCGCATGCTCCTACCTCTCGTGGCAGGCTGTGCTACCACGGAGGCCTCACCGCCCCTACTATTCCCACCGCTGGCCAGGCCCTGCGGCGACGGCAGCCTCACACCACAGTCGAACCAGTGAACCCTCGTACTCCTCTCCACGCGGGCTTCCACTGTCGCGTCTTCCCCGGCTCCGCGTCGTCCCCTTCCTAGGCCTCGCCGTCGTCCACTGCCTGGTGCTCTCCGCGCGGCGTGGTGAACGTGGTCAAGGAACGACTTCCATCGGAAGAGTACTGTACGTGGAGAGGCTGACAGCTGGGTCCACGGCCATAGCCCAGTTTTTTTGTGATTTGCCAAGTAAGTCGCTTTGTCAGGCCTGTTGGGCTGCAAATCTTTCAAGACGAGGAGAGCTTTCATTCGGCTGGCCAAGAAAATGGCCCATCAGTAATCAGAAATGGGCTATACATTTTTAAAACACATCAAACCGGCAATTAGTTTCAAATATCTTTTTTTCATTTCAAGATTTTAAATTACATTAATTTTTATGCGTGGAGAATTTGTTGGATTTTATATTGATATACATTTATTTTTAAAATCAGTTTGAATGTGAGTCGAAATTTCGGGATTAAAAATAGTTCAGACTGCACCGAAATATGCAAAATTTCGTATAATTTTTTAACTGTGGCCACAATTTGGGCTGTAATGCTAACAAAAAGAATATGGGTTCCAAAAAAACCTTAAGAATTAGCAAATGGGCTGAAAATTATTAGAAATAATGGCAGATGGGTTGTATGCTGTTTTCCACAGATTTGAGGCTTTCCTAAAAAAAGGTTGACGCACAAGCAGTGACTGTTGGATGTCCATCCAACGGCCGTCGTGCTTCTTCAATCTCTGCTCTTCCTGCTCCAGCCGCTCAAACAGGCGCCAATGGGACTGCCTGCTCCCTCCTCCCCGCGGCTGGCTCTGCTGCCGCGCAGGCCTCACCACCCCACCGTACTTCCATCGCTGGCCTAGCCATCCCTCTACTCACCCACACCTGCTGTTATTCTCCGGCGACGACAGACGAACCAGTAAACCCTCGTACAGTCGTACTCCCCTCCGCGTGGGAAACAACTGCCGAGTCTTCCCTGCCTCCGTGTTGTTCCCTTCCTAGGCCTCGCCGTCGTCCACCGCCCTGGTGCTCTCGGCGCGGCCTGGTCAACGTGGTCAACGACCGACATGCATCTGAAGTGGACTGTACATGGAGAGGCCGACAGCTGGGTCCACGGCCGCACGCAAGGAAATGCCTCCTTATTACACGCAAAATAATGATTCCTCCACCTGACATCAGGCACCCACCGAAAGGGCCTCTGTATTTCGCGAAAAAACGTTACCGCCGCTGACAGCTCGGACCCACCAGCTATATCTTCGCACGCAAGGAAGTGCCTCCTTATTACGCACAAAAAATGAATACTCCCCCTGTTAGCTGGGACCCAGTATAGTGGCAGGCTGATTTGTGGGCCTACTAAGTTGACGGGGATGGAGGGCTTTGTCAACTTAGTCAATAATGCACGATTCTAGCTCCAGTGACCATACGATGTCCATCCAACGGCCGTAGTGCTTGTTCAACCTCTGGTCTTCTTGCTCCAGCCGCCCAAACCAGCGCCGGTCGTGCCTCGTGCTCCTGCCTCCCGTGGCCGGCAGCGATGCGGTGGAGGCCTCACCGCCCCCTACTACTCCCACCGCTGGCCAGGCCATCCCTCTACTCACTCACACACCATGTTACTCTACAGCGACGGCAGCCTCACACCGCAGCGAACCAGTGCCCTCGTACTCCTCTACGCGTGGGCATCCACTGCCGCGTCTTCCCCAGCTCCACTTCGTCCCCTTCCTAGGCCTCGCCATCGTCCACCGCCCTGGTGCGCTCGGCGCGGCGTGGTCAACGTGGTCAAGGAACGGCTTCCATCGGACGAGGACTGTACGTGGAGAGGCTGACAGCTGGGTCCACGGCCGCAGCAAGGAAGTGCCTCCTTATTACGTGCAAAATAATTATTCCTCCACCTAACAGCAGGGACCCACCGGACGGGCCACCAGTATTTTGCGAAAAAATCGTTTCCCCCTGACTGCTAGGACCCACCGGACGGGCCACCGTATTTCGTGAAAAAACGTTCCCCCCGCTGTCAGCTCGGACCCATCGGAAGTGCCTCCTTATTACGCACAAAAAAAATGAATACTCCCCCGGCTAGCTGGGACCCACCTTGGTGGGAGGCTGACTTGTGGGCCTACTAAGTTGACCGGGACGAAGCGCTTTGTCAACTTAGTCAGTATGAACGATTCTAGCTCCACTGACCGTACAATGTCCATCCAACGGCGGTAGTGCTTCTTCAACCTCTGGTCTTCTTGCTCCAGCCGCCCAAAGCAGCGCCGGTCGTGCCGCATGCTCCTGCCTCCCGTGGTCGGCTGTGCTGCCGCAGAGGCCTCACCGCCCCTACTATTCCCACCGCTGGCCAGGCCCTGCGGCGACGGCAGCCTCACACCGCAGCCGAACCAGTGAACCCTCGTACTCCTCTCCGCGCGCGCGGGCTTCCACTGTTGCGTCTTCCCCGGCTCCCCGTCGTCCCCTTCCTAGGCCTCGCCGTCGTCCACCGCCGTGGTGCTCTCGGCGCGGCGTGGTCAACGTGGTCAAGAAACGACTTCCATCGGACGTGGACTGTACGTGGAGAGGCTAACAGCTGGGTCCACGGCGGCAGCAAGGAAGTGCCTACTTATTATGCGGAAAATAATGATTCCTCCACCTGACAGCAGGGACCCACCGTACGGGCCACCGTATTTTGCGAAAAAAACGTTCCCCCCCCCCTGACTGCTGGGACCCACCAGCTACACCTTCACACGCAAGGAAGTGCCTGACAGTCGGGACCCACCTGGTCGAAGCATACGTAGCGTTGTCATTCTGGTCGCGAACGTGTACGTACATATATACTGGTGGATGTAGAGGCGTGCACGTGTCGTAGTAGAGGCGGCCAGGTTGCAAGAAAGAAAATATGGCCACGGATGTGTACATACGGGCGGGGTCTTGAACGCCTACTCGCACATACATACGACGAGGGCTCGTGTACATGGCTGGGTCAGAACGGAGAAACAGCGTCGTCGTCGTGTTCATGGGTCGGAACGGAATGCGTGGTCATGTTCATCGGGAGTGCTTGGACGGAAGAGGCAATGGAAACGAGGCCTGGCGTACCGCACAACAGAGGAAACGGACCTCCTACGGTCGAAACGGGGGTCCTGTTGATCGGGAGGGGTGTGGCGTACCGCAAAACGGAGGAAACGGACCTCCTACGGTCGAAACGGGGGTCATGTTGATCGGGAGGGGTGTGGCGTACCGCAAAACGGAGGAAACGGACCTCCTACGATCGAAACAGGGGTCCTGTTGATTGGGAGGGGTGTGGCGTACCGCAAAATGGAGGAAACAGACTTATGTTGGAGCGCTACGGTCGAAACGGGGGTCCTGTTCATCGGGAGGGGTGTGGCGTACCGCAAAACGGGACTCCACGGGATACTGTTCATCTCCACCGTCGACCCCCTCCAGCCTCCACGAGCTACTGTTCATCCACCGTCGACCTCCTCCAGCCTCCACGGGCTCCTGTTCATCCAGCCTCCACCGCGCGCTACTCCACCGGCTACTGTTCAACCACCCCTCCACCGTCTACTGTTCATCCAGCCCTCCACACCACGGGGTCCTGTTCAACCACCCCTCCACGGGCACCCCTCCACCGTCTACTGTTCATCCTGCCCTCCACACCACGGGGTCCTATTCAACCACCCCTCCACGGGCACCCCTCCACCGTCTACTATTCATCCAGCCCTCCACCACACCACGGGGTCCTGTTCATCCAGAGGCAACACCACCGTTCACTGTTCATCCAACCCCCCCCCCCCCCCGCAACGCTCACTGTTCATCCAATCGATCAGCTTCAGTTAGCAGCAGTAGCGAAGGAATCGCTCGGTCGGGGTCAGTTAACAGCCATCGATCGACCGCTCGGGTTCAGTAACGCGTAGCCTGCAGTGCAATCGCTCGGGTTCAGTTAGAGCCCAACGCCTCGCTCGGGTTCAGTTAGAGCCAACGCCTCGCACACACGCGCGTACGTGTACGAGAGAAACGCGCATCGCTCAGCCCCCGACCTCCCACCGTAACCGGGAACTCCCCGAAATTTTCCTCGCCCTCGCTTCTACCACGGTTTTTTCCATCATGGACGGCCCAAAGAATGTCATGCAGCTGCGTCTCCGGCCCGCCCAGGATGAAAAGCCCATTTTCTGTCATGATTTTTTGTCATAGAAGTAGGAGCCCACCACATCTATGATGATACCGGGTTTTGTCACAATTATAGTCATAGAAGTGTCATATGTATGACATAAAAAAAATTTGTTCGGCCCAAAATGTCACGGATGTGTCTTTTTTTGTAGTGCTTGTATAGTCCAATGACGGGCTTCCTCAAATTACCCTAGGTCTTGATGAGCAAGCAAGTTGGATGCACACCCACTTAGTTTCTTTTTGAGCTTTCATATACTTATAGCTCTAGTGCATCCGTTGCATGGCAATCACTACTCACTCACATTAATATCTATTGATGGGCATCTCCATAGCCCGTTGATACGCCTAGTTGATGTGAGACTATCTTCTCCTTTTTGTCTTCTCCACAACCACCATTCTCTTCCACCTATAGTGCTATATCCATGGCTCACGCTCATGTATTGCATGAAGATTAAAAAAGTTTTGAAAAAGTTAGAGTATGAAACAATTGCTTGGCTTGTCATCGGGGTTGTGCATGATTTAAATACTTTGTGTGGTGAAGATAGAGCATAGCCAGACTATATGATTTTGTAGGGATAACTTTCTTTGGCCATGATATTTTGTGAAGACATAATTACTTTGTTAGTATGCTTGAAGTGTTATTATTTTTATGTCAATATAAACTTTTGTCTTGAATCTTTTGAGTCTCAATATTCATATCACAATTAAGAAGATTTGCATTGAAATTATGTGTAACGCCCGGATAATTTAGCTACAGTAAAACTCTCCTAATGATGCCATGTCATCTGCGATTACTGTTACTAATCTCGGGATAATTCGAAAACGCGTCAAATTCAAACTTAAAATTAAAGTCGACAATAAAAGTTTTCCAAATTGAAACAAAAATGTTCGGTGGACGCCAAATATTACAAAGGTAATTATGGTGCAGAAAACACATTTTTAGTAAAAGACTAAATACTTTAAAATGAAATAAAACAGAAAAGAAAAAAAAGGAAAACCCCCCAAACCCCCCTGGGCCATCTGGCCCAGCTAACCCACCTGGCCCATCCGGCCGAACCGGCCCGCCTCCCCCTGCCGCCTCCCTTCCCTGTTCCCCCGACCCGGGTCGGAACAGGGGCAAGTCCCCGCCTCACCCTCTTGCCGGCGACGACGAGGGGATAAGGTCGCCACGCCACGCCCCCTCGGTCTCTCCTCCCACTCGCCCCACTCTCCCCTCGGTCCCCGCGCCTTCCCCCCTCAGATCCACCGCGCTTCCCCCTTGTTCCCCTCCGTAACCGAGCCCCACCGCCGCCATGGCTCCGGCCTAGCCACGGCCACTGTGCCCACCTCGCCGCCCCACGGTGTCTCCAAGGGCCGCCGTCGTCCGCCGCTTTGACTGGTGCTCCCCGTTGGAGACCGGAGCCACCGCAACGCCCCGACGCCGCCTTCTTCTTCCTCTGCTCCGACAAACTCCGCCGCCGTTCTTCACCGACTCCGGCCGCGCCCCTACAGCTACTAAACCCCCAAGGGCCACCGTGTGCGCCGCTCGGTGAGCCCCTGCTCCCTCCTCTCTCTCTCTCTCTCTCGTGCGCCCTAGCCAGCTGCCGCCGAAGTACCCGAGAGCCCGTCGTCGCGGATCGCCTCGCCGCCGTGGCCGTACTCTCCGTCGTGCTCGCCTGAGCACGTCATCTTGTTCCTGGTGCCCCCAGGAACCCAACGCACCCGCTCGCGCACTGCTCCGTGGCCGCTAGCCCCTAGCTCAATGAACGCCCAAACGCATCGCCGCACGCGCCTGTCGCCGGCAGCCGTCCGGTGACCATTTGGTCCCGGGCTCATGCCTGTCGTGCTCGCACGCGCCCGTAGAGGCCTCCTGGCCGTTTAGGGTACTTGCTGCCGTGCCGCAGCGCCGTTTCCCTCTCGCGGCCGAACGCCGGCGTCCGCCCCGCTCGTCACCGGTGACGCTGCGGCCCTCCTCCGGCCACGCCACCGCCCCCACTAGGTGCGCCTCTGCGCGCTCGTTCGAACGAGCCCAGGCGCGCGCGGATCCGCGCCCTGTGCGCAATTTTTGGCGAACTCCGGCGGGTCTGCGCCGTGCTTTTGGTCGCCGGCGGCGAGGGCCAGCCCTGCTGACCTGGCACCGCGGGTCCCACCACCTGGGCCACTGACTGGTGGGCCCAGGACCCCCTGTTGACCTGTTGACTGGGTCAACTGCTGACTGGGCCGCCCCTATCTCACTGACCTATAGGCCCCACTTCAATAAACGAAATAAATAAAAAGAATAATTGGTTAACTAAATAGTTAGCTAATTAAAACCCTAATCTCTCACTAACTGCTGGGTCCCACCCTCTAATTAACCTGTTTAGTTAGTCTAAACCCCCTATTAATGCCACTGACAATGACATGTGGGTCCCACTGGACCCACCTGTCTGGTTTGACTGGTCAACCGACCAGTTGACCTGCTGACATCACTCTGATGTCATGCCTACGTCACCACACACTGTTTTGGATAATGTTGGAATTAAATATATAATTAAAATCAGAAAATTATTTAAATCTTTAGAAAATCATAACTTTTAATCCGTAATTCGGATGAAAATACTTTGTACATGAAAGTTGCTCAGAACGACGAGACGATTCCGGATACGCAACCTGTTCGTCCGCCACACCTCCCTAACCTATCGAACTCGTAACTTTCCCCCTCCGACTACTCTGCCTGAAAACGCGAAACACCGGGGATACTTTCCCGGATGTTTTCCCCCTTCACCGGTACCACCTCGTACCGCGTTAGGGCACACCTAGCACCACGCTTTGTCATGTCATGCATCGTCATGCATTTGTTTGCATTATATTTATTGTTTCTTCCCCCTCTTCTCTCGCTAGACACCGAGACCGACGCCGCTGCTACCCAGTACGACTACGGTGTTGACGACCCCTCTCTCTTGCCAGAGCAACCAGGCAAGCCCCCCCCCCCCTTGATCACCAGATATCGCCTATTCTTCTCTATACTTCTTGCATTAGAGTAGTGTAGCATGTTACTACTTTTGGTTAATCCTATACTGCTGCATAGCCTGTCCTTGCTACTTCTGTTGTTACCTTTACCTGCTATCCTACTGCTTAGTATAGGATGCTAGTGTTCCATCAGTGGCCCTACACTCTTGTCCGTCCGCCATGCTATACTATCGGGTCGTGATCACTCGGGAGGTGATCACGGGTATATACTATATACTTTATACATGATACATGTGATGACCAAAGTCGGGTTGGCTCGAGGAGTACCCGCAGTTGATTCACGAATTGGGGGCTGGAAGGACATACTTTCCCGACGGCCCTCTGTGTGGATCTTTGTGGCGAAGCGACAGGGCAGGTTGAGACCACCTAGGAGAGAGGTGGGCCTGGCCTTGGTCGGCGTTCGCGGATACTTAACACGTTTAACGAGATCTTGGTATTTCATCTGAGTCTGGCCACTGGCTTATACGCACTAACCATCTACGCAGGGACAGTTATGGGCACTCGACGTCATGGTATCAGCCGAAGCCTTCGTGACGTCAGCAACTGAGCGGCGCGCGCCGGATTGGACTGGAACGCCTACTAGGCTAGGTCTGCTTCCGGCCGCCCTCGCAACGTGCAGGTGTGCAATGGGCGATGGGCCCAGACCCCTGCGCCATAGGATTAGACCGGCGTGCTGACCTCTCTGTTGTGCCTAGGTAGGGCTGCGGCGTGTTGATCTTCTGAGGCCGGGCATGACCCAGAAAAGTGTGTCCGGCCAAATGGGATCGAGCGTGTTGGGTTATGTGGTGCACCCCTGCAGGGAAATTAATCTATTCGAATAGCCGTGATCTTCGGTAACAGGACGACTTGGAGTTGTACCTTGACCTTATGACAACTAGAACCGGATACTTAATAAAACACACCCTTCCAAGTGCCAGATACAACCGGTGATCGCTCTCTCACAGGGCGACGAGGGGAGGATCATCGGTTAGGATTATGCTATACGATGCTACTTGGAGGTCTTCAGTCTACTCTCTTCTACATGCTGCAAGACGGAGGCTGTCAGAAGCGTAGTCTTCGAAAGGACTAGCTATCCCCCTCTTATTCCGGCTTTCTGCAGTCCAGTCCACATATAATAGCCTTATTCCAGTTGATACCAATGCATACATATGTAGTATAGCTCCTTGCTTGCGAGTACTTTGGATGAGTACTCACGGTTGCTTTCTCCCTCTTTTCCCCCTATCCCTTCTACCTGGTTGTCGCAACCAGATGTTGGAGCCCAGGATCCAGACGCCACCGTCAACGACGACTCCTACTACACCGGAGGTGCCTACTACTATGTACTGCCCGCTGACGACGACCAGGAGTAGTTTAGAAGGATCCCAGGCAGGAGGCCTGCGCCTCTTCCGATCTGTATCCTAGTTTGTGCTAGCCTTCTTAAGGCAAACTTGTTTAACTTATGTCTGTACTCAGATATTGTTGCTTCCGCTGACTCGTCTATGATCGAGCTCTTGTATTCGAGCCCTCGAGGCCCCTGGCTTGTAATATGATGCTTGTATGACTTATTTTATTTGAAGAGTTGTGTTGTGATATCTTCCCGTGAGTCCCTGATCTTGATCGTACACGTTTGCGTGTATGATTAGTGTACGATTGAATCGGGGGCGTCACAAGTTGGTATCAGAGCCGACTGCCTGTAGGAATCCCCCTTCCATGCTCCTTGGCCGAAGTTGAGTCTAGACATTACAAAACTTCTACTAACATGGTTGCTTGCCTTACGGGCCCACGTCGCCATCTGGGTGGTATTAGGATCTTTTACTCCTCGATCCTTACTCTGGGACTCTGAACTCTCTCCTACTCGGGTTAAACGATTTTACTAACTCTAACACTAGGATCCCATGACCATGTTCACCCCAAAGTTGGATAAGCCCTAGTTATTCTTTAGAGTAGTATTTGAACATTATCCACATTGTCATTTGACTCCTGTGAAAACATCTTTGTTTTCAGATGGAACCCACGAGGCAGGTCGTGCGCCACACGACGGCCATTGGTGCCTCTGGATCACCTGCTGTGTTGGTTGAGATGATGACCTATCTGGGTTATCGCTGGCACCCTGAGTACACCGTCTATGAGGAGTATCAGGACTTCAACCAGGAGCAGTACCGTGCCATCGTCCACCTCTACTCTCGGGAGTATGACTCCACTACTGTGCTGCACACTGCTCATGGTGTTGGAGTGACTATCGATATGGCGGTCCACGATGCTGCTTATGCTGCTCTGACACATCTTTGTGGAGAGTATCAGGAGTTGGACACCTCCCCCTTCAGGCACATTGCTATCGCATCCGATGTTGGTGCGGAGGGTTACTACACTGCGGCCTACTCCACTGTCGCCCGAGAGCCCTTCTACCATCAGAACCTGGTTCTGCATGCTGATGGGCTGGATAGAGCTAACCGAGCTCTTCGCCACGAGTTGTACACCACCCGTCAGCACCTGTATCGTGCTCTGACGCTATTGCACCCCTCTGTCCGATCTGGTGATCTGTCGTGTTCTGCGATCTACCCTGCTAGGACCGTGATGCCCTAGGGCGTCGGCTGGCCAGATGTGGGAGGCTACTCTCCTGCACTTGGTCCTCTCCTGCCACATGCGCATCGGGTTCCACACCAGAGTATCCGCAGACCCCAGGCTACTCGCGTGGAGGTCTTCCCTTCGCGTCACTACCAGCTGTCGGGCTACACCTACCTCCGCAGTACCGCGTGGGACTGATGCAGACTTGCTTGTTAGTGTTAGATGCATTCGCCGCGAGCCTGCGTGCCACCTATGATGTCTTAGTCTATGTACCAAACTCTGTGTACCGAACTCTATGCATGGTCTCTTTTGTAAGATATGCCAACTACTATGTAGTATCTATCGTGTTGCTTTCGTTGTGCATGTTTCATCATGAATGATTCTTGTCTTTGCAAATTTCTCGATGCTGAACTACCCCTGTTATATATTAGCAGGATGGTTAGACCAGGTGGTCGTGGGCGTGGTGGCAACCTCCCACCACCGCCTGAGTACATGGCTGGTATGATCCAACAGCTTGAGATGAATCGCCAGTTCATGGAGAATGTGATGGCTCAGTTTCCTCGCCCCAATATGAACCAGCAGCCAACCCCCGTAACTCTGCAGGATTTCATGCGCCTAAACCCAACTGTGTACCGCAGCTCAACTCAGCCTCTGGATGCTGATGACTGGCTCCGCGACATCACCTATGAGATGGAGTCTGCTGATGTAGCCCCTGCCAGCTATGTCACCTTTGCTTCCTTCTTCCTGAAAGGACCCGCAGCTCAATGGTGGGACAGCCACAGGCGTACTCTGCCAGCTGGAACAATCATCACCTGGCCAGACTTCCAAGCTGCCTTCCGTGCTCGCTTCATTCCTCAGGGAGTCATGGACCGGAAGAAGCGTGAGTTCTGCAACCTCACCCAAGGCAACAAAACTGTGGAAGCTTATCAGCGGGAGTTTCTGGACTTGTCCCGCTATGTTGAAGAGGACATTGCAACTGATGCACGCAGACAGGAGAAGTTCCGGGATGGCCTTCAAGCTGACATCAAACTCGCACTTCTAGTGCATGACTTTGCTGATTTCGCCACTCTGGTGAACAAAGCCATCAATGTCGAAACTGGTCTGCAGGAATACCAGAGCTCTCACAGGCGCAACCGTGACACGGGCTCATCTTCGGGCCCGTCCTCGCAGAAGCGCAAGATATGGATTCCCAACAGCATGTACCAGCCGAATGCACCCACCCCAAGGCAGACCTATGCTGCACCTCGTCTGCCTGCTCTTCCAACTAGGCAGCCAAGACTTCCAGCTCCACCACCACAAGCTCCTGTTCCCACTCCCAATAATGGGTTGTGCTTCAGGTGTGGACAACCAGGGCACCGTGCTAGGGAATGCAACCAGAACCAGAATCAACTGGCCCTTCTAGCAACTGGCCGTGGAAGCAACCAGCCCCGCAACAACAGTACCAAGTCTTATGGTCGTGTTCATGCCAACCACGTTGATCTCAATGAAGTTCTAGACCAGCCCGCTACCGTGATGGGTACACTCCTCGTAAATTCAGCACCAGCATCTGTTTTATTTGATATAGGTGCATCACATTCATTCATGTCGGAGGATTTTGCATTCATGCATGGCATTAAAAGCGAGGACCTGAACACTTCGCTATTAGTGCACACTCCCGCGGGCCAATGTCTGGCCTCCATGATTTGCAACGACGTCCCCGTTGAAATCGAAGGACTAGAATTCCTTGCCTCTCCCATCATACTGAAGTCTTGTAGCATCGACCTCATTCTGGGAATGGATTGGTTGAAAGCGCATACCGCTTCTATAGTTTGCGCCACTAAGGTCGTCCATCTGTTACACCCTTCTGATGAAATAATTGCTTACCAAGCTCATCTAGTTCAGAACGCCGAGGCACGTCTTTATGCCTTGAATGCATTGAACGCTACACCACTCGAGGGCATTGAGAACATTCCCGTCGTTCGTGAATTCCAAGACGTCTTTCCAGAAGAACTTCCAGGGATTCCCCCTACTAGAGCTGTCGAATTCATCATCGACTTGAAACCCGGCACCACCCCTATAGCTAAACGACCCTACAAGATGCCGCCGCATGAACTCATTGAGCTTAAGGAGGAAATCGACAAATCTCTTGTCAAAGGTTTCATTCGTCCAAGTTGCTCTCCTTGGGGAGCACCTTCTCTCTTTGTTAAGAAGAAGGATGGGACAAACCGATTAGTCCAAGACTACCGTCCTATAAACCAAGCTACCATTCAGAATAAATATCCTCTTCCTCGGATCAATGATCTTTATGATCAACTGGCTGGCTCATCAGTGTTCTCCAAACTCGATTTGAGGTTAGGTTACCACCAGATCCGTGTTCGTGAAGAGGATATCCAAAAAACCGCCTTCGTGACTCGGTATGGATCATACGAGTACACCGTCATGTCATTCGGCTTAACGAATGCTCCTACCACCTTCTCTCGTCTGATGAACTATATATTCATGGATTACCTCGACAAGTTCGTCGTGGTTTATCTGGACGATATCCTTGTATTTTCCAAGAACGAGGAAGAACATGCTGGACATCTTCGTCTTGTGCTAGAAAAGCTTCGAGAGCACCAACTGTATGCTAAGTATTCCAAGTGTGAATTCTGGCTCCCCGAAGTAACCTATCTTGGGCATGTCATCTCCAAGGATGGTATTGCCGTCAACCCTGAACGAGTTCAGGCTATTCTCGATTGGACTCCTCCGAAGAACGTCAAGCAAGTCCGAAGTTTTCTCGGTCTCGCCAGCTATTGCCGTCGATTCGTTGAGAACTTCTCCAAGATTGCCAGGCCTCTGACTAATCTGTTGCATAAGGGTGTTAAGTTTGACTGGACAGACAAGTGTCAGGAAAGTTTCCAGGTGCTCAAAGACAAGTTGACTTCTGCCCCCGTACTTGCTCCACCTGATACTAAGAAAGACTTCGTCATTTACTGCGACGCTTCCCGTCAAGGATTAGGCTGTGTCCTAATGCAAGAGCGCAGGGTGATTGCTTATGCCTCTCGTCAACTGCGCCATCACGAAGAGAACTACCCAGTTCACGACCTCGAGCTTGCTACTGTCATTCATGCACTGAAGCAGTGGCGACATTACCTTCTCGGTAATCGTTGCGAGATCTTCACCGACCATCAAAGTCTGAAGTATCTGTTTACTCAGCCAGATTTGAACCTACGTCAGCAAAGATGGATGGAGACTGTTGCAGACTTTGACGTGGGTATATCCTATACCCCCGGCAAGGCTAATGTAATGGCTGATGCCTTGAGCCGCAAGTCTTACTGTAACCTCCTCCAGGTTCACAAAGTTCAGCCCTCGCTTGTCGAAGAATTTAGAAAGCTGAACCTCCATATTGTTCCTCCTGGAGCACTCGCTCCCCCTCCCCCGGAGTTCCGCAAGATGAATCTTCTTGTTGTTACTAAGGGTTCCCTAAATACCCTGGCTGTCGTACCAGATCTCGTAGCTGGTATAAAGACTATTCAAGGCTATGACTCTGAAGTCCATAAGATCAAACGCCATCTAGCAGAAGGAAAGCCCTCATTCTTCACTGTCGCCGACGATGGCGCCTTGTATTTCAAAGGCCGCCTAGTGGTACCATGTTCGAAGAAAAACCTGGATAAGACTAAAAGGGTTATGCAAGAAGCTCATGATACGCCTCTGTCCATCCATCCTGGTAGTACAAAGATGTACCAGGATATTCGTCAAAGATTCTGGTGGTCTAATATGAAGCAGGACATTGCTCGTTATGTTGCCGAGTGTGACGTTTGTCGCCGTATCAAAGCAGAGCATCAAAAGCCTGCTGGAACTCTGCAACCTATCTCTATTCCTGAATGGAAATGGGACCATGTTGAAATGGACTTCGTCACTGGATTTCCCAAATCGCAGAAAGGTAATGATGCTATTCTTGTCGTCATTGACCGGCTTTCCAAAGTTGCCCATTTTCTGGCGGTCAAAGAGACAATCACTGCTAGTCAGCTTGCTACTCTCTACATGGCCAGAATTGTTTCACTTCACGGTATTCCACTGGTTATCAGTTCAGACTGTGGCAGCTTATTTACTTCAAGGTTTTGGGCGAGTTTCCAAGAAGCTATGGGAACTCATCTGTCGTTTAGTACTGCGTTTCATCCTCAGTCGCAAGGACAGGTTGAACGTGTCAACCAAGTTCTCGAAGACATGCTTCGAGCTTGTGTAATCTCATTCGGCAAGAAATGTGAGGAATCTCTTCCATATGCCGAGTTCTCTTATAATAATAGCTATCAAGCTAGTCTGAAGATGTCCCCTTCAAAGTGCTATTTGGACAAAAGTGTCGAACCCCTCTGAACTGGTCAGAAACTGGGGAACGTCCACTCTTCGGTCCGGATATTATCCAACAGGCCGAAGAAAAAGTTCGCATTATTCGCGAGAATCTCAAGACTGCTCAGTCACGTCAGAAAAGTCAGTATGATCGTCATCACCAAGACATGGTCTATCAACCTGGCGAAAAGGCTTATCTTCGAGTTACACCAATGAAGGGTGCTCACCGCTTCGGGATCAAGGGCAAGCTAGCTCCTCGCTATATCGGTCCCTTCACTATTCTCGAAAGGCGTGGAAAAGTGGCATATCAACTGGAGCTTCCGCCGAACCTTTCTCAGGTTCACGATGTGTTCCACGTGTCGCAACTTCGACGCTGCTTGAAGGACCCAATCCGAGCAGTGGACCATGAAGTGCTCGAATTGCAACAGGACCTCTTCTATAAAGAGCATCCGGTCCGCATTCTCGACCAAGCTGAACGCCGCACCCGTCAGAAGGCGATCAAGTTCCTCAAGGTCCAGTGGTCGAATCACTCTAAAGACGA
The DNA here is from genome assembly GCF_056163025.1 of Triticum urartu. Classification (NCBI taxonomy): domain Eukaryota; kingdom Viridiplantae; phylum Streptophyta; class Magnoliopsida; order Poales; family Poaceae; genus Triticum; species Triticum urartu. The sequence goes on along the minus strand of NC_141875.1, from coordinate 553,123,868 downwards.
AGCCACCTGGGAATGTGACGATCGTCTTCGTGATGAATACCCTGCATTGTTTTCTTCTACCTCCTAAATCTCGGGACGAGATTTCTTGTAGTGGAGGAGATTTTTAACGCCCAGATAATTTGGCTACAGTAAAACTCTCCTAATGATGCCATGTCATCTGCGATTACTGTTACTAATCTCGGGATAATTCGAAAATGCGTCAAATTCAAACTTAAAATTAAAGTCAACAATAAAAGTTTTCCAAACTGAAACAAAAATGTTCGGTGGACGCCAAATATTACAAAGGTAATTATGGTGCAGAAAACACATTTTTAGTAAAAGACTAAATACTTTAAAATGAAATAAAACAGAAAAGAAAAAAAAGAAAGGAAAACCCCCCAAACCCCCCTGGGCCATCTGGCCCAGCTAACCCACCTAGCCCATCCGGCCGAACCGGCCCGCCTCCCCCTGCCGCCTCCCTTCCCTGTTCCCCTGACCCGGGTCGGAACAGGGGCAAGTCCCCGCCTCACCCTCCCGCCGGCAACGACGAGGGGATAAGGTCGCCACGCCGCGCCCCCTCGGACTCTCCTCCCACTCGCCCCACTCTCCCCTCGGTCCCCGCGCCTTCCCCCCTCAGATCCACCGCGCTTCCCCCTTGTTCCCCTCCGTAACCGAGCGCCACCACCGCCATGGCTCCGGCCTAGCCACGGCCACTGTGCCCACCTCGCCGCCCCACGGTGTCTCCAAGGGCCGCCGTCGACCGCCGCTTCGACTGGTGCTCCCCGTTGGAGACCGGAGCCACCGCAATGCCCCGACGCCGCCTTCTTCTTCCTCTGCTCCGACAAACTCCGCCGTCGTTCTTCACCGACTCCGGCCGCGCCCCTGCAGCTACTAAACCCCCAAGGGCCACCGTGTGCGCCGCTCGGTGAGCCCCTGCTCCCTCCTCTCTCTCTCTCTCTCTCGTGCGCCCTAGCCAGCTGCCGCCGAAGTACCCGAGAGCCCGTCGCCGCGGATCGCCTCGCCGTCGTGGCCGTACTCTCCGTCGTGCTCGCCTGAGCACGACATCTTGTTCCTGGTGCCCCCAGGAACCCAACGCACCCGCTCGCGCACTCCTCCATGGCCGCTAGCCCCTAGCTCAATGAACGCCCGAACGCATCGCCGCACGCGCCCGTCGCCGGCAGCCGTCCGGTGACCATTTGGTCCCGGGCTCATGCCTGTCGTGCTCGCACGCGCCCGTAGAGGCCTCCTGGCCGTTTAGGGTACTTGCTATCGTGCCGCAGCACCGTTTCCCTCTCGCGGCCGAACGCCGGCGTCCGCCCCGCTCGTCACCGGTGACGCTGCGGCCCTCCTCCGGCCACGCCACCGCCCCCACTAGGTGCGCCTCTGCGCGCTCGTTCGAACGAGCCCAGGCGCGCGCGGATCCGTGCCCTGTGCGCAATTTCCGGCGAACTCCGGCGGGTCTGCGTCGTGCTTTTGGTCGCCGGCGGCGAGGGCCGGCCCTGCTGACCTGGCACCGCGGGTCCCACCACCTGGGCCACTGACTGGTGGGCCCAGGACCCCCTGTTGACCTGTTGACTGGGTCAATAGCTGACTGGGCCGCCCCTATCTCACTGACCTATAGGCCCCACTTCAATAAACAAAATAAATAAAAAGAATAATTGGTTAACTAAATAGTTAGCTAATTAAAACCCTAATCTCTCACTAACTGCTGGGTCCCACCCTCTAATTAACCTGTTTAGTTAGTCTAAACCCCCTGTTAATGCCACTGACAATGACATGTGCGTCCCACTGGACCCACCTGTCTGGTTTGACTGGTCAACCGACCAGTTGACCTGCTGACATCACTCTGATGTCATGCCTACGTCACCACACACTGTTTTGGATAATGTTGGAATTAAATATATAATTAAAATCAGAAAATGATTTAAATCTTTAGAAAATCATATCTTTTAATCCGTAACTCGGATGAAAATACTTTGTACATGAAAGTTGCTCAGAACGACGAGACGATTCTGGATACGCAACCCGTTCGTCCGCCACACCTCCCTAACCTATCGAACTCGTAACTTTCCCCCTCCGACTACTCTGCTCGAAAACGTGAAACACCGGGGATACTTTCCCGGATGTTTTCCCCCTTCACCGGTACCACCTCGTACCGCGTTAGGGCACACCTAGCACCACGCTTTGTCATGTCATGCATCGTCATGCATTTGTTTGCATTATATTTATTGTTTCTTCCCCCTCTTCTCTCACTAGACACCGAGACCGACGCCGCTGCTACCCAGTACGACTACGGTGTTGACGACCCCTCTCTCTTGCCAGAGCAACCAGGCAAGCCCCCCCCCCTTGATCACCAGATATCGCCTATTCTTCTCTATACTTCTTGCATTAGAGTAGTGTAGCATGTTACTACTTTTGGTTAATCCTATACTGCTGCATAGCCTGTCCTTGCTACTTCTGTTGTTACCTTTACCTGTTATCCTACTGCTTAGTATAGGATGCTAGTGTTCCATCAGTGGCCCTACACTCTTGTCCGTCCGCCATGCTATACTATCGGGTCGTGATCACTCGGGAGGTGATCACGGGTATATACTATATACTTTATACATGATACATGTGATGACCAAAGTCGGGTTGGCTCGAGGAGTACCCGCAGTTGATTCACGAATTGGGGGCTGGAAGGACATACTTTCCCGACGGCCCTCTGTGTGGATCTTTGTGGCGAAGCGACAGGGCAGGTTGAGACCACCTAGGAGAGAGGTGGGCCTGGCCTTGGTCGGCGTTCGCGGATACTTAACACGTTTAACGAGATCTTGGTATTTCATCTGAGTCTGGCCACTGGCTTATACGCACTAACCATCTACGCAGGGACAGTTATGGGCACTCGACGTCATGGTATCAGCCGAAGCCTTCGTGACGTCAGCAACTGAGCGGCGCGCGCCGGATTGGACTGGAACGCCTACTAGGCTAGGTCTGCTTCCGGCCGCCCTCGCAACGTGCAGGTGTGCAATGGGCGATGGGCCCAGACCCCTGCGCCATAGGATTAGACCGGCGTGCTGACCTCTCTGTTGTGCCTAGGTAGGGCTGCGGCGTGTTGATCTTCTGAGGCCGGGCATGACCCAGAAAAGTGTGTCCGGCCAAATGGGATCGAGCGTGTTGGGTTATGTGGTGCACCCCTGCAGGGAAATTAATCTATTCGAATAGCCGTGATCTTCGGTAACAGGACGACTTGGAGTTGTACCTTGACCTTATGACAACTAGAACCGGATACTTAATAAAACACACCCTTCCAAGTGCCAGATACAACCGGTGATCGCTCTCTCACAGGGCGACGAGGGGAGGATCATCGGTTAGGATTATGCTATACGATGCTACTTGGAGGTCTTCAGTCTACTCTCTTCTACATGCTGCAAGACGGAGGCTGTCAGAAGCGTAGTCTTCGAAAGGACTAGCTATCCCCCTCTTATTCCGGCTTTCTGCAGTCCAGTCCACATATAATAGCCTTATTCCAGTTGATACCAATGCATACATATGTAGTATAGCTCCTTGCTTGCGAGTACTTTGGATGAGTACTCACGGTTGCTTTCTCCCTCTTTTCCCCCTATCCCTTCTACCTGGTTGTCGCAACCAGATGTTGGAGCCCAGGATCCAGACGCCACCGTTGACGATGACTCCTACTACACCGGAGGTTCCTACTACTATGTACTGCCGGCTGACGACGACCATGAGTAGTTTAGGAGGATCCCAGGCAGGAGGCCTGCGCCTCTTCCGATCTGTATCCCAGTTTGTGCTAGCCTTCTTAAGGCAAACTTGTTTAACTTATGTCTGTACTCAGATATTGTTGCTTCCGCTGACTCGTCTATGATCGAGCTCTTGTATTCGAGCCCTCGAAGCCCCTGGCTTGTAATATGATGCTTGTATGACTTATTTTATTTGAAGAGTTGTGTTGTGATATCTTCCCGTGAGTCCCTGATCTTGATCGTACACGTTTGCGTGTATGATTAGTGTGCGATTGAATCGGGGGCGTCACATTATGCCAAGTAGCACTCCGCATGAAAAATTCTCTTTTTATCATTTACCTACTCGAGGACGAGCATGAATTAAGTTTGGGGATGCCTGATACGTCTCCAACGTATCTATAATTTTTGATTGCTCCATGCTATATTATCTAATGTTTTGGACTATATTGGGCTTTATTTTCCACTTTTATATTATTTTTGGGACTAACCTATTAACCGGAGGCCCAACCCAGAATTGCTGTTTTTTGCCTATTTCAGTGTTTCGGAGAAACGGAATATCAAACGGAGTCCAAACGGAATGAAACCTTCGGGAACGTGATTTTCTCACCGGACGTGATCCAGGAGACTTGGACCCTACGCCAAGGCATCGGAGAGGCGGTCACGAGGGTGGGGGCGCGCCCCCTGCCTCGTGGGCCCCTCGGAGCTCCACCGACGTACTTCTTCCTCCTATATATACCTACGTACCCCCAAACGATTAGAACAGGAGCGAAAAACCTAATTCCACCGCCGCAACTTTCTGTATCCACGAGATCCCATCTTGGGGCCTGTTTCGGAGCTCCGCCGGAGAGGGCCGTCATCACGGAGGGCTTCTACATCATCATAGCCTCTCCGATGAAGTGTGAGTAGTTTACCTCAGACCTTCCGGTCCATAGTTAGTAGCTAGATGGCTTCTTCTCTCTTTTTGGATCTCAATACAAAGTTCTCCCCCTCTCTTGTGGAGATCTATTCGATGTAATCTTCTTTTTGCGGTGTGTTTGTTGAGACCATGAATTGTGGGTTTATGGTCAAGTCTATCTATGAATAATATTTGAATCTTCTCTGAATTCTTTTATGTATGATTGGTTATCTTTGCAAGTCTCTTAGAATTATCCGTTTGGTTTGGCCAACTAGATTGGTAGTTCTTGCCATGGGAGAAGTGCTTAGCTTTGGGTTCGATCTTGCGGTGTCCTTTCCCAGTGACAGAAGGGGCAGCAAGGCACGTATTGCATCGTTGCCATCGAGGATAACAAGATGGGGTTTATTTCATATTGCATGAATTTATCTCTCTACATCATGTCATCTTGCTTAAAGTGTTACTCTGTTTTTAACTTAATACTCTGGATGCATGCTGGATAGCGGTCGATGAGTGGAGTTGTGACACCCCTGATTTAATCGTACACTAATCATACACGCAAACGTGTACGATCAAGATCAGGGACTCACGGGAAGATATCACAACACAACTCTACAAATAAAATAAGTCATACAAGCATCATATTACAAGCCAGGGGCCTCGAGGACTCGAATACAAGAGCTCGATCATAGACGAGTCAGCGGAAGCAACAATATCTGAGTATAGACATAAGTTAAACAAGTTTGCCTTAAGAAGGCTAGCACAAACTGGGATACAGATCGAAAGAGGCGCAGGCCTCCTGCCTGGGATCCTCATAAACTACTCGTGGTCGCCGTCAGCGGGCTACACGTAGTAGTAAGCACCTCCAGTGTAATAGAAGTCGTCATGATGGTGGCGTCTGGATCCTGGGCTCCAACATCTGGTTGCGACAACCAGGTAGAAGGGAAAGGGGGAAAAGGAAGAGAAAAGCAACCGTGAGTACTCATCCAAAGTACTCGCAAGCAAGGAGCTACACTACATATGCATGGGTATATGTGTAAAGGGGCCATATTGGTGGACTGAACTGCAGAATGCCAGAAGAGAAGGGGAAAAGCCTAGCCTATCGAAGACTAGCTTCTTATGGAAACCACCATCTTGAAGCAACAGGAGGGAGTAGAGTAGCATAAAGTAAAGTAGTAGTAGTGTTATCAACCTCGGCCAGAGATCCTTTCTCGACTCCCTGCGAGAAAGCAATCCCAGAGCCATACTATCTAGTTATCATCACAATCCATTTCTCATCACCATCCAGTTCTCATCACAAGTATCCAGTTCTAGTTGTATCGATCGAGATACAACTCCAAGTGTCCGTTACCGTAGGACAGGCTATCGATAGATGTTTTCTTCCCTGCAAGGGTGCACCAACTTACCCACCACGCTCGATTAACTCCGGCCGGACACACTTACCTGGGTCATGCCCGGCCTCGGCCAAACAATACGCCGCAACCCGACCTAGGCTTAATAGAGAGGCCAGCACGCCAGACTAAACCTATGCCCCCAGGGGTCATGGGCCATCTCCCCGGGAACTCCTGCACGTTGCGAGGGCGGCCGATGAGCAGACCTAGCTACCTCCCTAAAAGGCAGGAGCTTACCAGTCCAACCCGGCGCGCGCCGCTCAAGCGCTGACGTCTATTAAGCTTCGGCTGATGTATACGACGCAGAACGCCCATACTATGCCCACGTGATGGTTAGTGCTATCAGGCCAGAGGCCCCTCGGATCAAATATCCAAATCGTAGTGGATTAGGAACGCGCGGTAACGAGCAGAGACTCACGATCGATGTGACCCTGTCACCCCGTCTTGAGTACTTGCGGCAAGGGCCAAGAATGTCAGGCCACGCCTCATAAGTATCTCGCGGGCACCTTCCAGGTCAACCCGACTCCACATCACTCGCTATTAAGCTCGCGCGGGTACCCCTCGGGGATGACCCGTCTTTAGTAACATGGCTCAGTGTAAAGTCATAGTAACCATAGTAACTGCGTGTCTAACACCAAGGGGAAAACCCAAGGAATCACCCCCGGTGAATTCCACTCGATGTTATCATCAAGGTGAACGTAAGAGGATCCACCCTCGAGGTTCACACTTGAGGGGTTGCACGACAGAGCCGTAACGGAACTGGTTAAGGAGGAAATCACCCTCGATGATCACGACCGAATAGCTACACTATAAAGATCTCATCAGGAGTGATGTATGAGGTTCACCCTTGGCACTCGATAGTAACTCTGTAGTGTTGTACAACTAGGGGGGTGATGTGCGGTGTCGGGGCCTAGACGTCGATCACGTTGATCGAGTCATCGAACATAAAGCGAGGCAACTGGGACAAGGTGGGGGTCACGTATGGATCACTAACCAACATATACTAAGCAGTTTAGAATAAGCAGGTAAGGTATGAAAACAGGTACAAAAGCAGGCTATGCATCAGAATAGGAGCAAACAATAACAGTAGCAAAATCTAATGCAAGCATGAGAGAAGGGAATGGGCGATATCGGGATGATCAAAGGGGGGGCTTGCCTGGTTGCTCTGGCAAGGAGGGGTCGTCGTCGACGTAGTCGATCACAGCGGCATCGGCAGCCACCACGGGGTCTACCGAAGAGAAGAGGGGGGAGAAACAGTAAATACATAGCAAGCAAGTGTATAACAGGACAACAGGCAGAGTTAGACGTGTTCTAACGTGGTGCTACACGATACCGGTGAAGGGGGAAGTCAACCGGGAATGTTTTCTCGGTTCCGGACCTGTGTCAGACAGATGACCGGAGAGGGAAAGTTCCATGTTCAGATAGTTAGAGGCATCTGACAGGTAAACTGACCGCATGTTCGGATTCGTCTCATCGTTCTGAGCAACTTTCATATATAAAACTTTTTCATCCGAGTTACGGATTATTTTCTGTGATTTTTCAAAGATTAAAGCATTTTCTGGAATTTATTAATATTATGAATTTAAATAGTAAAATACTTTTTACACCTAGCTGCAGCTAGCCACAGTAGCTTACAGATGGGACCAGAAGGCTGGGTTGACCCAGTCAACTAGTCCAGTCAGCAGTTGACCAGTCAACTATTGACTCGTCAACAAGGTCAAACAGGACCCACGTGTCATAGACTGAGTCTACCCAGTCAATAGTTTGAATGGTCAAACTGGACAGGGGACCCACATGTCATACATGGTAACTAAACCAGAGGTCATTTGGTTTAACTAATTAGAAAGGGGCCCAGCAGTCAGTGTCTAATTAGGCTAGCTAATTAGATTAGCCCCTAACCTAATCCAATGAAGCACTAGTAGGGCCGGCCTCTTGGAGATAGTTTGTAGCAGCAACGGTGCATCAGGCAAAGCAAGCAAGAACGGCTTCGGGTAGAGCAAGCAGCAGCAAAGTAACGCGGCAGCAAGTAGCCGCATGGAGCAGGAGCAGCGGCAAGAGGAGCCGAGGGCAGCGCAGCATCCGGCTGCAGGCGCAGGGGCGCGACCACGGGCGGCTGGGTGCGGGCACGGCGGCCAGGCGCGCGTAGGGGCGGCAGGCAGTAGCGGTTCCAGAGCAGCAGCAGCGCAGGCGGGGCAGCAAACAGCAGCAACAGTAGGGCCGCGGCGGCAGAACGCATGGCGCGCGGCAAAGCAGGATGCAGCGCGGGCGCGGGCGAGCACGGGCGAGCGCGCGTAGGGCGGCCAAGGCCGCGGCTGGACGCGACCAGAGGCGAGGGAGCGCGGGGCTGAGCAGTGGTGCCGGCTCGGACTCGACGGGGTCGAAGCCACGGGCGCACACACGATGAGCAGGAGGCTAGAGGAGAACCTACGCGATGCAACGAAGATGACGGGCACACGCGTGTGATCAATAGGCCACCGGAGTGACGCCGGCGACCAACCGTGCGGCATCAAGCTTCGGCCATGACGGTCCTACGGCCTAGAGGACGAGCTCATGCAAGAGAGGTGAGGGGGGAGGAAGAGGAGCTCACGGTGAGCCTGTAGGTGTGCATAGCGTGCTCGGGGAAGGCGAGGAGGCGACGAATTCCGGCAATGGCTTTGGCGGTGCAGATAAGGGGAACGACTCGATCCGGTCGAAGCAGAGGCACTCGGCTCGCGTTCTTCAGCGTAGAGGAAGCAGCAGAGGCGGGAGGAGCTCCTGGCGCAATCCTAGGCGACGGGGAGGGCAGTGGCCACGGGATCGATGAGGGCCATGGCGACGACGGCGTTGGGCACGTCCAGAACGGGAAGAGGGGGCGAGGAGATGGGCGAATGGGGACTAGGGTTTGCAGGGGGTTCGAGACGACCTTGTAGGACGCCGGTGCGTCGCTCGATGGCCGGCACGTGGCTGATCCGGCCATGGACGCCGTGGGCGCGTCCAGCGCGTCTCCTGTGAATAGGAGGTAGGAGGAAACCTCCTAGCGGGTTGGGCTACCTACTGGTCCTTTGGGCCTTAAGTGTACAGTAGCTAGGTTTCTCTCATTTGTTTATTTTTCTGTTTCAATTTATTCTCTGATTTCTTTTATTCACCACTGCTTTGCACTTTTTTTAATACCAATTGAATTTTGTTCATCATGAAACTTGTCACTTAAATACTTCGCGATATCTTGGAATGACACATAAAGTTTGAGGTCAATTGGAATTGTATAAATATTTGCTTATACTGAAAAGGCTATTATATTTCCTGTTGGACCACTTTACCAATCCCTACGGATTAATTGGTGGGTCAAATAAGGTTGGGTTCAACATGACAAATAATCAGGGGAATTATAGAATAATGTGAACATTTAGTTTTACTGATTGAAGAAATGCTATTTTGGACTTGAAATTTAAATTTGAATTAGACTCTGGTTTTTAACAAGTGGCAATTTGGCTTAATCAAACTTGATGACATGGCACCATTAGGGGAGATTACTGTAGTATGATTTCAGGGTGTTACAGGAGTAATAGTAGTAGATGCAGAATCGTTTCGGTCTACTTGTCACGGATGTGATGCCTATATACATGATCATGCCTAGATATTCTCATAACTATGCTCAATTCTGTCAATTGCTCAACAGTAATTTGTTCACCCACCGTAGAATACTTATGCTCTTGAGAGAAGCCATTAGTGAAACCTATGGCCCCCGGGTCTATTCTCATCATATCAATCTCCATCACTTTAATCTTGTTTTGCTTTTTTACTTTGCATTTACTTTTTACTTTGCATTTACTTTTTACTTTGCATCTTTATACCAAAAATACCAAAAATATTATATCTATCAGATCTCACTCTCGTAAGTGACCTTGAAGGGATTGACAACCCCTAATCGCGTTGGTTGCGAGTAGCTATCGTTTTGTGCAGGTACGAGGGACTTGAGCGTGGCCTCCTACTGGATTGATACCTTGGTTCTCAAAAACTGAGGAAAATACTTACGCTACTCTGCTGCATCATCCCTTCCTCTTCAGGGGAAATCAACGCAAGCTCAAGAGGTAGCAGTCATCCATCCCCATGCCTCCGCCCAGTCCGACCACCAGTCACCACCACGCTCCACTCCTCCTCACCTTATCTCTCATCTTTCTCTCTCCATTTTTATATACAAGGGGCCACTATCAAAATTACAATTTGCAGATATACAAGGCCACTAACACTAATTGATGCAATATTAATGGTGTTTGCCTCGTGGTACTAGCAAAAGAGGACATTAATTATCCCTTGCATGCATGCGGGAGTTTGTAAAAAAATGCATCTTGATGTTTCGTGCAATGCACGGGCATCTTGCTAGTCCATGAAAACAACACATGGCAAAATTCCACGTCGAATGAGGGATTTGAATATATTAGGAGGGGCTGTCTGGATCTTGCCCGGGGTAGCCAAAATATTCGTGACCCTTTTGTCCACCGGTGCCTTTGCCACCGATGAACGAGGAATGGCTCGGGTGCTCATGCTGTCATGCATCCTCCAGCGCGCACGTTGGAGACGAGATCGCACGAGCTATGTTATTTTGTCCCACAACGCCGCCCGAGCCGCCCGCAGACCGACCGGTGACCCGCAAATTACGCCATCCAACCGTAGCCGCACACATTATGGCAGCAACTCAACCAACCGGACGAAATTCACGCAAACACATAGACAAACTGATATTTCATATAAACAACGACGGAAATCATATAATATACCGGATTTTCATACAAACATGACGGATTTCATTACATTCAAATGAACTACGCGGTGCTAGTTCTGGACAGCACATGTATATAATACCTGGCCTAAATGGTCGCCCGCCGATCGATTTGTGTTCCTCATGTTCGGCAGCACGATCACCGGACTGCCGAGAGCCCCGGAGGTATATGCTTCAGCGCAAAGGACGGCTCGCTTCCCCACTTCCCAACTGATATCATTGGCTGGTGCCGAAGATGATGGTGGCCGGCACCGGTTCGAGTTCATCACCGGCCACTACTTCGCCATGGCCGGCACCGGCTCGAGTTCATCCTAACATTCCCCTCTTCCATGGAGCCCATGCGGGGTTGACGAAGGTCCTCGCAAAAAAGGATCCGGCAAGACACCTGCTGTGTACGCCAGCGTCGCCTCCGCGGTGGCCTTCATGGGACCCAAGCGGCGGTGGCCTCCCGTGTTCTACTTCTCCTCGATGATGGCGGCGGACGCGGAGGCGCTGGCCACCGACTCGTCACTCTTCGTGCACCCGGCTTCTGTCGTTGCTTGCATGGTGCGGCCGCCGGCATGGGAGTCTCGGCCACAGAAACGGGAGACGAGGTACGAGGTGGCGGCATGGATGGCAGCAACGACGCCCGTGCACCGCTCCTCGTCGAGCTGGCCTGGAGCGGCGAGTTGCTGAACCGCGCGCCGGCTTGGGACGGCAACTGGCTCCGTCGGGAGAGCGGAGGGAGGTGGATCAGCGAGCTACATATCTCGTATCCGGCGGGCTACCCAGCCGGCTTGGATGCGGAATAACTACTCTTCGTAAGCCATTGTAAGAGTGGACAAAATGGTGGAGGAGATAGGGGAGCGGCGGAGGTGTGCGATTCTTGGCTGACGTTTGGCCTCGTTTAAATAGGACATTAAATAGATGGCGGACGGGAGGAGCTTGGCCGGCGTTGCGTTTAACGCCGGCCCGGTCATGAACGGACGTGTGTCTAGAGTGGGTTTCTCGGCTTCCACACGAGCGGGTTTCATGGATGCGTTTGAATGCGGCACGGAGGCGTGTTCAGCCCGGCGTGCCGCGAGTGGCACCCTCGACTCTGACCTAGGACACCGCGCCATTCTTCCACTGACATGTGGGCTCTTTGGGTGCATGTCATGCATGTCAGTGACCCAACGCAGGCAGCGCATAGCAGAGGAACCTTTGGTGGGCCAGGGAAGTCAGAAGCGGGCATTTCATAAACCGATGATTGTTCATTGAGTGTGACGTCATCTTTTTCATGTAGATAAGCCTACTATGTTGATAGCCCGTTCGATACGTTGTGATTCATAAAGACCGCTGCAAACATCAATGTTCTGCTTATCACAGATAAGATTGATTAATACCCGTAACAATCCATGTCCTTAACAAAGGGTGCATGCACGTATAGGTTGAACGTGTGTCTTGCGTCGTGTGTTGTGTGCATGCAGGCGTGCGAGTGTTGCGTGCGTGCAAGGGTACGTTTCAGTGTTGCATGCATGGGTGCGTACGTGCGTGTGTTTGTGAGTGCATGTGTACGTGTCAGTGTTGCACGCCAGCATGCGTGCGTGTGTACGTGTCAGTGTTGCACGCCTACATGCGTGCGTGTCTTGCGTGCGTGCATGTGTACGTGTGGGGTGAGGCTACACGTCAGTCGACTGACTTTTTCATCTCTGGTCATTAGATTTTCCAGCCATTGGATACGAAATCAAGGGCCTCCAGTTTATCATCAAACTCCACCCCCCTGAGCCGCCAGCCACCACCGGCCGAACCGCCAGCCCCCGCCGCCCGCGGCCGGCCCGCCCTCCCCGAAACCACTCCCCACCGCCGGTCCACCGTCGCACCGGCCATCCCTCTAGCCCCTCCCCCCCCCCCCCCGCCGAGCTTTTTCTCTGGGGATCCCCACCCCACCGCCCAATGAACGCCCCCAACCGCTGGTGACTGCCAACTAGAGGTCTCACGACTTCGAATACCCACCGACCACTAATTTATTACCATTTCTGTCCTTCATATACGCGCTGACGGGTGGGCCCTATGGTAATGTGCGCTGCCGAATGTGGACCGTTTGACTGGTCAATTGATCGTGTTATCAATAAATTACGGAGTTGTATGGTGAGCCAGTGACCGTATGATCACCCTAAAATGTACTCCTATTTTATTAACACAGTACAGACTCAAACTACCATTTCTTTCTTTCATATACGGGCTGACAGGTGGGCCCCACGGTTACGCGCCCCAATGGTGCAACACTAGTTGCGCCGCGTGGAACATTTGACTGGTCAATTGATTGTGTCGTCAACAAAATACGGAGTTGTACGGGTGAGCCAGTGACCGTATAATCATGATATGTATTTGTTTAACACGGTACAGACGCAAGGGCTCATATATACGCGCAAGCACTCACCGCTATAACCACACACACGCGAACCCTACCCCTATGAGCACCTTCGAGAGAGTGGGCCAGCATATATGATCTTGAGATTTTACGAAGTCACCATAGGTGCCTCGTAGTTGAGTGGAACGTCTCCTCCCACTGAACGTACGTCGCCGGAAAATACTGAAATTAACACAAGATAAATGCGAGCACCGGGACTTTAACCTTGGTGGGCTCGAGAAACCACTGTTCTCTAACCATCCAACCACATGTTGGTTAGCACGACAAAATGTATGTGGTGACTGTGATGAGCTTATTCTGATGTCCAGTGACCATATCGTGCTTTCGCTTCAAATACAATGACCGTAAGTGTCGTCAACAAAATACGGAGCACGCATCAAATGCAAAGTCCGTCAGTGTCATCAACAAAATATGGAGACGTATCGTGAGCTAGATACCGTTGTACTATTGTATATGCTTATTTTCTTAGTGGCTGATTGTGTGTGTGGTGTGGTGGGCACATCATTTCTAGTTGTGGTGGGTCAACATGAAGACTCATGGGTCGGTTCCATCCTGCGCCACATATAGGTTGGACCGAGACGTGTTATACGAAGACCCATGTGGAGGACTCGGCGTACAACACAAAGCTACCAGAGTCGCGGAGGACTCTATCCCCACTGGTGATAAGCCAACTATATATGATTTGTAACCCTAGGCCCTTAGTATGTTATACAAGCTTGGGGGCTAGTTCGTTGATAGTATACACACACGCACAATGCCTGGTATTCACGTGTACTTTGTACACACCCCTATCACTAATATACAGTGCCAGGAGTAGACTCTTTCTTCAACTGCAATTGAATTCTAGCATGTGCATGTGTTTATTTCATATTATCGATCCATAGAGTGAGCGCGGTTTGAAATACAGGCAATGGATGCTTTTGCAATTCATATATAAACATTAATTAGTGCACTCCATGTTGTTAGTGTGAAGCACTTTATACATTTGTCACTTGCATGGATACATTCCAAATTGCTAGCTACGAAATAGAATACATGTCGAATTCAACATAAAGGGGGTTTCGAAGATTCAAATTCATAGGAAGTGCATTCATCTATTTGAACCCGAGATAATGGCATTTGTAAATCAGATGTAAATGGGGGCATCAATCTTTGTTGTGAGTTTGAACATGCTATATATATTCATACGCATATCTAACTTTTTTTTGCAACCAAGGAGATTATATCTGGAACCATGCATGAACTGAGGTAAGTTGCATATTTTTTAAATATATACTCGTGTACAATGTATATTCAAATGTACCCCCTCCATTCCAAAATAATTGTAGCTTTAGGATTTTCAAGAGTAAAGATTTGTGAAGTTTGACAAATCCTGAAAGTTCAATTCAAGAGAACCGAAAACGTTAATGCTTCTGCTCCCAAATATTGAACGAAGCGCCAAATAGGCCTCTGGTCACCCGAAACCGCGCGAGACTAATGTTTTGGTGGTAGGAAATTACTGTCCTAACTCTGGCCCGTGTAGCCTATCGGCCCGATGTCCAAAGGTCTAAACCGGGGTAGGTTTGTAACTTCACCAAGACGCCAGAGAAGCATTCATACGCCGTGGGCGCCTACCCATGTGCTCGGCCAAAATCTATCCCGCCCACATTTGGGACACCTGACATGACTGCCCTACCCCCGACCCGCAATATGTCCGAAATTTTAGATGGGGGGAAAGTTTGTAACTTTCCCCAAATTTCAAACAAGCGCGTCTCAAACCGAAACATTGTTCCCCCTTAGTTCCCCGCCTCCCTCCGTTTCCCCATTCATACTCCATGGGCCCGAAAACGCCCTCTCCACCAGCCGCGAAACCCCAGCCTCCTCCGTCCTCCACCCCATAGCGGCCAATCCACCGCCGCCCTCCTCCATCACGCCGGAGCCGGTACCCCGACGTCGTCGTCCAACGCAACCGCAACCGCAACGCCCTCAAGGACTTAGCAGCTGAAGCCGAGGCAGAGCTGCCTCCACGACGCCGACGCCGACGTGCGCCGTACCAGAACCACTCCGACCACGCCGTCGTGCGCCTCACTGCTGCGGCTCCACTTTCGCAACCGTCCATCGCACCGGAGCTGTTCCCGCTACGCCGTCGTTCGCCGCCTCGGATTTGCTTCCCCGCCGCCGACAGACGGTCACCGCACCACACTCAACAACTTGGCCATGGGTTCGTCCAAGGCTGCACCGTCCTCCACAACTTCTGGTTTTCGGCGAACAACAAGAAGATCGTTGGAAAAACAGAAGGAGGACACATCACTGCCAGCAGAAAGAGGTACTCCTCTTCCCTTATTCGTGCAAATCTTACGTCTCCGCTCACCCCATATTCATCCCACGAAAGAAACTAGTTGAGCGCTTCTTACTGCATCTTCTTCGTGATACTAAATGCACAAGGTTTCCTCCCTTTTACTATTTCACCTTTGCTAGAGGTCAGTAGCCCGCCTGGATTTCAATTCAGGGTCAGTCGAACCGCAATTAAAAGAAGCAGCACCCGCTTAGGCGCGCGGAGCACCTAGTCCGCCTGTTCCCCGGGGAAGCGGCGAATCGGTGTCTATCATAGGGATGTGGAGCGCAGGAGCTTCTTGCGCCCGATCTGGAGGTCGGCGGGGCTTGAATGGATGGCCGGGGGGCGGTGACAAGCACGGCGGTGCGGTGAGGTCGAGGGGAGGGCGCATGCAGGGGAGGAATAGTGGGCCGATGGTAGCTGGCATTTCGAGGAAGATCGTCAACACTGACTCGCTGGAGGTAGATGAAGGCGATCTATCCGTTCTTTGTACATCGGATGGTGCAGAAAAAATGGACTGACCCATTTGCTTTCAGTCGACTGTTATTTTCATAGAATCCTGTAGTAATTTAGTGTGTCATGCATGTTGTAGAGCTATCATATGTCTCCCGTCATTTATTTCTCACCGACCTGCTATCTGCTACCTTTACACTATACTAATTGTGCACACACTTCACCCATACTCACACTATTGTTTTTATGCATGGGTATTTCAGACTCTGACGCGGTGTTGATGAATGCAGAAAAGAAAAGACAGAAGTCGCTCCAGTGTAATTCGAAGATAAGCACTAAGCGTTCCAGTGCTCTAACGGGTGCAGTGTCAGCAGTTGGAGACAGTAAATGTAGCTCTGCAGTTGATGATCTCAATTGCCACACACAACCATCCCAGGTGCTTGCTTTAACTTCGCGCTGTCAAATGTGGTTGCATGTTGCATATGGTGTCTAGCTTGTATTGCTTCCAATTTGGTTAAATTGCATCTGCTTACTTTACACATTATACCTTTGATAATGACATGCCTTCCTGTTTTTGATACATACTAAATATGTCTATTAACTATGTTCGTACATCAAACTAATGCTCTTTTGTATCCCTCGTCAATCACTTATGATGAGACAGTCACCTGGGTGGGTTTCTGTGAGACACCATACTCGTTTAAAGAGTGCAGTGTCATCCTCCCCACATGATTCTCAAGAAACAGCAAGGCTAAATGAAGATAGTCAACATAGCTCTCTAGTTGATCACCGCAATTCCCCAACACCACCATCGCAGGTGCTTGCTCTTACTTGGCAGTGTGATATGTAGTGTTTGTCTTACATGAAAGTAGTGTTCATCAGTATCATGCATCAATGAGTTCTGAAGAGCAAATTTTATTCCTTTTTCTTGTGGGTTTGACTTGACAAGGCAAAATCAAGAAAGAGGAAGGAAAAGAGTAAGGAAGGCGATGATGGTGGTCCTCCGCAGCAACGTAAACGGAGCATCTGTACTGATTCTCCTTATACTGATAGTGCATTACAAGGTCCAAGTCTCCGCTCCCCTACTCCACCATCCAAGGTGCTTGCTCTAACTTGGCAGTGTGATATCTGGTTGCATGTTGCATATGGTGTCTAGCTCGTATTGCTCCTAATTAGTGTAAATTGCATCTGCTTAGCTTACACATGATACATGTGAATATGACACGCTTTCCTGTTTTTGGTACATACTATATCTTATGATAAGGCACCTTTAAGTTGCCACTGTGATATTGGTTGTGTCTTGCATATGATTTCTAGCATGTACTGCTTCTAATTTGTTGAAACGCCATACAGTTTGAACTTGGCAGAGTGATATTGGTTGCATCTTTCATATGGTGTCTAGCTTGAAGTGTTTCTAATTTGTTGAAATGCCTTCTGCTTAGTTACCACATCATAGGTGTGAATATGTCACACCATCCTGTTTTTCATACATATTCCATCCTCGCATCATGTGTTTGCCTTTCATCCGAGTAGTGTTCACCAGTATCATGCATGAATGAGTTTTGAAGAGCGAATTTTATTCCTTTTTCTTATCGGTTTGACTTCACAATGCAAAATCATTACAGCTGAAGGAAATTAGTCCAACAGTGGATGATGGTGGTCCTTCGGAGCAACTCAAACAGGGGGTCTCTACAGATTCTACTCCGCCATCCTCCCAACAAGATTCGCAAGACAACACAAGGCTGGACAGTCAACGTAGCTGTGTAGATGATGAGCACATCTCCCCTACTCCACCACCACAGGTGCTTGCTCTAACTTGACACTATTATATGTGGTTGCATGTTGCGTATGGTGTCTAGCTTTTATTGCTTCTAACTTGAATTGCATCTGCTTACTTTACACATAATGCCTGTGAATATGACACGTGTTCCTGTTTCTAGAACATACGTGTACATGATGAGCACATCTCCCCTACTCCACCATCACAGGTGCTTGCTCTTACTTGGAACTGTTATACGTGGTTGCATTTTCCGTATGATGTCTAGTTTGTATTGCTTCTGATTATGTTAAATTGCATCTGCGTAGCTTACAACTTATACCTGCAACGATCACTTACCCATAAGACACATTTAGCTTGGGACTGTGATGTAGGTTGCATCTTGCATTGTCTTCTAGCTTGTACTGCTTCTAATTTCTTGAAATGGCACTTACGACGAGACACTTTTTACCTGATAGAGTGATATTGGTTGCATGTTCCTATGGTGCCTAGCTTTCATTTCTTCTAATTTTGTTGAAACGCCTTCCGCTTACTGTTTTTTCATACATATTCCATCCTCCCATCGTACGTGTGAATATGAAACGCTGTCTTTTTTTGTATATATTCCATCCTCCTATCGTACGTGTGAATATGAAACGCTGTCTTTTTTTGTATGTATTCCATCCTCCTATCCTGCGCTTGCCTTACATCAAAGTAGTGTTCGTCTATATCATGCATCAACCAGTTATGCAGAGCTAATTTTATTCATCTTCTTGTGGTTTTGACTTCATAAGGCAATATCAGAAAATAGGAAGGAAAAGAGTAAGTTAGGGGATGTTGGTGGTCCTCCGCACCGATGCAAGCAGAGACTCTCTAGATTTGCCATTGCTACTGCTAATGAAGTTGAAGTCCCAAGTCTACATGATGAGTTCATCTCCCGTACTCCACCATCGCAGGTGCTTGCTCTAAGTTGACAGTGTGATAATTGGTTTCATGTTGCATATGTTGTCTAGCCTATATTTCTTCTATTTTGATTAAATTGCACCTGCTAAGTTTATACGTTATACATGTGCATATGACATGGCTTTCTGTGTCTAGAATACACTGCATCTATCTATCATACCATGTTCTTACATCAAAGTACTATTGTTGTGTATCCCGCATCAGTCACTCATGATTGGACGCTTTTAACATGGTAGTTTGATAGTGGTTGCATCTTGCATTGATTTCTACGTTGTACTGCTTCTAATTTTTCGAATTTCCACTTATGACAAGACACTTTTAACTTGGCAGAGTAATATTGGTTGCATCTTTCATATGGTGTCTAGCTTGCATTACTTCTATTTTCTTGAAAATCCTTCTGCTTAGTTTGCACATCGTAGCTGTGAATATGTCATGTCGTCCTGTTTTTCTTACATATTCCATTCTCATACGGTTGTATTACATCAAAGTATTGCTTGTCTGTATCATGCATCAATGAGTTCTGAAGAGTGATTTTATTCTTTTGTGTTGTGGGTACAGCTTGACATGGCAAAGTCAAAAAAGAGCAAGGAAAATAATATAGTAGGGAGTGCTGTTACTCATCGGGTGAAACGGAAAAGGTTCTACCATCGAGATTCTGCTGGTACTTATAGTGCAGTAGAAGGTCCAAGTCCCCCGGCTAAATCTACAAACACAGTATCACCTGCTCCACCAGCTGCAGCATCCGCTTCAACTGTACCAGCATCTCAACCAGTTACTCGTTCGTTTGCTCTGGAACTGGCCAGTTCCCAAGTTGCCTTCACACCTAACACTACTTCCGAAGCACTGCTGACACAACAGGACTTGGCAAGATCAGATGAACCTCATGAGCATCAACACCAAGACGGTACCTAACCGACTCAAGTTGCAGTTGCATGCTCCTTTATATGTACTCTCACAGTTTGATGTACACTAACACTTTCCATATTCGTTGTTGAACTAGCACCACGGCGCAAGCGGAAACAGACATCAGGGATAATGCTTGACAGATTAACAAAATCTAAAGGAGGAAGAATGGAGATCCATTTTGAGGTAGGTTTAAAAACGCCACGTGATGCTACAGAGTAAGCCAAGTTAGTATCAGAGGCAGCCGTTGCCGTTAGGTGTCATGCACGTATCCTCCCAACATGGATCCAGTACAGGAATGAGAAAGACAATACCCAGTTTAACACCTTCCTTGACCATTTATCCGTAAGTAATGTTATTCATCGCAATTAGTAATATTGTCTTGCTCTGTCCCATACTTTCTAGCTTCCTCCTAATAAGACTCACATTCTTTTTTCAACAGATGAGGTTCAAGTTGGATCCGAAAGATGATGCAACTAGACAAGCATGCACTCATGTTTTTCAGTCTGCTCTACGACAGTATCGGTACCACCTTAGAAAATCTCACTTTGAAGGCAAGGCTAACAATGAAATCGCCCAAACATCTCCAGTGGAATATATTACAGATGAAGACTGGACAGCCCTCGTTAAACACTGGTCTGATCCAAAGTATCAGGTAGGCTATATGTATTTGATCAGACCACATATTGAACTTGTATTTATGTATGTGCCTTACAAGTGTATCTTCTTCTAGGCTAACTGTTTGAAGAACAAAACCAACCGTTCTAAAGTGAAATTCCAACAGACCACAGGATCTCGTAGCTATATTGCACACTGCGAGGCTCTTGTAAATAGCTGCTACTTCCTTCTTTTTTTGTGCCATATTATCGTATCTATATTGACTTGTTCCAAATACAGAGGAAATCCCGTGCGGACCAAAAAGAACCTGAACCGAATGTAGTGCAAATCTTCAAGGATTGCCACACCAGCAAGATGAAGGGCATGAGCACACCAGTTCGAGCCACTGTTGTAAGTCCTTACTCCTCCTGCCTTGAACTGATTGGTACTGTGATGTGTTCATTTAACTACTTGGTTTGCAGCCAATGTCAGTTACTCTGTTCACTTTTATTCACAGTTGTCTTAACGTATCATTTCACCTTACATGGTTTAAAAGAGATGAAGGATATTCTTTTGGTGTTGATCTGTAATCTAGTTGTTATGTTCACGTGCGCACACAATGATAAAATAGCCTGTTTGTTTTATATCTGTTTGCCCATGATATGAATGATGTCATACTATGTTCATTCTACTTTAAACCATGTCTCTTTATCCTTAGATGTCAACGAATGTGAGGAAATAGACAATACAGTAGGCATGCTACATGGACATATGTTCCAAAAGTGATTTTATTATGTAGTTGGCACTACAATACATGCTAATGTATTACAGTAGTTCACCAAAATAAGTTATGTATAAACGTTTAACCTACTTTGTTTGTTTTTGTCTCATTAGTAACTTATCTGGTACACTAATCTACAAGTTCAAACTTTCAGGAAGCTATGGAACAAATGATTGAACAGCCACAACCACCTAAAGGTGACGAGGCTACTATAGGCACAATGTCACCTCTTGCTGCAGTGCGTTAGTATCTCTCCACTAACAGTGCAAAAAGCACCTTCCTGCATAATTCTGGGTTGGTTGTCAAGGTAACCTCGTCCAAATCGCCTACTAAACAAAATCTTCCTGCTAGACAGAGTGATATATCTGTGCTCCAGACACAAGTCCAATCCCTAATGGACGTTGTTTCGGAAACAAGAATAGTGGTTGAGAAATGTCGTCAAGATATGAATGGTTTTGAAACCAGACTATCAGACATTCGCTTCATTGTTCAAGAGCAATGGCGGAAAAAGGTGGAGATCATGCTGCTCCATCAGATTCTACAGCCTGAAACATTAGCACTCAGGTCAAATGATCTGTGCTTCTATACATCTGATGGTGCTTTTATCTGGAAGGATTGTAAACTTTATGCCAACAGGCCTTTTGTTGTATGGTTGGAATTTATCAGGCCGAAATTTGGACAGGCCGTAAATGCGCCGACCTAATACACGGGCCTTTAACAAGCCGCAAATTCGGTCAGGCTAGATTATCGTCATTTTTATATGGGCCGTTAATGGGCCCGATATGACGTTGGGCCACATATGGCCCATGGTTTACGTCCGGCGTTAACAGGCCGAAAGTGGCCCAAAGCTATAGTGGGCCTCTAACAGGCCGAATGTCAGACATGGCCGAATATGACCCAAATCCTTCACGGTCGTTTATGGGCCGAAAGTTTTGATGGCCTGTAAATGGGCCCAAATGAAGCCGGACCTTTAACAGGCTAGAAATACATCGGGCCGTAATTCGGCCCAATTACTTAGCGAACTGTTAACGGGCCAGAAGTGACCATGGGCCGCGTTGATGACAAGTTTAGGACAGGCCATTGACGGGCCGATTTGACAAAGAATGTTGGGCCTTTAGCTGGCCCGGCCCATTATGGTCGGCAGACTCTTGTGGGCCTTCAGCTGGGCCGGCCCATTGTGGTTCGCAAAATCTTGTGGGCCTTTAGCTGGGCCGGCCCATTATGGTCGACAAAATCGTGTGGGCCTTTAGCTGGGCCGGCCCATTATGGTCCGCTAAATTTTGTGGGCCTTTAGCTGGGCCGGCCCATTATGGTCCACTAAATCTTATGGGCCTTCGATTGGGCCGGCCTATTTAATCTTTGTGGGCCACTTTTGGGCCGGTCCATGTGTCAACATATCATAGGCCCATCTCGACCGTTGGATGAGTGACACCTGTGCCAACGCGGAGCTGACGTGTGGATCCGTCAGCCAATGAGAATTTTACACGTGGAAAATCGGCATTGGTCGTGGCTGTTAACGGGTTATCGGATCCAAAATCCGACCCAATAGCTTAACGGCGTTCCGTTACGGTGGATGCCACGTCGGTCACCCTTGACGAAAGCACTTCCGTGACGCGCGATTTATCGTCATGGAAGTGGACACTTCCGTGATGATAATTTTGGCAATGTCATGGAACACTTCTACGACAGCACAGGTATGACTATCTTGATTTTGTCATAAATTTGTCATGGATGTACATGCATGACAGAAAACGCGACCTACTATGACAAACACGTATCATCACGGAAGTGTATTTTTTTGTAGTGCCTAAAACCTCTCGGGAGGGCTGATCTGGAGTCCGTTCGGGGCTCCGGAGAGGGGAATCCGTCGCCATCGTCATCATCAACCATCCTCCATCACCAATTTCATGATGCTCACCGCCGTGCGTGAGTAATTCCATCGTAGGCTTGCTGGACGGTGATGGGTTGGATGAGATTTATCATGTAATCGAGTTAGTTTTGTTAGGGTTTGATCCCTAGTATCCACTATGTTCTGAGATTGATGTTGCTATGACTTTGCTATGCTTAATGCTTGTCACTAGGGCCCGAGTGCCATGATTTCAGATCTGAACCTATTATGTTTTCATCAATATATGAGAGTTCTTGATCCTATCTTGCAAGTCTATAGTCACCCACTATGTGTTATGATCCGGTAACCCCGAAGTGATAATAATCGGGACCACTCCCGGTGATGACCGTAGTTTGAGGAGTTCATGTATTCACTATGTGTTAATGCTTTGGTCTGGTACTCTATTAAAAGGAGGCCTTAATATCCCTTAGTTTCCGCTAGGACCCCGCTGCCACGGGAGGGTAGGACAAAAGATGTCATACAAGTTCTTTTCCATAAGCACGTATGACTATATTCGGAATACATGGCTACATTACATTGATGAATTGGAGCTAGTTCTGTGTCACCCTAGGTTATGACTGTTACATGATGAACCGCATCCGGCATAATTCTCTATCACCGATTCATTGCCTATGAGCTTTCCATATATTGTTCTTCGCTCATTTACTTTTCCGTTGCCATTGTTACAATCACTACAAAATACCAAAAACATTACTTTTGTTATCATTACCTTTTGCTACCATTACCACTACTATCATATTACTTTGCTACTAAATACTTTGTTGCAGATATTAAGTTATCCAGGTGTGGTTGAATTGACAACTCAGCTGCTAATACTTGAGAATATTCTTTGGCTCCCCTTGTGTCGAATCAATAAATTTGGGTTGAATACTCTACCCTTGAAAACTGTTGCGATCCCCTATACTTGTGGGTTATCAAGACTATTTTCTGGCGCCGTTGCCGGGGAGCATAGCTCTATTCTTTGAGTCACTTGGTATTTATATCCGCTTATCATTATGAAGAACTTGAGAGATCCAAAAACCAAGATTTATCCCTCAACTATGAGGGGAGGCAAGGAACTATCATCTAGCTCCGCACTTGGTTCACCTTCTGTTTTGAGTAAGCTTGCAACACCTAAACCTGCTTCTGCTATTCATTCTGATATGTCGCATGTTATTGATGATGCCACTTCTGCTATGCATGATACTTATGATGAAACTACTTCTACGCTTGATACTACTATGCCACTTGGTGAATTTATTAATGAACAACTTGCTAGGGTTAGAGAGAATGAAATTATTGAAACTGATAATATTGACGAAAGTGATGATGAAGACTCTCCCCCTAATAAATATGAATTGCATGTTGTTCCTGAGGGTTATGTTCTAGATGAAGAATTTGCCAAAGCTATTTTAGCTTGCAATGATAGATATGATCTAAAGAGGTTATTAGCTAAATGGAAGCAGCAATCCCTTAATGCTTGAATGAAACCTGACCCTGCTTTTGCTACTTCACCTATCTGTGTTACTGATAAGGATTATGAATTCTCTATTGATCCTGATATAATTACTTTGGTTGAATCTGATCCTTTTTATGACTATGAATATGAAACTGTTGTGGCACATCTTACTAAATTAAATAATATAGCCACCCTATTCACTAAAGATGAGAGAACTCGCTACTTTTATATTTCCGTTCTCATTAAAGGGTGATGCTAAGATATGGTTTAATTCTCTTGATCCTGGTTGTGTGCGTAGTCCCCAGGATATGATTTATTACTTCTCTGCTAAATATTTCTGTGCTCATAAGAAACAAGCTGCTTTAAGGGATATATATAATTTTGTGCAACCTGAAGAAGAGAGTCTCCCACAAGCTTAGGGGAGGCTTCTCCAATTACTTAATGCTTTGTCTGGTCATCCTCTTAAGAAAAATGAAATACTTCATACCTTTTATAATAGAATAACCGATGCTTCCAGAGATTACCTGGATAGTTGTGTTGGTTCTGTTTTCAGGGAAAGAACACCGGATGAAGCTGAAATTCTATTGAATAATATGTTGACTAATGAAAATAATTGGACACTTCCTGAGCCTATTCCTAAACCAACTCCGAAGACGAGAGGTGTTCTATTTCTCAGCCCCGAGGATATGCAAGAGGCAAACAAATCCATGAAAGAAAAGGGTATTAAAGCTGAAGATGTTAAGAAAGAAAAGGGTATTAAAGCTGAAGATGTTAAGAATTTACCTCCTATTGAAGAAATACACGGTCTTAATTTACCGCCTGTTGAAGAAATGCATAATTTTAATCCATCTCCTATTGAAGAAATACATGGTCTTGATAACCCGACACAGGTAGTAAAGGTAAATTCTCTCTATAGATATGATAAAGCTGAAATCCCATTTACTAAGTTTGCTAGCCCATGCTTAGATGAGTTTGATAAATTTATGGTTAAGCAAGAAGACTTCAATGCTTATTTTGGTAGAGAATTTAAATGCAGTGTTGATATGCTTGAACACTTGGGTGATTATATGGCTAATGTCAAAGGTGAACGTAAACTTATTAGTAAACATGCTTCTATGGTTACCACTCAAGTAGAACAAGTACTTAAAGCTCAAAATGATTTGCTCAATGAATTGAATAGTAAGAATAATGATAATGCTGTTAGAGTGGCTACTAGAACTGGTAAAATGACTCAAGAACCTTTGTATCCTGAAGGCCACCCTAAGAGAATTGAGCAAGATTCTCAGAGAAATAATATAGATGCACCTAGTCCTTCTAAAAGGAAGAAAAAGAAAACTGATAGGACTTTGCATGCTTCTAGTGAACCTATTACTGAAACACCTGAGAATCCAAATGATATTTCTATTTCTGATGCTGAAACACAATCTGATAATGAACCTGAAACTAGTGATAATGTTAATGATAATGTTCATGTTGATGCTCAACCTAGCAATGATAATGATATAGAAATTGAACCTGCTGTTGATCTTGATAACCCATAATCAAAGAATCAACATTATGATAAGAGAGACTTTGTTGCTAGGAAACATGGTAAATAAAGAGGACCATGGGTTCAGAAACCCATGCCTTTTCCTCCCAAACCATCCAAGAAAAAGGATGATGAGGATTTTGAGTGCTTTGCTAAAATGATTAGACCTATCTTTTTGCGTATGTGATTAACTGATATGCTTAAAATGAATCCTTATGCTAAGTACATGAAATAAATTGTTACTAATAAAAGAAAGATACCGAAAGCTGAAATTTCCACCATGCTTGCTAATTATACTTTTAAGGGTGGAATACCAAAGAAACTTGGAGATCCAGGAGTACCCACTATACCATGCTCCATTAAAAGAAACTATGTTAAAACTGCTTTATGTGATCTTGGAGCCGGTGTTAGTGTTATGCCTCTCTCTTTATATCGTAGACTTGATTTGAATAAGTTGACACGTACTGAAATATCTTTGAAAATGGCTGATAAATCAACTATTATACCTATCGGTATTTGTGAGGATGTGCCTGTTGTGGTTGCAAACGTTACTATTTTAACGGACTTTGTTATTCTTGATATTCCCGGATATGAGATGTTCCAGGAGTTGAAGTTAATATTTCAAGCAAATGCCCGGATTGAGAGATATGAAGTCTCCAATAAGTTCTACAACTGCAAGATGGAGGAGAATAGTTCTGTCAGTGAACATATACTCAGAATGTCTGGGTATCATAACCAATTGACTCAACTGGGAGTTAATCTTCCTGTTGATAGTGTCATTGACAGAGTTCTTCAACCACTGCCACCAAGCTACAAGAGCTTCGTGATGAACTATAATATGCAAGGGATGAATGAGACAATTCCTGAGCTCTTCGCAATGCTAAAGGCGGCGGAGGTAGAAATCAAGAAGGAACGTCAAGTGTTGATGGTCAACAAGACCACCAGTTTCAAGAAAAAGGGTAAAGGGAAGAAGAAGGGGAACTTCAAAAAGAACAGCAAACAAGTTGCTGCTCAGGAGAAGAAACCCCAGTCTGGACCTAAGCCTGAGACTGAGTGCTTCTACTACAAACAGACTGGTCACTGGAAGCGGAACTACCCCAAGTATTTGGCGGATAAGAAGGATGGCAAGGTGAACAACGGTATATGTGATATACATGTTATTGATATGTACCTTACTAGAGCTCGTAGTAGCACTTGGGTATTTGATACTAGTTCTGTTGCTAATATTTGCAACTCGAAACACGGACTAGGGATTAAGCGAAGACTGGCTAAGGACGAGGTGACAATGCGCGTGGGAAATGGTTCCAAAGTCGATGTGATCGCCGTCTGCACGCTACCTCTACATCTACCTCCGGGATTAATTTTAGACCTAGATAATTGTTATTTGGTGCCAGCGTTAAGCATGAACATTATATCTGGATCTTGTTTGACACGAGACGGTTATTCATTTAAATCTGAGAATAATGGTTGTTCTATTTATATGAGTAATATCTTTTATGGTCATGCACCCTTGAAGAGTGGTCTATTTGTATTGAATCTCGATAGTAGTGATACACATATTCATAATGTTGAAGCCAAAAGATGCAGAGTTGATAATGATAGTGCAACTTATTTGTGGCACTGCCGCTTGGGTCATATTGGTGTAAAGCGCATGAAGAAACTCCATACTGATGGACTTCTGGAATCACTTGATTATGAATTGCTACCTCTTGAGCATGCGTTGGTTTTCCCTTGAAGAGGAAAGGATGATGCAGCAAAGTAGCGTAAGTATTTCCCTCAGTTTTTGAGAACCAAGGTATCAATCCAGTAGGAGACCTCGCGCGAGTCACCTCGTACCTACACAAACAAATAAGAACCTCGCAACCAACGCGATTAAGGGGTTGTCAATCCCTTCACGGCCACTTGCAAAAGTGAGGTCTGATAGAGATAATAATAATAAGATAAATATTTTTGGTATTTTTATGATATAGATTGAAAGTAAAGATTACAAAATAAAATAAATTGGAAACTTATATGATGGAAAATAGACCCGGGGGCCATAGGTTTCACTAGTGGCTTCTCTCAAGATAGCATAAGTATTACGGTGGGTGAACGAATTACTATCGAGCAATTGATAGAAAAGCGAATAATTATGAGAATATCTAGGTATGATCATGTATATAGGCATCACGTCCGTGACAAGTAGACCAACTCCTGCCTGCATCTACTACTATTACTCCACACATCGACCGCTATCCAGCATGCATCTAGAGTATTAAGTTCATAAGAACAGAGTAACGCTTTAAGCAAGATGACATGATGTAGAGGGATAAACTCATGCAATATGATATAAACCCCATCTTTTTATCCTCGAAGGCAACAATACAATATGTGTCGTTTCCCCTACTGTCACTGGGATCGAGCACCGCAAGATTGAACCCAAAGCTAAGCACTTCTCCCATTGCAAGAAAGATCAATCTAGTAGGCTAAACCAAGCTGATAATTCAAAGAGACTTGCAAAGATAACCAATCATACATAAAAGAATTTAGAGAAGATTCAAATATTGTTCATAGATAATCTTGATCATAAACCCACAATTCATCGGATCTTGACAAACACACTGCAAAAGAAGATTACATCGAATAGATATCCAAGAGAATCAAAGAGAACTTTGTATTGAGATTCAAAGAGAGAGAAGAAGCCATCTAGCTAATAACTATGGACCCGAAGGTCTGAGGTAAACTACTCACACATCATCGAAGAGGCTATGGTGTTGATGTAGAAGCCCTCCGTGATCAATGCCCCCTCCGGCGGAGCGCCGAAAAAGGCCCCAAGATGGGATCTCACGGGTACAGAAGGTTGCGGCGGTGGAATTAGGTTTTCGTGGTGCTCCTCCATGTTTTTAGGATACATAGGTATATATAGGAGGAAGAACTAGGTCGGTGGAGCCACAAGGGGCCCACGAGGTTGGAGGGTGCGCCCGGGGGGGGGGGGGGGTAGGTGCGCCCCCTGCCTCGGGGCCTCATCGTTGGTTGCTTGACGTCCACTCCAAGTCCTCTGGATCACGTTTGTTCCAAAAATCACGCTCCCGAAGGTTTCATTCTGTTTGCACTCCGTTTGATATTCTTTTTCTACGAAACACTAAAATAGGCAAAAAAAACAACAATTTGGGTTGGGCCTCCGGTTAATAGGTTAGTCCCAAAAATAATATAAAAGTGTATAAGTAAGCCCATTAAACATCCAAAACAGAATATATAATAGCATGGAGCAATCGAAAATTATAGATACATTGGAGACATATCAAGCATCCCCAAGCTTAATTCCTGCTCGTCCTCGAGTAGGTAAATGATAAAAATAGAATTTTTGATGTGGAATGCTTCCTAACATATTTCTCAATGTAATTTTCTTTATTGTGGCATGAATGTTCAGATCCGAAAGATTCAAGATAAAAGTTTAATATTGACATAAAAATAATAATACTTCAAGCATACTAACTAAGCAATCATGTCTTCTCAAAATAACATGGTCAAAGAAAGTTCATCCCTACAAAATCATATAGTTTGTTCATGCTCCATTTTCGTCACACAAGAATGCTCTCATCATGCACAACCCCGATGACAATCCAAGCAATTGTTTCATACTTTAGTAATCTCAAACTTTTTTCAACTTTCACGCAATACATGAGCGTGAGCCATGGATATAGCACTATGGGTGGAATAGAATATAATGAAGGGGGTTATGTGAAGAAGACAAAAAGGAGAAAGTCTCACATTGACGCAGCTAATCAATGGGATAGGGAGATGCCCATCAATTGATGTCAATGCAAGGAGTAGGGATTGCCATGCAACGGATGCACCAGAGCTATAAATGTATGAAAGCTAAACAAAAGAAACTAAGTGGGTGTGCATCCAACTTGCTTGCTCATAAAGACCTAGGGCACTTTAGGAGGCCCATTGTTGGAATATACAAGGCAAGTTCTATAATGAAGAATTCCCACTAGTATATGAAAATGACAAAACAAGAGACTCTCTATCATAAAGATCATGGTGCTACTTTGAAGCACAAGTGTGGAAAAAGAGGATAGTAGCATTGCCCCTTTTATTTTTATTATTATTATTTTTGGGCCTTCTTTTTTTATTTGGCCTTTCTCTTTTTTGGGGACAATGCTCTATTAATGATGATCATCACACTTCTATTTATTTACAACTCGATACTAGAACAAGATATGACTCTATATGAATGCCTCCGGCGGTGTACGGGGATGTGCAATGACTCATAAGTGACATGTATGAAAGAATTATGAACGGTGGCTTTGCCACAAATACGATGTCAATTACATGATCATGCAAGGCAATATGACAATGATGATGCGTGTCATAATAAACGGAATGGTGGAAAGCTGCATGGCAATATATCTCGAAATGGCTATGGAAATGCCATAATAGGTAAGTATGGTGGCTGTTTTGAGGAAGATATAAGGAGGTTTATGTGTGATAGAGCGTATCATATCACGGGGTTTGGATGCACCGGCGAAGTTTGCACCAACTCTCAAGGTGAGAAAGGGCAATGCACGGTACCGAAGAGGCTAGCAATGATGGAAGGGTGAGAGTGCGTATAATCCATGGACTCAACATTAGTCGTAAAGAAATCACATACTTATTGCAAAAATCTACAAGTCATCAAAAACCAAGTATTACGCGCATGCTCCTAGGGGGTTAGATTGGTAGGAAAATACCATCGCTCGTCCCCCATCGCCACTCATAAGGAAGACAATCAAATAACACCTCATGTTTCAAATTTGTTACACAACATTTACCATACGTGCATGCTATGGGACTTGCAAACTTCAACACAAGTATTTCTCAAATTCACAACTACTCAACTAGCACAACTTTAATATCACTATCTCCATATCTCAAAACAATCATCAAGTATCAAACTTCTCTTAGTATTCAATGCACTTATATGAAAGTTTTTTTAATATCAAAAGCAAATTACCATGCTGTTCTAAAGGACTCTCAAAATAATATAATTGAAGCATGAGATATCAATTTTTTCTATAAAATGAAACCATCGCCGTGCTCTAAAAGATATAAGTGAAGCACTAGAGAAAAAACTATATAGCTCAACATATATAAGTGAAGCACATAGAGTATTCTGATAAATTCCGATTCATGTGTGTCTCTCTCAAAAGGTGTGTACAGCAAGGATGATTGTGGTAAACTAAAAAGCAAAGACTCAAATCATACAAGACGCTCCAAGCAAAACACATATCATGTGGTGAATAAAAATATAGCTCCAAGTAAAGTTACCGATGAGCGAAGACAAAAGAGGGGATGCCTTCCGGGGCATACCCAAGCTTAGGATTTTTGGTGTCCTTGGATTTTACCTTGGGGTTCCTTGGGCATCCCCAAGCTTAGGCTCTTTCCAATCCTTGTTCCATAATCCATCAAATCTTTACCCAAAACTTGAAAACTTCACAACACAAAACTTAACAGAAAATCTCGTGAGCTCCATTAGCGAAAGAAAACAAAACACCACTTCAAGGTACTATAATTAACTCATTCTTTATTTATATTGGTGTTAAACCTACTATATTCCAACTTCTGTATGGTTTATAAACTCCATTACTAGCCATAGATTCATCAAAATAAGCAAACAACACACGAAAAACAGAATCTGTCAAAAACAGAACAGTCTGTAGTAATATGTAACTAACGCAAACTTCTGGGACCCCAAAAAATCTAAAATAAATTGCTAGACTTTAGGAATTTATCTATTAATCATCTGAAAAAAGAATTAACTAAATATCACTCTCCAATAAAAAATGGCAGCAATTCTCGTGAGCGCTAAAATTTCTGTTTTTTACAGCAATATCAAAAAGACTTTCCCCAAGTCTTCCCAACGGTTCTACTTGGCACAAACACTAATTAAACACAAAAAACACAACCAAAATAGAGGCTAGATAAATTATTTATTATTAAACAGGAACAAAAAGCAAGGAATAAAAATAAAATTGGGTTGCCTCCCAACAAGCGCTATCGTTTACCGCCCCTAGCTAGGCATAAAAGCGAGGATAGATCTAAGTATTGCCATATTTGGTATGCAATCCATAAGTGGCTCTCATAATAGATTCATATGGTAATTTAATTTTCTTTCTAGGGAAGTGTTCCATGACTTTCCTTAATGGAAATCGGAATCTAATATTCCCTTCCTTCATATCAATAATTGCACCAATCATTCTAAGAAAAGGTCTACGAAGAATAATAGGACATGAAGGATTGCAATCTATATCAAGAACAATGAAATCTACGGGCACATAATTCCTATTTGCAACAATAAGAACATCATTAATTATTCCCATAGGTTTCTTAATGGTGGAATCCGCAAGGTGCAAGTTTAAAGAACAATCATCAAATTCACGGAAACCTAGCAAATCACACAAAGTTTTTGGGATCGTGGAAACACTAGCACCCAAATCACACAAAGCATAGAATTCATGATCTTCAATTTTTATTTTAATTGTAGGTTCCCACTCATCATAAAGTTTTCTAGGGATAGAAACTTCCAACTCAAGTTTTTCTTCGTAAGATTGCATCAAAGCACCAACGATATGTTTAGTAAAAGCTTTATTTTTTACTATAAGCATGAGGAGAATTTAGCACGGATTGCAACAAGGAAATACAATCTATGAAAGAGCAATTATCATAATTAAATTCCTTTAAATCCAAGATAGTGGGTTCGTTGCTATCTAAAGTTTTGACCTCTCCAATTCCACTTTTATCAATTTTTGTATCAAGATCTAAAAACTCCAAATTTTTGGGACGCCTTCTAACTAAAGTTGACTCATCTCCAGTCCCATCATTATCAATATTCATATTGCAAGACAAATATTTAATAGGGGACACATCAATAACTTTTAGATCTTCATCATTATTATCATGGAAACTAGAAGAACACGCTTTCACAAAGCAATCTTTTTTAACACGCATCCTAGCGGTTCTTTCTTTGCACTAATCAATGGAAATTCTCATGGATTTGAGAGACTCATTGATATCATGCTTAGGTGGAATGGATCTAAGTTTCAAAGAATCAACATCAAGAGAAATTCTATCCACGTTCCTAGCCAACTCATCAATCTTAAGCATTTTTTCTTCTATCAAAGCATTGAAACACTTTTGCAAACTAATAAATTATTTAATACTAGATTCAAAATCAGAGGGCATCTTATTATAATTTCCATAAGAATTGTTGTAGGAATTACCATAATTATTAGAGGAATTACTAGGAAATGGCCTAGAATTAAAATTACATCTATACGCGTTGTTACCAAAATTGTTCCTACCAACAAAATTCACATCCATAGATTCATTATTATTCTCAATCAAAGTAGAAAAAGGCATACATTAGGATCAGTAGGAGCACTCTTATTAGTAAACAATTTCATAAGTTCATCCATCTTTCCACTCAAAACATTAATCTCTTCAATTGCATGCACCTTTTTACTAGTAGATCTTTCAGTGTGCCATTGAGAATAATTAACCATAATATTATCTAGGAGTTTGGTAGCTTCTCCTAAAGTGATTTCCATAAAAGTGCCTCCCGCGGCCGAATCTAAAAGATTTCTAGAAGCAAAATTCAATCTGGCATAATTTTTTTGTATAATCATCCATAAATTCAAAGCATGTGTAGGGCAATTACGTATCATTAATTTCATCCTCTCCCAAGATTGTGCAACATGCTCATGATCAAGTTGATTAAAATTCATAATATTGTTTCTAAGAGAGATGATCTTAGCGGGAGGAAAATACTTAGATGTAAAAGCATCTTTGCACTTATTCCATCAATCAATACTATTTTTGGGCAAAGACGAAAACCAAGCTTTAGCACGATCTCTAAGCGAAAACGGAAATAGCTTAAGTTTAACAATATCATTATGCACATATTTCTTCTTTTGCATATCACACAAA
Organism: Triticum urartu; assembly: GCF_056163025.1. Classification (NCBI taxonomy): domain Eukaryota; kingdom Viridiplantae; phylum Streptophyta; class Magnoliopsida; order Poales; family Poaceae; genus Triticum; species Triticum urartu. Next base: position 553,090,126 of record NC_141875.1, on the reverse strand, counting down.
TCAACAAAGTTGTTTAGATGTGTAGCGGCATCTTCACTAGGAAGGCCAGAAAACGGATCTTTCATGACAACATTCAGCAAAGCAGTATTAATTTCACAAGATTCGGCATCGATGAGAGGAGCAATCAGAGTGCTAATAAAATCATTATTATTGGTATTGGAAAAGTCACAAAATTTAGTATTATCTTGAGCCATCGTGACAAGCAAGCAAGCCAACACACAAGCAAGCAAGCGAACGGAAAGAGAGGGCGAAAGGAAAAGATGGCAAATAAAACGGCAAGGGTGAAGTGGGGGAGAGGAAACGGGAGGCAAATGGCAAATAATGTATTGCAAAGGATAAGGGTTGTGATGGGTACTTGGTATGTCTTGACTTGGCGTAGATCTCCCCGGCAACGGCGCCAGAAATCCTTCTTGCTACCTCTTGAGCATGTGTTGGTTTTCCCTTGAAGAGGAAAGGGTGATGCAGCAAAGCAGCGTAAGTATTTCCCTCAGTTTTTGAGAACCAAGGTATCAATCCAGTAGGAGACCACGCGCGAGTCACCTCGTACCTACACAAACAAATAAGAACCTCGCAACCAACGCGATAAAGGGGTTGTCAATCCCTTCGCGGCCACTTGCAAGAGTGAGATCTGATAGAGATAATAATAATAAGATAAATATTTTTGGTATTTTTATGATATAGATTGAAAGTAAAGATTGCAAAATAAAATAAATTGGAAACTTGTATGATGGAAAATAGACCCGGGGGCCATAGGTTTCACTAGTGGCTTCTCTCAAGATAGCATAAGTATTACGACATGTGAACGAATTACTGTTGAGCAACTGATAGAAAAGCGAATAATTATGAGAATATCTAGGTATGATCATGTATATAGGCATCACGTCCGTGACAAGTAGACCAACTCCTGCCTACATCTACTACTATTACTCCACACATCGACCGCTATCCAGCATGCATCTAGAGTATTAAGTTCATAAGAACAGACTAACGCTTTAAGCAAGATGACATGATGTAGAGGGATAAACTTATGCAATATGATATAAACCCCATCTTTTTATCATCGATGGCAACAATACAATACGTGTCGTTTCCCCTATTGTCACTGGGATCGAGCACCGCAAGATTGAACCCAAAGCTAAGCACTTCTCCCATTGCAAGAAAGATCAATCTAGTAGGCCAAACCAAACTGATAATTCGAAGAGACTTGCAAAGATAACCAATCATACATAAAAGAATTCAGAGAAGATTCAAATATTGTTCATAGATAATCTTGATCATAAACCCACAATTCATCAGATCTTGACAAACACACCGCAAATGAAGATTACATCGAATAGATCTCCAAGAGAATCAAGGAGAACTTTGTATTGAGATCCAAAGAGAGAAAAGAAGCCATCTAGCTAATAACTATGGACCCGAAGTTCTGAGGTAAACTACTCACACATCATCGGAGAGGCTATGGTGTTGATGTACAAGCCCTCCGCGATCAATGCCCCCTCCGGCGGAGCGCCAGAAAAGGCCCCAAGATGGGATCTCACGGGTACAGAAGGTTGCGGCGGTGGAATTAGGTTTGAGGGGCCCACGAGGAGGTGGAGGGCGCGCCCAGGGGGTAGGCGCTTCCCCCTGCCTCGTGGCCTCCTCGTTGGTTGCTTCACGTCCACTCCAAGTCCTCTGGATCACGTTTGTTCCAAAAAATCACGCTCCCGAAGGTTTCATTCCGTTTGGACTCCGTTTGATATTCTTTTTCTGCGAAACACTGAAATAGGAAAAAAAACAACAATTTGGGCTGGGCCTCCGGTTAATAGGTTAGTACCAAAAATAATATAAAAGTGTATAAATAAGCCCATTAAACATCCAAAATAGAATATATAATAGCATGGAGCAATCAAAAATTATAGATACGTTGGAGACGTATCATGAATCACTTGGTACTTGCAAACCATGCCTCATGGGCAAGATGACTAAAACGCCGTTCTCCCAAACAATGGAGCGAGCAACAGATTTATTGGAAATCATACATACTGATGTATGTGGTCCGATGAATATTGAGGCTCGCGGTGGGTATCATTATTTTCTCACCTTCACAGATGATTTGAGCAGATATGGGTATATCTACTTAATGAAACATAAGTCTGAAACATTTGAAAAGTTCAAAGAATTTCAGAGTGAAGTGGAAAATCATTGTAACAAGAAAATAAAGTTTCTACGATCTGATCGTGATGGAGAATATTTGAGTTACGAGTTTGGTCTACATTTGAAACAATGCGGAATAGTTACACAACTCACGCCACCCGGAACACCATAGCGTAATGGTGTATCCGAACATCGTAATCATACTTTACTAGATATGGTGCGATCTATGATGTCTCTTACTGATTTACCGCTATCATTTTGGGGTTATGCTTTAGAGACGGCTGCATTCACGTTAAATAGGGCACCATCGAAATCCGTTGAGACGGCGCCTTATTAACTATGGTTTGGCAAGAAACCAAAGTTGTCATTTCTTAAAGTTTGGGGTTGCGATGCTTATGTGAAAAAGCTTCAACCTGATAAGCTCGAACCCAAATCGGAGAAATATGTCTTCATAGGATACCCAAAGGAGACTGTTGGGTACACCTTCTATCATAGATCCGAAGGCAAGACATTCGTTGCTAAGAATGGATCCTTTCTAGAGAAGGAGTTTCTCTCGAAAGAAGTGAGTGGGAGGAAAGTAGAACTTGATGAGGTAACTATACCTGCTCCCTTATTGGAAAGTAGTTCATCATAGAAACCGGTTCCTGTGACACCTACACCAATAAGTGAGGAAGCCAATGATAATGATCATGAAACTTCATATCAAGTTACTACCGAAACTCGTAGGTCAACCAGAGTAAGATCCGCACCAGAGTGGTACAATAATCCTGTTCTGGAAGTCATGTTACTTGACCATGATGAACCTATGAACTATGAAGAAGCAATGGTGAGCCCAAATTCTGCAAAATGGTTTGAGGCCATGAAATCTGAGATGGGATCCATGTATGAGAACAAAGTATGGACTTTGGTTGACTTGCCCGATGATCGGCAAGCCATCGAGAATAAATGGATCTTCAAGAAGAAGACTGATGCTGACGGTAATGTTATTGTCTAAAAAGCTCGACTTGTTGCGAAAGGTTTTCGACAAGTTCAAGGAGTTGACTACGATGAGACTTTCTCACCCGTAGCGATGCTTAAGTCTGTCCGAATCATGTTAGCAATTGCCGCATTTTATGATTATGAAATTTAGCAAATGGATGTCAAAACTGCATTCCTGAATGGATTTTTGGAAGAAGAGTTGTATATGATGCAACCAGAAGGTTTTGTCGATCCAAAGGGAGCTAACAAAGTGTGCAAGCTCCAGCGACCCATTTATGGACTGGTGCAAGCCTCTCGGAGTTGGAATAAACGTTTTGATAGTGTGATCAAAGCATATGGTTTTATACAGACTTTTGGAGAAGCCTGTATTTACAAGAAAGTGAGTGGGAGCTCGGTAGCATTTCTAATATTATATGTGGATGACATATTGCTGATTGGAAATGACATAGAATTTCTGGATAGCATAAAAGGATACTTGAATAAGAGTTTTTCAATGAAAGACCTCAGAGAAGCTGCTTATATATTGGCATCAAGATCTATAGAGATAGATCAAGACGCTTAATTGGACTTTCACAAAGCACATACCTTGATAAAGTTTTGAAAAAGTTCAAAATGGATCAAACAAAAAAAGGGTTCTTGCCTGTGTTACAAGGTGTGAAGTTGAGTAAGACTCAATGCCCGACCACTGCAGAAGATAGAGAGAAAATGAAAAGTGTTCCCTATGCTTTAGTCATAGGCTCTATCATGTATGCAATGATGTGTGCCTTGCTATTAGTTTAGCAGGGAGGTACCAAAGTAATCCAGGAGTGGATCACTGGACAGCGGCCAAGACCATCCTGAAATACTTGAAAAGGATTAAGGATATGTTTCTCGTTTATGGAGGTGAAAAAGAGCTCGTCGTAAATGGTTACGTCGATGAAAGCTTTGACACTGATCCAGACGATTCTAAATCGCAAACCGGATACGTGTTTATATTGAACGGTGGAGCTATAAGTTGGAGCAGTTCTAAACAAAACGTCGTGGCGGGATCTACGTGTGAAGCGGAGTACATAGCTACTTCGGAAGCAGCAAATGAAGGAGTCTGGATGAAGGAGTTCATATCCGATCTAGGTGTCATACCTAGTGCATCGGGTCCAATGAAAATCTTTTGTGACAATACTGGTGCAATTGCCTTGGCAAAGGAATCCAGATTTCACAAGAGAACCAAGCACATCAAGAGACGCTTCAATTCCATCTGGGATCAAGTCCAGGTGGGAGACATAGAGATATGCAAGATACATACGGATCTGAATATTGCAGACCCGCTGACTAAGCCTCTTCCACGAGAAAAACATGATTAGCACCAAGACCCCATGGGTGTTAGAATCATTACTATGTAATCTAGGTTATTGACTCTAGTGCAAGTGGGAGACTGAAGGAAATATTGTCGGTGTCAAAACCGGCGGATCTCGGGTAGGGGGTCCCGAACTGTGCGTCTAAGGCGGATGGTAACAGGAGGCGGGGGACATAATGTTTACCAAGGTTCGGGCCCTCTCGATGGAGGTAATACCCTACTTCCTGCTTGATTGATCTTGATGATATGAGTATTACAAGAGTTGATCTACCACGAGATCGTAGAGGCTAAACCCTAGAAGCTAGCCTATGATTATGATTGTTCTTGTCCTACGGACTAAACCCTCCGGTTTATATAGACACCGGAGGGGGCTAGGGTTACACAGGGTCGGTTACAAGGGAGGAGATCTACATATCCGAATTGCCAAGCTTGCCTTCCACGCAAAGGAGAGTCCCACCCGGACACGGGACAAAGTCTTCAATCTTGTATCTTCATAGTCCAACTGTCCGGCCAAAGGATATAGTCCGGCTGTCCGGGGACCCCCTAATCCAGGACTCCCTCTATAGCCCCTAAACCAGGCTTCAATGACGATGAGTCCGGCGCGCAGATTGTCTTCGGCATTGCAAGACGGGTTCTTCTCCAAATTCTGAATACCTGTCGAGTAGTGTTCGGCTTCCCATGAATGTTGCACTCCTTGGCTTCTGTGCCTAATAAAGGCTATCCTCCACGTGTTGAGCGAATGAGAGATGTCGGGGCATTTTTACACTTTCCACCCTAACCATGTGAGTAAATTGTCCATTTAAAGAGACGGGGATCCTTAGATCCAGATCACACCATCCTCCCACAGCGAGTATCCATCTGAGCGTGCCCGGAAAAGTCCATCCCATCATGGCCGGCCATCGCAGCTCCTCCTCTCGCTCCCGTAGCCCTAAGCCAAGCAATTGGAAGAAGTGTTCCGTCCCCCACAACCAATTAGTAGAGTTACAGACCCAGGGGATTCTCCCTCCAGCGTATATGGTCCCTGTTCGAGCCGGACTTGCCACTTACAATGGCGGGGAGCAAGCGAAGAGCTTTCCCAACCCATCCATGGGGGAGCGAGTATGCCTTGTCCCTTACTTATTAAGGGGGCTTGGATTTCCAACCATCCGTTCCTCCACGGGCTCCTGGAGTTCTACGGCCTCCAGCTGCATAACTTTACTCCCGCCTCCATATTACACATCGCTGGTTACGTCGCCCTTTGCGAGCTGTTTTTGGGCTGTGAAGCTCATTTCGAGCCATGGAAGAGGCTATTCTGCCTCGTACCCCATACACGGGAGGGGTTAATATATCAAGTGGGTGGAGCCGAGATATGGCGCATCACCAGGACCGGATACCTGTCCGGTACTCTGAAGAAGACATCCGAAGACTGGCCTTCAGAGTGGTTTTATATGGAGGACGTCCCCCTTCCGCGGATGGGCCTTCCTGAGTTCAATAACGCCCCTTTGAAGAAACACCGCAACTGGCGCCCTCGGAGCCCCCAGGAGGAAGATAACAGAGAGGTCCTTTACCTGATGGGCCGGATAAAAATGCTGGCCAAATCAGGATTGACAATAATCGAGGTTATGTCAATATGTATAATGCGGGGGGGGGGGGTGCAGCCACTTCAATATCGGGGACAACCCATGTGGCACTTTGGAGAAGATGATGCCACCCGCTGCGGTCGTAAGGGACCGGACTCCGTCGCTGCTCTAGCGAAAATACTCTCTGATTTACATAAAGGAGAGGAAGATGAGTTCGTCCTCATTAAGCCACGGGATGGATTCTCCATGTACAACCCCCCAAACTGGGTGAGCTGCTACTTTGTACTCCAGACCTTCCTGCATTCTTCGTCATAAGTATTTACCTTGCTATTTCATAGCAAGAACTGTGAAAAGCTGTGAGGGAGGTTCGCAGCCCATCTCCACAACCAGAGGACCCTGACCGGGCCCTCGACCCCGGACTCAAAGATGATCTGGACACATTTGTGGAGCTCATCGACAGGACGTTCTATTAGTTAAGCTGCAACGGTGCCCTGGTGTCCATCATAGCCGATTATCCTGGACTGCTCCCTGCATCGCATGTAAGTAAAACCGGAGTCCCAACTTCCGAGAAGGATCCCTTTTTCGCACTTCACCTACCGCACACATATGGTGTCTTACAGGGAAGGCCCTCGGGACGCCATGCCGAACCTGCAGTGACTCACCAACAAGGGGCACCGAAGCCGGGTAGGCTTAAAAGGAAGGCGGTCAAGACTGAGACGCCGTCACAGAGGTATGAAAAGAACCCCGCTCCGTGGTTGTCGTCTTTTAAAATATAATAGCGTCCATGGTTCCTGGCAGGAAAAACGCTCGCCGGACCATATCCGGAGAGCCTGCTGGCCAAGCCTCCACCAGCTGGGCTCCAGAGCCGGACTTAGAGGCAGACGCTAACGTGGGGCCAACACCAGATGTTCCTCCTACAGAGGATGCGGATAGGCTGTCCTCTACGAATTTCGAATTGGAGAGTGCCATGAATCACAGGCGTCGCCGGGCCATACTCTGTGACGCTTGTTTCTCTCAAGAGGCGTTCGATGCCTTCAACTCAGGAGACGCGTACATCCGAGCTGCTCAAAATGGTCTTGCCCGAGCCACAGACTAGTATGTAAAGGATATACGGGTAAGAAAATCTAATAATTATGTATATCAGTAGCCCCTGAGACTTGAAACAGTTGGCACAACTGATTTAAGGATCATTGTTTGCGTAGGTTCTTACGGAGAAGAATACCCAGTTGTCTCAAAAGCTGGAGGAGTGAAAAGCCCAGCTACGGGCCGCAGTTGCCGCAATGAAGGAGTCCGAGAAGGCCCCATCTGGTAACAGTTGTTTCTATCTAAAAGAGTGACACGTACCAGTTAGTGTTCAGCATGCATGCAAATCTAACAATAGATTCTGCAGATGATCCCGGAGTGAATCCAGAGGTCATGCGAGGGGATGAGCAACATGCTTAACGACATCTAAAGGCTGGCGAGCGCGTGCTTACGCAGGTTAGGCAGGAGAAAAACGATCTCCAAGATGCCAATACCCGGCTGGGCGTTGAACTGAAAGATGTTCGGGCCAAGCTTGCTGACTCCGTAAAGGAGAATAAGAGGCTTCGACGCGGCATTTTTAGTAAGTGCTTGAACGAAATTTTATAGAGTTCGGCGAAGAAACCGGCTAACAGAGTTGTATCTGTAGGTATGCTGACAGTTCGTCCCGCAGAGGAGATGCCCGGGTCTATGGGTGATCTTCTGCCAGAGCTCTCACAACTGCACGAACAAGTTCGGCCGGTGATGCAGGGCATTACCCAAGCCTTGTGGCCATCCGCCTCCCTGCCAGGAGGCATGGGGGAGCTTGTAGAGATGCTCAAGGGAGCGCGGCGGCGCTTCCAATTATGGAAGATATCAGCCTGCCGACTAGGTGCAAGGGAAGCCTGGGCCATGGTGAAGACGCGATATACCAAGGCTGACCCGAACCACATGGCCGAGGTTGGACCTGCGGGGTCTGATGGGAAAGAGATCCCCGTCAGTTTGGTGTATGACCAGGTGAAATTAGCCGCAAAGTATTCCCAACAGGATTGTAGGCTAGACAGCCTGTTGGATGGTATAGAAGAAGAATTTAGTCAGTCTAAGTGACTGTGTACTTCAAGTGACATATATTGTCCCTAGCCGGATTGTAAATCATTTGTCATGGCAGACCTTTTTGCTTCGACCTCCGGACCCGACAGTCCGGAGTGTATTCGAATACCTGCTCAGTTATGTAAAAACTGGGGTACGCGTGGAAACTAGGCATAGGGGTCATAAGTGCTTGAACAAACAAGTACCCAACTAGCTATGTTATATTACATGGATAGTAAGAATAATCTTCCAGGGAGAATAGTTCCGTTAAGGGTTCCTTTCCCTGGGTACGCATGCATTAATGTGCATGTCCGAAATGCGAAAAGAGACGCAGGATATAAACATCTGGGGGCATGTATTACAATAAATAAAAGTCATCTTTTGTTCACCGACCGAATATTCCCTTAAGAATGCTAGCTTTCGGCTTCACCCAGTCTGAGGTACACATCCGGCTGACCCGGCAGTAACAATCGCAGAGGTGCTCCCCTTATGCCCTAGCCGAATTAATGGGAACGTAGGGCATAAACACAAGAGCCAGGCAACTCAGCTTGGCCAAAACTTAAGTCATATCGATGCATATAATGGCGAAGAAAAGGTACATGTGGAAAAGTAACACATGTGCTGGGGGCATAGAGCCCGGAACATAGTTATATTAAGCTTCTGTATAAGAAGCCCCCAGGTATAATGAGCACGCCTAGCATGTCAAGATTGTGTAGTCAAGACACATTTTAACCTTTTAAGGCCGTGAAGAAAAAGGGAAGAAAGAAAGAAAGAAAAGACAGATAAAGGATATATATATAAAATTGACGGAGGTAAGGAGACGAACACAGAGTCCGACACTAGGCGTAGAACCTTCGGAGTCTGGCTGCGTTCCATGGGTTTGGCTCGAGTCGATTGTCCGATGCATCCCGCAGACGGTACGCTCCACCGGTTAGAACTTTGTCAATAACGAAGGGACCTTCCCATTTGGGCTTGAGCTTGTTCTTTTTCTTCTCCGGTAGGCGTAGAATGAGTTCGCCAACGTTATAAGTTTTGGCCCGTACTTCTCTACTTTGATACCGCTGAGCCTGTTGTTGATAGAATGCGGAGCGGGCTTTTGCCACGTCACGCTCCTCCTCCAGGGCGTCCAAACTGTCCTGCCAATCAAGCTCGGTTTCTTTCTCTTCGTACATGCGCACTCGAGGTGAGTCATGAATGATGTTGTGGGGCAGTACCGCCTCTGCGCCGTACACCATAAAGAACGGTGTGTATCCGGTAGTGCGATTCGGCGTTGTCCGCAACCCCCATAGTATGGAGTCAAGCTCCTCCACCCAGTGCGTATGTGATTCCTTCAAGGATCGCACTAATCTGGGTTTAATGCCGCTCATGATAAGACCATTTGCTCTCTCGACTTGACTGTTAGTTTGCGGGTGATAGACAGAGGCATAATCGAGCTTAATGCCCATGTTGCTGCACCAAGTTTTTACATCATCGGCTGTAAAGTTCGAGCCGTTATCGGTGATGATGCTGTGGGGGACGCCATAACGGTGTACAACCCCAGATATGAAGTCTATTACTGGTCCGGACTCGGCCGTTTTAACTGGTTTGGCTTCTATCCATTTGGTGAATTTATCCACCATGACCAATAGGTGTTTTTTCTTATGGCTTCCCCCTTTAAGGGGTCTGACCATATCAAGCCCCCAGACCGCAAAAGGCCAAGGAATGGGGATTTTTTGGAGAGCGGTAGGTGGCATATGGCTTTGGTTTGCAAAATGCTGGCAACCGACGCAACGTTGAACGAGGTCCTATGCGTCTGCTCGGGCCGTCGGCCAATAAAAATATGTACGGAAGGCCTTCCTTACAAGGGCCCGAGCTGCGGCGTGGTGGCCGCCAAGTCCAGCATGAATTTCTGCCAAAAGTTGTCGTCCTTCCTCTTCGGAGATGCACCTTTGAAGTACTCCGGTAGCGCTTTTCTTCACTATTCAAGAACTCGGCCGAGTTACCATTTAAATGCCCATTTAATCGCTACTTAGTGCCTAACCGAGGCGAATAGCACATAATTTGATCGATGCGGGGGAAGGGGAAGGGATCCTTGGGGCAAGCCTTGTTAAGGTCCTTGAAATCGACACATAGGCGCCAGGATTTGTCCTTCTTTGGTACCATCACCAGGTTTGCTAGCCAGTCCGGATATTTTATTTCTCTAATGAATCCGGCCTCGAGTAACTTGGCTAGCTCTTCTCCCATGGCTTGTCGCTTAGGCTCAGAGAAACACCGAAGAGTCTGCTTGACCGGCTTGAACCCCTTTAGAATGTTAAGGCTATGCTCAGCCAGCCTGCGTGGGATTTCTGGCATGTCTGAAGGATGCCAGGCGAAGATGTCCCAATTCTCGCACAAGAACTCCCGCAGTGTGGTGTCTGTTGTGGGGTTCAGCTGTGCCTCGATGAATGTTGTTTTTGTAGGGTCCGTTGGGTGGACCTGGAATTTGACTATTTCGTCCGCTGGTTTAAAAGAGGTGGACTTGGGTCTTTTGTCGAGTATCACGTCGTCCCTGTCCACCATGGAGCGCAGCGCAGTTAGTTCTTCAGCTGCAAGGGCTTCGGATAACGCCTCGAGGGCTAGTGCGGCGGTTTTGTTTTCGGCGCGGAGTGCTATGTCCGGATCACTAGCCAGAGTGATGATTCCATTGGGCCCGGGCATTTTGAGCTTCATGTACCCGTAATGGGGTATAGCTTGGAAGATCGTGAATGCCTCCCGCCCTAAAAGGGCGTGGTATCCGCTACTGAACGGGGCCACTTGGAATGTGATTTCTTCGGACCATTAATTCTCCGCGTGCCGAATACCACATCTAGTGTGATTTTTCCCGCACATCGTGCCTCCCGACTAGGGATGATTCCTCTAAAGGTCGTGCTGCTTTGCTCAATGCGGCTCTTGTCTATTTCCATTTTGCTAAGAGTTTCCTCATAGATGAGGTTTAATCCGCTGCCACCGTCCATGAGCACTTTAGTAAGCCGGAAGCCGTCCATAATTGGACTAAGGACCAAAGCGGCTGGTGCTCGGGCTGTTCGGAATTGAGGTTCGTCACTGGCATTGAAGGTTATGGCCGTTTCGTTCCATGGATTTATTGTTGCAACGTGGCAGACTTCGGCAAGGCTGCGGAGTGTTCGCTTGCGCCTATTATTTGAGGTGAAGGTCTCGAAGACTGTCAATACTATATTGTTATTTTCCACGGGATGGTGCTCTGTTTTATTGTTGATGAGGATATCCTCACCGCTCTTGGCCACCTGCCGGAGTATCCAACATGCTCTAAGGCTATGTGTTGGCATGGTATCCGCTATACTGTGAATTTTGCATGGCCCATTGAGCCATCCCTCCAATACAGTTCTACACCCTGTAGTGGGCTTTTGTTTCTTTGTAATTGGATCGGGTGACTTACGAGAGTACACCCTTTTAGTTCAGACGGGGGGTTTAGTGAGAGCCGGAGGGTCCCAGAATTTTGTTTGGGTTTTCCAGGCGCTTTCCATCGCATAGTACTTCCGTACTATGGCTGCCAAGTCAGCAAAGTGTGCTATGTCACGACAACTTATGGCGTTAAGGATTCCCTTGTCCGTGCAATTTTTGCAAAAGAATGAAATTGCGTCTTCCTCGCGACAGTCCTTGCCCTTGCTCATTACAAGGAGGAATCTGGCCCAATAGTGATGTACTGTCTCTTGGGCCTCTTGTCTAATGTGGGAAAGATCACTTGAGTCTGGGTGGGTGGGCAGATTTAGGTCCGAACCCTGACCTGATCTAAGACCCAGGGGCGGAGGAGTTTCCGAGCTTGGCAGTTCGGACTCCGGGATGTTGCCCAATAGTTCTGGCCCGCTGTTTGATTCTAGGTTCAAAGCTTGGGCCATGTCCTCCCATGGACGGGTATCCGGCTCGGAGAGCTCGGGAATCCGGACATAGTTTGTCCTCAAAATAGAGGAAGAATTGCTACATTGCTCCTCCACCACCGCTATCTGATGGGTGACCGGCAGAGAGTTAATCTCCCTTTGGTCAGGTTTAAGCCCGATCCGATCATAGTCCATTGCGACCCCCAGGGCGGCGATGCGATCCAAGAGCTCGTTCAAGGAAGAGAGCTCTATTGTATCCATCTGCTCAGCGAATCCCGAGCCGACGTGGAGGCTGTTTTTGATGACCCAAGAAGTCATCATCGGCGTGACGGCCGAACAGGTGGTCATGACGAAGCCGCCTAGTCGGAGAGTTTGGCCTACATCTAGGGCTCCCCCCGAGGTAATGTTGTCCTTGACAACAAGACGAGCCATCAAGCCTTATCGTGGCGGCACAGTGGAACTCTCAATGAAAGCACCAATGTCGGTGTCAAAACCGGCGGATCTCGGGTAGGGGGTCCCGAACTGTGCGTCTAAGGCGGATGGTAACAGGAGGCAGGGGACACAATGTTTACCCAGGTTCGGGCCCTCTCGATGGAGGTAATACCCTACTTCCTGCTTGATTGATCTTGATGATATGGGTATTACAAGAGTTGATCTACCACGAGATCATAGAGACTAAACCCTAGAAGCTAGCCTATGATTATGATTGTTCTTGTCCTACGGACTAAACCCTCCAGTTTATATAGACACTGGAGGGGGCTAGGGTTACACAGAGTCGGCTATAAGGGAGGAGATCTACATATCCGAATTGCCAAGCTTGCCTTCTACGCAAAGGAGAGTCCCACCCGGACGCGGGACAAGTCTTCAATCTTGTATCTTCATAGTCCAACAGTCCGGCCAAAGGATATAGTTCGGCTGTCAGGGGACCCCCTAATCTAGGACTCCCTCAAATATGCCCTAGAGGAAATAATGAAGTTATTATTTATTTCCTCATATCATGATAAATGTTTATTATTCATGCTAGAAATGTATTAACCCGAAACATAATACATGTGTGAATACATAGACAAACATAGTGTCACTAGTATGCCTCTACTTGACTAGCTCATTGATCAAAGATGGTTGACTTTCCTAGCCATAGACATGAGTTGTCATTTGATTAACGGGATCACATCATTAGTAGAATGGTGTGATTGACTTGACCCATCCATTATCTTAGCACGATGATCGTTTAGTTTGTTGCTGTTGCTTTCTTCATGACTTATACATGTTCCTATGACTATGAGATTATGCAACTCCCGAATACCGAAGGAACACTTTGTGTGCTACCAAATGTCACAACGTAACTGGGTGATTATAAAGGTGCTCTACAGGTGTCTCCGATGGTATTTGTTGAGTTGGCATATATCAAGATTAGGATTTGTCACTCCGATTGTCGGAGAGGTATCTCTGGGCCCTCTCGATAATGCACCTCACTATAAGCCTTGCAAGCAATGTGACTAATGAGTTAGTTACGGGATGATGCATTACAAAACGAGTAAAGAGACTTGCCGGTAGCGAGATTGAGCTAGGTATTGAGATACCGACGATCGAATCTCGGGCAAGTAACATACCGATGACAAAGGGAACAACGTATTTTGTTATGCGGTTTGACCGATAAAGATCTTCGTAGGATATGTAGGAACCAATATGAGCATCCATGTTCTACTATTGGTTATTAACCGGAGACGTGTCTCGGTCATGTCTACATAGTTCTCGAACCCGTAGGGTCCGCACGCTTAAAGTTTTGTGATGATCGGTATTATGAGTTTTTGTGTTTTGATGTACCGAAGGTATGTCGGAGTCCCGGATATGATCACGGACATGACGAGGAGTCTCGAAATGGTCGAGACGTAAAGATCGATATATTGGATGACTATCTTCGGACACCGGAAGTGTTTCGGGAGGTTTCAGACATATACCGGAGTACCGGGGGATTACCGGAACCCCCCCGGTGGATGTACTGGGCCTATTGGGACTTAGTGGAGAAGAGGAGGGGTGGCCAGGGCAGGCCGCGCACCCCCTCCCCTCTAGTCCGAACTAGACAAGGAGGGGGGGGCGCCCCCCTTTCCTTCCTCCTCTCTCCTTCCCTTTCCCCTTCTCCTACTCCTGCTAAGAAAGGAGGAGTCCTACTCCCGGTGGGAGTAGGACTCCCTCCTTGGCGCGCCCTCCTCCTGGCCGGCCGTCTCCCCCTAGCTCTTTTTGTATACGGGGCAGGGGGCACCCCAGAGACACACAAGTTGATCATTGATCTCTCCCAGCCGTGTGCGGTGCCCCCGTCCACCATAATCCACCTCGGTCGTACTGTAGCGGTGCTTAGGCGAAGCCCTGCGACGGTAGCTTCATCAACATTGTCACCACGCCGTCGTGCTAACGAAACTCTCCCTCGAGCTCTACTGGATCGTGAGTTCGCGGGACGTCACCGAGCTGAACGTGTGCTGAACGCAGAGGTGCCGTACGTTCGATACTGAGGATCGATCGATCGTGAAGACGTACGGCTACATCAACCGCGTTTTCATAACACTTCCGCTTAATGGTCTATGAGGGTACGTGGTCGACACTCTCCCCTCTAGTTGCTATGCATCACCATGATCTTGCGTGTGCGTAGGAATTTTTTTTGAAATTACTGTGTTTCCCAACATGTATCTCGGAAGGTTTATCCTTAGCTGGATCTTCCTTGTCATCGCAGCTATTCTCCTTTGGTGCATCCACCATGTATACATCATACGAGGAAGTGGTCGTCTAGCGTCCAGTGAACGGCGGGTTCTGGCCCTCCTCTTCTCCGGCATCGTCGTCCATACCGTCGATGTCGTCGGAGCCGTAATCGAGCATGTCAGTTAGGTCTTCGACAGTGGCTATGAAGTGGACAGTGGGTGGGAAGTGAAATTCTCCATCATCAGCCTCCGGTTCAAGCCGGACATAATTCGGCTGTGAGCCTCCCGCTAAAGATAGTGCTCTTAACGAGTTTAGCACATCGCCCATGGGCGAGTGCCGAAATATGTCCGCGGCACGGAATTCGGTGATCGATGTCCGATCATGTTCGACATGCGCGGATGCACATAGTTCGGAACTTATAACCAGAAACGAGTCCGTAGCTTCGGAGACACAGATGTTACTTGAAGTTAAGTCTGTGTGCGGCTCTAACGCCGTGGAGTCTGCGACCTCCGTGGCGGGGTTGAGCTTCCCGTCCTCGGATGGCGCGACCTGCTCCGGATCTAAGGCCAGAGCGGTTTCAAATGCGATTTCCTGGGTATGGCCCCATGACAGATCTAAGTCACGTTCATCGTGGTAGCTGGGAGCGGCTGTCGTGGTCGCGAATCCGTTGAAGATCAAGTCCCCACGGACATCTGTGACGTAGCTCAAGCTTCCGAATCTGACCTGGTGGCCAGGGGCGTAGCTTTCGATCTGCTCCAGATGGCCAAGCGAGTTGGCCCGCAGTGTGAAGCCAGCGAACACGAAGATCTGTCCGGGGAGGAAGACTTCTCCTAGGATAGCCTTGTTGTAGATGATTGAAGGAGCCAACAAACCTTTTGAGGACGACACAGTGGAACTCTCAATGAAAGCACCAATGTCGGTGTCAAAACCGGCGGATCTCGGGTAGGGGGTCCCGAATTGTGCGTCTAGGATTGATGGTAATAGGAGACGGGGGACACAATGTTTACCCAGGTTCGGGCCCTCTCTATGGAGGTAATACCCTACTTCCTGCTTGATTGATCTTGATGAATATGAGTATTACAAGAGTTGATCTACCACGAGATCGTAATGGCTAAACCCTAAAAGTCTAGTCTGGCTATGATTTTTCGGGTGATCTACGGACCTAACCCTCCGGTTTATATAAGAACAGGAGCGATCTAGGGTTACACAAGTTACAGAGAAAGGAATATTCATATTTGGTCGCCAAGCTTGCCTCCCATGCCAAGGAGAGTCCCATCCGGACACGGGTAGAGTCTTCGGTCTTCGTATCTTCATGGCCCATCAGTCCGGCCCATATCCAATAGGTCGGACGCCCGAGGACCCCTTAGTCCATGACTCCCTCATCGCTCTCTTTGGCTAGAACCCTAGTTCCCAAATCGCCGCTCGTCGTCGTCTCTCTCTCTCCACCCCTGCCTGTGATCCTCATCTAGCCTGCTAATTGTCGCCCTTGTTTCTTCCACCATGTCCTCCTCCAGCTCGATTAGTTCAGCTCTATGCGACCTCTCTGTGGTGGTGACATTGATCACTTGCTCTATGATGAGGTAGTCACGCTCTTTATTCCGCCATGCCCTCCTCCATCTTTATCCACCACAGAGCTTCCGGGTGACCTTCCCATTGGATTTGACGAATTTGGTCAGCGAGTTCCTTCGCTTCCCTGCCAACCGCTCTACTCCGCGCACCGCACTATGCTCATGCATGATGATACATGAGGAATCGTACTGCCGAAGCACTGGTGGAAGCATCGATGCCAATGCAGCAGATCTGGCTATTCCACATCCGACGTCACCTCCTCCCTCAAGGGGAACCTGCGAGGCAATCCGCCGGCACGACCGACTCCACTGCTACAGGCATGCAATGATCACAACCGAAGTAAAGTGCTCAGCTCAAAGAAAGAAGGTGGTGGGGCTTAACTAACGAAAGGAAGATGGAACCAGATGCTTCTGCTTTCAAATTAAGTTCTGAATTAGTAGATGCTACCGAAGGGAGTGGGGGCATACATCCGTAAGTAACTTGGTGCAACATGGAAAATTTCATATCTCTTCAGAGCAACCTCTTTTGGATTCTTAAGAGCACCCTTGCAGTAGGATACCATGAGAATGCTCGTCATAGCGTTGCGCCATAATTTTGTGATGGGTCTTTCATTTTAAAAATAGGAGTTTTCCGCCAATATATTCCTGAAAAGTCGAAAGCTAAGCGATAATGGTTTTGTGAAATCTTCCAGAAACCAGATTTGAACTGGTGACACGAGGATTTTCAATCCTCTGTTGAGAAATTCCAAGCAATTGGAAGCCGCTTTCGATGACGATGCCACATTTTTTCTATCTAAAATATTAGAAAGAATGTACCTTTCTATCCAAATTCAATTTGCAAAAGCTATGTAGAACAACCCCACGTCTGGGGAGACCGGGATAGCCGTAGTGGTCCACTCTGCCACGTGCAGTGCCACCACTTCCGGGCCACGGGCCGGTTCAACCAAATGCCGTGTACCAAAATCTGACCAATGTTCAACATCGAACTGCAAACCAACCTGTGGTTAGATGTTTAGGAGGGCAGTGGTATCCTCAGTCCACCAGAGTTCAAGCCCTAGACTTGACATTGGTGTTTGCATTATTTCTGGATTTATTTCGGGCTTCCGACGATGTTCATTCAGTGGGAGGAGACTTTCCTGTGGACTATGAGGTGCCTATGGTGACTTCATAAAATTTTAAGATTCTATGCTGGTCCAGTCTCTCGAAGGTGCTCATCTCTACTTCTAATGGAGCAGTTGGTAGCCTGGTATGGTTTATTTTCGTCCGGTTTTACTTCGTCCCACCTTCCATCACCCCCTCCCACTGGTTTTTCTCCTTCCCATTAAAAAACCAAATCCCATTAAGGGGGGATCTTGTTTCGTGCTTCCTTTGGTAGGTGCTGATTCAATTCAATTATGTAAACAAATAGGTAATTAAGAATTCAGAAAATGCATCATATATGTGAGATCACCTTCCTAAAAGACAAATGTAAGATTTTTCTTGATAATCTTTCATAATAAAATAAGATATTCCTTCATAACAAATCACTAATCATGCGCGCTATGCTTGACAATCACAAGTTTCATATGGGTGTACGCATCCGCGCGCCCCTGCGGAGGGACGTCGTGCACGACACCATGGAAGATGTCGTGGTTGGGCCTAACGTTGGCGCAATGATCAAGAATGCCAGGGCATGAATCATGATGTCAAGGACGCCCGTGGCGGAAGGCGGGTCATCAGACCGCCATGTGGACGTGGCCATATTATATTTCTTGTCAGTCAAACAGAGAGTCAAACGGCTACATTCTCAAATCAAGTGTGTCGATTTAAATGTCAAGAAATTCGTTAAGGGCATGTGTCCTACGTTCCTCGGTAGTCGCCGTCATAGTCGTTTGTAGCAGCCATTCATGCGAAAATAATTTAGAAATCGAGCACTGAATCAGTTTGGAAATCAAACCATTGATGCAACTAATTAGCTAGACAGTTAATTACGTATTCAATTAATTAGGTCCATTTGAATAACAATCTTTTTGCACCAAATCAATTGAAAAATTGAGTCGTTAATGTAATTAATTAATTTGTTAGACAATTCTTTATGCCAACACATAATTAGAAGTAGGGATTTTTTTACCAGTTAGTCAAATAATTAATTGATTTGGTTAGCAGTTAATTAGGCATGCAAAGAATTAGGTAGGTAATTAATTTTTTGTGTACTTAATTAATTAAGCAAGCTATTAATCATGGTGAATCATTTCGAAAGTGCTCCTGGGCAAGAACGATCAACAGGCTCTCAGCTACATGCCCAAGCACCGAGCATCGCTTGCCAACATGGACAACGACCACCATCCACTCGCGACATGGACGACCTAGCGTTCACCAAGATGGATGAAGTCTATGCTCTAAAGGATGTTCACACGCTGAAGGTTGTCGAAATGTTCGCGGGTGAGGACAACACGACATAATACTAGCCAGGTGGTTCATGCTATAATAAAAAGGAAGAGTGTTCGAAGAACAAGAAGGAAAATGAACTAAAGCCACCAAGTGGTGCATGGTGTTGGAGAAAGAAAGAGTGTTCCAAACAATAAAAGAAAAGCAGAAAGAAAGAGTATTCTAAGGAATAAGTAGGAACGAGAACTAAAGTTGGTGAGGAATGTGAAAGAAGAAGATGAGGCGTCGATGAGGAACACACTAATGTTGACGTGGTGCTGGTTGGCGCCAATGAAAAGGGTTGGCGAAGAGGTGAGGATTAGAAGATGTAGGGAAAGACGAGGAAGAGAAGGACGACAATTATCCCTTCTAGCATATGTGGGATGGAGGTGGAGCTTATTGATGACAAAGAATACATCCACGTTGTCAATCTCCTCCAATGTCAATTTGCATTTGAAAAGTTGAATGGACCTTTGAGAATGATCTATATAGTTTTTGTGTCAATAGTATGTGTTAGTTTAACCCACTCTATTATATTGTAAATATGAAAAATCTCATCTTTATTGCAATGCACGACGAAGGCGAGGTGGACGCCATCTTCTTTTAAAGGAGGTGGCTCCAGTGAGAAAAAAAGGAGAAATGTCCTGCTACGGCGGGAAACCGGTCGAGAATGAGAGGTTCCGATAGAAAAAAGGAAAGTGCGTCATGGGATATGTTTTTTGTGTTGAACCTAAATGTTACAGATACTGCGGATAGCCCGTAGCAACGCACATGCGTTTTGCTAGTAGGGGTAGGGTGTGTGTGTGCGCGTTTATACTTAGTGTATGCTCGTGTATGTGCGTGACTTTGATTCTAATCTATTAAAAGAAGTTTCACAAACCGTCACACGATGCATTGTACCGTGTATAAGCCACAGATTGACACACAACCAAACGACACACGATGCTTTTTGGCTTAAGGCTAAAAACCTGCCATTCGTCACTTAGATTTCTCAAAAGACAAAGGGCGACACTACGCGTCGGCCGATAGATAATGTAAAAATATCCGTCGCCTCCTCGTTGATCATTGAATGAACACCCTAATGGCCGTTCAATCTACCCAAACAAACACCCACCCATTTTTTGCAATAAAGGTGGTGTTGCACAAGGCCTTCTACAATAGGATGTTTGTTGCAATCACCTTAAAGTGTTTATTTTTCTTTTGAAAAAACTTTGTAACAAAAGGAATGCTGCAAAACTATTTGCAACGCAGAATGTGTTGCAGAAAATGTTGTTGATCATTTTGTACCGTAATTTTTGTAACAACTCATGTTAGAGAAAACCTTGTGCAACATCGGACATGTTGCAGAGAGCATTCTAGTGGTAACTGCGTGCAGCTCATTGGAGAAGCTCGTCGCCATGCTTGCCGGCACCAAGCGCCGGCATCGGCAACTGGAGTAACACGGGGAGGCGACAGCTCGACGACGTAGCTTGGTCTCTCTGAATGCACGCCTTGCAACAGCATGCAGCTCGCCAGAGAAGCTCGTCGACGTGCTAGTCTGCGGTGAGCGCTGGTGGCTGCAGTCGGAGCTGTTGGAAATATGAGCAAGTTACTACGAGATTTAATCCGAATAATTAGAAGATAAATCATGACTACAGTAGTAGAGATTAAACTAATCATGCGAACTAGCATAGCAGATGAACAGATCACATCTAGAGCACATACTAGAAACATGAATTCTACCACGATCTCGAAAAGGAAGGATAGAATCACATACGGTGCAGCGGGAGCAGCACCGCCGGCGTTGACGTTGTCACCCATGTCGTCGAGGATGAGATTGTCGAGGTCGGGGAAGAAGTCGTCGCTGCCAGCAGTCGCGCGAGTGCGCTCCCCAAAAACCTGATCGCCCCTCTCCCGTACAGGATCACGAGAAGCGGGGTTCCGGAGGCCTGCTGTCCCTTCTCCCGGTGCACGCTGAAAGGAGGGATGGAGAAGACTTGCTTGGCGGCGCAATGATCTGGAACGGTGGTGAGAAACCATACGAAGCGGCAGCGGCTAGGGTAGACGTCTGCCTGACTATATAGTGCGGGCCGTGTAGGTCGTGGGAGTAAACCCCACGTCCGAGTCGTCACGATCCAAAAGAATCGGAAACGGTTTGGTAATTAACGCGTCGGCTAATTATTAATTATTTTTTCCCGAGCAGCAAAAATATAGACAACATGCATAGCTCTGTCCTCGGCTCAATCTCGTAACCCGCGACGCGGCGCGTCGTGACGAGGTATGGTATGGTATGGTGTGGCGAGGCGAGCGAGGAGGAGGAGCGCGCGTGTAGGTCTCCTCTTCTCATGCTCATACAAGTGGTAGAAGAGCTCACCTTATAAAGAGGTGCAACTCTCTCTCAACTTCCGGGGTGGGACTAAACTTTAGCCTCACTCACTTCACTCACATGTGTGCATGAATGGGCCAAGAGAATTTTAGTTGGGTTTTGGTCCAAAGGCCTACTAGCGAAATCCCAACAATCTCCCACAAAGTCTCATTGGCACATCTCATCATTTAGTTCCAAAACATTGTTTATATGCCGGTGCTTAGTGGAGACTGTGAAGTTGAACTTCCACTTAGAGATTTATGCTACACTAGATCACAAACTTGAATAGTGGACTATGCCTTGAACTACAAGTTTTCTGCGAGACTAGTTTCACACAAATTCTTGACCAATATTGGGCTGCCGCAAGGCTTCCCCGCGGGTGGAGCGTATACGTCATACTCCAGGGCCTTTTCATGAATTTATTAGAGAACACCCAATTCTCACAGACTACGACGTTAACAGTCGGATTCATATAGGTGTGTTCCTCAGAAGATGTTCTGCAGGACAACATCTCTGCTTACCCGAATAAGCCACTTGGAACACATTAAGATAAGTATCAACCTGCCATGCAGATCAGGAGGGTATTGCATCTTCATGGAGTGGGATAGGTAATATAGGGATACTCTCCTCCCACCTGACCAACAGCTTGTCTCCCACTTCTACTTCATGGGATCTCTGATCACATAGAGTGGGTTACCACTATGGACAACTCATGCGGTGGGTCTCAGACCCATCTCTATCGATGCATTATCTATCACATTACATGATAGACCCTTACGACGTAACCCCTTACGACGAGCTCTTGCTCACCTCCATAAACTAGGAACATCTCTTTAGTCCTTTTCAGATACTTCAAAATAGTCTTTACCGCTGCCCGGTGGCTCTCATCTGAGTTGGCCTGGTATCTACTTATTAGGCTTATTGCAAAAGCAACATCGGGCCATGTACATATCATGGCATACATGATGGATCCGATTGCCGAGGCATACGAAATCCTACTCACCCTGCTTCGCTCATTAGATGTCGAAGGACTCTGAGTCTCGCTTAGCCTTATACCATGTGAGAGTGGCAAGAACCCTTTCTTTGCCTCACTCATGTTGAACCGCTTCAACACTTTATCTATGTACGTGCTCTAGCTTAAGCCGAGCAGTCTCCTTGATCTATCTCTATAGATCTTAATGCCTAAAATGTACATTGCCTCACCAAGGTCCTTCATCGAAAACTTACCATTCAATGACTCCTTGACCGAGTTCAGCATCGAAATATTATTTCCAATCAGTAGTATGTCATCCACATACAAGATCAAAAACACTATCGAGCCCCCACTTAACTTCTTGTATAAACAAGATTCCTCTTCGCTTTTGATGAAGCCGAAACCAGTGACGACCTCATCAAAATGAATGTTCCAGCTCCGAGATGCCTGCCTCAACCCATAAATGGATCTCTTGAGCTTGCATACCTTACTAGCTAGTGCTAGTCGGATCGACAAAACCCTCGGGCTGTATCATATACACGTCCTCAGTTAAATTTCCATGAAGGAAAGCCGTCTTGACATCCATCTGCCATATCTCGTAATCGAAATATGCAGCTATAGCTAGTACGATCCTCACCGACTTCAGCATCGCTACCAGCGAGTAAGTCTCGTCGTAGTCAATTCCTTGAACTTGTCCATAACCCTTAGCGACAAGCCAAGCTTTGTGGATCTGAACATTTCCATCCACATCGATTTTCTTCTTAAAGACCCATTTGCAACCAATGGCCGTTACGCCAGGCGGCGGATCAACCAAGTCCCAAACTTGATTCTCATCCATGGACTTTAACTCGGATCTCATGGCCTCCAGCCATGCCTCAGAATCTGGGCTCACCATCGCTTCCGCATATGTGGCCGGCTCGTCGCTTTCTAGCAAAAATACATCGCGCACTTTGCGCAATCTTTCCGACCTCCGTAGTTCCGGTGTCGCTTCCACTATGGGTTCCCTAACTGACTCCGGTATGATCTCATCACCAGCCGAGCCGTCCCCGAGTGGCCCTCGAATTTCTTCGAGTTGGACCGTCCTCCCACTGGCCTCCCGACTGAGAAACTCTTTCTCAAGGAAAACCCCGTTCCGAGCGACAAACACTTTGTTCTCTTCCCGGTTGTAGAAGTTATATCCCAAGGTTTCCCTCGGATATCCCATGAATATGCATTTATCCGACTTGGGTGTAAGCTTGTCTGACATAAGTTTCTTGACAAATGCTTCACAACCCCAAATCTTTAGAAAAGACAAACTGGGACTCTTCCCGGTCCACATCTCATGTGGTGTCTTGTCTACGGATTTTGATGGTACCCTGTTAAGTGTGAAAGCTGCAGTTTCTAGAGCGTATCCCCAGAATGACAAGGGTAAATCCGACTTGCTCATCATAGATCGAACCATGTCCAACAAGGTGCGATTCCTCCGTTCCGATACACCATTTCTCTGTGGCGTACCCGGAGGTGTGAGCTGAGGTACTATACCTCTGCTTTTCAGATGATCATCAAACTCCTGGCTCATGTACTCACCTCCACGATCAGATCGTAGAAGTTTTATAGTCTTGCCGAGCTGATTCTCCACCTCGTTTTGAAACTCTTTGATTTTTTCAAAAGTCTCTGACTTGTGCCTCATCAAATAGATATATCCATATCTACTCAAGTCGTCGGTAAAAGTCACGAAGTACTGATAGCCACCTCTGGCAGTTGTGCTCATTGGTCCACACACATCACTGTGTATCAGTTCCAACAGCTCGGATGCCCTCTCGCAACTCTTTGCGAAAGGAGACTTAGTCATCTTGCCAAGCAAGCATGATTCACATGTCTCGAACGACCCAAAGTCGGTCAAAGTTAGGAGTCCATCATCATGGAGCTTCTTCATGCGTTTCAGACTAATGTGTCCAAGCCGGCAATGCCAGAAGTATGTCGGATTTATCTCATTGGGCTTATGCCTCTTGACATTCACGTTATAGACCGGTTCCTGTTCTAGATTCAATATAAATAACCCATCAACAATGGGTGCATAGCCGTGGAACATACCATTCAAATAAATCAAACAACAATTGTCCTTTAAATTGAATTCATAACCCTGACTCATCAAGCATGAGGCAGAAATAATGTTCCGACTAAGTGCAGGAATGTAATAACAATTATTCAATTCCAAAATAAATCCAGAAGGAAGCTGGAGCTGCATCGTGTCGACCTCCAACGCAGCAACTCTTGCTTTGTTGCCGACCCTGATGTCAATCTCCCCTTGTGCCACACGCCTAGTTCTTACCAGCCCCTGCATCGAGTTGCAAATATGAACAACCGATCCGGTATCAAATACCCAAGAGTTACTAGGTATGTCAGCAAGGTAAACGTCTATAACATATGCAACAAGTGTACCTTTGCCTGAAGCAGCATTCCCGGCCTTCTTGCCATGCTCTGCAAGCCACTTGCTACAGTTCCTCTTTCAGTGACCAGTTTCCTTGCAATGATAGCAAATGGTCTTTGAATCCGGTCCAGACTTCGGCGCAACGGCGGAGGTTACCATCTCCGTGCCCTTTGCCTTATCCTTCTTCTTAGACCAACTCTTCTTGAACTTAGCCGATTTCTGTAGTCGGAGCAGCATGGGGAGGCGGCAACTCGACGAGACTCGGGGCAGTCAGAGCAGTGTAAGGAGGCAACGACTCGACGGGAGCTTGGGAGGAGCACGAGAGACGACTTCTTTCAAGAATCCAGATTCTGTAATATAGCCGTTGTTGCGATGAGAGAAATTGTAACAATGAGCCATTTGCAAAATGATAATAATGGGGCACGTGGCGTACAGGGATGGCGACAGACACGGGGCTGAGATCCGCGGGCGATCTATATGGTTTTTCAAAAACAAATTGTCAGACTGATGTCCAACGCTTGTTGCAAAACTGACTCCAAAAGAGTTTTTTCATGTAAAAATCCCACGGCAATCCGCTGCAAGGCTGCAACTTCGCTGGCTTCCTTGGCAAACGCTCGAACACCTCAACGGCAAATCCTCTCCGCCGATGCGCGCCCTCCTCTCCGTCCGCCTCCGGCGCCTGCTCTCTCTGCCCCTAAGAGCGAGGCCCCCCTCCTCCTCCTCTTCCTCCTCCGGCGGAACCCACGAGATCCCCACCCTCTATTCCTTCCTCCAGCCTAACATCTTCGCGCCGCGCCCCAGGCCCCAACCCCCGCCGCCACAACCACATCCCTCACCGGACCCCGCGCCCAAAGCCCTGCCCGTCGCGGACGCCGTCGCGCTCGAGGAAAGCCTGCTCGCCGCCGTCGCCGAGGGCCGCTCGGATGACGCGTGGCTCGCGTTCAAGTCCCTGGCGGCGGCCTCCCTCTCGCCGTCGCCTCCCGCCGCGGCGGCCCTCGTATCCCACCTCGTCGCGGACAACCACCGCCTTGGCCTCAAGCGCGCCTTTGCTGCCGCCGTCTTCCTGCTGGAGAAGAGCCCCCATGCCTCCCCCCTCCTGGAGGCCGCGCTCGGGGCTCTCTTCTCCTCCCTCGCCGCGTCGGGCTCCGCCGCCCCGGCGCTGGCCCTCGCGCGTGCTCTCCTCGGCTGCGGGCGCCGCCTGCCGGCTTTCTCCGCCTGGGGCCTTCCGCTGATAGACCTCACCCGCGCTGACACGGCCTCCTTTGCGGCCTTCTTGAAGGTGTTTGAAGAAGCCTGCAAGCTCATGGCGGAGGAGAAGTCTCCGGCTGTGGTAGCGGTCATGCGGCCTGATCTCGCGGCCTGCAATGCTGTTCTTGATGGATGCTGCCGCAGGCTCGGCTCAGTCGCAGATGCTGAGAAGGTCTTGGAGATTATGCCAGCTGTTGGGGTGTCGCCAGATGTGGAGAGCTTTGGACATCTTGCATTCTTGTATGCGTGGAGAGCTGTTCCAAGCCGGGTCGATGAGCTCGATAAGTTGCTGGAAGCTCTGGGCTTCAGCAAGAAAGGGTTTTTCAAGAATTTAGTGAGTGGGTATTTGAAGTCTTGCAGCTTTGAGTCAGTTTCCTCAATCATACTTCGTGCGGTGGAGGAGAGAAGAGTTGGGGATGGCAATCCATTTGATGATGAGTGCTACACTGAGGTCGCACAATGCTTTGTTGATAATGGAAGGATCAGGGAACTGGCTCAATTGATCTTCCAAGCACAAGAGATTGAGTTGACACATCAATTGCCAGTAGTTGATGATTCTGTTGGGTTTGGGATTGTCAATGCTTGTGTCGGACTTGGTCTATTGAACAAGGCTCATAACATACTTGACGAAATGACTGCCCAAGGAGCCTCTGTGGGGCTAGCTATATACTCCCCAATCTTGAAAGCATATTGCAAGGAGCAGAAGACTGCAGAGGCTGCACAGCTCGTGGCGGAGATTAGCGCAGCAGGGCTACAGCTTGATGCTGGCAGTTATGATGCTCTTATTGATGCTTCCATGACAGCCCATGATTTCCAGTCTGCGTTTGCACTTTTCAAAGATATGAGGGAGGCGAGGCTACCAGATCTTAGGACAAGCTATCTTACTATAATGACAGGCTTGACGGAGAACAACCGGCCTGAGCTCATGGCATCATTCTTGGATGCAGTGGTTGATGACCCGAGAATAGAGATTGCTACACATGATTGGAACTCTATAATACATGCCTTTTGCAAGGTTGGGAGGTTAGAGGATGCTCGAAGAACATACCGAAGGATGCTATTCTTGTTATATGAACCAAACAATCAGACATACCTCTCACTTATCAATGGGTATCTCTCAGCAGAGAAGTACTTTAATGTGCTCATACTATGGACAGAAGTGAGGAGGAAGGGGGCTGATTTTAACCACGAGTTGATTGATGCCTTTCTGCATGCTTTGGTCAAGGGTGGATTTTTTGATATGGCAATGCAGGTGATTGAGAAGGCACAAGAGTTGAAAATATTTGTAGATAAGTGGAGGCACAAACAAGCCTTCATGGAAACCCACAAGAAGCTAAAAGTGGCGAAGCTGAGAAAACGCAACTTTAGGAAAATGGAAGCTCTGATCGCATTCAAGAACTGGGCGGGTCTTAACTCATAACATTTTAACCTATCATGCGATTCCTCGCTGAATTTGTGGCAGTTCAAAGTGGCGAAGCTGAGAAAGTGCAACTTTAGGAAAATGGAAGCTCTGATCATGTTAAAGAACTGAGCTGGTCTTATTTCATAAGATTGCAACCTATCATGTGATTCCTCACTGAATTTGATCACACATGCTTGTGTGAGATGACATTCCAAATAATTTTGAAGCTGTAGCAAGCAGCAAACCTTCAGAGATGAACAAGTGTAGGCGATATGCCAATATGTGATCATTGATATGTTTGCAACAAGGTTAGGAAGCTGGTGCATTTTTGTCCTCCTATTTTGTTTCTAGGTATAGATATTTTACTTTACTGGCTAACTTGACTTTGTACTACTTCGTTAACTAGCCTGTTAACCTCCAAATCCCATGTAAAATTCTTAAGTTAGTGAATAACAAGTTTCTCCTGAAATGCTTCTCATTGAATGCATTTACTGCTGCGGTTATAAAACTATGATATTTTCTGAAAAGTTTATGTTCGTTCGGTCCGTTAAGCTACCCTTGTAATGTTTTCACTCCTGCTTACTGTTACATGGAAGCGAGCTTTGTTATTTCAAGTCTGTTATTGAGCCCCTGCCTAAAGTAGTTATATAAAGTATGGACTGTAGTGCAATTGAGAACTGGGGTCTCCCTTAGTGCGGAAAACGGGAAAAGTGAAGGCAGGAATAACTACCTGAAATCAGAATTGGTTAAACATCCTGATATTAAAATGCTGATTATTCAAACTTGAAGTTGCCAGAGTTGACAAAACACCACAATATTAAAATTTGAGTTTATTCTAAAACTGAAATGTGAAGCATATACGGGTCACCAGTAGAACTTGTGAGATTGAGATTTCTCTATAGTACATCTAGCAGGGGAGCTGTATGCCAACTTTGTGTAGTTAAAGGTTCTCAAAACCCTAAAACAGTATCGTGCAATGCCAAATCAACAGGAAAAGTGGGGTTTAAAAACAGCACCCATCAAATAAAAGGCAAATTAGGTTATAAAATGGCATCCATTTGAACTGTTATACTCGAAAGAAGGGGCACTCTCCACTATGCCACGTTGAAGTTGTGCTAAGCAAACATTTTGTAGGATTACCTACTGCACTGTTCTGTACTGTTCTGATATTGAATAATTAATATCCCCTTAATTGTATGCTTGAGGTCATCGCAATTTCTATTGCTTTGCTAATGTTGGATCTTTTAAGGGTAATGTTGACTCGGAGCAGTTTCACACGGAAGACACCTATAGTACCAGGCACAATTGTAGAAAAGAAGGAACACAGTGCACATAACATAAACGGGTGTTCAAGTTATTGATAAATCTTCACCTTGGAAGATAACCCTTCCTGACAAGTGAGTGCAATGAGCTTATAAATTTCTGTTATTAACACCTAATGTTTAACTTTTGCTTTGTCAAGTAGGACCCAAATCTAAAAATTTACAGAAGAGCTAAAGAGTAAATGTAAGTAAGCACTGTACAGCCATTTGCTAAATCAGTTGCGAAACAACGCTTCATGCACACAAAAGAACATGATCAACTGCTCCGTGAATGTCAATGAGTTTCCATTATATTCTTAATTGATTAATCCATCTTTCTCTCTCTCAAGCTACCATGTCAAATCTTTCATCCATGATCTTTATATATGGATTTGTGAATCTTGTGACAAGGCCAGAACCTATATATACATAAATATGGATGTATATATATTGCCTGAAAAATCACTTGCTATCCTTTGGGGAGCTGCAGATGTACGAGACTTTGAAGAATACAGAAATGCTGGCAGCTTTATTGGTGGAGTACAAGCAAATATTATGCGATACACTTGGTGCCCGCCTTAAAATAGACGGTGACTTGCTTCAGCCCTCCAAGTTATTGAACTGGTGGTATATTCTATCTGATATGCATGCAATGGTAGTAACAATGTGCTATTGTGCAGAGTTTTCTTTTATGTTGCTATATGAAAACCTAAGCCTTAGTCTGTAGTAACCGAAAGAGAACCATTATGCTGGATCTGTATCATGTTCTTTTGAAAATCCAACACATTCACTGAACTGATGTTTTAACATGTCAATAAGAATTTCATGAACATATTATTAAAACAAGTTTTTATAACAACAACAACAAGAACAACAACAGCAACAACAACAACAACAACAGGTCTAGTTGTTGAACCATTATTACAACACAAGTTTTTAATATAAGCTGAAAGTTGCAGAGAGTAAAGAAAACCTGACCATACATAGGCCAGGGTCTTTTCTCGATAAAGACAAGTCTAGTTCTTAAACCATTATTACAGGTTCTTTTATTGTAAATAGAAAGTCGCAAGTAGTAAAGTAAATATAACAATATACTCCCTCGGTTCCATAGTAAGTGTCGTGGTTTTAGTTCAAATTTCAACTAAAACCATGACACTTATTATGAAACGGAGGGGGTATATTGCAGTAACGCCAGGAGATCGAAATGCAGTTTGACAGACTTGCACCAGCATCGCTTCTCCCCTTTCCGCCCCTGTGCAAATAACAGGCCGTCATCACCAAATTACCGGGAACTAGATAGGTGAGGACTAGTGGAATTTAACAGGAAGCAGAATTACCTGGGTACATTCTAGATGAAATTGTTGGGGGGCTGCCTCCTATAGAAGATGGGGTGGCTGCTGGTCAGAGTCTTCTTGATGGTACCAATGTTTTCTGTCATCAGACCGACGGCCGTGGACGCGGACCTAGGATACAGGCCGGTGCCACGAGCGAGCTTGAGCATAATCTGGAACCCCACGGTCACAAGAGTTGCTCCACCCTCGCCGAGGCCAAGGGCAGTGTCCTCGACGGGGAGGAGGTAGAAGCCGGTGGGGTAGAGGGACACCTTGTTGCTCTCCGCCGTGTCGCTGGGGCTCATGATCTCATTCATCAGTTGGATGTTGACTGGGCAGTAGACCATGAACGCGCCTGACACATCGTAGCTGCTGTTCTGGAGGATCATGATGTTGTCCCTGTTCTCCCCGGTGGGCGGATCCTTCATACGTATGTATACTCGAGTTAGTCGAGTGAGATATGCAAGATTACTGGAGGAGAAAGTGGCGATTCTTGGAGGAGCTGAAATTGGATGTGTTGGGTACCTTGAGATGCAGTATGGAGACAACATCATCAATTCCTCCTCCTACGCCTTTGCATACAGCGACTTCCTCCCTCACCGAATTACCGTTCACCAGCACATCCCACTGTGTGAGTAAAACATAGCATTAGTACACTACATACATGGCTAGCCGCTGAGAGAGGAGAACTGCACATGCCAAACATAACATGAGTGCATACCTTTGGGCGCAACAGGTTGTTCTTGAGCAGATCAAACGTCACCCTGTGCGGCACTGGCAGATGGAACGACGCGCACACGGACACGATGGCGGTGTTGCTGTCATCGTTGTTCCTCCTGTACGAGATCCTGATGTCGTCTTCCGTGCCAGCGCCACGCAGGATGGTCCATCCGCCCCCAGGGACGGCGGCGATGCCGCTGGCGTAGCCCGCGAGCAGGCCGTCCGCTATCTTCATGAGGGTCTTCCTCCCATTTGTGTTGCCTGAAACAAACCAATAGAAAACTTGTTTGTTTCTCAGGACATGTTCAGTTACAGAGTTTCAGGACTGAATATTTGCAGGTTCTAGCTAATCACCGTTCGAGGCGCTTTTGCTGACAACGAAGAGATCTCTCATGCGTGCGCTTTGTCGCACGATGCTCGACACCCAGCGCCTAGCTCCGAACATCAGTCCGCTCAAGCTTGGGCGGTAGAGCTCGTGAAGACCAGTATCATTCACTTGGACATGCTCTATGACAGTGACCTGCCAAGAAGGTTTCGGAGCGAATCAAACACTGGGTAAGATGCCGATATCATACTGGTAGAAATTCATTTTACCACTCAAGTCTTCTTTACCATACCTGGCTGGCGTCGGAATTCAGGCTCCGAACTAGCACTCCTGATGGCATTTTGTGGCATTTGACGGTGCCGTCACCGTTGTCCAAAGACACATCAACGATGATCACTGTCCCATTTTGCATATCCCTGCAGCACCTCACGAATGTGCATTTCCTAGATGGCACCAGTGGTGATGGGAACACCGTCTCGACGGTCACCTATTGTTTTCAAGCAAACAGAAAGAAGGCAAACAAACTGTGAGTAACGAGGCAAACTGATTTCTCCTCAGGATATGCTTGTTTTTGTCAGTAATATAATTTTGTATTTTCTTTGGATACTCATGCCAAACATCTCTTGGCTAAAACATAGAGAAATGAAAGCATACATACCAGATGCATAGCCCCATTGTAGCCTGCACTGGTAGGCCACTTGTAAATCTTGGTGGTATTTGCACTGGTCAGAAGTCCAGGACAGAAAGATGTGTAGCACTCCTGCAGTCATTCAACAATGGGATCAAATTGTGTGCGTGACTTGGAAATATCATCAGTGACAAGATTTATAGGCAACTTACAGAATCCATGATGTAGTCCACAATCTGCTTGGCGTCCATCATGACCATGTCATCAGCACGAGTAGCCTCGGTCATGAATCCTAGTATCACATTTGCACTGCTTCTTGCGCCAAATGTTTGAGCATAAGCCATCTTGTTCAGCACGTCAAAGGAACCACCAGGGACAGGCATCCACAGAGGTCCGCCGGCTTCGGCCAGAACGACAAACTCGTGCATTGCACTTTGAGCGAGTTCAGCAATCGCATCCATGTCATTCTCTCTTCCAGTGATATTCTCCATGGATGGGTCAAGTTGAAAAGGACGGCTTGAACTTGGATGCGCTTCAGCACGCAGCTGTGAGAGCTGCCAAACGAAGAACACAAGATCAGTGTACATCGAGGTGCAATCATCTCGAAAGAGGACGGAAAATTAACTAGAGATGCAATCTTTGTAAGACTAGATTCCACCAAAGTTACTCCCTCCGTTCCGAATTACTTGTCGCAGGTATGGATGTATCTAGATGTATTTTATTTCTAGATACATCCATTTCTGCGACCGAGTAATTTGGAACGGAGGGAGTACTTCAAATATAGGTACGTCTAGCAGGCATTGCTTTTAAGATACTAAAACTGGAACAAAATCTGCCGAATATTTTGAAGTTTAGAGAGAGTTGAGCTGATTGAAAATGCTAGAAGGGCTTGTTTATAGGTTT
The DNA here is from genome assembly GCF_056163025.1 of Triticum urartu. NCBI lineage: Eukaryota > Viridiplantae > Streptophyta > Magnoliopsida > Poales > Poaceae > Triticum > Triticum urartu. The sequence continues at coordinate 553,057,931 of NC_141875.1, read as the reverse complement.
TATTTACCTGTTGCTTCAGTTGCTCGTTTTCCTGCCTTAGCCTCTGCACCTCCCCAGAGGGACTCAGTCCTGGTAAAGCAACGCAGGAGGGGCAAAATGAAGTCTTGGCTGCGGATGCAAGCCTCTTGTTCTCCTCCCTCAGCATCTCATTCTGCGCTTTCATCCTGTAGGTCTCTTCTTTTCCAGTCACATGCTGCAATTTGTGCCATGGAACAACTAGTTAGAACGATCACCACCATAAGCCTTATGCATGTCAGATCCTACCGTGCTACATGCAGTAAGTCTGTAGCTAATGATGTGAAGACATGACAATGTACAGTAGCAATAGTAGTTGATAGATGCATATATTGACCAACTGTGTCACTGAGATTTCACAAGTTGAAGTGTTTTAGAACAGACCTTCATATGTGTCCTCTTGTTCTGAAACCAAAACTTGACTTGCTGCATCGTGAGACCTGTCGACTCGCTCATCCCCATCCTTTGATTCTCGTCAGGGTGCGCGCATATGCCGAAAAACCTGTTCATTCAAGAGAGGAAAATGAAAAAAAGAGGGATGCGATAAATTCATTAAACTAAATTTTTTGGTGGGAACCATACCCTTCAAGCACTTGGGTTTGCTGGGGGGTGAGCCTCTGCAGGCGCCTCTTGGGCTGTGACCCCTCGGCGCCATCTTGTCCATCGGAGTTGCCTTGTGATATGTCCAAGTCATTGTCGCGTGCTGGACGGTCCTGTTGCGGCTGTGGCATGCCGCATTCAAAATGGCAAAAAATTACGCTCCGTTGTAAATATTAAACAGCTTGGAAAAAGTAAATTTGGAAGATGCCAATTAGTATTTGTTGGGGATTTTGTCCTATGTGGGGCCTCATCATGCTTTGAATTGCCTCGGAATTTTCAGGTGGCACAGCACCATGAAATATGCTCTACAGTACCGCCAATCTTAACAGAGCAAGTGGGTCCAAGCTCCGGACATACGTGTATGCAAACATGTCTTTATGTTTGAAAACATCTGCAACGCATGCATAGTGCATCTAGACTCTAGTATCTATCCTTGCATAAAGGCAAAAACAAAAGAATGAAGTAGACTTTGGCTCGTAGGGAGCATGGTGAACGAAGCAAGGAAAACTCAAGCAAAGCACGATACTGGACAGACAAATTTCCCAATTTTTTCGAGGATGAATATTATTGATTTGTTATTTCTTCAGTACTACAAAATATGAGCAAACAATTGCAAAGGATGCAGACAAGATACGCCGTTATGTTTGGATGTAATTTTTATGTACTGCCTTTTCCATTCCGTGCATGTAGATCACCAGATCTGTAAAGTGTCTCCCAAGGAAAAGCTTTTGATTAAGAACTTGTTAGAACAACAAATGGGCTACAATAACCTCGATGACTGGATCTAGGAATTTACATAATTAGTGAATTGGTTACATGAACGATTCTCGGAAAAAAGTACATGAACATGAAGAACCTGGATTAGAATGCGAATGCATGTCAAAACAGATGATGGCTATTTGCTGTAACGAGCAGGATTGCACCCCCTCGCAAAAAAAAAACCAAAAAAAAACCCAAGCAGGTTGCACCTCTAGCCAGGAAAACTTCATTCATATTATGTAGATCTATGGAAAACATGTCCTAGTTGATGTAAAATACAATAACAGATAATCCGAGGTAGCACTTCTGCGAAACTAGATGGAGGATTTGCAAGATATATTTCAACATCTCCTGAGAAATTCAAGCCCTTGTGTACTCATATTTCGTTAGATAATTTTTCTAAGAGCAAGACATGTTACAACTCTTTGGAGTAGCAAGAAAGCATGCAAGAAAACTTTCAACTAGTATTAGAGATGAGGGAAACAATTATACCGCCTTTCTCCTACGCCCACCATGATTGCCAGTCATCTTGGGCTCGAAAGATCAGACGCCCTCGCCAAGTTGATCTATCGACCAAATCAGAATCTATCCACACCCTATAAATTTCTCTAGTGTCTACTTCACTCGAATGTAGAGCACTGATGTGTTGTTTCCCCTTGTCTTTGCCACCTATATATAGCCATCCATATGGGCCTTACCCCTGGCCTGCACACTTTTTTTTTGCTCCAGTAGCTATTAACGCCTGTAAAAAAGAGTAGCTAATACAATGCTCCTGAATAAAGCGAATATATGGAAATCTTTTGGTTTAATTTTTGTACAATAAATTAGTGTGCTTATAATTGCACAGCCTTGCATGAGATATAATATGAGGAAAACAATTAATTGTTTCCAAATATACCACTACCTCATTAAAATACAGGGTGGGGGAGTGGGCAGGGAGCAAAAAGGATGAAAATAGCCTAGGTGGTTACTATCTCTGGGTTTATTAGTCCCCATCATATTTTGGGTCAAAGTTTGACCGCGTATTTGACTAGCAAAATGTTAATACATGTCACAAAAAAATTATAGTGTTGGATTCATATTTGAATGTAGTTTTCAATGATATATTTTTTCTACGTATAACTTATATTTTATTAGTTAAAATCATGGTTAAAATATGACCCAAACAAAAGGACTAGTAAACCAGGACATATATTGCACATTAAAGGCACACAAGGCGGTGTATATTCTATTATTTCATGAACATCCATTTGACCTTCAACACATAAATTTGTGAATGGTGAGATGCAATGGTTAACAAAAGCAGACTTTGTAGTCAATAAAAGTAAACTAATGTAGACACACTTATTGAAGATAACAATTAGGGAATGATTAGCTAGCCCCACTTCACCCTTAGGATAACATCCATATTTGCAATAGAAGATGGTTTACATAAATCACTTTCCACTATCCTAAACTTCTAGCTTGTGTTTACACTCACGCCTGAGTGGGAAATTTGTGTGCACATGACATGCGAGGTTATAGAAGGAGATTATATGTTCAATCAAAATACCCAAATTGATCAAGCAAAGGGAAAAAAGGTGATATGCACGTTATATTGATAATGACACCACATATTTATGTACTTATAACCCGTTGATAATAGAAATTTTGGTTGTGGCTTGCTATGGTACACGAATAAACTTGCATCGATAAATCTAGATTTATTGATGATACCATAGTCCTACTTTGTTAATTTTTTTTAATTTAAATTAGCATGGCTATGATATGATAGAGTTGCGCCCGGCCACCATAGCACAATGATATTAGTAAGTTGTTGGGGTTGGCCCAGTGTGGGTGCGCCGACGCGCGAGGGCGGTGGGGAGGGGGGATTTGGATGGGGCTAATGTGGGCTACAGAGGGACCGGGAAGAGGGGTGGGGGAGGCCGAGGGGTGAGATCAGTGTGGGGCTTGGACTGGAGGATTCGAACGATGCTAATGTGGGCCGCATGGGGTAGGCAGGAAGGGGGAGCGGAGGCCGAGGGGTGATTCGAAGGGAGGTCAGTGTGGGGCTTGGGATGGGGCATTCATACTGGGCTAATGTGGGCCGCAGGGGGTGGGGCGGGAAGGGGGAGCGGAGGCCGATGGGTGATTCAGAGGAAGGTCAGTGTGGGGCTTGGGATGGGGCATTCAGAAGGGGCTAATGTGGGCCGCAAGGGTGGGGGCCGGAAGGAGGAGCGGAGGCCGATGGGTGATTTGGAGGGAGGTCAGTGTGGGGCTTGGGATGGCGGATTTGGACAGGGCTAATGTGGGCCACACGGGAGGGGTGGGAAGGGGGAGCGGAGGCCGAGGGGTGAGTCGGAGGGATGCCATTGTGTGTCTTGCGATGGAGGACTCAGAAGATGCTAATGTGGGGTGCAGAGGAGGGGCCCGGGAGGCCGGGGAAGGGAGGGAGAGTAGGAAGGGCCGACGGGCTAACAAAGGTGCATATGATTTATTTTTTTTGCATTTGGGCTAGTCGCTGAGAATATACTATGCAAAGAGCCGTACTAATTGGGCTACAATTTAAGGAAGACACAGTATTTATATCAATCATGCAATGTCAAATATAGTATCTCCGCCAGACATACTACAATGGCTTTTATTTAGTGTATGGCTTTGAGCGGAAAAGTGCCACCTATTTGGGCTACGCTGTAAAACTAAGCGTGTTGCTTTTGATAATTTTATATTGGACCATACTATATATTTACTTATATAAATTTGTCGTGAACAAAAAGAAATACTTGTACAAACACAGCCGGCATGTGTCATATATATATATATATATATATATATATATATATATATATATATATATATAATGTGGACCGATAAGCCGCAGTGTTCTCTAGGGTTAGTTGCGCAATTTGAAATTTTGCGGTATTGTATACACTTGTTATATCACAATGATCATTAATATTTTCAATAAACATAATCATCTTTGTATTTCGTCACTTTGTCAATGGTAAAAAGAAAAACAGTACCAGCATTTACATATTATAGATCAATTGCAATGGTTCAGCTACACTGTTTACATGAAATGTTGATACAACATAGTATTAAGAGCAAGCTTAATCAAACCAATGGTACATAATTTGGACAGTAAAAGCAAAGCCGTGATTATTCAAACAAGCGAGTAGAGCATGGTCCCGATGATGAGCGCGGCCGTGCCGGCAATGCCTGCCGCCTTGCCGGCCGCGGCGTTCTGCTGGTCGGGGTTCCCCGTGGGCGAGATGTTCATGCCGAAGGGAGGCGGCGGGGACGGCGGCGAGAACTGGCCGCCGTTGTCGGCAGCCGGCGAGGGGGCTAGCGCGCCCGCGTGCGTGGAGGTGCCGTTGGTGGCGGCGCGGGGGCCCATGACGACGACGACCAGCTTCTCGCCGCGGTTGCAGTTGTCCTTGTTGCCGCTGATGAAGTAGAAAGGCCCGGAGACGGTGAAGGTGAAGACGGTGTTGCCGTCGGAGAAGGTGTCCACCGGCGAGCCGGTGTCGCAGGCGTCGTACGCCTTCTTGTCGACGATGAGCACCGAGTCGCTGCCGGGCTGGTACGTGAAGGCTGCATGCATGCACAGACGCGGTTAAAATTCGACTAGCTTTATTACTGCACAGTTGAAAGTGGAGAGTAATTAATTAATGCCATGTTGTTACGGCTTCATTAGTTAGTGCTAATCAAGTGGCAGGGCTGGTAATATTGACAAAGTCGGGTGTCTAGTTTGGTCATTTCCGGCGTGCCCGATGCGGACAAAAGAGGCTGCGGCCGGGGAGGCGCCTTCCCCGGTCTACCTTGCCAGTGCGTTCGAGATAGGGAGGCCGTCGTCACTTCTATCTTGAAGCCGTAGAGATAGCCGTTACAGGTTGAACAAGAGATATACAAAAACTTTAAGTAACGACGGCGCCGAAAGCAAACACGTTTGTGCAGATACATGCTGATTAATGCTTAATGCAGATATATATCTTGCCAGTGAGTTGCATCTGACGCCGAAATATATATGCTGATTAATGCACAGCCTTTGTGCAGATATTGAGATATATCACCAAATATACGCGTGTGGACGGATACCCATGCATTAGTGCAGTGTGCTGTCGATCGGTGCTATGAGTAATGCGCGGTATCCGGGCGAGAGGCGGAGCCCCCCTCCACGGATATGCACGCATTAGTCGATGAGATTAGATTAGGAGTGGTAATAGTATATGTGTACACTTGCCTATTGCGTCGCCGACGCGGAAGCGGGTGTGCTCGGCCCACGTGTTGTAGGAGGCCGCGTTGCCGTTGCCCGGCACGCGCCACTGGCCCGTGCCCCCGGCCTTGAACACGAACGCGGACGCGGCGGGCATGCACACGGCCATGGCCAGCGCCAGGCACGCCAAAACCTGCTGCACCCGTGCCATCGCGCGGCGGGAAACTCGAATTTTGTTGTTGGTGTGGGTTTGCTCGTGATTGACGAATGATCAATGCTGTTGTTGTTTGGGCTCGATCGATCGAGATGGTTATATATAATGCGTGCGTGCAGAGTGATTGAGTGATTGTGATCGAGCGAATGTTCTTTTCGTGCGCCTTAGAATGACGCAGGCTGTTCTTTTCGTGAAAGCTAGGGGACGTGACCGCCGGGAGAGGCATATTTCCGCTGGACGTCCATGATGTGAACGAACTTGAGCTGGCTTTTCGGTTCCCACCTTCTTTTTCTGCTGCCATGAGAGCTTTCGGAAGCTATGCTTGATGCCTCCCTTCCTACCTGCTGTGCAATATTCGTGCCTTGGGAGCTGGTTCACGGCTTCTCTTTCTTTTCTTTCCGACGCAACAAGTTCACGACCCCTTTTCTCAGAAAGAAGAGAGGATTCATGCCTTTTCAGGTGAGGTCTGTGCAGTGTGCCTCGACCGGCTAGCGTACTTTTGTTTTTAGGACCCTCGGTATCGATCTGACGTTCCATCTACGCCGGCCTTGGAGCCAACAAAAGGTTCGCTGCTACCACTTTTCCATTTATAAGGCTTGCACGTATTTTTAGGCTGACAAATAGACCAACGTATTGCAAGTTATATATCACAAAATATATGTCATTAGAACTTCAAATCGTCTACTTTCGAATGGTATATTTTTAAATTATACAAATCATCTTATGTAGGTTAAATTATAGACCTAGTGATAGGCGCAAGCTTTATAAACTGGAAATGAGGTAGTATGAGGGAACTCCCGGAGCGACTGTTTTCGTTCGGTCTGAATCCGCTAGGGTTATATGTCGTGGGACCTCCATGTTAGAGTATACGTAGTATACACTTTGTATAGGCAGTGTATGCCGGATCGAGTTTCTTTGCGACCTCCCTCTCAGATCTCTCTCCTCGCCGCTGCCGGACGACGCCGGCGGGCAAAGCCCGGGCGGCCGACGGTGGCGGCGGGGCCCTGATGGTTCCACTGCGGGCACGTGAAGTGAACAGCAGTGATTGCGATGGTAATTCATGACGGCGCGGCATCAACCAAGGTATAAGGAAAGGGCGGCTGTACGTACTGCTAATTTGCTTTGCAGCGGCTATGGCTGCAGCAGTACGCAAGATGCAGCAGCGGCCATGGCTGGGTGAGGACCAGCGAACATGGGCGGCACTGCAGTCCGGAAGCCGGTTCTCACATAATCGAAGTGGCTGAGAGTCAGTGGAACGCACCTCGCTGCCTCGCTGGCAAGATGGAGTGGAAGGTCGCGCCACTGCGCTCACCGACGGGATTCCTGTGCGCTGGAAGAGGGAGAGAACTCGATCTGGTGCACACGTGTAGTGTTGCCCTGGACCTGGAGCACCTCCCTGGTACTCCCTCTGATCCTTTTTAGTTCGCATATAAGATTTGACTGAAGTCAAGCCTAGTAAAGTTTGACTAACTTTGTAGAAAAAAGTGCCAACATTCATAATCTGAAATCAATACCACTAGATGTGTCATGACTTAAAGTTTTATATTATATAACTTTAGCATGGCAGATGTTGATATTTTTTTATATAAATACGATCAAACTTTATGAAGTTTGACTTCAGAGAATTATAATATGCAGAGTAAAAAGGACCGGAGGGAGTACGTGTTGTGACTCTGACTCTGACGACCTACTCGACAAAGATCTGTTTACGTCGAAGGCCATGATCCCGTGATCTGAGGTTCGCCGGCAGCAACCATCTGTGTACCCGTTAGGGGGTTCTCCGCTCGGACCCGCAGGTGATGCACTGTGGTCCTACACTACAGCAAGGGCGGCGAAGCAAGAGGCAGCGCATGGTGGTGTCGCCTGATAGATCTATCACCGACTGTCACTTGTGAGGATGATGCGGTTCTGCCATAGCGTCCTAAGGGATTTTGGCAGTGCCCATAACCTTCCTCCATTGTCGACTTTATTGCGTGTGCAACGCCGTTCGAATAGCGGAAAGTGAAAGTGGCAACACAAGTTTACTTCGGTTTGGTGGTGCTTCTCGAGTACCTCGTCTCGAGCTCCGGGGTGAAAACATTAGGTGTTATCCTAGTTGGTTATACCTGGCAATGGCAGTGTTTTTTGCCGCTACCTTGTTGAAGGCATTGCTTGGAACTAGCTCGGTCCTTATCTTCAGGGTGAAAACCCATGATCTAGCCTTCATTGGTTGGATCCGGCAATGGCGGCGCTTCAACATCGTTTCCTTCGTGAAGGCGTTGCTTCTGAAGAACCGTTCTCATGGTCCTTGTGTTGTAATAAGAGAAGGTTGGTGACCATGGTCATTGTTTTTCCTTGTCCACTGCTTTGTTCGCTTTGTTTTTTCATTTTATTTTTATCCTAGGTATAGCTTTGGTTTTGTATGACTTTGCTATTTGTCAGCAGGATTCTTTTTGTCTGTGTTAGTGTTGGCTGTGTGCATCTTAATTATGCAGAGGCCGGATGTGTATTTATTGTGTCTGTATCCTCTTGATGTTACATTATGAATCAATAAAAACTGCCCTTTATCGAAAAAGGCAGTGTATGCACCATATAATCTAGGCACGTATGATGTAGGCACGACGATAGCCCACGATCTGTCTTGGTAATGGCACACAATCACTTTGTAAACCGTATATCCTCAGCCGCAAAGCTAATCGACTTGTGTTGATTCCCATAGTTCTTCTCCTTTTATCGTGGTATCAGATACCCCGGACCAGATCGGTCCTTTTGCACCGGTCGATGATCCCGCTTCCGCCGCTATGGGCGACACCTCTGACTCCCCTCACTCTCCTGCTGATGGCGGTCCCTCTAGTGCCCAGTATTAGTTCTTGTTTTTCCTATTTTATTGTTTCATAGAAAAACAATACTAAATGAAGTCTAAACGCGATGAAACTTTACGGTAATTTTTTCTGGACTAGATGGGACTCAGGAAGCTTCGAGGGGAGATCAGATGCATGAGAGGGCCACAAGCTCAGGTGGTCCGCCCCTAGGGGGCGCCACCCAGGATTGTGGGCCCACACAACTTCATTGTACCTAATTCCAAGCCTATAAATTCCCTAAAATTCCAAAATCACCAGAGCGATACCCAAAACAATTATTCCGCTGCCGCAAGTCTCTGTTCTTCCGCGATCCCATATGGAGGCCTCCGTCGGTACTCTGTAGGAGGAGGAATCGATCATGGAGGGCCTCTACATCAACCTTGCCGCACCTCCGATGATATGTGAGTTGTTCTCACAGGACTTACGGGTCCATAGCAGTAACTAGATTGCTTCCCCTCTCTCTTTGATCTTCAATACAATGTTCCCTTCGAAGTTCTATTCGATATAATCTTCTTTTGTGGTGCGTTTATTGTTTGTTTATGATCAGATTATTCACTAAAAGTAATTGAGTTATTTCTGAACTTTATTATATGTGATTGTTATAGTTATGTAATGCCTTCCGATCTATGAGTTTTGTTTGGCCAAGTTGATGATTAGATCTTCAATGGAAGTGATGCATAGTAGTAGGTTCAATCTTGCGGTGTCCTCACCTCGTGGTAGAAGGGGTAGCGAGGCATGGATTTGTATTTTGCTACTAAGGATAAAACTACAGGGTTTGATCATATTGGTTGGCCTTATTTTGTCTATATTATGTCATCATGCTTCAAGCATTACTCTGTTTGTTATGAACTTAATATGTAGAGAGGCAAGCATCGAAGCGCTCTCGAAGTAGAGTAATAGTAGTAGATGCAGATGGATGTCAGTCTACATGTCACAGACATAATGCCTATGTACCGATCATGTTGAACAACATCATAATTGTTCTCTTTTCTATCAGTTGCCCAACAGCAATTTCTATACCCACCACTTGCCATGTTCTTGAGAGAGATGCCTCTAGTGAAAGCTATGGCCCTTGGGTCCGTTCACTTCATATTAAAAAAACAAAAAACATTGCTCAATTTATTATCTTTTATTTAGTTTTGTAATTTATATATCTACCATTATCAGAATTAATCCTTGCAATTAACGAGTACAAGGGGATTGACAACCCTCTTGCCCGCGTTGGGTGCAAGTATTTGTTTGTGTTTGTGCAGGTACTGTCGACCTTTGTTTGCGTGAATCTCCTATTGGTTCGATAACCTTGGTTCTCTACTGAGGGAAATACTATATGCTACTATATTACGTCACCCTTCCTCTTTGCGAAAATCCCAACGGCTATCACAAGTAGCACTACACTACTTCACCCTTCCTCTTCGGGAAATCCCACGCCTATCACAAGTATCACCCCGCGTCACATGGTGACACGTGCACATGCTGACATCTTCAGGCCCAATCCAAAACACTACAATGTTGCCACTGCTTCATCTCATCAGCCCTCTCTCCGTTGCCAAGCTCTGTGCGAGTCACCATGCACTATCCCAACTGGCTTCCTGCAATGCGCGCAGAGTTCGCCATGCTCATCGGCAACAAAACCTAGAAACTAGTTCCTCGACCACCGGGAACCAACTTGATAACATGAAAGTGGGTCTTCAAACACAAATTTCGCACTGATCACTCCCTCAAGTGCTACAAAGCGTGGTGGGTCCACGAATTCCGTCAGCGCACCGATGTTGACTATGGAGAAACATTCTCATCGGTGGTTAATCGAACCACCATACGCGTTGTTGATGACCCACAAGTATATGGGATCAATCCTAGTTCTTTTGATAAGTAAGAGTGTTGAACCCAACGAGGATCAGAAGGAATCAATAATAGGTTTTTAGCCAGGTATTCTCTACAAATGTTGTAAAGTAGTTGTGAAAGATACTTTGATAGCAAGATAATTCATAGCAAGTAACAAGTAAAAAAAGTAACAAGGTGTAGCAAGATGGCCCAATCCTTTTTATTGCAAAGGACAAGCCAAAGGTACTTATTATAGTGAGAAAAAGCATTCTCGACGACACATGGGAATTTTGTCTTCTTATCTTCATCATGGTTCATTGACTCACGTTCACTGCTTTGATGAGTTGTTATGTGGGTGGACCGGTGCTAAGGTATTTTTTTACTTGATCAAACAACCTACTTATGATTACTCCCTCTCGCAAGCATCCACAACTATGAAATAAGAATTAAGATAAATCAAACCATAACATCAAACATATGGATCCAAATTAGTCCCTTACGAAATAGTGCATAAACTAGGGTTTAAGCTTCGGCCACTCTCGCAACCCATCATCAACTTACTAATCCCATAATGCCTTCCCGTAGGCCCAAGTATGGTAATGTGTTATGTAGTCGACGTTCACACGACACCACAAGAGGAAGAACAACATAACACATCATCAAAACATTGAATGAAAACCAACTTCACATGAATACTTATTACAATACTTCTCACATGTCCTAAAAAACAAATGGAACTACTCACAAATCATTTCATGTTCATGAATAATGATTAGAGGAGATAAATATATGATTAACAACATGAACATATGATCTTCCACAAATAAACCATCATATCTTAGGTGACGAACCAAAAAATGTCACTGATGGACGTTTTCAATGACAGCCCATAATGTCACCTCTGCTAATTTGTCACCTAAGGTCGTTTTTCGTGACGATAATCCGTCACCAGTGATTGGTCTGTGGGTTTGACCAGTCAAAGACTCTGACAAGTGGGGCCAGCAATTTCTGACGTGGCTACTTCCATGTGGGTTCGTCATTGGTTTTATCACCGATGGTCCCATCAGTAGTAAGTAGGGCTTCAGTTTTGACAGGTCAAGCTATTGACATATGGGACCAGAAGATGGTGACGTGGTGGCTTACATGTGGGACCAGGCACTATTTTTTGGTGATGATGTGTCATTTAACCGGTCAAAGATTCTGACATGTGGGCCCATTATGGGGCACACATGGATGCTACCAAGCAGGTCCATTCATGGGTGACGTGGCTTCTCACATGTGGGTTCATACCATTGTGACAACATCTATAATCATCACAGTTTGTAGGCGTAGTTAATATGTTTTATATTGCAAAATTGGCGGCCATATTTGATACAAAAACTGTAATATTTGACAAGTTAATATGAATCTATGCAAATTTTGAATTTGAATGCAAATTGAGCTGCTGTTGCTTTTATTAGACCGCAAACTTGAGAATTGTCAAACAGGCTCACTACTGCAGGATGCCCAGTAGTGGCGGGCTCAAAAAGCTCAGCAGTGGCGGGCGAGCCTCCTAGGCCACCCGCCACTGACCTCCCGCCACTTCTATAATGGTATCCATGGCGGGTGGGCACCCTGCTACTTCTTGAGCTTGCGTTGATTTTTACCTTGAAGAGGAAAGGGTGATGCAGCAAAGTAGAGATAAGTACTTCCCTCAGTTAAGAACCAAGGTATCAATCCAGTAGGAGGAACAAACAAGTGCCCAATAGATGCACCTGCACAAACTAACAAACACGTGCACACAATGCGAAAAAGGGGTTGTAAAACCCTTCACGGTTGAGGGAGTCCTGGATTAGGGGGTCCTCGGGTGTCCGAACTACTTGATATGGGCTGGACTGATGGGCCGTGAAGATAAAAGCAGCGGACTTTTCCCCGTGTCCGGGTAGGACTCCTATATGCGTGGATGGCAAGATTGGTGTCCGGATATGTTATTCCCTTCCTTTACAAACCGACTCTGTACAAACCTAGGCCCCTCTGGTGTGTATATAAACTGGAGGGTTTAGTCCGTAGAGGCTATCAGAATTTTCATAGGCTAAACAGCTAGGGTTTGGCCATTACGATCTCGAGGTAGATCAACTCTTGTAACTCCTATACTCATCGAATACAATCAAGCAGGATGTAGGGTTTTACCTCCATTAAGAGGGCCCAAACCTGGGTAAACATTGTGTCCCACTTGTCCCTTGTTACCATCGATCCTCAGTCGCATAATTCGGGACCCCCTACCCGAGATCTGCCGGTTTTGACACCGACATTGGTGCTTTCATTGAGAGTTCCACTGTGTCGTCAATAGAAGGATCTATGGCTCAACCTGTCATTGGCGACGATGCTGTTTCCGGGGGAATTTTCTCCCTGGTCAGCTCTTTGTGTTTGGCGGCTTCGCTCCGCGTGTCGATTCAACTAGCCACCTTGAGCAGACCGACAGCTACGCCCCTGGTCACCAGATCAGGTTTGGAAGCTTGAATTACATTGCTGATATCCAAGAAGACTTGATCTTCAAAGGGTTCTCGGCCTCGGCCGCCCCTCATCTACATGAAGGGGGCCCATCGGATTCGTCATCAGATTCCGTTCACGGATCAACTCTCGTGCCTGCCCTCACCCTAAATCCAGAGCGGACCACTCTGTCCGAAGACAGGAGGATAAGCCCCGCCGGACTCTCTCCCATTACAGAGCTTCTTGTCGGAGACCCGGAGGTGACCATTCAGCAAGCCCGGAGTCAGACAGGACTCTCCTTGTCATCAGGAAGCCAGACTCATCTCTGGGAGTCAACTCCGAACTCTCAAAATCTATGTCCACCGAGCATGGTCAAGTAGTGATTACCGAACCTAGATCCACAGATCCTCGGTCACCCATCCAGCTTTCGCTTCTAAACGAGGCTCTGGACCTAATGCGATCTCTCGCCATCACGGAAGTGCCACTTCTGAACTACGCCCAACCTGAACTGGGGGCTGAGAGCGGGGAATTTTACGTCCCACCCACCACCCACTTAATAGCCACTGTTGAGGACCTAACTAACATGCTAGACTACGCCACCGAAGAAATCGGCGGTATGGACGACGATGCCGGAGCCGAACCAGGCCAAAAACCACCCATCACTGGGCGTTGGACGGCCACCTCTACTTATGACGTATACATGGTGGATACGCCCGAGAAGAAGGACGGCGATGGCACTCAAGATCCGATGGAGGACAAAGCCCGTCAAGGCACCACCAAAGCGCCGATGTCAGCGGCGCCACTCACGATCACGTTGGGAGAAGGAAAGCAATACCGGTACCGGGGACAATGATACTCCAAAGAATGCCAAAGACGCCGACCAACCCGTTGAACCTGCGTTCGATCAGGATGAAAGGGAAGAAGGCCAATACAGCCCCAAACACGCCGATCGTGAAGATTCAGAAGACAATAATTATTTACCTGCCTCCGAAGAGGATGTCAGCCTTGGCAACGAAGATTTCATTGTGCCATAGGAACCCCTCTAACAAGAATGCTTCAAGTGACAGCTAATCGCCACTACAAGGAGACTGAAAAATAAATAGAAACAGCTCCAAGCCGAACAGGATACACTCAACGACAGATGGACCAAGGTCCTGGCTGCCGAAGAATACAGCCGTGAGCGCCCAACAAAGAGCTACCCAACACGTAGGCTACTACCACAATTCGACGACGAGGCCCTTGAGCCAATATTGTCAAGATACAATCATGTTGACGAACCAGACCGACCACCACATGGACGGGACAAAGCGGCCAATTACGCCAAACACTAGCCCGCGCCACCTCGCCGTAGAGGCAAAGAGGCAGCGGCCCCGGGTTACACATACAACTTACGTCAGGACCTGGACAGTAGAGCCGGCCAGACTAGATCAATCTATGGATCAAGGGGACGTGCTCCAACACGAGACGATGGCCATCAAGCCTGGAGCGACAAGCATAACCAAGTACGGGCCGAGAACCGAACACGGATGTCATCCGAACTCCATCGTGATGTCGCCTGATACAGAGGCGCCGCACACCCCCTATGCTTTACCGATGAGGTAATGCAACACCAGTTTCCGGAAGGGTTTAAACCCGTAAACATCAAGGCATATGATGGAACGACAGATCCCGTTGTATGGTTTGAAGATTTTCTTCTCCACATTCACATGGCTCGCGGTGATGGTCTCCACGCCATTAAATACCTCCCCCTAAAGTTAAAAGGACCAGAACGACACTGGTTGAATAGCCTCCCAGAGAACTCCATTGGCAGTTAGGAGGACTTGGAGGATGCTTTTCAAGACAACTTCCAAGGCACTTATGTCCGGCCATCAGACGCTGATGACCTTAGTCACATAGTCCAGCAACCAGGAGAGTCAGCCCGCAAACTCTGGACTCGGTTCTTAATTAAAAAGAACCAAATCATCAGTTGTCCGGACGCCAAAGCCTTAGCAGCCTTTAAGCACAGCATCCGTAACGAATGGCTCGCCCGACATCTCGGTCAGGAAAAGCCGAAAACAATGGCAGCTCTTACTACGCTGATGACCCGCTTCTGTGCGGGTGAAGATAGCTGGTTGGCTCGTAGAAGCAACAACGCCAGTGACCCCAGTACCTCTGAGGCCAGGGATGGCAATGGAAGTCCAAGACGTAACAAAAATAAGCGTCGGTACAACAACGAAGAAACTGAGGATACGGCAGTAAACGCCAGATTCAGCGGCTCCAAACCTGGTTAGCGGAAGAAGTTGTTCAAAGGAAATAGAGACGGTCCATCCAATTTGGACAAAATACTAGGTAGGCCTTGCCAGATTCATGGCACCCCTGACAAGCCTGCCAACCACACCAACAGAAACTACTGGGTTTTCAAACAGGTCAGTAAAATAAATACCAAACACAAGGGAAAAGGACCTCAAAGCGAGGACGATGATGAGCCTCGCCCTCCGAGCATAGGGGGACAGAAGAAGTTTCCCCCTGAGGTAAAAACAGTGAACATGATATATGTCACACACATCGCAAAGAGGAGCGCAAGCGCGCACTAAGGGACGTTTACGCCGTAGAGCCGGTTGCCCCAAAATTCAACCCATGGTCGGCTTGTTCAATAACCTTCGATCGTAGGGACCACCCAACTAGTATCCGTCATGGAGGTTCGGCGGCCCTGGTACTCGATCCCATCATCGATGGATACCACCTCACTAGAGTCCTTATGGACGGCGACAACAATCTAAACCCGATCTATTAAGACACTGTCCGTAAGATGGGTATTGACCCGTCAAGAATCAAGCCTAGCAACACTACCTTTAAAGGAGTGATACCCGGCGTGGAGGCCCGCTGTACGGGCTCCTTAACATTGGAAGTAGTCTTCGGTTCTTCGGACAACTTCTGAAGCAAAGACTTGATCTTCGATATCGTCCCTTTCCGCAGTGGTTATCACACGCTGCTTGGACGAACTGCTTTTGCCCGCTTTAACGTAGTCCCGCATTATGCCTACTTGCTCAAAATGCCCAGACCGCACGACATTATCATAGTTAATGGAAATATGGAGCGCTCCCTTTGCACTGAGGAGCACACTGCGGCCCTTGCAGCCGAAGTACAGAACGGCCTCATCAAGCCGAACAACTCATCGGTCATTAAGACCCCTGACACTGCCAAGTGAGTTCGATCCACATTACAGCATGACAGCTCGGTTGATCCAGAGCTTGAATAGCAGTTCGGCCTTCGCCTATAAGGTTGCGGCATATGCACCGCGCGTGCATCATCACACACTTAAAATACCTTGGGCAGCGCCTGAGGCATACTACAGAAAATGTCTATAGTATGGATTGACCCTATTCGGACCTTAACCTTTTTTCTTTCCTTTTTCTTTTTTTGTACTACAGGTTCATTAAAAACCTACCTACTCTACCGTGGTAAAGGGGCTCCTTCCCAGATTCCCCTTTCTTATAAACGACCATCGACTCTTCCTCTCAAAGTATTTCTCACCAAGGAGAAATGGCGCAGACGTGCGGTAGGGCACCACTGGGATCTTCAAAACCATTGCTTTTAGGCCCTGTGTAAAACTTTCCCTTGTGTAAACTCTTGGCATGTAAAATAGCCACGATATTCATGGAATTATCTATAATAACACATCTTGACATATCAATAAGGGTATAAAGAAAACAGTTGATCACCACTTTCATTTGGTATTGATTTATCTCACATTACCACCTGTATTCCCTCCTTACGTCAGATTGTCGCGCGTGCTTTAGTCCGGCCTTAACACCGAGGGGCTGTATTCAGGCCCGCACGATCTCAAGTCCGAACACCTATAGGGTACTCTTCAGTGTCCCGGATATAGCATTATATGCATCGCCTCCGAGTCATGCTGAGGGAGTCCTGGATTAGGGGGTCTCCGAACAGCCGGACTATATCCTTTGGCCGGACTGTTAGACTATGAAGATACAAAATTAAAGACTTCGTCTCGTGTCCGGATGGGACTCTACTGGGCATGGAAGGCAAGCTAGGCAATACGGATATGTATATCTCCTCCTTTGTAACCGACCTTGTGTAACCCTAGCATCCACTGGTGTCTATATAAACCGGAGGGTTTTAGTCCGTAGGACAACAGACAATCATACCATAGGCTAGCTTCTAGGGTTTAGCCTCTCCGATCCCGTGGTAGATCAACTCTTGTAATACTCATATCATCAAGAATAAATCAAGCAGGACGTAGGGTTTTACCTCCACCAAGAGGGCCCGAACCTGGGTAAAACATCGTGTCCCCTGCTTCCTGTTACCATCCGCCTTAGATGCACAGTTCGGGACCCCCTACCCGAGATCCGCCGGTTTTGACACCGACATTGGTGCTTTCATTGAGAGTTCCTCTGTGTCGTTGCCGTTAGGCTTGATGGCTCCTACAATCATCGATAGCGATGTAGTCCAGGGTGAGACTTTTCTCCCCGGACAGATCTTTGTGTTCGGCGGCTTCACACTGCGGGACAACTTGCTTGGCCATCTGGAGCAGATCGAAAGTTACGCCCCTGGCCACCAGGTCAGGTTTGGAAGCCTAAAATACATGGCCGAGATCCATGGAGACTTGATCTTCGACGGATTCGAGCCCCTGCCTTGTGCGCCACGCGGTCACGATGAGTACGTTTAGCTCTACCATCGGACCGTATTTAGGAGATCGCACCAGCAGCCGCTCTGACCCTCAATTCGGAGCCAGTTTCGCCATCCGTGGACGGGTGGATTGACCCCGTCACGGAGGCCGTACCCTCTGCGGCGATCGAGCCGAATATCGACCTTACCCTTCACGAGAGCCGTGTTGCCAAACTACCTGATCCTTCTCCGGCCATGGACTCCGAACCGCCTGCGCCTGTTTCTATCGAATCCGATTAGGCGCTGATCATGGAGTTTACCTCCGCGGATATTTTTCAACACTCGCCCTTCGCCGACATACTGAACTCATTAAGGTCTCTTTCCTTGTCAGAAGGATCCTGGCCGAACTACGTCCGGCAGGATGGGGATGCGGATGACGAAGAAATTCGCCGCCCACCCACCACCCACTTAGTAGCCACTGTCGATGACTTAACCGACATGCTCGACGTCGACTCCGAAGACATCGACGGTATGGACGACGATGCGGGAGTCGAAGAGGAACCACTGCCCACAGGGCACTGGACAGCCACCTCATCATACGATATATACATGGTGGACACACCAAAAGAAGGCAATGACGACGAGACAACGGAGGATGACCCCTCCAAGAAGCAACCCAAGCGCCAGCGTCAGCGGCGCCGCTCTAAGTACCGCCAAGGCAAAAGTGGTGATACCGGCACCGGAGATAATAGCACTCCGGACAGTGCCGAAGACAACAACAATCCCCTCCATCAAGATTTAGAGCAGGAGGATGGAGGAGCCAGCCCTCCTGAGAGAGCGGCAGATGGAGAGGCGGAGGATGATAATTACATGCCCCCCCTCCGAAGATGAGGCAAGCCTTGGCGATGACGAATTCGCCGTGCCAGAGGATCCCGTCGAACAAGAGCGCTTCAAGCACAGGCTTATAGCCACGGCAAATAGCCTTAAGAAAAAGCAGCAGCAACTTCAAGCTGATCAAGATCTGCTAGCTGACAGATGGACTGAAGTCCTGGCGGCCGAAGAGTATAAACTCGAACGCCCCTCCAAGAGTTACCCAAAATGCAGGTTGCTACCCCGACTGGAGGAGGAAGCACCAAAACCTACATCCCCTACGTATGACGCAGCTGATCGACCACCTCGTGCCCGCGACAGAGAGACATTCCAGCCAAAAGCTTAGCCCGCACCCCGACGTCATTCAAATAAAAAGGCATGGGGAAATACGCCATACCTGCGAGACGTATTGGAAGACAAAGAAAAACATGCAAGATCGATCTACGAATCACGAGGGCGCGCCACTATGCGAGATAATAATCGTCACACCGGATACAGTAAAAGTAAGTCCGGCCGGGCCGAACACAGCGGGCAAGACTCATTCGAGCTGCGTCGCGATATAGCCTAGTACAGAGGCGCCGCACACCCCTTATGCTTCATAGACGAAGTAATGGATCATCAAATCCCAGAGGGTTTCAAACCCGTAAATATAGAATCATACGACGGCACAACAGATCCTGCGGTATGGATCGAGGATTTCCTCCTGCACATCCACATGGCCCGCGGTGATGACCTACACGCCATCAAATACCTCCCACTCAAACTCAGAGGACCAGCTCGGCATTGGCTCAACAGCTTGCCAGCAGAGTCCATTAGCTGTTGGGAAGATCTGGAAGCCGCATTCCTCGACAACTTTCAGGGCACATACATGCGACCACCAGATGTCGATGACTTGAGCCACATAATTCAGCAGCCAGAGGAATCGGCCAGGCAATTCTGGACACGGTTCCTAACAAAGAAAAATCAAATCATCGACTGTTCGGATGCAGAGGCCCTAGCAGCTTTCAAGCACAACATCCACGACGAGTGGCTAGCCCGGCACCTTGGTCAAGAAAAGCCGAAATCTATGGCAGCCCTCACGACACTCATGACCCACTTTTGCGCGGGAGAAGACAGCTGGCTGGCTTGTAGTAATAACATATCAAAGAACCATGGTACTTCGGATACCAAGGACGGCAATGGCAGGTCACGTCACAACAAGCATAAGCGCCGCATTAACAACGAGAATACCGAGGATACGGCAGTCAATGCTGGATTCAAAGGCTCTAAGCCCGGTCAGCAGAAAAAAGCCATTCAAAAGAAGCACTCCGGGCCCATCCAGTTTGGACCGTATACTCGATCGTTTGTGTCAAATACATGGCACCCCCGACAAGCCAGCCAACCACACCAACAGGGACTATTGGGTGTTCAAGCAGGCCAGCAAATTAAATGCCGAAAACAAAGATAAGGGGTCACATAGCGATGACGAGGAGGAGCCCCGACAGCCGAGCACCGGAGGACAAAAGAGGTTCCCCCACAAGTGCGGACGGTGAACATGATATACGCAACTCACATCCCCAAGAGGGAGCGAAAGCGTGCGCTCAGGGACGTATATGCGTTGGAGCCAGTCGCCCCCAAGTTCAACCCATGGTCCTCCTGTCCGATCACCTTCGATCGCAGGGACCACCCCACTAGTATCTGTCATGGCGGATTCGCCGCACTGGTCCTAGACCCAATCATTGACGGATTTCACCTCACTCGAGTCCTAATGGACGGCGGCAGCAGCCTGAACCTGCTCTATCAGGACACAGTGCGCCAAAATGGGTATAGACCCCTCAAGGATCAAACCCACTAAAACGACCTTTAAAGGCGTCATACCAGGTGTAGAGGCCCATTGCACAGGCTTAGTCACACTGGGAGTGGTCTTCGGATCTGCGAATAACTTCCGAATCGAAGAGTTAATCTTCGACATAGTCCCGTCCCGCAGTGGCTACCATGCACTGCTCGGGCGAACCGCATTTGCAAGATTCAATGCGGTACCGCATTATGCATATCTCAAGCTCAAGATGCCAGGACCTCGGGGGGTCATCACAGTCAATGGAAACACAGAGCGCTCTCTCCGCACGGAGGAGCATACTGCGGCCCTCGCAGCAGAAGTGCAAAACAGCCTCTTAAGGCAATCCACTAGTTCGGCGATTAAAGACCCGGACAACTTCAAGCGCGCCCGGAGTAATCGGCAACTGGACCGCCTGGCATGTCCCGAGCTTGCATAGCAATGCGGCCCCCACCCTGGCCCCAGCCAAACAGCGAAATCCGTGCCACGCGTACATAATTACGCATTAAAAATACCATGGGCACAGGCGGGGAGGGGGCACGACGGCGGCACGCCCCAAGTCACGGCTTAAACCGCACTAGGGGCTTCCCGCTTTGTTATTTTTCTCTTTCAGGACTTTAATCTCTGGAAACCCTGTCCGGCAGCATGATTGCCGAACACATGATGCAGCAACCAAGGAGGCAGAAAGCTACGTCACACCACGGAACTCCCAGGTGGATTACGATAACGAGTGAAATATTTTCTTTAATACTATTCCTCAGCTTGCCCTTAGAAGGGACATGTCAAACAGTCCTACTTTTTGCTTCTCGCACTACTTGTATCATTCTGCTTCAACGCACCTTTTCGAATAAAAAATGCATAGCACTAAGACTATTATTACATTCTTCCTTTTTATATATATGTTCATTCATGACATCCAGCACCCGTACACTCTAGTACGGCCAATACGCTAGGGGCTTAAGCATACCCCATAATACGGCGTGAGAAGTCCGAACACTTTCGAAAGTGCGGCACCCCGAACTTATAGCATTATATGCATCAGCTCCGAATCATGTCTTGGGTCAATAGTTGGGTTTGCCTGGCTCCCATGTTTTGGTACCTTACGTTCCGCCATATCGGCTAAGGTAGCACTGGGAGAACTACTGCGATTGTGCCCCGGTTCTGCTGGGCTAAGCACCTTAGTAGAGAAAGCTAAAACTAACTGTCATGATAAGGTGAAAGACTGGTCGCTGTTCGAGAGGTTTCGAGTCCCTAAATGCTTATGCCGCTTAGAGCAAGGAGTCGGCCCTGTCCGGCTTAAGGCGTGTATCGCGCCCCGAATTCGGCCTTCTGAATACTAGGGGCTTCGCCGAAATTTAAAATTATAGAATTCTATGGCTAAGTGAGAGTGATAACACATTATAGTCCGATTGCCTTGTTCGTTGTGCTGAGCACCTCCCTCGAAGGACCCAACAATGGGAACAAGAGTGCTCAGGTTTATCCAAAACACTCTCAAATTTGATAAACAACCGAACAGAAGGTAATATTTTAAATTCAAACAAGCGTTGCATAGCGCATATGAACAAGTTTTCATAAATACAGGATTACATGAGCGATTTACTCGAATATTATATCTTTCGTACACTCGTCCGCTACGTGATGAGCACCCTTCAGGACACCCTCATAGTACATCTCGGGGTGGCGATGCTCCTTGCCCTCCGGCTGCCCTTCCTTAATCAGCTTCACGGCGTCCAGCTTGGCCCATTGCACCTTCACACGGGCGAAAGCCCGGCGTGCACCTTCGATGCAGACGGACTGCTTGATTACTTCCAGCCATGGGCAGACATCCACAAGACGCCTCACCAGGCCGAAGTAGCTGTTGGGAAGGGCATCGCCAGGCCACATCCGGACTATAAAGCCCTTCATGGCCTGTTCGGCCGCCTTGTGCAGCTTGACCAATTGCTTCAGCTGGTCGCTCAGAGGCATCGGGTGTTCGGTCCCAGTATACTGAGACCAGAACAGCTTCTCCATTGAGCTTCCCTCCTCGGCCTGGTAAAACTGTGTGGCATCCGACACGCTGCGGGGCAAATCTGCGAATGCTCCTGGAGAGCTCCGGATTCGGGTAAGTAATAGGTAATTTACTTTCACACGCTTGCTTTGCATATAGAATGCCTTACCCGCCGCTACCTTCTTCATCGCATCAATCTCCTGGAGGGCCTTTTGGGCTTCGGCCTTGGCATTCTTTGCGCTCTCGAGGGCCGCGGCAAGCTCGGACTCTCGCGTCTTCAAGTCAAGCTCCAACGCCTCGTGCTTCGTCACGAGAGCGTGGAGCTCTTGCTGCACCTCGCCCACCTGTGCCTCATGCCTTTCCCGCTCGGTGCGCTCCTTGGCCGCTTTGTTTTCGGTCTCGGATAGCGCTTGCTTCAGGGTCGCCACCTCGGTCGTGGCCCCTGGTAAATTTACGATGATCCTGTCATTTGGCAATCACATTCTCTTCATACATATCCATAGACTAGGTACTACTTACCTTTGTTCTCCTCGAGCTGCCTCTTGGCAAGGCCGAGCTCGTCCTTGGACCCTTTAAGGTCCTGCTTCAGTGCGGCGACCTCCGCAGTTAGTGCGGTAGAGGCCAGCAGCGAAGCCTGCATACGCATATTGACATACTTATATTAGACTCCTGTGATATTGTTTGATCCTCCGTTCATCTTTTCTTTGTGAACACCGAACAGAGCATCAGGGGCTACTGTCTATGCGGTAATATTTTTCCCCATATTTCAAAAACTTACCTCAAAGCCTGTTAGAAGACTGGCACATGCTTCAGTCAGTCCGCTCTTGGCGGATTGAACCTTCTGGACCACCGCACTCATAATAGTGTGGTGCTCTTCATCGATAGAAGCGCTGCGAAGCGCTCCCAGCAGACTGTCCGGTGCCTCTAGATGGACAGAGGTCACCGGCATAGGCGTCTTGCCCCTTTTGGAAGGAGGCCGCCTGCCTGAGTTCGGAACCACTGGAGGTTCCGGGGCGGTGTTCGGCTGAGGGCTGAACTCAGAGCCCTCGGGAGCCTTGCTCCCTCTGCTCCCGGAATCCGTAAGGTCACCTTGAGGCGCCTCCAGGACTGTCTCCCCTCGACCCGGTGCCTCTTGAAATAATACCTCGGCATTATCTGTAGGGCAAGGGGAGGTGGCGGTCGGAAGTGGATCGCTATCCATATCCGACGAGCCCAGGGAGCCGTCCGAAGATACATCGATACGGGCTCGTGGCGGTCTGCATAATCACAATTTGGCGTTAGGAGAAGCAGTGTGAAAAAGGTATGCTATGAGTTATTCTGGCATCAGAATACTTACGACTTCGCCAGGGGCTTGGACCTGAGCAGCCACTCGTCTTCGCCTTCGGCGGCGATGGTGGAGTAGTCCGGAAGGAGAGTCCTTCCTTTCTTGGACCCTTCGCCCCCCCGGTTGGGGCGGCCTTCCTTTTCTTGTCTCCCCCGACTAGAGGGGGAGCATATTCATCTTCCTCCTCGTCTTCGGGGGAGGGGTGCGTCACGGAGTTATCAGACGATGAGTCCGATAACACCTGGCATCGGTAACTCTTTCGGGTTCCCTTGGCCTTGTTGGTCTTCTCCGGCACCTGGTAAGGAGCCGGAGTCAGCATCTCCGTTAGGAGAGCGTCCATGGTGTCTTTGGGCAGAGGGGCCGGACAATTAATCTGCCCCAACGTCTCCACCCAATCCTGTCAAAGGCATGGAGCTCAGACCCCGCACATGGTTAAGCTAGGGGAAATAAATATCCTACCAGATGTATAGAACTCACCGAATGCGCTCGGCGCTTCCCGCTTAGCCTGGGGTCCTCGGTGAGAGAGGGAGGGACCTCGGCGCCCTTAAACAGCACCTTCCAGACGTCCTTGTGCGTCGTGTCAAAGAGCTCGCTCAGAGTCTGGTGCTGGGCCGGGTCGAACTCCCACAAGTTGAAGTCCCCTTGTTGGCACGGGAGGATCCGGCGGATGAGCATGACCTGGACTATGTTGACAAGCTTGAGCTTCTTGCCTGCCATATTCCAGATACATTTCTGGAGTCCGTCCAGCTCTATCGATGAACCCCAGGACAGGCCCTTCTCTTTCCAGGAGGTGAGCCGCGTGGGGATTCCGGATCGAAACTTGGGGGCAGCCACCCATTTGGCGTCGCGCGGTTCGGTGATGTAGAACCACGTCGATTGCCACCCCTTTATGGTCTCCACGAAGGAGCCTTCAAGCCATATAATGTTGGGCATCTTGCCCACCATGGCTCCGTCGCATTCTGCTTGTTGGCCGCCCACCACCTTCGGCTTGATATTGAAGGTCTTTAACCACAGGTGTCGGTGTCAAAACCGACGGATCTCGGGTAGGGGGTCCCGAACTGTGCGTCTAGGCCGGATGGTAACATGAGGCAAGGAACACGATGTTTTACCCAGGTTCGGGCCCTCTTGATGGAGGTAAAACCCTACGTCCTGCTTGATTAATATTGATGATATGGGTAGTACAAGAGTAGATCTACCACGAGATCAAGGAGGCTAAACCCTAGAAGCTAGCCTATGGTATGATTGTTGTATGATGAAGTTGTCCTACGGACTAAAACCCTCCGGTTTATATAGACACCGGAGAGGGTTAGGGTTACACAAAGTCGGTTACAATAGTAGGAGATCTAAATATCCGCATCGCCAAGCTTGCCTTCCACGCCAAGGAAAGTCCCATCCGGACACGGGACGAAGTCTTCAATCTTGTATCTTCATAGTCCTGGAGTCCGGCTGAAGGTATAGTCCGGCTACCCAGACACCCCCTAATCCAGGACTCCCTCAGTAGCCCCCGAACTAGGCTTCAATGACGACGAGTCCGGTGCGCAGATTGTCTTTGGCATTGCAAGGCGGGTTCTTCTCCAAATTCCGTGTACCTGCTAAATAATGTCCGATTTTCGTAATGTAGCGCACCTTGGCTTCCACGCCCAATAATGGCCGTCTTCCACGTGTCAAACGAATGCGAAAAGTTGGGGTGTTTTTACATTCACACCCCTAGCCGCATAAACGAGCCGCCTATTTAATGGGATGGGGATTCAGATCCAAACCACACCTTCTCCTCTCCGCGAGTAATCATCAGAGCGCCTCCAGCAAAGGTCCATTCCAACATGGCCAGCCGTCGCAGCTCCTCCTCTCGCCCTTCCAGTCCTAAACCCGGAGACCGGGAGAGGTGCTCCATCCCGCACAATGATCTAGTGTCACTTCTGGCCAAGGGATTTCTCCCTCAGGCCTATATGGTCCCGGTTCGAGCCGGACTCGCCACCTATAATGGCGGAGAGCAAGCGGAGAGCACCCCCAATCCCTCGAAAGGAGAGCGGGTGTGCCTCGTCCCTTATCTAATAAGAGGACTTGGATTTCCAATTCATCCATTTCTTCGTGGGCTTCTGGAGTTCTACGGCCTCCAGCTGCACAATCTCACGCCCGGCTCTATATTGCATATCGCGGGCTTCGTCGCCCTTTGCGAGCTATTCTTGGGTGTTGAGGCTCATTTCGCGCTGTGGAAGAGGTTATTCTGCCTGGTGCCTCGCTCTCAAGAGGGGTCTATATATCAAGTGGGCGGAGCCGAAGTGTGGCGTATCGCCGGGACCAGATATCTATCCGGAACCCCAAAGAAGGCATCCGAGGACTGGCCTTCGGAATGGTTTTATACAGATGATGTCCCGCTGCCGGATCCTATCCGGGTTGGTCTCCCCGAATTCAACAGTGCTCCCTTAAAGAAACGCCTAAGCTGGCGTCCGCGGAGCTCTCAGAAAGAAGGCGACAGGGACGTCCTTCACCTGATGGGCCGGATAAGACTATTGGCTCATTCCGGACTAACCATGATTGGAGTCATGGCCGCATGCATTATACGGGCGGTGCAGCCGCTTCAATATAGAGGCCACCCCATGTGGGATTTTAACGGGGAGGATGACGCCACCCGTTATGGTCGTAAGGGGCCAGCCTCAGCTGCCGCTCTAGTAAAGATCTTATCCTCTTTGTACAAGGGAGAAGAGGAGGAATTCCTCCGCGTCAACCCGCATGGCGGATTTACTATGTACAACCCTCCGAGTTGGGTAAGTGGACAATTGTGCTTGCCCATCCATTTTATATTCCTATGATTAAATATGTAGTCTAACGACTTCAACGCAGGAACTGCGTCAGGAAGTAAAGGATATAAACAGCCGTCCCCCATAGCCTGAGGATCCAGAACGGTCCCTCGATCCGGACTCCGAAGAGGATCCGGACATATCGGTGGAGCTGATCGACGGGGTGTTTCATCAGCTAAGCAAGGACAATACCTTGGTGGCCATTACGGCTGATTACCCAGGGTTAATTCCGGCCTCCCAGGTAACAGAGAGTGGAGTCTCATCCCCTTGAGAAGGAATCCATTCTCACGCATTTCAGTTTTCCTGACAACGACCGTGTTTTGCAGGGGAGGTTTCCGAGGCGGGAGGCCGAACCTGCGGCGGCTAGCCAACGAGGGGCCGCAGGGCCCCGTGGGGTAAAAAGGAATGTAGTCCGGACTGAGACACCGGCGCAAAGGTATAGCGCACCCTCTTTTTCCCTGGTGTTATTCCTTCAGGGCATATTAACGTTCGTGCTATCTTCAGGACGAAGAGACCTCTCCGGACGACATCCGGAGAGGTTGCCAATCGCGCCTCCACCAGCCAGGCTCCAACGCCTGGCCCGGAAGCAGAAACAAACACAAGGCGTGCACCAGACGCTCCTCCGACAGAGGATGCGGACAGGCTGTCTGCCACCAATTCCGAGGTGGAGAGTGCCATGAACCACAGGCGTCGCCGGACAGTTCTTCGCGACGCTTGTTTCTCCCAAGAGGCATTAGATGCCTTCAATTCGGGAGATGCGTACCTCCGTGCCGCTCAAAATGGTTTAGCCAGAGCCACGGAGCAATATGTAAAAGACATACGTGTAAGAATTTTTTTGGTAAATATATATATATATATATATATATATATATATATATACTAGTAGCCCCCGAGACTTGAAACAGTTAGAGTAACTGATTTAAGGATCATTTGTTATGCAGGTTCTCACAGAGAAGAATACCGTACTGTCCCAGGAGCTGGAAGAGTGCAAAGCCCAACTAGAGGCCGCACTAGCCGCGGCAGGGGAGCCCAAAGAGACCCCCTCTGGTAAGATACACTTCGAAAGATTAGTATCTTGCGAAGTGTGGCGTGGGTGTAAATCTAGCAAATCATATTGCAGATGGCGCCGGTATGGATCTGGAGAGGCAACAACTCTTACGCAGGCTAAAGGCCGGTGAGAGTATGCTGACAAGGGTGAGGCAGGAGAAGAATGATCTTCAGGATGCCAACACCAAGCTGGACGTTGAACTTATAGATGTTTGTGGCCAGCTGTCGGACTCCACTAAGGAGAATCAACGGTTTCGATGCGGCATATTTAGTAAGTGCTTAAGTGAATCTTTGGAATAGAAGAGTTCGGCGAGGAAGTCGACTAACAGAGTAATGTCTGTAGGTATGCTAGCGGGTCGTCCTGCAGAGGAGATGCCCGGTTCTACGGGTGACCTTCTTCCCGAGCTCTCGCAACTGCACGAGCGAGTTCGGCAGGCGATGCGAGGCGTTGCCCAAGCCTTATGGCCTTCCCACTCCATGCCCGAGGGCCTTGGAGAGCTTTCGGAGAAGCTTAAGGGAGCTCGGTGGCGCTTCCGGTTGTGGAAGATATCAGCCTGCCAACAAGGCGCTAGGGAGGCCTGGGCCATGGTGAAGACGCGGTACACGAAGTCTGACCCAAACCACATGGCCGAGGTCGGACCTGTGGGGCCTGACGGGAAGGAGATCCCTGTAAGCTTAGTGTACGGCCAAGTAGAATTGGCCGCCAAGTATTCCCAGCAGGACTGTAAGTTAGACTGCCTGTTAGATGGTATTGAAGAGGAATACAATCAGTCAGAGTGACTATGTAATTTTTAATTGACATGTGTAATGCCTTCTAGCCGGATTGTAGATCGTTTGTCGTTGCCGACCTTTTCGCTTCAACCTCAGGACCTGACGGTCCGGAGTGTGTCCGAATACCCTACCGGTTATGTAAAAACCGGGGTATGCATGGAGACCAGGCGTAGGGGTCATTAGTGCTTTATCAGACAAGTGCCCAACTAGTTATGTTATATTACATGGTTAGTAAGAAACATCTTCCAGAGAGAATAGTTCCGTTAGGGGTTCCTTTCTCTGGGAGGCATGCCCTAAAGTGCATGTCCGGACTGCAAATGCAGGAAAATCATCTAGGGGCATATATATAAATAAGTAAAAAAGGTCATCTTTTAGTTCACCGACCGAATATTCCCTTAAGAACGCTAGCTTTCGGCTTCACCCAGTCTGAGGTACACATCCGGCTGATCCGGCAGTAACAATCGCAGAGGTGCTCCCTTTACCACCTAGCCGAACAATCGGGAACGTAGGGGTAAGCACAGGAGCCAGGCAACCCAGCTTGGCCAAAACTTAAGTCATATCGATGCATATAATGGTGAAGAAAAGGTACATGCGGAAGTTTGACACATGTGGTGGGCATGAAGCCCATATAAATAAGCTTCTGTTAAAGAAGCCCCCAGGTTTAATGAGCGCGAGTAGCACGTCACTTGAGGAGCCTTTAAGGGCTATAAAAGAAAAGGGGGGAAGGAGAGAAATGTAAGACAGAAAATGTAAAAAATGGACAGAGGAAGGAGAAAAACACAGAGTCCGGCGCTAGGCATAGAATCTTCGGAGACGGGCTGCGTTCCATGGGTTCGGCTCGAGTCGGTTATCCGATGCATCTCACAGGCGGTATGCTCCACCACTCAGGACTTGGTCGATTATGAAGGGACCTTCCCACTTGGGCTTTAGCTTGTCCTTTTTCTGGTCCGGCAGGCGTAGAACTAATTCGCCAACGTTGTAGTTTTTGTCCCGCACTTCTCTGCTTTGATATCTTCGAGCCTGCTGTTGATAGAATGCGGAACGGGCTTTTGCCACGTCGCGCTCCTCCTCTAAGGTGTCCAAACTGTCCTACCGATCGAGCTCGGCTTCCCTTTCTTCGTACATGCGCACTGGAGGTGAGTCATGAATTATGTCGCAGGGCAAGACTGCCTCTGCGCCGTACACCATAAAAAATGGTGTGTATCCGGTGGTGCGATTCGGCGTGGTCCGCAGCCCCCAAAGTACGGAGTCGAGCTCCTCTACCCAGTGCGTGTTAGATTCCTTGAGGGACCGCACTAATCTGGGTTTGATGCCGCTCATGATGAGACCATTTGCACGTTCGACCTGACCGTTAGTTTGTGGGTGATAGACGGAAGCATAATCGAGCTTGATGCCCATGTTTTTGCACCAGAGTTTTACCTCATCGGTCGTAAAGTTCGTGCCGTTATCAGTGATGATGCTGTGGGGGACGCCATAATGGTGTACGACCCCGGATATAAAGTCTATCACCGGTCCGGATTCGGCCGTCTTAACAGGCTTGGCTTCTATCCATTTGGTGAACTTATCCACCATGACCAGTAAGTATTTTTTCTTGTGGGTTCCGCCTTTAAGGGGTCCCACCATGTCAAGCCCCCAGACCGCGAAAGGCCAAGTGATGGGGATAGTTTGGATGGCGATGGGTGGCATATGGCTTTGGTTTGCAAAAAGCTGGCAACCGGCGCTTCGTTGGACCAAGTCCTGAGCGTCCGCCTGGGCAGTCGGCCAATAAAAGCCTGTACGGAAAGCCTTGCTTACAAGGGACCGGGCTGCGGCGTGATGGCCACCGAGTCCGGCATGAATTTCAGCCAGCAGGTTCCGCCCTTCCTCTTCGGAGATGCACCTTTGAAGGACTCCGGTAGTGCTTTTCTTATAAAGTTCTCCCTCATGGACTTTATAGGCTTTAGATCGCCGCACTATACAGCGTGCCTCGTTTTGGTCCTCTGGGAGTTCCTGCCTAGTAAGGTAGGCTAGGAATGGTTCTGTCCACGAGGCGATAACGGCCATTAGTACGTGGGCTGAGGTTGTGATTTCATTGGCAGAGCCTCCGATTATGTCAGATTGTTCGGCGTCGGACAGTGCGGTTGTGTCCGGGCTAATATTGCCATGTTCCCCTTCCCATACTACGGATGGCTTGAACAGCCTTTCCAGGAAGATGTTGGGGGGGACCGCATCGCGTTTTGCGCCGATGCGTGCCAGGACGTCTGCCGCCTGATTGTTTTCTCGGGCTATATGGTGAAATTCGAGCCCCTCAAACCGAGCTGACATTTTGAGGACGGCGTTGCGGTAAGCTGCCATTTTTGGATCCTTGGCATCGAAGTCTCCATTTATTTGGGATATCGCGAGGTTCGAATCCCCGCGCACCTCTAGGCACTGAATGCCCATGGATACTGCCATCCGGAGACCATGTAAAAGGGCCTCGTATTCGACTGCATTGTTGGAGTCCGTGTACATAATCTGGAGTACATATTGAACTGTGTCTCCTGTGGGGGACGTCAAAACGACGCCGGCCCCAAGTCCGGCCAACATTTTGGAACCGTCTAACTACATGATCCAGTTTGAATATGTGCCGTACTCTTTAGGGATTTCGGCCTCCGTCCATTCTACGACGAAGTCGGCCAAAACTTGCGACTTGATAGCTCGCCATGGCCTATAAGTTATGTCGAACGGGAGGAGCTCGATGGCCCATTTTGCAATCCGGCCCGTTGCATCACGGTTGTTTATAATATCATTGAGTGGTACTTCCGATGCTACTGTGATTGAACACTCTTGAAAGTAGTGTCGTAGCTTCCGGGATGCCATGAATACCGCATATGCAATCTTTTGATAATGTGGGTACCGTGATTTTCATGGGGTGAGGACAGTGGACACAAAGTAAACCGGCTTTTGAAGGGGGAATTTGTGTCCGTCCGTTTCCCGTTCGACGACGAGTACTGCGCTGACAACTTGATGGGTTGCTGCAATGTACAATAGCATTGGTTCACCGATGTTTGGCGCAGCCAGGACGGGGTTTGTTGCCAATATGGCTTTTATTTCCTCGAGTCCGGCCGTGGCGGCATCCGTCCACTCGAAGTGTTCGGTGCGCTGAAGGAGGCGATAGAGGGGTAGCGCCTTTTCTCCCAACCGGGAGATAAAGCGGCTTAGAGCCGCCACGCATCCGGTTAATTTTTGTATTTGTTTGAGGTCCTTTGGGATATCCAATTGTGACAAAGCTCGGATCTTGGCTGGATTTGCTTCGATTCCTCTACCGGATACAATGAAGCCCAAGAGCTTTCCGGCTGGAACTCTGAAAACGCATTTTTCCGGATTTAGCTTGATGTCATATGCTCGGAGGTTGTCAAATGTAAGCCTCAAGTCGTCTACTAGAGATTCAACATGTCTTGTTTTTATGACCACATCATCCACGTATGCCTCTACTGTTTTGCCGATCTGGTTTGCCAGACATGTCTAAATCATGCGCTGATATGTTGCGCCGATGTTTTTGAGCCCGAAAGGCATTGTGTTGAAGCAGAATGGGCCGTATGGGGTGATGAATGCTGTTGCGGCTTGGTATGACTCGGCCATCTTGATTTGATGGTAACCGGAGTATGCGTCGAGCAAGCACAACGAAAGTGTGACCTGCAGTGGCGTCGATAATTTGATCGATGCGGGGGAGGGGGAAGGGATCCTTTGGGCAAGCCTTGTTAAGGTCTTTGAAGTCAACGCACAGGCGCCAGGATTTGTCCTTCTTTGGTACCATCACCAAGTTTGATAGCCAGTCCGGATGTTTTATATCTTTGATGAATCCGGCCTCCAATAGTTTGGCTAGCTCCTCTCCCATTGCGTGTCTCTTGGGCTCAGAGAAACGCCGAAGGGCTTGTTTGAAAGGTTTGAATCCTTTTAGGATATTTAAGCTGTGTTCGGCCAGCCTGCGTGGGATTCCTGGCATGTCTGAAGGGTGCCAAGCAAAAATGTCCCAGTTCTCCCGTAGGAATTCTCGCAGTGCAGCGTCTACATCGGGGTTTAATCGTGCCCCGATGGAAGCTGTTTTATTGGGGTCCGTTGGGTGGACCTGGAATTTGACTATTTCATCCGCTGGTTTAAAAGAGGTGGACTTGGATCTTCTATCGAGTATCACATCGTCCCTGTTTACCGTGGAGCACAGCGTAGTCAGTTCCTCAGCCGCTAGGGCTTTGGACAGTGCCTCAAGGGCCAATGCGGCTGTCTTGTTTTCGGTGGGGAGTGCTATGTCCGGATCACTAGCGAGAGTGATGATTCCGTTTGGCCCGGGCATCTTGAGCTTCATGTACCCGTAATGGGGTATTGCTTGGAAGATTGTAAACGCTTCCCGCCCCAGCAGAGCGTGGTATCCGCTACTGAACGGGGCCACTTGGAATGTGACCTCTTCGGACCTATAATTATCCGGTGTGCCGAACACCACATCTAGTGTGATTTTTCCTGCACAGCGCGCTTCTCGACTGGGGATTATTCCTCTAAAGGTTGTGCTGCTTCGCTCAATGCGGTTCCAGTCTATTTCCATTTTTGAAGGGTTTCCTCATAAATGAGGTTCAATCCACTGCCTCCGTCCATGAGTACCTTGGTGAGGTGAAAGCCTTCCACTATAGGACTGAGTACCAATGCGGCTGGTGCTCGAGCTGTTCGGAATTTAGGTTCATCATTGGCATTAAAAGTAATAGCTGTGTCACTCCATGGGTTTATTGTTGCTACTTGATAGACTTCGGCGAGGCTGCGGAGTGTTCTTTTTCGCATATTATTTGATGCGAAAGTCTCAAAAACTGTTAAGACTGTACTGGAGTCCCTGAGGGGGCTTTCTGCGGCCTCCGGAATTAGGAGATCTTCGCCCCTTTTGGCCACCTACCGGAGTATCCAACATGCTCTAAGGCTATGAGTTGGTGTGGCGTCCTCTGTACTATGAATTTTATAGGGTCCATTAAGCCATCCCTCCAGTACGGTTCCATGCCCTGTAGAGGGTTTTGGTTTTTTGGTTTTTAACCCGGGTGTCTGATGATGATGCACCCTTTTATTTCGGACGAGGTTTCTATTCAGGGCCGGATTGTCCCAAAATTTATTTTCGGTTTTCCGGGCGCTTTCCATCGCATAGTACTTTTGTACTATGGTTGCCAAGTCAGCGAAGCGTGTAAGATCACGATGACCTGTGGCGTTGAGGATTCCCTTGTCCGTGCAATTATTGTAGAAGATTGAGATTGTGTCTTCCTCGCGGCAGTCCTTTATCCTATTCATAACCAGGAGGAACCTTGCCCAGTAATGATGTACTGTTTCTTCGGGCTTTTGCCTGATTTGGGATAGATCGCTTATGTTCGGGTGGGTGGGTGGTATTAAATCCGGAACTTCACCCAATCTAAGACTTAGAGGCCAAGGAGTTTCCGAACTCTGAAGTTTGGATTCTTGGATGTTGTCCAGTGAATCTAGCCCGTTGCCTGATTATAAGTTTAGGTCTTGACTTACATCCTCCCCTCCGCGGGTATCCGGCTTGGAGGGATCGGGAATCCGGACGTAGCTAGTCCTTAAGATAGATGAAGAGTCGCCGCACTGTGCCTCTACCACGGCAACGTGATGGGTGACTTGGGGAGAATTAATTTCTCTTAGATCGGGTTTAAGCCCAACCTGGTCATAATCCGTAGTGACCCCCAAGGTGGTGATGCGATCCAAGAGCTCGTTTATGGAAGAGAGCTCCATTGGATCTAACTGCTCGACGAGTTCCGAGCTGACGTGAAGATTGCTTTTGATGACCCGAGAGGTCACCATCGGCGCAATGGCCGAACAGGCGGTCATGAGAAAACCGCCTAGCCGGAGAGTTTGGCCGGCAGCCAAGGCTCCCTTAGTAACGGCGCCGTCTTTAAAGACGGGAAGAGGCATCCTTCCTGATTGCGACGGCACAGAGGAACTCTCAATGAAACCACCAATGTCGGTGTCAAAACCGGCGGATCTCGGGTAGGGGGTCCCGAACTGTGCGTCTATGCCGGGTGGTAACAGGAGGCAAGGAACACGATGTTTTACCCAGGTTCGGGCCCTCTTGATGGAGGTAAAACCCTACGTCCTGCTTGATTAATATTGATGATATGGGTAGTACAAGAGTAGATCTACCACGAGATCAAGGAGGCTAAACCCTAGAAGCTAGCCTATGGTATGATTGTTGTATGATGAAGTTGTCCTACGGACTAAAACCCTCCGGTTTATATAGACACCGGAGAGGGTTAGGGTTACACAAAGTCGGTTACAATAGTAGGAGATCTAAATATCCGCATCGCCAAGCTTGCCTTCCACGCCAAGGAAAGTCCCATCCGAACACGGGACGAAGTCTTCAATCTTGTATCTTCATAGTCCTGGAGTCCGGCTGAAGGTATAGTCCGACTACCCAGACACCCCCTAATCCAGGACTCCCTCAACAGGCCAAAGTGGGGCCGGATGCGGAGGAAAGCCTCACACACGATGATGAACGCCGAAATGTTGAGGACGAAGTTCGGGGCCAGATCATGGAAGTCCAGCCCGTAGTAGAACATGAGACCACGGACGAATGGATGGAGGGGAAACCCCAGTCCATGGAGGAAGTGGTGGAGGAAGACTACCCTCTCGTGAGGTTCAGGGGTAGGAACGATTTGCCCCGCAGCGGGCAGCCGATGCGCGATATTCACGGCCAAGTATCCAGCTCCGCGCAACTTCTGGATGTGTCCCTCCGTAACGGAGGAAGCCATCCATTTGCCTCCCGCTCCGGACATGATTGTAGAAGGTTGAGGGGAAGGATGTGGGCTTGGGCGTTGGAGCTCGAGTGCGCAAGAGAGGATGAGTAAGGAGGAAGAAGGCGTGGGTAGAAAAAGGTTAAACCTTGTCCCTTTATAAGGGCGGCCGAAACTATGCGCCCCCACTAGCCTGGTAAAACTCGCTTATCCCCCAAGCGCCGTAATCGATGGCGCGGTTGGGTTACCCATGCCCGTATTGATGAGAATCCCGTAATAAGGCGGACACGATCTCTGCTTTGACAAGACGTGTCAAAAAACTGCCTCGCGTTATGTGCGGGGCTAGTTGAAGGAAACGGTTCGAATAATCACCGGGCCATGGCATAATGTCATGTTGCCAACACGTATCAGCAGATTAGATTTGTGGAAATATTATTCTCTCTACGGTGGTATGTGGAACTTATTTTACAGGGTCGGACACTATCCTTGTATTCAAATTCTTCCGTGGTGTATTCGGAGGAGGAACCCGCCTTGCAATGCCGAAGACAATACTGCGCGCCGGACTCGTCGTCATTGAAGCCTGGTTCAGGGGCTACTGAGGGAGTCCTGGATTAGGGGGTCTCCGAACAGCCGGACTATATCCTTTGGCCGGACTGTTAGACTATGAAGATACAAGATTGAAGACTTCGTCTCGTGTCCGGATGGGACTCTACTTGGCGTGGAAGGCAAGCTAGACAATACGGATATGTATATCTCCTCATTTGTAACCGACCTTGTGTAACCCTATCCCCCTCTGGTGTTTATATAAACCGGAGGGTTTTAGTCCGTAGGACAACAGACAATCATACCATAGGCTAGCTTCTAGGGTTTAGCCTCTCCGATCTCGTGGTAGATCAACTCTTGTAATACTCATATCATCAAGAATAAATCAAGCAGGACGTAGGGTTTTACCTCCATCAAGAGGGCCCGAACCTGGGTAAAACATTGTGTCCCCTGCTTCCTGTTACCATCCGCCTTAGACGCACAGTTCGGGACCCCCTACCCGAGATCCGCCGGTTTTGACACCGACACATGCCTTTCGTCTATAGTTGGGTTGCCCGGCTCCTGTGCTTACCACCTTACGTTCGGCTAAGGTAGTAAAGGGAGAACTACTGCGATTGTATTTCCGGTTCGTCCGGTCAAATACCTCAGTGGAGAAAGCCAAAAACTAACTGTCATGATAATGCGAGAGCTGGTCAGCGATTCGGCGACTTAGACTTATACTACAAATCTCTAGTGATTTATCCCGTGTTATACGAGGGGCTGGTCTTTGCCCAGCCACGTTGTAAGGGCACATAATCTATATTTCCGCACACGCACCAGGGGCTAGTACTTAGCCCCACAGTAAAACTCCTATGGCTAAGTGAAAGTAATAAAGCCGCATAGTCTGATTGCCTAGTTCACCTCGCGGACACCCCCTTCACGGGCCAAGACGTTGGATAAAGTATGGTCACGCGCTACTTCAAACACCCCCGTAGCATCTATGTGGGGGCTGAAGTCGACGACTGGCAACTTTCAAAATTAAAATGGCCGCAGAGGAGGAAAATCGCTTAAAGATAAAAATCATGAATATATTACAAGCAAGGATCATAACATAGTTTTTACAAACCGCACAGATCTACTCAAATATCACGTCCTTAGAGCACTGGCCCTGTACTTCTCGGGCCCCTGCTAGCACGTCTTCAAAGTATCTCTCCGGCTTGCGGTGGTCCTTGCCTTCGGGTGGACCTGCGGTCGCCATGTCAATGGCCTTCATCTTTGCCCAATGCAGTCGATCTCCTCATCGGCTACCCGAAGCTTCTGATTGAGCTTAGAAACTTCAGCGTCCTGGGCGGTAGCCGCCAATAGGGAAGCCTGTTACAATAACAAAAAAGTATGTTAGCTTTCCCAAATTTTATATGGATCCTCTATCCAGTTTCTTTCCCACCGGACAGAGCCTCAGGGGCTACTATCTTTATACATGCATATTCCTATGTATACATATGAAAAAGCGTTTAGAGCATTACTTTGCATACCTCAAAGACTATCAGCAGGCTGGTAAAAGCTTCGTTCAGTCCGCTCTTGGCAGACTAAACCTTCCCTACCACCATACCCATCAGGGTGTGGTGCTCCTTGATACGTCTCCAACGTATCTATAATTTATGAAGTATTCATGCTATTATATTATCAACCTTGGATGTTTGATATGCATTTATATGCTATTTTATATGATTTTTGGGACTAACCTATTCACCTAGTGCCCAGTGCCAGTTTCTAATTTTTCCTTGTTTTTGAGTTTTACAGAAAAGGAATATCAAACGGTGTCCAATTGACGTGCCAAATTTTGACGATTTTTTATGGACCAAAAGAAGACCCTGGAGTAAAAGAGTTGGGCTAGGAGAGTCCCAGGGCGTCCACGAGGGTGGCCCCCCCAGGCGTGTGGTCCTGCCTCGTGGATGCCTCGGGCACCTCCTTGACGTGAGACCGACGCCAAAAATTCCTATAAATACAGAAACCTTGGAAAATTAACCTAGATCGGGAGTTCCGCTGCCAGAAGCCTCCGTAGCCACCAAAAACCAATCTAGGCCCTCTCTGGCACCCTGCCGGAGGGGGGTGTCATCACCGGAGGGCATGGAGGAGGATCCCGGAGGGGCCATCATCACCATGAAGGCCAAGGACCAGAGGGAGAACCTCTCCCCATCTAGGGGGGCCATGGAGGAGGAAGCACAAGGGGGAGAACCTCTCCTCCTCTCTCTCGGTGGCACCGGAGTGCCATCGGGAGGGGAATCATCGCCGCGGTGATCGTCTTCATCAACATCACCATCATCATCATCACCCTCATCTCTTTTACGCGGTCCACTCTCCTGCACCCTGCTGTAATCCCTACTTGAACATGGTGCTTTATGCCACATATTATGATCCAATGATGTGTTGCCATCCTATGATGTTTTGAGTAGATATCTTTTGTCTTTGGGTTGATTGATGATCTAGATTGGTATGAGTTGTATGTTTTACTTTGATGCTGTCCTATGGTGCCCTCCGTGTCGCGCAAGAATGAGGGATTCCCACTGTAGGGTGTTGCAATACGTTTATGATTCGCTTATAGTGGGTTGCGTGAGTGACTAAAACACAAACCCGAGTAAGGGGGTTGTTGCATATGGGATAAAGAGGACTTGATGCTTTAATGCTATGGTTGGGTTTTACCTTAATGGTCTTTAGTAGTTGTGGATGCTTGCTAGAGTTCCAATCATAAGTGCATATGATCCAAGTAGAGAAAGTATGTTAGCTTATGCCTCTCCCTCATATGAAACTGCAATAGTGATTACCGGTCTTGTTAACGATTGCCTAGGACAATTCCGCACACCGATCCACCATTATTCCACACTCGCTATTTATAATATTTAGTAATATATTCTAACTTTATGATAACAGAGCCTACTTTCATATTTTAGCTCTCCGATATCATGCAAAGTTATCCACTTCATACCCACAACATAGTTTTATTTCTCATTGCTAGTTGGAAGCAAACATTCGGTGTACGTAGAGTCATATCAGTGGCAGATAGGGCTTGAGATAATATTGATCTTACCTTTAGATCCTTGTGGGTTCGACACTCCATACTTATCACTTCCAACTTGATGAGGACATCAATACCATTGTTACACCCACAGCCCATACTGTTACATATACTGGACCAATTACTAGAGCTCGCGCACGCCAATTAAATTACTAGGTACTTTCGTTTCTTGGTAATGATTCTAATGTTCATGAGATTATGATGCTGCCTAAATTGGATACATTTGTTTTGCTTACAAATGAAGGGCCTAGCTTGGAGAAGGATGAACATTGGAGCAAGAACACGCATGGAGTTGATGGCATGCGCAAGGGGATCAAGAACGGAGTTACAAGTGATGATTTCAGGACTTTGAAGCCGCCATAAGGAGTACATGAAGCCTTGGACGAAATATACAAGATGCCACTTTATAATATTCGTCCATAGGCTATTCTAGGTGCTGCGTCACCTTATTAATGGGCCCGGCCCATGTAATTTCGAAATACTTAAGTATAGGCTATTTTTAGAGTCCGTATATGTGGGGAAACAAGAGTTAGGGTTGGTTTCGGACCCCACCCTCAAGGGCCACGAAATTCCCCCCTCTTCCTCCATATATACAGCCCTTAGGGTGTCGTTTAGACTTTGGGTTTTGTTTAGATTAAAAGTTCGTCATAGCTGCAACTTCGCGTACTTCGTTTGTGTCCAACGACCAGACCAAGACGTCACAGAACCCCACCTTGATCAATAAAGCTTTCATCTTATATTCGCAATATCCCGATTGCAATCTCAGTTTCTTGCTTGTTCTTCGTTTGCTCGCAGGAAACAGACCCTCGTGGTCAGGTTGATCGTGCTCCGGCGTGGTCAATAACCCTCGGAAGTTGGTTTAGCGATTGCTAAGGCGCGACGTCTCGCACGTTCGTAGTCGGATCGTCAAGGTCGACTCCCACAGAAAACGATAGCCACCATCTCATCGAAACATCGGGACACCTTAGCCTCTATCAAGTGGTATCAGGTTTCCAGGTTGCTCGGTGAGATTTTACAGTTTTTTGTAGATTAGATCGAGTCTGTTCTTCATACCTGCAGTCCACGAAAAAGCCAGAAAAAAATAATTAGGGTTAGTTCATCATATCCGAACCAATCTGAGCCTTTGCATAATCTTTTTAGAGTTTTTGCTTTGTTGAATTTGCGGTTGCATCGTCGTGTCAAGTTGCTGGTCTTAGAGTCTAGTCTTTTAGAGTTTCGAGTTCTGGTCATAAGTTGTCACGCCGCCGCCGCACCATCATCATCGCCCATCTACCACTTTTGCTTATCCGCCACCGCTCTGAATCCATATCCATATACCACCACCAATCCGTATCCATATACCACCACCAATCTGTATTCATATACCACCACCGCTACCATATACCACCACCACTGCCATATACCACAACCATATATCCACCACCAATCCGAGTTCTTCTCATATTAGGTTTGTTCTTGAAGATCAATCTAAATTCTGATTCGTTTTTCCTTGCCTGCGTAGGTCTCAGAAAAAAAAGAAAGAGTCTGGAGACCCCCGGGCAGTTTTTTAGGCCAAAATTTTTGCGGGCAAATTTTTTTCCCTATCCTATTTTTAGGCTTTTCTGAGTCTTTTGAGCCACGTGCCATCATAGTGATTTTTTGTCGCACTTTTTCGTCGTCGCTGCCCTGATTTCCGAAAAAAAGTGAAAAAAAATTTCGTGCCCATCCTATCAGTTTGATGAGGGAAGAGTTTTGAGACACTCGCCATTATAGTGATTTTTCGCAAAAAAAGAGGAGCGCAAAAAAAGGAGCGCAAAAAAAGAGCGAAAAAAGAGAGTTCCAGAGTGTGCTTTTCCCTTATTTACGTGCAGCGCCGTGATTTTGTTAGTGTTCTAGGCTCGCGTCTCTAGCACGGTCTAGCCTAGGACCAGCACAGTACCGTCGTTGAGCGTTTATTCAACTTTGCATCTCTGAATTGATTATTGCTGACCCTTTTTGCTACCATACTATAAGCCTTCCCAGCTCCACATACATCTACGTCGTGTGTTTGACTCTCCCTGGCAATCGCTCTATCCAAGCTTTTGAGAGTTTTGACTACAACGGTTGCCGATCACTGCCTGCTGCTGGGTAAGAACTGGTAAGAATTTGAGATTTGCTTGACGGATTTGTGACACCCGCTACCACCACCACTTGTTAGTAGTCTGTAGGATCATATTCTTGTGTGTTTCTATTGCTGCTAACCATGCCAGGATCACAAGCCAACGAGACTGACTGGGAGAACTTGACGAACAAGGAGCTTCATGATACGTTTCAGCAAATGATGAATGGACAGGTGCAAGATGTGATAAACAGATTTGAAGAGGCCATGGAGAAGATAGATGGCATGGAGAAGACGTTTGAAACAAAGCTCGATAACAAGTTTGCTGAATTGCTTTCGTGTTTTCCACCACCACCACCGGCTGCTCCTGCCGCACCTCTGCAACAACAGCAACAACACCGACTACCTCCACGTCGGGAAACAGCCCTCCACTGAGCGAGCCGTGTCCCTCTTCAGTTGGGCCAAACTGCTGGTGCTGCTGTTGATACTTCTGTGGCTCCTACTGCTGATGTGGAGGAGGATGATTATGTGTGAGATTATGAGGATGAAGTTGATCAAAATCAGAACTACGTGCCACCACCAGCACAGCAACCACCAGGTCGTCCACATGCAAATAATGGCAATGGTAGGGCTCACCCTCAGGTACGAGATCATGACCATCTCCCTAAACTAAAATTGAA
Source organism: Triticum urartu (assembly GCF_056163025.1). Lineage (NCBI taxonomy): Eukaryota > Viridiplantae > Streptophyta > Magnoliopsida > Poales > Poaceae > Triticum > Triticum urartu. Next base: position 553,016,717 of record NC_141875.1, on the reverse strand, counting down.
TATTCCACCATTTGAGGGTTGATATGTTCCTGATATATATCTTACTTGGGAGTTAGAAACTGAACAACGATTTACATGTTTACAATATCCCGAGGAGAGACGTGTTCCTGCTGCTGTTTGTGCTTTCACTAGTTTTGCATGTGTTTGGTGGTCTGAGCATTGTAGATTATATCCTATTCCGGCTACTTGGGCTACTTTGAAAACTGCTATGCGTACTCGTTGGGTTCCACCATATTATCAACGTGAATTACTTCAAAAATTGCAGCGCTTAAGACAGGGAAAAAATTCTGTAGAAGAATATTATCAGGAATTACAAACTGGCATGATTAGATGTGGTATTGTTGAGGAGAATGAAGCTATGCTTGCACGTTTTATGGGTGGATTAAATAGAGAGATTCAGACGATTCTAGAGTATAAGGAGTATACTAATATCACTCGTTTATTCCATCTTGCTTGTAAAGCTGAACGTGAAGTGCAGGATCGACAGGCATTGGCGCGGACTAACTTTTCTGCAGGTCGACCTTCATCATGGACACCACGTGCATCATCTACTTCCACACGTTCTGCTACACCGGCGCCTCCGTCGGCTGCCACCTCCAACCGTGATACAATAAAGTAGGCACAATCACCACTATCTGCCAAGAGCACACCTTCTGGGCCTGCAAAGAGCTCTTCTTCATCCATGGCATCAACAGGGCAAACACATGATATTATTTGTCGACGTTGCAAGGGTGGAGGTCATTATGCGAGAGAATGCCCATCTAAGCGTGTGATGACTGTTACTGAGGATGGTGGGTATGAGTCCGCTAGTGACTATGATGAGGAGACTTTGGCTCTTATTACACGTGACGAACACGGTGGAGACGATTCTGATCATGAGACGCAATACATGGCTCCTGAAGATGCTGAAAGGTATGAATGTTTAGTTGCTCAACGTGTTTTGAGTGTGCAGGTTACACAAGCTGAGCAAAATCAGAGGCATAATTTGTTCCATACAAAGGGAGTTGTGAAGGAACGTTCTGTCCGCGTGATCATAGATGGAGGGAGCTGCAATAACTTGGCTAGCATGGAGATGGTGGAGAAGCTATCTCTCACCACAAGACCACATCCACATCCTTACTACATCCAATGGTTCAACAACAGCGGCAAGATTAAGGTAACACGTACTGTTCGTGTGCATTTTAGTATCTCTACATATGCTGATTATGTTGATTGTGATGTGGTACCTATGCAAGCATGTTCCTTATTACTTGGTAGACCATGGCAATTTGATAAAAATTCTGTACACCATGGTACAAACAATCAGTATACTCTTGTTCATAACGATAAAAATATTACTTTGCTTCCTATGACTCCTGATTCCATTTTGAAAGATGATATTAATAGAGATAATAAAGCAAAACAGGAGACAAATAAGAGTGAAAATCAGATTGTGGCAAAAGAATTTGAGCACCAAATGAAGCCTAATAATAAACCATCTACTGTTGTTTCTGAAATAAAATTGAAAAGTGCATGTTTACTGCCACCAAATCTGATATTGATGAGCTAGATTTTAGCAAATTTGTTTGCTATGCTTTTGTGTGCAAAGAGGCATTATTTTCATTCGAGGACGTGCCTTCCTCTTTGCCCCCTGCTGTCACTAACATTTTACAGGAGTTCGCTGACGTCTTTCCACAAGACGTGCCACCGGGATTACCACCTATTCGAGGGATTGAGCATCAAATTGACTTAATTCCCGGTGCTTCGCTACCCAACCGTGCACCATACCGTACCAATCCAGAGGAGACGAAGGAGATTATGCGTCAAGTACAAGAACTGCTCGACAAAGGTTATATACGCGAATCCCTTAGTCCTTGTGCTGTTCCTATCATTTTAGTGCCGAAAAAGGATGGTACGTCGCGTATGTGCGTTGATTGTAGAGGCATTAATAATATTACTATTCGTTATCGTCATCCTATTCCTAGGTTAGATGATATGCTTGATGAATTGAGTGGCTCTACAATATTCTCCAAAGTTGATTTGCGTAGTGGATACCATCAAATTCGTATGAAATTGGGAGATGAATGGAAAATGGCATTTAAAACTAAGTTTGGATTATATGAGTGGTTAGTCATGCCTTTTGGGTTAACTAATGCACCTAGTACTTTCATGAGGTTAATGAACGAAGTTTTACGTGCTTTCATTGGACGATTTGTGGTAGTTTACTTTGATGACATATTGATTTATAGCAAATCTTTGGAGGAACATTTGGAACATTTACGTGCTGTTTTTATTGCTCTACGTGATGCACATTTGTTTGGAAACCTTGGAAAGTGCACCTTTTGCACCGACCGAGTATCTTTTCTTGGCTATGTTGTTACTCCACAAGGAATTGAAGTTGATAAAGCCAAGATTGAAGCTATTGAGAGTTGGCCGCAGCCCAAAACGGTCACACAAGTGAGGAGTTTCCTTGGCCTCGCTGGTTTCTATAGGCGTTTTGTGAGAGATTTCAGCACCATTGCTGCACCTCTCAACAAGCTTACAAAGAAGGATGTGCCTTTTGTTTGGGGTACCGCACAGGAAGAAGCCTTCACGGTATTGAAAGATAAGTTGACACATGCTCCTTTACTCCAACTTCCTAATTTCAATAAGACTTTTGAGCTTGAATGTGACGCTAGTGGAATTGGATTAGGAGGTGTGTTATTACAAGATGGAAAACCTGTTGCATACTTTTCTGAAAAATTGAGTGGGCCTAGTCTGAACTATTCTACTTATGATAAAGAATTATATGCTCTTGTTCGGACCTTAGAAATATGGCAACATTATTTATGGCCCAAGGAATTTGTTATACATTCTGATCATGAATCTTTGAAACACATTAAAAGTCAAGCAAAACTGAACCGTAGACATGCTAAATGGGTTGAATTCATTGAGACTTTCCCTTATGTCATTAAACACAAGAAGGGTAAAGAAAATGTTATTGCTGATGCCTTGTCTCGTCGTTATACTATGCTTTCACAACTTGACTTTAAAATATTTGGTTTGGAGACCATCAAAGATCAATATGTTCATGATGCTGAATTTAAAGATGTATTGCAGAATTGTAAGGAAGGGAGAACTTGGAACAAGTTCGTTCTTAATGATGGATTTGTGTTTCGTGCTAACAAGCTATGCATTCCAGCTAGCTCCGTTCGTCTTTTGTTGTTGCAGGAGGCGCATGGAGGAGGATTAATGGGACACTTTGGCGTCAAGAAGACGGAGGATATACTTGCTACACATTTCTTTTGGCCAAAGATGAGACGGGATGTTGAGCGTTTTGTTGCTCGCTGCACTACATGTCAAATAGCTAAGTCACGACTCAATCCTCATGGTTTATATATGCCTTTGCCTGTACCTAGTGTTCCTTGGGAGGATATATCTATGGACTTTGTTTTAGGTTTACCTCGAACAAAGAAGGGGAGGGATAGCATATTTGTTGTCGTGGATAGGTTCTCAAAAATGGCACACTTTATACCATGTCATAAAAGCGATGATGCTGTTAATGTTGCTGATTTGTTCTTTCGTGAAATTATTTGCTTACATGGTGTGCCAAATACTATTGTTTCAGATCGTGATACTAAATTTCTTAGCCACTTTTGGAGGTGTTTATGGGCTAAGTTGGGGACTAAGCTGCTTTTTAGTACTACTTGTCACCCCCAAACTGATGGACAAACTGAAGTAGTCAATAGAACATTGTCTACTATGCTTAGGGCTGTTTTGAAGAATAACAAGAAAATGTGGGAAGAATGCTTGCCTCATATTGAATTTGCTTATAATCGTTCATTGCATTCTACTACTAAGATGTGCCCTTTTGAAATTGTGTATGGTTTCCTACCTCGTGCACCTATTGATTTGTTGCCTCTTCCATCTTCAGAGAAGGTTAATTTTGATGCTAAAGAACGTTCTGAATTGATTTTAAAAATGCATGAGTTAACTAAGGAAAACATTGAGCGTATGAATGCTAAATATAAACTTGCTGGAGATAAGGGTAGAAAACATGTTGTATTTGCGCCTGGAGATCTTGTTTGGTTACATTTGCGTAAAGATAGATTTCCTAATCTGCGCAAATCAAAGCTAATGCCACGTGCTGATGGTCCTTTTAAGGTGTTAGAGAAAATAAATGATAATGCATATAAACTTGAGCTACCTGTAGATTTTGGGGTTAGTCCCACTTTTAACATTGCAGATTTGAAGCCTTATTTGGGTGAGGAAGATGCGCTTCCGTCGAGGATGACTTCATTTCAAGAAGGGGAGGATGATGAGGACATCAATACCATTGTTACACCCACAGCCCCTACTGCTACATATACTGGACCAATTACTAGAGCTCGCGCACGCCAATTAAATTACCAGGTACTTTCGTTTCTTGGTAATGATTCTAATGTTCATGAGATTATGATGCTGCATAAATTGGATACATTTGTTTTGCTTACAAATGAAGGGCCTAGCTTGGAGAAGGATGAACATTGGAGCAAGAACACGCATGGAGTTGATGGCATGTGCAAGGGGATCAAGAACGGAGTTACAAGTGATGATTTCAGGACTTTGAAGCCGCCATAAGGAGTACATGAAGCCTTGGACGAAATATACAAGATGCCACTTCATAATATTCGTCCATAGGCTATTCTAGGTGCTGCGTCACCTTATTAATGGGCCAGGCCCATGTAATTTCGAAATACTTAAGTATAGGCTATTTTTAGAGTCCGTATGTGTGGGGAAACAAGAGTTAGGGTTGGTTTCGGACCCCACCCTCAAGGGCCACGAAATTCCCCCCTCTTCCTCCATATATACAGCCCTTAGGGCATCGTTTAGACTTTGGGTTTTGTTTAGATTAAAAGTTCGTCATAGCTGCAACTTCATGTACTTCGTTTGTGTCCAACGACCAGACCAAGACGTCACAGAACCCCACCTTGATCAATAAAGCTTTCATCTTATATTCGCAATATCCCGATTGCAATCTCAGTTTCTTGCTTGTTCTTCGTTTGCTCGCAGGAAACAGACCCTCGTGGTCAGGTTGATCGTGCTCCGGCGTGGTCAATAACCCTCGGAAGTTGGTTTAGCGATTGCTAAGGCGCGAAGTCTCGCACGTTCGTAGTCGGATCGTCAAGGTCGAATCCCACAGAAAACGATAGCCACCATCTCATCGAAACATCGGGACACCTTAGCCTCTATCACAACTTTGGAAATTGCTACGATGATTCCTTGCACTTGGGGATTATCAAGCTCTTTTCTGGCGTCGTTGCCGGGGAGCAATTGCGTGGGGTTGATATTCTCGTGTGTGCTTGTTTGCTTTCTTCACTAAGTAGATTTTGTTTTTCCTTTTTTGTTTCTGTTTAGTTGTGGGTGAAACATACAAAAAAATTAAAAGAATGAAAATACAAAAAAATTACTTCCCTCTCATGCCTAAAAAGTTTTTCAAAAAGAGAAGTGATTGGAAAGTTATTCATTGAAGAAGTGAGGGTCGACCTTGAGCACTCGTGTTCATGCTTACGGAAACAATGTATAATTTTACATGGAAGTTTCTCTGTAAATAATTATCCCCTTATTTATATCCATTGTATTATAAAAATAATGTGCCAAGCTTTGGTTTTAGAATGATTAGAGTGCTTGTTTACTATGTGTAGAACAAAAACAGAATCTTTGGCTGTAGCACGTGATTTTAATTTTTTTAGTGGAAAGTAAAATGGGTCTTAAAATTTTTGCAAATTAATTCTGTATAAATTGTTCAAATTGTAAAATGCATTTCATAATTTTTGGAGTTACATAAGTTTACTAAACCTTCAGATTACTACAGACTGTCCTGTTTTAGACAGATTCTGTTTTTCGTGTGTTGTTTGCTTATTTTGATGAATCTATGGGTAGTATCGGGGGGGGGGGGTATGAACCATGGCGAAGTTGGAATACAGTAGATATAGTTCTAATATGAAATTGGAATGAGTTTGCAAAAGTACCTAAAGGTAGTGATTTGCTTTATTATACTAACGGATCTCACAAGGTTTTTGTTAAGTTTTTTGTGGATGAAGTGTTCGAAGAACGAGGAGTTACCAATGTGAGAAGAATAAAGAGAGGCAAGAGATCAAGCTTGGGGATGCCCAAGGCACCCCAAGTAAATATTCTAAGGATACTCAAGCATCTAAGCTTGGGGATGCCCCGGTTGGCATCCCATCTTTCTTCTTCAATAATTATCGGTATACCTCGGTTTTTGTTTCGTTCACATGATTTGTGTCCTTTGTTTTCTTGTTCTTCCTTTATCAACCATGCTAGTATGAGATAGCCCTTCATTGATTTATAGAATGCTTCATGTGCTTCACTTATATCTTTTAAGTATGATCTTATAGAATTGCTCTTTGTGCTTCACTTAAATCTTTTGAGTATGGTTTTATAGAATGCTTCGTGTGCTTCACTTATACATTTTGAGCTTGGACATTGGTTAGTTTATATTAATTGTAGAAAGCTCCATGAACTTAACTTATATCTTTTGGAGTATGAATAATACTATCATCTAAAGCGGGTTTGGAAGAGTGTCAACTCTAGGAACTAGTGATCCCGCTATTCCGAATGAGAAGAACCTTGCTTATGTGGAGAGTAGAAAAATTTCTATGATTGTAGATCATGAAAAGAATGCTTTATGTGATGGTTATATTGTTGAAATCATTCATGATTCTACTGAAAATTATTATGAGGGAGGAATACATGCTTGTAGGAGTGCAATAATATCAAGTTTTCTCTCTATGTGCTTAAAGTTTTGAAGTTATACTTGTTTTTCCTTCCTATGCTAGTTGATTCTTGTTCCCATAAATTGTGTGCTCACAAAATCCCTAGGAATAGGAAGTGGGTTAGGTTTAAATGTGCTAGTCATATTCTTCATGATGCTCTCTTTATGTTCAAGTCTTATCTTTCATGTGAGCATCATTGAAATCATCATGCTTAGCTAAAAGGCATTAAAGAAAAGCGCTTGTTGGGAGACAACCCAATATTTACCCTTACTGTTTTTGTGTGTTTACATGATTAAGATACTGTAGTAATCATGTTTTTTGCTTTTGTTTCAATAAAGTGCCAAGTAAGACCTTTGGGAAGACTTGGGTGAAAGTTAATGTGATCTTGCTGTAAAAAACAGAAACTTTGCGCTCACAAGATTAGCTGCCATTTTTTACAGAAGAGTGCTTTGGTGCTGATTCTTTTTGCAGAAGATTAATAGACAAATTCCTCACGTCCACCAATTTATTTCATAATGTTTTGAGTAGCAGAAGTATGGTTAGTGTTCAGATCATTACAGACTGTTCTGTTTCTGACAGATTCTGTTTTCATTGCATAGTTTGCTTGTTTTCTAGTTTCTATGACTTATATTCCTCAATATAAATTATAGAAATGATATGGTACAGCATGCATTGTGTGAGAACAGTTACGATCTTTGTCTTTGACAGTACCAAGGTGAATGGTTTACTCTTTATCATACTAACCTATCTCACGAAGTTCCATTAAGTTTTGTGTGATTGAAGTTTTCAAGCTTTGGGTGAGATATCGATATGAGGAGAATAAGGAGTGAAAAGACCCTAAGCTTGGGGATGCCCAAGGCACCGCAAGGTAATATTCGAGGAAGACTCAAGCGCCTAAGCTTGGGGATGCCCTGGAAGGCATCCCGTCTTTCTTCTTCAAAACTATCGGTATACCTTACTCGGGGCTATATTTTTATTCGTCACATGATATGTGTTTTTCTTGGAGCGTATTTTCAATTTTACTTGCTGTTTGAATAAAATCATTGGATCTGAATCTTAAATGAAAAAGAATCCTCCCATGGCTAGTTAATTATTTGACTACTCAGTGTCCTTCACTCATATCTTTTTGGGGTAGTTTGTCATTACTCACGTGCTTCACATATATCCTATGAGTAAATGGTTGAACGAATTGAATATCATAAATCTCAATTTATATATGTTTCATATTCTTATACCATGGGGAGTAATGACTTCACATAGAATAAGTATAGTTAGTAAACTTATTAAAAGTTAGCAAACGTAGAATTGGTCACTTGAACAATTCATGAAAGAATATTGAAGGAAGAGAGATTTCACATATAAATATACTATCTTGGACATCTTTTGTAATTGTGAGCACTCATTAAAATATGACATGCTAAAAGGTTGATGTCAGACAAGGAAGACAACGTAATGGGTTATGTTTTCTTATGTCCGAAATAAAGTATATTGTCTTGGATCATCCAACATGTTGAGCTTGCTTTTCCCCCTCATGCTAGCCAAATTCTTTGCACCAAGTAGAGATACTACTTGTGCTTCCAAACATTCCTTAAACCAGTTTTGCCATGAGAGTCCACCATACCTACCTATGGATTGAGTAAGATCCTTCAAGTAAGTTGTCATCGGTGCATGCAATAAAAGTTGCCCTCATGATCTATTAATGTGGAGAAAATAAGCTTTATACGATCTTGTGATGTGGAAGAAATAAAAGCGACGGACTGCATAATAAAGGTCCACATCACAAGTGGCAATATAAAGTGATGTTCTTTTGCATTAAGATTTTGTGCATCCAACCATAAAAGCGCATGACAACCTCTGCTTCCCTCTGCGAAGGGCCTATCTTTTACTTTTATCTTCTACCTTGTGCAAGAGTCATGGTGATCTTCGCCTTTCCTTTTTACATTTTATCCTTTGGCAAGCACATTGTGTTGGAAAGATCCTGATATATATATATGATTGGATGTAAGTTATCATGAACTATTATTGTTGACATTACCCTTGAGGTAAAAGGTTGGGGGGCGAATCTATAAGCCCCTAGCTTTCTCTGTGTCCGATTAAAACTTTGAACCCATAAATATCACATGAGTGTTAGCAATTTTGAAAGATTAAATGATAGTTGAGTATGTGGAGTTTGCTAAACCAAAGCTCTGACATAGACCCTTCGTGAAAATAAGATGAATTGCAATTGTTTGATGACTGAGAATATAATTTTTTTAGTTTCAAGAAAGTTTATGATCTATGCTTTAACATGTGAATAGCTTGTTACTTGATCATGAAAAGTTTTATGAAGATGAGCTACTGTTATGATATATAATGATGTTATAAAAAGTGATTGAAACTGTCATTGATGAAACTTATGCACTTGCTAGCATTCACACTTCATAAATTATTTCTTTTATCATTTACCTACTCGAGGACGAGCAGGAATTAAGCTTGGGGATGCTGATACGTCTCCAACGTATCTATAATTTATGAAGTATTCATGCTATTATATTATCAACCTTGGATGTTTGATATGCATTTATATGCTATTTTATATGATTTTTGGGACTAACCTATTCACCTAGTGCCCAGTGCCAGTGTCTGATTTTTCCTTGTTTTTGAGTTTTACAGAAAAGGAATATCAAACGGAGTCCAATTGACGTGCCAAATTTTGACGATTTTTTATGGACCAAAAGAAGACCCCGGAGTAAAAGAGTTGGGCCAGGAGAGTCCCGGGGTGTCCACGAGGGTGGGGGGCGCGCCCACCCCCCAGGCGTGTGGTCCTGCCTCGTGGACGCCTCGGGCACCTCCTTGATGTGAGACCGATGCCAAAAATTCCTATAAATACAGAAACCTCGGAAAATTAACCTAGATCGGGAGTTCCGCCGCCAGAAGCCTCCGTAGCCACCGAAAACCAATCTAGGCCCTCTCTGGCACCCTGCCGGAGGGGGGCGCCATCACCGGAGGGCATGGAGGAGGATCCCGGAGGGGCCATTATCACCATGAAGGCCAAGGACCAGAGGGAGAACCTCTCCCCATTTAGGGGGGAGGCCATGGAGGAGGAAGCACAAGGGGGAGAACCTCTCCTCCTCTCTCTCGGTGGCACCGGAGTGCCATCGGGAGGGGAATCATCGCCGCGGTGATCGTCTTCATCAACATCACCATCATCATCACCCTCATCTCTTTTACGCGGTCCACTCTCCCGCACCCCGATGTAATCCCTACTTGAACATGGTGCTTTACGCCACATATTATGATCCAATGATGTGTTGCCATCCTATGATGTTTTGAGTAGATATCTTTTGTCTTTGGGTTGATTGATGATCTAGATTGGTATGAGTTGTATGCTTTACTTTGATGCTATCCTATGGTGCCCTCTGTGTCGCGCAAGAATGAGGGATTCCCGCTGTAGGGTGTTGGAATACGTTTATGATTCGCTTATAGTGGGTTGCGTGAGTGACTGAAACACAAACCCGAGTAAGGGGGTTGTTGTGTATGGGATAAAGAGGACTTGATGCTTTAATGCTATGGTTGGGTTTTACCTTAATGATCTTTAGTAGTTGCGGATGCTTGCTAGAGTTCCAATCATAAGTGCATATTATCCAACTAGAGAAAGTATGTTAGCTTATGCCTCTCCCTCATATGAAACTGCAATAGTGATTACCGGTCTTGTTAATGATTGCCTAGGACAATTCCGCACACCGATCCACCATTATTCCACATTCGCTATTTATAATATTTAGTAATATATTCTAACTATGATAACAACACCTACTTACATATTTTAGCTCTTCGATATCATGCAAAGTTTTCCACTTCATACCCACAACATAGTTTTATTTCTCATTGCTAGTTGGAAGCAAACGTTCGGTGTACGTAGAGTCATATCAGTGGCAGGTAGGGATTGAGAGAATATTGATCTTACCTTTAGCTCCTTGTGGGTTCGACACTCCATACTTATCACTTCCACCTTTGGAAATTGCTATGATGACTCCTCCACAATGGAAGCACGTTGCAGTGCTTCCACTAGAGTGTTCGCGCCTCCGGATTAGTGGAGGCTGCCGACGGAGCTGACACTGTTGGGGAACACAATATTTCAAAAAAATTCCTACGATCACGCAAGATCTATCTAGGAGATGCATAGCAACGAGATGGGAGAGTGTGTCCATGTACCCTCGTCGACCGAAAGCGGAAGCGTTTAGTAACGCGGTTGATGTAGTCAAACGTCTTCACGATCCAACCGATCCAAGTACCAAACGTACGACACCTCTGTGTTCAGCACACGTTCACCTCGATGACGTCCCTCGAGCTATTGATCCATTTGAGGAGGAGGGAGAGTTCCGTCAGCACGACGGCGCGGCGACGGTGATGATGAAGTTACCGGCGCAGGGCTTCGCCTAAGCACTACGACGATATGATCGAGGTGTGTAACTGTGGAGGGGGGCACTGCACATGGCTAAGACAAATCTTGTGTGTTCTAGGGTGCCCCCTACCCCCGTATATAAAGGAGGGGAGGGGAGGCCGGCTGGCCCTCCTTGGGCGCGCCAGGAGAGGGGAATCCTACTAGGACTCCAAGTCCTAGTAGGTTTCCACCTAAGGAAGAGGGGGAAGAAGGAAGGAGAGGGGGAAGGGAAGGAAAGGGGGGCACCGCCCCTTCCCCTAGTCCAATTTGGACCCAAGGGGGGCAGGGCGGCAGCCCCTCCTGGCCCTTAATCTCTTCCCACTAAGGCCCATCAAGGCCCATTAGTTCCCCGGGGGTTCCGATAACCCTCCGGCACTCCGATAATTATCCGGTACCTCTCGGAACTCATCCGGTGTCCGAATAACATCAACCACTATATCAATCTTTATGTCTCGACCATTTCGAGACTCCTCATCATGTCCGTGATCTCATCCGGGACTCTGAACAAACTTCGGTCATCAAATCACATAACTCATAAGACAAATCGTCATCAAACGTTAAGCGTGTGGACCCTACGGGTTCGAGAACTATGTAGACATGACCGCGACACATCTTCGGTCAATAACCAACAGCGGAACCTGGATGCTCATATTGGCTCCTACATATTCTACGAAGATATTTATCGGTCAAACCGCATAAAAACATACGTTGTTCCCTTTGTCATCGGTATGTTACTTGTCCGAGTTTCGATCGTTGGTATCATCATACCTAGTTCAATCTCGTTACCGGTAAGTCTCTTTACTCATTCCGTAATGCACCAGCCCATGACTAACTCATTAGTCACATTGCTTGCAAGGCTCATAGTGATGTGCACTACCGAGAGGGCCTAGAGATTCCTCCCCGATACATGGAGTGACAAATCCTAATCTCGATCTATGCCAACTCAACAAACACCATCGGAGACACCAATAGAGCATCTTTATAGTCACCCAGTTATGTTGTGATGTTTGATAGCACACAAGGTGTTCCTCTGGTATTCGGGAGTTGCATAATCTCATAGTCTGAGGAACATGTATAAGTCATGAAGAAAGCAATAGCAGAAAAACTAAACGATCATTATGCTAAGCTAACAGATGGGTCTTGGCCATCACATCATTCTCTAATGATGTGATCTCGTTCATCAAATGACAACACATGTCTATGGCTAAGAAACTTAACCATCTTTGATTAACGAGCTAGTCAAGTAGAGGCATACTAGGGACACTCTGTTTGTCTATGTATCCACACATGTACTAAGTTTCCAGTTAATACAATTCTAGCATGAATAATAAACATTTATTATGATATAAGGAAATATAAATAACAACTTTATTATTGCCTCTAGGGCATATTTCCTTCAGTCTCCCACTTGCACTAGAGTCAATAATCTAGTTCACATCGTCATGTGATTTAACACCAATAGTTCACATCTTTATGTGATTAGTTCACATCACCATGTGACTAATACCCAAAGGGTCTACTAGAGTCAATAATCTAGCTCACATCGCTATGTGATTAACACCCAAAGAGTGATCATGTTTTGCTTTGTGTGAGAAGTTTAGTCAACGGGTCTACCACACTCAAGAGCATAAGTATTCTACACTGGGTGAACGAATTACTGTTGAGCAATTTTCAGAATTGAGCATAGTTATGAGAATATCTAGGTATGATCATGTATATAGGCATCACGTCCGAGACATGTAGACCGACTCCTGACTGCATCTACTACTATTACTCCACTCATCGACCGCTATCCAGCATGCATCTAGAGTATTAAGTTAATGAAAACAGAGTAAGGCCTTAAGTAAGATGACATGATGTAGAGGGATAAACTCATGCAATATGATGAAAACCCCATCTTGTTATCCTCGATGGCAACAATACAATATGTGCCTTGCTGCCCCTACTATCACTGGGAAAGGACACCGCAAGATTGAACCCAAAGCTAAGCACTTCTCCCATTGCAAGAAAGATCAATCTAGTAGGCCAAACCAAACTGATAATTCGAAGAGACTTGCAAAGATAACCAATCATACATAAAAGAATTCAGAGAAGATTCAAATATTGTTCATAGATAGACTTGATCATAAACCCACAATTCATCGGTCTCAACAAACACACCGCAAAAAGAGGATTACATCGAATATATCTCCACAAGAGAGGGGGAGAACATTGTATTGAGATCCAAAAAGAGAGAAGAAGCCATCTAGCTAATAACTATGGACCCATAGGTCTGTGGTGAAATACTCACACTTCATCGGAGGGGCTATGGTGATGATGTAGAAGCCCTCCATGATCGATGCCCCCTCCGGCGGAGCTCCGGAACAGGCCCCAAGATGGGATCTCGTGGATACAGAAAGTTGCGGCGGTGGAATTAGGGTTTTGGCTCCATATTTGATCGTTTGGGGGTACGTAGGTATATGTAGGAGGAAGGAGTACGTCGGTGGAGCAACAGGGGGGCACGAGGGTGGAGGGCGCGCCTGGGGGGTGGGGGGGGGGTAGGTGCGCCCCCTACCTCGTGTCCTCCTCTTTTGTTTCTTGACGTAGGGTCCAAGTCTCCCGGGCCTTGTTCGTTGAGAAAATCACGTTCCCGAAGGTTTCATTCCGTTTGGACTCCGTTTGATATTCCTTTTCTTTGAAACCCTAAAATAGGCAAAAAAAATAGCAATTCTGGGCTGGGCCTTCGGTTAGTAGGTTAGTCCCAAAAATAATATAAAAGTGGATAATAAAGCGCAATAATGTCCAAAACAGTAGATAATATAGCATGGAGCAATAAAAAATTATAGATATGTTGGAGACGTATCAGTCATCCGGATCGGTGTAAAAGCTTGCATCGACGTAACTCTTTATGATGAACTTTTTGTCACCTCCATAACCAAGAAACATGTCCTTATTCCACTAAGGATAATTTTGACCGCTATCCAGTGATCCTCTCCTAGATCACTATTGTACCCTCTTGCCAAACTCATGGTGAGGTACACCATAGGTCTGGTACACAACATAGCATACTTTATAGAACCTATGACTGAGGCATAGGGAATGATTTTTCATTCTCTTTCCATTTTCTGCCATGGTCGGGTTTTGAGACTTTACTCAACTTCACATCTTGCAACACAGGCAATAACTCCTTCTTTGACTATTCCATTTTGAACTACTTCAAAATCTTGTCAAGGTATGTACTCATTGAACAAACTTATCAAGCGTCTTGATCTATATCTATAGATCTTGATGCCCAATATATAAGCAGCTTCACCGAGGTCTTTCTTTGAAAAACTCCTTTCAAACACTCCTTTATGCTGTCCAGAAAATTCTACATCATTTCCGATCAACAATACATCATTCACATATACTTATCAGACAGGCTGTAGTGCTCCCACTCACTTCCTTGTAAATACATGCTTCACCGCAAGTCTATATAAAACTATATGCTTTGATCAACTCATCAAAGCGTACATTCCAACTCTGAGATGCTTGCACCAGTCCATAGATGGATCACTGGAGCTTGCACACTTTGTTAGCACCTTTAGGATTGATAAAAACCTTCTTGTTGCATCATATACAACTCTTGTTTAAGAAATTCATTAAGGAATGTAGTTTTGACATCCATTCGCCAGATTTCATAAAATGTGGCAATTTCTAACATGATTCGGACATACTTTAAGCATCGATACGAGTGAGAAAATCTCATCATAGTCAACACCTTGAACTTGTCTAAAACCTTTTGGGACAATTCAAGCTTTAAAGATAGTTGATACGTATCCAACGTATCTATAATTTTTGATTGCTCCATGCTATATTATCTACTGTTTTGAATGTTTATGGGCTTTATTATACACTTTTATATCATTTTTTTGGGACTAACCTATTAACCCAGAGCCCAGTGCCAGTTTCTGTTTTTACCCTATTTTAGGGTTTCGAAGAAAAGGAAAATCAAACGGAGTCCAATTGACCTAAAACTTCACGGAACTCATTTTTGGAAGGAAATAAGCCCAGAAGACTTGGAGTGCATGTCGGGGGTTCTGCGAGGAGGTCACGAGGCAAGGGGCGTGCCCTCCACCCTCGTGAGCCCCTCGTGGCCCCCCTGACGTACTTTTTCCGCCTATATATCTCCATATACCCTAAAAACATCCGTGAGCACATTAGATTGGGAGTTCCGCCGCCGGAAGCCTATGTAGCCACCGAAATCCAATCTAGACCCGTTCCGGCACCGTGGCGGACGGCGCAATCCTTCTCCGGTGGCCATCTTCATCATCCCGGTGCTCTCCATGACGAGGAGGGAGTAGTTCTCCCTCGGGGCTGAGGGTATGTACCAGTAGCTATGTGTTTGATCTCTCTCTCTCTCGTGTTCTTGAGATGATACGATCTTGATGTATCGCGAGCTTTCCTATTATATTTGGATCCTATGATGTTTCTTCCCCCCTCTACTCTCTTGTAATGAATTGAGTTTCCCCTTTTGAAGTAATCTTATCGGATTGAGTCTTTAAAGATTTGAGAACACTTGATGCATGTCTTGCTGTGGATATCTGTGGTGACAATGGGATATCACGTGATTCACTTGATGTATGTGTTGGTGACCAACTTGTGGGTTCCGCCCATGAACCTATGCATAGGGGTCGGCACACATTTTCGCCGTGATTCTCCGGTAGGAACTTTGGGGCACTCTTTGAGGTTCTATGTGTTGGTTGAATAGATGAATCTGAGATTGTGTGATGCATATCGTATAATCATACCCACGGATACTTGAGGTGACATTGGAGTATCTAGGTGACATTAGGGTTTTGGTTGATTTGTGTCTTAAGGTGTTATTCTAGTACGAACTCTAGGGCTGTTTGTGACACTTATAGGAATAGCCCAACGGATTGATTGGAAAGAATAACTTTGAGGTGGTTTCGTACCCTACCATAATCTCTTCGTTCGTTCTCCGCTATTAGTGACTTTGGAGTGACTCTTTGTTGCATGTTGAGGGATAGTTATGTGATCCAATTATGTTAGTATTGTTGAGGGAACTTACACTAGCGAAAGTATGAACCCTAGGCCTTATTTCCACACATTGCAATACTGTTTGCGCTCACTTTTATCATTAGTTACCTTGCTGTTTTTTATATTTTCAGATTACAGAAAACTATTATCTACTATCCATATTGCACTTGTATCACCATCTCTTCGCCGAACTAGTGCACCTATACAATTTACCATTGTATTGGGTGTGTTGGGGACACAAGAGACTCTTTGTTATTTGGTTGTAGGGTTGCTTGAGAGAGACCATCTTCATCCTATGCCTCCTACGGATTGATAAACCTTAGGTCATCCACTTGAGGGAAATTTGCTACTGTCCTTGTTGGTGTCAAAACCGGCGGCTCTCGGGTAGGGGGTCCCGAACTGTGCGTCTAAGGCGGATGGTAACAGGAAGCAGGGGACATGATGTTTTACCCAGGTTCGGGCCCTCTTGATGGAGATAAACCCTACGTCCTGCTTGCTTTATTCTTGATGATACAAGTATTACAAGAGTTGATCTACCACGAGATCGGAGAGGCTAAACCCTAGAAGCTAGCCTATGGTATGATTGTATGTTTTCCTACAGACTAAAACCCTCTGGTTTATATAGACACCAGAGGGGCTAGGGTTACACAAGGTCGGTTACAAAGGAGGAGATATACATATCCGTATTGCCTAGCTTGCCTTCCACGCCAAGTAGAGTCCCATCCGAACACGAGACGAAGTCTTCAATCTTGTATCTTCATAGTCTAACAGTCCGGCAAAAGGATATAGTCCGGCTGTCCAGAGACACCCTAATCCAGGACTCCCTCAGTAGCCCCTGAACCAGGCTTCAATGATGATGAGTCCGGCGCACAGTATTGTCTTCGGCATTGCAAGGCGGGTTCCTCCTCCGAATACACCACGGAAGAATTTTAAATACAAGGATAGTGTCCGACCCCACAAAATAATTTCCACATATCACCATAGAGAGAATAATATTTCCACAAATCTAATCTGCTGACACGTTTTGGCAATATGACTTCATGCCATGGCCCGGTGATTATTCGAACCGTTTCCTTTAACTAGCCCCGCACATAATGTGAGGCAGTTTCTTGACACGTCTTGTCAAAGCAGAGATCGTGTCCCCCTTATTACGGGATTCTCATCAATACGGGCGTGGGTAACCCAACCATGCCTAGGACTCCTAGATTTTAGGCAAGTCCCAAACGGCCATGAGGAGGACGCTTGATATTCAAGTTCTTTATAAAGGGTCAAGGTTTTTACTTTTTTCCTCCTGTGCTCAATCGAATCCTTCCCCCGTCTTGAGTTCTAACACCCAAAACCCAGGTCGGGTGCTTCGGACCTTCAATCATGTCCGGATCCAGCCTCCAGGGCCGGTGGATGCCCTCCTCCGTCACGGAAGAGGATATCAAGAAGTTGAGGGAGGCAAGATACTTGACCGCCGAAGTCTCGCATCGGCTGCCCGCCCGAGGGCAGGTCGTCCCTACTCCCAAACCCAACGAAGACGTCGTGTTCATCTCCCACTTCCTTCGAGGACTAGGCCTCACTCTGGATCCCTTCGTTAGGGGTTTGATGTTCTATTACGGGCTTGATTTCCATGATCTAGCCCCGGATTCCTTTCTCCACATCTCGGCATTTATTGTTGTATGTGAGGCCTTCCTCCGCATTACCCCTCACTTCGGCCTGTGGCTCAAGACCTTTGATGTGAAGCCGAAGACGGTCGAGGGGCAATATGCAGCGTGCGGGGGCGCATTAATAAGCAAGATTGCTGGAGCTCCGTGGCCAAAAGGTTCCTTTCCAGAGGTGTCCGGATTATGACAAAGGGAGTGGTTCTACATCACCGCTCCCAGAAGTTCCAAGTGGGTGACTCCCCCCGCCTTTCGCTCGGGCCCTCCACCAAAACTGATGTCATGGATCAGCAGGGGGCTGAGCTGGGGTCCAGCCAAGGATGTGCCCATACTGCAGAGCCGCATCCGGGATCTCTTCGAGGGAGATTTTAGTTTGGTTATGGTAGTGCAAGTCATGCTGGTTCGTCAAGTCCAGCCTTGCAAATGCCGGCCCCTCCGTTTATGGGAATTCAACCCAGAAGGACCGCGCGCTATTCAGAATTTCCTCGGCCCGACGCACGAGGAGATGTACAAGTCGTTCTTCGGACCCCAGATAGAGTGTCTGGACACCTCCGAGGACGTGGGCCTGAGCAGCAACCGCACCGCGGCCCAAGTAAGTAATCCTCTAACCGAAAACACTGTCTTTCTTTTATCATGACATCATTCCGAAGAATCGCTCTTTGACCAGGACTGGATAGGAAAGGCAAAGATGATCCGGTGTTCGACTCCCCTTCTCGAAGGCTTGGACAATCCGGTGCTGGAAAAGATGCTCGAGCCAGCACCTTGCCTGGTACCCTCAAAGGAAGATGAAGGGGGGAATAAAGAGGGCCAAAGCGGGCCTCCACCGCTACTTGTTCCAACTGAGGGAATGAGCGCCTCCGTGAGGGAGGATAGCCAAGGGAAGGAATCTGACATTCCCTCGACCCGGGGGAGGAAGAGGACTACCTCTGATGATCCGGAAACCAAGGTTTCCAAACGGGAGAAGAAAACTCCACCAGAGGGTCCCGTCTCGGAGGGTGCTCTTGCCGCACAAAGTTCGTGCAGGGATCAACCCTCTAACGAGTCGTAAGTGATCAAAATCTACTTAGTAGTAGAGATATTCCACCTTACTTCCGAGGAAAATAACCGAAGCGATTATCTTGCAGTTCGTATCTTAGCCCTTCTCAATAGAGCTCGTCTTCAGGGGACCTTCTTCCGGAGATGATGGAGAGCGAAACGCCTCCCCCGGACTCCCCCGCTCAAGAAGCGGGCGACCTTGAAGTGTCGTCACGGAGGGCCTCACCGATCCGGTGAGGCCAGAAGATAATCCTATAGTCACCCGAAGTCCCCAGCATCCGGCTCTTGAAGAGGGCAGACAAAAGAGTCCGGCACCGTCTGGTATGAGGTCGGACGTACTGAGGGATCTGCTGAAGCGAGCGACCATCTCGGAAGAACACCGTGCGTTGATGGGTACGGTGATGGAAAGGATTTCATCCGCCGAAAGCGGGTTGCATGACACCTTTATGAGTCTACTAACGGGCTTTGAGGTACGTAAAATGATATACCTTTGTGCTAGTACAACACATTTTTAGGTGTGCCCTGTGTAGATATAGCCCCTGAGACTCTGGTTGTCACCGAGAACGGCGGCAAACATAGGATCGTAGTCCCAAGTAATAACCATACCGCCTTTATGTGCAGGTAGTGGAGGCTCCCGTGGCTAGCCGGACTCATGAGTTTGACGAACTAAAGCGGCAACTGGATGCGGCGGATGCCGACATCGAGCTTGTTAACAAGCGGCTTGATGAGGCACAGGGTAAGTGATATTTTCTGGTGAATGTCACATAGTAAGAGCAGTGTGATGCCAGTATCTTTAATATGTTGTGACTGCAGATGGAGCTGCCACCGTGGAGACCCTTCGGGCGGAACTTGCCTGAGCCAAAGAACAAGCAAGGAGTAGTAATGCGGTTGCTTTGAAGGCGGCTGATGAGTTAAGAGCCGAGAAGGCCGCGCATTGCGAGAGCAAAGAGAAAATGGCCGAGATGGTTGTAAAGTTAAAAGACACTACCGACCGTTGCCAGTTCCTTGAGGAAGAAAACCGAGCGAAGGTGACGGACCTTGAAAGGGCCATGATGGCGACCAAAGACACCCGTTCTGCCATGAGAGCGAAGAAGGAGGAGCTGCGTGAAGCCTGCGACATTGTGTCTGGGAAGCCCTTTTTGCCACGGAGGAACTTTGGAGATCCGCAGTATGCCCCTCTGGACCGGCTGTGGAGTTCGGCAGACGCATATCTGGACTTGGCGGCGAGCGCTGTCGATGCGGCCGAATACTTCCGAGATCAAACAGATCATGAAGTGGACAAGCTGTTCTGGGCGCAGTTTAACGTTCCAGAGCGTCCGCTTCCATTGACCGATCAGCTAGCCGAATGGGCCGAACTCAATAGGTTGTCCGGACTCGCCATGAGGTCTATCGTGGATGAGCTGTGGTCGGAAAGGCCAAAGCCGAACAGTTATTTTAGCCTGTTGTAGCAGTTCCTTGGTGCGGTGCCGCGCATCAATGCGATGAATAGGTCAGCGTGCATAGAAGGCTCGCGGATGGCCCTTGCCCGTTGAGGGAGTCCTGGATTAGGGGGTGTCCGGATGGCTGGACTATACCTTCAGCCGGACTCCTAGACTATGAAGATACAAGATTGAAGACTTCGTCCCGTGTCCGGGAGGGACTTTCCTTGGCGTGGAAGGTGGATATGCAGATCTCCTACTATTGTAACCGACTTTGTGTAACCCTAGCCCTTTCCGGTGTCTATATAAACCGGAGGGTTTTAGTCCGTAGGACAAGATACAGAACAACAATCATACCATAGGCTAACTTCTAGGGTTTAGCCTCTCTGATCTCGTGGTAGATCTACTCTTGTACTACCCATATCATCAATATTAATCAAGCAGGATGTAGGGTTTTACCTCCATCAAGAGGGCCCGAACCTGGGTAAAACTTCGTGTCCCCTGCCTCCTGTTACCATCCGGCCTAGACGCACAGTTCGGGACCCCCTACCCGAGATCCGCCGGTTTTGACACCGACATTGGTGATTTCATTGGGAGTTCCTCTGTGTCGTCGCCATCAGGAAGGATGCCCCGCCCCGTCTTTAAAGACGCCACCGTTGCTAAGGGAGCTTTGGCTGTCGGCCAAACCCTCCGGCTAGGTGGTTTTCTTATGACCGCCTGTTCGGCTTCTGCGCCGACGATGACCTCTCGAGCCATCGAAAACAATCTTCATGTCAGCTCGGAAGTCGCCGAGCAGTTAGATCCAATGGAGCTCTCCTCCATAAACGAGCTCTTGGATCGCATCGCCACCCAGGGAGTCGCTACGGATTACGACCAGATTGGGCCTAAGCCCGATCTGAGAGAGATTAACTCTCCCCAAGTCACCCATCACGTTGCCGTGGTAGAGGGACAGTGCGGCGACCCCTCATCTATCTTAAGGACTAGCTACATCCGGATTCCCGATCCCTCCAAGCCGGATACCCGCGGAGGGGAGGATATCACTCAAGACCTGAACTTAGAGTCAGGCGACGGACTGGATTCATTGGACAACATCCAGGAATCCAAATTTCCGAGTTCGGAAATTCCTCGTCCTCTGAGCCTCAGATGGGGTGAGGCTTCGGATTTAATTAAACCCACCCACCCGAACATAAGCGATCTATCCCAAATTAGGCAAGAGCCCGAAGAAACAGTACATCATTACTGGGCCAGATTCCTCCTGGTTATGAACAGGATGAAGGACTGCCGCGAGGAAGACACAATTTCATTCTTATGCAATAATTGCACGGACAAGGGAATCCTCAACGCCATAAGTCGCCGTGATATTACATGCTTCGCTGACTTGGCGTCCATAGTACGAAAGTACTGTGCGATGGAAAGCGCCTGGAAAACTGAAATAAAATTTTGGGACAATCCGGCCCTGAATACAAACCTAGTCTGAAATAAAGGGGTGCATCATTGCCAGACACCCGGGTCAAACACCAAAAAGCAAAACTCCTCTACAGGGCATGGAACCGTATTGGAAGGATGGCTTAATGGACCCTGTAAAATTCACAGTACAGAGGATGCCACACCAACTCACAGCCTTAGAGCATGTTGGATACTCCGGCAGGTGGCCAAAATTGGCGAAGATCTCCTAATTCCGGAGGCCACAGAAAGCCACCCCAGAGACACCAATATGGTATTAACAGTCTTCGATACTTTCGCATCAAATAACATGCGAAAAAGGACACTCCGCAGCCTTGCCGAAATCTACCAAGTGGCAATAATAAACCCATGGAGTGACACGGCTATTACCTTTAACACCAGTGATGAACCTAAATTCCAAACAGCCCGAGTACCAGCCGCATTGGTCCTCAATCCAATAGTGGACAACTTTCGTCTTACCAAGGTACTCATGGACGGCGGCAGCGGATTGAACCTCATTTATGAGGAAACCCTTCAAAAAATGGAAATAGACTGGAACCGCATTGAGCGAAGCAGCACAACCTTTAGAGGAATAATCCCCAGTCAGGAAGCGCGCTGTACAGGAAAAATCACACTAGATGTGGTGTTCGGCACGCCGGATAATTATAGGTCCGAAGAGGTCACGTTCCATGTGGCTCCATTCAGCAGCGGTTATCACGCTCTGCTAGGGGGAAGCGTTTACAATCTTCCAAGCAATACCCCATTATGGGTACATGAAGCTCAAGATGCCCGGGCCCAATGGGATCATCACCCTCGCTAGTGACCCGGACATAGCACTCCGCGCCGAAAACAAGACAGCCGCACTGGCCCTCGAGGCACTATCCGAAGCCCTAGCGGCTGAGGAACTGACTGCGCTGCGCTCCACGGTGAATAGAGATGATGTGGTACTCAACAAAAGATCCAAGTCCACCTCCTTTAAACCGGCGGGCGAAATAGTCAAATTCCAGGTCCATCCAACGGACCCCAATAAAACAGCTTCCATCGGGGCACATTTAAACTCTGATGTAGATGCCGCACTGCAAGAGTTCCTACAAGAGAATTGGGACATTTTCGCCTGGCACCCTTTAGACATGCCAGGAATCCCACGCAGGCTAGCCGAGCACAGCTTAAATATCCTAAAAGAATTCAAACTTGTCAAGCAAGCTCTTCGGCATTTTTCCGAACCTAAGAGACAGGCCATGGGAGAGGAGCTAGCAAAGCTATTGGAGGCCGGATTCATCAGAGATATAAAACATCCGGACTGGCTAGCAAACCTGGTGATGGTACCAAAGAAGGACAAATCCTGGTGCCTGTGCGTTGATTTTAAAGACCTTAACAAGGCTTGCCCAAAGGATCCCTTCCCCCTCCCCCGCATCGATCAAATTATCGACGCTACCGCAGGACATGATTCGTTGTGTTTCCTCGACGCATATTCCGGCTACCATCAAATCAAGATGGTAGAATCAGACCAAGCCACAACGGCATTTATCACACCATATGGCCCATTCTGCTTCAACACAATGCCCTTCGGGCTCAAAAACGCCGGCGCAACATATCAGCGCATGATTCAGACATGTCTGGCAAACCAGATCGGCAAAATGGTGGAGGCATATGTAGATGATGTGGTCGTCAAAACAAGACATGTCGAATCTCTAGTAGACGACTTGAGGCTCACATTCGATAACCTCCGAACATACGACATCAAGCTCAACCCGGAAAAATGCGTTTTCGGTGTCCCAGCCGGAAAGCTCTTGGGCTTCATTGTATCCGGTAGAGGAATTGAAGCAAATCCAGCCAAGATCCGAGCTCTGTCACAATTGGATATCCCAAAGGACCTCAAACAAATACAAAAGTTAACCGGATGCGTGGCGGCTCTAAGCCGCTTTATCTCCCGCTTGGGAGAAAAGGCCCTACCCCTTTACCGCCTCCTTCAGCGCACCGAACACTTCGAATGGACGGATGCAGCCACGACCGGACTCGACAAAATAAAAGCCATATTGGCAACAAACCCAGTCCTGGCCACGGCAAACATTGGCGAACCAATGCTATTGTACACAACACATCAGGTGGTAAGCGCAGTGCTCGTCGTCGAACGAGAAACGGACGGACACAAATTCCCCCTTCAAAAGCCGGTCTATTATGTGTCCACTGTCCTTACTCCGTGCAAATCATGGTACCCGCATTATCAAAAGATTTCTTACGCAGTATTCATGGCATCCTGGAAGCTACGACACTACTTTCAAGAGTGTTCAATAACAGTAGCCTCGGAAGTACCACTTAACGATATTATAAACAACCGTGACGCAACAGGCCGGATTGCAAAATGGGCCATTGAGATCCTCCCGTTCGACATAACTTATAAGCCACGGCGAGCCATCAAGTCGCAAGTTTTGGCCGACTTCGTCGCAGAATGGACGGAGGCCGAACTCCCCAAAGAGTACGGCACATATTCAAATTGGATCATGCATTTCGACGGCTCCAAGATGTTGGCCGGACTAGGGGCTGGCGTCGTTTTGACGTCCCCCGCAGGAGACACAGTTCAATACGTACTCCAGATTATGCACAAAGACTCCAACAATGCAGCCGAATATGAGGCCCTTTTATATGGTCTCCGGATGGCAGTATCCATGGGCATTCAACGCCTAGAGGTGCGCGGGGACTCGAACCTCGCAATATCTCAAATAAATGGAGACTTCGATGCCAAGGATCCAAAAATGGCAGCTTACCGCAACGCCGTCCTAAAAATGTCAGCTCGGTTCGAAGGGCTTGAATTTCACCATATAGCCCGGGAAAATAATCAGGCGACAGATGTCCTGGCATGCATCGGCACAAAACGCGATGTAGTCCCGCCCCCAACATCTTCTTGGAAAGGCTGTTCAAGCCATCCGTAGTATGGGAAGGGGAGCCGAATAATAACAGCCCGGACCCAACCGCACTGCCCGACACCGAACATTCTGACATAATCGGAGGCTCTGCCAATGAAATAACACCTTCAGCCCACGTAATAATGGCCGTCATCGCCCCGTGGACAGAACCATTCCTCGCCTACCTTACTAGGCAGGAACTCCCCGAGGACCAAAATGAGGCACGCTGCATAGTGCGGCGATCCAAAGCCTACAGAGTCCACGAGGGAGAGCTTTATAAGAAAAGCACTACCAGAGTCCTTCAAAGGTGCATCTCCGAAGAGGAAGGGCGGAACCTCCTAGCTGAAATTCATGCCAGACTCGACGGTCATCACGCTGCAGCTCGGTCCCTTGTAAGCAAGGCCTTCTGTACAGGCTTTTATTGGCCGACGGCCCGGGCAGACGCCCAGGACTTAGTCCAACGATGCACCGGTTGCCAGCTCTTTGCAAACCAAAGCCATATGCCACCCACCGCCCTCCAAACTATCCCCATTACTTGGCCCTAAGCGGTCTGGTGGCTTGACATGGTTGGACCCCTTAAAGGTGGAACCCACAAGCAAAAATACTTACTGGTCATGGTGGATAAGTTCACCAAATGGATAGAAGCCAAGCCTGTTAAGACGGCCGAATCCGGACCGGTGATAGACTTTATATCCGGGGTTGTACACCGTTACGGCGTCCCCCACAGCATCATCACTGATAACGGCACGAACTTTACGGCCGACGAGGTAAAACTCTGGTGCAAAAGCATGGGCATCAAGCTCGATTATGCTTCCGTCTATCACCCACAAACTAACGGCCAGGTCGAACGTGCGAATGGTCTTATCATTTGCGGCATAAAACCCATATTAGTGCGGTCCATCAAGGAATCTAACACGCACTAGGTAGAGGAGCTCGACTCCGTACTCTGGGGGCTGCGGACCACGCCGAATCGCACCACCGGATACACACCATTCTTTATGGTGTACGGCGCAGAGGCAGTTTTGCCTTGCGACATAATTCATGACTCACCTCGAGTGCGCATGTATGAAGAAAGAGAAGCCGAGCTTGATCGGCAGGACAGTTTGGACGCATTGGAGGAGGAGCGCGACGTGGCAAAAGCCCGTTCCACATTCTATCAACAGCAGGCTCAAAGATACCAAAGCAGAGAAGTACGGGCCAAAAATTACAATGTTGGCGAATTAGTTCTACGCTTGCCAGACAAGAAAAAGGACAAACTCAAGCCCAAGTGGGAAGGTCCCTTCATAATTGACCAAGTCCTGACTGGTGGAGCGTACCGCCTGCGAGATGCATCGGATAACCGACTCGAGCCGAACCCATGGAACACAGCCCGTCTCCGAAGATTCTATGCCTAGCGCCGGACTCTATGTTCGTCTCCTTCCTCTGTCCATTTTTTATATATACTGTCTGTCTTACATTTCTCTCCTTCACCCCTTCCTTTCTCTTATAACCTTTAAAGGCTCATCAAATGACGTGCTATTCGCACTCATTAAACCTGGGGGCTTCTTTTAACAGAAGCTTATTTATACGGGCTTCATGCCCAACACATGTGTTACACTTCCGCATGTACCTTTTATTTCACCATTATATGCATCGATATGACTTAAGTTTTGGCCAAGCTGGGTTGCCTGGCTCCTGTGCTTACCCCTACGTTCCCGATTATTCGGCTAGGCGGTAAAGGGAGCACCTCTGCGATTGTTACTGTCGGATCAGCCGGATGTGTACCTCAGACTGGGTGAAGCCGAAAGCTAGCGTTCTTAAGGGAATATTCGGTCGGTGACCTAAAAGATGATCTTTTCACTTATTTATTTATGCACCCCCAGATGCTTTTTCCTGCGTCTTTTTCGCAGAATGGGCATGCACTTTAGGGCATGCCTCCCAGGGAAAGGAACCCCTAACGGAACTATTCTCCCTGGAAGATGTTTCTTACTAACCATGTAATATAACATAACTATTCGGGCACTTGTGTGTTCACGTACTAATGACCCCTACGCCTGGTCTCCATGCATTCCCCGGTTCTTATATAACCGCATGGGAATTCGGACACACTCCGGACCGTCAGGTCCCGAGGCTGAAGCGAAAAGGTCGGCCATGACAAACGATCTACAATCCGGCTAGAAGGCATTATAAATGTCAATTAAATTACATAGTCATTCTGACTGATTGTATTCCTCTTCAATACCATCCAACAGGCTGTCTAATTTACAGTCCTGCCGGGAATACTTTGCGGCCAATTCTACTTGGCCGTATACTAAGCTTACAGGAATCTCCTTCCCGTCGGGCCCCACAGGACCGACCTCGGCCATGTGGTTGGGGTCAGCCTTTGTGTACCGCGTCTTCACCATGGCCCAGGCCTCCCTAGAGCGTTGACGGCAGGTCGATACCTTCCTCAATCGGAAGCGCCGCCGTGCTCCCTTTAGCTTCTCCGCAAGCTCTCCAAGACCTTCGGGCACGGAGATGGATGGCCACAGGGCCTGGGCAATGCCTCGCATCGCCTTCCGAACTCGCTCGTGCAGTTGCGAGAGCTCGGGAAGAAGGTCACCCGTAGAACCGGGCATCTCCTCTGCAGGACGACCTGTTAGCACACCTACAGAAATTACTCTGTTAGTTGACTTCCCCGCCGAACTTTTTTTTCTTCTCCAAAGGTTCGTTCAAGCACTTACTAAATATGCCGCGCCGAAGCCGCTGATTCTCCTTAACGGAGTCTGACAGCTGGGCACGAACATCTTTCAGCTCGACGCCCAGCTTGGTGTTGGCATCTTTGAGATCGTTCTTCTCCCGCCTCACCTTTGTCAGCACCTTCTCACCAGCCTTCAGCTGGCGTAGGAGGTGTTGCCTTTCCGGATTCAATCCGGCGCCATCTGCAATTTCATTTGTCAGATTTGCACCCATGCCATGCTTCGCAAAATACTTATCTTTCGAAGTGTATATTACCAGAGGGGGTCTCCTTGGGCTCCCCTGCCGCGGCTAGTGCGGCCTCAAGTTGGGCTTTGCACTCCTCCAGCTCCTGGGACAGTAGGGAATTCTTTTCTGTAAGAACCTGCATAACATATGATCCTTAAACAGTTATTCTAACTGTTTCAAGTCTCGGGGGCTACTGGTATATATATATATATATAATTACCAAAATTTTCTTACCCGTATGTCTTTTACATATTGCTCCGTGGCTCTGGCTAGACCATTTTGAGCGGCACGGAGGTACGCATCTCCGGAATTGAAGGCGTCTAATGCCTCTCGGGAGAAACAAGCGTCCGCTGCGCACCTTGTGTTCGCCTCCGCCTCCGGACCAGGCTTTGGAGCCTGGCTGGTGGAGGCGCGATTGGCAGCCTCTCCGGATATAGTCCGGCGAGGTCTCTTTGTCCTGAAGAAAGCACGAGTGTTAATATACCTTGAAGGTATAACACCTGGGATAAGGGGGTGCGCCATACCTTTGCGCTGACACCTCGGTCCGGACTGCACCTCTTTTCTGCCCACGGGGCCCTGTGGCCCCTCGTTGGCTTGTCGCCGCAAGTTTGGCCTCCCGTCTCAAAAACCTCCCCTGCAAAGTTCGGTTGTAATTAGGAAACTGAAAACGCGAGAGGGCGGACCCCTATTTGGGGTACTGGGACTTCAATCTCAGTTACCTGGGAGGCCGGGATTGGCCCTGGGTAATCGGCCGTAATGGCCACCAAGGCGTTGTCCTTGCTCAATTGATGGAACACTCCATCAATCAGCTCCACAGATACGTCCGGATCCTCTTGAGAGGCCGGATCGAGGGACCGTCCTGGGTCCTCGGGTTGTGGAGGAGGGCTGTTTATTTCTTTAACAGCTTGGTGCAGTTCCTGCGTTGAAGTCGTTAGACTGAATATTTAACAATGGGAATATAAAACGAATGGGCAGGTAAATATGGCCACTTACCCAGCTTGGGGGATTGTACATAGAAAATCCACCCTTTGGGTCGACGCGGAGAAATTCCTCCTCTTCTCCCTTGTACAAAGCGGACAAGGTCTTTGTTAGAGCCGCAGCCGAATCCGGCCCCTTACGGCCGTAGCGGGTGGCGTCGTCTTCCCCGTTGAAGTCCCACATGGGGTGGCCTCTATACTGTAGTGGCTGCACCCCTCGCATAATGCATGCGGCCATAACCCCGATCATGGTCAGTCTGGAATGAGCTAACAATCTTATCCGGCCCATCAGGTAACAGACGTCCTTGTCACTTTCCCTCTGAGGGCTCCGTGGACGCCAACTTAGGCGCTTCTTTAGTGGAGCACTGTCGAACTCAGGGAGGCCGGTCCGGATAGGATCTGGCAGCGGGACGTCCTCTATGTAAAACCATTCCGAAGGCCAGTCCTCGGACGCCTTCTTTGGGGTTTCGGATAGATATCCGGTCCCGGCGATGCGCTACACTTCGGCTCCGCCCACTTGATATATTGACCCCTTCTTAGAACGGGGCACGAGGCAGAATAGCTCTTTCCACAGCCCAAAATGAGCCTCAACACCCAAGAACAGCTCGCAGAGGGCTACGAAGCCCGCAATATGCAATACGGAGGCAGGCGTGAGATTGTGTAGTTGGAGGCCATAAAACTCCAGGAGCCCCCAGAGAAATGGATGGATTGGAAATCCGAGCCCCCTTATTAAGTAAGGGAAGAGGCACACCTGCTCTCCTTTGGAGGGATTACGGGCACTCTCCGCTTGCTCTCCGCCATTATAGATGGCAAGACCGGCTCGAACCGGGACCATATAGGCCGGGGGGAGAAAACCCTTGGTCTGGAGCGTCACTAGCTCGCTATGCGGGATGGATCATCTCTCCCAATATCCAGGCTGAGGGCTGGAAGGGCGAGAGGAGGAGTTGCGACGGCTGGCCATGGTGGTATGGACCTTTGTCGGATGCGCTCTGATGAACACTCGCGAATGGGAGAAGGTGTGGTTTGGATCCAAATCCTCGTCCCCTTAAATGGGCGGCTCATTTGCGCGGCTAGGGGTGTGGATGTAAAAAACACTCAGACTTTTCATATTCGTTTGACATGTGGGAGATGACCATTGTTGGGCGTAGAAGCCGAGGAGCGCAACATTTACAAGAAACCGGACTTTATTCAACAGGTACACGGAATTTGGAGGAGAACCCGCCTTGCAATGCGGAAGACAATCTGCGCGCTGGACTCATCGTCATTGAAGCCTGGTTCGGGGGCTACTGAGGGAGTCCTGGATTAGGGGGTGTCCGGATGGCCGGACTATACCTTCAGCCGGACTCCTGGACTATGAAGATACAAGATTGAAGACTTCGTCCCGTGTCCGGGAGGGACTTTTCTTGGCGTGGAAGGCAAGCTTGGCGATACGGATATGCAGATCTCCTACTATTGTAACCGACTTTGTGTAACCCTAGCCCTTTCCATTGTCTATATAAACCAGAGGGTTTTAGTCCGTAGGACAAGATACAGAACAACAATCATACCATAGGCTAGCTTCTAGGGTTTAGCCTCTCTGATCTCGTGGTAGATCTACTCTTGTACTACCCATATCATCAATATTAATCAAGCAGGACGTAGGGTTTTACCTCCATCAAGAGGGCCCGAACCTGGGTAAAACTTCGTGTCCCCTGCCTTCTGTTACCATCCGGCCTAGACGCACAGTTCGGGACCCCCTACCCGAGATCCGCCGGTTTTGACACCGACACCCGTGTCAAAGCATACTGGGCAGAGATGGATGCTACCACTGTCGCGGCGCAGGGTTCGGCCTTAGGCCGAGTGGCTGCCGAGCACTATTTTGAAGAAGTTCTTGAGGGTGCTCGTTTGATAGAGGCCCAGTGCTCGAAGAATATTATGTTTGAGTGACATGTATTCCCATTGTAAAAACAATGTTTTATTAAATTTATCAAGGCTGTGTTTATACTTTTGCCCGAAAGTATTGTGATGCCTCCTGTGCGGCCGTTTATGTATATAACCTGAAAGATTGCAGTCGTCGGCTTCAGCCCCCACGCATACAATGCGGGGGTGTTCGCAGAAGACGCGTATTCACACCTAATCCAACGTCTTGGTCCTAGTAAGGAGGTGATAGCGCAGCGAACTAGGCAACCAGACTATAATGCTTTAACACTTTCACTTAGCCATGGGAGTTTGACAGTGGGGCTACTATATAGCCCCTGGTGGCTCTGCACTCGCCCGGATTCGGGGTGCGTACATGCCTAGCCGGGAAACGGCCCTTCGTTAATGCGAAGGAATCCCGAAGATTCCAATAGGTCATCGAGTGGTTGACCAGTCTCACGCTATATCCATGACAGTCAGTTTTCAGCTTTCTCTACTGAGGTGCTCGTCCGGATGAACCAGGGCACAATCGCAGTAGTTCTCCTGGTGCCGCCT
The DNA here is from genome assembly GCF_056163025.1 of Triticum urartu. NCBI lineage: Eukaryota > Viridiplantae > Streptophyta > Magnoliopsida > Poales > Poaceae > Triticum > Triticum urartu. The sequence goes on along the minus strand of NC_141875.1, from coordinate 552,985,725 downwards.
TAGCCGATAGAGCGGAACGTAAGGCAGCAAAACACAGGAACCGGGCAAACCCAACATTTGACCAAAGACATGATTCGGAGCTGATGCATATAAGGCCAAACTCGCGACGCCGAACACTCCCTAAGGTATTCGGTCTTTATGGTGTAAACCGGGTCTAAACAGTACCCTTTGTAATATGCCCCTGGTGTCCAAGTACGTGCATTATTCTGGCGTGGCCACATGCCAAGACATCAGCATCCTTTTCGGTTGTACTGAGAATCCAAGGGATGTAAATCAACAAGAGACAGTAAAAAAGGTTTACGCAGGGTCTTAATCTACAAAGAATCCTTGAACCGGGTCCCTGCTGCACGTCTGTGCCTGTGTCTCCGTTGTGCCGTATTCTGGACGGGTGTAGCACGATGGTCATCTAAAAAAGAGAGGAACTTAATTGAAAAGTTGCCGTGCAAAAGTTAAGTTATAATAAATAAACAATATGTAGTTGGAAATGAGTGAAGGTGAGCCTTATTGCCACTTTTGCGCGCGCGTTGAGCCCCTTGTATTGTAATAGGAGTATAGCCATCAAACCTGTATTAATTACATATAGCTGAGCCAGACTTGTCTAGCCGTGTCCGTGGTCTTAATGACCTGTCAAATGTCGTTTAGTGTGCGGCGGCCAAGGCGGCCGCACCGTCTTCGGCACGCAAGGAGCGCTGATGTCTACTACACAACCTTCTTCTTGTAGACGTTGTTGGGCCTCCAAGTGCAGAGGTTTGTAGGACAGTAGCAAATTTCCCTCAAGTGGATGACCTAAGGTTTATCAATCCGTAGGAGGCATAGGATGAAGATGGTCTCTCTCAAGCAACCCTGCAACCAAATAACAAAGAGTCTCTTGTGTCCCCAACACACCCAATACAATGGTAAATTGTATAGGTGCACTAGTTCGGCGAAGAGATGGTGATACAAGTGCAATATGGATAGTAGATAATAGTTTTTGTAATCTGAAAATATAAAAACAGCAAGGTAACGAATTATAAAAGAGAGCGTAAACGGTATTGCAATGATGGTAAACAAGGCCAAGGGTTCATACTTTCGCTAGTGTAAGTTCCCTCAACAATACTAACATAATTGGATCACATAACTATCCCTCAACATGCAACAAAGAGTCACTCCAAAGTCACTAATAGCGGAGAACGAACGAAGAGATTATGGTAGGGTATGAAATCACCTCAAAGTTATTCTTTCCAATCAATCCGTTGGGCTATTCCTATAAGTGTCATAAACAGCCCTAGAGCTCGTACTAGAATAACACCTTAAGACACAAATCAACCAAAACCCTAATGTCACCTAGATACTCCTGTTGGGGGACGTAGTAATTTCAAAAAGTTTCCTACGCACACGCAAGATCAAAGTGATGCATAGCAACGAGAGGGGAGAGTGTTGTCTACGTACCCTCGTAGACCGACAGCGGAAGCGTTATGACAACGCGGTTGATGTAGTCGTACGTCTTCACGGCCCGACCGATCAAGCACCGAAACCACGACACCTCCGAGTTCTAGCACACGTTCAGCTCGATGACGATCCCCGGACTCCGATCCAGCAAACTATCGGGGAAGAGTTCTGTCAGCACGACAGCGTGGTGACGATCTTGATGTTCTACTGTCGCAGGGCTTCGCCTAAGCACCGCTACAATATTATCGAGGATTATGGTGGAGGGGGGCACCGCACACGACTAAGAAAACGATCACCAGGATCAACTTGTGTGTCCATGGGGTGCCCCCTACCCCCGTATATAAAGGAGAAAGGGGGAAGGAGGCCGGCCCTAGGAGGGGCCCGCCAGGGGAGTAGGATTCCTACTCCTAGTTGGAGTAGGTTTCCTCCTTTCCTAGTCCAACTAGGAGAAGGGGGAAAGGGGGGAAGAGGGGAAGGAAGGGAGAGAGGGGCCGCGCCCCAAACCCCTTGTCCAATTCGGACTAGGCTTGGGAGGGGGCGCGCCACCTCCCGATCCTTCCCACTAAGGCCCATTAAGGCCCATTGCTTCTTCCTCGTATTCCCGTAACTCCCCGGTACCTCCGAAAATACCCGAATCACTCGGAACCTTTCCGATGTTCGAATATAGTCGTCCAATATATCGATCTTTATGTATCGACCATTTCGAGACTCCTCGTCATGTCCCCGATCTCATCCGGGACTCCGAACTCCTTCGGTACATCAAAACTTATAAACTCATAATATAACTATCATCGAAACCTTAAGCGTGCGGACCCTACGGGTTCGAGAACAATGTAGACATGACCGAGACATGTCTCTGGTCAATAACCAATAGCGGAACCTGGATGCTCATATTGGCTCCCACATATTCTACGAAGATCTTTATCGGTCAGACCGCATAACAACACACGGTGTTCCCTTTGTCATCGGTATGTTACTTGCCCGAGATTCGATCGTCGGTATCTTAATACCTAGTTCAATCTCGTTACCGGCAAGTCTCTTTACTCGTTCCGTAATACATCATCTCACAACTAACTCATTAGTTGCAATGCTTGCAAGGCTTATGTGATGTGCACTACCGAGAGGGCCCAGAGATACCTCTCCGACAATCGGAGTGACAAATCCTAATCTCGAAATACGCCAACCCAACATGTACCTTTGGAGACACCTGTAGAGCTCCTTTATAATCACCCAGTTACGTTGTGACGTTTGGTAGCACACAAAGTGTTCCTCCGGTAAACGGGAGTTGCATAATCTCATAGTCATAGGAACATGTATAAGTCATGAAGAAAGCAATAGCAACATACTAAACGATCGGGTGCTAAGCTAATGGAATGGGTCATGTCAACCACATCATTCTCCTAATGATGTGATCCCGTTAATCAAATAACAACTCTTTTGTTCATGGTTAGGAAACATAACCATCTTCGATTAACGAGCTAGTCAAGTAGAGGCATACTAGTGACACTCTGTTTGTTTATGTATTCACACATGTATTATGTTTCCGGTTAATAAAATTCTAGCATGAATAATAAACATTTATCATGATATAAGGAAATAAGGAAATAAATAATAACTTTATTATTGCCTCTAGGGCATATTTCCTTCAACTCCAATGTCACCTCAAGTATCCGTGGGTATGATTATACGATATGCGTCACACAATCTCAGATTCATCTATTCAAGCAACACAAAGGACCTCAAAGAGTGCCCCAAAGTTCTACCGAATGCCAACCCCTATGCATAGATTCCCAATGTCACGAAACCCGCAAGTTGGTCACCAAAACATACATCAAGTGGCACGTGGTATCCCATTGTCACCACAGATATCCACAGCAAGACATACATCAAGTGTTCTCAAGTCTTTAAAGACTCAATCCGATAGGATTACTTCAAGGGGAAAACTCAATTCATTACAAGAGAGAAGAGGGGGAGGAGAAACATAAGATCCAACTATAATAGAAAAGCTCGCGATACATCAAGATCGTATCATCTCAAGAACACGAAAGAGAGAGAGAGAGATCAAACACATATCTACTGGTACATACCCTCAGCCCTGAGGGAGAACTACTCCCTCCTCGTCATGGAGAGCACCAGGATGATGAAGATGGCCACCGGAGAAGGATTGCCCCCTCCGGTAGGGTGCCGGAATGGGTCTAAATTGGTTTTTGGTGGCTACGGAGGCTTCTGGCGGCGGAACTCCCGATCTATTGTGCGTTCTGGAAGTTTTAGGGAATATGGAGTTATATAGGAAAAAGAAGCACGTCAGGGGAGCCACGGGGGCCCCACGAGGCAGGGGGCGCGCCCCCACCCTTGTGGGCAGCTCCTGTATTTTCTGACGTGGGGTCCAAGTCCATCAGGTGTGTTTCCTTCCAAAAATAACTTCTCCAGTTGATTTCGTTCCGTTTTGACTCCGTCTGATATTCCTTTTCTTCAAAACACTGAAATAGGCATAAAACAACAAATCTGGGCTGGGCCTCCGGTTAATAGGTTAGTCCAAAAAATAATATAAAAGTGGATAATAAAGCCCAACATTGCCCAAAACAGTAGATAATATAGCATGGAGCAATCAAAAATTATAGATACATTGGAGACGTATCAAGCATCCCCAAGCTTAATTCCTGCTCGTCCTCGAGTAGGTAAATGATAAAAAGATAATTTTTGATGTGGAATGCTAGTTGGGATAATTTCAATGTAATTCTTCTTACTTGTGATATGAATATTCAGATCCGAAAGATTCAAGACAAAAGTTCATATTGACATAAAAATAATAATACTTCAAGCATACTAACTAAGCAATCATGTCTTCTCAAAATAACATGGCCAAAGAAAGCTATCCCTACAAAATCATCTAGTCTGGCTATGCTCCATTTTCACCACACAACATATTTAAATCATGCACAACCCCGATGACAAGCCAAGCAATTGTCTCATACTTTTGATGTTCTCAAACTTTTTCAATCTTCACGCAATACATGAGCGTGAGCCATGGATATAGCACTATAGGTGGAATAGAATTGTGGTTGTGGAGAAGACAAAAAGGGAGAAGATAGTCTCACATCGACTAGGCGTATCAACGGGCTATGGAGATGCCCATCAATAGATATCAATGTGAGTGAGTAGGGATTGCCATGCAACGGATGCACTGGAGCTATAAATGTATGAAAGCTCAACAAAAGAAACTAGTGTGTGTGCATCCAACTCGCTTGCTCACGAAGACCTAGGGCAATTTGAGGAAGCCATCATTGGAATATACAAGCCAAGTTCTATAATGAAAGATTCCCACTAGTATATGAAAGTGACAACATAGGAGACTCTCTATCATGAAGATCATGGTGCTACTTTGAAGCACAAGTGTGGAAAAAGGATAGTAGCATTGTCCCTTTTATTTTATTTTTATTTTATATAATTTTTTATTTGGCCTTTCTTTTTTTATTTGTCCTTTCTCTTTTTTTGTCCTTTCTTTTTTTTTGGCCTTTCTTTTTTCTTTTTTTGGGGGGGGGGACAATGCTCTATTGAATGATGATCATGACACTTATATTTATTTACAACTCAATGATTACAATTCGATTCTAAAACAAAGTATGACTCTATATGGATGCCTCCGGCGGTGTACCGGGATATGCAATGAATCAAGAGTGACAAGTATGAAAAAATTATGAACGGTGGCTTTACCACAAACACTATGTCAATAACATGATCATGCTAAGCAATATGACAATGATGAATGTGTCATGATGAACTAGATGGTGGAAAGTTGCATGGCAATATATCTTGGAATGGCTATGGAAATGCCATAATAGGTAGGTATGGTGGCTGTTTTGAGGAAGGTATATGGTAGGTGTATGATACCGGCGAAAGGTGCGCGGTATTAGAGAGGCTAGCAAAGGTGGAAGGGTGAGAGTGCGTATAATCCATGGACTCAACATTAGTCATAAAGAACTCATATACTTATTGCAAAAATCTAGAAGTTATCAAAGCAAAGTATTATGCGCATGCTCCTAGGGGGATAGATTGGTAGGAAAAGACCATCGCTCCTCCCCGACTGCCACTCATAAGGAAGGCAACCAATAAATAAATCATGCTCCGACTTCGTCACATAACGGTTCACCATACGTGCATGCTACGGGAATCACAAACTTCAACACAAGTATTTCTCAAATTCACAACTACTCAACTAGCATGACTCTAATATCACCATCTCCATATCTCAAAACAATTATCAAGTATCAAACTTCTCATAGTATTCAACACACTCATAAGAGAATTTTATTATTCTTGAATACCTAGCATATTAGGATTTTAAGAAAATTACCATGCTATTTAAGACTCTCAAAATAATCTAAGTGAAGCATGAGAGTTCATCTATTTCTTCAAAATAAAACTACCACCATGCTCTAAAAGGTATAAGTGAAGCACTAGAGCAAATGACAAACTACTCCGAAAGATATAAGTGAAGATCAATGAGTAGTTGAATAATTATGCAACTATGTGAAGACTCTCTAACATTTAATAACTTCAGATCTTGGTATTCTATTCAAACAGCAAGCAAAGCAAAATAAAATGACATTCTAATAATGGCAAACATCATGTGAAGAAGCAAAAACTTAGGATCAACCAAAACTAACCGATAGTTGTTGAAGAAGAAAGGTGGGATGCCAACCGGGGCATCGCCAAGCTTGGATGCTTGAGACTTCTTGAAAAATTATCTTGGGTGCCTGGGGCATCCCCAAGCTTGAGCTTTTGTGTCTCCTTAATTCCTCTCATATCACGGTCTCCCTAAATCTCAAAAGCTTCATCCACACAAAACTCAACAAGGACTCGTGAGATAAGTTAGTATAAACCATTGCCAAAACCTTGTCATACTCTACTGTAGAAAATCACTAAAATTATTATTCAACATTGCATACTAAATTCCTCTGCATATTTAATAGTCCTATCCTCAAATAGAATCATTAAAGAAGCAAACATATGCAAACAATGCAAACATAACAGCAATCTGCCTAAACAGGATAGTCTGTAAAGAATGCTGCAACATCCATACTTCCCTAACTCCAAAAATTATGAAAGAAAATTCCCACTGTAGTAAATTAATAATAGCTTAATATGCAAAAGGTTTCAACATTTTATCACATTCTGAATTTTCTAGGGAATTATTGCAACAGCGGTAAACTTTCTGTTTTTAAACAGCGACATGTATACTTGTAACATAGGCATAGTAAAGGCTATCAATGCCACTTTTATTGAAATAAAAGATGCAAAACATTATTCTAAATAAAAACAAGCAAATCCGAACAAAATAAATTGACGCTCCAAGCAAAACACATATCATGTGGCGAATAAAAATATAGCTCCAAGTAAAGTTACCGATGAACGAAGACAAAAGAGGGGATGCCTTCCGGGGCATCCCCAAGCTTAGGCTCTTGGTTGTCCTTGAATATTACCTTGGGGTGCCTTGGGCATCCCCAAGCTTAGGCTCTTGCCACTCCTTATTCCGTAGTCCATCGAATCCTTACCCAAAACTTGAAAACTTCACAACACAAAACTTAAAGTAGAAAACTCGTAAGCTCCGTTAGTATAAGAAAGAAAATCACCATCATAAGGTACTGTAATGAACTCATTATTTATTTATATTGGTGTTAAACCTACTGTATTCCAACTTCTCTATGGTTTATAAACTATTTTACTAGACATAGATTCATCAAAATAAATAAACAACACATGAAAAACAGAATCTGTCAAAAACAGAACAGTCTGTAGTAATCTGGATCAAACGCATACTTCTGGAACTCATAAAATTCACAAATAAATTGCTGGACCTGAGGAATTTATCTATTAATCATATGCAAAAAGAATTAACTAAATATTACTCTCCAAATAAAAATGGCAGCAGTTCTCGTGAGCGCTAAAGTTTCTGTTTTTTACAGCACGATCAACAAGACTTCCCCCAAGTCTTCCCAAAGGTTCTACTTGGCACAAACACTAATTAAAAGCATAAAACCACATCTAATCAGAGGCTAGATGAATTATCTATTACTAAACAGGAACAAAAATCAAGGAATGAAAATAAAGTTGGGTTGCCTCCCAACAAGCGCTGTCGTTTAATGCCCCTAGCTAGGCACGATGGTTTCAATGATGCTCACATAAAGGATAAGAATTATAACATAAAGAGAGCATCATGAAGAATATGACTAGCACATTTAAGTCTAACCCACTTCCTATGCATAGGGATTTTGTGAGCAAACAACTTGTGGGAACAAGAATCAACTTGCATAGGAAGGTAAAACAAGCATAACTTCAAAATTTTAAGCACATAGAGAGGAAACTTGATATTATTGCAATTCCTACAAGCATATGTTACTCCCTCATAATAATTTTCAGTAGAATCATGAATGAATTCAACAATATAACCAGCACCTAAAGCATTCTTTTCATGATCTACAAGCATAGAAAATTTACTACTCTCCACATAAGCAAAATTCTTCTCATGAACAATAGTGGGAGCAAACTCAACAAGATAACTATCATGTGATTGAAAATTAAGATCAAGATGACAAGTTTCAGGTTATCATTATTCTTTAAAGCATACGTGTCATCACAAATCATCATAGATAGGAGGCATGCTTTCATCATAATAAATTTGCTCATCAAAAGTTGGGGGACAAAAAATATCATCTTCATCAAACATAGCTTCCCCAAGCTTGTGGCTTTGCATATCATTAGCATCATAGATATTCAAGGAATTCATACTAACAACATTGCAATCATGGTCATCATTCAAATATTTAGTGCCAAACATTTTATAGAATTCTTCTTCTAGCACTTGAGCACAATTATCCTTTCCATCATACTCACGAAGGATATTAAAAAGGTGAAGCGTATGAGACAAACTCAATTCCATTTTTTATAGTTTTCTTTTATAAACTAAACTAGTGATAAAACGAGAGACTAAAAGACTTGAATGCAATATCTAAAGATATACATTCAAGCGCTAACCTCAACGGTGCCAAAAAAGAGCTTGATGTCTACTACACAACCTTCTTCTTGTAGACGTTGTTGGGCCTCCAAGTGCAGAGGTTTGTAGGACAGTAGTAAATTTTCCTCAAGTGGGTGACCTAAGGTTTATCAATCCGTAGGAGGCGTAGGATGAAGATGGTCTCTCTCAAGCAACCCTGCAACCAAATAACAAAGAGTCTCTTGTGTCCCCAACACACCCAATACAGTGGTAAATTGTATAGGTGCACTAGTTCGGCGAAGAGATGGTGATACAAGTGCAATATGGATAGTAGATAATAGTTTTTGTAATCTGAAAATATAAAAACAGCAAGGTAACGAATTATAAAAGAGAGCGTAAACGGTATTGCAATGATGGTAAACAAGGCCTAGGGTTCATACTTTTGCTAGTGTAAGTTTCCTCAACAATACTAACATAATTGGATCACATAACTATCCCTCAACATGCAACAAAGAGTCACTCCAAAGTCACTAATAGCGGAGAACGAACGAATAGATTATGGTAGGGTACGAAACCACCTCAAAGTTATTCTTTCCAATCAATCCATTGGGCTATTCCTATAAGTGACACAAATAGCCCTAGAGTTCTTACTAGAATAACACCTTAAGACACAAATCAACCAAAACCCTAATGTCACCTAGATACTCCAATGTCACCTCAAGTATCCGTGGGTATGATTATACGATATGCGTCACACAATCTCAGATTCATCTATTCAACCAACACAAAGGACCTCAAAGAGTGCCCCAAAGTTCTACCGGAGAATCACGACGAAAACGTGTGCCAACCCCTATGCATAGATTCCCAATGTCACGAAACCCGCAAGTTGGTCACCAAAACATACATCAAGTGGCACGTGGTATCCCATTGTCACCACAGATATCCACAGCAAGACATACATCAAGTGTTCTCAAGTCTTTAAAGACTCAATCCGATAGGATTACTTCAAGGGGAAAACTCAATTCATTACAAGAGAGAAGAGGGGGAGGAGAAACATAAGATCCAACTATAATAGCAAAGCTCGCGATACATCAAGATCGTATCATCTCAAGAACACGAGAGATAGAGAGAGAGAGAGATCAAACACATATCTACTGGTACATACCCTCAGCCCTGAGGGAGAACTACTCCCTCCTCGTCATGGAGAGCACCAGGATGATGAAGATGGCCACCGGAGAAGGATTGCCCCCTCCGGTAGGGTGCCAGAACGGGTCTAAATTTGTTTTTGGTGGCTACGGAGGCTTCTGGCGGCGGAACTCCCGATCTATTGTGCGTTCTGGAAGTTTTAGGGTATATGGAGTTATATAGGCAGAAGAAGCACGTCAGGGGAGCCACGGAGGCCCCACGAGGCAGGGGGCGCGCCCCCACCCTCGTGGGCAACTCCCGTATCTTCTGACGTGGGGTCCAAGTCCATCAGGTGTGTTTCCTTCCAAAAATAACTTCTCCAGTTGATTTCATTCCGTTTCGACTCCGTCTGATATTCCTTTTCTTCAAAACACTGAAATAGGCATAAAACAGCAAATCTGGGCTGGGCCTCCGGTTAATAGGTTAGTCCCAAAAATAATATAAAAGTGGATAATAAAGCCCAATATTTCCCAAAACAGTAGATAATATAGCATGGAGCAATCAAAAATTATAGATACATTGGAGACGTATCAAGCACTCAATATTTCCATTTACTGTAATGATGCCACGTGGATCGGGCATCTTGAGCTTGAGGGAAGCGTAATGCGGTATTGTGTTAAAGCGAGTAAAAGCCTCGCGTCCGAGTAGTGCTTGATAGCCACTTTGGAACGGAGCGACGTGGAAGGTTAAATTTTCGCTGTGGAAGTTGTCGGGGGAGACAAATATAACCTCTAGTAGCAGGGAGCCCCTGCAGTGAGCCTCCGGGCCTGGCGTTACTCCTTTAAAGGTAGCATTGCTGCGGAAAATTTTTGTTGGGTCTATCCCCATTTTGCGGACTGTGTCCTGATATATCAAAATTAAATTGCTGCCGCCATCCATCAGGACTTGGGTGAAGTGGTATTCGTCAATTATTGGGTCTAATACCAAGGCAGCCCATCCTGCACGCCGGATACTTGCCGAGTAATCCCGATGGTCGAAGGTGGTCGGTTGGGACGACCAGTGGCGGAGCTCCACGGTGATAGGCCCTGGGGCGTGTTCCTCTAAGGGTGCCGCTTTGTTTCTCCCTTTTATCACGTGTAACACGTTGACCGTTTTGACTTCTGGTGGGAATTTCTTCTGTTCCCATGTGCTTTGATTGCGAGGCTCATCCTCGTCTTCACTTGGTGTATCTCGCCCCTTGTGTTTGGCGTTGAGCTTGCCAGACTGTTTGAAGACCCAACATTATCTATGGGTGTGATTTGCAGGTTTATCCGGGGTGCTATGGATCTGACATATTTGATCCAGAATTTTGGTTAGGCTGGACAGTTCATCTCTGTTGCCTTTGGAGGGCGGCTTCTGCTGGCCTAGCCGAGAGCTTCTAAATCCGGCGTTTACCGCCGTGCTCTTCGGGTTGTCTTCCTTATTCCGGCACTTTTTCTTGCTGCGTCGTGATTTCCCGTTTCCATCCCTGACTTCGAAGGTACTTGGGTCGCTGGTGCTGCATCTGGCTAACCAGTTGTCCTCGCCCGCGCAAAACGGGTCATGAGGATTGTTAATGCTGCCATTATTCTCGGCTTTTCTTGACCGAGGTATCTGGAAAACCATTCGTCTCAGACACTATGTTTAAAAGCTGCTAAGGCTTCGGCGTCTGGACAGTTGACTATTTGGTTCTTTTTAGTGAGGAACCTGTTCCAAAGCTTTCGGGCTGACTCACCGGGCTGTTGAGTTATATGACTTAAATCGTCTGCATCCGGTGGTCGGACGTATGTCCCTTGAAAATTTTCCCGAAAGGCGTCTTCGAGCTCTTCCCAGCTTCCGATGGAGTTTTCAGGGAGGCTTTTAAGCCAGTGCCGAGCTGGCCCTTTGAGCTTGAGGGGTAAGTATTTTATGGCGTGGAGATCATCTCCTTGAGCCATATGGATATGGAGGATGTAATCATCAATCCAGACCCCAGGGTCTGTTGTTCCGTCGTACGCCTCTATGTTTACGGGTTTGAATCCCTCTGGAAATTCATGATCCAGCACCTCATCGGTGAAACATAGAGGGTGTGCGGCACCCCTGTATTTGGGTGTACCATGGTATTCGGATGTTTGTTGTGTCGCATTGTATGTTGGAGCGCGCCTGCGTGGTCCATAGATGGATCTGGTTGCGCTGTCCTTTTGATGCGAGCCCTTACATGGATCGCGTACTGGTTTATGTGCGGCATTGATTACCGCTTTATGTTGGCTATGAGGTCGTCTATCCGACCGGATGGCCATTCTATTTTTTAATTGTGGAGGATCTAAGGCCTCCTCGTCGAATTCAGGTAGCAACTTTCGCTTCGGATAGCTCTTGGTGTGGCGATTACTGCCGTACTTCGCTGCTGTGTTGAGTACTTCACTCCATTTGATTTTGAGTGTGTCTTGTGCAGCCTTGAGCCTTTGCTTCTGTTTTTTCAGGCTCCTTGACATGGCAACAAGCCATTGGTGGGCATTATGTTGCTCCTGGCGCCTGTCCGGTGTGATGTCGTCCGGACTGTTATCTTCCACGGGGTTGGGTTGTTCGGCTTGATTTTCCGTGTTGCCATGGTCGGGCCATGGTTCACCCTGCTCTAACGCTGGGTCTATGTGATCGTTATTTCTGCCGAGGCGGGATTTGGAGCAGCGTTTACGCTGCCGCTTTGACTGCTGCTCGAGGGAACCACCCTTCGCTGCGTCCTTCCGTTCCTCGTCGTTATTTTCTTTGGGTGTGTCTACCATGTATACGTCATGTGATAAAATGGGCGTCTAGTGCCCTGTGGGCAGTGGTTCCTCTTTGCCTCCCGCATCGTCGTCTATACCGTCGATGTCTTCGGAATCGAAGTCGAGCATGTCGGTTAAGTCATCGACAGTGGCTACTAAATGGGTGGTGGGTGGGCGGCAAATTTCTTCGTCATCCGCATCCCAATCCTGCCGGACGTAGTTCGGCCAGGATCCTCCTGACAAGGAAAGAGACCTTAATGAGTTCAGTGTGTCACCGAAGGGCGAGTGCTAAAAAATATCCGCGGAGGTAAACTCCCGGATCGGCGCCCAATCGGATTCGATAGGAATGGGCACAGGCGGTTCGGAGTCCATGGACGAAGAAGGATCCGGTAGTTTGGCAACACGGCTCTCGTGAAGGGTAAGGTCGACATTCGGCTCGATCGCCACAGAGGGTACGGCCTCCGTGACGGGGCTATCCACCCATCCACGGAAGGCGAAACTGGCTCCGAATTGAGGGTCGGAGCGGCTGCCGGTGCTATCTCCTGAATACAGTCCGATGGTAGAGCTAAATCGTACTCATCATGACCGCGTGGCGCACAAGGCAAGGGCTCGGATCCGTCGAAGATCAAATCTCCGCGGATATCAGCCGTGTAGTTTAAGATTCCAAGCCTGACCTGGTGGCCAGGGGCGTAACTTTCGATCTGCTCCAGATGGCCAAGCGAGTTGGCCCGTAGTGCGAAGCCGCCGAACACAAAGATCTGTCCGGGGAGAAAAGTCTCACCCTGGACCGCATCGCTATCGATGATCGTAGGAGCCATCAATCCTAACGGCGACGACACAGAGGAACTCTCAATGAAAGCACCAATGTCGGTGTCAAAACCGGCGGATCTAGGGTAGGGGGTCCCGAACTGTGCGTCTAAGGCGGATGGTAACATGAAGCAGGGGACACGATGTTTTACCCAGGTTCGGGCCCTCTTGATGGAGGTAAAACCCTACGTCCTACTTGATTTATTCTTGATGATACGAGTATTACAAGAGTTGATCTACCATGAGATCGGAGAGGCTAAACCCTAGAAGCTAGCCTATGGTATGATTGTATGTTGTCCTACGGACTAAAACCCTCCAGTTTATATAGACACCAGAGGGGCTAGGGTTACACAAGGTCGGTTACAAAGGAGGAGATATACATATCCGTATTGCCTAGCTTGCCTTCCATGCCAAGTAGAGTCCCATCCGGACACGAGACGAAGTCTTCAATCTTGTATCTTCATAGTCTAACAGTCCGGCCAAAGGATATAGTCCGGCTGTCTGGAGACCTCCTAATCCAGGACTCCCTCAGTCCTACAAACCTCTGCACTTGGAGGCCCAACAACGTCTACAAGAAGAAGGTTGTGTAGTAGACATCAAGCTCTTTTCTGGCGCCATTGCCGGGGAGGTGAGTGCTTGAAGGTATATCTTTAGATCGTGCAATCGAGTCTTTTAGTTTCTTGTTTTATCACTAGTTTAGTTTATAAAAGAAAACTATAAAAAATGGAATTAAGTTTGCCTCATACGCTTCATCTTTTTAATATCTTTCATGAGTATGATGGAAAGGAAAATTGTGCTCAAGTGCTAGAAGAAGAATGCATTAGAATGTTTGGAACTAAATATTTGAATGATGAGCATGATTGCAATGTTGTTAGTATGAATTCTTTGAATATCCATGACACTAATGATGATTGCACTAGTTATGATGAAAATGTCTCCTATAGACATGTCAATTTTTGTGGAGTGCATTGGGTTTGGAAGTACACACCAAATAGAGCAGATAGATATTGCAAGAAGCATAAGTACTTAGAAACTAAATTGTTGCAAGAAGAGCTAGAGGATTGTGCTGAAAATTTAAATTTTCTTGGCCATACTTGTGAGCTTTGTAATGAACGTGGTCATTTAATTATCTGATGCAAATTGTTTCATGATCTAGTCGTGTCCAAAAATTGTGATGACTTGATTTCCCTTGCACATTATAATGAACTTAGTTTTCTTATGGGCTATGAAGAAATGTACCGTATAACTAAGGATATTCCAAAATTTTCCCTTGATAAAGTTCTTCATTTTGATCTAGAGAAAATTTATATGTATTGTGCGGTGAATTGCATTGAAAATCCTTATATTGCCAACTACATAAAGAAAAGAAAACAAATAGAAGATGAAGAGAATACTAATGAAAGGGAAGAGACTTCCCAATATCCTCCTATTATTTCTTATGATGAATCAGGTAACGAGGAGGAGCCTCCTATCCAACCAATCTCATTAATAAGGAGCTCCAAAAAGAGGATTGAACCCACACATGATGTGGTGAAGAAGAAGAAAAGAAAAAGGAAGAGAGGTAAAAAGATATCTCTCCCAAATAATGCTGCTCCTATTACTATTATGCCTCATGAAAATATAATTGTGGAAGATAATGATACTTCTTATGATCTTGAAAATCTTTTTGGCACTTGCTTGGAAGAATATGATAATTGTTATACTATTGGTGCCATCCATACTATTAATTATGAGAGTGATTATGCTTATGATATGAAAATGCCCAAGCTTGGGGATGCTATGTTTGATGAAGATGATGTTTTTGAGAATATTTTTGCTGCAATTAATGTTTGTCCCAAGCTTGGGGATGCTACGCTTAATGAAGATGATATTTTTAGTATCCCAAGTTTTGATATGCAAATTTATAATGATAATAACATGCCTCCTACTTATGATAATTATTGTGATGATACATATGCTATAAAAAGTAGTGAGGATTATATTTATAAAACTTGTCATGATTATGGTTGCCCCTTTTCTGAACATTACTCTTTTAATGTGGAAACAATTTATAGTACCCAAGTCTCTTATGATACTCCCACTATTATTCATGAGAAGAATTTTGCTTATGTGGAGAGTAATAAAATTTCTATGCTTGTAGATCATGAAAAGAATGCTTTAGGTGCTGGTTATATTGTTGAATTCATTCATGATGCTACTGAAAATTATTATGAGGGAGGAATATATGCTTGTAGGAATTGCAATAATATCAAGTTTCCTCTCTATGTGCTTAAAGTTTTGAAGCTACGCTTGTTTTCCCTTCCTATGCAAGTTGATTCTTGTTCTCATAAGTTGTTTGCTCACAAAATCCCTATGCATAGGAAGTGGGTTAGACTTAAATGTGCTAGTCATATTCTTCATGATGCTCTCTTTATGTTTCAATTCTTATCTTTTATGTGAGCATCATTGAAATCATCATGCCTAGCTAGGGGCATTAAACGATAGCGCTTGTTGGGAGGCAACCCAATTTTATTTTTGTTCCTTACTTTTTGCTCCTGTTTAGTAATAGATAATTCATATAGCCTCTGGTTAGATGTGGTTTATGCTCTAATTAGTGTTTGCGCCAAGTAGAACCTTTGGGAAGACTTGGGGAAAGTCTTGTTGATCATGCTGTAAAAAACAGAAATTTTAGCGCTCACGAGAATTGCTGCCATTTTTATTTGGAGAGTGCTATTTAGTTAATTAGTTTTGCAGATGATTAATAGATAAATTCCTCAGGTCCATCAATTTATTTGAGAATTTTATGACTTCCAGAAGTATACGTTTGATCCAGATTACTACAGACTGTTCTGTTTTTGACAGATTCTGTTTTTCATGTGTTGTTTACTTATTTTGATGAATCTATGGCTAGTAAAATAGTTTATAAACCATAGAGAAGTTGGAATACAGTAGGTTTAACACCAATATAAATAAAGAATGAGTTCATTACAGTACATTGAAGTGGTGATTTTTTTTCTTATACTAACGGAGCTTACGAGTTTTCTGTTAAGTTTTGTGTTGTGAAGTTTTCAAGTTTTGGGTAAGGATTCGATGGACTATGGAATAAGGAGTGGCAAGAGCCTAAGCTTGGGGATGCCCAAGGTACCCCAAGGTAATATTCAAGGATAGGCAAGAGCCTAAGCTTGGGGATGCCCTGGAAGGCATCGCCTCTTTCGTCTTCGTTCATCGGTAACTTTACTTGGAGCTATATTTTTATTCGCCACATGATATGTGTTTTGCTTGGAGCTTTTGGGGAACGTAGTAATTTCAAAAAAATTCCTACGCACACGCAAGATCATGGTGATGCATAGCAACGAGAGGGGAGAGTGTTGTCCATGTACCCTCGTAGACCGAAAGCGGAAGCGTTAGCACAACGCGGTTGATGTAGTCGTACGTCTTCACGATCTGACCGATCAAGTACCGAACGCATGGCACCTCCGAGTTCCGCACACATTCAGCCTGATGACATCCCTCTAACTCCGATCCAGCCAAGTGTTGAGGGAGAGTTTCGTCAGCACGACGGCGTGGTGACGATGTTGATGTTCTACCGACGCAGGGCTTCGCCTAAGCACCGCTACAGTATTATCGAGGTGGACTATGGTGGAGGGGGGCACCGCACACGGCTAAGAGACGATCAACTTGATCAACTTGTGTGTCTAGAGGTGCCCCCTGCCCCTGTATATAAAGGAGCAAGGGGGGTGCGGCTGGCCAAGGGGAGAGGCGCGCCGGAGGAGTCCTACTCCCATCGGGAGTAGGACTCCCCCCCCTTTTCCTAGTTGGATTAGGACTTGGGAGGGGGGAAGAAGGAAAGAGGGGGGTCGGCCCCCTTTGCCCTAAACCAATTCGGTTTGGGCCTAGGGGGGCGTGCCCCACACTTCCTTTGCTTCCCTCCTTTTCCACTAAGGCCCATGTAGGCCCATTAAGCCCCCGGGGGGTTCCGGTAACCCCCCGGTACTCCGGTAAAATCCCGATTTCACCTGAAACACTTCCGATATCCAAACATAGGCTTGCAATATATCAATCTTCATGTGTCGGCCATTTCGAGACTCCTCGTCATGTCCGTGATCACATCCGGGACTCCGAACAACCTTCGGTACATCAAAACATAAAACTCATAATATAACTGTCATCGTAGCGTTAAGCGTGCGGACCCTACGGGTTCGAGAACTATGTAGACATGACCGAGACACGTCTCCGGTCAATAACCAATAGAGGAACCTGGATGCTCATATTGGCTCCTACATATTCTACGAAGATCTTTATCGGTCAGACCGCATAACAACATACGTTGTTCCCTTTGTCATCGGTATGTTACTTGCCCGAGATTCGATCGTCGGTATCTCAATACCTAGTTCAATCTCATTACCGGCAAGTCTCTTTACTCGTTCTATAATACATCATCCTGCAACTAACTCATTAATTTCAATGCTTGCAAGGCTTAAGTGATGTGCATTACCGAGAGGGCCGAGAGATACCTCTCCGTCAATCAGAGTGACAAATCATAATCTCGAAATACGCCAACCCAACAAGTACCTTCGGAGACACCTGTAGAGCACCTTTATAATCACCCAGTTACGTTGTGACGTTTGGTAGCACACAAAGTGTTCCTCCGATAAACGGGAGTTGCATAATCTCATAGTCATAGGAACATGTATAAGTCATGAAGAAAGCAATAGCAACATACTTAAACGATCGTGTGCTAAGCTAACGGAATGGGTCATGTCAATCACATCATTCTCCTAATGATGTGATCCCGTTAATCAAATGACAGCCCATGTCAATGGCTAGGAAACTTAACCATCTTTGATCAACGAGCTAGTTAAGTAGAGGCATACTAGTGACACTCTGTTTGTCTATGTATTCACACATGTATTATGTTTTCGGTTAATACAATTCTAGCATGAATAATAAACATTTATCATGATATAAGGAAATAAATAATAACTTTATTATTGCCTCTAGGGCATATTTCCTTCAGTCTCCCACTTGCACTAGAGTCAATAATCTAGATTACACAGTAATGATTCTAACACCCATGGAGCCTTGGTGCTGATCATGTTTTGCTCGTGGAAGAGGCTTAGTCAACGGGTCTGCAACATTTAGATCCATATGTATCTTGCAAATTTATATGTCTCCCACCTGGACTAGATCCGGGATGGAATTGAAGCGTCTCTTGATGTGCTTGGTTCTCTTGTGAAATCTGGATTCCTTCGCTAAGGCAATTGCTCCAGTATTGTCACAAAAGATTTTCATTGGACCCGATGCACTAGGTATGACACCTAGATCGGATATGAACTCCTTCATCCAGACTCCTTCATTTGCTGCTTTCGAAGCAGCTATGTACTCCGCTTCACATGTAGATCCCGCCATGACGCTTTGTTTAGAACTGCACCAACTGACAGCTCCACCATTCAATGTAAACACGTATCCGGTTTGCGATTTCAAATTGTCCGAATCAGTGTCAAAGCTTGCATCAACGTAACCATTTACAATGAGCTCTTTGTCACCTCCATAAACGAGAAACATATCCTTAGTCCTTTTCAGGTATTTCAGGATGTTCTTGACCGCTGTCCAGTGATCCACTCCTGGATTACTTTGGTACCTCCCTGCTAGAATTATAGCAAGGCACACATCAGGTCTGGTACACATCATTGCATACATGATAGAGCCTATGGCTGAAGCATAGGGAACATCTTTCATTTTCTCTCTATCTTCTGCAGTGGTCGGGCATTGAGTTTTACTCAACTTCGCACCTTGTAATACAGGCAAGAACCTTTTCTTTGCTTGATCCATTTTGAACTTCTTCAAAACTTTGTCAAGGTATGTGCTTTGTGGAAGTCCAATTAAGCATCTTGATCTATCTCTATAGATCTTAATGCCCAATATGTAAGCAGCTTCACCGAGGTCTTTCATTGAAAAACTCTTATTCAAGTATCCCTTTATGCTATCCAGAAATTCTATATCATTTCCAATCAGTAATATGTCATCCACATATAATATCAGAAATGCTACAGAGGTCCCACTCACTTTCTTGTAAATACACGCTTCTCCAAAAGTCCGTATAAAACCAAATGCTTTGATCACACTATCTGTCGGGGATATACCCCGTGGTGTAAACCGGCCGGAAGTTAACCTGGCCGGACTTGGCGGTTTATCTGAAGACCCCGCTGACACTTGGCGAGTTACTGGTGACCCGCCCTGACCTGGCAGTTTACAAGCAACCCACCTGGTCATTATGACTCACTGGTGATCCGGCATGCGGGATTGATGGATGACAAGGCCCAAAGCCTAGAAGGCCGGTTCACGTTTAACGGTGGGCCGGTTTAAGAGGAAAGGCACGAGGAACATTATCTTGCAAGGAGTTAAGACCTGGACTTGTATCCGGTTTGTATTAAGATAGACTAGTCCTAATCCTAATAGGACTCTACATGTAAACCGCCCCTTCAACATATATAAGGAGGGGCAGGGCACCCCAAGAGGCAGAAGGGGGACAAGTTCCACAAGTTGGACAAGTTAGGTTTAGACAATAGCTCTCGAGATAGAGCACTCTTGTAACCGTGATCATCATCATCATCAATATCAATCAAGTAGGATGTAGGCTTTTACCTCCACCGTGAGGGGCCGAACCTAGGTAAAACATTGCGTCTCTCGTCCCGCTCAACCCCTCTCAAGCTACCACATAGATGTATTGGCCTCGCGACTAAGTCCTGACACTAAGGACATCTGCCGTGACAATTCCACGACAGTTGGTGCCCACCGTGGGGCCTGCGCACGGTGGTGTTGAGTTCTTGGAGGGATCTCTCCTTAGGATCGAGGAATTTGCAATTTTTTGGATAAAAAGATGGTTTGAAAGGATTTACATCAGTATCAAGTTCATCAATCCAGATTCAAGATTTGGGAGATTTAAGGCGCATCAAGGTCCACTCGGTTTAAGTACTGGTTCAGATTTATTTTGTCGGCGGTTCAAGATGTTTTCGCCAAAGTCAAAAACGATCCGAAGGAAGCAATGCTACCTTGCAGCAACTCCACTTCTGCCACGGCTCTCCTTCGGCCTCTGCTACTGCTGTCTGTCCGTCACCTACGGGTCAATGGATCTTGTTTTCCTAATCAGTGACGTGATGCATAGGGTGATCTGAATATGAGTTGGACTTGGTCTGTACGTATACTAGCAAATTGGTTGGTCAGTCTAATACTAGTACTCCGGGTCAAATATGAAAACAAATCAAAAAAATCTTCCCCGAGTTACTTCCGAGCCGCCGGTCGCCTCAACTTGTTTCCGCCGGGCTGCGCCGATGTACTTTCTCGCTTTGAGCAGTTCACGGCCTCGACATCTACCTCTGCTGCGGTGCTGCCTTGCCGAGTCGCGGCCGTGATTATTGTCTGTCAACTTTGAACCGGCTATTTGCTGAACCGTCGACCTCCACCTCCGTCAATCAACTTGAACCGCCCCCGCGGACTTCACTGCTGACTCGCTGCGGTCACAGGGGAACTCAGTCGCCGTGTCTGCCGTGGGTGCGTTGAGTAATTTTGGGAGGAGCACGAATCAGAGACCAGCCAAATCTGCAGCCAGATCCCTGTCGTTTCTTCATGATACATCAGTCAAACGGTTTTTTCAAGCTAACTTATACGGGAGTACATGGAGGAAATATTTACCGGAGACAAGTGTGTCAGATGACTTTGGTTTATTATACAGAAACGCCAAAGATTAATGGGCCGCCTCCACAGCTGCTGTCACTCGTCGATATGACATCTCCGGTCGCCCTGAGTCGCCTCCACCTCTGCCATGTCTCTAGCCGCATAGCGAGTCAACACTACTGCAAGCCCCGCCTCTAATGCTGGGTTCATTAGTGCTCGCAGTTCCGACCCGCCAAAGCAGCCGCGAATCACCCGCTTCCGCTATCCCGGCCTCATCCTGCCTTGGTGGTCGGCCTTGATCTTCATCTCTTCGGTGTCCCCAGTCTGGCTCTAACGCGCAGCGCCGCCCGAGTTGACCTCGTTACCACATAGTGCAATTCGCCGCCAGAGGTGCATGTGCTAGTCTCCAGGTTATACAAACTACGGCAAACTCTGGCAAGGCCCTTGAAAGGATCAACACAGAAGTTTTTTGGTTATCTACGGACACCATATAATGATCACCCGTCGTCCGAACAAATCAGGTAACATCTATCTAAGTCTATTTTTGACATATATTGTTTTTATAAAAAGAACAATTACGTTGGTTTTGCATATTTTTTACATGTAGGACAATTATTTGCCACAACATTGGTGTTACACCATGCATATGGAGCGCGCACTGGCGTCATTATACTGGCTTTTGACCATTCCGCACTGCTCAACGGACGCGCGCAAGCTGCCTGTGGTCCGGTTTACATCAACACGCGGCCGGTTCTCCTTCTACGCCGGCTTACAATGCCCGTAGGTGACTCCCCGTCCGCACCGGTTCACAATACCCGCAGGCGGCTCTTCGTCCGCGCCGGTTTACAACTCCCGCGGCTGACTCTCCCGTCCGCACCGACTTAATACGCCGCGGCCGACTCATCTGGCTGTGCTGTATCTAATGCTGCGGTCATTTTTACCGTACGTCTCTCGCGGCCTGGTCTACATCAACATACCGGGCCGCACCTGTCTGCATGAGCTGTTTATTGGGCGCACAAGTCGCCGCCACTACAGTTTTGATTAACTTCAAATCGCCAGTTGGAAGGAACAATTGGCCGAGTTGCTGATACGGCTCATATGGGATCATTTACAACCCGCCGCAGTCACCTCAACCTTCTATGGATTCACATCGTGCTATCAACGCCAATGATATACAAGTTATGCCGGTTTATATCACGGTCAAATATGGAGAGTCTCAAGCCAACTCCTTGAGTCACCTCTGAGACTCGGGGGCTACGATGACATGACTCAACAAATCTTGCCAGCTTCAGCCGGTTTAAGAACCCCAGAATGATGGAGGGAAAGATAACCCAGTCCTGGAGGCTACTGTTATATTGATGAAAGTTTAAAGGCCGTCAGAAAATTTCTGGTTTAGAAAGTATATGACAGTTACAAAATCCCGGCTCAATGAAGCAGATCCGGGTCATCAGAAAGGATTCCGGTTTAAAATCCGGCTCAAGGGAAGTCAGTCTGACTGCAGCTCTCAAATATCCGGTTTACAGTCCGGTTCAAGGGAAATCTGTTCTCCCACAAAGCTCTGGAGCGCTCAAATACGGTTTAACAATGTCCGGTTCAAATAGGAACTAACTTCTCGCAAACTCGAGTTTAAAGGTCGTCAGAAAATTTTCCGGCTGAAAATGAAGATTCCGGTTTAAAATCCGGTTTAAGGGAAAGATGTCTCCCACAAAGCTTTGAAGCTCTCAATATCCGGTTCAAGATCCTTGTTCAAGAAGAATTTATCTCTTGCAAAAAGTTAAAAATTGCCGAAGAGGACCTGCTGCCACGATGCGCGGTTCAAACATGGGTATCCAGCCTTACTGGCCTGATATATTATTGATCACATGGGGGCTTCTGCTTCATAAAGCGGGGTCTCTGTTATTTTACATCATGTGTGGTTACACGGAGTTGTTCTAAAGCGGCCTCCGGTTTACCCCTTGAGTTTACTTTTTAAAAGCATCATGTTATATCACTTGGAGGTTTGGTCGTGTCTGAACCAATACCATACCTCTTGATAGGCGAGAGCCACCAGATCACTTGGGGACTTGGTCACGTCTGAACTAGTCATGCCTCTTGATCGGCCTAAGGCCACATAATCACTTGGGGGCTTGGTCGAACCCGAACCATTGCCGTGCCACTTGGTCGGCATAAATGACACGGTTTCATTTGGGGACCTGGCTGACTAGAACCATAGTTACACCTAACGGGAGCTTGGTCGTGTTCGGCCATGGTAACGCCATTTGATCAGCTCAAATAAACCTTTTTTGCAAATGGTTTTGTCTTTGCTTTTGCTTCGCACTTTTCTTTGCAAGATACTTTTTTCTTTTTTATTGCGTTTTTTTAAACCGACAAAGTTTTCAACCAATAAATTGACGGAACACAGTTCACGTCAATC
This sequence comes from Triticum urartu, assembly GCF_056163025.1. Lineage (NCBI taxonomy): Eukaryota > Viridiplantae > Streptophyta > Magnoliopsida > Poales > Poaceae > Triticum > Triticum urartu. The sequence goes on along the minus strand of NC_141875.1, from coordinate 552,962,546 downwards.
CGGAGGCTATTTGCTCGGTTTGATCCTTGTTGTTAACATCCTCTTATGGAGTAAAACGGTGTTTATCACAGCCCGTCACGGTTTTATCATAAACCGGCACAATATGGAAGGAGTTATCATTACTCAAGATTGGGGTTATCACTCTTACTTCAAAAAGTCGGTAAACCAGCGATGTGATTCAATGTCACAGGTATGATATATTTCATATTTGATTATTCTTAAGTGCAGCCTTGGTTATCAACCCAGGTTATATGTTGGGCATTATGACTCGTCCGGTGGTAAATCGCCAGGACACTTTAAACTTGTTGTATGCAGAAACAGGTTGAATAAAGCAGGACTATAAAACACCGGCGTTTATTAAACCGGCCTGGCTTTGGACTATAAGTCGCCAGTATATATATATATATATATATATATATATATATTTGGATTGCGCCATTGGAATCATGCGCTTATAAATCATTGGGTTATATTATTCAAATAGCCAAACTTGGCTGAATTTTCATTATGATATTGAATGAACAAGGTTTTCGCTGGATTATATGATCTTGAATAGCCAACATGGCTGGATTTTTATGGTTATTAATAACCGGTATTATTGAGTTTTCAAAGTCGCTTTAGCGCAATGGCTATTATTTTATCAAAGGATATGATATATTTTACAATGGAAGGAATAGTCCCGAGTTGCTGCAGGTTTACAACCCGGCACTTGGGGGCTACATTATTCAAATCGAGATTACATGCAAGTCTCATGTCGCTGCAAGCATGCATCATGACACTTGGGGGCTAATGCCAAGTCATTTTTAGTCTTATTGAAGACCCGACTTATCATATTATAATGAGCCGGCCCTTGGGGGCTACCAATTGCTCCTGTCAACAATTCAAGGTACACAAGTTTTTATCTATTATATTGAAGGGTCCACTCCTCAGTTGGTAAAGCACAAAGCTCTTAAACTTGTGGGCGTGGGTTCAAGCCCCATGATGGGAGTTACATCATATGATGTTATTTTCAATGAAGTATATATAAAGTCCCAGCTCAATATTATCTTACTGAACCGGCCCTTGGGGGCTATACTGATTGAAGTTTTTATAAGCAATTACAAGTCCCAGGTTGCTGCAAGCATGACAACCCGGCACTTGGGGGCTACATATATGGAGTATTCAGTTTATATGATTGAGATGAACTAATCGGATTTCTTCAAGGTTGAAACACTTATTGGAGCAAGTCTTAAGTTATCACTATATTCTCCTCTTAAGACTTGGGGGCTACAGGTATTATGCATATAAAGAAGGAACATCTTCATTTTATCAGTTTTGAGCAAATCAGGAAGATCAATTACATGACACGGTGTCGAGAACAATTATGACCCGGCGCCATCAATATTTATAAACTGGCCATTTTGGTAATATTAAACCGGCAAGTTTTACATCTTCAAACTAGCTGAATATCAGATAAGTATTTTCAGACCCATATTTGTTAAACCGACGCTTTGGGAGCTGAGTCAAAGGAGTTATTCTTCACAATATTTCTCGGTGACAAACCAATGTCGGCAAATTGATTATGAAGCTAGTCTGTTGACCCGGATTTCCCAGAAGGAGGAAATAACAAGGACTTAAGGATGATCAGGTACCGGTTTACAAATTTTTTTAACCCGGAGCATAACCTGTCAAATTTGTTCTTGTATTTATTTTGCAGCATAAGTTTACCATGAATAAATCCAAGCTAAACTTGGGGGCTAATGTCGGGGATATACCCCGCGGTGTAAACCGGCCGGAAGTTAACCCGGTCGGACTTGGCGGTTTATCTAAAGACCCCGCTGACACTTGGCGAGTTACTAGCGACCCGCCCTTACCTGGCGGTTTACAAGCAACCCACCTGGTCATTATGACTCACTGGTGATCTGGCGTGCGGGAACGATGGATGACAAGGCCCAAAGCCCAGAAGGCCGGTTCACGTTTAACGGTGGAAAGGCATGAGGAACATTATCTTGCAATGAGTTAAGACCTGGACTTGTATCCGGTTTGTATTAAGATAGACTAGTCCTAATCCTAATAGGACTCTACATGTAAACCGCCCCTTCAACATATATAAGGAGGGGCAGGGCACCCCAAGAGGGAGAAGGGGGACAAGTTCCACAAGTTGGACAAGTTAGGTTTAGACAATAGCTCTTGAGATAGAGCACTCTTGTAACCATGATCATCATCATCAATATCAATCAAGCAGGATGTAGGCTTTTACCTCCACCGTGAGGGGCCGAACCTGGGTAAAACATTGTGTCTCTCGTCCCACTCAACCCCTCTCAAGCCACCACATAGATGCATTGGCCTCGCGACTAAGTCCTGACACTAAGGACATCTGCCGTGACAATTCCACGACACTATCGAAGCGTTTATTCCAACTCCGAGAGGCTTGCACCAGTCCATAAATGGATCGCTGGAGCTTGCACACTTTGTTAGCTCCCTTTGGGTCGACAAAACCTTCTGGTTGCATCATATACAACTCTTCTTCCAGAAATCCATTCAAGAATGCAGTTTTGACATCCATCTGCCATATTTCATAATCATAAAAAGCCGCAATTGCTAACATGATTCGGACAGACTTAAGCATCGCTACGGGTGAGAAGGTCTCATCGTAGTCAATCCCTTGAACTTGTCGAAAACCTTTCGCAACAAGTCGAGCTTTATAGACAGTAACATTACCGTCAGCGTCAGTCTTCTTCTTGAAGATCCATTTATTCTCAATTGCTTGCCGATCAACGGGCAAGTCAACCAAAGTCCACACTTTGTTCTCATACATGGATCCCATCTCAGATTTCATGGCCTCAAGCCATTTTGCGGAACCTGGGCTCACCATCGCTTCTTCATAGTTCGTAGGTTCGTCATGGTCTAGTAACATAACTTCCAGAACATGATTACCATACCACTCTGGTGCGGATCTTACTATGGTTGACCTACGAGGTTCAGTAACAACTTGATCTAAAGTTTCATGATCATCATCATTAACTTCCTCACTAATTGGTGTAGGTGTCGCAGAAACCGTTTTCTGTGATGAACTACTTTCCAATAAGGGAGCAGGTACAGTTACCTCTTCAAGTTCTACTTTCCTCTCACTCACTTCTTTCGAGAGAAACTCCTTCTCTAGAAAAACTCCGAATTTAGCAACAAAAGTCTTGCCTTCGGATCTGTGTTAGAAGGTGTACCCAACAGTCTCCTTTGGGTATCCTATGAAGACACATTTCTCCGATTTGTGTTCGAGCTTATCAGGTTGAAGCTTTTTCACATAATCATCGCAGCCCCAAAATTTCATAAACGACAACTTTGGTTTCTTACCAAACCACAGTTCATAAGGCATCGTCTCAACGGATTTCGATGGTGCCCTATTTAACGTGAATGCGGCCGTCTCTAAAGCATAACCCCAAAATGATAGCAGTAAATCTGTAAGAGACATCATAGATCACACCATGTCTAGTAAAGTACGATTACGACGTTCGGACACACCATTACGCTGTGGTGTTCCGGGTGGCGTGAGTTCCGAAACTATCCCGCATTGTTTCAAATGTAGACTAAACTCGTAACTCAAATATTCTCCTCCATGATTAGATCATAAAAACTTTATTTTCTTGTTACAATGATTTTCAACTTCACTCTGAAATTCTTTGAACTTTTCAAATGTTTCAGACTTATGCTTCATTAAGTAGATATACCCATATCTGCTTAAATCATCTGTGAAGGTGAGAAAATAACGATATCCGCCATGAGCCTCAACATTCATCGGACCACATACATCTGTATGTATGATTTCCAACAAATCTGTTGCTCTCTCCATAGTTCCGAAGAACGGCGTTTTAGTCATCTTGCCCATGAGGCACGGTTCGCAAGTACCAAGTGATTCATAATCAAGTGGTTCCAAAATTCCATCAGTATGGAGTTTCTTTATGCGCTTTACACCGATATGACCTAAACGGCAGTGCCACAAATAAGTTGCACTATCATTATCAACTCTGCATCTTTTGGCTTCAACATTATGAATATGTGTGTCACTACTATCGAGATTCAATAAGAATAGACCACTCTTCATGGGTGCATGACCATAAAAGATATTACTCATATAAATAGAACAACCATTATTCTCTGATTTAAATGAATAACCGTCTCGCATCAAACAAGATCCAGATATAATGTTCATGCTCAACGCTGGCACCAAATAACAATTATTTAGGTCTAATACTAATCCCGAAGGTAGATGTAGAGGTAGCGTGCCGACCATGATCACATCGACTGTCACAGCCCTAGAATTCTGCTTTATAATTAGTTGCATCAGTGAGTGGCATCCATGCATCATGTCTAAATTTCTAGTGAAATTGAATTGAGGGAATTCTCAAGCCTCATAGATCATTTCTAAAAATGATCAACCTTAAAAATTGCTTCAAACGAACCCAAGAAAATGTTCCTGTTAAACTATAAAAATATTGGCAAGAAATAAAACTCAAACCAATATTTTTGGAGTCTCATAAATATTTGTTTGGGGCATTTGAGTTAATCCAATAATTATTTGCATTGGACTTATATTTGTGATATATTAACTATATGTCCAATAATTCTGATAATTGTTGAGGGGCTTTGGAATAATCCATTTAGTCCCTGCAAAAATTATCAGAAGCGGAAAAATTAGTTTGGTTCAAAAACCAAATTAAAACCCATTTGCATAAACAGAACACGGTAACAAAACAGAAAGCAGAGAGAGAGGGTTTTACCTGGCAGCCCAGTAGACAGCCGGCCCACTCAGCCCAGTCGGTGCTGTCTTCAACCTTTGCCAGTAGGCAGAGGCGAAGTCGCATGCGCGCACGCGGAGGCCTCCACCTCCTGCTTCGCGGTGGCAGCCTCCCCGGCCTCCTAACCGCGCCACGGAGACGCCGCGGCCCCCTCGATCCTCTCCTCTCTCTCCGCACCTCGCTGCTCTCTCTCCCCTCCTCTGGTTCTCTTTCCCTCGCTGTTCCCCACCTCACCGAACCGCGCCGCCGCCACCGACGAGCTCCACCATGGCTGCAGCCACTCCCTCGCTCCCTCTCCGCATCCCCGAGCTCCGCCACGACCCCATGGAGCGACACACCCGACACACGTGACCAGAAGAGGCCCCAGTCGACCGGAGCATCATCGTCTTCACCTCCGGTGCCCGGAGATCGACTCCATCGATTCACCTCGTCCAGAGCGTCCCCGAGCCCGCTGAGCTTGTCTACATGACCGTTGTGAGCTCACCGTATTTTCCCCCTCGTTATCTTCGTCGTTTGCGACCTCCAGCGTCCGTAACCGCCGTGGCCGAGCTTCCCCTGCCGCCGGCCATGTCGTCGTCGTCGTTGCAGCCACTGCAGCTCGAGCCTGAGAGCGTCACCCTGCTCAGCATGTCTGCAGGAGCACGAAGCACCCCACCGCTCGACCCGCCGTGCACTACAACGCTGATTCCGAGCTTGACCGAACCACGGCCGCCGCAAACCTCATCGCCGGCATTGATTCCGGTGAGCCCCGCGCCCAACTCCGCCTCCTCTTGATGCGGGCGAGCAAGGGCTATGCCCTGGTGCCCTCAGCGCGCTAACCCAACGCCTCTAGCACAAATCCGGCGCGCCCCGCCGTGTTCTATGGTCGCCGCCGTTTGAACTCCGGTGAGATGACATGGCCCGTCATTAGTAGCTAACAGCCCCACTAATTAACCCTCCAGTGACACCGACATATGGGCCCCACACCCTTAATTAACCATAGTTTAGTTTCTGATTAGTTTTAACTAATAACCGTGGCCCCACCAGTCAGAGTTGACCCTGCTAACATGGCCGTTGACCGGACCCACCTGTCCATGACACTGATGACCCGGGGTCACTGACCAGTGGACCCCACTGGTCAGGTTTGACCTGGGATGGCGCCGTTGACCTGCTGACATCAGCATGATGTCATGCTGATGCTATAATGATTTTCTAGTTTTAAAATAATCCAAGAAATTCCAGAAAATAGTATAAACTTCTAAAAATCATAGAAATTAAACCGTAACTCCAAATAAGATAAATTATATATGAAAAATGATCAGAAAAATCCAATCTATCCATCTGTACCATTCTCATGCATGTTAAAGCAACTTATAGCTAATGTTTAGGACAAATCAAATGAATGGCATTTAAATAACCATATGTGGAGTTTGAATTTGAACCTTGGGTTCAAACCAACTACACTTAATTGTGTTGCTAGTTGCATTAGGCCAAATCACATCATATTGCCATGTCATAATCATGCATCATAATTGTTGCATTACATTGATTGTGTTCTTCCTTGTTTGCCGGTGTTTGTTCCCTCTCGATAGACGTGGTTCCGACGATGTGATCGATGACACCGATGAAGAACTATACTATCTTCAGAAGTGCCAGGCAAGCAAAACCCCCTTGTTCATTCCGATACAAGCCCACTCTCTCGCTCCTGCTCTCTTTTACTGCATTAGGACAACAACATTTCAACTGTTACATGCTGCGGTAGCTGAACCCCTTTCCTCTGCATGACCTGTCATTGCCACAGTAAATAGATGAAACCCACTAGCATGAGTAGGAGTTGTTTGAGCCCTGATGTGCCTACTTATTCATGATGTTGTCATGCCTGCTACTGCTTAGAGTTGAGTTAGGTCTGATTCATTGGGGATGAATTGGAATGGTGTTGAACATGTCCTACTGTGTGTGAGCTAAGTGTGTGAACACGATTTGGTAAAGGTAGCGGTGAGAGGCCATGTAGGAGTACATGGTGGGTTGTCTCATTGCAGCCGTCCTCAGGAACTGAGTTCTGTGTTTGTGATCCATGAACAGTTACTACCACACATTGGGCTCCGGGCGCTCCAAGCTCTCTCGACTTATTAATCAACTCGATCTCTATCCAGGAGTTGCAACTAGTTTCTGGTGTTTGTAGGTAGTGTTAGTAGTCTACCAAGTGGCACCCGGTACAGGTGGGCATGAGACAGAATAGGCACAGTGGCACGGTGTACCAAGTGGCACCCGGATGGTGGGCTTGGGAACCCTGCACACATCGTTTGGGGCCGTGAGCGACACCCCGGCCGGATCTCCTTGCGGATGGAACCCGAATAGGCCATAAACCTGGACTAGAGACTTGTTGGTTAGTCAGGTCGTGGCCGACTCCCTCGCCAGGCTTCTGCTTGAAGGTTGCCGAGATACACAATGTGTACATGGTGGTAAGTGGCGAGAGCGTGTGTGAAGAAGTACACCCCTGCAGGGTTATCATTATCTATTCGAATAGCCGGATTCCTCGGATATGGAAACTTGGACCCCTTGCATAGTTCATAGACAAGTGGAAGTGGATACTCTAAAATGCGCAAGATAAGTGTGAGTGCTATGGATGGCGTTCTCGCAGGGAGACGGGAGCGGATCCGTAGTGGTGTATTGGTATGGTGAATATGTGGACTTGTGTGCGCCACCTCAAAAGAGTTGCTTGCAGTCGTAGTTCAGGTTAGCCACTGAGTCAAAGCTGGCTTGCTGCAGTTAAACTCCACTACCCCCCCCCCCCCATTGTTGATACCGATGCATATGTAGTCAGTTTTGATGTAAGTCTTGCTGGGTACATTTGTACTCACGTTTGCCTATTTTATGTTTTGCAGAGAGACTTCAGTCTCACTCGTAGTTCCGCATGGACTTCGACGTTTAGCTCGTTACCTCAGCTACGATCTTATACCCTTGGGAGGGTCTTGTAGATAGTCAGGCTTCTGAGCCTTCTTCATTTGTAGTTGTCTGTACTCAGACAAGTTAAGCTTCCGCATGTGCTTATTGCTTGTATGCTCTGTATGTTGGGTCATGAGACCCATGTTTGTAATATCTCGCTCCTCGGAGCCTAATGAATAAATACTTTGAGTCATAGAGTTATGTTGTGATGCCATGTTGTATTTGCACATATCGAGCATATTGTGTGTATGATTGAAATGCTTGGTATCTGTGGGATCCGACAACCTAGTGGTTTATCCTTGGTAGCCTCTCTTATGGGGAAATGTAGTCTTGTGCTTCCATGAGCCATAGTAGTCCGCTACAGCCCGGTTCACCGGAGTCCTGCTAGCCCAGCACTACTGCTCCGGAACATTTGACTGGCCGGCATGTGATTCACTTCGTTCCTGTGTCTGTCCCTTCGGGGAAATGTCACGCGGTGACATCCGGAGTCCTGCCTAGCCTGCTACAGCCCGGGTTCCTGGAGTCCTGTTAGCCCAGTGCTACAGCCCGGATTCGCACGCTGCTGACCGACATGCTCGATGTTGATTCATGTATGCCTGTTCCCGTAAGTTAGTGCCACTTTGGGTTCACGACTAGTCATGTCGGCCCGGGTTCTCTGTCATATGGATGCTAGCGACACTATCATATACGTGAGCCAAAAGGCGCAAACGGTCCCGGCCCATGGTAAGGCGACACCGTGGGAATACCGTGCATGAGGCCGCAAAGTGATATGAGGTGTTACCGGCTAGATCGATGTGACTTGGAATCGGGGTCCTGACATCGACTTTGGAACCATTTCCCACGCGCATCGTCACCTCGTCCTTAGCCAATCTTCACTTAATCTGTAGCCCCTATTTCGAGTTGCAAATATTAGCAACAGAACCAATATCAAATACCCAGGTGCTACTGCGAGCATTAGTAAGGTACACATCAATAACATGTATATCACATATACCTTTTTTCACCTTGCCATCCTTCTTATCTGCCAAATACTTGGGGCAGTTCCGCTTCCACTGACCAGTCTGCTTGCAGTAGAAGCACTCAGTTTTAGGCTTAGGTCCAGACTTGGGTTTCTTCTCTTGAGCAGCAACTTGCTTGCTGTTCTTCTTGAAGTTCCCCTTATTCTTCCTTTTGACCTTTTCTTGAAACTAGTGGTCTTGTTGACCATCAACACTTGATGCTCCTTCTTGATTTCTACCTCCGCAGCCTTTAGCATTGCGAAGAGCTCGGGAATTGTTTTAGTCATCCCTTGCATATTATAGTTCATCACGAAGCTCTTGTAGCTTGGTGGCAGTGATTGAAGAACTCTGTCAATGACCACTATCAACCGGAAGATTAACTCCCAGCTGAGTCAAGTGATTATGGTACCCAGACATTCTGAGTATATGTTCACTGACAGAACTATTCTCCTCCATCTTGCAGCTATAGAACTTATTGGAGACTTCATATCTCTCAATCCGGGAATTTGCTTGAAATATTAACTTCAACTCCTGGAACATCTCATATGCTCCATGACGTTCAAAACGTCGTCGAAGTCCCAGTTCTAAGCCGTAAAGAATGGCACACTGAACTATCGAGTAGTCATCAGCTTTGCTCTGCCAGACGTTCTTAGCATCGTCAGTTGCATCAGCAGCAGGCCTGGCACTCAACGGTGCTTCCAGGACGTAATTCTTCTTGCAGCAATGAGGATAATCCTCAAGTTACGGACCCAGTATGTGTAATTGCTACCATCATCTTTCAACTTTTCTTCCTCAAGGAACGCATTAAAATTCAATAGAACAACAGCACGGGCCATCTATCTACAATCAACATAGACAAGCAAGATACTATCAGGTACTAAGTTCATGATAAATTTAAGTTCAATTAATCATATTACTTAAGAACTCCCACTTAGATAGACATCCCTCTAATCCTCTAAGTGATCATGTGATCCAAATCAAATAAACCATGTCCGATCGTCACGTGAGATGGAGTAGTTTCAACGGTGAACATCACTATGTTGATCATATCTACTATATGATTCATGCTCGACCTTTCGGTCTCCGTGTTTCGAGGCCATATCTGTTATATGCTAGGCTCGTCAAGTTTAACCTTAGTATTCCGTGTGTGTAACTATTTTGCACCCGTTGTATTTGAACGTAGAGCCTATCACACCCGATCATCACGTGGTGTCTCAACACGAAGAACTTTCACAACGGTGCATACTCAGGGAGAACACTTATACTTTGATAATTTAGTGAGGGATCATCTTATAATGCTACCGTCAATCAAAGCAAGATAAGATGCATAAAAGATAAACATCATATGCAATCAATATAAGTGATATGATATGGCCATCATCATCTTGTGCTTGTGATCTCCATCTCCGAAGCACCGTCATGATCACCATCATCACCGGCGCGACACCTTGATCTCCATCGTAGCATCATTGTCATCTCACCAATCTTATGCTTCCACGACTATCGCTACCGCTTAGTGATAAAGTAAAGCATTACAGGGCGATTGTATTGCATACAATAAAGCGACAACCATATGGCTCCTGCCAGTTGCCGATAACTCAGTTACAAAACATGATCATCTCATACAATATAGCATCACGTCTTGACCATATCACATCACAACATGCCCTGCAAAAACAAGTTAGACATCCTCTACTTTGTTGTTGCAAGTTTTACGTGGCTGCTACGGGCTTAGCAAGAACCGTTCTTACCTACGCATCAAAACCACAACGATAGTTTGTCGAGTTGGTGCTGTATTAACCTTCGCAAGGACCGGGCGTAGCCACACTCGGTTCAACTAAAGTTGGAGAAACTGACACCCGCCAGCCACCTGTGTGCAAAGAACGTCGGTAGAACCAGTCTCGCGTAAGTGTACGCGTAATGTCGGTCCGGGCCGCTTCATCCAACAATACCGCCGAACCAAAGTATGACATGTTGGTAAGCAGTATGACTTATATCGCCCACAACTCACTTGTGTTCTACTCGTGCATATAACATCAACGCATAAAACCTGGCTCGGATGCCACTGTTGGGGAACGTAGTAATTTCAAAAAAATTCCTACGCACACGCAAGATCATGGTGATGCATAGCAACGAGAGGGGAGAGTGTTATCCACGTACCCTCGTAGACCAAAAGCGGAAGCGTTAGCACAACGTGGTTGATGTAGTCGTACGTCTTCACTATCCGACCGATCAAGTACCGAACGCACGACACCTCCAAGTTCAGGACACATTCAGCCCGATGACGTCCCTCTAACTCCGATCTAGCCGAGTGTTGAGGGAGAGTTTCGTCAGCACGACGGCATGGTGACGATGTTGATGTTCTACCGACGGAGGGCTTCGCCTAAGCACCGCTACAGTATTATCGAGGTGGACTATGGTGGAGGGGGCACCGCACACGGCTAAGAGACGATCAACTTGATCAACTTGTGTGTCTAGAGGTGCCCCCCTGCCCCTGTATATAAAGGAGCAAGGGGGTGCGGCCGGCCAAGGGGAGAGGCGCGCCGGAGGAGTCCTACTCCCACCGGGAGTAGGACTCCCCCCTTTTCCTAGTTGGATTAGGACTTGGGAGGGGGGAAGAAGGAAAGAGGGGGGCTGGCCCCCTTTGCCCTAAGGCCCACACTTCCTTTGCTTCCCTCCTTTTCCACTAAGGCCCATGTAGGCCCATTAAGCCCCCGGGGGGTTCCGGTAACCCCGCGGTACTCCGGTAAAATCCCGATTTCACCCGGAAAACTTCCGATATCCAAACATAGGCTTCCAATATATCAATCTTCATGTCTCGACCATTTCGAGACTCCTCGTCATGTCCGTCATCACATCCGGGACTCCAAAAAACCTTCGGTACATCAAAACATAAAACTCATAATATAACTGTCATCGTAGCGTTAAGCATGCGGACCCTACGGGTTCGAGAACTATGTAGACATGACCGAGACACGTCTCCGGTCAATAACCAATAGCGGAACCTGGATGCTCATATTGGCTCCTACATATTCTACGAAGATCTTTATCGGTCAGACCACATAACAACATGCGTTGTTCTCTTTGTCATCGGTATGTTACTTGCCCGAGATTCGATCGTCGGTATCTCAATACCTAGTTCAATCTCGTTACTGGCAAGTCTCTTTACTCGTTCCGTAATACATCATCCCGCAACTAACTCATTAATTGCAATGCTTGCAAGGCTTAAGTGATGTGCATTACCGAGAGGGCCGAGAGATATCTCTCCGTCAATCGGAGTGACAAATCCTAATCTCGAAATACGCCAACCCAACAAGTACCTTCGGAGACACCTGTAGAGCACCTTTATAATCACCCAGTTACGTTGTGACGTTTGGTAGAACACAAAGTGTTCCTCCGGTAAACGGGAGTTGCATAATCTCATAGTCATAGGAACATGTATAAGTCATGAAGAAAGCAATAGCAACATACTTAAACGATCGTGTGCTAAGCTAACGGAATGGGTCATGTCAATCACATCATTCTCCTAATGATGTGATCCCGTTAATCAAATGACAACCCATGTCAATGGCTAGGAAACTTAACCATCTTTGATCAACGAGCTAGTTAAGTAGAGGCATACTAGTGACACTCTGTTTGTCTATGTATTCACACATGTATTATGTTTCCGGTTAATACAATTCTAGCATGAATAATAAACATTTATCATGATATAAGGAAATAAATAATAACTTTATTATTGCCTCTAGGGCATATTCCTTCAGGAGCGTCAATTGATTTTGTTAATATTTGCTTGCTGTTATTTAGAACAATGTTTTGCATCTTTTATTTCAATAAAAGTGGCAACGATAGCCTATACTATGCCTATTTTAGAAGTCCACATGTTGCTGTTTGAAAACAGAAAGTTTACCGCTGTTGCAATAATTCCCTAGAAAAGTCAGAATGTGATAAAATGTTGAAACCTTTTGCATATTAAGCTTTGATAAATTTACTACAGTGGGAATTTTCTTTCATAATTTTTGGAGCTAGGGAAGTATGGATGTTGGAGCATTCTTTTCAGACTATCCTGTTTAGGCAGATTGCTGTTATGTTTGCATTGTTTGCATATGTTTGCTTCTTTAATGATTCTATTTGAGGATAGGACTATTAAATATGCAGAGGCATTTAGTATGCAATTTTGAATAATAATTTTAGTGATTTGCTATAGTAGAGTATGATAAGGTTTTTGCAATGGTTTATACTAACTTATCTCATGAGTCCTTGTTGAGTTTTGTGTGGATGAAGCTTTTGATATTTAGGGAGACAGTGATATGAGAGGAATTAAGGATACACAAAAGCTCAAGCTTGGGGATGCCCAAGGCATCCCAAGATAATATTTCAAGAAGTCTCAAGCATCTAAGGTTGGGGATGCCCCGGTTGGCATCCCACCTTTCTTTTTCAACAACTATCGGTTAGTTTCGGTTGATCCTAAGTTTTTGCTTCTTCACATGATGTTTGCCATTCTTAGAATGTCATTTTATTTTGCTTTGCTTGCTGTTTGAATAAAATACCAAGATCTGAAATTCTTAAATGTTAGAGAGTCTTCACATAGTTGCATAATTATTCAACTACTCATTGATCTTCACTTATATCTTTCGGAGTAATTTGTCATTTGCTCTAGTGCTTCACTTATATCTTTTAGAGCATGGTGGTAGTTTTATTTTGAAGAAATAGATGAACTCTCATGCTTCACTTAGATTATTTTGAGAGTCTTAATAGCATGGTAATTTTCTTAAAATCCTAATATGCTAGGTATTCAAGAACAATAAAACTTTCTTATGAGTGCATTGAATACTAAGAGAAGTTTGATGCTTGATGGTTGTTTTGAGATATGGGGGTAATAATATCAAAGTCATGCTAGTTGAGTAGTTGTGAAATTGAGAAATACTTGTGTTGAAGTTTGCAAGTCCCGTAGCATGCACGTATGGTAAATGTTGTGTAACAAATTTGAAACATGAGGTGTTATTTGATTGTCTTCCTTATGAGTGGTGGTCGGGGACGAGCGATGGTCTTTTCCTACCAATCTATCCTCCTAGGAGCATGCGCGCGGTGCCGAGGTTTTTGATGACTTGTACATTTTTTGCAATAAGTATGTGAGTTCTTTATGACTAATGTTGAGTCCATGGATTATACACGCTCTCACCCTTCCATCATTGCTAGCCTCTTCGGTACCGTGCATTGCCCTTTCTCACATTGAGAGTTGGTGCAAACTTCGCCGGTGCATCCAAACCCCGTGATATGATACGCTCTGTCACACATAAACCTCCTTATATCTTCCTCAAAACAGCCACCATACCTACCTATTATGGCATTTCCATAGCCATTCCGAGATTGCCATGCAACTTTCCATCATTCCGTTTATTATGACACGCATCATCATTGTCATATTGCTTTGCATGATCATGTAGTTGACATCGTATTTGTGGCAAAGCCACCGTTCATAATTCTTTCATACATGTCACTATTGATTCATTGCATATCCCGGTACACCGCCGGAGGCATTCATATAGAGTCATCTTTGTTCTAGTATCGAGTTGTAATCATTGAGTTGTAAATAAATAGAAGTGTGATGATCATCATTATTAGAGCATTGTCCCAACTGAGTCTTGAAAAAAGAGAAGGCCCCCCCAAAAAAGAGAAAGGCCATAAAAAAGAGAAGGCCCAAAAAATGAGAGAAAAAGAGAGAAGGGACAATGCTACTATCCTTTTACCACACTTGTGCTTCAAAGTAGCACCATGATCTTCATAGTAGGGAGTCTCTTGTTTTGTCACTTTCATATACTAGTGGGAATTTTTCATTATAGAACTTGGCTTGTATATTCCAACACTGGGCCTCCTCAAGTGCCCTAGGTCTTCATGAGCAAGCAAGTTGGATGCACACCCACTTAGTTTCTTTTGTTGAGCTTTCATACATTTATAGCTCTAGTGCATCCGTTGGATGGCAATCCCTACTCCTTGCATTAACATCAATCGGTGGGCATCTCCATAGCCCATTGATTAGCCTCGCTGATGTGAGACTTTCTACTTTTTGTATTCTCCACATAACCCCCCTCATTATATTCTATTCCACCCATAGCGCTATATCCATGGCTCGCGCTCATGTATTGCGTGAAAGTTTATGAGTTTGATATTACTAAAGTATGAAACAATTGCTTGGTTTGTCATCGGGGTTGTGCATGATGAGATCATTCTTGTGTGATGAAAATGAAACATGACTAAACAATATGATTTTGTAGGGATGAACTTTCTTTCGCCATGTTATTTTGAGAAGACATAATTGCTTAGTTAGTATGCTTGAAGTATTATCATTTTTATGTCAATATGAACTTTTGTCTTGAATCTTTCGGATCTGAATATTCATACCACAATTAAGAATAATCACATTGAAATTATGCCAAGTAGCACTCCGCATCAAAAATTCTGTTTTTATCATTTACCTACTCGAGGACGAGTAGGAATTAAGCTTGGGGATGTTGATACGTCTCCAACGTATCTATAATTTTTGATTGCTCCATGCTATATTATCTACTGTTTTGAATGTTTATGGGCTTTATTATACACTTTTATATCATTTTTTGGGACTGACCTATTAACCTAGAGCCCAGTGCCAGTTTCTGTTTTTACCCTGTTTTAGGGTTTCTAAGAAAAGGAAAATCAAACAGAGTCCAATTGACCTGAAACTTCACAGAACTCATTTTTGGAAGGAAAGAAGCCCAGAAGACTTGGAGTGCACATCGGGGGATCTGCGAGGAGGTCATGAGGCAAGGGGCTCGCCCTCCACCCTCGTGAGCCCCTCGTGGCCCCCCTGACGTACTTCTTCCGCCTATATATCTCCATATACCCTAAAAACATATGTGAGCACATTAGATCGGGAGTTCTACCGCCAGAAGCCTCCGTAGCCACCGAAAGCCAATCTAGACCCGTTCCGGCACCCTGCCGGAGGGGGCAATCCTTCTCCGGTGGCCATCTTCATCATCACGGTGCTCTCCATGACGAGGAGGGAGTAGTTCTCCCTCGGGGCTGAGGGTATGTACCAGTAGCTATGTGTTTGATCTCTCTCTCTCGTGTTCTTGAGATGATACGATCTTGATGTATCGCGAGCTTTCCTATTATATTTGGATCCTATGATGTTTCTTCCCCCCTCTACTCTCTTGTAATGAATTTAGTTTCCCCATTTGAAGTAATCTTATCGGATTGAGTCTTTAAAGATTTGAGAACACTTGACGTATGTCTTGCCGTGGATATCTATGGTGACAATGGGATATCACGTGATTCACTTGATGTATGTTTTGGTGACCAACTTGCGGGTTCCGCCCATGAACCTATGCATAGGGGTTGGCACATGTTTTCGTCGTGATTCTCCGGTAGGAACTTTGGGGCACTCTTTGAGGTTCTTTGTGTTGGTTGAATAGATGAATCTGAGATTGTGTGACGCATATCGTATAATCATACCCACGGATACTTGAGGTGACATTGGAGTATCTAGGTGACATTAGGGTTTTGGTTGATTTGTGTCTTAAGGTGTTATTCTAGTATGAACTCTAGGGCTGTTTCTGACACTTATAGGAATCGCCCAACGGATTGATTGGAAATAATAAGTTTGAGGTGGTTTCGTACCCTACCATAATCTCTTCGTTCGTTCTCCGCTATTAGTGACTTTGGAGTGACTCTTTGTTGTATGTTGAGGGATAGTTATGTGATCCAATTATGTTAGTATTGTTGAGGGAACTTACACTAGCGAAAGTATGAACCCTAGGCCTTATTTCCACACATTGCAATACCGTTTAAGCTCACTTTTATCATTAGTTACCTTGCTGTTTTTATATTTTCAGATTACAAAAACTATTATCTACTATCCATATTGCACTTGTATCACCATCTCTTCGCCGAACTAGTGCACCTATACAATTTACCATTGTATTGGGTGTGTTGGGGACACAAGAGACTCTTTGTTATTTGGTTGCAGGGTTGCTTGAGAGAGACCATCTTCATCCTACGCCTCCTACGGATTGATAAACCTTAGGTCATCCACTTGAGGGAAATTTGCTACTGTCCTACAAACCTCTGCACTTGGAGGCCCAACAACGTCTATAAGAAGAAGGTTGTGTAGTAGACATCAATAGTAACACTATCATCAGCGTCCGTCTTCCTCTTGAAGATCCATTTATTCTCAATGGCTTGCTCATCATCGGGCAAGTCCACCAAAGTCCATACTTTGTTCTCATCAATGGATCCCATCTTAGATTTCATGGTCTCAAACCATTTTGTGGAATCTGGGCTCATCATCGCTTCCTCATAGTTCATAGGTTTGTCATGGTCTAGTAACATGACTTCCAGAATAGGATTACCATACCACTCCGGTGCGGACCGTACTCTAGTTGACCTACGAGGTTCGCTAGTAACTTGATCTGAAGTTCCATGATCATCATCATTAGCTTGCTCACTAATTGGTGTAGGAATCACTGGAACTGATTTTTGTGATGAACTACTTTCCAACTCGGGAGAAGGTACAATTACCTCATCAATTTCTACATTCCTCCCACTCACTTCTTTCGAGAGAAACTCCTTCTCTAGAAAGGATCCATTCTTAGCAACAAAGATCTTACCTTCGAATTTGTGATAGAAGGTGTACCCAACAGTTTCTTTTGGCTATCCTATGAAGACACACTTCTCCGATTTGGGTTCGAGCTTATCAAGCTGCAACCTTTTTCACATAATCATCGCAAGCCCAAACTATTAAGAAATGACATCTTAGGTTTCTTGCGAAACCATAGTTCATATGGTGTCGTCTCAACGGATTTAGATGGTGCCCTATTTAACGTGAATGCAGCTGTCTCTAATGCATTACCCCAAAACGATAGTGGTAAATTAGTAAGAGACAACATAGATCGCATCATATCAAATAAAGTACGGCTACGACATTTGGACACACTATTACGTTGTGGTGTTCCGGGTGGCATGAGTTGTGAAACTATTTCACATTGTTTTTAAATGAAGGCCAAACTCGTATTTCAAATATTTGCCTCCACGATCAGATTATAGAAACTTTTATTTTCTTGTTACGATGATTCTCAACTTCACTCTGAATTTCTTTGAACTTTCCAAATGTTTCAGACTCGTGTTTCATTAAGTAGATATACCCATATCTGCTCAAATTATCTGTGAAGGTTAGAAAATAACTATACCCGTCGCGAGCCTCAACACTCATTGGACCGCATACATCAATATGTATTATTTCCAATAAGTCAGTTGCTCGCTCCATTGTTTTGGAGAACGGAGTCTTAGTCATCTTGCCCATGAGGCATGGTTTGTATGCATCAAGTGATTCATAATCAAGTGATTCCAAAAGCCCATCAGCATGGAGTTTCTTCATGCGCTTTACACCAATATGACCTAAATGGCAGTGCCACAAATGAGTTGCACTATCATTATTAACTTTGCATCTTTTGGCTTCAATATTATGAATATGTGTACCACTACGACCGAGATTCAATAAACCATTCACCTTGGGTGTATTACCACATAAGGTTTTATTCATGTAAACAGAATAATAATTATTCTTTGACTTAAATGAATAATTGTACTATAATAAACATGATCCAATCATATTATGCTCAACGCAAACACCAAATAACATTTATTTTAGGTCCAACACTAATACCGAAGGTAAAGGGAGTGTGCGATGGTGATCTTATCAACCTTGGAATCACTTCCAACACACATTGTCACCTCGCCCTCAACTAGTCTCTGTTCATTTTGTAACTCCTGTTTCAAGTTACAAATCATAGCAACTGAACCAGTATCAAATACCCAAGGGCTACTATGAACACTAGTAAAGTACACATCAATAACATGTATATAATATATACTTTTGTTCACTTTGCCATCCTTCTTATCCGCCAAGTATTTGGGGCATTTCCGCTTCCAGTGACCATATCATTTGCAGTAGAAGCACTCAGTTTCAGGCTTGGGTCTAGCTTTGGGCTTCTACATGTGAGTGGCAACTTGCTTGCCATTCTTCTTGAAGTTCCCTTTATTTCCCTTGCCCTTTTACTTGAAACTAGTGGTCTTGTCAACCATCAACACTTGATGCTTTTCTTGATTTCTACCTTTGCCGATTTCAGCATCGCAAAGAGCTCAGGGAATCCTTTTTCGTCATCCCTTGAATATTATAGTTCATCGCAAAGTTCCAGTAACTTGGTGATAGTGACTAGAGAACTTTGTCAATCACTATTTTATCTAGAAGATTAACTCCCACTTGATTCAAGCGATTGTACTACTCAGACATTCTGAGCACATGCTCACTGGTTGAGCTATTCTCCTCCATCTTGTAGGCGAAATACTTGTAAGAGGTCTCATACCTCTCGACTCGGGCATGAGTCTGAAATACCAATTTCAGCTCTTGGAATATCTTATATGCTCCTTGTCGTTCAAAACGTTTTTGAAGTCCCGGTTCTAAGCCATAAAGCATGGCGCACTAAACTATCAAGTAGTCATCATACCGAGCTTGCCAAACGTTCATAACGTCTGCATCTGCTCCTGCAATAGGTCCGTCACCTAGCGGTGCATCAAGGACATAATTCTTCTGTGCAGCAATGAGGATAATCCTCAGATTACGGACCCAGTCCGCATCATTGCTACTATCATCTTTCAACTCATTTTTCTCTAGGAACATATCAAAAATAAACGGGGAGCTGCATCGCAAGCTATTGATCTACAACATAGATATGCAAATACTATCAGGACTAAGTTCATGACAAATTAAAGTTCAATTAATCATATTACTTAAGAACTCTCACTTAGATAGACATCCCTCTAGTCATCTAAATGATCACGTGATCCATATCAACTAAACCATGTCCGATCATCACGTGAGATGGAGTAGTTTTCATTGGTGAACATCACTATGTTGATCATATCTACTATATGATTCATGCTCGACCTTTCGGTCTCAGTGTTCCGAGGCCATATCTGCATATGCTAGGCTCGTCAAGTTTAAACCGAGTATTTTGCATGTGAGAAACTGTCTTGCACCCGTTGTATGTGAACGTAGAGCTTATCACACCCGATCATCACGTGGTGTCTCGGCACGACGAACTATAACAATGGTGCATACGCAGGGAGAACACTTATACCTTGAAATTTAGTGAGGGATCATCTTATAATGCTACCATCGTACTAAGCAAAATAAGATGCATAAAAGATAAACATCACATGCAATCAAAATAAGTGATATGATATGGCCATCATCATCTTGTGCCTTTGATCTCCATCTCCAAAGCACCGTCATGATCACCATCGTCACCGGCTTGACACCTTGATCTCCATCGTAGCATCGTTGTCGTCTCGCCAACTATTGCTTCTATGACTATCGCTACCGCTTAGTGATAAAGTAAAGCAATTCATGGCGATTGGATTTCATACAATAAAGCGACAACCATAAGGCTCCTGCCAGTTGCCGATAATGGTTACAAAACATGATCATCTCATACAACAATTTATATCTCATCACGTCTTGACCATATCACATCACAACATGCCCTGCAAAAACAACTTAGACGTCCTCTACTTTGTTGTTGCAAGTTTTTACGTGGCTGCTACGGGCTTCTAGCAAGAACCTTTCTTACTTACGCATCAAAACCACAACGATTTTTCATCAAGTGTGCTATTTTAACCTTCAACAAGGACCGGGCGTAGTCAAACTCGATTCAACTAAAGCTAGAGAAACAGACACCCGCTAGCCACCTGTGTGCGAAGCACGTCGGTCGAACCAGTCTCATGAATGCGGTCATGTAATGTCGGTCGGGCCGCTTCATCCAATAATACTGCCGAATCAAAGTAAGACGTTGCTGGTAAGTAGTATGACTATTATCGCCAACAACTCTTTGTGTTCTACTCGTGCATATAACATCTACGCATAGACCTGGCTCGGATGCCACTGTTGGGGAACGCAGTATTTCAAAAAAATTCCTACGATCATGCAAGATCTATCTAGGATATGCATAGCAAAGAGACGGGAGAGTGTGTCCATGTACCCTCGTAGACCGAAAGCGGAAGCGTTTAGTAACGCGGTTGATGTAGTCGAACGTCTTCACGATCCAACCGATCCAAGTACCGAACGTACGGCACCTCTGTGTTCAGCACACGTTCAGCTCGATGACGTCCCTCGAGCTCTTGATCCAGTTGAGGATGAGGGAGAGTCCCGTCACGACGACGGCGTGGCGACCGTGATGATGAAGTTACCGGCGCAGGGCTTCGCCTAAGCACTACGACGATATGACTGAGGTGTGTAACTATGGAGGGGGGCACCGCACATGGCTAAGACAAATCTTGTGTGTTCAAGGGTGCCCCTGCCCCCGTATATAAGGGAGGGGAGGCCAGCCGACCCTCCTAGGGCATGCCAGGAGAGGGGAATCCTAGTAGAACTCCAAGTCCTAGTAGGTTTCCACCTAAGGAAGAGGGGGAAGAAGGAAGGAAGAGGGGGAAGGGAAGGAAAGGGGGCACCGCCGCCTTCCCCTAGTCCAATTCGGGCCCAGGGGGCGGCCAGCCCCTCCTGGCCCTTCCTCTTCCCACTTGTCGGATTTTGGGTTCCGGCAGACCCTTAAGGTTCGAACACTGGGGTGCGTGTGGAGATCTCTCCCCTGCCGATCTACGTCTGATCCTCTCGTGCGAACTAAGACGAAAATGATGAACAACACAAGAGACACGGGGTTTATACTGGTTCGGGCCACCGTTATGGTGTAATACCCTACTCCAGTGTGTGGTGTGGTGGATTGCCTTTGGGGCTGATGATGAACAGTACAAGGGAAGAACAGCCTCGCGAGGGGCGTTCTTGAGCTGGTGCGGTGTGTTCTACTTAGTCTCTACTTGGTTCTCCCTCTCTTTATTTCCCTCCTTTGTGGAGGCTAGCTCTATTTATAGAGGCCCTGGGCCTCTCCCCAAATAATGAGCGGGAAGGGCACCAACACTTGGGCATTTTGAAGGGGAACATATGGTACAAGTTATCCTGACCAAAGGTGGTCTTCGGCTGCCAAAAGCACTGGTGATGACGCCGTCTTGGGCTCCACAGTGACCTCCGTCCGGCCGTCCGGCTGGTCTTGGTCTCATTGCACCGGAATGGCAACCTTTGCCTGATACCTTGGCATGTGCTTGCTTCCTTTGCACGAAAGGGGAAACAAGACACTGCACAAGCCGGTGCCCGCCTGGCGCCCGCCTGGTCTCGATCATCATGGCTTGCATCATGGGATCCCCGCGAGGTACCCCTACATTGATCTCTCCGCCTCCTCGCGAGCCTGCCTGATGATGCTGCCTCTGAGGAAGCTTCCTATCGTCCGCCCCGCGAGGCTTGGCCCCTCGCGAGGGTCTTGAGCTTCGGCTGATGAAGATGGGCCGTGCTGGGCCCCTGCCTGAGCCACGCCGTAGGCCGCAGGCAGGCAAGTCTGGGGACCCCCATTCCCAGAACGCCGACAGTAGCCCCCGGGCCCAAGGCGCACGCGGGCTTGGCTTAGCAGAGAAGCAATGGGGCAAGCGCGAAGCGCCGCAGGCCCTAACAGCCTGTGGCCTTGGGCGCCGTGTGGCGGTTGATTGGACGTGGGCGTCTGCACTTCCCACAACGCCTTGCTACGCGCCCGGCTAAGCGGACCCGTAGTTGCACACAGTTCTTCCTCCTTCGGCTGCCCGCTCGCCTCCTAATTTTCCTTCTTCTCCAAGCTCCAACCTCTGCCGCCAATCCGGCTTGAGCTCTTCCCCTTCCCCAACTCCATGGCGCCGATGAAGAAGGGAAGGGGGAAGAAGCCCTCGCCTTCGTCCTGCGCACCCCCAGCGGCGGCCCTCGCCGTCGATCGGTCAATAATACTCAACCCGGAAGCCTTGGACAAGGTCCACTCCGCCCTTGCTTCCATCTTCAACGAGTGCGGCCGGACCACAGTTTGGCCCGCATCCCGCGCCTTTCTTGCTAGGACCGTCACGGAGGTCCGATTCTTCGCCGACGCCTTATGGGCGGGTCTAATTCCCCCCTTTTCTGCTTTCTTCAACGATGTGCTCTCCCATTATTAGATCCACATGATGCACCTCGGGCCGGAGTCCATTACCCTTTTGGCTGTCTTTGCTTTCGTGTGCGAAGCGATGATAGGCATCCCTCCTTCTGTTGCCCTGCTGCGCCACTTCTTTTCTCTGCGCTTGAGCGATCCCACTCAGTGCTCGGGGTATGTAAGTTTCTTCGCCGTGCCTGAGACGGCTGCTTCAGGGATTGGCTTCGGCCTTCCGCCCTCTCAGGCCAGGTTCAGAGAGCGGTGGCTGTACGTGGACGTCAGGGTGCCCAGCCCCTTGCTCTCGCACCCGACCTTGCCTATTGTTCCCAACCCAGGCTGGGGTCATGGACCACTCGGGAGCCCCTGGCTCGCTTTCGTCTGGCGCCGCTTCGAAAGTTTGAGGGCGCACAATGTGACAGCGCCCAAGGTGGTGAGGGAGTTCCTTTTGTGTTGCATTGCTCCTCTCCAGCGCCACTCTCGCCGGATGTGGGACTTTGCGGGGCATGGAGACCGCATGCGGCTGCAGAAGGAGGATTTGGCGCTCGAAGTGCTGCGGACGGTGCTTCGGGTCTTGACTGGTGATCCTTCCCCTGGCAGCCTACGGAGCGGTGGCGTCCTTCTATACCTTTGTTCCAGCAGGGCTGATTTCGTGAAGCAGATGCCCAGCTTCGACGAGTGGGGGCTGCGCCCGGCTGGCCTCACGGGGCCACGCGAGAACCCAGTTGTCGTGGTTGTTCCCCCCGCTGCCCACAGCGGTCCCTCCTCAAGTGACAGAGCGGGGAGAGAGCTGATGGGAGCTGAGGTGGCTAATGTCGAGGTGGTGGCGCCGCGTGAAGCCTCAGAGGCGACGTCTCCCGAGGCCCGCCCTAGGGCGGCGGTTGATGCAGGGTTTTGGCCTTTGGCTCCTGAGGCCGGGGCTCCCGAGCCCCCAGCCGTTCTTCACGAGGCGACGCCGGACGGTGCCCCCAAAGCTGACTCCTCCGGTACCGACAATCCGGAGGCTTCTTCTGCGCCCCAGGTCGACCCCCACCCCAGGCGCTTGGGTCAGTTTCGTGTAAACTTCAAGGCCCTTCGCAAGAGGAAGGAGGCCTCAGGCGGCAGCGACCGCCCTTGCCGCTTGTTGAAGCGCAGGAAGTACTTTGCCATGGACAAGTAAGCCTTCTTCTTTCCCTGCTCATTTGCTCTGTTATCCTTCTGGCTGATTGTGGCCCTCCAGGTCCCGCTTTGCTGAGTCCGCCGAGTCGACCCAGGAGCCATCCCCCCAAGCTTTGCCTTCGTCGCCGGCTCTGGGCTCGCCGAGCTCGAGTGGCACCCCTGCGGCCGGACCAGTTGGTGGAGTGGTCCGTTCCATAGGGCACCTCGAGCCTGCGTGCCCGCTGTCCTTTCTTCATGGGTCTTCCTGGGGCACACCTGGCTTGCCCCGTGTTCCTCCTCTGATCATTGATGGTGAATGGCTGAAGCCCATCTGCGGCTCCTCCTCCGTGGGCGGGCCGATGCCTGGCCAGATTCCCAAAGAGGTTAGTTCGGCGATGGCTAGGGCGCCAGCCCCCAGCCCCGCGCCGAGAGGAGGCCAGCCGCCCCGGGGCCCTCTGCATGCTCCGGTGGAAGAGGGTGATGTAGAAGACGTGCTCAGGCGCGCTCGGGAGCGACGCGCCCTTCGCAAAGAGTTCCTCCAGGGGGCGGCGGATGCGGTGAGCCGGATCGGGGCAGAGCTTGCTGACGAGGATGCGCGCCTCGAGGCCGAAGGTTTGCGCCTTGCTGAGGAGAGGTGCAAACTAAAGGTTGCCGTAGCCCTCGCGTGTCATCAATGTGTTCTTGACACCGCAAAGCTGAGGCGTCGCTGGCAGCTTCGCGGGAGGCCTGCTCCCTGGCCGTTGAGGAGGCTCGGATGCAGACCGGCGGCGCAAGGATGCGGAGGAGCGCTCACGGGAGCTCCAAGCCTGGAGCGACTCCCTGGAGCAGCAAGTGGAATTGCACCACGCGGCCCTTGAGTCGATGGGGGTGGCCTTTGTTGACCGGGTGGAGCTTCTGAAGCGCGAGGAGGTGCTGACGCTGGAGGCCGCCGAGCGCAACCTTAACCTTGAGCGGTTGGAGACGAGGGAGCGCCTGGTGGCCCAGGCGGAGGATGACGATGCCGCGCGCGAAGCCCGTGCCCAGGAAGAAGTCGATCGCCGCGTGGCGGAAGCTCGCTCGGCCCTCGAGCGCGAACACGGGACGAGGTTGGGGCTGATCAAGGTCGAGGCCGAGGGCAGGACCGCAGCCCTCAGGGCCAAACTGACCGAAGCAACACGGCGTGTGGACTCCTCTGCAGCCGCCCTCAGCGCGGTGCAGGCGGAGCTGTCCTCTTCCTGGGCCGAGCAGCTTCTTCTTCAACAGAGGGTCGATGACGCCGAGGCCGTCACGCAGCAAAGTGAGGACGAGCTCCGCCGGCGGCGGGTTCTGGAGCATGTGCATGCCCCCATGCTTCAAACGCTCCGAGAGAGGGCCAACACAACTTTGAGCTATGTCTGCGAGGCTGCCGCTAGGGAGCCGTACGAGGTCAACCATGCCGGCAACCTCCAATTTTTCACTGATGTGGTGACGCTTGTGGAGAACCGGTCCGAGAGGTCCCGCTGGCATGTCGAAGAGAGGAGTCGAGTCTTACTCGGGCGTGCCTTCTCCCGCGTCTTCAGCTATCTGCAGGATAGGGACCCCCACTTCAACTTCGACGCTGCCATCGCACCCGTGCCCATTGCCGTCCGGGGTGACCTGGCGCAGTGGGTGGAGGACAACATGGACGCCCTCGTCAGGGCCTTTGCACCTGATGACGACGGCGTGGTCGTGGGCGCCAACGAAGGCGGCATTGTGGACGATCCTGGCGATGATGGGGATGCTGGCGGCGGTGGTAACAATGTCGACTATGCCAGTGACGCTTCCAAGGGCGCCCCAGAAGACGTGGTAAGTTATATGTCCGACTGGCCGCATGTCTCCGCAGTTTATCCCGCATGAAGAAGACTCGGGCTTGGCCCTGAAGAATATAAGAGCATTTTGGTAGGGGAGGCCCCTCATGTAAAGATTTGTAATCTGTACTCTGGTGAGCACAACGTTATGCGTGAGTTTAGTTGCTAGCCCGGTGATGGTTCGGTTGATTCGTCTACCTTCCGGCCTTGGCGTGCCCTGAGCGGGCCTGCAGGGGGATGCTACGCCTCCGGCATCCCTCGATTAACCTACTGATCCTGTGAAGAGGATTTCCGGAGAGGGTGCGGAGACAGTGGTCCTGGCTGTAGGCGTGCCTGGCCCGGCCCGGCTCACGAGGGGTTCGTGAGGGGAGCAGCTGACGCTAGCTTGGGGCGTAAATCCAAAACTAGAACGCAAGAGATTGCTCGAACGAGACTAAACACCCCCTCCCTGAATGCACGCAAGCTTCGAACTCAAATCCAACTTAAATCCAAACCGAAGAAACTTGCCGACAAGGAAGAAGCAAAAAGGCAAAAAGGCAGAAGAAAAGCAAAACAGCCGCGTCCGGCACCTAGTCTAGTCTTCGACGTCTTCTCACCAGCGCGGAGCTAAGTGCTGCCACTGGGCATGGGCGGGAGCCCCAAGGCCTGATGCCGGCGCTCCTGAGACTCCGGGGCGTGTACAGCCCCACTCATTATTACGTGAGAGTGTCACGGGGCAGCGAGCTTCACAGGCACTGGGCCTTCTTCACAGGTACTGGCCTTGCTTCATATCGCCAGGCGAGGGCCCCGCCTTGCACCTCACTCTGCCGCGATTGACGGCGACCGGAAACCAAGGACGATGCCAATGGGGTAGAGCGGTCGCCAGCGGTTCCCCCGACGACCATGGGTCCTCTGCCGGCGGCAGGCCATGGGGCACCTCCCCGGCAGAGGGCCTACCTCCTGAGAACATCTTGACCCGACCGCCGCGAGGGTGAGCCCGGATCTCAGCCCCTTTCCTGCAGCCCCCT
The DNA here is from genome assembly GCF_056163025.1 of Triticum urartu. Classification (NCBI taxonomy): domain Eukaryota; kingdom Viridiplantae; phylum Streptophyta; class Magnoliopsida; order Poales; family Poaceae; genus Triticum; species Triticum urartu. The sequence goes on along the minus strand of NC_141875.1, from coordinate 552,935,836 downwards.
GCACCCTCCTCCTGAGGGATAAGAGGCTGCGGCGTTGGGGCAGCCATCCGCTGCGGCGACCTGTACCTCCTGCGACCCATGGTTAGCGTAAGCTTGCTCCTGAGGGATGAGTGGTACCCGATAGTTGCTGCTGTCGGCGCGATTGTCGATGCTCTCTTGGGGTTCCTGAAAGAGCCTGGCTTCCGGCGCCTCCTCGTCCCAGCCGGGCCCGAGGAACAAGCCGTGACCTTCTTCCAGCTCGCGCCCTTGATCCACCATGCGGGGTACATAGGCCTCCGGGGCGACCACCTCGTGGACCTCGCTATAGCGCCCCGCATGCCACGCAGTCTGGCTTGGGGCATCACTGTTGGGGAACGTAGTAATTTCAAAAAACTTCCTACGCACACGCAAGATCATGGTGATGCATAGCAACGAGAGGGGAGACTGTGATCTACGTACCCTCGTAGACCGATAGCGGAAGCGTTATGACAACGTGGTTGATGTAGTCGTACGTCTTCACGGCCCGATCGATCAAGCGCCAAAACTACGGCACCTTCGAGTTTTAGCACACGTTCAGCTTGATGACGATCCCCGGACTCCGATCCAGCAAAGTGTCGGGGAAGAGTTCCGTCAGCATGACGGCGTGGTGACGATCTTGATTGTTGGTGTCAAAACCGGCGGATCTCGGGTAGGGGGTCCCGAACTGTGCGTCTAGGCCGGATGGTAACAGGAGGCAAGGGGCATGAAGTTTTACCCAGGTTCGGGCCCTCTCGATGGAGGTAAAACCCTACGTCCTGCTTGATTAATATTGATGATATGGGTAGTACAAGAGTAGATCTACCACGAGATCAGAGAGGCTAAACCCTAGAAGCTAGCCTATGGTATGATTGTTGATGTGTATGTTATCCTACGGACTAAAACCCTCCGGTTTATATAGACATCGGAGAGGGTTAGGGTTACATAGAGTCGGTTACAATGGTAGGAGATCTGAACATCCGTATCGCCAAGCTTGCCTTCCACGCCAAGGAAAGTCCCTTCCGGACACGAGACGGAGTCTTCAATCTTGTATCTTCATAGTCCAGGAGTCCGGCTGAAGGTACAGTTCGGCTATCCGAACACCCCCTAATCCAGGACTCCCTCAGTAGCCCCTGAACCAGGCTTCAATGACGACGAGTCCGGCGCGCAGTTTGTCTTCGGCATTGCAAGGCGGGTTCCTCCTCCAAGTACTTCATAGAAGATTTTGAACACAAAGATAGTGTCCGGCTCTGCAAAATAAGTTTCCACATATTGCCATAGAGAGAATAATATTTACACAAATCTAATCTGTTGACGTATTCCATAGCGTGACACGCCACGGCCAAGCCTTTATCCGAGTCGTTTCATTATCCCACCTCAGCGCGTTATGCGAGGCAGTTTCCTTGGCACGTCTTGTTAAAGCAGAGATCGTGTCCCCTTATTCCGGGACTCTCATCAATACAGGCGTGGGTAACCCAACCGCTTCTAGGACTCCTAGATCATAGGCAAGTCCAAACGGACATGGAGAGGACGCTCGATATCCACCCTCTTTATAAAGGGACGAGGCCTTTTATTTTTCCCTCCCGTGCTCAATCGAATCCTTCCCCCACCTCAAGCTCAAACGCCCAAAGTTCAGGTCAGGTGCTCCGAACCTTCAGTCATGTCCGGATCTAGCATTCAAGGCTGATGGGTTCCTTCTTCCGTCACGGAAGAAGACGTCAAAAAGTTGAGGGAGGCCAGATATCTGACCGCTGAGATTCTTCATCGGCTGCCTCCCCGGGGGCAGGTCGTCCCCTCCCCCGAACCCAACGAGAGCGTCGTGTTCGTCTCCCACTTCCTCCGAGGTCTAGGCCTTGCATTGGATCCTTTTGTCAGGGGCTTGATGTTTTACTACGGGCTAGATTTCCATGATCTAGCTCCGGACTCCTTTCTTCATCTCACGACATTTATTGTTGTGTGCAAGGCCTTCCTCCGGGTTACCCCTCACTTTGGCCTATGGCTCAAGACTTTTGAAGTAAAGCCGAAGATGATCGAGGGGCAACATGCGGCGTGTGGAGGTGCCTCAATATGCAAGATGACGGGAGCTGCGTGGCCCAAAGGTTTCATTCCGGAGGTGTCTGAATTGTGGCAACAGGAGTGGTTCTACATCACGGCTCCTAGAAGTGCCAAGTGGGCGGGCGCCCCCGTTTTCCGCCCGGGCCCTCCTCCACAACTGATGTCATGGATTAGCAGAGGATTGAGCTGGGGTCCGGCCAAGGACGTGCCTATACTGCAAATCCGCATTCAAGATCTCTTTAATGGAGATTTCAGTTTGGTCGCGGTAACACAACTTATGCTGGTTCGTCAAGTCCAGCCTTGCGAACACCGGCCTCTTCGCTTGTGGGAGTTCAATCCCGAGGGACCGCGCGCCATTCAAAATTTCCTCGGCCTGACGGACGAGGAGATGTACAAGTCGTTCTTCGGACCTCAAGTGGAGTGTCCGAAAATCACCGAGGACGCGGGCTTGAGTAGCAACCGCGCCGCCGAGCAGGTAAGGCGTCTTCCGACCGAGCGTACCACCTCTCCTTTGATGCTAAGTTATTTCTGAGAGTTTGCTTTTTGACCAGGACTGTCTAACGAAGGCGAAGTTGATTTGGTGCTCGGCCCCCCTCCCTGAGGGTTTGGAAAATCCGATATTGGAAAAGATGCTCCAGACCGCACCTTGCCCGGAGCCCTTGAAGGAAAATGCAGGCGGTCGCGGGCCCCCAACGCTGGCCGCTCTAGCCGAGGGAGCGAGCGTCTCCATGAAGGAAGATGATCAGAAGAGGAAAAGGATTGCGTCTGGGGATTCGGAAGCCGAAGCTTCCAAACGGGAGAAGAAGTCTCCCACAGAGGGTCCTACCCCGGGGGTTGCGGTTGCCGCACAAAGTCCGCGGGGGGATCAATTCTCCCACGAGTCGTAAGTGACCCAAAATAAATTGATAGTACAGATATGTCGTCTTTTCTTCTGAGAAGGTAACCACTGCATGTATCTTTGTAGTTCGGGCCTTAGCCCCTCTCAAATGAGCTCGTCTTCGGGGGATCTTCTTCCAGAGATGATGGAGAGCGAAACGCCTCCTCTGGACTCCTCTGCTCCGGAAGCGGGCGACCCTGAAGTGTCGTCGCGGAGGGCCTCTCCGAGTCCAGCGAGGCCAGAAGATAATCCCGTCGACCCCCGAAGTTCCCAGTGTTCGGCTCCCGAAGAGAGCAGACAAAAGAGTCCGACACCGTCTAGTGTGCGGTCGGATGTTCTGAGGGAGTTGGTGGGGCGAGCGGCCATCTCAGATGAACACCGTGTGCTGATGAATACGGTGATGGAGAGAATCTCGTCTGCTGAAAGCAGATTGCATAAAGATTTTATGAGTCTACTGACAGGTTTTGAGGTACGTAAAATAATGTATGATAGTCCTGCACATGCTAAGTGTGCCCTGTGTAGATAATAGCCCCTGAGACTCTAGTTGTCGTTGAGAACGACGACGATCAGAGGATCATAATCCCAGGTAGTAACCATACTGCTTTTATGAGCAGGTGATGGAAGCTCCGGTGGCTAGCCGGACTAGCGAGTTTGCCCATTTAAAATGGCAGTTGGATGCGGCAGATGCCGACATCGAGCTTGTTAACAAAAGGCTTGACGAGGCGCAGGGTAGGTGTTATTATCTGGTAAACGCCGCATAGTAAGAGCAGCATGAAGCCAGTATATTTAACATGTTATTACTACAGATGGAGCTGCCACTATTGAAGCCTTGCGGGCGGAACTTGCTCGAGCCAAGGAACAAGCGAGATTGGGTAATGCGGCTGCTTTGAAGGCGGCCGAAGAATTGCGAGCCGAGAAGGCCGCGCATGGCGAGAGCCGGGATAAGATGGCCAATATGGCCGTAGAATTGAAAGCCGCCGTCGACCGTTGCCGGGCTCTTGAAAAGGAAAACCAGGCGAAGGCATCGGACCATGAGAAAGCTGCTGCAATAGGAAAAGACCTCCGCTCTGCTATGAGGGCAAAGAAGGAGGAGCTGCGGGAAGCCGGGGATATTGTAGCCGGGAAATCCTTTATGCTGCAGAGGAAGTTTGGAGATCCACAGTATGCCCCTCTGGATCGGCTGTGGAGTTAGGGGGATGTGTATATGGATTTGGCGGCGAGCGCTGCCGATGCGGCCAAATACTTCCAGAGTCAGACGGACCGTGAAGTAGACCAGCTGTTTTGGAAACAATTCCTTTCTCCCGAGCATCCGCTTTCATTGACGGACCAATTAGCCAAATGGGCTGAACTAAATAGGTTGTCCGGACTCTCCATGAGGTCTATTGTGGATCAGCTATGGCCGGGAAGGTCGAAACCGAGCAGCTATTTCGGCTTGGTGCAGCAGTTCCTTGACGTGGTGCCGCGCATAAATGCGATGAAGAGGTCGGCGTGCATAGAAGGCGCACGAATGGCCTTTGCCCGTGCTAAAGCATACTGGGCAGAGATGGATGCTACCACGGTTGCAGCGTAGGATTCGGCCATAGGTCGAAGGGCTGCTGAGCACTACTTTGAGGAAGTTCTTGAGGGTGCTCGTTTGATAGAGACCCAGTGCTCAAAAAATGTTATGTTTCAGTGACATGTAATCTCATTGTAAGCGAAATGCTTTTATAAATTTTCATAAGGCTACTTTTATACTTTTGCCTGAAATTAATGTGATGCCTCCTGGGCGGCCGTTTATGTATACATGTGTATAACCTGAAAGATTGCAGTCGTCGGCTTCAACCCCCACGCATATAATGCGGTGGTGTTCACAGAAACACGCGTTCACACTTAACCCAATGTCTTGGTCCTATTAAGGAGGTGATAGCGGAGCGAGCGAGGCAACCGGACTATAATGCTTTAACACTTTCACTTAGCCATAGGAGTTTGACAGTGGGGCTACTAGATAGCCCCCAGTGGCTCCGCATTCTCCCGATCCCGGGGTGCGTATATGCCTGGCCGGAAAGCGGCCCTTCGTTAAGGCAGAGGAATTCTAACATTCCCATGGGTCATCGAGTGGTTGACTAGTCTCGCGCTAGATCATGATAGTCAGTTTTCGGCTTTCTCTACTGAGGTGCTCGTCCGGATGAACCAGGGCACAATCGCAGTAGTTCTCCTGGTGCTACCTTAGCCGGTAAAGCGGAACGTAAGGCACCAAAACACAGGAGCTGGGCAAACCCAACATTTGACCAAAGACAATGATTCGGAGCTGATGCATATAGGGCCAAACTCGCGACGCCGAACACTCCCTAAGGTATTCGGTCTTTGTGGTATAAACCGGGCCGAAATAATGGTCTTAGTAAGAAGCCCCTTATGTCCAGGTACGTGCATTGGTCTGGCGTGGCCACATGCCAAGACATCAGCATCCTTCTCAACGGTGGATATGTATCAACAAGAGACAGTAAAAAAGGTTTACGCAGGGTCTTAATCTAAAAAGAATCCTTGGAGCGGGTCCCTGCTGCACGTCTGCGCCTGTGTCTCCGTTGTGCCATATCCTAGACGGGTGTGGCACGATGATCGTCTGCAAAAGAGAGGAATTTAGGTGAAAAAGGTTGTCGTGCAAAAAGATAATTAAAAAACTATGCATAATTCAAGATGAGGAGGAATGGCCACATGTCTGCGCACGTTGAGCCCCTTGTAATAGGGGTGTGACCATTTATTCGGTATAAGTAGCGGCACCGGACTCGATTAGTTGTGTCTGAGGTCTTGACGACCTATAGGGCGCTTTGGCTAGTCCGGGCGCCTTTAGTGTGTGGCTGCCAAGGCAACCTCACTCTCTTTGGCGCGCAGAGATCGCTTGATATTTCCATGCACCGAGATGATGTCGCGTGGACCGGGCATCTTGAGTGTGAGGGAGGCGTAGTGTGGTATTGCATTAAAGCGAGCGAAAGCTTCGCGCTTGAGCAGTGCTTGATAGCCACTTTGAAACAGAGCGATGTGGAAGGTTAAATGCTCGCTACGGAAGTTATCGGGGGAGCCGAATATAACTTGTAGTAGGAGGGAGCCCCTACAACGAGCCCCTAGGCCTGGCGTTACTCCTTTGAAGGTAGTATTGCTATGGCGAATTTGTTTTGGGTCTAACCCCATCCCGCGGATTGTATCCTGGTATATTAGGTTTAGGCTGCTGCCGCCGTCCATCAAGACTCGTGTGAAGTGATATCCGCCAATTACTGGGTCTAATACCAAGGCAACCCATCCTGCGTGTCGGATACTTGCTGAGTAATCGCGATGGTCGAAAATGATCGGTTGAGACGACCATTGGCAGGACTTCGCGGTGACAGGTACTTGGGTATATTTTTCTGGGGGTGCCGCATTGTTTTTTCCCTTGATCATGTGTAGTACGTTTACTGTTTTGACTTCTGGGGGGAATTTCTTTTGTTCCCCAGTGTCTTGCTTGGGAGGCTCGTCCTCGTCTTCACTTGGTGTATCCTCCCCCTTGTGTACGGCGTTGAGCTTGCCGGACTGCTTGAAGACCCAACATTCTCTATGGGTATGATTAGCGGGCTTGCTAGGGGTACTATGTATCTGACATACCTGGTCCAGAATTCTATTGAGGCTGGACGGTTCATCCCTGGTGCCTTTAGTGGGCGGCTTTTGGCCTGGCTGGGAGCTATTGAATCCGGCATTTACTGATGTGCCCTTCATGCTGTCTCCTTTATTCTGGCGTTTGTTATTGCTGTTGCGCCGTGATTTCCCGTTTCCATCTCTAACTTCAAATGTACTGGGGTCGCTGGTGCTGCATCTGGCTAGCCAGCTGTCCTCACCCGCGCAAAAGCGGGTCATGAGGTTTGTCAATACGGCCATCGTTCTCGGCTTATTTTGGCCGAGGTGTCTGGCGAGCCATTCGTCACGGACGCTATGCTTGAAAGCTGCCAAGGCTTCGGCGTCCGGATAGTCGACAATCTGGTTCTTTTTAGTGAGAAACCTGTTCCAAAGCTTTCGGGATGACTCTCAGGGTTGTTGGGTTATATGACTCAAATCGTCCGCATCCGGAGGTCGGACATAAGTTCCTTGAAAATTTGCCCGAAAGGCGTCTTCGAGCTCTTCCCAACTTCCAATGGAGCTTTCGGGGAGGCCTTTGAGCCAGTGAAGAGCTGGCCCTTTGAGCTTGAGGGGTAAGTATTTGATGGCGTGGAGATCATCTCCTCGAGCCATATGGATATGAAGGATATAGTCCTCAATCCAAACCCCAGGGTCTGTTGTCCCATCGTATGCCTCTATGTTTACGGGCTTGAATCCCTCTGGAAATTCATGGTCCAGCACCTCATCGGTGAAACATAGGGGGTGTGCGGCACCCCTGTAACTGGGTGTACCGCATTGTTCTGATGCTTGTTGTGTTGCATTATATGCTGGGGCGCGCTTGCGTGGTCCATAGATGGATCTTGTTGCGCCGTCCTTTGGGTGCGAGCCCTCGCGTGGGTCGCGTGTTGTATTGTGAGCGGCATTGTATGTTGTTCTGTGTTGATAGAGGGGTCGTCTATCCGACCAAGTGGTTGCTTTGATATTTGGTTATGGGGGGTTGGAGGCCTCCTCATCAAATTCGGGTAGCAGCTTCCGCTTTGGGTAGCTCTTTGAGGGGCGATCGTCGCCGTACATTGCTGTTGTATTAAGTATTTTACTCCATCTGAATTGGAGTTTGTTTTGCGCAGCCTTGAGCCTTCGCTTCTGCTTTTTAAGGCTCTTTGCGGTGGCAACGAGCCTTTCGCGAGCATTCTGATGCTCTGGGTGCCTGTCCGGCGTCATATCGTCCGGACCATTATCCCTGATAGGATTTGTTTGTTCGGTTTGAATATCTGGATTGCCATTGTCCGGCAGCGGTTCGCCCTGCTCCAGCGCTGGGTCTGTGTGATCGCTATTTCTGTCGAGGCGGGATTTGGGGCGGCGCTTGCGTCGCCGTTTTGACTGCTTTTCGAGGGAACAGGCCTTCGGCGCGTCCTTTCGCTCTTCGTCGTCATCTTTTGGTGCGTCCACCGTGTATACGTCATATGACGAGGTGGCGTTCCAGGGCCCAACAGTCGCTGGTTCTTCATTGTCGCCTTCATCGGCGTCCATACTGTCGATGTCTTCGGAGTCAAAGTCGAGCATGTCGGTTAAATCGTCGACAGTGGCTACAAAGTGGGTGGTGGGTGGGCTTTGAATTTCTTCATCGTCCGTACTCCAACCTTGCTGGCCTAGTCCGGCCAGGGCTCTCCTGATAAAGAGAGAGACTTCAGTGACTTCAGGATATCGCCGAAAGGCGAGTGCTGAAAGATGTCTGCGGTAGTGAACTCCATGATCGGCGCCCAATTGGATTCGATTGGCAGGGGCACAGAGGGTTCGGAGTCCGGAGAAGAATCCGGCTCCGTGGAGTCACGAGTCTTGCAGAGTACGGGGCTGGTGTTCGGCTCAACTGCCGTTGGGAACACAGCCCCCGAGGTGGCGTCCAACCGCCCATCCTCGATCGGTGCAGTTGGCTCCGAACTAAGGGTCGGAGCCGATGCGGATGCAGCCTCCAGGACACTGTTCGGCGGCAGAGCTAGATCATGCTCGTCGTGACAGTGCGGCGTGCTCGGCGGTGGTTTGAGTCCGTCGAAGATCAAGTCCCCGCGGATGTCAGCCGTGTAGTTTAAATTTCCGAATCTGACCTGACGGCCAGGGGCATAGCTTTCGATCTGCTCTAGATGGCCAAGTGAATTAGCCCACAGTGCGAAGCCGCCAAAGACGAAGATCTGTCCAGGGAGGAAGGTCTCACCCTGGACTGCATCGCCATTGATGATCGTAGGAGCCATCGGGCCTGACGGCGACGGCACAGAGGAACTCTCAATGAAAGCACCAATGTCGGTGTCAAAACCGGCGGATCTCGGGTAGGGGGTCCCGAACTGTGCGTCTAGGCCGGATGGTAACAGGAGGCAAGGGACACGAAGTTTTACCCAGGTTCGGGCCCTCTCGATGGAGGTAAAATCCTACGTCCTGCTTGATTAATATTGATGATATGGGTAGTACAAGAGTAGATCTACCATGCGATCAGAGAGGCTAAACCCTAGAAGCTAGCCTATGGTATGATTGTTGATGTGTATGTTGTCCTACGGACTAAAACCCTCCGGTTTATATAGACACCGGAGAGGGTTAGGGTTACATAGAGTCGGTTACAATGGTAGGAGATCTGAACATCCGTATCGCCAAGCTTGCCTTCCACGCCAAGGAAAGTCCCTTTCGGACATGGGACGGAGTCTTCAATCTTGTATCTTCATAGTCCAGGAGTTCGGCTGAAGGTACAGTTCGGCTATCCGAACACCCCCTAATCTAGGACTCCCTCATTGATGTTCTACTTTCGCAGGGCTTCGCCTAAGCACCGCTACAATATTATCGAGGAGTATGGTGGAAGGGGGCACCGCACACGGCTAAGAAAACGATCACGTGGATCAACTTGTGTGTCTAGGGGAGCCCCCTGCCCCCGTATATAAAGGAGCAAGGGGAGGAGGCCGGCCAGCCCTATGGCGCGCCAAGGAGGAGGAGTCCTCCTCCTAGTAGGAGTAGGACTCCCCTCTTTCCTACTCCTACTAGGAGCGGGAAAGGAAGGGGGAGAGGGAGAAGGAAAGCGGGGCGCCGCCCACCTCTCCTAGTCCAATTCGGACCAGAGGGGGAGGGGGCGCAGGGCCCACCCTGGCCACCCCCCTCTCTCTCTACTAAGGCCCATAAGGCCCATTACTTCTCCTGGGGGGTTCCGGTAACCCTCTGGCACTCCGGTTTTCTCCGAAATCACCCGGAACACTTCGGTGTCCGAATATAGTCGTCCAATATATCAATCTTTATGTCTCGACTATTTCGAGACTCCTCGTCATGTCTGTGATCACATCCGGGACTCCAAACTAACTTCGGTACATCAAAACTCATAAACTCATAATATAACTGTCATCGAAACCTTAAGCGTGCGGACCCTATGGGTTCGAGAACAATGTAGACATGACCGAGACATGTCTCCGGTCAATAACCAATAGCGGAACCTGGATGCTCATATTGGCTCCCACATATTCTACGAAGATCTTAATCGGTCAGACCACATAACAACATACGCTGTTCCCTTTGTCATCGGTATGTTACTTGCCCGAGATTCGATCGTCGGTATCTTAATACCTAGTTCAATCTCGTTACCAGCAAGTCTCTTTACTCGTTCCATAATACATCATCTCACAACTAACTCATTAGTTGCAATGCTTGCAAGGCTTATGTGATGTGCATTACCGAGAGGGCCCAGAGATACCTCTCCGACAATTGGAGTGACAAATCCTAATCTCGAAATACGCCAACTCAACATTTACCTTTGGAGACACCTGTAGAGCTCCTTTATAATCACCCAGTTACGTTGTGACGTTTGGTAGCACACAAAGTGTTCCTTCGGCAAACAGGAGTTGCATAATCTCATAGTTATAGGAACATGTATAAGTCATGAAGAAAGCAATAGCAACACACTAAATGATCGGGTGCTAAGCTAATGGAATGGGTCATGCCAATCACATTATTCTCCTAATAATGTGATCCCATTAATCAAATGACAACACATGTCTATGGTTAGGAAACATAACCATCTTTGATTAACGAGCTAGTCAAGTAGAGGCATACTAGTGACGTTTAGTTTGTCTATGTATTCACACAAGTATTATGTTTCCGGATAATACAATTCTAGCATGAATAATAAACATTTATCATGATATAAGGAAATAAAATAATAACATTATTATTGCCTCTAGGGCATATTTCCTTCAGTCTCCCACTTTCACTAGAGTCAATAATCTAGATTACACAGTAATGATTCTAACACCCATGGAGCTTTGGTGCTGATCATGTTTTGCTCGTGGAAGAGGCTTAGTCAACGGGTCTGCAACATTCAGATCCGTATGTATCTTGCAAATCTCTATGTCTCCCACCTGGACTAGATCCCGGATGGAATTGAAGCGTCTCTTGATGTGCTTGGTTCTCTTGTGAAATCTGGATTCCTTTGCCAAGGCAATTGCACCAGTATTGTCACAAAAGATTTTCATTGGACCCGATGCACTAGGTATGACACCTAGATCGGATATGAACTCCTTCATCTAGACTCCTTCGTTTGCTACTTCCGAAGCAGCTATGTACTCCGCTTCACATGTAGATCCCGCCACAACGCTTTGTTTAGAACTGCACCAACTGACAGCTCCACCGTTTAATGTAAACACGTATCCGGTTTGCGATTTAGAATCGTCCGGATCAGTGTCAAAGCTTGCCTTAACGTAACCATTTACGATGAGCTCTTTGTCACCTCCATATATGAGAAACATATCCTTAGTCCTTTTCAGGTATTTCAGGATGTTCTTGACCGCTGTCCAGTGATCCACTCCTGGATTACTTTGGTACCTCCCTGCTAGACTTATAGCAAGACACAGATCGGGTCTGGTACACAACATTGCATACATGATAGAGCCTATGGCTGAAGCATAGGGAACATCTTTCATTTTCTCTCTATCTTCTGCATTGGTCGAGCATTGAGTCTTACTCAATTTCACACCTTGTAACACAGGCAAGAATCCTTTCTTTGCTTGATCCATTTTGAACTTCTTCAAAACTTTGTCAAGGTATGTGCTTTGTGAAAGTCCAATTAAGCGTCTTGATCTATCTCTATAGATCTTAATGCCCAATATGTAAGCAGCTTCACCGAGGTCTTTCATTGAAAAACTCTTATTCAAGTATCCCTTTATGCTATCCAGAAATTCTATATCATTTCCAATTAGTAATATGTCATCTACATATAATATCAGAAATGCTACAGAGCTCCCACTCACTTTCTTGTAAATACAGGCTTCTCCAAAAGTCTGTACAAAACCAAATGCTTTGATCACACTATCAAAGTGTTTATTCCAACTCCGAGAGGCTTGCCCCAGTCCATAAATGGATCGCTGGAGCTTACACACTTTGTTAGCTCCTTTTGGATCGACAAAACCTTCCGGCTGCATCATATACAACTCTTCTTCCAGAAATCCATTCAGGAATGAAGTTTTGACATCCATCTGCCAAATTTCATAATCATAAAATGCGGCAATTGCTAACATGATTCGGACAGACTTAAGCATCGCTACGGGTAAGAAGGTCTCATCGTAGTCAATCCCTTGAACTTGTCGAAAACCTTTTGCGACAAGTCGAGCTTTGTAGACAGTAACATTACCGTCAGCGTCAGTCTTCTTCTTGAAGATCCATTTATTCTCAATTGCTTGCCGATCTTTGGGCAAGTCAACCAAAGTCCATACTTTGTTCTCATACATGGATCCCATCTCAGATTTCATGGCTTCAAGCCATTTGCGGAATCTGGGCTCACCATCGCTTCTCCATAGTTCGTAGGTTCATCATGATCTAATAGCATGACTTCCAGAACAGGATTACCGTACCACTCTGGTGCGGATCTTATTCTGGTTGATCTATGAGGTTCAGTAGTATCTTGTTCTAAAGTTTCATGATCATCATCATTAGCTTCCTCACTAATTGGTGTAGGTGTCACAGAAACTGGTTTCTGTGATCTACTACTTTCCAATAAGGGAGCAGGTACATTTACCTCATCAAGTTCTACTTTCCTCCCACTCACTTCTTTCGAGAGAAACTCCTTCTCTAGAAAGTTTCCGAATTTAGCAACAAAAGTCTTGCCTTCGGACCTGTGATAGAAGGTGTATCCAATAGTTTCCTTTGGATATCCTATGAAGACACATTTCTCCGATTTGGGTTCGAGCTTATCAGGTTGAAGCTTCTTCACATAAGCATCGCAGCCCCAAACTTTCAGAAACGACAACTTTGGTATCTTGCCAAACCAAAGTTCATAAGGCATCATCTCAACGGATTTTGATGGTGCCCTATTTAACGTGAATGCGGCCGTCTCTAGAGCATAACCCCAAAACGATAGCGGTAAATCAGTAAGAGACATCATAGATCGCACCATATCAAGTAAAGTACGATTACGACGTTCGGACACACCATTACGCTGTGGTGTTCCGGGTGGCGTGAGTTGCGAAACTATTCCGTATTGTTTCAAATGTACACCAAACTCGTAACTCAAATATTCTCCTCCACGATCAGATCGTAGGAATTTTATTTTCTTGTTACGATGATTTTCAACTTCACTCTGAAATTCTTTGAACTTTTCAAATGTTTCAGACTTATGTTTCATTAAGTAGATATACCCATATCTGCTTAAGTCATCTGTGAAGGTGAGAAAATAACGATATCCGCCACGAGCCTCAACATTCATCGGACCACATACATCTGTATGTATGATTTCCAACAAATCTGTTGCTCTCTCCATAGTACCGGAGAACGGTGTTTTTGTCATCTTACCCATAAGGCACGGTTCGCAAGTGCCAAGTGATTCATAATCAAGTGGTTCCAAAAGTCCATCTGTATGGAGTTTCTTCATGCGCTTTATACTGATATGACCTAAACGGCAGTGCCACAAATAAGTTGCACTATCATTATCAACTCTGCATCTTTTGGCTTCAACATTATGAATATGTGTGTTACTACTATCAAGATTTAATAAGAATAGACCATTCTTCATGGGTGCATGACCATAAAAGATTTTACTCATATAAATATAACAACCATTATTCTCTGATTTAAATGAATTACCGTCTCGCATCAAACAAGATCCAGATATAATGTTCATGCTCAACGCTGGCACCAAATAACAATTATTTAGGTCTAATATTAATCCCGAAGGTAGATGTAGAGGTAGCGTGCCGACCGCGATCACATCGACTTTGGAACCATTTCCCACGCGCATCGTCACCTCGTCCTTAGCCAATCTTCGCTTAATCCGTAGTCCCTGTTTCGAGTTGCAAATGTTAGCAACAGAACCAGTATCAAATACCCAGGTGCTACTGCGAGCATTAGTAAGGTACACATCAATAACATGTATATCGCATATACCTTTGTTCACCTTGCCATCCTTCTTATCCGCCAAATACTTGGGGCAGTTCCGCTTCCAGTGACCAGTCTGCTTGCAGTAGAAGCACTCAGTTTCAGGCTTAGGTCCAGATTTGGGTTTCTTCTCTTGAGCAACAACTTGCTTGTTGTTCTTTTTGAAGTTCCCCTTCTTCGTCCCTTTGCCTTTTTCTTGAAACTAGTGGTCTTGTTGACCATCAACACTTGATGCTCCTTTTTGATTTCTACCTCCGCAGCTTTCAGCATTGCGAAGAGCTCGGGAATAGTCTTATTCATCCCTTTCATATTATAGTTCATCATGAAGCTCTTGTAGCTAGGTGGCAATGATTGGAGAATTCTGTCAATGACGCAATCATCTGGAAGATTAACTCCCAATTGAATCAAGTGATTATTATACCCAGACATTTTGAGTATATGCTCACTGACAGAACTGTTCTCCTCCATCTTGCAGCTATAGAACTTATTGGAGACTTCATATCTCTCAATCCGGGCATTTGCTTGAAATATTAACTTCAACTCCTGGAACATCTCATATGCTCCATGACGTTCAAAACGTCGTTGAAGTCCCGATTCTAAGCCGTAAAGCATGGCACACTGAACTATCGAGTAGTCATCAGCTTTGCTCTGCCAGACGTTCATAACATCTGGTGTTGCTCTAGCAGCAGGCCTGGCACCCAGTGGTGCTTCCAAGACGTAATTCTTCTGTGCAGCAATGAGGATAATCCTCAAGTTACGGACCCAGTCCGTGTAATTGCTACCATCATCTTTCAACTTTGCTTTCTCAAGGAACGCATTAAAATTCAACGAAACAACAGCACGGGCCATCTATCTACAATCAAACATAAACAAGCAAGATACTATCAGGTACTAAGTTCATGATAAATTTAAGTTCAATTAATCATATTACTAAAGAACTCCCACTTAGATAGACATCCCTCTAATCCTCTAAGTGATCATGTGATCCAAATCAACTAAACCATGTCCGATCATCACGTGAGATGGAGTAGTTTCATTGGTGAACATCACAATGTTGATCATATCTACTATATGATTCACGCTCGACCTTTCGGTCTCCGTGTTCCGAGGCCATATCTGTATATTCTTGGCTCGTCAAGTATAACCTGAGTATTCCACGTGTGCAACTGTTTTGCACCCGTTGTATTTGAACGTAGAGCCTATCACACCCGATCATCACGTGGTGTCTCAGCACGAAGAACTTTCGCAATGGTGCATACTTAGGGAGAACACTTCTTGATAATTAGTGAGAGATCATCTTAAAATGCTACCGTCAATCAAAGCAAGATAAGATGCATAAAAGATAAACATCACATGCAATCAATATAAGTGATATGATATGGCCATCATCATCTTGTGCTTGTAATCTCCATCTTTGAAGCACCGTCATGATCACCATCGTCACCGGTGCGACACCTTGATCACCATCGTAGCATCATTGTCGTTTCACCAATCTTATGCTTCCACGACTATCGCTACCGTTTAGTGATAAAGTAAAGCATTACAGCGCAGTTGCATTGCATACAATAAAGCGACAACCATATGGCTCCTGCCAGTTGCCGATAACTCAGTTACAAAACATGATAATCTCATACAATAAAATTTAGCATCATGTCTTGACCATATCACATCACAACATGCCCTGCAAAAACAAGTTAGACGTCCTCTACTTTGTTGTTGCAAGTTTTACGTGGCTGCTACGGGCTTAAGCAAGAACCAATCTTACCTATGCATCAAAACCACAACGATAGTTTGTCAAGTTGGTGCTGTTTTAACCTTCGCAAGGACCGGGCGTAGCCACACTCGGTTCAACCAAAATTGGAGAAACTGACACCCGCTAGCCACCTTTGTGCAAAGCACGTCGGGAGAACCGGTCTCGCGTAAGCGTACGCGTAATGTCGGTCCGGGCCGCTTCGTCCAACAATACCGCCGAACCAAAGTATGACATGTTGGTAAGCAGTATGACTTATATCGCCCACAACTCACTTGTGTTCTACTCGTGCATATAACATCAACACATGAAACCTAGGCTCTGATACCACTGTTGGGGAACATAGTAATTTCAAAAAAATTCCTACGCACACGCAAGATCATGGTGATGCATAGCAACGAGAGGGGAGAGTGTGATCTACGTACCCTCGTAGACCGACAGTGGAAGTGTTATGACAACGCGGTTGATGTAGTCGTACGTCTTCACGGCCCGATCGATCAAGCACCGAAACTACGGCACCTCCGAGTTTTAGCACACGTTCAGCTCGATGACGATACCCGGACTCCGATCCAGCAAAGTGTCGGGGAAGAGCTCCGTCAGCACGACGGCGTGGTGACGGTCTTGATGTTCTACCGTCGCAGGGCTTCGCCTAAGCACCGCTACAATATTATCGAGGAGTATGGTGGAAGGGGGCACCGCACAAGGCTAAGAAAACGATCACGTGGATCAACTTGTGTGTCTAGGGGTGCCCCTGCCCCCGTAAAGGAGCAAGGGGAGGAGGCCGGCCGGCCCTATGGCGCGCCAAGGAGGAGGAGTCCTCCTCCTAGTAGGAGTAGGACTCCCCTCTTTCCTACTCCTACTAGGAGGGGGAAAGGAAGGGGGAGAGGGAGAAGGAAAGGGCGGTGTCGCCCCCCTCTCCTAGTCCAATTCGAACAAGAGGGGGAGGGGGCGTGCGGCCCACCCTGGCCGCCCCTCTCTCTCTCCACTAAGGCCCATAAGGCCCATTACTTCTCCCGGGGGGTTCCGATAACCCTCCGGCACTCCGGTTTTCTCTGAAATCACCCGGAACACTTCCGGTGTCTGAATATAGTCGTCCAATATATATCAATCTTTATGTCTCGACTATTTTGAGACTCCTCGTCATGTCCGTGATCACATCCGGGACTCTGAACTAACTTCGGTACATCAAAACTCATAAACTCATAATATAACTGTCATCGAAACCTTAAGCGTGCGGACCCTATGGGTTCGAGAACAATGTAGACATGACCGAGACATGTCTCCGGTCAATAACCAATAGCGGAACCTGGATGCTCATATTGGCTCCCACATATTCTACGAAGATCTTTATCGGTCAGACCGCATAACAACATACGTTGTTCCCTTTGTCATCGGTATGTTACTTGCCCGAGATTCGATCGTCGGTATCTTAATACCTAGTTCAATCTCGTTACCGGCAAGTCTCTTTACTCGTTCCGTAATACATCATCTCACAACTAACTCATTAGTTGCAATGCTTGCAAGGCTTATGTGATGTGCATTACCGAGAGGGCCCAGAGATACCTCTCCGACAATCGGAGTGACAAATCCTAATCTCGAAATACGCCAACTCAACATTTACCTTTGGAGACACCTGTAGAGCTCCTTTATAATCACCCAGTTACGTTGTGACGTTTGGTAGCACACAAAGTGTTCCTCCGGCAAACGGGAGTTGCATAATCTCATAGTTATAGGAACATGTATAAGTCATGAAGAAAGCAATAGCAACACACTAAACGATCGGGTGCTAAGCTAATGGAATGGGTCATGTCAATCACATTATTCTCCTAATAATGTGATCCCGTTAATCAAATGACAACACATGTCTATGGTTAGGAAACATAACCATCTTTGATTAACGAGCTAGTCAAGTAGAGGCATACTAGTGATGTTTAGTTTGTCTATGTATTCACACAAGTATTATGTTTCCGGATAATACAATTCTAGCATGAATAATAAACATTTATCATGATATAAGGAAATAAAATAATAACATTATTATTGCCTCTAGGGCATATTTCCTTCAGTCGCCTTGTATGTGATGACACGGTGGTCCGCCGAGGCCAAAGGCTGCGGAGCGCATCCCTTCGCTGGCCTGGGGAAGGGCCGGCGCGATCTGCCACCCGGTGCTGGCGGAGCTGTTGGCGCTGGACCAGCCCTGGGGCCCGCCTGAAATTGCGTGGGCACGCATAATGCCGTCGTGCGACCTGTCCTGGATCTGGGGCGGCAGCTGGATGCGGAAAGGGGGCGCTCCTGAGGCGGCGGCGTCCAGGAGCTCGGCCACTCGCTCCAACAACACGTCACGGCCACCTTCCAGCAAGCGGCACCGTAGTAGCTCTCGGGCCACCATGAGCGCGGCCCTGGAGTTTGCCTGCTCCCGTCGGGTGTATGGCGCCGTGGCAGCGGCGTGGTTCGAGGCCCTTGCTGCGGCCCGCACCTGCCGTGGCGTGAGGGCAGGTGGCGTCTGGCCGCGTCGCCCGCGCCCCGCAACGCCCTGCGGAGTGCGAGCTGCCTGAGGCGCAAGGTTGAGGTCGCCCTGAGATGGCGACATGGCGTGGGCGGGCCACGCCGCCCAGCGGTCAGCGTTGGTAGCCGGGTTGCTTGACATCTGGGTGGCGAAGCGGCGGAACGCGATGCGGAGGAAGGAGGACTCCGGCGCACCCCTACCTGGCGCGCCAAATGTCCGATTTGACCCTTAAGGTTCGAACACTGGGGTGCACGCGGAGATCTCTCCCCTACCGATCTGCGTCTGATCCTCTCATGCGAACTAAGATGAAAATGATGAACAACACAAGAGACACGGGGTTTATACTGGTTCGGGCCACCGTTATGGTGTAATACCCTACTCCAGTGTGTGGTGTGGTGGATTGCCTCTGGGGCTGATGATAAACAGTACAAGGGAAGAACAGCCTCGCGAGGGGCGTTCTTGAGCTGGTGCGGTGTGTTCTACTTAGTCTCTACTGGGTTCTCCCTCTCTTTCTTTCCCTCCTTTGTGGAGGCTAGCTCTATTTATAGAGGCCCTGGGCCTCTCCCCAAATAATGAGTGGGAAGGGCGCCAACACTTGGGCATTTTGAAGGGGAACATATGGTACAAGTTATCCTGACCAAAGGTGGTCTTCGGCTGCCAAAAGCACTGGTGATGACGCCATCTTGGGATCCACGGTGACCTCCGTCCGGCCGTCCGGCTAGTCTTGGTCTCGTTGCACCAGAATGGCAACCTTTGCCTGATACCTTGGCCTGTGCTTGCTCCCTTTGCACCAAAGGGGAAACAAGGACACTGCACAGGCCGGCGCCCGCCTGGCGCCTGCCTGGTCTCGATCGTCATGGCTTGTGTCATGGGATCCTCGCGAGGTACCCCTGCATTGATCTCTCCACCTCCTTGTGAGCCTGCCTGATGAGGCTGCCTCTGAGGAAGCTTCCTGTCGTCTGCCCCGCGAGGCTTGGCCCCTCGCGAGGGTCTTGAGCTTGGGCTGATGAAGATGGGCCGTGCTGGGCCCCTGCCTGAGCCATGCCGCAGGCCGCAGGCAGGCAAGCCTGGGGACCCCCGTTTCCAGAACGCCGACACCACTAAGGCCCATCGAGGCCCATTAGTTCTCCCGAGGGTTCCGATAACCCTCCAGCACTCTGATAATTATCCGGTACCTCTCGGAACTCATCCGGTGTCCGAATAACATCGTCCAATATATCACTATTTATATCGCGACCATTTTGAGACTCCTCGTCATGGTCGTGATCTCATCCGAGACTCCGAACAAACTTCGGTCATCAAATCACATAACTCATAATACAAATCATCATCGAACGTTAAGCGTGCGGACCCTACGGGTTCGAGAACTACGTAGATATGACCGAGACACATCTCCGGTTAATAACCAACAGCGGAATCTTAATGCTCATATTGGCTCCAACATATTCTACAAAGATCTTTATCGGTCAAACTGCATAACAACATACATTGTTCCCTTTGTCATCGGTATGTTACTTGCCTGAGATTCGATCGTCAGTATCATCATACCTAGTTCAATCTCGTTACCGGCAAGTCTCTTTACTTGTTTTGTAATGCATCATCACATGACTAACTCATTAGTCACATTGCTTGCAAGGCTCATAGTGATGTGCATTAATGAGAGGGCCTAGAGACACCTCTCCGATACACGGAGTGACAAATCCTAATCTCGATCTATGCCAACTCAACAAACACCATCGGAGACACTTGTAGAGCATCTTTATAATCACCCAGTTACGTTGTGATGTTTGATAGCACACAAGGTGTTCCTCCGGTATTCAGGAGTTGCATAATCTCATAGTCTGAGGAACATGTATAAGTCATGAAGAAAGCAATAGCAGAAAAACTAAATGATCATTATGCTAAGCTAACAGATGGGTCTTGTCCATCACATCATTTTCTAATGATGTGATCCCGTTCATCAAATGACAACACATGTCTATGGCTAGGAAACTTAACCATCTTTGATTAACGAGCTAGTCAAGTAGAGGCATACTAGGGACACTCTGTTTGTCTATGTATCCACACATGTACTAAGTTTCCGGTTAATACAATTCTAGCATGAATAATAAACATTTATTATGATATAAGGAAATATAAATAACAACTTTATTATTGCATGTATGGCATATTTCCTTCAGACACTCCTCCCCCCTCTTTCGAAGGGGGGTGCTCACCAGATCCCGAAGCCGCATTGGTCTCAGGAATGGTGTCCGGCTAGGGCCCGGATTGTTGGGGGTCCCCCCATCGGTTGTCATAGGGGTAGCCTCCCCTATGTCTTCGATGGCCGAGGTATTACCCTCGGGCGCTTGCTCGGCAGCCGCGCCTGCCCCTCCACGGCCAGGAGAGGTCCTTCGGGATAACACCTCGGTGTCATCCATGGTGATAGTCAAGGGGGCTCATGGCGGCATCTTGCTCTCTGCCATCTCAGGTGGCAGAGAACTCCCTTCCGATAGCAAGGTGTTCGGGAGATCGCGGGGAGGGATGAAAGGCCCATGACTTGATAACTTATATAATGAAAATAGGAAAACTGAAGATAAACAGTGAGTATCTAAATACTTACGATTCGGCTAGGGGCTTCGCCCTAGGAGGCTTTTTGAGGACCGGTTCGGCATCTGAGTCCAAACTATCCTAGAGGTTCATCTTCCCCCTCTTGGGCGCCTCCCCCTCCGGGTCTATGGAGGCCGCCCTCTTCTTCTCCCCCCCCCTTTAAGGGGGGATCGCTCTCCACTTCCTCCTCCTCTTCTTCCTCCTCTCCCTCATGAGAAGACAGGGCTTCGGTCTCTCCGAACACTACGTCCGAAGGACCCTTGTGGCGGGGACCGCCTCTGGCCTCCTTGCCCTTCTTCTTCTTCGTCTTCTTCTCTGGCGCCTGATAGGGCGGGGACCAGCATCTTTGTCAGCTGGGGTGTGGCTGGGTCTTCGGGCAGCGGTGCCGGACACTTGATCCGCTCCGCCTTTGCCATCCAACCCTGTACAAAGGACATGCAATGCATTATGTCTAAACTTATTTACC
Organism: Triticum urartu; assembly: GCF_056163025.1. Classification (NCBI taxonomy): domain Eukaryota; kingdom Viridiplantae; phylum Streptophyta; class Magnoliopsida; order Poales; family Poaceae; genus Triticum; species Triticum urartu. The sequence continues at coordinate 552,914,610 of NC_141875.1, read as the reverse complement.
GAATAGGTACTCGGGAAAGTCATACTTACCGTTGAGGCCGGGTTCTCGATGTCGAGACCGATATCTTCAGTCTTCTTCGGCCACGTTTTTTGGGCCTTGAAAAGCAACTTCCAAATGTCTTTGTGCGTCATGCCGAAGAAGTGCTTCAAAGTCCGTGGCTCCTCCGGACTAAACTCCCACATATGAGAGGCCCGGAGTTGGCAAGGAAGAGTCCGGCGGAAGATCATCACCTGAATCACGTCAGTGAGACCGATGTTTTTACCTATCATGTTGGTGATGTGCTCTTGCAGCATCTGCACCTCCACCATGGACCCCCAGTCAAGGCCCTTAGTGATCCAGGAGGTGAGCCTGGTGGGGGGTCCAGATCTGAAGCCAGGTGTGGCTCCCTAGTTGGCATTGCGGGGTTCGGCGATATAGAACCACTCCTGCTGCCACACCTTCACCGTCTCCGCGAATTCCCCTTTGGGCCAGATGGTGTTGGGAAGCTTGCTCACCATGGCCCCGCTGCAGTCCGCATGCTGTCCGTCGACCACTTCGGCTTTAGATTGAAAACCTTGAGCCATAAGCCGAAGTGTGGTGGGATGCGGAGGAGAACCTCGCACACGACGATGAACGCCGATATGTGGAGGAAGGAGTTTGGGGCTAGATCATGGAAATCTAGCCCGTAGTAGAACATGAGGCCGCGAACGAAGTGGTGGAGGGGAAACCCTAGTCCACGGAAGTGGGGAATGAAGACTACTCTCTCGCCGGGCTCCGGGGTAGGCGTGACCTGACCCTTGTTGGGGAGCATGTGTGCGATGTCCGCGGACAGATAGACCGTGCCCCAGAGCTCCTTGACGTCCTTCTCAGTGACGGAGGAGGCCTCCCACTTGCCCTTGGAACCAGATCCAAACATGGCTGGGGAGGTTGGTGACGGTGGGGAAGATTGAGATTTTGGGCGCTGGAGCTCAGAGGAAGGGAAGGCAGGAGCTAGGGGAAGGAGTGGGGGTAAAATGAGGAATCTTTACCTTCTTATAGGCGGTGAAATACCAAATGCCCCCCTCTCGAGCCTTAAAACTCACTTGTTCCCAAAGAGATCGTGTGAATGGCACAGTTGGATTACCCAAAACCGTAGGGATCCCGTAATGGGCGGGCACGATCTCTGTTTTGAAAAACGTGCCAATGGAGGCTGTGCCTAAAAACGCGAAGCAGGAGGCATGAAAATAGTTCAAAATGTTAAGAGCCAGATGTGATGCTTTGCCGAAAAAGTTGTCAGTAAAAGACATTTTTTATTTCGATATATTTCCTTCGTATCTAAGGGTTGTATCAATTATACAAAGCCGGATATAGTTCCTTTGTGCAGGGAATTATCCTAAAGTATTCAGGAGAAGGAACCCGCCTTGCAATGCCGAAGATAATCCGTGTGCCGAACACATCGTCATCGAAGACTGGTTCAGGGGCTACTGAGGGAGTCCTGGATTAGGGGGTCCTCGGGTGTCCAGACTACTTGATATGGGTCGGACTGATGGGCCATGGAGATAAAAGCAGATGACTTTCCCCCGTGTCCGGGTAGGACTCCTATATGCGTGGATGGCAAGATTGGTGTCCGAATATGTTATCCCCTTCCTTTACAAACCGACTCTGTACAAACCTAGTCCCCTCCGGTGTGTATATAAACCGGAGGATTTAGTCCGTAAAGGCTATCAGAATTCTCATAGGCTAGACAACTAGGGTTTAGCCATTACGATCTCGAGGTAGATCAACTCTTGTAACCCCTATACTTATCAAATACAATCAAGCAAGATGTAGGGTTTTACCTCCATTAAGAGGGCCCGAACCTGGGTAAACATTGTGTCCCACTTGTCCCTTGTTACCATCGATCCTCAGACGCATAGTTCGGGACCCCCTACCCGAGATCTGCCAGTTTTGACACCAACAACGGTCACTAGCAAGAGTGAGATTTGATAGAGAGAGGTATAAAAGATAAGTAAAAGTGTAAAATAAAGTAAAGATAAATAAATTGCAGAATTTTTGGGTTTTTGGTTTTATAGATCTGAAAATAATATGATAGAAATAGACCCGGTGGCCATAGGTTTCCCTAGAGGCTTCTCTCGTGAAGAAAGCATCTAATAGATCTCCAAGAACATCGAGGAGAACATCATATTGAAGGTCAAAGAGAGAGAAGAAGTCATCTAGCTACTAGCTATGGACCCGTAGGTCCGTGGTAAACTACTCACGCATCATCAAAAGGGCAGCAGGGTTGGTGTGGAGGCCCTCCATGAGCGAATCCCCCTCCGATAGAGTGCTAGAAAAGGCCCCAAGATGGGATCTTACGAGAACAGAAGCTTGCAGCAGCGGAAAAGTATTTTTGGTGTGCACCCTAGTGTACGGGGCATATTTGGGTATTTATAGAGCTGGAATTAGGGTTAGGGGCTACGAGGGGCCCACAAGCTTGCAAGGTGCCCCCATGGGGCGTGCCCAGTGAGCTTGTGGCCCACTTGTGGCTCCTCTAGCCTCCTCCCGAAGCTTCGTGGTTGTCTTATGGTCCAAGAAAAATCCTCAAAAAGTTTAGTTCCGTTTGGTATTTATTTTCTGTAAAAGACAAAAACAAGGAAAAAACAACAACTGGCATTGGGCACTAGGTTAAAAGGTTAGTCTCAAAAATGATATAAAATAGCATAATAATGCATATAAAACATCCAAGATGGATAATATAATAGCATGGAATAATAAAAAATATAGATACGTTGGAGATGTATCACACCCACCAGTGGTAGCACTATAACAGTGGAGGGCATTGGGAATTGCCCGCCAGAGTTATCAATCTCGTTGTAGTGGTGGGCGGGCTTTTCAATGGCGGGCATCCTGGGGGGCCGCCACTACTTATGAAAGTATGTGAGGCAGGCACATATTAGCGTTTGTTGCTGATTATTGCACCAGGCTAGATGAAAAACACCACCATGACAGCATACATTATGTTGCCACGACAGCGTTAGCCAATGCAAATAGAGAATGGTTCTCAATAAAAAAGATCAAATCAGGAATACAACTATTGGTAATGATTAAGAATAAAGAACGAGAAGTACATTAAGAATAAATGAGTAACGCAAAATACATCATCATCAAATATAGTTTGCTGATAAAGTTAAAGAACATAGTTAATAGGCCAAATATGTTCAATAAAGTGCAATAGCTAGTACCATAAAGCAGTACATATATATACGACGTCCTGATCACCACCGAAAATACGTACTACGGTGATTGTTGGACATCATAACACAGATAGATTTTGTTCGCCCACATGACCCTCCTCAAATTCGTTAAGAGATAGTAAGAACAACTTCCCAACTTGCAACCCAAATTCTGTGGCAATGTCAATCCAATTTTAACCATGGAAATACATTCTCCCTCCCTCATTGGTGAGAGTGAGGGTCAAGGGAATGCTGTTTTTTAACTGCATCATATCGAACTGAAGCATAGACTCCACATCGATGGGCAGGTAGGCCACACGCATGAACTCCTCCCTTCCCCAACAAGGGATACGTTGAGCATGATGAATATAAAATATAAATTAGGTAACTATGGGCGCAACATTACGAAACCACAAGCTATAACACTAATAAAATGGAACATACCGCCCACTCCATAAAGTCGTCTTGAAGATCTACACATATCTCATTGCAAGTGAGGTGAACCTTGTTACATGCACCTAGCCTCGTGTTGCCACACAAGTGGCATCTTTCATTCATTGCACATGTTCATGTTATGGAATAATTATATAAGTTATAGATAGAAATAAGCAATAAAACTTGTGGACGAATGAAAAAATTGGGCATGACTTATGCTATAAAATGAAACATTTAGTGTTAGAAGTGTTGCAAAATGGAAATTGATCAACATTTCGTGATATTTTATACACTCTTTTGAAGCCATGTATTGTTGGAGCACTCCAGATAAATATGCATGTGAATATTCATACGGATAAGACATGGATAATAAAAGGCTACCAATTATGTAAATATATTAAACATCAAATAATATTAAAGACTATGGATGGACAGGAAAATCCGGGTATGACTTGTGCTAAAAAATGAAACATTAAGTGTCTGAAATGTTGCGCAACAGAAATAAATCAATGTTTTGTGATATTTTCTACACTCTTTTGAAGTCATGTATTGTTGTAGCACTCCAAATAAATATGCATGTGAATATTCATACAAATAAGATGGATAGAATAAAAGGCTACCAATTATGTAAATATATTAAACATCAACCAATATTGAAGATTATGGGTGGACGGGAAAAATTAGGCATGACTTGTGCGAGAAAATGAAACATTGACTGTCTGAAATGTTGCGAAGCGGAAATTAATCAATGTTTCGTGATATTTTCTACACTCTTTTGAAGCCATGCATTGTTGTAGCACTCCAAATAAATATACATGTGAATATTTATACGGATAAAACATGGATAGAATAAAAAAGCTACCAATTATGTAAATATATTAAACATCATCCAATATTAAAGGCTATGGATGGACGGGAAAAACTGATCATGACTTGTGCTAAAAACTGAAACATTAAGTGTCCAAAATGTTTCCATACGGAAATTAAATCAATGTTTTGTGATATTTTCTACACTCTTTTGAAGCCCTGTATTGTTGTAGCACTCCAAATAAATATGCATGTGAACATTCATACGGATAAGACATGGATAGAATAAAAGGCTACCATTTATGTAAATATATTAAACATCAACCAATATTAACGACTATGGATGGACAAAAAAAATTGGGGATGACTTGTGCTAAAAAATGAATCCGTACTAATGTGAATCATCTACTAATGTGAAACATTGAGTGTTTGAAATGTTGCGAAACAGAAATTAATCAACGTTTCACGATATTTTCTACACTCTGTTCAGGCCCTTTATTGTTGTAGCACTCCAAATAAATATGTATGTGAATATTCATACAGATAATACATGGATAAATTAAAAGGCTACCATTTATGTAAATATATTGAACATCAACCAATATTAAAGACTATGGATGCACAAAAAAAATTGGGGATGACTTGTGCTAAAAAATGAATCCGTACTAATGTGAATCATCTACTAATGTGAGTCTAAATACCTAGCATTCATTTTTGTTATGAATCTAAGAGGCTTGTTACTAGTTACTTGTTATAAAATTCATCTACTAATGGGAATCTAAACACTAACATTCATTTACAATCTATAAATATGTTAATCTATAAATGTGTGAATCAAATTTAAAGTTCATCTAAATAAAAAAATTATAAACACTAACATTCATCTACATACATGAATCTAATACTAATATTCAACTGCAATCTATATATATGTAACATCCCAAAATTTATAATTTTGGAATGTTAATGATTTAAATAGGATTAAATAAAAACTTGCTTGTGTTGGTAGTTCTTAGTTAAATTAGACTAGGATTTGAAAAAAAAATTGAGTTGAATGGATATTCAAATCGAGTGGGAATAGAAGGAGTTTCTCATGTTTTTTTTCATTTGGATCTTATTTTGGGTTTGAGGATATTTAGAATACTTCCAATTCAAATGTGAGAGAGGATGACATGACTTCCTCAAACAATAATATTGGTGGGTTATTGAATATTCTCCCATTTGGATTTTTTAATATTTAAAACAATTCTAACTCAAAAATTAAATATTGTGCGAGAAGGTAATATGATTCCTTCAAGGTTAAAAAGAGTTGGAAATGCTTTAAATGTTATTTGCATTTTCCTCAGTAGTTCAAAAAAATTTCGTAGAACATTTTATAAGTGTCGAATTAAAGTTTATGAAAAGATTATATGTATTTTATATAAGTATTTTGGACTAGAAAGGTTCTCCCATTTGGATTTTCCTTCTTCCGCTAACTGCTGGGGCACCTTCGTCATCTCCTTGCTTCAGCCGGCCTCCTACCCGTGCATGACAGCTGCAGCGATCCCGATCCAACTCCCGCGAGATTCGCGCGACGCCGAACACCTTGTTCCAATTCGTGGGCACCAAGCGACGCCTCTTGTTTCTCTTGTCCGATTCCCAGAATCACCGCTCGAGATCTGCCCCAATTTCGTGCTCGCCGACCTCGAGAAGAACCGCCGCAGAGCCAAACTCCGGCGAATGATTCGACCATCTCCGGTGATCCCCTGGACTGTCCGAACTCCATTTCTTCTTATACATGTTGTTAATCCACTCCTTAGACCCTTATCCACTCTAGGTCTCCCTCGAAATCAACCGCACGGACCTCACAATGCTCCGCCAGCCGAACCTCCTTCCACGGCCAAGTCTGACGACAGTAAGCCACACCCCTGTCCCTCTGTTCGTCTGCAGAATCGCCTTGATGTCTCATCTCTCCTGACCATCTTCCTCCTTCGTAGATGCAGGGATCTGGGCTCCCCAAGGTCGCCTGATCTCGCCAGAGCGCCACCCGTCGCAGTTGCACTTCCTGCCGGACCAGGATGCCCCAGAGTAGTATGGCAACGCCCTCGGACGCGAATCGCTACCCCCTCCCCTCCCCGTGTACTTCCCTAACTCAAAGAACCACCGGAGACACCTTCCCATCGATGCCTCGCCGCGGCGCCATGGTCCCCGGAGTTCATTCCGGTGAGGAATTCCCCTTTGCTTCTCGTCAAAAAGGAATCCCCCTTTGCCCCAAACCCTCAATCCAATAGAACCTCAGTTGATGGCACTTTGATCTGACGGCCTATGTTTATTTCAGCCGAACAGGTATCGGTTGATCACGTGCTGCCACGTGTCCATGAATTTTGTTTTAATTTCTTTTTCGGCTGAAATTGTTTCTGTACTTTTATAGATAGGCCCCTGAAATTCAATTCATCATAATTTTTCAACTGCGACTCCGTTTTTGATGAATCTAATTGTGTCGGTTTCGTACAGAAGCCCCCTTTACAGTTAACTCATAAGTTTCAATTTTGAAGATTTCAAATTTGAATTGGAATAATCTTTTGCTCGTATCTTGCAAAATGTAAATCATATTCAATTGATTCTTTTTACTTACGAACACTTGTACCAAATACTTACTCGTCATATCATGTAAACTCAAATTTCACATACTTTTCACCTGTTTGAATTTAAATTTTATTCAAACTCTAATTCGCTATAACTTGAGTTGTAATGCTCCTATTCAATTTATTCCTTTTTGCAAATGAACCCTTGTGTCATATGCAATCTGTTACATCACTTTTATGTTGTTTTCCCCTCACTTTGACTCTGAATTGTATTATATCAAATATAAGATTATAAAGCAATATTTCGTTGTTCATTAACTCTTTCGAGTTCATTCCTTCATCCCGCACCTTATAATACCATCAGAACCTAGATTGTATATTAAGCCCAACTATATTGATTTTGTTTAACCTTGCCATATTGTTTTATTGTTATTTTGATTCTTCTATATGGCATGGTTGTTTATTTGGATTCTTTCATTTGCGATAGATTGCTCGGAGCGTGACGAGTAGAATTATCAGGATTTGTGAGAGCGACAATCTTCATCCACTTTACCAGGCAAGTTCACTTTGACCATGTTATTCATACCTATGTTTTTATTTCATTTAGTATCACCGTTCATAATCCCTCCTGTAGTGATACTGAATTCTTGTAGTTGAGTAGAATGCATGAGGTAGGAACCCATCTCCCTGTTACCAAGCCCGGGATGTTGTTTAGTTTTAAATGTTACGCTGTAGTAGACGGGGTTTGGTATGAGTAATCGAGAGTGATGCGAGAAGGAGGACTCTACGTCAATGACGACAACTTCATGATGGCATCTTCAAGACCTGCATCTTCAAGACTTCAAGACTCGAAACAAGATTTTAATACACACTACTGGGTGGACTGGTTGTGAGGCACCCTAGAGTACCCATTGGATGCCTAGTGAGCTGGAGTAGGACAGTACTCATGAGGAAAGTTCCATCCAGACTCAAAGAGACAGAAGAATACTTCTTGCCCGGAAGCTTACCTGTGCAGCCACAAGTCACTATGGGCTCTGGCCTGGTTGACCTTAGTTGTGACTCTGGCTGGGACAATGCCAACAGATGTAGAACTACGGTAGGATTGGATGGGCACTAGACAGTGGTCAGAAGAACTCTTCGGAAGACCATGTTTCGGTCATCTTGTTCTCAAACATCGTGAAGTGCGAGAACGTAAAAAGATGGACCGGATCTTGTGGGTAAAGTGCACAACACTCTGCAGAGTTAAACCTAATCAATTAGCCATGTCGCCGGTGATACGTCTCCAACGTATCTATAATTTATGAAGTATTCATGCCATGTTTACAACGATCTTATATGGTTTTGGTATGATTTGATTAGAACTAAACCAGACTGACGCTGTTTTCAGCAGAACTACCATGGTGTCATTTTTTAGAGCATTGTAATATGCGAGGAAAGGATGATGGAGGCTATGATTCCCTCATAGGTTGGGATGAGACTCCGGACATAAAAAAATAAAAAGAGCCCATAAAAATATAGGGGCCAAAGAGCCCAAACAAAAAATGAGAAAATAAAAAAAATGAGAAAAAAAGAGAGAAGGGACAATGCTACTATCCTTTTCCACACTTGTGCTTCAAAGTAGCACCATGTTCTTCATGATAGAGAGTCTCCTATTTCATCACTTTCATATACTAGTGGGAATTTTTCATTATAGAACTTGGCTTGTATATTCCAATGATGGGCTTCCTCAAATTGCCCTAGGTATTCATGAGCAAGCAAGTTGGATGCACACCCACTAATTTTCTTTTTTAAGCTTTCATACACTTGTAGCTCTAGAGCATCCATTGCATGGCAATCCCTACTCACTCACATCAATATCTATTGATGGGCATCTCCATAGCCCGTTAATACGCCTAGTTGATGTGAGACTTTCTCCTTCTTTTTGTCTTCTCCACAACCACCATATCCTACTCCACCTATAGTGTTATACCCATGACTCATGCTCATGTATTCCGTGAAAGTTGAAAAAGTTTGAGAATACTAAAGTATGAAACAATTGCTTGACTAATACCGGGGTCATGCATGATGAAATACTTTGTGTGATGAAGATAGAGCATAGCCAGACTATATGATTTTGTAGGGATAACTTTCTTTGGCCATGATATTTTGAGAAGACATGATTGCTTTATTGGTATGTTTGAAGTACTATTATTTTTAGGTCAATATTAAACTTTTGTTTTGATCTTATGGATCTGAACATTCATGCCACAATAAGGAAGATTACATGGATAAATATGTTAGTTAGCATTCACACTTCATAAATTCTTTCTTATATCATTTACCTACTTGAGGACGAGCAGGAATTAAGCTTGGGGCGATGCTGATACGTCTCCAACGTATCTATAATCTATGAAGTATTCATGCCATGTTTACAACCATTTTATATGGTTTTGGTATGATTTACAACATGGTTTCGTTTTTTGTAAACAGGTTTGATCATTTATTCACTTTTATTTCAACAGAACAGCCATGGTGTCGTTTTTTGTGCAGAAATAGAAGTTCTCGGAATGGGCTGAAAATTTACGGTGATCATTTATGGACCAGAAGAGACCCACGGAGCACCGGAGTTGTGCCAGGAGGTGACCAAGGAGGCCACAAGCCTGGGGGCGCGCCCACACCCCCAGGGCGCGCCCCTAGGGCTTGTGGGCTCCTTGGGTGCCCCCCTGACTTGTTTCCAACGCCAAATACTCTTATATATACAGAAATTTCCGAAAAGAACCCTAGATCGGAAGTTCCGCCGCCGCAAGCCTCTGTAGCCACGAAAAACCAATTAGGTGCCCATTCTGGCACCCTGCCGGGGGGGGGGGGGGGAAACCATCACTGGAGGCTATCTTCATCATCCCGACGGTCTCCATGACGAGGAGGGAGTAGTTCACCCTCAGGGCTAAGGGTATGTACCAGTAGCTATGTGTTTGATCTCTCTCTCTCTCTCGTGTTCTTGATTTGGCACGATCTTGATGTACCGCGAGCTTTTTTACTATAGTTGGATCTTATGGTGTTTCTCCCCCTCTATCTTCTTGTGATGAATTGAGTCTTGCTCTTTGAGGTTTCATTATGTTGGATTGAGTATTGGATTTGAGAACACTTGATGTATGTCTTGTGATGGGATACCTGTGGTGCCAATGGGATGTTCTATTGATTCACTTTATGTATGTTTTGGCACTCAACTCGCAGATTCCCGAGGTGACATTGGGGTAATCTATGCATAGGGGTTGATGCATGTTTTCTTCCTACGTTCTCTGATATAAACTTTGGAGTGATTCTTTGTTGCATGTTGAGGGATTGTTATATGATCTAATTGTGTTATCGTTGTTGAGAGAATTTGCACTAGTGAAGGTATGAACCCTAGGCCTTGTTTTCAAGATTGCAATACCGTTTTTGCTCACTTTTGTTACTAGTTACCTTGCTGTTTTTATATTTTCATATTACAAAAACCTATATCTACTATCCATATTGCACCTGTATCACCATCTCTTCGCCGAACTAGTGCACCTATACAATTTACCATTGTATTGGGTGTGTTTGGGACACAAGAGACTCTTTGTTATTTGGTTGCAGGGTTGTTTGAGAGAGACCATCTTCATCCTACGCCTCCCACGGATTGATAAACCTTAGGTCATCCACTTGAGAAAAAATTGCTATTGTCCTACAAAACTCTGCGCTTGGAGGCCCAACACGAGTCTACAAGAAGAAGGTTGCGTAGTAGACATCACCCGGTTAGGACAATTTGAGCGTCTGGACTTGTATCTATCTCTGAACTCTCAACACTGGACTGATAATTAATTGTGGGCAACTTATGATTATTTTTGGGTTATGAGACATCGGTTGGCAGAACCATGTCACAGTAGATAACTCTGTAGTGAAGACTCCTGCTATTTCTTTGTTGTAGGGAAAATAAAATCAGCTTTTATGCAAAACAATACTTAGACCCAGAGCCACAAAGCCTTATTGCATATAGAATAATCGTATCATCTACTTTCTTATTGTGATCTTGCCGGTACATTCAATGTGCTGACCTACACGGCTGCAACGTTCATGTTGCAGGATTTTCTACGATGAGTAAGAGAACGATACAGGGTTACGGTCTACACTCAACTTGCCGATGGCGTTGATGGGACTCCACACCCGTTTGATCGTTTCCGCTGTGACTTATGTGGTATATATCAGTTGTATGTTGTTTATGCATGTGATTGCACTTTGATATATACATTGATGTACTATGTATGCCAGCATACTGATTCAGGGATGGCACAGATACACAGAGGTTTGACCGTATTTTCCAGTATACTGCTTGAGCGCGAGGCGGAGGAGGGATCGGTACTGGCCTCGGAGGTGGCGGAGTTGGCTGGCGGCGGCTGTGTCAGGACCCTGCTGCTAGCGGAGGAAGCCATGGTGCTACTTCTTGAGCTTGCGTTGGTTTTTCCATTGAAGAGGAAAGGGTGATGCAGCAAAGTAGAGATAAGTATTTCCCTCAGTTAGAGAACCAAGGTATCAATCCAGTAGGAGACAACGCACAAATCGCCAATACATGCACAACAATCAAACAACTTGCACCCAACGCGATAAAGGGGTTGTCAATCCCTTCACGGTCACTTGAAAAAGTGAGATCTCATAGAGATAGATGAAACTAAACAAAAGATAAAGTAAATATTTTTGGTTTTTTTGGTTTATAGATCGGAAAGTAAAAGATTGCAAAATAGTAGATCGGAAACTAATATGATCGAAAATAGTAGATCAGAAACTTATATGATGGAAAATAGACCCGGGGGCCATAGGTTTTTTTGTCAGGGTCACGACAATGATCCTAAAGGGGGTCATAGGTTTCACTAGTGGCTTCTCTCATGATAGCAAATAATACGATGGGTGAACAAATTACTGTCGAGCAATTGATAGAAAAGTGCAAAGCTATGACGATATCTAAGGCAATGATTATGAAATATAGGCATTTGTCCATGTTAAGTAGACCGAAACGATTCTGCATCTACTACTATTACTCCACACATCGATCGACTCCTGCCTGCATCTAGAGTATTAAGTTCATGACGAACAGAATAATGCACTAAGTAAGATGACATGATGTAGAGGAATAAACTCAAGCAATATGATGTAAACCCCATCTTTTTATCCTCGATGGCAACAATACAATACGTGCCTTGCTGCCCCTCCTGTCACTGGGAAATGACAGCGCAAGATTGAACCCAAAGCTAAGCACTTCTCCCATTGCAAGAAAAAACCAATCTAGTTGGCCAAACCAAACTGATAGTTCGAAGAGAATTACAAAGATATCAAATCATGCATAAAAGAATTCAGAGAAAATTCAAATAATATTCATAGATAAGTTGGTCATAAATCCACAACTCATCTGATCTCGACAAACACATCGCAAAAGAAGATTACATCGGATAGATCTCCAAGAACATCAAGGAGAACATGGTATTGAGAATCAAAGACATAGAAGAAGCCATCTAGCTACTAGCTATGGACCCATAGGTCTGAGGTAAACTACTCACGCTTCATCGGAAGGGCAATAGAGTTGATGTAGAAGCCCTCCGTCATCGAATCCCCCTCTGAAGGGATGCCGAAAAAGGCCCCAATATGGGATCTCACGGGAACAGAAGGTTGCGGCGGTGGAAAAGTGTTTTCATGGATGCTTCTGGAGGTTCGGGAATATACGCGAATATATAGGAGGAAGAAGTAGGTCAGGGGAGTCAAGGGGGGCACAAGGTAGGGGCGCGCCCTACCCCCCCTGGGCGCGCGCTCCCCCTTGTGGCCGCCTCGTGGCTCTTCCAACTTGATCTCCAAGTCTCCTGGGTGTCTTCTGGTCCAAGAAAAATCATCGCGAAGGTTTTATTCTGTTTGGACTTCGTTTGGTATTCCTTCTCCGCGAAGCTAAAAAGCAAGGAAAAAACTGGCATCGGGCTCTAGGTTAATAGGTTAGTCCCAAAAATAAGATAAATAGCATATTAATGCATATAAAACATCCAAAACAGATAATATAATAGCATGGAACAATAATAAATTATAGATACGTTGGGGACGTATCACATGGCGACTCGGGGGCAGCGGCGGAGGAGGCCGCGATGACGAGGGGCTGAGGGCGCAGCAGAGGAGGGATCCGGCAATGAGGAGGATGCGACAGAGGAGGGTCCTAGTGGAGAAGGGTTGTGGCGAAGAAGGGCCGCAACAAGGAAGGGGTCGGGCCGCGTTGGCGAGGGGGGCGTGGTGGAGGAGGGCCCGACGAAGATGACAGCCATGCCGTATGAGGATGGCCACGGTGGCGAGCGTGGCGCGATGGCGGAGGAGGGGTGTGATGATAGCGAGGAACGGGGTTGGGGCGAGGGTGGCGGAGAATTGAGAAGATAAGATTTGAAACTGCCTTTTTGCGAGAGGGAGGGGTGGTTTTGGGGGGAAAGTGAAACTCTCATGGACGGGTTTAGCAGTGGCGGGCATAAGTAGAAACCTGCCACACCTATATTACGCCAACAATTGACATCGGGCAAGGCAAACTAGTGGTGGTTGCTAGGAGACGACCACCACTACTCTTTCACTTACCTATGGCGGGCACATACCCGTGCCTGCCAGTGGTGAGTTATGGCAAAAAAGCCCATACAAAAGATTTTATATGTGGCGGGCGTGACGATGCGTCTGCCATTGATGTCCAGTTAGTTGTGGCGGTCGCATTTTATTACCCACCACTGCAAACGTTCCAAAATAGTTGTGCCAGGTGCCCTGCCGCGCCCGCCACTCGTTTGAGTTCACCTAGAATGCTTTTCCCAGTAGTGACTATCTAAGACATTACAATAACCAACCATGCTACAGAGCTGCAGTATAAAATTTAGACACATGACTCAGTTTCATTGCTCAGATGTACTCATGGGCTCCTGGCGATGCAATCCTAGTGATAAACTTTAGCATTTCATCAATATTATCAAGCTTCTTCTAGAGAACCAAGGTTTTCTCTTCCTTTGCATTCTTGAAGAGTTCAGGTTCTTCCTGTTGCTCTACACATGGGCAGTGTTCATTGAATCAAGATGGTTATCCAGATCTAACAGGCATAATTTCATACCTTAAATTTCAGCTTGTTGCTCTGGCAGGGTATTCTTGACATCTTCTAGTAGTTTTAGGTGCTCTGCAAGGGTAATCTTCACAAATTGTTGGCCATGTTGCGTATCTGGCATGAGATGCTTCAAACCTTCACATTCTATCTCATACTCCGCAAGGACATTCTTCACAGCTTGTAGTTGTAGCTGATGTCATGCCAAGGCCTTCTTCATAGCATGTAGTTTGTCATGTTGGTTTGCCATGGCATGCTCGACGACTTCTGGTTGTTCCTGCTGCATTGCCAGGGCATTTATGACTGCATCAGGATGTTGTTTCTGCGGTGAAATACTTGTGGTAATGTCATCATTTGAGGATCCTAACTTTCCCTACAAATAAATGTATGGACGTTACAACATATAAAAGAATTCCAAATTGTAGATGCATCTACCACATTATACTGCTAGGGTGAACAAAGACACTCTTACTAATTAAGAAGTGTTTACATAAAAGAGTTAACGTACTCACCGGTTGAACCCACTTTCTCTTCAATGTGCTTGAGCTTGGGGGTACATCTAAAGTTAGAGACATGAGTTTTTTGAACATTCATGTACCATCTATGTACCCTTAGTCACTACTTCAAGTTGATGTTGATAATATTCCAGCCATAATATAGTTGAGCACATTAAATTGTAGGCAATTTAAACTAAGTATGTATTGTTAGATCAAGTAAACATATTCTAACCATAGATGCAGAGTTTGCAATAGCAATTATCCTCTACATCTATAGTGGTGGCCAGATCTGCATCCTTTTTTTCACTTTCAGTGTCACTGTCTATCAGGTTTTCTTGATGGTTTAGACATCGAGCTAGACCTCTGATATCTGAAAACACAAGTAAATTTGTGAAACGACCAAGAAAGCAAGGTACAAAGTTGGAAAACTCTTCATGTCGATACAGGTTCTTCTTTTTCATGCCTTCCCTAATCTTCTCCCACTCCATTGGTAACATTTCTAAATGTGTTGCGTGAAGAGTCTTAATCAGAATAAGAACCCTAAATTGTAAGTAGATGCGCAAGCCGATTAGGATTGACACAATGAGGTACACATACCACGAGAGCAGACTGGCCCTAGCCGAATGTCATCAATTGGGTGCGCCTCCATGTTCACCGAACAATTTGTGGTTGCGGAGCGAGAACCACCACCCGAGAGGGGAGAGGATCCATAGGCCAAGAGGGAGAGATAGCAGGTGATGTCTCCTTTCTTTGAAGGGGAGGTTGCTGGTGTTGAAATAAGAGGCATGATTTGGGGAGGTTTGGGGTTAGTTTTGCGGGGCGTTCCAAAATGACGAAACATGCACATACATGTTCTAAGATCCAGCAAATGAGCTACCAATCGATATATTGTCAAAATGGATTAGTTGAAACAAAAGTATCTTGACGGAGCAATAGGATTGAATCAGAGGAAGATATACTCAAAGAACCATAACTGGAATGACATGTAGTGTTAATCCAAATAAGAACCCTAACTTCTATATTATTGTAATAAAAACAACAACGCAAATAGGACTCATCAATTAGGATGAGATCTTGGGGTAATTTTACGAGCAGGGCGGATGGGGCCAAGCCGGACGCACTAGTGCAGACGGGTCCTATACAAATGGTTTTTACCCCCTTTACACAACATAGTTTTAAACTGTCGCCTTGCCTTTGTGTGCGATGGTGGGGAGGTCCATCCCACATGACTCAGATAAATCATTAGCGATAGCTCCTTCAGTCGCACACACGGGGCAAAAAGAGTTTGTGTGTGATCGTATGAGTTATCGCAAACAATTATACTAGACAAATCGTTTTAGATGTGCTTAGCATCCCACACGGTAAATCCCAAACAAGCATTTCCATTCATATGATACATCACACACAATTTTCTACATATCCTCATCGGTGATAGGGGTGTCCATCATAGACGATATTTATAATTTTATCGTTTGCGTTATTCAATACACATGGTGCCTAGAAGAAACTATATGCCATAGGGCTGTCTATCACACATGCTTTTTATGTGGAAATGTTTGTGCAAGGTGGCCTAACGCAAACAGTTGTCAGGCGGAAGTCGTGTGTGATTTTTCATTGATCCAACACACCTACTTTCTAGAAACTGTGTGGGTTGTTAGAGGTCATCGCCCACGATGTTGTTTGAGAAACCGTGTGCAATAGAAAAAACTAATAAGTGCTACTTCTTGAGCTTGCGTTGGTTTTTCCTTTGAAGAGGAAAGGGTGATGTAGCAAAGTAGAGATAAGCATTTCCCTCAGTTTGAGAACCAAGGTATCAATCTAGTAGGAGGTACATGCAAGTCTCCAATCTATGCACCTGCACAAACAATCAAACACTTGCACCCAACGCGATAAAGGGGTTGTCAATCCCTTCACGATCACTTGCAAGGATGAGACCTGATAGAGATAGATATAAAAGATTATTAAAACGTAAAACAAAGTAAAAACAAATAAATTGCAGCAAGGTATTTCTGGGTTTTTTGGTTTATAGATCTGAAAATATATGATGGAAAATAGACCCGAGGGCCATAGGTTTCACTCGAGGCTTCTCTCTTGAAAGAAAACATACGGTGGGTAAACAAATTACTGTCAAGCAATTTATAGAAAAGTGCAAAGTTATAACGATATCCAAGGCAATGATTATGAATATAGGCATCACGTCCGTGTCAAGTAGACCGACTCCAGCCTGCGTCTACTACTATTACTCCACACATCGACCGCTATCTAGCATGCATCTAGAGTATTAAGTTCATAAGAACGGAGTAAAGCCTTAATTAAGATGACATGATGTAGAGGGATAAACTCAAGCAATATGATGAAAACCCCATCTTTTTACCCTTGATGGCAATAATACAATACGTGCCTCGCTACCCCTACTATGTCACTAGGTGAGGACACCGCAAGATTGAACCCAAAACTAAGCACCTCTCCCATTGCAATAAAAACCAATCTAGTTGGCCAAACCAAACCGATAATTCAAAGAGAAATACAAAGATATCAAAGCATGCATATAAGAATTCAGAAGAGACTCAAATAATATGCATAGATAATCTGATCATAAATCCACAATTCATCGGATCTCGACAAACACACCGCAAAAGAATATTACATCGGATAGAACTCCAAGAACATCAAGGAGAACATGGTATTGAAGATCATAGAGAGAGAGAAGAAGAAGCCATCTAGCTACTAGCTATGGACCTGTAGGTCTGTGGTAAACTACTCACGCTTCATCGGAAGGGCAATAGAGTTGATGTAGATGCCCTCCATGATTGAATCCCACTCTGGTATGGTGCCGGAAAAGGCCCCAAGATGGGATCTCACGGGAACAGAGGCTTGCGGCGGCGGAAAAGTATTTTGGTGGACGCTTCTGGTGGTTTGGGAATATTTGGGAATTTATAGAGCAAAAATTAGGGTTGGAGGAGTCCCGGGGGGCCCATAAGCCAGGGAAGCATGCCCCCCTAGGGAGTTTCCTGAGGGCTTGTGGTGCCCTCGGGACTCTTCTGCCCCCCTCTCCAAGATCCGTGGATGTCTTCGGGTCCAAGAAAAATCATCATGAAAGTTTTATTCCGTTTGGACTCCATTTGATATTCCTTTTCTATAAAACTCAAAAACAAGGAAAAACCATAAAATGGCACTGGGCTCTAGGTTAATAGGTTAGTCCCAAAAATAATATAAGATAGCATATTAATGCATGTAAAACATCCAAAACACATAATATAATAGCATGGAACAATCAAAAATTATAGATACGTTGGAGACGTATCAGTAAGCAGGCTAATTGGCCTATTATTTTTAATCCATTTAGTAATCAAATTGACATTTCATAACACACAATATATTTCATATTCGTATTAGGGCAACCAGGATTTCATAATTAAAATACATCAGAGTACAACATCATATAGCTTCTGCACTCAGTTACACCATATAGGCAGATTGCTACTACATTGCACAACAACACCAAGTTTCACATGCAACATCTAAAATCTTTGAAAATTAGCATCATAGACGGTAAATAGGCAAATGAATTTCATCTGTAAAACTGCTGAAGCGGAAGGAGAATATTGAGCCCTCAATGATGCTGAAGGTCCTTGCAACTTTAGGCCAGTGCCTATGGATGATTGCCCGCCAATCCTTCGTCCTCTTGAGGAAGACTACAATATTCTACCGTGGGTGTTGCATGAATAACTTCCTCGCCTCTTGACCATATATGTGGTTTGAGAGGTAATCATCGGTGAAACTGCTTTGGAAAGGACAGAAAATAAAGATATGCATAAATAGCTTTTCTAAATTTTGAAATGGTGCAAAGGAAAAACAATAAGGTAAAAGAGTTAGTACCATCCTATAGTTGACTGATGTCTTCTCCATTGTGCAGACAAAGATCTTTTTTCGTCGCTAGTTTCTTTATCCTAAGATTTTTTCCGAGTTACTTGATTTGACTGATATTCATGGATATCTCATTTCCCCATATGCAAAATGGGTCGAAGAGTGGGTCTAAACCTCTGATAGTAGGACCTACATGTGCAAGACAAAATTATTAAAAACCTAAATATTAGAATGGTTTCGTAGTTGCACAATAATGTGCTATTAGCCAAAGGACCATGCATGTGCAAACCTCGATGGTAAACCTCAGTGTCTCCCATTGTTTCCCTGCAACATATATAAGGTGGATATTGATCAGGTTAAGTGAGAGTTGGTATACTATTAGTAAAATATGCCAATGAAAATAAACACATTGTAGATCCAGCAGATTAATTCGAGCCACATGGAAAAGCTAGTTATCCAAACCAAGCATGCTTAAGACCTAGGAAATATAGCAATGGAATATGTTTCTCATGTATTTAGTACAACCAAATTCAATTTATTTCTCACATGCATAACAATAAAAAATTGTAACAATTGAACGTCACATTGCATAATTGAACCAAACAGTTAACTGAATACCACAACAAATGAACCAAACAGTTAACTGAGCACCACATTGCACAATAGAACATACCATATATATAAGGTAGATATTGATTAGGTTAAGTGATAGTTGAGATACTATCAGTAAAATATGTTAATGAAAAATAACCACATTGCTGATCCAAAAGATTAATTAGAGCCACATGGAAAAGCCAATTATCCAAACCAAGAATGCTTAAGAACTACTCCCTCTGTCCCATAATATAATAGTATTTTGACACTACTCTAGTGTAAAAACGCTCTTATATTATGGGACGGAGGAACTAGGAAATATAAACAATTGTATATGTTTCTCGTGTATTTAGTACAACCAAATTTTATTTATTTCTCACACGCATAACAATACAAAATTGTACCTACAATGATTGAACATCACATTGCATAATTGAACCAAACAGTTAACTGAACACCATAACAAATGAACCAAACAGTTAACTAAGTGCTACATTGCATAATAGAACATACTAGAAGATCAGATTGCATAGTAACATTACATTGGACAATTCCCTAAAATTTCTAAAGGAAATGCAGGAGCAACACATGCAATAGGTAAACCAAACATGCTTAACCATCGTAGCAAGTAGAACGTAGGTCCTTGGTAAGCTAAAAAAAAAGCTACTCCTCACCGGCAGAGATATCGATGAGGATGGGCTCCTTGAACTTGGAATAGGGTGGGGCGAGGCCTCCACATTGTGGGTGCCCTCCTCATAGTAGTGAGTTGCTTGATCCGGTATGGGCACCAACTTGCTGGCTCTAGAGTTGAGGTAAGCATGGGCACATTGAGAAAACACCTCGTAGTTTCGTCGAAGGCACCAGCGGTGGCCTCAAGAAAACACCATGAACTATAATTTAAAGTAGCCAACCACGTGGCGGTGTCCACGCACGAGGCGTCAATGGTGGCCTCGATGGCGAGGTGCTCCTTCAAGATCTGAGGGTCGGCACACATGGAAGCTATCGCGACTCATCCGCATGTGTGGGCTGTGATTTGCTTATTCGCTACCAAATCCTCGTTGAGCTCATGGCTATACTGTGTGCACCATGGCTTTGGGCAGCGATTATTTGGAGGATGGGGCGGTGGTTTGGGTGGAAGCAGGTGTGGTGTCGGCGTTCAAGGAATGTGGGATGTGGAAGGAGGAGGAGGGGTGGGGTGATTTGCTTGACTAGATCGACGAGGTCGAGCAGCACGAAGGAGCATCCCGGCTAGGAGGCAGCGCAGCAAGCAAGCAGTGAAGGTTGGAACTTGGAAAAAAAGGAGGAAACAAGGGAAATGTGGCTTGGACGGGCGGGGGTGATACGTCCATTTTGCATCATGCTTTTATACTAATATTTATTGCATTATGGGCTATTATTACACATTATATCACAATACTTATGCCTATTCTCTCTTATTTTATAAGGTTTACATGAAGAGGGAGAATGCCGGCAGCTGGAATTCTGGGCTGGAAAAGGAGCAAATATTAGAGACCTATTCTGCACAACTCCAAAAGTCCTGAAACTTCACGGAGCATGTTTTTGGAATATATAAAAAACTAGTTAATTTCCCGTGTGTTGCAATGGGGACATACACATTCTTGTGGATCAATACCGATAAAGGGTAACCTATATCTTTAGATAGATTCCACATGCACAATAGGTGATATTGTATATTTTTATATAAAAGCACAATACATACCCATTAGTCTCTTTGTTTATCACATGCCTTCAAATGCTAGTTAGCAACTAATCTCCAAATGACAACTTGCATGTTTTGCTAAAATTTTGAACTCATAGTAGTATTTTTTCTGGAAAAACAGTGTCCCTCAAGAAGGAATAATTGGCTCATAATTTATGTGCGTAAACGTAGTCCTCATAGAATGTCATAATTTCATACTTGATTCTCATAATAAGACTATCTAACCTCCAATCAAAGGCTATCTGAATATCTAACTAATATAAAAAAATCCAACAACGCCACACTTATGCTCAATGAAAGCTTCTCTTCTCGACCTATGGGCCCATTTCCTTTCACATCAAGCCATTCCATGAACAACATGGGCCAGCTCACCAACATAAATCTGACACTGCAAAGTGGCGGCATCCGGTTGTATCTGATAATCTGCATGTGTTAAATGAACAATTAGTTACCGTAATCATGAGATGCTGGCACTTGTTGTTTCCAAACAGAAGTATGTGTTCGAGTCTAAACCACAAATAAACAGTAACACACCCATAAGAGAAGTAACTGTTGTGCATGAGCACCTGATCTAATAGCATGAGTATGAAATGGCAAGTTGGGTCGGTCAGGAGTGCGACGTTTCTGCTCCCGAGCTCATTTGCACCCCCCCTTGACGAAAAAAATAAGAAAAATACTAAAAGTGTTCAAAAAAGTCCAATTTTTTGTGTGATAGACAATTGTATGCGTGAGGTGCGCTCCAAGTTTCAACTCATTTGAACACCTGAGCAACTCTCAGCAAAAAATACAAATTCAGGGTTTGTAAAAAAATTTACTGTTCACACACTGTTCTGACCCGATTTGCTTTTTTTGCTGAGAGCTGCTCAGATGTCCAAATAAGTTGAAATTTGGAGTGAACCTCACGCATACAATTGTCTATCACACAAAAAAGTACTTTTAGTATTTTTTTTAATTTTTTCTTGACCGGGTGCAGATGAGCCTGGGCACCGAATTGGGGTTTTGGTCAGTTAGAGGATATAATAGGAACAACCATAGCAATCAATAAAAAAGACCATAGGATCATGTACACCAAAGTGAATCGTTCTCCCTTCTTAAAAAGAATAATCACCTTCAATTTAAAGATCAGTGCTTGCACAAAATTGTAGTTGGAGAGTAACTTCACTTTTAACAAATTTGAAGATTTTAATTTTCAAATAATTCACTTGTTCCAAAAGGCCTCTTCCCACATGTAACAGACTGACAATTTATTCGCTTGTTCCTATAATTCACTTTCTCAAGTTCAGCATAACTAAAAAGGGACCAGAAGTATAGATGAAAAATTCTTGACCTTAGCATATGTGTCTTATGTCATGATGGAGCAGTGACTCTGTGAATAGATTGTTAACAAACTAAAGAGGGATACAACCTACATTTTCACTTGTTCTCTGAAGTGATTAACAATGCAATTTTTCCAGTCAAATAACACATGGTAAATCCAAACACAGGTAGGCAATCTAAGGAACTGAACATGGATAAACTCGATTAAGTGGACGTGGTGATATGTCCCTGACAGTTCATGCAGAGAAATATTATGATGTATTCCACTTCATCCTGACTAACAAGCTGAAAATACATACCTCGATCGTGCACTCCTTGTCAGCCTCACTCCCAACTTCTCCATTAATGGCACGCGAGTCACTGTTTAATAGGCGGCCTTACTGCCCGCTCACTCACAATTCTCTCTCTTCGCCTCCCATTCCCCTCTCACCCGCATCCTATCTTCTAGACCTCTACCTACGCCATGGTGCACAAGGATCATCTGCCACTAGTCTTCATGTTTGATGAAAAGTCGACTCCGAGCTGGAGGAGATTGAAAATAAGGAGGAATGGGACCTTATGGACATGTCCCTAAATGAGCTGGTCGCGGCGGGTGCTGCCCCCGCACCCATCCTGTCGCCCGCGTCAGCTACCATTCCCGTGGCATTGACGGGCTGGTGGTCGAGCACAATCGCAGTGCTGGAAGCCGCGGGCATCAGCGAGATCCCCGCGGACCTCCTTGAGCTCGTGTACGTGCCAACGCCCGACCTGTGCTCATGCGCGCCCCTGCACCCACCACGCCCGTGCCCGTGCGTGCCCCTGCACCCGCCGTGCCCCATCGGCATAGACTCCGCCGTCTACCGCTTCCTTGTAGTGTCGCAAGTCGCCGTCCCCCCCCCCCGCCCGCCGACCGCTCGAGTACCGATGCTTTGACGCGAAAGTCCAGAACCTTTTGGGATGACTTGAAGACTTGACCAATTGCATCCCGGAGGACGTCAACACCGGCGCAGGACGCCGCCGTCGCAATTAGTTTTTGTTTTGTTCAATATTGTATTTCGGTTGTATGAATGTAAAGTCATAGTGTGACTGAATGAAATCTATAGTTTGATCAACTAAGTGTTTTGCTACAGACTTATCAAAGTAAATAAAAAACGTCAAGGCTTTTCTCTGAATAAAAACACTGTTGACTGACATGTATTTCTTCTCATCGCAAATGTTTGAGATTGAATACACGTGTCTATTCCCAATAGTAGTCATCACATGTGAAAAGCGAGAGCTATGGTTTCTTGGCCAATAAGCCAAGGAAAATTTGGCACAAAGGATTTGTTTATCACACACAGTTTGCCGCCAACATACGTTTATCATCGCAAACGATTTTGTCCGATGACACTTGCGCTCCTATAGACAATTTGCTAAGATTTGCATCTGTTATATTGAGTATACTTCCATTTATCAAATTGGAAACATTGGCATTTGTTAATCTATTAACATTGTCATTTTCATCCTTGTAACACTGCCATTTGTCAATTTTTCTAGATGAAGTTCACTAGTACTGTCTAATTTTGCAACTGAAATTCACTAAACATAGATTTCATTCATAGATCAAGGTGTTGATCTTTATACAAATAGTTCAACTCGATAGCTGAACCGAACAAACTTTTTGCGAATTGTTGTCAACCACATACTAAAATAGCTAGTTTAACCATATATACTAGCTAATTTTAAGTACGTACTATAGTTCAACCATATATAGAGTCAGATAAACTGAACAAAATAGGCCATAAATACTATGGATGGGCTTTGCACTACTTCCAGCAGCCTCCTCTTCCGAGTGCGCTCAGTAAGAGACAGAGAAGGAGGAGACTGCCGATGAGTTGGAGGAGTGGAACCCAGCACCCAGCTCGTACACCCTCTGCTGCTGCTGACGCTCCTCTTCAAAGCGTCGGGACTCTTAGTAAATCCCCACATTCTGCACCACTGTTGCGGCCACGGCAGCGGTAACCTTCATTGTGTGCATGACCTGGTGCTCGTCCTCCTTCCCCAGCAAGTCGATGTAGCGCACAAGGTTGCTGACACAAATGCCGAGCACTGGCCTTCGGCGGCCACCACCTCCCACCTTCGGGTCGTGGCGGCGGAGTGGGTGATGGGCCCGGCGACCCACGGTTGGGGGGGGGCAACCACGGCAGCCGGCACCCCCAGCTGCCTTCGGGCAATGGTGGACGAGCGTGTGGCTGCTGTCGTGTGCACACACAACATGGTCCGCAGGCACAGTCGATGTGGTCGGGGACTATGCCTCCACCGCGGTGCAGCCTCCCAACTAGAGCTGTCCTCTGGCGGAGTGGCTGAGCGACGATGATAGACCGGTGCATTGGTGATTGGGGGAGAAGCATACAAGATAAGCTATGGGGAGGGGGACTAGTGCAAGGCGGGGTAGCCGGTCGAGATGGTTTTTATTGCAGGTCGGCAAGCATTGAGTTTTTGGGGAATTTTGCCGAGTGGGCGGGAAGCTTGCGTGGTTGTGCGGGAACGAGATCACCGATGATTAATTGGTGCCTCTTCGAGCTGAAGCGTGGCCAAATGAAATGCAAGTGTTGTGCTCAAATGTGGACTGGAATCCGCCGGCAGCAACGCGGTGACAAGACGTGTGAGAGGAGGACGAGGTGACGCGTAGGCAGATAGTTAATAATTAAAAATGTTTGTGATTTTATTACATAGCAAATGACCGTTCTCTACGTAGCGTCGTGCACGAATGTTCGTCCACGATTCGCCAGGACACTGCTTGCTCGCATCTGGCGGCTTGTAGACAATCATTCCCTGCGTGTTCAACTGCTCTATTGCATGTTGTTGACGCGACTGTGGCACGCTCTGCTTGCGTCCCTCCACACGCTCTACTCTCGCATCCCTCTGCACGCGCTTTGCCTGTGGTTGAGGCTGGCGCACGATCATGTTGGGACGCCATATGCATGCGGTTGCACCACACGCATCACCACCATGCAATTACGTGTGTCAC
Organism: Triticum urartu; assembly: GCF_056163025.1. Taxonomy (NCBI): domain Eukaryota; kingdom Viridiplantae; phylum Streptophyta; class Magnoliopsida; order Poales; family Poaceae; genus Triticum; species Triticum urartu. The sequence continues at coordinate 552,889,557 of NC_141875.1, read as the reverse complement.
GATGCAGTTACATGCTGCAAAAACTGCCATGTGAATGTGCCGATATTCCATGTCGTCCGCCCCCCCATTTATTCCCGCGGCCATTAACCTTGATCTCTTCAACCATTCGATCATGCCCCACAACAAAATAACCACACCCACGATGACACATACAAAAAGGATATATATCCAGCAGCTCCAATGGCGCTCCCAGCGGCTGACGGCGACAAGCGGCAGTTCTCCTTGCATCATGTAGTGGACACCCACATCCGGAAGGCGGACCTCTCGGTGATGTACACCAACGACACGGTCTGGGTGGAGAACTCCATCCACACTATGGAGCAGTTGCTTGCTGAGGACACGTAGAAAGTGGTTGGCTTTGACCCTGAGTACACCGGTGGTCGTGCAGGCTATGATCGGAAGGTTGTTGTCGCCTAGTTGTGCATGCATCATCATGTCCTCGTCTACCACTACTGCCTGGCCATAAGGCCTTGGGAGTGTTTTGCTAGGCTTGTCAATAGCCCCGAATACAGGTTTGCTACAGTGGACACCACCAACTATGTAAAGGTGCTCAAAACTTTGGGCATGGCCTACTAGAAGCTTGTCGACATCCAGCCCCAGTACAGGGTCTGGGGCAGCAAGAAGGAGAAGGTCTCCCTGGTTGACCTCACCGCGTCCATCATCGACCCCTACTATAGAAACATGAAGGATGACTACAACAAGAACAAGTCTCCTTGGCACATCGCCTGGGTGCAGAGACTGGATGATGATCACGTCAAGTACACGGCCAAGGATGCGTACGCAAGCTACGAGATGTACATGAGGATCGTTGACATGAGGAAGTGCCTCCGTCCTGAATATGGTGAGGGATCGAGCCACAAGCAGAGCAGTGGCGGCAAGTGTCACAAGAAGTAGACGATTTGATGATCGCTTCTCATGTAACTATTTATTGAGGCGTGCAAATGTTATGAAGTCATTTATGTAACTGGATGTTGTTGGTTGTGCAATCATGTTCTTATAAGTATATATGTTGTTCTTTTGTAGACAGAGAGCATAGATGTTGTGCATACAAAGCAAATCACATAGCATACGATTAAACTAAGGAACATGTCGGTGATGATTTCAACTATCACACACAATTGTTTACCAACAAGCGTTTGCCCATAGCAGATACAACTTATTAGCAGGAATCTTCTGTGTTATTATCGGTCTTCCCACACAGTTTTTCTTACTGACCTGTTTGCTGAATATCACACACATCTTGTTACACCTAATCATTTGTGTTCTTCTGGATCATCTCAAACAGTTCATCTGAGTGACATGTATGTCGTCTATCGCACACATTTGATTTGCATAACCGTGTGTGTTATTTTGGCTCATCACAAATAGTTAGGGTGTATCACTGTATGCCACGCATCGCACAAGCAACTCTTATTTGAATCGTGCTTGATGGAACAGCCAGTCTTAGGACATTCCTGCAGTAGTGATGCAATCCTCATCAACGCCTCCCTCATTGAACAATTTGTGGCCATAGCTAGCGAGATCCAATGGCGGGGAGGGAGGAACCAGAGACAACGTGAGAGAGAGAGATAGTTGTTGGTGGAGGCGGCCCGTTTTATTGGAAGGGGTGTGGTTACTATGGAAAAAAAGAGGTGGTATTAATTTGAGGAGGGTTGGGGTTAGGTGGGCACGCAGGGCGTTCAGAAATGAGTGGAGGGAAGGAAAAATTTGAGGGAATGGTTAGTGGGGAGGCAAGGATAAATTTGAGCTTTGTTTAGTTTTTTTCCTTTATATTATGAAAAAACTCTACTGTAAACTTTTTAAAATAAACTTTCAGCATTTTCATAACATAGTCATGACCACTATGATATGAAAAAAAACAGTTCATGTGACAGCATGTTCCTCACATAATTGTGACACTGGAATCACGTCAAAAGGCTGCACGTGGGGCCCATATGGACAGGTGGCGCGGCCACCCCCCTGGCCGCACCACATGTACATGTGGCCATGTGATTTCTCTTATCAACATCTCCCGAAGGTTCCAGGGTCCTCCTTCCAAATAAATCGTCAAAAATTAGCATCATATTTGGACCTTCCTAAATACTGATTTCTTGTGAAACCAAAAAAAGCAAAAAAAAGGAACTATCACTAGGCACTAGATTAATAGGTTAGTCCATCAAAATAATATAGAAGTGCACCAAAACCATATATAATTGATATTAATATAGCATGAGTACTTCATAAAATATAGATACATTCGTGACGTATCAACGCTCGCCGAGGAGGTGTACTACCTCTTGCCCGCCGGCTTTGCTAACAAGCATCGGTCGCAGCATTTATGTCATCTAAACAAGTCGATGTACATGTTTAAACAAGCTCCCGTGCCTGGTTCTAGACATTTGTTGGCTTCCCCAAGACGATTAGTTTCTCGGCAACGCGTTGTGACTCCTCGTTGTTCACCTACACCAGCGGCTCCAATGCGATGTTCCTTCTTCTCTACGTCAATGACATTGGGCTCATCGCTCAACGCCAGTCGTGCTTCAAGGAGTTGTTCTTCGGCTCACCAGCGAGTTTGTCATGAAGGACCTTGGCGGCCTCCATTTCTTCCTCAGAATTCAGGTGACGTGCACTGTGGCCGGTTTCTTCCTCTGCCAGCAACAGTAAGCCGAGGACATCCTCGATCATAAGGGACACACACATGCAAGGCCTCGCCGATACCGATTGACACGAAGGGCAAGCTTCACTAAGCCAACGGGTCGTGCGTTGTTGATCCGTCGTCGTACAGCAGCCTCACAAGGGTGCTGCAGTACCTCACCATCACGTGCCCCGAGCTGAAGTACATTGTGTAGCAGATCTGCTTGCACATGTACGACCCCCTGGAGTGCCATCAAGTTCTCATCAAGTGTGCGCTGCATAATGTGCGCAGCACACCCTCCCACGGTCTGCACATGCAAGCCTTGCTGACACTAGAACTTCGCACCTTCACAGAAGCCGATTGGGCCTTGGGTCGGCTGCCCCAACACCCGCTGCTCGACTTCAGGCTTCTGCATATATCTTGGCAACATGCTTATTATGATGGCCTGGCTTGTTAGGGATGATAGTCTACTCATATCAATAAGGAATTCCTTCTTTTCCGGGAGCCCACTCAGACAGAACTCTAAAGTTAAGCGATCTGTGGGGTCAGTCTAGATCCCGCCAGGAGTAACGACCACCGGCGGATGTGTCCGGGGCGTTACACTTATCTCCCGGTTTTCTAAGTGAAAAGCCACAGGTCACGATAGAGCGCTGAAGTGGAGTATCGTGGCGTCGCCAACGTCCTTGCGGAGTGTGTCTGGCTTCGCCAGCTCCTCAGCGAACTGCTCCTTCCAGTGCGCACGGTGACCATGGTCTACTGCGATAATGTCTCGGCTTGCTGCCTCTCCGCCAACCTAGTGCATCACCGGCATACGAAGCATGTAGAGTTGGACATTCACTTCGTGCGCGAGCGCGTGGCGCTGAGCGAGTTCCACATGCTCCACATCCCCAACAAGCAACAACTCGTCGATGTCATGACCAAGGGTTTGCCTGCATACATTTTTCTTCAGTTGAGGTCATGTCACTGTTGGGGGGTGTTAGAGTATATGTACTATACACTTTGTATAGACATTGTACACACCATGTAATCTAGTTAGCGCATGTACGTGAGAAGTGGGCATGACAGTAGCCCACGATCTGTCCTGGTAGTGGTGCACGATCACTCGGTGAACTGTATATATCCTCAGCCCGCAGAGCTAATTGTGTTGTGTTGATTCCCATAGTTCTTCTCCTTCTATCACTCCTATATACTGCTCTCTATGTCCAAGAGTCGGCGTTTCACATAGGCGGGTCTTCGACTGGGCCGGCCCATCAAGGTAGCCAGCAGCGAATGACTCCAAAAAAGTGGCCTCATGGGGGATTAAATGCAGGATCTTGTGCTAAAAACCACGCGCTACTGCCAGTTGAACTACTGAGCACTACCATTCATATAGCAGGCTAAAAAACTAAGAACCAACCACAAGCGCAAATCCAAATTATTTTTGGAATTTCGAACGCGACTTTTGTTTCAAAAGAACTTGAGTGTTTAGTGAAACGCCGAAACTTTTCAAAATTGTGAATAAATTTTTAAAAATTAAACATTTTCAAAAAACATGAACATTTTTTAAATTCCAAAAGAAAATTGGAAACACAATGTTTTTTGAAACGGGAACATGTTTTGGAATTCCCCCCAAAAAAATCGGCAACATGAAAATTTTCTGAAACCTCTGAAAAAAATATAAAAACACAATTGTTTTGAATTGGAATTTTTTTTTTGAAACTCCTGAAAAAAACAAAGCATGAACATTTTCGAAATATGTAAACAATTTTTCAAAACATGAACATGGAGTGGTAGAAATATTAACAAAAGCATTACGGACATTTTTTTGAATAGGGAATATTTTATTAAACTCCTGAGGAAAATGAAAACATGAACATTTTTTTATCCCGAATATTTTTGAAATGTTGTGAAACTTTCAACAAAAACATCCCGAACAACTTCTGAATTGGGAACATAACTGAAATGCCTAAAAAATGAAAACATAAAGATTTCTTAAAATTCGTGAACAATTTTGAAATCCCTAACATTTTTTAGAAGTTGTGAAAAATTGAAAAAAAAACATTCAAACAATTTATTGAAAACACACAAATATCTTTGAAATTTTTGAACTTTTTTTCAAATCCTGAACTTTTTTTATAAAATTGGGAAAACTTCGAATTAAAACATTCTGAACATTTTATAAAATTCCCAAACAATTTGAAAAAACACAAACATTTTCTGAATTTATGAACAAAATTTGAAAATACGAGCATTTTTTGAAACTTTAATAATTTTCTGGAATTGAAAACATTTTGTAAAACAGATAATTTTTTCAGAAAACAAATAACTTGAAAAGGTAAAAGAGAAAGAGAAAACGGAAAAAAGAAATGAGGAAAAGAAACAGAAACATGGAAATGAGGAAAACAAAGAACCAAAAAAAAAACAAAAAAAACAGGGTCAAGATGCGGTCCTACCTTTGCTGTGTACGCAAAATTGTCTGGCCCAGCCGTGTCACCCGGCCACTCACCTGCGCGAAACGCCGGGAGCGCCTATGTCTCGCAGAAGTTGAGCTTCCGACTCGCAGAAGCGACCCCAAGTGCGCGTGAGCATATGTGACGGCCACATGGGCGGTAGGACATTAGCTCATTTTTTCGGTTTTTTTCAGGTTTTTATTCCAGTTTTTCACTTTTGTTTACACTTTCAGAAAATTTAAAGTTATATATTAAAAAAGTATACTTTACATAATGTTTTGAAAAATGTTGAATGTATGTACACAAAATTGCTGACCACGTATTAGAAAAAAATATGAAATCTTTTGATCATGTATGTAAAAATAGTAATCTAACAGTTTAAAATATGTTGAGCAAATATTTCCAAAAGGTTAACAAATCATTGAGAAAATGTTAAATGTGTATAGAAAGTTTTTTGACCATGCACTAAAAAATAATTCATCAAGAATTTGAAAAGAAATTGAACAATATTTCAAAAATGTTAATCAAGCATTTGGGAAATGTTGAATGTGTATAGAAAAAATATTGACCACCCATTCAAAGGTGAACAATTTCTGTATATAAAAATGTTCATCAAGAATCTGAAAAATAATAATTGATAATGCATTTGAGAAATTTTAAATATGCATCGGAAAATTGTATTTGAAATCTAGCATTTGTAGAAGTTTAAAGTGCGTATAAGAAAAATATTGGCCATGTATTCAAAAAATGTTAATCTTGTATTTTAAAAGTGTTAAAACGTGTATAGAAAAAATGTTGCCTCTGTATTAAAAGCAAGTTAAATTTGTATTTGGAAAATGATAGACATTTATTCGAAAATTGTTGTTGACAATGTACAATGAAAAACCAAAAGAAATAGAGAAAACCAAAAGTGTGCAGGGAGTCCTCGGGTGATTATCTACGGTCATCGTCTCTGGTGATTCATGGTGTCTGGGATGTGGCAACTCTTGAGGCCATTGCTTGCAGGGAGGCACATGCGCTAGCTGAGGATCTTCTTCATGATTTCGTGGTGGCCACCGACTCGGAGCAAATAGCAAACAACATTCAAAAGGGTAGCCAAGGCATGTAAGGTAACCTAATTTCTGAAATTAGATTATGAGCTTTGGAATTCAATTGTACTTTTCGTTTTGATGGTTGGGCATCGAACAATGAAGCCCATTTGCTTCTCAAGTTTCCACATTTGCTGAGTCGGGGCGCCCTATATGGTTGGGCTAACCCCACGATGCTATTTGCATCCCTTAGTTGTGAGCTTTGATTAATAAAGCTTGGTGAATCCCGAAAAAATGTCCAAAACTATTTAATATGCAAAAAGAGAAAATTCACAATGATACATGATGTAACTATTGCCACCGAGTGTACAAAGTTTTATTGCCACGTTGTATACAAAATATTTGTCATGGAGTGTATTTGAAAACTATTAAAAATTGTGTATAGAAAAAATGTTGCCTATGTATTAACAGCAAGTTAAATTTGTATTGGACAAATGATAAACGTTTATTAGAAAAATGTTATTGACATATACAAAAAATCTAGAATGAAAACCCAAAAGAAAGAAAGAAAACCAAAAAAATAAGAAAATAAAAGAGAAACAAAATAAACCAAAATGAAAAAATAAAATGAAAAATAAAACCCAAAATAAAATAAATAACAGTGATGAAAAAAGAAAAGAAACAAAAGAAGACGAAAAAAAGAAAAAATATCTGTAGAAAACTGAATAAAACATAATAAAATGGAGAAAGAAAAAAAATGGAAAACTACTTTAAAAACTGGCTCTTTTCCTTCTTGCGCCCGACTTATTTAACACAAACTCGATTTTGGCTCAGTGGCTATCGGTGCTACGAAGCAACAAGGAGATCCTAATTTTTATACCCCCGCACTGCCTTTTTTACTCTATTTCTCCCAAATGTATGTGCTAGTGGGCCAACCCTTTTTTATTCTATTTCTCGCATATATATCGGCTAGTGGGCTGCCTGATTAGTCGAGACGCTTCAGCGACAAAATTTTTGGTCTCGCTGAATGCGAGATGTAGCACTGACGCACAACGCCGATTGTTTGTGCAGCACGCCTCAAATAGGATTTTGCATATGTCACGAGTGTTGTCCTAAAGGAATCACTTACGGGTGATGTCTCGCGGGCCAGCCCAGGTGCGCGGGTTGTACGCTGCGTGTTGCAGGTTCGTTCAGGTCAGGGCTTCTACGTTTTTCTTTTCCTTTTTTGTTTTCTTTACCCTTTTTATTTGGTTCTATTATGTTTTCACCGTTTTTCTTTATTTTTTTAGTTTATTTCGCTCTTGTCTTATCATTATCTTTTCTTGCGTTCTTTGTTATACTTTAGTTTTCTTTTGTTTCTTTCTTGGTGTTATTCAGTTATTTTAGTTTTCCTTTTGTTTCTTTGTAGATTTTTACCGGTTTTCGTTTTTTTAACATATGACTACTTTTTTCTGATTATGGTTTTCAAAGTTTGACATTTTTTGAAACACGTTGGTTAAAACACATGATGTACATTTTTTTAAATACAAGTTTTAAACACTTTTTTGAATTCACAGTAGCATTTTTTCCAGATACACGTTGTACATTTTACTGCCAAGAAACATTTACTAAACTAGGCAAACATTTTTTGCATTGTATAAGCATTTTCGAAAGATTACATGGAAATTTGGGAAACACGTGATTGTTTCTTTTAAATGTTGATTACATTTTTTAATCTGGAAAAACATTTTTTTACCTATGTGGAAATTTTTTCACATTGTATAGAACATTTTTTGAAAATGTCACCTTTTTTAAAACGCAAGAATATTTGTATAAAATATCACACACATTTTTTTAGTGGTACTAAACATTCTATATTACGCAAAAAATATGATGTATACAAATTTTGGAAAACAAACTGCATGCACTTTTCTCATACATGGGAACATTTTTTTATTTGCATCAACATTTATCAGCATTATATTAAACTACGAAACATTTTTTTATACTAGGTTAGTATTTTTTTTAAATACATATTTGATGACTACTTTCTTCATAGACGTTGTACTTTTTCGTTGACATCAAGAAACATTTTTTATAAACATTTAACATTTTCTCAAATACATTATTAAACTTTTTAAATATGCAATGAGCAGTTTTGAAAAATCAAAGGAAATAGGAAATAGAATAAAAAACAAATGAGAAAAGAAAGAAAAAAAAGGTAAACAAAATGAAATATAAAAGCGAGTGTGACATCATTACTACTGAGCCGGCCCATGAATCGGTTGTCTTTTGGCAAGGTAAGCTATTGCCTCATAGTAAGCAGGACATAGCCACACCCATCTAAATCCCCTCCCAGCGTGAAGCCCACATCAGTCGGACCTTTTATTATGCCTCCTAACCCAACACAATTCCCTTTAGCACAGAAATAAAAAATATTTTTTCCATAGTGTGTTATCTACAAACTTGTTTGTCAAGAGTTTCATTGCTAATTGTGAAAGGTGACTAGGGTAACACCAACATGCCCTATTCCTAGAAACAAGAGGAATGAACCAGCCCGCGTGGCAGCACCACCTACAGGATTTGCAAAAAATCATCTTGACGCTGGTCTGGCGAGAGCATGTAATGGTGGCCCGGCGGCAGCAGTGTGCAGGGACTCCTCAGGTGATTATCTAGGGTCATCATCTCTGGTGATTCATGGTGTCTGGGATGTGGCAACTCTTGAGGCCATTGCTTGCAAGGAGGCACTTGCGATAGTTGAGGATCTTCTTCTTCATGATTTCGGGATGGCCACCGACTCGAAGCAAGTAGCAAACGACATTCAAAATGGTAGCAGATGCATGTATGGTCAACTAATAGCTAAAATAATATTTTGAGCTTTGGAATTCAATTGTACCGTTTTGAGGGTCGGGCATCGAACAATGAAGCCCATTTGCTTCCCAAGTTTTCACACTCACTGAATCGGGGCGCCCTGTATGGTTGGGCCAACCCCGCGATCCTATTTGTATCCCTTAGAGCTTTGATTAAAAAAGCTTGGTGAATCTAAAAAATGTGAAAAAATGTGGAAAACTATTTAATATGCAAAAACAGAAAAATCACAATGATACATGAAGTAACTATTGCCATGGAGTGTACACAATTTTATCGGGGGTGTATACATGAAGTAACTATTGCCATATTGTATACAAAATATTTGTTGATGTCTAGTATATTACCCCAAACATATCATGCATAGGAAATTTTCATGGCCAATGTAGAGATACAAACTTGTAGAAAGATTGCCATAATGTAAAGAAAAAAAAACACAAAAATGGTGTAAGTTTGCCATGATAGTGGGGGTGCGGGGGGGGGGGTATGTTTGAACAATAAGTTTGCCTTCTCTAAACTGCCATGCATGAGATACTAAGCCATATATTAAAAACAACAAAAGAAACCCCTAAATCGTGTCAAACTTACCATGATGTACAGTAGAAAAACAATAAATGTTTCAAAAAATGGCCTGATCTAGAAAAGCATTTTTCCATGGTTTGTTCAACAAATGTGTAGAGAAAAAAGGGAATTTACCATGGATTATTCAATAAAAACTACTATGTTACAAAAATAATAGAGAATATTGCCATGGCACAAAAATAATTTTGCCATGGTAAGTTAAATTTTGGATTGGCGCAAATACAAAAATTGCCATGGTCCCAATAAATTGCAATGATCCATAAACTAAATTTGTCATGATCCATGAACTAAATATTCCATGGTCCCATAAACTAAATTTTCCATGTTGCAAAGAAATAAAATTTTCATGATGTGCAATAAAAATGTGAGGTTGCGTATGAATTACTTGCATATCAACTCAAAAATGACATTAATGCAAAAAATGTGTGTAAGTTTGCCAGATGGAAAATATGGTGTGAAGTTGTGATACGATCTCAAATGTATCTATAATTTTTGTTGTTTCATGATAACCCACAAGTATAGGGAATCACGACAGCCTTCGAGGGTAGCATTTCACCCAAATTTATTGATTTGACACAAAGGGAGCCAAATAATAGTTTAATAGCAGTGGTAACAGTAGTAACAGTTGCAGAAACAATAACAGTAGTAGTTTTGTAGTGATTGTAACAGCAGGAACAATAGTAGTAACTAGCAAAGATCAATATGAGAAAAGTATGAGCATTGGATCAACGATGGATATTTGTGTTGGATGACATTCATCATATAACAGTCACAACCTAGAGCAATACACAATATCTCCAATTCATCAATTCAATGTAGGATTGTATTCTATATATAGTCATACATGCTTCAAATAAGAGCTTGCATGACATCATTTGTCCTACCCTCCCGTCACAGTGGGGGCCCTAAGGAAATCTAAGGGATATTAAGAACTCCTTTTAATAGAGAACCGGAACAAAGCATTAACACCCAACGAATACATGAACTCCTCATACTACGGTCATCACCGGAGCGAATCCCAATTATTGTCACCTTGGGGTCTATGGATCATAACACATAATAGGTGCCTACAACTTGCAAGATAGTATCCAAAACACACTTATATTCATCAAAACATAATAGGTCCAGATCAGAAATCATGGCACTCGGGCCCTAGTGACAAGCTTAAAACATAGCAAAGTAATAGCAACATCAATCTCAGAACACAGAGGGTACTAGAGATCAAGCCCTAAAAAATTGACTCGATTACATGAAAAATCTCATCCAACTCCATCACCGTCCAGCAAGCCTATGAAGGAATTACTCACTCCCGATGGTGAGCATCATGAAGTTGTTGATGAAGAAAGGTTGGTGATGATGATGGCGATGAATCCCCCTATCCAGAGCCCCGAACGGACTCCAGAATAGTATCTTAAAACGTGATGAAACTTCTTCTCTTATTCTTTTCTTTGGGAAACATAATTTATAGGCTTGGAATTAGGTCAGACGGCAGCCTGTGGGACCCACAAGGCATAAGGGCACGCCAAGGTGGGTAGTGTAACACCCGTGTGTAATGATGCTACAGTAACCCCTGGGGTTAAGTTAATCGTTTTGCTAAACAAGTGTTTGATCATCCTTGGTTCTCTCTCATTTCAAATTCCAGTTGAATTCAATTTCAAATTCTGAGTGAAGTTCAAACTTGCTCAAACATGAAAACTAAAATGTTCATCATGTGCAAAATAATCCATAACTAATACTGGTGGCGAACCAACATTTTTGCAAAATGTTTAAGTGGCCTAAACTACTTAAAACAGTGACCTAAGCAATAAATTAAATGCTTTTTAATTTATAAAAATTGCAAACTATTTCAAAAGCCTCACAATATTTTTTGTGGCAGTGCCCAATAATTCTTTGAAATTGTTTTGGCCAGTGGCATATTTTTGCAAAGTCAATTGTGGCTAAAAGAAAAGGGAAAAGCTGCTGAAAAAAGAAAAACAAAAAGAGAAAGAGAAAAGGAAAAGGAAAAGCAAAGTGGTGGGAAAGCCCCTGGCCTTCCCTTGGGCATCGGCCCATCCCAGCAAGCCGGCCCACGCCCCCTCCCTGGTCGCTCTCCCCTCCCTCCTGTTACATCGACCCAGTGCGCGCGCCCAGCCGCACCACCTCGCCCGCGATGACGGCGGATAAGGCCCCAGCGCCTCCCCGCATCCTCAATCCCCTCTCTCACTCAGCTACCCTCCTCGTTCTCTCTATCTCTCTCTCTCATGTGCTCTCTTCCCTCGAAATCCACCTCGGCCGCGCCTCTCCGTCGCCGCTCACCGCACTCCGCCGCGGCCATCGCCGCCCCCGCACCCCGCCGACACGTCTACGAGGTCCGCCGTCGTCCTCAACGCCCTCCCCGACCACGATCCCGAGCCGGGGAGCACGACAGCACTCGCTCCACCGTCGCCTTCCACCTTCAAATGCGCCAGAGCTCCCCGTCGATCTGTGCCGCCCCGAGCACCTCGAGTCGTCCCCGAGCCTTCTCCGCAACGACAGTAAGCAACCTCCCCTCCTCCTCCTCCCCTTTGGGTTGCCCGCACTCTGTAGCCGCCCCACCGCGACGTCGTGCACGCGCTGGTGGAGCTCGCGGCCCTAGCTACCGCTGCTTCCACGCTTGTCCGTGGCTGCTGTTGTGCTCCTGGATCACCAAGGACTCCAATGCGCCCCTCCGTGTTCGTCGTGCACCGCAGCCCCGCCCCCACTTTCACCCACAAGCCACCGCCGCCAAACCACGACGCCGACGATGCTTCGATCACCCCCGACGCTGGCCGTCGTCTCCATCGTGTGCGTGACGCCGGGCCGCACCCGTAGGTCTAAGCCGCAGGTTCGAAGGCCCCTATAACGCGGCTCCGGCCAACTGCGGCAATTCGCCACCGTTGCTTTGGTCGCCGGAGCCACTCCATCGCCGGCGTCCAACGTGGCGCCGCGTGGCCTCCCCTGTGAGGCTGGTGTGTGGGCCCGATGGGTCCTGTTGACTGGTTTGACCCAATCAACTGCTGACTGGGCACCCCCGTGCCACTGACGCGCGGGCCCCACCGCTTAATTAGTCAAATTAAAACAATTTCTAAATAAACTTAATTAGTTAGCCTATTTATCCACTGACATGTGGGGCCCAGCTGCTAATTAACCTCATCTTAGTTTTTAATAAAGCCTGTTAAGGCCTCTGTCTATGACAGGTGGGACCCATTGGTCAGTTTGACTAGTTAACGGGTTAGTTGACTGCTTACCTCACCCTAACATCGTGCTGATGTCATAATGAATTTCTGTTAATCAAAATAATTCCATAAAATGTTTAAATCTTTAGAAAATCATAGATAATAAACTGAAACTCGGATGAAAATGTTTTCTACATGAAAGTTGCTCAGAAAAATCCAACAAATTCGAATACGCGGTCCATTCATCTGTCACATTCCCCTAGAATGCTGAACATGGAACCGTCCCCTCTCTTTTCATCTGTGCGGAAAACATCAGACGCCGGAAAACCCCCCCGGATGTTTTCCCTCTCCGTCTGCAACGTCTAGCACTACGTTAGTTCACCCTAACACCACGTATCACCATGTTATGCTTTATGATGCTTTGTTTGCTTTATATTTATTGTTTCTTCCCCCTCTTCTCTCCGGTAGACCCCGAGACCGATGATGCCCCTGTGATCGACTACGTCGATGCCACTTCTTCCTTTTCAACAGAGCTTCCAGGCAAGCAAACCCCCTTGAGCATTCTGATATCGCCCATTTCTTTCCCTCTCGTGCTTGCATTAGAACTGCTACTGCTTTTTGTATGATCCTATTCTCATGCATAGCCTGTTTTTGTTACCTTCTTTCATACCTTACCTGCTTATTCTAAACTGCTTAGTATAGATTAGTTAGAGATCCATCAGTGACCCCACCTTGTCCCAGTTGCCCCTCCTTTATGTTCGATGACTCGATCAATGTGATCGACGTCCTGGCCCCAACACCGCACATCACTCCCCTTAGTTGTACGACTCTGTAGAGTTACTATCGAGTGCCGAGGGCGATACCTCATCAGCACTTCTGATGTTAACCCTGTAGTGTAGCTATTTGGTCGTGGTCATCAAGGGTGATTCCTCCTTGACCACTCCCGATAATGACTCTGTCGTGCAACCCCTCAAGTGTGGACCAACGAGGGTGATTCCTCCAAGTCCACGTTGATGGTTACATCGAGTGGGAATCCATCGAGGGTGATTCCTCAGCTTTCCCCCTTGTTGTTTCAGACACACGGTTACTTTGACTTACCACCGAGCCATGATGACATCGGGTCGGCCCTGAGGGGTACCCGCGAGTGATGTGAAGTCGGGTTGATCTGGAGGATACCCGCAAGTTTTCCATGAGGCGCGGTCGGGCATTCCTAGCCCTTGCCGCAAGTCCGTGAGACGAGGCGACGAGGTCACATATCGTGGATCATTGATCGTTACCGCACTATCAAGACACTAACGGTTTGGATATTTGATCCGTGTAGGCCTTTGGCCCTTTTTGCACTAATCACCACGCGGGAATAAGTATGGGCACTCTATGTCGTATGCGTCAGCCGAAGCTTTCCAGACGTCAGCGACTGAGCGGCGCGCGCCGGGTTGGACGGTGTAAGCAACCTACCTTGTTAAAGGAGGTAGCTAGGTCTACTCACCGGCCGCGTACGCAACATGTAGGAGTGCAAAGGGCGATGGGCCCAAGACCCCTGCGCGCTTAGGATTTAGACCGTCGTGCTGACCTCTCTGTCGAGCCTAGGTAGGGCTGCGGTGTTTTGATCGGCCGAGGCCGGTCATGACCTGATGGTGTGTCCGGCCGGAGTTGATCGAGCATGTTGGGTAAGTTGGTGCACCCTTGCAGGGAAGATTTCTATCTATTCAAATAGCCAGGTCCACGGTAACGGACGCTCGGAGTTGTATCCCGATTGATACAATTAGAACTGGATACTGGATGCTGAGGCATGTAATGGATATGATGGCTCCGGGATTGTTTCCTCGCAGGGAGTCGGGGAAGTGATCTCTGGGCAATGTTACAACATACTTACTAATATTATAATATGCCACTCTTATCTCTTATGATGTTGCAAGATGCTTGGAGCTGCTTGAAGATGCTAGTCTTCGATAGGCTAGGCTTTCCCCTTCTCTTCTAGCATTCTGCAGTTTAGTCCATAGATAGAACCCATTCCTTTGATACAGATGCATATTTAGTTTAGATCCAATGTAAGTCTTGCGAGTACTTTGGATGAGTACTCATGGTTGCTTTGCTACCTCCTTTTCCCCATACCCGATTGTTGCGACCAGATGACGGATCCCAGGAGCCAGACGACACCACTGATGACTACTACTACCCCGAGGGTGCCTACTACTACGTGACGACCGCTGACGACCTGGAGTAGTTAGGAGGCTCCCAGGCAGGAGGCCTTGCCTTTTCGATCGTTGTTTCTTTTGTGCTAGCCTTCTTAAGGCAGACTTTTCTAACTTATGTCTGTACTCAGATATTGTTGCTTCCACTGACTCTTGTGTATTCGAACTTATGTATTCAAGCCCTCGAGGCCCCCGGCTTGTAATATAAAGCTTGTATTATTTTAATTTGTGTCTAGAGTTGTGTTGTGATATCTTCCCGTGAGTCCCTGATCTTGATCGTACACATTTGTGTGTATGATTACTGTACGATTGAATCAGAGGCGTCACAAGTTGGTATCAGAGCTGACTGCCAGTAGGTAATCCCCTTTCCAACTCCTTGGCCGAAGTTGAGTCTTATAACTACAAAACTTTTACTAACATGGTTGTGTGTCTTACGTGCTGATACGTCCATTTTGCATCATGCTTTTATATCGATAGTTATTGCATTATGGGTTGTTATTACACATCATTTCACAATACTTATGCCTATTCTCTCTTATTTTACAAGGTTTACATGAAGAGGGGGAATGCCGATAGTTGGAATTCTGGGCTGAAAAAGGAGCAAATATTAGAGACCTATTCTGCACAACTCCAAAAGTCCTGAAACTTCACTAAGCACATTTCAGAATATATAAAAAATATTAGGCGATGGAAGTACCAAAGGGGGGCCACCCACCATCCATGAGGGTGGGGGCGCGCCCTACCCCATGGGAGCGCCCCCTGCCTCATGGGCCCCCTAGCAGGCCTCTGGTGCCCATCTTCTGCTATATGAGGTCTTTTTCCCTGGAAAAAAATCATAAGCAAGCTTATGGGATGAAACTCCGCCGCCATGAGGCAAAACCTTGGCGAAACCAATCTAGGGCTCCGGTGGAGCTGTTCTGCCGGGGAAACTTCCCTCCGGGAGGGGGAAATCATCACCATCGTCATCACCATCGATCCTCTCATCGGGAGGGGGTCAATCTCCATCAACATCTTCACCAGAACCATCTCATCTCAAACCCTAGTTCATCTCTTATATCCAATCTTTGTCTCAAAACCTCAGATTGGTACCTGCGGGTTGCTAATAGTGTTAATTACTCCTTGTAGTTGATGCTAGTTGGTTTATTCGGTGGAAGATCATATGTTCAAATCCTTTATGCATATTAATAACCCTCTGATTATGAACATGAATATGATTTGTGAGTAGCTATGTTTGTTCTTGAGGACATGGGAGTCTTGCTATAAGTAGTCATGTGAATTTGGTATTCGTTCAATATTTTGAAGAGATGTATGTTGTCTTTCCTCTAGTGGTGTCATGTGAACGTCGACTACATGACACTTCACCATTATTTGGGCCTAGAGGAAGGCATTGGGAAGTAATAAGTAGATGATGGGTTGCTAGAGTGACAGAAACTTAAACCCTAGTTTATGCGTTGCTTCGTAAGGGGCTGATTTGGATCCATATGTTCCATGCTATGGTTAGGTTTACATTAATACTTCTTTTGTAGTTGTGGATGCTTGCAATAGGGGTTAATCATAAGTGGGATGCTTGTACAAGGAAGGGCAGTACCCAAGCACCGGTCCACCCACATATAAAATTATCAAAGTACCGAACGCGAATCATATGAACGTGATGAAAACTAGCTTGACGATAATTCCCATGTGTCCTCAGGAGCGCTTTCCTTTATATAAGAGTTTGTCCAGGCTTGTACTTTGCTACAAAAAAGATTGGGACATCTTGCTGCACCTTATTTACAATTATTACTTGTTACCTGTTACAAATTACCTTATCACAAAACTATCTGTTACTGATAATTTCAGTGCTTGCAGAGAATACCTTACTGAAAACTGCTTATCATTTCCTTCTGCTCCTCGTTGGGTTCGACACTCTTACTTATCGAAAGGACTACGATAGATCCCCTATACCTGTGGGTCATCAAGACTCTTTTCTAGCGCCGTTGGCGGGGAGTGAAGCGCCTTAGGTAAGGAAAAATTTATATAGTGTGCTGAAATTTACTGTCACTTGTTACTATGGAACATAATCGTTTGAGGGGCTTGTTCGGGGTGTCTTCACCCCGACCTGTAGAGCAAAGAGTTTCTCCTCAACCTACCAAACATGTTTACTTTGAAATTCCTTCGGGTATGATAGAGAAACTGCTAGCTAATCCTTTCACAGGTGATGGAGCATTACATCCTGATTTGCACCTAATCTATGTGGATTATTTAAGCTTGCAGGTATGCCCGAGGATGTTATCAAGAAGAAGGTATTCCCTTTATCTTTGAAGGGAAAGGCATTGACATGGTTTAGGCTATGTGATGATATGGGATCATGGAACTACAACCGATTGAAATTGGAATTTCATCAGAAGTTTTATCCTATGCATCTTATTCATCGTGATCGTAATTATATGTATAATTTTTGGCCTCGCGAAGGATAAAGTATTGCTCAATCTTGGGGGAGGCTTAAGTAAATGTTATATTCATGCCCCAATCACGAGCTCTCAAGAGAAATTATTATTCAAAAATTTTATGATCGGCTTTCTCTCGATAATCGGTCCATGCTCGGTACTTCTTGTACTGGCTCTTTTATGATGAAGACTATTGAATTCAAATGGGATTTATTGGAAAGAATTAAACGCAACTCCGAAGATTTGGATCTCGACAAAGGTAAGGAGTCAGGTATAATACCTAAGTTTGATTGTGTTAAATCTTTTATGGATACCGATGCCTTTCATGAATTTAGCACTAAATATGGACTTGAATCTGAGATAGTGGCTTCTTTCTGTGAATCCTTTGCTACTCATGTTGATCTCCATAAGAAGAAGTGGTTTAAATATAATCCTCCCATTGAAGTAAAAGTAGTTGCACCTATTAAAGTTGAAGAAAAGACTATCACTTATAATGATTCTGTTGTTCCTACTGCTTATATTGAGAAACCACCTTTCCCTGTTAGAATAAAGGATCATGCTAAAGCTTCAACGGTGGTTCGTAAGAGTAATACTAGAACACCTACACCCCCTGAGCAAATTAAAGTTGAGCCTAGTGTTGCTATGGTTAAAGATCTCTTGGCCGATAATATTGATGGGCATGTTATTTACTTCTGTGATGAAGCTGCTAGAATTGCTAGACCCGATACTAAAAATAAACATAGACCTGTTGTAGGCATGCCTGTTATTTCTGTTAAAATAGGAGATCATTGCTATCATGGCTTATATGATATGGGTGCTAGTGAAAGTGCAATACCTTATTCCTTATACAAAGAAATTATGCATGATATTGCACCTGCTGAGATAGAGGAAATTGATGTTCAATTAAGCTTGCCAATAGAGACACTATTTCACCAGTTGGTATTGTTAGAGATGTTGAAGTCTTGTGTGGGAAAGTTAAATATCCTGCTCATTTTCTTGTTCTTGGTTCCCCACAAGATAAATTTTGTCCCATTATATTTGGTAGACCCTTCTTGAATACTATTAATGCTATGATAGATTGCAAAAATGATGTTGTTCCTATTGGTTTGGGGGATATGTCTCATGAGTTTAATTTTGCTAAATTTCATAGACAACCCCATGATAAAGAATTGCCTAGTAAAGATGAAATTATTGGTCTTGCTTCTATTGCCGTGCCTCCTAATGATCCTTTAGAACAATATTTGCTAGACCATGAAAATGATATGTTTATGAATGAAAGAAGGGAAATAGATGAAGTATTCTTTAAACAGGGACCTATTTTGAAACACAACTTGCTTGTTGAAATCCTAGGGGATCCTCCTCCACCCAAGGGTGATCCCGTGTTTGAGCTTAAACCTTTACCTGATACTCTTAAATATGCTTATCTTGATGAGAAAGAGATATATCCTATTATTATTAGTGCTAACCTTTCAGAGCATGAAGAAAAGAAATTATTGAAAACTCTGAAGAAGCACCATGCTGCTATTGGATATAGTCTTGATGATCTTAAGGGCATTAGTCCCACTCTATGCCAGCACAAAATAAAATTGGAGAAAGACGCGAAACCGGTTGTTGATCACAAACGACGGTTAAATCCTAAGATGAAAAAGTGGTAAGAAAAGAAATACTAAAGCTTCTGGAGGCAGGTATAATTTATCCCGTTGCTGATAGTCAGTGGGTAAGTCATGTCCATTGTGTCCCTAAGAAGGGAGGTATTACTGTTGTTCCTAATGATAAAGATGAATTGATCCCACAAAGAATTGTTACAGGTTATAGAATGGTAATTGATTTCCGCAAATTAAATAAAGCTACTAAAAAGGATAATTGCCCGTTACCTTTTATTCATCAAATGCTAGAAAGATTATCCAAACATACACATTTTTGATTTCTAGATGGTTATTCTGGTTTCTCTCAAATATCTCTATCAAAAGAGGATCAAGAAAAGATAACTTTTACTTGCCCTTTCGGTACCTTTGCTTATAGACGTATGCCTTTTGGTTTATGCAATGCACCTGCTACCTTTCAAACATGTATGACTGCTATATTCTCTAACTTTTGTGAAAAGATTGTTGAGGTTTTCATGGATGATTTCTCTGTTTATGGAACTTCTTTTGATGATTGCTTAAGCAACCTTGATCGAGTTTTGCAGAGATGTGAAGAAACTAATCTTGTCTTGAATTGGGAGAAGCGCCACTTTATGGTTAATGAAGGTATTGTCTTGGGGCATAAATTTTTTGAAAGAGGCATTGAAGTTGATAAAGCTAAAGTTGATGCTATTGAAAAGATGCCGTGTCCTAAGGACATTAAAGGTATAAGAAATTTCCTTTGTCATGCCGGTTTTTATAGGAGGTTCATTAAGGACTTCTCTAAAATTTCTAGGCCTCTGACTAATCTCTTACAAAAAGATGTTCCATTTGTCTTTGATGATGATTGTGTAGAAGCATTTGAAATACTTAAGAAAACCCTGATTTATGCACCTATTGTTCAGCCACCTGATTGGAATTTACCCTTTGAAATTATGTGTGATGCTAGTGATTATGCTGTAGGGGCTGTTCTAGGACAAAGAGTTGATAAGAAATTAAATGTTATCCAATATGCTAGTAAGACTCTGGACAGTGCCTAGAGAAATTATGCTACTACTGAAAAAGAATTTTTAGCAGTTGTATTTGCTTGTGATAAGTTCAGACCTTATATTGTTGATTCTAAAGTAACTGTTCACACTGATCATGCTGCTATTAAATATCTTATGGAAAAGAAAGATGCTAAACCTAGACTTATTAGATGGGCTCTCTTACTACAAGAATTTGATTTGCATATTATCGATAGAAAGGGAGCTGAGAACCCCGTTGCAGACAACTTGTCTAGGTTAGAGAATGTTCTTGATGACCCACTACCTATTGATGATAGCTTTCCTGATGAACAATTAGCTGTCATAAATGCTTCGCGTACTGCTCCATGGTATGCTGATTATGCTAATTATATTTTTGCTAAATTTATACCACCTAGTTTCACATACCAACAAAAGAAAAAGTTTTTCTATGATTTAAGACATTACTTCTAGGATGACCCACACCTTTATAAAGGAGTAGATGGTATTGTTAGACGCTGTGTACCTGAGCATGAACAGGAACATATCCTACGCAAGTGTCATTCCGAGGCCTATGGAGGACACCATGCTGGAGATAGAACTGCACATAAGGTATTGTAATCCAGTTTTATTGGCCTACTCTCTTCAAGGATGCCCGTAAGTTTGTCTTGACTTGTGATGAATGTCAAAGAATTGGTAATATTGGTAGAAGTCAAGAAATGCCTATGAAATTATTCACTTGTTATTGAACCATTTGATGTTTGGGGCTTTGATTATATGGGACCGTTTCCTTCCTCTAATGGGTATACGCATATTTTAGTTGCTGTTGATTACGTTACTAAGTGGGTAGAAGCTATTCCAACTAGTAGTGTTGATCATAACACCTCTATTAAGATGCTTAAAGAAGTTATTTTTCCGAGGTTTGGAGTCCCTAGATACTTAATGAATGATGGTGGTTCACATTTTATTCATGGTGCTTTTCGTAAGATGCTTGCTAAGTATGATGTTAATCATAGAATTGCATCTCCATATCATCCACAGTCTAGTGGTCAAGTAGAACTGAGTAATAGAGAGCTTAAATTAATTTTGTAAAAGACTGTTAATAAATCTAGAAAGAATTGGTCCAAGAAACTTGATGATGCATTATGGGCTTATAGAACTGCATATAAAAATCCTATGGGTATGTCTCCGTATAAAATGGGTTATGGAAAAGCATGTCACTTACCTCTCAAACTAGAACATAAGGCATATTGGGCCATTAAAGAGCTCAATTATGATT
This sequence comes from Triticum urartu, assembly GCF_056163025.1. NCBI lineage: Eukaryota > Viridiplantae > Streptophyta > Magnoliopsida > Poales > Poaceae > Triticum > Triticum urartu. The sequence continues at coordinate 552,868,361 of NC_141875.1, read as the reverse complement.
TCATACTTGCCGGCGCGAAGAGGCTTTTTGACATTAGCTCACTTGATGAATGGAGAACCCAGGCTTATGAGAATGCCAAACTGTTTAAAGAAAAAGTTAAAATATGGCATGACAAAAGGATACAAAAACGTGAGTTTAATGTAGGTGATTGTGTATTGTTATACAACTCTCGTTTAAGATTTTTGGCAGGCAAACTCCTCTCAAAATGGGAAGGTCCTTACATTATCAAGAGGTCTATCGTTCCGGTGCCATAAAAACCAACAACTTCAAAGGCACAAATCTGAGGGTGGTGAACGGTCAAAGAATCAAACATTATATCTGAGGTAATCCTATAAATGTTGAAACTAATGTTATTGAAACCATAACCCTGGAGGAATACATAAGGGACACTTTCCAGAATGTTTCAGACTCCGAAAAGGAAGAGGTATGTGGTACGGTAAGTAAACCGACTCCAAAACAGTTCTAATAGCAATTTTTCTCCGTTTTGGAATATTTAAGAAAATAGGAAAATAAGAAGCAGCCCGGGAAGGACACGAGGCTTCCACGAGGGTGGAGGGCGCGCCCTACCCCCTGGGTGCGCCCCCTGCCTCATGGGCACCTCGTGTGCTCTCCGGACTTTGTTTTCTTGCACAATACTTCTTTCAGTTGGTAAAAATTCACTATATATTCTCCCGAAGGTTTTGACCACCGTACCACGCAAATATCCTCTGTTTTTGTTTTGAGTTGTTTCTACAGCAGATCTAGAGCAAGATGTCTTCTCAAGAGTCAGTTGGGGAGAGTCGGGTGTCTCATCCGACACCGAGGCCAAGCGCAAATGGCGATGCTGACCACTTTGGGCCATCAACTAAGGAAGAGATGGAGGCCGACTTGAAAAGGATAGATGCCATGGAGGAGGACCAAGAAGTTTCTTCTCGTTTCCGAGCCGGATTCACGATGGGGGAACTACAGAGCTCAGTTATTCCAAACTCGGTCATCCCTTCCAATGTTAGATTTCTTTCTTATGAAAATATGAAAAAGAGTGTTACTTTCTCTCCCGCAGCTATGCAACATCCTTGGGTGAAAGGAGCTTTAGCCGTCACGAGCAAGCTCCGTAAGGAAATAATGGACCTCAAGCAACAAGTCAATAAGCTCGACGAAGATAATCGTATCCTGAGGGGCATCATCGCCAAGAATATCACACCACCACCCCCTAAGAAAGAGACATAAACACACGGGTATGGGCACTCCCCTTGGCAACTGCCAAGCTTGGGGGAGTGCCCCGGTATCGTATCATCATCACACTTTTATCTTTACCATTTTTCTTAGTTCAATCCTTTTGGTAATATCTTGATCTAGTAGAATGAAGTTTTAGTATGATCTAGTTTTGAGTTTTGCTTTATGATCCTTCTATGTAATCGAGTCCGTGAGCTATATATAATAAAGATTAGTGTCGAGTCAAGGGCTTTGCCATCTTGCTATGATCTTGAGGGAATAAAAAAAAGGAGAAAGAATAAAAAGAAATAAAGAGATCATATGGATCTTATGGAGAGTAATGACTTCACATATAAAGAGTATGATGAATAAAAGTTGTTGAGAGTTGACAAACATAGTTTTGGTCATCGTTGCAATTAATAGGAAGTAATAAAGAAAGAGAGGTCTTCACATATAAATATACTATCTTGGACATCTTTTATGATTGTGAGCACTCATTAAAAGATGACATGCTAAAGAGTTGATGTTGGACAAGTAAGACAACGTAATGGGTTATGTTTTCTTACATCCGAAATAAATTATATTGTCATGGATCATCCAACATGTTGAGCTTGCCTTTCCCTCTTATGCTAGCCAAATTGTTTGCACCAAGTAGAGATACTACTTGTGCTTCCAAATATCCTTAAACCCAGTTTTGCCATGAGAGTCCACCATATCTACCTATGGATTGAGTAAGATCCTTCAAGTAAGTTGTCATTGTTGCAAGCAATAAAAAATGCTGTCTAAATATATATGATTTATTAGTGTGGAAGAAATAAAAGCGACGGACTGCATAATAAAGGTCCATATCACAATCGGTAATATACAGTGACGTTCTTTTGCCTCAAGATTTCGTGTATCCAACCATAAAAGCACATGACAACCTCTGCTTCCCTCTGCGAAGGGCCTATCTTTTATTCTTGTCTTATACTTCATACAAGAGTCATGGTGATTTTGACCTTTCCTTTTTACATTTTATCCTTTGGGAAGCACAATGTGTTGGAAAGATCTTGATACATATAACTAATTGGATGTGAGTTTTCATGAACTATTATTGTTGACATTACCCTTGAGGTAAAAGGTTGGGAGGCAAAACTATAAGCCCCTATATTTCTCTGTGTCCGATTAAAACTTCATACCCATAAGTATTGCGTGAGTGTTAGCAATTGTGAAAGACTAAATAATAATTGAGTATGTGGACTTGCTGAAAATCTCTTATGTTGACTCTTTCCAATGTTATGATAAATTGCAATTGCTTCAATGACTGAGATTATAGTTTGTTAGTTTTCAATGAAGTTTATGATTCATACTTGAAACTGTGAATGAATTATTACTTTAGCATAAGAGATCACACACACACATACACACACACACATAAACACTATTCTGATCACGGGATCAGAATAATATTCTGATCACAACATGAACTTCCCGAGTAACGCGCTTGACCTTCCCCGAGTACTAGGTTGAACTTCAGCTAAAAGGTGTCCAAATGGGGCTTGCGATATACCGTTGGAAAGCTATGGACATCAATATCATGACCCAAGTTAAATTTTTGGCAAAATGTAAGCGGTTTAAGAGCAGCTTTGAAAACCGTTTTTTCTTCATACAAAAAACGTGAATCGTATTTTCGATCACATTTCTAAACCATTTATCGGAATGAGGTAAATAATATGGAGTTGGAAAGCTGCTGCAAAACCGCTCCTTCCACATGTTGAAATTTTTCTCTAATTCCCTACGGTTAAAGAGTAATTCGGAAAATCGTAGAATTTCGCAAACCGAACAACCGAGTTCGTGTTTTCGATGCCATTTCTAAACGGCTAATCCAATTGAGGCAAATAATATGGCGTTGGAAAGCTTATGAAAATGCGCTACTTTTTCATGTTAAACGTTTTTCTAATTTTGAACGCTTTAAAAGTAATTTAGAAAACGGTACAAGTTCCACCAAATTCGTATTTTCGAGCTAATATTTTAACCGTACGTCCAAATGCAGCAAATGATATGGCGTTGGAAAGCTTGAAGAAATTTGAAACTTTTTTTGTATATATTGTTTCTTCTAATTCATTACAATTTTATGTCAGTTTTGAAAATGGCTAAAAATGTATTTTTGCCGTAATTTATACAAATTTTATCGAAATGGAGCAAATAATATACCGCTGAAAAGCTACGAAAAATTCAAAACTTTTTCATGTTGATGGTTTTCTATGATTCCTAGCCGTTTTCAAGTAATTACGAAAATGGCGAGATCATTTGTTCTGTCTTTATCGCGAAACAGATTCTTCGAAAATGCACCACGTGAAGAACCTGAACTTCTCGGCATGTCTACCTGAACTTCACTCTGTTTTTCACGTGCTTTTTTTGCTCGTAGATCTCCATTCACTGCTCGTAGCTCTCCATCCACTCACCGAAATTGAGCAAGTGATATACCGATGGAAAGCTGTTGTAAACACACAACTTTCCCGTGTTGATCAATTTTCATACTCGCGACGATTTTAAAAGTTTTTATTCTGATATTCATTCAGTGTAGTAGGTGAACTTCCTGTTGTTTTCACGTTGAACTTCCGTGACGTATTTTTCATTTGTAATTTCCTCATCCATTTGTCAAGTGTTACACAAATGGTATTTATTTTGTATAAACTTCTTTCATAATATTGTTTTTAACTTTCTCCGACGGAGGACTTCAACTTATATCAACAAAATTTTAGTCTTTGAATTTTTTATTCTTTTTAATACAAAATGCACACCATGTAGCACGTGAACTTCTGGTAGTTATCAATCCAAACTTCTCTCGGTTACGTGAAAATATCTGAGTTTTTTATAAATATTAATTTGATTTTCTTAATCATTTTTTTATGAATTTTGAAGCGCTCTATTTTTAAAAGTTGAACTTGTTGTTATTTTATTTTTGAACTTCTTGTTTCCATTCTTTAATAACGAGGGAATCTGAGTTTTCTATACTAATCGAACTTCTCCATCTTTTTAATATGGACTTTCTAGTTTTTTCTTAAACTTTTTATGAAATTTTGAAGCGCTCTATTTTTAAAAGTTGAACTTCTTGTTATTAACTTTTGAACTTCTTATTTCCATTATTTAATAACAAGGAAAAATCCGAGTTTTCTATAATCATCGAACTTCTCCATCTTTTTAAATTGGACTTCCTGGTTTATTCTTTTAGTAACGAAAAAATCCTACTTTTTGGAAAGCTGTTGAAAACACACAAGTTTTTTTCGTGTTGATCATTTTTTTCATACTTGCGACGGTTCAAAATATTTGTTTGAATGCGTAAAAATGTGTTTTTAATGGTATACATAAAACTTTTTAAACCATTTATGAGAATGTAGCATATAATATACCATTGGAAAGCTTATGAATAGGAGCAAATTTTTCATCTACGCAATCGTTAGAAATTCGTTGCGTTTTGAGAGCAGTATTAAAAATGGCAAGACAACATCGTTTTTGCTTGTTTCTAACATTTAATCGAAGGTTGGAAGCCTCACACTAGAGATCTCGAACTGCACCGGGAGGAGCACGTGAACTTCTTGCAACAAAACTTTTAGGCTTTTAGTTTTTTATTCGTTTTATTCTCATTTGAAATGCATTCCGTGTAGTAGTTGAACTTCTCGCTGTTTTCACTTTGAACTTCCACCATATTTTTGTTCGTAATTTCTCACCCGTTCATCGGATTTGCACAAATGATATATCGTGCCGATTAGCTCTCTCACAAGAAGTTCTGAACTTTTTTGTGCCGATCACCTGAACTTCTTGCAACTAGTTTTTTATACTTTAACTTTTTTTATTTTATTTTCTCATATGAAAACACACACCATGCAGTCTGAACTTCTCTCTGTTTCACTTTAGTAACAAAAAAAATCTGAGTTTTTTTATAGAAATCGAACCGCTCTAACTTTTTTATTTGAACTTCTTTGTATGCTTTTTGGAAAGTTGAATAGCGAACTTCTCTATTTTTGTAATTTGGACTTGTTGATTTATTTCTTTTAGTAACAGGAATATCCTAATTTTGTAATAAGTATTGAACCGGTTCGTTATTTAAATAGGAACTTCTAGAGTTTTTTAATTTAGAAACGGTGAAAATCTTTTTTAATGATGTTTGAACTCCTCTATTTTTAGAATTTGAACTTATTGTTTTTCATGTATAAACGGTGAAATATCCACTTCAAAGTGCCATGTTATCTTTTTGAACTTCTATGTTATTTCTCTTTGAACTTCTTATGATCTTCCCGTCAGCAGATTCAGATTTTCCAATTTTAGACATCGCACTACCACGTTATTTCATTTCGAACTTCTTGTTTCCATTCTTTTAATAACGAGGAAAATCTAATTTTCTTATAAACATCTAACTTCTCCATTTTTTAAACTTGGACTTCTTAGTTTTATATATTTCATTAACGGGAAAAATCCTAGTTTTTTAATAAACATTGAGCCGCTTTTAAATTTTTGAACTTCTAGATTCGTTTAACGGAGTTAATCCATTTTTAAATATTTTTTTAGATGCTTTGTTTTTCTTAATTTGACCTTCTTCGATTTTTTTAATAAACATTGAACTTCTTCGTCTTTTATATTTGGACCTCTAGGTATATTCGAGAAATGGGGAAATCCATTTATTTGTAACTTTTGAAATGTTTTTCGCCATGTGCAGATCTACTTTGTCGTGATCAATTTTAATTTGAACTTTTTGGTTACCTTTTTTCTATGATGAGGAAATCCATTGGATTTTTTTTGTATATTCATAACATTTTCTTTGAACTCTCCAATTTATTAAATTTGAACTTCGAGAGTTAAAATTTTCTACGTGACATTTTTTTCTTGGTATATGAACATCTGAAAGTGCGTTATATCGACTAGAGGGGGGGTGAATAGGCGATTTTTATGAAAGTCTTCAAAACGTGAGAGTTATGAAGACAAACAGTGAAGATTATGCCTATTACTATGCAGCGAAAGTTAGATTACACTAGGCCAGCCATGGTCATGTATTCAATAGAGTGAAAGCGCAATGACAAACAACTACAGTGTAATAAGGATCAGGTAGGAAGAAGTTATGAAGCCAAACAGATCATACATTCATGTTGTGAAGACAAAAGATAAAGCAAGCACGCAATGGCTTCACAATGAATAACTGTAAGTAAAAAGGAAGTGTAGATGAAACCAGTGACACGTCGAAGACAATGATTTGTTGGACCAGTTCCAGTTGCTGTGACAACTGTACGTCTGGTTGGAGCGGCTAGGTATTTAAACCGAAGGACACACAGTCCCGGACACCCAGTCAAGGACACTTAGTCCAAGACACCCAGTCCTCACCGTTTTCTCCTTGAGCTAAGGTCACACAGACCTCGCCCAATCACTCTGGTAAGTCTTCAAGGTAGACTCCCAAACCTTCACAGACTTCGTTCACCGGCAATCCACAATTTCTCTTGGATGCTCAGAACGCGACGCCTAACCGTCTGGAGGATGCACAGTCCTCAAGTGTAATAAGTCTTCAGATCACACAGACACGAAGACTTAAGTGATGCCCAATTTACTCTGGCTCTGGGTGGTTAGGGCTTTTCTCCTCACTAGGAATTTTTCTCTCAAAGGCTTCGAGGTGGGTTGCTCTTAAACGACAAAATCCGTGCACTGAAATCTGAGCAGCCAATCGTTTATGGTTGTGGGGGCTGGACTATTTATAGCCACTTGGCAACCCGACCTGATCTGTCCGAAATGACCCTGGGTCACTAAGGAACTGACACGTGTACCAACGGTCGAATTTTGAACTCACACGGCAACTTTACTTGGGCTACAAGTAAAGCTGACTTGTCTGACTCTGGACAAGATTTTCTCTCAAAGTCTTCGCTCGAAGACATAGGATTTGAATTAGGCATCACTTCAGTCATTCTGACTGGTTCTCTTGGACCCCACTTAACAGTACGGTGATTCCTATGACACAACATAAATGAAATAAAACTACGAAGGATCTAAGTCTTCGAGTTCCATAAGCTTCATAGGGAGTCTTCTCATGTCATTGTCTTCAATATGAATATCTTCATAAACCACCATTGTCTTCAATGTCTTCGTACATTTTTAGGGGTCATCTCTGATAATAAAACCGAATCAATGAGGGACTTCTACCTGTGTTTTCCTGCAATTCTCACAAACACGTTAGTCCCTCAACTAGGTTTGTCGTCAATACTCCAAAACCAACTAGGGGTGGCACTAGATGCACTTACAATCTCCCCCTTTTTGGTGATTGATGACAAACTAGTTGAAGTTTTCAACGGGGAACATAATTTGTGAAATAGTAAAGGAATTTGTCTTCATAAGTTGCAAGGGCTCCCCCTGAAGATGTGCATATAAGTAATTTGCCTTTTGAATGCAAATGCACATGGCAGGTTGTACTTGTGGAGATCCACTTCAACTTATGATGACAATCCACTATGCATGTGAAAGTATATGAAGATAATGACATGCATAATGGAAAATGGACGTCTGCAGTAAGAGATGAGTGCGGAATTTATCGTCGCACATGCGGAATTTATCTTCGCATAACGGAGTGACAAACAGGTAGCAGACGGCCATCAAGGCTAAGTGTTACAACTCAAAGAAGCAAATGTAGCAAAAACGGGAGTTGTAAGCACGAAGCAAAATGTAGCAAAAACGGGAGTTGTAAGCATGAAGCAAAATGTAGCAAAATATAAAGGCACCCGCCCAAAGTGACTCGCTTGAAGACTATAAACATCATGCTTCTCCCCCTTTTGTCAGTGATGACCAAAAAGGTTTGAAGACATAGAGTTTTCTACCGTTCCCAGGCGCAGCAGGATCGATGGAGTTGTTTGGTGGCGGTGTAGATGAGCTTGGTGCAGATTCGACGTGTGTTGAAGCAGGTGGAGATGATGTCGCGTCGTCATCTTCTTCAATAATCCGGGCAGACACGGTGGCAGCAGAAGAAGAGAATTCTGACTCTTCAAGTGATGGTGTGCTTCGCATCACAACTCTTCTTGGAGGCGTGGAGTCAAATTGGAATCTCTCTCTGAAGCCATCCTCTTGCAGTTCAGCTTCATTGCTCATCATGGTGAGGCCTTTCCAAGTGCGGCGACAGGTCTCGTGTGCGACAAACGCATTCTTGGTTGCCAGATTTTTGATGCGATTGACGTCTTGCATGATGCTTCTCATCTGCCGTTTGAGCCAGTCGTGATGCCTATCTTGCTTTTGGTGAAGAGCCACAAGAAGCTCTCGGTCATTGAGTGCTCGAGCGCGCTTCTTGGGTCTCTTGGCAGCTGTGCTGTCAGTGGCTTCAGTTGATGCAGGGGCACGTGTGGTGCCAACCATTGGATACACTCGGGAGAGAGCTTCAACACCTTCAATATTTTGAGTGAAGCTCTGGTGTTCTGCATTTTGAAGACTTAATGGTTGCTTGCCAGGCTCTGGATATATTGCTTCAGCAGATGTGTCCACATCTGGCAAAAATATCCTATGGTTGCGGGCTGAGGGTTGATAGGAGATTGCAGAGTGAAGCTTGATCAGCCTCATAACCCAAGGAGCATAGAACTTTAATCCAAACAGTTCTGAGGCAGACGCTGCAAAGTGACGAATGAAGAGATCCTGTGCATTGAAGCATTTGCCATGAAGAATGCAGAAGATGAGAGTCTTCATTGCACCATCAATTGTTGCATATCGAGAGTGTCCCTTTACAGGCCATAGAGTCCGCCTTATGATGTGATATATTGTTCTGGGCAGGTACTCTAAGTCTTCAACGAAGAACCTAGTTGGATAGGGTGCATTAGGAGGCAGTGGCTTCATTATTGAGAGCATCTGACTCATATCTGGCTCAGGACGCTGAAATATGCTCTCAATTGCTTCAGCATGGAGTTGGCACCCTTCTTCAAAGAATTCGCCAGGAGTGGGAAGGCCGGTAAGCTCAATTAGGTCGAAAGCATTGGCTTCATGATGGATATTGCCTGTCATCCACTCCAGAATCCATGTCTTCGGATCTCTGTTATAGCCTTTGATATGCAAAGTGGCATAGAACTGGAGCAGAAGCTCTTCGTTCCAGTGCTCTTCATCAGTGATAAATGGTAGCAAACCCACTTGCTTGAAGCAATCCAGTGCTTCTTCCAGACCAGGCAGACCAGCAACAGCTTCAACCTCAAGTCGCTTGTGAGGAAGATGCGGCCTTGGTTGTATAGGATGCACGAATAATAGCTGCGCTATTGATGGCTCCAGAACCTATCTGATACAATCCGTTCCCTTGAATAAGGGTTCTTGGAGCGGTCGAAAAACGTGTTATCTGCCCTGAAGCCGTTGATGTTGAAGGAACCAGGAGCTGATGCAGGACCTGGGAACCTTGGCAGTCGTGGGATCGGCTTCTGGACCTGGGGTCTGTACGCAATATGATAGTTGAATTGTGGTCCGGCAGCAGACTCAGGCACAGAATGTTCAGGAGCAGTAGCTTCATTGTCTTCTGAAGCTATTGTTGGGTTGGGCTCCACATTTGCTTCGGCGTTGTTTGTGGCAGCCTCAACATTTGCAGACTCAGGCACGTTCTCCTGGAGAACTGCTTCTTGTTGGTGTGGGGGAGTTGGAGCTTGTGGTATCTCTGCATGCTCTTCGGCTGATGCAGCCAGAATGTCATCAGCAGCCTGAGCCCTTGGCCCTTTGCGAAGCCTACGGAATGTAGGCGCCGGTGGAGTTGTAGTGGGTTGGGGCTCATCTTCCTCCTGTGGGCGATCTGCCCACGATGCATCTTGTGTGATTGGCGTCAATGGACGACCAATACTGATCAGTTCGCTTGTCTCAAGCTGAGGAAGGGCTGCATCACCTTGCACATTGTCTTGGAGACCAATGTCTTCAGCAGCGTTGGGTTCGTCTGCTGGAATGTCTTCAGCGTTGGGTTCATGCATAGTCAACTGACGATCTGCGTCAGGATAGCGGACGGAGAGGGGTTCAACTGTCAAGGGCTCTATGGGAGCAGCCCGAGATTTCTTGGTCTTGTGCTTCTTGATGATGGGTTCAGAAGGAGAGGCTTCAGAGTGTTTTCTCTTCTTAGCTTCAGCCTCTGCAGTCCGTGTCTTCTTGAGCTGTGAGGCGGTTGATCGACTCTTTGGCTTCGAGCCAGTCGTTGCAGCGGGGAAGACAATCGGAGCAGTTTCTGACCTTGGCGCTTCAGGTTCAGGCACAGCAGCCATCTTTTTCTTCTTCGCGGCCATCCTGGGGTCAATGCCGGGACGCCCAAGTGCCTTGCGCTTCTCTGCCTCATTGTAGGCCTGCACGCAGCGATCAGCCAAAGTCTTCATGCGCTCTCGCGAGCCTTGAGCTTCAGCACGCGTCTTCAGAAAGTTCTCTTTCAGCTCGTGCAACATGATCTTGAAGTTTTTCACTTCTTGCACGCTGAGCTTGGCCACGTGCTTCTTGAATTGAGCCTTTTCATAATCAATTTTCTGCTTCAGTTCTACAATTCGCTGGGCTATTGCAAGTTCTGAAGCAATTGCACCTTGAAAGGCAACGCTGAGGCCTATGGGCAGCTGCAGATCATCGAAGCTTATGTCTGGTGTGTCAAACCATTCATCAATGAAGCTGTGGATGACGGCGACATCAAACAGAGGCAGATTGTTGAATATTTCAGCCTCCTCCTTGCTCTTGATGAGCTGCTCAAGTGCGTCATCTACAAGATCTTCATCGCTTGATAGATCAATGTTTTCGCAGCGCAGAACAGCAGCAGCTGTGAGCTCTTTGCCTGTGTGTGGCTGAGGCTTCTTGGCTTCTTGGGGCTTGGAGACTCGTGATATGTCTTCAGACTGCACACTGGCTTCAGGAGGTGCAGTTGCCAATGGCTTCGCTCGTGAGATTTTGGGAGAAGCGGCTGGCTTTGAAGCTTTTGGAGCTTTTGGCTTCTTCTGCTTTGGCTTCGGAGCAGCAGGGGCGTCATCTGACTCAGTATCTGCTGGAGGGTCATTCACAGCAGTCCCTTGGACTAGGATGCGAGTGATGAGGCCTGCAAGATTGGCATACGGCCCGATGATATTGGGATCGGCGTCGCGTGTGCCATCTGCCCTTGGTGAGGAGGGACCAGGGTTGAAGTCAAGCCCAAATTTCTTCTTGTTTATCTTCGCTGACTGTTGTGCAAACTGAAAGTTGCGCTTGAAGAGATTATCATCGCGGCACCAGAGAAGTGATGACGGATGTGCTTCAGCTGGCTTTGGTCCTCTCACCATGCATGGATATAAGCCTTGAGCAATGGCTTCGACTCTGGACCTGGGTACGAGATTTTTGTATAGTACGTCTCCCCACGGTCTCTTGATGGCGCACTTCTCCGCATATTCCTGAGTGACGAAGCGGTAGTGGAACCATTGCTCTGCCCAATATCTTCGAATCCATTGGATTCGTGTCTTGCGCTGACCATAGCTTTCTTCAGGATCAGTTTTGTACATCTCTGCCAATTCATCAGGCAGATCTTTGGACGTTTCACCACGTCGCTGTCTGCCTCCCTTCCTTGCTGCTGTTTCTGAAGCCATGAATAACTTGGAAGGCTTCAAGATGTTCAAAGGCTTCAAAGGCTTCCTTTTGCAAGAACTGGCTTCAGGAGAGCTGATGTGATGCTGCAAGTACTCTGCAAATGAATGCAGACTATGAGAACCAAAGGATTCTCCCACGGACATGTACCTGTGACAGCATTAAGGTGCGAGGGAAGGGGAAGAGGTCATATGCATTCTCAGAAGATTTTGAAGATAAATCGGTTTAGAAGACATAGACCTCATTGTGCGAAGACATTCACTCATAGATAAGAAGTTGGTTCCAGATTTGTACGAACCCACAGATCAGTACAAGTGAGGAATCTAACTACCTTATGAAGCACAAGTGAATATACTAGGCATGTCATGAGATGTAGCGAGATAACTAACTGATGTGAAGAGAAACTCCTTATGGCAGAAAGTGACTGAACTATGGGATCAAAAGAGGCTGTAAAAAGAGGTTTTATTTACCACACTTGGAACTGCTAGACGAAGTGAGAGTTGAGGTCGAGCAGTTCGATCCTCCGTGCCCTAACTTGGCGACGGAAGACACCTACGGCGACGGCGGAGAGAGCGATGTCCGCTGTCGGCGTGAAAACGGCGTCGGAGAGGTTGCGGCAGTGAAGCGCTTCGTCGCCGGCGTCGTCGAGTGCTAGCGGTGGCGCTAGGGTTCGTGCGAGGGTGGAAGAAGGAGATAATGACCGCAGTGAATCGTATATTTATAGGGATAGAGGCGGCACTACGCTATTACGCAGGTACCCCTGGCGGTTCGCATTTGAGGCACGCGTGGCCAGTTAGAGGAAGATTGGGATTTGTTCCACGTCCCACTCACGCCTAAATTGTCGGGCGGTCGTTCCTGCTTCTCCGGATCTTATGTGGAGGAATGAGCATTAAAAACGGACTTTTATGGTTGTCACTATGTCTTCAGCTGACAAGGACACAGTGAAGACATTTGACAGTTTCAACAGAATGCATATGACTTGGAGAGATAGAGTTTGAGATAGAAAGCATAGAGAGGTTAGGGTCCGATCACATTCACTTAGTTCAAAAGATTCAACCAAGAAGACATAGCTATAAGTGAATGCTGTAGAGGACAGAACATCAGTACATATATATCCATATGATCAATGCAGTGAAGATAATCATGAAGACATATTGAGAATGAAGCCAAACCAAGTGTGAAGACATTGAGAGGTAACGCCATGAGAGAAACACTTCAAAATGGAACGTTTGGTGGTGGCGTTACCCACCGTATAGGAAGTATTAGACCCAGACACGGCGCACAATTATCATGGCGCTCCGAAGTCAAATTCCACGTTAATGTATTCACACTTAGAATGTATGTCTTCATTGTTTGAAGATATACGCTACTTCGTGTGTTGCACATCTAAGTCATCAATATGCATAAGTGTTAGGATGTGTGCCTGATCACAGGACATTTGAGGATTCCAAGATATTTAGCTCACACCGTAACTTGCAAAATCTCTTCTCATCCAAGGGCTTGGTGAAGATATCTGCCAATTGCTCTTCAGTGTTGACGTGTATGATATCAATGTCTTCCTTCACAACATGATCTCTGAGAAAGTGATGACGAATTTCAATGTGCTTTGTCTTCGAGTGCTGAACTGGGTTGTTGGCAATCTTGATGGCGCTTTCGTTGTCGCAGTAAAGTGGCACTTGCTTCAGATGAATGCCATAATCCTTGAGTGTTTGCTTCATCCACAGAAGCTGAGCGCAGCAAGATCCAGCAGCAATGTATTCAGATTCAGCAGTGGAGAGTGATACATAGTTCTGCTTCTTTGAAGACCAACATACAAGTGATCGTCCCAGAAAGTGACATGTGCCTGATGTAGACTTGCGATCAACTTTGTCACCAGCATAATCAGCATCCGAAAATCCAACCAAATCAAACTCTGAGCCCTTTGGATACCATAATCCTAGAGTTGGGGTGTGAGCCAAATATCGAAGAATTCGCTTCACAGCTAAGTGATGCGACTCCTTTGGTGTCGCTTGAAATCGAGCACACATGCAAACACTAAGCATGATATCTGGCCTAGATGCACATAAATAAAGCAAAGACCCAATCATGGAGCGGTATACCTTTTGATCGAACTCTTTACCGTTGTCGTCGGGACCCAGATGATGCTTGGCTGGCATTGGTGTTGTGAAGCCTTTGCAGTCTTGCATACCGAACTTCTTCAGGCATTCTTTAAGATATTTCTCTTGAGATATGAAGATGCCGTTGCGTTGTTGCCGTATTTGAAGACCGAGGAAGAACTTCAGCTCCCCCATCATGGACATCTGATATTGCTCTTGCATCATATATCCAAACTCTTCACTATACTTCTGATTGGTGCAGCCGAAGATAATGTCATCCACATATATTTGGCACACAAACAGTTCACCATCATATGTCTTCGTGAAAAGAGTGGGATCCAGGGAACCAGGTATGAAGCCTTTGCTTTTCAGAAAGTACTTGAGTGTATCATACCAGGCCCTAGGGGCTTGTTTGAGGCCATACAGTGCCTTGTTGAGCTTGTATACCATATCAGGATGTTTTGGATTTTCAAAGCCAGGTGGTTGTGCAACATACACTTCTTCTTCAATCTTGCCATTGAGAAAGGCACTTTTCACATCCATCTGATAGAGAAGTATGTTATGATGATTTGCATAGGCCAGCAGTATGCGTATGGCTTCAAGCCTAGCTACAGGAGCAAATGTTTCATCGAAGTCAATGCCCTCCACTTGAGTATATCCTTGAGCAACGAGACGAGCTTTGTTTCTGACAACTTGACCATGCTCATCTTGCTTGTTGCGGTATATCCATTTGGTGCCTATTATGTTGTGCTTCCGTGGATCAGGACGCTTAACCAGTTCCCATACATTATTCAGCTCAAACTGTTGAAGCTCTTCTTGCATAGCTTGAATCCATTCAGGTTCCATGAAGGCTTCTTCAACTCTCTTGGGTTCTGATATTGAGACGAATGCGAAATGCCCACAGAAGTTTGTTAGCTGAGTTGCCCTTGAACGAGTGAGTGGACCAGGTGCATTGATGCTGTCAAGTATTTTGTCAATTTGTACTTCATTTGCAACACGAGGGTGTGTAGGGCGAAGACTTTGCTCTTGCTAATCTATGTGGTCATTTGAAGGTATATCTTCAGGCTGAGCATTGTCTTCATGTGGATCAGGTGCTGAGATGATAAGTTCTTCTTCAGGATGAGCTTCAGAAGGTACAATCTCTCCAGTTCCCATAAGCTTGATTGATTCATTAGCTGGAACTTCATCTAGCACATTTGGCAATTGCTCTCTTTGTGATCCATTGGTTTCATCAAACCGCACATCCACTGTTTCAACCACTTTGTAGTGGAAGAGATTGAAGACTCTGTAGGAGTGCGAATCCTTTCCATATCCAAGCATGAAGCCTTCATGTGCTTTTGGTGCAAACTTTGAGGTGTGGTGTGGGTCCTTGATCCAGCATTTTGCGCCAAATACTCTGAAGTAACTGACATTTGGCTTCTTTCCAGTTAGGAGTTCATAAGATGTCTTGTTCAGAAGCTTGTGAAGATAAACACGATTGATTGTATGGCATGCAGTATTAATGGCTTCAGTCCAGAATTTTCTTGGAGTCTTGTATTCATCTAGCATTGTTCTGGCCATCTCAATGAGTGTTCTGTTCTTGCGTTCGACGACGCCATTCTGCTGTGGCGTGTATGGAGCTGAGAATTCATGTGTGATCCCCAAGGTATCCAGATATGTATCAAGGCCAGTGTTCTTGAATTCAGTGCCATTGTCACTTCTGATGTGCTTTATCTTGGCGCTAAAATTGTTCATAGCTCGATTTGCGAAGCGTCTGAAGACATCCTGCACTTCAGTCTTGTAAAGGATTATGTGCACCCAAGTATATCTAGAATAATCATCAACAATTACGAAGCCATAGAGGCATGCAGAAGTAGTAAAAGTTGAGTAGTGAGTGGGACCGAAAAGATCCATGTGAAGCAGTTCGAAGGGTTGTGTAGTAGTCATGATTGTCTTCGAAGGATGTTTTGCCCTTGTCATCTTCCCTTCTTCACAGGCACCGCATAAATGATCTTTCTTGAACTTGACGCCTTCGATGCCTATGACATGCTTCTTCTTTGCAAGGGTGTGGAGGTTCCTCATGCCAGCATGCCCAAGCCTTCGATGCCAAAGCCAGCATTCTGAAGCTTTTGCAAGAATACATACTGCAAGTTGTGGTCCTGCTGAGAAATCTACCACGTACAAATCATCTTTCCGATACCCTTCAAACACTAGAGATTTGTCAGATTCCATAAGCACCAGGCAGCGATATTTGCCAAACATTACAACCATATTCAAATCGCAAAGCATTGAGACAGACATTAAGTTGAAGCCAAGGGATTCAACAAGCATGACTTTATCCATGTGTTGATCCCTTGAGATTGCAACTCTACCTAGACCCAATACCTTACTTTTACCAGTGTCAGCAAATGTAATGTGGCTCTTGTCGGATGGACGTAAAGTTGAGTCCATGAGAAGGCTTCTTTTGCCAGTCATGTGATTTGTACACCCACTGTCAATAATCCATTCTGAAGACTTTGAAGTCACTGGTGTCGTACCCTACAGTGCAGTTAGGGGGATAGGCTTCACGAAGGGTATTGTGAAGCATAAACATTTGACGAACCAGTGGATTATGAAAACTTAAATCCAGATTAGGACTAATAGGGAGAGTAGCATGCGATTCAGGAACGAAGTACATAATGATGCCATTTGGGCATTTTATCTTGCGCCCTACAAGATTTTTAAGGTCCCCAGCAATAGCATCAGAAGATTTTGTTTTTCTGCTGGAGACCTTTCCCTGCAAAAGAGAGTTAAGCTTTCTTAACCACCCACATCTTCAAGGGTGGCTTAGAAGCAATAAGTCTAAGTGCAGCATCTGAGAATTTTGGCTTTGAAGCCTTAGCAAACAGTCTAGCAGGTGGACAATAATACTCATAAGAATAAGCAGAATAATTTTTGGTCATATGAACATGACGGTTCGAAGAACCGCTCTCATATTCGTATGCCTGAGTATGGTTTCCCTGCAAAACATTAGCGTTAGTGCGACTCAGGTGAGTCCTCTGTTCATATGAAGCCTTTGGACCGTATGAAGCCTTTGGTCTGAGGTTAGTCTTCTTCAAGTGAGGTGTCATGAAGACATTCACAGGAAGATTTTCCAGACACTTTTTCGGAACCCAGATCTTCTTCATAGGCGATCCATTCCTGCAGTTAGTACAAATGTACCTGGCAAACACTTCACCATTCTGATTCTTAAACAGTTTATAGTTTGCATCAAAGGATTCATCAATGATAATAGGGTTAGCACAAGTGAAGCCAGATAAATTGGATGGATCTGCTGAAAGTTCCTTTGCAGCAACCCATGTAGTTTTGGGGTACTGCTCAGGTTTCCAGTAAGAGCCATCTGCATTGATTTTCCTCACAAATCCAACACCCTCTTTCCTAGGGTTACGATTCAGGATCTGCTTTTTGAGGACATCACATAATGTCTGATGCCCTTGAAGACTTCTGTACATCCCTGTTTCAAGCAATGTCTTCAACCTAGCATTCTCATCAGCAATAGCAGTGGTATCCTCAGCAGAGGGGTTAGTTACCACATCAATATTTGAAGATATTCGAACAGCAGTAGCAGTGGAACATTCAGCAACAGAATTAGCATTATCGCGCTCAATGCATTTAAGACATGGTGGTTCAAATCCTTCCTGAGCGGGACTGATCTGTTCGGAGCAAAGTGACTCGTTTTCCTTTTGAAGGTCTTCATGAGCCACCCTCAATTTCTCAAGTTCTTGATTCCTTTGAAGATAATCATAGGCAAGCTTTTCATGAGTTGTTGAGAGAGTATCATGACGATCTTCAAGTTCCTGATACTTAACGTGAAGGTTTTTTATGTCTTCAATTAAGGATTCAGATCGAGTCATTTCAGCACCCAACAGATCATCGCTTCTGTCTAACAGTTTTTGAATATGTTCCATAGCTTTCTGTTGTTCAGTTGCAATTTTAGCAAGCGTTTTGTAGCTAGGTTTTGAATCACATTCAGAGTCATCGTCACTGGATGTTTCATAGCGAGTAGTGCGTGTGTTTACCTTGGCACCGCGGGCCATGAAGCAGTAGGTAGGAGTGGAGTCGCTCTTGTTATTTGTGTCGGTGTCGGTGATGCAGTCATTGTCTTCAGTGTTGAAGATGGACTTGGCGACGTATGCTGTAGCCAGACTCGAAATGCCAGAATCAGACTCCTCCTCAGACTCCACCTCTGCCTCCTCAGATGCGGACTCCTCCTCTGAATCCATCTCCTTTCCAACAAACGCACGTGCCTTGCCAGATGAGCTCTTCTTGTGTGATGAAGACTTGGAAGAAGACTTTGAGAATTTCTTCTTCTTCTTGTCGTCAGAATCATATTCCTTCCTCTTCTTCTTCCTTCTGTTCTCATTGTCCCACTGTGGACACTCAGAGATGAAGTGTCCAGTTTTCTTGCACTTGTGACATGTTTTCTTCTTGTAGTTATGAGCAGAAGCTTCATCATTCCTTGAGCTTGATCGTGAAGATTTCCTGAAGCCTTTCTTCTTAGTGAATTTTTGGAACTTCTTCACTAGCATTGCAAGTTCTCTTCCAATGTCTTCAGGATCATCAGAACTGCAGTCAGATTCTTCTTCAGATGAGGAGACAGCTTTTGCCTTCAAGGCACGAGTTTGCCCATAGTTTGGACCGTAGATATCTCTTTTCTCAGAAAGCTGAAACTCATGTGTGTTGAGCCTCTCAAGTATGTCAGACGGATCGAGTGTCTTGAAATCAGGACGTTCTTGAATCATCAGGGCCAGGATGTCAAACGAACTATCAAGTGATCTCAGCAGCGTCTTGACGATTTCATGTTTGGTGATCTCAGTGGCGCCGAGGGCTTGAAGCTCATTTGTGATGTCAGTGAGCCGGTCAAATGTGTGCTGGACATTCTCATTGTCATTTCGCTTGAAGCGGTTGAAGAGGTTGCAAAGAACACTGATTCTTTGATCTCTCTGGGTTGAGATGCCTTCATTGACCTTGGAGAGCCAGTCCCAGACTAGCTTTGATGTCTTCAAGGCACTCACACGGCCATACTGTCCTTTGGTCAGATGACCACAGATGATATTCTTGGCAGTAGAATCCAGTCGAATGAACTTCTTGACATCAGCAGCAGTGACACCTTCTCCAGCCTTGGGAACGCCGTTTTCGACGACATACCATAGGTCGACGTCAATGGCTTCAAGATGCATGCGCATCTTATTCTTCCAGTAGGGATATTCAATTCCATCGAAGACAGGGCAAGCAGCGGAGACTTTGATTATCCCTGCAGTCGACATAGCTAAAACTCCAAGTGGTTAAACCGAATCACACAAAACAAGGGAGCACCTCGCTCTGATACCAATTGAAAGTGCGTTATATCGACTAGAGGGGGGGTGAATAGGCGATTTTTATGAAAGTCTTCAAAACGTGAGAGTTATGAAGACAAACAGTGAAGATTATGCCTATTACTATGTAGCGGAAGTTAGATTACACTAGGCCAGCCATGGTCATGTATTCAATAGAGTGAAAGCGCAATGACAAACAGCTACAGTGTAATAAGGATCAGGTAGGAAGAAGTTATGAAGCCAAACAGATCATACATTCATGTTGTGAAGACAAAAGATAAAGCAAGCACGCAATGGCTTCACAATGAATAACTGTAAGTAAAAAGGAAGTGTAGATGAAACCAGTGACACGTCGAAGACAATGATTTGTTGGACCAGTTCCAGTTGCTGTGACAACTGTACGTCTGGTTGGAGCGGCTAGGTATTTAAACCGAAGGACACACAGTCCCGGACACCCAGTCAAGGACACTTAGTCCAAGACACCCAGTCCTCACCGTTTTCTCCTTGAGCTAAGGTCACACAGACCTCGCCCAATCACTCTGGTAAGTCTTCAAGGTAGACTCCCAAACCTTCACAGACTTCGTTCACCGGCAATCCACAATTTCTCTTGGATGCTCAGAACGCGACGCCTAACCGTCTGGAGGATGCACAGTCCTCAAGTGTAATAAGTCTTCAGATCACACAGACACGAAGACTTAAGTGATGCCCAATTTACTCTGGCTCTGGGTGGTTAGGGCTTTTCTCCTCACTAGGAATTTTTCTCTCAAAGGCTTCGAGGTGGGTTGCTCTTAAACGACAAAAGCCGTGCACTGAAATCTGAGCAGCCAACCGTTTATGGTTGTGGGGGCTAGACTATTTATAGCCACTTGGCAACCCGACCTGATCTGTCCGAAATGACCCTGGGTCACTAAGGAACTGACACGTGTACCAACGGTCGAATTTTGAACTCACACGGCAACTTTACTTGGGCTACAAGTAAAGCTGACTTGTCTGACTCTGGACAAGATTTTCTCTCAAAGTCTTCGCTCGAAGACATAGGATTTGAATTAGGCATCACTTCAGTCATTCTGACTGGTTCTCTTGGACCCCACTTAACAGTACGGTGATTCCTATGACACAACATAAATGAAATAAAACTACGAAGGATCTAAGTCTTCGAGTTCCATAAGCTTCATAGGAAGTCTTCTCATGTCATTGTCTTCAATATGAATATCTTCATAAACCACCATTGTCTTCAATGTCTTCGTACATTTTTAGGGGTCATCTCTGGTAATAAAACCGAATCAATGAGGGACTTCTACCTGTGTTTTCCTGCAATTCTCACAAACACGTTAGTCCCTCAACTAGGTTTGTCGTCAATACTCCAAAACCAACTAGGGGTGGCACTAGATGCTCTTACAACATCGAACTTCTCTCTTTTTTTAGTTTGAACCTTTTGGTAATTGGAGAAATCTGAGTTTAGTAATAAATATATAATTGCTCTGCCTTTTAAATTTGAACTTCTAGGTTTTTGACCTTCTTCGTTATTTAAATTTGAACTTATAATTATTTTTAGAATCTGGGAAAACCCTTTTTTATAAACTTTTTGAACTTCTATGTTATTTAAATTTAAACTTCTAGTTTTTTTGAAACGGAGGAAATCCATTACTTCTTAAATAAACATCGATCTATTTTTTTGGGGTGAACACTCAGGGGTTTAGTGATTTTTCAATTTTTTAACATCGAACTGTTCGCTTATTTTCTTTTCGAGTTGTGTATTTTTATTATGTTTTTTTCTAATTCGTAGGTATTATTTTATTTTAAGCACTAGATCATTTTAACTTTTTTCTGCTCGCGTTTAATATTTTGAACTTCAGGTGTTCACTTTTTTCGGACAAAATGGATGCAAAAGAAAAGAATTTTCTGGACGCATCATATATTTATGCACCTAACTTCGATCCATCTTGAAATCAAAATTTTGGACCTCTTATATATCATAGTCAAGAAACGTTAGTCTATTGTAGACGTATCAACAAACATGTATAGAGCACGAAACCACGTTTTTGTGAGTATTTATTAGACTTAACATCAGGTTGGTCCCACCACCACACATTTTTTTATCCTTCAAGTATATGTCACTAAACTTCCGCTAGGTATGTTTTTTTTGCCAATGTAGTGTTGTAGTATATTTACTTGAACACTCGTTTAGGTAACTACCAATGATTCTATGTCGGGTGTTTTCCACCATTTGTATTTTCTAACCACCGCATCATCTCTCTCTTATCCATTTTTCTTCTCCATGGGTCCATGTGATGTAGCAGCATAAAAAAGCTGATGTCCAAAGCTAGCAAAACAGTAGCTGATCCACCAAACAAAAGGCACAAACGTACAGTAGAACAAGTAGTACATCGGCTAGATAGTGCTTCATCTGGAGTCATCTTTAACGCAGAGCAGCAACATCAATTTTACTCTATCTATAGGCCACGTACAAGCCAACCTGTTGTTTTCCCTGTAACTGAACTATCATCAGTCTACTACGGAACAAACACAACACAGAATCTAACACATAAGTGACTCACATATAGAGGAGCACAGGAGGTCAATGGGCTATGGGTGACACAGAAGACAGTGAGCGTTGGTCGTAGAAAGCCCCATGCTTCCATGGGCGAGGTGGTTGTGGTCGGAGGATGGATCCAGCGACCCCCGCAACATCTTTGTGCAGGGATCTAGCGAGCACGCCATGGCGTCCACCACACATAGAGGAAGATGAAGGAGGGCGGCGGAGAAGACACAGGCATGAAGGTCACATTGTAGGACTCAGGCAGGTCGCCGCTTCGGCTTGGGCATGTCGTCGAGGGAGAACCTGGATGGACTGCTCGCGCTCGAGGCGTTGAACTTCTTTTGCTCGAGCTGGATGGTTGGGCCGCCGGCGCGGGCATGGCCAGGGGAAGAACATGGAGAAGGCATGGGTGGGGTAGAGCCAGGAGGCCGCATCCACGGCGAGTCCAGATGCTCGTTGGCGGAAGCGCCAGAGGAGGAGCATCGGGGAGGAGTGGTTCAGCGGGGGAGGGGGGGTGGAGCAGCGCCGGCCCACAGTGGTGTGGCGGCGCGCTGGGAGAAGAGAACGCGGCGTGCCGCGAGACGGGACGGCGGCGTGCTAGAAGGTGGCGCGCCGTGGGGCGGGGAGGTGGTGGCGGCGCTGGTGAGCGGGGTGTGGGGCTCGGAGTCGGCGGATCTGGGGCGCGGGGACGGAGGCCGTCGCCAGCGGCGAGAGGGGGGCGGGGGTCGCGCGGGTGAGGGAGATCTGGGGGCGCAGCAGGAGAATGCGGGCGATGGGATCGGGTTGGGTGTATTTTTTTGGTTGACTACCGTCTCGCGAGTTCGGAAACACCTAATCGGGCTTATATAGGGCCGATGTGATCCAAATAACTATTTTGATACCAGGATCAGAATAGTGCTACTCTCTCTATATATATGTTATTATTATAAGAATGATCATGATACCCTCATGTCCGTATTTTATTTTATCGACACCGCTATCTCTAAACATGTGAACATATTTTTCGATTTCGTCTTCTGCTTGAGGACAAGCGAGGTCTAAGCTTGGGGGAGTTGATACATCCATTTTGCATCATGCTTTTATATCTATATTTATTGCATTATGGTTTGTTATTACACATTATGTCACAATACTTATGCCTATTCTCTCTTATTTTACAAGGTTTACATGAAGAGGGGGAATGCCGGCAGTTGGAATTCTGGGCTGGAAAAGGAGCAAATATTAGAGACCTATTCTGCACAACTCCAAAAGTCCTGAAACTTCACGGGAGCACGTTTCAGAATATATAAAAAATATTGGGCGAAGGAAGTACCAGAGGGGGGCCACCCACCATCCACGAGGGTGGGGGCACGCCCCTGCCTCGTGGGCTCCCTAGCAGGTCTCTGGTGCCCATCTTCTGCTATATGAGGTCTTTTGCCCTGGAAAAAATCATGAGCAAGCTTACGGGATGAGATTCCACCGCCACGAGGCTGAACCTTGGCGGAACCAATCTAGGGCTCCGGCGGAGCCGTTCTGCCGGGGAAACTTCCCCCCGGGAGGGGGAAATCATCACCATCATCATCACCATCGATACTCTCATCGGGAGGGGGTCAATCTCCATCAACATCTTCACTAGAACCATCTCATCTCAAACCCTAGTTCGTCTCTTGTATCCAATCTTTGTCTCAAAACCTCAGATTGGTACCTACAGGTTGCTACTAGTGTTAATTAATCCTTGTAGTTGATGCTAGTGGGTTTATTCGGTGGAAGATCATATGTTCAGATCATTTATGCATATCAATACCCCTATGATTATGAACATGAATATGATTTGTTAGTAGTTACATTAGTTCCTCAGGACATGGGAGGAGTCTTGCTATAGGTAGTCATGTGAATTTGGTATTCGTTAGATATTTTGATGAGATGTATGTTGTCTCTCCTCTAGTGGTGCCATGTGAACGTCGACTACATGACACTTCACCATTATTTGGGCCTAGAGGAAGGCATTGGGAAGTAATAAGTAGATGATGGGTTGCTAGAGTGACAGAAGCTTAAACCCTACTTTATGCGTTGCTTCGTAAGGGGCTGATTTGGATCCATATGTTTCATGGTATGGTTAGGTTTACCTTAATACTTATTTTGTAGTTGTGGATGCTTGCAATAGGGGTTAATCATAAGTGGGATGCTTGTCTAAGGAAGGGTAGTACCCAAGCACCGGTCCACCCACATATAAAATTATCAAAGTACCGAACGCGAATCATATGAACATGACGAAAACTAGCTTGATGATAATTCACATGTGTCCTCGGGAGCACTTTCCTTTATATAAGAGTTTGTCCAGGCTTGTCCTTTGCTACAAAAAGGATTGGGCCATCTTGCTGCACCTTATTTACATTTATTACTTGTTACTCGTTACAAATTACCTTATCACAAAACTATTTGTTATCGATAATTTCAGTGCTTGCAGAGAATACCTTACTGAAAACTGCTTATCATTTCCTTCTGCTCCTCGTTGGGTTCGACACTCTTACTTATCAAAAGGACTATGATAGATCCCCTGTACTTGTGGGTCATCACGGGCCCATGTCGCCACTGGGTGGTATTAGGATCTTTTACTCCTCGATCTTTACTCTAGGACTCTGATCTCTCTTCCAGTCGGTTTAAACAAATTTTCTAGCTCTAACATTAGGATCCCGTGACCACATTCACCCCAAAGTTGGACAAGCCATAGTTATTCCTTAGAATAGTATTTTGAATAGTACACACACTGTCTTGTTGACTACTAGGTGGTATCCATCGTACCTCTTTCATTATGCATGTTTCATCATGAATGATCATTTGTCTTTACAAATTCTCGATGCCAAACTACCCCTGTTACATGTTAGTAGGATGGTTAGACCCATTAGTCGTGGCCGTGGTGGCAATGCTCCACCACCGCCTGAATTTATGGCCAGAATGATGCAGCAGTTTGACCTGAACCGCCAGTTCATGGAAGGAATGATGGCGCAGTTTCCTCGCCCCAATATGAACCAACAGCCAGCCCCAGTAACTCGGCAGGATTTCATGCGCCTCAACCCAACTATTTACCGCAGCTCAACACAGCCGCTGGATGCTGATGACTAGCTCCGTGATATCACCTATGAGATGGAGTCTGCTGATGTAGCCCCTGCTAGCTATGTCACCTTCGCATCCTTCTTCCTCAATGGTCCCGCTGCCCAATGGTGGGACAACCATAGGCGTACCCTAGCTACTAGAACGGTCATCACTTGGTCGGATTTCCAAGCTGCCTTCCGTGCTCGTTTCATTCCTTGGGGAATCATGGACAGGAAGAAGCGCGAGTTCCGCAACCTCACCCAAGGCAAAAAGTCTGTAGATGCTTATCAGCGGGAATTTTTGGACTTATCACGTTATGCTGAAGAAGACATTACAACTGATGCTCGTAGGCAAGAAAAGTTCCGTGATGGACTTCACCCTGATATCAAGCTAGCACTGCTCGTTCATGACTTTGCTGATTTCGCCACCTACGTGAAAACGACTATTCAGGTTGAGACTGGTCTTCAGGAATGCCAGGGATCCCTCACACGCAGTTGTGACACTGGCTTATCTTCAGGCCCGTCAGCGCAGAAGCGTCGGATATGGATTCTAAAGGAAATATGCCCTAGAGGCAATAATAAAGTTGTTATTTATATTTCCTTATATCATGATGAATTTTATTATTCATGCTAGAATTGTATTAACCGGACACTTAGTACATGTGTGAATACATAGACAAACAAAGTGTCCCTAGTATGCCTCTACTTGACTAGCTCGTTAATCAAAGATGGTTAAGTTTCCTAGCCATGGACATGTGTTGTCATTTGATGAATAGGGTCACATCATTAGAGAATGATGTGATGGACTAGAACCATCCATTAGCATAGCACTATGATCATTTAGTTTATTGCTATTGCTTTCTTCATGACTTATACATGTTCCTATGACTATGAGATTATGCAACACCCGAATACCGAAGGAACACCTTGTGTGCTATCAAACGTCACAACGTAACTGGGTGATTATAAAGATGCTCTATAGGTGTCTCCGATGGTGTTTGTTGAGTTGGCATAGATCGAGATTAGGATTTGTCACTCTGTGTATCGGAGAGGTATCTCTGGGCCCTCTCAGTAATGCACATACTATAAGCCTTGCAAGCAATGTTACTAATGAATTAGTTGCAGGATGATGCATTATGGAACGAGTAAAGAGACTTGCTGGTAACGAGATTGAACTAGGTATGATGATACCAACGATCGAATCTCGGGCAAGTAACATACCGATGACAAAGGGAGCAACATATGTTGTTATGTGGTTTCACCGATAAAGATCTTCCTAGAATATGTAGGAACCAATATGAGCATCTAGGTTCTGCTATTGGTTATTGACCAGAGATGTGTCTCGGTCATGTCTACATAGTTCTCGAACCCATAGGGTCCGCACGCTTAACGTTCGATGACAATTTGTATTATGAGTTATGTGATTTGATGACTGAAGTTTGACTACATCACCCGCGTTACTTAACGCTTCCGCTTTCGGTCTACGAAGGTACGTGGACACACTCTCCCCTCTTGTTTCTATGCATCCCTAGATAGATCTTGCGTGCTTATAGGAATTTTTTTGAAATACTACGTTCCCCAACAATGGCATCCAAGCCAGGTCTATGTGTAGAT
The DNA here is from genome assembly GCF_056163025.1 of Triticum urartu. NCBI lineage: Eukaryota > Viridiplantae > Streptophyta > Magnoliopsida > Poales > Poaceae > Triticum > Triticum urartu. The sequence continues at coordinate 552,841,978 of NC_141875.1, read as the reverse complement.
GTTATATGCACGAGTAGAACACAAAGGAGTTGTGAGCGTGTGTATACACATATTGCTTGCCGTCACTAGTTGTTTCTTGATTCGACGGTATTGTTGGATGAAGCAGCCCGGACCGACATTACATGACCGTGCTCATGAGACTGGTTCTACCGACGTGCTTTGCACACAGGTGGCTGGCGGGTGTCTGTTTCTCCAACTTTAGTTGAATCGGATTCAATGAACAAGGTTCTTTCTGAAGATCAAAAAGCAATCACTATACCATGTTGTGGTTTTTATGCCATAAGTAAGAACAGTTCTTGCTAAGTCCGTAGCAGCCACGTAAAACTTGCAACAACAAAGTAGAGGACGTCTAACCTGTTTTTGCAGGGCTTGCTGTGATGTGATATGGTCAAGACGTGATGATATATAAATTGTCGTATGAGATGATCATGTTTTGTAACAGTTATCGGCAACTGGAAGGAGTGATATGGTTGTCGCTTTATTGTATGAAATGCAAACGCCATGTAATTGCTTTACTTTATCACTAAGCGGCAGCGATAGTCGTAGAAGCAATAGTTGGTGAGACGACAATGATGCTTCGATAGAGATCAAGGTGTCAAGCCGGTGATGATGGTGATCATGACGGTGCTTTGGAGATGGAGATCAAAGGCACAAGATGATGATGGCCATATCATATCACTTATTTGATTGCATGTGATGTTTATCTCTTTATTCATCTTATTTTTCTTAGTACGGCGGTAGCATTATAAGATGATCTCTCACTAAATTTCAAGGTACAAGTGTTCTCCCAGAGTATGCACCGTTGCAATAGTTCGTCGTGCCGAGACACCACGTGATGACCGGGTGTGATAAGCTCTATGTTCACATACAATGGGTGCAAGCCAGTTTTGCACACACAGAATACTCGGGTTAAACTTGACGAGCCTAGCATATGCAGATATGGCCTCGGAACACTGAGACCGAAAGGTCGAGCGTGAATCATATAGTTGATATGATCAACATAGTGATGTTCACCACTGAAAACTACTCCATCTCACGTGATGATCGGACATGGTTTAGTTGATATGGATCACATGATCACTTACACGATTAGAGGGATGTCTATCTAAGTGGGAGTTCTTAAGTAATATGATTAATTGAACTTTAATTTATCATGAACTTAGTACTTGATAGTATTTGCATATCTATGTTGTAGATCAATAGCTTGCGATGTAGCTTCCAGTTTATTATTATTTTGATATGTTCCTAGAGAAAAATAAGTTGAAAGATGATAGCAGCAATGATGCGGACTTTGTCCGTGATCTGAGGATTATCCTCATTGCTGCACAGAAGAATTATGTCCTTGATGCACCGCTAGGTGACAGACCTATTGCAGGAGCATATGCACACGTTATGAATGTTTGACAAAGCTCGGTATGATGACTACTTAATAGTTTAGTGCACCATGCTTTACGGCTTAGAACCGGCACTTCAAAAATGTTTTGAACGCCACGGAGCATATAAGATGTTCTAAGAGTTGAAATTGGTATTTCATACTCATGTTCGTGTCGAGAGGTATGAGACCTTTGACAGTACTTTGCCTACAAGATGGAGGAGAATAGCTCAACCAGTGAGCATGTCCTCAGATTGTCTGAGTACTACAATTGCTTGAATAAAGTGGGAGTTAATCTTCCAAATAAGATAGTAATTGACAAAGTTCTCTAGTCACTATCACCAAGTTACTAGAACTTAGTGATGAACTATAATATGCAAGGGATGACGAAAGTAATTCCCAAGCTCTTCGCGATGCTGAAATCGGCGAAGGTAGAAATCAAGAAATAGCATCAAGTGTTGATGGTTAACAAGACCACTAGTTTCAAGAAAAGGGCAAAGGGAAAGAAAGAGGAACTTTAAAGAAGAATAGCAAGCAAGTTCCTACTCCCATGAAGAATCCCAAAGCTAGACCCAAGCCTGGAACTGAGTGCTTCTACTACAAAGGAAATGGTCACTAGAAGTGGAACTGCCCTAGATACTTGTCAGATAAGAAGGATGGCAAAGTGAACAAAAGTATATTTGATATACATATTATTGATGTGTACTTTACTAGTGTTTATAGCAACCCCAATATTTGATACTAGTTTAGTTGCTAAGAGTAGTAACTCGAAACGGGAGTTGCAAAATAAACAGAGACTAGTTAAGGGCGAGGTGATGATGTGAGTTGGAAGTGATTCCAAGGTTGACAAGTGAAGGAAATATGCCCTAGAGGCAATAATAAAGTTATTATTTATTTCCTTATATCATGATAAATGTTTATTATTCATGCAAGAATTGTATTAACCGGAAACATAATACATGTGTGAATACATAGACAAACAGAGTGTCACTAGTATGCCTCTACTTGACTAGCTCGTTGATCAAAGATGGTTATGTTTCCTAACCATGGACATGAGTTTTCATTTGATTAACGGGATCACATCATTAGGAGAATGATGTGATTGACTTGACCCATTCCGTTAGCTTAGCACTTGATCCTTTAGTATGTTGCTATTGCTTTCTTCATGACTTATACATGTTCTGATGACTATGAGATTATGCAACTCCCATTTACCGGAGGAAAAATTTGTGTGCTACCAAACGTCACAACGTAACTGGGTGATTATAAAGGTGCTCTACAGGTGTCCCCGAAGGTACTTGTTGAGTTGGCGTATTTCGAGATTAGGATTTGTCACTCCAATTGTCGGAGAGGTATCTCTGGGCCCTCTCGGTAATGCACATCACTATAAGCCTTGCAAGCAATGTGACTAATAAGTTAGTTGTGGGATGATGCATTACGAAACAAGTAAAGAGACTTGCCAGTAAGATTGAACTAGGTATTGAGATACCGACGATCGAATCTCGGGCAAGTAACATACCGATGACAAAGGGAACAACATATGTTGTTATGCGGTTTGACCGATAAAGATCTTCGTAGAATATGTAGGAGCCAATATGAGCATCCAGGTTCCGCTACTGGTTATTGACCGGAGACGTGTCTCAGTCATGTCTACATAGTTCTCGAACCCGTAGGGTCCGCACGCTTAAAGTTTGGTGACGATCGGTATTATGAGTTTTTGTGTTTTGATGTACCGAAGGTAGTTCAGAGTCCAGGATATGATCACGGACATGACGAGGAGTCTCGAAATGGTCGAGACGTGAATATCAATATATTGGACGACTATATTCGGACACCAGAAGTGTTCTGAGTGGTTTTGGATAAAAACTGGAGTACCGGGGGTTACCGGAACCCCCGGGGAGTTAATTGGGCCTCATGGGCCTTAGTGGGAGAAGAGGAGGGGCGACCAGGGCAGCCGCGCACCCCCTCCCCCTCTAGTCCGAATTGGACAAGGAGGGGGGGCGCCCCCCTTTTTCCTTCTCCTCCTCTCTCCCTTCCTTCCCTCTCCTACTCCAACAAGTTAAAGGAGGAGTCCTACTCCCGATGGGAGTAGGACTCCCCACCTGGAGCGCCCTCCTCCTAGCCGGCCGCCTCCCCCCTTGCTCTTTTATATACGGGGGCAGGGGGCACCCTAGAACACACAAGTTGATCTGTTGATCTATTCCAGCCGTGTGCGGTGCCCCCCTCCACCATATTCCACCTCGGTTATATCGTAGCGGTGCTTAGGCGAAGCCCTGCATCGGTAACAACATCATCACCGTCCTCATGCCGCCGTGCTTACGGAACTCTCCCGTGAAGCTTTGATAGATCGGAGATCGCGGGACGTCATCGAGCTGAACGTGTGCTGAACTCGGAGGTGCCGTACGTTCGGTACTTGGATCGGTCGGATCATGAAGACGTATGACTACATCAACCGCGTTGTGCTAACGCTTCCGCTTTCGGTCTACGAGGGTACGTGGACACACTCTCCCCTCTCGTTGCTATGCATCACCATGATCCTAAGTGTGCGTAGGATTTTTTTTGAAATTACTATGTTCCCCAACAGTGGCATCCGAGCCTGGTTTTATGCGTAGATGTTATATGCACGAGTAGAACACAAGTGAGTTGTGGGCGATACAAGTCATGCTGCTTACCAGCATGTCACACTTTGGTTCAGCGGTATTGTTGGATGAAGCATCACGTACCGACATTACGCGTACGCTTACGCGAGACTGGTTCTACCGACGTGCTTTGCACATAGGTGGCTGGCGGGTGTCAGTTTCTCCAACTTTAGTTGAACCGAGTGTGGCTATGCCCGGTCCTTGAGAAGGTTAAACAACACTAACTTGACGAACTATCGTTGTGGTTTTGATGCGTAGGTAAGAATGGTTCTTGTTAAGCCTGTAACAGCCACGTAAAACTTTCAACAACAAAGTAGAGGACGTCTAACTTGTTTTTGCAGGGCATGTTGTGATGTGATATGGTCAAGGCATGATGCTATATTGTATGAGATGATCATGTTTTGTAACCGAGTTATCGGCAACTGGCAGGAGCCATATGGTTGTCGCTTTATTGTATGCAATGCAATCGCCCTGTAATTGCTTTACTTTATCACTAAGCGGTAGCGATAGTCGTAGAAGCAATAGTTGGCGAGATGACAACGGTGCTATGATGGAGATCAAGGTGTCGCGCCGGTGACAATGGTGATCATGAGGGTGCTTCAGAGATGGAGATCACAAGCACAAGATGATGATGGCCATATCATATCACTTATATTGATTGCATGTGATGTTTATCTTTTATGCATCTTATTTTGCTTTGATTGATGGTAGCATTATAAGATGATCTCTCACTAAATTTCAAGATAAAAGTGTTCTCCCTGAGTATGCACCATTGCCAAAGTTCGTCGTGCCGAGACACCACGTGATGATCGGGTGTGATAAGCTCTACGTTCATCTACAATGGGTGCAAGCCAGTTTTGCACACGCAGAATACTCGGGTTAAACTTGACGAGCCTAGGATATGCAGATATTGATGAAGATATGTACCTAGGGTAGGGTCATAGGCCTGATCTAGACACCCTCCCCTAGGACGTCAGCCTCAAACCAGAAGCATTTGAAGAGGAGTCATCATCCACTCGACCATGAGGACTTCCACTCGGAAGACTTGAAGTCACTCGACCGTGGAGACTGTCACTCGACCACCAGAAGGTCTAAGGTCACTCCGAACTGCAACGGTCGGACATCACCTCATAGCTTTAATGGTCATTATGTCTCTTTATTTACTAGCGTTACCAGTAACGTCTCCCCTTTAATGTACCTTAAACCCTCTGTAACGTGGGCTGGCTGGGGTCCTGGAGCACTCTATATAAGCCACCCCCCTCCACAGGCACAAGGGTTCGCATCTTTTGTAAACTCACACACACATATAATCCAGTCGACCGCCTCAGGGCACCGAGACGTAGGGCTGTTACTTCTTCCGAGAAGGGCCTGAACTCGTAAAACTCGTGTGTACAACTACTTCATAGCTAGGATCTTGCCTCCTCATACCTACCCCCATTCTACTGTCAGTCTTAGATCCACAACAGCTGGCGCCCACTGTGGGGTAGGTGTCTTAGCAGTTTATTGGAGAAGTTGTGATTCTTTTGATTCCCATCATCATGGTTTCCGGCGGAGGATTGGCTGGTGGCTGCGAGATCCGTCTCGGCGCGCTTGTCTTCATCGCCGACGACCCCGCTTGGCTCCACGAGGCTCCACTCGACGTCGAGGCGCTCCCCGTCCGCGGGGCGACGCACTTCCATGCATGCGTTCACGGCGTCCTTCTTCGGCAACCGTCGACTCCGTATCAGTCGACTCCTACGGCAACCTCCCTTTCTGTTGTTCACCGGCGCCAGCGATCCGGTCGGTCGCGGATTCAGCGGTGGGTGAGGCACGCGGTGGCCCGCCAATCGGCCACCCCACAAATCGCGGCAATCGAGCCCGATGAAACTCTCTATGGCCTATTCGATCTGTCGACTGGCTCCGTCGAGACTGCGTTCGAATGCGACAGCAGCGACCTCACGGCGGAAGTCTTGATGGTCAATGGACCACGCAGTCCTCCTGGCTTCACCCGTGAAGGCGGTGGCGATGGAGGCGGCGATCCGTCGCGTGTTCACGAGGAGTACCGCCCCGAACCCATCTCTTCGCAACGGAGGGATGATCTTCGCCGCCGTAATATGGATGCACTTCATACTCCTATCGTTGGAGAAACCCCCGAGGCCCAGGCCTTGGAGGAGGCGCGCCTGGCCAACTTGGCTGAGCGCACTTGACTGGAGAACCTCCAGCGCGCACTCGACGAGCGTGCTCGGCAGTGGATTCCCGAGTCTAGTCGACGACAACTTTTTCCGCCTCCGACTCAGGTATACCGAACTCCGATCCAGAATCTCACAGCTGCAGCTCGAATAGCAGAGTCAATTCAACCTTCCTAGTCAGAAGCTGGCCGAGGTTTGATGCAGATCCGGGCTTTACTCCGGGCAGCGGGGGAGCAGAATACAGCAATATCTTAGTCGCGGAATAGGATTCATAGCAGGTCTGTAGTGGCGGATACTGCTCACGGTTCCTGGACCCACGTCCCTCACACCATGGAGGCGATCTCGGGCTATGGGCAGAGTGGGTCATACGTGCCTCGGCGGCAAGATGACAGGTGCCCCCGTAGTGGCGAACGAAGAATTCCAGTCGACCCCAGAGAGCCAGGTTTTGATGCAAGGTCTATCCTCATTCAAGGTCTAGTGATAGGAACAAAGCTCATAGAGAAGGCCACGATAGAGATCATCCGACTGGAAGCAGGGTGCACGTTTCAGGACCCCAAGTGTTTCAGCAGAGCCATCAAAGCAACAGTGATTCCTCCCAACTTCAGGTTGGCGACTGGAGTCAACAAGTTCACCGGCGAGTCCAAGCCAGACACTTGGCTTGAGGATTACCGAGTGGCTGTGCAGATTGGTGGTGGCAATGATGATGTGGCCATGAAGAACCTCCCCTTGATGTTGGAGGGCTCTGCCAGAGCGTGGTTGAATCAGTTGGATCCTAGCAGCATATATAGTTGGGAGGAACTTGCTCGAGTGTTTGTTAGGACCTTTGAAGGCACTTGCAAAAGGCCGGCAGAGTTGACAGAATTGCAGTGTTGTGTCCAGAAACCGAATGAAACTTTGAGGGATTATATCCAGAGATGGATCACGTTGCACCATACAGTGGAGAATGTGCCAGATCACCAAGCAATTTGTGCCTTCAAGGAAGGCGTTAAGTATCGGGAGTTGAATCTGAAATTCGGTCGGACAGGAGATATGACTCTGACTCGGATGATGGAGATTGCCACCAAATATGCCAATGGTGAAGAGGAAGACCGACTCCGGAGTGGCAAACAAAAAACGGTCGCCCAAGAAACCGGAGGAGGGAATTCCAGCCGGAAACAGAAGCGAAAGGCCGAACCAGCTGCTCACGGTGAAGCTTTAGCTGTTTCCCAAGGAAAGTTCAAAGGAAAGCCCAAAGGGCCCTGGACTCCCAAAAAAGTTAAGGATAAAGATGGGAATGATGTGTTGGATTTACCATGCCATATTCATACCAAAAAATATGAAGAGGGGAACATCATTTACCCTAAACACACCACTCGATAGTGTCGTTTCCTGATCCAGCAGTTCTGAGAGAAACAACCCAAGGAAAAGGAAAAGGAGTCAGACGGAGGTGAGGATAGGGAAGAAGATGATGATGGTTTTCCCAATGTCAATTCCACACTGATGATTTTTGCTGATGTTGAAAGCAAAAGTCGGTTGAAGGTTATTAACAGGGAAGTAAACATGGTTGCTCCTGCAACACCCAGTTATCCAAAGTGGTCCCTGTTGGGGAACGTAGCAGAAATTCAAAATTTTCTTACGTGTCACCAAGATCTATCTATGGAGAGACTAGCAACGAGGGGAAGGAGAGTGCATCTACATACCCTTGTAGATCGCTAAGCGGAAGCATTCAAGTGAATGGGGTTGATGGAGTCGTACTCGTCGTGATTCAAATCACCGATGACCAAGTGCCGAACGCACGGCACCTCCGCGTTCAACACACGTACAGCCCGGTGACGTCTCCCAAGCCTTGATCCAGCAAGGAGAGAGGGAGAGGTTGAGGAAGACTCCATCCAGCAGCAGCACAACGGCGTGGTGGTGATGGAGGAGCGTGGCAATCCTGCAGGGCTTCTCCAAGCACCACAGAAGAGGAGGGAGAGAGAGATGCAGGGCTGCACCAACGAGAGATCGAATCACGTGTGTTATGGGCAGCCCCTAGGCCTCATATATATAGGGGAAGGGGAGGAGGCTGCGCCCCCTCTAGGGTTCCCACCCCTAGAGGGGCGGCAGCCCTAGATGGGTCTTGGGTGGCGGCCAAGAGAGGGGAGAGGGGGAGGCGCCCCTAGGGTGGGCCTTAAGGCCCATCTGGACCTAGGGTTTGCCCCCTCCCACTCTCCCTGCGCCTTGGGCCTTGGTGGGAGGCGCACCAGCCTACTAAGGGGCTGGTCCCTCACCACTCTTGGCCCACGCAACCTTCTGGGGTTGGTGGCCCCACTTGGTGGACCCCCGGGACCCTCCCGGTGGTCCCGGTACGTTACCGATAAACCCCGAAACTCTTCCGGTGACCAAAACAGGACTTCCCATATATAAATCTTTACCTCCGGACCATTCTGGGACTCCTCGTGACGTCCGGGATCTCATTCGGGACTCCGAACAACATTCGGTAACCACATACAAACTTCCTTTACAACCCTAGCATCATCGAACCTTAAGTGTGTAGACCCTATGGGTTCGGGAGACATGCAGACATGACCGAGACGTTCTCCGGTCAATAACCAACAGCGGGATCTGGATACCCATGTTGGCTCCCACATGTTCCACAATGATCTCATTGGATGAACCACGATGTCAAGGACTTAATCAATCCCGTATTCAATTCCCTTTGTCTAGCGGTACGATACTTGCCCGAGATTCGATCGTCGGTATCCCGATACCTTGTTCAATCTCGTTACCGGCAAGTCTCTTTTACTCGTTCCGTAACACATCATCCTGTGATCAACTCCTTGATCACATTGTGCACATTATGATGATGTCCTACCGAGTGGGCCCAGAGATACCTCTCCGTTTACACGGAGTGACAAATCCCAGTCTCGATTCGTGCCAACCCAACAGACACTTTCGGAGATACCTGTAGTGCACCTTTATAGTCACCCAATTACGTTGTGATGTTTGATACACCCAAAGCACTCCTATGGTATCCGGGAGTTGCACAATCTCATGGTCTAAGGAAATGATACTTGACATTAGAAAAGCTTTAGCATACGAACTACATGATCTTGTGCTAGGCTTAGGATTGGGTCTTGTCCATCACATCATTCTCCTAATGATGTGATCCCGTTATCAACGACATCCAATGTCCATGGTCAGGAAACCATAACCATCTATTGATCAACGAGCTAGTCAACTAGAGGCTTACTAGGGACATGGTGTTGTCTATGTATCCACACATGTATCTGAGTTTCCTATCAATACAATTCTAGCATGGATAACAAACGATTATCATGAACAAGGAAATATAATAATAACTAATTTATTATTGCCTCTAGGGCATATTTCCAACAGTCCCAGACTGCCATCACATTCGACCAGTCGGACCACCCAGCGCATATAGCCACCCCTGGGAGGCAAGCACTGGTGGTCGACCCAGTAGTCGAAGGCACTCGACTGACTAAAGTGCTGATGGATGGTGGCAGTGGCCTGAATATCCTTTATGCTGAAACCTTGAAGGGAATGGGCATTCCGATGTCCAAGCTTAGTGAAAGCAACATGAGTTTCCATGGAGTTATACCTGGCAAGAAGGCTCAGTCACTCGGCCAGATCGCACTTGATGTGGTTTTCGGTGATTCCAAGAATTACCGCAAGGAAAAGTTGATGTTTGAGGTAGTGGATTTCAAGAGTACTTACCATGCCATTCTGGGGAGACCCGCTTATGCGCGTTTTATGGCTCGGCCATGTTACGTGTATCTCAAATTGAAGATGCCTGGCCCCAAAGGAGTAATCACTATCACTGGCAATCGGTAGAAGGCAGAAGAGTGCTTCTAGAAGGGCTCAAAAATTGCCGATGCACGGATGGCAGTAGTGGAACTGCAAGAGTACCAGAAAAATGCAGATCTGAGTGATTTGCTGCGAGCCAAGAAGCCTGCCACAGAGTCCGCATTTCAGTCGTCAGGGGAAATGAAGCCGATTCATATCCACCCGACCGATCCCAATGCTGCTCCGACCCATATCTCGTCAACACTCGACAGCAAATAGGAAGAAGCGCTCATCCAGTTCCTCCGTGAGAACTTGGACATCTTTGCATGGAAACCTTCTGACATGCCGAGTGTACCTAGGGACTGGCTGAGCATCATTTGCGAGTCGAATCGAAAGTAAAACTAGTCAAGGAACATCTCCGACGGTCCGCCGTCCAGAAGAGAAAAGCAATTGGCGAGGAAGTGGCTCAGCTCCTGGCAGCTGAGTTCATCCGAGAGATTTACCACTCCGAGTGGCTCGCCAAAGTTGTCATGGTCCCCAAGAAGGATGATTCACTTCGCATGTGCATTGACTTCAAGCATATCAATCGGGCCTGCCCGAAAGATCATTTTCCTCTTCCCCGCATCGACCAAATTGTTGACTCAACTGCGGGGTGTGAGCGTTTGTCCTTCTTGGACGCCTATTACGGGTACCATCAGATCCGACTGTATGGACCTGATGAGATAAAAATGGCTTTCATTACTCCATTCAGATGTTTCTATTATGTCACTATGCCATTCGGCCTAAAGAACGCTGGAGCCACATTCATGAGGATGATCTAGAAGTGTCTGCTCACTCAAATCAGTCGGAATGTGGAAGCATACATGGATGACATTGTAGTCAAGTCATGTAAAGGTTCCGACCTGCTGGCTGACCTTGCCAAAACCTTTGCCAACCTCAGAAGGTATGATATCAAGCTTAATCCATCAAAGTGCACATTCGGAGTTCCTGGTGGAAAGTTACTCGGTTTCCTCATTTCCGAACGAGGGATCGATGCTAACCCAGAGAAAGTTGGTGCCATTCTTCGGATGAAACACCCTGTGCATGTGCACGATGTCCAAAAGCTTACTAGTTGTTTGGCCGCCTTGAGTCAATTCATTTCTCGTCTTGGTGAAAAGGCACTGCCACTTTACCGACTGATGAAGAAGTCTGATAAGTTCGAGTGGACTCCTGAAGCTGATGCAACATTTGTAGAGCTCAAATCCTTGCTTTCCACCCACCCAGTGCTTGCTGCACCAATCAGCAAAGAGCCTTTACTGCTTTACATTGCAGCCACTGGACAAGTTGTCAGTACAGTACTCACGGTCGAGCAGGAAGAAGAAGGAAAAACTTATAAAGTTCAGCGCCTAGTATATTACGTTTCTGAAGTTCTGACTCCATCAAAGAAAAGATATCCCCATTATCAGAAGCTTGTTTATGGAATTTACATGACCACAAAGAAAGTTGCACACTATTTCTCTGATCATTCCGTTACAGTCGTCAGCGACGCTCCATTATCGGAGATTTTGAACAACAGAGATGCAACTGGTCGAGTGGCAAAGTGGGCGATTGAACTCCTTCCCCTGGATATCATGTTTGAAGCAAAGAAGGCTATTAAGTCCCAAGCAATAGCTAATTTCCTCGCCGAGTGGATCGAACAACAACTTCCGGCCCAAATTCACTCGGAGCATTGGACCATGTTCTTCGATGGGTCCAAGATGCTGAATGGTTCTGGTGCTGGAGTGGTGTTGGTCTCCCCCCATGGTGACAAACTCAGTTATGTTCTCCAGATTCACTTTGACTCCTCCAACAATGAGGCTGAATACGAGGCACTTCTGTATGGGTTGCGTATGGCCATTTCACTCCGCATCCATCGCCTCATGGTCTATGGCGACTCGGATTTAGTGGTCAACCAAGTGATGAAGGAGCGGGACATCATAAGCCCAGCCATGACTGGTTATTGCAATGCAGTAAGAAAGTTAGAAAAGAGGTTTGAGGGGTTAGAGCTCCATCACATCCCTCGACTGAAAAATCAAGCAGCCGATGATCTGGCAAAGATAGGCTCCAAGAGAGAAGCCATTCCCAGTAATATGTTCCTGGAGCATATTCATGCACCTTCAGTTCAAGAAGATCCCTTCACTGAAGATCCCCCACAGCCGAAGAGTGTCACAGATCTGACTGAAATCGAGATTCCAGCCGTGGTCGACTTGATCATGGAAGTTTTGGTCATCACCCCCGATTGGACAGTACCATATATCACATACATTCTTAGAAGGGAACTCCCAGAAGATGAAGAAGAGGCTCGACAGATCGTCCGTCGATCTAAGGCCTTCACTGTGATAAGAGGACAGTTGTTCAGAGAAAGTGTGACTGGAGTTTGCCAGAAATGCATAACACCTGAAGAAGGTCGAGTGATCCTCAATGATATCCACTCGGGGACCTGTGGTCGCCATGCGTCCTCTTGGACCATTGCGGCCAAAGCATACCGAGCAGGATTTTACTGGCCTCGGGAAAATGAGATGGCATAAGAAATAGTCGACAAATGTGAAGGTTGTCAGTTTTACTCCAACATGTCTCACAAGCCTGCGTCAGCCCTGAAGACCATTCCACTCATCTGGCCTTTTGATGTTTGGGGTTTGGATATGGTTGGACCTTTGAAGACTCGCAGGAGTGGATTCACTCATGTGCTTGTAGCAGTCGACAAGTTCACCAAGTGGATTGAAGCCAAGCCTATCAAGAACCTTGATGCCAGTACTGCTGTCAGCTTCATCAGGGAGATAACATTCAGATATGGTGTTCCACATAGCATCATCACTGGCAATGGATCAAACTTTGATTCTGATGAGTTCACGACTTTTTGTGCTTCACAAGGTACTCGAGTCGACTATGCCTCGGCCGCCCACCCCCAGTCGAATGGACAGGCTGAAAGAGCAAATAGTTTGATTCTCAAAGGACTGAAACCCCGACTGATGCGTGACCCCAAACACGCAGCAGGAGCCTGGGTCGATGAACTTCCATCAGTATTATGGGGATTGAGGACAACTCCCAATCGGTCGACTGGCAGAACCCCATTTTTCTTGGTTTATGGAGCCGAAGCTGTACTTCCGAGTGACTTGCTCCACAATGCACCCCGAGTCGAGCTTTTCACAGAGGAAGAAGCAGAACAAGCACGACAGGATGCAGTTGACCTCCTTGAAGAAGGAAGAGAGATGGCCTTGATCTGATCAACCATCTATCAGCAAGACCTGCGTCGATTCCATGCCAGAAACGTGAGGGGTCGAGCATTTCAAGATGGAGACTTAGTTCTCCGAGTGGATCAGCAGAAACCACACAAGCTTGCTCCCTCTTGGGAAGGCCCCTTCGTGGTCACCAGAGTGCTCCAAACTGGAGCGTACCACCTTTACGACGTGGCAGCAGCGATGAAAGTCTCCATGAAGGACTGAAAGTCATGCCTTTTGGTGTTGGCGACCTTGATCGCCGCCAGCTTATCTTCGCGGGCTTCCGTGCAGTGGACTCTTACTAGTGACAGAGCCACGTCAGCACCGCATCAGGCAGAGGACTTCTTCCATTCCCGCACCCGACCGGGGACCTCGTTGAGTCGAGCCATCAAAGACTCGAGATCATTTTGAAGCGTTGCCCTCGGCCAGAGCGATGAGTCGACGCGTGAAACTACCACCTTCAGACGGCCAACATAACTTGTAACACTGGCGACACGGGATTCCAGTCGAAGCACATTCATGGCAGCCTCGTCGCTGACTGGAGAAAGGATAGGGTCCAAACCTGTATCGATCCGTCCAGTCTCCTCTTCAAAGTTTTGGCAGAATTCTGCAGTCAAGGAGTTAATGAGAAGACTGGACAGGACTAACTTACAAATAGTAAAGCAGTCGGATCAAAAGGTGTACCTTCCAGCATAAGAAAGAGCTTCTTGGCGAGGGTTTCCAGATAAGCTTCTAAGTCATTTCTCTTACGAGCCATGTCTTCCAGCTTCTCGTTCAGAGCCACCTTATCCTTCTTCAGACGAGTTGCCTCTCGGTTGGATTCAGTGAGAGAAGACTTCAGCTTGCTTACTTCCTCTTCCAGCACTCCGACTGAAGCCAGCTTCTTGTCACCAAGGGTAATCTTCTCTTGAGCCTCCTTCTACGCAGCTGCAAGGTCCAAGTCTTTCTTCTCCAGAGCCAACCTCATTTTCTCTGCAAAATAAGCATTTAGATCAAAAAAAAGATCGAAGGGATAATTTAAAGGACGATCGGCATGAGTAGTCGACAGGTAGTTACCTTCCATACCGGCAACTTCATCTTGAGCCTTCTTCAAATTTTGTTGGGCCAGCTCCAGGTCAAGGTTGAGTTGCCTCAGCTTCTCCTCAAATTCGGCGAACTTGGAAATGAGAGTACAAGATTTCTGCAGAGAGTAAAAGACATATCAATTGACAAGATCAAAGATTATTTACTTCCGAGTGAATGAAACTTCAAAGATTACTCAGACCCCAACTGACTGCCAGCAGTCGACTGCGGTCTCGGGGACTACACCCAGTGGGTGCACTTGGTGTGCCCCCACTGGTTCAAATTCCACTCGGCCGGTCCGCCCAGGTCGAGTAAAAAAAAGAAGTTCTCATACCCCAACCGACTGCCAGCAGTCGACCGTGCTCTCGGGGACTACACCAACTGGGGCTCAACTGCGAATCCATTTCGCCTAAGTTGAAAAAATCCAACCGAGTGATGAGCAAGCCTCTCATTCGGAGGCTTAGTTGCAGTCCAGTACTCGCCTAAGTTGAAAAAATCCTACCGAGTGATGAGCAAGCCTCTCACTCGGAGGCTTAGCTGCAGTCCAGTACTCGCCTAAGTTTCAAAAATCCTACTGAGTGCTGAGCAAGCCTCTCACTCGGGGGCTTAGCTGCAGTCCAGTACTCGCCTAAGTTGAAAAAATCCTACCAAGTGATGAGCAAGCCTCTCACTCGGAGGCTTAGCTGCAGTCCAGTACTCGCCTAAGTTTCAAAAATCCTATCGAGAGATGAGCAAGCCTCTCACTCGGGGGCTTAGCTGCAGCCCAGTACTCGCCTAAGTTGAAAAAATCCTACCGAGTGATGAGCAAGCCTCTCACTCGGAGGCTTAGCTGCAATCCAGTACTCGCCTAAGTTTCAAAAATCCTACCGAGTGATGACAAAGCCTCTCACTCGGAGGCTTAGCTGCAGTCTAGTACTCGCCTAAGTTTCAAAAATCCTACCGAGTGATGAGCATACCTCATACTCGGAGGCTTAGCTGCAGCACCGTGCTCGCCTAAGTTTCAAAAATCCTACCGAGTGATGAGCAAACCTCATACTCGGGGGCTTAGTTACAGTCTAGTACTCGCCTAAGTTTCAAAAATCCTACCGAGTGAAGAGCAAACCTCATACTCGGGGGCTTATCTGCAGTCTAGTACTCGCCTAAGTTTCAAAAATCCTACCGAGTGATGAGCAAACCTCATACTCGGAGGCTTAGCTGCAGCCCCGTGTTTGCCTAAGTTTCAAAAATCCTACCGAGTGATGAGCAAACCTCACACTCGGGGGCTTAGCTGCAGCCTCGTGCTCACTGAAGTTTCAAAAATCCCACCGAGTGATGAGCAAACCTCACACTCGGGGGCTTAGTTGCAGCCCCGTGCTCGCCTAAGTTTCAAAAATCCTACCGAGTGATGAGCAAACCTCACACTCGGGGAGTTAGCTGCAGCCTAGTACCCGCCTAAGTCGAAAAACCACCCTCATCCTCAAGGATGACGAGGTGCGGGTCGACTGCAATCCTCTCATGAAGCTGCGCTACAAGTACAACGTCCGCTCCATCCCTATTCACAAGGATGACGAGGTGCAGGTCAATTGCAATCCTCTCACGGAGCCGAGCTACAAGTACAATGTCCCGTCCATCCCAATATGCAAGGATGACGAGGTGCAGGTCGACCACAACCCTCTCCTCGGAGCTGCGCCACAAATACAATGTGCGCTCCATCCTTATCCACAAGGATGGCGGAGTGCAGGACGACTGGGATATCTCCTTCAGAGTTGCGTCTCGAAGGATATTCCGAGTGAAGAACAAGTTCTACTTGAATACGAACGCAAGCATATGCAGAAGATAAACCAAGATCGGATAAAATCTCCAGAGTTTCAAAACGAAGATAATAGTACTCGAGCATCATGCCCGAAGGAGTTTAATGGTTACAGAAACCACTCGGCATTCCGAGGCAAATTTAAGGCTAGTTTAAATCTCAAGTTTGTTCATTCGGCAGGAGGAGGGCTTGCAGGCTCGACAAATTCGTCCAAGTCAATTCCATCAGTGATCCGAGTGGCAGCAGCGATGAACGTCTCCATGAAGGACTGCAAGTCATGCCTTTTGGTGTTGGCGACCTTGATCGCCACTAGCTTGTCTTCACGGGCTTCCTTGCAGTGGACTCTTACCAGCAACAGAGCCACGTCAGCACCGCATCGGGCAGAGGACTTCTTCCATTCCTGCACCCGACCGGGGACCTCGTTGAGTCGAGCCATCAGAGACTCGAGATCATTTTGAAGCGTTTCCCTCGGCCAGAGCGACGAGTCGGTGCATGAAACTGCCACCTTCAGACGGCCAAGATAACTTGTAACACTGGCGACGCGGGATTCTAGTCGAAGCACATTCATGGCAGCCTCGTCGCCGACTAGAGAAAGGATAGGGTCCAAACCCGTCTCGATCCGTCCAGTCTCCTCTTCAAAGTTTTGGCAGAATTCTACAGTCAAGGAGTTAATGAGTAGACTGGACAGGACTAACTTGCAAACAGTAAAGCAATCGAAACAAAAGGGGTACCTTCGAGCATAAGAAAGATCTTCTTGGCAAGGGTTTCCAGATAAGCTTCTAAGTCATTTCTCTTACGAGCCATGTCTTCCAGCTTCTTATTCAGAGCAATCTTATCCTTCTTCAGACAAGTTGCCTCTCGGTTGAATTCAGTGAGAGAAGACTTCAGCTTGCTTACATCCTCTTCCAGCACGCCGACTGAAGCCAGCTTCTTGTCAGCAAGGGTAATCTTCTCTTGAGCCTCCTTCTGCACAGCTGCAAGGTCCAAGTCTTTCTTCTCCAGAGCCAACCTCATTTTCTCTGCAAAATAAGCTTTAGATCAAACAAAAGATCGAAGGGATAATTTAAAGGACGATCGACATGAGTAGTCGACAGGCAGTTACCTTCCATACCGGCAACTTCATCTTGAGCCTTCTTCAAATTTTGTTGGGCCAGCTCCAGGTCAAGGTTGAGTTGCCTCTGTGTAACACCCCGGATGTAACTTTTCCAATTTGTACTCCAACTCTTGCCGTTTCCGGCGTTAAGTTATATTTATTTTCTCGGGTTCGGGTCTTTGTCTCCGTGTGTTGTTATCGTTGTCATGCATATCATATCATGTCATCATGTGCATTGCATTTGCATACGTGTTCGTCTCATGCATTCGAGCTTTTTCCCTGTTGTCCGTTTTGCATTCTGGCGCTTCGTTCTCCTCTGGTGGCCATTTCTAGCTTTCTTTCGTGTGTGGGGATTAAACATTTCCGGATTGGACCGAGACTTGTCAAGCGGCCTACCGGTAGACCGCCTGTCAAGTTTCGTACCATTTGGACTTCGTTTGGTACCCCAACTGTTAACCGAGGGACCGAAAAGGCCTCGTGTGTGTTGCAGCCCAACACCCCTCCAATTTGGCCCAAAACCACCAAACTCTGCTCCATGTCCTAGAGCGTTCGATCATGATCGCGTGGCCGAAAACCGCACCTCATTTGGACTCTCCTAGCTCCTCCTATGCCTATATATACACCCCATTCCAAATTCCGGATCCCCCTCGCCCCTAACCCTAAAAAATTCGTCTCCGCGCCGGCCGGACACGTCCGTCCGGGCCGGACACGTCCGCCGCCGCCCCCTCGCCCAATCGTTGTGCGCCACGTCACCGGGCCATGCCCCACTTCGCCGCGCCGCCGCCGAAGCCCGCAGGGCCCGCGGGGAGCCCTCCCCGGCCCGCGCGCCCGCAGCCGCCAGCTCCGCCCCGCGCCTCCTCGTGCCCACGGCCGGAGCTCGCCGCTCGCCGCTCGCCGCCCGGCGCCGCTCGCCGGCCGCCGCCTCGCCAAGCTCGCCGCCCCCGCCGAGAAGATCGTCGCCGGCAGCCCCGCGGCCCGCGACCGCCGCCCCGCCTCCTCGTCGCCGGTGGCCTCTCCGGCGAGAGATCCGGTCGCCGCGGTCCTCGAGCTACTACAGTACCGCCGCCGCCTCGGGTTGCGTGCCCGAAACCCTAGATCCAGATCTGGGGTAGTTTTTTTTCACTAAGTCCCGGATTTTTTTTACTCCAAGTGCTCATGTTCGCGGCTCCATAACTTTGCATCCGTAGCTCCGATTCATGCATATAGCATATCAAAATGTTCACCTCAGAGAGTACATCATTTCATTCCATTACATCATTTTCATTTGAACTCATCTTGATGCCCGAAATTCTGTTAGAAGAGGGCTACTTGAGTTAATTGTCAGATCTATTACTCCGTTTAGCACTTTTGTCATTTTTGCCATGATTAATGTGTGCATGATATGCCTGTGAGTTCTTCATATGTTTTGTTAAGGGTTTTGTCATCTATCCAGAGGTGCAACCCATGTATTTTTAGGATGTGTATGGTGACTTGTGCAAGCTTGCAAAGTGAGGCACCCGGTAATTCTGTTTTCAGGGACTTAGTGATTTTACCAAGTCCTGGGATTGTTTAGTTCATGATGCCTTATGTTCTTGTTGTTTCCTAGTGATCCGTGCCTCTTTTGAGGATGATCAGTAAGGGAGTTTTGTTAATCTTGTAGTGCTCTATCCATCCCTGTCTTTGTTTGCAATTATGGAGCACCCTAGCTTGAGTCAATCGAGCTCTACTTTTGCTTCGTTGTGAATCTGGACAGATCGTCAACTTGTTTGCGATTTTGCCGATGTTATTGAAGTTGTTCCGTGCATGCTATGCCATTGTTCTTGCCATGTCTAGATTGTATTTTGTGCCTTCTTAAGGGATGTATACTTGTCTTTCCATGACTTGCACCATGGTGAGTGCATCGAGCTCGTAAACATGCCTTCGTGAGTTATGTTTCAGCATGTCCCAGTTTTCACTAAGTCTGGAAACTGATTATGTTTTTGCTATGTTCGTGTGCTTGTTAGTATATTTTGTGATCCCTTTTGGCTCAAGGTCACTAAGGGACTTTTGTTAAGCTTGTTGAGTAGCTCCATGCCATGTATTTCTTTGTCATGTTCAGGTCCTGTAGCATGTTTTTTTGTTGCTCCGAAGAGGGCTATATGATCTGAAATTCCAGACAAGTGTTAATTTCACTAAGTCTGAGATCTGTTTGTCATTTGCGTTTTTGCCATGCTTGTTTAAACCTGTTAATGGATGATTTGGACGTAGCTCAGTGCTAGACTTTTGTTAAGCATCTTTTGTGCATCCCTGCCATGTATTTTGTTGTCATGTTTGGGTGCTGTAGCATGTTCATTTCATTGCATTTAGATGCCTACTTGCTGTAAATCGCAGACCGGTGTCATTTTTGAATCGCTTTCCATTTCCAAACCGTAACTCCGATTCCGGCGTTCTTTATATCGTTTTCAAGCAATTCCATGTCATCTTTCCAGTGGCACCCTTGGAATTCCAAGTTGAGGCCAGGTTCATGCATTTCCTGTCATATCTTGCATTTTGCATCCCGCATCGCATTCCGCATAGCATATCATCATTTCATCCTATTGCTTGGTCTTGCACGTGGTTGATTGTATCCTTGTTGCTTGTTTGTCTTGTTTGGGTAGAGCCGGGATACGAGTTCTCTAACGAGGAGCCCGTTGAGTTTGCTCTTGAGGATCCAGTCAACTCTGACAACTGTACAGGCAAGATGATCATACCCTCGAAATCACTACTATCTTTGCTATGCTAGTTTGCTCGCTCTTTTGCTATGCCATTGCTACGATGCCTACCACTTGCTTGAAAGCCTCCAAAATTGCCATGTCAAACCTCTAACCCACCATTGTCCTAGCAAGCCGTTGATTGGCTATGTTGCCGCTTTGCTCAGCCCCTCTTATAGAGTTGCTAGTTGCAGGTGAAGATTGGAGACCATTCCTTATTGGAACATCTTTTATTTACTTGTTGGGATATCATTATATTGCTATGTTATCTTAATGCATCTATATACTTGGTAAAGGGTGGAAGGCTCGGCCTCTCGCCTAGTGTTTTGTTCCACTCTTGCCGCCCTAGTTTCCGTCATATCGGTGTTATGTTCCCGGATTTTGCGTTCCTTATGCGGTTGGGTTATAATGGGAACCCCTTGATATTTCGCCTTGATTAAAGCTTTTCCAGCAATGCCCAACATTGGTTTTACCATTCGCCTCCTAGCCTTTTCTTTCCCTTGGGTTCTGCAGACTTAAGGGTCATCTTATTTTAACCCCCCCGGGCCAGTGCTCCTCTGAGTGTTGGTCCACCTGTCAGCTACCGGTGGCCACCAGGGGCAACTCTTGGCTGGCCTACCCGTACCTAGGACAATCTGAGTGTGCCTTGAGAAAGAGATATGTGCAGCTCCTATCGGGATTTGTCGGCACATTCGGGCGGTGTTGCTGGTCTTGTTTTAACCTGTCGAAGTGTCTTGAGTAACCGAGATACCGAGTCTGATCGGAACGTCTTGGGAGGAGGTCTATTCCTTCGTTGACCATGAGAGCTTGTCATGGGCTAAGTTGGGACTCCCCTGCAGGGATTGAAATTCCGAAAGTCGTGCCCGCGGTTATGGGCAGATGGGAATTTGTTAATGTCCGGTTGTAGATAACTTGAACCTTAATTAATTAAAATGAATCAACTGAGTGTGTCACCGTGATGGCCTCTTCTCGGCGGAGTCCGGGAAGTGGACACGGTGTTGGAGTAATGTTTGCGCAGGTTACTCTCTAGTAACTCGCTCGTGCTTTGCTTCCTCTTCTCGCTCTCTTTTGTGAATAAGTTAGCCACCATACTTGCTAGTCGCTTGCTGCAGCTCCACTCATATTTTACCTTGCCTTACCTATAAGCTCAAATAGTCTTGATCGCGAGGGTACGAGATTGCTGAGTCCCTGTGGCTCACAGATTACTATTACACCAGATGCAGGCCCTGATGATTCCGCTCCAGGAGACGCGTGTGAGCTCAAGTGGGAGTTCGACGAAGACTCTCAACGATACTATGTTTCCTTTCCCGATGATTAGTAGTGGTGCCCAGTTGGGGGTGATTGGGACCGTGTCGCATGTTGGGTTCTCTTTTATTTTGGCGCCGAAGTCGGGCCTTGAGTGTATGGATGATGTAATGTTATTTATGTACTTGATTGATGTGGCGAGTGTAAGCCAACTATGTTATCTTCCCTTTATTATTTATATTACATGGGATGTTGTGAAGATTGCCTAACTTGCGACATATGCCTTCAATGCGATTATGCCTCTAAGTCGTGCCACGACACGTGGGAGCTATAGTCGCATCGAGGGTGTTACACTCTGCTTCTCCTCAAATTCAGCGAACTTGGAAATGAGAGTACAAGATTTCTGCAGAGAGTAAAAGACATATCAATTGACAAGATCAAAGATTATTTACTTCCGAGTGAATGAAACTTCAAAGATTACTCAGACCCCAACCAACTGCCAGCAGTCGACTGCGGTCTCGGGGACTACACCTAGTGGGTGCACTTGGCGTGCCCCCACTGGTTCAGATTCCACTCGGCCGATCCGCCCAGCTCGAGTAAAAAATGAAGAAGTTCTCAGACCCCAACCGACTGCCAGCAGTTGACTGTGGTCTCGGGGACTACACCCAATGTGGCTCAGCTGCGAATCCGTTTCGCCTAAGTTGAAAAAAATCCTACCGAGTGATGAGCAAGCCTCTCACTCGGAGGCTTAGTTGCAGTCCAGTACTCACCTAAGTTGAAAAAAAATCCTACCGAGTGATGAGCAAGCCTCTCACTCGGAGGCTTAGCTGTAGTCCAGTACTCGCCTAAGTTTCAAAAATCCTACCGAGTGATGAGCAAGCCTCTCACTCGGGGGCTTAGCTGCAGTCTAGTACTCGCCTAAGTTGAAAATATCCTACCGAGTGATGAGCAAGCCTCTCACTCAAAGGCTTAGCTGCAGTCCAGTACTCGCCTAAGTGTCAAAAATCCTACCGAGTGATGAGCAAGCCTCTCACTCGGAGGCTTAGCTGCAGTCCGGTACTCGCCTAAGTTTCAAAAAATCCTACCGAGTGATGAGCAAACCTCATACTCGGAGGCTTAGCTGCAGCCCCGTGCTCGTCTAAGTTTCAAAAATCCTACCGAGTGATGAGTAAACCTCATACTCGGGGGCTTAGCTGTAGTCTAGTACCCGCCTAAGTTTCAAAAATCCTACCGAGTGATGAGCAAACCTCATACTCGAGGGCTTAGCTACAGTCTAGTACTCGCCTAAGTTTCAAAAATCATACCGAGTGATGAGCAAACTTCATACTCGGAGGCTTAGCTGCAGCCCCGTATTCGCCTAAGTTTCAAAAATCCTACCGAGTGATGAGCAAACCTCACACTCGGGGGCTTAGCTGCAGCCTCGTGCTCGCCTAAGTTTCAAAAATCCCACCGAGTGATGAGAAATCCTCACACTCGAGGGCTTAGTTGCAGCCCCGTGCTCGCCTAAGTTTCAAAAATCCTACCGAGTGATGAGCAAACCTCACACTCGGGGACTTAGCTGCAGCCTAGTACCCGCCTAAGTCGAAAAACCACCTTTATCCGCAAGGATGACGAGGTGCGGGTCGACTGCAATGCTCTCACGAACCTGCGCTACAAGTACAACGTCCGCTCCATCCCTATCCGCAAGGATGACGAGGTGCAGGTCGACTGCAATCCTCTCACGGAGCCGCGCTACAAGTACAATGTCCCGTCCATCCCTATCTGCAAGGATGACGAGGTGTAGGTCGACCGCAACCCTCTCCTCGGAGCTGCACCACAAATACAATGTGGGCTCCATCCTTATCCGCAAGGATGACGAAGTGCAGGTCGACTGGGATATCTCCTTCAGAGTAGCATCTCGAAGGATATTCCGAGTGAAGAACAAGTTCTACTCGAAGACGAACGCAAGCATATGCAGAAGATAAACCAAGATCGGATAAAATCTCCAGAGTTTCAAAACAAAGATAAAAGTACTCGAGCATCAGGCCCGAAGGAGTTTAACGGTTACAGAAACCACTCGGCATTCCGAGGCAAATTTAAGGCCAGTTTAAATCTCAAGTTTGTTCATCCGACACGAGGAGGGCTTGCAGGCTCGACGACTTCGTCCAAGTCAATTCCATTAGCGATCCGAGTGGTAGCAGCGATGAAATTCTCCATGAAGGACTAGAAGTCATGCCTTTTGGTGTTGGCGACCTTGATCGCCGCCAGCTTATCTTCGCGGGCTTCCTTGCAGTGGACTCTTACCAGTGACAGAGCCACGTCAGCACCGCATCGGGCAGATGACTTCTTCCATTCCTGCACCCGACCGGGGACCTCATTGAGTCGAGCCATCAGAGACTCGAGATCATTTTGAAGCCTTGCCCTCGGCCAGAGCGACGAGTCGATGCGTGAAACGGCCACCTTCAGACGGCCAAGATAACTTGTAACACTGGCGACGCGGGATTCCAGTCGAAGCAAATTCATGGCAGCCTCATCGCCGACTGGAGAAAGGATAGGGTCCAAACCCGTCTTGATCCGTCTAGTCTCCTCTTCAAAGTTTTGGCAGAATTCTGCAGTCAAGGAGTTAATGAGTCGACTGGACAGGACTAACTTGCAAATAGTAAAGCAGTCGGATCAAAAGGGGTACCTTCGAGCATAAGAAAGAGCTTCTTGGCAAGGGTTTCCAGATAATCTTCTAAGTCATTTCTCTTACGAGCCATGTCTTCCAAATTCTCGTTCAGAGTCACCTTATCCTTCTTTAGACGAGTTGCCTCTCGGTTGGATTCAGTGAGAGAAGACTTCCGCTTGCTTACTTCCTCTTCCAGCACTCCGACTGAAGTCAGCTTCTTGTCAGCAAGGGTTATCTTCTCTCGAGCCTCCTTCTGCGCAGCTGCAAGTTCCAAGTCTTCCTTCTGCAGAGCCAACCTCATTTTCTCTAGAAAATAAGCATTTAGATCAAACAAAAGATCAAAGGGATAATTTAAAGGACAATCGACATGAGCAGTTGACAGGCAGCTACCTTCCATACCGGCAACTTCATCTTGAGCCTTCTTCAAATTTTGTTGGGCCAGCTCCAGGTCAAGGTTGAGTTGCCTCTGCTTCTCCTAAAACTAGGCGAACTTGGAAATGAGAGTACAACATTTCTGCAGAGAGTAAAAGACATATCAATCGACAAGATCAAAGATTATTTACTTCCGAGTGAATGAACCTTCAAAGATTACTCAGACCCCAACCGACTGCCAGTAGTCGATTGTGGTCTCGGGGACTACACCCAGCGGGTGCACTTGGCGTGCCCCCACTGGTTCAGATTCTACTCGACCGGTCCACCCAGGTCGAGTAAAAAAAAGTTCTCAGACCCCAACCGACTGCCAGCAGTCGACTGCGGTCTCGGGGACTACACCCACTGGAGCTCAGCTGCGAATCCGTTTCGCCTAAGTTGAAAAAATCCTAGCGAGTGATGAGCAAGCCTCTCACTCGGAGGCTTAGTTACAGTCCAGTACTCGCCTAAGTTGAAAAAATCCTACCGAGTGATGAGCAAGCCTCTCACTCGGGGGCTTAGCTGCAGCCCAGTACTCGCCTAAGTTGAAAAAATCCTACCGAGTGATGAGCAAGCCTCTCACTCGGAGGCTTAGCTGCAATCCAGTACTCGCCTAAGTTTCAAAAATCCTACCGAGTGATGAGAAAGCCTCTCACTCGGAGGCTTAGCTGCAGTCCAGTACTCGCCTAAGTTTCAAAAATCCTATCGAGTGATGAGCATACCACATACTCGGAGGCTTAGCTGCAGCACCGTGCTCGCCTAAGTTTCAAAAATCCTACCGAGTGATGAGCAAACCTCATACTCGGGGGCTTAGTTACAGTCTAGTACTCGCCTAAGTTGAAAGAATCCTACCGAGTGATGAGCAAGCCTCTCACTCAGAGGCTTAGCTGCAGTCAAATACTCGCCTAAGTTTCAAAAATCCTACCGAGTGATGAGCAAGCCTCTCACTCGGAGGCTTAGCTGCAGTCCAGTACTCGCCTAAGTTGAAAAAATCTTACCGAGTAATGAGCAAACCTCATACTCGGAGGCTTAGCTGCAGCCCCGTGCTCGCCTAAGTTTCAAAAATCCTACGGAGTGATGAGCAAACCTCATACTCGGGGGCTTAGCTGTAGTCTAGTACTCGCCTAAGTTTCAAAAATCCTACCAAGTGATGTGCAACCCTCATACTCGGGGGCTTAGCTGCAGGCTACTACTCGCCTAAGTTTCAAAAATCCTACCGAGTGATGAGCAAACCTCATACTCGGAGGCTTAGCTGCAACCCCGTGTTCGCCTAAATTTCAAAAATCCTACCGAGTGATGAGCAAACCTCACACTCGGGGGCTTAGTTGCAGCCTCGTGCTTGCCTAAGTTTCAAAAATCCCACCGAGTGATGAGCAAACCTCACACTCGGGGGCTTAGTTGCATCCCTGTGCTCGCCTAAGTTTCAAAAATCCTACCGAGTGATGAGCAAACCTCACACTCGGGGGCTTAGATTCAACCTCGTGCTCGCCTAAGTTTCAAAAATCCGACCGAGTGATGAGAAAACCTCACACTCGGGGGCTTAGTTGCAACCCCGTGCTCGCCTAAGTTTCAAAAATCCTACCGAGTGATGAGCAAACCTCACACTCGGGGGCTTAGCTGGTGCCTCATGCTTGCCTAAGTTTCCAAAATCCCACCAAGTGATGAGCAAACCTCACACTCGGGGGCTTAGTTGCAGCCCCGTGCTCGCCTAAGTTTCAAAAATCCTACCGAGTGATGAGCAAACCTCACACTCAGGGACTTAGCTGCAGCCTAGTACCCACCTAAGTCGAAAAACCACCCTTATCGGCAAGGATGACGAGGTGCGGGTCGACTGCAATCCTCTCACGAAGTTGTGCTACAAGTACAACATCCGGTCCATCCCTATCCGCAAGGATGACGAGGTGCAGGTCGACTGCAATCCTCTCAGGGAGCCGCGCTACAGGTACAATGTCCCGTCCATCCCTATCTGCAAGGATGACGAGGTGCAGGTCGACCGCAACCCTCTCCTCGGAGCTGCGCCACAAATACAATGTGCGCTCCATCCTTATCCGCAAGGACGGCGAGGTGCAGGTCGACTAGGATATCTCCTTCAGAGTTGCATCTCAAAGGATATTCCGAGTGAAGAACAAGTTCTACTTGAAGACGAACACAAGCATATGCAGAAGATAAACCAAGATCGGATAAAATCTCCAGAGTTTCAAAATGAAGATAAAAGTACTCGAGCATCAGGCCCGAAGGAGTTTAACGGTTACAGAAACCACTCGGCATTCCGAGGAAAATATAAGGCAATTTTAAATCTCAAGTTTTTTCATTCGGCATGAGGAGGGCTTGCAGGCTCGACGAATTCGTCCAAGTCAATTCCATCAGTGATCCGAGTGGTAGTAGCCATGAAAGTCTCCATGAAGTACTGGAAGTCATGCCTTTTGGTGTTGGCGACCTTGATAGCCGCCAGCTTATCTTCGAGGGCTTCCTTGCAGTGGAGTCTTACCAGCGACAGAGCCACGTCAGCACTGCATCAGGCAGAGGACTTCTTCCATTCCTGCACCCGACCGGGGACCTCGTTGAGTCGAGCCATCAGAGACTCGAGATCATTTTGAAGCGTTGCCCTCGGCCAGAGCAACGAGTCAATGCGTGAAACTGCCACCTTCAGATGGCCAAGATAACTTGTAACACTGGCGACGTGGGATTCCAGTCAAAGCACATTCATGGCAGCCTCGTCGCCGACTGGAGAAAGGATAGGGTCCAAACCCGTCTCGATCCGTCCAGTCTCCTCTTCAAAGTTTTGGCGGAATTCTGCAGTCAAGGAGTTAATGAGTCCACTGGACAGGACTAACTTGCAAACAGTAAAGCAGTCAGATCAAAAGGGGTACCTTCGAGCATAAGAAAGACCTTCTTGGTGAGGGTTTCCAGATAAGCTTCCAAGTCATTTCTCTTACGAGCCATGTCTTCCAGCTTCTCGTTCAGAGCCACCTTATCCTTCTTTAGACGAGTTGCCTCTTGGTTGGATTCAGTGAGAGAAGACTTCAGCTTGCTTACTTCCTCTTCCAGCACTCCGACTGAAGCCAGCTTCTTGTCAGCAAGGGTAATCTTCTCTTGAGCCTCCTTCTGCGCAGCTGCAAGGTCCAAGTCTTTCTTCTCCAGAGCCAACCTCATTTTCTCTGCAAAATAAGCATTTAGATCAATCAAAAGATCGAAGGGATAATTTAAAGGACGATCGACATGAGCGGTCGACGGGCAGTTACCTTCCATACCTGCAACTTCATCTTGAGCCTTCTTCAAATTTTGTTGGGCTAGCTCCAGGTCAATGTTGAGTTGCGTCTGCTTCTCCTCAAATTCGGCAAACTTGGAAATAAGAGTACAAGATTTCTGCAGAGAGTAAAAGACATATGAATCCACAAGATCAAAGATCATTTACTTTTGAGTGAATGAAACTTCAAAGATTACTCAGACCCCAACCGACTGCCAGCACTCGACTGTGGTCTCGGGGACTACACCCAGTGGGTGCACTTGGCGTGCCCCACTGGTTCAGATTCCACTCGGCCGGTCCGCCCAGGTCGAGTAAAAAAAGAAGTTCTCAGACCCCAACCGATTGCCAGCAGTCGACTGCGGTCTCGGGGACTACACCCACTGGGGCTCAGCTGCCAATCCATTTCGCCTAAGTTGAAAAAATCCTACCGAGTGATGAGCAAGCCTCTCACTCGGAGGCTTAGCTGCAGTCCAGTACTCGCCTAAGTTGAAAAAAATCCAACCGAGTGGTGAGCAAGCCTCTCACTTGGAGGCTTAGCTGCAGTCCAGTACTGGCCTAAGTTGAAAATATCCTACCGAGTGATGAGCAAGCCTCTCACTCGGGGGCTTAGCTGCAGTCCAGTACTCGCCTAAGTTGAAAAAAATCTTACCGAGTGATGAGCAAGCCTCTCACTCGGAGGCTTAGCTGCGGTCCAGTACTCGCCTAAGTTTCAAAAATCCTACCGAGTGATGAGCAAGCCTCTCACTTGGAGGCTTAGCTATAGTCCAGTACTCGCCTAAGTTTCAAAAATCCTACCGAGTGATGAGCAAACCTCATACTCGGAGGCTTAGCTGCAGCCCCGTGCTCGCCTAAGTTTCAAAAATCCTACCGAGTGATGAGCAAACCTCATATTTGGGGGCTTAGCTGCAGTCTAGTACTCGCCTAAGTTTCAAAAATCCTACCGAGTGATAAGCAAACCTCATACTCGGGGGCTTAGCTGCAGTCTAGTACTCGCCTAAGTTTCAAAAATCCTACCGAGTGATGAGCAAACCTCATACTCGGCGGCTTAGCTGCAGCCCCGTGTTCACCTAAGTTTCAAAAATCCTACCGAGTGATGAGCAAACCTCACACTCGGGGGCTTAGCTGCAGCCTCGTGCCTGCCTAAGTTTCAAAAATCCCACCGAGTGATGAGGAAACCTCACACTCGGGGGCTTAGTTGCAGCCCCGTGCTCGCCTAAGTTTCAAAAATCCTACCGAGTGATAAGCAAACCTCACACTCGGGGACTTAGCTGCAGCCTAGTACCCGCCTAAGTCGAAAAACCACCCTTATCCGCAAGGATGACGAGGTGCGGGTCGACTGCAATCCTCTCACGAAGCTGCGCTACAAGTACAACGTCCGCTCCATCCCTATCCGCAAGGATGACGAGGTGCAGGTCGACTGCAATCCTCTCACGGAGCCGTGCTACAAGTACAATGTCCTGTCCATCCCTATCTGCAAGGATGACGAGGTGCGGGTCGACAGCAACCCTCTCCTCAGAGCTGCGCCACTAATACAATGTGCGCTCCATCCTTATCCGCAAGGACGACGAGGTGCAGGTCGACTGGGATATCTCCTTCAGAGTTGCATCTTGAAGGATATTCCGAGTGAAGAACAAGTTCTACTCGAAGACGAACGCAAGCATATGCAGAAGATAAACCAAGATCGGATAAAATCTCCAGAGTTTCAAAACAAAGATAAAAGTACTCGAGCATCAGGCCCGAAGGAGTCTAACGATTATAGAAACCACTCAGCATTCTGATGCAAATTTAAGGCAAGTTTAAATCTCAAGTTTGTTCATTCGGCAGTAGGAGGGCTTGCAGGCTCGACGAATTCGTCCAAGTCAATTCCATCAGCGATCCGAGTGGCAGCAGCGATGAAAGTCTCCATGAAGGACTGGAAGTCATGCCTTTTCGTGTTGGCGACCTTGATCGCCGCCAGCTTATCTTTGTGGGCTTCCTTATAGTGGACTCTTACCAGTGAGAGAGCCACGTCAGCACCGCATCGCGCAGAGGACTTCCTCCATTCCTGCACCCGACCGGGGACCTCGTTGAGTCGAGCCATCGGAGACTCGAGATCATTTTGAAGCATTGCCCTCGGCCAGAGCAATGAGTCGATGCGTGAAACTGCCACCTTCAGACGGCCAAGATAACTTGTAACACCGGCGACGCGGGATTCCAGTCGAAGCACATTCTTGGCAGCCTCGTCGCCGACTGGAGAAAGGATAGGGTCCAAACCCGCCTCAATCCGTCCAGTCTCCTCTTCAAAGTTTTGGCGGAATTCTATAGTCAAGGAGTTAATGAGTCCACTGGACAGGACTAACTTGCAAACAGTAAAGCAATCAGATCAAAAGGGGTACCTTCGAGCATAAGAAAGAGCTTCTTGGCGAGGGTTTCCGGATAAGCTTCTAAGTCATTTCTCTTATGAGCCATGTCTTCCAGCTTCTCGTTCAGAGCCACCTTATCCTTCTTCAGACGAGTTGCCTCTCGGTTGGATTCAGTGAGAGAAGACTTTAGCTTGCTTACTTCCTCTTCCAGCACTCCGATTGAAGCCAGCTTCTTGTCAGCAAGGGTAATCTTCTCTTGAGCCTCCTTCTGCGCAGCTGCAAGGTCCAAGTCTTTCTTCTCCAGAGCCAACCTCATTTTCTCTGCAAAATAAGCATTTAGATCAATCAAAAGATCGAAGGGATAATTTAAAGGACGATCGACATGAGCGGTCGACGGGCAGCTACCTTCCATAACGGCAACTTCATCTTGAGCCTTCTTCAAATTTTGTTGGGCCAGCTCCAAGTCAAGGTTGAGTTGCCTCTGCTTCTCCTAAAATTCGGCGAACTTGGAAATGAGAGTACAGGATTTCTGCAGAGTAAAAGACATAGCAATCGATAAGATCAAATATTACTTACTTCTGAGTGAATGAAACTTCAAAGATTACTTAGACCCCAACCGACTGCCAGCAATCGACTGTGGTCTCGGGGACTGCACCTAGTGGGTGCACTTGGTGTGCCCCCACTGGTTCAGATTCCACTCGGCCGGTCCGCCCAGGTCGAGTAAAAAAAATTCTTAGACCCCAACCGACTGCCAGCAGTCGACTGCGGTCTCGGGGACTACACCCACTAGGGCTCAGCTGCGAATCCGTTTCGCCTAAGTTGAAAAAATCCTACCGAGTGATGAGCAAGCCTCTCACTCGAATGCTTAGCTGCAGTCCAGTACTCGCCTAAGTTGAAAAAATCCTACCGAGTGATGAGAAAGCCTCTCACTCGGAGGCTTAGCTGCAGTCCAGTACTCGCCTAAGTTGAAAAAATCCTACCGAGTGATGAGCAAGCCTCTCACTCGGGTGCTTAGCTGCAGTCCAGTAGTCGCCTAAGTTGAAAACATCCTAATGAGTGATGAGCAAGCCTCTCACTCAGAGGCTTAGCTACAGTCCAGTTCTCGCCTAATTTTCAAAAATCCTACCGAGTGATGAGCAAGCCTCTCACTCGGGGGCTTAGCTGCAGTCCAGTACTTGCCTAAGTTGAAAAAATCCTACCGAGTGATGAGCAAGCCTCTCACTCGGAGGCTTAGCTGTAGTTCAGTACTCGCCTAAGTTTCAAAAATCCTACCGAGTGATGAGCAAGCCTCTCACTCGGAGGCTTAGCTGCAGTCCAGTACTCGCCTAAGTTTCAAAAATCCTACCGAGTGATGAGCAAGCCTCTCACTCGGAGGCTTAGCTGCAGTCCAGTACTCGCCTAAGTTTCAAAAAATTCTACCGAGTGATGAGAAAACCTCATACTCGGAGGCTTAGCTGCAGCCCCGTGCTCGCCTAAGTTTCAAAAATCCTACCGAGTGATGAGCAAACCTCATACTCGGGGGCTTAGCTGCAGTCTAGTACTCGCCTAAGTTTCAAAAATCCTACCGAGTGAGGAGCAAACCTCATACTTGGGGGCTTAGCTACAGTCTAGTACTCCCCTAAGTTTCAAAAATCCTACCGAGTGATGAGCAAACCTCATACTCGGAGGATGAGCTGCAGCCCCGTGTTCGCCTAAGTTTCAAAAATCCTACCGAGTGATGAGCAAACCTCACACTCGGGGGCTTAGCTGGTGCCTCATGCTTGCCTAAGTTTCCAAAATCCCACCAAGTGATGAGCAAACCTCACACTCGGGGGCTTAGTTGCAGCCCCGTGCTCGCCTAAGTTTCAAAAATCCTACCGAGTGATGAGAAAACCTCACACTCGGGGACTTAGCTGCAGCCTAGTACCCGCCTAAGTCAAAAAACCACCCTTATCTGCAAGGATGACGAGGTGCGGGTCGACTGCAGTCTTCTCACGAAGCTGCTCTACAAGTACAACGTCCACTCCATCCCTATTCGCAAGGATGACGAGGTGCAGGTCGACTGCAATCCTCTCACGGAGCCGCGCTACAAGTACAATGTCCCGTCCATCCCTATCTGCAAGGATGACGAGGTGCAGGTCGACCGCAACCTTCTCCTCGGAGCTGCACCACAAATACAATGAGCGCTCCATCCTTATCTGCAAGGACGGCGAGGTGCAGGTCAACTGGGATACCTCCTTCAAAGTTGCATCTCGAAGGATATTCTGAGTGAAGAACAAGTTCTACTCGAAGACGAACGCAAGCATATGTAGAAGAAAAACCAAGATCGGATAAAATCTCCAGAGTTTCAAAACAAAGATAAAAGTACTCGAGCATCAGGCCTGAAGGAGTTTAACGGTTACAGAAACCACTCGGCATTCTGAGGCAAATTTAAGGCAAGTTTAAATCTCAAGTTTGTTCATTCGGCAGGAGGAGGGCATGCAGGTTCGGCGAATTCATCCAAGTCAATTCCATCAGTGATCCCAGTGGCAGCAGCGATGAAAGTCTCCATCAAGGACTGGAAGTCATGCCTTTTGGTGTTGGCAACCTTGATCGCTACCAGCTTATCTTCGCGGGCTTCCTTGCAGTGGACTCTTACCAGCGACAAAGCCACATCAGCACCGCATCGGGCAGAGGACTTCTTCCATTCCTGCACCCGACCGGGGACCTCGTTGAGTCGAGCCATCAGAGACTTGAGATCATTTTGAAGCGTTGCCCTTGGCCAGAGCGACGAATTCGATGCGTGAAACTGCCACCTTCAGACGGCCAAGATAACTTGTAACACTGGCAATGCGGGATTCTAGTCGAAGCACATTCATGGCAGCCTCGTCGCTGACTGGAGAAAGGATAGGGTCCAAACCCATCTCGATCTGTCCAGTATCCTCTTCAAAGTTTTGGCAGAATTCTGCAGTCAAGGAGTTAATGAGTCCACTGGACAGGACTAACCTGCAAATAGTAAAGCAGTCGGATCAAAAGGGGTACCTTCGAGCATAACAAAGAGCTTCTTGGCGAGGGTTTCCAGATAAGCTTCTAAGTCATTTCTCTTACGAGCCATGTCTTCCAGCTTCTTGTTCAGAGCCACCTTATCCTTCTTCAGACGAGTTGCCTCTCGGTTGGATTCAGTGAGAGAAGACTTTAGCTTTCTTACTTCCTCTTCCAGCACTCCGACTAAAGCCAGCTTCTTATCAGCAAGGGTAATATTCTCTTGAGCCTCCTTCTGCGCAGCTGCAAGGTCCAAGTCTTTCTTCTCTAGAGCCAACCTCATTTTCTCTACAAAATAAGAATTTAGATCAAACAAAAGATCGAAGGGATAATTTAAAGGACGATTGACATGAGCAGTCGACAGGCAGTTACCTTCCATACCGGCAACTTCATCTTGAGCCTTTTTCAAATTTTGTTGGGCCAGCTCCAGGTCAAGGTTGAGTTGCCTCTACTTCTCCTCAAATTCGGCGAACTTGGAAATGAGAGTACAAGATTTCTGCAGAGAGTAAAAGACATATCAATCGACAAGATCAAAGATTATTTACTTCCGAGTGAATGAAACTTCAAAGATTACTCAGACCCCAACCAACTGCCAGCAGTCGACTGCGGTCTCGGGGACTACACCTAGTGGGTGCACTTGGCGTGCCCCCACTGGTTCAGATTCCACTCGACCGGTCCGCCCAGGCCGAGTAAAAAAAAGTTCTCAGACCCCAACCGACTGCCAGCAGTCGAATGCGGTCTCGGGGACTACACCCAGTGGGTGCACTTGGCGTGCCCCCACTGGTTCAGATTCCACTCGGCCGGTCCGCCCAGGTCGAGTGGAAGAAAGGAAAGAGAGAAGTGCTCAGACCCCAGCCGACTGCCAGCAGTCAACTACGGTCTTGGGGACTACACCCAGTGGCTGCACTTAGCGTGCCCCCACCGGTTCAGATCCCATTCGACCAGATTGAGTGGAAGAGTGCAAATACTAAAGACAACAAAACACCCAGTGGGTGTACAGATTCGTAGCAGATAATAAGAGATTGTTCGAAGGGAAATATTCAGGCAGCATATCCTAATAGGACAAGTTCAGTCAGAAGTCAATTTACCTGCACATTGGCTCGAAGAGCCGCGCTGGTGTCGTAAGTAGCCTGGCTATTGTCGTGCACCACCTTCATCCGCTCCATCATTACGCCAGCCTAACGGATAGCCTCCGCAGTGGCGTTCGACTGGCTTTCCAGAACATGATAGGTGGTGAAGAAGGGGACAGACGGTCCAGATGCAGCAGCTTGGAGCTCCGAGGCATGAGGTTGGATGGCTGAAGAAAACACTGGTACAGTCGACGGTTGAGGCGTTCACTCGACACTAGGACAGCAAAATTTACAGAGGCTCTACCTGAATCTTCGGGCTATTGGACTGTTGGTTCTGTCACCAGTTCCGACTGAGATATCTTGCCAGCTGCTGCTTTCCTGCTCCTTCTGGGCCTCGGTATCACGTCTTCATCATCATCCGGAAGCTCGATAACATTGAGCGGGGCGGCAAAGAAATCAGTCGACCCCAAGTGAATCGCCAGAATTTAATCGACCAAGTAATCAAGAACAAGATCACGAGAATTGTACCTGGGTTGAAGGTAACCGCATCTTCCATCTCCTCGTCTTGGTACTGGCGGGTAGAAGTTCCAGAGGTGGCAGCACTGCAAATGTCCACATTCAGTCGGTCACGTTCTTTTACACAAGTCAACCAAAGGATCAGGTTAGATTGTTATCCAGAGATAGTGGGAATGGTCACTTTGATTTTGGGCAAATCCTTCGGCGGTTTGGAAGATGCGGCCTTCGGTGGTTTCGGCACTGGAGACGGCGCAGTCTTGGGCTGCTTCGGTGC
This sequence comes from Triticum urartu, assembly GCF_056163025.1. NCBI lineage: Eukaryota > Viridiplantae > Streptophyta > Magnoliopsida > Poales > Poaceae > Triticum > Triticum urartu. Next base: position 552,807,394 of record NC_141875.1, on the reverse strand, counting down.
CTTCTCAGTCAGCACTAGAGAAGACGTCTGAGGGTGCTTTGAAGACTCCCCAGTTGGTTTGGCCACCAGGTCGGGGATGCTTGCCGGGTCGTGAGTGTGCTTGGATCTCCTTTCTCTGCGAGGAGGTGAGTCGACTTCTTCTTCATCACTCGGGTCATCGCTCTCCTCGTCCTCTTCTTCATCTGAGTGCCACTCGCCACTCTCGCCTCCGCTCGCCCCCCCTCGGGATCTTGCTCCTACTCTCCGTTGGGCATTGAATACATATCAACAAGGGCCTGAAAGACAATGAACAAAAGAAAGGCAGTCGGCCATCAAAAAGATGTTACATGGTTAATCAAGAAAACACTTGACAATGCAGAATAGTACCTGTTCCGACCGGCGCAAATGGTCGAATGAAGCCACCCTCCTGGACCCCCGGGGGTTATCCTTGTTGCCAGTAATGCCTCTCAGCCACTGCTCCACCGTGTTCTCACTGAAATCCTCTGGGTGGATCCGAGTGGAATCCTCGATTCCCGAGTACATCCACATCGGATGGTCACGAGCTTGGAGTGGTTGGATACGTCGACTGAGGAAGACCTCCAACAGGTCCATACCGGCCACTCCGTCGTGGACGAGTTGGACCACCCGCTCGACCAACACCTTCAACTACGCCTTCTCCTCTGGGATCACTCTCAAGGTGGAGGGCTTCTCCACTCAGGCCATGGAAAAGGGGGAAGTCCGGTCGACTGACCCGGAGTCGGTTGGTCCTTGCAGTAGAACCAGGTCGACTGCCAACCCCGGACCGACTCAGGAAGGATCATGGTTGGGAAAGTGCTTTTGTTCCTCATATGAATTCCAAGACCCCCACACATCTGTATCACTTGCGTCCTCTCATCACTCGGGTTGGCCTTCTTGACCGTCTAAGAATGACACGTGAATATGTGCTTGAAGAGACCCCAGTGTGGTCGACAACCCAGGAAGTTCTCGCACATGGACACGAAAGCGGCAACGCACACGATGGTGTTTGGGGAAAAGTGGTGGGGTTGAGCCCCAAAGAAGTTCAAGAAACCTCGAAAGAAAGGATGGGGAGGCAAAGAAAACCCGCGGTCGATGTGAGTGGCAAGGAGAACGCACTCACCCTCCTGCGGCTGCGGCTCGGTCTCATTCCCCGGGAGCCGCGCCGATTCGTGGGGGATCAGTCCCCCCTCAACCAGGTCGTCGATATCATCTTGGATGATTGTCGAGCGAATCCAGTCGCCCTGGATCCAGCCAGGCGGCAGGCCGGACCTCGATGAAGACCCGCTCCGGCTAGTTCTCTTCCCTTTCGCCTTCGTCGTCGCCTTCTTCGCAAGCTCCAACGCCACCGTCTTCTCCTTCCCCATGGCAGCGGATCGAGTTCAAACGGGGCGACGACGCCGAGGGCAGAGGCAGATGCGGTGGAGAAAACAGAGGAGGAAGGGGAAGAATGAGAACGCACTGTGCGAAAACCCCCGTCCAACGCCTTATATGAGATCATTTCCGAGTGGCTGACTCGTGGGCCCAGGCGATCCAATCAAATCCCGCAATAGTCGCGCACGTGATACGTGGCAAAAAAGGTGGCGCAGATATCGAGGCAGCCTTCCTAATCCGTCCCGATTACTGCGGCCTCCCCCGCCCGGCGCGCTTCCCAAAATTCGAATCCCGTGAAATCCGCAGACAGCAGAACAACCCGTTAGACCAAAGATTTTTCCCATATCAACACTCGAAGCTTAACAATGAAAGTTCACTCGACAAAACAAAGAATGGATCAAAGCGACTGAACAAGCAGTTGAAATCATCATGAAGGTTCATTCAACCTCTGGACAAGACATTTCCGAAGTGCAAAAGCTGAATCGGAGAGGTTATCAACTCCTTCCCCACTCAAACCCTGAACCATTCGGGGGCTAATGATGAAGATATGTACCTAGGGTAGGGTCATAGGCCTGACCTAGACACCCTCCCTTAGGACGTCACCCTCAAACCAGAAGCATTCGAACAGGAGTCACCATCCACTCGACCATGAGGACTTCCACTCGGAAGACTTGAAGTCACTCGACCACGGAGACTGTCACTCGACCACCAGAAGGTCTAAGGTCACTCCGAACTGCAACGGTCGGACATCACCTCATAACTTTAATGGTCATTATGTCTCTTTATTTACTAGCGTTACAAGTAACATATCCCCTTTACTGTACCTTAAACCCTCTGTAACGTGGGCTAGCTGGGGTCCTGGCGCACTCTATATAAGCCACCCCCCTCCACAGGCACAAGGGTTCGCATCTTTTGTAAACTCTCACACACATATAATCCAGTCGACCGCCTCAGGGCACCGAGACGTGCACTACAGGAATCTAGTACTTTCCTGCCCGCCATAGCGGACGGCAAAGGCAAGGTTGGCGGACGGTTACTTCTTCAGAGAAGGGCCTGAACTCGTAAAAATCATGTGTACAACTACTCCATAGCTAGGATCTTGCCTCCTCATACCTACCCCCATTCTACTGTCAGTCTTAGATCCACGACAGATATGGCCTCGGAACACTGAGACCGAAAGTTCGAGCGTGAATCATATAGTAGATATGATCAACATAGTGATGTTCACCATTGAAAACTACTCCAGCTCACGTGATGATCGGACATGGTTTAGTTGATTTGGATCATGTGATCACTTAGATGATTAGACGGATGTCTATCTAAGTGGGAGTTCGTAAGTAATATGATTAATTGAACTTAAATTTATCATGAACTTAGTACCTGATAGTATTTTGCTTGTCTATGTTGATTGTAGATAGATGGCATGTGCTGTTGTTCCGTTGAATTTTAATGCGTTCCTTGAGAAAGCAAAGTTAAAGATGATGGTAGCAATTACACGGACTGGGTCCATAACTTGAGGATTGTCCTCATTGCTGCACAAAAGAATTACGTCCTAGAAGCACCGCTGGGTGCTAGGCCTGCTGCAGATGCTGCTGATGACGTTAAGAACGTCTGGCAGAGTAAAGCTGATGACTACTCGATAGTTTAGTGTGCCATGCTTTACGGCTTAGAACCGGGACTTCAACGACGTTTTGAACGTCATGGAGCATATGAGATGTTCTAGGAGTTGAAGTTAATATTTCAAGCAAATGCCCGGATTGAGAGATATGAAGTCTCCAATAAGTTCTATAGCTGCAAGATGGACGAGAATAGTTCTGTCAGTGAACATATACTCAAAATGTCTCGGTATCATAATCACTTGACTCAACTGGGAGTTAATCTTCCTGTTGATAGTGTCATTGACAAAGTTCTTCAATCACTGCCACCAAGCTACAAGAGCTTCGTGATGAACTATAATATGCAAGGGATGAATAAGACAATTCTCGATCTCTTCGCAATGCTAAAGGCAGTGGAGGTAGAGATCAAGAAGGAGCATCAAGTGTTGATGGTCAACAAGACCACCAGTTTCAAGAAAAAGGTTAAAGGGAAGAAGAAGGGGAACTTCAAGAAGAACAGCAAACAAGTTGCTGCTCAGGAGAAGAAACCCAAGTCTGGACCCAAGCCTGAGACTGAGTGCTTCTACTACAAACAGACTGGTCACTGGAAGCGGAACTGCCCCAAGTTTTTGGCGGATAAGAAGGATGGCAAGGTGAACAAAGGTATATGTGATATACATGTTATTGATGTGTACCTTACCAGAGCTCGCAGTAGCACCTGGGTATTTGATATTGGTTCTGTTGCTAATATTTGCAACTCGAAACAGGGACTACGGATTAAGCAAAGAGTGGCAAAGGACGAGGTGACGATGCGCGTGGGAAATGGTTCCAAAGTCGATGTGACCGCCGTCGGCACGCTACCTCTACATCTACCTTCGGGATTAGTTTTAGACCTAAATAATTGTTATTTGGTGCCAGCGTTAATCATGAACATTATATCTGGATCTTGTTTGATGCGAGACGGTTATTCATTTAAATCTGAGAATAATTGTTGTTCTATTTATATGAGTAATATCTTTTATGGTCATGCACCCTTGAAGAGTGGTCTATTTTTGTTGAATCTCGATAGTAGTGATACACATATTCATAATGTTGAAGCCAAAAGATGCAGAGTTGATAATGATAGTGCAACTTATTTGTGGCACTGCTGTTTGGGTCATATTGGAGTAAAGCGCATGAAGAAACTCCATACTGATGGACTTTTGGAATCACTTGATTACGAATCACTTGGTACTTGCGAACCATGCCTTATGGGCAAGATGACTAATACACCGTTCTCCGGAACAATGGAGCGAGCAACAGATTTGTTAGAGATCATACATACTGATGTATGTGGTCCAATGAATATTGAGACTCACGGCGGGTATCGTTATTTTCTCACCTTCACAGATGATTTGAGCAGATATGGGTATATCTACTTAATGAAACATAAGTCTGAAACATTCGAAAAGTTCAAAGAATTTCAGAGTGAAGTGGAAAATCATCATAACAAGAAAATAAAGTTTCTATGATCTGATCGTGGAGGAGAAAGTTTGAGTTATGAGTTTGGTCTACATTTGAAACAATGCGGAATAGTTTCGCAACTCACGCCACCTGGAACACCACAGCGTAATGGTGTGTCCCAATGTCGTAATCGTACTTTACTAGATATGGTGCGATCTATGATGTGTCTTACTGATTTACCGCTATCGTTTTGGGGTTATGCTTTAGAGACGGCTGCATTCACGTTAAATAGGGCACCATCAAAATCATTTGAGATAACGCCTTATGAACTATGGTTTGGCAAGAAACCAAAGTTGTCATTTCTTAAAGTTTGGGGCTGCGATGCTTATGTGAAAAAGCTTCAACCTGATAATCTTAAACCCAAATCGGAGAAATGCGTCTTCATAGGATACCCAAAGGAAACTGTTGGGTACACCTTCTATCACAGATCCGAAGGCAAGACATTCGTTGCTAAGAATGGATCCTTTCTAGAGAAGGAGTTTCTCTCGAAAGAAGTGAGTGGGAGGAAAGTAGAACTTGATGAGGTAACTGTACCTGCTCCCTTATTGGAAAGTAGTTCGTCACAGAAACCGGTTCCTGTGACACCTACATCAATTAGTGAGGAAGCTAATGATGATGATCATGAAACTTCAGATCAAGTTACTACTGAACCTCATAGGTCAACCAGAGTAAGATCCACACCAGAGTGGTACGGTAATGCTGTTCTGGAGGTCATGTTGCTAGACCATAACGAACCTACGAACTATGAGGAAGCGATGATGAGCCCAGATTCCGCAAAATGGCTTGAGGCCATGAAATCTGAGATGGGATCCATGCATGAGAACAAAGTGTGGACTTTGGTTGACTTGCCCGATGATCGGCAAGCCATCGAGAATAAATGGATCTTAAAGAAGAAGACAAATGCTGATGGTAATGTTACTGTCTACAAAGCTCGACTTGTTGCGAAAGGTTTTCGACAAGTTCAAGGAGTTGACTACGATGAGACCTTCTCACCCGTAGCGATGCTTAAGTCCGTCCGAATCATGTTAGCTATTGCCGCATTTTATGATTATGAAATTTGGCAAATGGATGTAAAGACTGCATTCCTGATTGGATTTCTGGAAGAAGAGTTGTATATGATGCAACCTAAAGGATTTATCGATCCAAAAGGTACTAACAAAGTGTGCAAGATCCAGCGATCCATTTATGGACTGGTGCAAGCTTCTCGGAGTTGGAATAAACGCTTTGATAGTGTGATCAAAGCATATGGTTTCATACAGACTTTTGGAGAAGCCTGTATTTACAAGAAAGTGAGTGGGAGCTCTATAGCATTTCTAATATTATATGTGGATGACATATTGTTGATTGGAAATGATATAGAATTTCTGGATAGCATAAAAGGATACTTGAATAATGAAGGACCTCGGTGAATCTACTTACATATTGGGCATCAAGATCTGTAGAGATAAATCAAGACACTTAATTGGACTTTCACAAAGCACATGCCTTGACAAAGTTTTGAAGAAGTTTAAAATGGATCGGGCATAGAAAGGGTTCTTACCTGTATTACAAGGTGTGAAGTTGAGTAAGACTCAATGCCCGACCACTGCAGAAGATAGAGAGAAAATGAAAGATGTTCCCTATGCTTCAGCCATAGGCTCTATCATGTATGCAATGCTGTGTACCAGACCTGATGTGTGCCTTGCTATTAGTTTAGCAGGGAGGTACCAAAGTAATCCAGGAGTGGATCACTGGACAACGATAAAGAACATCCTGAAGTACCTGAAAAGGACTAAGGATATGTTTCTCGTTTATGGAGGTGACAAAGAGCTCAACGGTAAATGCGAGCTTTGACACTGATCCGAACGATTCTAAATCGCAAACCGGATACGTGTTTATATTAAATGGTGGAGCTGTTAGTTGGAGCAGTTCTAAACAGAGCTTCATGGCGGGATCTACATGTGAAGCAGGTACATTGCTGCTTTGGAAGCAGCAAATGAAGGAGTTCATATCTGATCTAGGTGTCATACCTAGTGCATCGGATCCGATGAAAATCTTTTGTGACAATACTGGTGCAATTGCCTTGGCAAAGGAATCCAGATTTCACAAGAGAACCAAGCACATCAAGAGACGCTTCAACTCCATCCGGGATCAAGTCCAGGTGGGAGACATAGAGATTTGCAAGATACATACAGATATGAATGTTGCAGACCCATTGACTAAGCCTCTTCCACGAGCAAAACATGATCAGCACCAAGGCTCCATGGGTGTTAGAATCATTACTGTGTAATCTAGATTATTGACTCTAGTGCAAGTGGGAGACTAAAGGAAATATGCCCTAGAGGCAATAATAAAGTTATTATTTATTTCCTTATATCATGATAAATGTTTATTATTCATGCTAGAATTGTATTAACCGAAAACATAATACATGTGTGAATACATAGACAAATAGAGTGTCACTAGTATGCCTCTACTTGACTAGCTCATTGATCAAAGATGGTTATGTTTCCTAGCCATAGACATGAGTTGTCATTTGATTAATGGGATCACATCATTAGGAGAATGATGTGATTGACTTGACCCATTCCGTTAGCTTAGCACTTGATCGTTTAGTATGTTGCTATTGCTTTCTTCATGACTTATACATGTTCCTATGACTATGAGATTATGCAACTCCCATTTACCGAAGGAACACTTTGTGTGCTACCAAACGTCACAACGTAACTGGGTGATTATAAAGGTGCTCTACAGGTGTCTCTGGAGGTACTTGTTGAGTTGGCGTATTTCGAGATTAGGATTTATCACTCCAATTGTCGGAGAGGTATCTCTGGGCCCTCTCGGTAATGCACATCACTATAAGCCTTGCAAGCAATGTGACTAATGAGTTAGTTGAGGGATGATGCATTACGGAACGAGTAAAGAGACTTGCCGGTAATGAGATTGAACTAGGTATTGAGATACCAACGATCGAATCTCAGGCAAGTAACATACCGATGACAAAGGGAACAACGTATGTTGTTATGCGGTTTGACCGATAAAGATCTTCGTAGAATATGTAGGATCCAATATGAGCATCTAGGTTCCGCTATTGGTTATTGACCGGAGACATGTCTCGGTCATGTCTACATAGTTCTCGAACCCGTAGGGTCCGCACGCTTAAAGTTTGGTGACGATCGATATTATGAGTTTTTGAGTTTTGATGTACCGAAGGTAGTTCGGAGTCCTGGATATGATCATGGACATGACGAGGAGTCTCGAAATGGTCATGACCTAAATATCAATATATTGGATGACTATATTCGGACACCGAAAGTGTTCCGAGTGGTTTCAGATAAAAACCGGAGTACCGGGGGTTACCGGAACCCCGCGCGGAGTTAATTGGGCCTCATGGGCCTTAGTAGGAGAAGAGGAGGGGTGGCCAGGGTAGCCGCGAGCCCCTCCCCCTCTAGTATGAATTGGACAAGGAGGTGAGGGCCCCTTTTTCCTTCTCATCCTCTCTCCCTTCCTTCCCTCTCCTACTCCAATAAGTTAAAGGAGGAGTCCTACTCCCGGTGGGAGTAGGACTCCCCCTGGCACGCCCTCCTCCTGGCCGGCCGCCTCCCCCCTTGCTCCTTTATATACGGGGCAGGGGGGCACCCTAGAACACACAAGTTGATCTGTTGATCTATTCCAGCCGTGTGCGGTTCCCCCTCCACCATGTTCCACCTCTGTTATATTGTAGCGGTGCTTAGGCGAAGCCCTTTGTCGGTAGCAACATCATCACCATCATCACGCCGTCGTGCTGACGGAACTCTCCCATGAAGCTCCGCTAGATCGGAGATCGCGGGACGTCATCGAGTTGAACGTGTGCTGAACTCGGAGGTGTCGTATGTTCGTTACTTGGATCGGTTGGATCGTGAAGACGTACGACTACATCAATCACGTTGTGCTAATGCTTCCGCTTTCGGTCTACGAGGGTACGTGGACACACTCTCCCCTCTCGTTGCTATGCATCACCATGATCCTGAGTGTGCGTAGGATTTTTTTGAAATTACTACGTTCCCCAACAATAAGATCACCATCGCACACTCCCTTTACCTTCGGGATTAGTGTTGAACCTAAAATAAATGTTATTTGGTGTTTTCATTGAGCATAATATGATTGTATCATGTTTATTGCAATATGATTATTCATTTAAGTCAAAGAATAATTGTTATTCTGTTTACATGAATAAAACCTTCTGAGGTCATACACCCAAGGTGAATGGTTTATTGAATCTCGATCGTAGTGATACACATATTCATAATATTGGTGCCAAAAGATGCAAAGTTGATAATGATAGTGCAACATATTTGTGGCACTGCCATTTAGGTCATATTGGTGTAAAGCGCATGAAGAAACTCCATGCTGATGGGCTTTTGGAATCACTTGATGCTTGCGAACCATGCCTCATGGGCAAGATGGCTAAGACTCCGTTCTCTGGAACAATGGAGCGAGCAACTGACTTATTGGAAATAATACATACTGATGTATGCGATCCAATGAGTGTTGAGGCTCACGATAGGTATCATCATTTCCTGACCTTCGCAGATGATTTGAGCAGATATGGGTATATCCACTTGATGAAACATAAGTCTGAAACATTTGAAAAGTTCAAAGAATTTCAGAGTGAAGTGGCAAATCATCGTAACAAGAAAATAAAGTTTCTACGATCTGATCGCAGAGACAAATATTTGAGTTACGAGTTTGGTCTTCATTTGAAACGATGCGGAATTGTTTCGCAGCTCACGCCACCTGGAACACCACAGCGTAATGGTGTGTCCGAACGTCATAACCGTACTTTATTAGATATGGTGCGATCTATGATGTCTCTTACCGATTTATCACTATCGTTTTTGGGTTTATGCATTAGAGACAGTTGCATTCACGTTAAATAGGGCGCCATCTAAATCCATTGAGATGACACCATATGAACTGTGGTTTGGCATGAAACCTAAGCTGTCGTTTCTTTTGGGGCTGCGATGCTTATGTGAAAAAGCTTCAACCTGATAAGCTCGAACCCAAATCGGAGAAATGCATCTTCATATGATACCCAAGGGAGACTGTTGGGTACACCTTCTATCACATATCCGAAAGCAAGATATTTGTTGCTTAGAGTGGATCCTTTCTAGAGAAGGAGTTTCTCTCGAAAGAAGTGAGTGGGAGAAAAGTAGAACTTGATGAGGTAATTGTACCTTCTATCGAGATTGGAAAGTAATTCATCACAGAAATCAGTTCCAGTTATACCTACACCAATTAGTGAGGAAGCTAATGATGATGATCATGAAACTTCAAATCAAGTTACTACCGAACCTCGTAGGTCAACCAGAGTAAGGTCTGCACCAGAGTGGTACGACAATCCTATTCTGGAGGTCATATTACTTGACCATGACGAACCTACGAACTATGAGTAAGCGATAATGAGCCCAGATTCCCCAAAATGGCTTGAGGCCATGAAATCTGAGATAGGATCCATGTATGAGAACAAAGTATAGACTTTGGTTGACTTGCCCGATGATCGGCAAGCCATAAAGAATAAAATGGGTCTTCAAGAGGAAGACGGACGCTGATAGTAGTGTTACTATCCACAAAGCTCGACTTGTCGATAAGGGTTTTTGACAAGTTCAAGATGTTTACTACGATGAGATTTTCTTACTCGTATCGATGCTTAAAGTCTATCCGAATCATGTTAGCAATTGCCACATTTCATGAAATCTGGCAAATGGATATCAAAACTACATTCCTTAATGGATTTCTTAAATAAGAGTTGTATATGATGCAACAAGAAGGTTTTGTCAATCCTAAAGGTGCTAACAAAGTGTGCAAGCTCCAGCGATCCATCTATGGACTGGTGCAAGCATCTCGGAGTTGCAATATACACTTTGATAAGGTGATGAAAGCATACGGTTTTATACAGACTTGCGGTGAAGCCTGTATTTACAAGCAAGTGAGTGGGAGCACTACAACAATTCTGATAAGTATATGTGAATGACATATTGTTGATCAGAAATAATGTAGAATTTTTCTGGAAAGCATAAAGGAGTGTTTGAAAGGAGTTTTTCAAAGAACGATCTCGGTGAAGCTGCTTACATATTGAGCATCAAGATCTATAGAGATAGAACAAGACGCTTGATAAGGTTTTTTCAATGAGTACATACCTTGACAAGATTTTGAAGTAGTTAAAAATGGAACAGTCAAAGAAGGAGTTCTTGCCTGTGTTACAAGGTGTAAAGTTGAGTAAGATCAAAACACGACCATGACAGAAAATAGAAAGAGAATGAAAGTCATTCCCTATGCCTCAGCCATAGCTTTTATAAAGTATGCTATGCCGTGTACCAAACCTTTTTGTGTACCTTGCCATGAGTTTGGCAAGGGGGTACGATATTGATCCAGGAGTGGATCACTTGACAGCGATCAAAATTATCCTTAGAAGACTAAGGAGATATTTCTTGGTTATGGAGGTGATAAAGAGTTCGTCATAAGGAGTTACGCCGATGCAAGCTTTTACACCGATCCAGATGACTCTGAGTCTCAATCTGTATACATATTGAAAGTGGGAGTAATTAGCTAGAGTAGCTCCATGCAGAGCATTGTAGACATAGAAAATTTGCAAAATACATACGGATCTCAATGTTGCAGACCCGTAGACTAAACTTCTCTCACAAGCAAAACCTGATCACTCTTTGGGTGTTAATCACATAGAGATGTGAACTAGATTACTGACTCTAGTAAACCCTTTGGGTATTAGTCACATGAAGATGTGAACTAATCACATAAAGATGTGAACTATTGGTGTGAAATCACATGATGATGTGAACTAGATTATTGACTCTAGTGCAAGTGGGAGACTGAAGGAAATATGCCCTAGAGGCAATAATAAAGTTGTTATTTATATTTCCTTATATCATGATAAATGTTTATTATTCATGCTAAAATTGTATTAACCAGAAACTTAGTACATGTGTGAATACATAGACAAACAAAGTGTCCCTAGTATGCCTCTACTTGACTAGCTCGTTAATCAAAGATGGTTAAGTTTCCTAGCCATGAACATGTGTTGTCATTTGATGAACGGGATCACATCATTAGAGAATGATGTGATCGACTAGACCCATCCGTTAGCATAGCACTATGATCATTTAGTTTATTGCTATTGCTTTCTTCATGACGTATACATGTTCCTATGACTATGAGATTATGCAACTCCCGAATACCGGAGGAACACCTTGTGTGCTATCAAACGTCACAATGTAACTGGGTGATTATAAAGATGCTCTACAGGTATCTCCGATGGTGTTTGTTGAGTTGGCATAGATCGAGATTAGGATTTGTCACTCCATGTATCAAAGAGGTATCTCTGGGGCCTCTCGGTAATGCACATCACTATAAGCCTTTCAAGCAATGTGACTAATGAATTAGTTGCAGGATGATGCATTACAAAATGAGTAAAGAGACTTGCCAGTAACGAGATTGAACTAGGTATGATGATACCAACGATCGAATCTTGGGCAAGTAACATACCGATGACAAAGGGAACAACGTATGTTGTTATGCGGTTTGAACGATAAAGATCTTCGTAGAATATGTAGGAACCAATATAAGCATCCAGGTTCCGCTATTGGTTATTGACCGGAGATGTGTCTCGATCATGTCTACATAGGTCTCGAACCCATAGGGTCCGCATGCTTAACGTTTGATGATGATTTGTAATATGAGTTATGTGATTTGATGACCGAAGTTTGTTCGGAGTCCCGGATGAGATCACAGACATGACGAGGAGTCTCGAAATGGTCGAGACATAAAGGTCGATATATTGGAAGGCTATACTCGGACATCGGAAAGGTTCCGAGTGATTCGGGTTTTTTTTCCGGAGAACCAGGGAGTTACAGGAATTCACCCGGGGGGTGGTATTGGGCCTTATTGGGCTTTAGTGGAAAGGAGAGAAGGGCCACAAGGGGAGGCAGTGCGCCCCCCATGGGCTGGTCCGAATTGGACTAGGAGGGGGCGGCGCCCCCCTCTTTCCTTCTCCCTCTCCCTCTCCTTCCTTATTCTCCTACTTGGAATAGGAAAAGGGGGGAAACCTACTCCTAGTAGGAGTAGGAATCCCCCTTGGGGCGTGCCCTAGTTGGCTAGCCCTCCCACTCCTCCGCTCCTTTATATACGGGGGAGGGGGGCACCCCATAGACACACAAGTTGATCTTAGCCGTGTGCGGTGCCCCTCTCAACATATTTCCACCTTGATCATATTGTCGTATTGCTTAGGTGAAGCCCTGCGTCGGTAACTTCATCATCACTGTCAACACGCCATCGTGCTGACAAAACTCTCCCTTGGCCTCAGCTGGATCTAGAGTTCGAGGGACGTAATCGAGCTGAACGTGTGTAGATTGCGGAGGTGTCATGCATTCGGTACTTGATCGGTCGGATCGCGAAGACGTTCGACTACATCAACTGTGTTACTTAACGCTTCCGCTTTCGGTCTACGAGGGTACGTGGACACACTCTCCCCTCTCGTTGCTATGCATCCCTAGATAGATCTTGCGTGATCATAGGAATTTTTTTGAAATACTACGTTCCCCAACAGATTCCCCACAACATGCATCGTCCAACTGCACTTGCACCAAGACAGTCCTATGTTGCACCTCGTCTGCCTCCTCCACCATAGAGGCAGCCTCTTCGAGCTATACCACCCCAAGCTCCTTCTCCCAATCCAATGATGGTTTGTGCTTCAAGTGTGGCCTTCCAGGTCACCGTTCCAGAAACTGCCCTTAGAATCAAAACCAGCTGGCTCTTCCTTCTACTCGCTATAACAACCGGCCCCGCAACAACAATGCCAGGCCTTATGGTCATGGCCAGGCTAATCATGTTGATCTGAATGAAGATCAAGACCAACCTGCTACTGTGATGGGTACTCTTCTCATTAATTCAGTACCGGCTTCTGTTTTATTTGATTCAGGAGCATCACATTTATTTATGTCAGAAAGTTTTGCATACGCACATGACATTCGATGCGAGCCCATGAACACTCCGATGTCAGACTACCATGATTGGTCGTGACATTCCCATTGAGATTGAAGGGTTGGGATTCCTTGTTTCTCACATTATTCCGAAGTCTTCCAATATTGACCTCATTCTGGGAATGGAATGGTTGAAAGCACATACTGCCTCTATCGTTTGCGCCACCAAAGTCGTTCATCTCCTACATCCTTCCGATGGGATAGTAAGCTACCATGCTCAGATTGTTCAAAACGCTAAAACATGGCTTTATGTCTTGAATGCGTTGAACACAGCACCTCTTGAGGGAATTGAAAAGATTCCAGTCGTTCGTGACTTCCAAGATGTCTTTCCAGAAGAACTTCTAGAAATACCCCCTGCTCGGGCTGTCGAGTTCGTCATCGACTTGAAACTAAGCACCATTCCTATCTCCAAACGACCCTACAAAATGCCGCCTCATGAGCTCTTTGAACTTAAGGAGGAAATCAACAAATCTCTTCGCAAGGGTTTCATTCGTCCAAGTTCCTCTACTTGGGGAGCACCTTCTCTCTTCGTCAAGAAGAAGGACGGAACGAACCGTTTGGTCCAAGACTACCGTCCTATCAACCAAGCTACAATTCAGAACAAATATCCCCTTCCTCGGATCAATGATCTGTATGATCAACTGGCTGGTTCATCGATATTCTCTAAACTCGACTTGAGGTTGGGTTACCACCAGATCCGTGTTCGTGAAGAGGATATTCCAAAGACCACATTCATCACTCGTTATGGTTCTTACGAGTACACCGTCATGTCTTTTGGCTTGACCAATGCTCCAGCCACATTCTCCCATCTGATGAACTACATATTGATGGATTACCTTGACAAGTTCTTCGTAGTCTATCTGGATGATATCCTGGTATATTTGAAGAACAAAGAAGAACATGTTGAACATCTTTGACTTATTCTAGAGAAGCTTCGAGAACATCAACTTTATGCCAACTATTCCAAGTGCGAATTCTGGTTACCCGAAGTCACCTACCTTGGTCATGTCATCTCCAAGGATGGTATTGTCATCAACCCAAAGCACGTCCAGGCTATTCTTGACTGGACCCCTCCGAAGACTGTCAAGCAAGTCAGAAGCTTTCTTGGGCTAGCCAGCTATTGTCGTCGCTTGTCGAGAACTTCTCCAAGATCGCCAAGCCCTTGATTAATCTGCTTCACAAGGGCGCTAAGTACGATTTGACAGACAAATGTCAGGAAAGTTTCCAGGCACTCAAGGACAGGCTGACATCTGCCCCAGTGCTTGCTCCCCCTGATACTCGCAAGGACTTCATCATCTATTGCGATGCTTCACGACAAGGATTAGACTGTGTCCTAATGCAAGAGAGAAGAGTGATTGCTTATGCCTCCTGTGAAGTGCGTCATCACGAAGAGAACTACCCAGTTCACGACCTCGAGCTTGCTGCGGTTATCTACACACTAAAGCTATGGCGACAGTACCTTCTCGGTAATCGTTGTGAGATCTTCACCGATCATCAGAGTCTGAAGTACCCGCTTAATGAGCCAGATCTGAACCTCCGTCAGCAACGATGGATGGAAGCTATTGCTGATTACAACTGCGGTATATCCTACACCCCTGGCAAAGCTAATGTAATGGCCGATGCCCTGAGCCGCAAGTCCTATTGCAACAATCACATGGACTTCAAAGCTCAAACCCGCCTTTATGAAGAGCTATGCAAGTTGAACCTTCAACTAGTTCCACGGGGTTCTATGAATAACCTTGTCCTGGAACCAAATCTTCTGAAAGCTATTAAGTCTTCTCAAACCAAAGATGCACACGTCGAACTGATGAAAAAGGATCTTGCCTTAGAGAAATCCAAAGATTTCTCACTTGGTGAAGATGGAATCTTGTACTTGAGAGATCGCATTGTAGTACCCTGATTTGAGCTTATGACAGAGAAGGCGATGAAAGAAGCACATGGCACCCCTCTCTCTATTCATCTAGGAAGTACCAAGATGTATCTAGACATCCGTCAGAAGTACTGGTGGTCTAAGATGAAGCAAGCCATTGCTCGATATATCGAAGAATGTGACGTATGTCGTCGTGTCAAAGCAGAACATCAGAAACTGGCTGGACTTCTACAACCACTTCCGATTCCTGAATGGAAGTGGGATAAGATCCAAATGGACATTGTCACCGGCGTTCCCAAGTCACAAAAGGGTAATGATGCTATCTTTGTCGTCGTCGACCAATTCTCAAAAGTCGGGCACTTTCTGCCAGTCAAGGAGACTATCACTACTAGTCAATTAGCAAACTTATATATCTCCAGAATTCTGTCACTCCATGGCATTTCGAAGGAGATCAGTTCAGACCATGGCAGCATATTCACTTCAAAGTTCTGGGATAGTTTCCAAGAGGCAATGGGAACTCATATTACCTGGAGCACTGCTTATCATCCCCAATCCCAAGGCCAAGTTGAGCGAGTCAATCAAATTCTTGAAGACATGCTTCGGGCTTGTGTTATTTATTTTGACAAGAAGTGGGAAGAATCTCCCCCTTATGCGGAGTTCTCTTATAAGAACAGTTATCAAGCCAGCTTGAAGATGGCACCCTTCAAAGTTCTATTTGGGCGTAAGTGCCGAACCCCTCTGAATTGGTCAGAAACTGGGGAACGGACACTCATTGGTCCAGACATTATTCAACAAGTTGAAGAGCAAGTGCGCATTGTCCGGGATAATCTCAAGGCGGCCCAGTGCCGCCAGAAGAGCAATTATGATCATAAACACTAGGGTTCAACTTATCAACCTGGTGAACAAGCTTATCTGCATGTCACTCCTTTGAGAGGCACCCATCGATTCAGAGTCAAGGGCAATCTAGCTCCACGCTACATTGGCTACATCAACATGGTGAACAAGCTTATCTGCATGTCACTCCTTTGAGAGGCACCCATCGATTCGGAGTCAAGGGCAAGCTAGCTCCATGCTACATTGGTCCCTTCCGCATTCTCGCCCGTCGTGGACTGGTGGCTTATCAACTAGAGTTGCCACCTCAGTTCTCTCATGACCATGACGTCTTCCATGTGTTGCAACTTCGTCGATGCTTCAAGGATCCGAAACGTGAAGTGGATCCGGAACTGATTGAAGTGCAAGATGATCTCACTTATAAAGAGCATCCGATCCGCATTCTTGAAGAAGCTGAACGTCGAACCCGCCAGAAGGACACAAAGTTCCTCAAGGTGCAATGGTAGAATCATACTAAAGATGAAGCCACTTGGGAACGCGAACATAACCTCTGGGCTGAATACCCCGACCTGTTCCCTTCTACCTCTTAATTCTCGGGACGAGAATTTCTTTTAGAGGAGGAGAGTTGTAACACCCCTGTGTAATGATGCTACAGTAACCCCTGGGGTTAAGTTAATCATTTTGCTAAACAAGTATGTGATCATCCTTGGTTATCTCTCATTTCAAATTCCAGTTGAATTCAATTTCAAATTCCGAGTGAAGTGCAAAATTGCTCAAACATGAAAACTAAAATGTTCATCATGTGGCAAACAATCCATAACTAATACTAGTGGTGAACCAACAGTTTTGCAAAACGTTTAAGTGGCCTAAACTACTTAAAACAATGACCTAAGCAATAAATTAAATGCCTTTTTAATTTATAAAACTTGCAAATTATTTAAAAAGCCTCAATCTTTTTTGTGGCAGTGCCCAATAATTCTTTGAATTTTTTTTGGCCAATGGCATATTTTTGCAAAGTCAATTGTGGCTAAAAGAAAAGGCAAAAGCTGCTGGAAAAAGAAAAATAAAAAGAAAAATAAAAAGAGAAAAGGAAAAGGAAAAGCAAAGTGGTGGGAGAGCCCCTGGCCTTCCCTTGGGCCTCGGCCCATCACAGCAGGCCAGCCCACGCCCCCTCCCCGGTCGCTCTCCCCTCCCGCCTGTTCCACCGACCTGGTGCGCACGCCGAGCGCGCCCAGCCGCACCACCTCGTCGACGATGATGGCGGATAAGGCCCCCGCGCCTCACCACCTCCTTGATCCCCTCTCCCACTCACCTGCCCTTCCCGTTCTCTCTCTCTCGCCTATGCTCTCTCTCCTCCAAATCCACCTCAGTCACGCCTCTCCGTCGCCGCTCACCGCACTCCACCACGGCCATCGCCGCCCCCACACCCCGCCGACATGTCTACGAGGTCTGTTGTCGTCCCCAACACCCTCCCCGACCACAAGCCCGAGCCGGGGAGCACGACAGCATTCGCTGCACCGTCGTCCTCCACCTTCGGACGCGTCGGAGCTCGCCGTTGATCCGCGCTGCCCCAGGCACCTCGAGTCGTCCCCGGGACTTCTCTGCAATGATAGTAAGCCACCTCCCCTCCTCCTCCTCCTCCTCCCCTTTGGGTCGCCCGCACTCCATAGCCACCACACCGCGATGTCGTCCACGCGCTGCCGCCGTGGAGCTCAAGGCCATAGCTACCGCTGCTGCCACGCCCATCCGTGGCCGCCGTTGTGCTCCTGGATCCCCAAGGAGTCCAATGCGCCCTTCTGTGTCATTTGCCGTGCACCATAGTCCCGCACCCACTTTCACCTGCAAGCCACCACAGCCAAACCTCGACGCCGATGATGCTCCGATCGTCCCCGACGCCGGCTGTTGTCTCCATCACGTGCGCGACGCCGGGCCGCACCCGTAGGTCCAAGCTGCAGGTCCGGAGCCCCCCTATAGCGCGGCTCCGCCAACTCCAGCGTGTCACCATCATTGCTTTGGTCGCCGGAGCCACTCCGTTATCGGCGTCCGACATGGCGCCGCGTGGCCTCCCCTGTGAGCCTGACGTGTGGGCCCGGTGGGTCCTGTTGACTGGTTTGACACAGTCAACTGCTGACTGGGTACCCCTGTGCCACTGACGCGCGGGCCCCACCGCTTTATTAGTCAAATTAAAAAATTTCTAAATAAACTTAATTAGTTAACCTATTTATCCACTGACATGAGGGGCCCAGCTGCTAATTAACCCCATCTTAGTTTTTAATAAAGCATGTGAAGGCCTTTGTCTATGACAGGTGGGATCCACTGGTCAGTTTGACTAGTCAGCGGGTCAGTTGACTACTTACCTCACCCTAACATCATGCTGATGTCATAATGAATTTCTGTTAATAAAAATATTTCCAGAAAATGTTTAAATCTTTAGAAAATCGTAGATAATAAACTGTAACTCGGATGAAAATGTTTTCTACATGAAAGTTGCTCAGAAAAATCCATGAATCCGAATACGTGGTCCGTTCATTTGTCACATGCCCTTAGCATGCTGAACATGGAACCGTCCCCTCTCTCTTTTCATCTATCTGTAAAACGCCAGACGCCAGAAAAACCCTCCGGATGTTTTCCCTCTGCGTCTGCGACGTCTAGCACTGTGTTAGTTCACCCCTAAGACCACGTATTACCATGTTATGCTTTATGATGCTTTGTGTTGTGGTTTTGTCACGGTAGATGTCCTAGAGAAAGGACTTAGTCGTGGAGCCATCGCGACAGGTTAGCTTGAAGGGGTTAAATCGGACACAGGGACGCAAGAGAGTTTATACTAGTTCGACCCCTTCAATGAAGGTAAAAGCCTACGTCTAGTTGTGATGGAATTGATGGGATTTCGATGACCAGGGAGCAAACAAGCTTCGCCTATGTCTCGAGTTGTTGTCTGTTGTCCTTGAACCGCCGCCGGGTCATCCCCTTATATACACGGGTGACGCCCGTCGGTTCACAGAGTCCCAATACCGGCTCATAGATGTGTCCGGTTTGGTCTCTACTTATTCCTAACTTACAATACAAGTTAAATACCAATGCCGGTTTACGGCTACAGGCCTTGAACCGACTATGGGCCTTGAGCCCTCATCTGCCTTCTTGGGCTTTAACATACTTAACTACTGACGAAGTTAACCCGGCCCAGATAGGCCGGTTTACGCCCAGTAGTGATATCCCCAACATTAGGCCCCAGATTGATTTGAACATGTTCATGTCAATCCTTTAGCAAAAATCTTCATCTTCAATATCTTCTTGTAGTTTGTTGAACCACCATGATGTCATCTTCTCTGGTCGTTGTAAACCGGCGTGACGTCACCTGTTATAAAGGACCTTAATAGGTCTGCGACAATTAAGGCGACATCTTCGTTTCCAAACCCACGGTCCCTTGATTTTCGCGCCTGACTCCTGTCCCTTGCCTTATAAATAGGACCGAAAGGTCATTTCTTTTTCCCCTCCGTGCCCTTGTGCTTCGTCTTCCTCGCATCGCCCTGCTTCAGAGCTCCGCCACCACCGTCAACCTCTGCATCAACCTTGGCCACTGCATCAACCTGGGCGCACCAGAGCACCGCGGCAACCTTCCGCGTCTTTCTCATCTCCAGTAAGTCTTCTGTTCTTTTCAACACAGATCTACTCTAGGGTTTCATGTTCTTCTAGTGTTCATCGCCTGTTTTGTGTTCATACGATAACTCCTAGATGCATCTGTGAATCCTTACTCTGTGTAGCGGTAGTTTTTAGCATCCGCCTTCAGTTTCATGCCTCAAGACCATAGATCTATATGTATCTCTGCCCATTGATTCAGTACTGTTCTTTTTTTGAACCTTGAATATTTTCCTTATTTTCTGAACTTGCTTCAGATCTGTCGCTGTAGAGAAGTCTTATGAAATCTGTTTCTGTAAACTTACTCATCTGCTTCAATGTTTAGACCAGGCGGTTTAACTTTGTAGAAAAAATTACCAAACCAGTATATACCATTAGTCCCCTTGTTGAACCGCCAGATGTTGTTGCTTCATAAAACTCCGGTTTAGATAGATCTGTCTCCGGTTTAACATTGCACATACCAATGTACCTTAATCAATGCATTTTTGAACCGGGATCACCTACCTTGTAGATTTCATCATGGCCAAGCAAGTATATGAGTGCAACTGGGTTCCTTCTCGTGTCACAGAGGCTCAACTGGATGATTTAGTCCTGATCGGCGCCTTAGGCAGCAAAGATACCATCCATTGGAGGGCTCCTGGCAAAGAATGCCCTCCCACACCTCAAGAAGGAGAGGTCGTCGTTTTCGTAGATCACTTAGCCCGGGGCTTTAAGCCGCCAGGTTCTAAATTTTACCGGGACGTTTTAGCCGATTTTCAACTCCACCCACAAGACACTGGTCCCAACTCTGTTACAAACATGTGTCACTTCCAAGTGCTCTGTGAGGCGTTCTTTCAAGAGGAGCCCACAGTGGAGTTGTTCAGAGACTGTTTCCATCTAAACCGCCGTACTGAGTTTTCCGATGGTTCCAATACGGAATTGGGCGGTGTGGCGATTCAGAAAAGGAAAGAGGTCACATACCCTCATGCCAAGCTGCATAGCCACCCCAAAGAGTGGAATCAAACATGGTTCTATTGCAAAGACAGCTCCCCTGCTGGTGAAAATCCTTTGCATGGCTTTCGTCCGGAGCGGCTTAGCAATACCCACCCCTTTCCGCAAAGGTTGACTGCCAAGGAGAGAAGCAAATACGCTCCTCAACTGTCCAAGCTTAGAGCCTTTATGGCCAATGGTTTAACAAGGGTTGATCTTGCTCGCTGTTGGATATCATGGAGCATACTACCCCTTAGTCAGCGCTCCGGTTTGATGTGCGAGTATACTGGCAGTGTTGATGACCCACTGCGACATGCTAACATCCAGCTCACCGACGAAGAAATCACAGAGGCTATGAACAAGATGCTGAATGAACCGGAACACATCTGTGCTAAAACCGGCCTGCTTCCCTTCTGTGCCATCAACAAACCGCCAGCTGTAAGAGTTTGATTTTTCTTTTTGCTGAACCTGTTATTGATATATTTGGTCATTGTTTAATATCAGTGTCTGTGTAACTAGGGCAATGATCCGTTTTGGAGCAAGAAACTGCCGCAGGAGAAACCAGAAAAACCAGACAAACCGGAAAGATCAACCCGGCAAAAGACTAAAGCTGTGAAGAAGACTGCCCACAGGAAAAGAACCACTGCATCCTCTAATCCGGCCCCTAATGATGATGTGGATAATCCGGACCGTGAGGTAGGGCTTGACTCACTTGGCTTATTTTTCATGCATCTTATTGATGGTGATATTTGTCAGGATGATGCCGAAGCCAGCCATGCTGATGCTGCAGAGGTAATTATTCTCTCTTCCGATTCAGAACCTTTGCCTTCACTAAAAATCCGTCAGGCAAACCGGAAAGTTAAATTTTCTCATCCTCTTGCTTACTTGGATCCCAAATTTCTTATGAAGACCCAACAGCCGAAGCTCACCGCACAACCCGGCACAGCGGCCAGGTAGTTACCTCCACCGGTTTACCGAACAGTCCGGTTCAGAAATGCCGTTCAGAGGTCTCTAATTTGCTTGTCAGTGCTTGTCCTAAAGCGGGCTGTGTTCATCAACCTCTTAATCCATCTGACTCCGATTATCAGGTTACTTCCCACTCATCCTCTGGCGAGTCATCGGCTACTCAGCTGCCACCGCTCAAAACGGTGCTTGGGTAAGCCATACTTATCTTAATATGTCCGGTACATCACCTTGGGACATATGTTGTATTTGACTTTGTTATTCCTTTCAGGGCCAAGCCTAGGCCGAGCAAAAAAGCTCGCCTGGATAAAGCGGCCGAGGAGGATGCCGTTCCTGAACCGGGCAAAACACCAGATCTTGAAGCAGCTATTCCTGAAAACATACCCAATGATCCACCGCAGCGAGATGACGATCTTATTGCTGAAGAGAGACCTATTGATACCTCAAGTCCTGTCAACCAGCCCACAAGCCCCATCCGGATTGAGAAATCCACCAATCCAACAAAGCCTACTGATAAGCCAATGGCCCCAGTTCAAACCGGTGATGCCAAGGATGATGAGGTTGTCATTACTGGCATTGGTTGCACAGAGCCAGGCAATCCTGTCACTTTGTCTAAACATACTGCCAAGGAAGAATTTGCTGCCTTTGGCAAAGGCAAGTGGAATGTTGATCAGGCGACTTACGCTGCTCTGAACGCCCAAGACATCCATTCCGGCTATCTGAACCGGTTGTATACCAGTCGTGACTATGAAGCCGGTCTGGTTAACATGATGAAAGATAAATATGAGGTAACTTCCATATGCTCTTTCCTACTTGTATGCTTCAATTCTTGCTGACTCTCCTAGCCCCCAAGGGCCGGTTTGTAATCTTCTTTCAAACCGGACTTACTAATATAAATCTTAATGCCTCGAAATTCGCTGACGTAGCCCCCAAGGGCCGGTTCAACTTAGTGTAGTTAAACCGGGACTTAAGTAATTAATATCTCCGCATCAGAACTTTTTTGAACAAATAGCCATTAGCCCCCAAGTGCCAAGTTGAATACTTGTATTGAGCTTGGGACTTTGTAATCAATTGAAAGATGACGATCAAATAGGCATTGGCCCCCAAGCACCAAGTGCATAACTTGTTATGTGGTTGGTGCTTCAATTCTTGCACTGCTTGCTGAATCATATAACTGTCTGTATGCAGGCTGAGCTGAAGACAAAAGAGACCCAAATCGCCAATCTCCAAGAAAATCTGAAGTCCCAACATACTGAAACCTCAAAAGCAAAAGAGGAGTTGATCAGCGCCTTAAGCGTCATGGAACAGCTTAAGAAGGATTTCAAGGAGGAGCGGGCGGATTGGGCTACTGAAAAATCCGCTTTAACCAAACGAGTAGAAGACGCCGAGGCTGCACTAAATCCGGTGGTGGATGAACTGACCAGCATAAAGCGGCACATGCATGCCATGACCGCTGCTATCTTTGGTAAGCCGGTTTGGTTTTTGAATTGATTCTGCCGTCTTACAGAGCTACTGGTTTGTTAACCCTTGGTGATATTTCAGGGACACGCATTCGTCACTTGGGGTCAGATGTGCGGAAGAAATTGAAAGCCGCCTACACGTTGATCGAACAATTGTACACTGGTGCACAACGGATCATCTGTACTGCATCCCACAACAAGCCGGCGCCCACTTTGATTCAGGACACTCTGATGAAACTGTCGGTGCTTCTTGCCCGGGTTGAAGAGCTGAAGAAATCTGCTACTCGAACCGGTGCGATCAATGCCTTAACCGGGCAAAAGCTTGGGTGCCGAATTTTGACCCTATTGAAGCGGCTCAGGGCTATCCTAGCTTGAAGCAAGACGGGTCAGAGTTTAGTGAAGCGGATCTGCGAGCAATAAACCGGGAGGTGCGTCCGCTAGCTTGTCAATTGGCTGAAGAAGCAGAATTGTCTCATTATCAAGCCCAATATGACAATCAAAACAAGCGAGTAGCTGCACCAATTCATGAAGCGGAAAATCTTATCCCTCCAATCCGTAAGCATACTTACGCTCCCGATATTGACCCGTCATTGCTGATCCATGATGAAGCTGTCTTTCAAGCATTAATGGGAATCGACTGGACAACTGTTGATTTCCAGCCGCTGGGTAGAGAAACTGAAGCTGAAGCGGCGCGAGATGACCCACAACCATCAGGCCGGGCTGGTGACCAAGCTTGAACCGGAAGCCGGTTTAAAACTGCTTCTCCCTTGTGAAAAACAATGATCTTATTGTGGGCACCGTGTTGCCTTGTAATAGGCTAGCTGATACTTTTGATGCTGATATGCCTTCGTGCATAATTACTGCAACTTGCTCTTCCTTTGGGTGATGAACTATCCAAAGTACTTTCTGCAATAAAAATCTTAAAGTGCCACCGCGGTTGTACCGTCAGGCGGAATATGATGTCTGCATACATGAAATCAAAACATCCGAAATTTTTAAGTATATGACCAAATTTTGAGATACATAGTACCTGCCATCGTTGGACGTGAAGTTGGCTTGGCCAATCTTGAAGCGGAGTTTTATAAACCCACACTGTTGGAGGAGATAGCAGCTCCTGTATATATATGATGCCGGTTTACCATGTAAACCGTGCCGGGTTATAATAAACACCATGTTACTCCGTAATAGGATGTTAACAAAAAATCAAACCGAGCAAATAGTCTCCAGATTAAAATGGATCGTGTTCCATCAATTGACAGTTTGAACCGGCTTAAAACTTTGTCGGTTTAAAAAACGCAATAAAAAGAAAGAAATATCTTTCAAAGAAAAATGTGAAGAAAAGGCAATGACAAAAATGTTTGCAAAAAGAGGCTTATTTGAGCTGATCAGATGGCGTTACCATGGTCGGACACGACCAAGCTCCCGATAGGTGTAGCTATGGTTCAAGTCAGCCAGGTCCCCAAATGAAACCGTGGCATTTATGCTGATCAAGTGGCATGGCAATGGTTCGGGTTCGACCAAGCCCCCAAGTGATTCTGTGGCCTTAGGCCGATCAAGAGGCATGACTGGTTCAGACGTGACCAAGTCCCCAAGTGATCTGGTGGCTCTCGCCTATCAAGAGGTATTGCATTGGTTCGGACACGACCAAGCCGCCAAGTGATATAACATGATGCTTTTGAAAAGCTAACTCAAGGGGTAAACCGGAGGCCGCTTTAGAACAACTCCGTGTGACCACACATGATGTAAAAGAACAGATACCCCGCTTTAGCTGAGGTTCCGGTTTATTATATTTAATCATAATATATACATCATCGTAATATGTACATAAGTGGAGCCAATGGCTCAGGTATAGTAAGGCCAAAGATGAGCTATGTTCCACGGCCTGTTGGTCTCTTCCTCTGATGTACGTGAGTCTTTATGCTCTCGAATATCGATCAGATAGTATGACCCGTTGTGCAGATTCTTGCTGACCATAAAAGGTCCCTCCCAAGGCGGGGATAGCTTATGCATATTAGTCTGGTCTTGGATGAGCCGAAGCACCAAATCTCCCTCTTGAAAGGTTCTGGTTTTAACTCAGCGACTGTGATAACGACGAAGATCCTGTTGGTAAATCGCTGAGCGAGCAGCTGCTATGTCACGCTCTTCATCCAACCGGTCCAAAGCATCTTGCCGTGCTGTCTCGTTGTCTGCTTCAACATAAGCCGTCACACGAGGTGAATCATGATCGATATCACTGGGGAGAACCACCTCCGCTCCATAGACCATGAAGAATGGTGTGTATCCTGTTGATCTGTTGGGTGTGGTATTGATGCTTCATAAAACAGATGGTAATTCTTCTACCCAACAACCTGGTGTTCTCTGCAAAGGAACCATAAGCCTGGGCTTGATGCCTCTCAAAATCTCTTGATTAGCCCTTTCTGCTTGACCATTGGACTGTGGGTGTGCTATGGATGAAACGTCAAGCCGGATGTGCTCCCGGTCGCAGAACTCCTTCATGGCACCCTTGGACAAATTGGTACCATTATCTGTGATGATACTGTGTGGAAAACCAAACCGGAAAATCACTTTTTTGATGAACTGAACTGTCGTGGCTGCGTCACACTTGCTAACAGGTTCTGCCTCCACCCACTTTGTAAACTTGTCAACCGCCACCAAGAGGTGAGTCTTCTTATCTTTGGACCTTTTGAAAGGCCCGACCATATCCAGCCCCCAAGTTGCAAACGGCCAAGTAATTGGAATCATTCCCAATTCTTGATCCGGCACATGAGCACGTCTTGAAAACTTTTGGCAACCGTCACATCGTCTAACCAGATCCTCCGCATCAGCATGAGAAGTTAACCAATAAAAGCCATGGCGAAACGCTTTAGCTACCAAAGATTTTGAACCGGCGTGGTGACCACAATCTCCTTCGTGGATCTCACGCAAAATTTCACAGCCTTCTTCAGGAGACACACAGCATTGAAACGCCCCTGATACACTGCAATGAGGCAACTCGCCATTGACAATAGTCATGGACTTGGACCGCCGGATTATCTGTCGAGCCAGAGTCTCATCCTCTGGTAACTCGCCCCGGTTCATGTATGCCAGATAAGGAAGCGTCCAATCCGGAATGACATGAAGAGCTGCCACCAATTGAGCCTCCGGATCAGGAATAGCCAAATCCGCTTCACCAGAGAGCTTGACCGACGGGTTGTGCAGCACATCCAAAAAAACATTGGGCGGAACCGGTTTGCGCTGAGAGCCCAGCCGGCTTAGAGCGTCTGCCGCTTCATTCTTCCGTCGGTCCACGTGGTCCACCTGATAGCCTTTAAAGTGACCTGCAACAATATCCACCTCACGACGATACGCTGCCATGAGTGGGTCCTTGGAATCCCAAGTGCCAGATACTTGTTGAGCCACGAGGTCCGAGTCACTGAAGCACTTAACTCGACTTAGATTCATCTCCTTAGCCATCCGGAGACCATGGAGCAAGGCTTCATACTCAGCTGCATTGTTAGTACAAGGGAACATTAAGTGGAGAACATAACAAAACTTATCACCTCGTGGGGAAGTTAATACGACTCCAGCCCCCGAGCCTTTCAATTGCCTGGATCCCTCAAAATGGATGGTCCAATATGCGTGATCTGGCTTTTCTTCAGGTGCTTGCAGTTCCGTCCAATCATTGATGAAATCAACAAGTGCTTGAGACTTAACCGCCGTCTGAGGCACATACTTCAATCCGTGCGGCCCAAGCTCTATAGGCCACTTGGCAATCTGGCCAGTCGCATCCCGGTTCTGGATGATATCCCCCAAAGGAGCGGAACTGCCCACCGTAATTGGGTGCCCTTGGAAGTATTGCTTAAGCTTCCGGCTTGCCATAAAAACTCCGTATACCAGCTTCTGCCAATGCGGATACCTTTGCTTGGACTCAATGAGTACCTCGCTGATATAATAGACCGGACGTTGAACTGGTTCTCCTTACCTACCTCCTTTCGCTCCACCACAATAGCCACGCTGACCGCACGAGCATTAGCAGCAACATATAGTAATAACGGCTCCTTGTCAACGGGAGCGACGAGCACAGGAGGATTGACCAATTGCCGCTTTAGGTCCTCAAACGCTTCATCAGCAGCGGAACTCCAGACAAACTGATCCGTCTTCTTCAACATCTGATACAAAGGGATTGCCTTCTCACCAAGGCGGCTGATAAACCGGCTTAACCCAGCAATCCGGCCTGCCAGGCGTTGAACATCATTGATACATTTCGGTTTAGCCAGGGAGGTGATGGCTGTGATCTTCTCCGGATTAGCCTCAATTCCCCTGTTGGACACCAGAAACCCCAATAACTTGCCTGCCGGTACACCAAAGACACACTTGGCCGGATTAAGCATCATCTTGTACGTCCTCAGGTTATCAAAGGTTTCCTTCAAATCGTCAACCAGAGTCTCCTTCTCCCTGGACTTAACCACGATATCATCCACGTAAGCATGTACATTATGGCCAATCTGCTTGTGAAGACAATTTTGTACACACCGTTGATAAGTTGCCTGGGCACTCTTGAGCCCAAAGGGCATAGACACATAGCAGAAGGCTCCAAAGGGAGTTATGAATGCCGTCTTCTCCTGGTCTTTAACTGCCATTTTGATCTGATGATAGCCAGAATATGCATCCAAAAAACTTAAACGCTCACAACCCGCCGTAGCATCAATAATTTGATCAATACGGGGGAGGGAAAAAGGATCTGCTGGACAAGCCTTATTAAGATCTGTGAAATCCACACACATGCGCCAGGTGCCGTTTTTCTTAGGGACCAGCACCGGATTGGCAAGCCATTCAGGGTGAAAAACTTCAACAATAAAGCCAGCTGCTAAGAGCCTGGCTACCTCTTCTCCAATCGCCTTGCGTCTTTCTTCGTTAAATCGGTGGAGGAACTGTTTCACCGGTTTGTATTTAGGATCCACATTAAGGGTGTGCTCAGCGAGTTGCCTCGGTACACCTGGCATGTCAGAGGGCTTCCATGCAAAAATGTCCCGATTCTCACGGATGAACTCGATGAGCGCGCTTTCCTATTTCGGATCCAAGTTGGCACTGATGCTGAACTGCTTGGACGAATCGCCAGGTACGAAGTCAACAAGCTTAGTTTCTTCTGCCGATTTGAACTTCAGGGCTGGATCATGCTCCGTAGTTGGCTTCTTTAATGGAGTCATGTCCGCCGGATCAACATTGTCCTTATAATACTTCAGCTCCTCGGTGGCACAAACCGACTCTGCGTAGGTCGCATCTCCTTCCTCGCATTCCAAAGCAATTTTACGGTTTCCGTGAACCGTTATTGTCCCCTTGTGACCTGGCATCTTGAGCTGCAAATACACATAACAGGGCCGTGCCATAAACTTGGCATAGGCCGGTCGCCCAAACAGGGCGTGATATGGACTTTCGATTTTCACTACTTCAAACGTCAATGTTTCCGGCCTGGAATCATGATCATCTCCAAAGGCCACTTCCAGAGCTATCTTACCAACAGGGTATGCTGACTTGCCAGGTACCACACCGTGGAACACCGTATTAGACGGTTTGAGATTTTTATCTGTTAGTCCCATACGACGGAAGGTCTCATAGTATAAGATATTAATGCTGCTCCCTCCATCCATGAGCACTTTGGTAAACTTGTAACCTCCCACCTGAGGCGCCACCACCAGAGCCAACTGACCCGGATTATCAACCTGGGGAGGGTGATCCTCTCTGCTCCATATGATTGGCTGTTCAGACCAGCGTAGATAACGGGGCACAGCCGGTTCAACAGAGTTGACTGCCCGCCTCTGAACCTTCCAGTCTCGCTTGTCCAAGCTAGTGGTAAAGACATGGTACTGCCCACTATTCAATTGCTTTGGTAACCTGACTGTTGTTGCTACTGGTTGTAACCACCCTGGTTGTTCTGATTATTTTGACTGTTATGTCCGCCCGGATTACCGTTAAATCCTGAACCGAAATTTCCTCCATCGTAACCCGGCCCGGATCCTGAGCCACCGCCGGAGCCGTGATCATACCGGAAAGCATTAGAATTCTTGAACTCCTGCATAATGAAGCAATCCTTCCAAAGGTGGTTTGCTGGCACCTCCTTCGTCCCATGTCTTGGACAGGGCTGGCTCAGTAGATAATTTAGGCGGTCCGGGTTAGGGTTGGGTGCCCCACTGCGATTTTTCGGTTTACCCTTGCGTCGCTGGCCATTGTCCTACGCATTGGTATTAGCCACAAAGTCCATGTTACCATCCGCTTTACGCTTGCCTCCACCACCATTACCTGCCCAGTGATGCTGCTGACCTTTGGAGTTGATGTTCCTCTTTCCCTTCCCTGCCTTGTCATCATCAGATTCGGGATCCTTGGTACTATCAGAATCAGCATACTTTACCAAAGCAGCCATGAGGGTCCCCATGTTAGTGCAGTGGCGCTTCATCCGTCCCAACTTCAGCTTTAGGGGCCCAAACAGGCAGTTGCCTTCTAGGGTTAAGACTGCGGTGTCAGCGTTGATGCGGTCTGATGAATGCAACACTTGTGAGACCCGGCGCACCCAATGAGTCGTCGATTCTCCTTCCTCCTGGACACAGGCAGCTAAGTCTACTATCGACATGGGCTGCTTACATGTATCCTTGAAATTATTGATAAACCGGGCTCATAATTGGGCCCATGAACTGATAGAATTGGCCGGTAAGCTTTTTAACCAAGTGCGGGCCGTTCCTTCAAGCATCATGGTGAAGTATTTCGCACATGCCGCATCATCCACATCCAGCATCTCCATGGCCATCTCATAGCTCTCCACCCATGTCTCTGGGGGTTGATCCGCCGTGTAATTTGGTACCTTGCACGGGCCCTTGAAATCCTTGGGCAGG
The DNA here is from genome assembly GCF_056163025.1 of Triticum urartu. NCBI lineage: Eukaryota > Viridiplantae > Streptophyta > Magnoliopsida > Poales > Poaceae > Triticum > Triticum urartu. The sequence goes on along the minus strand of NC_141875.1, from coordinate 552,777,322 downwards.
CACACATTGCGTAAAGCGGGGATAAGGCAAGGCACCCCCAAAGAGCTAGAAGTAACACCGGGTTCGACCGAAATAGTTGGACGAACAGGCGTAAGCTGCCGAGCCTGATATTGTGTAGCTAACTCGGCCTCCCTGCGTGCTCGGGCCCGGTCCACCACTTCCTGAGCGTTATCAGCACCACCCGCCGGGTTGTTGCCGCGGGGTGCTCCACGTCGTTCATTACTTGACACTGCCGGTTCCTTCATACGCCTGCTATAGCTTCGGCTTGGATGAGGGGTCGAGTGGATCCGGTCGCGGCTGTACGAGTATGCTTCCTGTTGGTCCAAAGCTGTACTAAGAAGCTCCTTGACCCGTCGCGTCTCTATCGCCTGCGGTGAGCCACCTTCAATTGGAATGGCCTCCAGCCGTCCAGCAGCGGCGACGAGATTGTCCATTGGGTTGGAGTAGTGACCCGGAGGTGTTGAAATAGCCTGAGGTATAACGGTGTTTTGACGAGGCGGATCCATCCGACGAGGCTGAACCGGCGCACCGGTCCCAGGAGCTTCCGCCCGGTTTCCCTCCAGTGGATTACTGGTTCCTGCTCCCGGGGTGTTGAAAAGGTCTCTGGCCTCGAAAACCGGAGGCAAACGGGATCGGTACTTCCTCCTCATGACTTCATGCGATGCGTTCTAGTCCAACATGAGCCTGTAGGCTTGTGCATCTAGAGCGGCCCGCTCTGTGGCCATCCTGGTATCCTCAGCTGCCAGGTCCGCCTTGGCCTGGGTGATCTGTTCCCTTAACTTTTCAATCTCCGCGTTGTGGACGTCCTGATCTGTCGGATTAGCTTCCGCCATAAGCACAGCCAATGCATCAAATAGCTCTGATAGAACTTGAGCCGGCGGGCGCACAGGGCCTCCTGCCCCGGCAGCTGTCGCCGCTGCTGAACCGGAGGTTGTTGCCGCAGCGGTCGAAGAATGAAGCACTGCTTGTGTGCCGGCCATGAATATTCCAACTCGGTTGGGCAGATCAGAGGGGTCCGGAATACTGTCGCCGTCGAAACAGCCCCCAATCCGGCCATCTTGTAGCTGATATAGAGATTCGGTTTCTCCGGTTGATGACTCATCGCCGGAGTAAATGACGGTCTCACCACCAGATCCCGATCCATCCTCATGACCTCCTCCATGGATGACTCCCACGAAGGCACGTTTCATGGCCGGTTTAACCCGGGCAGATCGCGCACGCTGAGCCGTTTCGACGAGGTCGGTGCAGATATCCGGCTCAGAGTCCGGTTCTCCGATCTTGCCGATGAAAACATGTATGCCACCAAAGGGGACCCGGTACCCGTACTCAACTGAGCCGGCCTCGGGGCCCCAGCCTGCATCGTTGATGTAAAGCTTACCGCGACGACTCTTAGTCATCCGGCCTATGGCGTAGCCCTCGAGTCCTTCAAAGCGGCCCTCCAAGAACTTGAAACCATCGTGCGATAGCCCCACGGTGGGCGCCAACTGTCGTGGTTTTGTCACGGCAGATGTCCTAGAGAAAGGACTTAGTCGTCGAGCCATCGCGACGGGTTAGCTTGAAGGGGTTAAATCGGACACAGGGACGCAAGAGAGTTTATACTAGTTCGGCCCCTTCGATGAAGGTAAAAGCCTACGTCTAGTTGTGATGGAATTGATGGGGTTTCGATGACCAGGGAGCAAACAAGCTTCGCCTATGTCTCGAGTTGTTGTCTGTTGTCCTTGAACCGCCACCGGGTCGTCCCCTTATATACACGGGTGACGCCCGTCGGTTCACAGAGTCCCAATATTGGCTCATAGATGTGTCCGGTTTAGTCTCTACTTATTCCTAACTTACAATACAAGTTAAATACCAACGCCGGTTTACGGCTACAGGCCTTGAACCGACTATGGGCCTTGAGCCCTCATCTGCCTTCTTGGGCTTTAACATACTTAACTACTGACGAAGTTAACCCGGCCCAGATAGGCCGGTTTACGCCCAGTAGTGATATCCCCAACATGGAACCGTCCCCTCTCTCTTTTCATATGTCTAGAAAATGCCAGACGCCGGAAAAACCCTCTTGATGTTTTCCCTCTGCGTCTGCGACGTCTAGCACTGTGTTAGTTCACCCCTAAGACCATGTATTACAATGTTATGCTTTATGATGCTTTGTTTGCTTTATATTTATTGTTTCTGCGCCCTCTTCTCTCCGGTAGACCCTGAGACCGATGATGCCCCTGTGATCGACTACGTCGACGACACTTCTTCTTTTTCAGCAGAGCTTCCAGGCAAGCAAACCCCCCTTGAGCATTTTGATATCGCCCATTTCTTTCCCTCTCATGCTTGCATTAGAACTGCTACTGCTTTTTTATGATCCTATTCTGATGCATAGCCTGTTTTTGTTACCTTCTTTCATACCTTACCTGCTTATTCTAAACTGCTTAGTATAGGTTGGTTAGAGATCCATCAGTGATCCCCACCTTGTCCCAGTTTCCCCTGCTTTATGTTTGATGACTCGATCAACGTAATCGACATCCAGGCCCCGACACCACACAGCACCCCCCTTATTTGTATGAATTTGCAGAGTTACTATCAAGTGCCGGGGATGATACCTCATCAGCACTTCTGATGTTAACCCTATCGTGTAGCTATTCGGGCGTGGTCATCGAGGGTGATTCCTCCTTGACCACTCCTGATAATGACTCTATCGTGCAACCCCTCAAGTGTGGACCAACGAGGGTGATTCCTCCAAGTCCACCTTGATGGTTACATCGCATGGGAATCCATCGAGGGTGATTCCTCGGGTTTCCCCCATGATTTTTCAGACACACGGTTACTTTGACTTACCACAGAGCCATGATGACATCGGGTCGGCCCCAAGGGTTACCCGCGAGTGATGTGAAGTCGGGTTGATCTGGAGGATACTCGCAAGTTTTCCATGCGGCGCGGCCGGGTATTCTTAGCCCTTGCAGCAAGTCTGTGAGACGGGGCGACGGGACCACATATCATGGATCATTGATTGTTACCGCACTATCAAGACACTAATGGTTTGGATATTTGATCCGAGTAGGCCTATGGCCTTTTTCGCACTAACCACCACGTGGGAATAAGTATGGGCACTCTGCGTCATATGCATGAGCCGAAGCTTTCCAGACTTCAGCGACTGAGCGGCGTGCGCCGGGTTGGACTGCGTAAGCACCTGCCTTGGTAAAGGAGGTAGCTAGGTCTGTCGACCGTGTCATGTATGCAACGTGAAGGAGTGCAAAGGGCAATGGGCCCAAGACCCCTGCGCGCTTAGGATTTAGACCGGCGTGTTAACCTCTCTGTCGAGCCTAGGTAGTGCTGCGGTGTGTTGATCGGCCGAGGCCGGTCATGACCTGATGGTGTGTCCGGACGGAGTTGATCGAGCGTGTTGGGTAAGTTGGTGCACCCTTGCAGGGAAGATTTCTATCTATTCGAATAGTCGGGTCCACAGTAACAGATGCTCGGAGTTGTATCCTGATCGATACAACTAGAATTGGATACTGGATGCTGAGGCATGTAATGGATATGATGGCTCCGGGATTGTTTCCTCGCAAGGAGTCGAGGAAGCGATCTCTGGGCAATGTTACAACATGCTTACTAATATTATAATATGCTGCTCTTATCTCTTATGATGCTGCAAGATGCTTCGAGCTGCTTGAACATGCTAGTCTTCAATAGGCTAGGCTTTCCCCTTCTCTTCTGGCATTCTGCAGTTTAGTCCATAGATAGAACCCATTCCTTTGATACAGATGCATATTTAGTTTAGATCTGATGTAAGTCTTACGAGTACTTTGGATGAGTACTCGCGGTTGCTTTGCTACCTCTTTTTCCCCCATACCCGATTTTTGCGACCAGATGACGGATCCCAGGAGCCAGATGACACCACTGCTGACAACTACTACCCCGAGGGTGCCTACTACTACATGACGATCGCTGACGACCTGGAGTAGTTAGGAGGCTCCCAGGCAGGAGGCCTTGCCTTTTTGATTGTTGTTGCTTTTGTGCTAGCCTTCTTAAGGCAGACTTGTCTAACTTATGTTTGTACTCAGATATTGTTGCTTCCGCTGACTCTTGTGTATTCGAGCCCTCGAGGCCCCTGGCTTGTAAAATAAAACTTGTATTATTTTAATTTGTGTCTAGAGTTGTGTTGTGATATCTTCCCGTGAGTCCTTGATCTTGATCGTACACATTTGTGTGTATGATTAGTGTACGATTGAATCGGGGGCGTCACAGGTAGGCGCACCATGTTTCCTCATGAGCAACTGGTGGCCCCTCTCTGGTGGATCTTCGTTCTAGTATTTTTATTTATTCAATAAAAAATCTTCGCAAAGTTTCGTCTGATTCCAAGAACTTTTCTTTCTGCAGAAAATAGCACCATGGTAGTTTTTCTGAAAACATCAGTCTAGATTAGTTTCATTCGAATTGTGCAAATTAGAGTCCAAAATAAGAGAAAAAGTGTTTGGAAAACTAGATACGATGGAGACATATCATTTCATACTTGTATTATCATTTCTATATACCTTTTATATCATTTTATATTATTTTTATGGACTAACCTATTAATTTAGTGCCCAATGTTAGTTCAAGTTTTCTGATGTTTTTGGTCTTGCATGAAATCAGTATCTATGGAGATTAAAATACATCGTCGATCTAACACATGGGCTTGTGGGGCCCATGAGAACCGCCTTAGTACAATTCCACTATCATAAATTCCTATAAATACTGAAACCATCTATCGTACCACCAGAAGAATTTTATCGCCGTCGCAAGCCTCTGTTTCGAAGAGATCCCGGCTGGAGCCCTTTTTCGGAGTTCTGCTGGAGGGGGAAGGCATTGGCGGAGGCCTCTACACCAAACTTGTTGCCTCCATGACCATGTGTGATTAGTTCCCTCAGGACCTACTGGTCTATAGTAGTAGCTAGATGGTTCTCTCTCTCTCTCTCTTGGATATTCAATGCCATGTTCCCCTTTTTCCTTGTGTGATTGGGATCAATCTGATGTAATTCTATGGTGTGTTTGTTGGGATCCAATGAATTGTGAGTTGTGCTCAGATTATCCATTGAATATTATTGAATCTTTTTTTAAGTTTCTTTGATGTATAATTAAGTAGCCATGTATGCTTTTCGATCTATTTATCTTACCTGGCCAAGATTGATGGGTAGTTCTCGAGAGGAAGTGGTGCATAGTAGTGGGCTTAATCTTGTGGTGCTCTAACCTAGTGACAATAAGGGCCAAGGCACGTATTGCAGTGTTGCCATTAAGGATAAAATGACAGGGTTTCATCTTATTGCTATATTTCTTCTTGTTACATCATGTCATCTTGCTTATTGTGTTACTTTGTTTCTTGTAAAATTAATACCTTGAGATGCATGCTGATAGCGGTTTTGGCGTGGAGTAATAGTAGTAGATGCAGTTGGATTAATGGTCTACTTGTCACGGATGTAATGCCTATATGAGATTATGCCATGAACGATCTTAGTTATAAATATCACAATCTTGTCAATTGCCCGAATGTAATTTGTTTACCATGCCATTAGGTTGCTCCGAGAGAGATACCTCTAGTGAATCTATGCCCCCAGGTCCATTCTCCATCAATACTTTCTTCTATAAAAATTGCTCTTCTATTTTTCCATTTCACTATACCATTATCTATCTGTCTATTTGCTTTTAACCTTTTAACTAGCAAGACAAGGGGCTCGACAACCCTTTTGTCGTGTTGGGTACAAGTATTTCATTTTGTTTGTGTGCAGTGTTGCTTATGTTCTTAGTTTGAAGCTCCTACTAGTTCGATAAACCTTGGTTCTTAACCCAGGTGTCGGCGTTCTGGGAACGGGGGTCCCCAGACTTGCCTGCCTGCGGCCTGCGGCGTGGCTCAAAGGGGGGCCCAGCGCGGCCCATCTTCACCAACACAAACCCAAGACCCTCGCGAGGGGCCAAGCCTCGCGGGGTGGACGACGCGGAGCCTCCTCAGGCGCGGCCTCGTCAGGCTGGCTCACGAGGAGGCGGAGAGATCAAGGCGGGGTACCTCACGAGGTGCCCGTGACGCAAGCCATGACGACCGGGGGTGCCAGGCGGGTGCCAGCCCGCGCAGCGTCCTCCCTTCCCCTTTGGTGCAAAGGGGGCAAGCGCAGCCGCGGAGTACCGAGGCATCAGGCAAAGGTTGCCATTTCGGTGCAATGAGACCAAGACCAGGAGGACTACGAGACGGAGGTCACCGTGGAGCCCAAGACGGCGTCATCACCAGAGCTTTGCGCAGGCGAAGACTACTTTTGTCAGGATAGGTGATACTAGCTGTCCCCCTTTAAATTAGCCCGCCATTGTTGGCTCCCTTGCCGCTCGATATTTGGGAAGAGGACCAGGGCCTCTATAAATAGGACCAGCCACCCACAGAGCAAAGGGACAAGGCAGAGAGTAGGCAGAGGCAGGGAAATAGAGGGAGAGAGAAGATCAGAAAGAGAGAGAGAGAAAGGTGACTGAGCTCCTCCCAGTAGTTCATCACCCCAGCCAAGAACAGACCCTCGCGAGGCTGTTCTTCCTTGTATTGTTCATCATCATCAGCCCAAGAGGCAATCCACCACACCACACACTGGAGTAGGGTATTACACCACAACGGTGGACCGAACCAGTATAAACCCTATGTCTCTTGTGTTGTTCTTTCCTTAGTTCAGATCCAAGCAAGGCGGAGGGGTGCAGGTAGGTAGGAGGCAAAATCTCCGCGTGCACCCCAGTGTTCGAACCTCAAGGGTCTGCCGGAACCCGAAATCCGACATTTGGCGCGCCAGGTAGGGGGTGCGCCGGGATTCGCCTTCCACCACCCCGTTCTCCTCCGACCATCACGCCCATGTCTGACGCTCGTCGGGCCCGCGCCGAGCGCCGGGCCGCACTCGCTTCCCGCGTCACACAGACGGCCCCTGTCGGCGGGCGTCCTTGCCGTTCCCCGTCACCTGCCGTCAACGCCGCCACCGGCCCGGCGGGGGACGAGCAGCAAGCATCGTCCCAGCATCCGTCCGTGCGGCAAGACGGCCGCACCGCAACTCCCTCGCTCACCCCAGCCAGTTCTTCGTCACGCGCACTCCGCGCGCCCACGGAGCCCCGCAACCTCTCCCCCGCCCATCGCGCTGCACCAACACCCCCGGTCGTCGCGGCCCTCTTGGGCGGCTCACAGGCACCGCCTACAAGTCACCATGTCAAGCCGTTCATCCGCCGGGTCAGCGCCGCTTCCACGCGGCAGGGGGCTCCCCTGGACCGGGCGGCGCCCGAGACTGGCCTGACCTTCAGCTCGGAGGACCACCCCTCCAACTCGGCCTGCTCGGGTGCGCTCCCCATGCTGTGCACCCCCACCATCTACCAGGTGGCCGTCACTAGAACCCTCATTGATGGCGGCGCGGGCCTCAGCATGCTCTCGGTCGAGGCCTTCAACCTCCGCTGCATACCCCTGGAATGGCTGCAACCCAGCCGGCCCTTCTCAGGCGTTGGGGGCAAGTCGTCCAGCTCCTTGGGACAGATCCGGCTCCCCGTAACCTTCGGCACCTACAACAACTTCTGCACTGAGCTGGTCGACTTCGACATCGCCCCCATCGGCCTCCCCTACAACGCCATCCTCGGCTACCCAGCGTTGGCCCAGTTCATGGCCGCGACGCACCCGGCGTACAACCTCATGAACATGCCCGGGAGTAGCGGTGTCCTCACTGTGCACAGGGACACCGGGGACGCGCTGCGGGTGCTCAAGCTCGCCTTCAAGACGGCGGCATCGGCACAGCCCGCCAACTTGGAGACTCCCGGGCCCAAGGGGGCTGCACCCGCCAAGAAGAAACAGTTGTTCACCCAAGACAAGGCAGAAACCAAGCAGATACCCGTCGATGAGGACGGATCCACCAACGCCACTTTCACCATAGGCGCCCACCTCAAACTCGAGCAGGAGAAGGCCTTGGTCGGGTTCCTGCGCGCAAACAAGAAGGTATTCGCTTGGGAGGCTGACCAGTTGGTAGGGATCCCTAGGAGTGTAATTGAGCATCACCTCAACATGTGCCCCAACGTGCGCCCTGTGAAGCAGAAGGCCAGGCGGCAGTCCACAGAAAAGCAGGCCTTCATCGTCCAAGAGACCCGCAAATTAGAAGCCGTTGGGGTTCTTCGTGAGGTCCGATACCCGGATTGGTTGGCCAACCCTGTCGTTGTGCCAAAGAAGGGAGGGAAGGAGCGCATGTGTGTCGACTTCACCAACGTCAACAAAGCATGCCCGTAAGATCCGTTCCCGCTCCCCCGCATCGACCAGATCGTCGATTCCACTACGGAATGCGACCTGCTATGCTTCCTGGATGCCTTCTCCGGGTATCACCAGATCAAGATGGCGGTAGAAGACGTCGAGAAGACAGCCTTCCTAACCCCGTTTGGTGTGTACTGCTACACATGCATGCCATTCGGGCTGCGTAACGCAGGGGCGACCTTCCAGCAGCTGATGCACATCACCTTGGGCCTGCAGCTCGGGAAGAATGTTAAAGCTTACGTCGATGACATTGTGGTAAAGTCTCGGGAGGCCAGGACCTTGATTCAAGACTTGGAGGAAACCTTCGCGAGCCTCAACGCAGTGAACCTACGGCTCAACCCAGAGAAGTGTGTGTTCGGAGTCCCCTCGGGCAAGCTCTTGGGTTTCCTCGTGTCCCACCAAGGCATCGAGGCTAACCCGGAGAAGGTCAAGGCGGTGGAAGACATGAGCCCGCCAAAGACCCTCAGAGAAATGCAGAATCTCACGGGCGCGTGACCGCGCTAGGGCGCTTCATCTCCAAGTTGGGGGAATGAGCACTACCCTTCTTCCAGCTAATGAAGAAAAAGGGGCCCTTCGAGTGGGCTGAAGAGGCCGACAAGGCGTTCCAGGATCTCAAGAGATACCTGACCAGCCCACCGGTCATGGTGGCTCCGCGCCCTCAAGAGACCCTGGTGCTTTACCTCGCCGCCACTCCCTACTCCGCCAGCGCAGCCTTAGTGGCAGTCAGAGAGGAGCGCCGAATCAAAACCGCGGCAACAGCCCGGGACAAGGCAGAACAGGGACAAGGAAGGCCTACAGAAACCGCCACCGCGGCTGAGGAGGATCCGCCGCCGCAGAGGGGCACACCAGAGGCGGAAGAGGCCCCTCTTCCAGATGGCCACCCTCAGGAGGCCTCATTGCCTCAGGAGGCGCCACGGTCTCCGAAGGGAGCCACCAGCACTGGTGCACTCCACCTCGTTGAGCACCCAGTGTACTTCGTCAGCACGGTGCTGCGGGATGCAAGGGCACGGTACCCCATGCCTCAGAAACTCCTCCTCGCGCTACTGATGGCCTCGCGCAAGCTGCGGCACTATTTTCAGGGTCACCCCATCAAGGTCGTCTCGTCATACCCCCTGGAGAGAGTACTCAGGAGCCCTAATTCAGCTGGAAGGGTCGCTGAGTGGAACATAGAACTGCAAGCGTTTCAGCTCGAATTCAGCATGACCAGAGTCATCAAGGGAGTAGCGTTGGCGGATTTTGTGGCAGAATGGACGGAGGCGCCAGGCCTCAAGGCTGACGAGGATCGGTCCCTATCCCTGGGAAGCGAGGCGCCAGAAGGCTGGGTCATGTACTTCGATGGGGCGTTCTCCAGGCATGGCGCTGGGGCTGGGGCGGTGCTTATATCGCCCGCTCAGGACAAGCTCTATTACGCCGTGCAGCTCTGTTTCCAGCAAGGTGAAAAGGTCTCCAACAACATAGCAGAGTATGAAGGTTTAATAGCGGGCTTGAAGGCCGCGGCTGCCCTGGGGGTGAAACGCCTCACCATCAAGGGCGATTCGCAGCTCCTTGTCAATTTCTCCAACAAAGTGTATGAGCCGAAGGATGAGCACATGGAAGCCTACCGAGCGGAGGTCCGCAAGATGGAGAAGCAGTTCTGGGGGTTAGAGTTGCAGCATGTGCCCCGTGGCACCAATCAGGAGGCCGACGACATCGCCAAAGGGGCGTCCAGGCGGTTTCCTTAGGAGCCTGGCGTTTTCGAAGAGCGGCTCTTCAAGCCATCAGCCCTGCCGTCATTATCGAACACGGCTCAGCCCCTAGAGGAGCTGCCCCAGCCACCTGCCTCAGGGGCTCCGGCCTGTGGCCCGGCCTCAGGAGCACGTCTGCTCCTGACGATGGAACCTCAGGAGGGATGTTGGATCGCGGAGCTCCGGAGTTACCTAACGCAAGGGACCCTGCCGGAGAAGGAGGAGGAAGCGGAGCGAGTGGCACGCCAGGCCACGGCATACTGCATCAAGGATGGAGAGCTCTACCGAAAGCAGCCAAACGATGTATCCCTGCGCTGCATCTCCAGGGAGCAAGGGAAGGAACTGCTGGAAGATATACACGGCGGAGATTGTGGGCATCATTCATCATCAGGGACCCTCGTCGGCAAGGCATTCTGCAGTGGGTTTTATTGGCCCACTGCGCTCAATGACGCCGTCGAACTAGTGAAAGCTTGTGAGGCCTGCCAGTTCCACGCCAAGCAGATCCATCAGCCAGCAGGAGGCTTGCAGACTATACCCATTTCTTGGCCATTCGCGGTCTGGGGGCTGGATATCTTGGGCCCGTTTCCTCGGGCGCCTGGGCGCTACCGCTACCTCTACGTCGCCGTGGACAAGTTCACCAAGTGGGCTGAAGTAGAGGCTGTCCGCACCATTCTCGCGGGTTCCGCGGTCAAGTTCATCAAGGGCATCGTGAGCCGGTTCGGGGTGCCGAATCGCATCATCACGGACAACGATTCGCAGTTTACCAGTAACCTCTTCAAAACATACTGTGCTAACCTTGGAACGCAGATATGCTACGCTTCGGTGGCTCACCCCCGAAGCAACGGCCAGGCCGAGCGAGCCAACGCGGAGGTCCTAAGGGGCCTCAAGACCAGGATGTTCAAGAAGAAGCTGGAGGCCTGCAGCAGAGGTTGGTACGACGAGCTTCAGTCCGTGTTGTGGTCCATCCGCACAACCGCGACCAAGCTGACTGGAGAGACCCCGTTCTTCCTGGTCTACGGAGCCGAAGCGGTCCTCCCTCACGAGGTCAGACGTCGCTCCGCGCGGGTCTTGGCGTTTGACGAGGCGCAGCAGGACGCCACGCGGGGGATGGACCTCGTGCTGGGGGAGGAACGTCGCCGAGAAGCCGCGCTACGAGCGGCGAGGTACCAACAAGCACTGCGGCGATATCACTACCACAACATCCGCCCCAGAACTCTCGAGGTAGGAGACCACGTGCTTAGGCGGGTTCTCTCCAGGGAGGGGCTGCACAAGCTCTCTCCCATGTGGGAGGGCCCATTCATAGTTGTTCATGTTTCCAGGCCCGGCTCCGCGCGCTTGGAGACTCAGGAGGGGGTGCCAGTCCAGAATGCGTGGAATATCCAGCACCTCCGGAGGTTCTACCCCTAAAAAGGCCCAGAGCCTGTGAAGAAGGCGAATGCCTGTGAAGCTATCGCGTTTTGGAAAAGGCCCGGAGCCTGTGAAGAAGGCGAATGCCTGTGAAGCTATCGCGTTTTGGAAAAGGCTCGGAGCCTGTGAAGAAGGCGAATGCCTGTGAAGCTATCGCATTTTGGAAAAGGCCCGGAGCCTGTGAAGAAGGCGAATGCCTGTGAAGCTATCGCGTTTTGGAAAAGGCCCGGAGCCTGTGAAGAAGGCGAATGCCTGTGAAGCTATCACATTTTGGAAAAGGCCCGGAGCCTGTTAAGAAGCCGAATGCCTGTGAAGCTACCGCGTTTTGGAGAAGGCCCGGAGCCTGTGAAGAAGGCCAACGCTTGTGAAGCTCGCCGCCCGTGACACTCTCACGTAATAATGAGTTGGGGCTGTACACACCCCGAGGTCTCAGGAGCGCCAGCCTCAGGCCCTGGGGCTCCCTCCCACGCCCAGTGGCAGCACTTAGCTCCGCGCTGCTGAGAAGACGTCGAAGACTAGATTAGGTGCCGGACGCGGCTTTTCATTTGCTTTCCGCAGTTGCTTGTTCCTTCTCATTCGAAGTTTTATTGAAGTTGTTGCCGTCTTTGGCTTGTGGTTCTTCGACTTTTCACTCTCTTGCCTCGATTTCTCTTGTGCAAGGCCTCGCAAGGGGGGCAGCTGAGCACCCTCGCGAGTGTCCCTATCCTAGTCATTCAAAGAGCTCGCGACCTGGGCCCCTTATAGGAGCACCCCTCCAGTCCGTGCCCCACGGGCATCGCGACACAAACAAAGGGCCTGGGTCGGTCGCCCCCCACGGCCGGGGCCGGGAACTATCCACGCTCGGGCACGTAGCTGGAAGGTACGGTAACGAAAGCAAAACGATGAGTAACAGCAATAACCCAAAAACGCCCCCGCGGGGCTCCACATTATTGTCTTTGTTACGCAGGGAAAAGGAAAAAGAAAGAACAAATCTAGTGCAGCTCGCCTCACACCGGCCCGCAGGGAAGGCCCGAGCTGCCTCCGGAGCTCAGGCGGACTCCCTCTCGCGCTTCACCAGGGCGCGACGGCGGGCGGACACGTTGCTACCTCCCAAGCAGATACGGCGGCGCGGAGGCTGATCGCGGCCACCGCTAGAAGAGTCACCGCCAGAAGAAGAACCGAAGAAGCTTGAGGAACCCTGAGCGCCGCCGGCCGCGCGAGCGCTGCCCTCTCCATCATCTCTGGAGCTGGGTTCCCAGCCGCGGTCGTCACCCTCGGGGCAACACCCTACGCGGCGACCATCTTCCCCAAACACCCTCACGTAGAGGGTGGCATCGCCGTCGAACTTGAAGTGTAGGGTGCACCAACGGCTCAGGCCACGCGCGCGGGCAAACATCTGCCAACCGCGGGCCAAGAACAGGCTCCCGGCCGCGGAGACCTCCAGCGAGACCCATGAGGCCCGGCTGCAGCAGCCGTCTGCCTGAAGCCAGAGGCCGCCCGGGGCGCCGCCCGGGAGCTCACCAAGGAGGAAGCGAGGTAGCGGAAGCCGAGTGCTGGTCGGCCACGCCGACCACACGACGAACTCCGGCAGCACTTTAGCAGTGCGAAAGCGCGGCCTAGGGGGACGCGCAGCCGGAGCGCGCCCCCCGACCGCAGCAATCCGCCCATCGCTGTGCTGAAGATCGCCTCCACGGCCGCGGGGAGCCACCGTGGTGGCCACAGGATGTTTACGAGGGCGCCCTCGGCCGCGCTTGGGTGGGGTAGAGGCGGGCTCAACCTGGTGAGCCTTCCCCTTCTCTGCGGCCGAGAACCTCCTTGACGGGGCCATGAAGAAAGGGAGAAGCAAGGAGGGACGAACTGGAGGGGCGCGTGCCGGTCCATACTTATAATTGGCGATGGCCAACCAACGGCCCCCACGATCGCAGGTAATTATGACCCGCTTTGCATACAGGGACTAGTCCAATCCTTGCAGTTGCCGAGGCGCCATGGGGAAGTGGAGACGCCCACGTCCAATCAACCGCCACGCGGCGCCCAAGGCCGCAGGCTGTTAGGGCCCGCAGCGCTTCGCCCTTGCCCTTCCGCCTCCCTACACGGCCAAGTCTGGGCGCGCCTTGGGCCCGGGGGCTACTGTCGGCGTTCTGGGAACGGGGGTCCCCAAACTTGCCTGCCTGCGGCCTGCGGCGTGGCTCAAAGGGGGGCCCAGCGCGGCCCATCTTCACCAACACAAACCCAAGACCCTCGTGAGGGGCCAAGCCTCGCGGGGCGGACGACGCGGAGCCTCCTCAGGCGCGGCCTCGTCAGGCTGGCTCACGAGGAGGCGGAGAGATCAAGGCGGGGTACCTCACGAGGTGCCCGTGACGCAAGCCATAACGACCGGGGGTGCCAGGCGGGTGCCAGCCCGCGCAGCGTCCTCCCTTCCCCTTTGGTGCAAAGGGGGCAAGCGCAGCCGCGGAGTACCGAGGCATCAGGCAAAGGTTGCCATTTCAGTGCAACGAGACCAAGACCAGGAGGACTACGAGATGGAGGTCACCGTGGAGCCCAATACAGCGTCATCACCAGAGCTTTGCGCAGGCGAAGACTACTTTTGTCAGGATAGTTGATACTAACTGTCCCCCTTCAAATTAGCCCGCCATTGTTGGCTCCCTTCCCGCTTGATATTTGGGAAGAGGACCAGGGCCTCTATAAATAGGACCAGCCACCCACAGAGCAAAGGGACAAGGCAGAGAGTAGGCAGAGGCAGGGAAAGAGAGGGAGAGAGAAGATCAGAAAGAGAGAGAGAGAGAAAGGTGACTGAGCTCCTCCCAGTAGTTCATCACCCCAGCCAAGAACAGACCCTCGCGAGGCTGTTCTTCCTTGTATTGTTCATCATCATCAGCCCAAGAGGCAATCCACCACATCACATACTAGAGTAGGGTATTACACCACAACGGTGGCCCGAACCAGTATAAACCCTGTGTCTCTTGCGTTGTTCTTTCCTTAGTTCAGATCCAAGCAAGGTGGAGGGGTGCAGGTAGGTAGGAGGCGAAATCTCCACACGCACCCCAGTGTTCGAACCTCAAGGGTCTGCCGGAACCCGAAATCCGACACCAGGGAAACCTTTGTTGCTATCTACATCACCCTTCCTCCTTGGGGAAACCCAACAACTCCTACAGGGGTAGCAATTTGTCATGATGCACACAAGATGCTTGCCATGATGTTTACACAAAGGATATTAATGGCAAAAATGTGTGTAAGTTTGTCATGATGGCAAATTTAGTGTAAATTTTCCATGATGGTAAAATTAGTGTAAAATCACCATGTTGCATGCAACCCAATTTCTCGTGATGCTCAACAGAAACAACAACTAAATTGGCATGGTCTAAATATAAAAATTGCAATGGTAAAAGTAAAAATTGTCATGGTCCATAAACTAAATTTGCCATGATCCCCAAAAACCAAATTTTTCCGTGCATCTATTTCTTCCTTTGAAAAATTGTAAAAGCAATAAATAACATGACAAAAACTAGCTTTGTAAGATCATGGCAACTGTACATATATGCATTTTCCATCCTATTTCAAGAATTATTTTGCCATGGGAGATTAAACAAATTTCCCATGGTCTATATAGTAGGGTCATGGCAAGGTACTACCTTATATCATGGCAAATGTTTGCATGGCTAAGTTTGACAGAAAAACCATGAAATTTGGAAAAGGAGTTAAATTACCATGGAAAATTAAGGAAAAATTTGTTTAATTAAATAAATAAATAACAAGGAAAAATTATATATGTTGATGATGGAAAATAAGGAGAAAAACTACTTGTATCATGACAACTATATAAAAATAATGGCAAAAAAATACCATATAACATGGGAAATAAGGAGCAAAAACTATTTGTATCATGGCAAATGTTTGTAGCCTATATCATGGATGATCCCTCTGTAGGTTATCTTAGCTAGGCTACTTGGCTGGAGCGTAGGAAGCAAGGATTTACCTTGGGTCGGGCTTTGACAGAGGAAATAATACCCTACTCCTGCTCTCATATATTGCATTGGCGTGCATACAAAGTACAAGAAAATACTAATAGATTGTGCCTTGTTCTATCAAAGAGCCTGGCCCCCTGGTTTATATAGCATACGGGGGGTTCTAGGTTTACAAATCTAAGTCAGCTACATCGGTGGAGGTAGAGTCCTCCACGGTTCTGTATCTTTGGCTTGTACTTCAAGTCTTTCGGAGTCTTTTTATAATCCGCCATGGGCCGCCAATGTGGCCCCAGACAGAAATGACCTAGGGGTCCTGCCCGGCCCACTAGGCCGAGGACCAGCGTGGTGAGGGACCCCTCGGCCGGACACCATTAGTAGCACCTGAACTGGTCTTCTAACTTGGCCACACCTCTGGAACTTCGAGTTGCACTTCATATTCGATCATCGGGCTTGAAACAGGTTCAACGAAGCGTCCCCTAACATTTCCTTAACACAGCCGACCTCTTAATTGTCGGGCTGCCTCCAAGGTGATGTAAACCACCTCAATCTTGAAAATGTCGAGGGATGTGGCCAAACTACACGCAAGATTTATTTCTCGCGCAGGTAGGCCAACACCAAGTACCTAGGTGAGTTCATGGACACCAATAAGAAAATGGCAGGGGGAATGGTTTTATGTCCCGGATATGTCACTAGAAGATCATCAGCCTGAAATTATCACTCCATTCACCCCGACTCCCCTGACCAGACACCACTCCTGGAGCTCGAAGAACAACCCCGAAGAATTTAGCTCGACCCAGAATTTGAGCGATAAGGTGCCCAAGTTGGTTGACACGGGCCTGACTCTAGTGGATGTGATGCAGGTGGCCCAAAACCGGGACATGCATCCTGTCGCTCCAAGCTCAAGCACATCTGATGTGGATGTACACCAAGGAGATAGACCTGAGTAGGGTAATCTGAGGTGGCTTCTTTGAGGTAAAGTCGATGATCGACATACTGTCGTCCTCAGGAATATCAAGAATAACAAAGTCGTTAAGACAGTAACGTTTGCAACCACAACAGGCACATCCTCACAAATACCGATGCGTATAGCAGTTGATTTATCAGCCATTTGCAAAGAGATTTCAGTAGGTGTCAACTTATTCAATTCAAGTCTATGATATAAAGAGAAAGGCATAACACTAACACCGGCTCAAAGATCACACAACGCAGTTTTAACATAGTTTCTTTTAATGGAGCATGGTATAGTTGGTACTCCTGGATCTCCAAGTTTCTTTGGTATTCCACCCTTAAAAGTATAATTAGCAAGCATGGTATAAATCTTAGCTTCTGGTATATTTCTTTTATTAGTAACAATGTCTTTCATATACTTAGCATAAGGAGGCATTTTAAGCATATTAGTCAAACACATACGCAAAAAGATAGGTCTAATCATTTCAGCAAAGCGCTCAAAATCCTCATCATCCTTTTTCCTGAATGGCTTAGGAGGAAAGGGCATGGGTTTCTGAACCCATGGTTCTCTTTCTTTACCATGCTTCCTAGCAACAAAGTCTCTCTTATCATAACGTTGATTCTTTGATTGTGGGACATCAAGATCAATATCAGGTTCAATCTATACATCATTATCATTACCAGGTTTAGCATCAACATGGACATCATCATTAACATTATCACTAGGTTCATGTTCATCACCAGATTGTGTCTTAGCATCAGAAATAGAAATATTATTGGGATTCTCAGCTGTGTCTATAGCAGGTTCATTAGAAGCATGCAAAGTCCTGTCAGTTTTCTTTTTCTTTTTATTAGAAGGACTAGGCGCATCAGTGTTAACTCTCTGAGAATATTTCCCAATTCTCTTAGGATGACCCTCAGGATACAGAGGTTCCTGAGTCATCTTACCACCTCTAGTCATAATCCTAACAACATTATCATTATTCTGACTATTCAACTCTGTCGGTGCAACAAACCCTGGGTCTGTTGCCCAGACTGTGCACAGGCACGAGATCAAGATTGAAGCACCAACCCAAGTCAGAGATTGAAGGACCAAGAGATTTGAGGAACCAACATGCATTCCAGAAGGATTATCGGCAAGAGAAGGGCCTCCCTTGCTGGGCTGGCGAGCCCGACAAGGGGCAAGGCCACCGCAAGAAGCAGGCAACCAAGGCACCCCGGCAAGGTCTGCCGGGGCTTGCGGGGGCAGAACCACCCCACCAACCCCTCAAGCACGACCCACGTCGCCAATCAGCGCAGTGTCAAGCCGCAAGATGATTAAGTGGAAGCCGTTCGCCACATGGCAGTCATTTCCTACAGAAGAAGCCTACAGATGACACCTGTCTTGCGACGTGTCAAGGAAACAAGCGCGGAGCTGGCAAGATAGCCCAGCAAGCCTTGTCGGGCGACCCGTGATGTGACACCCAGCGGCGCATTTAATGCACCCTATCAGCTCACAGAGTTAGGTATATAGCACTGTTCGCTATCATATCAGTGGAGAATGACTACTTTGCCATTGTGGTGACCCCTTAATCTATAAAAGGAGGCCCATGGCACCTGTAGGAGGGGTTAGAGGGTTGGAAAGTTGAACGAACCCAAGCCACCACACGCGCGTAGTCGCTGCGGCCCCTAGGTAGACCCTGCCGGGCAAGTGTACTATGCATCACCACATTCATTCCACCATCAATCCACCAAAGCAGGAGTAGGGTCTTACGCCTCACGGCGGCCCAAACCTGGGTAAATTGCTTGTGTGCTCTCCCCCGCGCTACCGTGCATTGGTCTGCTCTTTGTGCAACGCGACGTCCCCCCGCCGAACCAGCAAGGGGCCTCCCGGTCCCATAGGTGGCCGTGGACATCCCGTGACATCTTTGGCGCGCCAGGTAGGGGAATCGCTTGCGCGAACCTGAAAGCATGTGCAGCGCGTCATCTTCATCACCATCTTCCTCCTCGACAGTGCCATTGACCATGGCACCCACGAAGAAATCTGGTACCTCGGCTCATCCGTCCACCTCAAAGGCTCCACCGCCCGAGGCCTCTAACGCCGCAGGGGACACGGGGGCATGCGAGGACGTGGAGGCTGCTGGGGACGTGGTTGGAGCAGGTGGTGCCATTACCACCTCCCCCGCGGCCGACACGAGGGCCGGAGCTACCTGAGGGGAACAGCATCAGCAGCGTCTCGATGGTCAGGCTCTACAAGGTGCGGGTGAGGGGGTCACTCCATCCGCGCTCCCTCCTCTCACCAACGAGCACAGATGTAGTAACGGCACTCCGTCCAGGGCGAGTCGTCACCCTCCGGTCGCCCCCACCACGGGAGCGACCGCGGCACATGCGCCTCCTCCCGAACGAGCCCACCAGGCCGCTGCACTCAATGGAGCCGCTAACCTTCGAGCACCACCGCCGCGCGACCCCGCTGCCCCGGTGGCCGTCCCACAGCAGCATGGCGCGGTGTCGCCGTTGCCGCCACCGCTGGCACCGTCAGGAGCCAGGCGACGTGCGGTCGACGTCATCAACATCCATGCCAAGCAAAGCCATGGAGGCCATGGCACGAGCTCAGCTACTGCTGGGGTTCCCGCTAACAGTCGAGCAGATGGGTGAATGGCGTGCCACCATGCAAAGCCTGCTCGGTTTCATCCAAGCTGGGGGCTCATGACGAGCTTTCCCACCGGAACCTCCCCAAGCGACAGCCACCGCCCGCACTGCTGGCCGTATGGAGGGGGGCGTCCCCACGGTTCAGTCCCCACCACGGCAGCCGGCGAGCGCGCAGCAGAATCAGGACCCCGATGATGTTTCGATGGCCTCTTCTGACCCTCGAGCACGTCCAGGCCAACATCGGACCCCGGAAGAGAGGCGACAGGGAGACACGCGCGTCGTCGCCGAACGGCGCCGCAACGACCCCCGCCAGACCGATGGGTGCAACCGCCTCAACGTCGATGAGCCTGCGCTCGGTGTTGGCGGGTGCCTGCCTTTCGAGGTCGGCTGCTTGCCTTTACACGAGAGCTACGACATGTCTGTTGGCCGTCCGTTCGCACGTTCGAGCTAGAGATACCTGAGAAGTACAACGAGAGAGTGAACCCGGCAGAGTTTCTAAGCATCTACACCATCGCTGTTTAGGCTACCGGGGGAAGAGATGAGAAGGTGTTCGCCAACTACTTCCCTTTAGCCCTCAAGTCCAATGTGAGGTCTTGGCTGATGCATCTGCCGGAGACCTCCATTTCGCCATGGGCAGACCTGTGCCACGAGTTCATTGGTGCCTTCACCATTGGCCACCAAGAGTCCAACAGACCCAGCGACCTGTAGCTTCTATAGCAGAAGGAAGGAGAAACCCTCCGTAAGTATTTGCAGAGATTTAGTAAAGTTCATAGAAATATTCCAACTATCCATCTGGCAACTATTATAGCGGCTTTCCAGTCCAATGTGCGCAACCGCCGCATTCGTTCCAAAATGAACGTGTGGTTGCCCAAGACTGTGAAGGAACTATATACGATGGTGGATAAATGTGCCTAGATGGAAGAATGAAGGAAGTTGCTCGGAGAAGAAGATTGCATTAATGTTGATTCAGAAGATGAAGATGAATCAACTAGTCAGAAGAAGGGCAAGAAGCGCAATAAGAAGCCAAGAGATAAGGCAGTAATGATTGTGGAAGGATTGGGCATGCCTGGTACCAGCAAGAAGGCCAAGGCTGAGGTCCCCGGCAAGGAAGCTACCGTGTGCACTGCCCGCCGGGAAGCCGCGGCCGCCAAAAAAGTTGGGAAAGGCGATGGGTCGTACTGCAAGATCCATCGACCAAAGGCCACAACCTTTAAGAGTGTTATCAGGTTGAGCAGCTCGTCAAGAAGAACATGGCAGAGTATGATAAGCATGACAAGGAGAAAGGTCAGAATGCTTCTGGCGATAAGGGCCAGGGTGGTGAAGCAAATCGCCCCAGTCGACCCATTCGGAACCAAGGAAAGCCCATCAGGGGTCAAGAGAAGGAAACATGTGATGATGCCAGTGATGGAGGGGATGAAGAGGAAACTAGTGAGCAGGAATTTCAGAAGGCCACTGACGCCCTATGCATTGATGAGGGTGCATCTTTGCACACCTCTCATCGCCAACTCAAGCGATGGGCACGAGAGGTCAATGCTGTGGAACTAGCGCCAGAGGCCCGGAAACTGCTCAAATGGTCCCGCCCACCCATCATATTTGACGAAGAGGATCACCTTGATCACACCACTGCGGTAGGGTGTTTTCCGTTGTTGGTCTCCCCAACAATTCGCAACCTCAAGGTTACAAAGATGCTAGTGGATGGCGGGGCCGGGTTGAATCTGATTTCCCCAGCAGTTATCAGCAAGCTTCAGATAGGAGAGGAAGAGCTAGAGGTCAGTGGCATGTTTCAAGGAGTTAATCCCAGCAGGAGTCATCCTAAGGGGAAGATTACATTGTCGGTGACATTTGGGGGAGAGCTGAACTATTGGACTGAGAAGATTGTGTTTGATGTGGTTGATCTCCCCATGCCGTAAAATGGACCAGCCCTGGCCATGTTCATGGCAGCATCTCACTATGCTTACAACACCTTGAAAATGTCTGGTCCACTGGGGGTCCTCACTATCCCATCTGATGAGAAAGATGCAATTATCTGTGTGGACAAGATGTATCGGGATGCAGTTGCAGCGAAGGCGGCAGCAACGGCAGTTTCCACCAAGGAAAGCAAAGGAAAGAAGAGGGATTGTAGGACCTCTGGCAAGGATTCCAGGAAGCGTGCCCCCTCTGAGTGCACGGCACCCGTTGACGACGTGTTGGAGTGTTCCAACAGCAAGAGATCCAAGGTTACTGCACCCCAAGTGAAGAAGGTCTCGGCAGAGCTAGCTGGCATTGATGGTACTTTCACTATCATAGCCACCCTCGATGAAAAATAGGAAAGCGCGCTCGTTGCCTTCCTGCGGGCAAATATCGATGTGTTTGCTTGGCAACCATCTGATATCCCCGGTGTTCCCAGGGAGGTAATTGAGAACCACCTTGTTGTCTGCCCACATGCCCGACCCGTCAAGTAGAAAGTACGGAAGCAGGCGTTGGAAAGGTAGCAGTTCATTGCCGAAGAGATCAAGAAATCGGAGGCAGCTAGTTTGGTCAAAGGAGTATTGCATCCTACATGGTTAGCAAATCTAGTAGTGGTCCTGAAGGCTAATGGGAAGTGGAGGCTTTGCATTGATTTCACATACCTCAACAAGGCTTGGCCGAAGGACCCATTTCCCTTGCCGCGCATCGACCAGGTCATGGATTCTACTTCAGGATGTGATTTTCTCTCCTTTCTGGATGCATACTCAGGATATCATCAGATCATCATGTCCAAGGAAGATGAACAGAAGACATCATTCATCACTCCGTGTGGTACGTACTGCTTTGTCTGCATGCCGTTCGGATTGAAGAAGGTCGAGCCTATGAAGTGGACCCCGGAAGCAGATGTAGCTCTGCAAGAGTTAAAAGCCTACCTGTCGTCCATACCTACCTTGGTTGAGCCCAAACCTCAAGAACCATTGCTTCTATACTTAGCGGCAACCAACCAGGTGGTCAGTGCGGCTTTGGTAGCACAGCGGGAGGTGGATGAGACAGGGACTGAATAGAAAACAACAGAGTCAGAGAAGGATCAGGACAGTAGTGAGCACGACAACGAAAACAACCCCAGGGACACGGCAAGGAATAAAGTGGTGCAGTGCCCGGTGTACTTTGTCAGCTCCTTGTTACAGGGGGCTGATTGAGGTACTCTGGTGTGCAAAAGTTGATCTTTGGTCTCATTATGGCCTCAAGGAAACTACGCCACTACTTCCAAGCCCATGAGATCACAGTTGTTACTCGTTTTCCGTTACAAAGGATACTCCAAAACCCTGAGGCAACTGGCAGAATAGTGGAATGGGCTTTGGAGTTATCCAGCTTTGGTTTGAAGTTTGAGAGCACTTCAACTATTCAGAGTAGGGCATTGGCAGAGTTTATTGCAGAATGGACGTCAACCCCTGATGAAGAATGGACACAGACAGCCGTCCCCGGCAAGGAATCACCCCAAGAATGGATCATGTATTTTGATGGTGCTTTTTCCCTACAAGGTGCAGGGGTTGGCGTGCTTCTTGTTGCCCCCTATGGGGAGCACCTGAAGTACGCCGTCCAGATGCACTTTGCCTAGGAAGAAGCCACCAACAATACAGCAGAGTATGAGGGGCTCCTCGCCGGGCTCAGGATTGCAGCAGAATTGGGAATTAAGAAGCTGATCATTCAAGGAGATTCATAGCTTGTGGTGAGACAAGTCAACAAGGATTACCAAAGCCCATTGATGGAAGAATACGTCGAGGAAGTAAGGAGATTGGAGGAGCACTTTGACGGGTTGCAAACAGAGCACGTACCCCGTGCGGAAAACAACATAGATGATCACCGGTTAAAGTGTGATGCGCAGAAGCTTCCTGTGGAACCAGGAACTTTTGTTCTCCATCTCTCTCAACCCTCCGTATCACTAGCCATAATGGCCCGAAAGAGGAGAAAGTTGGACTACGGTAAGCCTCTCCTGGCAGAGCCATCCGCTCCTAAAAGTGCTAGTTATCGACTAGAGGGGGGGTGAATAGGCGATTTTTATGAAAGTCTTCAAAACATGGGAGTTTCGAAGACAAACAATAGAAATGAACCTATTGACATGCAGCGGAAGGTAGACTACACTAGACAAGCCATAGTCAAGCAAGTAATGAAGCTTAAAGCATGAAGACTATTAGCAGCTAGGAAGTATGGATCAAGATGGAAGATGGTATGAAGCCAAACAACAATAGTCATCACACTGTGAAGTCAAACAGATAAGACAAGCAAGAAAAATACTTCACGGAGACAAACTGTAAATAAGTGAAGGAATAGATCGAACCAGTTGCTTGGTGAAGACAAAGGATTTCTTGGACCAGTTCCAGTTGTTGTGACAATTGTATGTCTGGTTAGGGAGGCTGAGATTCAACTCAGAAGACCGCGTCTTCACCTTATTCCCCTTGAGCTAAGGACACTTAGTCCTCGCCCAGTCACTCTGGTAAGTCTTCAAGGTAGACTTCCAAACCTTCACAGACTTCGTTCACCGGCAATCCACAATGACTCTTGGATGCTCAGAACGCGACGCCAAACCGGCTGGAGGATTCATAGTCCTCAAGTGTAAGTCTTTAGATCACGCAGACAAAAAGACTTCAGTGATGCCTAACACTCTTTGGCTCTGGGTGTTTAGGGCTTTGTCCTCGCAAGGATTTCTCTCTCAAAGGCTTCGAGGTGGGTTGCTCTCAAACGACAAAAGTCGTGCACTGACTCTGAGCAGCCACCAATTTATGGTGTAGGGGGTGGGCTATTTATAGCCACTAGGCAACCCGACCTGATTTGTTCGAAATGACCCTGGGTCACTAAGGAACTGACACGTGTTCCAATGGTCAGATTTCAAACACACGCGGCAGCTTAACTTGGGCTACAAGTAAAGCTGACTCATCCAGCTCTGGATAAGATTTGCTCTCATTGTCTTCGCTAGAAGACTTAGGATCTGGTTGAGCATCACTTCAGTCACTCTGACTTTGTTCACTTGTACCCCATTTAACAGTACGGTGGTTCATATGACTCAACAAAGAAGAAAAGGAAAACTTCGAAACGGCTATGTCTTCGCACTCCATAGTCTTCACGTGAATGTCTTCTCGAGTCATAATCTTCATTGTGAATATCTTCACATACCACCATTGTCTTCAATGTCTTCACACATTTTTAGGGATCATCTCCGGTAGGTAAACCAAATCAATGAGGGACTACTACATGTGTTATCCTGCAATTCTCACAAACACATTAGTCCCTCAACCAGGTTTGGCGTCAATACTCCAAAACCAACTAGGGGTGGCACTAGATGCACTTACAATCTCCCCCTTTTTGGTGATTGATGACAAACTGGTTGAAGTTTTCAACGGGGATAAAAATATGTGAAATTGTAAGGGTTAAGACATTGTCTTCATAAGTAGCAAAAGGCTCCCCCTGGAGATGTGCATATAAGTAATTTGCATTTGAATGCAAATGCACATGGCAGATTTTAGTTGTGGAGACCCTCTTCAACTAATGAAGACAATTCATCATGCATGAAAGGATATAACAAAGGTAATGACATGCATAATGGAAAATGGACGTCCGCAGAATGACTTCATGTGGGATTTATCATCGCACATGTGGAATTTATCATCGCATCACATAGTTGATAGAAAGGTAGCAGACGACCATCAAGTTTAAGTGTTACAACTCAAAGAACCAAAAGTATCAAAAGTGAGAGTTGTAAACACTTGGCAAAAAAATATAGCAACCACCCATAAAGACCCGCTTGAAGACTGTCAACTCATATGATTCTCCCCCTTTTGTCAGTAAGGACCAAAAAGGTTTGAAGACATAGAGCGTCTACTCGTCCCCATGAGGAGTAGGTGAAGCAGCAGGGTCGTCGTTGAGGTTCGGTGGCACAGAAGAACTTGGTGCAGTGTCGATACGCGGCGACGTTGTAGTTGGCGAAGTAGCATCATCTTCATCATCGATGACTCTTGCATTGACAGTTGCCGCTGAGGAGGAGTAGTCAGAGTCTTCGAGTGAGGGAGTCCGACGCAAGAAGGAATTCCTAGGAGGAGCTGAATCAAATTTGAATCTCTCTGTGAAGCCATCTTGTTGAAGATTATCTTTAGAGGTCATTAATGTCAGACTCTTCCACGACCGCCGACAGGTTTCATCAGCGACAAAAGCATTCTTGGTGGCAAGATTGTGACTGCGATTGACATCCACCAAGAGGCTTTGCATCTGACGTTTCAACTAGTCATGATGCTTATCCTGTTTTTGATGCAGGGCGACAAGAAGCTCTCGGTCATTGAGAACACGAGATCTCTTTCGAGGTCTTTGCGCAATGGTGCTTTCAGTGGCTTCGGTATGGGCACGATGAGGTGCACGTGTATTGCCAGCCAAAGGATAAACACGAGTTGTAGCAAGAACTCCTCCAATAGGTTGAGTGAAGCTTTGGTGATCAGCGTTGTGAAGATAAATTGGCTCCTTGGCAGGATCTGGGTAAATAGCATCGACAAACAGATCAACCTCCGACAAGAATATGAGATGATTGCACGCAGAAGGCTGATAGTTGATAGCCGAGTGAAGCTTGATGAGGCGCATTACCCATGGAGCATAAAACTTTAGACCAAATAAATCAGAGATAGATGCAGCCAATTGCCTGATGAAGAAGTCTTGAGCATTGAAGCTGATGCCATTGAAGATATAGAAAACCAATGTCTTCATTGCGCCTTCTAGCTTAGCTGCTGGAGAATGTCCTTTGACAGGCCATAGAGTTCGCCGTACGATGTGATAGATGGTGCGGGGCAGATACTCCAGGTATTCAACAAAGAACTCCTTTGGATATTCAGCATCTTGTGGCAGTGGCTTCATCATACTCAGCATTTGGCTCATGTCCGGCTCTGACTTCTGGAATATGGTCTCCAAAGCATTTATGTGTAGCTGACAACTAGGTTCATAGTATTCACCTGGAGTGGGCAGGGCAGTAAGCTCAATTATATCTTGGGCTTTGGCTTCATGGTGTACATCACCTGTCATCCACTCAAGGACCCCAAGTCTTCGGATCCCTGTTGTAGCCGCGAATGTGAAGAGTTGCATAGAATTGCAGCAGAAGTTCTTCATTCCAATTTTCCTTGTTGGTCACAAACTGTAGAAGGCCTGCATCTCTGAAATAGTCGAGGGCTTCTTCCAAGCATGGCAGACCAGCAATGGCTTCGCAGTCTAGAGCATATGGGGGGAAATGCGCCCCTGATTGTATAGAATACAGGAATAGTAACTGCGCTGCTGATAACTCCAGAACTGATCCGATGAGATTCTTGGCTTGGAATATGAGTTCTTGGCGCTATCAAAGAAGGTGTTGTGTGCCTTGAAGCCATTCACATTGAACGATCCCGGTGAAGTTGCAATACCTGGAAACCTTGGCAACCTTGGTTTAGGCTTCTGGACCTGAGGCATGTGCTCCACATGATAGTCAAATTGAGGTCCGAGAGCAGGAGGAGGAACCAGAATAGGCCAACGAACCATGAGAGGTTGGCCGCGGTCAAATTCTAGCTCAATAGTGTGAGGCCTTGGAGGAGGTACAGGAGCATCGGCATTGACATGGGCTTCAAGTTGTACAATGGCTTCAGGTGCAATATTGGCTTCAGGTGCCACGTTCCCTTCTGGCGCCACATTCCCTTCAGGCGCCACATTAGCTTCAGCCATGACAACGTCATTGGCTTCAGTATATGTGTTGGTGGTCGCGTCTGTATTTTAAACCTCCACATGTGTGGATGGAAGGTATGGCACAGACTCATTCTCCTCGAGAACAACTTCTTGGTTGGGAGGTGGTGTGGCAACTCGCTCTTCTTCTTGACAGGGTTCTTCTGGGTCATCAGTTGATGCAGCCGTAATGTCTTCAGCAGCTCTGGTTGCAGACGCAGAGATGTTCACAGTTGGAGTGGCGTCAGGAAACACTTGGCGTGCCACTGAGTTGTGTTGCTCTTCTCCTTCTGGAACACTCGACAGAGTGACTTGTGGCCTTGGTCCTTTGTGAAGCGTACGAAATGTGGGTGATGCTTCCGGAGAGGGTGTTGGCTGGACCACATAGTCGTCATCGTCAAGCACCGGAGTGGTGAGTTGAGGTGGGGGAGTACTTGGTGATTCTTCTTGACGGGGGGAGTCTTGAGGGTGATCAGCCCATGAATCATCCTAAGCAATTGGTGTCAAAGGACGACAAATGCTGATGAGTTCGTTGTTCGTGAGAACAGGCGATGATACCATTTGGTGCTCAATCTGAGGAAGGACTTCATCATCATCTACATTGTCTTGAGAACCAATGTCTTCAGCTATGATGGGATCAGTAGCTGGAATGTATTCAGCTTCAGGAGCCTCTGTGGAAGCAGGCTCGTGAACAATTAACTGACGCTCTTGGTGTTCAGATGAAGGACGAGCAACAGAGATGGGCTCGACAACAAGGGGCTCTGTGGGAGCAGCTCGATCTTTCTTCGAAGACTTTGTCTTCCGCTTCTTGGGTTGTGGGGTGTCATTAGTGGCATGCTTGGTCTTTCGCTTTCTGGCTTTAGCCTCGGCTGCCCTTGTCTTCTTCAGTTCAGACGCAGGTGTGGGGACCTTAGGCTTCGAGCCTGTCATGCTGGCAGGGAAGACAATGCTTGGTGCTTCCTGCCTTGATGCTTCAGCTTGGGCCACAGTAGGCTTCTCCTTCCTTTTGGCAGCCATTCTGGGGTCGATGCCAGGGCGCCCCAGAGCCTTGCGCTTTTCTGCTTCATTGTGAACACTTTTCTCAACAAAATACTTCATTCTCTCTCTTGAACCTTTGGCTTCCTGACGTTTCTGGTGAAACTGCTCCTTGAGCTCATGCATCATCTGCTTGAAGCTTTGAACATCATCCACGCTGAGATTGGCCATATTCTTCTTGAGCTGAGCTTTCTCATGATCAATCTTGTTCTTTAGTTCAACGATCTTCGGAGCCAGAGCCAGCTCAGTAGCAATGGCACTGTGAAAAGAGACACTGATGCCAATTGGAAGCTCAAGGTCATCGATGTTGATGATGGGGTTTTCAAACCACTCATCAATGAAGTTGTTCAAGATGTCCACATCGAAAAGGAGCAAATCATTGAAGATCTCCGCCTCCTCCTTGTTCTTTATGAGCATCTCAAGAGCATC
Source organism: Triticum urartu (assembly GCF_056163025.1). Classification (NCBI taxonomy): domain Eukaryota; kingdom Viridiplantae; phylum Streptophyta; class Magnoliopsida; order Poales; family Poaceae; genus Triticum; species Triticum urartu. The sequence goes on along the minus strand of NC_141875.1, from coordinate 552,749,279 downwards.
ATCACCAAGATCATCGTCGCTGGACAGATCAATGGTGGCTTCTTCATTCCGCAAAATATCAGCAGGGGTGAGCTCTTTCCCAGAGCGCTGGATTGGTTTCATCTACTTTGAAGACTTCTCGGTCTTATTGGAGATGCAAGAAAGATCTTCAGACTGCACACTTGCTTCAGGTGGTGCAGTGGCCAGTGGCTTCGCATGTGAAGCTTTTGGTGCAGTCGAGGCCTTTGAAGCCTTTGGTTTCTTCTGCTTCTGTTGCTTAGCTGGAGCAGGCGCTTCATCAGAAGAGTGCTCCACGGCTGTCCCCTGAACAGTAATGTATGTGATGAGACCTTCGAGGTTGTAGAAGGGCCCGACAATGTTGGGTTCAGCATCACGGGTGCCATCAGCTCGAGGAGCAGATGGACCGGGGTTGAAGTCTAATCCAAGCGATTTCTTGTTATCTTTGGCAGATGCCTTTGCAGTCTGAAAGTTGCGCTTGAACAGATTATCGTCACGACACCATAGCAATGATGATGGGTCGGCATTAGCAGGCTGTGGTCCACGGACCATACACGGGTAGAAATCCTGAGCAATAGCTTCAAATCTGTTCTTGGGTTGAAGATTTCAAAAGAGAATATCACCCCAACGACACTTGATGGCATTCTTCTCAGCATTCTCCTTGGTTACGAACCTGTATTTGAACCATTGCTCGGCAATATCTTCGAATCCATTGGATTCGTGTTTTGCACTGATTGTAATCCTCTTCGGGATCAGTCTTGTACAACTCATAGAGATCTTCGGGCAAATCCTTTGATGTATCCCCACGGTGCTTCCTACCGCCCTTTCTTGCTGACTTTTTTGTGGCCATTGTATTCAAGCAGAATGGCTTCAGTACTGTGAATGGCTTCCACTTGCTGGTCAAACAGGAACTTGCTGATGGTGAATGAATGTGATGCTGTAGGAACTCTGCAAATGAATGCAGACTGTGAGAACCAAGGGATTCTCCCATGGACATGTACCTGTGATAGCATTAGAGATGCGGGGGAAGGGGAAGAGGTCATATGCATTCTCAGACGATTTTGAAGATAAAACAGTTTGAAGACATTGACCTCATAGCACGAAGACATTCACTTATATGTTGAGTGTTGGTTCCAGATTTGTACGAATCCAAGAATAAGTACAAGTGAGGAATCTAACTATGTGTGAAGCATAAGTGAATATACTAGGCATGTTATGAGATGCAAAACAGGATAGATCCAAATTTGTAGGCACAGAAACCTGGTGGAGAAGGATGAATCTATCGGATCAAAAAGGCAGTAAAAGCAAGCTTTAATTACCACACGAAGAACTGCTAGATGGAGTAGAGAGGAGGCCGAGCAGTTCGATCTTCCATGCCCTAACTTGGCGACGTAGGACACCTACGGCAGCGGCGGAGGCGACGAGGTCCGCGGTGTGACACCCCGAGACCGATGCGCCAAGTGTCTTCTAGTTATTCGTTGTTGTTGCCTTGTCATCCGCTTGTGTGTTGCATTTTTTCATGTCATCATGTGCATTGCATCATCATGATTTCAAAACTTGCATCCGTCCGGGTTCCCCAGTTCTCTCTGTTGTTCGTTCTGAGCCCAGCCACACTTGCACGCGCCCGCGGCACGTCTGAAATATTATTTTATAAGTGGCCAGAAAATGTTCTCTGAATGGGTTGAAAGTTGGCGTCTGGTCTCGTTATGTTGTAGGTAGGCCGCCTGCCAAGTTTCATCGCATTCGGGGTCTGTTTGATGCCCCAACGGATAACTATAGCGACAATAGTAGCCAGTCATACGTCGGACGTTTCCGATATCCGGAAACATGTGCCGGGCTTTCCCTCTCTTTCCTCCCTAGACCATCTACACAATCCATTACTTACCGCCAGGCCCAATCTAACCTCTCTCATCAGCCCGCGGCCCTCCTCGCACGCGTGTCCGAAAGCTGTCCCGGACCCGACCCGGGCAGTCGTCACCGTTGGGTCCGGATCATCCCCAAACATCTATAAAACATCTCCGTTTTTTCTGTTTGGTCTTTGAGGGAGTCCTAGATTAGGGGGTGTCCGGATGGCTGGACTATACCTTCAGCCGGACTCCTGGACTATGAAGATACAAGATTGAAGACTTCGTCCCGTGTCCGGAAGGGACTTTCCTTGGCGTGGAAGGCAAGCTTGGCGATACGGATATGCAGATCTCCTACCATTGTAACCGACTTTGTGTAACTCTAACCCTCTCCGGTGTCTATATAAACCGGAGGGTTTTAGTCCGTAGGACAACATACACAATAACAATCATACCATAGGCTAGCTTCTAGGGTTTAGCCTCTCTGATCTCGTGGTAGATCTACTCTTGTACTACCCATATCATAAATATTAATCAAGCAGGACGTAGGGTTTTACCTCCATCGAGAGGGCCCGAACCTGGGTAAAACTTCATGTCCCTTGCCTCCTGTTACCATCCGGACTAGATGCACAGTTCGGGACCCCCTACCCGAGATCCGCCGGTTTTGACACCGACATTGGTGCTTTCATTGAGAGTTCCTCTGTGTCGTCGCCGTCACGCTTGATGGCTCCTACGATCATCAATGGCGATGCAGTCCAGGGTGAGACCTTCCTCCCCGGACAGATCTTCGTCTTCGGCGGCTTCACACTGCGGGCCAATTCACTTGGCCATCTGGAGCAGATCGAAAGCTACGCCCCTGGCCGTCAGGTCAGATTTGGAAGTTTGAACTACACGGCTGACATCCGCGGGGACTTGATCTTCGACGGATTCGAGCCATTGCCGAGCGCGCCGCACTGTCCCGACGAGCATGATCTAGCTCTGCCGCCGAACAGTGCCCTGGAGGCCGCACCCGCATCGGCTTCGACCCTTAATTCGGAGCCAACTGCGCCGATCGAGGATGGTTGGTTGGACGCCGCCTCGCGGGCTCCGATCCCAACGGCGATCGAGCCGAACACCAGCCCCGCACTCTGCGAGACTCGTGACTCCAAGGAGCCAGACTCCTCTCTGGACTCCGAACCCTCCGCGCCCCTGCCGATCGAATCCGATTGGGCGCCGATTATGGAGTTTACTGCCACGGACATCTTTCAGCACTCGCCTTTCGGCGACATTCTGAAGACACTGAAGTCTCTCTCTTTATCAGGAGAGCCCTGGCCGGACTACAGTCAGCAAGGTTGGGATTCGGACGATGAAGAAATGCAAATCCCACCCACCACCCACTTTGTAGCCACTGTCGACGACTTAACCGACATGCTCGACTTCGACTCCGAAGACATCAACGGTATGGACACCGATGAAGGAGACGATGAAGAACCAGCGCCTATCAGGCCCTGGAAAGCCACCTCGTCATATGACATATACATGGTGGACACCCCAAAAGAAGGATATGGCGATGGAACAGCGGAGGATGACCCCTCCAAGAAACAGCCTAAGCGCCGGCGTCAGCGGCGCCGCTCAAAATCCCGCCAAAACAAATACTCTGGAAAGTGCCGAAGAAAACCCCCTCCAGCAAGATTTAGCACAGGAGGATGGAGAAACTAGCCCTCATGAGAGAGCGGCAGACAGAGAGGTCGAGGACGATAACTATATGCGTCCCTCCGAAGACGAGGCAAGCCTCGACGACGACGAATTCGTCGTGCCAGAGGATCCCGTCGAGCAAGAGCGTTTTCAAGGCAGGCTTATGGCCACGGGAAGAAGCCTCAAGAAAAAATAGCAACAGCTTAGAGCTGATCAAGATTTGCTAGTCGACAGATGGACTGAAGTCCTTGCGGACGAAGAGCATAAACTCGAACGCCCCTCCAAGAGCTACCCAAAGCGCAGGTTGCTACCCCGATTAGAGGAGGAAGCACTTGATGCGGCCGACCGGCCACCTCGTGGCCGCGACAGAGAGGCCTCTCGGCCCTCCACTCAAGCCGCACCCCGTACCAAGGCACGGGAATATGCGCCGGACTTACGAGATATGTTGGAGGACAAGGCAAGGCAAACAAGATTGATTTACGGATCGCGTGGGCGCCCCACGACTCAAGACGGTATCCGTCACGCCAGCCAAAAATTCGGCAGGGCCGAACACAGTAGACAAAGCTCATTGGAGCTACGTCGTGATATAGCCCGGTACAGAGGCGCCGCACACCCACTATGCTTCACAGACGAAATAATGGATCATCAAATCCCCGAGGGTTTCAAACCCGTAAATATCGGATCATATGATGGCACAACAGATCCTGCGGTATGGATCGAGGATTATCTCCTTCATATCCACATGGCCCGCGGCGATGATTTCCACGCCATCAAATACCTCCCACTCAAGCTTAAAGGACCAGCTCGGCATTGGCTTAACAGCTTGCCAACAGGATCAATCAGTTGTTGGGAGGACCTGGAAGCCGCATTCCTCGACAATTTCCAGGACACTTATGTGTGACCCCCAGACGCCGATGACCTAAGTCACGTAATTCAGCAGCCAGAGGAATCGGCCAGGCAATTCTGGACACGGTTCCTAACAAAGAAAAATCAAATATTTGACTGTCCGGACGCTGAGGCCCTAGCAGCCTTCAAGCACAATATCCGTGACGAGTGGCTTGCCCGGCACCTTGGAAAGAAAAAGCCGAAGTCTATGGCAGCACTCACGACACTAATGACCCGCTTTTGCGCAGGAGAAGACAGCTGGCTTGCTTGTAGCAACAATATGACCAAGAACCCTGGTAATTCGGATACCAGGGACAGTAGTGGCAGGTCACGTCGCAATAAGCAGAAGCGCCGCATTAACGGCGACAATGCTGAGGATACGGCAATTAATGCCGGATTCAGAGGCTCTAAATCCGGTCAGCGGAAAAAAGCCATTCAAAAGGAATCCTAGGGGCCCGTCCAGTTTGGACCAAATACTCGACCGCTTGTGCCAGATACATGGCACCCCCGAAAAGCCGGCCAATCACACCAATAGGGATTGTTGGGTGTTCAAGCAGGCAGGCAAGTTAAACGCCGAAAATGAAGACAAGGGGCTGCATAGCGATGACGACGAGGAGCCCCGGCCGCCGAACAACAGTGGACAGAAGGGTTTTCCCCCACAAGTGCGGACGGTGAACATGATATACGCAACCCACGTCCCCAAAAGGGAGCGGAAGCGCGCGTTAAGGGATGTATACGCGGTAGAGCCAGTCGCCCCAAAGTTCAACCCATGATCGAAGGGACCATCCCACTAGCATCCGTCATGGCAGATTCGCCGCATTGGTTCTAGACCCAATTATTGACGGATTTCATCTCACTAGAGTCCTTATGGACGGCGGCAGTAGCCTGAACCTGCTTTACCAGGATACAGTGCGGAAAATGGGCATAGATCCCTCGAGGATTAAGCCCACCAAAATGACCTTTAAAGGCGTAATACCAGGTGTAGAGGCCAACTGTACAGCCTCAGTCACACTTGAAGTGGTCTTCTGATCTCCGGATAATTTCCGAATCGAGGAGTTAATCTTCGACATAGTCCCATTCCGCAGTGGCTATCACGCACTGCTCGGGCGAACCGCATTCGCCAAGTTCAATACGGTACCGCACTACGCATACCTTAAACTCAAGATGCCAGGCCCTCGAGGAGTAATTACGGTCAGTGGAAACACCGAACGCTCCCTTCGAACGGAGGAGCACACGGCGGCCCTTGCAGCGGAAGTACAAAGCAGCCTCTCCAGGCAGTTCTCCAGTCCGGCCATTAAACGATCGGACACCGTCAAGCGCGCCCGAAGTAACCTACAACAAGACCGCCTGGCACGATCCGAGCAGGCGTAGCAATGCGGCCCCAACCCCAGCCCTCGCAAAAATGCGATACCAGTACTTCGCGTACATAACTACACTCTAGAAATACCATGGGTACAGGGGAAGGGGCACCATCATGGCACGCCCGAAACACGGCTTAAACCGCACCAGGGGCTGCCGATTTTTTAATTTTCTCTTACTTTCAGGACTCCACACTTCGGAAGGCCTGTTCGGCAGTTCAATTGCCGCACAAACGATGCAAGAACCAGGGAAGTAGACAAGCCGCGCCGCATTACGGAACTCCCAGGTGGTCTCTATCACGAGCAGTATACCTGTTTCGCATACTATTCCGCAGCTTGCCCCTGGAACAGACATGTTACATAGTCCAACCTTTTGCTTATCGCATTATTTTATCATTCTGCTTTGATCACGGCCCTCTTTAATAAACAGTGCATAGCTTTTGTCTATTTTTGCATTACTCTTATATATATATATATATGTTCCTTAACGATATATTGCACCCGTACACTTTGGTACGGCCTAAATACGCCAGGGGCTTTAGTACCCCTCAATATGGTGTGAGAAGTCCGAACACTTTAACAAGTGCGGCACCCCGAACTTATAGCATTATATGCATCGGCTCCGAATCATGTCTTGGGTCAATAGTTGGGTTTGCCCGGCTCCTATGTTTTGGTGCCTTACGTTCCGCTATATCGGCTAAGGTAGCACTAGGAGAACCACTGCGATTGTGCCCCAATTGAGCTGGGTCGAGCACCTCAGTGGAGAAAGCTAAAACTGACTATCATGATGAAGCGAGAGCTGGTCGCTGTTCGAGAGGTTTTTTTGAGTCCCTAACGACTTATGCCACTTAGAGCGAGGAGCCGGCTCTGTCCGGACAAGGCATGGATAGCGCCCCGAACTCGGTCTTCGGAATACCAGGGGCTTTGCCGAAATTTAAAATTATAGAATTCTATGGCTAAGTGAGAGTGTTCACGCATTATAGTCCGATTGCCTTGTTCGTTGGGCTGAGCGCCTCCCTCGAAGGACCCAAACATGGGGAAAAGAGTGCTCAGGTTTATCCCCGAACACCCCAGCACTAGCGGCACGGGGGCAGAAGCCGACGACTTGCCATCTCTCAGAATTGAGAAACAGCCGCACAGAAGGTAATATTTTAAATTCCAACAGCATTGCTTAGCGCATATGAACAAGTTTTCAGCGCACAGGACAAAACGAGCAAGTTTCACTCAAAAATTACATCCCTAGAACATTCATTCGCCACAAGGCAGGCACCCTTCAGAACATCCTTATAATAATTCTCGGGCTTGCGATGCTCTTTCCCCGGCGGTGGCCCGTCCTTCACAAGCTTCTCAGCATCCAGCTTGCCCTAGTGCACCTTAGCATGGGCAAGGGCCCTACGGGCACCTTCAATGCAGACGGAGCGCTTGATGACTTTGAGCCTTGGACAGGCCTCCACCAGCCGCCGCACCAGCCCAAAATAGCTCCCAGGCAGAGCCCCTCCAGGCCACAGCCAAACTATGAGGCCCTTCATGGCCTATTCGGCCGCCTTGTGGAGCTCGACCAGTTGCTTCAGCTGGTCGCTCAGGGGCACGGGGTGTCCGGCCTCAGCATACTGAGACCAGAACACCTTCTCTGTCGAGCTGCCCTCCTCGGCTCGATAGAATGCAGCGGCATCGGACACACTCCGGGGAAGATCTGCGAACGCTCCTGGAGAGCTCCGGATTCGGGTAACTAACAAGTAACTCACGTTTATGTGTTTGCTTTGCATAAAGAATGCCTTACCCGCCGCTATCTTCTTCACCTCATCCAACTCCTGGAGGGTCTTCTGGGATTCGGCCTTGGTAGACTTGGCATTTTCAATAGCCACCGCGAGCTCGGACGCTCGCGTCTTTGAGTCAAGCTCCAAACTCTCATGTTTTTCCATGAGAGCCTGGAGCTCTTGTCGTACCTTGCCAACCTCGGCCTCATACTTCTCCCGCTCGGTGCGCTCCGTGGCCGCCCTCTTCTCGGCCTCGACCAGCGCTTGCTTAAGGGTCGCCACCTCAGACGTGGCCCCTACAATAGCCACGATAATCCTGTCATTTTTTGCAATTGCACCTTTTTATATATGTTTAAACAAGGTATTTCTTACCTTCATTGTCCTCGAGTTGCTTCTTGGCATGCCCAAGCTCTTGCTCGGACCGCTCGAGGTTCTGCTTTAGCGTGTCCACTTCCGCAGTCAGTGCGGCGGGCGCAAGCAGAGAAGCCTGCATACGCATATTGACTCCCTTTTGTTAGACTCCTGTGAATTTTATTTGATCCTCTATTCGGCTTTTCTTCCCAAACGCCAAACAGAGCATCAGGGGCTACTGTCTATGTGGTAATATTATTTACACATTCTTTACTTACCTCAAAGCCTGTTAAAAGGCTAGTACAAGCTTCAGTCAGTCCGCTCTTGGCGGACTGAACCTTCTGGACCACCGCACTCATAATGGTGCGGTGCTCCTCGTCGATGGAGGCGCCTTGGAGCAACTCCAACATATTGCCCGGCGCCTCCGGTTGGACGGGGCTCACCGGCATGGTGGGCTTGCTCCTCTTGGAAGGAGGTCCCCCGCCGGACTCTGGAACCTTTGAAGGTTTCGGAGCGGTGTCCGGCCTAGAGCCGGACTTGGAGCCCTGGGGGGTTTCATCCCCTTTACTCCTGGAGTCCGGCAGGTCGCCTTGCGGCGCCTCCAGGACCACCTCCTCCCGGCTTGGAACCTATTGGGACAACACTTCGGTGTCGTCCATAGGGCGGGGGGAGGAAGCCGTCGGAAGCGAGTTCACATCCGACGAGTCCAGTGAGCTGCTCGACGACGCGTCGAGCCGGTCTTTGGGTGGGCTGCATAAACATATTCGACATAAGGGAAAGTTGTGCAATAAACGAATACTATGAATTACTCTGGTATCCGGATACTTACGATTTTGTCAGGGGCTTGGCCCTGGGCGGCCACTCCTCTCCGCCATTGTCGGCGTCGGTGGAGTAGTCCAGAGGAAGGGTTTTCCCCTTCTAGGACCCTCCGGCCTGCCCAGAGAGGGAGGCCTTCCTTTTCTTCTCTCCTCCCGCTGGAGGGGGAGAGGTCTCTTCTTCTTCCTCCGCGTCTTCACGGGAGGAATGCGCCTCGGAACCGTCGGATGATGGATCCGACACCTCCTGGCGCCGGGCACTCTTTCGAGTCCCCGTGGCCTTTTTCGCGGCCTTCTTCTCTGGCACCACATTGGGTGCCGGAACCAGCAGCTTCGCCAAGCGAGCGTCCGCTGGGCCTTCGGGCAAAGGAGTCGGACAGTTGATCTATCCGGACGTCACCTGTCAATCCTGTCAAAAGTAAGGGAGCTTAGATCCTGCATGGAGTCAAACTATGAAAAACTGATACCCTGTAAAAGGGAAAAAACAGCTTACCGCATGAGCGTGACGCTGCATACTGAATCCGCGATCCTCGGTAGCGGATGCGGGGGCCTCGGCGCCCTTGAAAAGCACCTTCCAGGCATCTTCGTACATCGTGTCGAAGAGCCTGCTCAGAGTTTGGTGCCGCGCCGGGTCGAACTCCCACAGGTTGAAAGCCCGTTGTTGACACTTGAGGATCAGGCGGATGAGCATAACCTGGACTACATTGACAAGTTTGAGCTTCTTGTCCACCAGGGTTTGGACGCATGTTTGGAGTCCGGTCAGCTCTCCTTTTTTACCCCACGACAGGCTCGTCTCCTTCCAGGAGGTGAGCCGCGTAGGGGGTCCGGATCGAAACTCGGGGGCTGCGACCCATTCGGGGTCGCACGGCTTGGTGATGTAAAACCACCCCGATTGCCACCCCTTCAGGGTCTCCACAAAGGAGCCCTCGAGCCATAAGACGTTGGCCATCTTGCCCACCATGGTGCCTCCGCACTCCGCCTGGTTGCCGCGCACCACCTTCGGCTTGACATTGAAAGTCTTGAGCCATAGGCCGAAATGGGGGTGGATGCGGAGGAAAGCCTCGCACACGACGATAAACGCCGAGATGTTGAGGACAAAGTTCGGGGCCAGATCGTGGAAATCCAGGCCATAGTAGAACATGAGCCCCCGGACAAATGGGTGAAGAGGGAAGCCCAGTCCGCGGAGGAAGTGGGGGAGGAACACCACCCTCTCATGGGGCCTAGGGGTGGGGATGAGCTGCCCCTTTTCGGGAAGCCGGTACGCAATGTCGTTAGACAAGTATCCGGCCTTCCTTAGTTTTTTTATGTGTCCCTCCGTGACGGAGGAGACCATCCACTTGCCTCCCGCTCCGGACATGGCTGGAGAAGGTTGAGGTGGGGAGTGCGGACTTGGGCGCTGGAGCTCGAGTGCGCGAGAATGGATAAGCAAGGGAGGAAGAAGGCGTAGGTGAAAAGGTGGATCCTTATCCCCTTATATGGGTAGACGCAACTACGTGTCCCCACCAGCCTGGTAAAACTCGCTTATCTCCAAGCGCCGTAATCAATGGCGCGGTAGGGTTACCCACGCCCGTATTGATGAGAATCCCGGAATAAGGGGACACGATCTCTGCTTTAACAAGACGTGCCAAGGAAACCACCTCGCATGACGCGCTCGGGTGGGATAATGAAACGACTCGGATAAAGGCTTGGCCGTGGTGTGTCACGCTACGGAATACGTCAGCAGATTAGATTGGTGTAAATATTATTCTCTCTATGGCAATATGTGGAAACTTATTTTGCAGAGCCGGACACTATCTTTGTGTTCAAAATCTTCTATGAAGTACTTGGAGGAGGAACCCGCCTTGCAATGCCGAAGACAATCTGCGCGCCGGACTCGTCGTCATTGAAGCCTGGTTCAGGGGCTACTGAGGGAGTCCTGGATTAGGGGGTGTCCGGATGGCCGGACTATACCTTCAGCCGGACTCCTGGACTATGAAGATACAAGATTGAAGACTTCGTCCCGTGTCCGGAAGGGACTTTCCTTGGCGTGGAAGGCAAGCTTGGTGATACGGATATGCAGATCTCCTACCATTGTAACCGACTTTGTGTAACCCTAACCCTCTCCGGTGTCTATATAAACCAAAGGGTTTTAGTCCGTAGGACAACATACACAACAACAATCATACCATAGGCTAGCTTCTAGGGTTTAGCCTCTCTGATCTCGTGGTAGATCTACTCTTGTACTACCCATATCATCAATATTAATCAAGCAGGACATAGGGTTTTACCTCCATCGAGAGGGCCCGAACCTGGGTAAAACTTCGTGTCCCTTGCCTCCTGTTACCATCCGGCCTAGACGCACAGTTCGGGACCCCCTACCCGAGATCCGCTGGTTTTGACACCGACAGTATCCCTAGCCTATTTTTCCTGACCGTCCGATTCAAATCGAAGGGACCGAATACCCCTAACCAAAAACCCACTTAATATATATACAGGGCAAACCCTAAAATCTAGGCACATTGTCCCATCCACCAAATCCCCTCACCCGCCGCCGCCAGTCCTCACCTCTCTTTCTCGGGATCTTCCCCTATCCATCCGCAGCACCACCCACCTCCCTCGTTTTCTTCACCGGACCAACCAGCACCCCTCTCGATCCACCTCGCCAGCAGCCTGCTGCTCAGGTGTCGCGCCCGCAGCTCTTCTCGAGCGAGGGCCTCACGCTACTGGAGCCCCTGCCTCCTCTCGTCCAGGAGGAGAAGAGCCTTCCCGAGCTTCTCCTCACCTCCTCGGAGCACACCGCCGCTAGCGACCCCGACCATCAGGCCATCCCCTGCTCCCTTCCTCGTTCTCTTCATTGAAACTCTCTTTGTCTCACCCGTCTACCTCTATCTCTCTGATCCGTCCACAGGAGGAGCATCACCCTCGTCGGAGCAAGCGCGTCCCCAAATCCAGTCCTCTCCGACGCCTCCTCGCCGGATCCGGTCATCCCCGGCTCATTGAACCCCGTCGTGCCGCCGACGCCCACTTCCAGTCTCGCCGTCGTCGCCTTCGACCCTGCGTCGTCCTCCTGCTCGCCGCCAGGTCGCCGCTCACATTGACTGCCTGCAGAACGACCGAGTCACTCGCCCCTGCTGCCATGGCCGCCGGTGACCAGAGTCGTGTGTCCTCTCCTTCCCGTCCCGGCTGTCCTCGTCGCCAAGTTCATCTTCGAGCCCAGTCGCCGCCTTGGAGCTTCTCCGCTGTTGCGCCAAGTCCCTCTGCTCGATCCTGCTCGGCCCGTCGCCTCCTTTGCATCGCGGCCTCCCCTGCTTTGGCCTACAGACGCCTCTGCGAGCTACCTCCTTCCTCCTCGAGTTCCCCGCCTGGATCCATGCCACCCTGGCCTCCATCACGCCATCGCCGGAGTCCCAAGCCGCGCGAAGCCACCGCTCCATCCTCTGCTTCGAGCAACTGAACGAGCGCACTAGCGAGGCCGGTTGACTGCGTCGTTGCCTCCAGATCCGCAAGGCCCATTCGGCCCACCCAGCTGCCTGCCTCCTTCTCCACCGACTGGGTTTGGCCCGTGGTGGGCAGCCAGCTCCTCCAGTTTTGGCCCGATGTGAGCGCCCCACCTTATCCTGCGCACTGTGCGCCCTGTTGCTATCTTGTGCCATAGTTTTGCCCAGAGTCTATTTATTTTAGACTCTGCGATTTGTCTATTTTTCCAAATAATGTTGTTTTGCAGAAAAACCCCTAAGCTCCATGCATATCGTAAATCACTAACCGTGCATCGCATGTAAATAATTTATATATGTAACTTGACTAGAATTTCATCTAGTTTCATAATATCCAACTTTCATGCATGTTTGAAATGTTTAAAATGTTGTTTGTCTAATTTTGCTTAAATGCCATGCTAAAATGATTTAATTCATAACTAAATAACCGTAGCTCCAAACCCAACAAACTTTATATGTAAATGGGGTAGAAAAATGCCTAGTTTAACATGGAGTACTTACTTTGCATGTTTAGAAACTATAAAATGTGCTTTAGGACAGAATAGTACCAAATCTAATATATGCTCATGAGGATTTCTCCGGACTTGTTGCGTGTTGGTCCGGCCTCATTTAAACTTGCCTAGATAGGTAGTTTTCATATGCTTCACCTCTTGCCATGCTAACCAACATTTAATATTGTTGAGTACTTAAACGAGAAAGAACTAAATAAGTCACGTGGTGTTTTGTCAATATGCAACGGAGTTGCATATTGAGCTCCACTTAATTTGTTGGATTGTTTGTGCACTTTGCCATGCCATGAATCATTAAACCGGACATGCATCATACTTGGTTGTGCATCATGCCATGTTGATGTGATGGTTGTTTACCATGTTGTTTGCTTCTTTTCGGTGTTGCTTCTTCGGGTTGGTTCCGATAACGTCGCGTTTGTGAGGATTTGTTCGACTACGTCCGTTTGTCTTCTTCATGGACTCGTTCTTCTTCCTATCAAGATCTCAAGCAAGATGGCCATACCCTCGAAATCACTACTATCTTTGCTTGGTCTCCATTTGCCTTGATTTCCATAGCTTTTGGTGATCATAGCCTTGGTTTCACAACCTTGGAGAGTATGGCGTCTAGCGAGGGAAATTACCACCATAGAGATGGTACTAATTTTACTAGTTGGAAGCATAAGATGAAAATGCATATTCTTGGACATAACCCCGCCGTTTGGGCTATTGTGTGTGTTGGCTTGCAAGGTGAATTCTTTGATGGGAGAGAACCGAATCGTGAAGCTACCGAGGAAGAGTTGAAGATGCTGCAATACAATGCTCAAGCTTGTGATATCCTCTTCAACGGATTGTGCCCCGAAGAATTCAACAAAATCAGCCGTCTTGAGAATGCAAAGGAAATTTGGGGTACTTTGATTGATATGCACGAAGCTACCGATCCCGTCAAGGAATCCAAGTTGGATGTGCTTCAAAGTCAACTTGACAAGTTCAAAATTAAGGAAGGTGAAGGTGTCGCTGAAATGTACTCTAGGCTTGCTCTTATCACAAATGAGATTGCCGGCTTAGGAAGTGAAGAGATGATCGACAAATTCATCATCAAGAAGATCCTAAGAGCCTTGGATGGAAAATACGATACCGTATGCACATTGATCCAAGTGATGCCCAATTACAAAGATCTCAAGCCAACGGAAGTCATTGGAAGAATTGTTGCTCATGAGATGTCACTCAAGGATAAGGAGGAGCTCCATAACAAGTCAAGTGGTGCTTACAAAGCCTCATGTGAAGCTCCCACATCATCAAGTGAGAAACAAACCTTCAATGAAGAATTGAGCCTAATGGTGAAGAACTTCAACAAGTTCTACAAGAATAGAAACAAAAGATCTTCTAGTCGAGAGCGAAACTGCTACAATTGTGGAAGACCTGGACACTACTCCAATGAGTGTATGGCTCCCCACAAGAGAAGAGACAATTCTCCCAAAAGAGGAAGTAGATGAGAAGAATCACCATCAAGGGAGAGAAGGAGTAGGGATGATCGTTATGAATGAAGACCCTCTTGGAGAAGCAAGGATTCGGAAAGGAAGGACAAGTCATCAAGGAGCTACACAAAACGAAGACATCAAGCTCATGTTGGTGAATGGGTATCCGGCTCCGACTCCGACAGTCACTCCGAGAGAAGCTATCACTCCGACTCCGAATATACTCAAGATGAAGGTGTTGCCGGTCTAGCACTTGTGTCAACCAACTCCTATGACATATTTGATTCACCAAATGAAGGAATTGGAAGATGCTTCATGGCCAAAGGCCCAAAGGTATCACACCCCGAGTATGTTGATTTCAATAGTGATGAAGATGACTTGTTAGGTGATGATGATTTACTTGTTGACAACTCTAGTGATGAATACTATGATGAAACGTCAATTAATCATGCTAATCAAGATGAAACGAATGACAATGATAAGGAGAAGATTGAGTCTCTAACTAAAGAACTAAACACTCTTAAGTTAGCTCATGAAACTGTCTTAGGAGATCATCAAGAACTTTTAAGGACTCATGAGAAACTACGGTTTGAGAAGCTCAATCTTGAGCAAGAGCATGAGTTCTTAAAGGCAATCAATGATGATCTTCGCAATAAAAGGTCCTCTTACATTGCCAAGAGTTTGCTCTTATCCACTTACATGCCTCAAGTCAAGTCTAGCAACAAGAACAAGAAGGATTCTTCCTCTAGTAGTAACAATAATCATGCTAAAACCAATGTTGTTGCTTCTAGTAGTTCTCTTGATTCCACTAATGATTCTCTTAGCCAAGTTACACTTGAGCAAGAAAATAGCTTATTGAAGGGAATCATAGAGAAAGGTGTTTACAAGAGCCTTGCCGGGAGTAAGCAATTTGAGGAAATTGTACGCAAGCAAGGAAGGCACCGGAAGAATCAAGGTATTGGTTTTGAATGAAAGTTCAATGCCAATGGAGTTGAGTGGGAAGAAGATCAATACCCCAAGACGAAGTTTGTTCTTCAACAAGAGAAGTATGATCCTACTTCCTTCAAAGGGACACAAGCTCAAGATGATCTTCCACCACAAGACCACAAGCAAAAAGGCACGGACAAGCTTCAAGAGGAAATTGATGCATTTGAAGAAGCTCCTAAGGCCTTGGTCAAGTGGGTTCCCAAGACTACATCAAGTTCCACTTCATCAAGTACAACTACAACTCCGAGGATTCCCATCAAGATGGTGTGGATCCCGAAGAAGAAGAACTAGAGAGTTCTTGAGGGTGACTCCGCCAACACACTTCACTCTTATCATTTTGGCAAGAACAAGTTCAATCAACTTCCACATCTTGCACTAGTTCAAGGAGTCACAAACCCTCTTGTTGGTAAGACAAGGGACAAGGTAACCTAATGCTCTCATAGACATCATCTTGTGTGTGCATCACTCTATGTCTATGGATATCCTTGTTTGTTCCTTGTGGGACTAACCCGTGTAGGTATTGAAAGTGCAACTCACTCCAAAGGACAGCTCCGAATGATCTACATCAACTTAGAGAATCCACATCTTCAACACCTACATGAACTCATCATCGACAAAACCCAAGGTTACTGCATCCCTCTTAGGGGGGATCTCACATCTAGGGGAGCTTTGCTCTAACAATTGAGTTAAAGCAACTTTAATGGTGTGAACACAACAATGCTTTATGTAAAAGTGGTAACCCCACTTGTGCTTAAACGATGAGTATGACCTATGATCAAATGTTCTCATTTGACTCCTTAGTCAATATACTCATATATAGATGACCTAGTCATCGCTAATTGCTTGATAGATGCTAGAATTGTCTGTGCATGCTTTGCCACATATTTCATTTGTCATTTTATTGTGTGAGCATGTTGGTTGCATAATTTACTCATTCGAGGACATCCACTTGTTGTTTTGATTGGTTGGTTTCTTTTTCTTTTGGCCAAGTGGATGGACAAGAATGCCTAAGAACCTTCTCTAGCTATCTATGCTTTTCTAGTCTCAAACTCTATTCATGTTGCATCACAAAGTTTGATCAAGTCAGATTCGAACCACTCTGTGTGAGGAGCACTCGGAGTCCCCGATTCGTCATAGACTTAAACTTCCAAAACTTCTTTGTGCATTTCGGTCTGACCGATTCATCCATTTCGGTCATACCAAGATCACTAAGTCGATCTAGGTTTTCAATCTTGGTGCAAACGATTTGAACTTTTTGGTCACACCGAGTTTCAGTAACTGCTTGCAGTTATGAATCTCGGTGCCACTGAGTTGTTCCACTCGGTCACACCGACAGGGTAGGCTATATATATCCACGGGTTAAATTTTGGAAAACTTTCCGAACCTCCTCACCCGCGCTTAGCCTGCTCTGGCTCCCTGGGTCTCCGGATCATCCTCCTCGTCGCCAGCCGCCTCCTGTCGCTGGTCTCCGCCGCCGTCAACGGGATCGTCTCCGCCGTTGCCGCCGTAGCAAGTTCATTGCCGAACTAGGGTATGGACTTGAAATTTGTGCTGTTCTAACTCCGATTCCCCAGCACATTGCTTTGCCATGTATCTTGCCACGATTGACATCAATCTATCCATCAAAACACTCCATAGTTTAGTCATGAATTGAAAATTTAGGGTTAGGTTTCCGCCGAAACCATCTCGGACCGACCGAGTTGATGAAATCGGTTCCACCGATTTGGCTCAGGCCATTGCACATGTGATTCTCGGTCTGACCGAGAATTGCAAATCAGTGTGACCAAGTTCAGCACTTTGTGAAACCCTAGCAGTCTCGGTGCCACCGAATGTGACTCGGTCTGACCGAGTTCACTAGTTTAGGTTCCAAAAGCTGCTTCGGTATCACCGAGTTTGCAAATCGGTAGATCCGAAATGCTTTCTGTGGAAAACTAAAACTAAGTTTTTAACTCATTCTTTTGTAAAAACCTCTGTACTTTGTGATGCTCGTCCACTCTACCCATCTATAATCTATTCACAGGGTCTGCTATCAGTGTTTGCATCATGTCAGATCAAAGTGACAGTCAGAACATGTCTGAGGAACAGGTTCACATGAGTGAGGGCACTAGTCCCTCTAGCAGCTCAAATGATGGAAGCAGGAGCACACCCAGCAATCTGCCAAAGGCTGCCACAAGGGCCAGCAAGAAAAGAACCTCAGAGTCAGAGGATGGGGACTATGTGGCTGAGGAAGAAGAAACCACCTCAAAGAGGAAAGTCCTGAAAAAGGAATATGGCACAGCTGCTGCCACCAAGCCAGGGATGAAGCAAAAGGTTCCTGCCAAGAGAGCTCCAATGTCTAAAGCCAGAGCATCTACTCAAGAGACTTTGGGATCTGTACCCAAAGAGCAGGTTGTGGCAGAAAAGAAAAGGAAGGAAAGGGTCAAGAAGACCACTGCCAGAGTGCTTGGGAGATCTTCAATCATGAAAGACTCGGAAGAAGAGGAAGAGGATGCAGTACCAGCACCCAAAGCTCAAAAGCTTATGGGAGATGCCATAAGATCAGGGGCTGCTCCATCTAAGCCCAAAGGAACTCCTAAGCCAGCTGCTCCAAAACCCAAAATTGCACCCAAGAGGAACACCAGGAACATCCCAGCAGCAGAGAAGAACAAGGCCCAATGCCTGAAGCTGCAATGGAAGAAGAAGATGATTCTGTTGTCTTGAGGAAATTGAAGCCAAAAATTCCAGATCACAATGATGCTCATCCAGTTGCAGAGAACATGAAAGTCAGGAAGGACTCTGGTCTAAGGCTATGGAGAGAGTCTGATCCATATGCCACCAGGAGAAGGACTGTTGTGGACTATAGGTTCCATACAAAGGAACAGCAGGACTTCTATGAGACCATCTTGCTTGACAAGAAGCCCATAGTGTGTGACATGAGATGGGTCGATTGGTCATTCATTGAGGAAAATGAGGATCACTTCCCTGGTGTATATGACAGCTTCAAGGCTTGTGGAGTTGATGAGTTTGTGGCTCAAAAGCTCACAAAATGGAATGATGAGCTCATCATGAAGTTCTACTCCACGGCTCACTTCTACCCAGATGGAAGGATTGTCTGGATGTCTAAAGGTACTAGGTACCAATCCACAGTTGCAGAATGGGCTAAGTTGATCAATGCCCCAGAAGAGAGTGAAGATGACTTGGATGTTTATGCCAAGAAGAAGAAGGATCACAACACCATGGCACACATGTACAAGGAGATCCCAGATGCTGCTCTTGAGACACACAAGTTTGGATCTGTACATTACCTTCTGTCAGGCTTGCCCACTATCAACTGGATCATCAGGCACACTCTCTTGCCAAAGTCAGGTGATCACAAGATGATCAGAGGCCATGCAATTAACTTGCTTCACATCTTTGATGTCCCACAGAAGTTCAAAGTCATGAGCCTAATAGTGGAAACCATAAAGAGGACAGCTGTAGATCAGAAGAGGAGTTGTGGGTATGCCCCACAGATCCAGGAGCTGATCAACTCCAAGATGGGCACTGACACATATCTGCTGGACAAGGAGCACCTGCCCATCTACCTAGACTTTGAGGACAACACTGTGGTGATGGATGAAAATGAACCATCTTCTATGCACGCACAGCCAAGAAGGAGAAGGCAAAGGCTGAAAAGGCTGCAAGGATGCCAACTACTGAAGAAGCATCTCAGTATCTTCTAAAGAGCAAGCAAGATTAGCTTGGCTACTTGATTGCCTCCACCCTGAGGATTGAGAAGGGATTGGCTACCCTGACTCAAAACCAGGAGAGTTTGGAGAGGATCGTGGAGCAGAAGTTCTATGACTTAGATGTGAAGGTCACTGAGATCCAGTCAGTCGTTGAGAAACTTCAGGATGAAGTCGAGGAGAAGAAGGGCAAGACAACCGCTGATGCTTTTGCTAGAGTGCCCAGAGGTCAGAGGTCTGCTGCAGTGCCTATTCCAGACACCGGAGCTACTTCATCTGCACCAGCTACAGCTTCAGTGCCACCGGCTCCAGCATCTACTCCACTAGCTCCATCTACATCGACCGATGCCTTCGTTCTTGGAGTTCTGTCTACACCACCACCTGAAGACCAAGCCTGAGTGTCAATCTAGCATTATGCATTCTTTATGAACTTTTTGGTAACTTGTTACCAAAGCGGGAGAAAATGTATATATCATAGGCTTCGAGAGAGTGTTTCTTTTTATTCTCTCTTTTTGTTTGGTGGTTAAACTTCGTTTGTTTGCTTGGTTGAGATACTTTATACTTTGTGCTTTCTTAGATGATCATGTGTTTGATCATATGCTACCTTAATGCTTGTTGGATGACATTATCCTTTTATATGATCATTCACTTTTCTTGGTGATGAGTGCATGTATTTTAATTATTATCATTTTGAGCGCTCCACCAAGATGTATGTGACATGGAAGAGTAACCCATGATCCTAAATCTTTGTGCATTTGCAGTCCAAAGCAAATCTTAAACTATGCACAAATTTAGGGGGAGCTTTTGCTTTTCACATACTTCTCAAAGCGACAATGTTTTTCACTCTTATTATCATTTGTCGAAGCTTTGATCTATATGTTGTCATCAATTACCAAAAAGGGGGAGATTGAAAGTGCAACTATCCCTAGGTGGTTTTGGTAATTCCTAACAACATATAGCTCATTGAGCTAATGCTACTTCAAGATTAATATCTCAGGAAAGCTCAATGATTGGCATGGCAGGGATGAGAAAAGTGGACCCCTCAAAATGCTAAGGACAAAGGATTGGCTCAAGCTCAAAGCTCAAGACTCTACATTTTCTATTTTAGTGATCCAAGATCACATTGAGTCTATAGGAAAAGCCAATACTATCAAGGAGCGATGAGGTGTTGCTTAATGAGGTTCTTGCTCAAAATGCTTAATGATATGCTCCAAAACCCTCAACTACTTTCTCACATCCACATATGACCTAAACCAAAAGTCAAACTCGGCTCCACCGACTCTTTCTATCCGGCGCCACCGAGTTTCAAATGTCATAGCCACTGCCACAAACCCTAGGCAAATCGGTCTCACCGATAGGGATCTCGGTCTCACCGAGATGGGGTTGTAATCTCTCTGTTTCCCTTCATAACATTTCGGTCTCACCAAGATGAGCGATCGGTCCCACCGAGATTGCAATATAAACTCTCTGTTTTCTCTTCGTAACGTTTCGGTCTCACCGAAATGAGCGATCGGTCCCACGAAGTTTACCTGACCAACTCTCTGGTTAGCTTATTGCCAAAATCGGTCTCACCGAGTTTGTGTAATCGGTCTCACCGAGATTACGTTATGCCCTAACCCTAATCATATCGGTCCTACCGAGTTGCATGTCGGTCCCACCGAAAACCCTAACGGTCACTAGCTTTGCTGAATCGGTCCGACCGAGTTTAACCATTCGGTCCCACCGAGTTTGGAAAGTTATGTGTAACGGTTAGATTTTGTGTGGAGGCTATATATACCCCTCCACCTCCTCTTCATTCGTGGAGAGAGCCATCAGAACAAACCTACACTTTCAACCTATATTTTCTGAGAGAGAACCACCTACACTTGTGTTGAGACCAAGATATTCCATTCCTACCATATGAATCTTGATATCTAGCCTTCCCCAAGTTGCTTTCCACTCAAATCTTCTTTCCACCAAATCCATATCCTGTGAGAGAGAGTTGAGTGTTGGGGAGACTATCATTTGAAGCACAAGAGCAAGGAGTTCATCATCAACACACCATTTGTTACTTCTTGGAGAGTGGTGTCTCCTAGATTGGCTAGGTGTCACTTGGGAGCCTCCGACAAGATTGTGGAGTTGAACCAAGGAGTTTGTAAGGGCAAGGGGATCGCCTACTTCGTGAAGATCTACCTCTAGTGAGGCAAGTCCACGGAGGGCTCCACCCACGAAGGGTCCACGAAGAAGCAACCTTGTCTATCCTCCAAACCCTTCCCTTTACATTCTTGCAAGTTGCATGCTTTACTTTCCGTTGCTCATATACTCTTTGCATTCTTGCTTGAATTGTGTTAAGATTGCTTGACTTGTTCAAAGTTGCTAAAATCTGCCAAGAACTAAAATTGGGAAAAGGCTAGATTTTTATTTGGTCAAGTAGTCTAATCACCCCCCTCTAGACATACTTTTGATCCTACACACCCAGATCTTAGGTGGTCCATTCCTGCAGTTAGTACCAATATACCTGGCGAACACTTCACCATTCTGATTCTTAAACAGTTTATAGTTTGCATCAAAGGATTCATCAATGACAATCGGGTTAGCACAAGTGAAGCCATGTGGTTTTGGGGTACTACTCAGGCTTCCAGTAAGAACTATCAACATTCATTTTTCTCTCGAACCCAACACCCTCTTTTCTAGGGTTTTGGTTCAGAATCTGCTTATTGAGGACATATAGTGTCTGATGCCCTTTGAGACTTTTGTACATCCCAGTCTTAAGCAATGTCTTCAACCTAGCATTTTCATCAGCAATAGTAGTGGCATCCTCAATAGAGGGGATATTTACCACATCAGCAGTTGAAGATATTGTGACAGTAGTAGCAGTAGAACATTCAGCAACAGAAGTAGCGTTGTCACGCTCAAGGCATTTTAGACATGGTGGTTCAAATCCTTCCTAAGCGGGACTGATATGTTGAGCGCGAAGTGGCTCATTTTCTTTTTGAAGATCTTCATGAACTGCTCTCAATTTCTCAAGTTCTTGCTTCCTTTGAAGATAATCATAGGATAGCTTTTCATAAGTTGTTGAGAGCGTTTCATGACGACTTTCAAGTTCCTCGTACTTAACATGAAGATTTTTTATGTCTTCAATTAAGGACTGAGATCGGGTCATTTCTGCGTCCAACAGGTCATCGCTTTTGTCTAACAGTTTTTGAATATGTTCCATAGCTTTCTGTTGTTCAGTTGCAATTTTAGCAAGTGTTTTGTAGCTGGGTTTGGATTCACAATCAGAGTCATCTTCACTTGATGTTTGAAAGTAAGCATCGCGTGAGTTTACCTTGGCACCACATGCCATGAAGCAGTAGGTGGGGGCAGAGTCATCCTTGTCATTAGCATCAGCGTTGGTGACGGAGCCATTGTCTTCAGTGTTGAAGATGGACTTGGCAACGTAGGCTGTGGCTAGAGCCAGACTTGCAACCCCAGAGTCGGACTCCTTCTCAGACTCCACCTCTGCCTCCTCAGAAGCAGACTCCTCCTCCGAATCCATCTTCTTGCCAACAAAAGCACGAGCCTTGCCAGATGAACTCTTCTTATGTGATGAAGACTTGGAGGAAGACTTGGAAGAAGACTTTGAGGATTTCTTCTTCTTCTTGTCATCAGAATCATATTCCTTGCTCTTCTTCTTCTTATTGTTCTCATTGTCCCACTGAGGACACTCAGAGATGTAGTGACCAGATTTCTTGCACTTGTGGCATGTTCTCTTCTTGTGGTCATGAGTGGAAACTTCATCATTTCTTGAGCTGGATCTTGAAGACTTTCGGAAGCCTTTCTTCTTGGTGAATTTTTGGAACTTCTTCACAAGCATAGCAAGCTCCTTTCTAATGTCTTTAGGATCCCCAGAACTGCAGTCAGATTCTTCTTCAGATGAGGAAACAGCCTTTGCCTTCAAAGCGCGAGTTCGGCCATAGTTGGGACCATAGATGTCTCTTTTCTCAGATAGCTCAAACTCATTTGTGTTGAGCCTCTCAAGTATGTCAGACGGATTGAGTGTCTTGAAGTCAGGGCGTTCTTGAATCATCAGGGCTAGGGTGTCAAACGAGCTGTCAAGTGATCTCAGGAGTGTCTTGACGATTTCATGCTTGGTGATCTCAGTGGCGCCGAGAGCATGAAGCTCATTTGTGATATCAGTGAGGCGATCAAACATGAGCTGGACATTCTCATTGTCATTTCTCTTGAAGCGGTTGAAGAGGTTGCGAAGTACACTGATCCTTTGATCTCTCTGGGTTGAGACGCCTTCGTTGACCTTGGAGAGCCAGTCCTAGACTAGCTTCGACGTTTCCATAGCACTCACACGGCCATACTGTCCTTTGGTCAGATGACCGCAGATGATGTTCTTGGCTGTAGAATCCAGTTGAACAAACTTCTTGACATCAGCAGGGGTGACACCTTCACCAGTCTTGGGAACACCGTTCTTGACGACATACCATAGACCGACATCAATGGCTTCAAGATGCATGCGCATCTTATTCTTCCAGTAGGGGTAATCAGTGCCATCGAAGACAGGGCACGCAGTGGAGACTTTGATTATCCCTACAGTCAACATAGCTAAAACTCCAGGTGGTTAAACCGAATCACACAGAACAAGGGAGTACCTTGCTCTGATACCAATTGAAAGTGCTAGTTATCGACTAGAGGGGGTGAATAGGCGATTTTTATGAAAGTCTTCAAAACATGGGAGTTTCGAAGACAAACAATAGAAATGAACCTATTGACATGCAGCAGAAGGTAGACTACACTAAACAAGCCATAGTCAAGCAAGTAATGAAGCTTAAAGCACGAAGACTATTAGCAGCTAGGAAGTATGGATCAAGATGGAAGATGGTATGAAGCCAAACAAAAATAGTCGTCACACTGTGAAGTCAAACAGATAAGACAAGCAAGCAAAAGACTTCATGGAGACAAACTGTAAATAAGTGAAGGAAGAGATAGAACCAGTTGCTTGGTGAAGACAAAGGATTTGTTGGACCAGTTCCAGTTGCTGTGACAATTGTACATTTGGTTAGGGAGGTTGAGATTCAACTCAGAAGACCGCGTCTTCACCTTATTCCCCTTGAGCTAAGGACACTTAGTCCTCGCCCAGTCACTCTGGTAAGTCTTCAAGGTAGACTTCCAAACCTTCACAGACTTCGTTCACCGGCAATCCACAATGACTCTTGGATGCTCAGAACGCGACGCCAAACTGGCTGGAGGATTCACAGTCCTCAAGTGTAATAAGTCTTCAGATCACGCAGACAGAAAGACTTCAGTGATGCCTAACACTCTTTGGCTTTGGGTGTTTAGGGCTTTGTCCTCGCAAGGATTTCTCTCTCAAAGGCTTCGAGGTGGGTTGCTCTCAAACGACAAAAGCCGTGCACTAACTTTGAGCAGCCACCAATTTATGGTGTAGGGGGTGGGCTATTTATAGCCACTAGGCAACCTGAACTGGTTTGTCTGAAATGACCCTGAATCACTAAGGAACTGACACATGTTCCAATGGTCAGATTTCAAACACACGCGGCAGCTTAACTTGGGCTACAAGTAAAGCTGACTCATCTAGCTCTGGATAAGATTTTCTCTCATTGTCTTCGCTCGAAGACTTAGGATTTGGTTGAGCATCACTTCAGTCACTCTGACTTTGTTTACTTGGACCCCACTTAACAGTACGGTGGTTCCCATGACTCAACAAAGAAGAAAAGGAAAACTACAAAACAGCTATGTCTTCGCACTCCATAGTCTTCACGTGAATGTCTTCTTGAGTCATAATCTTCATTGTGAATATCTTCACATACCACCATTGTCTTCAATGTCTTCACACATTTTTAGGGGTCATCTCCGGTAGGTAAACCAAATCAATGAGGGACTACTACCTGTGTTATCCTGCAATTCTCACAAACACATTAGTCCCTCAACAAGGTTTGTCGTCAATACTCCAAAACCAACTAGGGGTGGCACTAGATGCACTTACAGCTCCCGGCAGAGACCTTGCTGGAAACAACTCCTCACAGCCTGCCGGACCACCCCCTCCAGCTGGGCCTATGGACCCTCGAACGAGGCTGGTGCTCCCGCATCAGAGGAGGTGCCGCTAGTCCTTTTGCCGAGCCCTAGGCTCCAACTTGGGCAAGGCACATTGTCCACTTCCTCCATACCGGAGAACTCCCTGGCAACCAAGATGAAGCTGAAAGAGTAGCCCAGAGGGCCAATATGTATCAGTTTGTCGATGACACTCTATACAGAAGGAGGCCCAACGGTGTGAAATTGAAGTCTGTTTGCCGGGAGGATGGAAAGGAACTGCTGGCTGAGATTCACAAAGGAATGTGCGGCTCCCACATTGGATCAAGGGCATTAGTTGGGAAAGCATTCCGGCAAGGATTCTATTAGCCCACAGCCCTCCAAGATGCGGTTAAGTTAGTCACGAAATGTGAAGCATGTCAGTTCCATTCCAAGAAAATACACCTGCCTACCCAAGCTCTTTAGACAATCCCTCTATCATGGCCATTTTCGGTCTGGGGGCTCGATATCCTCAGCCCCTTCCCCCGAGCAATCAGGGGCTTTGAATTCTTGTTTGTTGCCATCGACAAGTTTACAAAGTGGCCGAAAGTGACTGCCGTGAGAAAGGTGACTGCTCAGTCAGCTATCAAGTTCTTGAAAGAATTGGTGTGTCGTTTCGGGGTTCCAGCAAGGATCATCACTGACAACGGCACCCAGTTCACGAGCCACGCCTTCATGCAATATGTTCATACCCTTGGATGCAAAATCTGATTCACTTGTGTGGCACACCCCCAGAGCAATGGACAAGCTGAGAGGGCGAACGCTGAAGTGCTTCGTGGACTCAAGGCATGAACTTTTGATACGCTGCGGAAGCACGACAGGCGGTGGATCGAGGAGCTGCCGGTAATTCTCTGGTCCCTTAGAACTACACCTAACCGAGCTACCGGGCAGACTCCCTTCTCCCTGGTCTACGGGGCAGAAGCAATTATCCCGACGGAACTCATTTACGGGTTCCCTCAAGTGCTTGCCTATGATGAAGTAGTGCAAGATCAGCACCGGCGTGACGATGATGTGCTACTCGAGGAAAACCGTCTCCGGGCTGCTACGCGTGCTGCACACTACCAGCAAACCCTGCGTTGCTATCATAGCCGCAGGGTTCATGCCCGGTGTTTTGAGGAAGGTGACCTTGTCCTTAGGCGCGTTCAGTCCGCCAAGGGTACAAACAAGATGTCGCCGAAGTGGGAAGGCCCTTACCAGGTGGTACGAGTCACCAGACCTGGTGCAGTCCGTTTGGAGACCGGAGATGGCACACAGTTGCAAAACTCATGGAATATTGAGCATCTCCATAAGTACTACCGTAAGGTGCAAGGCCATCGGGCACTGCCCGGCAACCACCCTTTTGTACAGGCCTTGCCTCAGTTGCATGTAACCCTTTGTACAAAGCCAGGGCGATGACCCCGTGCAAGAGAAAATAAAGAAGCGATATGGGGGCCCCCGATCAAGATCGCATGCATGTACAAGCACACCCAGGTCACTGCATAAGCACTTCATGAGCATTTGCATATGCATATAGATAGGACTGCATCCTGCATTCATTCTCATCTACATGAAGCTGCAGGTTCCTGCCGTGAACTTGACTCCGGTAAAGGACGAGAAGATTGCACGACACAGCGATCCCTGGCAAGCCAAACAGATAAGTTTACCTCTTGTCCATTAGTGTTCTATAAGCTATAACTTGTGCATATAGAAACCTTGTCGCTCTCTTGAAACCAGGGTGCTCCCATCCTTGGCTTGAACGCTGCTTTGGCGTGGATGGTCGCGGTAGCCCTTGGTAAAAAGGGAGTGGGCGGGGGGCTAGCACCTCAGTCTGTTCCCCGGCAGACATGGTTCTCCAGCAGCCAAAAAGGGTGTCAGAAGGATATCCTACCGGGGAAAGCTCGTTTAATTACAGTAAAGAGGCACTCCACCTCTGCATGGACATATACATGCACGGGTTCCCGACAAGGCTTATCTCTTTCATTGACATGCAGATACAAGTATAAGCATTACAGAACACAAACATGGATGAAAGGATTACATTATTTGAATTAAAATTTGGCGATTGCCTACAAGTTTAAGATTGAAAAAAGATAAGTGCCATGTGATCCCCTCTATTCGTTTTCCCCCCTTCAGGCACTCTGGCGGAAGGAGGAAAAGACGAGAAAAGGAGCACCCAAGCAGGAGCCCACCTTGGTCTTGTCAGGCAGGGCCCGTCGGGCACGGCTTGACAAGACCGGGAGTGTCGAGGTTGCGAAGGAGGAATGCGGGGGATGGGGAGGCACCTTCTGGTCACCAGCTCCAGAACCAGCAAGAAGCCCCGGCTTGAGCGCCGGTAGAGTCATCCACCAAAGCTCAATCGGAAGACTGATGGAGGCGAGGAGAAGGCGCCAAGAGAACATCCCTCCCCGGCTACCACCCGAAGAGGCTGATGATGATGGTGCCGGGGAGGGAGGGGAAGAGCGGGAAGACGAGGCGGCAGGACGACGGTTGGAGGCGAATGCATCCACGCCATCGTACTCCGACCTGACCCCCCGCCACCCGCCTTCTCCGTCTTCCCTCACTTTCTCCTCACCACCGCTGCTCCTGGGAAGCGCCAAGACTCTGGTCCGACGCCTCCAGCGGAGAAACAACAAGCATCCAGAATGGCTAGGGGGCTCGAGGTGTGCCGCGCTCCACCTTGGAGGGCAGGAAGACGCACCCCTCGTCGACATCGGCTCCAAGGCCTCCGAGAGGGGCAGTGCTGGGATTACCAATGATCTCCGGCCCCTCCTCCCAAATGAGCATCGAAGATACCAAAAGACTCGCCACGCCAAGGACCAGGCTCACTCCCCAAGCATCAGCACCGGCATGAGGCAACAAACGCCCCGAGCCAGAGCCCGGGGGCTGGACCCAGGCTTCCTTCTCAAACATAACAAGCAGAAACCGAAGGTGGGGAGAGGAGGATTATGAAGGTGGGTGACTCCGCCCTCCCCCGCCCCTCCCTTTTTATAGACCAAGCGAGGAAGGGAAGTTGCTCCATCCACGGGTGACCACCGCCCTCCTCCACCAATTCAAGATGGGTGGGCCCTTTCCAAGGTACTCTCCCGTGCCACACGCCTCCGTTACCTACCCTGCGCGATGCATGCTGCATACGTGGCTAAGGATAAGGGCGCGTTGTGGGAAGAGTAAATTGGCAGTTTCTACCACGTGCGTTAAAGTCATTCACGGGCCATCACTAGAGCGGCCCCACCACTATTGGCTTTACACCACGCGCGGGAAAACCAAAAACTGGCCTGGAATCAAGGCTGGTGAAACAGCAACGGAAAACTCAAGGGGCCAACCCCTTCGGCAATCTTGCATGTGTACTTATTAGGCCCTACCCCGACGACGCTCAGCAGTGCGTTCGGGGCAGGCCCGGGGGCTCCTGTCGGTGCAACAAACCCTAGGTCTATTTCCCAGACTGTGCATAGGCACGAGATCAAGATTGAAGCACCAACCCAAGTCAGAGATTGAAGGACCAGGAGACTGGAGGAACCAACATGCAGTTTGGAAGGACCAAGATCAAGCCAGAAGAGCAAGATATTGGCAAGAGAAGGGCCTCCCTTGCCGAGCAGGTGAGCCCGGCAAGGGGCAAGGCCATCGCAAGAAGCAGCCAACCAAGGCACCCCGGCAAGGTCTACCGGGGCTTGCGGGGGCAGAACCACTCCACCAACCACTCAAGCACGACCATGTCGTCAATCAGTGCGGTGTCAAGCCGCAAGATGATTAAGTGGTAGTCATTCGCCACATGGCAGCCATTTCCTACAGAAGAAGCCTACAGATGACACCCGTCCTGCGACGTGTCAAGGAAACAAGCGCGGAGCTAGCAAGATAGCCCGACAAGACTTCCAGGCGACCAGTGATGTGACACCAAGCGGCACATTTAATGCACCCTGTCAGCCCGCAGAGTTAGGTATGATAGCACTGTTCGCTATAATATCAGTGGATAATGACTACTTTGCCATTGTGGTGACCCCTTAATCTATAAAAGGAGGCCCATGGCACCCGTAGGAGGGGTTAGAGGGTTGGAAAGTTGATGAACCCAAGCCACCACACGCGCGTAGTCGGTGCAGCCCCTAGGTAGACCCTGCTGGGCAAGTGTACTACACATCACCATATTCATTCCACCATCAATCCACCAAAGCAGGAGTAGGTTCTTACGTCTCGCGACGACCCGAACCTGGGTAAATTGCTTGTGTGCTCTCCCCCGCACTGCCGAGCGCTGGTCTGCTCTTTGTGCAACGCGACGTCCCCCCGTCAAACTAGCAAGGGGTCGCCCGGTCCCATAGGTGGCCGCGGACATCCCGCGACAAACTCATTAAGCAAATCATCATGTGCCTTAAGTACTTCTTCTACTTGATTTCTAACCATGGAAGCATGTTTACTAATAAGCTTAAGATCATTAACAGTTCTACTCATGTAATCACCCAAGTGGTCAAGCATGTAAGCATTACGTTTCAATTGTCTACTAACATAAGCATTGAAGTTTTCTTGTTTAACAATAAAATTATCAAACTCATCCAAGCATTGACTAGCAGACTTATTATGAGGAATATCACCTTCATCAAATCTATGGAGAGAGTTTGCCTCTGATACCTGTGTCGGGTTATCAAGACCATGTTTTTCTTCAATAGGCGGTAAATTCTTAACATCTTCAGCTTTAATACCTTTTTATTTCATAGATTTCTTTGCCTCTTGCATATCTTCAGGACTGAGAAATAGAATACCCCTTTTCTTCGCAGTTGACTTAGGAGTTGATTCAGGAAGTGTCCAATCATTATCATTACTCAATATATTATTCAATAGCAATTCAGCTTGCTCAACAGTTCGTTCCCTGAAAACACAACCAGCACAACTATACAGGTGGTCTCTGGAAGCATCGGCTAGTCCATTATAAAAGATATCAAGTATTTCATTTTTCTTGAGAGGATGATCAAGCAAAGCATTAAGTAATTGGAGAAGCCTCCCCCAAGCTTGTGGAGACTCTCTTCTTCAATTTGCACAAAGTTAAATATTTCTCGTATGGCAGCTTCTTTCTTATGAGCAGGGAAATAGTTTTGAGAGAAGTAGTAAATCATATCATGGGGACTATGCACACAACCAGGAGCAAGAGAATTAAACAATAACTTAGCATTGCCCTTTGATGAGAAAGGAAACGATTTGAGAATATAGTATAGCGAATTTTTTCCTCATGAGCAAATAGGGTGGCTATATCATTCAATTTAGTAAGATGCGCCACCACAGTTTCAGATTCATAACCATAGAAAGGATCAGATTCAACCAAAGTGATTAACTCAGGATTGACAGAGAATTCATAATCCTTATTAGTAACAAAGATAGGTGAAGTAGCAAACATAGGATCATATTGCATTCTAGCATTCAAAGACTTTTCTTTCAGCTTAGCTAACAGTTTCTTAAGATCATCTCTATCATTACAAGCAAGAAAGTCTCTCGCAGTTTCCTCATCCATAATATAACCTTCAGGTACAACATGCAATTCATATCTAGGGGGAGAATCATAATCTTCAGTTTCAATAATATCATCAGTTTTAGTAATTTCGTTCTCTCTAGCCCTAGCAAGTTGTTCATCAAGGAATTCACCTAGTGGCATATTATTATCAAGCAGAGAAGTAGTTTCATCATAAGCATCATGCATAGCAGAAGTGGCATCATCAATAACATGCGACATATCGGAATCAATAGCAGGTGTAGGTGTCGCAAGTTTACTTAAAACAGAAGGAGAATCAAGTGCAGAGCTAGATGGCAGTTCCTTACCTCCCCTCGTAATTGAGGGATAGATCTTGGTTTTGTTGTCTTTCAGATTCCTCATAGTGATCAACAGATATAAATCCAAGTGACTTGGAGAATAGAGCTATGCTCCCCGGCAATGGTGCCAGAAAAAGGTCTTGATAACCCACAAGTATAGGGGATCGCAACAGTTTTCGAGGGTAGAGTATTCAACCCAAATTTATTGATTCGACACAAGGGGAGCCAAAGAATATTCTCAAGTATTAGCAGCTGAGTTGTTAATTCAACCACACCTGGAAGACTTAATATCTGCAGCAAAGTATTTAGTAGCAAATCAATATGGAAAAAACGGTAACAGTGGCAGAAGTAACAATAACAGTTTTGTAGCAATCGTAACAGTGGCAACGGAAAAGTAACGGAGCAAAGATCAATATGAGACGAACTCGTAGGCAATGGATCAATGATGGATAATTATGTCAGATGGCATTCATCATGCAACAGTTATAACATAGGGTGACACAGAACTAGCTCCAATTCATCAATATAATGTAGGCATCTATTCCGAATATAGTCATACGTGCCTATGGAAAAGAACTTGCATGACAGCTTTTGTCCCACCCTCCTGTGGCAGCGGGGTCCTATTGGAAACTAAGGGATATTAAGGCATCCTTTTAATAGAGTACCGGACCAAAGCATTAGCACTTAGTGAATACATGGACTCCTCAAACTACAGTCATCACCGGGAAGTGTCCCGACTATTGTCACTCCAGGGTTGCTGGATCATAACACGCAGTAGGTGACTATAACTTGCAAGATAGGATTAAGAACACAAATATATTCATGAAAACATAATAGGTTCAGATCTGGAATCATGACACTCGGGCCCTAGTGACAAGCATTAGGCATAGCAAAGTCATAGCAACATCAATCTTAGAACATAGTGGATACTAGGGATCAAACCCTAACAAAACTAACTCGATTACATGGTAAATCTCATCCAACCCATCACCGTCTAGCAAGCCTACGATGGGATTACTCACGCGCGATGGTGAGCATCATGAATTGGTGATGGAGGATGGTTGATGATGACGATGGCGATGATTTCCCCTCTCTGGAGCCCAAAACGGACTCCAGATCTGCCCTCCTGAGGAAGAATGAGGCTTGGCGGTGGCTCCATATCGTAAAACGCGATGAATCCTTCTTTCCGATTTTTTTCTCCCCGAACGTGAATATATGGAACTGGAGTTGAGGTTGGTGGAGGTCTGTGGGGCCCAAAAGGATAGAGGCCCCAGGGGGTGGGCGCACCCTCCACCCTTGTGCCCAGGGTGTGGGTCCCCTTTGGTTGATTCTTTTGCCAATATTTTTATTTATTCCAAAAATGATCTTCGTGAAGTTTCAGGTCATTCCGAGAACTTTTATTTCCTCACAAAAATAACACCATGGCAATTCTGCTGAAAACAGCGTCAGTCTGGGTTAGTTCCATTCAAATCATGCAAATTAGAGTCCAAAACAAGGGCAAAAGAGTTTGTAAAAGTAGATACGATGAAGACGTATCAGGTTCCTCAATATCCCTGAGAACTATGGAAACTACTCACACATTGATGAAGGCATAGACATTGCGGGGTGAATCATGATGAACATGGTGGTAGTGTCAACATAATACAAAAGTGTCCACACCGACTAATGTATTACATAGAGATTGTGATGGGATGGTAATGAATGGGGAGTTGTGGCGGCGGAGTCCCTGGATCAATTTCTCCACCGAAATCCTTCTCAGGCCTAAGGTTCTTTGTTCTGGATGTGTTTTCTGGTGGCTGCCTGTCTCTGATCCGCAATCCGTCTGCACGGGGATGAATTAGCTGACCAGGCAAAGGGGGTTGCAAGCGGCAAGACCAATGGTACAAGCGTGTGCGCTTGTACCTTGCATTGTCTTGCGCTCTGGAGGCTCCTACATGACTCCTTTCTTCTCCCAAGTGTTTAAATCTTATATGACAACATTCTATCACTTTAGTTGACAAGATTTTATCACCATAAGTTGGTGTTCTTTCCTTAAACTCTGAAACACTTCCATTCATGACAACCTAACAAAAACATATAAAAGAGGTGCAGGAACGGAGTAAAATCCGAAGAATCCTATAGCTACGGAATGAAATAAGGGGTGTAAAACATCGCACAATTTGGACTCATCAGAGTCACCCTTGTCTTCTGGTGCCTCTGGTCGCATAGGAATGTGATAGACTTTGATGATCGATCTAGAAGTCTCACACCCCGCCAACGTGTAGGTTCTTCTCGTGGCTCGTGGCTTGCGGCTCGTAACCGTTGTTGGATGACGAACCGACTCTTACATCATGGTCTGCCTCATTCGACTTATTTCCTATTTGGTGATCAGCAACCAGAGTCCATCCAACATCTTACGATCGATTGTGTGTTGATACGACAAATGTGGCATTGGTTGCTTGCTAAATGGGGACGACATGGGTGTCGAAGAGTGATTCACAACTCTTGGAGTGGTAGACGTCCTTGCAGCGGATACGAGGGCATTCAAGGATCTATGTGTGGGAGTCACCCTTGTCTTCTAGTGCCTCTAGCCACATAGGAATGCAACTGAATTTGATGGAGTTGTGGCATCCGCGCAGGAGGTCTTGTGTTGCATTGATGAGTATCAGGTGTGGCGAGTGGTAGGATTGTTTAGACGTGATAGGTTTACGTTCTCTAGGGTAGATACATTGAGAGCATGAGACTAGCCTTCAGTCTCGTCACATGCATGAACTAGGGAAGTTGTAGTCCAGTTATGATGAGGTGTTGTTGTTGTTGGATCTCTTCGAGCAACTCTAGCAGAGTCGCCATATACGGCCCCAATCGCCGTAATAACAACCAATATCGTGATTTTGACCAAAATGGCACTCTAGCAGAGTCCCATATGGGTGTCGGTCGGCATAATCGTGGAGTTCACTCCATAAACAACCTCGTAGCCTCATATCTGATGGATAAGGAGATCTAGTCGGAGCTTTGCTTCACACCTAACCACCAGCGCGGGAGGGAAGATTCAACTTCTTCCTCCTCGCACCATATCCATGGTTTGAAGCTGCCCGTCGCAGGTACACACACCACCGCGCAGACATAATCACTAGCGAGCAATGATGATGGGATGGCTAACCACCCGCTAAGTAATGGCCTCCATCGCTCCCCCAATTCCCAAGGAGGTCATTCAGATGACCATGTGGCTTCATCCTCGGTATAAAAGCATGGCGGCGAGACATCCCCATCACCAAAGCCTAGTTGCCTCCTCTCCTCCCATCTCCTCCACCATCCAGGAAAATATTGCCGCGCAAGATTGCAGCCTATTGGCTCAACTTGGTGGCGGAGCGAAACCTCCCATCCTAGACACCGTGGTCCGGCCGAACTCTTTGCCTGATGCACTAGCCGCCACAGCCAATGGATACTCCTCTCACGGCAGCGACGGATCTGCCAGCCGTGAGGGATCTAGCCCCCTCATCCGGGTGAATTATGAGGAAGACGTCGTCCCCGCTGACCCCCTTGTCCCGGGAATGACGCCATCCCCGTCGAGGCCCAGCCGGAGCCTAAGGACCCGTTCGACGCGATTATGCAGTTCTTCGACCTCGAAGCTTGAAACGAGCAGTGGATCCTCCTAGAGTCCGGCCCCGCACCGACTGACAAGGAGCAGTGGCTACTCGCGTTTGCTGCTCATGAGTCCGACCCCTAGGCCCGCTTCGAGGACCTCTCGAAGGAGGACAAGAAGGGGGGGAAGAAGAAAAGGAGGGCGATGACTAGTTGACGCCGACCACCGGTGAGTGTAGGTAGTAGTAGGTAGCAATGTCGCTCGAATAGAGACATTGCTTATTTTGAAAATGTCATTAAACGACATTTCAAATCACTAATATATGTAAAGCGACACATTTTGATCAATAAATATAGTTATTGCATTTGATACGGACTAACGTGATCTTAAATCGCCACTACAAAGTTGAAAACATGATTAAAACAGAAAAAAAAATAGACCACATTATGGCGATGACGACTCTTTGTTTTGTGCACAATGGTTACGGCCCCTATATATCCATATAAAGCGTGTTTTATATTTCATATGACGACTCTGCTAAATTGCTTCTATGGTTCTGTATTCTTCCCTACGTGTTTGTTTCGTCCAAACTGCTCTGCGTACGACAGCGCACGGACGATTGGATCGTTCACAAACCGGGTGAAAAGCTTTCGTTCCATGAATGATGTGTCCTGAAAAAGAAAACGAAAAACCACAGTGTGCTACCGCTTCGAGAGACACCTTCCGTGCCCTTGCAGACAGACACCTGTCGTTGACTGTCTCGAAGACATCGGAGATCAACGTTGAAAAGTAGTACGTAGTATGCACTGTCACTATGCACGCATATTTGTCTTGTTTGCACGTTCAACCGTACTGACATGCTCGGCCGTGGTCAGTTTCTCCGTGGAACAAACAGCCCGCCTGACGAAAGAAAAAGAAAAGAAAGAAAAACAACCCGCCCGACGCAATGGCCCAGTCAAGTCACCACCACCACCACACTCGCCACGCCAGTCGCCACCTTCCTCGCGGTCGCAGTGAGCCGGTGATGGACTCCAACTGTGCGCAGTCCAAGTCTTCGCCCCCGTCCATCTTCCTCCGCATCGCGGGTGCGCATTTCTCCGTGTGTTCCTTCTTGGCTAAGGATACTCCTGCTCTGAGCTCCAACCCCCAGCTACCAATTTGTCCATATCCCACAAGCTCCAACTGATTTCCCCCAGCACCAATTGCAGCTTGTCGCGTTCCTCCCTTCCGCCTCCGCGCGTCCCGTGTGCATCCACTTCTGTAATTAGCCCCCCATTCGGCTCCGTCGCCGCACAGATCCTTCAATCCGTGCCCAAATCAGGGTTCTTGGCCGACCGAATCCAGGCCTCGCTCGGCGGAGACTGAGGCATTCGGCTCGCGGCGGGCGGCGATGGAGTTCGTGGCGTCCATCGTCGACACGGCGTTCCGGCCGCTCAAGGACTACTTCGCGCGGACGTTCGGGTACGTCATGTCCTGCGCCGACTACATCGACGCGCTGGGCCACGAGGTGGACGAGCTCAAGAGCAAGCGCGACGACGTCAAGCGCATGGTGGACGCCGCCGAGCGCCAGGGGATGGAGGCCACCAGCCAGGTCAAGTGGTGGCTCGAGTGCGTCGCCAAGCTCGAGGACGCCGCCGCCCGGATCCACGCCGAGCACCAGGCGCGCCTCCAGCTCCCGCCCGACCAGGCGCCCGGCCTCAGGGCCACCTACCGCCTCAGCCAGAGGGCCGACGAGACGCTCGCCGAGGCCGCCGGCCTCAAGGACAAGGGCGACTTTCACAAGGTCGCCGACGAGCTCGTGCAGGTCCGCTTCGAGGAGATGCCCAGCGCGCCCGTCGTCGGCATGGACGAGATGCTCCAGGAGCTCAACGCCTGCATCCGGGGCGGCGACGCCGGCGTCGTCGGCGTCTACGGCATGGGCGGGATCGGCAAGACCGCGCTGCTCCACAAGTTCAACAACGACTTCCTCATCGGCTCGCAGGACATCAATGTCGTCATCTACGTCGAAGTTGGCAGGGAGTTCAGCCTCGACGGCATCCAGAAGGTCATCGGCGACCGGCTCGGGTTGAGCTGGGAGAACAGGACGCCCAAGGAGCGCGCTGGGGTGCTCTACAGGGTGCTCACCAAGATGAATTTTGTGTTGCTGCTGGACGACCTCTGGGAGCCACTCAACTTCCGGATGCTCGGCATTCCGGTTCCCAAGCACAACTCCAAGAGCAAGATCATCGTGGCCACGAGGATGGAGGACGTGTGCAACCGAATGGATGTCCGTCGCAAGCTCAAGATGGAGCGCCTGCCACCGATGGCCGCCTGGGAGCTCTTCCGTGACAAGGTCGGCGAGCACCTCGAGCGTGCCAGCCCAGAGATCTGGGGGCCGGCAATGGGAGTGGCCATGAAATGTGGTGGGCTGCCCCTTGCGCTCATCACCGTCGGCCGGGCTATGGCCAGCAAGCACACTGCAAAAGAATGGAAGCACGCCATCACCGTTCTAAATATTGCCCCATGGCAGCTTCTTGGCATGGAGACGGACGTTCTTATGCCTCTCAAGAGCAGCTATGACAACTTGCCCAGTGACAAGCTAAGGCTCTGCCTGCTGTACTGCTCGCTGTTTCCAGAGGACTTCATCATTTCCAAGGATTGGGTCATAGGCTACTGCATCGGTGAAGGTTTCATAGATGATCTATACACTGAGATGGATGAGATATACAACAAAGGGCATGACCTTCTGGGTGATCTCAAGATTGCATCCTTGCTGGAAAAAGGTAAAGACGACGAACACATCAGTATGCATCCCATGGTCCGCGCGATGGCTCTCTGGATAGCATCAGAATTCGGCACAAAAGAGACCAAATGGCTTGTCCGTGCCTGGGTTGGGCTCAAGGAAGCACCAGGTGCAGAGAAATGGAGCGAGGCTGAGCGGATTTGTTTCATGCGGAATAACATCGTGGAGCTGTATGAGACGCCTAATTGCCCTCTGTTGAAGACCTTGATGCTACAAAACAACGCTGGGTTGAAAAAGTTGTGCGACGGCTTCTTCCAGTTCATGCCATCTCTCAGGGTATTAGATCTCTCGCACACCTCTATCACTGAATTACCCTCAGGGATCAGTGCATTGGTTCAGTTGCAGTACCTTGATTTGTATCACACAGACATCATATCACTGCCAAGGGAGCTAGGATCACTGGTCACTCTGCGGTTCCTGCTCCTCTCACATATGCCGCTTGTAATGATCCCAGGTGGTGTCATAGATAGCCTCAAAATGCTGCAAGTTCTGTACATGGACTTCAGTTACCGAGACTGGAAAGTCGGTGAGAGTGGAAATGGTGTTGATTTTCAGGAGCTTGAGAGCCTACGCAGGCTCAAGGCAATCGACATCACAGTACAGTCGGTCGAGGCCCTAGAGAGGCTGGCACGGTCATATCGCCTCGCCGGTACAACAAGAAATCTGATGATAAAAGCATGCGGTAGCCTGACAAAGATGGAGCTCCCTTCAAGCCACCTCTGGAAGACCATGACAAACCTGAAGAGAGTGTGGATCTCAAACTGCAGCAATCTAGCTGAGGTGATCATTGACGGCAGCGAAGAAACTGATTGCCCCATTTTAGATCCCTGTGATTTTATGAGGAAGGGTGAAGTTATCGAGTGTGAACAGCCCGCCCTTGATAGCCTGCAGGGTATCATCCTGCAGAGCCTTCTGAAGGTAAAGATCGTCTACAGGGGTGGGTGCGTCGAGAATCTGTCGTCATTGTTCATCTGGTACTGCCTAGGACTGGAGGAGCTCATCACACTCAGCGATGGAGATCAAGAAGCAGCGGCGGACGAAGACGAACAAGCTGCAGGGACTACTAGCAAAGTGATCACACCCTTCCCTAAACTTAAGGAACTGCATCTCCAAGGCCTACCAAAGTTGAGGGCGCTGAGCAGTAGCGCATGCATGCTGCGGTTCCCGTCACTGAAGAGCCTCAAGATCGCCGATTGTCCAAGCCTCAAGAAGCTCAGACTCGCTGCCGCAGAACTGGAGAAGATACAATGCGCGAGGGACTGGTTCGATGGGTTGGAGTGGGATGATGATGAGGTCAAAGCATCTTACGAGCCACTGTTGGATGGAAGAATGTGAGTGAATTCAGTTTTTGCGTATTATGTTGGCCCAAAATTTGAGAGATACACTTTTGCCAGGCTTTGCGTCCCGGCTTTTCTCTGCTAGTTTCGAAGAAAATAAAAACAGGCTTACTCCACCCCCCCTTTTTTTTACTTTTTCAAAAAGATGCTTGGTACGTATTGATCAGTCACTGAATTCAGGGATTGATGTGCCCTTGTGTCATCATTCTAGTTTGAGATCTGCACAGTGGTGCCTGTCAGATGTTTGAGTTCAGGGATATGCCCTTGTGTCATCCTCCTTTTCTTCTGGGAGATTATGCTTTTGTTTTTGTGTGGGCTGAACAAATGCACATCTGATGAATATCGGCAGGTGTTGGTATGAATATCTTGCCGGTACCAACCAGTGTTGATCCAAATCTGTATGCAGTACGTACGGGTGATGGCTGATGCAGCTAACCTATCCCTTCTTTCCATGCGTGCTCTGCCCGTCTGCTGCAAATTGCA
This sequence comes from Triticum urartu, assembly GCF_056163025.1. Lineage (NCBI taxonomy): Eukaryota > Viridiplantae > Streptophyta > Magnoliopsida > Poales > Poaceae > Triticum > Triticum urartu. The sequence goes on along the minus strand of NC_141875.1, from coordinate 552,710,487 downwards.
ATCGACAATCCCTAAAAATCTACTCCCTCCGTTCGAAATTACTTGTCGCGGAAATGGATGTATCTAGACGTATTTTAATTCTAAATACATCCATATCCGAGACAAGTAGTTCCGAACGAAGGGAGTAACTGTGATAGATGTATCCTTCTCACAGATTTTAGACTTGGCTAAAGATGAAAGGAAAACCTAGTTGCAAGCTGTGATGAACTCACGGGCGCCGGTGTATTGCGTACCTCGAGTTGCTGCAATCTCATATACTCAGAATTCCTGATTCTAGCGTTGCTGCCAACAGCGAATCTGTAGGACTTCACGCATTGGGAATAAATAGGGATTTGGGAGGTGGCGACCGGGGCGAACCTGCGAGTCGGCGGCGTTCAGGAACGGGGAGGACTGGGGGTACTGCCTACCTCCAACTGGACGCAGCTCCCCTGGGCCCACACGTCAGTGACCAAAGTCAGGTCTGGCGCGGGGATCCAACTGGGCACTGGGCCGGTCCAAGGTTGTGCGCATAGTTAAAAAAAAGAGGGATTGAAATTATACTATGGGCTTTTCAAATAAACCTTGTCTCAGATCTAATTGATCGAATTGATTAGCGTCAGTCACCTCAAAAAACAAAGTTGATTAGCCTACAAAAATTCGATCAAATTGATGTAAATTAAGCAAACCAGAACCACATGGCGTATGTGGTAAACAATCTCAAAACAAATAATGTCAAGAAAAAAAAAGATAGCAATGGAGATGTTTTCTTTGCCGGTATGCTTTTTTTTACATGATGTCTTGGGATCTCAACCACCTCATCAAGACCTCCCTTTCGATGCAATGAGTAAGTAAAAATAAAATGGGAATCCTTAACGGAATGGTTTCAATGCAGATGAAGTTATTAACAAGAAAGGAAGGGAGATGAGCGGTGAACTGATTGTGCAATTGGTTGAAAATGGTAATAATGATAATTTGATAATGAGCATCAAAAGTTGGTGCCACCAAATGCACTAGAAGAGTGTGTGTGCGATCTTGTCTCTGGCCTTGCTAGCGCTCTCAGAATGCACAAGGTTCTCTGGCACGGTCTCAAAATCGATGACATCACACCGCAACTCTGGGCTCATCACCTCCCCTTTGACCTCACATATGTTGTGCAACACATGACACGCACCGATCACGATAGAGACGTTTGAGATATTCACATCTATGCGCTTTGCAAGAATGCCCATCGCCCCCTGAGCCTTGCAAAGGCATCCACGACCACACGATGAACCTTCATGACCTTCTTGTTGAAAGAATGTTGTTCCCTTGTTAAGTTTTGGTGTGGGTATGGGACGAGAAGCCACTCCATTAGTGGGTAGCTAGAGCCACCGACCACCCAGGAACTAGGCATCACCTGAGGTCTTCCACGCTGTTGTAGACCCGAAATACAGACGATCTCATCGTCACGCAGGGCCCCAGGGCAACCAATGCATACATCGGTGAAAGTGCCGAATGGGTTGACAACTCCTTGGATGGTGGTTGAGAGGTAGGTGCTATTCCTGTTGTAATTGTAAGGACCCCAACCGAGGTAACACCACTACAACAAAAACTGCCAGTAGAGACGTCGAATTCCATACCTAGGGACGCGTTATTTCACCTCTAGGCAACTATAGAGTCGTTTTAGTAAAGCGTCTTTCCACGGACCGTCTCAAACCATATAGACACGCTTGCTAAGCGTCTTTACATGACATGGGACGCTATATAGGAACGTTCAACATCGTGTCTACAAAGGTAGAGACGTTATGTTAGACACGCTCATATGACGTCTCTACTCACATAGACGTGTTTCATTTGCATCTCAAGACCATTGAGGCGCTTCTGTAAATATATTCATCATAGGCCCAGTACTTTATACACGTCGTGTACAGACGTTATATTTATCTTTAAATATACATAAGCGACTCAGTACAAATGGAATATTTTACTTTAAATATGGATTGATTTATTTTGAATTTGTATTTCATCATTTCAAATTTGATCATTTTACCATGACATGGCCGCACATGCAGATTAATCCAATAATACCATTATATGAAGGCACCATTCCACGTCACAGATTGCATTTGCAAACATCACATTATAAAAATTGGCAAGCTGAGTAGAATAATTACCCCGAACAAATACTTACACCAAAGTTTACAACTGAATAATAAAATACATTCATACAGAACATACAAATAAATAAGAAATATCCTATAGTCTAGAACTATGTTTCTTAGACTAAAATATAACATAAGCCATAATACATGTTCGTTCACAGACTAGTTCATCAACTGATCCTGGCTCCTTCAATGCACTCCTTTTCAAATCCGGAACTACCCAATTACTCCTGGCCGCCTTAATGCACTCTCTTTTCAAATCCTCAACTGGCCTGAAAAAGGAAATGACCAATGTTTTAGACAAGTGCAAGATAAGATGTTCTTTGATAAATTATAAGAAGTGTATCATACAAATGCTTCGTTGGAGTGGTCGTCTTAGTTTCTTTACCTAAAAACCACAAAAAAATTGATAACTAAAATATATTAAATGTGGATATTGGAGCATACTCGATGCTTGTATGGAAACATGAAAGTGCTAGTGATCGACTAGAGGGGGGGTGAATAGGCGATTTTTATGAAAGTTTTCAAAACATGGAAGTTTCGAAGACAAACGATAGAAATACACCTATTACCATGCAGCGGAAGGTAGACTACACTAGGCAAGCCATAGTCAAGTATACAATGAAGTGAAAGTACAAAGACTACTAGCAGCTAGGCAGTATGGATCAGGATGGAAGATGGTATGAAGCCAATCAGAATAAGCAGTCACAGAGGGAAGACAAAAGGATAATGCAAACAGGCAATGACTTCACAAGGATTAACTGCAAATAAAGAGATGGGAAGGATAGAACCAGTGGCTCGTTGAAGACAATGATTTGTTGGACCAGTTCCAGTTGCTGTGACGACTGTACGTCTGGTTAGGGAGGCTGAGATTTAACTCAAAAGACCGCGTCTTCACCTTATTCCCCTTGAGCTAAGGACACCCAGTCCTCGCTCAATCACTCTGGTAAGTCTTCAAGGTAGACTTCCAAACCTTCACAGACTTTGTTCACCGGCGATCCACAATGACTCTTGGATGCTCAGAACGCGACGCCTAACCGGCTGGAGGATTCACAGTCATCAATTGTAATAAGTCTTCATATCACACAGACAGGAAGACTTCAGTGATGCCTAACACTCTTTGGCTCTGTGTGTTTAGGGCTTTGTCCTCGCAAGGATTTCTCTCTCAAAGGCTTCGAGGTGGGTTGCTCTCAAACGACAAAAGCCGTGCACTAACTCTGAGCAGCCAACCAATTTATGGTGTAGGGGGTGGGCTATTTATAGCCACTAGGCAACCCGACCTGAATTGTCCGAAATGACCCTGGGTTACTAAGGAACTGACACGTGTTCCAATGGTCAGATTTCAAACACACACGGCAGCTTTACTTGGGCTACAAGCAAAGCTGACTTATCCAACTCTGAATAAGATTTGCTCTCATTGTCTTCGCTCGAAGACATAGGATTTTGGTTAAGCATCACTTCAGTCATTCTGACTGGTTCACTTGAACCCCACTTAACAGTACGGTGGTTCCTATGTCTCAACAAAGAAGAAAAGGAAACAACGAAACAACTGAGTCTTCGCGCTCCATAGTCTTCACGCGATGTCTTCTCTTGTCATAATCTTCAATGTGAGTGTCTTCACATACCACCTTTGTCTTCAATGCCTTCATACATTTTTAGGGGTCATCTCCGGTAGGAAAACCGAATCAACGAGGGACTTCTACCTATGTTATCCTGCAATTCTCACAAACACATTAGTCCCTCAACCAGGTTTGTCGTCAATACTCCAAAACCAACTAGGGGTGGCACTAGATGCACTTACAATCTCCCCCTTTTTGGTGATTGATGAAAAACTGGTTGAAGTTTTCAACGGGGATAGAAGTATGTGATATTGTAAAGGATTTAAGTATTGTCTTCGTAAGTAGCAGAAAGGCTCCCCCTGAAGATGTGCATATAAGTATTTTCTTTTGAATGCAAATGCACATGGCAGGTTGTACTTGCGGAGCTCCTCTTCTACTTATGAAGACAATTCATCATGCATGAAAGGATATAACGAAGATAATGACATGCATAATGAAAAATGGACGTCTGCAAAAAGACTTCGTGCGGAATTTATCGTCGCACATGCAGAATTTATCATCGCATCACATAGTGTCGAAAAGGTAGCAGACGACCATCAAGTTTAAGTGTTACAACTCAAAAACGAACCAAATGTATCAAAACGAGAGTTGTAAGCACTTGGCAAAAGTAGCAAAAGTAAACCAACCACCCATATGGACCCGCTTGAAGACTATCAACTCATATGCTTCTCCCCCTTTTGTCAGTAATGACCAAAAAGGTTTGAAGACATAGAGCTTCTACTCGTTCCCATGAGGAGTAGGCGAAGCAGCAGGGTCGTCGTTGAGGTCCGGTGGTGCAGAAGAACTTGGTGCGGTGTCGATACGCGCTGAAGGTGGAGGTGGTGAAGTGGCATCATCTTGATCATCTATGACTCTGGCATTCACCGTTGCAGCTGAGGAAGAATAGTCAGAGTCTTCAAGTGAGGGAGTTCGACGCAAGTGAGCATTCCTTGGAAGAGTGGAGTCAAACTTGAATCTTTCTGTGAAGCCATCGTCTTGAAGATCAGGTTCAGCACTGAGCAATGTCAAACTCTTCCAAGACCTCCGACAGGTTTCATGAGTAACAAAGGCATTCTTGGTGGCAAGATTGTGAATGCAATTGACGCCCGCCAAGAGGCTTTGCATCTGACGCTTTAGCCAGTCATGATGCTTATCCTGTTTCTAATGTAGAGCGACGAGAAGCTCTCGGTCATTGAGAACACGAGATCGCTTCCGAGGCCTTTGGGCAATGGTGCTTGCAGTGGCTTCATTTTGGGTGCGAGGGGCACGTGTGTTGCCAGCCAAGGGATAAACACGAGAGACGGCCTGAACTCCTTCAATGGGCTGGGTGAAGCTTTGACGATCAACATTGTGAAGATAAATTGGATCCTTTGCAGGCTCTGGGAAAAGAGCTTCAACAGACAGATCAACCTCTGGCAAGAATACTAGATGATTGCGCGCAGACGGCTGATAGTTGAAGGCAGAGTGAAGCTTGATATGGCGCATTACCCATGGAGCATAGAACTTCAGACCAAAGATGTCGGAGCCAGATGCAGCCAACTGCCTGATGAAGAAGTCTTGAGCACTGAAGCTGATGCCATTGAAGATATAGAAAACCAAAGTCTTCATTGCTCCTTCAAGCTTCGCTGCAGATGAATGTCCTTTGATAGGCCATAGAGTTTTCCTGATGATATGGTAAATGGTACGGGGCAGATACTCTAGGTCTTCGCCAAAGAATTCCGTTGAGTATTCAGCGTCGCGTGGCAGAGGCTTCATCATGCCTAGCATTTGGCTCATGTTAGGCTCAGGCTTCTGGAAAATGCTCTCCAAAGCATTCTGGTGTTGTTGACAGCCTAGTTCATAATATTCGCCAGGAGTGGGTAGGGCTGTAAGCTCAATGATGTCTTGGGCTTTAGCTTCATGATGGACATCGCCCGTCATCCACTCAAGGATCCAAGTCTTCGGATCCCTGTTGTAACCACGAATGTGGAGGGTAATGAAAGTGCTAGTGATCGACTAGAGGGGGGTGAATAGGCGATTTTTAAAGAAAGTCTTCAAAACATGGGAGTTTCGAAGACAAATGATAGAAATTAACCTATTACCATGCAGCGGAAGGTAGACTACACTAAGCAAACCATAATCAAGTATTCAATGAAGTGAAAGCACAACAACTAATGGCAGCTAGGCAGTATGGATCAGGTAGGAAGATAGTACGAAGCCAATCAGAACAAGCAGTCACTCAGTGAAGACAAGAGATAATGCAATCATACAATGACTTCACAAGGACCAACAGTAAATAAAGAGATGGGAAGGGTAGAACCAGTGACTCGTTGAAGACAATGATTTGTTGGACCAGTTCCAGTTGCTGTGACAACTGTACGTATGGTCAGGGAGGCTGAGATTCAACTCAGAAGACCGTGTCTTCACCTTATTCCCCTTGAGCTAAGGACACCCAGTCCTTGCCCAATCACTCTAGTAAGTCTTCAAGGCATACTTCCAAACCTTCACAGACTTTGTTCACCGGCGATCCACAATGACTCTTGGATGCTCAGAACGCGATGCCTAACCGGCTGGAGGATTCACAGTCCTCAAGTGTAATAAGTCTTCAGATCACACAGAAAGGAAGACTTAAGTGATGCCTAACACTCTTTTGCTCTAGGTGTTTAGGGCTTTATCCTCACAAGGAATTCTCTCTCAAAGGCTTCGAGGTGGGTTGCTCTCAAACGACAAAAGCCGTACACTAACTCTGAGCAGCCAACCGTTTATGGTTGTAGGGGGTGGGCTATTTATAGCCACTAGGCAACCCGACCTGATTTGTCCGAAATGACCCTGGGTCACTAAGGAACTGACACGTGTTCCAACTGTCAGATTTCAAACACACACGGCAACTTTACTTGGGCTACAAGCAAGGCTGACTTATCCAACTCTGAATAAGATTTGCTCTCATAGTCTTCACTCGAAGACATAGGATTTTGGTTAAGCATCACTTCAGTCATTCTGACTGGTTCTCTTGGACCCCACTTAACAGTACGGTGGTTCCTATGACTCAACAAAGAAGAAAAAGAACGACGAAACAACTAAGTCTTCGCGCTCCATAGTCTTCACGCGATGTATTCTCTTGTCATAGTCTTCAATGTGAATGTCTTCACATACCACCTTTGACTTCAGTGTCTTCATACATTTTTAGGGGTCATCTCTGGTAGGAAAACCGAATCAATGAGGGACTTCTACCTGTGTTATCCTGCAATTCTCACAAACACATTAGTCCCTCAACCAGGTTTGTCGTCAATACTCCAAAACCAACTAGGGGTGGCACTAGATGCACTTACAATCTCCCCCTTTTTGGTGATTGATGACAAACTGGTTGAAGTTTTCAACAGGGAATAAAATATGTGAAATTGTAAAGGATAGGGTATTGTCTTCATAAGTTGCAAGGGCTCCCCCTAAAGATGTGCATATAAGTACTTTGCTCTTGGAATGCAAATACACATGGCAGGTTTTACTTATGGAGATCCTCTTCAACCTATGATGACAATTCATCATGCATGATATGATGTAACGAAGATAATGACATGCATAATGGAAAATGGACGTCTGCAAAATGACCTAAGTGCGGAATTTATCATCGCATCATAGAATAGCAAATAAGTATCGGACGACCATCGAGTTTAAGTGTTACAATTCAAAGAACCAAATGTATCGAAAAGCAAGAGTTGTAAACACTTGGCAAAAGTAGCAAAAGGTAAAGCAACCACCCATATGGACCCGCTTGAAGACTATCAACTCATATGCTTCTCCCCCTTTTGTCAGTAAGGACCAAAAAGGTTCGAAGACATAGAGCGCCTACTCGTTCCCATGAGGTGCAGGCGAGGCAGCAGGGTCGTCGTTGAGGTCCGGTGGTGCAGAAGAACTTGGTGCAGTGTCGACACGCGCTGAAGTTGGAGGAGGTGAAGTTGCATCATCTTGGTCATCGATGACTCTGGCATTCACTGTCGCAGCTGAGGACGAATAGTCAGAGTCTTCAAGTGAGGGAGTCCGACGCAAGTGAGCATTCCTGGGAGGAGTTGAGTCAAACTTGAACTGTTCGGTGAAGCCATCGTCTTGCGGATCATCTTCAGCACTAAGTAATGTCAAACTCTTCCACGACCTCCGACAGGTTTCATGAGTGACAAAGGCATTTTTGGTGGCAAGATTGCGAATGTGGTTGACATCCACAAAGAGGCTTTGCATCTGACGCTTAAGCCAGTCGTGATGTTTGTCCTGTTTCTGGTGTAGTGCGACGAGAAGCTCTCGGTCATTTAGGACACGAGATCGCCTTCGAGGCCTTTGCGCAATGGTGCTATCAGTGGCATCAGTTTGAGCGCGAGGGGCACGTGTGTTGCCAGCAAGGGGATAAACACGAGAAACTGCTGGAACTCCTTCAATAGGCTGGGTGAAGCTTTGGTGATCAACATTGTGAAGATAAATGGGATCCTTAACAGGCTCTGGGTAAATAGCTTCAACTGACAGATCAACCTCTGGCAAGAATATAAGATGATTGCGCGCAGACGGCTGATAGTTGAAGGCAGAGTGAGCTTGATAAGATGCATGACCCATGGAGCATAGAATTTCAACCCAAAAATGTCGGAGCCAGATGCAGCCAACTGCCTGATGAAGAAGTCTTGAGCATTGAAGCTGATGCCATTGAAGATATAGAAAACCAAAGTCTTCATCGCTCCTTCAAGCTTCGCTGCAGATGAATGTCCTTTGACAGGCCATAGAGTCTTTCTGATAATATGATAAATGGTGCGAGGCAGGTACTCTAGGTCTTCAACAAAGAATTCAGACGGGTATTCAGCGTTTTGAGGCAGAGGCTTCATCATGCTCAGCATTTGACTCATGTTGGGTTCAGGCTTCTGAAAAATGCTTTCCAAGGCATTCTGGTGTTGTTGACAACCTGGTTCATAGTATTCACCAGGAGTGGGCAGGCCTGTGAGCTCAATGATATCAAGAGCTTTGTCTTCATGATGGACATTGCCTGTCATCCACTCAAGGACCCAAGTCTTTGGATCCCTGTTGTAGCCTCAGATGTGAAGAGTTGCATAGAACTGTAGCAGAAGCTCTTCATTCCAGTGTTCCTTATCTGTGACAAACTGCAGCAGTCCAGCATCTCTGAAGCAATCCAACGCTTCTTCAAGGCAGGGCAGGCCAGCTATAGCTTCAGAGTCGAGGCACATATGTGGAAATATGCGCCCTTGATTGTATAGGACGCAGGAATAGTAGTTGCGCTGCTGATAGCTCCAGAACTGATCTGATGAAATGTGAGGTTTGGTATATGGGTTCTTGGCGCTTTTGAAGAAGGTGTTATGTGCCACGAAGCCATTCACATTGAAGACCCCAGGTGAAGTTGCAGTGCCTGGGAATCGTGGAAGTCTTGGCTTGGGCTTTTGGACTTGAGGTCTGTGCTCGACATGATATTCAAATTATGGACCCGCAGCAGGTGGAGGAACCAGAATGGGCCAGCGGACCATAACAGGCTGACCACGATCAAATGCCAGCTCAATTGTATGAGGTCTTGGAGGGGGAACAGGAGCATTGGCATTGTCGTTGACATGAGCTTCAGGGGCCACATTGGCTTCAGGTGATGCAGTGGCTTCAGGCACTTGGACTTCTGGTACCGCAGTAGCTTCAGGCGCCGCATAAGCTTCAGCCATGACAACGTCATTGGCTTCAGTGGTGATGTTGGTGGCCGCCTGAGGATTGTTAACCTCCACTTCAGAAGCTGGAGGGTCGGACACGTTCTCCTTGAGAACAACATCTTGGTGGGACGGGGGTGTAGCAACTCTATCTGCTTCAACTCTTGGTTCTTCTTCTTCATCGGCTGATGCAGCCGGAATATCTTCAGCCATTTTGGCTTCAGACTCAGACACGTGCATAGTGGGAGTGACTTGGGGCCTTGGTCCTTTGAGAAGCTTGCGTAATGCTGGCGACGCTTGCGGATATGGAGTGTGCTGGGCCTCAAAGTCATCGTCATCTTGCACTGGTGAGGTAGCTTGCGATTGGGGAGAACTTGGGTGTCTTGTCGTTGTGGGTGATCAGCCCACGATGCATCCTGAGCAGTTGGCGTCAGAGGACGACCAATGCTGATGAGTTCGCTGTGCGTGAGCACAGGTGATGATACCAATTGGTGCTCGATCTGAGGAAGGACTTCATCATCTTCAACATTGTCATGAGGACCAATGTCTTCAGCTGCAGTGGGGTCAACAGCTGGATTGTCTTCAATGTCAGGAGCCTCTGGGGAAGCAGGCTCATGACCTATCACTTGGCGTTCTTGATTTTCAGACGCAGGATGAGCCACTGAGATTGGCTCGACCTCAAGGGGCTCTGTGGGAGCAGCCCGATCTCTCTTCTTGGTTTTGTGTTTCTTAGTTGGAGGAGCATCATCAGTGGTGCCCTTGGTTTTGCACTTTCTGGCTTCAGCTTCAGCTGCCCTTGTTTTCTTCAGTTCTGAAGCCACTGTGGGGACCTTAGGCTTCGAGCCTGTCATACTGGCTGGGAAGACAATTGGATGTACATCATGCCTTGGTGCTTCGGGTTCTGCCACAGTTGGCTTCTTCTTCTTCTTGGCCGCCATTCTGGGGTCGATGCATGCTCGCCCCAAAGCCTTGCGCTTTTCATCTTCATTGTATCCTTGAACACATTTAGCAGCAAGATCCTTCATGCACTCACGAGAACCTTTGGCTTCTTCGCGTTTGGTTCGGAATGCTTCCTTAAGCTCATGCATCATGGTCTGGAAGTTCTCAATGTCTTCAACATTGAGCTTGGCCATATGCTTCTTGAACTGAGCCTTTTCATAATCTATCTTATGCTTCAGCTCAACAATCTTCTAAGCTAGAGCCAGCTCAGCAGCAATGGCTCCGTGAAAGGCGACGTTGAGGCCAACGGGAAGCTGAAGATCATCAAAGCTAACATTTGGGCTGTCAAACCACTCATCAATAAATGTGTTGATGATTTCAACATCAAAGAGAGGAAGGTCATTGAAGATTTCTGCCTCTTGCTTGCTCTTGATCAACTGCTCAAGAGCGTCATCGCCAAGATCGTCGTCGCTGGACAGATCAATGGCGTCATTCTCATTTCGCAGAACAGCAGTAGGGGTCAGTGCTTGGCTGGTGGGTTGCATGGGCATCTTCACCTTGGAGGGCTTGGAGATGCGTGACAGATCTTCAGACTGCACACTGTGTTCAGGAGGTGAAGTGGCCAGAGGCTTCACCCGTGAGACCTTTGGTGCAGGGGCAGGCTTTGAAGCTTTAGGCTTCTTCAGCTTCTTTGGCTTCAGTGGTGCAGGCACTTCGTCAGATTCAGCATCGTCTGCAGGTTGATCCACGACTGCCCCTTGAACTATAATATGAGTGATGAGACCTTCCAGGTTGTAGAAGGGCCCAACAAGATTGGATTCAGCTTCGCGTGAGCCATCGGCACGAGAAGCAGAGGGACCTGGGTTGAAGTCTAATCCCCGCAACTTCTTGTTTTCTTTGGCTGAGTTCCTGGCAAACTGAAGGTTGCGCTTGAACAGATTGTCGTCACGACACCATAGCAATGACGATGGGTCTGCATCTGCAGGCTGTGGTCCACGGACCATGCAAGGATAGAAGCCTTGTTCAATGGCTTCAACTCTGGACCTGGGTTGAAGATTTTTGTATAGGATGTCTCCCCACGGTCGCTTGATGGCATTCTTCTCAGCATACTCCTGGGTCATGAACCTGTACTTGAACCATTGTTCTGCCCAATATCTTCGAATCCATTGGATTCAAGTTTTCTACTGATTGTAGTCCTCCTCCGGATCTGTCTTGTATAGCTCATAGAGGTCAGGAGGCAGATCTCTTGAGGTGTTACCACGACGTTGTCTGCCACCCTTCCTTGCAGATTTTTCTGGTGCCATGAAGTTTAGACTGAAAGGCTTCAAAACTGTCAAAGTCTTCCGTCTACTGGTCAGACAAGAACTGGCTTCAGGGGAATTTATATGATGCTGTAAGAATTCTGCAAATGAATGCAGACTATGAGAACCAAGGGATTCTCCCACAGACATGTACCTGTGACAGCATTAAGGTGCGAGGGAAGGGGAAGAGGTCATATGCATTCTCAGAAGATTTTGAAGATAAATCAGTTTAGAAGACATTGACCTCATAGTGCGAAGACATTCACTCATAGATAGAGAGTTGGTTCCAGATTTGTACGAATCCACGAATAAGTACAAGTGAGGAATCTAACTACTTTGTGAAGCATAAGTGAACATACTAGGCATATTATGAGATGCAGTATGAAATAGATCCAACTTGTGTGAATAGAAACTGCTTGTGGTAGAAAAGGATGAATCTATCGGATCAAAGAGACTGTAAAAAGGAGGTTTTATTTACCACACGAGGAACTGCTAGACTGAGTGGGGGAGGAGGCCGAGCAGTTTGATCTTCCGTGCCCTAACTTGGCGACAAAGGACACCTACGGCAATGGCGGAGAAGACGATGTCCGCGGTCGGCGTGAGGACGGCGTCGGTGAGGTTGCGGCAGCTGGGCACTTCGTCGCCGGCATCGTCGAGTGCTAGCGGTGGCGCTAGGGTTTGTGCTAGAGTGGGAGAAAGGATAATGACTGTGGTGAGGTGTGTATTTATAGGGACAGGGACGGCACAGTGTTATTACACAGGTGCCCCTGGCGGTTCACATCTGAAGGACACGTGGCTATCATGCAACACATCAGAGGTTGTTCCATGTTCCCACGCACGCCTGGATTGTCGGGTGGTCGTTCCCACTTCTCCGGGTTTTAGGTGGAAGGAGTTAGCATTGAAAATGAATTAATGTTTTTCTCTGTGTCTTCTGCTGACAAGGATGCAGAGAAGACATTTTGACAGTGTCAATAGAATGCATATGATTTGGATAGATAGACTTTGGAATGAAGCATAGAGGGGTTAGGGTCCGATCACATTCACTTAGTTCAAAAGATTCAGCAAGAAGTCATAGCTATAAGTGAATGCTATAGAGGACAAAAACCAAATCAGTACGTTCAAGATAAACATGAGGTCATGTTAACATTGAAGACAAACAAAAAGCGAAGACTTTGCAAATGTAACGCCATGTGAGAAACACTTCTTAGGGAAGAATTTTGTGGTGGCGTTACCCACCGTATAGGAAGTATTAGACCCAGACACGGCGCACAACTTCCATGGCGTTCTGAAGTCAAATTCCACGTTAATGTATTCACACTCAGAATGCAAGTCTTCATTGATTGAAGACATATGTTACTTCGTGTGTTGCACATCTAAGTCATCAACATGCAAAAGTGTTAGGAAGTGTTCCTGATCACAGGACATTTGAGGATTCCAAGATATTTAGCTCACACCGTAACTTGCAACACCTCTTCTCATCCAAGGGCTTTGTGAAGATATCTGCCAATTGCTCTTCAGTGTTGACGTGTATGATATCAATATCTTCCTTCATAACATGATCTCTGAGAAAGTGATGACGAATTTCAATGTGCTTTGTCTTCGAGTGCTGAACTGGGTTGTTGGCAATCTTGATGGCGCTCTTGTTGTCGCAGTAGAGTGGCACTTGCTTCAGATGAATGACATAGTCTTTGAGTGTTTGCTTCATCCATAGAAGCTGAGCGCAGCAAGATCCAGCAGCAATGTATTCAGATTCAGCAGTGGAGAGAGATACACAGTTCTGCTTCTTTAAAGACCAACAAGCAAGTGATCGTCCCAGAAAATGACATGTGCCTGATGTAGACTTGCGATCCACCTTGTCACCAGCATAATCAGCATCCGAGAATCCAACTAGATCAAACTCTGAGCCCTTTGGATACCATAATCCTAGTGTTGGGGTGTGAGCCAAATATCTAAGAATTCGCTTCACAGCTAAGTGATGCAATTCCTTTGGTGCCGCTTGGAACCGGGCACACATGCAAACACTAAGCATGATATCTGGCCTAGATGCACATAAATAAAGCAAAGAACCAATCATGGATCGGTATACCTTTTGATCGAACTCTTTACCATTGTCGTCGGGACCCAGATGGTGTTTGGCTGGCATTGGCGTCGTGTAGCCTTTGCAGTCTTGCATTCCAAATTTCTTTAGGCAATCTTTGAGGTATTTCTCTTGAGATATGAAGATGTCGTTGCGTTGCTGACATATTTGAAGACCAAGGAAGAACTTCAGCTCACCCATCATGGACATCTGATATTGCTCTTGCATCATATATCCAAACTCTTCACTATATTTCTGGTTAGTGCAGCCGAAGTTAATGTCATCCACATATATTTGGCACACAAACAGTTCACCATCATATGTCTTCGTGAAGAGAGTGGGATCCAGGGAACCAGGTTTGAAGCCTTTGCTCTTTAGGAAGTCTTTGAGTGTGTCATACCAAGCTCGAGGGGCTTGTTTAAGGCCATATAGTGCCTTGTTGAGTTTGTAGACCATGTCAGGATGTTTTGGATCTTCAAAGCCAGGCGGTTGTGCAACATACACTTCTTCTTCAATCTTGCCATTGAGAAAAGCGCTCTTCACATCCATTTGATACAGAAGAATGTTATGATGATTTTCATAGGCCAGCAGTATGCGTATAGCTTCAAGTCTAGCCACAGGAGCAAATGTTTCATCAAAGTCAATTCGTTCAACTTGAGTGTATCCTTGAGCAACGAGACGAGCTTTGTTTTTGACAACTTGACCATGCTCATCTTGCTTGTTGCGATATATCCATTTAGTGCCTATTATATTGTTCTTACGAGGATCAGGACGCTTAACTAGTTCCCATACATTATTCAACTCAAACTGTTGAAGCTCTTCTTGCATAGCTTGAATCCATTCAGGTTCCATGAAGGCTTCATCAAATTTCTTGGGTTCAGATATTGAGACGAATGCGAAGTGCCCACAGAAATTTGCTAGGTGTGTTGCCCTTGAACGAGTGAGTGGACCTGGTGCATTGATGCTATCAATTATTATCTCAATCTGTACTTCATTTGCAACACGAGGATGAACAGGACGAAGATTTTGCTCTTGCTGATCATTGTCATTGTTAGAAGGATTGTCGTCAGGCTGAGCATTGTTTGCAGGTTGATCCGGTGCAGAGATGATGAGTTCCTCTTCAGGCTGAGCTTCAGACGGTATGATTTCTCCAGTTCCCATGAGTTTGATGGTTTCACTGGATGGAGCTTCATCTAGCACATTTGGCAGGTGGTCTCTTTGCGAGCCGTTAGTCTCATCGAACCGCACATCCACAGTTTCAACCACTTTATAGTTAAAGAGGTTGACGACTCTGTAGGAGTGTGAATCCTTTCCATATCCAAGAATAAAACCTTCATGTGCCTTCGGTGCAAATTTTGAAGTGTGATGTGGATCCTTGATCCAGCACCTGGCACCAAATACTCTGAAGTAACTGACATTTGGCTTCTTGCCAGTAAGGAGCTCATAGGATGTCTTGTTCAGAAGCTTGTGAAGATAAACACGGTTGATGATATGGCATGCAGTATCAATGGCTTCAGGCCAGAACTTTCTTGGAGTCTTGTATTCATCGAGCATCGTCCGGGCCATCTCAATAAGTGTTCTATTCTTGCGTTCCACGACGCCATTCTGCTGTGGCGTGTACGGAGCTAAGAATTCATGAGTGATGCCCAAAGTATCAAGATAAGTGTCTAGGCCAGTGTTCTTGAATTTAGTGCCATTGTCACTTCTGATGTGCTTGATCTTGACGCCATAGTTGTTCATGGCTCGATTGGCGAAGCGTCTGAAGACATCCTGCACTTCAGTCTTGTAGAGGATTATATGCACCCAAGTATATCTTGAATAATCATCAACAATGACAAAGCCATAGAGACAAGCAGTAGTAGTAAGAGTTGAGTAGTGAGTGGGACCGAAGAGGTCCATGTGGAGCAGTTCAAAGGGTTGAGTCGTTGTCATGATTGTCTTCGAGGGATGCTTGGCCCTCGTCATCTTTCCTGCTTCACAGGCACCGCATAAGTGATCCTTCTTGAACTTGACGCCCTCGATGCCTATGACATGCTTCTTCTTTGCAAGAGTGTGCAAGTTCCTCATGCCAGCATGCCCTAGCCTTCGATGCCAGAGCTAGCATTCTGAAGCTTTTGCTAGAATACATACGGCAAGATGTGGTCCTGCTGAGAAATCTACCACGTACAAATCATCTTTCCGATACCCTTCAAAGACTAGAGACTTGTCAGATTCCGTTAGAACAAGGCAACGATATTTTCCAAATATTACAATCATGTTTAAGTCACAAAGCATTGAGACAGACATTAAGTTGAAACCAAGGGATTCAACAAGCATTACTTTATCCATGTGTTGATCCCTCGAGATTGCAACTCTACCTAGACCCAACACCTTGCTTTTACCAGTATCAGCAAATGTGATGTGACTCTTGTAAGATGGACGTAAAGTTGAGTCCATGAGAAAACTTCGCTTGCCAGTCATGTGATTAGTACACCCACTATCAATAATCCATTCTGAAGCAGCTGGTGTCATACCCTACAGTGCAGTTAGGGGGATAGGCTTCACGAAGAGAATTGTGAAGCATAAACATTTGACGAGAAAGTGGATTATGAAAGCTTAGATCGAGGTTAGGAGTGATAGGGCAAGTAGCAAGCGACTCAGGAACAAAATACATAATAAGTCCATTTGGGCATTTGATCTTGCGCCCTACAAGATATGTAAGGTCCCCAGCAATAGCTTCGGACGAATTTGATTTTCGGCTGGAGACCCTTCCCTGCAAAAGAGAGTTAAGCTTTCTTAGCCACCCACATCTTCAAGGGTGGCTTCGAAGGAATGAGTCTAAGTGCAGCATCTGAGAACTTTGGCTTTGGAGCCCTAGAAAAAAGTCTTGCAGGTGGACAATAGTACTCATAAGAATAAGCAGAGTGGTTCTTGGTCTTATGAACATGGCGGTTTGATGAAACGCGCTCATATTCATAGGTCTGAATATGGTTTCCCTGCAAAACATTTGCATTAGTGCGACTCAGGTGAATCCTTTGTCTGTATGAAGCCTTTGGACCATATGAAGCCTGTGGTCTGGGGTTTGTCTTCTTCACTTGTGGTGTCATGACGACATTCACACGAAGATTCTCCAACCACTTTTTCGGCACCCAGACTTTCTTCATAGGTGGCCCATTCCTGCAGTTAGTACCAATATACCTGGCAAACACTTCACCATTATAATTCTTAAACAGTTTATAGTTTGCATCAAAGGATTCATCAATAACAATGGGATTAGCACAAGTGAAGCCAGATAGGGTGGATGGATCCACTGAAGGTTCCTTTGCAGCAACCCATGTGGTTTTGGGGTACTGCTCAGGTTTCTAGTAAGAGCCATCAGCATTCATTTTCCTTTCGAACCCAAGACCCTCTTTCCTAGGGTTTCGGTTCAGGATCTGCCTTTTGAGGACATCACATAGTGTCTGATGCCCTTTGAGACTTTTGTACATCCCTGTTTCAAGCAATGTCTTCAACCTAGCATTTTCATCAGCAATAGCAGTGGTATCCTCAGCAGAGGGGTTAGTTACCACATCAACATTTGAAGATATTGCAATAGTAGCAGCAGTAGAACATCCAGCAATAGAAGTAGCGTTGTCACGCTCAATGCATTTAAGACATGGTGGTTCAAATCCTTCCTGAGCGGAACTGATCTGTTTGGCGCGAAGTGACTCGTTTTCCTTTTGAAGATCTTCATGAGCCGCTCTCAATTTCCCAAGATCTTGCTTCCTTTGAAGATAATCATAGGAAAGATTTTCATGAGTTGTTGAGAGCGTTTCATGACGACTTTCAAGTTCCTCATACTTAACATGAAGATTTTTTATGTCTTCAGTTAAGGACTGAGATCGAGTCATTTCAGCATCTAACAGATCATCGCTTTTGTCTAACAGTTTTTGAATATGTTCCATAGCTTTCTGTTGTTCAGTTGCAATTTTAGCAAGTGTTTTGTAGCTGGGATTGGAACCACAATTAGAGTCATCTTCACTGGATGTTTGATAGCGAGTAGTGCGTGTGTTTACCTTGGCACCACGTGCCATGAAGCAGTAGGTGGGAGCAGAGTAGTCCTTGTCATTTGCATCGGCGTCGGAGATGAAGCCATTGTCTTCAGTGTTGAAGATGGACTTGGCAACGTATGCTGTAGCCAGACTTGCAGCGCCAGAATCGGACTCCTCCTCAGACTCCACCTCCGCCTCCTCAGAAGCGAACTCCTTCTCTGAATCCATTTCCTTGCCAACGAACGCATGAGCCTTGCCAGATGAGCTCTTCTTTTAAGATGAAGACTTTGAGGAAGACTTGGAAGAAGACTTTGAGTGTTTCTTCTTCTTCTTGTCGTCAGAATCATACTCCTTGCTCTTATTCTTCTTGTTGTTCTCATTTTCCCACTGTGGACACTCAGAGATGTAGTGGCCAGGTTTCTTGCACTTGTGGCATGTTCTCTTCTTGTAGTCATTAGCAGAAGCTTCATCATTCCTTGAGCTTGATCGTGAAGACTTTCTGAAGCCTTTCTTCTTGGTGAATTTTTGGAACTTCTTCACAAGCATAGCAAGCTCCTTTCCAATGTCTTCAGGATCATCAGAACTGCTGTCAAATTCTTCTTCAGATGAAGAGACAGCTTTTTCCTTCAGGGCACGAGTTCGCCCATAGTTGGGACCGTAGATGTCTCTTTTCTCAGAAAGCTGAAGCTCATGTGTGTTGAGCCTCTCAAGTATGTCAGACGGATCGAGTGTCTTAAAATCAGGACGTTCTTGAATCATCAGGGCTAGGGTGTCAAACGAGCTGTCAAGTGATCTCAGGAGAGTCTTGACGACTTCATGCTTGGTGATCTCAGTAGCGCCAAGGGCTTGAAGTTCATTTGTGATGTCAGTGAGTCGATCAAACGTGAGCTGAACATTCTCATTGTCGTTTCTCTTGAAGCAGTTGAAGAGGTTGCGAAGGACACTGATTCTTTGATCTCTCTGGGTGGAGACGCCTTCATTGGCCTTGGAGAGCCAGTCCCAGACTAGCTTAGATGTTTCCAAAGCACTCACACGGCCATACTGTCCTTTGGTCAGATGACTGATGACCCACAAGTATAGGAGATCTATTGTAGTCCTTTCGATAAGTAAGAGTGTCGAACCCAACGAGGAGCAGAAGGAAATGATAAGCGGTTTTCAGCAAGGTATTCTCTGCAAGTACTGAAATAAGTGGTAACAGATAGTTTTGTGACGGGATAAATTGTAATGAGCAACAAGTAACAAAAGTAAATAAAGTGCAGCAAGGTGGCCCAATCCTTTTGTAGCAAAGGACAAGCCGGAACAAACTCTTATAATAGGAAAAGCGCTCCCGAGGACACATGGGAATATCGTCAAGCTAGTTTTCATCACGTTCATATGATTCGCGTTCGATACTTTGATAATTTGATATGTGGGTGGACCGGTGCTTGGGTGTCGTTCTTACTTGAACAAGCATCCCACTTATGATTAACCTCTATTGCAAGCATCCGCAACTACAACAAAAGTATTAAGGTAAACCTAACCATAGCATGAAACATGTGGATCCAAATCAGCCCCTTACGAAGCAACGCATAAACTAGGGTTTAAGCTTCTGTCACTCTAGCAACCCATCATCTACTTATTACTTCCCAATGCCTTCCTCTAGGCCCAAATAATGGTGAAGTGTTATGTAGTCGACATTCACATAACACCACTAGAGGCTAGACAACATACATCTTATCAAAATATCAAATGAATACCAAATTCACATGACTACTCATAGAAAGACTTCTCCCTTGTCCTCGGGAACAAACGTAAATACTCACAAAGCATATTCATGTTCATAATCAGAGGGGTAATAATATGCATATAGGATCTGAACATATGATCTTCCACCAATTAAACCAACTAGCATCAACTACAAGGAGTAATCAACACTACTAGCAACCTACTAGCACCAATCCCGGACTTTGAGACAAGAATTGGATACAAGAGATGAACTAGGGTTTGGAGATGAGATGGTGTTGGTGAAGATGTTGATGGAGATTGCCCTCTCCCGATGAGAGGAGCGTTGGTGATGACGACGGTGATTATTTCCCCCTTCCGGAGGGAAGTTTCCCCGGCAGAACAGCTCTGCCGGAGCTCTAGATTGGATCCGCCAAAGTTCCGCCTCATGGTGGCGGAGTCTCGTCCCGAAAAGTTCCTCTTTATTTTTTTCTCATTGAAAGACCTCATATAGGAGAAGATGGGCGTCGGAGAACCACCAGGGGGCCCACGAGGTAGGGGGGGGGGCGCCCCCCACCCTTGTGAGAAGGGTGTGGCCCCCTGGCCTTCATCTTTGGCGAGGATTTTTCTTTCTTTATTTTAAGATGTTCCGTGGAGTTTCGGGACTTTTGGAGTTGCGCAGAATAGGTCTCTAATATTTGCTCTTTTTCCAGCCCAGAATTCCAGCTGTCGGCATTCTCCCTCCTTATGTAAACCTTGTAAAATAAGAGAGAATAGCCATAAGTATTGTGACATAAAGTGAAATAATAGTCCATAATGCGATAAATATCGATATAAAAGCATGATGCAAAATGGACGTATCAACTCCCCCAAGCTTAGACCTCGCTTGTCCTCAAGCGAAAAGCCGATAACAATAAATATGTCCTCATGTTTAGAGGTAGAGGCGTTGATAAAAATAAAATACGGACATGAAGGCATCATGATTATTCTCATAACAGCAACATATATAGATTTTGTCATATGATTACTTATGTTCAAGTGATGATCTATTCACAATGCAAAAGTATAAATCATAAACCTTATTGGGCTCCGACAAACTATAATCTCAGTCATTAAAGCAATTGCAATTTATCATAACATCGGAAAGAGTCTATGTCAGAGCTAAAAAGCAAGTCCACATACTCAACTATCATTTAGTCCTCCATAATTGCTAACACTCACACGATACTTGTGGTTACGGAGTTTTAATTGGACACAGAGAAAGATAGGGGCTTATAGTTTTGCCCCACAACCTTTTACCTCAAGGGTAATGTCAACAATAATGGTTCATGCTCCCCTACATCCAATTAGATATATATATATATATATATATCATGTTCTTTCCAACATGCTGAGCTTGCCAGAGGATAAAATGAAAATGAAAAGGTGAAGATCACCATAACTCTTGCATAAGGTAGAAGATAATAATAAAGGATAGGCCCTTCGCGGAGGGAAGCAGAGGTTGCCATGCGCTTTTATGGTTGGATGCATAAAATCTCAATGCGAAAGAACGTCACTTTATATTGCCCCTTGTGATATGAACCTTTATTATGCAGTCGTCGCTTTTATTACTTCCACATCACAAGATCGTATAAAGCTTATTTCTCCCACACCAATCAATCATACACATTTAGAGCAATTTTTATTGCTTTGCACTGATGACAACTTACTTGAAGGATCTTACTCAATCCATAGGTAGATATGGTGGACTCTCATGGCAAAACTGGTTTAAGGGTATTTGGAAGCACAAGTAGTATTTCTACTTAGTGTTGAGAATTTGGCTAGCATGATGGGGAAAGGCAAGCTCAACAAGTTAGCGGATCCATGACAACATACTTTATCTCAAATATAATAAAGACATAACTCATTACGTTGTCTTCCTTGTCCAACATCAACTCTTTAGCATGTCATATTTTAATGAGTGCTCCCAATCATAAAAGATGTCAATGATAATATATCTATATGTGAAAACCTCTCTTTCCTTATTACTTCCTATTAATTGCAACAATGACCAAAGCTATGTTTGCCAACTCCTAACAACTTTTAATCATCATACTCTTTCTATGTGAAGTCATTACTCTCAATAAGATCAATATGAACTTTTTGTTACTTTTTATTCTTCTTCTCTTTTCTTTTATTCACCCAAGATCATGGCTAAATACTCAAGCCCTTGACTCAACACTAATCTTTATTATATATAGCTCACGGACTCGATTACATAGAGAGATCATAAAGCAAAACTCAAAACTAGGTCATGCCATAAACTTTATTCTACTAGATCAAGATACTACTAATAGGATCGAACTAAGAAAAACGGTAAAGATAGGAGTTGTGATTGTGATATGATACTGGGGCACCTCCCCCAAGCTTGGCAGTTGCCAAGGGGAGTGCCCATACCCATGTGATTATATCTCCTTGGTTGGTGAAGAAGGTGGAGGTGTTGTTGATGATGCGGGCTTGTCATCCATCTTCCAAGGCATAGGTTCACCATCATAGAAGGATGATCGAGTCTCCGGAATCCTCGAATCTGCAGCCAAACACATTCTTTTGAATCTATATTCATACTCACAGTTTTGGTTTTGTAGGTCATAGATTTGGGCTTGGAGGTGCTCGATCTTCTCATATAGCTTGAAGATGGCCTCCTCGGTGTTCTTGGCATCCGGCTTGTAGTTGTTGGTGAACTCCGCGAGCATCGTGTGGCTAGCGTTGATTCCACGCTCCACCATCCCCTGGCACTTGAAAACTTGTTGCTCCATTGCTTCGAGCCTCGTCTCCACACTTCTGGTTCCCTTTGGTCCCTCAACATCGCGGATGTGCAACAACCCATCACGCATCTCAATGGTTTGAGGGTGTCGCAGCACCTCCGCGGGGTAAGGGTTGATGACCTTCTCGAAGAACTCGTCCTTAGAAGCACTTGGGGACGTCATGATAATCTAGATCTGTCAGAAAAACAGCTCGAAACAAGAACAGAGGAGGTTTGCGTGATACGGGAGTCAAAACCTTCGAGAGAATATATAATGAATTTTTACCGACCAAAATACGTATCATGCAAGAAAACGGAGTCCGGAAGGCACACGAGGTAGGGGGCGCGCCCAGGGGGTAGGGCGCGCCCACCACCCTCGTGGGGCCCTCGTGTCCTTCCCGGACTGCTACTTATTTTTCTATTTTTTCTAAATATTCCAAAACGGAGAATATTGACTTAAAAATTGTTTTGGAGTCGGTTTACTTACCGTACCACATACCTATTCCTTTCCGGAGTCTAAAACATTCCGGAAAGTGTCTCTTATGTATTCCTCCGGGGTTACGGTTTCAATAATATTGGTTTCAACATTTATGGGATTACCTGAGATATAATGTTTGATTCTTTGATCGTTTACCACTTTCGGATTTGTGCCCTCGAAGTTGTTGATCTTTATGGCACCGACACGATAGACCTCTTCGATAACATAGAGGCCTTCCCATTTAGAGAGAAGTTTTCCTGCAAAAAATCATAAACGAGAGTTGTGTAGCAATACATAATCACCTACATTAAACTCACGCTTTTGTATCCTTTTGTCATGCCATCTTTTAACTTTTTCTTTAAACAGCTTGGCATTTTCATAAGCTTGGGTTCTCCATTCATCAAGTGAGCTAATATCAAATAACCTCTTCTCACCGGCAAGTTTAAAATCATAATTGAGCTCTTTAATAGCCCAATATGCCTTATGTTCTAGTTCAAGAGGTAAGTGACATGCTTTTCCATAAACCATTTTATACGGAGACATACCCATAGGATTTTTGTATGCAGTTCTATAAGCCCATAATGCATCATCAAGTTTCTTGGATCAATTCTTTCTAGACCTATTAACAGTCTTTTGCAAAATTAATTTGAGCTCTCTATTGCTCAACTCTACTTGACCACTAGACTGCGGGTGATAAGGAGATGCAATTCTATGATTAACATCATATTTAGCAAGCATTTTACGGAAAGCACCATGAATAAAGTGTGAACCGCCATCAGTCATTAAATATCTAGGGACTCCAAACCTCGGGAAAATAACTTCCTTAAGCATTTTAATAGAAGTGTTATGATCAACACTACTAGTTGGAATAGCTTCTACCCACTTAGTAACGTAATCAACCGCAACTAAAATATGTGTGTATCCATTAGAGGCAGGAAAAGGTCCCATATAATCAAAGCCCCAAACATCAAACGGTTCAATAACAAGAGAATAATTCATAGGCATTTCTTGACGTCTACTAATATTACCAATTCTTTGACATTCATCACAAGACAAGACAAACTTACGGGCATCCTTGAAGAGAGTAGGCCAATAAAAACCAGATTGCAATACCTTATGTGCAGTTCTATCTCCAGCGTGGTGTCCTCCATAAGACTCGGAATGACACTTGCCTAGGATCTGTTCCTGTTCATGCTCAGGTACACAACGTCTAATAACACCATCTACTCCTTCCTTATAAAGATGTGGGTCATCCCAAAAGTAATGTCTTAAATCATAGAAAAACTTTTTCTTTTGCTGGTATGTGAAGCTAGGTGGTATAAATTTAGCAACAATATAATTAGCATAATCAGCATACCATGGAGTACTACGAGAAGTACTTATAACATTTAATTGTTCATCAGGAAAGCTATCATTAATAGGTAGTGGGTCATCAAGAATATTTTCTAACCTAGACAAGTTGTCTACAACGGGGTTCTCAGCTCCCTTTCTATCAACAATATGCAAATCAAATTCTTGTAGCAAGAGAACCCATCTAATAAGTCTAGGCTTAGCATCTTTCTTTTCCATAAGATATTTAATAGCAGCATGATCAGTTTGAATAGTTACTTTAGAATCAACAATATAAAATCTAAACTTATCACAAGCAAATACAACTGCTAAAAGCTCTTTTTCAGTAGTAGCATAATTTCTTTGAGCATTGTCTAGAGTCTTACTAGCATAATGAATAACATTTAATTTCTTATCAACTCTTTGCCCTAGAACAGCACCTATAGCATAATCACTAGCATCACACATAATTTCAAAGGGTGGGTTCCAATCAGGTGGCTAAACAACAGGTGCAGAGACTAATGCTTTCTTAAGTATCTCAAATGCTTCTACACAATCATCATCAAAGACAAATGGTATATCTTTTTGCAATAAATTAGTCAGAGGCCGAGAAATTTTTAAGAAGTCCTTAATGAACCTCCTATAAAATCCGGCGTGACCAAGGAAACTTCTTATACCTTTGATGTCCTTGGGACATGGCATCTTTTCAAAAGCATCAACCTTGGCTTTATCAACTTCAATACCTCTTTCAGAAACTTTATGCCCCAAGACAATACCTTCATTAACCATAAAGTGGCACTTTTCCCAATTCAAGACAAGATTAGTTTCTTCACATCTTTGCAAAACTTGATCAAGATTGCTCAAGCAATCATCAAAAGAGGAACCATAGACGGAAAAGTCATCCATGAAAACCTCACAAATCTTTTCACAAAAGTCAGATAATATAGCCATCATGCATCTTTGAAAGGTAGCAGGTGCATTACATAAACCAAAAGGCATGCGTCTATAAGCAAAAGTGCCAAAAGGGCATGTAAAAGTAGTCTTTGATTGATCTCTAGCCGACACAGGTATTTGAGAGAAACCAGAATAACCATCTAGAAAGCAATAGTGTGTATATTTGCATAATCTTTCTAGCATTTGATCAATAAAAGGTAAGGGGTAATGATCTTTCTTAGTAGCTTTATTTAATTTGTGGAAATAAATTACCATCCTATAACCTGTGATAATTCTTTGTGGAATCAATTCATCTTTATCGTTAGGAACAACAGTAATACCTCCTTTCTTAGGGACACAATGGACAGGACTTACCCACTCACTATCAGCAACGGGATAGATTATACCTGCCTCCAGAAGATTTAGTATTTCTTTTCTTACCACTTCTTTCATTTTAGGATTCAGACGTCGTTGAGGATCACAAACTGGTTTGGCATTTGCTTCCAAATTTATTTTATGTTGATATAGAGTGGGACTAATGCCCTTAAGATCATCAAGAGTATATCCAATAGCAGCACGATGCTTCTTCAGAGTTTTCAATAATCTTTCTTCTTCATGCTCTGAAAAGTTAGCACTAATAATAACAGGATATATCTTCTTTTCATCAAGATAAGCATATTTAAGATTATCAGGCAAAGGTTTAAGCTCAAACACGGGATCACCCTTGGGTGGAGGAGGATCCCCTAAGATTTCAACGGGCAACTTGTGATGCAGAATAGGTTCCTGTTTAAAGAATACTTCATCTATTTCCCTTCTTTCATTCATGAACATATCATTTTCATGGTCTAGCAAATAGTGTTCTAAAGGATCACTAGGAGGTACGGCAATAGAAGCAAGACCAATAATTTCATCCTTACTAGGTAATTCTTCCTCACGATGTTGTTTACTAAATTTAGAGAAATTAAACTCATGAACCATATCATCCAAGCCAACAGTAACAACATTCTTTGTGCAATCTATGGTAGCATTGACAGTATTTAAGAAGGGTCTACCAAATATAATGGGACAAAAGCTATCTTGTGGAGAAGTAAGAACAAGAAAATCAGCAGGATATTTAGTTTTCCCACACAAGACTTCAACATCTCTAACAATTCCAATTGGTGAAATGGTATCTCTATTGGCAAGTTTAATTGTGACATCAATACCTTCTAACTCAGCAGGTGCAATTTCATTCTTAATTTCTTCGTATAAAATATGCGGTATAACACTAGAACTTGCACCCATATCACATAAGCCATGATAACAATGATCTCCTATTTTAACAGAAATAACAGGCACGCCTACCACAGGTCTATGTTTATCTTTAGCACAAGGTTTAGCAATTCTAGCAGTTTCACCTTCGAACTGAATAACATGCCCATCAATATTATCAGACAAGAGATCTTTAACAATAGCAATATTAGGTTCTACTTTAACTTGCTCAGGAGATGTATAAGTTCTAATATTGCTTTTACAAACAACAGTTGAAGCTTTAGCATGATCCTTTATTCTAACAGGGAAAGGTGGATTCTCAATATAAGAAGTAGGAACAATAGGATCATTATAAGTGACAGTCTTTTCTTCAACTTTAATAGGTGCAGCTACTTTTACTTCTATGGGAGGATGGTATTTAAACCACTTCTCCTTAGGGAGATCAACATAAGTAGCAAAAGATTCACAGAAAGAAGCTACTATCTCAGAGTCAAGTCCATATTTAGTGCTAAACTTACGGAAAATATCAGTATCCATAAAAGATTTAACACAATTAAACTTAGGTGTCATACCTGACTCCTTACCTTCGTCGAGGTCCCAATCTTCAGAGTTGCGTTTAATTCTATCCAATAAATTCCATCTGAATTCGTTGACCTTGGAGAGCCAGTCCCAGACTAGCTTAAATGTTTCCAAAGCACTCACACGGCCATACTGTCCTTTGGTCAGATGAATGATGACCCACAAGTATAGGGGATCTATCGTAGTCCTTTCGATAAGTAAGGGTGTCGAACCCAACGAGGAGCAGAAGGAAATGATAAGCGGTTTTTAGCAAGGTATTCTCTGCAAGTACTGAAATAAGTGGTAACAGATAGTTTTGTGACGGGATAAATTGTAATGAGCAACAAGTAACAAAAGTAAATAAAGTGCAGCAAGGTGGCCCAATCCTTTTGTAGCAAAGGACAAGTCGGAACAAACTCTTATAATAGGAAAAGCGCTCCGGAGGACACATGGGAATATCGTCAAGCTAGTTTTCATCACGTTCATATGATTCGCGTTCGATACTTTGATAATTTGATATGTGGGTGGACCCGTGCTTGGGTGCTGTTCTTACTTGAACAAGCATCCCACTTATGATTAACCTCTATTTCAAGCATCCGCAACTACAACAAAAGTATTAAGGTAAACCTAACCATAGCATGAAACATGTGGATGCAAATCAGCCCCTTACGAAGCAATGCATAAACTAGGGTTTAAGCTTCTGTCACTCTAGCAACCCATCATCTACTTATTACTTCCCAATGGCTTCCTCTAGGCCCAAATAATGATGAAGTGTTATGTAGTCGACGTTCACATAACACCACTAGAGGCTAGACAACATACATCTTATCAAAATATCAAACGAATACCAAATTCACATGACTACTCATAGCAAGACTTCTCCCTTGTCCTCGGGAACGAACGTAATTACTCACAAAGCATATTCATGTTCATAATCAGAGGGGTAATAATATGCATGTAGGATCTGAACATATGATCTTCCACCAATTAAACCAACTAGCATCAACTACAAGGAGTAATCAACACTACTAGCAACCTACTAGCACCAATCCCAGACTTTGAGACAAGAATTAGATACAAGAGATGAACTAGGGTTTGGAGATGAGATGGTGCTGGTGAAGATGATGATGGAGATTGCCCTCTCCCGAAGAGAGGAGCGTTGGTGATGACGATGGTGATGATTTCCCCCTTCCGGAGGAAAGTTTCCCCGGCAGAACAGCTCTGCCGGAGCTCTAGATTGGATCCGCCAAGGTTCCGCCTCGTGGCAGCGGAGTCTCGTGCCGAAAAGTTCCTCGTTATTTTTTTCTCATCGAAAGACCTCATATAGGAGAAGATGGGCGTTGGAGAGCCACCAGGGGCCCACGAGGTAGGGGGCGCGCCCCCCTAGGGCGCGCCCCCACCCTCGTGAGAAGGGTGTGGGCCCCTTGGCCTTCATCTTTGGCGAGGATTTTTCTTTATTTATTTTAAGATGTTTCGTGGAGTTTCAGGACTTTTGGAGTTGCGCAGAATAGGTCTTTAATATTTGCTCCTTTTCCAGCCCAGAATTCCAGCTATCGGCATTCTCCCTCCTTATGTAAACCTTGTAAAATAAGAGAGAATAGCCATAAGTATTGTGACATAAAGTGAAATAACAGTCAATAATGCGATAAATATCGATATAAAAGCATGATACAAAACGGACGTATCAATGACCACAGATGATGTTCTTGGCAGTGGAGTCCAGTTGAACGAACTTCTTGACATCAGCAGCGGTGACACCTTCACCCGCCTTGGGAACGCCATTCTTGACGACATACCATAGGTCGACATCAATGGCTTCAAGATGCATGCGCATCTTATTCTTCCAGTAGGGATATTCAGTTCCATCGAAGATTGGGCACGCAGCAGAGACTTTCATTATCCTTGCAGTCGACATAGCTAAAACTCCATGTGGTTAAACCGAATCACACAAAACAAGGGAGTACCTAGCTCTGATACCAATTGAAAGAGCTAGTGATCGACTAGAGGGGGGTGAATAGGCAATTTTTAAAGAAAGTCTTCAAAACATGGGAGTTTCGAAGACAAATGATAGAAATTAACCTATTACCATGCAGCGGAAGGTAGACTACACTAAGCAAACCATAGTCAAGTATTCAATGAAGTGAAAGCACAACAACTAATGGCAGCTAGGCAGTATGGATCAGGTAGGAAGATAGTACGAAGACAATCAGAACAAGCAGTCACTCAGTGAAGACAAAAGATAATGCAATCATAAAGTGACTTCATAAGGACCAACAGTAAATAAAGAGATGGGAAGGATAGAACCAGTGACTCGTTGAAGACAATGATTTGTTGGACCAGTTCGAGTTGGTGTGACAACTGTACGTCTGGTTAGGGAGGCTGAGATTCAACTCAGAAGACCGTGTCTTCACCTTATTCCCCTTGAGCTAAGGACACCCAGTCCTCGCCCAATCACTCTGGTAAGTCTTCAAGGCAGACTTCCAAACCTTCACAGACTTTGTTCACCGGCGATCCACAATGACTCTTGGATGCTCAAAACACGACGCCTAACCGGCTGAAGGATTCACAGTCCTCAAGTGTAATAAGTCTTCAGATCACACAGACAGGAATACTTAAGTGATGCCTAACACTCTTTGGCTCTGGGTGTTTAGGGCTTTATCCTCGCAAGGAATTCTCTCTCAAAGGCTTCGAGGTGGGTTGCTCTCAAACAACAAAAGCCGTACACTAACTCTGAGCAGCCAATCGTTTATGGTTGTAGGGGGTGGGCTATTTATAGCCACTAGGCAACCCGACCTGATTTGTCCGAAATGACCCTGGGTTACTAAGGAACTGACACGTGTTCCAACGGTCAGATTTCAGACACACACGGCAACTTTACTTGGGCTACAAGCAAGGCTGACTTAGCCAACTCTGAATAAGATTTACTCTCATAGTCTTCACTCGAAGACATAGGATTTTGGTTAAGCATCACTTCAGTCATTCTGACTGGTTCTCTTGGACCCCACTTAACAGTACGGTGATTCCTATGACTCAACAAAGAAGAAAAAGAATGACGAAACAACTAAGTCTTCGCGCTCCATAGTCCACTACTAGAAAAAGGGCTGCTAGTGGCGCACCTGTTTTCGCTACTAATGGCGCACTACAGGTGCGCCACTAGCACCACACCATTAGATTTTTTACTAATGACGCACCACCGGTGCGCCATTATTATCTGGTATACTAATGGCGCACCACGCAGGAGTGCGCCATTAGTAGTATTTTTTTCAAAAAAAATTCAATTTTTTTATTTTTTTTCTTAATCTCAGGTCACTATGGCTTAATCTCGGGTCAATATGCTTAATCTCAGGTCAAATCACAGTCTAACCGGCTGGAGGATTCACAGTCCTCAAGTGTAATAAGTCTTCAGATCACACAGACAGGAATACTTAAGTGATGCCTAACACTCTTTGGCTCTGGGTGTTTAGGGCTTTATCCTCGCAAGGAATTCTCTCTCAAAGGCTTTGAGGTGGGTTGCTCTCAAACAACAAAAGCCGTACACTAATTCTGAGCAGCCAACCGTTTATGGTTGTAGGGGGTGGGCTATTTATAGCCACTAGGCAACCCAACCTGATTTGTCCGAAATGACCCTGGGTCACTAAGGAACTGACACGTGTTCCAACGTTCAGATTTCAGACACACACGGCAACTTTACTTGGGCTACAAGAAAGGCTGACTTAGCCAACTCTGAATAAGATTTGCTCTCATAGTCTTCACTCGAAGACATAGGATTTTGGTTAAGCATCACTTCAGTCATTCTGACTGGTTCTCTTGGACCCCACTTAACAGTACGGTGATTCCTATGACTCAACAAAGAAGAAAAAAAACGACGAAACAACTAAGTCTTCGTGCTCCATAGTCCACTACTAGAAAAAGGGCTGCTAGTGGCGCACCTGTTTTCGCTACTAATGGCGCACTACAGGTGCGCCACTAGCACCACACCATTAGATTTTTTACTAATGACGCACCACCGGTGCGCCATTATTATCTGGTATACTAATGGCGCACCACGCAGGAGTGTGCCATTAGTAGTATTTTTTTCAAAAAAAATTTCAATTTTTTTATTTTTTTTTTCTTAATCTCAGGTCACTATGGCTTAATCTCGGGTCAATATGCTTAATCTCAGGTCAAATCACAGTCTAACCGGCTGGAGGATTCACAGTCCTCAAGTGTAATAAGTCTTCAGATCACACAGATAGGAATACTTAAGTGATGCCTAACACTCTTTGGCTCTGGGTGTTTAGGGCTTTATCCTCGCAAGGAATTCTCTCTCAAAGGCTTTGAGGTGGGTTGCTCTCAAACAACAAAAGCCGTACACTAATTCTGAGCAGCCAACCGTTTATGGTTGTAGGGGGTGGGCTATTTATAGCCACTAGGCAACCCAACCTGATTTGTCCGAAATGACCCTGGGTCACTAAGGAACTGACACGTGTTCCAACGGTCAGATTTCAGACACACACGGCAACTTTACTTGGGCTACAAGCAAGGCTGACTTAGCCAACTCTGAATAAGATTTGCTCTCATAGTCTTCACTCGAAGACATAGGATTTTGGTTAAGCATCACTTCAGTCATTCTGACTGGTTCTCTTGGACCCCACTTAACAGTACGGTGATTCCTATGACTCAACAAAGAAGAAAAAGAACGACGAAACAACTAAGTCTTCGTGCTCCATAGTCCACTACTAGAAAAAGGGCTGCTAGTGGCGCACCTGTTTTCGCTACTAATGGCGCACTACAGGTGCGCCACTAGCACCACACCATTAGATTTTTTACTAATGACGCACCACCGGTGCGCCATTATTATCTGGTATACTAATGGCGCACCACGCAGGAGTGTGCCATTAGTAGTATTTTTTTCAAAAAAAAATTCAATTTTTTTATTTTTTTTCTTAATCTCAGGTCACTATGGCTTGGCTTAATCTCAGGTCAAATCACACTCTATGGTCAAACTTCCCAAAAGGTCACCCATCCTCACACTACTCTAGCTCGAGCACGCTTAACTTCATAGTTCTATCCAACCCCAGCACCACCTCACTTCACAAGCACTTGTTGATATATCTATCATATCAATCATATTAAACATTGCTGATGTCTAGGACTTAGTTCATGAGTATGATGAAATTTTGAAAAAATATTTCAAACTTCCCGGTCATATTACGTATCATATTTTGAAAAATAATTCAATTTTTTTTCGAAACCAATTTTTTTTCTGTTACTAGTGGCGCACCTAGCATAAGGTGCGCCACTAGTAAGTTTGAATTTTTTTGAATTTTTTTGCCTCCGGATCTTAAAAGCCCTGTAACTTTTTGAGTAGATGATTTTTCATATAGAAAACTTTTTAATCCGAGTTCGTATGC
The DNA here is from genome assembly GCF_056163025.1 of Triticum urartu. Lineage (NCBI taxonomy): Eukaryota > Viridiplantae > Streptophyta > Magnoliopsida > Poales > Poaceae > Triticum > Triticum urartu. The sequence continues at coordinate 552,678,363 of NC_141875.1, read as the reverse complement.
AAAAGTTATGCCCATTTTACAAATTCCAGAGAGATTTTGCAAATAAAGTTGAAATTCATATTTGTAAATTTTCCCAACAACTAGACCACATATAACATAGGAAACTTATTTTCTTTTATTTTTTTACGTTTCCATCAATTTCTTTTATTTTTTTAAACTAAAAAGGTGGTCCACGGGGGGGGGGAGTGCATTCGGTGGAAGTTTTGGGCCAAGTTAGTAATGGCGCACCGTGGGTGTGGTGCGCCATTACTAGTTAAAAAAACAAATTCTGAAAAAAAATTAAAAAAACTTAGTAATGGCGCACCAGTTGACAGTGCGCCATTACTAGTTTTAACTAGTAATGGTGCACTGTCCACTGGTGCGCCATTACTAGTTTTGAAAAAATAAATAAAAAAAATTGAAATTTTTTTACTAGTGGCGCACCGTGGATGTGGTGCGCCATTACTAGTTTAGCTAGTAATGGCACACTATCCACTGGTGCGCCATTACTAGTTTTGAAAAAAAATGAAAAAAATTGTTACTAATAGCGCACCGTGGATGTGGTGCGCCATTAGTATTTGGACACTAATGGCGCACCTACACATGGTGCGCCATTAGTATATACTAATTGCGCACCACATGTCTGGTGCGCTATTAGTGGCCATATCATCTATAGCCCTTTTTCTATTAGTGGTCTTCACGCGATGTCTTCTCTTGTCATAGTCTTCAATGTGAATGTCTTCACATACCACCTTTGACTTCAATGTCTTCATACATTTTTAGGGGTCATCTCTGGTAGGAAAACCGAATCAATGAGGGACTTCTACCTGTGTTATCCTGCAATTCTCACAAACACATTAGTCCCTCCACCAGGTTTGTCGTCAATACTCCAAAACCAACTAGGGATGGCACTAGATGCACTTACAGGTAGCATAGAATTGAATCAGAAGTTCTTCATTCCAGTGTTCCTTAGCAGTCACAAAGTTGAGCAGACCGCATCACTGAAGCAGTCAAGGGCTTCTTCAAGGCATGGCAGTCCAGCAATGGCTTCATAATCAAGACGCATATGTGGGAAGATGCGCCCCTGATTGTACAAGATGCAAGAATAGTAGCTTCGCTGTTGATAACTCCAGAATCGATCTGAGGAGATTCTTGGCCTTGTGTAGGGATTCTTGTCACTGTCAAAGAATGTGTTATGTGCCTTGAATCCATTCAGATTAAACGATCCTGGTGACATTGCAGTATCTAGGAACCGTGGTAGCCTTGGCTTTGGCTTCTGGACCTGAGGCCTGTGCTCCACATGATAGGCAAATTGAGGGCTGGGAGCAGGCGGAGGAACCAGAATTGGCCAGCGGACTGTAACAAACTGACCACGATCATATGCTTGCTCGATGGTGTGTGGCCGTGGAGGTGGTACAAGAGCAGAGGCATTGGCTTCAAGCTGCAGATTTGCATCAGGTGCAGCATTAGCTTCAGGTGCAGCGACATCTGGCACCACATTAGCTTCAGGCGCCACATTAGGTTGTCATTGGCTTCATTGTTGATGTTGGTGGCCGCCTCAGTCTTGGTAACCTCCATTTCAGGAGCTGGAGGGTCAGACACGTTCTCCTCGAGAACAACTTCAGGGTTGGACGGGGGTGTAGCAACACGTTCTTCTTCTCTTGGTTCTTCTTGGTCATCGGCTGATGCAGCCGGAATATCTTCAGCCATTTTGGCTTTAGATTCAGGGATGTTCGTAGTAGGAGAGGCTTCAGGAAAGACGTCGCGTGAAATGGATTGGCGCTCTTCTCCTTCTGGAACACTTGACAATGTGATCTGTGGCCTTGGTCCTTTACGAAGCCTGCGAAATGCTGGCGACGCCTATGGAGATGGAGTTGGTTGGGCCTTAAAGTCTTCATTGTCAATCACCGGAGTGGTGACCTGGGTTGGGGGAGTAACTGGTGTTTCTTCATCACGAGGGGATTCTTGTGGGTGATCATCCCATGAGTCATCCTGAGCAATTGGTGCCAATGGACGACTAATGCTGATGAATTCATTGTTCGTGAGAACAGGCGATGATACCAAATTGTGCTCGATCTGACGAAGGACTTCATCATCTTCAACATTGTCTTGATGACCAATGTCTTTAGCTGCGGTGGGGTCAACAGCTGGATTCTCTTCAGCTTTAGGAGCCTTTGTGGAAGCAGGCTCATGAACTACCAAACAACGTTCTTGATGTGTAGAGGAAGGACGAGCAACAGAAATTGGCTCGACAACAAGGGGCTTTGTGGAAGCAGCCCGGTCTCTCTTCTTTGTTTTTCTTTTCTTGGTTGGTGGAGCATCATCAGTGGTAGCTTTGGTCTTGCGCTTTCTGGCTTCGGCTTCAGCTGCTCTAGTTTTCTTGAACTCTGAAGCCACTGTGGGGACCTTAGGCTTCGAGCCTGTCATACTGGCCGGGAAGACAATGTGAGGTTCTTCCTGCCTTGATGCTTCTGGTTCGGCCACAACTGGCTTCTTCTTCTTCTTGGCAGCCATTCTGGGGTCGATGCCTGGTCGCCCCAAAGCCTTGTGCTTTTTAGCTTCATTGTAGCCTTGAACACATTTGGCAGCAAGATTCTTCATGCGCTCACAAGAACCTTTTGCTTCTTTTCGTTTCTTGTGGAATGCCTCCTTGAGCTCATGCATCATGACCTTGAAGTTTTGAATGTCTTCAACATTTAGCTTGGCCATGTGCTTCTTGAACTGAGCCTTTTCATAGTCAATCTTGTGCTTCAGCTCAACAATCTTCTGGGCAAGAGCCAGCTCAGGAGCAATGGCTCCGTGGAAGGAGACGCTGAGGCCAATTGGGAGCTGAAGATCATCAAAACTGAGGTCTGGGCTGTCAAACCACTCATTAATAAACTTGTACAGAATCTCCACATCACAGAGGGGAAGATCATTGAAGATTTCCGCCTCTTGCTTGCTCTTTATCAATTGCTCAAGGGCGTCATCGCCAAGATCATCGTCGCTAGACAGATCAATGGCGTCATTCTCATTTCTCAAAACAGCAGCAGGAGTCAGTGCTTGACCAGTTGGTTGCATGGGCTTTTTCAACTTGTCAGACTTGGAGATGCGAGAGAGATCTGCAGACTGCACACTAGCTTCAGGAGGTGTAGTGGCCAGAGGCTTCGCCCGTGAGACAATAAAGACATAGAGACAAGCAGTAGCAGTAAGGGTTGAGTAGTGAGTAGGGCCGAAGAGGTCCATGTGTAGTAGTTCGAAGGGTTGAGTCGTTGTCATGATTGTCTTCGAGGGATGCTTGGCCCTCGTCATCTTTCCAGCTTCGCAGGCACCGCATAAGTGATCCTTCTTGAACTTGACGCCGTCGATGCCTATGACGTGCTTCTTCTTTACAAGAGTGTGCAAGTTTCTCATGCCAGCATGCCTTAGCCTCCGATGCCAGAGCCAGCATTCTGAAACTTTTGCAAGAAGACATATGCCAAGCTGTGGTCCTGCTGAGAAATCTACCATGTATAAATCATCTTTCCGATACCCTTCAGAGACTAGAGACTTGTCAGATTCCATTAGAACTAGGCAACGATATTTTTCAAATATCACAATCATGTTCAAATCGCAAAGCATTGAGACGGACATTAAGTTGAAACCAAGGGATTCAACAAGCATCACTTTATCCATGTGCTAATCCTTTGAGATTGCAACTCTACCTAGACCCAATACCTTGCTTTTACCAGTATCAGCAAATGTGATGTGACTTTTGTCAGATGGACGTAAGGTTGAGTCCATAAGAAAACTTCGCTTGCCAGTCATGTGATTAGTACATCCACTATAAATAATCCATTCTGAAGCAGCTGGTGTCATACCCTACAGTGCAGTTAGAGGGATAGGATTCACGAAGAGCATTGTGAAGCATAAACATTTGACGAGCAAGAAAATTATTAAAGCTTAGATCGAGGTTAGGACTGATAGGGCAAGTAGCAAGCGACTCAGGAACAAAATACATAATAAGACCATTTTGGCATTTGATCTTGCACCCTACAAGATGTTTAAGGTCCCTAGCAATAGCTTCAGACGCATTTGATTTTCGGCGACCTTTCCCTGCAAAGGAGAGTTAAGCTTTCTTAGCCACCCACATCTTCAAGGGTGGCTTCGAAGCAATGAGTCTAAGTGCAGCATCTGAGAATTTTGGCTTTGGAGCCCTAACAAATAGTCTTGCAGGTGGAGAATAGTACTCATAAGAATAAGCAGAGTAGTTCTGGGTCTTATGAACATGGCGGTTTGAGGAAACACGCTCATATTCATAGGCCTGAATATGGTTTATCTGCAAAACATTTGCGTTAGTGCGACTCAGGTGAGTCCTCTGTCTCTATGAAACCTTTGGACCATATGAAGCCTGTGGTCTGGGGTTTGTCTTCTTCCCTTGTGGTGTCATGACGACATTCATAGGAAGATTTTCTAGACACTTTTTCAGCACCCAGACTTTCTTCATAGGTGGCCCATTCCTGCAGTTAGTACCAATATATCTGGCAAACACTTCACCATTCTGATTCTTAAACAGTTTATAGTTTGCATCAAAGGATTCATCAATGACAATGGGATTAGTACAAGTGAAGCTAGATAGGGTGGATGGATCCACTGAAGGTTCCTTTGTAGCAACCCATGTGGTTTTGGGGTACTGCTCAGGTTTCCAGTAAGAGCCATCAGCATTCATTTTCCTTTCGAATCCAACACCCTCTTTCCTAGGGTTTCAGTTCAGGATCTACCTTTTGAGGACATCACATAGTGTCTGATGCCCTTTGAGACTTTTGTACATCCCTGTTTCAAGCAATGTCTTCAACCTAGCATTTTCATCAGCAATAGCAGTGGCATCCTCAGCAGAGGGGTTAGTTACCACATCAACAGTAGAAGATATTGCAACAGTAGCAGCAGTAGAACATCCAGCAACAGAAGTAGCGGTGTCACGCTCAATGCATTTAAGACATGGTGGTTCAAATCCTTCCTGAGCGGGACTGATCTATTTGACGTGAAGTGACTCGTTTTCATTTTGAAGATCTTCATGAGCCGCTCTCAATTTCCCAAGATCTTGCTTCCTTCGAAGATAATCATAGGAAAGATTTTCATGAATTGTTGAGAGCGTTTCATGACGACTTTCAAGTTCCTCATACTTAACATGAAGATTTTTTATGTCCTCAATTAAGGACTGGGATCGAGTCATTTCAGTGTCTAACAGGTCATCGCTTTTATCTAACAGTTTTTGAATATGTTCCATAGCTTTCTGTTGTTCAGTTGCAATTTTAGCAAGTATTTTGAAGCTGGGTTTGGAACCACAATCAGAGTCATCTTCACTGGAAGTTTGATAGTGAGTAGTGCATGAGTTTACCTTGGCACCGCGTGCCATGAAGCAGTAGGTGGGAGCGGAGTTGTCCTTGTCATCAGCATCGGCGTCGGTGATGTAGTCATTGTCTTTAGTGTTGAAGATGGACTTGGCAACGTAGGTTGTAGCCAGACTTGCAACGCCGGAATCGGACTCCTCCTCACACTCCACCTCCGCCTCCTCAGAAGCAGACTCCTCCTCTAAATCCATCTCCTTGCCAACAAATGCACGAGCCTTGCCAGATGAGCTCTTCTTGTATGATGAAGACTTTGAGGAAGACTTGGAAGAAGACTTTGAGTATTTCTTCTTCTTCTTGTCGTCAGAATCATACTCCTTGCTCTTCTTCTTCTTGTTCTCATTGTCCCACTGCGGACACTCAGAAATGTAGTGACCAGGTTTCTTGCACTTGTGGCATGTTCTCTTCTTGTAGTCATGAGCAGAAGCTTCATCATTCGTTGAGCTTGATCGTGAAGACATTCTGAAGTCTTTCTTCTTGGTGAATTTTTGAAACTTTTTCACAAGCATAGCAAGCTCCTTTCCAATGTCTTCAGGATCATCAGAACTGTAGTCAGATTCTTCTTCAGATGAGGAGACAACTTTTGCCTTCAAGGCACGAGTTCGGCCATAGTTGGGACCATAGATATCTCTTTTCTCAGAAAGCTGAAACTCATGTGTGTTGAGCCTTTCAAGTATGTCAGACGGATCAAGTGTCTTGAAGTCAGGGCGTTCTTGAATCATCAGGGCTAGGGTGTCAAATGAGCTGTCAAGTGATCTCAGGAGTGTCTTGACGATTTCATGCTGGGTGATCTCTGTAGCACTGAGAGCTTGAAGCTCATTTGTGATGTTAGTAAGGCGATCAAACGTGAGCTGAACATTCTCATTGTCGTTTCTCTTGAAGCGGTTGAATATGTTGCGAAGGACACTGATCCTTTGATCTCTTTGGGTTGAGACGCCTTCGTTGACCTTGAAGAGCCAGTCCCAGACTAGCTTAGATGTTTCCAGAGCGCTCATACGACCATATTGCCCTTTGGTCAGATGACCACAGATGATATTCTTGGCAGTGGAATCCAGTTGAACAAACTTCTTGACATCAGCAGCGGTGACACCTTCACCAGCCTTGGGAACGCCATTCTTGACAACATACCAGAGGTCGACATCAATGGCTTCAAGATGCATGCACATCTTATTCTTCCAGTAGGGATATTCAGTTCCATCGAAGACGGGGCATGCAGCGGAGACTTTGATTATTCCTACAGTCAACATAGCTAAAACTTCAGGTGGTTAAACCGAATCACACAGAACAAGGGAATACATTGCTCTGATATCAATTGAAAGTGCTAGTGATCGACTAGAGGGGGGTGAATAGGCGATTTTTATGAAAGTCTTCAAAACATGGAATTTTTAAAGACAAACGATAGAAATACACCTATTACCATGCAGCGGAAGGTAGACTACACTAGGCAAGCCATAGTCAAGTATACAATGAAGTAAAAGTACAAAGACTACTAGCAGCTAGGCAGTATGGATCAGGATGGAAGATAGTATGAAGCCAATCAGAAAAAGCAGTCACAGAGTGAAGACAAAAGGATAATGCAAACAGACAATGACTTCACAAGGATTAACTGCAAATAAAGAGATGGAAAGGATAGAACCAGTGGCTCGTTCAAGACAATTATTTGTTGGACCAGTTCCAATTGCTGTGACAACTGTATGTCTGGTTAGGGAGGCTGAGATTTAACTCAGAAGACCGCGTCTTCACCTTATTCCCCTTGAGCTAAGGACACCCAGTCCTCGCTCAATCACTCTGATAAGTCTTCAAGGTATACTTCCAAGCCTTCACAGACTTTGTTCACCGGCGATCCACAATAACTCTTGGATGCTCAGAACGCGACACCTAACCGGCTGGAGGATTCACAGTCCTCAAGTGTAATAAGTCTTCAGATCCCACAGACAGGAAGACTTCAGTGATGTCTAACACTCTTTGACTCTGGGTGTTTAGGGCTTTGTCCTCGCAAGGATTTCTCTCTCAAAGGCTTCGAGGTGAGTTGCTCTCAAACGACAAAAGTCGTGCACTAACTCTGAGCAGCCAACCAATTTATGGTGTAGGGATGGGCTATTTATAGCCACTAGATAACCCGACCTGATTTGTCCGAAATGACCCTGTGTCACTAAGGAACTGACACATGTTCCAACGGTCAAATTTCAAACACACACGGAAACTTTACTTGGGCTACAAGCAAAGCTGACTTATCCAACTCTGGATAAGATTTGCTCTCATTGTCTTCGCTCGAAGACATAGGATTTTGGTTAAGCATCACTTCAGTCATTCTGACTGGTTCACTTGGACCGCACTTAACAGTACGGTGGTTCCTATGTCTCAACAAAGAAGAAAAGGAAACGACGAAACAACTGAGTCTTCGGGCTTCATAGTCTTCACGCGATGTCTTTTCTTGTCATAGTCTTCAATGTGAGTGTCTTCACATACCACCTTTGTCTTCAATATCTTCATACATTTTTAGGGGTCATCTCCGGTAGGAAAACCTAATCAATGAGGGACTTCTACCTGTGTTATCCTGTAATTCTCACAAAAACACATTAGTCCCTCAACCAGGTTTGTTGTCAATACTCCAAAACCAACTAGGGGTGGCACTAGATGCACTTACAAAACATACTTGCATTTGAGCAAGGCCAAGCAATAACATAACTAGCATCTCCTACTGTTTGGAACTTTTCATCTGGTCTAACTAGTTCTCATCTCCTAGATTTAGCCACGTATAGAGACTGCAACATATTGCTCTCCAAGCTTTTTTCCTTCAACCACATATGTTCTATCTTTACTCCCTAAAATTCCATTGGCCACAGGTTTGTTTTTGTTTCTCGAATTGATCAAAAAGAACAAGACTTCAGTTATATCCCATTTTTTCCAAGAAAAATGAAACATTTGTTATTCATAAAACTGGGAAGAGTTCACTTTACACAAATAAGGAAATTTTCATAGAGAATTAGACCAACTACAATTAGAGAACCGTTTGGATACCTAGCATATATGTACCTGCTTAGTGACTTGGTGAAGACCACCTAGCTGGACTACACTGCTATTTTCAGTATGAGCATTCTGCAATTAAATAGGAAGAGGTGTGAATGGAGAGACATAATCAGCTAAAGAATGATAATTTCCAAGAGTTCCGATATCAAGTAGTACAAATGCACTAAATAACCATTAATCATGAACCAAATAAACAGGGAAGTGGACTTCATGAATTTTGTCATCAAAATGCATGAGCAAAATAGCTTGCCATCTAACCTTATACCTCCAGTCCATGCTTCCTTTGAAATGCTCTCCCCTGAAATGGACTAAGAGGTTGTAAATAATTTGCATGCTTTATCAAAGGTAACACCTGTTGAGCATGAAAAACATGACAATTTTTCAGTGCTAGGAATGGCAACATTGTTAGACATTTATGTTTCTCCTTAGAGATAGTAAGGCTAGTAGGCCGTTGAAGTAGCTAAATAATGGACGGTGAATGAAATCAAATCCTTCGCTATAGGCAGAATTAAACTAAGAGTAGTATCATCAATGGCAAATGATAGCCATTATCAGATAAGAACTGCCAGATAGCAGAAAGAAGAAAATCCTCTTTGGAAACAGGAGAAGCAGAGCCAAATCACTAGAGTAACACCTATATAACTCTATTATACTTCTGAATATATATAGCCAACATTTCATTAGGCAAATAATTACCATATTTGTATATTATCACTGATATAGTTGGTTTCAAACAATCATATATTCTCCTGATAATTTTTTTTGCTGAACTAGATGTACTATTCATGCTCATAACAAAAGATAATATTGTTGTTCTATTTTCTAATCAACTAAGGTGATAAAGAAAATTTAAGTAAATATGTTCTGTGATCTTTTTTTCCTTGGGTGAAACATAACATGCTATGTGATTGTTGAATACTTGGATGCAATCAAAACATGGATGCGCCGTTTTCGTGTCCCCTGTCTATCAGATTTTACTTGGTTGTGTGATGTGACAATTCTCAACATGTTGTCAATTTTCTACTAACTTCGAATCTTAATCCATTTGTTTGGCAATGCAAGGGGACAAGTGCAGCTGTGGGCTGTGGTAGACCAATTTGTATTGCTTGCCAAAAAGCAGCAACTACGGACAAACAAGGGAGGAGGCTACACAGACCAGGGGATCAAGTGGAGTGAGGAGTCCAGTAAATAGCCTCGGGCATAAAACGTCAAAGGTCAAATCGCGAGCTGGTAGCTCCAAGGCAACAACGTCAATGGTCACCAATCCTCGTGCGACGTCTAGAGTTGGTGGTCTCCGGCGCTCGGCTTCAACACCACCGCCCGCCGCCCTGCAAAGTCGTCATTGCAACGCAACAGGTTGTACGCCAGACACGACGAGCGTTGTCGTAGTTTTTCACCTCTCCCCAGGATCTGTAAACAACATGCAACCCAACCGAGAAGCAATCAAACCGAGCGAACTGTATGTACGCCAATGTTCAGAAGATTTTTTATTGATGTGAATATCTACTCTACTCCTACCACGGAGCAGAGCACCTGCAGTTTGCAGAGTCGAACACTAAAAATTACAGAGCTTAAGCAGGAAATCAATTTACTACATAAGTTTGAGATACTAGAAGAATTTGAGGATTTCCCGTACCAGCTTGAGTGATCAGACCAGAATGGGCAGAGGCACGACGAATCTGGGGCGGTTACCGTAGGCGGCACGGATGTACTTCCGTGCTTGCTCTGCATATTCCACCTGTAGATTGAAGACGAAGATGTTCATCGCAGCAGATGCTTCCTCCGACCTGCCCGCCCAATCGCCGCCGCCGCCGCCACGAGGCACCTGTCGGCCGGTCTCTGTCCCCCAACCTCCGGCGCATCCAATCGCTCACCGCCCATCGAGTCTCACTCAGTCCGCCACCGAACGAATCGATTGCCGCTCCTGTGTTGAGGAGATGCACATCACCGGCCAGGGAGGGATCCCATTAGATGGATTAGGAGGTTGAAGAAAGGAGATAATGAGGGAGATGGCGCCGTGGGTGAGAGGAGAAAATATATACGGGGAGCTATTTTCTGGCAGCAAAAGAAAAACAGGAGTGCCAAGGGCCAAAAAAAATTCCTCCAAAAAAATTCAGGAAAACTTAATTTTTATCATTTAGGGAAATGCTAATTTATTTCTGTTATAGATAAAACAACTAGGAAAGGGGTTAGTGATCGTACACTTGCTCTATTATTACTTTTTGCATGTATGCCATTAAGAAGCACACATTAGACCCGTGTCGCTCCACACGAGCAACATAGGCGGTGAACCTAGCCACCACCGACAGCTACCTCCCCCCTCGCTCCCACCATGGTGCATTGCCGGGGAAAGCCCGTGTGGCAGCGGCAGCGTCGGGCTTCTTCTTCAAGGAGCGGGCGTCGTCATGGCAGGCTCGTGTGGTGCCGGCGATGGACGTCGCATGCTCTGTGTCGGAGGTCTGAAGGTCCTCTCCTCTGGAAAAGAGGCGGATACGGGGCCCTCGCGCTTGGATCTGGTGTGTGGGCGGCAATCGGCCAGCAGGGGCGGCCCTGGCGGCGTGGGGTGGTGGCCTGTGCTTTGGCCGATCTGGTCAGGCACGACGTGGGCCTCGCAAAGGTATGTGCGGGCCGGTGGTGCTCTGGTCATGGCTAGGATGCGATGAGTCTACGAGGGGAGGTGCGGCACAAGCGGTTCAGCGGTGTGGTTCTGCCACCATGAGGTCACTCTACGACGTGATGAGGGGCCGCTGCTCGGGCGGCGCAGCACCCCAGGGGTGGCGTGGAGGAGTGGCTCATAGTGATGGAGCAGGGGCGTACGGGCGGCTGTTGGATCTTCTGTATTCTCCGGCGAACGCGCGTGGGAGCCTGGTCATGGCTGGGGATGATGGGGCTTCGTGGTCTCGGATGGCATATCTCTGGTCCATGGCGGTGTGGTCATCGATCTATAAGGATTGGTTTGTGCTGCATCCGGTGACCCAATTATCGATCGGCGGTTGGTGGATCTAGCAGTTGTTATTGGTCAGCGGCCTCCGCAAGGTGTGGTTGGCTGCTCCGACGATGAGCTTCTTTGATTTGTGAGTTCCCTCGATGGTGGTGCTAGGTGGGCGTTGTTGTGAGATGATGTGTAGATGAGGTGGTGTCAGGAGCTTGGGTGAAAACCCTGTCTCAGTTGTGGGCGTGACCAACAATGGCGACGACCGTGGTCGTCGTTTACCTTCTTGAAGGCATCGATGTATTGTTGCCACACCACTCCCCGCGCGGATCGCTGCAGCTCCGGAGGAAACACTTGATCTGGTTTGATCAGACGATGGCGCGGCCTTCGTGTCGTATCGCCCCTCCCATGGGGGCTTCTTCTTTGGAGTTGGGTATTAGTGAGCTGGATCAGTCGACGACGGTGGTGTTCGCGTCGAGGCTTTTTGTGGCAATGATGATGAGGAGAGCAATATGAGAGACTTGGATATGGTTGAGGCGTAGTCGGCTCTTCTTCGATGCCTTGTTTGTTGATGAAGTCGAATCTGTGATGGTGGGGTCTCGAATGGCATACGATGACGAGAGTAGCTGGTTTGTTCAATGATCGTCTGCGGCACCAGCCGTGCCTAGTTCTCCTTTGTGATTCTCCGCCAGAGTCGGAGTTGCGATGTCTGGTCGTGGGAGCTGAGTTCTGATGCGGATCTTCATACATCTCCACACACAGTGTATAGTGTGGGATGGGTCGACGATCGCCTACGGCAAAGTCGAAGTCGTTGGCTCAGGGTTTAGGGATGGTGAGGATGCCTCTAGTGAGGAGCAATAATGATGACGCATGCGTGCTGGCTTGATGAGGCTCTCATTGGAGTACTGTGCGGTGGGGGTATATTCTATGTGCCGCTTAGTGGTTGTGTTGGTTTCTGACCGGTTCTTCATAATTAACTAGACAATTTGGTTTTTGCTCAGTTTTTTCCAATTAACTGAGCAACTATTTTTATCCTTAATGAAGGCAGGAATCCTATCAATTTAAGAAAAATATCATTTATTGCACATATATTTGTGAAGTGATTGTCCTTTAGAGAAATAAAATAATTATATCGAATTTTATATAATGTTTCGATGTACAATGTTGACCATAACCAGTAGGACACACGAGGATTCGTACTAGGGACCTCCTGGTAGTACGCAGTGGTACATAACCAGTACATTACATTATCTTGGTGTCTAAAAATTGCAGCATGGCTTATAAGAACTGTGAGTGTCGACAGATCTAAATATTATTTGAAATTTTGAACGCCTTTTTATTTAGGAAAGTGAATATTTAAGGAAAAAACATTTCAAATTTGTGAAAAAATTCTACAAATTGGTAAATTATTTGAAAATACAATTTTTTATGGAAACGTCAAACATTTTTCAATCTTGAACAAATTTCAGAAAATAATGGACACTCTTGAAATTTATTGAAAACATAAACTTCTAAAAAAATGAACACTTTTTGGAAAAAATGAAACATTTATTAAAAATCTAAAGAAAATTTTAAAATGAACAATTTTTGAAACTGTGAACAAAATTAAGAAAATGCGAACATTTTTTAACATCAAGAACATTTTTTGAATTTGTAAACAAAAATTGGAAAACCAGGAACATTTCTGAAATTCTAAACAAGTTTTTAAACTCTGAACAAAACTAAGAAAAACGAGTATTTGTTTTCCAATTTGTGAACTTTTTTTGAAAATAGCAAACATTTTTTGAATTTATGAACAAAACTCTAAAGAAAGGAACATTTTTTTAACTTCTGATTTTTTTGAAACTGGCGAACTATATTTGGAAAAGGCAATAATTTTTTGTTATATGAACAATATTTGAAACCAAGAATATTTTGGAAAGATGTGAACAAAAATTTTAAAGGAACATTTTTTGAACTTTTAAACAATATTTTGAAATTTGAAAATGTGAACATTTTTTGAATTTTGAACAATTTTTGGAAAGCATGAACAGTTTTTAAAGTCCGGAACAAAATTTGAAAATGAGAACATTTTGTGAAGTTTTAAACAATTTTTTGAAAGCATGAACATTTTTTTAAGTCAGGAACAAAATTTGAAAATGAGAACATTTTGTGAAGTTTTGAACAACTTATGGGCAACACAAATATTTTTTGAAAAAAAGAGAATAACTTTGAAAACAGAAAAATGAAAAACGAAAAAATGAAAAAGAAAGAAAAAGAACCAGAAAACAGAAAAAAGAAACATAAAAAGGAAAAAAAGAAAAAACAAACGTTTCAGGAACTTCTAGAAGCTCCCAAAACCGGAGAAACCCGGCTGGGAACCAGCTACCGGAAACGCTCAAGCATTTAATGGGCCAGCCCATCCCGAGCGCTTGATCAGATTCCCTGTGCGTGTTCCGGCAGTTTGCCGCAGCGAGCGGCAAGGCAAACCCTAATTAACGCTGCAGGCGCCCGGCATTCTGCTAATGGGCGCCTGCATTGCACACCCTCTGCCCGATTTGGGTCCAGCCCAGTTCCTTCCCTTCCCTTCTCCTTTTCTGTAAAAACTCAAATAAATGGAATGCATCGAAGGATTCAAACCTGTAACCTATCCATACTATTTATAAAAAAGCAAATATTATCTTTTTTAAGTACATTCACAAAACGTACATGAATACATGACCACCGCATGATTAGTCTCATTAAATTTGATCTAACGGCTAGCCTTAACATAATCTGTTTTTTATGTGCAGTTAGCAATTTACATTGACTGACCGTACTCCACCGTGAAGAAAAATATGAAAGCGTCTGGTCAATTAGAAAACTATAATCACGGACACATCCTATTAAGAAACTAATCACGGGCACATCTAATTATTAAGAAACTAATTACAAACGCATCTTATTATTAGGAAATTAATTACGGACGAATTCTATTATTAGGAAAATGATCACGCGCGCATCATATTATTAGGAAATAATCACAAGCACATCCTATTAGGAATTTAATCACGGACGCATTTAATTATTAGAAAACTAATCTATATATATAATACTTATAAAAGAGCAAACATTATCTTTTCTAAATGCACCTCACAAAACATACACGAATACATGATCATCGCATAATTAGTTTCATTAAACTCAATCTAACGGCTAGCCTTAACGTAATCTATTCTCTGTATGCACTTAGCAGTTTATATTGACTGATCGTATTCCACCGCGGAGGAAAATATAATAGCGTCTGGTCAATTAGGAAACTATAATCACGGACACATCCTATTAAGAAACTAATCACGGACGCATCTAATTATTAGGAAACTATTCACAAACGCATCCTATTATTAGAAAACTAATCACGGAGGCATCCTATTATTAGGAAAATGATCACGTACGCATCATATTATTAGGAAATAATCACAAGCACATCCTATTAGGAATTTAATCACAGACGCATCTAATTATTAGGAAACTAATCACGAATGCATCCTATTAGATAACTAATCATGAACACATCTAATTATTAGTAGGAAACTAATCGCGAGCGCATCCTATTGTCTCCTATCAGGGAATTGCGATCGCGAGTCGCATGCCATCACCAGCCCACCACCCATGCAAGCCACAGTGGGAGACACGCGAGGAGGAGCTGCGGCTTTCTCCGAACACACACACGTGCCGTCGTCGCCTTCGTCTTCTGCTTGGAGGCCAGGTCACTCTTTCTACTGACTGCAACGACTTCGTCCACGTCCTGGGCATGCTCTCCGGGAACCACCGGCATCCGCGTCGACTTCAGCTGCGTCCACAACACCCACGCTGACAACCACCCACCGCCGACGCCCTTCAAGTGGGGGCAACGCTGGGTATCCTGGACCAGTATAAGCGGGCCATGCATGTAGATTCGCCTGGTCGCCAACCATCGTCGTTCCCAGGGCGGCGCAGGTCTCGGCCATTGCGCAGCAGGTGAAGCTAATCACGGCCCCATCTCACTCACCCGAAGCCACCGCCGACTCCCTCAACTCTGACGCGTGCTGCTCCGTTGGACACGCTTGTCCAGTACTCATGCGTGGACGACGTCTTCCAAAGACATCCTACCTTCGTCGGACGTTGGAACTCCCCACGCCCCGGTGCATGGAGGCCGCGCCTCAAAGCTGGACGACTGACTCACCTGCGTCGACAACGCCGCCTAGCTGGTGAGATGACATGGTCGCCGCGGCCGCTCGCAGGCTTGAACGACGGAGACGCTCGCCTTCACGCGAATGCGTCGCACGCACGCACTAATCAGGTAAGTACCGAGTGTTGTTTTTTTATTGTCATCGCTACCTCGCTTGTGGTAACACATCTAGAAGTACAAGAACTAGAGATGAGGCAATGAGAAACAGAGGAACGCTGGAGCACACACAATTGGGTTTCAGGCAACCAATGCCTTCTTTTTTTTTCTTTATTATTTTTTCACTGATTTTCGTGTACCTGCAACGGACATCCCTGTTTTCTTAAGTATTGACTACCGGTTATTACATGGCCAACTCACGACTACACAGTGAACTCACAGACAAATTCACTGAACCTAGACCTTACTTGCAGTCATGAAATTGCGTTTCACTGAAAAAACCCCAGAAGTTTGCATAAGTTTTAGTGAAAAGAAACTAAAGTTCGCATAAGTTTTACTAAAAAAAACCTGAAGTTTGCATAAGTGTTATTTGTTTGTCCAGCAGATACATGGCAATTGTAATTTTACATGCGCATTTTCATACCGTCCTTATCTACAGTTGAGTTAACATGTTTTCTTGATAGAAAACTTGGACACATACAAGAAAAGCAAAAAATGCATGTTGATTATGATGATGACGAATGTAGGATATTTTGTGGTCATGGTAAATTCTCATATCATTTATTTTATTTCATTATTGCACTCTACATTACATACTACACACGACCACTTTGGTAGAGGTGACGAGTTCGCATCAGAGAGACCAACCATGTTTCTCCGAATATCTTGAATCATGATCCTTATGACTTCATCTCTACTACTTATAAGAAGTACATTTTTTCATTTGACTATTTCCTGACTTGAGAGGTAAGATATGTTTTATCCACTAGAGTTGCTAAAATTGAAAACATGTCTACAGTTTTTTTCTTTCTAAACCGGCATTTGCTGGCCTTTTTTGCCACTGTTATTCTTACAAGTGGTAGCCTACGCATGTTGAAGACCATTTCCAAATTATTTATCTTCGTATCATTATTACTACAAACTGAGAGGATATTTCTTATATTGTCAAAATTTTAGAATGATGAGCCCTTAAAGAAATGTGTAGTACTCAAGTAATTGTTCCAAATTGTCATATTATTGCTTTTGTCCAGTGAATAACAAGTATAATTATGCAATTTGTCATTGTAATTTTTATTTGGTTTACATGTTCTATTTTCGTAATAAAGTAAGTCACTTTTCTTGCTTCCAGACATTACGACACTTGTGGTGCAATAGTAGAATCGAATGGTCCAACTAGCATTTCTTTGTCTTGTTTCACAGTTGATTCTATGCAGTCAAGACATCTCTACACTTCTCTATCTGACAATTGCTTCCTCTTTTCAACAAACCATAGAGGTCTCTTCCCACTATTGTGGTTGACACTTAATTGTAATAATAATTCTTGATTGGAGTTTGTTGGCACTGAAATGCTTCCTTAGCTTGTCCTAAGTGACAATTTCATGTGTGATTATGCTTGCATAAATGTGTGCATATGGAGAATCATGATGAATCTTCTAAATATTTTTAAGTTTTATACATTGGGAAAAGTGGGTGGTCTTTTAATACAAGAGACATGTTGATTAAGGAGAAACGACATTTCAAATTATTTGTACAAGTTGGGAATAAGAGATTGTGTACTTTATAGGGAAATTTCAAATTTATGAATAAATTGTCTTGTATTAATTTAGTATAATGTGTTAATCTAAATAGACGCGTGTTGCATATGCACACTTATTAATCTAAATAGACGTGCGTTGCACGTGCACACTTACTAGTACCATAGGGTAACAACCACTTGGGACAACCCATCCCATGTGACAGGTAGCTTATTTTTCTCCAAATCGCGACCGGTTTTCTTTTTCTTTCTTATCTTTTTTTCTGTTTCTTTTTTGTTTTCTTTTTTCTTTTGCAAATGCATCAATTTTTGCAAATAAAAATTAAAATCAATGAACTCTTTTTAGATTTGTGAACTTTTTTCAGAATCGATGATTTTTTTTTCAAATTTGATGAACTTTTTTAATCATCAATGATTTTTTTCCAAATTCGTGAACTCTTTTAAAATTCGGTGATCTTTTAAAAAACTGATGAACTTTTTAAATTCGATGAAAGTTTTTTCCAAATTCGTGAACTTTTTTTTAAATTCGGTGAACTTTTAGAAAAAGTTATGAATTTTTTCAATTCAATGAACTGTTTTCAAAAATTGATTAACGTTTTTTTCAAATTTGATGAACATTTATCAAAATCGCTGAACCTTTTATCAAAAATGATAAACCTTTCTCAATTTTGATGAACATTTTACAAATTTGATTTTTTTTCTCTTAAAAATCTGTGAACATTTTTCAAATTTGTTGAACTTTTCTGCAAAATCGATGAACTTTTTCGAAAATCAATGAGCTTTTTTCAAAACACGATCTTTTTCCAATTAATTCAAAAATAAAATAAATGGTATAATAGATGAATAAAATAGTGCTGCAGCCTTGTTATTTTGCATTTGCCTCTATTACTAATCAACAACGGGAAGTAGCTCGTTTGGCTGGTGGCACCTGCACGTTAACACGATGTGATGAGTTCGAATCTACTCCCTTCGTTCCTAAATATTTGTCTTTCTAGACATTTCAAATGACTACTACATACGGATGTATGTAGACATATTTTAGAGTGTAGATTCACTGTTTTTGTTCCGTATGTAGTCACTTGTTAAAATGTCTAGAAAGACAAGTATTTAGAAACGGAGGGAGTAGTATGGAGCAGTTTTATTTTCCATTTTTTTGGCGAGGTTTTTGCGTCACCATGGTTCGTGGGCCGGCCCAGCATGAGGCACTGTAGGCGCCAGGAGCGCGAACGGGGGCGCCGTATAGAAGCTCCCGAGCGGCAAATAGGAAAGATCTAAGTAGCGGCAGGTTCCGAGTTCACTGGTCACCATGGTTCGTGGGCTGGCCCAGCGCGGGGCACTGTAGGCGTCAGGAGCGCGAACAGGCGCCTGCAGCGCAGTATAGAAGCTCCCGAGCGGCAAATAGGAAAGATCTACTCCCTTTGTTTCATAATATAAGAATGTTTTTAACATTAGTATAGTGTAAAAAATATTCTTATATTATGGGACGGAGGGAGTAGTTAAGTAGCGGCAGGTTCCGAGTTCATGTTCCCCAGGTCACTCCTTTTTTGGGCTTTTTATGTCGCACGTTAAACAAAAATACTCACATTGCATCTGGTGAGCCAGCCCAGTCGTCTGGACCCGTGCGTCGCGCTCCTTTATGACGCAAGGCCAGGGAGGTAGTGAGATTTCAGTTCCTTGTTTCATCCAAAAAATTGAGTTTCGTCAAGAGATTTCTGTTTCGTTTGTGGGCAGAGATGGGCAGGTCAATTCCAATCCATGTTTTCTCCATTTTATTAGCTTGATTTCATTGAAACCTACTATTACAAAATTATATGTTATTTCTCTTTAAAAAGATTATAGATTATTGTTAAAATCTTTTCTAAGCCCTAGCGTCTTATTCTAAACGTCTCAAAAATCGTCCCTACCTATTTACACATGAAAAAAATAATGAATATGATGCACCTGTAAAAATAAAATTTGTGACGCTATGCATATCGTTCTAAAATGCGTCTCTACATAATAGGTACTTCCTAATGTAGGGATGAATATAAAAGCGTCCTAGAAAAAGCGTATCTACTGACATATTTGGTTGTAGTGTAATCACTGGCCCACAATATCGGTTGGATGATCTGGACATGGGTGGTATAGATGGCACCAACGACGTCTAGGATACCAGAGATGGCCTTAAAGTCGTCCTTCAAGGTGATTGCCTGGTCAGGCCACTGGATAAAGCGGGGCATAAGTATGTGCCAGATAGCCGCACAAATTTCGTGAAAGATCTTTTGGCAGGTAGAGAGTGCAATGCCAAAGCGTTGAGAGACGACATTGAGGGGCTCACCATTGGCGAGGCGCCAGACACAAATAGCAACACATTGGCGCACGGGGATGGCAGGACGGAGTGGGGTGTCCTTTTTGGCAATAGAGGAAGCCAATGCATCGCAGATCATGTCAAAGGTGCCCCAACCCATCCGGAAGTGGCTGCGGAATTTTGCCTCAGGGTAGTCAGGGCTAATGCACCGCTTCCACCATGTGCCCGATTGGTCATTTCCCCATAGTTTCCCTTATTGCTGAGCTAAGGTATCAACCCCTAGCTCCAACGATGTGGTGGGGCTCTTGGATGGACTACCAGTCTCCTTCCCATCCACTTGAGTTAGTTGAATCTCCACCTCGGCCTCATGTTCATCTCCATTCTTTTGGTTTCCACTCTTGAACTCGAGGAGATGCAAATCATGTCTTGTAGAGCCAAAGGGTGTTAGGCATCACTGAAGTCTTTCTGTCCGCGTGACCTGAAGACTTGTTACACTTGAGGACCGTGAATCCTCCAGCCGGTTAGGCGTCGCGTTCTGAGCATCCAAGAGTCATTGTGGATCGCCGGTGAACGAAGTATGTGAAGGTTTGGAAGTCTACCTTGAAGACTTACCTGAGTGATTGGGCGAGGACTGGGTGTCCTTAGCTCAAGGGGAATAAGGTGAAGACACGGTCTTCTGAGTTAAATCTCAGCCTCCCTAACCAGACATACATTTGTCACAACAACTGGAACTGGTCCAACAAATCCTTGTCCTCACCAAGCGACTGGTTCTATCTTCTCCCTCTCTTTATTTACAGTTTGTCTTCGTGAAGTCATTGCCTGCCTGTGTTACCTGTTTGACTTCACTGTGTGACTTCTATTGTTGTTTGGCTTCATACTATCTTCCATCCTGATCATCACTACCTAGCTGCTATTAGCCTTCATGCTTTCACTTCATTGAATACTTGACTATGGCTTGCCTAGTGTAGTCTACCTTCCACTACATGTCAATAGGTTCATTTCTACTATTTGTCTTCAAAACTCCCATGTTTTGAAGACGTTCATAAAAATCGCCTATTCACCCCCCTCTAGTCGATAACTAGCACTTTCAGTGACTAATGAGTTAGTCACGGGATGATGCATTACGGAACGAGTAAAGAGATTTGTCGGTAACGAGATTGAACTAGGTATGATGATACCACGATTGAATCTCGGACAAGTAACATACCGATGACAAAGGGAACAACGTATGTTGTTATGCGATTTGACCGATAGAGATCTTCGTAGAATATGTAGAAACCAATATGAGCATCCAGGTTCTGCTATTGGTTATTGACCGGAGATGTGTCTCGGTCATGTCTACGTAGTTCTTGAACCCGTAGGGTCCGCACACTTAACGTTCGATGACAATTTGTATTATGAGTTATGTGATTTGATGTACCGAAGTTTGTTCGGAGTCCCGGATGAGATCACATAAATGACGAGGAGTCTCGAAATGGTCGAGAGGTAAAGATTCATATATTGAAAGGTTGCATTTGGATATCTAAATGGTTCCGAGTGGTTCGGGCATTTTTCCGGAGTACCGGGAGGTTACCAGAACCCCCCGGGAGAAGTTATGGGCCTTATGGGCCATAAGAGGGAAGCACACCAGCCCACAAGGGGCTGGTGCGCCCCTCCTTGGGCAGGAGGCCAGTTAGGACTAGGAGAAGGGGGCCGGCCCCCCTTTCCTTCTCCTTCTCACTTCCCCCTTTCCTACTCCGTGTGGGAGGTGGAATCCTATTAGGACTAGGGAGTCCTAGTAGGACTCCACACCTTGGCACGCCCCCCTAGGGCCAGCTGCCTCTCCCTCCTTTATATACGGAGGCAGGGGGCATCCCAAAGACACATAAGTTGATCTTTTAGCCATGTGTGGTGCCCCCCTCCATAGTTACACACCTTGGTCATATCATTGTAGTGCTTAGGCGAAGCCCTGCGTCGGTAACTTCATCATCACCGTCACCACGCCATCGTGCTGACGGAATTCTCCCTCGGCCTCAATTGGATCAAGAGTTTGAGGGACGCCATTGATCTGAACGTGTGCTGATCGCGGAGGTGCCGTACGTTTAGTACTTGGATCGGTTGGATCACGGAGACGTTCGACTACATCAACCGCGTTACTAAACGCTTCCGCTTTCGGTCTACGAGGGTACGTAGACACACTCTCCCCTCTCGTTGCTATGCATCTCCTAGATAGATCTTGTGTGATCGTAGGAATTTTTTTGAAATACTGCATTCCCCGACATCTTGTCCATCACATCATTCTCTAATGATGTGATCCCGTTCATCAAATGATAATTGAAAGATCGTGGATGTCGCCTAGAGGGGGGGGGTGAATAGGCGTTTTAAAATAATTACGGTTTAGGCTTGAACAAATGCGGAATAAACCTAGCGGTTAATTTGTCAAGCACAAAACCTAAAACAACTAGGCTCACCTATGTGCACCAACAACTTAAGCTAAGCAAGATAAGCAACTATGTGATAGCAAGATATATGACAAGAAACAATATGGCTATCACAAAGCAAAGTGCATAAGTAAAGGGGCTCGGGTAAGAGATAACCGAGGCACACAGAGACGACGATGTATCCCGAAGTTCACACCCTTGCGGATGCTAATCTCCGTTTGGAGCGGTGTGGAGGCACAATGCTCCCCAAGAAGCCACTAGGGCCACCGTAATCTCCTCACGCCCTCACACAATGCAAGATGCCGTGATTCCACTAAGGGACCCTTGAGGGCGGTCACCGAACCCGTACAAATGGCAACCCTTGGGGGCGGTTACCGAACCCGTACACTTTGGAAACCTTTGGGGGCGGTCAATGGAACCCGTCAAATTACCCGGGGCGATCTCCACAACCTAATTGGAGACCCCGACGCTTTCTCGGAGCTTTACACCACAATGTTTGAGCTCCGAACACCACCAACCGTCTAGGGCGCTGTCTGTGTCAAAACCGGCGGATCTCGGGTAGGGGGTCCCGAACTGTGCATCTAAGGCGGATGGTAACAGGAGGCAGGGGACATGATGTTTACCCAGGTTCGGGCCCTCTTGATGGAGGTAATACCCTACGTCCTGCTTGATTGTTCTTGATGATATGAGTATTACAAGAGTTGATCTACCATGAGATCAGAGAGGCTAAACCCTAGAAGCTAGCCTATGGTATGATTGTATGTTGCCCTACGGACTAAAACCCTCCGGTTTCTATAGACACCGGAGGGGTCTAGGGTTACACAAGGTCGGTTACAAAGGAGGAGATATACATATCCGTATTGCCTAGCTTTCCTTCCATGCCAAGTAGAGTCCCATCCGGACACGGGACGAAGTCTTCAATCTTGTATCTTCATAGTCCAACAGTCCGGCCAAAGGATATAGTCCGGCTGTCCGGAGACCCCCTAATCCAGGACTCCCTCAGTAGCCCCTGAACCAGGCTTCAATGACGATGAGTCCGGCGCGCAGTGTTGTCTTCGGCATTGCAAGGCGGGTTCCTCCTCCGAATACAGCATGGAAGAGCTTGAATGCAAGGATAGTGTCCGACCCTGCAAAATAAGTTCCACATACCACCGTAGAGAGAATAATACTTCCACAAATCTAATCTGCTGACACGTTTTGACAGTATGACATCACTTCTAACCAGCTCCGCACATATCGCGAGGCGGTTTTCTCGACACGTCTTGTCAAAGCAGAGATCGTGTTCCCCTTATCACGGGCTTCTCATCAATACGGACGTGGGTAACCCAACCGCGCCATCAATTACGGCGCCTGGGGAACAAGCGGTTTTGCCAGGCAAGTGGGGAGACTCATCGCCTCCTCCGCCCTTATAAAGGGACAAAGATTTACTTTTTTCACCCACGCCTTCTTCCTTCTCGCTTACCCATTCCCGCACCCCCGAGCTCTAGCGCCCAAGCTCGCGTTCTTCTTCTCGAACCACTCCAATCATGTTCGGAGCAGGAGGCAAGTGGATGGTGATGGAGGAGAACATCAAAAAGTTACGGGAAGCCGGATACCAAGCTGCGAATATCGCGCACCGGCTGCCGAATGCGGGGCAGATCGTCCCAACGCCCGAACCCCATGAGAGGGTAGTTTTTCTTACCCATTTCGTCCGCGGACTAGGATTTCCTCTCCACCCGTTTGTCCGCGGGCTCATATTCTACTATGGGCTGGATTTTCATGATCTGGCCCCCCAACTTCATCCTCAACATCTCGGCGTTTATCGTCGTGTGCGAGGCCTTCCTCCGCATCAGGCCCCACTTCGGCCTATGGCTGAAAACCTTCAATGTCAAACCGAAGGTGGTAAGTGGCCAGCAAGCAGAGTGCGGAGGCGCCATGGTGGGCAAGATGCCTAATGTCACCTGGCTCGAGGGTACCTACGTGGATACCATAAAGGGGTGGCAATCGGGGTGGTTCTACATCACCGAGCCGCGCGACTCCAACTGGGTGGCGGCCCCCAAATTTCGATCCGGAATCCCCACGTGGCCCACCTCCTGGAAAAAGAAGGGTCTGTCCTGGGGTTCTTCGGTAGAGCTGACCGGACTACAGACCTGCATCCAGAACATGACGAACAAGAAAATCAAGCTTGTCAACATGGTCCAGGTTATGCTCTTCCGCCGGATCCTTCCGTGCCAACGACGGGCATTTGTTTTGTGGGAGTTCGACTCGGCCCAGCACCAGACGCTGCGAGAGCTCTACGACACGACGCACGAGGACGTCTGGAGGGTGCTGTTCAAGGGCGCCGAGATGCCTCCTTCCCTCACCGAGGACCGCAGACTCAGCGCAAAGCGCCGCGCCCATCTGGTAGGCTTTTATATCTCTCAGGGTATTTATTTGCCCTGGTATAGTTATGTCCTGGATCTAAGCTTTCATGTCATTAACAAGACTGGATAAAGACAGCGGAGCAGCTTGATTGCCCATCCCCCTGCCCGAAGATCCCGCAAACTTTCTTCTAACGAAGATGCTGACTCCGGCACCTTACGAGGTGCCAGAAAAGAAGGCCAAGAAGAAGGCCACGGGGACCCGAAAGGGTCTCCGACGCAAGGTTCTATCGGACTCATTGTCCGATGAGTCCGACGCGCACTCCTCCCACGGAAATGAGGAGGAGGAGAAAAGTTCCCCCCCCAGCCGGGGGAGACAACAAAAGGAAGGCCGACCCATCCGGTGAGGCCGAAGGGTCCAAGAAGGGAAAGACCCTCCCTCCGGCCTGTGCCACGACGGCCGCCGACAGCGGCGACGAGTGGCTACACAGGGACAAGCCCCTGGCGAAGTCGTAAGTGTCCGGACACCATAGTACTTCATGGTATGTTTTATTGTACTACCTTTGCTCATGCCGAACATGATTATGCAGTCCGGCCCGAGCTCATCTCGACGTACCCTTGTCGAGCGGCTCTTTGGGCTCGTCGGATATGAACAGCGGTTCTCCTCCGACGGCTTCCACCCCTTGCCCTACGGACAACACTGAGGTGGTGTCTCAAAAGGCACCGAGCCAAGGGGAGGTGATCCTGGGGGCGCCTCACGGCGACCTCCCGGACCCTGGGTACCAAGGGAGCGAGGCTCCTACAGGCTTCGAGTTCGGGCCCCAGCCGGACACTGCGCCGGAACCTTCGATGGTTCCGGACTCCGGCAGGCAGTCCCCCATTAAGGGGGGTGTAAGTGCATCTAGTGCCACCCCTAGCAAGTTGGTTTTGGAGTATTGACGACAAACCTGGTTGAGGGACTAATGTGTTTGTGAGAATTGCAGGATAACACAGGTAGAAGTCCCTCATTGATTCGGTTTTCCTACCGGAGATGACCCCTAAAAATGTATGAAGACATTGAAGTCAAAGGTGGTATGTGAATACATTCACATTGAAGACTATGACAAGAGAAGACATCGCGTGAAGACTATGGAGCGCGAAGACTTAGTTGTTTCGTCGTTCTTTTTCTTCTTTGTTGAGTCATAGGAACCACCGTACTGTTAAGTGGGGTCCAAGTGAACCAGTCAGAATGACTGAAGTGATGCTTAACCAAAATCTTATGTCTTCGAGCGAAGACAATGAGAGAAAATCTTATCCAGAGTTGGATATTGCTTGTAGCCCAAGTAAAGTTGACGTGTGTGTTTGAAATCTGACCGTTGGAACACGTGTCAGTTCCTTAGTGACCCAGGGTCATTTCGGACAAATCAGGTCGGGTTGCCTAGTGGCTATAAATAGCCCACCCTCTACACCATAAATTGGTTGGCTGCTCAGAGTTAGTGCACGCTTTTGTCGTTTGAGAGCAACCCACCTCGAAGCCTTTGAGAGAGAAATCCTTGCGAGGACAAAGCCCTAAACACCCAGAGCTAAAGAGTGTTAGGAATCACTTAAGTCTTCTTGTCTGTATGATCTGAAGACTTATTACACTTGAGGACTGTGAATCCTCCAGCCGGTTAGGCGTCGCGTTCTGAGCATCCAAGAGTCATTGTGGATCGCATGTGAACGAAGTCTGTGAAGGTTTGGAAGTCTACCTTGAAGACTTACCAGAGTGATTGGGCGAGGACTGGGTGTCCTTAGCTCAAGGGGAATAAGGTGAAGACGCGGTCTTCTGAGTTAAATCTCAGCCTCCCTAACCAGACGTACAATTGTCACAGCAACTGGAACTGGTCCAACAAATCATTGTCTTCAACGAGCCACTGGTTCTATCCTTCGCATCTCTTTATTTGCAGTTGGTCCTTCTAAAGTCATTGCCTGTTTGCATTATCCTTTTGTCTTCACTGTGTGACTGCTTGTTCTGATTGGCTTCATACTATCTTCCGTCCTGATCTATACTGCCTAGCTCCTATTAGTCTTTGTGCCTTCACTTCATTGAATACTTGGCTATGGCTTGCCTAGTGTAGTCTACCTTCCGCTGCATGGTAATAGGTTTGTTTCTATCGCTTGTCTTCGAAACTTCCATGTTTTGAAGACTTTCATAAAAATCTCCTATTCACCCCCCTCTAGTCGATCACTAGCTCTTTCAATTGGTATCAGAGCAAGGTACTCCCTTGTTTTGTGTGATTTGATTTAACCACCTGGAGTTTTAGCTATGTCGACTGCAGGGATAATCAAAGTCTCCATTGCGTGCCCAGTCTTCGATGGAACTGAATATCCCTACTGGAAGAATAAGATGCGCATGCATTTTGAAGCCATTGATGTCGAGCTCTGGTATGTCGTCAAGAATGGCGTCCCCAAGGCTTGTGAAGGTGTCACCGCTGCTGATGTCAAGAAGTTCGTTTAACTGGATTCCACTGCCAAGAATATCATCTGTGGTCATCTGACCAAAGGACAGTATGGCCGTGTGAGTGCTCTAGAAACATCCAAGATAGTCTGGGACTAGCTCTCCAAGGTCAACGAAGGCGTCTCAACCCAGAGAGATCAAAGGATCAGTGTCCTTCGCAACCTCTTCAACCACTTCAAGAGAAACGACAATGAGAATGTTCAGCTCATGTTTGATCGACTCACTGACATCACAAATGAGCTTCAAGCTCTCGGCGCTACTGAGATAACCAAGCATGAAATCGTCAAGACACTCCTGAGATCACTTGACAACTTGTTTGACACCCTAGCCCTGATGATTCAAGAACGCCCTGACTTCAAAAGCCTCGATCCGTCTGACATACTTGAAAGCCTCAACACACATGAGTTTCAGCTTTCTGATAAAAGAGACATCTATGGTCCCAACTATGGGCGAACTCGCGCTATGAAGGCCAAAGCTGTTTCCTCATCTAAAGAAGAATCTGACTGCAGTTTTGATGATCTTAAAGACATTGGAAAGGAGCTCGCTATGCTTGTGAAGAAGTTCCAGAAATTCACCAAGAAGAAAGGCTTCAGAAAGTCCTCACGATCCAGCTCAAGGAATGATGAAGCTTCTGCCCATGACTACGAGAAGAGAACATGCCACAAGTGCAAGAAACCTGGTCACTACATCTCTGAGTGTCCACAGTGGGACAATGAGAACAAGAAGAAGAAGAAGAAGAAGAAGAAGAAGAAGAGCAAGGAATATGATTCTGATGACAAGAAGAAGAAGAAGAAATACTCAAAGTTTTCTTCCAAGTCTTCCTCAAAGTCTTCATCACACAAGAAGAGCTCATCTGGCAAGGCTCGTGCGTTTGTTGGCAAGGAAATGGATTCAGAGGAGGATTCTGCTTCTGAGGAGGTGGAGGTGGAGTCTGAGGAGGAGTCCGATTCTGGTGTTGCAAGTCTGGCTACAGCCTACGTTGCCAAGTCCATATTCAACACTAAAGACAATGACTTCGTCACCGACGCCGATGCTGATGATAAGGACAACTCCGCTCCCACCTACTGCTTCATGGAACGCGGTGCTAAGGTAAACTCACGCACTAGTCACTATCAAACATCCAGTAAAGATGACTCTGATTGTGGTTCCAAACCCAGCTACAAAACACTTGCTAAAATTGCAACTGAACAACAGAAAGCTATGGAACATATTCAAAAACTGTTAGACAAAAGCGATGACCTGTTAGACGCTGAAATAACTCGATCTCAGTCCTTAATTGAAGACATTAAAAATCTTCATGTTAAGTATGAGTAACTTGAAAGTCATCATGAAACGCTCTCAACAACTCATGAAAAGCTTTCCTATGATTATCTTCAAAGGAAGCAAGATCTTGAGAAATTGAGAGCGGCTCATGAAGATCTTCAAAAGGAAAACGAGTCACTTCGCGCCAAACAGATCTGTTCTGCTCAGGAAGGATTTGAACCACCATGTCTTAAATGCATTGAGCGTGACAATGCTACTTCTGTTGCTGGATGTTCTACTGCTGCTACTGTTGCAATATCTTCAACTGTTGATGAGGTAACTAACCCCTCTGCTGAGGATACCACTTCTATTGCTGATGAAAATGCTAGGTTGAAGACATTGCTTGAAACAGGGATGTACAAAAGTCTCAAAGGGCATCAGACACTATGTGGTGTCCTCAGAAGGCAGATCCTGAACCAAAACCCTAGGAAAGAGGGTGTTGGGTTCGAAAGGAAAATGAATGCTGATGGCTCTTACTGGAAACCTGAGCAGTACCCCAAAACCACATGGGTTGCTGCAAAGGAACCTTCAGTGGATCCATCCACCCTATCTAGCTTCACTTGTACTAATCCCATTGTCATTGATGAATCCTTTGATGCAAACTATAAACTGTTTAAGAATCAGAATGGTGAAGTGTTTGCCAGGTATATTGGTACTAACTGCAGGAATGGGCCACCTATGAAGAAAGTTTGGGTGCTGAAAAAGTGTCTAGAAAATCTTCCTATGAATGCCGTCATGACACCACAAGTGAAGAAGACAAACCCCAGACCACAGGCTTCATATGGTCCAAAGGCTTCATACAGACAGAGGACTCATCTGAGTCGCACTAACGCAAATGTTTTGCAGGGAAACCATACTCAGGCCTATGAATATGAGCGCGTTTCATCAAACCGCCATGTTCATAAGACCAAGAACTACTCTGCTTATTCTTATGAGTACTATTGTCCACCTGCAAGACTATTTGCTAGGGATCCAAAGCCAAAGTTCTCAGATGCTACACTTAGACTCATTGCTTCGAAGCCACCCTTGAACATGTGGGTGGCTAAGAAAGCTTAACTCTCTTTTGCAGGGAAGGGTCTCCAGCCGAAAATCCAATGCGTCTGAAGCTATCGCTGGGGACCTTAAACATCTTGTAGGGCGCAAGATCAAATGCCCAAATGGTCTTATTATGTATTTTATTCCTGAGTCGCTTGCTACTTGCCCTATCAGTACTAACCTCGATCTAAGCTTTCATAATCCACTTGCTCGTCAAATGTTTATGCTTCACAATTCTCTTCGTGAAGCCTATCCCCCTAACTGCACTGTAGGGTATGACACCAGGTGCTTCAGAATGGATTATTGATAGTGGATGTACTAATCACATGACTGGCAAGCAAAGTCTTCTCATGGACTCAACCTTACGTCCATCTGACAAGAGTCACATCACATTTGCTGATACTGGTAAAAGCAAGGTATTGGGTCTAGGTAGAGTTGCAATCTCAAGGGATCAACACATGGATAAAGTGATGCTTGTTGAATCCCTTGGTTTCAACTTAATGTCTGTCTCAATGCTTTGCGATTTTAATATGATTGTGATGTTTGGAAAATATCGTTGCCTTGTTCTAATGGAATCTGACAAGTCTCTAGTCTTTGAAGGGTATCGGAAATATGATTTGTACATGGTAGATTTGTCAGCAGGACCACAGCTTGCCGTATGTCTTCTTGCAAAAGCTTCAGAATGCTGGCTCTGGCATCGGAGACTAGGGCATGCTGGCATGAGGAACTTGCATACTCTTGCAAAGAAGAAGCACGTCATAGGCATCGAGGGCGTCAAGTTCAAGAAGGATCACTTATGCGGTGCCTGCGAAGCAGGAAAGATGACGAGGGCCAAGCATCCCTCGAAGACAATCATGACAACGACTCAACCTTTCGAACTGCTACACATGGACCTCTTCGGTCCCACTCACTACTCAACTCTTACAACTACTGCTTGTCTCTATGGCTTCGTCATTGTTGATGATTATTCAAGATATACATGGGTGCATATAATCCTCTACAAGACCGAAGTGCAGGATGTCTTCAGATGCTTCGCCAATCGAGCCATGAACAATTATGGCGTCAAGATCAAGCACATCAGAAGTGAAAATGGCACTGAATTCAAGAACACCAGCCTCGACACTTATCTTGATACCTTTGGCATCACTCATGAGTTCTCAGCTCTGTACACGACGCAGCAGAATCGCATCGTGGAACGCAAGAACAGAACACTCATTGAGATCACCCGGACGATGCTCGATGAATACAAGACTCCAAGGAAGTTCTGGTGTGAAGCCATTGATACTGCATGCCATGTCATCAATCGTGTTTATCTTCACAAGCTTCTGAACAAAACATCGTATGAGCTCCTCACTGGTAAGAAGCCAAATGTCAGTTACTTCAGAGTATTTGGTGCCAGGTGCTGGATCAAGGATCCTCATCACACTTCAAAATTTGCATCGAAAGCACATGAAGGTTTTATGCTTGGTTACGGGAAGGATTCGCACTCCTACATAGTCTTCAACCTCTTTCACTATAAAGTGGTTGAAACTGTGGATGTGCGGTTCGATGAGACTAACGGCTCGCAAAGAGAGCACCTACCAAATGTGCTAGATGAAGTTCCATCCAGTGAATCCATCAAGCTTATGGGAACTGGAGAAATCATACTGTCTGAAGCACAGCCTGAAGAGGAACTCATCATCTCTGCACCTGATCAACCTGAAGACAATACTCAGCCTGAAGACAATCCTTCAAACGATGACAATGATCAGCAAGAGCAAAATCTTCGTCCAGTTCATCCTTGTGTTGCAAATGAAGTACATATTGAGAAGATAATCGACAGCATCAATGCACCTGGTCCACTCACTCGTTCAAGGGCAACACAACTAGCAAATTTCTGTGGGCACTTTGCATTCGTCTCAATATCTGAACCCAAGAAAGTTGATGAAGCCTTCATGGAACCTGAATGGATTCAAGCTATGCAAGAAGAGCTTCAACAGTTTGAGCTGAATAATGTATGGGAACTGGTCAAGCGTCCTGATCCTCGTAAACACAATATCATAGGCACTAAATGGATATATCGCAACAAGCAAGATGAGCATGGTCAAGTTGTCAAAAACAAGGCTCGTCTCGTTGCTCAAGGATACACTCAAGTTGAAGGAATTGACTTCGATGAAACATTTGCTCCTGTGGCTAGGCTTGAAGCCATACGCATACTGCTAGCCTATGCAAATTATCATAACATCCTTTTGTATCAAATGGATGTGAAGAGTGCTTTTCTCAATGGCAAGATTGAAGAAGAAATGTATGTTGCACAACCGCCTGGCTTTGAAGATCCAAAACATCCTGACATGGTTTACAAGCTCAACAAGGCACTGTATGGACTCAAACAATCCCCTCGTGCTTGGTATGACACACTCAAGGACTTCCTGAAGAGCAAATGCTTCAAACCTGCTTCCCTGGATCCCACGCTCTTCACGAAGACATATGATGGTGAACTGTTTGTGTGCCAAATATATGTGGATGACATTATCTTCAGCCGCACTAATCAGAAATATAGTGATGAGTTTGGATACATGATGCAAGAGCAATATCAGATGTCCATGATGGGTGAGCTAAAGTTCTTCCTTGGTCTTCAAATACGACAGCAACGCAACGACATCTTCATATCTCAAGAGAAATACCTCAAGGATTGCCTGAAGAAGTTTGGAATGCAAGACTGCAAAGGTTACACGACGCCAATGCCTACCAAGAGTCATCTAGATTCTGACGCCAATGGTAAAGAGTTTGATCAAAAGGTATACCGCTCCATGATTGTTTCCTTGCTTTACTTATGTCATCTAGGCTAGATATCATGCTTAGTGTTTGCATGTGTGCCCGATTCCAAGCGGCACCAAAGGAATCACATCACATAGCTATGAAGCGAATTCTTCGATATTTGGCTCACACCTCAACACTAGGATTATGGTATCCAAAGGGCTCAGAGTTTGATCTACTTGGATTCTCGGATGCTGATTATGCTAGTGACAAGGTGGATCACAAGTCTACATCAAGCACATGTCACTTTCTGGGACGATCACTTGTGTGTTAGTCTTCAAAGAAGCAGAACTGTGTATATCTCTCCACTGCTGAATCTGAATACATTGCTGCTGGATCTTGCTGCACTCAGCTTCTATGGAAGAAGCAAACACTCAAAGATTATGACATTCATCTGAAGCAAGTGCCACTCTACTGCGACAATGAAAGCGCCATCAAGATCGCCAACAACCCAGTTCAGCACTCGAAGACAAAGCACATTCAGATCCGTCATCACTTTCTCAGAGATCATGTCAATAAGGAAGATATTTATATCATTCACGTTAGCACTGAAGAGCAACTGGCAGATATCTTCACAAAGCCCTTGGATGAGAAAAGGTTTTGCAAGTTGCGATGTGAGCTAAATATCTTGGAATCCTCAAATGTCCTGTGATCATGCACACATCCTAACACTGATGCATGTTGATGACTTAGATGTGCAAACACACGAAGTAACGTATATCTTCAACAAATGAAGAGTTACACTCTAAGTGTGAATACATTAACGCAGAATTTGACTTCGGAGCGCCACGATAATTGTGCGACGTGTCTGGGTCTAATACTTCCTATATGGTGGGTAACGCTACCACCACACTTGTGTTTGGAATACTTTCTGTTGGCTTTACATTTGCAAAGTCTTCACATTTTGTTTGTCTTCAATGTTAACATGTCTTCATGTTTATCTTCAATGTACTGATTTGGTTTCTGTCCTCTACAACATTCACTTATAGCTATGTCTTCTAGTTGAATCTTTTGAACTAAGTGAATGTGATCGGACCCTGACCTTTCTATGCTCCCGTCTTAAGTCTACCTATCCAAATCATATGCATTCTATTGAAACTGTCGAATGTCTTCGCTGCGTCCTTGTCAGCAAAAGATATAGAGACAAACATTAAATCTGTTTTAAATGATCAATCCTTTTTGCCTGAAACCCGGAGAAGCAGGAACGACCACCCGACAATCCAGGCATGCATGGGAACGTGGAACAACCTCCTATGTGTTGCATGATCTCCACGTGTCCTTCAGATGTGAACCGCCAGGGGCACCTATGTAATAACGTTGTGCCGCCCCTGTTCCTATAAATACACGCCTCACCCTAGTCATTATCTCTTCTTCCACTCTCGCACAAACCCTAGCGCCACCGCTACCCCTCGACGACGCCGGCGACGAAGCGCTTAGCTGCCGCAACCTCACTGACGCCGTCATCACGCCGGCCGCGGACATCGTCTTCTCCGCCGTCGCCGTAGGTGTCCTCCGTCGCCAAGTTAGGGCACAGAAGATCAAACTGCTCGGCCTCCTCTCCCACTCTGTCTATCAGTTCCTCGTGTGGTGAATAAAACCTATTTTTACAGTCTTTTTGATCCGATAGATTCATCCTTTCCAACCACAAGTGGTTTCTGTTGCTACAAAATTGGATTTGTCCTGTTCTGCATCTCATAGCATGCCTAGTATGTTCACTTATGCTTCACAAAGTAGTTAGATTCCTCACTTGTACTTATTTGTGGATTCGTACAAATCTGGAACCAACTCACTACATATGAGTGAATGTCTTCGCACTATGAGGTCAATGTCT
The DNA here is from genome assembly GCF_056163025.1 of Triticum urartu. NCBI lineage: Eukaryota > Viridiplantae > Streptophyta > Magnoliopsida > Poales > Poaceae > Triticum > Triticum urartu. Next base: position 552,644,691 of record NC_141875.1, on the reverse strand, counting down.
TCTAAACTGATTTATCTTCAAAATCTTCTAAGAATGCATATGACCTCTTCCCCTTCCCTCACATCTCTAATGCTGTCACAGGTACATGTCCGTGGGAGAATCCCTTGGTTCTCATAGTCTGCATTCATTTGCAGAGTTCTTACAACGTCACATAAATTCTCCTGAAGCCAGTTCCTGTCTGACCAGTAGACGGAAGACTTCAACAGTGTTGAAGCCTTTTAGTCTAAACTTCATGACAACTCAAAAATCAGTTAGGAAGGGCGGCAGACAACGCCGTGGAAACACTGCTAAGGACTTGCCACCGGATCTCTATGAGTTATACAAGTCAGATCTAGAAGAAACCTATGGAGAACGTAAGAACCAAATCTAATGGATTCGAAGACATTGGGCAGAGGAATGGTTCAAGTACAGATTCGTCACCAAGGAGTATGCTGAGAATAATGCCTTAAAGGGCCCCTGGGGAGATATAATATACAAAGGTCTTCAGCCCAAGTCGAAGTCCAAAGCTATTACTCAAGGCTTCTACCCCTGCATGATTCGTGGACCTCAGCCTGCTAATGCTGACCCATCTTCTGTGTTATGGTGTTGTGAAGATAATCTGTTCAAGCGCAACTATCAGGCTGCAAAGAACTCGACCAAGAAAAGCAAGAAGTCTTTGGGATTAGACTTCAACCCAGGACCCTCTGCGCCACGTGCTGACGGCACACGCGAAGCTGAACCCAATCTTATTGGGCCCTTCTACAACTTAGAAGGTCTCATCACTCACATTCAGGTTCAAGGGGCAGCTGTGGACCACTCTGCAGATGACACTGATTCGGACGAAGCACCTGCACCACCGAATCATGTGAAGCAAAAGAAACCAAAGGCTTCAAAGCCCTCTTTTGCACCAAAGGTCTCACGGGCAAAGCCTCTGGCCACTGCACCTCCTGAAGTCAGTGTGCAGTCTGAAGATCTCTCACGCATCTCCAAGTCTGACAAGTTGAAAAAGCCCATGCAACCCACTGGCCAAGCACTGACTCCTGCTATTGTTTTGAGAAACGAGAATGACGCCATTGATCTGTCCAGCGACGACGATCTTGGCCATGACGCTCTTGAGAAATTAATAAAGAGTAAGCAAGAGGCGGAAATCTTCAATGATCTTCCCCTCTTTGATGTGGAAATCTTATACAAGTTTATTGATGAGTGGTTTGACAGCCCAGATCTCAGTTTTGATGATCTTCAACTTCCAATTGGCCTCAGCGTCTCTTTCCACGGAGCCATTGCTCCTGAGCTGGCTCTAGCATAGAAGATTGTTGAGCTAAAGCACAAAATTGACTATGAAAAGGCTTAGTTCAAGAAGCACATGGCCAAGCTCAATGTTGAAGACATTCAAAACTTCAAGGTCATGATGCATGAGCTCAAGGAGGCGTTCCACAAGAAACGAGAAGAAGCAAAAGGTTCTCGTGAGCGCATGAAGAATCTTGCTGCCAAATGTGTTCAAGGCTACAATGAAGCTGAAAAGCACAAGGCTTTGGGGCGACCAGGCATCGACCCCAGAATGGCTGCCAAGAAGAAGAAGAAGCTAGCTGTGGCTGAACCAAAAGCATCAAGGCAGGAAGAACCTCGCATTGTCTTCCCAGCCAGCATGACAGGCTCGAAGCCTAAGGTCCCCACAGTGGCTTCAGAATTCAAGAAAACTAGAGCAGCTGAAGCCGAAGCCAGAAAGCGCAAGACCAAAGCCACCACTGATGATGCTCCCCCAACCAAGAAAAGAAAAACAAAGAAGAGAGACTGGGCTGCTTCCACAGAGCCCCTTGTTGTCGAGCCAATTTCTATCGAGAACGTCGTTTGGTAGCTCATGAGCCTTCTTCCACAGAGGCTCCTGAAGCTGAAGAGAATCCAGTTGTTGACCCCACCATAGCTGAAGACATTGGTCCTCACGACAATGCTGAAGATGATGAAGTCCTTCCTCAGATCGAGCACAATTTGGTATCATCGCATGTTCTCATGAATAGCGAACTCATCAGCATTGGTCGTCCATTGACGCCAATTGCTCAGGATGACTCATGGGCTGATCACCCTCAAGAATCCCCTCATGCTGAAGAAATACCAGTCACTCCCCCACCACAGGTCACCACTCCGGTGATTGACAATGAAGACTTTGAGGCCCAACCAACTCCATCTCCACAGGCGTCGCCAGCATTTCACAGGCTTCGCAAAGGACCAAGGCCACAGGTCACATTGTCAAGTGTTCCAGAAGGAGAAGAGCGCCAATCTGTTTCATGTGAAGTCTTTCCTGAAGCCTCTCCTACTACAAACATCCCTGAATCTGAATCCAAAACGGCTGAAGATATTCCGGCTGCATCAGCCGATGACCATGAAGAAGAACCAAGAGAAGAAGAACGTTTTGGTACACCCCCGTCCAACCCTGAAGTTGTTCTCGAGGAGAACGTGTCCGACCCTCCAGCTCCTGAAGTGGGGGTTACCAATACTGAGGCGGCCACCAACATCAACACTGAAGCCAATGACGTTGTCATGGCTGAAGCTAATGTGGCGCCTGAAGATACTGTGGTGCCATAAGTGAATGCACCTGAAGCCAATGCAGCACCCGAAGCAAATCCGCTGCCTGAAGCCAATGCCTCTGCTCCTGTACCTCCTCCAAGGCCACACACCATCGAGCAAGCATATGATCATGGAAATCTTGTTACCGTCCGCTGGCCAATCCTGGTTCCTCCGCCTGCTCCCGGACCTCAGTTTGCCTATCATGTGGAGCACAGTCCTCAGGTCCAGAAGCCAAAGCCAATGCTACCACGGTTTCCAGGTACTGCAACTTCACCAGGATCATTTAATCAGAATGGATTCAAGGCACACAACAAATTCTTCGACAGTGATAAGAACCCCTACACAAGGCCAAGAATATCTTTGGACCGATCCTGGAGTTATCAGCAGCGAAGCTATTATTCATGCATCTTGTACAATTAGGGACGCATCTTCCCTCATATGCATCTTGATTGTGAAGCCATTGCTGGACTGCCATGCCTTGAAGAAGCCCTTGATTGCTTCCGTGATGCGGGTCTGCTCAACTTTGTGACTGCAAAGGAACACTGGAATGAAGAACTTCTGCTTCAATTCTATGCTACCCTCCACATTCGTGGATACAACAGGGATCCGAAGACTTGGATCCTTGAGTGGATGACAGGCGATGTTCATCATGAAGCTAAAGCCCAAGACATCATTGAGCTCACAGCCCTGCCCACCCCTGGTGAATATTATGAACCAGGTTGTCAACAACACCAGAATGCTTTGGAGAGCATTTTCCAGAAGCCAGAACCCAACATGAGGCAAATGCTGAGCATGATGAAGCCTTTGCCTCACGACGCTGAATACCCAACCGAATTCTTTGTTGAAGACCTAGAGTATCTGCCCCGCACCATTTACCATATCATCAGAAAAACTCTATGGCCTGTCAAAGGACATTCATCTGCAGCGAAGCTTGAAGGAGCAATGAAGACTTTGGTTTTCTATATCTTCAATGGCATAAGCTTCAATGCTCAAGACTTCTTCTCAGGCAGTTGGCTGCATCTGGCTCCAACATTTTTGGTCTGAAGTTCTATGCTCCATGGGTGATGCGCCCTATCAAGCTTCATTCTGCCTTCAACTATCAGCCGTCTGCGCGCAATCATCTTGTATTCTTGCCAAAGGTTGATCTGTATGTTGAAGCTATTTGCCCAGAGCCTGCTAAGGATCCAATCTATCTTCACAAAGTTGATCATCAAAGCTTCACCCAGCCCATTGAAGGAGTTCAGGCAGTCTCTTGTGTTTATCCCTTGGCTGGTAACACATGTGCCCCTCGCGCCCAAACTGACGCAACTGGAAGCACCATTTCCCAAAGGCCTCAGAAGCGATCTCGTGTTCTCAATGACCGAGAGCTTCTCGTCGCGCTACATTAGAAACAGGATAAGCATCATGACTGGATTAAGCGTCAGATGCAAAGCCTCTTGGTGGACGTCAATCGCATTCGCAATCTTGCCACCAAGAATGCCTTTGTTACACATGAAACCTGTCGGAGGTCTTGGAAGAGTTTGACTTTGCTCACTGCTGAAGAAGATCTTCAGGGCGATGGCTTCACAGAAGGATTCAAGTTTGACTCCACTCCTCCAAGGAATGCTCACTTGCGTCGAACTCCCTCCCTTGAAGACTCTGACTATTCTTCCTCAGTTGCAACGGTGAATGCCAGAGTTATCGATGATCAAGATGATGCCACTTCACCACCTCCACCTTCAGCGCGTCTCGACACTGCACCAAGGTCTTCTGCACCACCGGACCTCAACGACGACCCTGCTGCTTCACCTACTCCTCATGGGAACGAGTAGAAGCTCTATGTCTTCAAACCTTTTTGGTCATTACTGACAAAAGGGGGAGAAGCATATGAGTTGATAGTCTTCAAGCGGGTCCATATGGGTGGTTGCTTTACTTTTTGCTACTTTTTCCAAGTGCTTACAACTCTCGCTTTTGAAACATTTGGTTCGTTTTGAGTTGTAACACTTAAACTTGATGGTCGTCTGCTACCTTTTTCGACACTATGTGATGCGATGATAAATTCCGCATGTGCGACGATAAATTCCGCACGAAGTCATTTTGCAGACGTCCATTTTTCATTATGCATGTCATTATCTTCATTATATCAATTCATGCATGATGAATTTTCTTCATAAGTAGAAGAGGAGCTCCGCGAGTACAATCTGCCATGTGCATTTGCATTCAAAAGCAAAATACTTATATGCACATCTTCAGGGGGAGTGTCGTGGGTTTGTCACGGTAGATGTCCTTGTGAAAGGACTTAGTCGTGGAGCCATCGCTACGGGTTAGCTTAAAGGGGTTAAACTGGACAAGGGGACACGGGGATTTTATACTAGTTCGGCCCCTTCAAGGAAGGTAAAAGCATACGTCTAGTTGTGATTGGTATTGCTAGGGTTTCGAAGGCCAGGGAGCGAATCCGCTTTGTCTGGCTCTCGAGTTGTTGTCTGTCCCTAAACCGCTGCCGGGTCGTCCCTTTATATACATAGGTTGACGCCCGCCGGGCTACAGAGTCCCTGAGCCGGATCATAAACGTGTCCGGTACGGTCTCTATCCTTCCTATCTTACAACACAAGTTACATGACTAGGTCGGTTTAAATTTACAGGCTTTAACCCGCCTTTGGGCCTTGGGCCTTCGTGAAGCGCCATCATCCTTGCATCTTCATGGGCTTCTAATCTTCAAGGAGTTAACCCGGCTACATAAGGCCAGTTTACCTCCAGTAATAATATCCCCAACATTAGGCCCCAGATTGGTTTGAACTTGTTCATGTCAATCTTCTACACTTAGAAAAATTCCTCCCTCATATCTTCACCTTGATCTTGTAAACCGCCGTGACGTCATACTTCAAGATTATGATAAACCGCCCTGACGTCATCCATCCGTTGGTGTCGAAGATTACCTTCATTTAATGTGTCTTCAGTCACCGAGGCGACACCCTTATTAACTTATCCATTTTTGGGCTCCTCGATTCCCGCACTTGCCGTTTCATCGCTTCATCTTATAAATAGGGGCAGCGGACCCCTTTATTTTCTTTATGCTCTCCTTTCCTCCCTTCTTCTTCCTCGCAACGTCTTCGCACCTGAGCGCCGCCGTCATCGCCAAGCCTCACCTCCGCTTCACCGTCGGCCGCTGCATCGACCTGTTCGCACCAGAGTTCCGCAGCACACCTCCGCTGCTTCCGCGGCCGCAGTAAGTCCTTCCCCCCTTCCTTTCTAGATCCATTAGGGTTTCCATGTTCTTCGCGGTTCTTGAAGTTCATCAGAGCTTTTGGTGTTGTTCTTCCTTGGCCTGTAGATGAATGCTTCGCACTTATCGTATCCCTTCCCGTGGCTAATCTTCTGTTACCACCATAGATCCTTATGCGCAAAAGCTGATGTAGTCCTTCATAAACTGTTTCGGGTCTAACCCCCTTTTTAGGTCAAAATATTTTTTGCTTTTCTGTCTTACCTTAGATCTGAAATTTTCATATGTCTCTATGAAATCTGTTTCTCCTCACGCCAACCTAGGCGGTTTAACTTTGCATAATCAATCTATACCATTAGCCCTCTGATAAACCGGAGGAGCCCTTTACCTTTATAGTTATACTCCGGTTTAACAGTGTCTGAATACCCCTGTCCTGGTATTACCTTTTTCCCTTATTGCATTGGTCTCCGGTTGATGCCATTTCACATATCAGTACTTTTCTTACTCCATTGTATCTGGCATATCCTCATGCGTGATTTATAAACCGGCCTTTCATTTTCAGCTTGTTTGTTTCACAATGGCCAAACAATTCACTGCTTGCAACTGGGCTCGTTCCCGGGTTACTGAAATTCAGCTGAATGAGATGGTTAGCATCGGCTGCTTGCCTAAGAAAACTAAAATTAAATGGCGAGTTCCAGGAACAGAAAATCCTCCGACCCCAAGGCAGGGTGAGGTGGTGGTATTTGTTGACCACATAAGCCGTGGCTTCAAACCGCCAGGATCAAAGTTTTACCGAGATGTGCTTGCCAATTTCCAACTCCATCCCCAAGATATTGGGCCAAATTCAGTATCCAACCTATGCAACTTCCAGGTCTTCTGTGAAGCACACTTACAGGAAGAACCAACTACAGAACTGTTCCGGGATTTCTTTCACTTAAACCGGCGCACAGAGTTTGTAAATGGTCCGAACACAGAACTTGGTGGTGTCTCGATTCAAAAGCAGAAAGAAGTTGAGTTTCCTCATGCCAAACATCATAGCCACCCAAAGTAATGGAACCAAACTTGGTTTTATTGCAGAGACACTTCGCCTGAAGACGAAAATCCCCTTCCAGGCTTTCGTGATCACCGGCTTTCCAATACTCATCCGATGCCGCAACGCTTGAGGTCCGCCGAAAGGGCGAAATATGCCCCTCAACTCGCCAAACTCCGAGCCTTTATGGCCAACGGTTTAACAGGTGTGGATTTCGTGCGCTGTTGGATATCTTGGAGCATCTTGCCTCTAAGCCGGCGTCCCGGTTTAATGTGTGACTATACCGGTGAGGTTGACGACCCTCAACGCCATTGCAACCTTCAATTATCTGATGAAGAAGTCACTGAAGGTGTAAAGAAAATTCTGAACAAATCGGAACTGGCCTGTAGTCAAACCGGTTTGAGTCCCTTCTATGCCAAGAACAAACCGCCTGCTGTAAGCATTATACTTCTTTTTCACCTTTAATATTTTTATCTTGTGCAACCTGTAATCCTTCTTCTGTGTATGTATGTATAGGGTGATGACCCCTTCTAGAAATGGAAAACCGTAGAAAAAGCGGTAAAACCAACTGGGGACAAAGCGGTCAAACCATCTCGCCCAAAAACCAAAGCCGTCAAACAAACGTCAAAACGGAAAATGGCTGACCGGATCAACATGGAGCTTGATGATGACACTGATGATCCAGAAGTTGAGGTAGAACTTGACTCACTTGGTTCTCTTTTCATGCATCTCATTAACAATGATCTTCCTCAGGAGGACGCAGAAGCTAGTCAAGCTGATGATGTAGAGGTAATTATCCTTTCCTCCGGTTCAGACTCTATGCCAACACAAAAAACCCGCCAAGCAGTCCGGAAAGTAGGCTTTTCTCATCCTATTGCTCACTTGGATCCAACATTTATTTTGAAGACTCAGCAGCATGAAGCTCGCCGGACAACCCGGCACAGTGGCCAACAGGTCACTTCAGCCGGTTTACCTGATACCCCGGTTCAGAAGCGCCGGTCTGAGGTCTCTCCTACTTCTGACCATTCTTACCCCAAGGCAGGTTATTTCAGACAACCTATTAATCCGTCTGATTCAAATTATCAGGTGACACCTCCCTCATCATCTGGCGAGTCGACAGCAACTCAACTCCCTCCTCTGAAAACTGTGGCCGGGTAAGCTGTAACACCTTTTCCTTCAATGCATCATAGAACTTGAATAAGATATTAATCCTTTTGTAATTTTGTTTGCAGGGCCAAAGCCAGACCTAGCAAGAAAGCTCGGGTCACCAATCCGCCCGAAGACCCGGCCACTTTTGAAGAAGAACTCAGAGGTGAACCGGAACAAACTTGTGAACCGGAGGGCTTTCATCCTGAAGCCGCCTCAGGCGAACCGCCCCTTTAAGGCCAAAATACCAATGAACCAGCTGATGCTGAACCTGCAGCACCTGATGTTGAACTGGCAGAGCAAAACTGGGCTAGTCCGGTGAGAAATGGTGATACTCCATTGTCACCAGCCAAACATACTGAAGATCAAGGAGACGATGTTATCATTACTGGAATGGGCCATAGCTCTCCTAGCCATCCCGTTATCTTGGCTCAACATAATGCCAAAGAAGAGCAAGCTGCTAGGGAAAAAGGGAAATGGATCAGTGATTTATCAAGCTATGCTCATCTTAACACTGAAGAGCTTCACTCTGGCTTTTTGAACCGTCTGCACTCAAACCGGGACTATGAGGCCGGTTTGGTGAACTTGATGAAAGAGCGATATGAGGTAAATTCCTCTCCCTTTATGTATTGATTTATAGCCGAAACACTATCCCAAGTAGCCCCCAAGGGCCGTTTCATGATGTTAATCATAAACCGGGTCTTTGTAACAGCTTAAGTTTCTTATCATTGATCCTCATAATGGCAGGTCTCTAAGAAGAGACAAGACTCATCTTTTAACAATTAAATAACTTTCTGCAGCATAACCCCCAAAGGCCGCTTTAACTTGGCAAGTTAATCCGAATTTTAATCCATACATCCGTTTTAGAACAGACGCACATTAGCCCCCAAGTGTCAAGGATAATGCTTGCATTGTTCTGGAGACTTGTATAACATGTACCACTTTAGAGCAAATAGGCATTAGCCCCCAAGTATGAAGTGCATAACTTGTTATACGCTTTGTACTTAGAACATATATAACCTGTTTCTTAATAGACCTTCAATGTTGCAGGCTGAACTGAGAAGCAAAGATGCCCGAAACTCTGACTTGCAAGAGAATGTAAAGTCACAACAAGAAGAGGCTACAAAAGCCAAAGAGGAGCTGACCCAAGCCCTGGCCGCAATGGAGAAACTGAAATAATCTTTCAACAATGATCAGGCTAACTGGGAAACCGAAAAATCCAGTTTAACCAAAAGAGCTGAAGACGCCGAGGCAGCCCTGAAACCAGTTGCAGATGAACTAGCTGGTTTGAAACGGCAAATCAATGCTATGACTTCTGCTATCTTTGGTAAGTGTCTACTTATGTGTTTTGCGTAAGTCAATGAACCTTATCATTGACCAGCACATTGGAAAAATCTTTGGCAGGTACTCGGATCGCTCATCTTGGTACAGATATGCGTATGAAGCTCAAAGCGGCATACACATTGGTTGAATAGCTGTACTCTGGGTCTCAGCGGGCTATTTGCACGAAAGCTTACAACAAACCGGCCCCAACATTGATTAAGGAAACACTTGAGAAATTGTCCATGTTACCAGCCCGTATTGCCGAATTGAAGAAAGCAGCTGCCAGGTCAGGAGCTTTAACCGCACTTATTCGAGCCAAAGCCTGGATTCCAGATCTTGAAGCGAAGGATATCATTAAAGGATACCCAGATGTGAAGGAAGACGGTTCAAACTTTGATAATGATGACCTCCGGCGGCTGACCAAACAGATGCGGTCAGTAGCCAGCAAACTGGCCGATGATACAGACTTGTCCCATTTCCAACCGGTTTACGACGCTGAAGGGAAAAGACAGCCGTCCGACATCCATGAAGTTGAAGAACTCATGCCTCCGATTCGTAAGCACACTTATGCTCCTGATATTAACCCCTCCAATCTTATCCATGAGGAAACAGTATTTCAAGCTTTAACTAGAATCGATTGGTCGACGGTTGATTTCCAGCGTCTGGGGAGGGATGAAGAAGTGCCCACACCAACTGACCCTCAACCATCAAACCATCCAGACGAAGCGTCCTAAGCCGGTCGCCAGTTTACTAGCTACCATGTGCCGATCTTATGAAAAACAATTATGCTATTGGAGCCGCTTTGAAAGCTTCTTGTAATAGGATAGCCAAAACTTCGTTATTTGCCATGTCATCGAGCATGTTTTGTAATGCCTCATGACAACTTGTGCCACCTTTTGGGATACATTGATGCATAACCCATGATGAATTGTGTTCCTGGGTACAACAACTTAAAAGTATCTAGCGGTCTACCGCTAGACGGGTCATAATGTCCAGAAAGTGTATAGTACATAGATGAAATAATCGAAGTGTTTGTACAAAAAGCAATATACATAACATACCTCATTGGTTGACCAACGGTGCATACGGCAAAGGTGTTAATACCAATCCGGAACGTTGATAACCCCATCTTTGTAATGCCGGTCTATATACTAAACCGGACCGGGATAACTAACGGGTTTTCTTTATAACACTGGTGATTTAATCACACCAGACCGGGTCAATAAACACCGGTTTATAATTGATGATGTGCCGACAACTTGTAGTTTAAAAGCAAGCCGGGTCAAGGACGCCGGTTTATCAAAAAATACTTATGAACTTCAACAAATAAAACTCAAAAAGGAAAATATGCAAGGCTTTTTACGAGCTGCCAGGCTCCAAATCGAGGCTTTTCATGGGCTGCCAGGCCTCTAAGTTAAACCATTTAACAAAGCCTTTTAAGGTGGGACTCCAATTAACCAATCATCGTTTTAATTTGACAAGTTCAGGGTCTATAAAAGATTGACATGTCAAACATTCGATGGGTCATACCAGGATTACCTAGACAGGAGTGGCTTACTTGATGAAGGCAGGTTAACCCGGGTTTTTAGGTGAATACACCAGGCTTCCAAGCCGTGGCTTGATAGACAATTACAAGGGTCCTTTCAAACTCTTTGTTGCTTTGCAAAAAGAGCCCCCAAGTAACTTTGTGAGTTGTGCTAAGTGCGTGCCCATGTTTGAGTCTGTGCTTTGTGCAACACTCTCTTTGGCTCCACATATTTTTCTTTTGTGGCCTAAATGCCTATCAAGAGGTGTAGCTATGGTGTGATAACAACCAAGCCCCCTAGTGATATCCCTTCATGGTTTCAAAACCGATCAAGAGGTGTAGCTGTAGTTCAAATATGACCAAGCCCCCTAGTGATTTTCTTTATACCCGTGCAACTGCTAAGACCGGATTAAAAAACTCCGCTTTGTCAATAAACTCATATAGCATACACAGGATGTAAAAAGAACAGATATCCCGCTTAATCGGAGTCTCTGGTTTATTATATAATATATACACTGTCATAAATATGTACAGATGAAGAGCCTATGGCTTCAAGTATAGTAAGGCCGAAGGAGAGCTATGTTCCATGGCCGCTTGGTCTCCTCCTCCGATTGACGTGAGTCTTTATGCTCTCGAACATCAATGAGGTAGTAAGATCCGTTGTGCAGATTTTTGCTGACCACAAAGGGTCCTTCCCAAGGTGGGGATAACTTGTGCATATCAGTCTGATCCTGGATGAGCCGGAGCAACAAATCGCCTTCTTGAAAGGTTCTGGTTTTAACCCGACGGCTGTGATAACGTCGGAGATCTTTTTGATAAATCACCGATCGTGCTGCGGCCAGATCACGCCCTTCATCCAACAGGTCCAGAGAATCTTGACGTGCCTTCTCATTATCAGCTTCAACATAAGCTGTCACACGGGGCGAGTCGTGATGGATGTCACTAGGAAGAATTGCCTCCGCTCCATAGACCATGAAGAAAGGTGTGTAACCCGTAGACCTATTGGGTGTGGTGTTGATGCTCCATAACACAGAAGGTAGCTCCTCAACCCAACAACCCGGCGTCCGCTTTAAGGGAACCATAAGCCTGGGTTTGATACCTCATAGAATTTCCTGATTTGCCCTCTCTACTTGACCATTAGACTGGGGGTGAGCCACCGATGCTAGATCAAGCCGGATGTGCTCACGTTGACAAAATTCTTCCATCTCCCCTTTTGACAGGTTAGTACCATTATTAGTTATAATGTTGTGTGGAAAGCCAAACCGGAATATCACCTTTTTGATGAATTGAACCGCCGTGGCTGCATCACACTTGCTGACTGGCTCTGCCTCCACCCATTTGGTGAATTTATCAACTGCTACTAATAGATGGGTCTTTTTGTCCTTGGATCGCTTGAAGGGTCCAACCATATCAAGCCCCCAAGTCGCAAACGGCCAGGTAATTGGAATCATCCGCAACTCTTGAGCCGGAATGTGCGCACGGCGGGCGAATTTTTGACACCCGTCACATCTCTTGACTAAATCTTCTGCATCAGCATGCGCCGTCAACCAGTAAAAACCGTGGCGAAAAGCTTTAGCCACCAAAGACTTTGAACCGGCGTGGTGACCGCAGTCCCCTTCATGGATTTCTCGCAAAATCTCACAACCTTCTTGAGGAGAAACACAACGCTGAATTGCTCCTGAAACACTGTAGCGATGTAACTCCCCGTTGAGTATGGTCATGGACTTGGAACGCCGGATTATCTGTCGGGCCAACGTTTCATCGTCTGGTAACTCGCCCCGGTTCATGTAAGCCAGATAGGGGATTTTCCAATCCGTTATGGCATGCAGAGCTGCCACCAACTGAGCCTCCGGATCAGGAATATCCAAATCTTCTTCGGTTGGCACCTTGACTGACGGATTATGCAATACATCAAGAAAGACGTTGGGCGGGACCGGTTTACGCTGGGAACCAAGACGACTTAAAGCGTCCGCTGCTTCATTCTTCTGCCGGTCTATATGGTCCACCTGATAACCCTTAAAGTGACCAGCCACTGTGTCCACCTCTCGCCGATATGCAGCCATGAGTGGGTCCTTAGAATCCCAAGTGCCAGACACCTGTTGCGCCACTAGATCTGAATTGTTGCAATCTTTTCCGGATTAGCCTCAATGCCTCTATTTGACACCAGAAAACCCAAGAGCTTGCCTGCCGGGACACCAAAGACACACTTCTCCGGATTGAGCATCATCTTGTAAACCCGGAGATTGTCAAAGGTTTCTCTCAAATCATCTATCAATGTCTCCTCCTTTCTGGACTTTACCACAATGTCATCCACATATGCATGAACATTGCGCCCAATTTGCTTATGAAGGCAATTCTGAACACATCGCTGGTAAGTTGCCTGGGCACTCTTGAGTCCAAAAGGCATGGAAACATAGCAGAAGGCTCCAAAGGGAGTTATGAAAGCTGTCTTCTCCTGGTCCTTAACTTCCATCTTGATCTGATGATAACCAGAATACGCATCCAGAAAACACAAACGGTCACAACCTGCCGTAGCATCAATTATCTGATCAATGCGAGGGAGAGCAAAGGGGTCTGTAGGGCAAGCCTTGTTTAAATCTATGTAATCCACACACATACGCCAAGTGCCATTTTTCTTGAGAACCAGCACCGGATTAGCCAACCACTCTGGATGAAAGACCTCTACAATAAACCCTGCGGCCAATAAACGGGCTACCTCTTCACCGATAGCCTTACGCCTTTCTTCATTGAAGCGGCGGAGAAACTGCCGGACCGGTTTAAACTTAGGATCAATGTTGAGTGTGTGCTCAGCGAGTTCCCTCGGTACACCTGGCATGTCAGAAGGTTTCCATGCAAAGATGTCCCGATTCTCACGGATGAACTCAATGAGCGCGCTTTCCTATTTGGGATCCAGGTTAGCGCTGATGCTGAACTGTTTGGATGAATCGCCAGGAACAAAGTCAACCATCTTAGTATCTGTAGACGATTTGAACTTCAATGCCGGATCATGTTCTGTAGTCGGCTTTTTCAAAGAGGTCATATCTGCCGGATCAACTTGCTCCTTATAAAATTTCAATTCTTCCATGGCACAAACCGACTCAGCATAAGCCGCATCACCTTCCTCACATTCCAAAGCGATCTTTCTGCTTCCATGTACTGTGATAGTCCCCTTATGACCTGGCATTTTAAGCTGTAGATAAACATAGCATGGCCTCACCATGAACTTAGCATAAGCCGGCCGTCCAAACAAGGCGTGGTACGGACTTTTGATCTTTACCACCTCAAACATCAATGTTTCTGACCTTGAATCATAATCATCTCCAAAAGCTACCTCTAAGGCTATCTTGCCAACAGGATATGCAGACTTACCAGGCACCACCCCATGAAAGACTGTATTTGACGGTTTAAGATTCTTATCTGTCAACCCCATACAGCGGAATGTGTCATAATATAGAATGTTGATACTGCTTCCCCCATCCATGAGCACTTTAGTAAACTTGTAACCCCCAACTTGCGGGGCTACCACCAGGGCCAAGTGACCCGGATTATCAACCCGGGGTGGGTGATCCTCTCTACTCCATAAAATGGGTTGCTCAAACCAGCGTAGATACTGAGGCACTGCCGGTTCAACAGAGTTTACCGCCCTTTTGTGAAGCTTCTGATCACGCTTACGCAAACTAGTAGTGAAAACATGATATTGCCCGCTATTTAGCTACTTGGGATTGCTCTGGTAACCCGACTGCTGCTGTTGCTGCTGATTCCCCTGATGGTTATAGCCTCCTTATTGCCTTGGTGCCCTTGATTGATGTGTCTGGTTTGGTTGCCCTGAAACCCTAAACCGGAACCACCACCTCCGTAAACCGGCCCGTGGAAACCACCTCCTGAACCGCCGGGCGGGCCGTTATCATACTGGAACATATTGGAGTTTTTGAAATCCCGCATGATATAACAATCCTTCCAAAGATGCGATGTTGGCTTCTCCTTTGATCCATGCTTTGGACAGGGCTGATTTAGCAAGCGCTCCAAATTGGGGCATGAGCCTCCACCCCTCTGGGGTTGCTTGCCCTTACGGCGCTGGCCATTCCCCTGAGCATTGGTGTTAGCAACAAAGTCCAAGCTGTTGTCAGCCTTGCGCTTACCGCTGTTCCCATGGCCTGCCGGATTATGCTGCTGGCCCTTGGCGTTGCCGTTCATTTTCCCTTTCCTCGGTTTGTCCTCCTCTGAATCCGGGTCCTTGGTATTATCTGAATCGGTGTACTTAACCAAAGCGGCCATGTGCGTTGACATATCATTGCAGTGACGTTTGAGCCTTCCTAATTTCTGTTTGAGTGGTAGGAAACGGCAATTGCCCTCTAATGTTAACACTGCGGTGTCTGCATTGATACGATCTGATGAGTGCAAAATCACTGAGACCCGTTTAACCCAATGGGTCGTGGACTCCCCTTCCTCTTGGACACAAGCGGCCAGATCCACGATTGACATTGGCTGCTTACAAGTATCTTTGAAGTTCTAGATAAACCGGTGCTTCAATTCAGCCCATGATCCGACAGAGTTAGTTGGCAAGCTCTTCAACCAAATACGAGCCGTTCCTTCCAACATCATGGTGAAATACTTAGCACACACTGCCTCATCCACATCTAACATCTCCATTGCCATCTCATAGCTCTCCACCCACGCCTCTGGTTGCAAGTTGGCGGTGTAATTTGGTACCTTACGAGGTCCCTTGAAGTCCTTGGGCAGTCTCACATTACGCAAAGCGGGGGTGAGACACGGCACCCCTAAGGAACTGAACACCACACCTGGCTCTACTGAAGCTGTAGGGTGAACCGGAGTATGTTGTCGTGCTCCGTGTTGAGCTACCAACTCGGCCTCCCGACGTGCGCGGCCATGGTCCACAACATCCTGCGCATTAGCGCCTCCCTTTGCCGGGTTGTTTCCTCACGGTGAATTTCGGCGACGTGCACTGCTGGACACAGCCGGTTCGTCCTCCACGTGTCTGCTATAGCTCCAGCTTGGACAGGGAGTGGAATGAATCCTCTCACGACTGTGTGAATATGCCTGCTGTTGATTTAGCGTTGTTTGAAGGAGATCCCTGGCCCGACGTGCTTCCACCGCAACTGGTGACTCGCCGTCGGTTGGGAGGGCTGCCAGGCATGAAGCGGCGGCCACAATATTGTTCAACGGGTTGGAATAATGCCTGGGAGGTGTTGGTACATACTGTGGCACCATGTTGTTCTGGCGAGGCGGGCCCATCATGCGTGGTTGAACCAGCGCTCCTGTTCCCGGTGCCTCCGCCCGGTTTAATATGGGTTGGTTACCAGCTCCTGCTCCTGGTGTGTTGAAGAGATTTTGCGGCTCATAAACCGACGGGAGACGCGATCAGTACCTTCTTCTCATGACTTCCTTGGAAGCATTCTGATCCAGCCTAATCCGGTAGGCTTGTGCTTCCAATTCAGCCTGTTCTGTAGCCATCCCGGCATTCTCTGTCGCCAGGTCTGCTTTAGCCTAAGCTATCTGATCTTTCACCTTTGCAATCTCTGCATTGTGCTAATCCCTGGCTGCTGCATCCACCTCTGCGGCTATCAACGTTGCCAAAGCGTCGAACAAATCAGACAGGACTTGGGATGGAGGCGGCGCAGAGCTTCCTGCCCCTTCCGGTGTAGCCGTTGTTGAACCGGAGAGTATTGCTGTGGCGGTCGATGAATGAGGCGCTGATTGTGTGCCGGCCATGAAGATGGCGGCCCGGTTTGGCAGATCAGGGGAATCCGGAATACTGTTGCCCTCGGATCCTCCATCAATCCGGCCGTCCTACAACTGATAAAGCAATTCGGTCTCTCCAGAAGACTCATCACAGAACAGACCACGGTCTCTCCATCGGACACCGGCCCGTCCTCGTATCTCGATCCATGGATGATACCTATGAAAACATGCCTTGCCTCGGGCTGAACCGGCGAAGAACTTGCATGCCGAGCCGTTTCGATGATGTCGGTGCAGATGTCCATCTCAGGGGCCGGTTCGCCGATCTTGCCGATGAAGATGTGAATCCCACCAAAGGGGACCCAGTACCCGTACTCGATTGAATCGGCCTCGGGACCCCATCCTGCATTGTCGATGTAGAGCTTGCTGCGATGACTCTTCGTCATCCGGCCCACAACGTATCCCTTAAGTCCATCAAAGCTGCCCTTCAAGAACTCAAAACCATCATGCGATAGCCCCACTGTGGGCGCCAACTGTCGTGGGTTTGTCACGGCAGATGTCCTTGTGAAAGGACTTAGTCGTGGAGCCATCGCTACGGGTTAGCTTAAAGGGGTTAAACTGGACAAGGGGGACACGGGGATTTTATACTAGTTCGGCCCCTTCAAGGAAGGTAAAAGCCTACGTCTAGTTGTGATTGGTATTGCTAGGGTTTCGAAGGCCAGGGAGCGAATCCGCTTTGTCTGGCTCTCGAGTTGTTGTCTGTCCCTAAACCACTGCCGGGTCGTCCCTTTATATACATAGGTTGACGCCCGCCGGGCTACAGAGTCCCTGAGCCGGATCATAAACGTGTCCGGTTCGGTCTCTATCCTTCCTATCTTACAACACAAGTTACATGACTAGGTCGGTTTACATTTACAGGCTTTAATCCACCTTTGGGCCTTGGGCCTTCGTGAAGCGCCATCAACCTTGCATCTTCATGGGCTTCTAATCCTTTACATAAGGCCGGTTTACCTCCAGTAGTAATATCCCCAACAGGGAGCCTTTCTGCTACTTACGAAGACAATACTTAAATCCTTTACAATTTCACATACTTTTATCCCCGTTGAAAACTTCAACCAGTTTGTCATCAATCACCAAAAAGAGGGAGATTGTAAGTGCATCTAGTGCCACCCCTAGTTGGTTTTAGAGTATTGACAACAAACCTGGTTGAGGGACTAATGTGTTTGTGAGAATTGCATGATAACACAGGTAGAAGTCCCTCATTGATTCGGTTTCCTACCGGAGATGACCCCTAAAAATGTATGAAGACATTGAAGTCAAAGGTGGTATGTGAAGACATTCACATTGAAGACTATGACAAGAGAAGACATCGCGTGAAGACTATGGAGCGCGAAGACTTAGTTGTTTCGTCATTCTTTTTCTTCTTTGTTGAGTCATAGGAACCACCATACTGTTAAGTGGGGTCCAAGTGAACCAGTCAGAATGACTGAAGTGATGCTGAACCAAAATCCTATGTCTTCGAGCGAAGACAATGAGAGCAAATCTTATCCAGAGTTGGATAAGTCAGCTTTGCTTCTAGCCCAAGTAAAGTTGTCGTGTGTGTTTGAAATCTGACCGTTGGAACACGTGTTAGTTCCTTAGTGACCCAGGGTCATTTCGGACAAATCAGGTCAGGTTGCCTAGTGGCTATAAATAGCCCACCCTCTACACCATAAATTGGTTGGCTGCTCAGAGTTACTGCACGGCTTTTGTCGTTTGAGAGCAACCCACCACGAAGCCTTTGAGAGAGAAATACTTGCGAGGACAAAGCCCTAAACACCCAGAGCTAAAGAGTGTTAGGCATCACTTAAGTCTTCTTGTCTGTGTGATCTGAAGACTTATTACACTTGAGGACTGTGAATCCTCCAGCCGGTTAGGCGTCGCGTTCTGAGCATCCAAGAGTTACTGTGCATCGCCGGTGAACAAAGTCTGTGAAGGTTTGGAAGTCTACCTTGAAGACTTACCAGAGTGATTGGGCTAGGACTGGGTGTCCTTAGCTCAAGGGGAATAAGGTGAAGACGCGGTCTTCTGAATTGAATCTCAGCCTCCCTAACCAGACGTACAGTTGTCACAGCAACTGGAACTGGTCCAACAAATCATTGTCTTCAACGAGCCACTGGTTCTATCCTTCACATCTCTTTATTTGCAGTTGGTCCTTCTAAAGTCATTGCCTGTTTGCATTATCCCTTTGTCTTCACTGTCTGACTGCTTGTTCTGATTGGCTTCATACTATCTTCCGTCCTGATCTATACTGCCTAGCTGTTATTAGTCTTTGTGCCTTCACTTCATTGAATACTTGACTATGGCTTGCCTAGTGTAGTCTACCTTCCGTTGCATGGTAATAGGTTTGTTTCTATCGTTTGTCTTTGAAACTTCCATGTTTTCAAGACTTTCATAAAAATCGCCTATTCACCCCCCCTCTAGTCGATCACTAGCACTTTCAGGGGGCCAACCATCCGTGCCGATGTCCTCTGTCCAACCGGAGGCACCGGACAACTTGCTGGAAGCGCTTCGCAGCGCTTCCATCGATGAAGAGCACCGCACTATCATGAGTGTGGTGGTCAAGAAGGTCCAGTCCGCCAAAAAAGGACTGACCGAAGCTTGTGCCAGCCTCCTAACAGGCTTTGAGGTAAGCATTCAAAATATAAGAAAATATTACTGCATAGATAGTAGCCCCTGATGCTCTGTTCGGTGTTCGCGAAGAAAAGCCAAATAGAGTATCAAATGATAACTCAGGAGTCTAATTAGAGTATGTCTATGTCTATGTGCAGGCTTCCCTGCTGGCCGTTGCCGCACGTACTGCGGAGGTCTCTGCGCGGAAGCAGGCCCTGAAGCGGTCCGAGGACGAGCTCGGCCTTACCAAGGGGCAGCTCGAAGAGAGAAAAGGTAAGATATACCCCAGTTTATATAGTTAAAAAAGAAGTTTGGTGTGAAGTAATAGGATCATCATGAATTTGTCAGGGGCCACGATCGAGGTGGAGACCCTGAGGAAGGCGTTGTCTGAGGCCGAAGACAAAGCGGCCAAAGAACGCATTGAACGGGAGAAACAAGAAGCCCGAGTGGGCGAGGTGCAGCAAGAGCTCAAGGCACTTGCCAAAAAGCACGAGTCCTTGGAGCTTGACTCCAAGACGCGAGAGTCCAAGCTCACGCAGGTGCTTGAAAGCGTCTGGAGCGCCAAGGCCGAAGCCCACAAGACCCTCCAGGAGATTGATGAGGTGAAGAAGATAGCAGCGGGTAAGGCATTCAATATGCAAAGCAAGCATGTGAAGGAGACTTTCCTTTTTCTTACCCGAGTTCGGAGCTCTCCGGGAGCGTTTGCAGATCTTCCCCGCAGTGTGCTGGATGCCGCGGAGTTTTACCGGGCTGAGGAGGGGAGCTCAACGGAGAAGTTGTTCCGGTCTCAGTATACTGGGACCAAACACCCCGTGTCCTTGAGAGACCAGCTGAAGCAGTTGGTCGAACTTCACAAGGTGGCCGAATAGGCCATGAGGGGCCTTATAGTCCGGATGTGGCCTGGCGAGCCCCTGTCCGGCAGCTACTTTGGTCTGGTGAGGCGGCTGGTGGAAGCCTGCCCACGGCTTGAAGCCATCAAGTGGTCCATCTGCATCGAAGGTGCACGCAGGGCTTTTGCCCGGGCAAAGGTGCACTGGGTGAAGCTGGACGCCGTGAAGCTTGTGAAGGAGGGGCCGCCGGAGGGCAAGGAGCATCGCTGCCCTGAGAATTACTATGAGAGCGTCCTGAAGGGTTCCCGCTTAGTGGCAGATGAGTGTGCCAAGGATGTAATTTTTGAATGAACATGCCCATGTGATCCTGTAATATGAAACCAGTTCTTTTGCGCCATGCGACGCTTTCTTAATTTAAAATATTACCTTCTGTGCGGCCGTTTATAAAATCTGAGAGTTGGCCAGTCGTCGGCTTCTACCCCCATGTAACTAGTACTGTGGTGTTCGGGGTAAACCTGAACACTCTTTACCCCAATTTTGGGTCCTTCAAGAGAGGTGTTCAGCGTAACGAACCAGGCAATCGGACTATAATGCTTTATTACTCTCACTTAGCCATAGAAGTCTATGATTTTAAATTTTTGGTGAAGCCCCTGGTATTCGGAGGGCCGAATTTGGGGCGCTATACACGCCTAAGCCGGAAAAGGCTGACTCCTCGCCCGAAGCAGAAAAAGTCTTTAAGGACTTGAGACCTCTCGAACAGCGACCAGTCTCTCGCCTTATCATGACAGTCAGTTTTTGGCTTTCTCTACTGAGGTGCTCGTCCGGAAGAACCGGGATACAATCGCAGTAGTTCTCCCATCGCTACCTTAGCCGATATAGCGGAACGTAAGGTACCAAAGCATGGGAGCCGGGCAACCCAACATTTGACCCAAGACATGATTCGGAGCTGATGCATATAATGCTATAAGTTCGGGGTGCCGCACTGTCGAAAGTGTTCGGACTTCTTGCGCCGTATTATGGGGTAAACGAGAGCCCCTAGCGTACTGACCGTACCCGAGCGTGCAGGTGCGGAATGTCGTAAATGGACATATAAGAGAAAGATAAAAACTTAAATAATGCAATGACAGATTAATAATATGCATTGTTATTTGAATAATACGTCAAAGCGTACTGGTACAAGTAGTGCAATAAGCATAAAGTAGGACAATTCGAAATGTCCTATCCAAAGGCAAGCTACGCATAAATAGTGAAAAGCGGGTATATCAAGTATTACTAGAGACCACCTGGCGGTTCGCGTGTTCATCTTAGCTTCTTGCCACCTTGGTTGTTGCTTCCGGAATGTGTCCGGAAATCGAACTGCCGGAAAGGGCTTCCGAAGAGTTAGGCCCTGAAAGAGAAAAGGAATGTCAAAGGTATCACTACAAAAAAATACACTTCCGTGATGATACGTGTTTGTCACAGTAGGTCACTTTTTTTGTCATGCATGTACATCCATGACAAATTTATGACAGAATCAAGATAGTCATACCTGTGCTGTCGTAGAAGTGTTCCATGACATTACCAAAATTATCATCACGGAAGTGTCCACTTCCATGACGATAAATCGCGCGTCACAGAAGTGCTTTCGTCAAGGGTGACCGACACGTGGCATCCACCGTAACGGAACGCCGTTAAGCTATCGGGTCGGGTTTTGGATCCGATAACCCGTTAACAGCCCTGACCAATGGGGATTTTCCATGTGTAAAATCATCATTGGCTGGAGGAAACACATGTCGGCTCATCGTCGGGACAGATGTCATCCACTCATTGGACAGAAGGCGCGTGTTCGCATATAGCCCATTTACAGCCCGCTAACCCAAGGCCCGTTACGCCCTATTCGAATTAGGCCCAGTAGCGTCATCTGGGCCATCCAATATGATTCCAGCCCGTTTTCACTTCTGGCCCATGTATGGCCCATGACGTCTTTCGGCCCATATGAGGCCCTATGTAACTCTTGGCCTATTAATGGCCCGTGGTGAAACTGTCCCGTAATGAACAGTGTATCACTTTACACCCATTAACGGCCCGTGGTTAAACTGGCCCGTAATGAACAGTGTATCACTTTATACCCATTAACGGCCCGTTATTCTGTTGGGCCGTCTCTAGCCCATGTTATCTTTCGGCCTTCTCAGAGCCCATTTATTCTTGGGCTCATTTCCAGCATTCGTTTACTTACGGCCCGTTACTGTCATTTTCTGCTTGTGGGCCAAATTTAGCCTGTGGTTACAGTCGGCCCGTTTGTGGCCCGTTAATACGTTGGGCCATTTTCATAGCGTCATCAAATACGGCCTATTAACGATGGCCCGTTATGGTCGGCCCATGAACGGACGATTCCAACTCTAGCCCATTTACGGCCAGAATGCGGTCTGTTTGGCCCATGTTTGGCCAATCGATCATACGGCCCGTATAAGGCCCATTGATGATACGGCCCGTAGAAGGCCCATTGATGATACAGCCCGTAGAAGGCCCATTGTTTCTACGGCCCATAGAAGGCCCATTGTTTCTACGGCCCATAGAAGGCCCACTGTTTATATGGCCCATAGAAGGCCCACTGTTTCTATGGCCCGTAGGAAGCCCAGTGTCACTACAGTAAATATTAGCCCATGGTTATTGTGGCCTAGTTTTAAAAAATAGGTTATTGCAGCCACTAGCAAACCGCAGAAAAAGAACTGCACTGATTACAAGCAAACAAATAAACAAGACAACAAGGAAATAAATAAGCAAGCAACTTACACTAGGCTATCACGGCTATTACACATATTACATCCACTGGGCATCAAAGTTGACCACCAGTGCAAATATAGGGAACACAGCAGCATATAAACGCCACAGCAACACAAGTCTAGAACTGAAACCACTTCAAAAGAGCTCAAGGAACAATATCCTGGGTACCCATAATGCTGGAAAGATGCTTAGCAAGCTTATTAAGTTTCTCTTGTTTGGCGCTTAAGTCCTCCAGCGCTTGCTGTTGCACCAGAAAGTATGCATCTGAATTCTGCAGGGACTTCCTCAGTCCTTTGACTTCCTGTCGCATAACATCTGATCGGTGTCTTTCAACTTGAAGTTGAGACTCAAGAAGCCGAACTGATTCAGGCAATGAGTTCGAAGAGCTGGTGCCAGCAGTGGTAGCCAGTAATTCGAACACTACATCAAGACAGGACATTGGGGTTGTCTCGGTGTCTTCAATATAGTTTTTATCAGCTTTCTTGGAGACCAACATGGATGTCTCACTATCTTGAACCTTATCTGCATTACTTCCTTTACCATTGTATAACAGGGTACTCTTCTCCAATATTTTATCCGCGTTCTAAAAGAGAAACAAACAAACACATATCAGGTTTACAATGTAGTATATGAAACTCATTTTGGTAAACCAGTTCAGTAGTAGGGTGGACAGGATAACAGCATGAAACAAACATATATCTATGTAGTATGGTCACTGTATGGTCTATATCATTCTAGTTTATGTTGCCAAATCAAGATAGATACAGTTCGAATCATATCTATTTAAGACAAAGCAGCATAGACAGAATATAAGTGTGGGAAACTACACAGCAATAACAACACTTGTAATGTGCATAGCATGAGAACATAACTGTTTATTCAATTGAAACTGAAATCAACATAGAGCAAGTTACAACAGCAAATAGCCAAACACGTTGAAGAAACAGGTTTAAAACATACCTGTTGCGCCATTGGAGTTTCAATTGCATCCTTCAAATTTGAAATTAGTTGGTATCAGTAAATACAGTTATGCAAGAGCAAAGTAGTATGAACCATAGCTACGGAACCTGACCTGAGAACAATTCTTCTTCTGCTTTAAGCGTTGACTTCGGGTTCGGAGTGGTGGTCCTCGTGATTTGGGCACTGCAGTTGCCTTACTAACTGCTCGTGTTTGGGTGCTCTGTGGTGGAGACAGTGATGTGTCAATGGGAACTGGGTGTCTATCTACTGGGGTTGGGGTTAGAAGGGGTGTAGCTGGTTCTCTGTCCAACTGGGTAGGGGTACAATCTGCATGAGTGTGGGTTATGTGTGGTGGGGCTGGTTCTTGGGAAAGTACAACCGTGGTTCTATCTGCATCGACAGGTAGCATGATCTTTTCTGAAGGTCGTGTTTTTACTCCCACAGATACTGCCATCACTCCCTCCAATTGAAATGGCTGATAAACAAGAAAAGTAATTGAATGTATAGACATTGTAAGATAGACAGGTGCAATGGATAGTAGGGAAGAAAACAGGGCATGAAATAATTCACATTTATGTTGTCTAAGCAAACAGAATAGCAGGACATAATTTCACATATATGATGGCTAATTAAATAGGATAGCATGACACAATTTCACATGTATGATGGCTAACTAAACAGGATAGAATGACATACTTCAAAATATGATGACTATGTAAACAGGATGACATGATATAACTATACGATGTGTCTATTAAAGTGGTTGGCATGCCATAAATCACAAACATGCCGTCGATGGAAACATGATGGCATGATATAATTCACGGATAGAATGACATAATTTAAATATGATGACTATGTAAACGGGATGAGATGATATAACTATATTATGTCTTTAGAAAATGGGTTGGCATGCCATAATTCAGACACATGCTGTCTATGTAAACATCATGGCATGACATAATTCAAATATATGATTTATATACTAAGGAAGTGAGCAGAGGGCAATCGCATATATGATGTGTCAACTAAGGAGATGGCATTCAATATTGTGTATATGATGTAAAAACTAAGCATTGCAATACAACATATGCATTATATGAGTAATATAACCCTGCCAAGTTTGAGCATACACCTCAGGGGGATAATAGGACTGGTCATCTGCCTCTGAATCCTCCTCTGAAGAGCTATCTGTAACCAGCAAGATATCTGCTTCAGCAGGTAGCATTGTCTGCTCTGAAGACCTTGTTTTCACTCCAGATTTCTCCATCACCAATTCAAATGGCTGATGCACAGGAAGAGCAGTTGAATATACAAACATTGTCGACAAAAGCAATGAGAAATACAAAAAAAGGACGGCATGATATAATTCACATATATGACGCTTGCCTAAACAACATGGCATTGCATAATTCACATACATAATGCCTTGCAACAAGATAACATTGCATAATTCACATATATAATGTCTTGCAACAAGATGGCATTGCATAATTCACATATATGGTAATTAGACACTAAACAGGTGGCATTCACACAAAGCATGTCTAAACTAAGCAAATGACATAGCAATGCAAGGTACCATACGCATGATATGAGCAACATAACCCTACCAAGTTAGGGCATGCACCTGGGGGGATATGACTGGTCATCTGTCTCTGAATCCTCCTCTGAGGAGCTATCGGTAACCAGCAAGACACGCGCTTCGTCAGATAGCATTGTCTGCTCTGAAGACCTTGTTTCCACTCTAGATTTTTCCATGACCGTGCCAAATGGCTGATGCACAGGAAGAGTAATTGAATGTACTAAAATTGTTGACAAATTTAACATGTAATAAAAAAATGATGGCATGATATAATTCACATATAAGATGACTGGCTAACCAGGGTGGCATTGCAAAATTCACATATATGATGCCTGGCTAGACAAGATGGAATTGCATGATTCACATATACGATAAAGAAACTAAACAGATGGCATTGACACAAAGCATGTCTAAACTAAGCAGATGACATCTTTAATGTATATAGTAAGCAATGCAAGGCACCATATGCATGATATTACCAACATCAGCATGCCAAGTTAGAGCGAAGACCTCATGGGGTAAATAGGAGTGGTCTTCTCCTTCTGAATCCCCCTCATAACAGTTATCTTCCTCTTGATTACGATCCTAAATGGGTGGAGGGGGGCTGCCTTTGCGCCCACCATGGAACGAGGTCTGCATGAAATTTTATTGCCACACAAGGCTCGTCTCTTTTGCTCTACATGATCAGTTCCATTGTGTACAATAACTGGCATGCATAGGAATAAAACATAGTGAGATTATGTAAGGAGTGCATGCACAAATCCAGAGTGATGGTAGCAAACTGTGGATAGACCCAAAACCAATGATAGCAGGCAGATAATAGCTTTAGTTAAAAATATAGATAATGGCTCCTTTAATGTTTGTTTGCACCCAACATGAAACTCATAGTAGACACCGGAGATTAACCAGATAGTAGACAGATAGTACTGATTGCTGCCCCAATATGTACCCCACAACCATTTAAAAACTCAAGTTTCAGCATTAGTTTGGACCTGACTCAGAGTCTAATAGGTGAACACGACGATAATGTAGCATGTCATCATATTAAGCGACGCATAACGTAAGCAGACACGGAAGAGTGCGACCTCTCTTGCGGACCCGTGTAGTCCTCAAGGTCATTTGCTCAGTTGATGATGGTAATGCAGTTGCCGTGGCTGCCAGCGGCGGGGAAGAAGATCTGAGGCGGCGAAAGACAGTCTGGAGAGCGGATCCCTGCGGTGGTGAACCCTTCCGTCGTTGGAGCAGCTGAGCTGGGGTGGAACACAGCACCGCAGGAGTAGGACAAACCACACAAGGTTTTCTTTGACACATATCTGTAACAGAAGTAATTGAGTAAGGGCTTGTTTGAATTTGAGGATTCTAACAATGCAGGAATAGGAAATAGGAATGAATAGGATAGGAATGCATGTGCAAAACAAAGAATTTAAAAACACAGGATTTCTGCCAATCTGGGTGTTTGATTCACAACAATTGGAAGATCACAGGATGCAAAAAAGCATGGTGAGATTAAGTCAAACCACAAGAAAATGTACGGTTATAGTGCTATTATTCTACTATCTCTTAGTCTTGTGCTTGATGAATAGGAATATGAAAAGGAGGAGAAGTGGAAATTAGAATTCCTACGGTTTTTCTTTCAAGGAGACACTAAAGGAACAAATCCTACAGTTTTCCTTTGCACCAAATTCATGAAAAGTAGTACCATAGGAAACTTTCCAATTCCGATGTTTTTCATTCACTTTTCCTTTCAAGCACTGGCGATTCTAGTAGGCAGGCTTGAGCAAGGAAAATCCTACACTAAAAAAATGTTTTTGTGCTACTTCTATTACTTTGGACCCAGGCCACTGCCATACTAGCTCAACTCCCAGGCCCATCGACAAATGCACAGCTCAAACGCGCAGAGATAAATAATGATGGCGTTCAAGAGAGTCCATCATGGATAGCTAAGTTGCCTGGTACCTCACTGCTTGTCATATAGTAGGATAAAATAATCGTATTTCCCGTTACTACGAGTGCTCAGTGGACAATATATATATATAACATGTAGAGTAAAAAAGAGATGCAACAAGTGTACAACCTCTTTGGCGAAGCCATGTCGATCTCAGCGTGATTGGGTTGGCCGGTGAGGATTCACCGGCGGACTTGGCTGTCGAAGGAGGGGAAGAAGATCTTAGGCGTCTGGAGATGGAGCCCGAGGTACTGCTCCGCTGTGATGGAGGGTTTCGTTGTTGGAGCAGCTCCGGTGAGTTGTACGACGCCGAGGCTGAAGCAGGACAAGAGAGACAACAAACAACGTTAACCTGAGTGGAATTCTAATAGCATCTCCAATACATGACGTAAAATACATAACCACAAAGTGCTAGATGTAAAATACATCAGCCGCTCATCTCTGAACTTAACTGTCGAAACTGAATTTAACTGTCGAAACTAAACTTAACTATCGAAACTGAACTTAACTGTCGAAACTGAATTTTGCTGTCGAAACTCAATTTTGCTGTCGAAACTGAATGCACTAGCAAGGTGAGGCTACACGTCGGTCGACTGACTTTTACATCTCTGGTCAGTTGATTTTGTAGCCGTTGGATACGAAATCAAGGGCCTGCGGTTCATCTTCAACCTCCACCCCCCTGAGCTGGCCAAACAGCAGCCCCCCGCCGCCCACGGCCGGTGGTGCGCCGCCCCGCCTGCCCCGAAAACACTCCCCACCGCCGGTTCGCCGCCGCCCCAGCCATCCCTCTAGCCCTCCCCCCCCCCCGTGCCAAGATTTTTCTCCGGCGATCCACATGCCACCGCCCCGCCAACGCCCCGCCACCACCGGCGACCACCGCCCCCATCCTGAACCCTAAGATAGATAGTGGGGTACCTCTCCAGCAAGCCCCCCTCCCCGCTGCGGCTAGTTCTTCCTTCACCCCGGCGGCATCGGAGTGAAGTGTAGCTAAATCGGAACAACATCGCAAGCAAGAGCAAGAGCGAGAGCAGCAGCGCGAGCAAGAGCAATAGCAAGAGCAGACCAGGCAGGGGACCGAGAGCAAGAGCAGAGCAGCAGCGCGAGCGAGAGCTAAAGCAGCAGCAGGTCCTACTGATGTGGACGTCGCCGCCGAGGGAGCGACACCGTGGAGGAAGTGGCCGGCTACGCCGCCGTGGATGGATCCGTGCCGTGTCGGCTCGGGACCGAGCGCCGGCAGCACCGTGAGATCGAATCAAGAGAAAATGTGGCGATTAGTGTACAACCTCTTTGGTGGCACCGATTAGGCCGCAGCTTCATCCGAGGAAACGGTGATGATGATGCTCTTTTGGTGGTGCAGGTGAAGACGGCGGTGTGGGAATGGAGGTGGCGCGATAGACGAGGGGAACATTGGAGCAGCTCCTTGGAGGTGGAGGACGGGGTGGCTGAACCGGCGGGACGATGAGATCGACGACGGATCCTCATCCGGTACGGTGGATGAGGGACGTCGAGGTGTTGCTGTGGACGATGTCGTTGGGGAAGAGGCTCCGGCTGGGTGGTAGACGCAGCAGGGTGTGGGGTTTCGTCGCGGGTTTTCGCGGCCTCGGTGTACGAATGGGTGGGTGGATGGGATGGCAGTGGGGAACCATGGCTTAGAGACGCGCTTGTCCGAAATGTGGGGTAAGTTACGAAAGTACCCCCACCGATTTGAGGTGGTTCTTTCGGTTCAGGGGTACCACGGGCATTTCGCGTGTCGGGATTTCACAGGAGGTGGGAGTTTTCGCGTGCGTTGTAATTTCGGAATAGCAAGGCGCGGGTTGAGATGGAGGGAGTTGTCGGAGCACAACGAGACAAAGATATATCTTAAATATTTCGGGCTAACAGGCACGGGTTGAAGAGGCGGGAGTTTCGCAGCACGATAGACAGAGACGCTAGCTTGAATTTTCCGGATAACAAGGCGCGGCTTGAAATTTCGGAAGAACAGGCTTAACGTGTACCCAAAAAAAGACAATTTGCACCTCAACACGCACAACACACACACAAACACCATTAAGACTAGAGTAAGGTACACGTGCATTGCACGCATGAGATTTGGCAACCAAATTATGAATAAATACCACATTATAGCATGCAAGCTTTGAGTCATATATGCATGATGTAGATGTTCGTTTAATTCTTATAGTTCATTTCATTCAAAATCATCTAGTTTTTATAAGAAAGCTAATCTATTTTAAGATTCATGGAATTGTGCGTCGCAAGACATAAAGTAAAAAACAAATAATGGCAAATCATGTAGAAAAACATTTGGGCAATTCTGATACGGAAGATTCTAGAACAAATAAGAAGTGCTTGTGTTTTGATGTTTGTACATTATGCTTAAGTTCAACCATGGAGTCTTCTAGATTATACATGTGGCGAAATCTGGTGGAATCTACATGATATCCAACGGCCAATAGTGCTCAAATTTGCCAACTTTGGACCCTCGGATTCGCCTCATCCAACGACCATCTTTCAAAGTTAAAGTTACCCGCACACAATAAAAAAAATATAAAATATAATATATATAGGGGTATATATATATAGATATGTGATGCAAAATCCGCCCATCATCTCCAATTAGAATAGTGTGTCCATGCACGGATGCGACGTGGCCAAATGATGTCTTCCATCGGTATCTCAAATTCAAATCAGTCTGACCTTGTTCAATGTGTATACATTACAACATGCTCGTTTCCAAACCACACCGCGCAGATCTCCGTTATATTCATGCATGCATGGGTTTCAAACATCGGGATCTCTTATTCAAATATTTGAATTCAACTTTACATTGATTGTGACCTCACCTATTCAGCATTCTTTTACACCCACACAATAGTCTTCTCTTTATAATTGTACCACTAACTTTATCTCGTGCATGCATGCACACACACTACCAGTCGGCATTATTCATCGCACGCATGAAATCTTTTTCTTTAGGTCGGTCTCCCATGAAGGCACACACCAACACACATCCCCTTCTCCATCATATCGGGCATTCTTTATCTCTCACGCATGCATGCGCAACGATCAATGTTCCTCTATGTATGTGTGTATATATCTAGGTCTTTCATAGTTTTCCATACAAACCGATCAATCGATATATCCAGTGAGGTCTCACCCTCTTTCCCACGTCCACATCGATCAATCTATGCCTCTCTATATAGGATTAACATATATAGCTAATACACCCACATTAATTATGTATCCAACGTCCCCCTCTCATCATCCATGCCTTCCGCTTCATCTCTCAGACGCGTGCACAATGGCGAAGACAGGGGGTAGTAAGGGCCCTGCCCCCTCCCCCTAACATCACTATATATCAAGGCTAATATGAATGTGATCATTAGACAATTGCTGCTAAAAATGGTTTAAGTTCATGAATTGACCCTCCTCGTAAAGGATTAGCAATGCTTGGCCCCCTAGCTCATTTATTTTTCATGGCTCCGCCACTGCGCGCATCAACGCACGTGTTCGCCCCCTCTCTCTAAATATCGATCTCGCACTTGTGCATTCCTTCATAGTCTCCCTCCACTCGGCCCCTCGCACCATCTTCTATCCCCCCACCGAATTTTGCCACATGTACAATCTAGCAGACTCCATGGTTGAACTTAAGCATAATGCACAAACCTCAAAACAACAGTGGTTCTCTTTTGTTCTAGAATCTTCCGTATCATAACTGCCCAAACTTTTTTCTAGTTGAATTGCCATTATTTGTTTTTACTTTATGCTTTACAACGCACAATTCCATGAATCATAAAATAGATTAAGGGCTTCTTTGATTCAAAGGATTCTCAAAGGAATTTTGGAGGATTCTAATCATTAGGAATTTTTCCTATCTTGGTTGTTTGATTCGTAGGATTGTAAACCATAGGAATTTTTTCATATGATTCATTTGCACTAGATTTCATAGGAAACATCCCATCCACTCAAACCTCTTTGAAAGAATTCTATGTTTTTTATGCACAATCAAACACTCGTACAATCCTATAGGATTCAAGACGACATTCCACTATAATCCCATGTTTTTCCTATTCCCGCGTTCTTAGCTTTTTTATAAAAACTAATTGATTTTGAATGAGATGAACTATAAGAATTAAACAAAGGGCTACATCAGGCATATATGACTCAGAGCTTACATGCTATAGTGTGGTATTTATTCATAATTTGGTTGCAAAATCTGATG
This sequence comes from Triticum urartu, assembly GCF_056163025.1. Lineage (NCBI taxonomy): Eukaryota > Viridiplantae > Streptophyta > Magnoliopsida > Poales > Poaceae > Triticum > Triticum urartu. Next base: position 552,613,276 of record NC_141875.1, on the reverse strand, counting down.
CGTGCAATGCACATGTACCTTACTAGTACTTCGAGTATGTGCAAAACACGTAAATTAGAATACCAATGGCACGCTACACAGTGTCTCTCTTACAGTTCATGAAGCCACAAGGCACATGTGTAGGCGTTGTCGCGACCTCCTTGCATGGATTGATCACAGTGACGTGCTGCTGGTTCCAGAAGAATGTACTCGTCCTCCCTGAGCCATACTGGCGGTACATGCACGAAGCGAAGATGTGCACGCATGCCATGCATGCACTCATTCCTCGCACGCACACACGGGTACACGGGCGGACGCAATTTTGTACCAAGATCCACCCCATGTGATAATTTGACGCGTGTAAAGTCGTTCACTTCATTGATGGTCAATTAATACAGCGCATGCAAATTGAGTGGACGTGAGGGCGGAAGAAAGACATTATTACTCCACTGCGCGCATGCGAGTAGTTAAATCGTGGGTTGCTAGTAGTACTTCCATTGGTCTCCTTCGTATTTTGTGCCAATTTTTGACTGTAACATAATATTTACGCATTTGAGCAATGTAGTACTTGAAATTTATGTTCCACTAAACTCATCGGGAGCCGTTTTGGGCCTCGAAACTAAAACCATCAATTAATCTTTACCTTGTTCCCATCACATTCGAAAGCCTGCTCACACCTACTAGTAGTACGTACCAAACCTGAACATGTTCCCACTATGCAGGTATTAGTACTAGTGCTAGTACTTAGGTTATAAAAAGGGGAACTACCTAACCGAAAATCACTCTACCTTTCCTCCTCATAAGTGCTTCTTCTTCATCCGTCGTTGCCATGGCCGGTGAGCAGGGCTCTAGGTCAAGAACTACTCGTAACAAGGGAGCGGCAACCAAGGCTGCGGAAAAAAGAGAGGGCTCGCCGCCATGCAGAGACCTCGAAAGATCTCTCACGGACAGGCGATGGCTCCCAGGAGCGCCCTAGCCACGGAGGCGAACATGCCGAGCCGGCGGAGCTGGAGTCGTTATCCCTCGACGGCATGCCCGATCAGCTTAATAAGCAGAAGGAGTTCATCCAAGGCTTGATGGAGTTGCTGAAGGAGAGCGTCGACGACATGCCCGTTGAGCTCAATCAGCAGGGGGAGTTGACCGCCGGCTTGGTGATGCTGCTGAAGAAGAGCATTGCCTCGGAGAAGAAGGTGACCGATGAAATCCTGCGACTTCGGGAGGACAATGCGAAGCTCTGCCACGAGATCGACCTGTTGAAGGAGAAGAACGCCGGCTGGAAGAAGCTGCATGAGAATAGTAGTTCCTCGATGAAGATGTTGTAGGCCCTCGCCATGGAACAGAAGGAAGAGTTGGCGAAGCTCCACATCGAGCACCCAACTGCTGTCAAGGTACGTAATATGGCCGTGGAACAGATGATGAAGGCTCGCGTCGAGAAATGCCGCGTCATGGACACAATGATGAAGATGGTGGAGGAGACGCTCAAGGAGGTGGAGGTCGTGGAGGCGATGAAGAAGCAGTTACGACTCCGCGGCGAATTAGATCATTTGGGGTGATAATCTTCCTTCTTCTTTTGCTCCTATGTTTCATCTTTTGCTTCGGGTGTTTCGCCGTACGTGTCACGTTCTCTATGAGGCATGAATAGAACAATGTTTTTTTAGGGAATGAATAGAACAATGCTAACAATGAGATGACTAGCAAATTAGATCATTTTTATCGCCATATGGCACTGGGCTGCCGTGTTTCGTGCTCCTCTGTCGCAGTACTACTCTAGTGGAAAACTTGAGTATACCGCACGGTTCTTTGCTCCTTCTCGATCAGGTCGTCGGCGCATTTATACGAGCAGTCAAATCACAAGGCCCCGCCTTCCAGCAGTAATGAGCCGTCAAATCACAAAGGCCCTCGCCTCTCGTGAAACCGACCAAGCTAGACTGCCCCGCCCTCTAGCCTTTTAAAACATGTATACTTTTGTACAGCGGTAGTAGTATCGATGGATTGCGCCATGGAGCAAAACTTGAAATTAAAAAAGGTGGTACATATAGAGAGCCCTCGTCACAAAATTATGCATATAGTACTATTAAAAAGGCTAGTCACAATAATGGTGTCCAGCACAACCCACCCCTCAAATAAAACTAAGAAGGTGCTTAGATACGTTTTAGTCCCATGACTAAAAGTAGTGGAACTAAAACATGCTAGCCTCACCCATGCTTGGATCCAAATACTAAAAAGGCTAAAATCAAGTTAATGAGCATTTATTATCCTCCAAACCCTCCAATCCAGAACTCGCCTGTGTTAAAGGAGAGGAGTTAAATGAGTAGAGAGAGGACTAATCCACATTTTAGTAGGGGTACCCCTGACTAAAAAAATTTAGTCGCAAGACTAGTTTTAGCCCCTCCTTAGTGAGGGGTGCTTCGAACTTTAGCCTCTTAAAGAGACTATTTTTATTCAGACTAAAATAAGTCCCTTGGATCCAAGCACCCTCTAAGCATCCTGGAATTCTTTGACAAAACTAAGCACCCTGAAATTCTTTGACAACTAAACTGCTGGCTATATGATGTTGGCCATATATATTGTACGTATATAATGTGAAGAAACAAGTGGTAGTACTATACCAACTAAAAGATGAAATGTAAGAAATACTAGTATGTACGTACTGAAGAGTTAAAGTAACGAGAAGAAACATAACATAGTTCTGCTGGGGGCTCAGCACAACACACCCCTCAAATTAAATTAAGCACACTTGAAATTAAACTTTGCAACTATTCCGGTAGACACTGCATTAGAACCACCATGAGCAACGACACTGCCACCTTACTCAGAGTCCTCGTCCATGTCCTCGACTTCGTCCTTGTCCCTCTTCCTCTTGGCCAATACTTCTTTGCTTGAACCGCACACTTGGCTGTTGCTCTTCATCCAACCCTTGTAGATATTGAAGCAAAGGTAGCCATCCATTGCAGCATAGTGGATGTTATCTATATCTAGTAAATTCCGCTGCCATGCATGACGATGAAATGTGTAATGAGGTTTCTCTAGTTTACCGTACGAAGGATGAACCATGGCTCCTGCCAGGGTCAGCATTGAAGGCTGACAAGAGGACACCAGCCGATTCTTCTGGAGGTCGAAGGTGTTGCCTACAATGAGGCCTATCCGATGCAGGACTTCTTTGTCGTTACCAAAGTCTACAGTAACGAATTTGACTAGGTTGCTCTCGAGGAATTCCTTAAAATCCTGGCACTCAACGTCGGCATGGCATATGTGGTAGACCAAGCATAAGTCATGCATGCAAACCTGGATCACGGCGGGCTTCTTCCTCTCTTCGTCCTTTAGATCCTTCTCTCGTCCCAGGACTGTGGTGTACTCAACATCTAGCCCACCGACCCACTCATCATCTGAGTCTTCGAACATGCGTCTGAAGCGAGAAAGGCATCCTTTCACCGTCGCGGAAGAACGGGTGTAGATGACGTCGAACTCATCGCCGGTGATGGTTCTAACCTTGTACTCACCGCCGATCGTGGAGATTTGGGACGCCATGGATTTGGGAGGAGGGTTAGGATTAGTGGAACCGCCGTAATGTGAATGGACGGGACGACTAGGAGCGAACCACCATAGTATTGAAGGACGTGCGGGGACGAGTAGGAGAGAATTGCTAGCGTGCGAACGGCAGGGTAGTGGCTTTCCATTCTCCCATGATACGGGCTTCCGAGAGCCCTTGGATCTGAGATCGAATGGTTGCATGGCATGATTCTAGACCTATGGGTGAATATCCTATCATGGAGGGTTATTCTGCAAATTTTCAGCAACTTAGCATGCGACCGTTTGATCTCAGATCCAAGGGCTGCCAGCAGCCCGTATCATGGTCGCGCCTACCATGATCGTCGCATCGCTCGCGCGGTCGCGCCCTTGGAGATTTAACACGGTGCGTTAGGCTATCTGATGTTGGCATGTCATACATAGTCATCACTTAGTCACTCATACTACAACAAGGTTGGCTATAAGTGTATTTTTTACTCCTCTCTATCTCTTTCTTCGTACTCAAGGAAGAAACAGTGCTAAGCGCGTGTATTTATTTCATTTGCCAAGGAGTGACCTCTTCCAATGAAATGGTGTTGCTAAGTTTGCTTCATTTAATTAGCTATAGACTCAAAATTGTCTTTTCACCTAGGTACACACGCTTAGCACCGTTTCTTCCTTGGGTCACCAAACTAGTCTCTCTCTTCTTGATTAACTTGCCACATCAGACTTTATGCTTATGTGGCAAGCATAAGCACCTGTAGGAGCAAGTAAAAGTAAGTACAATAGTGCGCTTTACATGGAATTTTTGCATATGTGGAGGAAAGAGAGGCAAGGAAAAAGTGGAGAAGTGGGCTCTCATGCAAGAGCCAGCCTCTACTACATGGTGGAGCATTGGGAGAGGCACCTGTATGGAGGTGGTCAGGAATCTGGAAGACTCACGCCGGTCGTAGCGTCGTAGTTAAAATGATAATGGCAAGTCAAATCACGGGGCCCCACCTATCCAGCAGTAACTCACTGTCAAATCACATAGCCCTACGTTTGCAGCAGCCTACTCCCTCGTCTTCTCGCGTCTTTGTCGAACCAACTAGGCGGAACTGCCCCGCCGCCTACCGCGCAGGAAAAGCCCCGCCCTCGACTTTTAAATAGTATACAGTATACTAATTTTGTATCCATGGATTGCGCCCACGCCATGGAGCAAAGCGTCTAGAAAACGGAGGAGAGACGGTGGTCTTGCAATAGAGAAGAGGGGGAGGCGAGACGGTGGTTTTGGAATGGAGATGATGGAGAGGAGAGGAGGCGTGCGGCAGCGATTTAGGATTGGACAAGAGGGCCGGCGCGCTCTGACTGGATCAAAATCAAAATCAATTTACCCTTCAATTAAGAAAGCGACCCCACATTAACTAGTCTCCCTTTTATTCTGGGTCATAATTGACCATGATTTTCGCACATAAAATATATGTTATACGTTGTATACAAGGCCACTATCAAAATTACAATTTGCAACTATACAAGGCCACTAACATTAATCGAGGCAAAATTAATGGCGTTTGCCTCGTACTAGCACCCGAGGACATTAATATCCCTTGTGTGCATGCGGGAGTGAGAAGGTTAGCTTGCATTCCCAACATTAACCAACCAATGAGGAGTAAGAGGGTTGGCTTGTTGTGCTTGGGAGAGAAAAACCACATTAATTAACACGACAATCAAGGTGACAAGCTAGCTTGCAACATTGACTTAAACATAGCATTGATTTTTACCTTGGTACCTGTAATATGAGTTTGTGGCCTTGTATACAAAAATGGACGGGGTATAATTTGAAAGTACATTCAGATACGAACCAAATGATACAATTTTTGGTGACATGCATTCACATTTTTCTTGTCAAATACAGTACATGGTCAAACTTTGACCCAAAATACGTGAAACAACAAAAAAATACTTCCAAGACCAGCGCCGCTCTTCCGCTCTTCTCCTCTTAAACCACCGCCGCTCCTCTCCTGTTCCAATCTAAATGTAGCGCCACTCCTCTCCTCTTCCATTTCAAAACCACCGCCCCTCCTCTCCTGTTCCAGTCCAAAACTAGCGTCGCTCCTCTCTCGTTCTAATCCAAAACCAGCGCTACTCCTCTCCTCTTCCATTCAAAAACCACCGCCGGCGAGTGAAGGTGCTGTGGAGAAGTAGATCGATGGAGGAGTACAACCGATACATGAGGATCGCAGACGGCGACCCTGTGAAGCTAGCTAGGATGTTGGAGATACAGTCTTGGTTTGACAACAAGGACCAACTAGCGGCGACGGTGACATCCATGGCCAAATATCTACAACAGAGCGAAAAGGCGGCGATACTCCCGGAGGGAGTCGCACCGGAGTACATAGAGCTGCTCCTCTGGGCCATGGAGCAAACAGATTCACCGAATCCGATCGCGAGGGAGCGGTGGTGGGAGTATCGATCCCAGATGGAGCATCCACCAGAGATTGAAGGATCGAGCATCTACAGGGTGCCGTTTGTGAGGGTGTCCTGCCAGAGCAAGCCGGTGGAGTCTCCGTCGACCGAACCCAACTGCAAGAGGAGAAAAGCAGTTGGCCCGACGACGCTTCCCCGCCATCGTCTCCCTCGCCGTTCACATCGCCTCACGGGGCGGCTGTCTACCGCCGAAGAATAGGAGGGGGCTGCCCCCCAGCCCAATAGTCGGGCAGGTTGTGAATTGTCAGGAGGAGCTTAGGGTTGTCAGTATTTGCAGGTTGTGAATTGTGTTTTGTGTTGTGTATTTTGAGAGTACTTTCAGATATGAATGTCTCTTGAATTTCAGATTTGCAGTATTGAGCATATGAAGTATTTTATGAATTCTAGATATCTATTTTTAGCACTTAAAATAATTTGGTTTCATAGGAGTATAAAAGTGCAGACAATGTGATTCTCAGAGAAGAAACTGCAAGTTTCAGTTTCAGATAAGAAACTGCAAGTTCAGTTTCAGATAAGAAACTGCAACTTTCAGAGGCAGAGCATTTATATTAACACGGCCTTTTCAAACAGGGTTAACATCATGTTGGAAGTTTTATTCATGGTCGAAAATGAAACTACCAGCCAGTTAACATCATGTTGATCAACATTCATGCATAGCACATCTTCATATGATGCACAGTCAAAATGCCCACACAATGTCGAGTGTGCGAAACACAGAGAAAACGAGGGACGAAGTTTTGGCAAGTGTTGGACATGGTTTTGGGCTGCCCCGTCTAGGCTTTCATTTTTAACATGCGCAGCCCACGTCCTCGGATGGGAGGTCCATAGGCCTGTTTGTATTTTCTTAGGGCCGTCATGTATCGACCGGCCTATGGACCTCCCATCCGAGGTTTTATTTTTGGCAGCCCAATTTATGTATTTTTTTGAAGAAAACGCAGAGGTCTGTTCTATTTTTCTATATAAGAATAGGAACGCCAGGTCTAACTTATGTTTCCCTTCTAACTATATTATATATATTTAAATTATTTTATATGTTAACTGTTTAGTTCACATAATAATTGGCAAATAGATGACCGCTCTCGCGATCCCCTTCGCCCTCGGCACCACCTCCACCCTCGCCACCGCCCCCGCCACTACCTCCACCCTCGCTGCCGCCATAGATCTCGCCGCCACCCCCCGCCTCCTGACTCCGGGCGCGCCTGCCCCCCTCAGCAAGTCCGCTCGTGCGCCCCATGGAGTCGCCGGCCATATCCACGGGGGAATGGCTGGAAGACAGGCAGATGTACAAGATGCATCTCCCACATGTCTACAAAGCCTTCCCGCGGATGCTCCAGCCGCTCGACTCCGTCGCGCCGGCGGTGCTGCGGGAGACTTGAGGGAGGAGATGGAGGGAGCGGGCGATGCGGATCCGCGACGACGCTCTCTCCTGGACCCAGTGCACGCGCGAATGGAGGGAAGCAGAGGAGGAAGTTGCGAGGGAGGAAGCCGAGGAGGGACCGAATCCGTTCTCTCACTCGCGCAGGTATGCTCGGATGTGCAAGGATCATGTGGATTGGGAGTCGCTGAATCTAGCCCTGCGGATCTACTTCGAAGGAGATTTCTCAGAGAAGCACAGGATGCCCCACCCCAGTGAGCCGCCGATTGCGTTCGTTCGATGGGCGAAAGGAGAAGTGAATTTAGGAGATCCACGCCGTGCTGCGAGATGGGAATGCTTGACTGGACTCCTACCCACCAGCATGCCACCGGAGCCGGAGCAGGTGGATCCCCTACCTTACCTCTCCCCCAAACCTGCAGAAGATTGAAATTAGGCTTGCAATCTGCTTCAATTGAGCTGTCTGATGGTTATTTCTACTTCCTGAGAGACAACATCTGGCTGGAGGATGAGAAGGAACCAGGAACTCCGATGAATTTCCCCTATCACAATTAGGGGGAGCGCCGGTTGGGCAATGGTACGGCCCACCTCCGCCCCAAATGGGGGCACAATCTGGGCAGGCTCCTGTAATTTCCCAAGATCAATCTGCTGGTGGTTCTGACTCTCAGATTAGTGGGAAATCTCAAGGCAAGAATCAGCAAAAGAAGAGATAGGACATCCAAAAAACTGCTCCTGCCCCTGCTTCGGGCCTTATGGCATACTCTGAGGTGATCTGCTACAACTGTGGGGAACTAGGGCATCATTTGGATAAATGTGTCAAGCCCAAGAGTTGTTTTATCTGCAAAATGGTTACCCATAAAGTTGAGGATTTCCCTGTGAGAAGGAAAACCCACAGTTCTGCTAGATATGTTGGAAGTGCTGCTCCAGGATTATGTCCACCATTGACAGAATTTTCTATGACACAGAATTGGATAGTTTCTTTCCCCTTTCTAGTTGTAGAGCTCTGCCCAGATATGGTAGTGACCACACTCCTTTGCTCTGGGACTCTGGTCTTAACCAAACTCCAAAGAGCAATAGTTTTAAATTTGAAAAGTGGTGGTTGCTTAGAGAAGATTTTACTGAGCTAGAAAATCTGGAATGAGCCTACTGGGAGCAGCTGCCCCTAGAAAATTGGTAGATCAAAATCAGGAGATTTAGAAGAACTACCAAATGGTGGAACTCCAATGAGGAAGCTAATCTTAGAAGATACAAAAGGCTTCTCCTCCTTGAGTTTGATTCTCTAGATATTAAGGCAGAAACCACTGACCTCTCTGAGGCTGAGACTAATAGATTAAACTTTGTCCATGGAGAGCTCAAGAAAATTTGGCTTCAAGAAGAAATCAAAGCCAAACAAAGGTCTAGAGATAGGAACATTAAGGAGGGTGATAGAAATACTGCTTACTTCCATGCAGTAGCTAACTAGAGGAGGAGGAAAACCCTCATTCACTCCCTTGATGGCCCTAATGGCCCTGTTACTGAGGTAGATGAGATGCTGAAAGTGGCTAATGACTTCTACAAAGACCTGTTTAAGAAAGAAAACCCTTCTGGGTTATCTCTACAAAACAATTTTTTCTCTGCTTCTGAAAAAGTCTCTCCTGCTAAAAATGAGCTGCTAGAAGCCCCTTTTTCAGAGACAGGTGAAGGAAGCCATTTTTAGCTCTTATCCTGATGGGGCTCCTGGTCCTGATGGGATTCCCTTCTTGTTTTACCAGCATTTTTGGGACTTGGTGAAAAATGATCTCTTAGATCTTTTCAAAGCCTTTCATAAAGGAGAGTTGGATCTAGCAACTTACTCATGAGGGTTCTGTTGGGGTCAAGTTAAATAACTGTGAAAGTGATTTTTTCCTTGCTGGTAAAGGCCTTAGGAAAGGTGACCCCATCTCCCCGTTTTTGTTTAATTTAGTAGTGGACGTTCTTACTAAAATGTTGAGCAAAGCTACTGATCATAGTCTAATTGCAGGGCTCTGTCCTGAGGTCTGCCCTGGTGGCATCATCTGCCTTCAATATGCAGATGATACCATCCTTTTCTTAGACAATGACTCCACACATGCTAACAATCTGAAAATTGTTCTAACCTGGTTTGAACAAGTCTTAGGCATGAGAATCAACTACTCTAAAAGTGAACTCATCCCTATCAACATGGATGATCAGGAGTTAGTTGACTTCCTCTCTATTCTAGTCTGTAATAAAGGTAACTTCCCCATTAAGTACCTAGGTATCCCTCTCCACTATGATAAACTGAGGAGAGAGGATATCCAACCCCTTCTGGATAAAATCATTAAAAGGATTGCTGGGTGGAGGGGCAAACTTCTTTCTTACAGAGGTAGATTGATCCTCATACAAGCTTGTTTGGCTAGCATTCCAGTGTATCTCCTCTCCTTCTTCAAGTTCCCTAAATGGGCGGTGAACCTCATCAATTCTCAGATGTCTCATTGCTTGTGGAATGATTTTGAGGGAAATAGGAAGCTAGACCTTGCTAATTGGGCCCTAGTCTCTATGAAAAAAGATTTTGGAGGCCTAGGCATACCTAACCTCCAAGAAATTAACATCTGTCTTCTAGGGTCTTGGATTAAAAGATTCTATGAGGAAGACCTGAAACCCTGGAAGCTTCTTATTGCCCATAAATACCTAGGAAATAAACCTAATATTTTTGTCCCTTCCTCCAACCCTAAGACCTCTAGATTCTGGAAAGGATTAAAATCTATTATGCATGCTGTGAGATTTGGCTACAGATGGAACATAGGGGATGGGAGCAGAACCAGGTTCTGGGAAGATACTTGGTTTGGCACATCCCCCCTAGCAGTCCAATTTTGGCCTATTTACTCTGTCCGCAATGAGCTTAACAAAAGTGTCAATGAAGTTTGGGACGGTCAATGCCTAAAACTCTCTTTTAGAAGGAACTTTAGTGATAGTCTCATGGAACAATGGTTCCAGTTGGAGGAAATTGCCAAAAGCATTACCTTTACTGCTGAGCCGGATGCCCTGATTTGGCAGCTGGACAATAAGGGGAAGTATTCCTCCAGCTCCCTCTATCATGTTATCAACTTTAGAGGGGTTCAACCCGTGTTTATCCCTGCTGTCTGGAAATTGAGAGTTCCCCCTAAAATTCATGTATTTCTCTGGCTTCTCTCCAAAAACAAATTGATGACTAGGGATAACCTTAGGAAGAGACACATCATCAAACCCCTTGATTGTGTTTACTGCTTGGAACAAGAGTCTTGTTCTCACCTATTTTTTGAATGTATAGTTGCTAAACATCTCTGTGCCCACATTGAGGAATATTTCTCTAGTCAGATTGGCTCATCCTTTGAATCTGTTGTCAAATTCTGGATTGCTACCAAAAAGTGCTCAGTTTTAAACACTTTTAGCTCAGCTATCCTTTGGTGCCTCTGGAAATATAGAAATGTTATGATTTTCAGTAACACCTCCTGGATTTCCATTCGGCGGGTCTTGAGGTTGATCAGGAACATGGTGAGGAACTGGGCGATTCTCTCCTCCGGATCGGACAAGGACAAGTTGATGAGCTTCGTGGAAACCCTAACAAGATCCCTCCAGAAACCGTTGGCGATCACTTGTGGCTGAACAAGGCTCGACCTGCTCTGGGGCTGGACCCGTGGGCTCGTCTCAAGATCTTTGATGAAGATGATGGGCACCTGGCGCCGAAAAAGAGGGACATCCACCATGCTACGCCTTCCAGCCCGGTGTCTCCACTTTCTTACTGGTCGCCGCAGGCTGACACGGCCCCTCGGCTGAAGACCATGAAGGCTTCGCTAGATCCTCTTTGTGTCATTTGACTGCTCTATCCGCTCTGCCTTTGGCACCGCTCGGGTGATTTGTGTTACTCAGAGAACTTGTTCATCCACCCCCCTTAGTTTGTAGCTTTTCTACCTTTGCTTTCGAACTGCTCTTTGAGCTACTATATCAGAATATGTTGTGGTTTCGTTCTCAGCAATGGAACCGGGGAGATGCTCCCTGTTTTTCTAAAAAAATAATTATTTTATATATTATTTTTATTGTCATCATATATTTAACAGATACTTACATATGTAAGAAAACAATATCCCACATCTTATTAACTTATAAAAATAATTTCTTAACAAATAAAATCCTGGATTGTTTTGGCACAAAAATCCTAGTGATTGTGTACAAAAGCTTGGTAAGATTTAAGGACGAATGTAATAATATCACTTATTATTTAAATATATTTATAACAAAATGCTCAACCCCTTTTTATTTTTTGATAACATTGCTGGCCCAACCCAACATTATAATTAGAATCAGCCCAGCAAAATCGTGTATTTCGAGAAAGTGCAAATGGGCTGTAATTTTTTAGGAAATAAAATAAACGGGCCGCATGGATGCTACATTATTTGTTCACCCAGCCCAGCTAATGGTTGTAATTCAAAAAAAAGATCATTGACTATAAATTCTACCGCGCAAAAAAAAGACTGTAAATTCTGAAAAATGGGTTGAATACGTGCCACATTTTTGGAGGCTGAAATGTGGGCCAATAGGTCGAAGCCAATGCAAGTCGTTGTCAATTTAGTCAACAAATGATTCTGACATGTTAGCCGTTGGATTTACATCCAACGACTGGCATCCAGCTTCAATCTCTCGTCTTCTTCCTCCAGCGCCGCCAGGACCACCTCCCGCCTCCTGCTGCTAGCAGCTCTGCTTAGCACGCTTCGCTATGAAGCGCTACTCCACCGTTGGTCAGGCCATCCCTCCACCCCTCCACACCTCCTGTCCTTCTCCACCGACTGTCAACCCACACCGCACTAGAACCAGTTAACCCTCGTACACCTCTCTGTCTACGACTCTACTCCCGTGTCTTCCCATCTCCAGCTTGTTGATGTCCGGGGCCTCGCCGTCGTCCACCACCTTGGATGTGCTCGGCGCGGCGTGGTCAACGAACGACACCATCGGAAGTAGACTGTGCGTGGAGAGGCTGACAGCTGGGTCCACGGCCACACACAAGGAATGCCTCCTTATTACGTGCAAAATAATGATTCCTCCACCTGACATCTGGGACCCACTGGAAGGACCTCTGTATTTCGCGAAATAAAGTGCCCCCCGCTGACATGTCGGACCCACCAGCTATCTTTGCACGCAAGGAAGTGCCTCCTTATTACGCACAAAAAAATAAATATTCCCCCTGCCAGCTGGAACCCAGCATAGTGGGAGGCTGACTTGTGGGCCTACCAAGTTGACGGGGACGGAGGGCTTTGTCAACTTAGTCAATATGAACGATTCTAGCTCATGTTACCGTACGATGTTCATCCAACGGCCATAGTGCTTCTTCAACCTCTGGTCTTCTTGCTCCAGCCGCCCAAACCAGCGCCGGTTGTGCCGCGTGCTCCTGCCTCCCGTGGCCGGCTGTGATGCCGCGGAGGCCTCACCGCCCCCTACTACTCCCACCGCTGGCCAGGACATCCCTCTACTCACCCACACCCCCTGTTATTCTAAGGCGATAGCAGCCTCACACAGTAGCCGAACCAGTGAACCCTCGTACTCCTCTTCGCGTGGGCATGCACTGCTGCATCTTCCCCGGCTCCGAGTCGTCCCCTTCCTAGTCCTCGCCGTCGTCCACCGCCCTGGTGCTCTCGGCGCGGCGTGGTCAACGTGGTCAACGACCGACTTCCATCGGAAGAGTACTGTACGTGGAGAGGCTGACAGCTGGGTCCACGGCGGCCGCAAGGAAGTGCCTCCTTATTACACGGAAAATAATTATTCCTCCACCTGACAGCGGGGACCCACCAGACGGGCCACCAGTATTTTGCGAAAAAAATCGTTTCTCCCTGACAGCTGGGACCCACCGGACGGGCCACCGTATTTCACGAAAAAAAACGTTCCCCCGCTGTCAGCTCGGACCCACCGGAAGTGCCTCCTTATTATGCACAAAAAAATGAATACTCCCCTGGCTAGCTGGGACCCACCTTGCTGGGAGGCTAACTTGTGGGCCTACTAAGTTGACGGGGACGAAGAGCTTTGTCAACTTAGTCAATATGAACGATTCTAGCTCCAGTGACCGTACGATATCCATCCAACGGTCGTAGTGCTTCTTCAACCTCTGGTCTTCTTGCTCCAGCCGCCCAAAGCAGTGCCGGTCGTGCCGCATGCTCCTGCCTCCCGTGGCCGGCTGTGCTGCCCTAGAGGCCTCACCGCCCCCTACTATTCCCACCGCTGGCCAGGCCCTGCGGCGACGGCAGCCTCACACCGCAGCCGAACCAGTGAACCCTCGTAGTCCTCTCCGCGCGGGCTTCCACTGCCGCGTCGTCCCCTTCCTAGGCCTCGCCGTCGTCCACCGCCGTGGTGCTCTCCGTGCGGCGTGGTCAACATGGTCAAGGAACGACTTCCATCGGAAGAGTACTGTACGTGGAGAGGCTGACAGCTAGGTCCACGGCCACAGCCCAGTTTTTTGTGATTTGCCAAGTAAGTCGCTTTGTCAGGCCTGTTGGGATGGAAATCTTTCAAGACGAGGAGAGATTTCATTTGGCTGGCCAAGAAAATGGCCCATCAGTAATGAGAAATGGGTTGTATATTTTTAAAACACATCAAACCGGTAATTAGTTTCAAATATCTTTTTTTTCATTTCAAGATTTTAAATTACATTAATTTTTATGCGTGGAGAATTTGTTGGATTTTATATTGATATACATTTATTTTTAAAATCAGTTCGAATGTGAGTCGAAATTTTGGGATTAAAAACAGTTCAGACCGCACCGAAATATGCAAAATTTCGTATAATTTTTTAACCGTTGCCACAATATAGGCTGTAATGCTAACAAAAAGAATATGGGCTCCAAAAAAACCTTAAGAATTAGCAAATGGGCCGTAAATTATTAGAAATAATGGCTGGTGGATTGTATGCTGTTTTCCACAGATTTGAGGCTTTCCTAAAAAAATGTTGACGCACAAGTATTGACTGTTGGATGTCCATCCAATGGCCGCCGTGCTTCTTCAATCTCTGCTCTTCCTGCTCCAGCCGCTCAAACAAGCGCCGGCGGGACTGCCTGCTCCCTCCTCCTCGCGGCCGGCTGTGCTGCCGCGCAGGCCTCACCGCCCGACCGTACTCTCATCGCTGGCCTAGCCATCCCTCTACTCACTCACACCTGCTGTTATTCTCCGGCGACGGCAGACGAACTAGTAAACCTTCGTATAGTCGTACTCCCCTCCGTGTGGGAAACAACTGCCGAGTCTTCCCTGCCTCCATGTCGTCCCCTTTCTAGGCCTCGCCGTCGTCCACCGCCCTGGTGCTCTCGGCGCGGCGTGGTCAACATGGTCAAGGAACGACTTCCATCGGACGTGGACTGTACATGGAGAGGCTGACAGCTGGGTCCATGGCCACAGCAAGTAAGTGCCTCCTTATTACGCGGAAAATAATGATTCCTCCACCTAACAGCTGGGACCCACCGGACGGGCCACTGTATTTTGCGAAAAAAACGTTTCCCTCTGACTGTTGGGACCCACCAGCTACATATTCGCACGCAAGGAAGTGCGTCCGGGTAAAAAAATGATTCGCCCCCTGACTACTGGGACCGACCAGCTACATCTTCACAGGCAAGGAAGTGCCTGACAGTCGGGACCCACCTGGTCGAAGCATACGTAGCGTTGTCATTCTGGTCGCGAACGTGTACGTACATACTGGTCGATGTAGAGGCGCGCATGTGTCGTAGTAGAGGCGCGCACGTAGCATTTACACTTACGTACAGCGGCCAGGGTGCAAGAAAGAAAATACGGCCACGTGTGTGTACATATGGGCGGGGTCTCGAACGCCTACCCGCGCATACGTACGGCCAGGGCTCGTGTACATGGCTGGGTCAGAACGGAGAAACAGCATCGTCGTCGTGTTCATGGGGAGGCAACGAAATGCGTCGTGTTCATGGGGAGGCAACGGAATGCGTCGTGTTCATCGGGAGAGCTTGGACAGAACAGGCGATGGAAACGAGGCCTGGCGTACCGCAGAACGGAGGAAACGGCCTTGTGTTCGGCCGGCCACGTTCGAAACGGGATCCTGTTCATCGGGAGGGGTCTGGCGTACCGCAAAACGGAGGAAACGGACCTCCTACGATCGAAACGGGGGTCTTGTTGATCGGGAGGGGTGTGGCGTACCGCAAAACGGACGAAACGGACTTGTGTTGGAGCACTACGGTCGAAACGGGGGTCCTGTTCATCGGGAGGGGTGTGGCGTACCACAAAACGGGACTCCACGGGATACTGTTTATCTCCACCGTCGACCTCCTCCAGCCTCCACGGGCTCCTAGTCATCTAGCCTCCACGGGCTCGTGTTCATCCAGCCTCCACCGCGCGCTACTCCACCGGCTACTGTTCAACCACCCCTCCACCGTCTACTGTTCATCCAGCCCTCCACACCACGGGGTCCTGTTCAACCACCCCTCCACCGTCTATTGTTCATCCAGCCCTCCACAATACGGGGTCCTGTTCAACCACCCCTCCACCGTCTACTGTTCATCCAGCCCTCCACACCACGGGGTCCTGTTCATCCACCCCTCCACGGGCACCCCTCCACTGTCTACTGTTTATCCAGCCCTCCACCACACCACGGGGTCATGTTCATCCAGAGGCAACGCCACCGCTCACTGTTCATCCAAACCCCCCGCAACGCTCACTGTTCATCCCATCGATCGGCTTCAGTTAGCAGCAGTAGCGAAGGAATCGCTCGATCGGGTTGAGTTAACAGCCATCGATCGATCGATCGGGTTCAGTAACGCGTAGCCTGCAGTGCAATCGCTCGGGTTCAGTTAGAGCCCAACGCCTCGCTCGGGTTCAGTTAGAGCCAACGCCTCGCACACACGCGCGTACGTGTATGAGAGAAACGCGCATCGCTCGGCCCCCGACCTCCCACCGTAACCGGGAACTCCCCGAAATTTTCCTCCCCCTTGCTTCTACCACGGTTTTTTCCGTCATGGACGGCCCAAAGATTGTCATGCAGCTGCGTCTCCGGCCCGCCCAGGACGAAAATCCCATTTTCTGTCATGATTTTTTGTCATAGAAGTAGGAGCCCACCACATCTATGATGATACCGGGTTTTGTCACAATTATCATCATAGAAGTGTCATATGTATGACAGAAAAAAAATTGTTCGGCCCAAAATGTCACAGATGTGTCTTTTTTTGTAGTGTATACAACCCCTGGTGTGGTTAAGCCACAATGCGGGGCGTGTCCTGATTGTGCCCCCGCCTATGTCCATGGTATTTCCAATGCATAGTTATGTACACGCGGCACGAATTTCGTCGCTGCACTGGGACTGGGACGGGGGCTGGATTGCTAGGCGAGCGCTGATCGCGCCAGGCGATCCTGTTGCAGATTGTTCCGGACTCATTTGAAGGTGTCCGGGGGCTGTAACACCGAATGAGTGGTCTGCCTGAACAGGATGCTTTGTGCCTCTGCTGCAAGGGCCGCAGTGTGCTCTTCCGTACGGAGCGAGCGTTCTGTGTTTCCATTTACTGTTATGACCCCGCGGGGTCTTGGCATCTTGAGCTTGAGGTATGCATAATGCGGCACTGCATTGAATTTTGCAAATGATGTCCGTCCGAGCAGTGCATGATAGCCACTGCGAAATGGGACGATGTCGAAGATTAACTCTTCGCTTCGAAAGTTATCCGATGATCCAAAGACCACTTCCAGTGTGATTGAGCCTGTGCAATGGGCCTCTACACATGGGATGACGCCTTTAAAGGTGGTTTTGCTGGGTTTGATCCTTGAAGGATCGATACCCATTTTTCGCACTGTATCCTGATAAAGCAGGTTCAGGTTGCTGCCGCCGTCCATAAGGACTAGAGTGAGGTGAAATCCGTCAATGATGGGGTCTAGGACCAATGCGGCGGATCTGCCATGACGGATGCTAGTGGGGTGGTCCATGCGATCGAAGGTGATCGGACAAGCAGACCATGGGTTGAACTTCGGGGCGACGGGCTCCATCGCATAGACATCCCTTAGTGCACGCTTCGGCTCCCTCTTGGAAATGTGGGTTGCATATATCATGTTCATTGTCTTCACTTGTGGGGAAAACCCCTTCTGTCCTCCTGGGTTTGGCGGTCGGGGCTCCTCCTCGTCATCGCTATGCAGCCGCTTGTCCTTGTTTTCGGCATTTAACTTGCCGGCCTGCTTGAACACCCGGCATTCTCTGTTGGTGTGATTGGCTGGCTTGTCAGGGGTGCCGTGGATTTGACACGAGCGATCCAGTATGCGATCCAGACTGGACGGAGCCGGAGTATTTCTTTTAAATGGCTTTTTCCGCTGACCGGATCTAGAGCCTCTGAATCCGGCATTGACTGTCGTATCTTCGGTGTTATCGTCGTTATTGTGGCGCTTTGGTCTATTATGACGCTGCCTACCGTTAACGTCTTTGGTATCCGAGGTATCCGGATTCCTTGATGTGTTGTTGCTGCGAGCCAGCCAGCTGTCCTCGCCCGTGCAAAAACGGGTCATGATTGTTGTGAGGGCTGCCATAGATCTTGGCTTCTCCTGGCCGAGGTGGCGGGCGAGCCACTCATCGCGGATGTTATGCTTGAATGCCGCTAGGGCTTCTGCATTCGGACAGTCTACAATTTGATTTTTCTTAGTTAGGAACCATGTCCAGAATTGTCTGGCCGATTCCCCTGGCTGCTGGGTTATGTGGCTCAAGTCATCAGCATTCGGTGGCCGCACATAAGTGCCCTGAAAGTTGTCAAGAAATGCATCTTCCAAATCCTCCCAACTACCAACGGAATCTGCTGGCAATCTATTCAGCCAATGCCGAGCTGGTCCTTTGAGTTTTAGTGGGAGGTACTTGATGGCATGTAGATCATCACCGCGAGCCATGTGGATGTGAAGGAGGAAATCCTCAATCCATACAACGGGATCTGTTGTGCCGTCGTATGATTCGATATTTACGAGTTTTAAACCCTCTGGGAATTCATGATTCATAACTTCATTAGTGAAGCATAGGGGGTGTGCGACGCCTCTATGCCGGGCTATATCCCGACGTAGTTCGTATGAGTCTTGTCTGCTGTATTCGGCCCGGCCGGATTTACTATTGGTGTATCCGATGCGACGATCATCGTCCCATGTGGGCGCACGTGCTCGTGTCCCGTATATTGACCTTGCGATTTTTTCCTTACTGTCCAAGATGTCTCGCAGGTCCTCTGTGTTGCCCCAGGCCTTAGTATCTTTGATTGAGTGGCGACGGGGTGCGGTCTGAACTTTAGGCCGAAACGCCTCTCTGGCTCGGCCACGTAGTGGCCGGTCAGCCGCATCGTACACTGGTGAATGAGGTTTCAATGCTTCCTCCTCGAGGTGAGGTAGCAACCTGCGTTTTGGGTAACTCTTGGATGGGCGCTCGAGTTCATGCTCCTTGGCTGCAAGGACTTCGGTCCATCTGTCTGCTAGTAAGTCTTGATCAGCTTGAAGCTGTTGTTGTTTCTTCTTTAGGCTACTTGCCGTGGCCATAAGCCGGCGCTTGAAGCACTCTTGCTCGACGGGGTCCTCAGGCACGATAAACTCGTCGTCGCCGAGGATCGCCTCGTCTTCGGAGAGAGGCATGTAATTGTCCTCCTCCGGTTCTCCATCTGCTGCCTGCTCTGGAGGGCTAGCTTGTTCGTCCTCTAGCCCTGCACCGTGATGGAGGGGATTTTTGTTGTCTTCAGCGCTATCCAGAGTGTTATTATCTCCTATGCCGGTATCACTGCTCTTGCTATGGCGGGACTTAGAGCGGCGCCGCCGACGTCGGCGCTTGGGTTGCTTCTTGGAGGGGTCGTCCTCCGCTGTCTTGTCGCCATTGGCTTATTTGAGGGTGTCCACCATGTATATATCATATGATGAGGTGGCGGTCCAGTGCCCTGAGGGCGGTGGATCCTGTTCGTCTCCGGCTTCGTCGTCCATACCGCCGAAGTCTTCGGAGCCAAAGTCGAGCATGTCGGTTAAGTCGTCGACAGTGGCTACTAAGTGGGTGGTGGGTGGGCAGCGAATTTCTTCGTCGTCCGCATCCCATTCTAGCCGGACATAGTTCGGCCAAGGTTCTCCTGACAGGGAGAGAGACCTTAATGAATTTAGCACATCCCCGAAGGGTGAGTGCTGAAAGATGTCCGTGGAGGTGAACTCCATGATCGGCGCCTAGTCGGACTCGATGGGCACAGATATGAGCGGCTCGGAGTCCGTGGCCGGAGACAAATCCAGTGGTTCGGCGACATGGCTCTCGTAAGGGGTGAAGTCAGTATCCGGCTTTATCGCCACTGAGAGTGCGGACTCCATGGCGGGGTCCATCCCTCCGCTCTCCGATGGCGCGACTTGCTCTGGATTGATAGACGGAGTATCTGCGGATGCGATCTCCCGAACACTATCCGACGGCAGAGTTACGTCATGCTCGTCAAGACTGTACGGCGCGTCCGACATGGGCCCGAATCCGTCGAAGATCAAGTCTCCGCGGATGTCGGCCGTGTAGTTCAAGTTTCCAAATCTGACCTGATGGCCAGGGGCGTAGCTCTCAATCTGCTCCATATGGCCAAGCGAATTGGCCCGCAGTGCAAAGCCGCCGAATATGAAGATCTGTCTGGGGAGGAAAGCCTCACCCTGGACCGCATCGCTAGCAATGATCGAAGGAGCCATCAAGCCTTATGGTGACGACACAGTGGAACTCTCAATGAAAGCACCAATGTCGGTGTCAAAACCAGCGGATCTCGGGTAGGGGTCCCGAACTGTGTGTCTAAGACGGATGGTAACAGGAGGCAGGGGACACGATGTTTACCTAGGTTCGGGCCCTATTGATGGAGGTAATACCCTACGTTCTGCTTGATTGTTCTTGATGATATGAGTACTACAAGAATTGATCTACCACGATATCAGAGAGGCTAAACCCTAGAAGCTAGCCTATGGTATGATTGTATGTTGCCCTATGGACTAAAACCCTCCGGTTTATATAGACACCGGAGGGGGCTAGGGTTACACAAGGTTGGTTACAAAGGAGGAGATATACATATCCGTATTGCCTAGCTTGCCTTCCACGCCAAGTAGAGTCCCATACGGACACGGGACGAAGTATTCAATCTTGTATCTTCATAGTCCAACAGTCCGGCCAAAGGATATAGTCTGGCTGTCTGGAGACCCCCTAATCCAGGACTCCCTCAGGCGTCCAAGCACCCAAGAGGAACAAGCTCAAGGGCACCAAGCACCCAAGAGTAATAAGCTTCTCAACTTGTAACTTCCACGTATCACCGTGGAGAACTCAAACCGATGCACCAAATGCAATGGCAAGGGCACGCGGAGTGCCCAAGTCCTTCTCTCCCAAATCCCACCGAAGCAACAAATGCTAGGGAGGAAAATGAGAGGAAGAACGAAGAAGAGAACATGAAGAACTCCAAGATCTAGATCCAAGGGGTTCCCCTCACATAGAGGAGAAAGTGATTGGTGGAAATGTGGATCTAGATCTCCTCTCTCTTTTCCCTTAAAAACTAGCAAGAATCCATGGAGGGATTGAGAGTTAGCAAGCTCGAAGAAGGTCAACAATGGGGAAAGAACACAAGCTCAAAGGATAAGGTTCATTGGGGAAGAAGACCCCTTTTATAGGAGGTGAAAAATCCAACCGTTATGTGCTCGGCCCGCACACGAGCGGTACTACCGCTCGGGCGGAAGAAGCAGGGAAAAGGAGCAACAAAACATGAACCTTGGGGCGGTAGAACCGCATATAAGCGGTAGTACCGCATAAAAGCGGTACTACCGCTCACCCCAGCGGTACTACCGCTGGAGGGGCATAACACGGGACCAAAAGAGGCAGGGCAGAGCAGCGTATGGCGGGAGTAATGTAGTAGCGGTACTACCGCCCGTCCGGAGCGGTACTACCGCTTATAGGCGGAACTACCGTGCCTTACTGCCATGCAACTACTGCTAAACCCGACACGAAAAGAGGAGGACCCAAAATCGAGGCGGTACTGGAGCGGTACTACCGCTTGATGCTATAAGCGGTACTACCGCTGCCGACCGCGGTACTACCGCAGGGAGAAAACCAGAACTGCCATAACTTCTTCATAAGAGCTCCGAATTGAGCAAACTCAAGCTTGTTGGATACAAGACGACGAGTAGCATCAAAACAGTGGCTGGTTATAGTAAGAAGAGGCAAGGAAGGTATGCCAACAAATAGAGGAGTGAAACCTCCAACCGAGAAGAACTGGCATAACCTCCAACATCGAAAACATCATAGAAGATGCGAGTGAACTCCGTTTTCGATGAACTCGAGTTTGTCACCAAGATGTCCATAAGCTCCAAAACTCACAAAGAGAAGAACCAAACAAGAACCAATAAAGATGATGCAAGGATGCAATGGTGTGAGCTCTCTACGAACGATACGATCAAGCTACTCATCGAGAGCCCCCCTTGATAGTACGGCAATCGATCCTATAACCCGGTCTCCCAACCAGCACTATGAGACCGGTAAAATAGAAAACTTATCAAGGGCAAACATTTGTCTTGCACAAAGTCTACTTGAGCTAGATGATGACGATCTTGACTTCCTCAAGTTGGACCACCTTTCTTCATTGTGTTGGCTCGATGAAGACTAGTTGATTGCTCCCCCATACTCCACTGGGTGAGCCACTCTTCCGCACATCTTCACAGGTCCATTGTCACCACAATGGACGGCAAGCTTCAAGAATTTGATCTCTTCATGATGCTCCACTTGAACTTGCACACCGCAACCTAACCCGACAAAGAATTCTGACGAAGACCATGGGTTAGTACACAAAGCGAAATTGACAATGCTTACCATACCATGGGATCACTTGATCCCTCTCGGTACATCTTCTGCGCTTTGTGAGTTGATCAACTTGATTCATTCTTGACTTAATCTTGATCAACCTTGAATCTTTCCAATTCTCTTCATTTGGATGATGTCTTGAAGGTAGACATGAATGATCACACAATCTTCTTCTTCAAGACATGCTTATAATAAGCTCGACACTCACATGACCAATCTTTGGATAATTCCTTGAATAGCACCTTGGTCGACACCAACTCTCCTTGAAACCAACACATGTACTCCAAGAAAAGCCTATGGACAAAACATTCAAATATAACTCAGGGCAACCATTAGTCCATAGAGATTGTCATTAATTACCAAAACCAAACATGGGGGCACCACATGTTTTTTCAACAACACATGTCTATGGCTAGGAAACTTAACCATCTTTGATTAACGAGCTAGTCAAGTAGAGGCATACTAGGGACACTTTGTTTGTCTATGTATTCACACATGTACTAAGTTTTCGGTTAATACAATTCTAGCATGAATAATAAACATTTATCATGATATAAGGAAATATAAATAACAACTTTATTATTGCCTCTAGGGCATATTTCCTTCAGCAGGACGAAGTGAGGTGTCCTTTTTGGCAATAGAGGAAGCCAATGCATCACAGATCATGTCAAAGGTGCCCCAACCCATCCGGATGTGGCAGCGGAATTTTGCCTCAGGATAGTCAGGGCTAATGCACTGCTTCCACCATGTGCCTGATTGGTCCTTTCCCCATAGTTGCCCCTATTGCTGAGGTGAGGTATCAACCCCTAGCTCCAACGATGTGGTGGGGCTCTTGGATGGACTACCAGTCTCCTTCCCATCCACTTGAGTTAGTTGAATCTCCACCTCAGCCTCATCCTCATCTCCATTCTTTTGGTTTCCACTCTTGAACTCGAGGAGATGCAAATCATGTCTTGTAGAATTGAAGGACGGGAGTTCGTTGGTGATGCACCTCTTCTTGCTTGTATCATCGTGATCGCCACTACCATCACCAACCTTGGGTTCATCACGCTTCATCGGAAAGGCAATAGGGTTAATGTAGAAGCCCTCCGTGATCGAATCCCCCTCCGACAGAGTGCCGTAAAAGGTCCCAAGATGGGATCTCACGGGTACAGAAGGTTACAACGGCGGAAAAAGTATTTTGGTGGATGCTTCTAGTCGTTTGGGAATATTTCTAAATTTATAGGCCAAGAATTAGGGTTAGAGGACTCCCGCGGGGCCACAAGCCAGGGGGAGCCCCCCTAGGGTGCGCCCTGAGGGCTTGTGGTCACCTCGGGACTCCTCTGACTTCATCTCCAAGTCCTACGTGTGTCTTCTGGTCCAAGAAAAATCATCGCGAAAGTTTTATTCCGTTTGGACTCCGTTTGATATTCCTTTTCTGTAAAACTCAAAAACAAGGAAAAAAATAGAAACTGGCACTGATCTCTGGGTCAATAAGTTAGTCCCCAAAATAATATAAAATAGCATATTAATGCATATAAAACATCCAAAACAGATAATATAATAACCAAACATTATAGATACGTTGGAGACGTATCAAGTGCTTGCAGGAGTGCTTCTTGTGGAGTCCTCAATGTATGCTAGCTAGGATCGTAAAACACATAGAAAATTGTATAAGTGAGTCACTGGTGCAGAAAAGCCTAGCTAGGATCCTAAAACACATAGAGCATTGTCTAAGTGAGTCACTAGTGCACAAAAACCATGCTAGGATCCTAAAACACATAGCAGGAGTTGGAGAGCCGTTGCATGCCACTTCGTGGCGGTGTAATTTTCGTTTTCTCTTGTCTTGTAAATAACTTCCTGCCTTCTACAAAGCTATGTTACGAGATTGCATACTCTTGAAAAGAAATCTTTAAGGAGGATTCCCCGGAGTGGACACCTCATGACGGCATTGATGAGTCCCTTTTGTGGTGACGTCCTTTTCCGTGTGGGTGGGCCTTGTCGCCTGCTACTAGCGGGTGTGAGGAGGTTAGTTTCCCGCAAAAAAAAGTTTTACTTTCTTCAAAGGGTTTTGACTTGTAAAACTGCAGTTGTTCTTAGAAATCCAATTTGGTTCCCGGGAGTACGTGTTCCTGGGCACGGAAAATAATTTTTGAAATGTCAAAAAAAATCCAACCATTTTTTATGTATTTATAGTCACATCCAAATGCTACCTGAGAAGTTTTAGGTAAAAGGGTTAAAGATTTTAGTATGTGCAAAAAAGGACAAATTTTAAAGACCAAATGTTACCCCAAAATGTCATCCCAAATTTGTTTTTTTTCATCGACAAAACATTACTGATCCGTTTCGCATGAGTCAAGCATGCTTTTTTGAAAGTGAAACCGTAGAACAATCGTTCTACGGCAAATATATTAATAAAAGGGTACATATACAGGTGAAAGAAAGCAAAAAAAAAAGAGGCTATCCAATGCCTGCTCTAGGAAATCCCATGGTGTTCATGAGGCTTTATAGATGCTAGTAAAACCAGTTACGAAGCTGGTCTTAAAACTTGTTCTTGATTCTGTGCTGGAGCAATATAAGATCAACTTTGAGTAGACTTCTCCAAGAAGCAATAGTTGGAGTTTGAGCTCTGAAGATTTTACCATTTTGTTGCATCCATATGTGACAGCATCCCATGATGGTTATCTCAAGAGCAATTGAGCCATGCAGAGTTTGAATTATCAAATTTATCTCATCATGAACTGAAATCCCTGTATGTTTAGGTCTCAGGATGGAATCCCAGCAATTAAGAGCAAAAGGGCAGTCTTAGGGCCCGTTCGGCAACACTCCGGCTCCCAACTCCGCCGCCGGAGCAGCCGGAGCAGACCCGAACTCTCAAAATCCGCGGAGCTGAAGTCGTGGAGTGGAGCGGCGCGTAGTTCAGTTTTACGGAGCAGCACTTCTGTCGCTCCTTGTTTCAGCAGAATCCGGATCAGCTCGAAATTACAGAAAATGCCACCGCCAAGTGAGAGACCTGAACCGGTACGCTCCCATTTGTCTCGTCTCTCTCTCTCTCTCTCTCACACACACACACACACACACACTTGAACGGGTTGTATTCGCCTCCAATGGGCTGGCAGCCCATGGTTTCCTGGAGCGGAGCGAGCCGAACGCGTCACGACCGCTCGCTGGAGCGCTCCCAGCGCTGAGTGGAGCGGAGTGAGTGATTTCCCTGGAGTGGTCCGTTGCCGAACAGGCCCTTAGAATAGATGAAGAGTCGTTTCCTCGGTGTTGTCTTGGCACAACTCACATTTATATGATGGTAGATAGAAAGATTTTCTGTGCAAAATATTTCTTGTACGGACTCCATCATGAAGAAGGAGCCAAAAGAAAATCTTGCGACACTAACACGAATATCCACAAAAAAGTCAGAATTTTTCGGAAACATTTTAACATTTTTCTTTTGCGTATTGTTCATCCGGGAGCAAATGCTCCCGGGAGATTGTTCTGAAAAAAAATACCCGCGGCTACAAAATTGTTAAGCATGAAATGCAACATCCAATCAGATCAACTCAAGCACCCGAGGTTTTATGCTTGTGCTTGCCACAAGATTATAGGTAACACGAGTGACACTGATAAATCACTTTTATTTAGGATGCCGTGGTGATCGAACGGCCAACCGACAGAACTGCCATTAAAGATTGATTGATGAGGGAGTAAACAAACATGAAACGAAGGGCCAGTAACCACGGATCAGAGCCCATCGTCGTACGCCACACCCGTGCCCTTGAGCCAGTAGCCGCCCTGGATGAACTGCCCCACGGTGAACTGCACGGCCACGCTCCGGTCCGTGATGACGCGGTACCCCGGCCACTTGACGCGCCCGGCCGTGCCGGCCCCGGGCCCCTCGTTCGCGTACTCCCCGTAGAAGAGCGTGCTGAGCGCGAAGTCCCCGTCCCACTCCAGCCACCCCCTCGGGTGGACGTGCGCGCCCAGGTACGACTGCATGTACACCGTCCGCGAGTAGGCCTTCCACGGCCGGCCCAGGAACGTCGGGGACGCCTCGGCCACGGGCGCCAGGTCGTCCGCGGGCACGACGCGGCACCGCTGGAGGGATGTGCCCGTGTTCTGGTTCGGGTCCGTCCTGCCCTGCGCGGTGACCGCGTTCTTCTGGCCGTGCGCGGGCCGGCGCGCGGTGATCACGCAGTTCTGGAGCACGACCGCCGCGTTGCCGAAGACGAAGTCGACGGTGCCGGAGACGAAGCAGTCGCGGTAGAACTGCCGCAGCTGGTGCGTGTAGAGGGTGTCCTGGTAGCCGTCGACGCGGCAGCGGTTTATGACGGCGCGGTCGGCGCTCACGCGCAGGGCCACCGCCTGGTGCTTCTCGGGCCCCGCCGTGTTCTCGATCCTGAGGTCCTGCAGGATGACCCCGTCGGCCGCCACGGCTGCAACATTCGAGTTCGACACACACAACCGTTAATCCTTGACGACTGTCCGCTTAATTCAGGACGCCATTAGCGGCCTTGCATACTGTTGTAAATGCGAGCCATCCATGGGTTCGACCGTGCAAGGCGATCACATTCACATGCTTGCTTTCAACCAAAGAGTGGAGAATCCGTAACGACCTTTCAGTACGTATACTTGTAGTACTACATACGTACGTACGTACGTACACGTGCAAAATTAATTGTGCGCCTTATGCCTGCGATGCATCACCGGCGTGCTTAGGAGAGCTGGTTAGGTGGTGGCGGAAATAAAAGCTAGCGCTTTTGATAACTAGTTGTAGAAAATGCTCGATATGTGCTATTTTTCTATGTGTCTTCCATCACTGTGTATGTGATCTAGATCTCGCTGTCCATTCTTTTCGGGTAATAGTTGGTACTAATCGTAACGGTATGGCGCAGCTACCACCGGCAGCTTCATTCTTTATACTTACTCTATCTCGTAAGAACAGGTACCAAACTTGTCCAACTAATTTAATTTAGGTGACTGGTTTACGGCCAGCAATCAGTGTATTGACTGACATAAACGTATGCACACCGTACATCTTGTATGCATGTTCTTGGCAAAACAGATTGATTTTGTGATGCCAAGATCGTCTCTATTGCACTAGCTAGAACGTGGCAATGCAAAGGCCGAAAGGCAGCAGGGTTTCAGGCTTTGATGCGGCCCTTCATCATGATAGAAAGAAAGAAGAAACTAGTAAAGTTTATCGAACATACTAAAGGTGCAATCGCGGTCATAGATGGGGAAATCAGTGCGAATCTCGGAAAGGCACAAAGCTAAGAGAGAACACGAAGCATCCTTACCTAGAGTGGCCGAGTTGAAAGTGGTGGCGCCGTCGACCACGTTGCGGCTGCCGGTGATCACTGTCGCGTCCATGCCGTCCCCCACGATCATCAGCTCGCGCTTCTTCTTCCCCACCTCCAGGTTCTCCTTGTACACCCCCTTCTTCACGTAGATCACGTACCGGCTCTTGCCGCGGTCCGGCGCCGCGTCCACCGCCGCCTGCACCGTCTTGTACTTGCCGCTCCCGTCCTTGGCCACCACCACGTCCGCCTGGACGGCGCCGGCGCGTGATCCTTCGAGGAGCGCACGGTCTGCAGTCGGCACCCACGATGGAAGCTCGTCTACCACCTCGGCGAGCATGTCGGCGGCGGCCGTGCCAGAGCCGACGGCGTTGAGCACGGCGAGCGACGCGCTCGCGAGGGACTTGAGTGGCTCCAGCTGCGCCCCCACGGCGTCGCGCGGTGGCCCGTCGTCGAGGCCGTCCAGGCACGTCACGTGGTCGGTGAGCACCGCGCTGAGCCACGTCCGCGCGTCTTCCGGCGCCACCGAGGCGTGGTCCGCCGCGCCGGCGAGACGGTCGCGCGCGAGCTCCATCAGGTGGACACAGTCCGCGAGCGCCGCGCGGTGCCTGGGGTCGCTGGCGCGCCGGTGCATGTCGGCCACCGCAACGGCGGCCGCGTCATGCTGGTCGAGGGACCTGACGAGTATCGCGCGAAGCACTTGCACCGGTCGGCTCGGGCGGGCGTCCGGAGACGCCAGGACGGCGTCGGCGACGATGGCGTGGCACGAGGCCGGGTCCGGGGAGTTCGTGCAGAGGTCCACCGTGACCGTGGCAGGGCTGAGGAGGAGGAAGGCGGCGAAGCAAAAGCAAAGCAGACTAGATAGGACGATCGGTGTGACCAAGAGAGCTTTGCTCGCGGAACAGCTTCTTTGTGGTGGAGAAGAGAGAAGGGGCTCGTTGATCGGATCCATGACGATTGTTGTGTAACCGATTAGAACTTGGAAATGCACTTGTCGAGTCTGTGTTAGTGGGTTATATAGGCGAGTGCATGATCTGGCCAGCTTAGCAGCTCTACTGCTTTCATGAATTTGCTCTGCGTAAGAGCTGTGGGATGTACTCGGTGCAAAACTCGCTTTTCAGCCCGAAGTGTGGTTTAGAACATCTCCAATGGCCGCATAAAAATTCCGTGCCCAACAAACATTATAGCGTGCACTGTAGCACTTTTAATGCCCCGGTACCAACTTTGCTTAGGCAGGCGTTCAAAAACGCGCGCCCAAAAGACAGACAGTGCAAATTGTGAAGCGGACGCAATCTGGCGCCCAAAATATGCTGCGCGCGATAGCGTTTTTCAGCGCGCGCCCAAAAACTTTTAGCGCTACAGCTTCTGCTGGAGCTGCCCGGCGCCCAAAAAACTAAACTTTTAATGCGCGAAGCTCTTTTTGAGCGCCTGTTGAAGATGCTCTTAGTTTGTGCGAGAAGCTCTTTACGCTCAGCAGTCTGCAGCGCATGGTTCACCGTACAACTGTTCAATGCCCGGAAAGGGCCAGATTCCAACCATGTCTGGCTTATAGAAGCCCATGGGGAAAAGTAAAAGTTCATTTTCCCCACAAATATTGGCCAGTGCTATGGGTCGGCCAGGCGGAGGCAGCCACCCATCGGCCGTCTCCCCAAGGCCCTGCACGCGAACCAATCTGTGGTTGTGGTGGTTAGGTGGACAGTGGCATTCTCAACCCATCAGGGGTGATTTCCGGTGATATGCTTTCAGTGAGAGTCCTGTCGACTACGAGGTGTTTATGGTGATTTCATAAAATTTCATAGAGATAAGTGTATGCACGTTTATATAAACGCTTGTGTCTGTACTGTGTTCAGAAAAATAAAAGGCCCTGCATGCTGTGTTTATTTACATGTTTGCAGCACCCTCGTAGCATTTTCTCACGCGGTATGTAGAAAATAGGCCGGAATGAACGTCGCAACATTTCACATATGTCAATGCAGCAAAAAAAAATATGCGACAAGTATCGACCAGGCACAGTAAAGTTGTCGAGGAAAAGCCCTGTATGCAGCATAAGAGCCAACAGTCGCAGCAACAAAAAAAACACTTGCATCATGAACGCTACATTCGCCATAGGCATCCAGTGTCTTTGCAACATATCATCCGTGTGCTTGCATTAAATACCACTTGAGTTCACAACGTGTCAAAATAATGTATGGACTTTTCTTTCTACAAAATCACAACCATACGCCTTCATACTCACCTCAACATGCCACAATAAATGGAAAAATTATTTCCTTTCTATTATGCTACTAATATTTAATAAGTATTTTACAACTAAACAATAATTAAATACAATCAATTATGTGTTTTTAGTTTTACTTCCTATATTATTAGTGTCGATATTAATGTTTCATACAACCAGATTTCATTGAATTATATTGCAACCAATTCACGTAGAAAAATGCAAGCTATCATCTAGTATATTACTCCCTCCGTTCCACAATACTTGTCATGGTTTTAGTTCAGATTTGAAATAAAACTAAAACCGCGTCAAGTATTTTGGAACGGAGGGAGCACTAAATAGCTGATCCTCAATTTCTCTCAGCATGCCACCTCAACATGTACCTATGCATAGGAAAAGATTCACCTCAACATGGTAACCATGCAAAAAAGGGCCCGTCAAACATGCAACCATGCATGTGAATATTCAACAAATAATTTACAACTATAAACACAATTATATTACATGAGGCACATCCCACTTAGTGTCTGAGTTGTCTATCACGATCCAACGGCCTAGGAAGAACATTTTCAGATTTGCACGAAAACTGAGTTTCCATCTGATACATTGCCACTATACAATACACATATACAAATAAATGCCATATGTATTTTCCCTTTTTTCTTAAAATTATTAATCCAATATTAATGTTTCATACAGCAAAAAATTATTGACTGTATCACAACCAATTCTTGTAGCAACCCCAACGGATATATCATTTGGTATGAGTTAATTTGTGGTCCACTAGCTCGTCCATGGTGAACTAGTGGGTGATGTGGCACATAATCCATCGTGCACTAGGCCCATTATCCCTACATCAAAGTGGGGTTTTGCTTGCCGGCTTGCTTCACACACTTGTTGTTTTATTGCCCCTCAAAAAAAACTTGTTGTTTTATTCCTCTGTCAACTTTGAGATGTTGACACTAGTTGCTTGGACTTTTATTACCTTAGCTTGACCACATATATAATGACTTGGACTAGATAGGACCGTGGGTAAGATTAGTTTTACTCTCTCATACTCAAATTATTTGAAGTTCTAAGTTTGTTACAGGTAAAACTTCTTTAAATTCGACCAAGTCTACAAAAAAAAGCCAACATCTACAACACTAATTAGTTCAATAGATTCGTCATTTGATAAAATGTTCTTTCTAGTTAAAAAATCAAAAATATTTATTGAAATTTGTGATCTGTTTTTTAAGTCGCAAATATTTTACAAATTGTGAAATATTATATTAAATTCATGACTTTTTTTTCAGTTCACGAACATTTTATCAAATTGAGGAAATAAAAAAGTATTTTAATGTAACACTTCAAAATAAAAAAACATGTGAAAAAACCATTCAAAACCCCCCCATCAAACTCTCAGCATCATCGCACTCTGGGCCAGCCCTTTCCACATTCAGGCAGGGAGGGAGTGCGTGATTGCGGCAAGAGCTCATAATCAGCACCTTGAACACGCAAGTGGAGCAAGCCTCGGCATAACTTTGCGCATCGCTCGGCTTGACGCGCTCCCTCTCCTTGCATATGATTTATCTGCTGATTTTCATAAAAAAAGTGGACACTCCGGATTTTTGTATACTAAATAAATTTATAAATTCATTTTTTTGCAGATCTAAGAAAGCTAACAAATTGTTCATAAATTTGAAATTTTTCAATACTTTGGAAAAAGTTTTGTGGATTTGCAATTGAAAAGGTTCAAGAATTTAAAGAACAACAAAAATGAAAAGAAGAGGAAAAGAAGTAACTAAAAATAAAAAGGAAAAGGACAATCAAAACTGGAAAGAAAACCGAAAGAAAAAACAATTAAACGGAAGAAAAATGCACCGGGAAGGAGCTTCCAAAATTGTAATGCAACTAGGCAAAGAAGAGAGGCCTGGTTGGAAGGGACGGCTGCGGCATCAAGGTCAAGTAATGAAGAAGGATCTTGGAAGTCCTTGTGGAAAACGGAGGTATCCGGAAAGCTGAGAATGTTCTTGTGGCGACTCGCCAAACAATCAATCCCCACTGAGGATATTAGGGCGCACAGACACATGGCCACTTCAAGCTCATGCGGCTTCTGTGGCGCCCATGACTCGTGGTGCCATTCTCTCCTCGATTGCACGGTATCCAGGTGCATGTGGGCGCTAGTTGATGAGGACTTAAGTGCAACTTTGGTTGCTAACACAGAAACAAACGCAAGAAACTGGCTGTTTACCCTTATTGAAACACTCCAACATGAACAGTTCATAAGAGTTGCAGTCACACTTTGGGCAATTTGGACGTCGAGGCGCAAGGCAATCCATGAAGGGATTTTCCAAACTCCACATGCAATATATAATTTTATCACACACTTCATTGGTGAATTGGATGTTGTGAGAGAAGGGGAGCCTAGAAGAACAGGGCCAATTCAGATAACAAGTGCCTCGCAGAGACCAAAAGCCTCACCAGAGAACTTTGTTAAAATACAAGTTGATGCTGGTGTGAGGGCCTCAAGAGGAGGATCGGCGGTAGCGGTATGTCGTGACAGAAATGGGACTTATCTGGGAAGTTCTGCACTGGTGATTGCGGGAGTGGCGGACCCAGCAACCCTGAAGGCGATTGCTTGCAGAGAGGCTATTGCGTTGGCTCAAGACTTAAATGTGCAGCAAGCTATGATCACTTCAGACTCGAAGCAAGTCATAGGAGATATCCATGGAGGGAATCAAGGAGTATATGGTCTGATTATATCTGAAATAAAAGCTAGAGCCTCCCTCTTAACTTGTACCTTTTCTTTTGAAGGTCGTGCAACCAATATGGATGCACATAGATTAGTAAAGTTTGCTTTATCCTTAGCTCCGGGACGTCATGTATGGCTTGGCCAGCCTCATACCCCGACTCGTATCCCACACTTTGTGATTTTTGATTAATAAAGTTTGGCTTTACCCCTCAAAAAAAAAACCAGCGCTCGCGAAACATGCAGGCGCGCTTCATACAGTTGACGCGGAATGTTGACCAGCACTTAATGTGTTAAATATGAAATGTCGATTGTTCCTTACCCAGCGCATTATGCGTGTTATGGGACCTCTTGCCTAACTCACTCTCTTCATGCATGAATAAGCCTAGCGGGTCTTTTAGATTTATTCTACTGTACAAATTATCAGAATGTTTAATGGGCTTGCTTCATATAAATGGACTCATCTTTTTATATATATATAAAATGCAGCAGAACCTCTTCTGGCCTCTGGATCTCTGTGTAGTGCCATTTTCTGCGAGGTGCACTGTTTTTCTGTTTATTTTGCGCTGGTGCACTGTATTGGCATAACCGCAAGCACTTTTTTTTGCGGTGGAATCACAAGCACGTTCTACACAGCAGAGAATCTAGAATACAACCTCTGTAACTACTAAAACGACTTGTAAAAAAAATGCAGGGGCAGTAATTCGATAGCACACGAACCATTCCCAAGTTTAACGCAGTCATTTTCTTCTGACAAGAGAGTGGAAAATTTCAAATTTCAGTTCGAAGTACACCACGTACACCACGGCCACCACCAACTTTATTATTCATTCAGGATGCTGCTACATGAACGTAATGTAAAGAAAAGAATGAGCGCGAAAAAGCAAGGGCGTCCATCCACGGGGCCAAAGCATCCAAGCATCCACATCCTTTCGGCAACCCCACGCGACCCCGCTCTGCTATCCGTAGTTTTTTTCTCGAATACGCATAGCATGCGTATCATCCGTAGTTGAGCCGGAATATGTCATTCTGCACGAAGAAGCTTCCCTGCTCGTTGGGCACCAGCTGAAACATCTGGGCAACACAGGCCAGATGCCCAGATCAACATCCAAAACACATCCCAGAACACAAAAGGAGGCGTGACTGAGAAGAGATGGGTTTCTTAGTTACCTGGCTGAACCTGAGCTGGTGCTCCTCGCCGGCGAGCTGGAGGTTGCCGCTGACGAACACGAGGATGGCGCCGGGGAAGGAGGGCGTGGGCTGGCAGTCGATGGTGCAGATGGAGTGCCGGCATTGCTCGAAGGGCAGCTGGGCCAGCTTCAGGCCGATCTCCGCGGCGCCGGCCACGCGGTGGCCCTCGAAGGACAGGACGGAGGTGCCGCCGTAGAGCGCGGCGAGCGCGCCGCGGTTGCCGTCGAACGTCTGGTAGTAGTACTCCACGAAGGCCCTGCCAACCACGTCGCACTCGCTCCCCGCTCCCCCGCCGCCCTCCTTCCCCTGCCCGTCCATGCGCTCCGTTGTATTAGCTCGGCGCGGCTCGACCTCTCGTGCTCTGGACCTCCGCAGCTGCAACGGACACGAGCGCTCCGCGCCCCGGCTTTTTGTAGGCGCGGCGCCGTATGGGGCGAACGATTTTGTGCAGTCGGAATGAAAACTGCTGCTTCGCTTTGCCTTTATTCCGATCGCGTAGATCGCACGCGGCACGCCCACTCCCACTCTGCCAGTGCGTGGAGTCCGCGGACGGAAGGGCGGAGTAGGAGGAAAGGGACAGATTCTTCAGCAGAAGAGCCGATGAGTTAGCAAAAACTTTGAAAAAAGTTTATCAAACGAAATTCAAAAAATCTGAAATTTTGCTACATCAAACTTTATCATATGTTTGAGGTTCTTGCCAAGTTTCATCGAAAAATAACATCCGAGGAGCTTTCACCGAAAAAAACAAATTCACTGCTGAAAATAACATCCGAGGAGCTTAACCTTTTTTCACTCGGAGTCTATGTCATGGTTGCAAGAAAAGTACTGATTCGCAATAGTCCATGAATGGTGAAGAATGATAAATCATTTTCGGGTGACATATTGTATTTGTCACAAAATAATACTCCCTCCGTCCTATAATCAGTGTCAAAACATTCTTATATTATGAACAGAGGGGGTATGTACTAGCTTGTTCCAGAAAAAGGGAAGGTGCGTATAGTTTGCTCAATTTCACAGATGGTATATGAACTTGTTAAGAAAAGGTTATGTATATCCAAGAATTTTCCCACTCACTCCGTCAGGTTGAGCTCAAGAAGACAGATGGTATATAAAACTCAACCAGTAGCTGCATTTACCCAGCCGGTGGTTGCTTTCGGTGAGTGAAATGTGACATTATGTCATCCTTGCGTGGCCATAGGCACTTTCACCGACCAAACCAAATGGGATAGCACATGAGCATTATTATTATTTTTTGTCGAGGGAATGCTCATGTGCAGTTTTTTTTTTTTGAGTGGCACATGCACATGCGCAGTTGTGCATCTGTTCGTAACTGAAAAACTTGGGCCGGATTCCTTTCGGTCAAAATGAACTTCCCCTTTACAGGCCTGCCTAGCCCAACCAGCCCAAAGCCCCCGAGCTTGCTGAACATTTGTGCGAGACGACGGAGCCCAGCGCGAAACAGTGGCTTTTCTCTATGATTGACACTAGAACATGGAGGTGCGCTTTGCCACGCCCGCTCATATTGACAACAAATACTTAGACTATTTTTGAAAAATCCAAGCAGTGTTTAAGAAAAATCAAATAATTTGTATGGGTCCAAATATATGTGAGAGATGTTTTCAAGAGAACTGTTCAAAGTGTTAAGCTCTA
The DNA here is from genome assembly GCF_056163025.1 of Triticum urartu. Classification (NCBI taxonomy): domain Eukaryota; kingdom Viridiplantae; phylum Streptophyta; class Magnoliopsida; order Poales; family Poaceae; genus Triticum; species Triticum urartu. The sequence continues at coordinate 552,578,110 of NC_141875.1, read as the reverse complement.
CAGGCTAGGTGCGTCTCAGCGGTGCCCTGACACCGTAACAAATTACAAACCATGATATAGACGGACGATAAGTTGAATTTTATCACATATAACTTAGCTTTTTGGATCTAACTCCCAATAAAGAAATCAACTGTACAATATTCGAATTGACTCAAGCGCAGCTTTAATCCTCAAGGTGTGTCAGGTACACATAAAAACGCCAAATCCAAATGTCATGCTATGAATTTTATTCATGCCACGCCGACCACTGATTTTAGCAGTAAGAGATCTCACAACTAATGGACTGTTTTTCTTAGACAACCTGGGCGTAGGTGAGGGTGCATAGATCGTCGACATGGGCCTTGTCAAATCATTCTAGGAATAGAAAGATACCTTTACAATTTCATGGCATCTGGAGAAGTAAAAGTAAGATTGCATTCAGATGTGCAATCTTGGGCAACTCATTCAGCTGAAAATTTAAACTTCTCATAAAATCATAAAACATACTTAATAGTCTGTGTGCCTTGCATTCATAAATGGCTTCGGCTTCACCGGTTGCCTGCAGTACTTGCCAAAGAGAGGATCTAGGGCTCAAAAGCATAAAAATCATAGATCAAACAGTGTTAATACAGTGCAACAAGCTTTCTTAACCAAACTAAATCCTAAAGCTTGAAAAAGGAACACAAGATTGCTAACATGGGCACTCACCCTACGCTCCGCGTGCATGTAATACTTTTAGGAGCACTGTGTGCTCAACAACATGAAAATTGACTTTCAGAAATTAATAGTGAATATGGACTCTAGAGAAAGGGGGAAATAGTTCCAGAAATAAATTATGCGCATAATATATTCAAGAATAACACGTCAAAATCTGAAAAAAGAAATTACAATAGGAGACCAAATGTGTTTTAGTCACAAGTGTAAACAAAGACTGAACTTCTCATTTATCAGAGACCGGTGGATAAAAGAAGATGTTATTCCTAATAGCATGGCACAAATCTACCATTAGCATGGCCACGAAGAAACTAAATGCTCAGCTCACTTGATTAGCACTTGAACCACATAATTAAGATGAATTTATTTAATTTGAACCGGTGCCAAGATGAATTAAGCTAGACAGAAATATCACAGAACCGGAATCAATGTCATGCTCGCTTGGACAAATTCAAGGTTCTTTGTACCTATGCATATTCAGAATTTCAGTACCAATTCCCGGCCTTCCTCAGAAGGATCTTCTCACATGGGAATTCAAACCGAACACACTGAGACATAAAAACAGAATTTGATGTTTGTCAAAGAGCATCCAGAAGTGCAGAACACGAAGGAAAAATCAGAAGGGGAGAGGGCTGGACTCTGTTCCTGGGTCCGCATCATTGGGAAGAGCAGAGGCGACAAGAAAGCACGCGAGAAAGCAGGTATCTAGTGCCTCCATCGCCACCGCGAAACCAGCCAGGTAGTTTGCCCAACAGCCGGCGGTGAAAGCCCACGGCGCGGGCGGCCGCCGGAGCCACCATTAAATAAATAAATACACGAACACTGCAGGACAGTAAATATTAAAACAGAAAGAAAGGGGCTATGGAGGAAGTGTAGAGGGGGGGAGGGGGTGGACCGTATTGGCGGATCGACGGTGCATCGAGGAGGGAGGAACGCCGGCGCATCGAGAGGAGGAAGGATGGCGGCATGGAGGAGCTGTTCGTTCGGGGGTGACCTGGGCTGTTAGCGTACGATTGGGAATAAGTGAGCCTTGACGGCCCAATTACTCAAAGGAAGAGGGGGTCGTTCGGCGGAGCAGCGGCCCGCGAGACGGCGTGCGACGTTCCCGGACGAGTAAGGACACCCGATTTTGATCTACACTGTATGTTTGATGATCCGACGTCTGTGACAGTGAAATCGCTGTGGAGGCTCGTAGCTAGCCCCGTTATAGTGTTTCTCAATTTTGTCGCACGCTGCTTTTGAAACTGTCAGTAACACTTTGGGCGATTTGGTGGGCGAGATGAAAGGCGATCCATGAGGAGATTTACCAGAGTCCTGCGGCCACGTATCAGTTCATATGTAACTTTATCCGGGAGCTAGAACTTATGCCTCGGAAGGTTAGTTTACCCAGAGGCAGCAGGAACACGGCGACCCGGCCCAAGGCTCCTCCAGCAGGTTTTATGAAGATCCATGTAGATGCCAGCATTGCAAGGAGCCAGAACAGGGGAGCAGCATCGGCCGTGTGCAGAAATGACGAGGGCAAGTTCATGGGAAGTTCTTCCCTAATCATAAACGGAATCAATGATGCAGCCACGATGGAAGCTATTGCATGTCGCGAAGCCTTTGCCTTAGCGGATGATCTGATGCTACAAAACTTCGTAATAGCGTCTGATTCGAAGCAAATAGTGAATGATGTACACAAGGGCACTAATGGTGCTTATGGCACCATCATCTCAGAGGTTAAGAATAGAATTTTAATGTATAACTGCATGATTACTTTCAAAGGCCGAGCTGTTAATAGCGACGCCGAAAGATTAGCCAAGTTCTCAAACTCTTTAATCCGGGAAGACACATATGATTGCTTCAGCCGCATGATCCCTTTGTAATGCCACTTTACGTGGATTTTGAGCAATAAAACTTGGTGATAGCCCTAAAAAAATCTACACCGGGACTTATCAAATCCGGCCATTGTACGTTCACGAATTTCCCCGGCCATGTCCGCGGATCCATCCGGACGGACCCTCATATCTCATGTTTGGCATCCACATATATTAAATCCAGACTCTCAAAACAATGCAAATCCATGCACGTCCATCGTACATGCCAATGTCGCAAGTAAATGACAAACATTGGTACAGAAAATACGTAGCTCTCACATAAAACTTATTTCAAATGCACAACTCAAACATTAGCTCTTTGGTTTTCATTATGGATCCATATATGCTTAACAAGATCATTGAGTAGTTGTGCGTGCATCGGATGATCTTGAAGATTCTAATGCATCTGTAGAAAGTTCATAAGCTGAGCTGCATCTGGATCTTCCGGGGTTTGAACTTGCTCTCCAGACGCTTCAAAATCATTGGTTTGAGCAACATACCCTCATCCTCAACAATTATATTGTGCAAAATAACACAACATGTCATGAGTTACCACAAAGTTTATGATTCCCACATCATTGCAACTTCACGAACAATTCCCCAACAAAGTTGAAGCATTTTGAATGCCCTCTCAACATCCTTCCTAGCTGCTTCCCGCATTGTTGCAAAGTGACTTTGTTTGTTGCCCCGTGGTTTTTCGCAAATGTCACCGACTGAGGATAGATGACATCGGCAAGATAGTATCTCATGTTGTAGTCATGGCCGTTGACATGTAGTTGTACGGCGGCTATTTCCCTGTTATGAAACCTCCTGAACACCGGAGATTGTTGATGTCGTTGCGAGAACCCGACATTCCAAGAAAGCATGCCAAATCCATAAGTCATGTGATGCCATTGCTTTCAGTATGATGATGGCTCTTTGGTGTGACCTTGATACGTTCCGTGTAAATTTTTGGGGCAGTTCTTCCATTGTCAATGCATGCAATCAATTGATCCGAGAGTTCCTGGAAACCCTCTGGCCTCTTCAATAGCCAACAACTTTTCTGTGCCCTGCGCATTTGGTTCTGTCAGATGCTCTGCTCCAAACACCTGTACCACGGCGCGAGCAAACTTGACAGTAGTCTTTAGACATGTGCTCTTCTCCATCCTGACCATCTCACCAACAACATCTGCGGCAGTACCAAGTGCAAGCATCCTCAGAGAAGACGCGCAGTTCTGCTTAGCAGAGAAAGAAAGTTGGCCGCATCAATTCCTTATGAGCTTGAAGTAGTCATTGTATGCTTCCACTCCCTCCACAAATGCGCAAAAACAATAGTTTCCGCATGCAAAAAGGGCGACAAAACCATGGATCATCCGAAAAAGGTGGGTTCGGAGCAAAGTAGTCCTTCTGCAGTAGCCATGCTCCGGACACCCTATCCCGATCGATCACTCTTCTCCCTTTGATTAAGGTCTTGAAGTTGAGAATATGCTCCATATGCCGGTCCATTTTCTCTTGCATGCTCATGTCCACTTTGTCCAAATCTGAGGAATCGAAGAACTCGTCTTGAATCATTTGATCAAGCTCCATTGGTTCATACTCCTCGTCCGACGAAATATCGAAATTCATTGTTTTCCTTCAAAAACTCATAAAAACTAGGTCGGACAATGTGTCGAACGCATAGAGTGCAAGGAGGGGGGGGGGGGGGGTTGCCGGACGTACCGTGGTGGCGTTCAGGCCGGCGTCGAGGAGGGGAGACAGGAGTGTTGTTCCGGTGCTGGCGACGCAGACTCAAAACGGCTACGGAGCGTGCGTGGCGGCGGAGCTGCGAGACGGAAGTCGCGAAGGAGGAAGAAGAAAGAAAAGAGCAAATGAATCCGGTAAGTCAAGGGAATGTATTTGATGTAAATTATGATGGGATGGGGTTGTCTGGTCCGACGTAACGAACATGCCCGGGTGCCCCATATCCGTGCGGACATTTGAGGTGAGTTTGGGCGTCCGGAACCCACGTCCTATAGTTGTCGCTGTTGCCGCTCGTGATGTGTGTTTGCCGACTGCGACGCCGAGCAAAAGGGCACGAACGGTGCGGGCCGAGGCTGGGAGCTGACGATGCCGCTACTTCGCTCACGCCGCATGCAGGGATGCGCCGCACCGCGCCGCCGGACGGAGCCGCTCCCAGCACTGGTCGTTGGCCGCGCCTTGGCCGGTGTGCGTTGATGGTAGTTAGGCCTCTCTTTTTCGGCGTTCGCCATGGCCTGTGTTCTTGTGAATGCGACATCGCATTCAGTGAGGAGGCCAGGGTTGAGACGCATCTCTGCTCTTCTTCATCTTCTCTTTGTTGTTGGTCTTTTGAGATAAAGGAAGTACAGGATTGATCGTTTTTTGTAGGCAGGCAAGTCCTGCCGCCATGGCTGTCTCTCTGAGCGCAGACCATGGGTCGTGTGCGGCTGTGCGCGCCTCCCGCCGTCGTACATGGAATGCCGGTACTACCCTTCACATCGTATGCATGGAGTTAATTACATGATAGTATCATATTTGGGGTGGTGGTGGCGAATTGGTATCAAGATTGGTAATTTTTACGTGTCAGTATCAAGTTTGAGGCTAGCCGTTTCAAAAAAGTCTAAATCGTATATAAACCCGTATTAATGGTGTATTTGATCGACGGGGCCGTCTGGCAGGTGCCTATGCGGCATGTTTTTGCAGAAAACCCCCTTACTTTATATGCAATCACATAAATGCCCATTATTTTGGGAGAAAAAGGTCTCTTGACAGATTGTTTTTCGTTTGCAAGTTTTCACGGACTCGTTTGAAAGTTTCCGTCGAATAGGACAAGTAAACAACAGAAACTAAAAATCACGCGCGGGGAGATTCAAACCCACGACCTGTCGTCTAAGAGCTGGACGACCTAGCCATCCGGCCACAGCATCGGTGTTGATTGCACACAGGCCAAACTTTTATTATACTAATATGGCGGATGGGCCCAGCGAGGCCTGCATGTTTTTTTCCGTTTCGCGTTTTACTAGCGCGCGTGCTGGGCACATTCGTTGCCCGTTTTTTTTTTTGAGGGGTGCCCAGGTTTCTTTTCATTTCATTTCATTTCTCTTTAGTTTTGTTTCTGCTTTTGGCTTATTTTTAGGTTTTCTTCCTTTCTTTTTCTTTATTTTTTCTTCTTCTATTTTTATTCACTGGGCTGGTCTTTCTCCTGGATTTTTCACATACTCAGGACATATTTAAGATAGGCTTTAGTATATGATGAACATGTTTTCAAATACGCATGAAAAAAAATTAATGTACGCTGAGCACTTTTTTTTATTGCATACATAGAATAATTTTTTAATGCACAATGAATCTTTCTTTACAAATAGTGAATATTTTTTACGTGAACTTTTTTTAATTTATGGTGACATTTTCTTAATACACAATGAATTTTTTTGACAATGCATATTTCAAAAAATATTTCAGCATGTATTAAGAACTTAGCGTGTAAAATCATTCTTGCATTTGAAGACACACGTCAATTTTTTTAAATAAAAGTTGAACAGTTTTAATGCATTTCCAGAATTTATTATGATTACATAATTATTTTTAATACATGTTGTCAACTTTTGAACTAACTGCACATTTAAGAAAATACAATTAATACACGAGTAACTCAAAGAAACCTCTGTGTTTGGCATATTTTTTTTTAATAATTCTGTATTTGAATAATAAAATGAGGATACACAACAATTGTGCATACTTGTGGTTCTGCGTGAAGACACTTGACCGAACACGTTACCTTTTTTTAGCTCACCGAACATGTTAACTTTTTTTTTGAGACAAACCGAACACGTTACCTGAGGGGCGAACAAACGCGTCGATAAATTTTGGGTCATGCGCACCCTCGCTAGGCCCAATCGCCCGGCCCAACGTGTCCAACCTAGTGCAAAAGTTTTCTCGCCTGCTTTCTTACCTGAGTGTCGACCTGGCGTGGTGGCTAGCGCGCTCCGTTATTGTTCGGCACTTCTGCAGGTCGCGGGTTCGATTAACCCTTTTTCGCCCAAAATAATGGGCATTTATGTGATTGCGTATAAAGTAAGGGGGGTTTCTGCAAAAAACATGCCATGTAGGCACCTGCCAAATGGGCCCGTCGATCAGATACACCGTCAATACGGGTTTATACACAATTTAGACCTTTTTGTAACGGCTAGCCTCAAACTTGGTACTGACGTGTAAAAATTACCAATCTTGGTACCAATTCACCATCACCATCCCAAATGTGGTACTATTGTGTAATTAACTCCATGCATGTGGCTATTGGCAACTGAAGTGACCGCCGTGATCCTACTTCCATTTCTTGCCGTGGTGGCCTATGTCTACCAAGTACTACCAACGGAGAGCAAACGGCATGATGACGTGTTAAATAAAACAAGATTGAATGAAAGATTAGTCCTTGTTTCTAATTCTCAAGTATATATGTACATCTGGAAGAGATGGAAAAATAGGTGCTTGTTCGAAGGTTTCCTTCCAGAATGCCTTTTGATAATAGAGAGAAGGGACATGACTGTTGGACACACCCTTTGCTAATTACGGTTTGTTAATTAGCATTTGCTAATTAACAATAAACATGTGCTAATTTATTTCTAACAGGTGCCACCAGGTGGATACTCCAGCATATCGGAGTAATTTAAGTGTGATACTATCCACATGCTATCTTTCTTTTTGTATCAATTTGTGAATCAGATTTAGACCGACATTTATTGGCATGATATCCATAAATTGCCGCCGTCACGGTTTTATTTGTCACTTCTAAACATGCTATCTGATGATGTACGAGTGCACCTCAAAGGTTACGGCCGTTTATCACGACTGAACCCCAAGTCAGGAGTTTGTGAGCACGGCACAAAAGGTTATCCTGGCAACTGGGTTCATCAGATTTCCCAAGAAACATAAACGAGCTGATTTAGGAAATGGAGAAAGATGGCATGTTTGTTAGAAAAAAGAATTCAATTTTTTAAACTAAGAAAGAAAGTAACTGATGAAGGATACCTGGAAAATGAATTCTGGCACATTCAAACACTTGGTACGGTGTCTAAATTTGTTTTATGCAAATCAATTACAGTCATCTTGCTCAGGCTGCCGCTGAGCTTGGTTACATAAGAATTAGAGTCAAGGTTAAAGCTGAATATGACATATGTTCCACACCTCCATGCCCATGTCAAGCCTCAGAAAGATATATACTACTACTTAAACAGACAACAGTTTTAGATTAATAACGGGATTGCGAGCATTAATAGACAAGGATCAAGCATCCACTATGGTGGGTAAAACAACGCAGCTCGATAACCTTCTCGACTAACTGCAGGGAGAGCCGATGCTCGTCTCAGCAAACCTGCACAGTGAATTTGCCAAACAGATATCAGTGCAGCTCAACCTCAACATATCATGTCCAGAAGCTTTGGACTGGCAAGATATTATACCTTCCTGCTCAGGTCTTCATACGCGCTTAAGCATCTTCAGGACCAAATGGTAAATCAAAGCACTCAAATGGTAAATCAAAGCACTCAAATGGTAAATCAAAGCATCTTAAGCATCTCCAGGACCAAATGTAAACAGCAGAAAGAAATTAAAACAGAAAAAACAAATTCATAAAAAAACTGATAATCAGCATGCAGCAAAATAAGAAACAGAAAAATCGAGAGGAACTCAAGTTCAAATATCCTTACACTTTTCTCCTTGACTTCCAGAGTAGGTGATCCAGTGGCTGCCTTGGTCAAACCTGTGTTCCCTGTTTCCCATGACAGAATTATTACACCTTATTTTGCAAAACTTGTAAAGCACATTTAAAATATCAGACTGTGAACCATGTTCATGTAACATACCGGCTGGCTCGCCACAGTCATAAGGGCAGCTTCAAGAGCATGTAAAAGAACGAATAAAAATATTGCAAGTAATCATCTACAGAAACAAAAAGTTAACAACCATAGAAGCAGAAAGCATGAAATAATCAGACCAGTCAAGGTCTTCAATGCAGATTTCTTTTCCACTAGGACCAACATCACAATTCAGGAGAACTGCTGAAACTTCTCCAAGGACCTCCTCATGAGATGCCTACATAAAATTCTTCTATTAATCCAGTAACAATAGTAATTAAGTTTATCATTTTGGTTTCATTTACTTGATAAGTACCCAAGCCTACTCAACTGATGTGCTATCTACTAACCTGTCCCATAAACCCAAAATGGCAATGTCTACCACTACAGATCTCAAATGTCCTTAACAGACACATACCAGTACACTTTTATCCTTGACGCTATTAAATCTTCAGCGTTTGTAACCAGGAGACAGCAATCAAGATGGAAGTCACTGACAACAAACAAGACTAGCCATCTTATGTGCCAACACATAAAGTGTGGCCACTTGGTGGACTTGCATGAGGAGAGGATTAAGGAGATGCATGTAGGGAACATTGTTGAAATCATTACAGACAACAGGATCAGATGGTTAAAATTATTACGGACAACATGGCAATAACAAGGCAACGGGAAGGATGCTAATGGACAAGCATCCTCAGTTATAAACTTATAATGCACCCCTTGTGCTGTCAACTGTTTGGTCCTAATGCTTGAGGACATTAAGTTGAAGGAGTGGATTGTCAAAGCCAAGCGTGCGAGAGGACATTGATCTATAGAGATTTTATTTGAAGCTTCTTGATAAGATGAGGAGGCAGCGCTAGTGACAAAAAGATTCTGATACCCATGGTTACTTGGTTTGCCACCACTTCCTTCACTTTGCCAAGTATAGTGTTTACAGGTGTTAAAAAAAATAGTGTTTACACACAAACAAGAGGCTTTCGGGAAACTGCTTGTTGGTATTTTTGGCACAAGCAAGTTAGCAAAAACTGGAACCAGGAAACACATCACATCTATGAGGTTGTAATGTCAGACATTTCAGGCATTTTAGAATGCTATACTAAGGGCACCATATTCTCAATGAGCTGAGGCTAGTTGACCGCGATGGGAAGCCTGAAATGTCGGAGCTTAATGCAACTATGGACATTTGCACCGAAAAACAAATTCAACAAAGTCTTTGCGTGAAAACTACAACTATAGAAGAAGTTGATGGAAACCCATGACGAACTTTGGGAGAATGAATGGAGCAAAAGTGTATGCATTGTTTTCGAATCCTAGCTGATGATTTAACGTAAAAGAATAGGACAGTGCTTATGTTCATACGTTGAAGATGATGAAAATGTTTCCTTGTGATGAGGAGATGCTATCTAGTACTATTGATGTCTTGGATGATGAGTATGAACAAGTATGTGATGGTAGCATCAATACCTATACAGCTATCAGCCTATCATGTCATGTGAAGGAAGGTGAAACAAGTTTTCGTGACTTTCTTCGTCTATCATCTTTTAAGCTATGCCTTTCTGTAAGCTAACTAACATAGAGCTTCTTTATATCTGTATTCATTTTGGCTAATTGATTCGCGAAGTCAAACGGGACCTAGCATTACAGCTCACTAAGGTTGCAAGGGCATAGCCAGTTAGTCTTTGTTGTTCATCCTCTGCCTGTGAGCGCTTAATTGGTAACTAGCTGTGTAAGAATCCTATGTGGCGTCCGTTCTTCAATTTTGAGCCGCGTAGATCCAACCAATTAGCAGTAAGTTGACGCCAATATGAATAGGAAAGTACATGCCAGTGAAGATGTGGATGGTTTTGACTTTGAAGATTATCATGGTGGTGAAGAGACTAATGGTTGAGGAGGGGCGCTCCAATGAGTTTGGGAGTTGGATGATGGTGAGTGGGAGTGGAATGATCATCGGAATGGCTTTTAGTAAATTGGGTTATTTTGTTGGTCTATCATCTTATGCCATAAACTTGCTACTATCACATTAGTTTGTCGGTTTATCACCTTATGCAATAAACTTGCTAGTTGATAACTGCTGCGGTGCAATTACTTTAATTTTTGCTTTTTTAAGTTACTACGATATTATTATCATTACTATTATTATTTTATTTCATTTCTGCACAACACCTAGTGTCGCCATGACAACATGACATTGACCAGACTCGCTTCAGAGTAGTGACAACTTTGCTATCTGACTTCAAACCGAAGAACAGGCACCCAAAGGTCAAAAATCCATATGGATCCAAACCAAATACTGGTCAGAGGAATCTAATAGAACAGACCTGAGAAAAAACTAGAAAGGTACAAAATGATTGAGATATAGATACTCTGTTCTTTTCCTTGTGGTTCGGCAAGGGAACAGTTGTACAATATCGTCTCACTATGATCAATATTTGAAGGTTCAAAAGCCAAACCATAATATATTAGAATATTAAGAATCGGGATGTCTAAATACAATAAAACCGTGATGAAATGAAAATGTGGTACCTCTGAGTGAGTTTGAATATATGCCTCAAGAGCTTCACCAGCTTTGAGAATTATCCTAACAAGCACCAATGCATTGATAAGATGTAATTTCATCTCCTTCAGCTGCTTTTTTGCCTTGGCATTTTTACCACTTCCTAATCCACACATAGAATCCTCGATACGAGCCTTGATGATATCAAACCCATTGAGATTACGGTATTGCCTTTGAGCTGCAAGAAGCAAAATAGCAGCAGGGACAAGCTTCCCCTGCTTGATGTAATTCCAGAGCTCATCAACTACATTATCAGTGTGAGCTGCAAGCGATCTAGTGGTGTCCAAGAAGATCTTCTGCACAAGTCACCAATACAGAACAGCTTGTCACTTAAAGTGCTTGTAGTATACATACTCCCTCCGGCTCGGTATATTAGTCGGGCACAGGTTTTTAGGTCTTTGATTTGACTAATAAAAAATGTATAATATGCCACAAAAATTATATGGTTAGAAACTACATTTGACAACAAATCTAAAGATATATTTTATATATATAATATAATACATGTTTCCCTAGTTAAATTGAAGACCTAAAAATCCATGCCCGACTTGTGAACCAAACCAAAGGGAGTAACAAAGATTGACATCAAACTCTGTCAGCAGGCAAAACTAACTTAAAACTTATACTTGCAGAGAAACTTGACTCATTTCCCATTGACTAAAGAATAACAGTGCCTCCTGTATTATGGACATAGGTACATCAGAAGTTTTGAAAGGTAAACTATCCATCTCACGAGTTGAACTATAATCACAGATTGTCAGTTCTTAAGCACTGTTAAGAGTGGTGGATTTAAATAACTGGGATGAGCTGAACTTCTTTATTGCTACTCCCTCCGTTCCTAAATATGTCTTTTTAGAGATTTCAAATGGACTAGCACATACGGCTGTATATAGACATATTTTAGAGTGTAGATTTACTCATTTTGCTCCGTATGTAGTCACTCGTTGAAATCTCTAGAAAGACAAATATTTAGGAACGGAGGGAGTATTATATAACCAAAGTATGTAAGGAGGGATTTAAGACAAACCATCTCAGGCAGGCAAAGCAGATGTATGAGCTTGTAGATGTACTCAACATTCCCCTTCCTGTAGTTCTCATCAACTAATAGGTTGTCCTCCAGATACTTATGCTGGCAGGTGTTCTCGATGGCAACATGGAGTGGGAGGAGGCCCTCAATGACTTTATTACCCGAGGTGCGCTGATTGGCTGATGCGCCATAGCGAAACAGTAACTCAACCATGTCAGCGGAGAATGACTCGGCAGCTTGGTGGAGGGGGAAGTACCCAAAGCTGGTCATGTAGTTGGGGTTGGCACGCACCCCGCAGAGCTTTGGCGACTTCCCCTCCAAAACAACATTAGCACAACGCAGGGCATTCTCTAGAATAATTAAGTCGAGGGTTTGTGGAATGATGACAAAACCAGAAATGAAGGACTCCCTATACTTCTCGAAGATGCGAAGGAAGCATGGAACACTATCCTTTTGGAGGACGGCCGACAAACGATCGCATATGCCATAATATTTTACGAGCGTTTCCTGACCAATCCATGTACAAAGAAAATGGAAGGCAATCAGTTCAGTTATCCAACTAACAAAGCATAACCGCAAAAGAATTCTACAAAGGCATTTTATGGCATTGAAATCAGAAAAAAGTGCAATTTTTCATCCCTCGGCTATTACATGTGTAGCTTTCAGCACTAAACTTTTAAGCCACCCAAAGTTGAGCCCTCCACTATGAATAGTTTGATACCATGCAACATTCATCTCTCATAATGGTTTCGAAAACAATTTTGAATTACATAGCGCCTACATATGTAGGTCACATCACCACCATATGTCTAGCAATAACAACAACAACAACAACAACAACAACAACAAAGCCTTTAGTCCCAAACAAGTTGGGGTAGGCTAGAGGTGAAACCCATAAGATCTCGCAATCAACTCATGGCTCTGGCACATGGATAGCAAGCTTCCACGCACCCCTGTCCATAGCTAGCTCTTTGGTGATACTCCAATCCTTCAGGTCTCTCTTAACGGACTCCTCCCATGTCAAATTCGGTCTACCCCGCCCTCTCTTGACATTCTCCGCACGCTTTAGCCGTCCGCTATGCACTGGAGCTTCTGGAGGCCTGCGCTGAATATGCCCAAACCATCTCAAACGATGTTGGACAAGCTTCTCCTCAATTGGTGCTACCCCAACTCTATCTCGTATATCATCATTCCGGACTCGATCCTTCCTCGTGTGGCCACACATCCATCTCAACATACGCATCTCCGCCACACCTAACTGTTGAACATGTCGCCTTTTAGTCGGCCAACACTCCGCGCCATACAACATTGCGGGTCGAACCGCCGTCCTGTAGAACTTGCCTTTTAGCTTTGTGGCACTCTCTTTTCACAGAGAATGCCAGAAGCTTGGCGCCACTTCATCCATCCGGCTTTGATTCGATGGTTCACATCTTCATCAATACCCCCATCCTCCTGCAACATTGACCCCAAATACCGAAAGGTGTCCTTCCGAGGTACCACCTGGCCATCAAGGCTAACCTCCTCCTCCTCACACCTAGTAGTACTGAAACCGCACATCATGTACTCGGTTTTAGTTCTACTAAGCCTAAACCCTTTCGATTCCAAGGTTTGTCTCCATAACTCTAACTTCCTATTTACCCCCGTCTGACTATCGTCAACTAGCACCACATCATCCACAAAGAGCATACACCATGGGATATCTCCTTGTATATCCCTTGTGACCTCATCCATCACCAATGCAAAAAGAAAAGGGCTCAAAGCTGACCCCTGATGCAGTCCTATCTTAATCGGGAAGTCATCGGTGTCGACATCACTTGTTCGAACACTTGTCACAACATTATCGTACATGTCCTTGATGAGGGTAATGTACTTTGCTGGGACTTTGTGTTTCTCCAAGGCCCACCACATGACATTCCGCGGTATCTTATCATAGGCCTTCTCCAAGTCAATGAACACCATATGCAAGTCCTTCTTTTGCTCCCTATATCTCTCCATAAGTTGTCGTACCAAGAAAATGGCTTCCATGGTCGACCTCCCAGGCATGAAACCAAACTGATTTTTGGTCACGCTTGTCATTCTTTTTAAGCGGTGCTCAATGACTCTCTCCCATAGCTTCATTGTATGGCTCATCAGCTTAATTCCATGGTAATTAGTACAACTCTGAACATCCCCCTTGTTCTTGAAGATTGGTACTAATATACTCCGTCTCCATTCTTCTGGCATCTTGTTTGCCCGAAAAATGAGGTTGAAAAGCTTGGTTAGCCATACTATTGCTATGTCCCCGAGACCTTTTCACACCTCAATGGGGATACAATCAGGGCCCATCGCCTTGCCTCCTTTCATCCTTTTTAAAGCCTCCTTCACCTCAGACTCCTGGATTCGCCGCACAAAACGCATGCTGGTCTCATCACACCATATGTCTAGCATGTCACGAATTTTCTCCATGATATTCCATACGTTTATTACAACGTTTGGGCATAAAAAAACTTAATTAAGAAAAATCGCCCTCGTATTTTTGTTTCCACTAGTCAATGTGTACGTGCAATGCACGTTAATTTGAAAGTATATTAAGTGCACGCGGATATTAAGTAGGATATTATTTGCGTGTTATTATGTGATTAGCACTATATTTGGCATGAAATTAACTACACGCTAAACATGTTGAGCCCTCGACATTGAAGCAATCTAGGTCGTTGGATTGACATGATTTGATGACCGAGATTAATTGGATCTGCCCCTTTGGATCTTTTTATATTGATATAGATAAGCATTGAGTTATTTCTGTATTTTACATTTTTAGAAGTTCTTTAATACAAGAAATGTGATTTTGGGGATTTCTTTTCTAGAGCATTTCTTGTTTTCCAAAAAAATTAGATCTCTTGAAATTATTACCAATTTTACAAAAAAATTAAGGGAACTGATAGCATGGCGGAAACTGGTGTGGCCAAAAGGTAGGCACCACGCCAGAGAACCGCTTTGGATTGGACAGAACCACTTTAGTGATGAAAACCGCACACTATTGAGGATTAAAGGAGCAACTTCGAGACGTTTGAGACTTTAGGATGAAAGTTACAATCAGATAATAGCTGACGGATGAAAATACACACATTTTTATAATGTTGCAACATACAGGATAGCAAGAAAAGGCATTGCAGGAAAAAGAACAAGAATATTATTTAGATGCCAAATGGTAGTCAATCATACAAAATGAACAAGTATAAAAAAAACCTTGGGAGTGCGGTCTGGGGCGATTATATTGGTAGCTCTTGCATGAGCAAGGAAACGCTGCAGTTGAAGCATGTACTGTAAAATAGGAACTGTCAGTCAAGAACCAGCACAAAAAGAAGTGTAATAAGAGGGACGAAGTGGGATATATATCATTTGAGCATGGCTAGTTACTTCACCTCCCTCATATGTTGAATAGGACACGTCAAGGCAGCTAATGAGGGGTGAGGAGGAGGATGGGGAGGGTCCCATGGGTCATGCTCATCTGTGGGCGCTCCATCAGTTGTACCTTTACTATTATCTTCATGACGAAGAGTTTCCACTACCTCAGTTCCACGGACCGTTTGCAGTGGCATTGGCTGAAAAAGGGAAACATAAGATGGAATTACTATGCCAATCCAATTTACCACCCTGCTGAGATGCCAAATTCTAGTGTGCTACAGCTAGACAATATGAAAGAATGCAGAATGCTTGAATGTAATTCAGCAGAGGCTGCTGGGACCTAATGAGCAACCCAGTGGGGTATCCTTTTTCCGAGTTGATCACCCTTAGCCTTAGGTGCTAGTTTATTCAGATACGAAAGAGCAAAATAGTAATCTTTGATCAAATGCAGCGCGCCACAATAGATCAGAGTAGTGTTGATATCTGAATTGGATCTTCCAAACAAGGTCACTTCTAGAATGCTAGGACTCCTAAGAATTGGCTAAGCATACAGATAAAAAGATCTTAACTATATATGATTTCTTTTGGTTTCTCTTGAGCTTTCAGATCCTACAAATTGTGGGGATTTTTTCTGTTTCTTTTTTTTGCGGGATCTTGTTGATCCATTTATGTACATTACTTTAGCGCATAATGCATTCTCAGGAGGGCTTGCCAGTACTGTTTCTGTAAGCAAAATGCGACTGTTCATTTTGGTACCTAATAGAACACATGGTGATTGAGCATTGAACTAATGACAGCGTACAGATCTTACAGCCTACACAAACATATACACACGGATCCCCGATGTACAAAATATAAGCCAAGATGTGTACCATTTTCATAATAGTTCAACTTTTAGGTGCATGCAAAGCAGTATGCAGGTTGGAAAACCAAATAGAGGAGGAACCTGAACTGGAACGGTAGATGGAGCGGATGACAAGGTAGACATTGGCCCAACTAGAGGCCTCAACTCCGACCTGCACGCAACCAGTTGTCAATGTCAGTAAAATTCTTACTAGGTACGAGGGGAAACTTCAAAACAAATAGAGCTGCAAACAGCAAATAAATACTGATTCCGTCACCCAAGCATCCACCATGCAAGGGGGCAACGACATAAAAAGAAACAGGATTGGAAGACAAGCAGAAGCAGCAGGTACAGTGGCAGAAGAACGGCTAAACAAAAAATATCACTGCTTGATGCAAATCACCACCAACAGATGCCGACTAGGTGGGGGGAAAACGCCAATCAATTGTTCGGAGAAGCGGAGGTTCAACTAATCAAATCGCTGAACTCCCGCGTTTGTTCAGAATGGAAGAAAAAAAAGGGATTTTTTTCCCCTTCTCGACAGCCGGAGAAGATGCCGGCGGGGGGGGGGGGGGGGGGGGGGGGGGGGGGCAGCCGCGGGATTGGATGCAAAGTATTTTTGCAGTTTTTCTAGAATACCGTGGTTTCTTAAAAAAATTGGTATAAAATATTTTCAGATGTTTGGATGAAACAAATACTCCAGCCTACAATGCCCTGATATCTCTCATGCTGCAGTTTTTTTTTTTTGCTGTATCTACAAAAGAGGCCCCGACCTCTTTTTTTCTAGACTGAGACGAAAAAAATTGAGGGAGCGCTCAGCCTCCTTCGACTCGTCAACAATATGTTGTATATCCGTTAAACGAAGTTCAATATATTTTCCGAGTATTAGTGTTTCAGTTAGATTATTAGTTCTTCTACGGCCGGCGCCCGTGATGACCAGGCACATGTTACTTTTCTAGCAATCTTATACCCATATATCTGGTTGTCTGTTCATTATATATGACTCGAACGAAGCTCGCTCGTGAAGTAGATCAATTCATGGTCGAAGCCCATTCGTACACAGCGGGCTAAAAGCTAGCTAGTTGTCGGTTCTATGTGGCCAGACGTGCATGGCATGAATGTTTGCATTGGGTGGGTGTTTCTATACACAGATCATCTAATTGATTGTAGCTAGGATTGGTGCAATCAATCAAAACTATCGTAAAATAGCACTTGCCAAACGCATAGGCTGTTTTGCCAAAACACAGAAAAACTACAGTCTTTGGAAACTGAAATATTCATTGTCCACACATTGAAAAACTGAGGTTTTGAATTACTACGATTTTTTGAAAACTGTGTTGCCAAACTAAGCCTAACCTCTGTCGAGCTCGGCAGGAGTTTCATTGTTTTTCAGACAGCTCATATCACGAGGTATAGAAGATTTTTTTAAGTTAATATCATCGGGAGTCATAGAACTTGCGCTCGATATTCAGTTTGATGCTAAAACTTTAAAAGTACGGTTTTGTGGTCATCTAATTTGCATTCTCGTGCAAATACGGTCACATCCCTCGTATCTGGTTATATGGCTTGCCCACATGGCGCGTCAATGTTCAGAGGCCCGCCTGTCAGCGACTTTGTTAGAATTAATTAATTATGTTTAATTAATAGGGAATCTAATTTTGCCTAAACACTGTGTGGTTGCATAGCAAGGGACATGTTTCTCTTTCCAACCGTTGCATCCATGTAATTAGCAACCGGCCTAGGATATGACTGTTCGAACCATCGAGTAGGTTTGACGCATCTGTCGGGGTGTGGGGTTCCAGCAAACCCTTAAGGTTCGAACACTGGGGTGCGCGCGAAGTCTTTCCCTCCAACCGATCTATGCTCTAACTCGCTAAGATCTTGCGGACGAACTCGATGAACTCATAACATAGAAGGACACGGGGTTTATACTGGTTCGGGCCACCGTTGTGGTGTAATACCCTACTCCAGTGTGGTGGTGGTGGTGGATTGCCTCTTGGGCTGATGATGAACAATACAAGGGAAGAACGGCCTCCTGAGGTTGAGGTGTTCTTGAGCTCGGTGAGCTTGTGTGTGTGGGGTGGTCTCTCTCTCGAGCCAAGATCCCATCCCCTACTATGGTGGTGGCTAGTCCTATTTATAGAGGCCCTGGTCTTCTTCCCAAATATCGAGCGGGAAGGGAGCCAACAATGACGGGCTAATTTAAAGGGGGGCAGCTAGTACAAGCTGTTGGAAATATGCCCTAGAGGCAATAATAAATTAGTTATTATTATTATATTTCATTGTTCATGATAATCGTTTATTATCCATGCTAGAATTGTATTGATGGGAAACTCAGATACATGTGTGGATACATAGACAACACCATGTCCCTAGTAAGCCTCTAGTTGACTAGCTCGTTGATCAATAGATGGTTACAGTTTCCTGACCATGGACATTGGATGTCGTTGATAACGGGATCACATCATTAGGAGAATGATGTGATGGACAAGACCCAATCCTAAGCCTAGCACAAGATCATGTAGTTCGTTTGCTAAAGCTTTTCTAATGTCAAGTATCATTTCCTTAGACCATGAGATTGTGCAACTCCCGGATACCGTAGGAGTGCTTTGGGTGTGCCAAACGTCACAACGTAACTGGGTGACTATAAAGATACACTATAGGTATCTCTGAAAGTGTCTGTTGGGTTGGCACAAATCGAGACTGGGATTTGTCACTCCGTGTAAACGGAGAGGTATCTCTGGGCCCACTCGGTAGGACATCATCATAATGTGCACAATGTGACCAAGGAGTTGATCACGGGATGATGTGTTACGGAACGAGTAAAGAGACTTGCCGGTAACGAGATTGAACAAGGTATTGGGATACCGACGATCGAATCTCGGGCAAGTATCGTACCGCTAGACAAAGGGAATTGTATACGGGGTTGATTAAATCCTTGACATCGTGGTTCATCCGATGAGATCATCGTGGAGCATGTGGGAGCCAACATGGGTATCCAGATCCCGCTGTTGGTTATTGACCGGAGAGTTTTCTCGGCCATGTCTGCATGATTCCCGAACCCGTAGGGTCTACACACTTAAGGTTCGATGACGCTAGGGTTATAGGGAAAGTATGTATGCGGTTACCGAATGTTTTTCGGAGTCCCGGATGAGATCCCGGACGTCACGAGGAGTTCCGGAATGGTCCGGAGGTAAAGATTAATATATAGGAAGTATGGTTTTGGCCACCGGAAGTGTTCCGGGCATCACCGGTAGTGTACCGGGACCACGGGAGGGGTCCGGGGGTCCACCAGGTGGGGCCACCAGCCCCGAAGGCCTACATGGGCCAATAGTGGGAAGGGACCAGCCCCTAGGTGGGCTGGGGCGCCTCCCACCAAGGCCCAAGGCGCCTCCAAGAGGGGAGGGGGCAAACCCTAGGGCAGATGGGCCCTAAGGCCCACCTCAGGTGCGCCTCCCCCTCTTCCCCTTGTGGCCGCCACCCTAGATGGGATCTAGGGCTACCGCCACCCCTAGGGAGGAAACCCTAGGTGGGGGAGCAGCCCTCCCTCTCCCCCTATATATAGTGGAGGCAAAGGGGCAGCCCAACACATGAAGTTCCTCCCCTGTTGGCGTAGCCCTACCCCTCTCCTTCCTCGTCTCTCATAGTGCTTGGCGAAGCCCTGCTGGAGTCCCGCGCTCCTCCACCACCACCACGCCGTTGTGCTGCTCCTGGATGGAGTCTTCCCCAACCTCTCCTTCTCCCCTTGCTAGATCAAGGCGTAGGAGACGTCACCGGGTTGTATGTGTGTTGAGCGCGGAGGTGCCGTACGTTCGGCACTAGGATCATCGGTGATTTGGATCACGACGAGTACGACTCCATCAACCCCGTTGACTTGAGCGCTTCCGCTTAGCGATCTACAAGGGTATGTAGATGCACTCTCCTTCCCCTCGTTGCTAGATTACTCCATAGATTGATCTTGGTGATGCATAGAAATTTTTTAAATTTCTGCTACGATCCCCAACAATGGCATCATGAGCTAGGTCTATGCGTAGTTACTATGCACGAGTAGAACACAAAGCAGTTGTGGGCGTCGATATTGTCAATTATCTTGCCGTCACTAGTCTTATCTTGATTCGGCGGCATTGTGGGATGAAGCGGCCCGGACCAACCTTACACGTACGCTTACGTGAGACCGGTTCCACCGACTGACATGCACTAGTTGCATAAGGTGGCTGGCGGGTGTCTGTCTCTCCCACTTTAGTCGGATCGGATTCGATGAACAGGGTCCTTATGAAGGATAAATAGAAATTGGCAATTCACATTGTGGTTTTGGCGTAGGTGAGAAACGTTCTTGCTAGAAACCTATAGCAGCCACGTAAAAACTTGCAACAACAATTAGAGGACGTCTAACTTGTTTTTGCAGCAAGTGTTTTGTGATGTGATATAGCCAAAGGATGTGATGAATGATATATGTGATGTATGAGATGATCATGTTCTTGTAATAGGAATCACGACTTGCATGTCGATGAGTATGACAACCGACAGGAGCCATAGGAGTTGTCTTTATTTATTTATGACCTGTGTGTCAACATAAACGTCATGTAATTACTTTACTTTATTGCTAAAGCGTTAGCCATAGTAGTAGAAGTAATAGATGACGAGACAACTTCAAGAAGACACGATGATGGAGATCATGATGATGGAGATCATGGTGTCATGCCGGTGACAACGATGATCATGGAGCCCCGAAGATGGAGATCAAAAGGAGCAAAATGATATTGGCCATATCATGTCACTATTTGATTGCATGTGATGTTTATCATGTTTTACATCTTATTTGCTTAGAACGACGGTAGCTTAAATAAGATGATCCCTCGTAATAATTTCAAGAAAGTGTTCCCCCTAACTGTGCACCGTTGCGAAGGTTCATTGTTTCGAAGCACCACGTGATGATCGGGTGTGATAGATTCTAACGTTCGAATACAGCGGGTGTAAGCCAGATTTACACACGCAATACACTTAGGTTGACTTGACGAGCCTAGCATGTATAGACATGGCCTCGGAACACAGAAGACCGAAAGGTCGAGCATGAGTCGTATAGAAGATACGATCAACATGAAGATGCTCACCGATGTTGTCTAGTCCGTCTCACGTGATGATCGGACACAGCCTAGTTAACTCGGATCATGTTATACTTAGATGACTGGAGGGATGTCTATCCGAGTGGGAGTTCATTAAATAATTTGATTAGATGAACTCAATTATCATGAACATAGTCTAAATTGTCTTTGCAAATATGTTGTAGATAAATAGCTCACGTTGTAGCTCCTTGTTTCAATACGTTCCTAAAGAAAGACCAAGTTGAAAGATATTGTAAGCAATGATGCGGACTAGGTCTGTAGTCCGAGGAGTGTCCTCACTGCTACACAGAAGGCTTACGTCTTTGATGCACCGCTCGATGTGCAAACCCCTACAACGTCGTCTGTGGATGTTATGAACACCTAACAGACACGTCCTAATGACTACTTGATAGTTTAGTGCACCATACTTTACGGCTTAGAATCGGGATTCCAATGACGTTTTGAACGCCATAAGACATATGAGATGTTCCAAGAGCTGAAATTGGGATTTCAGGCTCATGCCCGTGTTGAGAGGTGTGAGACCTCTGACAAGTTCTTTAGCCAACAAGATGGAGGAGAATAGCTCAACTAGTGAGCATGTGCTTAGAATGTCTGGGTGCTACAATCACTTAAATCAAGTGGGAGTTAAACTTCCAGATAAGATAGTGATTGATAGAGTTCTCTAGCCACTATCACTAAGCTACTAGATCTTCGTGATGAACTATGACATGCAAGGGATGGAGTTGATCCCGGAGTTGTTCGCGGTGCTTAAGACCGCAAAAGGTAGAAATCAAGAAGGAGCATCAAGTGTTGATGGTTTAACAAGACCACTGGTTTCAAGAAGGGCAAGGGCTAGAAGGGAAACTTCATGGATGGCAAACCAGTTGCCGCTCCAGTGAAGGAACCCAAGGTTGAACCCAAACCCAAGACTAAGTGCTTCTATTGTAAAGGGAACGGTCACTGGTAGCGGAATTACCCCAAATGCATGGTAGATAAGAAGGCTGGCAACTTCAACAAAATTTATACGTGTCATTAATGTGTACCTCACTAGTACTCCTGGTAGCACCTGGGTATTGGATACCGGTTCAGTTACTATTATTGGTGACTTGAAGCAAAAGCTACAGACTAAACGGAGACTGGCTGAGGGCGAGGTGACGATGTGTGTTGGAAGTGTTTCCAAAGTTGATGAGATCACCATCGCATGCTCCATCTGCCTTCGGGATTAGTATTGAACCTAGATAAATGTTATCAGGTGTCTATGTTGAGCATGAATATGATTAGATCATGTTCATTGCAATACGGTCATTCATTTAAGTTAGAGAATAATGGTTATTCTGTTTACATGAATGATACCTTTCATGGTCATGCACCCTATGTGAATGGTTCATTGAATCTCGGTCGTGGTGATACACATGTTCACGCCAAAAGATGTAGAGTTAATAATTATAGTACCACTTTCTTGTGGCGCTGCCGCTTAGGTCATATTGGTGTAAGATGCATGAAGAAACTCCATGTCGATGGATGTTTGGAGTCACTTGATTTTGAATCGCTTGACACATGCAAGCCATGCCTCATGGGCAGGATGACTAAGACCCCGCTTTCAGGTACAATGAAACGGGCAAGTGACTTGTTGGAAATCATACATGCTGATGCGTGTGATCCAATGAGAATTGAAGCATGCGGTGGATATCACTATTTTCTCATCTTCACTGACGATTTGAGTAGATATAGGTATATTTACTTAATGAAGCACAAGTCTGAAACGTTTGAAAAGTTCAAGCGATTTCAGAGTGAAGTTAAGAATCATCATAACAAGAAGATCAAATTCCTACGATCTGATCAATGTGAATATCTGAGTTATGAGTTTGGCAAACACTTAAGACATTGTGGAATTGTTTCATAGTTGAAGCCACCTGGAACACCACTGGGTTAGTAATCGAACCTTATGAGATATGGTGCGATCTATGATGTCTCTTATCAATCTACCGTTTTCATTTTGAGGTTATGCATTAGAGACAGCTGCATTCACTTTAGATAGGACACCATCTAAGTCCGTTGAGACGACGTCGTATGAACATTGGTTTGGCAAGAAACCAAATTTGTCGTTTCTTAATGTTTGGGGCTGCGATGCTTAAGGCTTCAGCCGGAGAAGCTCGAACCCAAAGCGGACAAACACATCTTCATAGGATACCCAAAGGTGACAGTAGGGTATACCTTCTATCTCAGATCCGAGGGCAAATTGTTTGTCGCTAAGAACGGGTCCTTTCTCGAGAAGGAGTTTCTCTTGAAAGAATTGAGTGGGAGATAGAACTTGATGAGGTTGTCGAACCTTTACTTCAACCAGAGAGTGATGCAACACAGAAAGATGTTTTCTGTGGCGCCTACGTCTGTTGAATAGGAAGTTAATGATAGTGATCATGAAGCTTCGGATCAAGTTGCTATCGAACCTCGTAAGTCGACAAGGATATGTACTACTCCTAAGTGGTACGATAATCCTGTCTTAGATATCATGTTGTTAGACAACAATGAACCTACGAGCTATGGAGAAGCGATGGTGGGCCCGTATTCCGACAAATGGTTAGAAGCCATGAAATCCAAGATATGATCCATATATCAGAACAAAGTATGGATTTTGGTGGACTTGCCCGTTGATCGGCAAGCCATTGAGATAAATGGATCTTTAAGAAGAAGACGGACGTGGGCGGTAATGTTACCGTCTATGAAGCTCGACTTGTGGGAAAGAGTCTTTTCACAAGTTCAAGGAGTTGACTACGATGAGAATTTCTCACCCGTAGCGATGCTTAAGTCCGTCAAATCATGTTAGCATTAGCTGTATTTTTCGATTATGAAATCTTACAGATGGATGTCAAAACAAGTTTTCTTACCAGTTTTAGTAAGAAAAGTTGTATGTGATACAATAAAAGGTTTTGACGATCCTAAGGATGCTAAAAGGTATGCTGGCTCCAGAAATCCTTCTATGGACTAGAGCAAGCATCTCGGAATCGGAATATATGTTTTGATGGAGTGATCAAAGCTTTTAGGTTTATACAATGTTTGCTAGAAACTTGTATTTACAAGAAAGTGAGTGGGAGCACTACAACATTTCTGATAAGTATATGTGGATGACATATTGTTGATCCAAAATAATGTAGAATTTCTGGAAAGCATAAATGGTTGTTTGAAGATTATTTTTTTTCAAAGGAAGACCTGGATAAAGTTGCTTACAAATTGGGCATCAAGATCTATAGAGATAGATCAAGATGCCTGATGATACTTTCAAAGAACGCACACCTTGACATGTTTTTGAAGGAGTTCAAAATAGATCAGTCAAAGAAGGGGTTCTTACCTGAGTTGTAAGGTGTGAAGTTGAGTAAGACTCAAAGCTTGACCACGGCAGAAGAAAGAGGAAGGACGAAGGTCGTCCCCTATGCTCTTGTCATAGGCTCTATACGGTATGCCATGCTGAGTACCGCACCTGATGTGTGCCTTGCCACATGTCTGGCAAGAGGGTACAAAGGTGATCTAGGACTAGATCACCAAATAGCGGTCAAAATTGTCCTTAGAGGAATAAGGAAATGTTTCTCGGTTATGGAGGTGATAAAGAGTTCGACGTAAAGAGTTACGTCGATGCAAGCTTAACACCTATCCGGATAGCTCTGAGTAGAGATACCGGATACGTATAATGGAGCAATAATTTGGAATAGCTCCAAGTGGAACGTGGTAGCAGCATCTACGATATGACATAAAGTTTTGTGAAATACATAGGGATCTGAAAATGGCAAGACCCATTGACTACAACCTCTCTCACAAGCATAACATGATCAAACCCAGAACTCTTTGAGTGTTTATCACATAGTTATGTGAACTAGATCATTGAGTCTAGTAGACTCTTGGATGTTGGTCACATGGCGATGTGACCTGTGAGTGTTAATCACATGGCGATGTGAACTAGATTATTGACTCTAGTGCAAGTGGGAGACTGTTGGAAATATGCCCTAGAGGGCAATAATAAATTAGTTATTATTATTATATTTCATTGTTCATGATAATCGTTTATTATCCATGCTAGAATTGTATTGATGGGAAACTCAGATACATGTGTGGATACATAGACAACACCATGTCCCTAGTAAGCCTCTAGTTGACTAGCTCGTTGATCAATAGATGGTTACAGTTTCCTGACCATGGACATTGGATGTCGTTGATAACGGGATCACATCATTAGGAGAATGATGTGATGGACAAGACCCAATCCTAAGCCTAGCACAAGATCATGTAGTTCGTTTGCTAAAGCTTTTCTAATGTCAAGTATCATTTCCTTAGACCATGAGATTGTGCAACTCCCGGATACCGTAGGAGTGCTTTGGGTGTGCCAAACGTCACAACGTAACTGGGTGGCTATAAAGGTACACTACAGGTATCTCCGAAAGTGTCTGTTGGGTTGGCACGAATCGAGACTGGGATTTGTCACTCCGTGTAAACGGAGAGGTATCTTTGGGCCCACTCGGTAGGACATCATCATAATGTGCACAATGTGACCAAGGAGTTGATCATGGGATGATGTGTTACGGAACGAGTAAATAGACTTGCCGGTAACGAGATTGAACAAGGTATCGGGATACCGACGATCGAATCTCGGGCAAGTATCGTACCGCTAGACAAAGGGAATTGTATACGAGATTGATTAAATCCTTGACATCGTGGTTCATCCGATGAGATCATCGTGGAGCATGTGGGAGCCAACATGGGTATCCAGATCCCGCTGTTGGTTATTGACCGGAGAGTTGTCTCGGCCATGTCTGCATGACTCCCGAACCCGTAGGGTCTACACACTTAAGGTTCGATGACGCTAGGGTTATAGGGAAAGTATGTACGCGGTTACCGAATGTTGTTCGGAGTCCCGGATGAGATCCCGGACGTCACGAGGAGTTCCGAAATGGTCCGGAGGTAAAGATTAATATATAGGAAGTATGGTTTTGGCCACCGGAAGTGTTCCGGGCATCACCGGTAGTGTACCGGGAACACGGGAGGGGTCCGGGGGTCCACCAGGTGGGGCCACCAGCCCCGGAGGCCTACATGGGCCAATAGTGGGAAGGGACCAGCCCCTAGGTGGGCTGGGGCGCCTCCCACCAAGGCCCAAGGCGCCTCCAAGAGGGGAGGGGGGCAAACCCTAGGGCAGATGGGCCCTAAGGCCCACCTTAGGTGCGCCTCCCCCTCTCCCCCTTGTGGCCGCCACCCTAGATGGGATCTAGGGCTGCCGCCACCCCTAGGGAGGAAACCCTAGGTGGGGGCGTAGCCCTCCCTCTCCCCCTATATATAGTGGAGGCAAAGGGGCAGCCCAACACATGAAGTTCCTCCCCTGTTGGCGCAGCCCTACCCCTCTCCTTCCTCGTCTCTCGTAGTGCTTGGCGAAGCCCTGCTGGAGTCCCGCGCTCCTCCACCACCACCACGCCATCGTGCTGCTGCTGGATGGAGTCTTCCCCAACCTCTCCTTCTCCCCTTGCTGGATCAAGGCGTAGGAGACGTCACCAGGCTGTACGCGTGTTGAACGCGGAGGTGCCGTCTGTTCGGCACTAGGATCATCGGTGATTTGGATCACGACGAGTACGACTCCATCAACCCCGTTGACTTGAACGCTTCCGCTTAGCGATATACAAGGGTATGTAGATGCACTCTCCTTCCCCTCGTTGCTAGATTACTCCATAGATTGATCTTGGTGATGCGTAGAAATTTTTTAAATTTCTGCTACGATCCCCAACACAAGCTATCTTGACAAAAGTAGTCTTCGCCTGCACAAAGTTCTGGTGGTGACGCTGTTCTGGGCTCCACGATGACCTCCGTCTTGCAGTCCTTGGTATTGGTCTTGTTGCACCGAAATGGCAACCTTTGCCTGAGGCCCCGGTACTCCGCGGCTGCGCTTGCCCCCTTTGCACCAAAGAGGAAACAAGGACGTTGTGCGAGCTGGCGCCCGTCTGGTGTCGATCGTCACGGCTTACGTCACGAGAGCCTCATGAGGTTCACCTCGCCTTGATATCTCTGATCCTCGTGAGCCTCCATAGCTAGGCCACTCCAGAGGAGGTCTTGCGTCGTCCGCCTCGCGAGGGTCTTGGGTGCTTTGTTGGTGAAGATGGGCCGTACGGCCTGCTGGCTCAGCCACGCCACAGGCCGCAGGCAGGCAAGTCTGGAGACCCCCGTTCCCAGAACGCCGACAGTAGCCCCCGGGCCCAAGGTGCGCTCGGGCTTGGCTTCGCGGCGAAGCCAAGGGTCAAGTTCGGAGCACCACGGGCCCCAAAAGCCTGCGGCCTCGGTTGACGTGTGGCGGTTGATTGGACGTGGGCGTCTCCGCTTCCCCACGTTGTTTCGGCAACCGCTTAACCTGACAAAAGGCTGGCGTGGGCGGCCCTTGACTTCATTGCTTCTTCCTCGCCTCGCTCCAGATCCCCTTTCTTGCTCTTCGCCGCCGCTACCTACAGATCTGCTTCGGCCTCGCTCTGCATCTGCCACCCATGGCGTCTCTCAAGGTCAAGACTTCCTCGTCCCCAGCTTGGTACGAGCCCGCTCTTGAGGTGCCCACTGTCACAGAAAAGAGCCTTGCCTCCATGCGCCTGCTGACGGCGGGAGAGAGCAACGAGTGGGGGAAGACGGAGCTCCGGCTTGCCTTTGATGAGCCGGAGCCTGAGGGGAGCACCTTCTTCTTCTTCTTTTCGAGCAGCGTTGCCGTTTGGTTGGTTCCTCCCTTCTCTGATTTCTTCTATGAAGTCCTCGACCACTATGGGCTGCAGGCGTTGCATCCCACCCCAACTCTGTCCTCCTTCTGCCCATCTTTGCCTACTACTGTGAGGCGTACCTGGGCGTGATGCCTTTCGTGGCGCTCCTGTGCCACTTCTTCTTCCTTCGTGTCAGCGAGGGTCACATCTCTGGATGCGCCAACTTCGTTGCGTCCGACAAGGCCAACTCGATATCAAGCACCGGGAAGAGGGCCGATAACATTCAATCCAAGTGGGTCATGATGGACGCCAAGCTCACCCATCCGCGCCTGGCATTGCCGACGGAGGCGCCCCGGCAAGGCAAGGAGTGGCCCAGGGCGGAGCTTGTCGACGAGCGGGCATCGCCAGTGTTGGAGCAGATGATGACTGACCTGAAGCCGAGCAATGCGAGGGCGGCCAAAATAATGGGAGCGATGCTCCTGAGGGAGTTCTTGACGCTGCGGGTCGCCCCACTCCAGGCACGCGCGCGCCCCTTCTGGCAGCTTGAAGGAGGGGAAAACAAGGCCCGCCTGAGGCCGGGGGGCCTGCCTGACGACGAACTAGACGTCGTCCTGCGCCTCATAGTTGGAGACAACCAGGAGTACCCGCCTAGCGCCTTCATTCCCCTGTTCCAACGCAGGGACTGGGAGGAATTTGTCGCCTCCAAGCCGACTTTTGATGCGCGCGGGCTGGTGCCGCCGGTGCTGTCGGGAACTCCGTCAGCGCAAAAGCCGGTGGAGGTGTCTTCTGGCGAGTCCCGCGAAAAGGGGGAGGAGGAGGAGGACTCTAAGGAGACCCCAGAAGAGGTGGAGGAGACCTCCCATCCGAGCAAGGCCGAGATTCTCCGTGCCCTTCCTGATGATGCCGAGGCTGACGCCTACCAAGGAGGGAAGGAGCAACCCCTCGTCCCGATGAAGGGTAGATCATCGCTGGTGGACCGTGGTGCTGCCTCCACCCCAACACCTCCTGGGGCTGGATCCGGTTCCACCTCCGCACCGCATGGCGCCACCGAATCCCGAGCGCCTGCTCCTCAGGTCCCGATGCTATCGGGCCTCAAGCTTCACAAGCGAAGGGTGGAGTACCTTGCGGTGGACTGGTAGGTGTTTCGAACTTCGCTTGGTCCGTGCAGGTGCTTGTTTTGTTCTGACGCTCGCCTTTGGTTGATCAGGCCGATATCTTCGGCGAAGAAGAGTAAGGAGGGTAAGGCAGCTGCGCCTCCCTCCACAGAGCAAGGAGGCAACATTGCCCGTGCCTCCCCAGCCCGGTCGTCTTCACAGGGCCAAGAGGAGCTCCGTCGCATGGAATCAGCCCCCATGGCCCCGCTGGCTCCGGAGGTGCCGGTACTTGGCGCGGCTGATGAGGTTCCAGCTGCTCCGGAACCCGCGGTCTCCCAAGCCCTGGTGATGATGTCGCTTCCTCCTACTGCTGCGCCTCCACTCCTTGGTTCTTCCGTTCCTGCTTCCGTCTTGGAGCGTGCCCTTTCATAGATGACCCAACTGCAGGCGGATCTCCTGAGCGCCGACCCGTGCCTGGTGGCCCGGCGTCTGGAGTTGGCCTCCGGCTGGCTTCATTATGACCTGGCAGTACGCGCGGCGCTAGGCCAGGCTGTTGCGACTTCCGAGATAGAGAAGCAAGGAGCCGTCGGTGCTGCATCCGATCGTGAGGCGGCGCTAAAAGAAGCCAAGGCCTCCCGTGACCGCTGCCAATCGCTGGAGGGTGAGTTGCAGAGCCTGCGCGATAAGCACGTCGAAGAGGCGCGCCACCGCGAAGCAGAGGAGAAGGAGATGAAGGCCCGGGAGGAAGCCGTCAAGAATCATGATGCTGAGCTGGCGGAGCTGGGGAAGAGGCAGGTTGCCGAGCGCAACCGGTTGGAGGAGCTGGAGCAGAAGATGGGGGCGAAGGAGGCCGATCTCAACGCCAAGGCGCTGGTCCTGGCCGAAGACCGTGTGGCCTTCACTGATCTCGAGAAAAGATCTCGAAAGGCGCTGAGGACGCTATACGAGCATGGCCTGGAGAAGCCACTGGATACTGACGAGGACGGCCCCGCCCAGCTGCTTCCTCTCGTGGTGAAGGCGCTTGAGGAGGTCGTTGAGGGCCTTGGTCCCATGGAGGAGGCGGAAGCTCACATTCTGTCTTCAGCCGCACTTACCCGCGTCCTCAGCCATCTGCACCTCCGCGACCCCAACGCCCAGCTTGACGAGCTGCTGGAGCCTGTGGTTGAAGATCTCTACAAAACCGCCGCCGCAGCCGTTCAAGGTCAAGTGGAGGCTTTGCTGGGGAAGTTCCGCGGCTTTGTCTCCGAACCTTTGTCTGGTGATGCCGTGGATCCTGCGGCTGGTGGCGAAGGTGAGGACATCGTCGCCCACAGGGGAGCTTCTTCCGCAGGCGATGGCGGCATTCAGGGGTGACCTGCGGCTATTCTCCTTGTTTCATTCCTGCGACATACATCAGGCCTCGTGGAGGCATTTAGACTTTTCATTTGGTAGGGCCTCGTGAGTCCCGCACTAGCTCACGAGTGCCCAGATACACCTCGCAGCCCTGCCGTGCAAGCCACGTGTCAGGACGGGGCTGTACACGCCCCGGGGGCTCTTCTCGGAGGGGGCCCCCATCCCACGCCCAAGTGGAAGCACCATGCTCAGCGTTGGCTGTTGACACTGCCGAGGAGCAGCTATGCCCGTGCACAAGCGGAAGCACTATGCTCCGTGCTGGTGATAAACAACTGAGGGCGGCCCCACGGTCGTACACTACAAAAAAAGACACATCCGTGACATTTTGGGCCGAACGAATTTTTTCTGTCATACATATGACACTTCTATGACGATAATTGTGACAAAACCTGGTATCATCATAGATGTGGTGGGCTCCTACTTCTATGACAAAAAATCATGACAGAAAATGGGCTTTTCGTCCTGGGCGGGCCGGAGACGCAGCTGCATGACATTCTTTGGGCCGCCCATGACGAAAAAAACCGTGGTAGAAGCGAGGGGGAGGAAAATTTCGAGGAGTTCTCGGTTACAGTGGGAGGTCGGGGGCCGAGCGATGCGCGTTTCTCTCGTACACGTACGCGCGTGTGCGCGAGGCGTTGGCTCTAACTGAACCCGAGCGATTGCACTGCAGGCTACGCGTTACTGAACCCGAGCGATCGATCGATGGCTGTTAACTGAACCCGATTGAGTGATTTCTTCGCTACTGCTGCTAACTGAAGCCGATCGATGCTGCCTCTGGGATGAACAGTGAGCGTTGCGGGGGGGGGGGGGTTGGATGAACAGTGAGCGGTGGCGTTGCCTCTGAATGAACATGACCCAGTGGTGTGGTGGAGGGCTGGATGAACAGTAGACGGTGGAGGGGTGCCCGTGGAGGGGTGGTTGAACAGTAGCCGGTGGAGTAGCGCGCGGTGGAGGCTGGATGAACAGGAGCCCGTGGAGGCTGGAGGAGGTCGACGGTAGCCCGTGGAGGCTGGAGGAGGTCGACGGTGGAGATGAACAGTATCTCGTGGAGTCCCGTTTTGCGGTATGCCACACCCCTCCCGATGAACAGGACCCCCGTTTCGACCTAGCGCTCCAACACAAGTCCGTTTCGTCCGTTTTGCAGTACGCCACACCCCTCCCAATCAACAGGACCCTCGTTTTGACCATAGGAGGTCCGTTTCCTCCGTTTTGCAGTACGCCAGACCCCTCCCGATCAACAGGACCCCGTTCCGAACGTAGGAGGTCTGTTTCCTCCATTGTGCGGTACGCCGGGCCTCGTTTCCTTCTCATGTTCCGTCCAAGCCCTCCCGATGAACACGACCACGCATTCCGTTCTGACCCAGCCGGTTGGCTCCCACGCGTTCCGTTGCCTTCCGATGAACACGACGCATTCTGTTGCCTCCCCATGAACACGACGACGATGCTGTTTCTCCGTTCCGACCCAGCCATGTACACGAGCCCTGGCCGTACATATGCGCGAGTAGGCGTTCGAGACCCCGCCCATATGTACACATATGTGGCCGTATTTTCTTTCTTGTACCCTGGCCGCTGTACGTACGTGTACATGCTACGTGTGCGCCTCTACTACGACACGTACGCGTCTCTACTACGACACGTGCGTGCCTCTACATCCACCAATATGTATGTACGTACACGTTCACGACCAGAATGACAACGCTACGTATGCTTCGACCAGGTGGGTCCCGACTGTCAGGCACTTCCTTGCGTGCGAAGATGTAGCTGGTGGGTCCCAGCAGTCAGGGGGACGAATCGGTTTTTTTGCCCGGACGCACTTCCTTGCGTGCGAAGATGTAGCTGGTGGGTCCCAGCAGTCAGGGGCAAACATTTTTTTCGCGAAATACGGTGGCCCGTCCGGTGGGTCCCCGCTATTAGGTGGAGGAATAATTATTTTGCACGTAATAAGGAGGCACTTCCTTGCTGCGGCCGTGGACCCAGCTGTCAGCCTCTCCACGTACAGTCCACGTCCGATGGAAGCCGTTCCTTGACCACGTTGACCACGCCGTGCCAAGAGCACCAGGGCGGTGGACGACGGCGAGGCCTAGGAAGGGGACGACGCGGAGCCGGGGAAGACGCGGTAGTGGATGCCCACGCATAGAGGAGTACGAGGGTTCACTGGTTCGCTGCGGTGTGAGGCTGCCATCGCCGCAGAATAACAGGGGGTGTGGGTGAGTAGATGTTGGAAATATGCCCTAGAGGCAATAATAAATTGATTATTATTATATTTCCTTGTTCATGATAATCGTTTATTATCCATGCTAGAATTGTATTGATAGGAAACTCAGATACATGTGTGGATACATAGACAACACCATGTCCCTAGTAAGCCTCTAGTTGACTAGCTCATTGATCAATAGATGGTTACGGTTTCCTGACCATGGACATTGGATGTCGTTGATAACGGGATCACATCATTAGGAGAATGATGTGATGGACAAGACCCAATCCTAAGCCTAGCACAAAGATCGTGTAGTTCGTATGCTAAAGCTTTTCTAATGTCAAGTATCATTTCCTTAGACCATGAGATTGTGCAACTCCCGGATACCATAGGAATGCTTTGGGTGTACCAAACATCACAACGTAAATGGGTGACTATAAAGGTGCACTACAGGTATCTCCGAAAGTGTCTGTTGGGTTGGCACGAATTAAGACTGGGATTTGTCACTCTGTGTGACGGAGAGGTATCTCTGGGCCCACTCGGTAGGACATCATCATAATGTGCACAATGTGATCAAAGAGTTGATCACGGGATTATGTGTTACGGAACGAGTAAAGAGACTTGCCGGTAACGAGATTGAACAAGGTATCAGGATACCGACGATCGAATCTCGGGCAAGTATCGTACCGATAGACAAAGGGAATTGTATACGGGATTGATTAAGTCCTCGACATCGTGGTTCATCCGATGAGATCATCGTGGAACATGTGGGAGCCAACATGGGTATCCAGATCCCGCTGCTGGTTATTAACCGGAGAACGTCTCGGTCATGTCTGCATGGTTCCCGAACCCGTAGGGTCTACACACTTAAGGTTCGATGACGCCAGGGTTATAAAGGAAGTTTTTATGTGGTTAACGAATGTTGTTCGGAGTCCCGGATGAGATCTTGGACGTCACGAGGAGTTCCGGAATGGTCCGGAGGTAAAGATTTATATATAGGAAATCCTGTTTCGGCCATCGGGACAAGTTTCGGGGTCATCGGTATTGTACCGGGACCACCGGAAGGGTCCCGGGGGCCCACCGGGTGGGGCCACCTGTCCCGGAGGGCCACATGGGCTGTAGGGGGTGTGCCTTGGCCTACATGGGCCAAGGGCACCAGCCCCAAGAGGCCCATGCGCCTAGGGTTTCAAAAGGGAAGAGTCCCAATAATGGAAGGCACCTCCTAGGTGCCTTGGGGGGGAGGGAATCCTCCCTTGGCCGCCACCACTTTCCCATCTAGGGCTGCCGCCCCCCTAGGGGTGGGAACCCTAGAGGGGGCGCACCCTCCTCCCTCTCCCCTATATATAGTGAGGCCTGGGGCTGCCCATAACACGCGATCTGATCTCTGCCTGTTGGTGCAGCCCTCCCTCTCTTTCTCCTCATATCCCGTGGTGCTTGGCGAAGCCCTGCAGGATTGCGACGCTCCTCCATCACCACCACGCCGTTGTGCTGCTGCTGGATGGAGTCTTCCTCAACCTCTTCCTCTCTCCTTGCTGGATCGAGGCATGGGAGACGTCACCGGGCTGTACGTGTGTTGAACGCGGAGGTGCCGTCCGTTCGGCACTAGGATCTCCGGTGATTTGGATCACGACGAGTACGACTCCATCAACCCCGTTCACTTGAATGCTTCCGCTTAGAGATCTACAAGGGTATGTAGATGCACTCTCCTTCCCTTCGTTGCTAGTCTCTCCATAGATTGATCTTGGTGACACGTAGGAAAATTTTGAATTTATGCTACATTCCCCAACAGTAGAGGGATGGCCTGGCTAGCGGTTGGAGTAGTAGGGGGCGGTGAGGCCTCCGCCGCATCGCAGCCGGCCACGGGAGGCAGGAGCACGAGGCACAACCGGCGCTGGTTTGGGCGGCTGGAGCAAGAAGACCAGAGGTTGAAGAAGCACTACGGCCGTTGGATGGACATCGTACGGTCACTGGAGCTAGAATCGTGCATATTGACTAAGTTGACAAATCCCTCCATCCCCGTCAACTTAGTAGGCCCACAAGTCAGCCTGCCACTATACTGGGTCCCAGCTAACAGGGGGAGTATTCATTTTTTTGTGCGTAATAAGGAGGCACTTCCTTGCGTGCGAAGATATAGCTGGTGGGTCTGAGCTGTCAGCGGCGGTAACGTTTTTTTCGCGAAATACAGAGGCCCTTTCGGTGGGTCCCTGATGTCAGGTGGAGGAATCATTATTTTGCGCGTAATAAGGAGGAATTTCCTTGTGTGCGGCCGTGGACCCAGGTGTCGGCCTCTCCACGTACAGTTCACTTCAGATGCATGTCGGTCATTGACCACGTTGACCAGGCCGCGCCGAGAGCACCAGGACGGTGGACGACGGCGAGGCCTAGGAAGGGAACGACACGGAGACATGGAAGTCTCGAAAGTTGTTTCCCATGCGGAGGGGAGTACGAGTGTACGAGGGTTTACTGGTTCGTCTGCCCTCGCCGGAGAATAACAGCAGGTGTGGGTGAGTAGAGGGATGGCTAGGCCAGCGATGGGAGTACGGTGGGGCGGTGAGGCCTGCGCGGCAGCAGAGCCGGCCGCGGAGAGGAGGGAGCAGGCAGTCCCGCTGGTGCTTGTTTGAGCGGCTGGAGCAGGAAGAGCAGAGATTGAAGAAGCACGACGGCCGTTGGATGGCCATCCAACAGTCACTGCTTGTGCGTCAACCTTTTTATTTAGGAAGCCTCAAATATGTGGAAAACAACATACAACCCATCTGCCATTATTTCTAATAATTTACAGCTGATTTGCTAATTCTTAAGGTTTTTTTGGAGCCCATATTCTTTTTGTTAGCATTACAGCCCATATTGTGGCCACGGTTAAAAAATTATACAAAATTTTGCATATTTCGGTGCGGTCCGAACTGTTTTTAATCCCGAAATTTCGACTCACATTCAAACTGATTTTAAAAATAAATGTATATCAATATAAAATCCAACAAATTCTCCACGCATAAAAAATAATGTAATAAAAAATGTTGAAATGAAAAAAAAGATATTTGAAACTAATTGCTGGTTTGATGTGTTTTAAAAATGTACAACCCATTTCTCATTACTGATAGGCCATTTTCTCGGGCAGCCGAATGAAGCTCTCCTCGTCTTGAAGGATTTACCGCCCAACAGGCCTGACAAAGCGACTTACTTGACAAATCACAAAAAAACTGGGATGTGGCCGTGGACCCAGCTGTCAGTCCATTTGTTTTTTAGTCCATTTGGTGGACTGGGTGAAACAATGATGTAACATCTATGCAGCCCGTTTAAATCCCATTTGCATTTTTCTCGAAATCCGTAGAGTTGCTGGGCTGGGTGAAAATATCATGTTGGGCTAGACGGAGAAATGTTATAAAAACATAAACACATGATTGCACGTCAGTAAAATCTTTGCAAGCTTATGTACGCAATCACTAGGAGTTAACTTGTCAAGTTATATATAAACAATTATTATTATTATTTTGTAAGAACTTTCAACTTACGAAATAAAATATCATTTTAATTTGATGAGTTAATAGTACGTGGGGTATTATTATTTTTTAGGCTAGACGAGGGATAGTTGAGTTGGTTCTAGGGGATAGTACTGGGAGAAAACTCAGTTTACATCAAAAAAGAAAGTGGGAGAAAATTCAGAGACCTGTTGGGTCCACCTAAGGAGGGGAATATGTTGGGAGGAAGGAGATTCAAAGCACGGAAGCCGAGTGAACTAGTTTTTTTTACGGACAAGTGAACTAGTTTACATACATAAGCAAATAGCCACTAAAAAAGCAATCAGGTTAATGAGTTCTTAAAAGAAATATTTTGGAAAAAACAGATAATTACGACACATAGGCTAATGCATGAAACACTCAGATGATAAAGATGCTTATAAACAGATAAAGTACAACATCTAGACCTTCCTGGCACGCTTGATCATGACGCTGCGGCTGTCCATGTACTCGTCGGTTACGGGAAGCAGACACGCCCTCATGTCCAAGATCTGCATGTACATGTCGTAGCATGCGTATGCGTCCTTGGCCGCGTAGGTTATGTAGGCTAGATTTAGAGGTACCTCCCACGTGTTCAGGTCGTCTTCTTTCATGTTGGCGTATCAGGGGTCGATGATGGTCTCAGCGAGGTCAACCACAAAGTCCTTCTCCTGCCCATTGCTGATGATCTTGTATTGCTTCTGGATGTCGACAAGCTTGTTGCACCAGATGGACGAATCATTGCGTTCTTCCTTCTCTCCACCGTAGCGAAGGTGCAGTCGGCGCTGCCGATGAAATGGGCGAATGCTCCAGAACCTGGTGCAGCCATAGGACTGAGGCGAGGCAGAGCTTCACCGAGTCCGTATCGTTGGTGTACATCACATTCAACTTGGTGTAGCCATAGGACTGAACAACGAACTCAAAGGGGAACTCCTTGCTGAAGTCCATATCCAGCAGGCGACAACAGTAAGCTGAGTGTGTACAGGCGACAACAGTTACTACCCCTCCCTCGTCCGCTGCACGCCCGACAGAAGATGCACCCTCGGCCACATGTCGGTTCACGAGCGGGTCTGTATTGGTACTGTAATAACAGGAGTTAGTGGTCACTTTAGTTAAATTTAATTAGTTTTAATAGAAATTTATACTCAAAACAAGCAATGCATTCACTCGTTTTATCAGTGCCACAGGATCAACATGCACAACAATTAGAATTATTATTCTTGGGACGCACACGATCAACACATTTGTCGCACTTTCACAAAGATAATACTACCAAGTTTGAACTGTTTGTTATGGTTGTTGTCCTCTGCATCATCATGCCGTGTTTCCCAGCTTGCAAGATTCAGAACCAACAAATAAGACCCAAATAATAAGTACAACAAAGATGCCTACACATCTCATTGATTCCCAGCTTGCAAGATTCAGAACCAACAAATAAGATCCAAATAATAAGTACAACAAAGATGCCTACACATCTCATTGATTCCCAGCTTGCAAGATTCAGAACCAACAAATAAGATTCAAATAATAAGTACAACAAAGATGCCTACAAATATCACTGATTCCCAGCTTGCAAGATTCAGAACCAACCCATCAGAGCCTTTTGATAAAGTAAATATCGGGATTAAATCCATCTTGGCTAGCCATGTCATACAATCGAAGAACTGGGAGAATGCTCTTGACCATCACAACATCTGTAGTTGAGTATTCTTGTTTGCATAGCATGTTTGCACAGCACAAACAAGGAGACAAGAGAGCATGATTTCGCTTTAATAGAGGCCTCCTTGAACTCAACCTCTAGCTCTACTTGGATGAGGTCTGCCTGGAGTTCCATGATTCAATTCATGCGCCTTTTTCTGCAGTTCACCTGAAATGAAGCAAAGATTGCATCATTCAGCTAGCAAGAAGTACTTGCTCTTGTGAGCTGGCAGGTTCTTCTTTAGTAGTTGCACTAAAATTGAGGAACATTAAGGTTGGCTGTCCGGCTCATGTAAGGTGCAACTATAATTTTCTTATCCTTTTGTGCAGTTCCACTAAAATAAAGTGCCATTGTGGTGACAGTGACGACTCCATCTTGCAAAGGCTAATAAAATGTTGCACAAGATTACCAGTAGAACTTGACGGAGATTTTGGAAACTCCAATCACCATTTTGTGCTGTTCCACCAAAATTGAGAGATGTTTCCCACGTGACATATTTGTTGAACTGCACAAGACACTCATTCCAAAAAAGTGTTTTGTGCAGTTCACCGAAAGGTCACAATAGCAACAAGGTGAAATGGATATCCCTATCTGCACAAAAAGATAGAAAGTAAATAGTTGTTGGTCAATAAGAATATACGAAACATATACAAAATGAAAAGAAGCATCTTAATTATGTTCATGGCAATCACGCAAGGACAGTAGAAATTTGAAAACGTCAGCAATGTTTCATGTTACCAGAAGCATTATGATCAACAATGAGATTCCTCAAACATGGGATTACTTTAATGGTGGCATTGCTTGTTTACCAGACACAGTAAATCAACAGCAGCTAAAGAGTTGGTTTAAGGGCATGGGACCGTGGGGACACCAGGACACTCAGCAGCGTAAAGGAGCAACTTACTTATCATACTGGGGGAAACAGCAGGAGTGCCATTGTACTATGTGAGGGCAGCAAATCTAATCCTGGAGACCTTGTACTATGTGAGGGCAGCAAATCTAATCCTGGAGACCTTTTACTATGTAAGGGCAGCAAATCTAATCCTGGAGACCTTTTACTATGTGAGGGCAGCAAATCTAATCCTGAGACCTTTTACTATGTGAGGGTAACAAATCTAATCCTGGAGACCTTTTACTATGTGATGGCAGCAAATCTAATCCTGGACATACTCTGTTGACTTGTCCACCAGCTGCCACTTTCTATCCTTTTTCAACCAATAATAGATCTGTTCCTTATCCAGTTTGTACTGCGTTTTCCCATTATTTCCCTTTTCAACCAAGAGACCGGTTGGGTATCCGGTCTCTACTACTTTCACCATATTATTTCCTCTTTGAACCAAGTCCTAGATTCATGCTACAACTTTCCCCCTTTCTTCGTTGTTTGAACAAAGCCCTAGATTTTAATGCATGAAGTAGTTTTACCTCTAATAATACTAAAAATTTAGGTGGCTTTGGAAGAGCTGATGGGAGTAGAAAAAGATGCACATGCAGACACGTGGGGAGCTGGGGTAGTAGAGCAATGCCGCTTTCGAAGAACTTATACCTGAGGGTTGCCAGGATGTCGGCGGCGACAGGTCGGATCTGCGGATAATACAACAGGGAGGAAGAAGGGTCGGAGGACCTCCCAAGCCGGCCATGTGTCGGAGAGAATGGCACGGGCAGAGGACCGAGCCCCTCCGGCAGCTGTGGGTTTCCTCCCTCCGCGGCGATGACCGCGTGAACGATGCACCTTTTAGTCCTCTACACACACTGGCTGAAGGGATCCGGCCGGATCTGTGACCAGCGGTGAGCAGAGAGAAAATGTCGCTACCGCTGTCTTGTTTATATCTGAAGAGGATGAGAGAAGGAAGAGAGCAACCCTAGTAAAGCAAGCGCTCAGGCCCCTGCGTCCATATATAGTGGAGTGATTATCTTTTTTCTCTCCACAACAAGCATTTCAATTTGTGTACGTGGCATTAAAGAAAAGAAACTCTCTATTTAAGGTGACTACTGTACGACTCCTACTTACTACTAGTAGTACTACAGTATTGTTCACTTGTGCTCCCCGCCCCTCCATTCATTGAACAACTCCACGGGTGAATAAACATACAGTAAGTACTGTATTTATATAGAACGAACAAGCTCGAACTATTTTCGCGTAGTTAAAAGTTGAGGGCGGGGCTTTTCTTGGGCAGTACGCGTGGCAGTTTTCGGGTAGGGCCAGAAGACTATTTTAATTTTTTTTTTAAAAATTCGAGACGGCCGCATAGCATGGAGCCGACCCCAACGATTTTAAGCTTACAGGCATGGTACACGCTATCCTAGACTACTCTACATATGAAACTGCCACACGAGCGTCCGGGCTGCGCTTGGCTCTTCGCCTCTTCGGGAAGTCGAACAATGATGGAATACTACTGCACTGGAGGAGTACTACAATACGCTTTTGGCCATCTGACACCGATTGAACTGCTGCATGTCCACCGCGTGCGGGAGGGAGAGCGTGTAGCGAAAGCTTCTCCTAGTCTTGCCAGCCACCACGCTCATGGGCGAGGGAGGGACGCTCCTGCCTTTGCGTGTATGACAGGTGGGCCCGACTGGTGTGTGGCCAACCTGTCATACAGCCAAAGGCAGGTGTAGTTAACTCCGCGAGGGAGAGGATAATCAAACTTCTCGTTGATGTACGAGTTGACGCGACACATCAAAGCACTGCACTCGATATATTTCAATAATTTGCGTGTTTGACTCCCAGATGCAGAGGTCGGGGGTCATCATCCTCCTTTTCGAGAAAAAAATAGACGCGTGTGTGAGAGGACGAGTGCGTGCGTGCACCTCTTCTCTTCCTGTATAACATACTACTAAACTCAGAGTACAAGTTTTTGTGGGTGGCACGATGGTGCGTGCGAGAAGTCCCGAGAGATAGGTTTAATGCGTCTGAAAAAAAGACTAGCCTAGAGCTCGCCACGCGGCTATTGTTTTTCTCAAAAAATTATGTTTATCAATGCATTAATTGCAATGCATGCATGCATAAAGTACATGCATCGGTCAATTTTCTCTTAATACTTGCATGCAATGATTTAATGCACCTTGGAATCTGACCATGTGTTGGGGAACAACCAAATTGAGCCTTATAAAATGGAAAAACTAAAATTTTGAGATAAGCCCTATAAAACCAGAAAGGAGGGAGTAGAAAAAGAAGTACTCCATCCGGGAATAGTGCCGCACTTCAAAACTAGAACCGTCAATAAATTTTGAGCTTGCGTCTCGTCACACTCCAAATTACTCCATGCTATATTGAATTGCAAACCTGTTCACACCGATCACAACCTAAACGGTTTCCCACTTAGGAGCGTATTAGTACTCGGTTATAAATACTAGTATGCCAAGATGACTGCACATTCCTCCTCAACTCCTCATCCACAAAAACAAACAAGTCATTCAGCATCCTTCCCTCGCGTCTGCCATGGCCAGCGTGAGTTCTGGGTCGAGCATGGAAGCGGAAGCACGAGAGATGTCCCGCCTCGCTGCGAGAGCAGCCGACATGTCCCGCCGCGCGGAAGTAGCAGCACAGAGGTCCCGCCGTGCCGCTAAAGCAGCACGGAGGTCCCGCCGCACTGTCGATGCAACAGACTGGTCTGGCCGTGCCGCAAAAGCAGCAGAGATGTCCCGCCACGCCGCGGTGGCCTGGGAAAATTTCTCGCGGGCAGGCGATGACTGTTACAGGCGCATGCATGCGATCGTCCATAGCCAGATGGATCAGATCTCCGGCTCGGCGAGGTTGCAGGACGACATGATAGCCTTGTTTGAACAGGCTACCGGCGTCATCCGGCAACTAAGGGAGGGTAATGAGAGGCTCCGGGCCGAGCGCGACCTGCTGAGGGAGAAGATCGTCCGAAGTGCAGACCAGCAGGAGGAGACCAGTGCCTTGTTGAAGAGGACCGGCGACATCGTCAAGAAACTTATGGATGAGAATGACATGCACCGCAACGAGCGCCAAAGGCTGGTGGAAGAATCCGTGGATGTTCTCAAGCAGCGTCTTGAGGACACGAAAGAGCTCATCGCCGCTTGCCGCGGAGACTAGTTTCCTGGTTTCTTTTGATGTAATAATCGGTTTAGGATGTGGATTGTGTCGTCGGTTGTGAAATGTTGGGTTCTAGGGCGGATGTTTGGCCTTTGTTGGCCTCTTGGGA
This sequence comes from Triticum urartu, assembly GCF_056163025.1. NCBI lineage: Eukaryota > Viridiplantae > Streptophyta > Magnoliopsida > Poales > Poaceae > Triticum > Triticum urartu. Next base: position 552,536,067 of record NC_141875.1, on the reverse strand, counting down.
TGTTGCGATTTCAATCTGGTAGCTTTTAGTCCTTCGTGTTAGGCTGGAGTTGTGCTGAACTTCTTGTGAATTGTGGTGGTTTTCAGTAATGAAAATCGGAAGGGGCAAGCCCTTCTTTGATAAAAAAAATTAATCATCCTTATATATTCATCAGTCTTGCTATAAGTCGCAGTAGATGCTATATAGGTCCGTCGGATCTTACATCAAGATCCGTGCTTTCAGATTTTATTTTTTTTCTCTCTTAAATCTCAGTCGAGTGAGACATAGCCACGCCATTAAACAAAGGCTTGGGCACCATTAATGGAGACCTTGGGAGAGAGGTGGACGGCAGATGGAGGTCAAAGGGCTCTCCTCCCGATAAGCAGGCGCAGGGGTCTGATCGCACGCCTCTCGTACTCAAATAGCTACCCTGCACGACGCCTCCTAGCTAATAAAAAATAGGGACGCGTGGCGGCACGTAAATGGTACTAGTAAGTAGAACGCCCATGGTTTCAATAATACTTGTGTTTCCGATTGTAACGTGACAACACTTGTTCCAAAATGACTTTGTTGATTGTTAATGTGTGCGCCTTCGCAAATCGGACTGCAAATTTACCACAGCATGTTGGTGCCATGTCATGGCACCAAGCCAAGTTTCATTATTTTCATGCGTGTTTTGGATTTACAGGAATTAAAAAACTAAGTTTCTCAATGTTTCCAACCCAGCCACGACGCCCAGAATTTTGAATTTCATTCCCATTTCTTGCATGGAACCTAGAAATTTACCCAAGGACACACATGCGATTTTTCAACCAACTTTGATGCACTAGAACATGTGCTTGTATTTCAAATTTGAATTATGCACACAAAGGTGACACATTCCCTCCCAGAACCACGAGCCTTCTTGAGAGAAGCTCCGATTTGCAAGAAGCTTATACCAAAATTTGTTCCTATTCGGCCAATTTTTTTACCACGGCATGGTACTACCATGACATGACACCATGCCAAGTTTCATGATTTTAAAACCAAGTTTCTCAATGTTCTCGACCGAGCCACGATGCCTAGATGTTTGAATTTTATTCTCATTTTTTGCATGGGACCTACTCCCTCCTTCCATCTATATAGGGCCTAATGTGTTTTTCAAGACAGCCTTTGACTATTGACAAGATTAATAGCACATGAGATGTATACTATGAAAATTATATTATTGGAAGCTCCTTTGACATACAAAATTGAAGGTATGCTTTGTGAAAGTTGCATGTCATATATTATTGCTCTAACGTTTGGTCAAAGTTAGCCTTGAAAAATGCATTAGGACCTATATAGATGGAAGGAGGGAGTAGAAATTCACCCGAGGACACAAATGTTATTTTTCAACCAACTTTGGTGCACGGGAGCATGTGCTTGTAGTTCAAATTTGAATTATGCACATTAAATGACCAAAAACTCAATTAATGTGTAAATAAGGCCAAACGAAGCCGGAATAATTCCAAAATTTAACAGGGCACTCATGTAGTTCTATGTTGCCTTTGTAAATAAACTCAAGGGGGACAACGTATATCGTTTCGCACTCAAAGGTGGCACGTCCCCTCTCAGAACCACGAGCCTTCTTGAGAGAAGCTTCGGTTTGCAAAAGCTTATACCAAAATCTGTTCCTATTCGGCCAATTTTTTTACCACAACATGGTAGTACCATGACATGACATCCATGCCAAGTTTCATGATTTTCAGACGTGTTTTGGATTTACAAGAATTTTAAAACCAAGTTTCTCAATGTTCTCGGCCGAGCCACGATGCCCAGATGTTTTAATTTTATTCTCATTTCTTGCATGGGACCTAGAAATTCACCCGAGGACACAAATGTGATTTTTCAACCAACTTTGGTGCACGAGAGCATGTGATTGTAGTTCAAATTTGACTTATGCACATTAAATGACCAGAAACTCAATTAATGTATAAAAAACGACAAACGAACCCGGAATAATTCCAAAATTTAACAGGGCACTAATGTAGTTCTATGTTGCCTTTGTTAAGAAACTCAAGGGGGGCAGCGTATATCGTTTCACACTCAAAGGTGGCAAGTTCCCTCTTAGAACCACGAGCTTCCAAATCGGCCCAATTTTTTACCACAACATGTTAGTGCCATGACATGACACCATGCCAAGTTTCATGATTTCCAGGCGAGTTTTGAATTTACATGAATTTAAAATCAAAGTTTCTCGATGTTCTCGCCCGAGTAATGATGCCCAGATGTTTGAATTTCATTCTCATTTCTTCCATGGGACCTAGAAATTCAACCAAGGACACACATGTGATTTTTCAACCCACTTTGGTGCACCGGAGCATGTGCATGCAATTCATATTTAGATTATGCACATTAAAAGTCCAGAAACTCAATTAATGTATAAAAAGGCCAAATGAACTCGAAATAATTCCAAAATTTAACAGGGAACTCATATAGTTCTATGTTGCCTCTGTAAATAAAATCAGGGGGAGGCAGCGTATATCGTTTCACACACAAAGGTGACACGTTCCCTCTCGGAACCACGAGGCTTGTTGAGAGAATCTCCGGTTTTGCAAGAGGCTTATACCAAAACTTGTCCCAATTCAGCCAAAAATTATATGTATGAAAACGGGGTTTAGATTATCCCAAACATCTCGCTACCTAGACCAATAATGCACTATGATTTGAATTCAACATAAAATGGATACAAATATTTGAATTGGAGAGCGTATGGTACATGTAGTTCATAGTGAAATATGAAGATAATATTTAAATTATTGTATAACTTGACAACAATCGTATTCAAATAAGGAAAATTGATTCAAATTTAGTCCATATGGTAGACGACAATATATATGTTCACATGGTGGAGTAAAATGTTCATATATGATGGAAGATCAAAATGTATGACTACATCAATTATAAACCGCAAGGTCACCTAACGATATATTCGAATTCAACATAACGTGGATTCAAAAATTGAAATTCGAGATCATGGCATCTCTAATGATGTAAAAAGGGACATTACTCTTTCTTTGGTGGGAATTGATTTGTTTTTTGTTGTTGTTGAGGGAAGTGCGAATCGATTTGGTACTGTGCAGGGTAATCTTGTTCTCCCGATTTTTTTTACATTTTTCTTGTAGTTTTTTCAATGGCATCTATAGCAGTATAGTAAAAGGGGACATGACTCTCTTGTGTTTTGTATGAATTGTTTTTTTACACGTTAAGTTTGTTCTGCCAAACAAGGAATCCACACCTTGTTATCCCGAAATTTTCAAGCTCGAGTATCTTTTGTCTCACCTGCTTTGAAACTCCCGCTTCTTCAACCCGCGCCGCGCCTTGTTATCCCGAAATTTGGATGCGCGTGATAACTCCCTCCTCATCCGAAATCGCTCCCGCAGCCCAGACACGCGAAATCCCCCTTCTACCCCTCAGCCGGAAATGAAGCTCCACGTCGCGGTGTCAAAACCGATGGGGGTACGCTGGTAACTTACCCTACATTTCGGACAAGCGCGTCCCTAAGCTTGGCTCCCCCTCCCCCTTCACCCCCCATTCGTACATCGAGGCCGCCAAAACCCGCGAAACCCCACGCTCCTCCGTCGGCCTCTCGACCGCCGCCCAGCCGGAGACTCTTCCCCGACTACGTCGTCCACCGCAACAGCTCGCCGTCCCTCATCTCTCGCACTGGATGAGGATCTGTTGTCGATCTTGTCGTCCCGCCGGATCAGCTGCCCCGTCCTCCACCTCCAAGGAGCTGCCCGATGTTCGCCTCGTCTATCGCGCCACCTCAATCCCCACAACGCCGTCTTGACCTGCCCCACCGGAACCGCAACACCCTCACCAATTTCTCCGATGAAGCCGAGGCCAACTCGGTGCCACCAAGGAGGTTCTGCACTCACCGCTGAATTTTATCTTTTATTCGATCTCACGGGGCAGCCGGTGCTCGATACCGAGCAGACATTGCGTGTCTCCATCGACGGAACCATCGCCAGCCACAACATCCATGGTGTCTCTCCCCCATGTCGTTGCTTCCTCGGCGACGACTTCCACAACGGCACTAGCTGCAGCTGCTCCGGCTCTCGCTCGCGCTGCGGCTCTGTTCGTGCTGTCGGTCACGCTGCTGCACTGCTCCTGCTTTCATTCGTGCTGCTGCTCTGCTCTTGCTCTTGCTTGCGCTACTGCTGCTGCTGCACGACCTCCGGTAGCTACATGATTTGCTGCTTTAGCACTCGCTCATGGTGCTACTGCACAACTTGCTCTCTGCAAGTGCGTTCCCTGCTCGAGCGTCTGCTGATTTAGATCCCTGCTTCTCTGCTACTAGTGCTCGAACGCCCTAAACATCTATTGCAATGCTCTGTTACTGGTTCAATCAGTTTCGACAGTAAAATTCAGTTTTGACTGTGAAGTTCATTTTCTTCAGTTAAGTTCAGAGTGAACAGTACTTACAACATCTGTCGGAGCGGCCGTGGTGTGGCTGATGCGTTTTACATCTAGCACTTTTTGGTGATGTATTTTACATCATCTATTGCAGATGATATTAGGGTCCCACTTCAGATTAATGTTGTCTGTCTTGTCATGCTTTAGCCTCGTCGCCGTACACCTTAGCGGAGCTACTCCAATGACGGAACCGTCCATCACAGCGGAGCAGTACCCTCGACGCCGTTTCCAGAGGCCTCAGATCTTCTTCCCCGCCTCCGACAGTCACACCAGCATCATCACCATCCTCCACGTCCAAACCAATGATGCTAAGGTCCACAAGGCTATGCCAAAGAGGTTGTACACTCATCGCATCACTTTGTTTCTCCATTCCTCTGTTCTTCCAATTCATGTGAGCCAAACACCCAGGTTGACTGAAATCCTATGTTTCCAAATGCTCTGTTTTGCACGTGCATTCCTATCCTATTCCTGTGTTTTTCCTGTCCCTGTGTTTATAGAATCCTCCAATTCTAAGGAGCCCTTACAGATTTACTTCATTTTCAGATAGGCGTCAAAGAAAAATCTGTGTGTTATGTCCTGCTCCTGCCGTGCCATCATCCACCCCACCTGAGGTGCACCATCGACAAAAGCGTTCACTGCAGCAGAGATCCCCCTGCAGACTTCCTTTCGCCGCCTCAGATCATCTTCCCCGTTGCCGGAAGCCATGCCAACTGCATTACCATCATCGACTGAGCAGATGAACCTAAGGACTACACAGTTCTGGAAGAGAGGTCGCAGTCTTTCGTGTTTGCTTACGTTATACATCGGTTATTATTACCTGCTACTTTATCGTTCAATCTTGAGTTTTGAATTGCCCATGGGTCTCATATCGAGCCAGCAACAAATAGTATATGTCTACTATCTAGTTCATCTGGGGTCTTCTATGTGGTTCATGTTGGGTGGGCAACAAACAATAGATGATCCATTGTCTATCTTTTTAAACTGAAGCTATAATCTACCTGCTATCATTAGTTTTGGATCCATCCACTCGTTTTCTACCATCAGTCTTGACTTTTGCATGCACCCCTTAGGCCTTACAAAATCTAACTATTTTTTATTATGCATGTCAGATATTGTACACAATCGTACTGAACATGTAGAGAAAAAGAGAAGACCGTTGCGTGCAAATATAATTTCATGCAGACGCCGCTCCATGGTGGGCGAAGTGCCCCCCTCCTACATTTCCATATTGTATTCCAGAGGAAGATAACTGTTCAGATGGAGATTCAGAAGGAGCCGACCACGCCTGTTTACCACCTGAGGTGTTTGCTCTAACCTGGCATGCTGATGTTGGTCATATCATGCATATGGCGCCTTGCATTGCTTACATTATACATCTTATATGTCATCAACTTAGTTTAGATTTGCTTTGTGTGAATGCCACCTGTTTGGTTTCTATATCATACTCCCACCATTCCTAAATATTTGTCTTTTTAGAGATTTCAACAAGTGACTACATACGACACAAAATGAGTGAATCTACACTCTAAAATATGTCTATATACATCCGTATGTGGTAGTCCATTTGAAATCTCTAAAAAGACAAATATTTAGGAACGGAGGGAGTATATGGGAATTATGCAATGCCATCTTCTTTAGCCAGGCATCATATACGTGAATCATGCAATGCCATCCTGTTTAGCCAGTCATCGTATATGTGAATTGTATTGTGCCATATTTTTTTCCATAATGTATTCCATTTGTCAACAATTTTTATACATTCATCTACTCTTCCTGTGCATCAGCCATTTGAGTCGGTCATGGGAAAATCTGGAGTGAAAACAAGGTCTTCTAAGCAGTCAGTGCTACTGTCGATGCAGATTTCTTGCTGGTTACAGATAGCTCCTCAGAGGAGGATTCAGAGAGAGATGACCAGTCGTATTCCCCCCCCCCCCGAGGTGCATGCTCTAACTTGGTTGGGTTATATTGCTCATATCATGCATATGGTGTCTTGCATTGCCATGCCATCTGCTTAGATTAGACATGCTTTGTGTGAATGCCTCCTGTTTGCTTTCTATATCAGATATGTGAATTATGCAATGCCATGTTTTTCAGCCAGTTATCATATATGTGAATTATGCATTGCCCTGGAGCCAGGCATCATATATGTGAATTATCTCATGCCATATTTTTTTCATTACATATTCCATTTGTCGACAATCTGTGTATATTGAACTACTCTTCATGTGTATCAGCCATTTGAGCCGGTTATGGGAAAATTTGGAGTGAAAACAAGGTCTTTAGAGCAGGCAATGGTACCTGTTGAAGCATATATCTCGATGGTTATAGGGAGCTTCTCGGAGGAGGATTCAGAGATAGATGACCAGTCCTATATCCCACCTGAGGTGTATGCTCTAAGTTGCAATGTTTGTATTTCTCATATGATGCATATGGTGTCTTGCATTGCTTAGTTTAGACATCATATGCACAATATTGAATTCTATCTACTTAGTTTAGAGATCATACATGCGAGTGCCAGCTGCTTAGTATATGAATCAATTATGTCAATTATATCATGCCATTCTGTATACTTAGACAACATGTATGTGACTTATTTCATCCCAACCTATTTTAGAAAGACATCATATAGTTTTGTCATGTCGTCCTATTTAGGTACTCATCATATGTTGAATTATGCCATTATATCATGTTAAGTTATCCATCATATATCTGCAACTGTGTCATGCTATCCTGTTTAGTTAGGCATCATATATGTGAAATTGTGTCATGCTGTCCTGTTTGGTTAGACAACATATATGTGAATTACCACATTTGTCTATCATACAATGTCTGTATGTTCAATTTCTTTTCTTGTTTATCAGCCATTTGAATTGGAGGGGGTGATGGCAGTATCTAAGGGAGCAAAAACCCATTCTTCACAAAAGACAGTGCTACCCGTCGATGCAGATAGAACCATGGTTGTACTGGCCCACAAACTAGCCCCACCACACATAATCGAGACTCTTCCAGATTGCACACTTACACCGTTGGGCAGAGAACCAGCTACAACCCATCTAACCGCAACCCCAGCGGATAGTAACCCACTTATAGTTGACAAAGCACCATGTCCACCACGGAGTACCCCCACACGAGCAGTTTGTAAATCTACTGCAGTGCCCAAAGCACGAAGACCACCACAGCTAACCCAAACTCCATGTTTAAAGAAGAAGAGCAACTGTTCTCAGGTCAGATTCCGTAGCTATGGTCCATACTCCTTTGCTGTTGCATCACTGTATTTACTCATACCAACTACTTTCAAATTTGAAGGATCCAATTGAAACTCCAATGGCGCAACATGTATGTTTTAAACCTATTTCTTTAACTGGATTGCTGTTCTAACTTCTTGCTCTATGTTGATTTCAGTTTAAGTTGTATAAACAGTTATGTTCTCATGTGATGCACATTACAAGTGCTGCCAATGATGTGTAGTTTCTCACACTTATATTCTGTCTATGCCGCTGTGTCTTAAAAATATATGAGTTGAACTGTGTCTCTATCTTGATTAGGGAACATAAACTATAATGATATGGACAATACAGTGACCATAGTACATAGATATATGTTTGTTTCATGCTTTTATCCTGTCCACCTTACTACTGAACCGGTTTACCAAAATGAGTTTCGTATACTACAAGCTAAACCTGTGATGTGTCTACTTGTTTCTCTTGTAGTATGCAAATGGAATATTGGAGAAGAGCACCCCACTATGCAATGGTAGAGAAAGTAATGCAGATAAGGTTCAAGATAGTGAGACAACCCTGTTGGTCTCCAAGAAAGGTGATAAAAACGATCTTGTAGACAGTGAGAAAACCCCACAGTCCTGCGTTGATGTAGTGTTCGAGTTACTGGTCAGTACCGCTGGCACAAGCTCTTCGAACTCGCTACTTGAATCACTTCGGCTTCTTCAGTCTCAGCTACAACCTGAAAGGCATCAGTCAGCTGTGCTGCGGCAAGAAGCCGAAGGACTGAGGAAGTCCCTACAGAATTCAGATGCGTACTTTCTTGTGCAACAACAAGCGCTGGAGGATTTAAGCGCCAAACAAGAGAAAGTTAATAAGCTTGCTAAGCATCTTGCCAGCATTATGGGTACCCAGGATATTGTTTCTTGAACTCTTCTGAAGTGGTTTCAGTTCTGGACTTGTTTTGCTGCGGCGTTTATATGCTACTTTGTTCCCTATATTTGCACTGGTGGCGAACTTTGATGCCCAGTGGATATAATATGTGTAATAGCCGTGATAGCCTAGCATAAGTTGCTTTCTTATTTATTTCCTTGTTGTCTTGTTTATTTGTTTTCTTGTAGTCAGTGCAGTTCTTTTTCCGCGGTTTGCTAGTGGCTGCAATAACCTATTTTTTAAAACTAGGCCACAATAACCATGGGCTAATATTTACTGTAGTGACACTGGGCCTCCTAAGAATGCTGCAACATCCATACTTCCCTAGCTCCAAAAATTATGAAAGAAAATTCCCACTGTAGTAAATTTATCAGAGCTTAATATTCAAAAGGTTTCAACATTTTATCACATTCTGACTTCTCTAGGGAATTATTGCAACAACGGTAAACTTTCTGTTTTCAAACAGCAACATGAAGACTTGTAACATAGGCATAGTAAAGGCTACCAATGCCACTTTTATTGAAATAAAACATGCAAAACATTGTTCTAAATAACAGAAAGCAAATCCTAACAAAATAAATTGACGCTCCAAGCAAAACACATGTCATGTGGTAAATAAAAATATAGCTCCAAGTAAAGTTACCGATGAACGAAGACGAAAGAGGGGATGCCTTCCGGGGCATCCCCAAGCTTAGGCTCTTGGTTGTCCTTGAATATTACCTTGGGGTGCCTTGGGCATCCCCAAGCTTAGGATCTTACCACTCCTTGTTCCATAGTCCATCGAATCCTTACCCAAAACTTGAAATCTTCACAACACAAAACTTAAAGTAGAAAACTCGTAAGCTCCGTTAGTATAAGAAAATAAATCACCACTTCAAGGTACTGTAATGAACTCATTATTTATTTATATTGGTGTTAAACCTACTGTATTCCAACTTCTCTATGGTTTATAAACTCTTTTACTATCCATATATTCATCAAAATAAGTAAACAACACATGAAAAACAGAATCTGTCAAAAACAGAACAGTCTGTAGTAATCTGGATCAAACGTATATTTATGAAACTCATAAAATTCTCAAATAAATTTCTGGACCTGAGGAATTTATCTATTAATCATCTTCAAAAAGAATTAACTAAATAGCACTCTCCAAATAAAAATGGCAGCAATTCTCGTGAGCGCTAAAGTTTCTGTTTTTGACAGCATGATCAACAAGACTTTCCCCAAGTCTTCCCAAAGGTTCTACTTGGCACAAACACTAATTAAAAGCATAAACCACATCTAAACAGAGTCTAGATGAATTATTTATTACTAAACAGTAACAAGAATCAAGGAACTAAAATAAAATTGGGTTGCCCCCCAACAAGCGCTGTCGTTTAACGCCCCTAGCTAGGCATGATGATTTCAACGATGCTCACATAAAAGATAAGAATTGAAACATAAAGAGAGCATCATGAAGAATATGACTAGAACATTTAAGTCTAAAATGCTTCCTATGCACAGGGATTTTGTGAGCAAAAAACTTGTGGGAACAAGAATCAACTTGCATAGGAAGGTAAAGCAAGCATAACTTCAAAATTTTAAGCACATAGAGAGGAAACTTGATATTATTGCAATTCCTACAAGCATATGTTCCTCCCTCATAATAATTTTCAGTAGCATCATGAATGAATTTAACAATATAACCAGTACCTAAAGAATTCTTTTCATGATCTACAAGCATAGAAAATTTATTACTCTCCACATAAGCAAAATTCTTCTCATTCGGAATAGTGGGAGTATCATAGGAAACTCGAATACTATAAATTATTTCCACATTAAAAGAGTAATGTTCAGAGAAGGGGTAATCATAATCATGACAAGTTTTATAAATATAATCACTACTTTTTATAGCATAAGTATCATCACAATAATCATCATAAGTAGGAGGCATGCTGTCATCATTATAAACTTGCATATCAAAACTTGGGAGACTAAAAATATCATCTTCATTAATCATAGCTTCCCCAAGCTTGGGACAAACATTAATTGCAGAAAATATATTCTCAAATATGTCGTCCTCATCAAACATAGCTTCCCCAAGCTTGGGCCTTTTCATATCATAAGCTTAATCACTCTCATCATTAATAGTATAGATAGCACCGATAGTATATCAATTATTATATTCTTCCAAGCAAGTACCAAAAAGATTTTCAAGATCATAAGAAGTATCATTATCTTCCCAATTATAATCATCACAACAAGCAATAGGCATAACGAGATCATCATCAAGTGTATCATCTTCATTTTCATGAGGCACAACAATAATAGGAGCAACTTTATTTGGGAGAGATACCTTTTTACCCCTCTTCCTTTTTCTTTTCTTCTTCTTCACCAGATCATGTGTGGGTTCAATCCTATTTTAAGAGCTCCTTATTAATAAGATTGGTTGGATAGAAAGCTCCTCCTCGTTACCTGATTCATCATAAGAAATAATAGGAGGATATTGGGAAGTCTCTTCCCTTTCATTAGTATTCTCTTCATCCTCTATTTGTTTTCTTTTCTTTATGTAATTGGCAATATAAGGATTTTCAATGCAATTCACCGCACAATACATATAAATATTCTCTAGATCAAAATGAAGAACTTTATCAAGGGCAAATTTTGGAATATCCTTAGTTATACATTTAATTTCTTCATAACCCAAGAGCAAACTAAGTTCATTATGATGTGCAAGGGAAATCAAGTCATCACAATTTTTGGACACGATACGATCATGAAACAATTTGCATTGGGTACTAAAATGATCACGTTCATTGCAAAGTTCACAAGTAGGGCTAAGAAAAAATAAATTTTCAGCACATTCATCTAGCTCTTCTTGCAACAATTTGGTTTCTAAGTACTTATGCCTCTTGCAATATCTATCTTCCCTATTTGGTGTGTACTTGCAAACCCAGTCTACTCCACAAAAATTGACATGTTTATAGGAGGCATTTTCATCATAACTAGTGCAATCATCATTAGCATCATGGATATTCAAAGAATTCGTACTAACAACATTGCAATCATGCTCATCATTCAAATATTTTATGCCAAGCATTCTATGTAATTCTTCTTCTAGCATTTGAGCACAATTTTCCTTTCCATCATACTCATGAAATATATTAAAAAGATGAAGCGTATGAGGTAAACTCAATTCCATTTTTTGTAGTTTTCTTTTATAAACTAAACTAGTGATAAAACAAGAAACTAAAAGACTCGATTGCAAGATCTAAAGATATACCTTCAAGTGCTAACCTCCCCGGCAACGGCGCAAGAAAAGAGCTTGATGTCTACTACACAACCTTCTTCTTGTAGACGTTGTTGGGCCTCCAAGTGCAGAGGTTTGTAGGATAGTAGCAAATTTCCCGCAAGTGGATGACCTAAGGTTTATCAATCCGTTGGAGGCGTAGGATGAACATGGTCTCTCTCAAGCAACCCTGCAACCAAATAGCAAAGAGTCTCTTGTGTCCCCAACACACCCAATACAATGGTAAATTGTATAGGTGCACTAGTTCGGCGAAGAGATGGTGATACAAGTGGTATATGGATAGTAGATAAAGGTTTTTGTAATCTGAAAATATAAAAACAGCAAGGTAACTAATGATAAAAGTGAGCGTAAACGGTATTGCAATGCTAGGAAACAAGGCCTAGGGTTCATACTTTCACTAGTGTAAGTCCTCTTAACAATACTAACATAATTGGATCATAAAACTACCCCTCAACATGCAACAAAGAGTCACTCCAAAGTTACTAATAGCGGAGAATGAACAAAGAGATTATGGTAGGGTACGAAACCACCTCAAAGTTATTCTTTCCAATCAATCCGTTGGGCTATTCCTATAAGTGTCACAAACAGCCCTAGAGTTCGTACTAGAATAACACCTTAAGATACAAATCAACCAAAACCCTAATGTCACCTAGATACTCCAATGTCACCTCAAGTATCCGTGGGCATGATTATATGATATGCATCACACAATCTCAGATTCATCTATTCAACCAACACAAAGGACCTCAAAGAGTGCCCCAAAGTTTCTACCGAAGAATCATGACGAAAACGTGTGCCAACCCCTATGCATAGGTTCATGGGCGGAAACCCAAGTTGGTCACCAAAACATACATCAAGTGAATCACGTGATATCCCATTGTCACCACAGATATCCACGGCAAGACATACATCAAGTGTTCTCAAATCTTTAAAGACTCAATCCGATAAGATAACTTCAAAGGGGAAACTCAATTCATTACAAGAGAGTTGAGGGGGGAAGAAACATCATAGGATCCAAATATAATAGCAAAGCTCGCGATACATCAAGATCGTATCACCTCAAGAACACGAGAGAGAGAGAGAGAGAGATCAAACACATAGCTACTGGTACATACCCTCAGCCCCGAGGGAGAACTACTCCCTCCTCGTCATGGAGAGCACCGGGATGATGAAGATGGCCACCGGAGAAGGATTCCCCCCTCCGGCAGGGTGCCGGAACGGGTCTAGATTAGTTTTTGGTGGCTACGGAGGCTTCTAGCGACAGAACTCCCGATCTATTTTCTGTTTTGGAAGTTTTAGGGAACGACGATATATATGGGTGTAGGAAGTACGTCGGAGGAGCCATGGGGGCCCCACGAGGCAGGGGGGCGCGCCCCCACCCTCGTGGGCAGCCCGTGTCTCCCCTGACGTGCACTCCAAGTTCCCTGGGTCGATTTCCTTCCAAAAATAACTTCTCCAGTTGATTTCGTTCCGTTTCGAATCCGTTTGATATTCCTTTTTCTCGAAACATTGAAATAGGCATAAAACAACAAATCTGGGCTGGGCCTCCGGTTAATAGGTTAGTCCCAAAAATAATATAAAAGTGGAAAATAAAGCCCAATATTGCCTAAAGCAGTAGATAATATAGCATGGAGCAATCAAAAATTATAGATACGTTGGAGACATATCAGAGGGCCACGTCGGGGACCAGCCCCGCGAGTTCTTCATCAGGCTGCACCGGCCACCGCATCGCCGCCTCCGTCTCCCTACTCCATTTTCTCGGGAGATGGAACTCGATCCACCCAGACCCTCAGGTTGCACATGAGGGGTTGCGGGAATGGTGGCACGTGGGTCGATGTCAACTTCCCCGCTCCTCACGTCATGTACCTTCGTCGCGGAAGGAAGACATTCACTCGCATCCGCAGCCTAACGGCGGGGCTCGTCCTTTGCTTCAAGTAAATGGAGGGCGGCCTGCTCTTCATCAAGGTCTTTGGAGATCTTGGAATTCACCTAAAGTGCTACGTGGAGAGTTCCTCCTACGATGAAGATTCTTCTTCAAGTGGGAGCAACGAGGAGGGTAGCGACAGCGATGACGAGAGCGCCGAGTGAGATCACATCGACCTCGTCTCTGACTGACCGCGTCGCCCCGCCCTATGTCGTGAGGCCCACCGAGGGCCTTCCTCGTCAAGCTCTCCATCGGGGCGCTCCCTGTCGTCTCCTTGGGCGGCTGGCGTAGGAGGGTTGGAGAAGGCGAAGAAGGCGGGTGGCGGCCGTCAAGTCGGAGTACGCGGGTACCGACGCCTTCGTCGCATATTGCCGGCCCGCTGCCTCATCTTCCAGCTCCCCTCCCGGCACCAAGACGTTCTCTGGGTACCTTCTGCTCCTCGCACCTCGCCTAGGCACTCTTTTTTCCCTCTTTCTACACTGTTCCACCTTCTGAGGAGAGGGACAAGAAAGGGATTACGGGCATCTTATCCTTTTTTTAGTTTGTAAGCCTACGGGCACTTGTTGATTTTAAGACTTGTAATCCCCTTGCTCATGTTTTTAATTCCGCATGAACTGTACCTGTATGGGATGTTTTCAATGAAAAAGGGTGCCTGTCGGGTTCTCTGTGCGTGAGCGAGGCCCATGCCAAGGAACGAATCCTTGTTATTTTTAAGATAAACATTGTCGCCCGGCAACAGGCCTTGTCGTCCCCTGACTTCAGCCGACCATTCTCATGCTTTCGGCGGAGGCAGGGGCAAAGTAGAGTTAGGCCCTTCATTTATTTCCTTGCCACCGCGTCTTCGACCCGGTTCTGTCCCAGGGACTTGGGTACAAGAAGAAGGGGGAGCACGGTGGTCTTGGAGTAAAACAAGGTTTCATTTGCCCCAATTCCATACGGAAATGTATAACAGGGGATGAAGGACTTATCTGAATTTGCAGCCCCCGGCAACTATGGCTTGCCGTGGTTAGATCCTCGTGTCTTCAGCCCCCCGGGTTTTGGCTTGCCGGGGCCGGAGCGCCGGTTCATTTTCTCTCTCCCAAGCGGCTCAACAGAAGAGTCCACGTGTCCTGTGAGCCAAAGAAGACAGAAAGACACACACTCAACCTCTAGGCTAGGGGTTAGTCACCTCTATGCACTACCAACCCTAACCGAGGGAGAGACTTAACCTAGCATGCATGCTAAAACTTAGGGCGCCATCACTTCATTTATTTATGCTCAGGGTCTGCGCCTAGCTTTGTACAGAGGGTTACATGCCTTGTCGGCAAGGCTTGTACAAAAGGTGGGTTGCCGGGGGGCCCGGCAACCACGCCTTATGGGTAAAACTTGCAAAGACGTTCGATGTTCCAGGAGGTGCTCACTGGAACAACATCTTCGGTCTCCAGGTGGACTGCACCGGGCCTGGTGACTCATATTACCCGATAAGGGCCTTCATACTTTGGCGTCAACTTGTTGGAATTCTTGGCCAACTGAACGCGCCGAAGAACAAGGTCGCCTTCCTCAAAGCTTCGGGCATGAACCTTGCAGCTATGATAGCGGCGCAAGGCTTGCTGGTAGCATGCTGCTCTCACAGCCGCCCAAAGACGATCTTCCTCAAGGAGCGTTGCGTCATCTTGCCGCAATTGCTCTTGCTCAAGCTCGTCGTAAGAGATCACTCGAGGTGACCCGTATATGAGTTGTGTGGGGAGAACTGCTTCTACCATGTGTACTAGGGCAAAGGGTGTATGGCCGGTGGCTCGATTTGGCGTCGTTCTAATCGACCAAAGAACCGCCGGCAACTCATCAATCCAGCGCTTTCCGCTCTTGTGCAGCCTGTCAAAAGTCTTTGTCCTCAGGCCTCGCAACACTTCAGCATTTGCCCTCTCCGTCTGGGCGTTGCTCCGTGGGTGTGCCACAGAAGCGAAACAGACCCTGCTGCCGAGGTCTTGGGTGTATTGCATGAAGGTGTGGCTTGTGAACCGCATGCCCTTGTCGGTGATGATCCGGTTTGGCACACCAAAATGGCACACTATCCCCTTGAAGAACTTGACGGCTGACTGTGATGTCACCTTCCTCACTGCTTCCACTTCTGGCCACTTTGTGAACTTGTCGATCACAACGTACAAGTATTCAAAGCCCCCAACAGCGCGGGGGAAGGGCCCAGTATGTCGAGCCCCCAGACCGAGAATGGCCAGGAAAGTGGAATTGTTTGAAGGGCTTGAGCTGGTTGATGAAGCTTTTTTGAATGGAACTGACACGCTTCACACTTGGTTACTAGTGTCGTTGCATCCTGGAGGGTAGTGGGCCAGAAGAAACCTTGCCGGAATGCCTTGCTGGCAAGGGCCCTTGACCCTATGTGGGAGCCACATATGCCTCCGTGTATCTCCGCCAACAGCTCCAGTCCTTCCCCCCGGGGAATGCACTTCAATTTCACGCCATTCGGTCTCTCCCAGTATAGGACGTCATCGACGAACTGATACATGGCAGACCGACGGGCTACTTTCTCCGCTTCTTCCTGCTCCTCAGGAAGCTCCCCTGTTTGGAGGAATCATACGGTATGCTGCGCCCATGCCAGAGCCTGGGGCTTGATGGCAAGGACCAAAGGCATTTCTTCTGCCATGGGAGCGGCCATCTCTACGGCCAAGGCTTGACGGCCCGCCGGAATCAGTCGCTCCTCGGCAGGCTCAGAACCCGCGGCAACACCCTTGCCAGCGGCCCCTGCACTATAAAAAAAGACACACCGATGACATTTTGGGCCGAACGAAATTTTTTCCTGTCATACATATGACACTTCTATGACGATAATTGTGACAAAACCCGGTATCATCATAGATGTGGTGGGATCCTACTTCTATGACAAAAAATCATGACAGAAAATGGGCTTTTCGTCCTGGGCGGGCTGGAGACGTAGTTACATGACATTCTTTGGGCCATCCATGACGGAAAAAATCGTGGTAGAAGCGAGGGGGAGGAAAATTTTGGGGAGTTCCCGATTACGGTGGGAGGTCGGGGGCCGAGCGATGCGCATTTCTCTCATACACATACGCGCGTGTGTGCGAGGCATTGGCTCTAACTGAACCAGAGCGAGGCGTTGGGCTCTAACTGAACCCGAGCGATTGCACTGCAGGCTACGCGTTACTGAACCCGAGTGATCGATCGATGGCTGTTAACTGAACCCGATTGAGCGATTCCTTCGTTGCTGCTGCTAACTGAAGCCGATCGGTGTTGCCTCTGGATGAACAATGAGCGTTGCGGGGGGGGGGGGGGGGGGTTGGATGAACAATTCCCAGTGGGGGTGGATGAACAGGACCCCGATCGATCGAGCCGGTTAGGGCTGGATGAACAGGACCCCGTGGAGGGCTGGATGAACAGGACCACCCTGTGGAGGGCAGGATGAACAGTAGACGGTGGAGGGCAGGATGAACAGTAGCCCGTGGAGGGGTGGTTGAACAGGAGCCCGTGGAGAGGGCTGGTTGAATAGTAGCCGGTGGAGTAGCGCGCGGTGGAGGCTGGATGAATAGGAGCCCGTGGATGAACAGTCACAGGTGGAGGCTGGAGGAGGTCGACGGTGGATGAACAGTAGCTCGTGGAGGCTGGAGGGGGTCGACGGTGGAGATGAATAGTATCATGTGGAGAACCGTTTTGCGGTACGCCACACCCCTCCCGATGAACAGGACCCCCGTTTCGACCGTAGGAGGTCCGTTTCGTCCGTTTTGCGGTACGCCACACCCCTCCCGATGAACAGGACCCCTGTTCCGACCGTAGGAGGTCCGTTTCCTCCTTTTTGCAGTACGCCAGACCCCTCCCGATCAACAGGATCCCGTTTCGAACGTGGCCGGTCGAACACAAGGCCGTTTCCTCCGTTCTGCGGTACGCCAGGCCTCGTTTCCATCGCCTGTTCCATCCAAGCCCTCCCGATGAACACGACGCATTCCATTGCCTCCCCATGAACACGACCCATTCCGTTGCCTCCCCATGAACACGACACATTCCGTTGCCTCCCCATGAACACGACGACGATGCTGTTTCTCCGTTCCGACCAGCCATGTACACGAGCCCTGGCCGTACGTATGCGCGAGTAGGCATTCGAGACCCCGCCCGTATGTACACATACGTGGCCGTATTTTCTTTCTTGCACCCTGGCCGCTATACGTACGTGTACATGCTACGTGCTTGCCTCTACTACGACACGTGCGCGCCTCTACATCGACTAGTATATATGTACGTACACGTTCGCGACCAGAATGACAACGCTACGTACGCTTCGACCAGGTGGGTTCCGACTGCCAGACACTTCCTTGCGTGCGAAGATGTAGCTGGTGGGTCCCAACAGTCAGGGGCAAACGTTTTTTTCACGAAATACGGTGGCCCGTCCAGTGGGTCCCCACTGTCAGGTGGAGGAATAATTATTTTGCGCGTAATAAGGAGGCACTTCCTTGCTGCGGCCGTGGACCCAGCCGTCAGCGTCTCCACGCACAGTACTCTTCCGATGGAAGTCGGTCGTTGACCACATTGACCACGCCGCGCCGAGAGCACCATGGCGGTGGACGACGGCGAGGCCTAGGAAGGGGACGACGCGGAGCTGGGGAAGACACGGCAGTGGAAGCCCGCGCGGAGAGGAGTACGAGGGTTCACTGGTTCGGCTGCGGTGTGAGGCTGCCGTCGCCGTAGGGCCTGGCCAGTGGTGGGAATAGTAGGGGGCGGTGAGGCCTCCGTGGCAGCACAGCCGGCCACGGGAGGCAGGAGCATGCGGCACGACCAGCGCTACTTTGGGCGGCTGGAGCAAGAAGACGAGAGGTTGAAGAAGCACTACGGCCGTTGGATGGACATCGTACGGTCACTGGAGCTAGAATCATTCATATTGACTAAGTTGACATAGCCCTTCTTCCCCGTCAACTTAGTAGGCCCACAAGTCAGCCTGCCACCAAGGTGGGTCCCAGCTAGCCGGGGGAGTATTCATTTTTGTGTGCGTAATTAGGAGGCACTTCCGATGGGTCCGAGCTGACAGCGGGGGAACGTTTTTTTCGCGAAATACGGTGGCCCGTCCGGTGGGTCCCAGCAGTCAGGGGGAAACGATTTTTTTCGCAATATACTGGTGGCCCGTCCGGTGAGTCCCCGCTGTCAGGTGGAGGAATAATTATTTTGCGCGTAATAAGGAGGCACTTCCTTGCGGCTGCCGTGGACCCAGCTGTCAGCCTCTCCATGTACAGTACTCTTCCGATGGAAGTCGGTACGTTGACCACATTGACCACGCCGCGCCGAGAGCACCACGGTGGTGGACGACGGCGAGGCATAGGAAGGGGACGACGCAGAGCCGGGGAAGACGCGGCAGTGGATGCCCACACGGAGAGGAGTACGAGCATTCACCGGTTCGGCTGCGGTGTGAGGCTGCCGTCGCCGCAGAATAACATGGGGTGTGGGTGAGTAGAGGGATGCCCTGGCCAGCAGTTGGACTAGAAGGGGGCGCTGAGGCCTGCGCGGCAGCACAGCCGGCCACGGGAGGCGGGAGTAGGCGGTCCCGCCGGCGCTGCTTTGGCGGCTGGAGCAAGAAGATCAGAGATTGAAGAAACACGACGGCTGTTGGATTGACATCCAACGGTTACGTCTGCTAGAATCATTTGTTGACGTATATAATAACTAAAAAAATCTTGCATATGCGTCAACTAAATAGGCCCACAAGTCAGACCACTCCCTCTTTTTTTAATAATTTATATATAGCTCATGGCAACTTCTTATGCAATTTATTGCAGTCATTTTTTGGTTGGCCAGGGCCAATTTCGCATATTTCTGTGGGTTCCAAACTATTTTTAATACCGAAATGTCCATCCAGATTTAAAGTACTTTGAAGAAATATTTAAATTAGGTTAATGCAGTGAAATAGGAATATGAAAATGTAATAAAATCCAGAAATTATAAAGTAATTGCCAATTTGTCATCTGTTTTTATATTTACAACCCATTTAATATTACTTTCAAGATTTGCAGGCGTCTTGAAAGAGTTGCAGCCCATCAGGGCATAGAAAAATAAGTAGGCCTGGATTGGGTATTCTTCAGAAAAAATAAACTGGGCTCATTTTCACAAAGAAAAAATAGCTGGGCTGGTCACGTGGTGAACATAAAATATAAGCCCAGGCTAGACGGGCCATAGCCCAGTTCAAACCCTGCTCCGTCTCAACAATACCAAACAAAAAAATACTTCTCGAGTAGCTACGTCCCAGGTGTCAGCCGATCTTGTGATGTTCTCTTGTCTATTGACTATATACGCTCCCAATGTCGTGGGTCCCAGATGTCAGGAAAACACTAGGAGGAAGCATTTTATTTTTCCATACGCTGACGTGGTGGGCCCCTACTGTCATCCTCTCCACGTACTTCTGTCGATTCCTGTTGTTTGTTGACCATGTTGACAACGCGAGAGGGCGGCGTCGTGGCGAGCGCACCAAAGCGCGCGGAGGACGTCGGTGTTAACGATTTAGGAGACGGTGGGGGGGCGATGCGTGCGCTGAGGCGCAGCCAGCCGTGGGAGGCGGAAGCAGGTGGCCCCGCCGGCGCTGGTTTGGTTTTGGCGGCTGGAGGAAGACAGGACTGAAGAAACACGACAGACTGTAGTACTTAACAACCTTAACTGAAACCAGCAGGGGCACTTAACAACCAAAGCTGAAAGCAGTATGAGTACTTATATAGGTTCAACCGTACAAAGCACGCCTCGAACAGTGCTACTTCGCCTACAGTTAACGAAGGGTGAGGCCGCCAAGCCCCAGGACAAGGCCCAGGTGCCACCCCGCGCATCCACAACCTTCTGAAAGCGGCTTCATCTCGCAACGTGGTCAATAAACAGGATATTCGCTTTAGAGCCATTGAAAAGCATGAACATAATCTTCTATCCTATTCTCCAAGATGGACGTGCCTTCATTATTTGAGACCACCCATGAATAAGTATCTTTTCACCTCCAAGGGGAATTGAGTAGGTCGACATAAAAATCATGTTGTGACCAAGCGGAAGTCTGACCCGACCATGGTCAGGCATCTGTATAGGAACAATAGAACTCGACAGTTCCTGTTTCAAGAAGATCACAGCTGTAAAACTGTGTATAGGCAATAGTTTATGAACAACATATATAACAGAAAACAACTCGTACCATAAGTTTCTCGACACAGTTGGACCTGTTCAACGAGTGCAGCAGTGGCACACATATCCCACGTGGCCTTCCACCATTGAAACGCCCCACAAGGACCTCAAGACGATCAATAAAGTGTAGGAACTTGTGGATGTCGATCCAGTCAACTTCAGTGCCATTAGTAACATCCGAGTTATTACAGAGTAACAAACGAGCAGACTGCTTTACTCTGAAAAAACCTACACGTGCCACCAATTATAAGAAAATATTAGTTAGAAGTAGCATCTTCATGAGAGATTCATTGCTACTTCTAAAGTTAAATTGTGATTAGTTAGACAGAATAGGTGGATTAAGAAGTAATCGAGGCAACAAGCAAGAACCAGATACAAAACTAACATGGATGAACAATTGGAACGATGTCGGGGTGGAAGATCGCAGTGAAGATGAGACCAGGTTCTGCTATTTCCATCAACATTCGTGCGCCAACTTTCAGTCCGTAACACTTGAGAAAGTTTATCCAAGTTCGGCCATAAAAAAGCAGCGATCTTCTTGGTTCATGAACCCAACTCGGAACTCATATGCATGGCTTGTCTTCATTATGACCATTAAACTAGTGTATTCAGTTATGGCAAGGCCGAGCATCTTGAGTACATGTGTTCTAGCAAAGCAAATAATACACTACAGGAAAAATAATATGAGAACACAACATGTTCAAAAAACCCCCACCCTCCCGGATAGAAAAGAGGATTCTAGGAACATACTGTGCGCGTTTCAAAATGCTGTGTTAGGATGAGAAGGAACAAGTGTGGCGTCTCGCCGAGGGCGTAGAAACCTGTAGGGTACTCGCACTTTGGGCACTGCAAATGAAACACACTAGATTCAGTAGGAAGAAAAATGCATCAATGGCGGCGGCTGCCATCCTAGGATTACCTGTGACCAAGGGACTTGGGTTTGTCGGGGATGGATGAAGAATTCGTACCTGGTTCTCCATGAGAAAACCCTATGCAATCGCCGAGAGGGGGTTTTCTCTGAACAAGCAGACGAGGGAGAAAGGGATTCAGGCCCAGTGAAATATTGCCGATTCGTCCGTCCAGCTTACTGCTAAAGCTGGAAAGGGGGGGTTGTGATTTGACGGCTCATTGGGCATTACTGCGGCGCTATGACCGGGGTGTGTCTACCATGAAGTTATGCACTCTAATTTGTGCATATGGCACGTGGACCCCGTTGCCGGTTGCCCCACATATCAGCGAAAGGAAGTAGAAAGACAGGAGTAACTAGTTACACATAAATATATTTTTTGATAGAGAGATACTCCCCCTGTAAAGAAATATACAAATCTTTTATATCACAGGCTCACCTTGCCGAGAAAAATACTCCCTCTGCAACGCATGGGCATTATGGGGGTTCAGCTGAGAATATAATACTCAGATGTTTTTTTGAGGGATAAAAGCTGCTTTATTGAAGATTAACAGTCATAGGTATACAAATAATTTCGAGGGTTCCTGTGAGCCAAAGATGGCGTCCACAAGGCAAAGAAGTACCAGCTTTTGTGAGCACATGCGCTTCAACATTACACTCGCGTTTTTCATGTATGATCTTCATGGTTTGGAACATATTCTTCTTCATCTTGATCTTGTCCATAATAACTTTGCTGGGCCCCAAGTATGCCTCTCCGATATGCTTGACTGTTGCTGAACAATCGGTGCTAATCTGAACTTGTTGCAGGTTTAAGTCAAGAGCCAGAGATAGCCCCTCGCAACATGCCATTGCCTCTAGGATCTCTAGACCAGTAACACTTTCGCACACTAGTGCCGATGCTCCAAGGAAGAAGCCTGTATGATCCCGGCTCACAACTGCCAGGGCTCCCCTTTCACCATTGCGAGATAACGCAGCATCAACATTCATCTTCGCCCAACCCACAGCAGGAGGAGGATGCCACTTCTGCACTGAGCTAGTGCTTCTCGAAACCAGGTTCTGGACTTTGGGCCGCAGGCCGACCCTGCATGTTTTGGGGCCCATGTGTTCTACCTCAGCGCTTTTCATATTGCAAGCGATCGGTACGGCGCTGGTTTTAGATGCTGTCGCAAGGCGAATACACAAAATTGAATGAAGCACGACAGATGTTGGAATGAAATCGAATGACAGTTCCTAACCAGCAATCAGAGTTGCAATTCTATCAACGATATACCATGTGATAAATAATACTATCGTACTACTTATACACATAGGACACTTGTTTCACCATGCCAGATTATTACATCAAAATCTCTCGGAGGATAGATCAGTTAGGCAGTTGTGTGCTGCTACTGAAAAATTTCAAAGTTGATTTGGACCAGCTCTCCTTGCCGAGAAAGTTCGATTTTGACATCATCCCCTACTGCAAGATATGATTTAGATTTGAACCTTGACCATCCTTTAGCATCAATCATCATGCGACCATCCTTTGTACTTACGATATATTGAGCAGGTTCATTCACACCAAGGCTGCGCATGGTAAGAGAAACTTGGCCGCAGTCGCCCGGATTGTTGAACAACTCCCTCGTTGCTCTAGGAATTCTCTGTTTGCAAACAAGAAGACATACCCAAACAGTTAGATCAACACAGTGAATCATGTGAAACAACATGGAAAGAAAAAAGAACAAAGCACTTGGGCGGCCAATGCTTACCAAGAAGGTGGACATGTTGGTTTTTGTAAGGACTTTGGTATATGAAGTGCGAACTGCAGCCCAGTCTGTTGCTGGTGCAACTGCACGGGCCGGAGCAGATGCAAGTGCAAGTGTTGGTGCAGGTGCCGAAGCCGCTGCTGCTGCCGGAGATGGTGCTCCTTGTAGAGCTGGTGCCGGTGTCGGAGCAGGTGCTGGTGTTGATGCCCGGTCCTCTGGTAGATCAGACTGATCCGCTGACGCGGTCGGTGCCCAATCCTCAGCTGGATCAGACTGAGCTGCTGCCGCTGTCAGTGCTAGAGCAACTGTCGGTGCTCGATCTGTGCGAGACAGCGGCGATCGTGTCTGGTCTGCTATGATCAGCTTTCTAACTTGACTAGGATCCGTGACCGTGATCCAGTCTTTTTCTTCATTTCTTTTAAACGCGAGAAGGAATAATTGTGGCGTTTTTGTTAAACCAAACTGTAGTTCATCATAGGGATTCAGCTTGTACTCAGACAACAGACTGATCCAATTTTTTCCAGTACTATAAGTGATGGACAGTGCCTTCGTTACTGACACGACATAAGAAGTGAAACCTGCAAAAATAGCCATCGTAGAGCAAACCAAACGGTTTATTCTGTGATGAATGTCACATGGCAAAACCTGCATCGTAAAATTGCAGGAAAAGAAAGAAAACATGACATTAAATCAATAAGATTTAGACAGTAAATCAATAAGATTTACTTGATGTGACACGAGTGAATCCTTACCAGGAAATCACTATGTTGAAGTACTAAACAGAAGATTGATCGTTCAACTACGCGTGGCATGCAGGGGCCCTGCCTACTCCCACAAGCAGGACAGTCCAAAGGTCGTGAAAAATCGTATGGACCGAACATCCATGTGGCTGGAAATCCTGGTGGGTGCGATAAACCCTGCAATGCATACAAATATTGGAGTGTAACCATAATTGATAGACTGTCCTCACAAAAAAAATATGATATGGATACTTCAAAATATACAGACTGAATTGAGTGGACAGACATTAACATAAACCGTTCTCAGGACCGACCACACACCAAAAGCGGCAGTACTAATAAACAATACAGGGTTCACAAACACAAATCAAGTACTGAACAATAGTACTTACTACAGACAAGCAAAGTTACACTAACTAAACTTTGCAGACTATTTTTTGCCACCGACCTACGGGATGAACCCCGCATAACTGACTAGGCCATGGACTTCGTGTGAGATATCTACATGCACCATCACCATCTTGTCAACCTTGGAGAACCTAACAGAGTGGTCTTTCCACTCATAAACATGATGATGAAGACATGCCGCATCAGATTTGTTGGGAAGCTTTACAAGAACCACACCCTTCGTAATCGAAGGCACAGCCAGGAAATTGTTGTGGTCAAGTACAGCCTCGAGAACACGCCTGACAACAATGCTATAGGAAAACACTAGTTCAGGACACGTGGTGACAAGGACACAACAGCTAGATAGTTCAGAAGTAGAACTCATCATCAGGTCTTCCAGTTCACACGGCATGACTTTGAGAACTTCATCTCCACCGCAGACCTGGTTCTAATTCAACCAGAAACCATATTTTATTACTACCTCCGTTCAGAAATATAAGATGATTTTCGAGATTATACTCCATATATGACTACATATACGCACAGAAATGAGTAAACAAAGACACTAGAACATGTCTTCCAAGGCATGAGAGCAGAGGGATTACATGCAATATCCATAACACAAGTTACTAAGGCAAATATACCCTCTTAAAAGGTAGCATTGATGTTCATAAAGTACTCCCTCCGTCCCAAAATTCTTGTCTTAGATTTGTCTAGATACGGATGTATCAAGTCACATTTTAGTATTAGATACATCCGTATCTAGACAAATCTAAGACAAGAAATTTGGGACAGAGGGAGTAGTTGAAAGTAATCTATAAGAAATCAGTGTCAGCCTCTCGCATGTTTTGGTCAAAAGAGGAATTTAGAACCGTCATTTGGCACACAAAAATCACATGCAAGATCACCCAGAAAGTTGTACTACTAGTACTAGTACTGCGTGTTAGATGAAAAAACACGATCAAGATCGAGAAAAAGATCGTCAAGAAGAGATATTACCTGGACTTGCTTAATGAGGGATCCCGGAGAGGGGGGCTTGGATAGGGCGATGGCTTTGAGCTTATCTACGGTAGTCTCGGCGGGGTGCTTGCGCTTCTTCGTACCATGAGCCTCGACGGTTTTAGCCGGAGCCATAGACATCACTTCGGCCGGTGCTCCAGCGTCCATCAAGAAACTATCAAATAGAAATAAAAGAAAAGAAACCATAATCACAAACCCAAAAGAAGAAAAGAGAGGGAGTTATAGGATCAGTCTCGGGGTTGCAAGACAGGGCCTTGGCCAGAATCAACACCATTGATGCGGTCACCTTTCCTTCTTTGGGAGAGAAGAACAATGCAGAAGCTGGTCGGGGTTTTCTTGAAGAAATGAGGAAAAAGATGAGGCAGAAGCGAGGGTTGGGTAGAGATGAAGCTGAGAGAGAAGAGTGAAATGATGGTTGCTTCGTCCGTCCAACTTACTGCTGGAAAGGAGGGGGTTTTGTGATTTGACGGCTCATTGGGCATTACTGCAGCGCTTCAATCGGGGTAGTCTACCGTCACTCTACTATGGAGTAATTTAGTGCATGGCTGGTGGACCCCGATGCTGGCTGTCCCACACGTCGGCGAAAGTGAGTACTTTAGTGCATGGCTGGAGGAGGATCCGCACGGTAGAGCATGTCCACTATTTTTCAGAAAAAAAAATGATTACATCAAGCATTTCCACTCTTACGACGGAGGAGTGCGAAACACGGCAGCCACTTGAACATACACAGTGCTCCTACTACTAGGCATGTGCAGTGGTTCATACGTCAGTACTACACAATCTTTTTGCTAGTGTAGTAAGATATGAGGATAACAAATGATGTTGTGCGCATGTCAACTACTCCTATATGTAATATAGTACTGCTTTTTCGACTGTCCGGTCGAGAATGGATGGTGAGATCAATGTTAATAGAACTAGGTCCACATCGCATGGAGAGTACGATGCTACAGTACTCCACGAAACATGAACCACATGAAGCACGAATACTGTTAGGCAGGGTGTATGAAGGGTGCACAGGATGGGAGCAAAAGTTCCCTTCTCAACCCACTTTTGGGTGTTTGGTAGAGTGCATGAAGGGTGCATGAGTCCACACTAGTAGGTTGACAAAAATACACAAAGAGGAAACAACTATATTGAGATGAGAATGCAACCAAACACACCCACACGCTTTGTGCTACAGTGACTGATCTGCACCGTCTGAGTTTGATCCAACAGTTATGTTGCGCCGAGACATGGACATGCCCATGTAGAGGGTTTAGCTCGACGGCCGGCATCATCGCGCTAGCACGATGGTAGGCATCGCGCAACCGCAACACGTGCATGGCAACTTGGTTCACCAAGTGGCTAAGGCGATCCTGGACCTCGTCATGATCGGCCCGCTCGTGCTCCAGCAGGCTCCCCTGACGGCCTATCGTATCTCCCGCTTTCTGCAGCAACGCAGCCGACGCCTCGAGCATCTTTATGGTGGACGCCTGCCGCTTTTGAAGCTTCATGAACTCCCGCACATAACGGAGGAGCATGGCACTCCTCTCCTCCTTGAGCTCACGGAGCTCCACGTCCTTGGCCCTGAGCTCCGCATCGTTGGCATGGAGCTCCTGTGTCAGGAGCCTCACCTCGGACTCCGTGATCTGCTGCGCTGCCATGGCACCAGGTAGAAGCAATGGGTAGAGGAAGCAAAGGGGGCGAAACGGCTGAAAGGCAATGGAATCTACGGGAAGGCGGAGGGAGCGGGCAATCTTTTGGTTTTCACCATGGTAAAACACCAGTCGACGACTTCTCACATCAGGGAGCAGTGGGTATAGGCGGAGTCATCGTGACTAATTGCTGCCGCGCCTGCTCCCGTCAATCAAAAAAATTAAAAATCCTGCCGAGCCTGCTCCCGTCAATCAAAAAATTAAAAATCCTGCCGCACCCAAACACCAGAGCAATGCCGCGGTGGATATTTAAATTTACCTGCCGGCAAGTAGATAAAAAAGGGGTGAAAAAACAAATGTGGCAGCGGCCTAGCTAATTGCTCGAACTAGCCCAACTAGCTAGCCACCGTGCTTCACTGATGTACTCGGCAGGAAAGGTGGTCTTTCGTGATTTGACGACTCATTTACTTGCTTCGGCGCTATGACCGAGGAGGACCCAGAAAACGCGCGGTAGGGCGTCCCACGTCAGGATGAATATATGCGTGCACCACCCGGGAGGACCCCGAAATCGCGCGGTAGGGTGTGCCACGTCTCGGCACGGAGGAAAAATGTGTGTGTAAAAATATACTGTATCAGACGTAGTAGAGTACCTATGGTTCGACCTCGGGACCCAGCCAGTCAGTTGAAAACACCCCACTAGCCCCACTAGCCACACAACTTCATCATGCAAACGTGACACGGAGGATAGATGTGGTTAGCTCCATCTCGACCAGCCACAACGTCTCTTGTTCTAGGTGATTCTTCTATTTTCCAAGTTTTTTTAGTTGTAATAACACCACGGCGAGCTAGCGCCGTTCTTCGTGTGTGCCCATGCAAAGGTTAGACGATGGAGAGAAGAGAGATTGAGATCACAGACTTGGGACCCACCAGTAAGTGAGATAACGGTCATGCACGTGTTGACGAGGCACTCCCTCTACTCTACTCAACGCAAGTACTATATAAAATCAAGTTATGGGACAAAGCCAACAACCGTTCATTTTTTCAGGCTATTGACTTAGGCTTTGTAGTCCAGATTGCCAGTTCGAATCTCGTCTTTCAGATTTGTTAGTTTTAGGTCCAAATTTGATTAATGACAAGTGGGACCCCCGTGTGTTGTTCCGATATTTCAGTGTAGGATGGTTTTTTTGAACAAACACTTTGCGCGGTTAGACAAGTAACGGCACGAGTTACACGTTTTTTGCAAGTTTACGAACAAAAATGACAGCGGCATAGAATATCACATCCACCCCGCAGCTTAGATACTATGGTGATACAAGTTTTTACACCGTTGGAAGTGAGATCCAATGGCTTGGGAGTAGTCTTTGTAATTATGCGCAATTTCCAAACTCTCCAAAGGTTTTTTTGCAAATAAAACATTCAGGCCTCGTGTGTGCCGCTGCATCTTCGATCCAACGACTCCCCGGTGCTCATATTAGGTGCTCCCCGTAGCTTAATTACCCGCTACGGTGACTGGAGTAGTTGTGGGCTGAATGCTACGAAAATATAATCTAAACTAACCGGAATAAATGCCTACACAAATTAATCCAAGGTTTGAGTGCCCTCGCAATGTAAATAGCTCCGGCTTTGCGAGGGATGGAGAGGTAGTAGCTTCAATGCGTGGAAGATACTGTGTGAGAAAGCGAGGTCAATTGAGAGACATATAGATAGAGAGACAAAGTGAGTGTGGTCCGACATTCATTGAAAAAATATATATGCTCTGGAGAGATATTGTCTGATTGAGCTTTTTGTCAAGGGTGAGGGCTGTAAGATAGAGCTTGAGAGATGATCCAGTCACAGACGTGTAGATATATTTTGTGCGTGAGAGGAAGCAAGGTCAACCGATCACACAGGGTCGCCGTGCGATTGAAAGAGTGAGACGGGTTGGAGAGAGTGACCTAGATAGACAATGTGCGTGAGAGAGTATACAATGTGAATAGGTCGAATTGGGCTCAACATGGTGATATATCGTTTTTGTCCGAGAAAGAGCGAGGTCAATCGAGACATACGGAGAGAGAGAGAGAGATTGAGTGAGTGAGCATGGCCCACCATGAGGTCGAAAGAGTGGTGGCGGCTTGGATGGACTGACCTAGATAGACAATCTACGTGAGAGAGTATAGAGTGTGTCGATCGAGGCCCGAACAGGGAGATATATCATTTGTGTGTGAAAGAAAACGAGGTTAAACGAGACTCAGATAAAGAGAGCGAGATTGAGCGAGTGTGGCCCGCCATGTGGAAGAAAGAGTGAGACAGTCTCGAGGGAGTGACCTAGATATACAATGTGCGTGCGTGCGCATGCACGAGAGGTTGGGGGGCTAGATAGGCAATGCATGTATTTAGCGCGAGAGGGTGAGAGGGAGAGGGGGGGGGGGAGAGAGAGCTCGGCATGGGGTGCAATGGCGGGTGTGTAGGCAAATACATTTGGTAACAGAGTGGAAAAAGGGGTTGTGTAGTTGAGAGACTAAGAGATCGAAACATGGAGAGAAAGAATGAATGTGTGTTGGAAACCGATAGCTTCCTAAGGTGGTTAGAAGAGGAAGATTGACCGATACAGGAAGTATGTAGGGTTTGTGCGGGGGGGGGGGGGGGGGGCTAAAAACAACATTTGAATGTACATAGTACGAGACTTAATATCGATGTTTCAATTCGGTGTACATTGTAAGATTTGAACCAAGGACCAGGCATACGGGTAATTATTTCGAATTCGTGCCATACTAAGTTTCAAAAAGTTGACATTGACTCAGTTTGTCGTGCTATTTTTGTAGGTCATATGTTTGAATCCATCCAAAAGTTTTCTCACTACCATGGTGTTCATCATATACATATGAATTTGTATTAAAAAAGTAGCATGGATACAGTGAAATGCGAAATCCACGTTAGAATTGGAGATCGCCACGTGACACACACTCTAATTCAAATAACTAACTACGTGACACACACTCTAATTCAAATAACTAATTATGTGACACACACTCTAATCCATGTTAGCGTGGGTACCGTTTCAATTTTTTTTCAAATAACTCCTCATTAATTAATTTATAGTACTCCCTCTGTTCACTTTTATAAGACCTTGAAGACATTTCAGACAATGTGCAAAACAGTTCATTTTAAGTTGTCTGAAACGACTGACAAAAGTGAATGGATGGAGTATCTCGTTTCGAATGACTAATTATTGCAAGGAAAACACGGGCATGGTAATACATACAGATTCATTTGCAAATGAAAGAAGATCCGTTTGCATTCTCAAATGTAGGCGCACCAGGCAAACCAGGGTCGTGTCGGGGTGGACGCTGCTTCGGTGCCTTAAGGCACCTGCCTTTGTGTCCATGACATATGGGCCCAACAGGTGGCTGGCCCACATATCAGTGACCCAAAGGCAGTTGCCTTTAAGGCACCGAAGCATAGTCCTGTCGGGGTGGTCGCGTGTGTTAGACGGACGCATAGCACCCAGCCACCCACCCCCCCAAAAAGGACAACGACAATATAAGTTCGTGCTTCCACGTTTCGGATTGAAATATCTGGCGGCCCCAATTCCAGCCCTGCAAAATCTCTCTTCTCCACCGTCCCCTTCCGCGCCCAGATTGCTCAAATCCCTAATTCGCCGCCAACCCTCGAATCGCCCCTTGTCTCGTGTCTTTCCCCACCGTTCCCCACCTTTGTGCCGACGACGATGACGAAGACGACGGTCGCGCTTCACCACCGCATCGGAGCTACCTCATCTACGCCCTCGTCCACC
Source organism: Triticum urartu (assembly GCF_056163025.1). Lineage (NCBI taxonomy): Eukaryota > Viridiplantae > Streptophyta > Magnoliopsida > Poales > Poaceae > Triticum > Triticum urartu. The sequence goes on along the minus strand of NC_141875.1, from coordinate 552,504,936 downwards.
ACACCGGGTGGTCCACCGACAACGTCGGCCGCCGCAACCGACGTGCCTCACAGACACCGAGTTCCACCGCATCAGGTGCGCTTCACCGACGCCGTCTCCCAACTCACTGGGGCTACTTCACCGAGCTCATCGTCGCACCTCCACCCCTTGAGGCCGTTGGGGCTTCACCAACGGTCTCGTCCACCGCATCATAGCGCTCCGCTGCCACTCAAGATCTGCATCCGTGCGCGGCCAGCCAATGCCATCGCATCACCCTCAACGGCTCTGAAGTGACCCGCACTCTAGCTAGGCGAGCATGCCCAAACACCGGCCCAAACTAGGTATCCACACATCACTCCCTTGTGCACTGTTCCGACGATGTTTGGATATCCTTTCACTGATCTCTTAGCTGACACGCCTATGCAACTCTGACCTTAACTCTTATTTCTTCTAGAGATATCATATGAAACAAGCAAATCCATATTTTAGCGAAGCATGACGACGCTACGGGATCTGGTACACATCCTGCACACCCGTATAACCTTGTAAGTATCTGTCCTCCGGTACAACACCAAGGTCGATTCCCCTTATTTGATCAACCATTCGCCGTGTCAAAAATGCAGAGGGGGATGCAAGGAGCACAAGGCCTGCACATCCAAGAAAGTGGTACCATGGACTTGTACATGGAACATCCCAAGCGCAAGCAGAGCTGCAGTGAGCCTGTACAACGAGCTAGCATAAGTCCCTGCATTTCATTTAATTCGTACTGGCATTCGCGTATGATTTGTCTGCAGTGGCTGATCCACGAATTAAAGTTACCAGGGGCGAACATTTAACTTAAAAAATATGAAGGCACTTGCACTATTGAAATCAACATAACTTGAGAAATGTGAAGCTACATGCACTTTGAAAACCAGCTAATGATCCAAAGTAGTTCAGATTATAAACACTAAATGATGCAAGCACCAAAAAACACAAAATGCAACATGGTGTACAAGGACTACAAACATGGTCTGTACCTGCTTGAATTATTCGTTCTCTGGCTGAAAATATCGAAGTGTAATTGCACGTATAACCAGTGCGCAAACTGCATATCAATATATCTATCCTGCACAAGTATGCCAATAGTTTCAAACAACAGATTAGAAAAGTATTTATGCTATGTTGTCATGATACGGGGACTTTCTGGTAGATGGCCTCGACGTTTCCTCAAGCTATGAAAATGCACTATAATTTGCTTGTCATCAATGCCTGCAAATCTCTGTCTCTCTCAACATAGTAGATCATCATTAGACACTAAATCCTTCAATGAGCTTGCAAAATGCTTGCATTAAATCCCTCATTAGACACTATATGTTCATCACTAGGAGCATGTAAAATGTTTGCATCAAATCCTTCATTAGCAGTCTGTTCATTAGACACTTCAGGCTCAAGAACAACATGAGCTTGTATGTTTGCACCAGAAACTTGATTAGATACATCAGATTCAGTCAGTTCAGTATTGATTGGGGGAGTTATAAAATAAGTAGAAATTGGTTTCATTTTCTCATAGATTCCCTACATACAAGCAGTTTTACAACACCGTCAGGTTTAACTATTGGCTAGAAATTGAAGAGTTGAATTAGATATAATTAGGGATGTGATGTACCTGCTCGTTGCGCATGCTACTCTTGCAAGCTGCGACTGTCCGTTTGCGCAAGCTCGATGCCATGCCCGTGCTGCCGCCGCTGCCTCCCACGCAGGCTACACCCAGGGTTGGATCTTCATCTTCTTGTCCTTCCATTCGTTTGAAGCCCGATGACCACCCTCCAACGAGGGCGCGAGGAAGTGTTGTGTCGGTCTATTCAGCGGCGGCTAGGTTAGGAGCGAACCAGACTGGAGGCTGGAACAAATGAATTGGGATTTTTCCTGCTGCCGATCGATATGTGAGGCGCTCATTTGGGCCACGAGCCTGCTATAGGGCCTGCCTTGCACTTATGTTATTGGCCCATCCAAATTGAAACATTTTTCTTCATTTTTTTACATTGCCTGCTCGTGCGTTGGGACGAACAAAACTAGCGTGGGCCAACCTAGACGACTCAAACTAGGTGCACACTTTCTAGCCACCTGAAGCGGCTGCCCATACCAGCCCCTATGGTGGCGTCGCCCCTTTTTGCGTGTATGATTGGATAGTGAAAAATATTCCAGTGGCGCTTTTGATTTGCCCACAGAATGGTTGAATTGCTTGTTTCTATGAACTGAGTTCGCCAATAATGTGAAGGATGCCAGTCTTTTCATCCTATTGTAGATTGCTTAGATCTCGATATGCCAAAAGTAATCGCATGAAATATACAGTAAAAGCCAGTGTGATGTGTTTGGCTACAACTAGTCTGACTACACGTCCTCATATAACATATTAAGGACGCACCATCTTACCAGATTAACCATTCGACTTACCCATGCAGTTTGGGAAGAAAGAAGTATTGAGACTGCGTATCCAAGCAATTGATGCCATGGACTCATTCGTACAACCTTGTAAGCAAAAAAGAAGTTGCAGTGTGCCTATACAAAGAACTAGCGTAAGTTCAGTTACCTGCTTCTCGGAATTTTAGTTATCCACTTATTGCAAAATTGTTCAATTACTTGCTTGGCTTAATTTAGTTTGCTACTGATTACATAATGGCACAGCCTGTTAATCATATTGTAGACTGCGCCTATCTATGTGTTTGATACTTACTGTTAAGAATTACCTGTTTGCCTTAACTTCAATATCTACTTGTTTGTTTAACTGCTTTACTGTTGCAACAGCGGGTTACAATGATGTTAATAACTACTTTTCAGCATCCAATTGAAACTCTTTAATTCCTTGTTTGTTTAACTGGTTTGCTGTTATAACTCCCAGTTGAGATGTTTTCCTAACTTCAACTTTTCTAAACCCAATCGGAACTTTAATGGAAAAATAGGTTAGCCCAAGATCAAAGAGCGAGGTCCCCATGGACGTTGCATCATCCCACGGCAGTGGCACCGGCCCAATCGTGCATTATGAATTGCCAACTGCTGATGCTCTAGAGGCTAAAAACTAGTGGTAGAAAGAGATTCTGCTTCTGCACTTAGAGATGAAGTTGACATGCTAAGGAAGCAAATAGCACAATCACAAGCAGTACTCAAGACAACCATTAAATATTTGGTGGATTTCAAAATGAAGCAAGCTGATACTGACCAGATTGTTAAGGTCCTGAAGGAAAAAAGGAAATTAAATTCCTACTTGGTAAATCATAGGTGAAATGTTCTTTCCATAGTTGAATAACCTTTGTCTTGTCTGTTCATGTAATCAATCAAACCATTTGTTTTAGAGATCATGTAATAATTGTTTTTTGTATTTTTGTTTGTAATTTTATTTGAGCACAAGTCTGTATTAATTGATAAGACTCAGAGACATTTCATTTGGATTGCTATGCCAGACCTACAAATATGCCAATCGGGCTGAATGTGCATTCAGCAATAGTAGTATAGATGGACCATAAGTGGCACGCATCGGAAAGGGCCAAGATGCTGGCTAAAAAAAGGATGCTATTGTAGCCAAAAAAAAGTACAGCGGCATGGATTATGTATGTTAGTTGGTATTATTGATCCATATACTCTATAAGTGTTTATATGTCTGTTAGTTCCGTACATTCTTGGTTGATTGACTCGGTATTTGAATCTTGATACATCGCTAGTGTACATATCTAAATGGGAGTACACATTATGCTACGTGTGACATTTGAGTTGGACATGAAGTGTTCCAATATTCGAATTCACCTTAAACTGGATTCTAGTTTCTGAATTTGAGTATCGGCATTTGTAAACCATATTCATATATGACAGTGGAATACATCTTTGTCATCCTTTTGAAGATATATAAAAACACATAGAATGATTTATAAAGATTCATATAGGAATACAAAATGGATTCGAATTTAGTTGCCAGGGTAAACGTGGATGCTTATTGTCCCAAAATTCGAAAAAAACAGCAAAATGTCCATTCCCTCATCGGCTGCCCGAAGCCAAGTGTTTGGGAGATGGAAATTACTGTCTACCCATTACACGGACAATCCATCGGCCCAATTTCCACTGCTCTAAATAGGGGTAGGTTAGTAACTTCAATTAGACGGGACACGACCGCCTCTGAGCCCATTCCGTGTAGCGACCAGACCTCAAACGGTCCAATCTCTGTGCTCCGGTGTCATCCCTGGATCAGTAATGCTGACACCACACAGTACTTAAAGGATTTATAACAGAGTAGCAATCACACACTTATTACATCGAGTGTCTCAATAGAGAACTTATTACAAAAAAATATGGCTTAAGGCCATCTAATAACGATAACAGCGGAAGGCTTAGAAGTTAAGTGAGTCCATCAACTCCAACGGCATCACTGAGTATAGAACCAGGACCTAAAACTCCTTAATCGTCGTCTGAAAAGTCTGCAACATTAACGTTGCAGCCCGAGAACGGGTCAGCACATGGAATATGCTGGCAAGGTAACACATAGAGAGTAATGGAATGAAACAACTATACTATATGCATATTTGGCTGGTGGAAAGCTCTATGGTTACAGTTTTGCGAAAAGCCAATTTTTCCCTAGTGCAAAGGAATAAATTTATTTAACTATCATGGTGGTTGTTAAACATTGAGAATGGTTGACAGCATTCCCAATCCCAATTAAACATCATTAAACAAACCCGTCAAACTTAATTTTATAGTAACATGTTGAGATTCACATGATAATCCAAGTACTAGATACTCAAGATGTCCATAACCGGGGACACAGCTAACCATGATTAGTTTACACACTCTGCAGAGGTTTGCGCACTTTCCCCCACAAGACTCGATCTCCTCCGTTGGATTTCTCGCACTACAGGGTGTTTGAGAAACGGATGACCGAGACATAGTCTTTCAGAAGCGCTAGCACCTTACGATCGGGTAGACCGTACCACCTACATCCCCTACATATGCTAGTCTACCGCTATAAGAGTTCGCACGACTTAGTCAACTATGCTAGAGCCCATAATAGCTTGTGGCTGCACACGGAAGTTTCTAGCATGAATAATCTTATGATCCCTTTGGGCCTGGGTGGCGGTCCAAAAGAAAATAGGCAATCCTGGAATACCCAGGTACCTCAATCCACCCAGATGTGTATTTAAGTTGCCACCTTAGATAAACCATTGATTTAGAAGAAATCTCACATCTGCCATGGATATCACTCACCCAATCCACGTCTACTAGCATAGCATAGCAATAGTAAGCAAACGTAGAAGTAACTCCCAAGGTTTGATAATAAACAGGTAATAGGTACTACCTCAACTACTTCCCAAACCCACAATTTAATTAGATCCTAATCATGCAATGTGTAGAGATTGATCTAATGCAATAAAATTGGGTAGTAGAAGGTATGATCAAAGTGTTACTTGCCTTGCTAATGATCCGGGAAACCTAGTGATTCGAAGTAACAAGCGGCGCACTTCGGGTACTCTATCGCAAACAAACAAGCATACAACAAGTACTCAACTAATGCACAGGTAAAACTCAAATAGGAGATCTAACCAGAAAGTTCAACTTAAGAACTCCGGTTGGCAAAAAGAATCAAATCGAAAGAAGCAACGAAAGACAAACGACAAAAGAAATAGGCTTCGATTACTATTCTGGATCTAGGGCAATTTTTACAGAAACAAAAACTTGTTTAAGTTGGTTAAACGAAAAGAGGGTTTTGAGACAAAACTCCAGGTGCTTGAATCGCCTGATTCTGATAAACGAGCGAAAAGTTATACTAAAACGAAAATCGGATCAGAAATTGCGATCAGAAAAATCATGGATTTAATCCGAGAAAAAGAAAACGACGAACAGTTTAACGAACGAACGTTCGTTAACTGGATCTAAACGACGAACAGGTTTGTTAAAACGAACGAACGAGCAAACGCTCGCTAATTAGACTAAACTGAAAATAAAACCGATCTAATAAAAAAACAAAATAAAAAAAATAAAACCGCGGCTTTTTTTTAAAAAAACCGGGCGGTTTTTCTAAAGAAAACCGCCGGCGACGGCGGCTACCTCGGGCGGCGGGGCGGCTCCGGCGAGCGGGCAAGGCGGCGGCTCCAGCGAGCGGCGCAGCAGCGGCGAGGCGGCGCGGGGCGGCGACGAGCGGCGCGGGGCGGCGGCGGGGCGACGCTGGCGGCGGCAGCAGCGGCGCGGCAACGGCGGCGGGGCGGCGGCTAGGGTTAGGGTTAGGGCGCGAGTGGGCTGGTGGGCTGCGGCGGGGCTCGGGCGGCGCTATTTAAAGGCTGCCCCGGGCGGAGTCCCGCTCGGGTACGGCCCGGAGTCGGTTCAGACTTTTTTTTAAAATTAATTCCGCGTAGAAACACAAATAAAGGAAATACTAAACGGACTCGAAAAATCCCGAAATAAAATTTCCCCGGCTTCTAACATCAAGCCGCACAGGATGAACATTTATTTGGGGCCTAAATGTAATTTTGAAAACACACATTTTTCCTAAATTCAAATAAAATAGCAAATAAAACCAAATAAAATCTTATTTGATTTTTTTATTAAATCCTCAATATTTCTTTATTTTGGGAAAGTCAATTTATTCCCTCTCTCATATTTTTGTAATAGAAATTATTGAAGATAAAATAAATAAAATCAAATGATCCTATTTTCAAAATTTGAGACAACTCAAATATGAAAATAACGAAATCCCCAACTCTCTCCGAGGGTCCTTGAGTTGCGAAAAAATTCTAGGATCAACCAAAATGCAATAAATATGATATGCAATGATGATCTAGTGTATAACATTCCAAATTGAAAATTTGGGATGTTACAAACCTACCCCCCTTAAGATGAATCTCGCCCTCGAGATTCGGGTTGGCTAGAAAATAGGTGAGGGTGGTCTTTCAGCAAATCTTCCTCTCGTTCCCAAGTGGCTTCATCCTCTGTGTGGTGGCTCCACTGAACTTTGCAAAACTTGATAACCTTGCTGCGGGTTACTCGACTGGCATACTCTAGAATCTTAACTGGTTTCTCCTCATAGGTCAAATCACTGTCCAACTGAATTGCTTCCAGTGGTACCGTATCCCTCAGCGGTACGTCAGCCATCTCTGCGTGGCATTTCTTCAACTAGGATACATGAAACACGCCGTGAACTCCTGACAGTCCTTCGGGTAATTCCAACTTGTAGCTACTTCTCCCATACGTTCCAACACTTTGTATGGGCCTACAAAACGTGGGGCTAGTTTTCCCTTAACTCCAAAGCGCTTAACTCCTCGAAGTGGTGATACTCGAAGATAAACTCGGTCTCCGACTTCGTAAACTGTCTCCTTGCGTTTAGAGTCTGCATAACTCTTCTGCCTGGATTGAGCTACCTTTATTCTGTCGCGAATTAATTTCACTTTCTGTTCAGATTCCTTTATCAGATCCGGTCCAAACAACTAGCGATCTCCAACTTCATCCCAGGACAATGGGGTCCTGTACCTCCTTCCGTACAAGGCTTCGAAAGGGGCCATCTTCAAACTGGATTGGTAGCTGTTGTTGTAAGAGAACTCTGCATATGGCAAATTATCATCCCAACTAGATCCGTAATCTAGCGCACAAGCTCTTAGCATATCCTCCAAGATCTGGTTGACTTTCTCAGTCTGTCCATCTGTCTGCGGGTGGAAAGCTATGCTAAACTCTAGTCTGGTTCCCAAAGTCTCATGCAACTGATTCCAGAACTTTGAAGTAAACTGGGTTCCTCTACCTGATACAATGCTCCTCGGAACTCCATGCAGACATACGATCCTGGTCATGTATATCTTTGCCAACTTTGCACTGGTATAGGTAGTCTTCACTGGAATGAAATGAGCTACCTTTGTCAAACGATCGACTACAACCCATATCGAGTCGTAGCCTGAACGTGTTCTGGGCAATCCTGTAATAAAATCCATGCCTAGCTTATCCCACTTCCATTCGGGTATCAGCAATGGTTGTAGCAATCCTGCTGGCTACCGATGCTCTGCCTTCACTCTCTGACATACACCAAAAACTGCTACGTACTCCGCAATATCCTTCTTCATTCCGGTCCACCAGAAAATATCCTTCAAATCCAAATACATCTTGGTATTTCCTAGGTGAATCGAATATGGTGAATCATGGGCCTCTTGCAGAATTAGCTTTCTAATCTCCGGATCATTTGGTACATAGATGCGGTCTTCAAACCATAGGGTATCGTGCTCATCCTCACGAAATCCCTTAGCTTTTCCTTTGCTAATTTTCTCCTTAAAAGAAGCAATCTCCTTGTCAGTCCTTTGGTCTTCTCTGATTTTATACATCAATGTAGACTGAATCTCCAATGCTGCTACATAGCCTCTCGGGACTATTTCTAAACATAACTCTCGAAGATTTCCGGCTAACTCCCTTGGTAATTCTCCCGTCATTAGGGTGTTGACATGGCTCTTACGGCTTAATGCGTCAGCTACTACATTAACCTTTCCGGGGTGATAATGCAATTTCATATCATAATCCTTGATGAGCTCCAACCATCTCCTTTGTCTGAGATTCAACTCCTTCTATGTGAAAATATACTTCAAACTCTTATGATCCATATACACCTCGCAATGGTTTCCAATCAGAAAATGTCTCCAAGTCTTCAGTGCATGCACTATGGCTGCTAACTCCAAATCATGCGTAGCATAATTCAACTCATGAGGCTTAAGCTGTCGTGAGGCATATGAAACAACTCTCCCTTCCTGCATAAGCACTGCTCCAAGTCCTCGACATGAAGTGTCGCAATACACCTCATAATCCTTGGTCTGGTCTGGCAAAATCAACACTCGTGAAGTAACCAAGCGTTTCTTCAACTCCTGAAAACTAGCCTCACATTCCTCCATCCATATGAACTTGGTATCCTTCCTCAACAACTCCGTCATAGGCTTCGCAATCTTTGAGAAATTCTCAATAAACCTCCGGTAGTATCCTGCGAGTCCAAGAAAACTCTGGATCTCTCCCACGGTGGTTGGTGCTTCCCACTTGGTCACGGTATCAACTTTAGTGGGATCTACTGCTATACCTTCTCCGGATATAACGTGTCCGATAAATCCAACTTCCTTCAACCAAAACTCACATTTGCTAAACTTGGCATATAATTGGTGTTCTCTGGGCTTTCCAAGAACCAAACGAAAATGTTCCTTATGCTCCTCTTCATTCTTCGAGTAAACCAGGATATCATCAATGAACACTACGACGAACTTATCCAAGAACTCCATACACACCTTGTTCATCATGTTCATAAAATATGCAGGTGCGTTAGTCAGACCAAATGACATAACGGTATACTCATACAACCCATACCTGGTGGTAAAAGCTGTCTTGGGTATATCCTGTTCCCGAATCTTCAACTGGTGGTATCCTGATCGCAGATCGATCTTGGAAAATACCTTAGCTCCTTGCAATCGATCAAACAGATCATTGATCATCGGTAGTGGGTACTTGTTCTTGATGGTTACTTCATTCAATCCTCGATAATCGACAACCATCCTTAACGATCCATCCTTCTTCTCCACTAGAAGTACTGGCGATCCCCAAGGTGAAGAACTTGGGCGAATATAACCTTTATCTAGTAACTCCTTAATTTGCTTCTTAATTTCCACCAAATCCTTTGCAGGCATCCTATATGGTCTCTTTGATATTGGCCCTGTGCCTGGCAATAGCTCAATCAAAAGCTCAATATCTCTATCCGGTGGCATGCCTGGCAACTCTTCTGGAAATACTTCGGGGAAATCCTTTACTACTGGTACTTCCCCCTGCACAACTCCTGTTAAGCAATTTACTTGAGTCCTCTTTGGCACATGTCGGGATACATACTTGATCCTTCTCCCTTCTAGGGTGGTAAGCAAAATTAACTTACTAGCACATTCAGTATTCCCTTCATACTTTGATAACCAGTCCATGCCTAATATCACATCCAATCCTTGGGATTCCAATATTATTAGGTCTGAGGGGAAAACATAGTTACCAATCCTTAATGGTAACCGATCACCATAGACTAGCCATATATTCTGCTCCAGGCGAGGTTACTAACATGGGTGACCTAAGGGCTTGGGTTGGCAGTTTATACTTATCCACAAATCCCCTGGATATGTATGAATGCGATGCAACAGTATCAAAAAGAATGAGTGCAGTAAATGACTTAACCAAAAACTTACCGATTACTACATCCGACTGTTCTTCAACCTCCTCCACACTAACGTGGTTCACCTGTCCCCTATTGAAAGGCTTCGGCTTCTTCCCAGAGCTTCCATTGCCATTTCCATTTTGTGATTCAGGACATTCATTGGCATAATGTCCGGTCTTCTAGCACTTAAAGCAAGTGACTTGGCTCAGGTCTTTCTTGGCTGGGGTTGATGGGTTGGTACGGCTCTGGCTGTTGCTTCCTCCATTACCATTACCATTCCTGGGGCCATTGTGATTGTGCGAGCTACCTCCTCCATGGGTATGCTGAAAATTTCCTCCCGGTCTAGGGGTAAATCGTGGCTTCTGCTGAGCTCCTGAATTGTACTTTCCTTGTGCATACTTCCTCTTGCAATTTTCAATTTGCTGCTACTTCCCTTCAATCATAAGAGCACGATGTACCAACTCCTGGTAGTTGTTGAAGGTTGCTACCATCAACTGCATGCTCAACTCATCATTCAGTCCTTCCAGAAACTTCTCCTGCTTAGCTGCATCCGTAGCAACGTCATCTGGGGCATAACGTGCTAATTTACTAAAGTCCTCCACATACTGGCCAACTGTCCGTCCTCCTTGGCGCAAGTTGCGAAACTCTCGCTTCTTCAAGGCCATAGCTCCTGCTGAAACATGGGCAGTTCGAAAAGCCTGCTAAACTGCTCCCATGTGACAGTGTCGACAGGGAAAGTGGCTGTGAAATTCTCCCACCATGATGCTGCGGGTCCTTCAAGCTGATGTGCGGCAAACTTCACCTTCTCCGCATCTGTGCATCCTGCTGTGGTCAACTCTCTAGCTGTCTTGCGGAGCCAATCATCTGCTACTATCGGCTCGGTGCTACTGGAAAACACCAGCGGATTCAGCCTAAGAAAACTGGCTAAGTGATCAACAGGTGGTGGTGGTGGTGGGTTGTTGTTGTTGTTCCCCTGATTCTGATTCTGGACTAGCAACTGCATCAATGTGTTCTGCTGCTGGATCAACTGAGTGGGCTCCGGTGGGAAGGTAAATCCGGGGTCACATCTCGGAGGCATCTGAGGGTTTAGAAAAGATGAGATTTAAGAATAGAGGGGGTCTAAAGAGAAAACACTACCCATATGCACATGAGGAAAAAGCAAACAATTCACTTCATTCAATCAGACAAGGGCATACAACCGATCTAACTATCGCAAAAGTGCTCGGACTACTGTATTTACATGGTGGACTACTACTACTGATGAGGTGGTCTACTAGAAATATTCTTCGGTTGGAGACTCCATGATATTTGCTCCAGCTTCATCAACATAGTCATCATCGCTATCATCTGGATCCGAGTCGGTGTCGTCGATGATGATGTAGTCTTCCGGGCGAATCTCCTTGGGTTCTTCGTCTTCATCTACTAGTGTAGGGACTCCCATAAATATCCCGATCTTCATTGTTTGGTCGGCATTCTTATCCACTAATACTTCAATTTCTTCTTCATAATCTTCACGTGTAGCCTTGAGTTCTTCCTCCAGTTCCTTGATTCTTGTCCTTGCCTTCTTCATGTCTATCATGTCGGCGCACATCTGGTTCTCCTGACGTCGAATGTGCTGGTTTAATTCCTGGATAAAAGCTGCAATTGATCTATCCTTTCTGGTGTTGATCATCTCCCAGTGCTCATCTCGGCGCCCACAAATCTGGTAGATAGTATCCTTGAGATCATTGCGGTAGACTTCTCCAATGCGTCCCATGGCGATGTGAGCTGCCATGCTCTTTCCTAGACTCCAAGTTGGTGCATCAAAAGAAAACTCTATGGGCTCAGTGACTGGCATGAACATCCTTCCTGGAACTTGAACTTGAATCATCCAGCGCTCTTCTTCAGGTAAAGTGGCATTGTAGGTTCCGGTGAAGCTTGGTACTCCTATGTTCAGATATGTAGTGACTTCCTTCAAGTAACGTCCAAAGGGTGTATCTTCATACGGTTGCCTGAACTTGTTCCTTGCATCCGCCATCCTAAAGAGTAGAAAAGATGAGAGGTCAGAAGAGAAGAGAGTGAGTAGTGATCTAGGTCTTCAGCTTAGTGGTCGTGTCCTACAGTCAGCGTGTGCTCTGATACCATCTTGTAGCGACCAGACCTCAAACGGTCCAATCTCTGTGCTCCGGTGTCATCCCTGGATCAGTAATGCTGACACCACACAGTACTTGAAGGATTTATAACAGAGTAGCAATCACACACTTATTACATTGAGTGTCTCAATAGAGAACTTATTACAAAAAAAATATGGCTTAAGGCCATCTAATAACGATAACAGCGGAAGGCTTAGAAGATAAGTGAGTCCATCAACTCCAATGGCATTACTGAGTATAGAACCACGACCTAAAACTCCTTAATCGTCGTCTGAAAAGTCTGCAACATTAACGTTGCAGCCCGAAAACGGGTCAGCACATGGAATATGCTGGCAAGGTAACACATAGAGAGTAATGGAATGAAACAGCTATACTATATGCATATTTGGCTGGTGGAAAGCTCTATGGTTATAGTTTTGCGAAAAGCCAATTTTTCCCTACTGCAAAGGAATAAATTTATTTAACTATCATGGTGGTTGTTAAACATTGAGAATGGTTGACAGCATTCCCAATCCCAATTAAACATCATTAAACAAACCCGTCAAACTTAATTTTATAGTAACATGTTGAGATTCACATGATAATCCAAGTACTAGATACTCAAGATGTCCATAACCGGGGACACGGATAACCATGATTAGTTTATACACTCTGTAGAGGTTTGCGCACTTTTCCCCACAAGACTCGATCTCCTCCGTTGGATTTCTCGCACTACAGGGTGTTTGAGAAATGGATGACCGAGACATAGTCTTTCAGAAGCGCTAGCACCTTACTATCGGGTAGACCGTACCACCTACATCCCCTACATCTGCTAGTCTACCACTGTAAGAGTTCACATGACTTAGTCAACTATGCTAGAGCCCATAATAGCTTGCGGCTGCACACGGAAGTTTCTAGCATGAATAATCTTATGATCCCTTTGGGCCTGGGTGGCGGTCCAAAAGAAAACAGGCAATCCTGGAATACCCAGGTACCTCAATCCACCCAGATGTGTATTTAAGTTGCCACCTTAGATAAACCATTGATTTAGAAGAAATCTCACATCTGTCATGGATATCACTCACCCAATCCACGTCTACTAGCATAGCATAGCAATAGTAAGCAAACGTAGAAGTAACTCCCAAGGTTTGATAATAAACAGGTAATAGGTACTACCTCAACTACTTCCCAAACCCACAATTTAATTAGATCCTAATCATGCAATGTGTAGAGATTGATCTAATGCAATAAAACTGGGTAGTAGAAGGTATGATCAAAGTGTTACTTGCCTTGCTGATGATCTAGGAAACCTAGTGATTCGAAGTAACAAGCGGCGCACTCCGGGTACTCTATCGCAAACAAACAAGCATACAATAAGTACTCAACTAATGCGCAGGTAAAACTCAAATAGGAGATCTAACCAGAAAGTTCAACTTAAGAACTCCGGTTGGCAAAAAGAATCAAATCGAACGAAGCAACGAAAGACAAACGACAAAAGAAATAGGCTTCGATTACTATTTTGGATCTAGGGCAATTTTTACAGAAACAAAAACTTGTTTAAGTTGGTTAAACGAAAAGAGGGTTTCGAGGTGAAACTCTAGGGGCTTGAATGGCCTGATTCCGATAAACGAGCGAAAAGTTATACTAAAACGAAAATCGGATCAGAAATCGCGATCAGAAAAATCACGGATTTAATCCGAGAAAAAGAAAACGACGAACAGTTTAACGAACGAACGTTAACTGGATCTAAACGACGAACACGTTCGTTAAAATGAACGAACGAGCGAACACTCGCTAATTAGACTGAACCAAAAATAAAACCGATTTAATAAAAAAAACAAAATAAAAAAACCACGCCTTTTAAAAAAAAACCGGGCGGTTTTTCTAAAGAAAACTGGGCGGTTTTTCTAAAGAAAACCGCTGGCGACGGCGGCTACCTCGGGCGGCGGGGCGGCTCCGGCGAGAGGCGCGGGCAGCGGGGCAGCGGCTTGGCAGCGGCGAGGCGGCGCGGGGCGGCGGCGAGGCGGCGGGGCGACGCGGGGCGGCGGCAGCAGCGGCGGCGGGGCGGCGGCGGCTAGGGTTAGGGTTAGGGTGCGGGTGGGCTGGTGGGCTGCGGCAGGGCTCGGGCGGCGCTATTTAAAGGCTGCCCCGGGCGGAGTCCCGCTCGGGTACGGCCCGAAGTCGCTTCGGACTTTTTTTAAATTAATTCTCCGCAGAAAAACAAATAAAAGAAATACTAAACGGACTCCAAAAATCCCGAAATAAATTTTCCCCGGCTTCTAAAATCAAGCCGCACATGATGAACATTTATTTGGGGCCTAAATGCAATTTTAAAAAACGCGCATTTTTCTGAAATTCAAATTAAATAGCAAATAAAACCAAATGAAATCTTATTTGATTTTTTTATTAAATACTCAATATTTCTTCATTTTGGGAAAGTCACTTTATTCCCGCTCTCATATTTTTGTAATAGAAATTATTGAAGATAAAATAAATAAAATCAAATGATCCTATTTTCAAAATTTGAGACAACTCAAATATGAAAATAACGAAATCCCCAACTCTCTCCGAGGGTCCTTGAGTTGCGAAAAATTTCTAGGATCAACCAAAATGCAATAAATATGATATGCAATGATGATCTAGTGTATAACATTCCAAATTGAAAATTTGGGATGTTACATTCCGACACGGTGGGCGTCAAACATGGGCGGCAAAACTCATTTGATTCAAGCTCGTCCGAAAGACCTCTGTTTCTCCCTCCATTCCCCATTCATACACGGTGGGCGGCAAAACACCCTCTCCTCGTCCGAAATAGATGTAGGCTAATATTTTAAATAGGGGTAGATGTGTAACTTCCATCAGACATGACACAACCACCCTACCTGTCAGCCCAGTTCATACACCGTGGGCGGAAAAACACCCTCTCCTCGCCTGAAATAGTTACCGGCAAATATTTGGGAGATGCGAGATTACCGTCCTATCCCCAATCGACGAGACGTCCAAATTTGAAACGGGGGATAAGTTCGTAACTTTCCCATATTTAAGACATCCGCATCCCAAAAACATGGTTCCCCGTACCTCTCCCTCCATTTTCCCATTCATACACCATCCGCGCTAGAACACCCCATTCCCACACCAGCCTCCATCCGCCACCCCCATCCATCGCCACTGTCCTCCACCACATCCATCGCCACCGTCCTCCACCATGCCGGAGCGCCTACCAAGACCGCGTCGTCCACTGCTTGAGATGGACGTTTCTCATCCACGGCGACGGACCAATAGCCTTGCATCATGTCCTCTTGCTTCATCGGCATCGTCGTCCTCTTTGCCGGGGCCGCTCACACGACCTTCTCTTCCACCGCAACGGGACTTATCCCCCGATGCACCCGTCTACCATCGCAGATCTGCTTCAACGCCACCGGCAGCCATCGCACCCCCGATGCCTACACGGCGCCGCAAGAGAGGTGGTACTTCATATCTCCTCTACTTTTTGATCTCAACCAGAAAATAGATCTTAACTTGGTTACTCTACATTCTTTTCAGCTCTTAGAATTTAGTTCTTAGTTCGAAGCAAATAATGGATGCTAAATATCATTTCTCCGGTTTGCAGCTTCAAATCTGCCATGGCACAGCCATAATACGGTTTAATTGATCATGATTAGGGTTTAATTAATCATGTTGGTTCCGTGGTGGTTTCTTTAATAGAAATCAAAGGGGAAACCCTCTTTTGCTAAAAAATATATGCTTAGAGTTTCCCCCTTTTATGATCACTATACGATCAGAATACATGCTTCGTGTCATAATAACACTGCTCCACCCATCAAGCTAAACAAGCTTAGTTGTTCAAATACGAATCTGATATTATTAAAACAGAGTTGTTTAATTGGTCAGCTAAATGTTCCTAAATTAGTTTCGAAAATGCATGTTCGCCGCTCGGGGGTGTATCTCTATGTGTGGTCTGGTCAGCACAGTTGGGGAGGTGAACTTTGCATATGTAGGGGTTTATAGGGAGACACTCTCCGAGTGGAAACCGCAATGCATTCCATAGATAATCTGACTACTTTTTATGTTTTCATGAATCTCAGATTCTGAACAGCATCATAATGATTATGAGCTTGCGCGCATGAAATGAATAAAGCAGAACAATGCCATGGCTATCAAACTTGGCATTAAGGGACTGAAATCAAGTCTGGATGCAATGCAATGCAAACACTCTCCACCTACAGATTCATGCTCAGAATATGATCCTAACAGTGATTCTGAGCTAGAGGGAGACCTAAGTCAATGTTGCTCCCTAGTGGAGGAGTCAGAGGAAGATGCCCTATCTTATTCACCCATCAAGGTACTTGCTCCAACTTTCCAAGGTTACATTGCTCGCACATATCTTGCAACTGATGCTTTGCATTGCTTCTACTTTGTTGAACTGCCATTAGCTTAGTTTACACATCGTGTATGTGAATACGCCATGCCTATCCATTTTCAGTACATATTCCATCTGTCATCATACCATATTTATCCATTCAAATGTTGTTCTTGTGTATTAGACGTTCAAAAGGAAGAGGGCAATTGCTGATCATGGAGGAGCACAAGCAAAGTATTTAGAAAAGGTAGTGTCACCTGATAAATCAAATAGCCGATTAGGTGTAGTTGCAATATCACCTGACCCACAAAATACCCCAACTCTAGCAGACTCTAGCCCTACTACACTGGTCATTTCTGATGCCCCAACTCAGCAGACCCCAACTGCAGCAAACAGTATGATTATGCCAGTTGACATAGCACCAGCTGTACGACGCAAAACCCCCATTCCAGCAAAGAGTACACCAAATCCTGTTGCCAAATCCCTTTTCGAACCAGAGAGAGTCCCAATTGCAGCAAATAGGACCCCTGTTCCATTTCTTCCCAGTTTAGAAGACGAAGCTTATGTTATTGTTAGGAACTTTGTGCGCATCTTTTCTTCATGGAAAGATTATACCACAGACATGGAACAATTTCCAGTCTTCCTCCGCAACTTACGCGTAAGTAATGTACTAATGTTATTCATGGTCATTACTGCATATGTTTCTGCTAAGAGAAGACACAAGATTTCATTCTTTTAAATAGGTGAGGCTCAAACTGGATTGTGATGACGAGCAAGGGTTGGTTGCGCTTTTCAAGCACTCGTTGATGAAGTATCATTCCTACCTGAGGCAAGCGCACTTCGATGGCAAGCCTCTGAATGAAATTTTTGTAAAGTCTCCGGTGCTACATTTATCTGACGGTGACTGGAATAATCTTGTTACACATTGGTCTCGGCTGCAGCGTAAGGTACTGTCTATGATATCACATCACAATTTGAACTACATTTCTGCATTTGCCTTAATGTCTCACTTGTATGAAAACTGTTAGCAGAAGAACATTCGTTCTCAAGGGACCACAGAATCACGACACTATACTGTACACTGCATTGCTCTTGTGAGTACCTCTTGCCCTATATGACCATACTTACTTTCATAGCTGTTTGATTATGTAGCATCACTGCACATGTTAGCCTCGTAATCGTCCATTTGGTGGACATTATAAGATCCGTATGGACTCTTACATAAATTTAGAATCAACCCAATGCTTTTTAAGAGGTTTAGCTCTGCAGTCCTCTTGTAAGGACTGAACGTGGTCTATCACTGTACTTACATTAACAGCTACTCCCTCCGTCCCATAATATAAGAACGTTTTGTACAGTACACCAGTGTTCAAAACACTCTTGTATTATGGGAAGAGGGATCGGTTCATTTTGTAGCATTCTGCATCTTATCTCCCTCGCCCACCATTTACTAAAAAAGATCAGATCTATATTTAATCTTACCAACAAGTAGAATACACAGACAATGCCAGTGCAGAAGTGTAGCCCATTGCTCTTGTCAGTACATTTTGTCCTATAACGCTTGTACTTCCAGGGATTGGTAGTTGATTATGTAGCATCAATCTGCATCTTAATTATCTTCTATCCCTTCCAGTATTATCATATCTATAATTACTCTCTACAAAATGTAGAGTACAGGCAATGCTTATGAAGAAGATTCTGTGCTGAAATTCTTGAGTTATCCTTCCCTTGCCATGGAGAAGGGCATTATAAAGCCGGTGTTAACTGTTAATGTAAGTCAGTCCGTCTAAAGCCTTTATCCTCAACTGCTGTTTAATTTGCTCATACTCCCAATCGTTTACTGCTGTTTAGTTTGCTGTTTCTAGCAAAATGCATGATAGTAAGAACCGTAAGTTCTAAGTTTTACTTGTAAAACCAAATTCCTTATTCATACCATGCACATTACTTAATACTCCCTATATGTATGCTTGTTTTTGTGGATCTATAATCCAGTGTGTGGTGAAGCAGCCCACATTTGCACCTTGTCTCCTATTTTATCTTACTAATGTGGCCGATGATATGAGCAACATGCCATGCACATTATCCAAAATAGATACAATGATTCTCTTTGCCCTTCATCTATGCTTGTTATGTTGACATGGTAATCCAGTAGTGTGGTGAAGCTCCCCGCATTATGAACAATGCCAAATTATGCTATTGATATTTTGAACATACTCTTTCTTTTCTAATTTGAAATTGGACAGAATTGACAGAACAATTATCATCTTTGTTTATACACGTGCAAAACCTGTCATCTCTCTGCTTTGTTTCAGGGTGATATGCCTGATGGCGTGCACAAGTCTGCTGAAGGCTGTGAGACAAACCCAACATATATTGCAGCAAAGAAGGCAAAACATCTTGAAGATAGCGAGACAACCCCAAAGTCTTGTCTTGATGCAGTGTTCAAGTTACTTGAGATTAACAGTCAGACAAGCTCACATAATTCGTTGTCTGAATCAGTTCGACTTCTTCAGTCCCAAGTTCTAGCAGAAAGGCATTCTGCAACTCAACTTCGACTTGAAGTCCTATCTCTAAGAAAGATTGCGGAGAACACCAATGAGAACCTCATCGCTAAACAACCACACCTGGAAGCTATGACCGACATGCTAGGCCGGTCTCACAGCCTTGCTCAGCAGCTTGCGTAGCAGTTCCCACGCAAGGCTAAACTTTCTTGAACTGTCTTAGAAGTGGTCTCGGTTCAGTATTATTTTGTTACGGTGCAATGGTGCCCAGTTTTTGTAATTTGCTTCTTTGTTGCACTTTGTGATCACTGGTGGCGAACTTTGATGCCCAGTGGATGTAATATACCTTAAATCCTTTATTGTGTAGTGTAGGTTTATTCTTAGTTACTATGCCGTAATTTCTTTATTGTATAAAGTAGGTTTGTTCTTAATTCCTACTAGTTACGCAGCAGCCCAAAATGAACCCCGCCCATGATTGTGCGAATCAAATCACGGGCTTTTAACAGGCCAAAATTGTCTGGGTCCTTGTTTGGCCCAATCAGATATCGGCTGCGAGTAGGCCGGATGCAAACCGGGCCGTAGTTAGGCCCAACTATATGACGGGCTTTTAACAGGCCGAAATTAATATAGGGCCGAAATGTTAAACGGGCCCTTAACAGGCCAAAACTAATATCAGGCCGAATTACTAAGTGGGCCTTTAGCAAGTGGGCCCAAAAGCATAGTGTCTAGTTGATGGGCCGAATCTGATATGGGCCATAATTGAGCCCAAAGCCTCTTAAAGGGCCGGACCTGATCTGGGCCGTAATTTGGCCCAGAACATGGTAGGCTTTTAACAGGCCGGATCTCATATGGGCCACTATTAGGTCCGGAGCGTGGTAGGCCATTAATGGACCGGATCAAATATGGGCCGACATTTGGCCCAAAACTTGGCAGCCAGTTAATGGGCCGGTCTACTAGGGTCCTCAAAATCTTGTGGGCCTACAGCTGGGCCGGCCCATTAATGTCGGCGAAATCTCGTGGGCCTTTAGTTGGGCCGGCCCATTATGACCCGCAAGAATCTTGTGGGCCTTTACCTGGGCCGGCCCATTATGGCACAAAAAAATCTTGTGGGCCTTTACCTGGGCCGGCCCATTATGGCCTGCAAAATCTTGTGGGCCTTTAGCTGGGCCAGCCCATTATGGTCCGCAAAATTTCGTGGGCCTTTAGCTGGGCCGGCCCATTATGGTCTGCAAAATCTTATGGGCCTCTAGTTGGGCTGGCCCATTTAAACTTGTTGGGCCGTGCCACGTGTCGACGTATCATAGGCGCCTTCTGTCCAATGAGTGGATGACATCTGTGCCGACGATGAGCCGACACGTGTTTCCTCTAGCCAATGATGATTTTGCACGTGGAAAATCCCCATTGGTCGGGGCTGTTAATAGGTTATCGGATCCAAAACCCGACCCGATAGCTTAACGGCGTTCCATTACGGTGGATGCCACGTGTCGGTCACCCTTGACGAAAGCACTTCTGTGACGCACGATTTATCGTCATGGAAGTGGACACTTCCGTGATGATAATTTTGGTAATGTCATGGAACACTTCTACGACAGCACATGTATGACTATCTTGATTCTATCATAAATTTGTCATGGATGTACATGCATGACAAAAAAGCGACCTACTGTGACAAACACGTATCATCACGGAAGTGTATTTTTTTGTAGTGCTGGGGGCTCAGCGGGAAAGTACTTGTCGGGGCCTGATTTCCTCCGTTTGTTCTGCTCCGTTGATGGTTCGACGGATGGTTGAGTTAACCGAAGCAGAAAGGTACCTAGTTCCACACGTAGCTTGAATGCAACGCACTTTGATAGGTAATCGGCGATGTCGTTCTCCACTCGGGGAACGTGCTTCGCTTGTATACCGTCAAAGCGCTCCTCCAGCTTCCTCACCTCATCTACATAGGCCTCCATCAATGGGCTCTGATAATCTTTGTTAACTTGTCTGGCGACAAGCTGTGAATCACCGCTGACGATGAGCTTCTTAACCTCGAGGTCCGCCGCGATCCTGAGGCCGGCAAGCAACCCCTCGTACTCAGCAGTGTTGTTGGTGGACATCTCCCTGGGAAAGGGCATCTGGATTACATACTTGAGGTGCTCTCCGGTGGGTGTGACAAACAGCACACCAGCACCGGCGCCTTGCAGCGAGAAAGCCCCGTCAAAGTACATGATCCAGTTGTGACTTGCTTCCTTGCCGGGGAGGGTGGTCTCTTGGATTTCCTCGTCGGGTGTTGAGGTCCATTCTGCAATGACTCTGCCAAGACTCTGCTCTGGATTGTCGAAGTACTTTCAAACTTCAAACCAAAGCTCGAAAGCTCCAAGGCCCACTCCACAAGCCTTTCGGTTGCGTCTGGGCTGTGCAGTATCCGTTGTAACGGGAGGCGGGTGACGACGGTGATTTCGTGCACTTGGAAGTATTGATGCAGCTTCCTCGAGGCCATAAGGAGGCCAAAGAGCAATTTCTGCACACCAGAGTACCTTGACCTAGCCCCCTACAGGAGGGAGCTGACAAAGTAAACCGGGTGCTACATCATCTTCTTCTTCTGCACCACCTCATTTGATTGCATGGGACTTGTCCTGATGGCGTCAGACTCTGCCAGGGGCCTTGCCTTGCCGGCATCGGGCCCTACCGGGGGAACCTCTGGCTTGCCATCCGCTAGTCCCGTCGTTGCCACCGCCTCTTTACCGACCTCCCTCTGTACCACTAGTGCGGCACTAACCACTTGATTCGTTGCCGCCAGATACAGCAACAACGGCTCATGTGGTTTAGGCGCAACCAGTATTGGTGTAGAGGAAAGGTATTTCTTCAGATCCTGCAACGCCGCCTCGGGCTCCTAGGTCCACTCCATTAGGCCCGCCTTCTTCAATATCTTTAAAAAGGGCAGGGCACGCTTAGCGGACTTAGAGATGAATCTGCTCATGGTGGCAATGCAGCCAGTGAGTTGACGCACATCCTTGATCCGCTTGGGTGCCTCAATCTGCTCAATAGCTTTGGTCTTTGTCGGGGTGTGGGGTTCCGGCAAACCCTTAAGGTTCGAACACTGGAGTGCACGCGAAGTCTTTCCCTCCAACCGATCTATGCTCTAGCTCGCTAAGATCTTGCGGACGAACTCGACGAACTCACAACACAGAAGGACATGGGGTTTATACTAGTTCGGGCCACCATTGTGGTGTAATATCCTACTCCAGTGTGGTGGTGGATTGCCTCTTGGGCTGATGATGAACAATACAAGGGAAGAATGGCCTCCTCAGGTTGAGGCGTTCTTGAGCTCGGTGAGCTTGTGTGTGTGGGGTGGTCTCTCTCTCGAGCCAAGATCCCATCCCCTACTATGGTGGTGGCTAGTCCTATTTTTAGAGGCCCTGGTCCTCTTCCCAAATATCGAGCGGGAAGGGATCCAACAATGGCGGGCTAATTTGAAGGGGGGCAGCTAGTACAAGCTATCCTGACAAAAGTAGTCTTCGCCTGCACAAAGTTCAGGTGGTGACGCTGTTCTGGGCTCCACGATGACCTCCATCTTGCAGTCCTTGGTCTTGGTCTTGTTGCACCGAAATGGCAACCTTTGCCTATGGCCTCGGTACTCTGCGGCTGCGCTTGCCCCCTTTGCACCAAAGATGAAACAAGGACGTTGTGCGCGCTGGCGCTCGCCTGCCGCCCGTCTAGTGTCGATCGTCACGACTTACGTCACGAGAGCCTCATGAGGTTCGCCTCGCCTTGATATCTCCGCCCCTCGTCAGCCTGCCTAGCTAGGCCACTCCAGAGGAGGTCTTGAGTCGTCCGCCTCGCGAGCCTTGGCCCCTCGCGAGGGTCTTGGGTGCTTTGTTGGTGAAGATGGGCCATACGGCCTGCTGGCTCAGCCATGCCGTGGGCCGTAGGCAGGCAAGTCTGGGGACCCCCGTTCCCAGAACGCCGACAGTAGCCCCCAGGCCCAAGGTGCGCTCGGGCTTGGCTTCGCGGCGAAGCCAAGGGTCAAGTTCGGAGCACCGCAGACCCCAAAAGCCTGCGACCTCAGTTGACGCGTGGCGGTTGATTGGACGTGGGCGTCTCCGCTTCCCCATGTTGTTTCGGCAACCGCTTGAGCTGACAAAAGGCTGGTGCGGGTGGCCCTTACCTTCATTGCTTCTTCCTCGCCTCGCTCCAAATCCCCTTTCTTGCTCTTCGCCACCGCTACCTACAGATCTGCTTCGGCCTCGCTCTGCATCTGCCGCCCATGGTGCCTCGCAAGGTCAAGACTTCCTCGTCCCTGGCTTGGTACGAGCCCGCTCTTGAGGCGCCCACTATCACGGAAAAGAGCCTTGCCTCCGTGTGCTTGCTGACGGTGGGAGAGAGCAATGAGTGGGGGAAGACGGAGCTCCGGCTTGCCTCCGACGAGCCAGAGCCTGAGGGGAGCACCTTCTTCCCCTTCTTTTCGAGCAGTGTTGCCGCCGGGTTGGTTCCTCCCTTCTCTGATTTCTTCTATGAAGTCCTTGACCACTATGGGCTGCAGGCGTTGCATCTCCACCCCAACTCTGTCCTCCTTCTGTCCATCTTTGCCTACTACTGTGAGGCATACCTGGGCGTGATGCCTTCTATGGCGCTCCCGCGCCACTTCTTCCTTCGTGTCAGCGAGGGTCACATCTCTGGATGCGCCAACTTCGTTGCGTCTGGCAAGGCCAACTCGATCTCAAGCACCGGGAAGAGGGCCGATAACATTCGATCCAAGTGGGTCATGGTGGGCGCCAAGCTCACCCATCCGCGCCTGGCGTTGCCGACGGAGGCGCCCCGACAAGGCAAGGAGTGGCCCAGGGCGGAGCTTGTCGACGAGCAGGCATCGTTAGTGTTGGAGCAGATGATGACTGACCTGAAGCAGGGCAATGCGAGGGCGGCCAAAATAACGGGAGCGATGCTCCTGGGAGTTCTTGATGCGCGGGTCGCCCCACTCCAGGCGCGCACCCGCCCCTTCTGGCAGCTTAAAGGAGGGGAAAACAAGGCCCGTCTGAGGCCGGGGGACCTGCCTGACGACGAACTGGACGTCGTCCCGCGCCTCATAGTTGGAGACAACCAGGAGTACCCGCCTAGCGCCTTCATTCCCCTGTTCCAACGCAGGGACCAGGAGGAATTTGTCGCCTCCAAGACGACTTTTGATGCGCGCGGGCGGGTGCCGCCGGTGCTGTCGGGAGCTCCTTTTGCGCAGAAGCCGGTGGAGGTGTCTTCTGGCGAGTCCCGCGAAAAGGGGGAGGAGGAGGACTCTGAGGAGACCCCGGAAGAGGTGGAGGAGACCTCCCCTCCGAGCAAGGCCGAGATGCTCCGCGCCCTTCCTGATGATGCCGAGGCGGATGCCTACCAAGGAGGGAAGGAGCAACCCCTCGTCCCGACGAAGGGTAGATCGTCGCTGGTGGACCATGGTGCCACCTCCACCGCAACACCTCCTGGGGCTGGATCCGGTTCCGCCTCCGCACTGCATGGTGCCACCGAAGCCCGAGCGCCTGCTCCTCAGGTCCCGATGCTGTCGGGCCTCAAGCTTCACAAGCGACGGGTGGAGTACCTTGCGGTGGACTGGTAGGTGTTTCGAACTTCTCTTGGTCCATGCAGGTGCTTGTTTTGTTCTGACGCTCACCTTTGGTTGATCAGGCCGATATCTTCGGCGAAGAAGAGGAAGGAGGGTAAGGCAGCTGTGCCTCCCTCCGCAGAGCAAGGAGGCAACATCGCCCGTGCCTCCCCAGCCCGGATGTCTTCACGGGTCCAAGAGGAGCTCCGCCGCATGGAATCAGCCCCCATGGCCCCGCTGGCTCCGGAGGTGCCGGTACTTGGCGTGGCTGATGAGGTTCTAGCTGCTCCAGAACTCGCGATCTCCTAAGCCCTGGTGATGATGTCGCTTCCTCCTACTGCTGCACCTCCACTCCTTGGTTCTTCCGCTCCTGCTGCCATCTTGGAGCATGCCTTTTCAGAGATGACCCAACTACAGGCGGATCTCCTGAGCGCCGACCCGCGCCTGGTGGCCGGGCGTCTAGAGTTAGCCTCCGGCTGGCTTCATTCCGACCTGGCAGTACGTGCGGCGCTAGGCCAGGCTGTTGCGGCTTCCGAGAGAGAAGCAAGGAGCCGTCGGTGCTGCAGCCGATCGTGAGGTGGTGCTGAAAGAAGCCAAGGCCGCCCATGACCGCTGCCAAGCGCTGGGGGGCGAGTTGCAGAGCCTGCGTGATAAGCACGCCGAAGAGGCGCGCCGCTGCGAAGTAGAGGAGAAGGAGATGAAGACCCGGGAGGAAGCCGTCAAGAATCGTGATGCTGAGCTGGCGGAGCTGGGGAAGAGGCAGGTTGCCGAGCTCAACCGGTTGGAGGAGCTGGAGCAGAAGATGGGGGCGAAGGAGGCTGATCTCAACGCGAAGGCGCAGGTCCTGGACGAAGACCGTGTGGCCTTCACTGATCTCGAAAGTCGCCGAGGACGCTCTACGAGCATGGCCTGGAGAAGCCACTGGATACTGATGAGGACGGCCCCACCTAGCTGCCTCCTCTCGTGGTGAAGGCGCTTGAGGAGGTCGTTGAGGGCCTTGGTCCCATGGCGGAGGCAGAAGCTCACGTTCTGTCTTCAGCCGCACTTACCCGCGTCCTCAGCCATGTACACCTCCGCGACCCCAACGCCCAGCTTGACGAGCTGCTGGAGCATGTGGCTGAAGATCTCTACGAAACCGCCGCCGCAGCCGTTCAAGGTCAAGTGGAGGCTTTGCTGGGGAAGTTCCGCGGCTTTGTCTCCGAACCTCTGTCTGGTGATGCCGCATATCCTGCGGCTGGTGGCGAAGGTGAGGACATCGTCGCCCACAGGTGAGCTTCTTCCGCAGGCGATGGCGACATCCAGGGGTGACCTGCGGCTATTCTCCTTGTTTCATTCCCGCGACATACATTAGGCCTCGTGGAGGCGTTTAGACTTTTCAATTGGTATTGTGAGAACATTATGCTTGTAATATTTGCTTTGAGATTCTGTGTTTTCCTTCCTTATTTGCCTTGTTCTGCGTCGGCAGAGCCCGGCCCCGCGCATAGCTCAACCGCCGTTGGGCCGACCAGAGACCAGGATGATCCAAGGAGTGAGGGGCTACATGACCAGTTAGGCTCCTGAGTCACGATGCTCAGGAGTCCCCCTTGACGTACGAACAACATATAGGGAGAGTTCGTGAGGATAGATTAATGTTCTATGTCGGCAGAGCCCGGCCTCGCGCGTACCTCAACTGCCGTTGGGCCGACCGGAGACCAGGACGGACCAAGGAGTGAGGGGCTACATGACCAGTTAGGCTCTTGAGTCGCGATGCTCAGGAGTCCCCCTTGACGTTCAAACAATTTCTATACCTGCCCTCGCCAAGGCCTCGGGAGGGGCGTGCGACGCCCAGGTCCGGGGGACCTGGTTGGGTGGTGTGCGCTCGGGCGTGACCCAAGCGCAGCCCCCGTGCCCAGCCCCCTCGCGCGACTTTCCCGAGGGGAGGCGTCGTGGTGAGGCTGGGCGCTGAGCTTTGGGATCCCTGAGGTTGGTACGACTATGGGGTCGCCCTCAGTTGTTTATCACCAGCGCGGAGCATAGTGCTTCCTCTTGTGCACGGACATAGCCGCTCCTCGGCAGTGTCGACAGCCAGCGCAGAGCATGGAGCTTCCACTTGGGCGTGGGATGGGGGCCCCCCTCCGGGAGGAGCCCCCGGGGCGTGTACAGCCCCGCCCTGACACATGGCTTGCACTGTAGGGCTGCGAGGTGTATCTGGGCACTCGTGAGCCAGCGCGGGACTCACGAGGCCCTACCTCAAGGTGGGTTGCGCCTGGTCTTGAGTCTTGGTGACTGTATGTCCCTGCAAGGTGGTTAGATGCAAGCACTCTACATCCTCAGGTCCCGGCCCTCGAGCGAGCTTAGCCGTCGCTGGTATGCCAGGTCGTGATGCCGTGGTCAAGGCCAGGGGGTGAGGGCTGGAGAGCCAGTAAGAGCTCCTAAGTCGCGATGCTCAGGAGCCCCCCTTTTAACATGCAAGCAAATTGCATGGGGCGAACGGACCCGTGGCGGGCGGTGATCAAACAGGTGATAGCAGTTGGGAGGTTAAGCATGAAGAGCAGATTGTCTGGAATAAATGCAGGAAGGTACATGCCACTGGGTCTGGCCCGAGCGGCGTGGGGATGATGCAGCCCGAGGGGCGCCCCCGGCAAGGTAAGCTTAGTAACATAAGCAAAAGGGATACATGCCACAGGGACGGACCCACGTGGCCTGGGAATAGTGCAGCCCAAGGGGCGCTCCCAGCTTAAATGAACTTGGAAGATGTCACCTGGGTCTGTAGACGAAATAGAGCTGGTGTAGCTGAAGCCACGCGTTGAAGGAATGACTCCTCATGAGCCACCGGGACCCTGAGCCTCGGGAGGCACTGGGGGCTCAGGAGGTTCCCTGAAGGTTGTCGCCATCTCCTCCAGAACGGCGTGGAACCTGGCATGCTGAGCCGCCTGGACTTGCCGCACATTACGCTGATGGGCCGACGCCACGCTCAGCAAGATGAAGGGCATGCGAACAAAGCTATGTGGTCGACCCTCACAGCGGCCTGTGCATGATGGCCAGAAGCGTTCCTGAAATGCGGCCCTATTGAGCCCTGGGATGTCGATGCAGGCGCGCAGCTCAGCACCCTCACCTGGGTGGTGAGCCACACTCTGTGAGCGGCTGTCGCCACGCATGGCTCTTGCGTCTTGTAGCTCTTGGATGGTCTTGGTGATGAACTCCTGGGTGGTGGGCATTCCTTGCCCCATGCTCTCCTGAGGAACACGTGCCATGAAGCACGCTTCCAAGTGGTGCCCAAGCGCCTCCCTTGTGAGGTTGGCAAGGTCTGAGGTCCTCCAGAAGAGAGCCCCCGAGCCTTGCTTGAGGAGGGCGCCGAGCACACTTTCCTATGCGGTGGAGGGAGGCGCCCTTGGGGCGGGCGCCGATCCTGACGAGGCTCCTGATGTGACACCATCTTCTTGGGGTCCTGCACGGCGCGGTAGCTTCTTCTTGGGGATGGTCTCCGGAGGGCCTTCACTTCTGCTATCAGGGTTATCGATTGCCGCGGCTTGGAAGGCGCGCTCAAGGGAGCACACCGCATCTCTTTCTTCACATGGGACCGTGATGATCCCCCCGCTTCCTGGCATCTTGAGAACATTGTAGCCATGGTGAGTGACTGCCATGAACTTGGCCAGGGCTGGATACCCGAGGATGGCATTGTACGGCAGGCGGATGTGCACGACGTCGAAGTCGATTAGCTCGCTGCGGTAATTCTTGCGCTCCTCGAAGGTGACATGCAGGCGTACTTGCCCTATTGGTTGGCTGGAGCTGCTCATAGGGCACTTGGAGGTTGTCGAACGTGTCGGCGGATAGGACGTTGAGCCCTGCGCCGCCGTGGATGAGAGTCTTGGTGACTTGCACATTGTTGATGACTGGGGAGCACAACATAGGGAGTGTGCCAGTGGTGGCTGTGCACTTGAGCTGGCCGGCCGAGCTGAAGGTGATGGCGCATTGGGACCACCGGAGCGGGCGCGTGGCCTCTAGCTTGGGGAGCGCTACGTTCACCTCACGAGCGAATTGTTTGAAGATGCGCTGAGAGGCTGGGGCCTGAGCGCCGCCCAAGATGCAAGCAACCGCGCGCGGCTCCTGGAAGCCCCCAGCCCCCTCGTCCTGGTGGTGGTCGTCGTTCCACCTTGGCGGAGGCAACGGGGGAAGACCGGCGTTGCCCTGGGGGCGATCCTCACGAGGCGGGTCCCTCCAGGCGCCCTCGCGAGGTTGGTCCTGCCAGCGGTCCTTACGAGGCCGGTCATGCCACTCCTGCGCGGGCCACGGTCGTTGTTGTGGTTTTGTCACGGCAGATGTCCTCGTGAAAGGACTTAGTCGTGGAGCCATCGCAACGGGTTAGCTTGAAGGGGTTAAAGCGGACACAGGGACGCAAGAGAGTTTATACTAGTTCGGCCCCTTCGATGAAGGTAAAAGCCTACGTCTAGTTGTGATGGAATTGATGGTGTTTCGATGACTAGGGAGCAAACAAGCTTCGCCTAAGTCTCGAGTTGTTGTCTGTTCTCCTGAACCGCCGCCGGGCCGTCCCCTTATATACACGGGTGACACCCGTCGGTTCACAGAGTCCTAACACCATTTCATATTCGTATCCGGGTTGGTCTCTCCTTATTCCTATCTTACAATACAAGTTTACATATAGATGCCGGTTTATGGATACAAGTCTTAAACCGACTACGGGCCTCAGGCCCTCATCTATCTTCTTGGGCTTTAACACTCTTGAGTTACTGATGAAGTTAACCCGGCCCACATAGGCCGGTTTACGCCCAATAGTAATATTCCCAACATTAGGCTCCAGATTGATTTGAACGGGTTCATGTCAATCCTTAGCAAAATCTTCATTTTCAACATCTTCTCGTAGTTGCTGAACCGCCATGATGTCATCTTCTCTAGTTGCTGTAAGCTGAGGTGACGTCATCTGTCATAAAGAAAATATCCATGATATCTCCTTGTTTAATAAACTCACAACAATCGAGGCGACAACTCCGCTTCCGAAATTTTTGGTTCCTGGATTCACGCGCCTGACACATGTCTTTTTGCCTTATAAATAGGGCCGAAGGGTCATTTCTTTTCTCCCCTTCGTGCCTTTCCTCTTCGTCTTCCTCGCGTCGCCAGTCTCAGAGCTCCGCCGCCACCGTCGTCTTCTGCATCGACTTTGGCCGCTGCATCAACCTGAGCGTACCAGAAAACTGCGGCGACCTTCCGCATCTTCCTCAGCTCTGGTAGGTCTTCTGATCTTCTCAACATAGATCTGTTCTAGGGTTTCGTGTTCTTGCTGCGTTCATCACCTGTTCATGCTCGTATGCTAGCTCCTGGATGCATCTGGGAACCCCTTCTCTGTGTAGTGATAACTTTTAGTATCCGCCTTTAGTTTCATGCCTAAAACCATAGATCTCACATATATTTCTGCCCCTTGATTCAATACTGTTCTGCTTTGAGCTTTTGAATATTTTCCTTCTTTTCTGAACTTGCTTCAGATCCATCGCTGTAGAGAAATCTTGTGAAATCTGTTTCTGTACACTTACCCCTTCGCAATCTCAACCGTTTCAATGCTTAGATCCGGCGGTTTAACTTGGTGTAGAAAAAATTAACAAACCGGTATATACCATTAGTCCCCTTGTTGAACCGCCAGATGCTGTTGCTTCATAAAACTCCGGTTTAGATAGAGCTGTCTCCGGTTTAACATTGTACATACCAGTGTACTTTAACCAATGCATTCTTGAACCGGAATCCTTGTAGATTTCATCACGGCCAAGCAAGTATATGAGTGCAACTGGGTTCCTTCTCGCGTCACAGAGACTCAACTGAACAATTTAGTCCTGATCGGTGCTTTAGGCAGCAAAAACACCATCCATTGGAGGGTCCCTGGAAAAGAATGCCCTCCCACACCTCAAGAAGGAGAGGTCGTCGTGTTCGTAGATCACTTAGCCCGGGGCTTTAAGCCGCCCGGTTCTAAATTTTACCGGGATGTTTTAGCCAATTTTCAACTCCGCCCACAAGACACCGGCCCCAACTCTGTTACAAACATGTGTCACTTCCAAGTGCTCTGTGAGGTGTTCTTTCAAGAGGAGCCCACAGTTGAGTTGTTCAGAGACTGCTTCCATCTAAACCACCGCACCGAGTTTACTGACGGTTCCAATACGGAATTGGGTGGTGTGGCGATTCATAAAAGGAAAGAGGTCACATACCCTCACGCCAAACTGCACAGCCACCCCAAAGAGTGGAATCAAACATGGTTCTATTGCAAAGACACCTCCCCTGCTGATGAAAATCGTTTGCCTAGCTTTCGTCCGGAGCGGCTTAGCAATACACACCCCTTTCCGCAAAGGTTGACTGCCAAGGAGAGAAGCAAATACGCTCCTCAACTGTCGAAGCTTAGAGCCTTCATGGCCAACGGTTTAACATGGGTTGATCTCGCTCGCTATTGGATATCGTGGAGCATACTGCCCCTTAGTCAGCACTCCGGTTTGATGTGCGAGTATACTGGCAGTGTTGATGACCCACTGCGACATGCTAACATCCAGCTCACCGATGAAGAAATCACAGAGGCTGTGAATAAAATGCTGAATGAACCGGAACACATCTGTGCTCGAACCGGCCTGCTTCCCTTCTGTGCCACCAACAAACCGCCAGCTGTAAGAGTTTGATTTTTCTTTTTACTGAACCTGTTATTGATATATCTGGTCGTTGTTTAATATCAATGTCTGTTTAAACAGGGCAATGATCCGTTTTGGAGCAAGAAGCTTCCATACGAGAAGCCAGAAAAAACAGACAAACCAGAAAGACCAACCCGACCAAAGACTAAAGTTGTGAAACGGACTGCTCATAAGAAGAAAACCACTACATCTTCTGATCCGGCTGCTGATGATGATGTGGGTAATCCGGACCTTGAGGTAGAGCTTGACTCACTTGGCTTATTTTTCACACGCCTTATTGATGATGATATTTGTCAGGATGATGACGAAACCAGCCATGCTGATGCTGCAGAGGTAATTACTCTCTCTTCCAATTCAAACCCTTTGCCTTCGCTAAAAATCCGTCAGGCAAACTGGAAGGTTAAATTTTCTCATCCTCTTGCTTACTTGGATCCCAAATTTCTTATGAAGACCCAACAGCACGAAGCTCGCCGCACAACCTGACACAGCGGCCAGGTAGTTATCTCCGCTGGTTTACCGAACAGTCCGGTTCGGAAACGCCGTTCAGAGGTCTCTAATTTGCTTGTTAGTGCTTGTCCTAAAGCGGGCTGTTTTCGTCAACCTCTTAATCCATCTGACTCCGATTATCAGGTTACTTCCCACTCATCCTCTGGCGAGTCATCGGCTACTCAGCTGCCACCGCTCAAAACGGTGCTTGGGTAAGCTATACTTATCATAATATTTCTGGTACATCACCTTGGAACATATGCTATATTTGACTTTGTTATTCCTTTCAGGGCCAAGCCTAGGCCGAGCAAGAAGGCTCGCCTGGATAAAGCGGCCGAGGAGGACGCCGTCCTTGAACCGGGTAAAACACCAGATCTTGACGCGGCTATTCATGAAGATATACCCAATGATCCACCACAGCAGGATGACGATTTTATTGCTGAAGAAAGGCCTATTGACACCTCAGGCCCTGTCAACCAGCCCACAAGCCCCATTCGGATTGAGAAATCCACCAGTCCATCAAAGCCTACTGATAAGCCAACGGCCCCAGTGCAAACCGGCGATGCCAAGGATGATGAGGTTGTCATTACTGGCATTGGTCGCACAGAGCCAGGTAATCCCATTGCTTTATCCAGACACACTGCCAAGGAAGAATTTGCTGCCATTGGCAAGGGAAAATGGAATGCCGATCTGACAACTTATGCCGCTCTGAACACCCAAGATCTCCATTCCGGCTATCTGAACCGGCTATACACCAGCCGTGACTATGAAGCTGGTCTGGTTAATATGATGAAAGAGAAATATGAGGTAACTTCCATATGCTTATCTGCGTATGTACTTCAATCTGTCAACTCTCCTAGCCCCCAAGGGCCGGTTTAGAATCTCCGTTCAAACCGGGACTTGTCAATGCAGACTTCAATGTTTTCTGAATTTTCTGATATAGCCCCCAAGGGCCGGTTCAACTTAGTGTAGTTAAACCGGGACTTTAGGTAATCAAGATTGTAGCAGCAGTATTAACTGAACAATTAGCCATTAGCCCCCCAAGTTGAATACTTGTATTGAGCTTGGGACTTTTCTGAATAATTGAAGAGCAAATATGCATTAGCCCCCAAGTACCAAGGGCATAACTTGTTATGTGGTTGGTACTTCAATTCTTGTACCGTTATCTGAATTGTATGACTGTCTATATGCAGGCTGAGCTGAACAAAAGGGAAAACCAAATCACTAATCTGCAAGAAAATCTGAAGTGCCAACAAGCTGAAACCTCCAAAGCAAAAGAGGAATTAACCAGCGCTTTAAGCGCCATGGAACAGCTTAAGGAGGGCTTCAAGAAGGAGCGGGTGGATTGGGCCACTGAAAAATCCGCTTTAACCAAACGAGCAGAAGATGCCGAGGCTGCACTGAAACTGGTGGTGGACGAACTGACCAGCATAAAGCGGCAAGTGCATGCCATGACCGCTGCTATCTTTGGTAATCTGGTTTGATTTCTGGATTGATTCGGCCGTCTTATAGAGCTGCCGGTTTGTTAACCTTTGTAATATTTCAGGGAC
Source organism: Triticum urartu (assembly GCF_056163025.1). Lineage (NCBI taxonomy): Eukaryota > Viridiplantae > Streptophyta > Magnoliopsida > Poales > Poaceae > Triticum > Triticum urartu. Next base: position 552,471,568 of record NC_141875.1, on the reverse strand, counting down.
ACGCATTGGTCATTTGGGGTCAGATGTGCGGAAGAAATTGAAAGCCGCCTACACATTGATCGAACAACTGTACACTGGTGCACAGCGGATCATCTCGACTGCATCCCACAGCAATCCGGCGCCCACTTTGATTCAGGACACTCTGAAGAGACTGTCGATGCTTCCTGCCCGGGTTGAAGAGCTGAAGAAATCTGCTACTCGAACTGGTGCGATTAATGCCTTAATCCGGGCAAAAGCTTGGGTGCCGGATTTTGATCCTGTTGAAGTGGCTCAGGGCTATCCCAGCTTGAAGGAAGACGGGTCAGAGTTTACTGAAGCGGATCTGCGAGCAATAAACCGGGAGGTGCGTCCGCTAGCTTGTCAATTGGTTGAAGAAGCAGACTTGTCTCATTATCAAGCCCAATACGACAACCAAAACAAGCGAGTAGTTGCACCAATTCCTAAAGGGTAAATCTTATCCCTCCAATCTGTAAGCATACTTACGCTCCCGATATTGAACCATCGTTGCTGATCCATGATGAAGCTGTCTTTCAAGCATTAATGGAAATCGACTGGACAACTGTTGATTTCCAGCCGCTGGGTAGAGAAGCTGAAGTTGAAGCGGGGCGGGATGACCCACAACCATCAGGCCAGGCTGGTGACCGAGCTTGAACCGGAAGCCGGTTTAAACTGCTTCTCCTTTGCAAAAAAACAATGATCTTATTTTGGGCACCGTGTTGCCTTGTAATAGGCTAGCCGATACTCTTGATTTTGATATACCTTCATGCATAATTACTGCAACTTGTTCTTCCTTTGGGTGATGAACTTTCCAAAGTATTTTCTGCAATACAAAAAAATTTAAAGTGCCACCGCGGTTGTACCGTCAGGCGGAGTATGATGTCTGCATATGTGAAATCAAAATATCTGAAATTTAAGCATATGATCAAATCTTTGGGATACATAATACCTGCCATCGTTGGGCATGAAGTTGGCTTGGCCAATCTTGAAGTGGAGGTTTATAAACCCACACTGTTGGAGGAGATAGCAGCTCCTGTATATATATAATGCCAGTTTACCATGTAAACCATGCCGGGTTATAATAAAACACCGTGTTACTCCGTAATAGGATGTTAATAAAAAATCAAACCGGCAAATAGTCTCCGGATTAAAAATGGACCGTGTTCCGTCAATTGACAGTTTGAACCGGTTTAAAACTTTGTCGGTTTAAAAAACGCAACAAAAAGAAAGAAATATCTATCAAAGAAAATTGTGAAGCAAAGGCAATGATAAAACCGTTTGCAAAAAGAGGCTTATTTGAGCCGATCAGATGGTGTTACCATGGTCGGACACGACCAAGCTCCCGATAGGTGTAGCTATGGTTCAAGTCAGCCAGGTCCCCAAATGAAACCGTGGCATTTATGCCGATCAAGAGGCGTGGCAATGGTTCGGGTTCGACCAAGCCCCCAAGTGATTCTGTGGCCTTAGGCCGATCAAGAGGCGTGACTGGTTCAGACTTGACCATGTCCCCAAGTGATCTGGTGGCTTTCACCTATCAAAAGGTGTTGCATTGGTTTGGATACGACCAAGCCCCCAAGTGATATTACATGATGCTTTGAAAAGCTAACTCAAGGGGTAAACCGGAGGCCGCTTTAGAACAACTCCGTGTAACCGCACATGATGTAAAAGAACAGATACCCCGCTTTAGCTGAGGTTCCGGTTTATTATATTAATCATAATATATACATCATCGTAATATGTACATAAGTAGAGCCAATGGCTCAGGTATAGTAAGGCCGAAGATGAGCTATGTTCCATGGCCTGTTGGTCTCCTCCTCTGATTTACATGAGTCTTTATGCTCTCGAACATCGATCAGATAGTATGACCCGTTGTGCAGATTCTTGCTGACCATGAAAGGTCCCTCCCAAGGTGGGGATAACTTATGCATATCAGTCTGATCTTGGATGAGCCGAAGCACCAAATCTCTTGAAAGGTTCTGGTTCTAACTCAGTGACTGTGAAAACAACGAAGATCCTGTTGGTAAATCGCCGAGCGAGCAGCTGCTATGTCACGCTCTTCATCCAACCGGTCCAAAGCATCTTGCCGTGCTGTCTCGTTGTCCGCTTCAACATAAGCCGCCACACGAGGTGAATCATGACGGATATCACTAGGGAGAACCGCCTCCGCTCCATAGACCATGAAGAATGGTGTGTATCCTGTTGATCTGTTGGGTGTGGTATTGATGCTCCATAACACAGATGGTAACTCTTCTACCCAACAACCCGGTGTTCTCTGCAAAGGAACCATAATACGGGGCTTGATGCCTCTCAAGATCTCTTGATTAGCCCTTTCTGCTTGACCATTGGACTGTGGGTGCGCTACGGATGAAACGTCAAGCCGGATGTGCTCCCGTTCGTAGAACTCCTTCATGGCACCCTTGGACAAATTGGTACCATTATCTGTGATGATACTGTGTGGAAAGCCAAACCGGAAAATCACTTTTTTGATGAACTGAACCGCCATGGCCGCATCACACTTGCTAACAGGTTCTGCCTCCACCCACTTTGTAAACTTATCAACCGCCACCAGGAGGTGGGTCTTCTTATCTTTGGACCTTTTGAAAGGCCCAACCATATCCAGCCCCAAGTCGCAAACGGCCAAGTAATTGGAATCATTCTCAATTCTTGAGCCGGCACATGAGCACGTCTTGAAAAGTTTTGGCAACTGTCACATCGTCTGACCAGATCCTCCGCATCAGCATGAGCAGTTAACCAATAGAAGCCATGGCAGAACGCTTTAGCCACCAAAGATTTTGAACCGGTGTGGTGACCACAATCTCCTTCATGGATCTCACGCAAAATTTCACAGCCTTCTTCAGGAGACACATAGCGTTGAAACGCCCCTGACACACTGCAATGATGCAACTCGCCATTAACAATAGTCATGGACTTGGACCGTCGGATTATCTGTCGGGCCAGAGTCTCATCTTCTGGTAACTCGCCCCGGTTCATGTACGCCAGGTAAGGAAGCGTCCAATCCGGAATGACATGAAGAGCTGCCACCAATTGAGCCTCCGGATCAGGAATAGCCAAATCCGCTTCACCAGGGAGCTTGACCGACGGGTTGTGCAGCACATCCAAAAAAACATTGGGCGGGACCGGTTTGCGCTGAGAGCCCAGCCGGCTTAAAGCGTCTGCCGCTTCATTCTTCTGTCGGTCCACGTGGTCCACCTGATAGCCTTTAAAGTGACCTGCAACAATATCCACCTCACGACAATATGCTGCCATGAGTGGGTCCTTGGAATCCCAAGTGCCAGACACTTGTTGAGCCACGAGGTCCAAGTCACAGAAGCACTTAACTCGACTTAGATTCATCTCCTTAGCCATCCGGAGACCATGGAGCAAGGCTTCATACTCAGCTGCATTGTTAGTACAAGGGAACATTAAGCGGAGAACGTAAGAAAACTTATCACCTCGTGGGGAAGTTAATACGACTCCAGCCCCCGAGCCTTCCAATTGCCTGGATCTGTCAAAATGGATGGTCCAATATGTGTGATCCGGCTTTTCTTCAGGTGCTTGCAGTTCCGTCCAATCATTGATGAAATCAACAAGTGCTTGAGACTTAACCGCCATTCGAGGCGCATACTTCAACCCGTGCGGCCCAAGCTCTATAGCCCACTTGGCAATCCGGCCAGTCGCTTCGCGGTTCTGGATGATATCCCCAAGGGAGCATAACTGACCACCATAATGGGGTGCCCTTGGAAGTATTACTTAAGCTTCCGGTTTGCCATAAAAACTCCACATACCAGCTTCTGCCAATGTGGATACCTTTGCTTGGACTCAATGAGTACCTCGCTGATATAATAGACCGGACGTTGAACCAGATGCTCCTTGCCTGCCTCTTTTCGCTCCACCACAATAGCCACACTGACTGCATGAGCATTAGCAGCAACATATAGCAGCAACAGCTCCTTGTCAATGGGAGCGGCGAGCACCGGTGGATTGGCCAATTGCCGCTTCAAGTCCTCAAATGCTTTATCAGCAGCAGAACTCCAGACGAATTGATCCGTCTTCTTCAACATCTGATACAAAGGGATTGCCTTCTCACCAAGGCGGCTGATAAACCGTCTTAACGCGGCAATCCATCCTGCCAGGCGTTGAACATCATTGATACACTTCGGTTTAGCCAGGGAGGTGATGGCTGTGATCTTCTCCGGATTAGCCTCGATTCCCCTGTTGGACACCAGAAAACCCAATAACTTGCCTGCCGGTACACCAAAGACACACTTGGCCGGATTAAGCATCATCTTGTACGTCCTCAGGTTATCAAAGGTTTCCTTCAAGTCGTCAACCAGAGTCTCCTTCTCCCTTGACTTAACCATGATATCATCCACGTAAGCATGTACATTACGGCCAATCTGCTTGTGAAGACAATTTTGTACACACCGTTGATAAGTTGCCTGGGCACTCTTGAGCCCAAAGGGCATAGACACATAGCAGAAGGCTCCAAAGAGAGTTATGAATGCCGTCTTCTTCTGGTCCTTAACTGCCATTTTGATCTGATGATAGCCAGAATATGCATCCAAAAAACTCAAATGCTCACAACCCGCCGTAGCATCAATAATTTGATCAATACGGGGGAGGGCAAAAGGATCTGCTGGACAAGCCTTATTAAGATCTGTGTAATCCACACACATGCGCCAGGTGCCGTTTTTCTTAAGTACCAACACCGGATTGGCAAGCCACTTAGGGTGGAAAACTTCAATAATAAAGCCAGCTGCTAAGAGCCTGGCTACCTCTTCTCCAATCACCTTGCATCTTTCTTTGTTAAACCGGCGGAGGAACTGTTTCACCGGTTTGTATTTAGGATCCACATTAAGGGTGTGCTCAACGAGTTGCCTCGGTACACCTGGCATGTCAGAGGGCTTCCATGCAAAAATGTCCTGATTCTCACGGATGAACTCGATGAGCGCGCTTTCCTATTTCGGATCCAAGTTGGCACTGATGCTGAACTGCTTGGACGAATCGCCAGGCACGAAGTCAACAAGCTTAGTTTCAGCTGCCGATTTGAACTTCAGGGCCGGATCATGCTCCGTAGTTGGCTTCTTTAATGGAGTCATGTCCGCCGGATCAACATTGTCCTTATAATACTTCAGCTCCTCGGTGGCACAAACCGACTCTATGTAGGCCGCATCTCCTTCCTCGCACTCCAAAGCGATTTTACGGCTTCTGTGAACCGTTATTGTCCCCTTGTGACCCGGCATCTTGAGCTGCAAATACACATAACAGGGCTGTGCCATAAACTTGGCGTAGGCCGGTCGCCCAAACAGGGCGTGATATGGACTTTGGATTTTCACCACTTTAGATGTCAATGTTTCCGACCTGGAATCATGATCATCTCCAAAGGCCACTTCCAGAGCTATCTTACCTACAGGATATGCTGACTTGCCAGGTACCACACCGTGGAACACCGTATTGGATGGTTTGAGATTTTTATCTGTTAGTCCCATACGACGGAAGGTCTCATAGTACAAGATATTAATGCTGCTCCCTCCATCCATGAGCACCTTGGTGAACTTGTAACCTCCCACCTGAGGCGCCACCACCAGAGCCAACTGACCCGGATTATCAACCTGGGGAGGGTGATCCTCTCTGCTCCATATGATTGGCTATTCAGACCAGCGTAGATAACGGGGCACGGCCGGTTCAACAGAGTTGACTGCCCGCCTCTGAACCTTCCGGTCTCGCTTGTCCAAGCTAGTGGTGAAGACATGGTACTGCCCACTATTCAACTGCTTTGGGTTGCTCTGGTAACCCGACTGTTGCTGCTGCTGGTTGTAACCACCCTGGTTGTTCTGATTATTTTGATTGTTATGTCCGCCCGGATTACCATTAAATCCTGAACCGGAATTTCCTCCACCGTATCCCGGCCCGGATCCTGAGCCACCGCCGGAGCCGTGATCATACCGGAAAGCGTTAGAATTCTTGAACTCTTGCATAATGTAGCAATCCTTCCAAAGGTGGTTTGCTGGCACCTCCTTCGTCCCATGTCTTGGACAGGGCTGGTTCAGTAGATAATTTAGGCGGTCTGGGTTAGGGTTGGGTGCCCCACTGCGATTTGGCGGTTTACCCTTGCGTCGCTGGCCCTTGTCCTCCATGTTGGTATTAGCCACAAAGTCCATGTTACCATCCGCTTTACGCTTGGCTCCGCTACCATTGCCTGCCGAGTGATGCTGCTGACCTTTGGAGTTGCTGTTCCTCTTTCCCTTCCCTGCCTTGTCATCATCAGATTCAGGATCCTTGGTACTATCAGAATCAGCATACTTTACCAAAGCAGCCATGAGGGTCCCCATGTCATTGCAATGGCGCTTCATCCATCCCAACTTCAGCTTTAGGGGCCCAAACCGACAGTTGCCTTCTAGGGTTATGACTGCAGTGTCAGCGTTGATGCGGTCTGATGAATGCAACACTTGTGAGACCCGACGCACCCAATGAGTCGTCGATTCTCCTTCCTCCTGGACGCAGGCAACTAAGTCCACTATCGACATAGGCTGCTTACATGTATCCTTGAAATTACTGATAAACCGGGCTCGTAATTGGGCCCATGAACTGATAGAATTGGCCGGTAAGCTTTTTAGCCAAGTACGGGCCGTTCCTTCGAGCATCATGGTGAAGTATTTCGCACATGCCGCATCATCCACATCAAGCATCTCCATGGCCATCTCATAGCTCTCCACCCATGTCTCTGGAGGTTGATCCGCCGTGTAATTTGGTACCTTGCGCGGGCTTTTGAAATCCTTGGGCAGGCGCACATTGCGTGAAGCAGGGACAAGGCAAGGCACCCCCAAAGAACTAGAAGTAACACCAGGTTCGACTGAGATAGTTGGATGAACCGGCGTAAGCTGCCGAGCCTGATACTGTGCGGCTAACTCGGCCTCCCTGCACGCTCGGGCCCGGTCCACCACTTCCTGAGCGTTATCAGCACCACCCGCTGGGTTGTTGCCGTGGGGTGCTCCACGTCGTTCATTACTTGACACTGCCGGTTCATCCATATGCCTGCTATAGCTCCGGCTTGGACGAGGGGTCGAGTGGATCCGGTCGCGGCTGTACGAGTATGCTTCCTGTTGGACCAAAGCTGTCCTAAGAAGCTCCTTGACCCGTCGCGTCTCTACCGCCTGCGGTGAGTCACCTTCAATTAGAATGGCCTCCAGCCGTGCAGCAGCGGCAACGAGATTGTCCATCGGGTTGGAGTAGTGACCCGGAGGTGTTGAAACAGCCTGAGGTATAACAGTGTTTTGACGAGGCAGATCCATCAGACGAGGCTGAACCGGCGCGCTGGTCCCAGGAGCTTCCGCCCGGTTTACCCCCAGCGGATTACTGGTTCCTGCTCCTGGGGTGTTGAAAAGGTCTCTGGCCTCGAAAAACGAAGGCAAACGGGATCGGTACTTCCTCTTCATGACTTCATGCGACGCGTTCTGGTCCAACATGAGCCTGTAGGCTTGTGCGTCTAAAGCAGCCCACTCTGCGGTCATCCTGGCATTCTCAGCTACCAGGTCCACCTTGGCCTGGGTGATCTGTTCCCTCACCTTTGCAATCTCCGCGTTGTGGACGTCCTGATCCACCGGGTTAGTTTCTGCCATAAGCACAGCCAATGCATCAAATAGATCTGATAGAACTTGAGCCGGCGGGCGTACAGAGCCTCCTGCCCCGGCAGCCGTCGCCGCTACTGAACCGGAGGTTATTAGCGCAGCGGTCGAAGAATGAAGCGCTGCTTGTGTGCCGGCCATGAATATTCCAACTCGGTTGGGTAGATCAGAGGGGTCCGGAATAATGTCGCCATCGGAACAGCCCCCAATCTGGCCATCTTGTAGCTGATATAGAGATTCGGTTTCTCCGGTTGATGACTCATCACCGGAATAAACGACGGTCTCGCCGCGAGATTCCGATCCATCCTCATAACTTCCTCCATGGATGACTCCCACGAAGGCACGCTTCACGGCCGGTTTAACCCGGGCGGATCGCGCACGCTGAGCTGTTTCGACAGGGTCGGTGCAGATGTCCGGCTCAGGGCCCGGTTCACCGATCTTGCCGATGAAAACGTGTATGCCACCAAAGGGGACCCGATAGTCATACTCAACTGAGCCGGCCTCGGGGCCCCAGCCCGCATCGTCGATGTAGAGCTTGCTGCGACGACTCTTAGTCATCCGGCCCACAGCGTAGCCCTCGAGTCCTTCAAAGCGGCCCTCCAAGAACTTGAAACCATCATGCAATAGCCCCACGGTGGGCGCCAACTGTTGTGGTTTTGTCACGGCAGATGTCCTCATGAAAGGACTTAGTCATGGAGCCATCGCAACGGGTTAGCTTGAAGGGGTTAAAGCGGACACAGGGACGCAAGAGAGTTTATACTAGTTCAGCCCCTTCGATGAAGGTAAAAGCCTACGTCTAGTTGTGATGGAATTGATGGGGTTTCGATGACTAGGGAGCAAACAAGCTTCACCTAAGTCTCGAGTTGTTGTCCGTTCTCCTGAACCGCCGCCAGGTCGTCCCCTTATATACACGGGTGACACCCGTCGGTTCACAGAGTCCTAACACCGGTTCATATTCGTATCTGGGTTGGTCTCTCCTTATTCCTATCTTACAATACAAGTTTACATACAGATGCCGGTTTATGGATACAAGTCTTAAACCGACTACGGGCCTCAGGCCCTCATCTATCTTCTTGGGATTTAACACTCTTGAGTTACTGATGAAGTTAACCCGGCACACATAGGCCGGTTTACGCCCAATAGTAATATTCCCAACAGTCGTCCCAGTGTCCGCCTCCGCGTCCTCCTCCGTGGCCGTAGCCCCGGTCATTGCACTCGGGGCGTCGGCCGAAGCATCCTTCCCAAATGGCTCTGAGCTCTTGACAGTCGCTGGTGTTGTGGGTGTTCAGGTTGTGGAAGGCGCAGAATGGGCGGCCGTTCTTGGATGACTCGGGCTGATCTCTGCCTCGCTTGGTGTCAGGCTCTGCCACGAGCACTACTGCCTCTTTGCGCTTCACGTCCTTGGCCTTGGCCTTCTTTTCCTCCACTCCTACAGCTGGCAGCTCAAGGAGAGAGAGGCGCCCCTCCTCAGCTCTCGCGCACCTGGTCGCCAGGTTGAACAGCTACTGAGATGTGCAAAGCTCCTCATGGATTGCCAGCTTTTCCTTCATCTTGACGTCGCGGACGCCGTCGAAAAACACGGAGATGATGGCCTCGTCCGTGACCTTGGGGATCTTGAGGCGGGTGCTGTTGAAGTGCTGGATGTACTTCTGGAGGGTCTCTCCTGGCTGTTGCTTGATGCGGCGTAGGTCGCCCGCGACCGGTGGGCGATCACGAGTGCCCTAGAAGTTGGCGACGAAGCGGTCGCGCATCTCGTCCCAGGAGGAGATCGAGCCGTGCTGCAGGTTCAGGAGCCAGGAGCGGGCCCCATCCTTGAGAGCCATGGGAAACCAGTTCGCCATGACTTTTTTGTCGCCATTGGCCACTTCGATGCTTAACTCATAGAGCTACAGGAACTCCACGGGGTCGGCGGTGCCGTCGTACCGAGGAGGCAGATCTGGCTTGAACTTGCCTGGCCAGGCAACGCTACACAGATCAGGGGTGAAGCCGTGGCAGCCTGCCATGGTTGCCGGGGCCCGCTTCGGGGACGGAGCTTGGTCTTGGAGAGGTCCGCGCTGTGCCAATGCAGGCGGCACGTGGTCTTGACGAGGTGGCGCGGGGAGCGCTGGTGCAGCTTCTCGCGGCTACGGGATTTCTTGGCAGCTCCTTTCTTCACGCGCGGGCGCCGGGCGCAGCAGATCATGCCACGGAGGCGCGCGCCTTGGCGCCAAGGCACCATCTTGGGGTCGAGGTGGTGGAGGCACACCACGAGCACCGTCGCCCGCGGCGTGCTGAGGGGGAGGCAGAGAGTGGGACGGCGCCAGAGAGCCCCCCGCGGCATGGACGAGCTCGGCGACGCGGTGGAGCCACTTCTCATAGACATCGTCGACGGGGCGGTAACGCGGAGCTCGTTCGCCGCGATGAGTGCGGCCTGTGCCTCCATGGGAGCGCGGTGCGTGTGAGACGAAGAGCCAGCAGGGATGAGTGATGGAGTAGCGGTGCGGCCGTCCTGCCGCAACGAAGGATGTTGCGAGGACGCCTGCTGCTCGTTTCCCACTGGGCCAGTGGCAGGTTAGCGGCGGGGGACGGAGAACGACGAGGCGACCCGCCGACGGGAGCCGTCTGAGCGACGCGGGCGGCGAGGGCGGCCCGACGCTCAGCTCGAGCGCGGCGAGCGTCCAACATGGAGACGATGGAGCAACGGAGCGACGAACTGATGGAAGGGAAGCTACGGTGCACCCCTACCTGGAGCGCTAAATGTCGGGGTGTGGGGTTCCGGCAAACCCTTAAGGTTCGAACACTGGGGTGCGTGCGAAGTGTTTCCCTCCAACCGATCTATGCTCTAGCTCGCTAAGATCTTGCGGACGAACTCGACGAACTCACAACATAGAAGGACACGGGGTTTATACTGGTTTGGGCCACCATTGTGGTGTAATACCCTACTCCAGTATGGTGGTGGTGGATTGCCTCTTGGGCTGATGATGAACAATACAAGGGAAGAGCGGCCTCCTCGGGTTGAGGTGTTCTTGAGCTCGATGAGCTTGTGTGTGTGGGGTGGTCTCTCTCTCGAGCCAAGATCCCATCCCCTACTATGGTGGTGGCTAGTCCTATTTATAGAGGACCTGGTCCTCTTCCCAAATATCGAGCGGGAAGGGAGCCAACAATGGCGGGCTAATTTGAAGGGGGACATCTAGTACAAGCTATCCTGACAAAAGTAGTCTTCGCCTGCACAAAGTTCTGGTGGTGACGCTGTTCTGGGCTCCACGATGACCTCCGTCTTGCAGTCCTTGGTCTTGGTCTTGTTGCACCGAAATGGCAACCTTTGGCTGAGGCCTCGGTACTCAGCGGCTACGCTTGCCCCCTTTGCACCAAAGAGGAAACAAGGACGCTGTTCACGCTGGCGCCCACCTGGCGCCCATCTGGTGTCGATCGTCACGGCTTACGTCACGAGAGCCTCATGAGGTTCACCTCGCCTTGATATCTCCGCTCCTCGTGAGCCTGCCTAGCTAGGCCACTCCAGAGGAGGTCTTGCATCGTCCGCCTCACGAGGCTTGGCCCCTCGCGAGGGTCTTGGGTGCTTTGTTGGTGAAGATGAGCCGTACGGCCTGCTGGCTCAGCCACGCCATGGGCCGCAGGCAGGCAAGTCTTGGGACCCCCATTCCCAGAACACCGACAATCTTGTCCGGGTTTGCCTCGATCCCACGCTGTGACACAAAGAACCCGAGAAGTTTGCCAGACGGAACGCCGAAGACACACTTCTCACGGTTCAGCTTGAGGTTGATCTTGCGTAGGTTGGTAAACGTCTCTTCTAAGTCTTGTACAAGGGTTGCCTTGTCCTTGGTCTTGACCACTATGTCATCCATATAAGCTTCCATATTTCTACGTAGCTGGGGCTCAAAACCAATTTGAACTGCCCTCACGAATGTCGAGCCAGCACTCTTCATCCCGAAAGGCATCCGTAGAAAGAAATATGTGCCACATGGGGTGATGAATGTTGTCTTCTCTTCGTCTTCCTTTGCCATGAAGACCTGGTGGTAGCCCGAGTAGGCGTCGAGGAATGATAACAGATCACACCCGGCTGAAGAGTCAACAATCTGGTCAATGCACAACAACGGGAAGGGGTCCTTAGGACAAGCCTTATTGATATCTGTGTAATCGATAAACAGCCTCATTCCCGTTCGCCTTGCGCACCACCACCGGATTGGCCAACCACGTTGGATGGAGCACCCCTCTTACCAAGCCTGCCGCTTCCAACTTCCTGATCTCCTCTGTGATGAATTCCTACCATTCCAAAGCTTGCTTCCTGACCTTCTGCCTGACGGGTCGCGCATGGGGACAGACAGCAAGATGGTGCTCAATCATTTTCCTGGGAATGCCGGGGAAGTCAGATGCTTGCCATGCAAACACATCGACATTTGCCCGCAGGAAAGTGACGAGCGCACTTTCCTATTTGTTGTCAAGGGAGGAGCTTATGGTGAAAGCCCCTCCCATGCCATCCCCCTTGACGGACACCCTCTTGGTCTCTGGTGGTGCAACTCTGGATTTCTTGCTCTTGCCGACAGAGCTCTCTGGCACGTCCTCGACGGTAGCACAACACTCTGAAGAGGTGCGCTTGATGGAGTGGGCACGACAGGTCTTGCCGGTCTTCTTCTTCCCTCCTGGGGCTTCATTGGCAGGAGCAAGTGCCTTGGTGGCAGCTGCTGCAACCGCTTCTCGGTAGAGTTGGTCAGCGCAGATCAGCGCGTCCTTCTTGTCAGAGGGGACGGTGATGATGGTCATCAGCCCAGGCATCTTGAGCATGTTGTAGGCGTAGTGAGATGCCGCCATGAACTTGGCTAGTGCCGGGCGGCCGAGGATCCCGTTGTAGGGCAAGGGGATCTCGGCTACATCGAAGACAATCCTCTCCGTCCTGTAGTTCAACTTGCCTCCAAACATCACAGGCAACATGACCTTCCCCTTCGGCTGGCTCCTTCCCGGGTTGACCCTTGAAACATGCCCGTTTCCTCGAGGTCTCCATCAGGAATTTGCAGCCTTTTGATCACAACGGGCGAGATCAAGTTCAGACCGGCACCGTCATCAACCAGCATTTTGTTCACCTTGAGGCTACGTATTGTTGGTGAGACCAACAACGGCAAACACCCGACCGCTGTTGTGCGGTCAGGGTGGTTCTCGGCGTCAAAGATGAGGGGCGTGCTGGACCACTTCAGTGGCTTCCGAGCGTCGAGCGAGGGCTCCGCTACTGTGATCTCACGCGCCCACTGTTTGAGCTGGCAGTGAGAAGTATGCAGTGAGGCGCCACCATCGACGCACATGGCCTTCGTAGCCTTCTAGAACTCATGCTCGCCGGACTCGTCGTCCTCATCATGATCATCGTCTTCCTGCTTTTGTCACGGCCCCGAGCGGGCCTCTCTTGCTGGTTATCCTTGCCGCGGTGACCTCCTTGGCCGCCACGCTTCTTGCCGCATCCTTCAGCGCCATCTTGGCCCTTCTCCTTGTCCCACCTCTCATACTAGGCTTTTTGCTTTTCAGCAAGCAGCTCAACTTGTCGATAGTTCTGGAGGTTGTGGCCTTTGGTGCGGTGGATCTTGCAGTACTGCTTGTCGGAGCCCCCTGGCTTGTCGGAGCCCCCTGGCTTGTCGGCAGCCGCCAAGGCCCGGCAAGCGGCGCACCTGGCAATCTCCTTGCCGGGGTCGTCTGCCTTGGCCTTCTTGGTGGCGCCGGTGTCGTCGGATCCCTCGAAGGCGAGCACAGTCTTGCCCTTGTGCTTCCTGTTGTGACGCCGACCCTTCTTCGTCGGGGGAGCGGTGTCTTCGTCGGTAGAGTCGGTTTCCGCGCCGGCGTCCTCGCCGGGTACTTCCTCCCCTCTTCTGCCCGAGCGCACCTATCGGCCAGAACATAAAGTTCGGCCACATCCTTGACCTTGTTCATTTCCAGCTCTTCACGCATCTTGCAGTTACGCACATTCTGATGGAATGCACTGATCACGGCGGCAGGGTGAACATCTGGAAAGTTGTATTGCACTCGTCTAAACCTCTGTATGTACTTGCGTAGGTTTTCACCTTCCTTCTGGGGAATGATATGCAAATCACTCACCTGGCCATGAGCTTGGTGGCCTCCAGTGAAGGCACCAACGAACTCATGACACAGGTTCAAGCAAGAAGAAATGGAATCCGCTGGCAAGTGCATCAACCAAGACATGACATTGGGTTTCAGGGCCAACGGGAAGTAATTTGCAAGCACCTTATCGTCGCGAGCCCCAGCGGCTTGCATTGTACTTCTTGCCGACATCGGGCTTGAACATGCGGTGGGACGGCCACCGGAACTGCCGCAGCTCACGGGTAAAGGCGGGGCAACCCACCTCGTAAGGAAGGCCGCCGGAGCCTCCCGGCGCTGGGTGGTCCATGACGGGCCCCGCCCGCCTATCTGACTGGTGGCGTGTATCGCACCGACGCTCGATGGTGGTTCGAGCGTCATCATGGGCTCGCTCCCGAAGAACCTGGAGTTGGTCGCGATGGGTCCGTGGGTCGGACGACGCTATGGAAACGTTATCACAAGCGTCATCATGATGGACCGACACCCGCGGCGGCTGGCATGGAGGAGGAGTGTGCATCATGGCAGCGGCGCCTCCTGCCCCTCCACCGCTGGCGTGTAGTGGTTCGATGGAGCGCCGGCCTGAGGGCCCCGCCGGTCATGGCTCATCTTTGTTGGCGACACTGATGAGGCTCCGGATAGTGGCTCTCGACTCGTCGAGCTTCTCCGCAGCAGGAGGGAAGTCAAGGAGCAGTTGCGCGCGCGCCAAAGCTTCTGTTGGCGTGGGTGGCGGCGAAAGCTGCGTGGACCGTGGCGCACTTGGACTCCTAACCACGTTAGAAGGAGCTTTGTCACGGCCCGATGGCTGTTTGCCATTCTCGCCTGTGCTTCGGTGGGCATGCTGGCCTCCTTCGTCCTGCAAATGACGCACATGACTCTTCCCACGGTGGTGTCCAGGGTCACCGGCGTGGTGACGCTGCTCGTCACGCACAACCTGGGAAGAGCACACTGTGGGCGTCGGGGTGGGCATCTTGGAGGTCGCCGCGTCGCCCATGGGTGGCACAGCAACGCCCCCGGAGGGCCCCGCGCCGCCTGCGGGGGGCCCAGCTCCATCTCTGGATTTTGCGGCGTGTGGCCCGTCATCTTGCGCACGAACGACGCTGCTTGCCAGTCTCTGACTGCCAGAGTGATGTTGGTGCTCACGGGCCGCGCCTCGGGTCCTGTCTGCGACTGGCCCGCTGCTCGCCCACACCTGTACGAGCCGTCCGGCTCCCGGCGAACCGACCGCCGTGGCCTTCTTCTTCTTGGGAGCCATGACGATGAAGAACCACTAGGCTAACTGCCAGACCAGATTTTCACAACTGCGCCCCCTACCTGGTGCGCCAAGGATGTTGGTGGAAACGACACCTATGGGGTCACTTGGATCCCTTCTATGGTTGGCGAGCGCGAGGTTGTGCAAAGAGCGGGTCTGACATGAAGCACACAGATCGTTTACCCAGGTTCGGGCTGCGAAGATGCGTAATACCCTAGTTCCTGCTTTGGTGGATGTATTTGAGTGTTCTTGTGTTCTTGAGCTAGCTACGGGGTGCAACTTTGCCCAAAAGAGCCGAATCAACCTCCTGGTCGTCTCAGGCCTCCTTTTATAGGGAAAAGGGGTTGCCATCGTGGCACACAGGAGGTGGAAAGGTCTACAGTTGACAAGCCTATCCTCTGGGACCGTCGGACAAACGCATTCAATGCGCTGCTGACGTGCCCTCCTTGCTTTATCGGGGACGCCAGGGAAGCATGTCCAAGCCGTTGCTGCTTCGCCTTGCCTCGACACGCGTCCGAGCTGATGAGGCATCGCGGTGCCACATTGGCTGGCAGCTAGGCTGGCGCGGTGGCGGAGCTTTCACGAAGGGTCGCATGCCACCACGCAGGTGCTTGCTGAGTCAGTGTAGAGGCCACCCGTGGCCACGCAAGTGCCTGCCCAGCTGATCGAGCTAGCAGCTGCTTGGGGACGGTGGTGGAGTCTTGGCTGGCGTGGGTCTGGCAGTGGCCCTGCTGATGCCCTTGGCAAGGGTCTTGCCGGGGGCCCAGCGAGGGTCTTGTCGTGGTCTTGTAGTCGTCCTCGGCAAGGGTCTTGTGGATTCCCTCGGCTGGGATCCCGCCGAGGGTCGCCGTCTTCTAGTCCTCATCTGATGTAATGCCCCGGACACACCCACCGGTGGTCATTACTCCTGGCGGGATCTAGACTGGCCCCATAGATCAATACTAGTCTTTTCTGCGCACTTTGTCCTCACTCGTGCGCACCCGGGAGCAACTTCCCGGTCGGTCACCCATCCTAACACTACTCCAAGCTGAGCACGCTTAACTTTGGAGTTATGTCCAAATGGGCTCCCGAAAAATAAGGAATTCCTTATTGATATGAGTAGTCTATCATCTCTAATAAGCCAGGCTATCACATACACCCCCACTCAGAGGAACCACGTCCTCGTCGGGCCACAGGAACGTTCCCTCTTGGCACATACGTCTGTGCTTCCAGTCCGGTACATGTGCCATGCCGTGTGCCACGACGGGTCACAAACGTCATGAACAACACGACCACGCACCTGTCCGCAACCATCCGTGTAACCGCGAGGGCCGGCTCTGATACCAACTTGTAACACCCACGATGCGGCTATATCTCCCACGTGTCGGAGCACGACTTAGAGGCATAACCTCATAGTAGGCATGTCGCAAGAGGGGTAATCTTTACACATCCCATGTACTCAATAAGAAAGGGATAAAGAGTTGTCTTACAATCGCCACTTCACACAATACATGAATATAGCATTACATCATCCAGAATACAATCAAGGTCCGACTACGGAACCAAAATAAAGAAAGACCACCCCTATTGCTAGGTCCCCGATCAACCCGACTGGGCTCCACTACTGTTCAACTGGAAACGAAACAACACAACGAACATCTGATCTCATATGTTTATGATCTTGACGAAGATTTTCATGCCACTACAGAGGTGCTTCCCGAGCCTTGGTCCCAATGTAATTGGTTGGGTTGGAGCCTGTGGGCTCAAGGGTATCTCACCCTGCTGGCATCGGGCAAGTTGCCCCGGCAAGGCTCTTGCCAGGGCTGCAGAGGCTGCCTCGGCAAGGATCTTGCCGAGGGAGTCCACCTCGCCCTCTTTCTCTCCTGCGCTTCTGCTCTTGGCGTTGCCCTGGTTGTCTCATACTTTGGCTTCTCTCCAGCTTCCCTCCTCTGTCATGCTAAGTGTGGCCGTGGCGCGTGGCTCCGACTGCCCGTGCACAAGTGAAGGGGTCAAAAGAAGAGCCCCTACTTTTGTACACCGACAATTATATATGTGAATTATGCAATGCTATCTTGTTGCAAGGCATTATATATGTGAATTATGCAATGCCATGATGTTTAGCCAAGCGTCATATATGTGAATTATATCATGCCGTCCTTTTTTGTATTTGTCATTGCTTTTGTCGACAATGTTTGTATATTCAACTTCTCTTCCTGTGCATCATCCATTTGAATTGGTTACGGAGAAATCTGGAGTGAAAACAAGGTCTTCAGAGCAGACAATGCTACCTGCTGAAGCAGATATCTTGTTGGTTACAGATAGCTCTTCAGAGGAGGATTCAGAGGCAGATGACCAGTCCTATTATCCCCCTGAGGTGTATGCTCAAACTTGGCAGGGTTATATTACTCATATCATACATATCTTGTATTGCAATGCTTAGTTTTTACTTCATATACACGATATTGAATGCCATCTCCTTAGTTGACATATCATATATGTGATTGCCCTCTGCTCCCTTCCTTAGTATATAAATCATATATTTGAATTATATCATATATGTGATTGCCCTCTGCTCCCTTCCTTACAGCATGTATCTGAATTATGGCATGCCAACCCATTTTCTAAAGACATAATATAGTTATATCATCTCATCCTGTTCACATAGTCATCATATTTTTAATTATGTCATTCTATCCGTGAATTATATCATGCCATCATGTTTCCATCGACGGCATGTTTGTGATCTATGGCATGCCAACCACTTTAATAGACACATCGTATAGTTATATCATGTCATCCTGTTTACATAGTCATCATATTTTGAAGTATGTCATTCTATCATGTTTAGTTAGCCATCATACATGTGAAATTGTGTCATGCTATCCTGTTTAATTAGCCATCATATATGTGAAATTATGTCCTGCTATTCTGTTTGGTTAGACAACATAAACGTGAATTATTTCATGCCCTGTTTTCTTCCCTACTATCCATTGCACCTGTCTATCTTACAATGTCTGTACATTCAATTACTTTTCTTGTTTATCAGCCATTTCAATTGTAGGGGGTGATGGTAGTATCTTGGGGAGTAAAAACACGGTCTTCAGAAAAGATCGTTCTACCTGTCGATGGAAATAGAACCATGGTTGTACTTGCACAAGAACCAGCCCCACCACACATAACCTAGACTCACGCAGATTGTACCCCTACCAACTTGGACAGAGAACCAGCTACACCCCTTCTAGCCCCAACCCCAGCAGATAGTAACCCAGTTCCTGTTGACACAACACCGTCTCCACCACAGAGCACCTAAACACGAGCAGTTAGTAAGGCAACTACAGTGCCCAAAGCACGAGGAGGACCACTCCGAACCCCAAGTCAACGCTTAAAGCAAAATAAGAATTGTTCTCAGGTCAGGTTCCGTAGCTATGGTTCATACTACTTTGCTCTTGCATCACTGTATTTACTCATACCATCTAATTTCAAATTTGAAGGATGCAATTGAAACTCCAATGGCGCAACAGGTATGTTTTTAAACCTGTTTCTTTAATGTGTTTGCTGTTGTAACTTGCTCTATGTTGATTTCAGTTTCAATTGAATAAACAGTTATGTTCTCATGCCATGCACATTACAAGTGTTGTTATTGTTGTGTAGTTTCCCACACTTATATTCTGTCTATGGTGCTTTGTCTTAAATAGATATGATTTGAACTGTACCTATCTTGATTTGGCAACATAAACTAGAATGATATAGACCATACAGTGACCATACTACATAGATATATGTTTGTTTCTTGTTGTTATCCTTTCCACCTTACTACTGAACTGGTTTACCAAAATGAGTTTCATATACTACATTGTAAACCTATGATTTTGTTTGTTTGTTTCTCTTTTAAAATGCAGATACAATATTGGAGAAGAGTACCCCGTTATGCAATGGTAAAGGAAGTAATGCAGATACGGTTCAAGATAGTGAGACATCCCTGTTGGTCTCTAAGAAAGCTGATAAAAACTATATTGAAGACACTGAGACAACCCCCAAAGTCCTGTCTTGATGTAGTGTTTGAGTTACTGGCTACTACTGCTGGCACCAGCTCTTCGAACTCACTGCCTGAATCAGTTCGACTTCTTGAGTCTCAACTTCAAGTTGAAAGACATCGATCAAATGTTATGCGACAGGAAGCCGAAGGACTGAGGAAGTCCCTGCAGAATTCAGATGGATACTTTCTGGTGCAATAGCAAGTGCTGGAGGATTTAAGCGCCAAACAAGAGAAAGTTAATAAGCTTGCTAAGCATCTTGTCAGCATTATGGGTACCGATGATATTGTTTCTTGAGCTCTTCTGAAGTGGTTTCAGTTCTGGACTTGTTTTGCTGCGGCATTTATATGTTGCTTTGTTCTCTATATTTTCACTGGTGGCAAACTTTGATGCCCAGTGGATGTAATATGTGTAATAGCCGTGATAGCCTAGCGTAAGTTGCTTGCTTATTTATTTCCTTATTTCCTTATTTATTTGTTTTCTTGTAGTCAGTGCAGTTCTTTTTCCGCGGTTTGCTAGTGGCCGCAATAACCTATTTTTTAAAACTAGGCCATATTAACCATGGGCTACATATTTACTGTAGTTAACATGGGCCTCCTACGGGCCGTAGAAACAATGGGCCTTCTACGGGGCGTAGAAACAATGGGCCTTATACGTGCCGTAGACACAATGGGTCTTCTACGGCCCATATCATCAATTGGCCTTCTACGGGCCATATGATCGGTTGGACAAACATGGGCCAATAACAGACCACGTTATGGTCGTAAATGGGCTAGAGTTGAAATCGTCCGTTCATGGGCCGACCATAATGGGTCATCGTTAATCGACTGTATTTGATGACGCTATGAAAATGGCCCAACGTATTAACGGGCCACAAACGGGCCGACTGTAACCACGGGCTGAATTTGGCCCACAAGCAGAAAATGACAGTAACGGGCTAAAAGTAAACGAATGCTGGAAATGAGCCCAAGAATAAATGGGCCCTGAGAAGGCCGAAAGATAACATGGGATGGAAACAGCCCAACGGAATAATGGGCCGTTAATGGGTATAAAGTGATAAACTGTTCATTACGGGCCAGTTTTACCACGGGTCGTTAATGGGCCGAGGGTTACTAAGGGCCTCATATGGGTCGAAAGACGTCATGGGCCATACATGGGCCGGAAGTTAAAACAGGCTGGAATTATATTGGACGGCCCAGATGACCCTACTGGGCCTAATTCGGATAGGCCGTAAATGGGCCCTGGGTTAGTGATAACCCACAAGTATAGGGGATCGCAACAGTTTTCAAGGGTAGAGTATTTAACCCAAATTTATTGATTCGACACAAGGGGAGCCAAAGAATATTCTCAAGTATTAGCAGCTGAGTTGTCAATTCAACCACACCTGGAAACTTAGTATCTGTAGCAAAGTGTTTAGTAGCACAGTAATATGATAGTGGTGGTAACGATAACAAAAGTAAAGATAACAAAAGTAATGTTTTTGGTATTTTGTAGTGATTGTAACAGTAGCAGCGGGAAAGTAAATAAGCGTAAACCAGTATATGGAAAACTCATAGGCACCGGATTAGTGATGGATAATTATGCCGGATGCGGTTCATCATGTAACATTCATAACATAGGGTGACACAGAACTAGCTCCAATTCATCAATGTAATGTACGCATGTATTCCATATATAGTCATACGTGCTTATGGAAAAGAACTTGCATGACATCTTTTGTCCTACCCTCCCGTGGCAGTGGGGTCCTATTGGAAACACCAAGGTAATTCTGTTGAAAACAACGTCAGTCCAGGTTAGTTCCATTCAAATCATACAAGTTAGAGTCCAAAACAAGGGAAAAAGTGTTTGGAAAAGAACGTATCAACTCCCCCAAGCTTAAAACCTTGCTTGTCCTCAAGCAATTCAGTTGACAAACAGAAAGAAAGAAAAACTTTTACAAACTCTGTTTGCTCTTGTTGTTGTAATTATGTCAAGCCAGCATTCAAGTTTTCAGCATATATCATAACTAACCACATTTGCAATAATTCTTAGGTCTCATAATTACTCATATCAATAGCATAATCAACTAGCAAGCCATAATAATAAATCTCGGATGACAACACTTTCTCAAAACAACCATAATATGATATAACAAGATGGTATCTCGCTAGCCCTTTCTGAGACTGCAAAACATAAATGCAGAGCACCTTTAAAGATCAAGGACTGACTAGACATTGTAATTCATGGTAAAGAGATCCAATCATAGTCATACCCAACATAGATTAATAGTGATGAATGCAAATGACAGCTGTGCTCTCCAGCTAGTGCTCTTTAATAAGAGGGTGATGACTCAACATAAAAGTAAATGGATAGGCCCTTCGCAGAGGGAAGCAGGGATTTGTAGAGGTGCCAGAGCTCGGTTTTGAAATAGAGATAAATTGTATTTTGAGCGGTATACTTTCATTGTCAACGTAACAACTAAGAGATGGTGATATCTTCCATGCTAAACAAATTATAGGCGGTTCCCAAACAGAATGGTAAAGTTTATACTCCCCCTCCACCAACAAGCATCAATCCATGACTTGCTCGAAACAACGAGTGTCTCCAACATACATCAGGTCCTAGGGGGAGTTTTGTTTGCAACTAATTTTGATTTAGTTTGCATAAAGCATGGGACTGGGCATCTCGGTGACCAGCCATTTTCTCGTGAGTGAGGAGCGGAGTCCACTCCTCTTGAGAATAACCTGCCTAACACAGAATATAAGGACAGCCTTGGTTGATACATGAGCTATTCGAGCATACAAAACAGAATATTTATTTGAAGGTTTAGAGTTTGGCACATACAAATTTACTTGGAACGGCAGGTAGATACCGCATATAGGAAGGTATAGTGGACTCATCTGGAATAACTTTGGGGTTTAAGGGATTGGATGCACAAGCAGTATTCCTGCTTAGTATAGGTGAAGGCTAGCAAAAGACTGGGAAGCGACCAACTAGAGAGCGACAACAGCCATGTACATGCATTAAAATTAATAAACATTGGATGCAAGCATGAGTAGGATATAATCCACCATGAACATAACTATCATGAAGGCTATGTTGATTTTGTTTCTACTACATGCGTGAACATGTGCCAAGTCAAGTCACTTAAATCATTCAAAGGAGGATACCACCCCATCATACCACATCATAATCATCTCAATAGCATGTTGGCACACAAGGTAAACCATTATAACTCATAGCTAATCAAGCATGGCACAAGCAACTATGATCTCTAATTGTCATTGCAAACATGTTTATTCATAATAAGCTAAATCAAGAATGACGGGCTCATCATATTTACAAAAACAAAAGAGGTCGAATTCATACCATCTTTTCTCATCTCAGTCAGTCCATCATATATCATCATAATTGCCTTTCACTTGCACGATCGAATGGTGTGAATAATAATAAGAGTGCACGTGCATTGGACTAAGCTGGAATCTGTGAGTGTCGGTGTCAAAACCGGCGGATCTCGGGTACGGGGGTCCCGAACTGTGCCTCTAGGCCGGATGGTAATAGGAGGCAAGGGACATGAAGTTTTACCCAGGTTCGGGCCCTCTTGATGGAGGTAAAACCCTACGTCCTGCTTGATTAATATTGATGATATGGGTAGTACAAGAGTAGATCTACCACGAGATCGGAGAGGCTAAACCCTAGAAGCTAGCCTATGGTATGATTGTTGTTATGTATGTTTTCCTACGGACTAAAACCCTCCGGTTTATATAGACACCGGAGAGGGTTAGGGTTACACAAAGTCGGTTACAATGGTAGGAGATCTACATATCCGTATCGCCAAGCTTGCCTTCCACGTCAAGGAAAGTCCCTTCCGGACACGGGACGAAGTCTTCAATCTTGTATCTTCATAGTCCAGGAGTCCGGCTGAAGGTATAGTCCGGCCATCTGGACACCCCCTAATCCAGGACTCCCTTAGTAGCCCCTGAACCAGGCTTCAATGACGACAAGTCTGGCGCGCAGATTGTCTTCGGCATTGAAAGGCGGGTTCCTCCTCCAAGCACTTCCTAGAAGATTTTGAACACAAAGATAGTGTCCGGCTCTGCAAAATAAGTTTCCACATATTGCCATAGAGAGAATAATATTTACACAAATCTAATCTGCTAACGTATTCCGTAGTGTGACGCACCACGGCCAAGCCTTTATTCGAATCGTTTTATTATCCCACCTCAGCGCGTCATGCGAGGTGGTTTCCTTGGCACGTCTTGTTAAAGCAGAGATCGTGTCCCCTTATTCCGGGATTCTCATCAATACGGGCGTGGGTAACCCAACCGCACCATTGATTACGACGCTTGGAGATAAGCGAGTTTTACCAGGCTGGTGGCGACACGTAGTTGCGTCCACCCATATAAGGGGATAAGGATCCACCTTTTCACCTACGCCTTCTTCCTCCTTTGCCTATCCATTTTCGCGCACTCGAGCTCCAGCGCCCAAGTCCGCACTCCCCACCTCAACCTTCTCCAGCCATGTCCGGAGCGGGAGGCAAGTGGATGGTCTCCTCCATCACGGAGGGACACATCAAAAAACTGAGGAAGGCCGGATACTTGTCTAACGACATCGCGTACCGGCTTCCCGAAGAGGGGCAGCTCCTCCCCACCCCAAGGCCCCATGAGAGGGTAGTGTTCCTTCCCCACTTCCTCTGTGGACTGGGCTTTCCTATCCACCCATTCATCCGGGGACTCATGTTCTACTACGGCCTGGATTTCCATGATCTGGCCCCGAACTTCATCCTCAACATCTCGGCGTTTATCGTTGTGTGCGAGGCTTTCCTCCGCATCCGCCCCCATTTTGGCCTATGGCTCAAGACTTTCAATGTCAAGCCGAAGGTGGTGCGCGGCAACCAAGCGGAGTGCGGAGGCGCCATGGTGGGCAAGATGCCCAACGTCTTATGGCTCGAGGGCTCCTTTGTGGAGACCCTGAAGGGGTGGCAATCGGGGTGGTTTTACATCACTGAGCCGCGCGACCCTGAGTGGGTCGCAGCCCCCGAGTTCCGGTCCAGACCCCCAACGCGGCTCACGTCCTGGAAAGAGACGGGCCTGTCGTGGGGCAGCAGAGGAGAGGTGACTGGACTGCAAACATGCATCCAAACCCTGGTGAACAAGCAGCTCAAGCTTGTCAACGTAGTCCAGGTTATGCTCATCCGCCGGATCCTCCCGTGCCAGCAACAGGCCTTCAATCTGTGGGAGTTCAACCCGGCACAACACCGAACTCTGAGCAGGCTCTTCGACACGAGGTACAAAGATGCCTGGAAGGTGCTTTTCAAGGGCGCCGAGGCTCCCGCATCCGCTACCGAGGATCGCGGATTCAGCACGCAGCGTCACGCTAGCGCGGTAAGTTGTTTGTACCTTTTACAGAGTATTGGTTTTTCATGGTTTAACTCTATGCGGGATCTAAGCTCCCTTACCTTTGACAGGATTGGCAGGCGAAGTCCAGACAGATCGACTGTCCGGCTCCTTTGCCCGAAGACCCAGCCGATGCCCGCTTGGCGAAGCTGCTCGTTCCGGCACCCTATGTGGTGCCAGAGAAGAAGGCCACAAAGAAGGCCACGGGGACTCAAAAAAGTGCCTGACGCTAGGAGGTGTCGGGTTCATCATACGACGGCTCCAAGGCGCATTCCTCCCGTGAAGACGAGGAGGAGGAAGAAGAGACCTCTCCCCCTCCAGCGGGGGGAGAGAAGAAAAGGAAGGCCACCCTCACTGGGGAGGCCGAAGGGTCCAAGAAGGGGAAAACCCTTCCTCCGGACTACTCCACCAACGCTGACGACAGCGGAGAGGAGTGGCCGCTTAGGGCCAAGCCCCTGGCGAAATCGTAAGTATCCGGATACCAGAGTAATTCATAGTATTCCTTTATTGCACAACTTTCCCTTATGTCGAATATGATTATGCAACCCACCCAAAGACTGGCTCGAGGCGTCGTCGAGTGGTTCACTGGACTCGTCAGATGTGAATTCGCTTCCGGCGGCTACCCCCCCCGCCCTACGGACGACGCCAAAGTGTTGTCCCAACAGGTTCCAAGCTAGGAGGAGGTGGTCCTAGAGGCGCCGCAAGGCTACCTCCCAGACTCCAGGAGTAAAGGGGATAAAACCCCCCAGGGCTCCAAGTCTGGCACTAGGCTGGACACCGCTCCGGAACCTTCAAAGGTTCCTGAGGGAGTCCTGGATTAGGGGGTGTTCGGGTAGCCGGACTATACCTTCAGCCGGACTCCAGGACTATGAAGATACAAGATTGAAGACTTCGTCCCGTGTCCGGATGGGACTTTCCTTGGCGTGGAAGGCAAGCTTGGCGATGCGGATATTCAAGATCTCCTACCATTGTAACCGACTTTGTGTAACCCTAACCCTCTCCAGTGTCTATATAAACCAGAGGGTTTTAGTCCGTAGGACAACTTCATCATACAACAATCATACCATAGGCTAGCTTCTAGGGTTTAGCCTCCTTGATCTTGTGGTAGATCTACTCTTGTACTATCCATATCATCAATATTAATCAAGTAGGACGTAGGGTTTTACCTCCATCAAGAGGGCCCGAACCTGGGTAAAACATCGTGTTCCTTGCCTCCTGTTACCATCTGGCCTAGACGCACAGTTCGGGACCCCCTACCCGAGATCCGCCGGTTTTGACACCGACATTGGTGCTTTCATTGAGAGTTCCTCTGTGTCATCGCCTTTAGGCCCGATGGCTCCTTCGATCATCAACAACGATGCAGTCCAGGGTGAGACTTTTCTCCCTGGACAGATCTTCATCTTCGGCGGCTTCGTACTGCGGGCCAAGTCGCTTGGCCACCTTGAGCAGATCGAAAGCTACGCCCCTGGCCATCAGGTCAGGTTTGGAAGCCTAAACTACATGGCTGACATCCGCGGGGACTTGATCTTCGACGGATTCGAGCCACAGCCAAGCGCGCCGCACTGTCTCGATGGGCATGATATAGCTCTGCCGCCAAACAGTGCCTTGGAGGCCGCACACGCATCGGTTCCGACCATTGATTCGGAGCCTACTGCGCCGATCGAGGATCAGCGGTTGGACGCTGCCTTAGGGGCTGCGATCTCAGAGGCAATCGAGCCGAACTCCAGCTCCGCACTCCGCATGGCCCGTGACTCCGAGGAGCCGGATTCCTTTCCGAACTCCGAGCCCCCCGCGCCCCTGACGATCGAATCCGATTGGGCGCCGATAATGGAGTTCACCGCCGCAGACATCTTTCAGCACTCGCCCTTCGGCGACATCCTGAATTCGCTAAAGTCTCTCTCTTTATCAGGAGAGCCCTGGCCGGACTACGGTCAGCAAGGATGGGATTCGGATGATGAAGAAATTCAAAACCCACCCACCACCCACCTCGTAGCCACTGTCGACGACTTAACCGACATGCTCGACTTCGACTCCGAAGACATCGACGGTATGGAGGACGATGCAGGAGACAACCAAGAACCAACGCCTATAGGGCATTGGACAGCCACCTCATCTCACGATGTGTACATGGTGGATACCCCTATAGGAAGCAACAATGAGGAAAACGGGGATGGAAAGAGGGATCGATCTCTCGAATAACAATCAAAGCGTCGGCGTAAACGCCGACCCAAGCCCCGCCTTGAT
This sequence comes from Triticum urartu, assembly GCF_056163025.1. Classification (NCBI taxonomy): domain Eukaryota; kingdom Viridiplantae; phylum Streptophyta; class Magnoliopsida; order Poales; family Poaceae; genus Triticum; species Triticum urartu. The sequence goes on along the minus strand of NC_141875.1, from coordinate 552,444,993 downwards.
AAAGACCCAGCCATAGAGCAGGATGAGCCGGTAGACGACGAGCATTCCTTAGAGCAACCGTCCCAATAGGACAACCCGGATAGAGAAACCGAACATCCCTCCCCCGACGAAAATGGCATTCCGGACGACCCTACGCCGGATAAGCCCACGAAGCAGAAGAACCTCCACAAACGGCTCGTTGCAACCGCACGCAGCCTGAAAAAGCAGAAGCGGAAGCTAAAAACTCCGGAAGATGCACTCAGGATCAGATGGAGTAAAGTAATCAATACCGCAGACAAATACGGCGATAGTCGCCGCACTAAAAGCTATCCGAAGAGAAAGCTACTACCTGAATTCGACGAGGAGGCCTTAGAGCCCTCGCATTCCAAAAGTGAGAAAGCCACATGGTCGGATAGACGACCCCATGGCCAGCATAAAGCGGCAAGCAGCGCTGCACTTAAGCCTCCATGCGACCCACTTAAGGATTCACATCATGGCCCAGCAAGGTCCATTTACGGGCCAAGAAAGCAAGCTCTCGTAAGCAATGCAATAAAGCCATTATCAGAATCCTGCACACCCAAATACAGGGGTGCTGCACACCCCCTATGTTTCACCGATGAGGTCCTGGATTATGAATTTCCAGCGGGATTCAAACCCTTAAACATAGAGGCATATGATGGAACAACAGACCCTGGAGTCTGGATCGAGGATTATATCCTCCACATACATATGGCTAGAGGAGATGACCTCCACGCCATAAAATACTTACCCCTCAAGCTTAAAGGGCCAGCCCGGCATTGGCTCAAAAGCCTTCCTGAAAACACAATCGGAAGTTGGGAAGAGCTCGAGGACGCTTTCCGAGCAAATTTTCAAGGGACCTATGTCCGCCCTCCGGATGCAGACGATCTTAGTCACATAACTCAACAGCCCGGAGAGTCAGCTCGACAATTCTGGAATAGATTTCTTACTAAAAAGAATCAGATAGTCGACTGTCCGGACGCTGAAGCCTTAGCGGCTTTCAGGCATAATGTCCGAGACGAATGGCTCGCCAGACACCTCGGCCAAGAAAAGCCAAGAACAATGGCCACACTAACAAGCCTCATGACCCGCTTTTGCTCAGGAGAGGACAGCTGGTTGGCAAGATGCAGCACCAGTGACCCAAGTACATCCAAAAATTGGGATGGAAACGGAAAACCGTGACGCAATAAGGACCATCACTGGACTAAGGAAAAAAGTCCGAAGAGCACGGCAGTCAACGCCAGATTCAAAAGCTCACGACAGAATCAGAAAAAGCCGCCCCTCCAAGATAACAGGGATGACCTATCCAACCTAAACAAAATCTTGGATAGGATATGTCAAATACACAACACTCCCGGAAAGCCTGCTAACCATACCCACAGAGATTGTTGGGTTTTCAAACAATCCGGCAGAATCAACGCCGAACACAAGGGGCTCGACACACCAAGCAAAGACGAGGACGAACCCCAAAAGCAGAGTACTAGGAAACAAAAGAATTTCCACAAGAAGTAAAAATAGTAAACTTACTCGACATAACAAAATGTGCGGCGCCCATAAAGGTACGCGCCCCACGGCCTATCCCAAAGGAATCCCGCCACTGGTTGTCAAAACCAATCATCTTCGATCATCTGGATTATTCTAGAAGTGTCAGGAACCCAGGCTGGACTGCCCTGGTACTCGATCCAATAATTGGCGGACTCCAGTTTTCAAATGTCCTTATGGACGGTGGAAGCGGACTCAACCTGATATATCAGGACTCAATCCGCCACATGGGGATCGACCCAAAAAGAATTCGCCACAACAAAAGCTCCTTTCAAGGAGTAATGCCAGGTCCGGACACCCATTGCATGGGTTTTCTCCGGCTCGAGGTTATTTTCGGCTCTGCCGATAACTTCCGTCGTGAAAAGCTGACTTTCCACATCGTCCCATTCTCAAGTCGCTATCAAGCACTACTGGGACGCGAAGCTTTCGCCTGCTTTAACGCAATACCGCATTATGCATCTCTTACTCTTAAGATGCCCGGTCCACACGGTATCATCTCCTTAAAGGGGAAGCAGTGAGAACACTTCCCCCAAGCGGAGGATTGTGCGGCCGCTTTAACAGCCCCACAATACAATGGCTTCACCAGCCAGAACATCGGAACAGGTCATTAAGACCACGGACACGGATAGACGAGTCCGGCACAAAAGTACCATTGATAAAGGCTTAGTGGGCATATACCCCTACACTAGGGGCTTCACACGTATAAAATAAGAGACAATAAAGCTCAATTTTTCATATTTTACTTTACACTTTGTTTATTTCATATAACTTTTGTTCGGCACGCCCCTTTTTCAACTTAGTTGCTCTCTTTTTACAGATGAACGTCGTGCTGCGCCCGTCCAGGATATGGCACAACGGAGACACAGGCGCAGACGTGCAGTAGGGACCCGTTCCAAGGATTCTTTTCAGATTAAGACCCTGCGTAAACCTTTTTTACTGTCTCTTGTTGATACACATCCCCTGGTTCTATGACCAAGGAGGAGGCTGGCGTCTTGGCATGTGGCCACGTCAGAATTCTTGCGCGTACCTGGACACTAGGGGCTTATACCTCAGAGCGTTACCTCGCCCGCTCTCATAAAGACCGAATACCTTAGGGAGTGTTCGGCGTCGCGAGTTTGGCCTTATATGCATCAGCTCCGAGTCATGATTTTGGTCAAATGTTGGGTTGCCCGGCTCCTGTGTTCGGCCGCCTTATGTTCCGCTCTATCGGCTAAGGCGGCACCAGGAGAACTACTGCGATTGTGCCCTGGTTCGGCCAGGCGAGCACCTCAGTAGAGAAAGCCGAAAACCGACTGTCATGATATGGCGTGAGACTGGTCAACCACTCGATGACTCTCCGGAATCTCTAGGATTCCTCCGCATTAACGAAGGGCCGTTTCCCGGCCAGGCACATACGCGCCCCGAATTCGGGCGAGCGCAGTCGCCACCAGGGGCTACCTAAATAGTCCCATTGTCAAGCTCCTATGGCTAAGTGAAAGTGTTAAAGCATTATAGTCCGGTTGCCTAGCTCACTGCGCTATCACCTCCTTTGTAGGACCAAGATGTTGGATTAAGTGTGAAAATGCGCCTTCTGCGAGAACCCTCGCACTATGTGCGTGGGGGCTGAAGCCAACGACTGCAATCTTTCAGATTTTGTATATATATCTTAAAAAGGCCGCACATGAGGTGTTCCAAATACTTGAAGGCACAAGTATAAAAGGCTACTACAATTCATCAAAATATTGCTTTATAATTACATATGCTATCAGAACATAGCATCCTTCGAGCACTGCGTCTCTATTACACGAGCGCCTTCAAGGACTTCCTGAAAATAGTGCTTGGAGGGTACTCGGCTTTTTTCCGAATCTCGGGATGCAACAACGGTGGTCTCCATCTCTGCCCAGTATGTCTTGACACGGGCAAGAGCCATCCGTGCGCCCTCTATGCATGCTGACCTCTTCATCGCATTGATACGTGCCACCGCGTCAAGGAATTGCTGCACCAAGCTGAAATAACTCTTCGGCTCCGATCTCCCCGGCCACAGATGACCCATGACGTACTTCATGGCGAGTTCGGACAATCTATTCAGTTCGGTCCATTGAGCCAGACGATCGTCCACTGCCAGTGGACGCTCTGGATTCTAGAACTGCGACTAGAAAAGCCTTTCCACTTCGCGATCTTCTTGATCTTGAAAGTATTCGGTTGCATCAGCATCACTCGCTGCCAAATCCAGATAGGTGTCCTCCGCACTCCACATCTGGTCCAACAGAGCAAACTTCGGATCGCAAAACTTCCTCCGCAACATAAAGGGCTTTCCAGCCGCAATCTGTCGGCTGACGCAGCTCCTCCTTCGCAGCACTCATCGCAGAGCGAGCGTCCTTGGCATCAGCAACGGCCTTCTCTAAGTCCGTCTGTCTCGCCCGGTCTTCTTTCTCAAGAAACTTGCAACGGTCAGCAGCACTTTTTAACTTCATGGCCATCACGGCCATCTCCTTCTTGCTTCGGCAGTGAGCAGCCCATTCGGCTCTCAGCTCTTCAAGGGCCTTCTCGGCAGCCGCATCAAGCCGCTCGTTGACGAGCGCGATGTCGGCATCTGCCGCGTCAAGTTGCCGCTTTAGTTTGGCAAAATCATTAGTTCGGCTCGATTCCAGACACTTCGCCACCTGTATACAAAGGCGACATTTTAGACCTGGGATTATGATCCTCTGCGCGCCGTCAATTTTGACAATGCACAGAGTCTCAGGGGCTACTATCTACACAGGGCGCATCTTGTTTATGCGCAACTGACAAAGAAGTACATTATCAAACGTACCTCAAAACCCGTCAGCAAACTTCTGACGGCCTCATGCAATCCGCTTTCCGCGGACGAAATCCTTCCAATCACCGTACCCATCAATGCACGGTGCTCCTCTGAGATAGAAGCTCGCCCCAACAGAATCATCAGCTCCTCCGACCGCGCACCGGACGGTGCCGGACTTGTCCTATGACCTCCATCGAAGGCCGGACACGAAGAACCTTGGGGGGACATATGGCTACCTTCCACCCCTGCCGGATTCGGAGAAACCCTCCGCGACGACACCTCAGGGTCGCCCGCTTCGCCAGGCGGTACGGCAGGGGAGGCGTTCCACTCTCCATCATCTCCGAAAGAAGATCCCCCGAAGACGAGCTCTACTGAGAAGGGCTGAGGTCCGAGCTACAAAGTAAAATTTCGGTTAATCTTCTCAGATAAAAAGCAAGGATTTCTCTCATCCCTCTAAAGGAAAATCTTTCTCTACTTACGGCTCACTGGAGGGCTGATCCCTTTGAGGGCGTAGTTCGGCCGAGGATCTCCCCGGCGTCGGACCCTCTGACGAGGAATTTTTCCCCCGCTTTGAGGCCATGGTCTCCGGGTCGTCACAGGCGGCCCTCTTCTTCCCCTTAGGAGAGGAATTGTCGGTTCTTCCCTTCCGAGCAGCCTCCTTCGAGGAGGCCATAGTTTCCTTGTCCTCCCCCTCACTTCCCTCCAAAGGCACGATCTTCAACATCCTGACTAGCACGGGATCCGGCCTGGTCTCAGGAAGGGGAGCCGGACACCTGATCAGCTTTGCCTTCGCTATCCACTCCTGTTTAAAAGGACAGCTCTTTTAGGGGCGAATTTATGAAAATTTTACGGATAGCGAGTCCGAGCACAAGGTTACTTACTTGAGTATCTGAGCGATTGCAGCTTAAACCTGCGTCGTCGGTCAAATCCGGACACATTGCTTGTGATCCGAAGAACATTTTATACATCTCCACGGGCGTTGCGCCCATAAAATGCTGGAGAGCTCGTGGTCCCTCCGGATTAAACTCCCACAGACGAAGGGAGCGAAGTTTGCTGGGCAGTGTTCGGCAAATCAGCATGACCTGCGTCACCTTGACCAGGTTGAGGTCTCTTTCTAAGAGATCCCTAATGCGGCCCTGCAACAAGGGCACGTCTTTGGATAACCCTCAATCTAATCCTTTGTTGACCGATGATGCTAGCCGTGGTGGGGGACCCGAGCGAAAGGCAGGAGGCGCCACCCACTTGGTGCTCCTGGGAGCGGTGATATAGAACCACTCTCGTTGCCACAAGCCGAGCTCCTCTAGAAAGGAGCCCTCGGGCCATGGAGCATCAGCATTCTTACTTATGACAGTGCCTCCGCACTCTGCGTGCCGTCCCTCGATCATCTTCGGCTCCACTCCAAAAGTCTTGAGCCATAATCCAAAGTGAGGAGTAACACGGAGGAACGCTTCGCACACAACGATGAATGAGGAAATGTGGAGGATGGACTCCGGAGCTAAGTCATGAAATTCCAGCCCATAATAGAACATCAGCCCCCTCACGAAGGGATCCATCGGGAAGCCTAAGCCCCGAAGGAAGTGAGACATGAACACTACGCTCTCACCGGGCTTGGGACTGGGAATAGCCTGCCTTTGAGCAGGCAACCTATGCAAAATTTTGGCGGTCAAGAACTTAGCCTCTCTTAACTTTAGCACGTCCTCCTACGTGATGGAGGAGGGCATCCATCGGCCTTGAAGGTCGGAACCGGACATTGTCGAAGGTCCGAAGCACCTGGAATCTAGAGCCTAGGGTGTTGGAACTCGAGGCGACGGGTGAACTTGTTTTGAGATTGGAGAAAAGGAGTAAGGCCTTGGTCTCTTTATAAGAGGTTGAATACCAGGAGCCCTCCCTGTAACCGTTTGGGACTCGCCTTTAATCGAGAAGACATGCTAACGGGCACGATTGGGTTACCCACGTCCGTATTGATGAGAATCCCATAAATAAAGGGGACACGATCTCTGCTTTGACAAGACGTGCCAAGGAAACTGCCTCGCAAAACATGCTGAGGTGGAAAAGTGAAACTGATTCGAATAAAGGCTTGGCCGTAGTGTGATGTCACGCTGCGGAATACGTCAGCGGATTAGATTTGTGTTAATATTATTCTCTCTGTGGCAATACGTGGAAACTTATTTTGCAGAGCCGGACACTACTCTTGGTGTTTACAAACCTTTATGAAGAATTTGGAGGAGGAACCCGCCTTGCAGTGCCGAAGACAATCTACGCGCCGGACTCGTCGTCATTGAAGCCTGGTTCAGGGGCTACTGAGGGAGTCCTGGATTAGGGGGTGTTCGGGTAGCCGGACTATACCTTCAGCCGGACTCCAGGACTATGAAGATACAAGATTGAAGACTTCGTCCCGTGTCCGGATGGGACTTTCCTTGGTGTGGAAGGCAAGCTTGGCGATGCAGATATTCAAGATCTCCTACCATTGTAACCGACTTTGTGTAACCCTAAACCTCTCTGGTGTCTATATAAACCGGAGGGTTTTAGTCTGTAGGACAACTTCATCATACAACAATCATACCATAGGCTAGCTTCTAGGGTTTAGCGTCCTTGATCTCGTGGTAGATCTACTCTTGTACTATCCATATCATCAATATTAATCAAGCAGGACGTAGGGTTTTACCTCCCTCAAGAGGGCCCGAACCTGGGTAAAACATCATGTTCCTTGCCTCCTGTTACGATCCGGCCTAGACGCACAGTTTGGGAGCCCCTACCCGAGATCCGCCGATTTTGACACCGACAGTTCCAGAGTCCGGCGGGCGACCTCCTTCCAAGAGGAGCAAGCCCACCGTGCCGGTGACCCCCGTCCAACCGGAGGCGCCGGACAATCTGTTGGAGGTGCTCAAAGGTGCCTCCATCGACGAGGAGCACCGCACCATTATGAGTGCGGTGGTCCAGAAGGTTCAGTCCACCAAGAGTGGACCGACTGAAGCTTGTGCTAGCCTTTTAACAGGCTTTGAGGTAAGTAAAGCATGTGTAAATAATATTACCTCATAGACAGTAGCCCCTGATGCTCTGTTTGGCGTTCGGGAAGAAAAGCCGAATAGAGGATCAAATAAAATTCGCAGGAGTCTAACAAAAAGGAGTCAATATGCGTATGCAGGCTTCTCTGCTGGCGTTCGCCGCACTGACTGCGGAAGTGGACACGCTAAAGCAGAACCTCGAGCAGTCCGAGCAAGAGCTCGGGCATGCCAAGAAGAAGCTCGAGGACAAGGAAGGTAAGAAATACCTTGTTTAAATATATATAAAAAAGGTGCAATTGCAAAAAATGACAGGATCATCATGGCTATTGTAGGGGCCACGTCTGAGGTGGCGACCCTTAAGCAAGCGCTGCTCGAGGCCGAGAAGAGGGCGGCCACGGAGCGCACCGAGCGGGAGAAGTATGAGGCCCAGGTTGGCAAGGTGCGGCAAGAGCTCCAGGCTCTCATGAAAAAGCATGAGAGTTTGGAGCTTGACTCAAAGACGCGAGCGTCTGAGCTCGCGGTGGCTATTAAAAATGCCAAGTCTGCCAAGGCCGAATCCCAGAAGACCCTCCAGGAGTTGGATGCGGTGAAAAAGATAGCGGCAGGTAAGGCATTCTTTATGCAAAGCAAACACATAAACGGGAGTTACTTGTTACTTACCCGAATCCGGAGCTCTCCAGGAGCGTTCGCAGATCTTCCCCGTAGTGTGTCCGATGCCGCCGCATTCTATCGAGCCGAGGAGGGCAGCTCGACCGAGAAGGTGTTCTGGTCTCAGTATGCTGAGGCCGGACACCCCGTGCCCCTGAGCGACCAGCTGAAGCAACTGGTCGAGCTCAACAAGGCGGCCGAACAGGCCATGAAGGGCCTCATAGTTCGGCTGTGGCCTGGAGAGGCTCTGCCTGGGAGCTATTTCGGGCTGGTGCGGCGGCTGGTGGGGGCCTGTCCAAGGCTCGAAGTCATCAAGTGCTCCGTCTGCATTGAAAGTGCCCGTAGGGCCCTTGCCCGTGCTAAGGTGCACTGGGGCAAGCTGGATGCTGAGAAGCTTGTGAAGGACGGGCCACCGCCGGGGAAAGAGCATCGCAAGCCCGAGAATTATTATAAGGATGTTCTGAAGGGTGCCTGCCTTATGGCGGATGAATGTTCCAGGGATGTAATTTTTGAGTAAAACTCGCTTGTTTTGTCCTGTGCACTGAAAACTTGTTCATATGCGCTAAGCAATGCTGTTGGAATTTAAAATATTACCTTCTGTGCGGCTGTTTATCAATTCTGAGAGATGGTGATTCGTCGGCTTCTGCGCCCGTGCCGCTAGTGCTGGGGTGTTCGGGGATAAACCTGAGCGCTCTTTTTCCCATGTTTGGGTCCTTCGAGGGAGGCGCTCAGCACAACGAACAAGGCAATCGGACTATAATGCATGAACACTCTCACTTAGCCATAGAATCTATAATTTCAAATTTTGGCGAAGCCCCTGGTATTCAGAAGACCGAGTTCGGGGCGCTATCCACGCCTTGGCCGGACAGAGCCGACTCCTCGCTCTAAGCGGCATAAGTCTTTAGGGACTCGAAAAACCTCTCGAACAGCGACCAGCTCTCGCTTCATCATGACAGTCAGTTTTAGCTTTCTCTGCTGAGGTGCTCGACCCAGCTCAACTAGGGCACAATCGCAGTAGTTCTCCTAGTGCTACCTTAGCCGACATAGCAGAACGTAAGGCACCAAAACATAGGAGCCGGGCAAACCCAACTATTGACCCAAGACATGATTCGGAGCCGATGCATATAATGCTATAAGTTCGGGGTGCCGCACTTGTTAAAGTGTTCGGACTTCTCACACCATATTGAGGGGTACTAAATCCCCTGGCGTATTTTGGCCGTACCAAAGTGTACGGGTGCAACATGTCATTAAGGAACATATATTTGTAAAAAAAGAGTAATGCAAAAATAGACAAAAGCTATGCATTTTTTATTAAAAAGGTCTGTGATCAAAGCAGAACGATACAAATAATGCGATAAGCAAAAGGTTGGACTATTTAACATGTCCGTTCCAGGGGCAGGCTGCGGAATGGTATGCGAAACAGGTATAATGCTCGTGATAGAGACCACCTAGGAGTTCCGTAATGCGGCATGGCTTGTCTGCTTCCCTGGTTCTTGCATCGTTTGTGTGGCAATTGAACTGCCGAACAGGCCTTCCGAAGAATGGAGTCCTGAAAGTAAGAGAAAATTAAAAAATCGGCAGCCCCTGGTGCGGTTTAAGCCGTGTTTCAGACATGCCGTGATGGTGCCCCTCCCCTGTACCCATGGTATTTCTAGAGCGTAGTTATGTACGCGAAGCACTGGCGTCGCATTTTTGCAAGGGCTGGGGTTGGGGCCGCATTGCTACGCCTGCTCGGAACGTGCCAGGCGGTCTTGTTGTAGGTTACTCTGGGCATGCTTGACGGTGTCCGAACGTTTAATGGCCGGACTGGAGAACTGCCTGGAGAGGCTGCTTTGTACTTCCACTGCCAGGGCCGTCATGTGCTCCTCCGTTCGGAGGGAGCGTTCGGTGTTTCCATTGACCGTAATTACTCCTCGAGGGCCTGGCATCTTGAGCTTAAGGTATGCGTAGTGAGGTACCACGTTGAACTTGGCGAATGCGGTTCACCCGAGCAGTGCGTGATAGCCACTGCGGAATGGGACTATGTCGAAGATTAACTCCTCGCTTCGGAAATTATCCGGAGATCCAAAGACCACTTTAAGTGTGACTGAGCCTGTACAGTTGGCCTCTACACCTGGTATTACGCCTTTAAAGGTCGTTTTGGTGGGCTTAATCCTCAAGGGATCTATGCCCATTTTCCGCACTATATCCTGGTAAAGCAGGTTCAGGCTGCTGCCGCCGTCCATAAGGACTCTAGTGAGATGAAATCTGTCAATAATTGGGTCTAGAACCAATGCGGTGAATCCACCATGACGGGTGCTAGTGGGATGGTCCCTTCGATCAAAGGTGATCGGGCAGGAGGACCATGGGTTGAACTTTGGGGCGACTGGCTCTACCGCGTATACGTCCCTTAACGCGCGCTTCCGCTCCCTCTTGGGATGTGGGTTGCGTATATCATGTTCACCGTCCGCACTTGTGGTGGAAAACCCTTCTGTCCACTGTTGTTCGGCGGCCGGGGCTCTTCGTCGTCATCGCTATGCAGCCCCTTGTCGGTATTTTCGGCATTTAACTTGCCTGCCTGCTTGAACACCCAACAATCCCTGTTGGTGTGATTGGCCGGCTTTTCGGGGGTGCCATGTATCTGGCACAAGCGGTCAAGTATTCGGTCCAAACTGGATGGGCCCCCAGGATTTCTTTTGAATGGCTTTTTCCGCTGACCGGATTTATAGCCTCTGAATCCGGCATTAACTGCCGTATCCTCAGCATTGTCGCTGTTAATGAGGCGCTTCTGCTTGTTGCGACGCGACCTGCCACTACTGTCCCTGGTATCCGAATTACCAGGGTTCTTGGTCATATTGTTGCTATGAGCAAGCCAGCTGTCTTCTCCCGCGCAAAAGCAGGTCATGAGTGTCGTGAGTGCTGCCATAGATTTCGGCTTTTCCTTTCCAAGGTGCCGGGCAAGCCACTCATCACGGATATTGTGCTTGAAGGCTGCTAGGGCCTCTGCGTCCGGACAGTCGACTATTTGATTTTTCTTTGTTAGGAACCATGTCCAGAATTGTCTGGCCGATTCCTCTGGCTGCTGAATTACGTGGCTTAGGTCATCAGCGTCTGGTGGTCGCACATAAGTGCCCTGGAAATTGTCGAGGAATGCGGCTTACAGGTCCTCCCAACAACTGATTGATCCTGCTGGCAAGCTGTTAAGCCAATGCTGAGGTGGTCCTTTAAGCTTGAGTGGGAGGTATTTGATGGCGTGGAGATCATCGCCGCGGGCCATGTGGATATGAAGGAGATAATCCTCGATCCATACCGCAGGATCTGTTGTGCCATCATATGATTCGATGTTTACGGGTTTGAAACCCTCGGGGATTTGATGATCCATTACTTCGTCTGTGAAGCATAGTGGGTGTGCGGCGCCTCTGTACTGGGCTATATCACGATGTAGCTCCAATGAGCTTTGTCTACTGTGTTCGGCCCTACCATATTTGTGTCCAGCGTGACAGTTACCATCTCGAGTCGTGGGGTGCCCACACGATGCATAGATCGATCTTGTTTGCCTTGCCTTGTCCTCCAACATATCTCGCAGGTCAGGCGCATTTTCCCGTGCCTTGGCACGGGGTGCGGCTTGAGTGGAGGGCCGAGAGGCCTCTTTGTCGCGGGCACGAGATGGCCGATCGGCCGTATCAAGTGCTGGTGATGTAGGTTTAAGTGCTTCCTCCTCTAATCGGGGTAGCAACCTGTGCTTTGGGTAGCTCTTGGTCAGCTCTAAGCTGTTGCTGTTTTTTCTTGAGGCTTCTTGATCAGCTCTAAGCTGTTGCTGTTTTTTCTTCGGCCGCAAGGACTTTAGTCCATCTGTCGACTAGCAAATCTTGATCAGCTCTAAGCTGTTGCTGTTTTTTCTTGAGGCTTCTTGCCGTGGACATAAGCCTGCGTTGAAAATGCTCTTGCTCGACGGGATCCTCTGGCATGACGAATTCGTCATCGTCGAGGCTTGCCTCGTCTTCGGAGGGAGGCATACAATTATCGTCCTCGACCTCTCTGTCTGCCGCTCTCTCATGAGGGCTGGCTTCTCCATCCTCCTGTGCTGAATCTTGCTGGAGGGGGTTTTATTCGGCACTCTCCGGAGTATTATTATCTCCCGTGCTGGAATCACCGTATTTGCTTTGGCGGGATTTTGAGCGGCGCCGCTGACGCCGGCGCTTAGGCTGTTTCTTGGAGGGGTCATCCTCTGCTGTTCCATCGCCATCTCCTTCTTTTGGGGTGTCCACCATGTATATGTGATATGACGAGGTGGCTTTCCAGGGCCCAATAGGTGCTGGCTCTTCATCGTCTTCTGCATCGGCGTCCATACCATCGATGTCTTCGGAGTCGAAGTCGAGCATGTCGGTTAAATCATCGACAGTGGCTACAAAGTGGGTGGTGGGTGGGCTTTGAATTTCTTCATCGTCCGTATCCCAACCTTGCTGACCGTAGTTTGGCCAGGGCTCTCCTGATAAAGACAGAGACTTTAGTGTCTTCAAAATATCGCCGAAAGGCGAGTGCTGAAAGATGTCCGTGGCAGTAAACTCCATGATCGGTGCCCAATTGGATTCGATCGGCAGGGGCGCGGAGGGTTCGGAGTCCGGAGAGGAGTCTGGCTCCTTGGAGTCACGAGTCTCGCGGAGTGCGGGGTTGGTGTTCGGCTCGATCGCCGTTGGGATCGCAGCCCCCGAGGCGGCGTCCAACCACCCATCCTCGATCGGCGTAGTTGGCTCTGAATTAAGGGTCGAAGCCGATGCGGGTGCGCTCTCCAAGGCACTATTCGGCGGCAGAGCTAGATCATGCTCGTCGTGACAGTGCGGCGCGCTCGGCAGTGGCTCGAATCCGTTGAAGATCAAGTCCCCGCGGATGTCAGCCGTGTAGTTTAAACTTCCAAATCTGACCTGACGGCCCTGGGCATAGCTTTCGATCTGCTCTAGATGGCCAAGTGAATTGGCCCACAGTGCGAAGCCGCCGAAGATGAAGATCTGTCCGGGGAGGAAGGTCTCACCCTGGACTGCATCGCTATTGATGATCGTGGGAGCCATCAAGCCTAATGGCGACGACACAGAGGAACTCTCAATGAAAGCACCAATGTCGGTGTCAAAACTGGCGGATCTCGGGTAGGGGGTCCCGAACTATGCGTCTAGGCCGGATGGTAACAAGAGGAAGGGACACGAAGTTTTACCCAGGTTCGGGCCCTCTTGATGGAGGTAAAACCCTACGTCCTGCTTGATTAATATTGATGATATGGGTAGTACAAGAGTAGATCTACCACGAGATCAGAGAGGCTAAACCCTAGAAGCTAGCCTATGGTATGATTGTTGTTCTGTATCTTGTCCTACGGACTAAAACCCTCCAGTTTATATAGACACCGGAGAGGGTTAGGGTTACACAAAGTCGGTTACAATGGTAGGAGATCTACATATCCGTATCGCCAAGCTTGCCTTCCACGCCAAGGAAAGTCCCTTCCGGACACGGGACGAAGTCTTCAATCTTGTATCTTCATAGTCCAGGAGTCCGGCTGAAGGTATAGTCCGGCCATTTGGACACCCCCTAATCCAGGACTCCCTCAGCGAGCATTCAAGAAACAGGAGAAGACAAGGCAATATGGGCTCTGGGTTAAATCAACATTAAAGCATATAAGATCCACTACAACAATTTAATTATGGTCTTCTCCTATTGACCCCCAAAGAAAAGAAAAGAAAATAAAACTATTTACACGGGAAAGCTCCCAACAAGTAAAAGAAGAACGAGAAATATTTTTTTGGGTTTTCCTTTTAATTACTACTACAGCAGGAAAGTAAATTACTACTAATTTTTTTGGTTTTCTTAAGGTTTAACAAACACACAAGAAGAAAGCAGGAAAAAGAAAATGAACTAGCATGGATATTACAATGAAAGAGTATAAGCACCAACATCTAGCTATGAGTGTGTGTGAACATAAATGTAATGTCGGTGAGAAATATGTACTCCCCCAAGCTTAGGCTTTTGGCCTAAGTTGGTCTATTGCCAGGGATAGCCTGGCGGATACCCATAGGTGCAGCTGGGGTCGTACTACGATACAGCAGTTATCGCCTCCTGAGCTGCAGCGTGGAGTCGGACTGCCTCTGCTCTCCTCTCGTACTCATCTGCCTCCTCTCTTGTAATAGTATATCTTCCTTTTGTCTGTGAATCAAAAAGATCAGGAGCAAGGAGAGTAATACAGACAACATGCCATTTGTTAAAAATTAAACGGTATAAAAGAGGTGATTCCGGTCGCTCAACAAAATGATGTGAAGCCATGGAGTCATAATCTAAATATGCAGTAGGCAACTCTGTATCACCCTATCTCAAGAAAATGAGCTAAGCGGGTTGCATAAATTCCTCCAAAGAAATCTCCATTATGTCTATTATGATGCAACCTACGAGCTACAATGGCTCCCAGATGATAAGATTGGTCTCCTAACACATCACTCCTAAGAATGCTAAGGTCAGGGACACACATGTGACATGCTTCATCCTTAGCATTTATGCATCTACCGATGAAGAGAGCAAAATAATGTATAGTAGGAAAGTGAATGCTCCCTATGGTAGCTTGCGTTATATCTCTAGATTCCCCCACAGTTATATCAGCAAGAAAGTTTCTAAATTCAGATTTAGGGGGATCCCTAATACTACCCCATGATGGAAGTTTGCACGCAAGAGTGAAATCCTCTAAGTCCATTCTATAAGATTTATCATAAAGATCAAACATGACTGAAGGAGAATTACGCGAAGATGAATACTCAAACCTCCTCACAAATGAACTTGTGAGACCATGATACTGGGGGCATTTGTTGGCCTCAAATTCCTCAAGACCGGCATTGCGCAAATATGCTTTGAATTCTTCTTTAATTCCTGCATGGTCCATAAAATTTTTCAACGGCCACTCGCAAGGCCGTACCGGAGCGTCTCTTGGTGGATCCTCGTCAGCATCGCGCATAGCAATCCTGGGTCCTTGCTTCTTAGAGGAACCACCTTGGAACATCTTCCTAATCATATTGTTTTTCTTTGAAAAATTCTGAAATTTTTAGTAACTTCAAACAAAAGTGAACCAACTTCAATAGAACTGATAGCAACTACTCCTACAAGTGCCTAGAGC
Organism: Triticum urartu; assembly: GCF_056163025.1. Taxonomy (NCBI): domain Eukaryota; kingdom Viridiplantae; phylum Streptophyta; class Magnoliopsida; order Poales; family Poaceae; genus Triticum; species Triticum urartu. The sequence goes on along the minus strand of NC_141875.1, from coordinate 552,429,902 downwards.
CTATATCAAGCATTAGAACTACTTGGAACCATATAAATTTGACATGCAAGCTCAAGAACATGGTCACCTATGCAGCACAAATTTGCAAAGAATAACGCACTAGAACAAAAACTAATTCGACCAATGGAGGAGTCACATACCAAGGAACTATCTCCCCAAGCAGTTTTGCGAGAGGTGCTTTGAGCAAGGAGATCGAAAATCACAGCAAAAGTGGCTGGAACTCATGCTTGAGTTGGGTTTTCGGGTTTGTGTGAGGCAGAGGAAGAAGATGGGTGCTGTGATAAGTGGAGGAGGGCCACCGTGGGCCCACGAGGTAGGGGGCACACCCTATAGAGGGGGGTGCGCCCACCACCCTCATGGCCAGGTGGCAGCTCCTCCCGTGGTAATTTTTTGCACAGTAAATCCTCAAATATTCCCGAAAAAATCATATTAAATTGGCATGGCTTTCTGAGGACTTTTATTTTTGGGATATTTTTATATTGCCCGGATAAGTCAGGAAACAGATAGAAAAATACTATTTTTACTTTATTTCTACTAAATTACAGAAAATATAAAGAGGGTACAAAAGTTTGTGCTTCTAGTTTCATCCATCTCATGCTTATCAAAAAGAATCCACTAACAAGGTTGATCAGGTCTTGTTAACAAACTCATTCCGATAATCATGAAACCGGAGAAATTTTGAATAACACTAAGTTACCTCAACGGGGATATGCACATCCCCTATAATAAGTATATCATATTTCTTTTTGACCGTAGGAAGAGGAAATTCAAAACCTCCAATTATAATCGATGGAATTTTTCCAATGGAGTTGATACTATGAACTTAAGGTTGTTTCCTCAGAAAGTGCACCGTATGCTCATTACCATTAACATGAAAAGTGATATTGCCTTTGTTGCAATCAATAACAGCCCCTGCAGTATTAAGAAAAGGTCTTCCAAGAATAATAGACATACTATCATCCTCGGGAATATCAAGAATAACAAAGTCCGTTAAAATAGTAACGTTTGCAACCACAACAGGCACGTCCTCACAAATACCGACAGGTATAGCAGTTGATTTATCAGCCATTTGCAAAGATATTTCAGTAGGTGTCAGCTTATTCAAGTCAAGTCTACGATATAAAGAGAGAGGCATAACACTAACACCGGCTCCAAGATCACATAAAGCAGTTTTAATATAATTTCTTTTAATGGAGCAAGGTATAGTGGGTACTCCAGGATCTCCAAGTTTCTTTGGTATTCCACCATTAAAAGTATAATTAGCAAGCATGGTGGAAATTTCAGCTTCCGGTATCTTTCTTTTATTAGTAATGATATCCTTCATATATTTAGCATAAGGGTTTGTTTTGAGCACATCAGTTAATCGCATACGCAAAAAGATAGGCCTGATCATTTCAGCAAAGCGCTCAAAATCCTCATCATCCTTTTTCTTGGATGGTTTAGGAGGAAAAGGCATGGGTTTCTGAACCCAGGGTTCCCTTTCTTTACCATGTTTCCTAGCAACAAAGTCTCTTTTATCATAACGTTGATTCTTTGATTGTGGGTTATCAAGATCAACATCAGGTTCAATTTCTACATCATTATCATTACTAGGTTAAGCATCATCATTAATATTTTCACTAGGTTCATGTTCATTACTGGATTGTGTTTCAGCATCAGACATAGATATATCATTTGGATTATCTGGTGGTTCAGCAATAGGTTCACTAGAAGTTTGCACAGTTCTATCATTTTTCTTTTTCTTCTTTTTAGAAGAACTAGGAATATCAATATTATTTCTTTGAGAATCTTGCTTGATTCTCTTAGGGTGGCCTTCAGGATAAAAAGGTTCCTGAGTCATTCTACCAGTTCTAGTAGCCACTCTAGCAGCATAATCATTTTTCTTACTATTCATTTCATCAAGCACTTATTTTTGTGCTTTAAGTACTTGTTCTACTTGAGTGGTAACCATAGAAGCATGTTTGCTAACAAGTTTAAGTTCACCTTTAATATTAGCCATGTAATCACCCAAGCATCTAATCTTATAAGCATTCTCTTTTAATTGTCTACCAAAATAAGCATTGAAGTCGTCTTGCTTAAACATAAAGTCATCAAACTCATCCAAGCACGGACTAGCAATTTTAGTAGGAGGGACTTCAGCTTTATCATATCTATAGAGAGAATTTACCTTTACTACCTGTGTCGGGATATCGGGAGGTTCTTCAATGAATAAAGGATTAAGATCATATACTTCGTCAATAGGCGGTATATTAAGACCATGTATTTCTTCAATAGGAGGTAAATTCTTAACATCTTCAGCTTTAATACCTTTTTTCTTTCATAGATTTCTTTGCCTCTTGCATATCTTCGGGACTGAGAAATAGAACACCTATCTTATTCGGAGTTGGTTTAGGAATAGGATCACTAATTGGAGTAGGAGCTGGCTCAGGAGGTACCCAATTATTTTCATTTGTCAACATATTATTCAATAGAATTTCAGCTTCATCCGGTGTTCTTTCCCTGAAAAGAGAACCAGCACAACTATCCAGGTAATCTCTGGAAGCATCAGTTAGTCCATTATAAAAGATATCAAGTATTTCAGGTTTCTTAAGAGGATGATCAGGCAAAGCATTAAGTAACTTGAGAAGCCTCCCCCAAGCTTGTGGGAGACTCTCTTCTTTAATTTGCACGAAATTGTATATTTCCCTCATAGCAGCTTGTTTCTTATGAGCAGGGAAATATTTAGCAGAGAAGTAATAAATCATATCCTGGGGACTACGCACACAACCAGGATCAAGAGAATTAAACCATATCTTAGCATCACCCTTTAATGAGAATGGAAATATTTTGAGTACATACAAGTAACGCGATCTCTCATCATTAGTGAACAGGGTAGCTATATCATTTAACTTAGTAAGATGTGCCACAACAGTTTCAGATTCATAGCCATAAAAAGGATCAGATTCAACCAAAGTAATTATATCTGGATCAACAGAGAATTCATAATCCTTATCAGGAACACATATAGGTGAAGTTGCAAAAGCAGGATCAGGTGTCATTTTACCTCTAAGTGATTCTTTGTTCCATTTAATCAATAACCTTTTAAGCTCATATCTATCTTTGTAGGCTAAAATAGCTAAAGAAGAATCTTTATCAAAAAGATAACCTTCAGGAATAACAGGCATATTTTCATCATCACTATCACCATCGTATTTAGTTTCATCATTTTCTCTTTCTCTAGCCCTAGCAATTTGTTCTTCAAGAAATACACTAAGGGGCACAGTAGTATCAGGCATAGAAGCAGTTTCATCATAAGTATCATGCATAGTAGAAGTGGCATCATCAATAAAATGCGACATATTGGAACGAATAGCAGAAGCAGGTTTAGGTGTCGCTAGCTTACTCATAACAGAAGGTGAATCAAGTGCAGAGCTAGATGGCAGTTCCTTACCTCCCCTCGTAGTTGAGGCATAAATTGTTGTCTTAGCGTCTTCCAAGTTCTTCATAGTGTCCAGCAGATATAAATCCAAGTGACTCAAAGAATAGAGCTATGCTCCCCAGCAACGGCGCCAAAAAAAGGTCTTGATAACCCACAAGTATAGGGGATCACAACATTTTTCGAGGGTAGAGTATTTAACCCAAATTTATTGATTCGACACAAGGGGAGCCAAAGAATATTCTCAAGTATTAGCAGCTAAGTTGTCAATTCAACCACACCTGGAAACTTAGTATATGCAGCAAAGTGTTTAGTAGCACAGTAATATCATAGTGGTGGTAACGGCAACAAAAGTAAAGACAGCAAAAGTAATGTTTTTGGTATTTTGTAGTGATTGTAACAGTAGCAGCAGGAAAGTAAATAAGCGTAAACCAGTATATGGAAAACTCGTGGGCACCGGATTAGTGATGGATAATTATGCCGGATGTTCATCATGTAACAGTCATTACATAGGGTGACACAGAACTAGCTCCAATTCATCAATGTAATGTAGGCATGTATTCCGTATATAGTCATACGTGCTTATGGAAAAGAACTTGCATGACATCTTTTGTCCTACCCTCCCGTGGCAGTGGGGTCCTATTGGAAACTAAGGGATATTAAGGCCTCCTTTTAATAGAGAACCAAACAAAGCATTAGCACATAGCGAATACATGAACTCCTCAAACTATGGTCATCACCGGAAGTGGTCCCGATTATTGTCACTTCGGGGTTGCCGGATCATAACACACAGTAGGTGACTATAGACTTGCAAGATAGGATCAAGAACTCACATATATTCATGAAAACATAATAGGTTCGGATCTGAAATCATGGCACTCGGGCCCTAGTGACAAGCATTAAGCATAGCAAAGTCATAGCAACATCAATCTCAGAACATAGTGGATACTAGGGATCAAACCCTAACAAAACTAACTCGATTACATGATAAATCTCATCCAACCCATCACCGTCCAGCAAGCCTACGATGGAATTACTCACGCACGGCGGTGAGAATCATGAAATTGGTGATGGAGGATGGTTGATGATGACGACGGCGATGAATCCCCCTCTCCGGAGCCCCGAACGGACTCCAGATCAGCCCTCCCGAGAGGTTTTAGGGCTTGGCGGCGGCTCCGTATCGTAAAACGCGATGATTTCTTCTCTTTGATTTTTTTCTCTCCGGAAGCGAATATATAGAGTTGGAATTGGCGTCGGAGGGTTTCCAGGGGGCCCATGAGGTAGGGGGGCGCGCCCAGGAGGGGGGGGGCACCCCCACCCTCGTGGATAGGGTGTGGGCCCCCTGGTCTTCATCTTTGGCGAGGATTTTTTATTATTTTTTCTAAGGTATTCCGTGGAGTTTCCGGACTTTCCGAGAATTTTTGCTTTCTGCACATAAAACAACACCAAGGTAATTCTGCTGAAAACAGCGTCAGTCCAGGTTAGTTCCATTCAAATCATACAAGTTAGAGTCCAAAACAAGGGCAAAACTGTTTGGAAAAGTAGATACGACGGAGACGTATTAGTTAGCGGGCTATAAATGGGCTATATGCGAACAGGCCGTTAACAGGCTTGCCGTGGGTCGGCCTGCCACCTTTTGACCAAGTCAAATGGACCGGCCTTTTCACAGGAATGGGCCTCTATTGGGCCGTGCCACGTGTAGACGTATCATAGGCGCTTTGGGTCCAATGAGTGGATGACATCTGTCCGAATGGTGAGCCAACACGTGTTTCCTCCAGCCAATGATGATTTTACACGTGGAAAATCCCCATTGGTCGGGGCTGTTAACGGGTTATCGGATCCAAAACCGGACCCGATAGCTTAACGGCGTTCCGTTACGGTGGATGCCATGTGTCGTCACCCTGGACGAAAGCACTTCTGTGACACACGATTTATCGTCATGGAAGTGGACACTTCCGTGATGATAATTTTGGTAATGTCATGGAACACTTCTACGACAACACAGGTGTCGGTGACAAAACCGGCGGATCTCGGGTAGGGGGTCGCGAACTGTGCGTCTAGGCCAGATGGTAACAGGAGGCAAGGAACACGATGTTTTACCCAGGTTCGGGCCCTCTTGATGGAGGTAAAACCCTACGTCCTGCTTGATTAATATTGATGACATGGGTAGTACAAGAGTAGATCTACCACGAGATCAAGGAGGCTAAACCCTAAAAGCTAGCCTATGGTATGATTGTTGTATGATGAAGTTGTCCTACAGACTAAAACCCTCCGGTTTATATAGACACCGGAGAGGGTTAGGGTTACACAAAGTCGGTTACAATGGTAGGAGATCTTGAATATCCGCATCACCAAGCTTGCCTTCCACGCCAAGGAAAGTCCCATCCGGACACGGGACGAAGTCTTCAATCTTGTATCTTCATAGTCCTGGAGTCCGGCTGAAGGTATAGTCCGGCTACCCAAACACCCCCTAATCCAGGACTCCCTGAGTAGCCCCTGAACCAGGCTTCAATGACGACGAGTCCGACGCGTAGATTTTCTTCGGCATTGCAAGGCGGGTTCCTCCTCCAAATTCTTCATAAAAGTTTGTAAACACCAAGAGTAGTGTCCGGCTCTGCAAAATAAGTTTCCACGTATTGCCAAAGAGAGAATAATATTAACACAAATCTAATCTGCTGACGTATTCCGCAGCGTGACATCACACTACGGCCAAGCCTTTATTCGAATCGTTCTCACTTTTCCACCTCAGCGTGTTTTGTGAGGCGGTTTCCTTGGCACATCTTGTCAAAGCAGAGATCGTGTCCTCCATTTACGGGATTCTCATCAATACGGACGTGGGTAACCCAACCACGCCATTTATCACGGCGCTTGGGAGGCAAGCGAGTTTTACTAGGCTGGTGGGGACGCATAGTCGCATCCGCTCATATAAGGGGATAAGGATCCACCTTTTTACCTACGCCTTCTTCCTCCTTTGCCTATCCATCTTCTGCGCATCCGAGCTCCAGCGCCCAAGCCCGCACTTCCTACCTCAACCTTCTCCAACAATGTCCGGAGCGGGAGGCAAGTGGATGGTCTCCTCCGTCACGGAGGGCCATGTCAAAAGGCTAAGGAAGGCCGGATACTTGTCCAAAGACATCGTGCACCAGCTTCCTGAGGAGGGGTAGCTTCTCCCCACCCCAAGGCCCCATGAGAGGGTAGTATTTCTTCCCCACTTCCTCCGCGGACTGGGTTTTCCTCTCCACCCATTTGTCCGCGGGCTCATGTTCTACTATGGCCTAGATTTCCACGATCTGGCCCCGAACTTCATCCTCAATATCTCGGTATTTATTGTCGTGTGCGAGGCTTTCCTCTGCGTTCGCCCCCATTTCGGCCTCTGGCTCAAGACCTTCAATGTCAAGCCAAAGGTGGTGCGGGGCAACCAGGCGGAGTGCGGAGGTGCCATGGCGGGCAAAATAGCCAACGTCCTATGGCTTGAGGGCTCCTTTGTGGAGACCTTGAAGGGGTGGCAATCAGGGTGGTTTTACATCACTGAGCAACGTGATCCGAAGTGGATCGCAGCCCCTGAATTCCGATCCGGACCCCCTATGCGGCTCACGTCCCAGAAGGAGACGGGCTCGTCATGGGGCGACGAAGAAGAGGTGACCGGACTGCAAAAATGCATCCAGTCCCTGGTGAACAAGAAGCTCAAGCTTGTTAACATAGTCCAGGTCATGCTCGTCCACCGGATCCTTTCGTGTCAAGAACGGGACTTCAATTTGTGGGAGCTCAACCCGGCGCAGCACCGAACTTTGAGCAGGCTCTTCGACACGACATACAAAGATGCCTGGAAGGGGCTAACCAAAGGCGCCGAGGCTCCCACATCTGCCTCCGAAGACCGCGGATTCAGCTCGCAGCATCCTGCTGGCGAGGTAAGATATTTTCATCTTTTATAGGATGTTATGTTTTTTCATAGTTTGACTCTATGCGGGATCTAAACTACCTCACCTTTGACAGGCTTGGCAGGCCAAGTCCGGACTGATTAACTGTCCGGCTCCCTTGCTTGAAGACCCAGCCCCTGCTCTCCTAGTGAAGCTGCTGGTTCCGGCACCTTATGTGGTGCCGGAGAAGAAGGCCAAGAAGAAGAAGGCCACGTGGACTCGAAAGAGTTCCCAGCATATGGTGGTGTCGAACTCGTCGTCCGATGAGTCCGAGATGCACTCCTCCCGTGAAGACGAGGAGGAGGAAGAAGAAACCTCTCCCCCTCCAGCGGGGGGAGGAAAGAAGAGGAAGGCCCCCCCATTAGGGGAGGCCGAAGGGTCCAAGAAGAGGAAAACCCCTCCGCCAGACTATGGCCCCGACGCCGACAAGGACGAAGAGGAGTGGTCGGACAAAGCCAAGCGTCCGGCGAAATCGTAAGTGTTCAGATACCAGAGTAAATCATGATATTCCTTTTGTTGCACAGCTTTCCCTAATGTCGAATGTAATCATGCAGCCCGCCCAAGGATGGGCTCGACGAGTCGTCGAGCGGCTCCCTGGATTCATCGGACGTGAATTCAGTTCTGCCCGCTGCCTCCCCCTGTGCTGCAGATGACGCCGAAGTGGCGTCGCGACAAGCTCCGGGGCAAGAGGAGGCGGTCCAGGAGGACCCGCGAGGCGACCTCCTGGACTCCATGAGTAAAGGGGACAAGACCCCCCCAGGGCTCCAAGTCCGGCTTTAAGACGGACACTGCGCTGGAATCATCAACGGTTCCGGACCACGGCAGGCGAACTCCTGCCAAGAGGAGCAAGCCTATTGAGCCGGCGTCCTCCGTCCAACCGGAGGCGCCGGACAATCTGCTGGAGGTGCATGAGGGCGCCTCCATCGACGAGGAGCACCGTACCATCATGAGTACGGTGGTCCAGAAGGTTCGGTCCACCAAAAGCGGACTGACTGAAGCTTGTGCTAGCCTTCTAACAGGCTTCGAGGTAAGTAAAAAATATGTAAAAGTATTACCGCATAGACAGTAGCCCCTGATGCTCTATTTGGCATTCGGAAAGAAAAGCCGAATAGAGGATCTATTAAATATCGCAGGAGTCTAACTAAAAAGGAGTCAATATACGTATGCAGGCTTCGCTGCTGGCCACCGCCGCACTGACTGCGGAGGTGGGTGCCCTGAAGCAGGGCCTCGAGCGGACCGAGCAAGAGCTCAGCCTTGCCAAACGTCAGCTCGAGGAGAAAGAAGGTAAGAGATACCTTATAGAAAAAATGCCTATAAGAAGACGCAATTGCAAAAAATTACAGGAGTATACTGCTTATTGTAGGGGCCACAACTGAGGTGGCGACCCTCAAGCAGGCGCTGTCCGAGGCCGAGAAGAAAGCGGCCACGGAGCGTACCGAGCAGGAGAAATATGAGGCGCATGTCGGTGAGGTGCAGCAAGAGCTTCAGGCTCTCATGAAAAAACATGAGAGTTTGGAGCTCGACTCGAAGACGCGAGCGTCCAAGCTTGCTGCGGCCCTTAAAACTGCCAAATCTGCCAAGGCCGAAGCCCAGAAGGCCCTCCAAGAATTGGATGCGGTGAAAAAGATAGCGGCGGGTAAGGCATTCTCTATGTAAAGCAGACATATAAAAGTAAACTACTTGTTACTTACCCGAATCCGGAGCTCTCCAGGGGCATTCACAGATCTTCCCCACAGCCTATCCGATGCCGCCGCATTCTACCGAGCTGAGGAAGGCAGCTCGACGGAGAAGGTGTTCTGGTCTTAGCACATTGAGGCCGGACACCCTGTGCCCTTGAGCGACCAGCTGAAGCAACCGGTCAAGCTCCACAACGCGGCCGAACATGCCCTGAAGGGCTTCATAGTTTGGCTGTGGCCTGGAGAGGCCCTGCCTGGGAGCTACTTCGGACTGGTGCGGCGGCTGGTGGAGGCTTGTCCAAGGCTCGAGGTCATCAAGTGCTCCATTTGCATCAAAGGTGCCCGTAGGGTCCTTGCCCGTGCAAAGGTGCACTAGGGTAAGCTGGATGGTGAGAAGCTTGTGCGGGACAGGCCGCCACCGGGGAAGGAGCATCGTAAGCCCGAGAACTATTACAAGGATGTTCTGGCCGGTGCCCGCCTTCTGGCGGATGAATGCACCAAGGATGTAATTTTTTAATGAACTCGCTCGTGTTATCCTGTGCGCTGAAAACTTGTTCATATGCGCTAAGCAATGCTTGAATTTAAAATATTACTTTCTGTGCGGCCGTTTATCAAAAAATTGAGAGATGGCCAGTCGCCAGCTTTTGCCCCCATGCCACTAGTGCTGGGGTGTTCGGGATAAACCTGAGCGCTCTTTTTCCCATGATTGGGTCCGTTGAGGGAGGCGCTCAGCACAACGAACAAGGCAATCGGACTATAATGCTTGAACACTCTCACTTAGCCATAGAACTCTATAAGTTCGGGGTGCCGCACTTGTGAAAGTGTATGGACTTCTCACGCCATATTGATGGGTACTGAAGCCCCTGGCGTATTTTTGCCGTACCACAGTGTACGGATGCAACATGTTATTGATAAACATATATATAAAAAGAGGGTAATGCAAAAAATAGACAAAAAGCTATGCATTCTTTATAGAAAGGCTGCTATGAAGGCGGAATGATACAAATAGTGCGATAAGCAAAAGAAATTGGACTATTTAACAAGTCCTGGCCAGGGGCAGGCCGCAGAATTGTATTAAAAAACAGGTATACTACTCGCAATAGAGACCACCTGGGAGTTCCATAATGCGGCGTGGTTTATCTGCTTTCCTGGATCTTGCATTGTTTGTGCGGCAGTTGAATTGCCGAACGGGTCATCCTAAGTATGGAGTCCTGAGAGTAAGAGAAAAAAAGGAATCCGGCAGCCCCTGGTGCGGTTTAAGCCGTATTTCGGGCGTGCCGTGATAGTGCCCCTTCCCCTGTGCCCATGGTATTTCAAGAGCGTAGTGATGTACGTGAAGCACTGGTTTCGCTATATCGCGATGGCTAGGGTTGGGGCCACATTCCTACGCTAGCTCAGAACGTGCCAGACGGTCTTGTTGTAGGGTACTCCGGGCGCGCTTGATAGTGTCCGGCTTTTTGAAGGCCAAACTGGAGAACTGCCTAGAGAGGCTGCTTTATACTTCTGCTGCGAGCGCTGCCGTGTGCTCCTCCGTTCGGAGGGAGCGTTCAGTGTTCCCATTGACCGTGATTACTCCTCTAGGGCCTGGCATCTTAAGTTGAGGTATGCATAATGTGGTACCGCGTTGAATTTTGCAAATGCGGTTCGCCCGAGCAGTGCGTGATAGCCACTACGGAACAGGACTAGGTCGAAGATTAACTCCTCGCTTCGGAAGTTATCCGGAGATCTGAAGACCACTTCCAGTGTAACTGAGCCTGTACAGTTGGCTTCTACACCAGGTATGACGCCTTTAAAGGTCGTTTTGGTGGGCTTGATCCTCGAGGGATCTATGCCCATTTTTCGCACTATTTCTTGGTAAAGCAGGTTCAGGCTGCTGCCGCCGTCCATGAGGACTCTTGTGAGATCAAATCCGTCAATGATTGGGTCTAGAACCAATGCGGCGAAGCCGCCGTGATGGATGCTAGTGGGGTGGTCCCTTCGATCAAAGGTGATCGGGCAGGAGGACCATGGGTTGAACTTTGGGGCGACTGGCTCCATCGCATATACGTCCCGTAACGCACCCTTCCGCTCCCTCTTGGGGATGTGTGTTGCGTATATCATGTTCACCGTCCGCACTTGCGGGGGAAATCCCTTCTGTCCACCGTTGTTCGGCGGCCTGGGCTCCTCCTTGTTGTCGCTATACAGCCCCTTGTCTTTGTTTTCGGCTCTTAACTTGCCTTCCTACTTGAACACCCAACAATCCCTGTTGGTGTGATTGGCTGGCTTTTCAGGGGTGCCATGTATCTGGCACAAGCGGTCGAGTAGTCGGTCCAAACTGGACGGGCCCTGAGTATTTCTTTTGAATGGCTTTTTCCGTTGACCAGATTTGTAGCCTCGGAATCTGGCATTAACTGCCGTATCCTCGTTGCTGTCGCTATTAACGCGGCGCTTTTGTTTGTTCCGACGCGACCTGTCGCTTTTGTCCTTGGTATTCAAATTACCAAGGTTCTTGGTTAAATTGTTGCTGCGAGCTAGCCAGCTGTCTTCTCCCACGCAAAAGCGGGTCATGAGTGTCGTGAGGGCTGCCATAGACTTCGGCTTTTCCTGTCCCAGGTGCCGGGCAAGCCACTCATCACGGATATTATGCTTGAAGGCCGCTAAGGCCTCTGCGTCCGAACAGTCGACTATCTGGTTTTTCTTTGTTAGGAACCGTGTCCAGAATTGCCTGGCCGATTCCTCTAGCTGCTGAATTATGTGGCTTAGGGCATCGGCGTCCGGTGGTCGCACATAAGTGCCCTGGAAGTTGTCAAGGAATGCGGCTTCCAGGTCCTCCCAAGAACCGATTGAGTCTGCTGGCAAGCTGTTAAGCCAATGCCGGGCCGGTCCCTTAAGTTTGAGTGGGAGGTATTTGATGGTGTGTAGATCATCACTGCGGGCCATGTGGATATGAAGGAGATAATCCTCGATCCATACCGCAGGATCTATTGTGCCATCGTACGATTCGATGTTTACGGGTTTGAAGCCCTCAGGGATTTTATGATCCATTACTTCATCTGTGAAGCATAGTGGGTGTGCGGCGCCTCTGTATTGGGCTATATCACGACGCAGCTCGAAGGAGCTTTGTCTTTTGAGTTCGGCCCGGCCAGATTTATTGCATCCGGAGTGACGATCACCGTCACGTGCCGTGGGGCGCCTGCGCGATCCGTAGATCGATCTTGTTTGCCTTGCCTAGACGTCCAGTATGTCGCGCAGGTCGGGCGCATTTTCCCGTGCCTTAGTATGCTTGACGCGGCATCGGGGCATGGCTTGAGTGGAGGGCCAAGAGGCCTCTCTGTCGCGGCCACGGGGTGGCCGGTCGGCCATGTCATGCGCTGGTGATGTAGGTGCTTCCTCCTCTAGTCGGGGCAGCAGCCTGCGCTTTGGGTAACTCTTGGAGGGGCATTCGAGTTTATACTCTTCGGCCGCAAGGACTTCAGTCCATCTATCAGCTAGCAAATCCTGATCAGCTCTAAGTTGTTGCTGCTTTTTCTTGAGGCTGCTTGCCGTGGCCATAAGCCTGCGTTTAAAACGCTCTTGTTCGGCGAGATCCTTTGGCACGACGAACTCGTCGTCGTCGAGGCTTGCCTCGTCTTCGGAGGGAGGCGTATAATTATCGTCCTCAACCTCTTGGTCCGCCGCCCACTCATGAGGGCTGGCTACTCTGTCCTCCTGTGCTAAATCTTGCTGGAGGGGGTGTTCTTCGGCGCTATCCGGAGTAGTATTATCTCCCGTGCCGGAATCACCGTTTTCGCTTTGGTGAGATTTAGAGCGGCACCGCTGACGCCGGCGCTTGGGCTGTTTCTTAGAGGTATCGTCCCCCGCTGTTCCATCGCCATCTCCATCCTTTGGAGTGTCCACCATATATATGTCATATGACGAGGTGGCCTTCCAGCGCCCTACAGGTGCTGGTTCTTGTTCGTCTCCTGCATCGTCGTCCATGCCGTCGATGTCTTCGGAGTCGAAGTCAAGCATGTCGGTTAAGTCGTCGACAGTGGCTACGAAGTGGGTGGTGGGTGGGTTTTAAATTTCTTCATCGTCCGTATCCCAACCTTGCTGACCGTAGTCCGGCCAGGGCTCTCCTGATAAAGAGAGAGACTTTAGAGAATTCAGGATGTCGCTGAAGGGCGAGTGCTGAAAGATGTCCGCGGCGGTGAACTCCATTATCGGCGCCCAATCGGATTCGACCGGTGGGGGCGCGGGGGGCTTGGAGTTCGGAGAGGAATCTGGCTCCTCAGAGTCACGGGCCATGCGGAGTGCGGGGCTGGAGTTCGGCTCGATCGCCTCTGAGATCGCAGCCCCTGAGGCAGCGTCCAGCCGCTGATCCTCGATCGGCATAGTAGGCTCCGAATCAATGGTCGGAACCGATGCGTGTGCGGCCTCCAAGGCGCTGTTCGGCGGCAGAGCTGTATCATGCCCATTGAGACAGTGCGACGCGCTTGGCTGTGGCTCGAATCCGTCGAAGATCAAGTCCCCGCGGATGTCAGCCGTGTAGTTTAGGCTTCCAAACCTGACCTGATGGCCAGGGGCGTAGCTTTCGATCTGCTCAAGGTGGCCAAGCGAATTGGCCCGCAGTGCGAAGCCGCCGAAGACGAAGATCTGTCCGGGGAGAATAGTCTCCCCCTGGACTGCATCGTTGTTGAAGATCGAAGGAGCCATCGGGCCTAAAAGCGACGACACAGAGGAACTCTCAATGAAAGCACTAATGTCGGCGTTCCGTTACGATGGATGCCATGTGTCGGTCACCCTTGACGAAAGCACTTCTGTGACACACAATTTATCGTCATGGAAGTGGACACTTCCGTGATGATAATTTTGGTAATGTCATGGAACACTTCTACGACAACACAGGTGTCGGTGTCAAAACCGGTGGATCTCGGGTAGGGGGTCCCGAACTGTGCATCTAGGCCAGGTGGTAACAGGAGGCAAGGAACACGATGTTTTACCCAGGTTCGGGCCCTCTTGATGGAGGTAAAACCCTACGTCCTGCTTGATTAATATTGATGACATGGGTAGTACAAGAGTAGATCTACCACGAGATCAAGGAGGCTAAACCCTAAAAGCTAGCCTATGGTATGATTTTTGTATGATGAAGTTGTCCTACGGACTAAAACCCTCCGGTTTATATAGACACCGGAGAGGGTTAGGGTTACACAAAGTCGGTTACAATGGTAGGAGATCTTGAATATCCGCATCGCCAAGCTTGCCTTCCACGCCAAGGAAAGTCCCATCCGGACACGGGACGAAGTCTTCAATCTTGTATCTTCATAGTCCTGGAGTCCGGCTGAAGGTATAGTCCGGCTACCCGAACACCCCCTAATCCAGGACTCCCTCAACAGGTATGACTATCTTGATTCTGTCATAAAATTTTCATGGATGTACATGCATGATAGAAAATGTCACCTACTGTGACAAACATGTATCATCACGAAAGTGTATTTTTTTGTAGTGATACTCATAGGATTTTTGTATGCGGTTCTATAGGCCCATAATGCATCATCAAGTTTCTTGGACCAATTCTTCCTAGATCTATTAACAGTCTTTTGTGAAATTAATTTAAGCTCTCTATGGCTCAGTTCTACTTGACCACTAGACCGTGGGTGATAAGGAGATGCAATTCTATGATTAACATCATACTTAGCAAGCATTTTACGAAAGGCACCATGAATAAAATGTGAACCACCATCAGTCATTAAGTATCTAGGGACTCCAAACCTCGAAAAAATAACTTCTTTAAGCATCTTTATAGAGGTGTTATGATCAGCACTACTAGTTGGAATAGCTTCTACCCACTTAGTAACGTAATCAACAACAACTAAAATATGTATATACCCATTAGAGGAAGGAAATTGTCCCATATAATCAAAGCCCCAAACATCAAATAACAAGTGAATAATTCATAGGCATTTCTTTTTTTTGAATTGTTTGGATTGCTTACCACATGTTTCATGTGGTAATTCATAGGCATTTCTTGACGTCTACTAATACTACCAATTCTTTGACATTCATCACAAGACAAAACAAACTTACGGGCATCCTTGAAGAGAGTAGGCCAATAAAAACCGGATTGCAATACCTTATGTGCAGTTCTATCTCCAGCATGGTGTCCTCCATAAGCCTCGGAGTGACATTTGCGTCAGATTTGTTCCTGTTCATGCTGAGGTACACAACGTCTAATGACACCATCTACTCCTTTATAAAGATGTGGGTCATCCCAGAAGTAATGTCTTAAAGCATAGAAGAACTGTTTCTTTTGCTGGTATGTGAAACTAGGTGGTATAAACTTAGCAACAATATAATTAGCATAATCAGCATACCATGGAGCAGTACGATAAGCATTTATGACAACTAATTGTTCATCAAGAAAGCAGCCATCAATAGGTAGTGGGTCATCAAGAACATTCTCTAACCTAGACAAGTTGTTTGTAACGGGGTTCTCAACTCCCTTTCTATCAATAATATGCAAATCAAATTCTTGTAGCAAGAGAACCCATCTAATAAGTCTACGTTTAGCATCTTTCTTTTCCATAAGATATTTAATAGCAGGATGATCAGTGTGAACAGTTACTTTAGAATCAACAATATAAGGTCTGAACTTATCACAAGCAAACGCAAGTGCTAAAAATTCTTTTCAAGTAGTAGGATAATTTCTTTGAGCATTGTCTAGAGTTTTACTAGCATATTGAATAACATTTAATTTCTTATCAACTCTTTGTCCTAGAACATCCCCTATAGCATAATCACTAGCATCACACATAATTTCAAAAGGTAAATTCTAATCAGGTGGCTGAACAATAGGTGCAGAAATCAAAGCTTTCTTAAGTATTTCAAACGCTTCTACACAATCATCATCAAAGACAAAAGGAACATCTTTTTGTAAGAGATTAGTCAGAGGCCTAAATTTTTTAGAGAAGTCCTTAATGAACCTCCTATAAAAACTGGCATGACCAAGGAAACTTCTTATACCTTTAATGTCCCTAGGACACGACATCTTTTCAATAGCATCAACTTTAGCTTTATCAACTTCTATAGCTCTTTCAGAAATTTTATGCCCCAAGACAATACCTTCATTAACCATAAAGTGGCACTTCTCCCAATTCAAGACAAGATTAGTTTCTTCACATCTCTGCAAAACTCGATCAAGGTTGCTTAAGAAATCATCAAAAGAAGTTCCATAAACGGATAAATCATCCATGAAAACCTCAACAATATTTTCACAAAAGTTAGAGAATATAGTAGTCATACATCTTTGAAAAGTATCAGGTGCATTTCATAAACTAAAAGGCATACATCTATAAGCAAAGGTACCGAAAGGGCAAGTAAAAGTTGTCTTTTCTTGATCCTCTTTTGACACAGGTATTTGAGAGAAACCGGAATAACCATCTAGAAAGCAAAAATGTGTATGTTTGGATAATCTTTCTAGCATTTGATCAATAAAAGGTAAAGGATAATGATCCTTTTTAGTAGCTTTATTTAATTTGCGGAAATCAATTACCATTCTATAACCTGTAACAATTCTTTGTGAAATCAATTCATATTTATCATTAGGAACAACAGTAATACCTCCCTTCTTAGGGATACAATGGACACGACTTACCCAGTGACTATCAGCAACTGGGTAAATTATACCTGTGTCCAGAACCTTTAGTATTTCTTTTCTTACCACTTTCATCTTAGGATTTAACCGTCATTGGTGATCAATAACCGGTTTCGCGTCTTTCTCCAATTTTATTTTTTGCTGGCATAAAGTGGGACTAACGCCCTTAAGATCATCAAGAGTATATCCAATAGCAGCACGATGCTTCTTCAGAGTTTTCAATAATTTCTTTTCTTCATGCTCTGAATGGTTAGTACTAATAATAATAGGATATATCTCTTTCTCGTCAAGATAAGCATATCTAAGAGTACCAGGTAATGGTTTAAGCTCAAACACGGGATCACCCTTAGGTGGAGGAGGATCCCCTAGGATTTCAACAGGCAAGTTGTGTTTCAAAATAGGTCCCTGTTTAAAGAATACTTCATCTATTTCCCTTCTTTCATTCATAAACATTACATTTTCACGGTCTAGCAAATATTGTTCTAAAGGATCACTAGGAGGCATGGCAATAGAAGCAAGACCAATAATTTCATATTTACTAGGCAATTCATTATCATGGGGTTGTCTATGAAATTTAGCAAAATTAAATTCTTGAGACATATCCCCTAAACCAACAGAAAAAATATCCTTATTGCAGTTTATCTTAGCATTAATAGTATTCACGAAGGGTCTACCAAATATAATGGGACAAAAGTTATCTTGTGGGGAACCAAGAACAAGAAAATCAATAGGATATTTAACTTTCCCACAAAAGACTTCAACATCTCTAACAACCCCAACCGGTGAAATAGTATCTCTATTGGCAAGCTTAATTCTAACATCAATTTATTCTAACTCAGTAGGTGCAATATCATGCATAATTTCTTTATATAAGGAACGAGGTATTGCACTTGCACTAGCACCCAGATCACATAAGCCATGATAACAATGATCTCCTATTTGAACAGAAATAACAGGCATGCCTACAATAGGTCTATGTTTATTTTTAGTACCGGGTCTAGCAATTCTAGCAGCTTCATCACAGAAGTAAATAACATGCCCATCAATATTATCGGCCAAGAGATTTTTAATCATAGCAACACTAGGTTCAACTTTAATTTTCTCAGAGGGAGTAGGTGTTCTAGTATTACTCTTACGAACCACGGTTGAAGCTTTAGCATGATCCTTTATTCTAACAGGGAAAGGTGGTTTCTCAAAATAAGCAGTGGGAACAACAGGATCATTATAAGTGATAGTCTTTTCTTCAACTTTAATAGGTTCAACTACTTTTAATTCAATGGGAGGATTATATTTAAACTACTTATCCTTAGGGAGATCAACATGAGTAGCAAAGGATTCACACAAAGAAGCTACTATCTCAGAGTCAAGTCCATATTTAGTGCTAAATTCACGGAAAACATCGGTATCCTTAAAAGATTTAACACAATCAAACTTAGGTGTTATACCTGACTCCTTACCTTTGTTGAGGTCCCAATCTTCAGAGTTGCGCTTAATTCTTTCCAATAAATCCCATTTCAATTCAATAGTCTTCATCATAAAAGAACTAGTACAAGAAGTATCGAGCATGGAGCGATTATCGAGCGAAAGCCGTGCATAATTTTTTTGAATAATAATTTCTCTTGAGAGCTCATGATTGGGGCATGAATATAACTTTGACTTAAGCCTCCCCCAAGCTTGAGCGATGCTTTCATCTTCGTGAGGCCAAAAATTATATATATAATTGCGATCACGATGAACAAGATGCATATGATAAAACTTCTGATGAAATTCCAATTTCCATCGGTTGTAGTTCCATGATCCCATATCATCACATAGCCTAAACCATGTCAATGCCTTTCCCTTCAAAGATAAATGGGAGACCCTCTTCTTGAAAACATCCTCGGGCATACCTGCAATCTTAAATAATCCACAAACTTCATCCAAATAGATTAGGTGCAAATCGGGATGTAATGTTCCATCTCCTGAAAAAGGATTAGTTAGCTGTTTCTCTATCATACCCGGAGGAATTTCAAAGTAAACATTTTCAGTATGTTCAGTAGGTTGAGGAGCAACTCTTTGCTCTACTGTTCGGGTTGAAGATACCCCGAACAAGCCCCTCAAAGGATTATGTTCCATAGTAACAAGTGACAGTAAATTTCAGCACACTATATAAATTTTTCCTTACCAAAGGCGCTTCACTCCCCGGCAACGGCGCCAGAAAAGAGTCTTGATGACCCACAAGTATAGGGGATCTATCGTATTCCTTTCGATAAGTAAGAGTGTCGAACCCAACGAGGAGCAGAAGGAAATGATAAGCAATTTTCAGCAAGGTATTCTCTGCAAGCACTGAAATCATCCGTAACAGATAGTTTTGTGATATGGTAATTTGTAACGGGTAACAAATAGTAAAAGTAAATAAGGTGTAGCAAGATGGACCAATCCTTTTTGTAGCAAAGGACAAGCCTGGACCAACTCTTATATAAAGGAAAGTGCTCCCGAGGACACATGGGAATTATCGTCAAGCAAGTTTTCATCACGTTCATATGATTCACGTTTAGTACTTTGATAATTTGATATGTGGGTAGACCGGTGCTTGGGTACTGGCCTTCCTTGGACAAGTATCCCACTTTTGATTAACCCCTATTGCAAGCATCCGCAACTACAAAATAAGTACTAAGGTAAACCTAACCATAGCATGAAACAGATGGATCCAAATCAGCCTCTTACGAAGCAACTCATAAACTAGGGTTTAAACTTCTGTCACTCTAGCAACCCATCATCTACTTATTACTTCCCAATGCCTTCCTCTAGGCCCAAAAAATGGTGAAGTGTCATGTAGTCGATGTTCACATGATACCACTAGAGGAAAGACAATATATATCTCTTCAAAATATCGAACGAATACCAAATTCACATGACTACTTATAGCAAGACTTCTCCCATGTCCTCGGGAACAAACGTAACTACTCACAAATCATATTCATGTTCATAATCAGAGGGGTATTAATATGCATAATGGATCTGAACATATGATCTCCCACCAAGTAAACCAACTAGCATCAACTACAAGGAGTAATCAACACTACTGGCAACCCACAGGTACCAATCTGAGGTTTTGAGACAAAGATTGGATACAAGAGATGAACTAGGGTTTGAGATGAGATGGTGCTGGTGAAGATGTTGATGGATATTGACCTCCTCCCTATCAGAGGATCGATGGTGATGATGATGGTGATGATTTCCCCCTCCAGGAGGGAAGTTTCCCCAGCAGAACAGCTCCGCCGGAGCCCTAGATTGGTTCCGCCAAGGTTCCGCCTCGTGGCGGCGGAGTTTCGTCCCGTGAGCTTGCTTATGATTTTTTCCTCAATGAAAGACTCCATATAGCCAAAGATGGGCATTAGAGGGCTGCCAGGGGGCCCACGAGGCAGGGGCCGCGCCCAGGGGGTAGGGCGCGCCCCCTGATACGTCTCCGACGTATCTATAATTTTTGACTGTTCCATGCTGTTATATTATCCATTTGGGATGTTTTATATGCATTTATATGCTATTTTATATGATTTTTGGGACTAACTGGGCGGGCCCCTGATACGTCTCTTACGTATTTATAATTTTTGACTGTTCCATGCTATTTTATTATCCATCTAGGATGTTTTATATGCATTTATATGCTATTTTATATGATTTTTGGGACTAACCTATTAACCTAGAGCCCAGTGCCAGTTTCTGTTTTTTTCCTTTTATTTGAGTATCGCATAAAAGGAAAACCAAACGGAGTCCAATTGACCTGAAACTTGATGGAGCTTATTTTTTGGACCAGAAGAAGGCCAAGAAGTAAAAGAATTGGGCCAGAAGAGTCTCGGGCTGCCCACGAGGGTGGGGGCGCGCCCACCCCCCATGGGCATGCCCCCTGCCTCGTGGATAGCCTGGAGACCTCCCTAACTTGTTCCCGACTACAACACCTCTTATATAACCTGAAACCTCTAGAAAATAACCTAGATCGGGAGTTCCGTCGCTAGAAGCCTCTACAGCCACCAAAAACCAATATAGACTCGTTCTGGCACCCTGCCGAAGGGGGGAATTCTTATTCGGTGGCCATCTTTATCATCCTGGAGCTCTCCATGACGAGGAGGGAGTAGTTCACCCTCGGGGCTGAGGGTATGTACCAGTAGCTATGTGCTTGATCTCTCTCTCTCTCGTGTTCTTGATTCAACACGATCTTGATGTATCGCGAGCTTTGCTATCATAGTTGGATCTTATGATGTTTCTCCCCCTCTACTCTCTTGCAATGGATTGAGTTTTCCCTTTGAAGTTATCTTATCAGATTGAGTCTTTAAGGGTTTGAGAACACTTGATGTATATATGTCTTGCATGTGCTTATCTGTGGTGACAATGGGATATCATGTGATCCACTTGATGTATGTTTTGGTGATCAACTTGCGAGTTCTGTGACCTCGTGAACTTCTGCATAGGGGTTGGCACACGTTTTCGTCTTGACTCTCCGGTAGAAACTTTGGGGCACTATTTGAAGTTCTTTGTGTTGGTTGAATAGATGAATCTGAGATTGTGTGATGCATATCGTATAATCATACCCACGGATACTTGAGGTGACATTGGAGTATCTAGGTGACATTAGGGTTTTGGTTGATTTGTGTCTTATGGTGTTATTCTAGTACGAACTCTAGGATAGATTGAATGGAAAGAATAGCTTCGTGTTATTTTACTACGGACTCTTGAATAGATCGATCAGAAAGAATAACTTTGAGGTGGTTTCGTACCCTACAATAATCTCTTCGTTTGTTCTCCGCTATTAGTGAATTTGGAGTGACTCTTTGTTGCATGTTGAGGGATAGTTATATGATCCAGTTATGTTATTATTGTTGAGAGAACTTGCACTAGTGAAAGTATGACTCCTAGGCCTTGTTTCCTAGCATTGCAATACCGTTTACGCTCACTTTTACCACTTGCTACCTTGTTGTTTTTATATTTTCAGATTACAAAAACATTTATCTACTATCCATATTGCACTTGTATCACCATCTCTTCGCCGAACTAGTGCACCTATACAATTTACCATTGTATTGGGTGTGTTGGGGACACAAGAGACTCTTTGTTATTTGGTTGCAGGGTTGTTTGAGAGAGACCATCTTCATCCTACTCCTCCCATGGATTGATAAACCTTAGGTCATCCACTTGAGGGAAATTTGCTGCTGTCCTACAAACCTCTACACTTGGAGGCCCAACAACGTCTACAAGAAGAAGGTTGTGTAGTAGACATCACCCCCCACCCTCGTGGATGGTGGGTGGCCCCCTCTGGTACTTCTTTTGCCCAATATTTTTTTATTCTGAAACGTGCTCCCGTGAAGTTTTAGGACTTTTGGAGATGTGCAGAATAGGTCTCTAATATTTGCTCCTTTTCCAGCCCGGAATTCCAGCTGCCGGTATTCCCCCTCTTCATGTAAACCTTGTAAAATAAGAGAGAATAGGCATAAGTAATGTGACATAATGTGTAATTACAGCCATAATGCAATAAATATCGATATAAAAGCATGATGAAAAATGGACGTATCATGAGGAAGCGATGATGAGCCCAGATTCCATGAAATGGCATCAGACCATGAAATCTGAGATGGGATCCATGTATGAGAACAAAGTGTGGACTTTGGTTGACTTGCCCGATGATCGGCAAGCCATAGAGAATAAATGGATCTTCAAGAAGAAGACCAACATTGATGGTAATGTTACTATCTCGAAAGCTCGACTTGTTGTGAAAGGTTTTCGACAAGTTCAAGGAGTTGACTACGATGAGACCTTCTCACCCGTAGTGATGCTTAGAGTCTGTCCGAATCATGCTAGCAATTGTCGCATTTTATGAAATCTGGCAAATGGATGTAAGAACTGCATTCCTTAATGGATTTATTAAAAAGGAGTTGTATATGATGCAACCAGAAGGTTTCGTCGATCCTAAAGGTGCTAACAAAGTATGAAAACTCCAACGATCCATCTATGGACTAGTGCAAACATCTTGGAGTTTGAATATACGCTTTAATAAGGTGATCAAAGCATATGGTTTTATACAGACTTATGGTGAAGCTTGTATTTACAAGAAAGTGAGTGGGAGCTCTGTAGCATTTCTGATATTATATGTGGATGACATATTGTTGATTGGAAATGATATAGAATTTCTGGATAGCATAAAAGGATACTTGAATAAGAATTTTTCAATGAAAGACCTCAGTGAAGCTACTTATATATTGGGCATCAAGATCTATAGGGATAGATCGAGAAACTTAATAAGACTTTCACAAAGCACATACCTTGACAAGATTTTGAAGAAGTTCAAAATGGATCAGTCAAAGAAAGGGTTCTTGCCTGTGTTGCAAGGTGTTAAGTTAGTAAGACTCAAAGCCCGACTACGGCACAAAATAGAGAGAGAATGAAAGTCATTCCCTATGCCTCAGCCATAGGTTCTATAAAGTATGCCATGCAGTGTACCAGACCTATTGTATACCTTAGCATGAGTTTGGCAAAGGAGCACAATAGTGATCTAGGAGTAGATCACTGGACAGCGGTCAAAATTATCCTTAGAGGACTAAGGAAATATTTCTCGATTATGGAGGTGATAAAGAGTTCATCGTAAAGAGTTATGTAGATGCAAGCTTTGACAGCAATCTGGATGACTCTGAGTCTCGATATGGATACATATTGAAAGTGGGAGCATTTAGCTAGAGTAGCTCTATGCAGAGCATTGTAGACATAGAAATTTGCAAAATACATACGGATCTGAATATGGCAGACCTGTTGACTAAACCTCTCTCCCAAGCAAAACATGATCACACATTAGTACTCTTTGGGTGTTAATCACATGGCAATGTAAACTAGATTAATAACTCTAGTAAACCCTTTGGGTGTTGCTCACATGGCGATGTGAACTATGAGTGACAAGGTGATGTGAACTATTGGCGTTAAATCACATGGCTATGTGAACTAGATTATTGACTAGTGCAAGTGGGAGACTGAAGGAAATATGCCCTAGAGGCAATAATAAAGTTTTTATTTATATTTCCTTATATCATGATAAATGTTTATTATTCATGCTAGAATTGTATTAACCGAAAACTTGATACATGTGTGAATACATAGACCAAACAAAGTGTCCCTAGTATGCCTCTGCTTGACTAGCTCGTTAATCAAAGATGGTTAAGTTTCCTAACCATAGACATGTGTTGTCATTTGATGAACAGGATCACATCATTAGGAGAATGATGTGATGGACAAGACCCATCCATTAGCTTAGCATAATGATCATTAAGTTTTATTGCTATTGCTTTCTTCATGACTTATACATATTCCTCTCACTATGAAATTATGCAACTGCCGAATACCGGAGGAACACCTTGTGTGCTATCAAACGTCACAACGTAACTAGGTGATTATAAAGATGCTCTACAGGTGTTTCCGAAGGTGTTTGATGGGTTGGCATAGATCAAGATTAGGATTTGTCACTCCGAGTATCAGAGAGGTATCTCTAGGCCCTCTCGGCAATGCACATCACTATAAGCCTTGCAAGCAATGTGGCTAATGAGTTAGTTACAGGATGATGCATTACGGAACGAGTAAAGAGACTTTCCGGTAACGAGATTGAACTAGGTATGCTGATACCGATGATCAAATCTCGGGCAAGTAACATACGATGACAAAGGGAATAACGTATGTTGTTATTGTGGTTTGACCGATAAAGATCTTCGTAGAATATGTAGGAACCAATATGAGCATCTGATACGTCTCAAACGTATCTATAATTTTTGATTGTTCCATGCTATTATATTATCTGTTTTGTATGTTTGATGGGCTTTATTATACACTTTTATATTATTTTTGGGACTAACATACTAACCCAAGGCCCAGTGCAAATTGCTATTTTTTTGCCTATTTCAGTGTTTCGCAGAAAAGGAATATCAAACAGAATGAAACCTTCGGGAGAGTTATTTTTGGAACAAACGTGATCCAGTGGACTTGGAGTAGACGTCAAGAAAGGAGCAAGGAGGCCACGAGGCAGGGAGGCGTGCTTGCCCCCCTGGGCGTGCCCCCACCCTCGTGGGCCCCTTGCAGCTCCACCGGCCTACTTCTTCCTCCTATATATATATCCATATACCCAAAAACATCCAGGAGCACCACGAAACCCTATTTCCACTGCCGCAACCTTCTGTACCCAAGAGATCCCATCTTGGGGCCTTTTCCAGAGCTCCGTCGGAGGGGGAATCAATCACGGAAGGCTTGTACATCAACACCATAGCCTCTCCGATGATGTGTGAGTAGTTTACCACAGACCTTTGGGTCCATAGTTATTAGCTAGATGGCTTCTTTTCTCTCTTTGGATCTCAATACAAAGTTCTCCTTGATCTTCTTGGAGATCTATTCGATGTAATTCTTTTTGCGGTGTGTTTGTCGAGATCCGATGAATTGTGGGTTTATGATCAAGTTTATCTATGAACAATATTTGATTCTTCTCTGAAATCTTTTATGTATGATTTGTTATCTTTGCAAGTCTCTTCGAATTATCAGTTTGGTTTGGCCTACTAAATTGATCTTTCTTGCAATGGGAGAAGTTCTTAGCTTTGGGTTCAATCTTGCGGTGTCCTTTCCCAGTGACAGCAGAGGCAGCAAGGCATGTATTGTATTGTTGCCATCGAGGATAAAAAGATAGGGTTTATATCATATTGCTTGAGTTTATCCCTCTACATCATGTCATCTTGCCTAATGCGTTACTCTGTTCTTATGAACTTAATACTCTAGATGCATGATGGGTAGCGGTCGATGTGTGGAGTAATAGTAGTAGATGCAGAATCGTTTCGGTCTACTTGTCGCAGACGTGATGCCTATATACATGATCATGCCTAGATTCTCATAATTATGCACTTTTCTATCAATTGCTTGAGAGTAATTTGTTCACCCACCGTAATACTTATGCTATCTTGAGAGAAGTGATACATCCATTTTGCATCATGCTTTTATATCGATATTTATTGCATTATGGGATGTTATTACACATTATGTCACAATACTTATGCCTATTCTCTCTTATTTTACAAGGTTTTCATAAAGAGGGAGAATGTCGGTAGCTGGAATTCTGGGATGGAAAAGGAGCAAATATTAGAGACCTATTCTGCACATCTCCAAAAGTCCTGAAACTCCATGGGAGCACTTTTCAGAATATATAAAAAATATTGAGCGCAAGAAGTACCAGAGGGGGCCACACCCTGGCCACAAGGGCGGGGGCATGCCCTACCCCCTGGGCGCTCCCCCTGCCTCATGGGCTCCTTGGTGGCCCTCCGATGCCCGTCTTCTGCTATATGAGGTCTTTCGTCCGAGAAAAAAATCATAAGCAAGCTTTCGGGACGAGACTCCGCCGCCACAAGGCGGAACCAATCTAGGGCTCCGGCGGAGCTATTCTGTCGGGGAAACTTCCCTCCGGGAGGGGGAAATCATCACCATCGTCATCACCAATGATCCTGTCATCGAGAGGGGGTCAATCTCCATCAACATCTTCACCAGCACCATATCATCTCAAACCCTAGTTCTCTCTTGTATCCAATCCTTGTATCCAAACCTTAGATTGGTACTTGTGGGTTGCTAGTAGTGTTGATTACTCCTTGTAGTTGATGCTAGTTGGTTTACTTGGTGGAAGATCATATATTCATATCCATTATGCATATTAATACCCCTCTAATTATGAAAATGAATATGCTTCGTGAGTAGTTACGTTTGTCCCTGAGGACATGAGAGAAGTCTTTCTATTAGTAGTCATGTGAATTTGGTATGCGTTCGATATTTTGATGAGATGTATGTTGTCATCCCTCTAGTGGTGTCATGTGAACGTCGACTACATGACACTTCACCATTTTTTGGGCCTAGAGGGAGGCATTGGGAAGTAATAAGTAGATGATGGGTTGCTAGAGTGACAAAAGCTTAAACCCTACTTTATGCATTGCTTCGTAAGGGGCTGATTTGGATCCATATGTTTCATGCTATGGTTAGGTTTACCTTAATACTTCTGTTGTAGGTGCATATGCTTGCAATGGGGGTTAATCATAAGTGGGATGCTTGTCCAAGTAAGGACAACACCCAAACACCGGTCCACCCACATATCAAATTATCGAAGTACCGAACGCGAATCATATGAACGTGATGAAAACTAGCTTGACGATAATTCCTAGGTGTCCTCGGGAGCACTTTACTTCATATAAGAGTTTGTCCAGGCTTGTTCTTTCCTACAAAAAGGATTGAGCCATCTTGCTTCACCTTATTTATTTTTATTACTTGCTACTCGTTACAAATTACCTTACCACAAAACTATCTATTACCGATAATTTCAGTGGTTGCAGACAATACCTTACTGAAAATTGCTTATCATTTCCTTCTGCTCCTCGTTGGGTTCAACACTCTTACTTATCGAAAAGGCTACGATAGATCCCCTACACTTGTGGGTCATCAAGACTCTTTTCTGGCGCCGTTGCAGGGGAGTGAAGCGCCTTTGGTAGGTGGAATTTGGTAAGGAAAAATTTATATAGTGTGCTGAAATTTACTGTCACTTGTTACTATGGAAAGTAATCTACTGGACCTACTGAAAATGAAAATGTTTACTTCGAAATTCCTTCAGGTATGATAGAGAAACTGCCGGCTAATCCTTTTGCAGGAGATGGAACATTGCATCCCGACTCACACTTAATCTATGTGGATGAAGTTTGTGGATTATTTAAGATTGTAGGTATGCCCGATGATGTTATCAAGAAGAAGGTCTTCCCTTTATCTTTGAAGGGAGATGCATTGACATGGTATAGGCTATGTGATGATATGGGATCATGGGACTACAAACGGTTGAAATTGGAATTCCATCAGAAGTTTTATCCTATGCATATTGTTCATCGTGATCATAATTATATATATAATTTTTAGCCTCGCGAAGGAGAAAGCATCGCTCAAGCTTGGGGGAGGCTTAAGTCAATGTTATATTCATGCCCCAATCATGAGCTCTCAAGAGAAATGATTATTCAAAATTTTTATGCTCGGCTTTCTAACAACAATCGCTCCATGCTCGATACTTCTTGTATTGGCTCCTTTATGATGAAGACTATTGAATTCAAATGGGATTTATTGGAGAGAATTAAACGCAACTCTAAAGATTGGGATCTCGACGAAGGTAAGGAGTCAGGTATAACACCTAAGTTTGATTTTGTTAAATCTTTTATGGATACCGATGTTTCCCGTAAATTTAGCACTAAATATGGACTTGACTCTGAGATAGTAGCTTCTTTCTGTGAATCCTTTGCTACTCATGTTGTTCTTCCTAAGGAGAAGTGGTTTGAATATCATCCTCCCATAGAAGTAATAGTAGGTGAACTTATTAAAGTTCAAGAAAAGACTATCACTTATAATGATCCTATTTTTCCTACTTCTTATGTTGAGAAACCACCTTTCCCTGTTAGAATAAAGGATCATGCTAAAGCTTCAACTGTGGTTCATAAAAGTAATATTAGAACTTATGCACCCCCTGAGCAAGTTAAATTTGAACCTAATATTGCAATTGTTAAAGATCTCTTCGCTGATAATATTGATGGGCATGTTGTTTACTTTTGTGATGAGACTGCTAGAATTGCTAAACCTTGTGCTAAAGATAAACATAGACCTATGGTAGGAATGTGTAACGCCCCAGATACGACTTTCCCAATTTGTACTCCAACTCTTGCCGTTTCCGGCGTTAAGTTATATTTATTTTCTCGGGTTCGGGTCTTTGTCTCTGTGTGTTGTTTTCGTTTTCATGCATCTCATATCATGTCATCATGTGCATTGCTTTTGCATACGTGTTCATCTCATGCATCCGAGCATTTTCCCCGTTGTCCGTTTTGCATTCCGGCGCTTCGCTCTCATCCGGAGGTCATTTCTAGCTTTCTTTCGTGAGTGGGGATTAAACATTTCCGGATTGGACCGAGACTTGCCATGCGGCCTTGGTTTACTACCGGTAGACCGCCTGTCAAGTTTCGTACCATTTGGGCTTCGTTTGATACTCCAACGGTTAATCGAGGGACCGAAAAGGCCTCGTGTGTGTTGCAGCCCAACACCCCTCCAATTTGGCCCAAAACCCACCAAACTCTTCTCCATGTCCTAGAGCGTTCGATCACGATCGCGTGGGCGAAAACCGCACCTCATTTGGACTCTCCTAGCTCCACTTATGTCTATTTATACCCCCTCCATTTCGGATCCCGTCTTCCACCTCGTAACCCTAGCTTCAAAAAAAAAGAGACATCGGATCCCGCGCGCCGCCGGACATTTCGCCCACCGACGGACGTGTCCGCTGCACCCGCCGCCGCCACGTGGCACGCGCCCATTCGCCGCCGCATCGCGCCCACATCGCCGCCGTCCGGCCCGCTAGGCCCGCGGGAAGCCCCCGCGGCCCAGCCGCCTCGCCCCGCCGCCTGGTGCCTCCCGCCGCTCCTCTCCGCCGCCAGCGCCGCCGCCCCTTCCGGCTCCGGTGGCCGGAGCAGCCCCGCGCCGCCGCACCGCGTCTCCACTCACCGGCGAGCGCCCCCGTCCGAGCCGGCCCCGCGCCGCCGCCCCCGGCCTCGGGAAGCGCGCCACGGCCGGCGAGCCCCTCCACGCCAAGTCCCGGCCTCCTCCACTTCGTCCCCGTCAAGTCCGGCGACTTCCCGGCGAGCTAAAGTGAAACCGGCGATCCTCGTAATCCGCGCCCGGCCAGATCCAGATCTGGGATATTTTTCTCCCGGTTGACTTTTATCTCCTAACCCTAATCTATTATGCCTTGTTTGACCAGTGATATCTCCGCATCCGTAGCTCCGTTTTGGACATATAATATATCAAAATGTTCGTCTCGACGAGTACATCATTTCATTCCATTGCGTAATTTTAATTTGAGTTCATCTTGATGCCCAAAATGCTGTTAGAAGGAGGCTTCGTGAGTTAATTGTCAGATCTGCTAGTTCATCTTAGACTTTTGTCATTTTTGCCATGATTATTGTGTGCATGCTATGCCTGTGAGTCCTTCATATATTTTGTTAAGCATTTTGTTTTCTTTCCAGAGGTGCAACCCATGCATTTTTAGGATGTGTATGGTGACTTGTGCAAGCTCGCAAAGAGAGGCACCCGGGAAATCTGTTTTCAGGGACTTAGTTGTTTTCACTAAGTCTGGGATATTTTAGTTCATGATGCCATATGTTCAGCTTGTTTCCTAGTGATCCGTGCCTCTTTTGAGGATGATCACTAAAGGAGTTTTGTTAATCATCTTATGATCTATCCATCAATGTCTTTGTTTTCAATTATGGAGCACCATAGCTTGAGTCAATCGAGCTCTACTTTTGCTTCGTGGTGAATCTAGGCAGATCGTCAACTCGTTTGCGATTTTGCCGGCGTTGTTGTAGTTGATACGTGCATGCTATGCCATTGTTCTTGCCATGTCTAGCTTGTATTTTGTGCCTTCTTAATGGATGTATGCCTTCCTTGCCATGACTTGCACCGTGGTGGGTGCATCAAGCTCGTTTACATGCCTTCGTGAGTTATATTTCAGCATGTCTCAGTTTTCACTAAGTCTGAAAACTGATTGTGTTTTAGCTATGTTCGTGTGCCCGTTACTATATTTTGTGAACCCTTTTGGCCCCAGGTCACTTTGGGTCTTTTGTTAAGATTGTTGAGTAGCTCCAGGCCATGTTCTTACTTGTCATGTTCATGTCATGTATCATGTTGTTTTGCTGCTCCGAAGAGAGCATCGTGATCTGAAATTTCAGACTAGTGTTAATTTCACTAAGTCTGGAATCTGTTTTGCATTTGCGTTTTTGCCATGCTTGTTTGAACCTCTTAATGGATGAATTGGCCGTGGCTCAGTGCTAGTCTTTTGTTAAGCATCTTGTGTGCATCCCTGCCATGTATTTTGTTGTCATGTTTGGTGGCTGTAGCATGTTCATTGCATTGCATTTAGATGCCTACTTGCTGTAAATCGCAGACCGGTGTCATATCTTAAAACGCTTGCCATTTCCAAACCGTAACTCCGATTCCAATGATCTTTGTATTGTTTTCAAGCGATTTCACCCCCTCTATCCAGTGGAACCCTTGGAATTCCAAGTTGAGGCCAGGTTCATGCATTTCCTGTCATATCTTGCATTTTGCATCCCGCATCGCATCCCGCATATCATATCATCATTTCATCTTATTGCTTGGTCTTGCACGTGGTTGATTGTATCCTTGTTGCTTGTTTGTCTTGTTGGGTAGAGCCGGGAGAAGAGTTCGCTACCGAGGAGCCCGTTGAGTTCGCTTGTGAGGATCCGGTCAACTCTGACAACTGTGCAGGCAAGATGATCATACCCTCGAAATCACTACTATCTTTGCTATACTAGTTGCTCGCTCTTGCTATGCCAATGCTACGATGCCTACCTTTTGCTTGTCAGCCTCCCAATTGCCATGTCTACCTCTAACCCACCATGTCCTAGCAAACCGTTGATTGGCTATGTTACTGCTTTGCTCAGCCCCTCTTATAGCGTTGCTAGCTGCAGGTGAAGATTGGAAGCCGTTCCTTGTTGGAACACTTATTTTACTTGTTGGGATATCATTATATTGCTATGTTATTTTAATTCATCTATATACTTGGTGAAGGGTGGAAGGCTCGGCCTCTCGCCTAGTGTTTTGTTCCACTCTTGCCGGCCTAGTTTCCGTCATATCGGTGTTATGTTCCCGGATTTTGCGTTCCTTACGCGGTTGGGTTATAATGGGAACCCCTTGATAGTTCGCCTTGATTAAAGCTTTTCCAGCAATGCCCAACCTTGGTTTTACCATTTGCCACCTAGCCTTTTCTTTCCCTTGGGTTCTGCAGACTCAAGGGTCATCTTATTTTAACCCCCCGGGCCAGTGCTCCTCTGAGTGTTGGTCCAAACCATCAGCCGCCGGTGGCTACCAGGGGCAACTCTGGGCTGGCCTACCGGAAGTTTGAACAATCTGAGTGTGCCCTGAGAAAGAGATATGTGCAGCTCCTATCGGGATTTGTCGGCACATTCGGGCGGTGTTGCTGGTCTTGTTTTAACCTGTCGAATTGTCTTGTTGTACCGGGTTACCGAGTCTGATCGGTGTGTCTCGGGTGGAGGTCTATTCCTTCGTTGACCATGAGAGCTTGTCATGGGCTAAGTTGGGACTCCCCTGCAGGGATTGAACTTTCGAAAGCCGTGCCCGCGGTTATGGGCAGATGGGAATTTGTTAATGTCCGGTTGTAGATAACTTAAACCTTAATTAATTAAAATGAATCAACTAAGTGTGTTGCCGTGATGGCCTCTTCTCGGCGGAGTCCGGGAAGTGGACACGGTGTTGGAGTAATGCTTGCGCAGGCTGCTCTTATAGATTCTCGCTCGCGCTTTGCCTCCTCTTCTCGCTCTCTTTTGCGTATAAGATAGCCACCATATATGCTAGTCGCTTGCTGCAGCTCCACATATATTTGCCTTATCCATTCCTATAAGCTTAAATAGTCTTGATCGCGAGGGTGCGAGATTGCTGAGTCCCTGTGGCTCACAGATACTATAATTCCAGATGCAGGACCAGGTGATTTCGCTCCAGGTGACGAGTACGAGCTCAAGTGGGAGTTCGACGAGGACTCTCAGCGTTATTATGTTTCCTTTCCCGATGATCAGTAGTGGTGCCTAGTTGGGGTTTGATTCAGGGCCTTGTCGCATGTTGGGTTCTTTTCCATTTTGGCGCCGTAGTCGGGCCATGAGTGTTTGTTTGATGGATGTTATTTATGTACTCTGATGTGACGTGGCGAGTGTAAGCCAACTATGTATCTCCCCCTTTTATTATGTATTACATGGGATGTTGTAATGATTGCCTGACTTGCGACACTGCTTTCAATGCGGTTATGCCTCTAAGTCGTGCCTCGACACATGGGAGCTATAGCCGCATCGAGGGCATTACAAGTTGGTAATCAGAGCCTTCCCCGACCTTAGGAGCCCCATTGCTTGATCGTTTTTAGCAGCCGAGTTGTGTCTAGAAAAATGTTTTGAGTCATTTAGGATTTATATATCAGAGAGCTTAGGAATTCTTTTTACTTCCCAGTCTCCTCATCGCTCTGGTAAGGCATCCTGACGTAGAGTTTTGACTCTTCTCTTCTCAAATTTCACTAAAAAAAATTTTTAGGATCACGCGAGTATCTTGGATTTGTTCCGATGGCTTATGATGAGAATACTGTCTTGGTGCCTCCTGTCAGGGGTTTAGTGGAAGTGTCCCGGGGAGTTGAGCTATGAGGTGTTGTCATCATAATTTTATCGTTGCAATTCTGGAATACTTGAGATATGTTCGCCGACATCGAAAATCTCTTTTATGCAGTTCGTTGGTGAGATAACCTCGACGCCACCCAGTACTGGGGCGGGAGTTCGGGAGTATCGCCATAACTTGTATAACGGATGCTTTTCGAAGGTTGAGGTAGATGGTTTCCGAAGTTTTCTTGGTTATGTGTTGAAGGATGGATACAGCTGGATGTAGGATTTGCTAGTTTGGGTGAGATATTATGCTTCCCCTGTATCCCCAACACCTGATTGCATAACCGGAAAGGTTCGGGAGTTTCATAGGTGGGAATTCTAGTAGCTCTAGTTCTTCTTCCACGGATATTGGTTTGAGATTGGGATTTCTTACCAATTATTCGTTCTTGATCCGTACCTTGTTGATTTATTTCTCTACCTTAATTCTACGTGGCTTCTCAATTTATTGATATGTGACCATTTGAAGAGGAATGCATTCGTTCATTTTGTTCGGATGTGAAGACTTTATGTTGCAATTTTCATTCCGTTGGATTCAGCTTCAATATTTTTTTCTGTCTATGTGCTAATGGTGGTCAACCTCTTCAGGATGGCTCCCACTAAAAGCACCAGTCAGAACCAGAATCAAGATCCGCCACCGCCTCCACCTCCTCCAGAGGCATGGCAAGCTGTGATGGCCGCAACCAATGCAAACACTCAGCTGATCATGCAAATTCTCCAAGAGCGCAATCAAGGCAGTCAAGGGAATCAAGGCAGCAATCAGAGTCACTTTGCTACACTCAACCAGTTCCTTGCTAACGGGCCAAAGACTTTCAGTAATTGTATTGAGGCAACCGATGCTGACGATTGGCTTGTGGATCTATGTAAGCATTTCGAGTGCAGCAACGTCAGGCCTGAGGACTTTGTGAAGTTCGCTTCCTTCCAACTCAAAGATCAAGCTGCAGAATGGTTCCAGCAGTACAAGGATTCCAGAGGTGGACGTGTTATCACTTGGGATGAGTTCCGTCGAGATTTCCGAGCTCATCACATTCCGCAGAGCGTGGTTGAAAGCAAGCGTGAGGAATTCCACAATCTGAAGCAAGGTTCTTTGTCTGTCTATGACTACAACAAATTGTTCCAGAAGCTTGCCCGCTTTGCCAAGCAGGACGTGCCTGATGAGAAGAGCATGATATATCAGTTCAGGGGTGGTCTCAGAGAAGATATTCAGCTCGCTCTTGTTCTCTTCGAGCCCTTGAGATACGATGAGTTCTACAACATGGCACTGAAGCAAGAGGCTGCTCAGTTGAGGTGTGATGCTTCCAGGAAGCGAGTCAGAGATGTTACCCCTTCTTCCTCTACTCAAGTGGCCAAGCAGCAGAAGTTTTGGCTTCCTCCTCCTCCGTTCCGTCAGCCGTATCAGCAGAAGAGCAAAGGTGGCAGTGGTTCTTCCCACCCACCCAACCCAGGCTTTCAGAACAAGACTTCGTCTCAAGCTCCAAGATCGAGTGCTCCGTATCACCGTCCGCTTTCAGAGGTCACGTGCAACAAGTGCCAACAGAAGGGTCACTATGCCAACAAGTGTTTCAACCAGAGGCGTCTTCCTCCTCCTCCTCCTGTCAGATCGGCAAGTACAGCTGTGGTCAAGCATAACCCCAAGCATGCCAAGGTCAATTTGATGAATGCAGCTCAGGCAGAGGACTCGTCAGATGTGATCATGGGTAACCTTCCTGTTAACGATGTTCCTGCAAAAGTTCTTTTTGACACTGGTGCATCGCATTGCTTCATCTCGAAACCTTTTGCATCTAAGCATGAGTTGACTTCCCAAGTTATGCATAAGCCATTAGCAGTCGTCTCTCCGGGTAGATGCTTGCTTGATAACTACGAAGTTCCGGATATTTCTATCATGATGGGTGATTTCAAGTTTCTGGCTTCTCCAATGATTCTTGGCAACTCGGATATTGATCTTATTCTCGGGATGGATTGGCTTTCTAAGCACAAGGCTCAGCTTGATTGTGCTGCAGGCAGATTCAATTGACTCATTCGTTTGAGGATGTAATTGTCTTTGCCGCTCGGGATAATACCATTCGTCTGTTTTCTCTCAATGAGAAGGGTGAATTGGATGCCATCTCTCAAATTCCAGTCGTTTGTGAATATCAAGACGTCTTTCCAGAAGAGCTCCCAGGAATGCCTCCACACCAGCCAGTTGAATTCGTTATTGAACTTGAGCCTGGCACAGAACCTGTGTGCAAACATCCTTACAAGCTCGGACCTGAAGAGTTGAAGGAGCTGAAGAAGCAACTCGATGAGCAAGAAAGAATGGGTCTCATCCGGCCTAGTACTTCTCCGTGGGGTTGTGGTGTTCTTTTTGTGAAGAAGAAGGATGGAACGGACCGACTTTGTGTTGATTACCGTCCAGTGAACAAGAAGACCATCAAGAACAAATACCCACTTCCCAACATCAATGAGCTATTCGAACAACTCAAAGGTGCCCAAGTATTCTCCAAGCTTGATCTCTGTATGGGTTATCACCAGATTCGCATTCGTGAAGAAGATATTCCCAAGACAGCATTCAGAACAAGCTTTGGTTCATATGAATACACTGTCATGTCTTTTGGTCTCGCCAACGCTCCTCCGACGTTCTCTCGCATGATGAACTTTATCTTCAACGCCTACACCAATGACTTCGTTTTGGTCTATCTCGATGACATTCTGGTTTTCTCGAAGAACAAGGAAGATCATGCCAAGCACTTGCGTTTGGTTCTCGATAAGCTCAGGGAACATCAGTTCTACGCCAAGTTCTCCAAGTGTGAATTTTGGCTCGATGAGGTTCTTTATCTTGGTCATATCATCTCTGCCAAGGGCATTTCCGTGAATCCCGAGAAGGTGTCCGCAATTGTGAATTGGGAACCTCCTCAGAACGTGAAGCAACTCCGCAGTTTTCTCGGTCTCGCAAGCTATTGTCGAAAATTCGTTGAAAACTTTTCCAAGATCGCGAAGCCTCTCTCAAATCTTCTTTAGAAGCATGTCAAGTACGTTTGGTCTCCGGAGTGTGATATTGCTTTCAACACTTTGAAAGAGAAGTTGATCACTGCTCCAGTTCTGACTCCACCTGATGAATCCAAGCCGTACGAGGTCTTTTGTGATGCCTCTCCCCAAGGTCTTGGCGCAGTATTGATGCAAGAGAAGAAAGTTTTTGCTTATACATCTCGCCAGTTGAAGCCTAATGAGAAGAACTACCCCACTCATGATCTCGAGTTGGCGGCAGTTGTGCATGCTCTTTTGACTTGGAGACATCTTCTATTGGGAAGAAAAGTGGACATTTTCACTAATCACAAGAGTCTCAAGTACATCTTCACTCAGCCTAATCTCAACCTAAGACAAACTCGATGGGTCGAAATGATTCAAGAGTATAATCCGAGTATTGAGTACATGCCAGGCAAGGCCAATGTGATTGCTGACGCTTTGAGTAGAAAGGCCTACTGCAACAGTCTGATTCTCAAGCCTTATCAACCCGAGATTTGTGAAGCTTTCCGCAAACTTAATCTGCAAGTTGTTCCTCAAGGTTTCCTCGCCAACCTTCAAGTCTCTCCTACCTTAGAAGACCAGATTCGCCAAGCCCAGCTTCTTGATGCTATGGTGAAAAAGGTGAAGATTGGGATTGCCAAGAGTCAGTCCAAGTACAAGTGCTACCGCCTTGATGACAAGGACACTCTCTTCTTCGAGGATCGTATTGTTGTGCCCAAAGGTGAACTTCGTAAAGTGATCATGAACGAGGCTCACAATTCTCTCCTCTCCATCCACCCTGGGAGCACAAAGATGTATCAGGACCTCAAGCAAGCTTATTGGTGGACTCGAATGAAGCGCGAGATCGCTCAATTCGTGAATGAATGTGATGTCTGCAGAAGAGTGAAGGCGGAACACCAAAGGCCAGCTGGTCTCCTCCAACCTCTTGCCATTCCAGAATGGAAGTTTGACCACATTGAAATGGACTTCGTGACTGGGTTTCCAAAGTCCAAGCGTGGCAATGATGCTATATTTGTTGTCATCGACAAGCTCACCAAAGTGGCTCACTTTCTGCCTATCAAAGAGTCGATCACTGCAGCTCAATTGGCGGAACTCTATACCTCTCGCATTGTCTCTCTGCACGGTATTCCTCAAGTGATATCTTCAGACCGTGGCAGCATCTTTACCTCCAAGTTTTGGGATTCTTTTCAGAAGGCCATGGGCACCAACATCTGCTTCAGCACTGCTTTCCATCCTCAAACAAGCGGTCAAGTCGAGCGTGTCAACCAGATTCTTGAAGATATGCTCATGGCTTGTGTGATCTCCTTCGGCATGAAGTGGGAGGATTGTCTTCCTTATGCTGAATTCTCATACAACAACAGTTTTCAAGCAAGTTTGGGCAAGGCCCCATTTGAAATTCTGTATGGCAGGAAGTGCCGTACCCCTCTCAACTGGTCTGAAACCGGTGAACGTCAGCTGCTGGGTAATGACTTAATCATAGAAGCAGAAGAAATGTGCAAAGTCATTCGTGATAACCTCAAAGCAGCCCAATCCCGCCAGAAGAGCTACTATGATAGTAAGCACCGTGATTTGGCTTTCGAGATCGGAGATCATGTTTACCTCCGCGTCTCTCCTATGAAAGGTACTCGTCGCTTCGGTATCAAAGGGAAGCTTGCCCCTAGATACGTGGGACCTTTCAAGATTGTCAGCAAGAGAGGCGACCTCGCCTATCAACTCAAGCTCCCTTCAAAATTTGCAAATGTCCATGATGTGTTCCATGTCTCTCAGCTTCGAAAGTGCTTCAAGACGCCTGACCGCACCGTCAACTTTGAGGACATTGAGCTCCAAGAAGATCTCTCCTATCGTGAACACCCAGTTGCTATTCTTGAAGAGACTGAACGCAAGACTCGCAACAAGTCAATCAAATTTCTCAAAGTCAAGTGGTCTCACCATTCCGACCGTGAAGCTACCTGGGAACGCGAGGATCACCTCCGTTCTGAATACCCGGAGTTCTTTCAGTCCTAGATCTCAGGACGAGATCTTTTCATAGTGGTGGAGTGTTGTAACGCCCCAGATACGACTTTCCCAATTTGTACTCCAACTCTTGCCGTTTGCGGCGTTAAGTTATATTTATTTTCTCGGGTTTGGGTCTTTGTCTCCGTGTGTTGTTTTCGTTTTCATGCATCTCATATCATGTCATCATGTGCATTGCTTTTGCATACGTGTTCATCTCATGCATCCGAGCATTTTCCCCGTTGTCCGTTTTGCATTCCGGCGCTTCGCTCTCATCCGAAAGGTCATTTCTAGCTTTCTTTCGTGAGTGGGGATTAAACATTTCCGGATTGGACCGAGACTTGCCATGCGGCCTTGGTTTACTACCGGTAGACCGCCTGTCAAGTTTCGTACCATTTGGGCTTCGTTTGATACTCCAACGGTTAATCGAGGGACCGAAAAGGCCTCGTGTGTGTTGCAGCCCAACACCCCTCCAATTTGGCCCAAAACCCACCAAACTCTTCTCCATGTCCTAGAGCGTTCGATCACGATCGCGTGGGCGAAAACCGCACCTCATTTGGCTCTCCTAGCTCCACTTATGTCTATTTATACCCCCTCCATTTCGGATCCCGTCTTCCACCTCGTAACCCTAGCTTCAAAAAAAAAGAGACATCGGATCCCGCGCGCCGCCGGACATTTCGCCCACCGACGGACGTGTCCGCTGCACCCGCCGCCGCCACGTGGCACGCGCCCATTCGCCGCCGCATCACGCCCACATCGCCGCCGTCCGGCCCGCCAGGCCCGCGGGAAGCCCCCGCGGCCCAGCCGCCTCGCCCCGCCGCCTGGTGCCTCCCGCCGCTCCTCTCCGCCGCCAGCGCCGCCGCCCCTTCCGGCTCCGGTGGCCGGAGCAGCCCCGCGCCGCCGCACCGCGTCTCCACTCACCGGCGAGCGCCCCCGTCCGAGCCGGCCCCGCGCCGCCGCCGCCGGCCTCGGGAAGCGCGCCACGGCCGGCGAGCCCCTCCACGCCAAGTCCCGGCCTCCTCCACTTCGTCCCCGTCAAGTCCGGCGACTTCCCGGCGAGCTAAAGTGAAACCGGCGATCCTCGTAATCCGCGCCCGGCCAGATCCAGATCTGGGATATTTTTCTCCCGGTTGACTTTTATCTCCTAACCCTAATCTTTTATGCCTTGTTTGACCAGTGATATCTCCGCATCCGTAGCTCCGTTTTGGACATATAATATATCAAAATGTTCGTCTCGACGAGTACATCATTTCATTCCATTGCATAATTTTAATTTGAGTTCATCTTGATGCCCAAAATGCTGTTAGAAGGAGGCTTCGTGAGTTAATTGTCAGATCTGCTAGTTCATCTTAGACTTTTGTCATTTTTGCCATGATTATTGTGTGCATGCTATGCCTGTGAGTCCTTCATATATTTTGTTAAGCATTTTGTTTTCTTTCCAGAGGTGCAACCCATGCATTTTTAGGATGTGTGTGGTGACTTGTGCAAGCTCGCAAAGAGAGGCACCCGGGAAATCTGTTTTCAGGGACTTAGTTGTTTTCACTAAGTCTGGGATATTTTAGTTCATGATGCCATATGTTCAGCTTGTTTCCTAGTGATCCGTGCCTCTTTTGAGGATGATCACTAAAGGAGTTTTGTTAATCATGTTATGCTCTATCCATCCATGTCTTTGTTTGCAATTATGGAGCACCATAGCTTGAGTCAATCGAGCTCTACTTTTGCTTCGTGGTGAATCTAGGCAGATCGTCAACTCGTTTGCGATTTTTCCGGCGTTGTTGTAGTTGATCCGTGCATGCTATGCCATTGTTCTTGCCATGTCTAGCTTGTATTTTGTGCCTTCTTAATGGATGTATGCCTTCCTTGCCATGACTTGCACCGTGGTGGGTGCATCAAGCTCGTTTACATGCCTTCGTGAGTTATATTTCAGCATGTCTCAGTTTTCACTAAGTCTGAAAACTGATTGTGTTTTAGCTATGTTCGTGTGCCCGTTACTATATTTTGTGAACCCTTTTGGCCCCAGGTCACTTTGGGTATTTTGTTAAGATTGTTGAGTAGCTCCAGGCCATGTTCTTACTTGTCATGTTCATGTCATGTATCATGTTGTTTTGCTGCTCCGAAGAGAGCATCGTGATCTGAAATTTCAGACTAGTGTTAATTTCACTAAGTCTGGAATCTGTTTTGCATTTGCGTTTTTGCCATGCTTGTTTGAACCTCTTAATGGATGAATTGGCCGTGGCTCAGTGCTAGTCTTTTGTTAAGCATCTTGTGTGCATCCCTGCCATGTATTTTGTTGTCATGTTTGGTGGCTGTAGAATGTTCATTGCATTGCATTTAGATGCCTACTTGCTGTAAATCGCAGACCGGTGTCATATCTTAAAACGCTTGCCATTTCCAAACCGTAACTCCGATTCCAATGATCTTTATATTGTTTTCAAGCGATTTCACCCCCTCTATCCAGTGGAACCCTTGGAATTCCAAGTTGAGGCCAGGTTCATGCATTTCCTGTCATATCTTGCATTTTGCATCCCGCATCGCATCCCGCATATCATATCATCATTTCATCTTATTGCTTGGTCTTGCACGTGGTTGATTGTATCCTTGTTGCTTGTTTGTCTTGTTGGGTAGAGCCGGGAGACGAGTTCGCTACCGAGGAGCCCGTTGAGTTCGCTTGTGAGGATCCGGTCAACTCTGACAACTGTGCAGGCAAGATGATCATACCCTCGAAATCACTACTATCTTTGCTATACTAGTTGCTCGCTCTTGCTATGCCAATGCTACGATGCCTACCTTTTGCTTGTCAGCCTCCCAATTGCCATGTCAACCTCTAACCCACCATGTCCTAGCAAACCGTTGATTGGCTATGTTACTGCTTTGCTCAGCCCCTCTTATAGCGTTGCTAGCTGCAGGTGAAGATTGGAAGCCGTTCCTTGTTGGAACACTTATTTTACTTGTTGGGATATCATTATATTGCTATGTTATCTTAATTCATCTATATACTTGGTGAAGGGTGGAAGGCTCGGCCTCTCGCCTAGTGTTTTGTTCCACTCTTGCCGGCCTAGTTTCCGTCATATCGGTGTTATGTTCCCGGATTTTGCGTTCCTTACGCGGTTGGGTTATAATGGGAACCCCTTGATAGTTCGCCTTGATTAAAGCTTTTCCAGCAATGCCCAACCTTGGTTTTACCATTTGCCACCTAGCCTTTTCTTTCCCTTGGGTTCTGCAGACTCAAGGGTCATCTTATTTTAACCCCCCGGGCCAGTGCTCCTCTGAGTGTTGGTCCAAACCGTCAGCCGCCGGTGGCTACCAGGGGCAACTCTGGGCTGGCCTACCGGAAGTTTGAACAATCTGAGTGTGCCCTGA
The DNA here is from genome assembly GCF_056163025.1 of Triticum urartu. Classification (NCBI taxonomy): domain Eukaryota; kingdom Viridiplantae; phylum Streptophyta; class Magnoliopsida; order Poales; family Poaceae; genus Triticum; species Triticum urartu. Next base: position 552,388,650 of record NC_141875.1, on the reverse strand, counting down.
GAAAGAGATATGTGCAGCTCCTATCGGGATTTGTCGGCACATTCGGGCGGTGTTGCTGGTCTTGTTTTAACCTGTCGAATTGTCTTGTTGTACCGGGTTACCGAGTCTGATCGGTGTGTCTCGGATGGAGGTCTATTCCTTCGTTGACCATGAGAGCTTGTCATGGGCTAAGTTGGGACTCCCCTGCAGGGATTGAACTTTCGAAAGCCGTGCCCGCGGTTATGGGCAGATGGGAATTTGTTAATGTCCGGTTGTAGATAACTTAAACCTTAATTAATTAAAATGAATCAACTGAGTGTGTTGCCGTGATGGCCTCTTCTCGGCGGAGTCCGGGAAGTGGACACGGTGTTGGAGTAATGCTTGCGCAGGCTGCTCTTCTAGATTCTCGCTCGCGCTTTGCCTCCTCTTCTCGCTCTCTTTTGCGTATAAGATAGCCACCATATATGCTAGTCGCTTGCTGCAGCTCCACATATATTTGCCTTATCCATTCCTATAAGCTTAAATAGTCTTGATCGCGAGGGTGCGAGATTGCTGAGTCCCTGTGGCTCACAGATACTATAATTCCAGATGCAGGACCAGGTGATTTCGCTCCAGGTGACGAGTACGAGCTCAAGTGGGAGTTCGACGAGGACTCTCAGCGTTATTATGTTTCCTTTCCCGATGATCAGTAGTGGTGCCTAGTTGGGGTTTGATTCAGGGCCTTGTCGCATGTTGGGTTCTTTTCCATTTTGGCGCCGTAGTCGGGCCATGAGTGTTTGTTTGATGGATGTTATTTATGTACTCTGATGTGACATGGCGAGTGTAAGCCAACTATGTATCTCCCCCTTTTATTATGTATTACATGGGATGTTGTAATGATTGCCTGACTTGCGACACTGCTTTCAATGCGGTTATGCCTCTAAGTCGTGCCTCGACACGTGGGAGCTATAGCCGCATCGAGGGCGTTACAAGCATGCCTGTTATTTCTGTTAAAATAGGAGATCATTGTTATCATGGCTTGTGTGATATGGGTTCTAGTGCTAGTGCAATACCTATTTCCTTATACAAAGCAATTATGCACGATATTGCACCAGCTGAGATAGAAGATATCGATGTTACCATTAAGCTTGCTAATAGAGATACTATTTCACCAATTGGGATTGTTAGAGATGTTGAAGTCTTGTGTGGGAAGGTTAAATATCCTGCTGATTTTCTTGTTCTTGGTTCCCTACAAGATAGCTTTTGTCCCATTATATTTGGTAGACCCTTCTTGAATACAGTCAATGCTAAGATAGACTTCAATAAGGATATTGTTTCTGTTGGTTTAGGGGATATGTCTCACGAGTTTAATTTTGCTAAATTTCGTGGACAACCCCATGATAAAGAATTTCCTAGTAAAGATGAAGTTATTGGTCTTGCTTCTATTGCCGTGCCTCCTACTGATCCTTTAGAACAGTATTTACTAGACCATGAAAATGATCTGTTCATGAATGAAAGAAGGGAAATAGATGAAGTATTGTTTAAACAGGGACATATTCTGAAACACAACTTGCCTGTTGAAATCCTAGGGGATCCTCCTCCACCCAAGGGTGATCCTGTGTTTGAGCTTAAACCATTACCTGATACTCTTAAATATGCTTATCTTGATGAAAAGAAGATATATCATGCTATTATTAGCGCTTACCTTTTAGAGAAGGAGGAAGAGAAATTATTTAAAACTCTGAAGAAGCACCGTGCTGCTATTGGATATACTCTTGATGATCTTAAGGGCATTAGTCCCACTCTATGTCAACACAAAATAAATTTGGAGAAAGACGCCAAACTAGTTATTGATCACCAACGACGGTTGAATCCTAAGATGAAAGAAGTGGTAAGAAAAGAAATACTAAAGCTCCTTGAGGAAGGTATAATTTATCCCGTTGCTGATAGTCAGTGGGTAAGTCCTGTCCATTGTGTCCCTAAGAAGGGAGGTATCACCGTTGTTCCTAATGATAAAGATGAGTTGATTCCACGAAGAATTATTACAGGTTATAGGATGGTAATTGATTTTCGCAAATTAAATAAGGCTACTAAAAAAGATCATTACCCCTTACCTTTTATTGATCAAATGCTAGAAAGATTATCCAAACACACACATTTTTGCTTTCTAGATGGTTACTCTGGTTTCTCTGAAATACCTGTGTCAGCTGATGATCAAGCAAAGACCACTTTTACTTGCCCTTTCGGTACTTTTACTTATAGATGTATGCCTTTTGGTTTATGTAATGCACCTGCTACCTTTCAAAGATGCATGATGGCTATATTCTATGACTTTTGTGAAAAGATATGTGAGGTTTTCATGGACGATTTCTTCGTTTATGGATCCTCTTTAGATGATTGCTTGAGCAACCTTGATCGAGTTTTGCAGAGATGTGAAGAAACTAATCTTGTTCTAAATTGGGAGAAATGCCACTTTATGGTTAATGAAGGTATTGTCTTGGGGCATAAAATTTCTGAAAGATGCATTGAAGTTGATAAATCTAAAGTTAATGCTATTGAAAAGATGCCATGTCCCAAGGACATTAAAGGTATAAGAAGCTTCCTCGGTCACGCCGGTTTTTATAGGAGGTTCATTAAGGACTTCTCAAAAATTTCTCGGCCTCTGACTAATCTATTACAAAAAGATATTCCTTTTGTCTTTGATGATGATTGTGTAGAAGCATTTGAAATACTTAAGAAAGCATTGATTTATGCACCTATTGTTCAGCCACCTGATTGGAATTTACCTTTTGAAATTATGTGTGATGCTAGCGATTATGCTGTAGGTGCTGTTCTAGGGCAAAGAGTTGATAAGAAAATAAATGTTATTCAATATGCTATTAAAACTCTAGACAATTCCCAAAGAAATTATGCTACTACTGAAAAGGAATTCTTAGCAGTTGTATTTGCTTGTGATAAGTTCAGACCTTATATTGTTGATTCTAAAGTAACTATTCACACTGATCATGCTGCTATTAAATACCTTATGGAAAAGAAAGATGCTAAACCCAGACTTATTAGATGGGTTCTCCTGCTACAAGAATTTGATTTGCATAGTATTGATAGAAAGGGAGCTAAGAACCCCATTGCAGACAACTTATCTAGGTTAGAAAATGTTCTTGATGACCCACTACCTATTGATGATAGCTTTCCTGATGAATAATTAAATGTCATAAATGCTTCTCAAACTGCTCCATGGTATGCTGATTATGCAAATTACATTGTTGCTAAATTTATACCAACTAGTTTCAAATACCAGCAAAAGAAAAAGTTTTCTACGATTTAAGACATTACTTCTGGGATGACCCACACCTTTATAAAGGAGGAGTAGATTTTGTTATTAGACGTTGTATACCTGAGCATGAACATGAACAGATCCTACGCAAGTGTCACTCTGAAGCCTATGGAGGACACCATGCTGGAGATAGAACTACACATAAGGTATTGCAATCCGGTTTTTATTGGCCTACTCTCTTCAAGGATGCCCGTAAGTTTGTCTTGTCTTGTGATGAATGTCAAAGAATTGGTAATATTAGTAAACGTCAAGAAATGCCTATGAATTATTCACCAATTATTGAACCATTTGATGTTTGGGGCTTTGATTATATGGGATATTTTCCTTCCTCTAACGGGTATACACATATTTTAGTCGTTGTTGATTACATTACTAAGTGGGTAGAAGCTATTCCAACTAGTAGTGTTGATCATAACACCTCTATTAAGATGCTTAAAGAAGTTATTTTCCCGAGGTTTGGAGTCCCTAGATATTTAATGACTGATGGTGGTTCACACTTTATTCATGGTGCCTTTCGTAAAATGCTTGCTAAGTATGATGTTAATCATAGAATTGCATCTCCTTATCACCCACAGTCTAGTGGTCAAGTAGAATTGAGTAATAGAGAGCTCAAATTAATTTTACAAAAGACTGTTAATAGATCTAGAAAGAATTGGTCCAAGAAACTTGATGATGCATTATGGGCTTATAGAACTGCATATAAAAATCCTATGGGTATGTCTCCGTATAAAATGGTTTATAGCAAAGCATGTCACTTACCTCTTAAGCTAGAACATAAGGCATATTGGGCCATTAAAGAGCTCGATTATGATTTCAAACTTGCCGGTGAGAAGAGGTTATTTGACATTATCTCACTTGATGAATAGAGAACCCAGGCCTATGAGAATGCCAAACTGTTTAAAGAAAAAGTTAAAAGATGGCATGATAAAATGATACAAAAGCGTGAGTTCAATGTAGGTGATTATGTATTGCTATACAACTCTCGTTTAAGATTTTTTGCGGGAAAAATTCTCTCTAAATAGGAAGGTCCTTACGTTATCGAGGAGGTCTATCGTTCTGGTGCCATAAAAATCAACAACTTCGAAGGCACAAATCCGAGGGTGGTGAACGGTCAAAGAATCAAACATTATATCTCAGGTGATCCTATAAATGTTGAAACTAATATCATTGAAACTGTAACCCTGGAGGAATACATAAGGGACACTTTCCGGAACATTTCAGACTCCGAAAAGGAATAGGTATGTGGTACCACTACAAAAAAATACACTTCTGTGATGATACGTGTTTGTCACAGTAGGTCGCGTTTTCTGTCATGCATGTACATCCATGACAAATTTATGACAGAATCAAGATAGTCATACCTGTGCTGTCGTAGAAGTGTTCCATGACATTGCCAAAATTATCATGGAAGTGTCCACTTCCATGACGATAAATCGCGCGTCACAGAAGTGCTTTCGTCAAGGGTGACCGACACATGGCATTCACCGTAATGGAACCACTACACCACAACACTTGTTTTGGGGCAGTTAACTGCCAGGAGAAGTATCTAAACAAGGGCAAATTTACTGCCGGGGCATCTGTAACTGCCGGTAGAACTAGCTCACGGTGGTGCAACTGCTGGTAGAACTTGAAGAACAAAGGCAAACAAACTATCGGGACACTTGGGGGCGCCATGTCTGCCTGGAGAAGCCTACTACGGCCCATTATCTGCCGGGGTTCGCTTTTGGCGCGAGAGTAAAATATAGTTTGGGCCTAAGCGCGCGCAAGTGAGGAAAAGCGCGCGAGAGACAGAAAAAAAAGCCCAAAAGAACTACTACCTCTCGTGCCCTACCTCCAGACCGCAGCCACCCCCAATCCCTCGTGCCCTACCTGACCGCAGCCGCCGCCCCCAAATCCGACCGGCGCCCCCAAATCCCATCGGCCCAGCATCCCCCACCACCGCAGCCCCGCCGCCGCCGGCGTCCCCCACCACCGCAGCTCCGCCGCCGTCCCGAGCCACCCCCCCGCCGCACCCCGACTCCTCTCCCCGCCGCTGGCCGCCCTAAATCCTAGTACTGCCAGCGGTGGCCCCCACCACCACAGCCCCGCCGCCTCTTCCAGCCACCCCACCGCCGCCGACCATCGTCCACCCGGACGGAGTCAGTCTTTCGCCCCAACAACCGCATATCAGCGCCGCGGCACCCCCATGGACCGAGGAGTCAAGCACCGAGCGGGACCGCTTCCTGTACGTCCTCTCCGATCCTCCAAGCAGCGGGCGTCCCTCTTCTTCGGCGAGCAGCTCACTACCACGTCAACATCCTCTCCGTTCCCCCAAGGAGCGGAGCATCCCTCTTCTCCGGCGAGCAGTTCTGCCACCTGAACATCAACATCCTCTCTATGGACAGGGCTGCCTCCTGAACATCCTCTCTCTTAGCATTTGGAGAGATTTCTTTGCTGCCTGGGTTTGGTTTAAATTCTGTACCTGCAAATGAGATTTAATTCTGACTTGTACAATTGTTACCATTTCAATCTATGAACTTGGCAGATGATTCAATGCTACCTTGCAAAAATGTTAGATGGGTTAGTTTAATCTGTGTACTAGGCACTCAGTTATAATTTTTACAATACTTCTTTTTGTGTTTAGTTGATGCCTCAAAGTTGTAGCATGTGGACAAAACAAGTGCTCTGTTTTTATCATATGAATGCTTGTTTTTATATAGATGCAAAGTTGTAGCATGTGGACAGAATAAGTGCTCTGTTTTTATCATACGGATGCCTCCTCAACCCTTGTTTCTACAACACTTCTTTGTTTATGTTTCACGAAATCAGATTTGTGTATTCCTTAAAAAAATCAGATTTGTGGACATAACAAGTGCTTTGTTTTTATCACATAGATAATAATATTTTTACTACTATTTTAGTTTTTGCAGTTCCTAAAATGACATCTTTCAATTGAATATTTATTCTATTATGCCAGATTGCATTCTTGGTCCGTATTGTATTTGTCCTTGCTTGTATTAGATATGAATGGCATGCATTTTGTCACTAGATTTCCCCCATTAATAGAAGTATAATTTATTTCGTATGTTAGGTAAATATAGTGAATTTGGAATGGACAAGAGTTGGATGGACAAAGCTAGAAACACACAAGCATATATTGACGGGGTAGTGAAATTCATAGAGTTTGCTTTTACTCATTCAGCAAGAGGGAATGCTATATTATGTCCTTGTAGAAAATGCTTGAACTGTTGTTGGTTTGAAGCTAGTGATGTATATGAGCACTTATTATATCATGGGTTTATTACTGGATACAAAAGATGGATATATCATGGGGAGGCATCATCATCTCTTGCATCTGATAGTGACCATGATCCGGTCCAACCCGATGATGTTCAAGAGGAGAATGACCTAGATAATTATGATGAGATGTTCGAAATGATTCAAGATATGGCACACCTAATTGGGGATTTAAGTGATCGTGGCGGTGGGGAGGATCCAATTCACGAGGATGTAGAGCCTGGGAGCGTTGACCCTCTTCTAGAAAAGAAAAAGAAGCATGAGGCAGATGCTTTTTGACAATTCATAGCTGATGATAACGAGGAGCTTTATCTAGGATGCACAACCTTTTCAAAACTACGTTTCGTTGTTAGGTTACTACATACCAAATCTCTTGGAGGTTGGAGCGATAAAAGCTTTGACATGATGCTAGAGTTGCTAAAAGAGGCCTTCCCAACAGCAAAGCTACCCAAAAACTTTTATGAAGCTAAGAAAATGATAAAATGTCTTGAGCTGGGTTATATTAAAATTCATGCATGTGAGAATGATTGCATTCTGTTTTGGAAGGAGCATGTAGATAAAGATATTTGTCCTACATGCAAAACTTCCCGATGGAAATCTGAAAAGAACAACCTTGATGGGAAACATGTACACAAGGTCCCAAGGAAGGTTCTTCATTATTTTCCAATAAAGAAGAGGCTACAACGCCTGTTCGTGTCCCCGAAGAGTGCAACAGATTGCAAATGGCATGATGAAGAACACACAAGAGATGGACTAATAAGGCATACATCAGATGCACCTGCTTGGAAGGACTTTGATGCCAAATATCCTAAGTTTGCCGAAGATAGTCGCAACATTAGGCTGCTTATATGTGCTGATGGTTTTAATCCATTTAGGACAATGAATTTATCATATAGTGTTTGGCCTGTTGTAGCAATTCTGTTGAATCTTCCTCCTTGGTTGTGCATGAAGCAACAAAATTTCATCCTATGTCTGCTAATTCCTGGTCCAAAGTCACCTAGGAGAGATATAGATGTGTTCCTTGAACCACTTATTGATGATTTGAACTCGCTATTTGAGGAGGGTGTTAGAACCTATGATGCCTCGACCGATAAACCCTTCAACCTCCATGCTGCTGTATTATCAACTACATCTGACCTCCCAGGCTTATGCACTCTATCCGGTATCGTAACCTCGGGTGAATTTGGTTGTCCATTGTGCGGCTCAGAGACTTGCTCTCTTTGGCTGAAGGAAGGAAAGAAATTTTGCTATATGAATCATAGAAGGTTTCTTGATCCAAACCATCAATACAGATTTGATGAGGACTCCTTTGATGGTGGTGTGGAGTTAGGGGCAGCACCTGTACCACTTACCGGAGAGGAAGCTTTGGCCCTCACTGAAAATATGAAGACTGTTTTTGGAAAGAACCCTTCCGGGAAAACAACCACCAAGAAGCGCAAGGTTGGCGAACCACCAATAGTTCAGAAAAGAAAATCCATATGGTTTAGGTTGCGATACTGGAAAGACTTGCTGCAGCCTCATAATCTTGATGCAATGCATATTGAAAAGAATGTATGTGAAAACATAATTAACACACTTTTAGGCATGGATAAGAAATCAAAAGATAATTATGCTTCTCATAAAGATCTAGAGCATCTAGGAATAAGGAAAGCTCTCCAACCTGTCCCAGTTGGTGAAGAATTTGATTTGCCTGCTGCACCCTATGCAATGGTCAATGAAAATAAGAAATTGTTTTGCCATGTTTTGAAGGGAGCTAGGTTCCCTGATGGTTGTGCATCTGATATACGCCGCAATGTCCTTGTCAAGCAGAAGAAGATCACTGGGTTGAAGAGCCACGACAATCATATTCTTTTGCAGCAATTGCTTCCGCTAGCTGTTCGGAACAGACTGCCAAAGGAAGTCGCCATTGCATTGGTTCGTGTCAGCAGATTCTTCAAGCAAATATATTCTCCTGTCATTTCCATAAGTGATATGGAGAAGCTAGAGGGAGAAATAGCTGAGACCTTGTGCATTCTTGAGACCATATTTCTGCCATCATTTTTTGATCTTATGGTTCACTTGATGGTTCATCTTCCAACCCAAGTGAGGCTATGGGGTCCAGTAAAGTACAGCAGCATGTATCCGGTAGAGAGGTCATCCCTAAACCTATTTTCTGGGTATCATATGGTTTCTTTCCCATCTCCAAAATAACCTGATATATGTTATGTATATACTATATAGGTATAATATGAAGCTAAAGGGGGTTGTTCGTACCAAGAGCCATCCTGAGGGGTCAATTGCAGAGGGCTATGTGTTTGATGAGTCCCTTACATATTGTTCCCGTTATTTACAAGGATGTGAGACTAGATTTAATAGAAAATGCAAAACTGATGTCCCTGAGCCCAATGTATCTACTATGCCATTCTTTACCAACAAGGGTCGATTTTTGGCTGGAAAGCATGTAGTGACCTTGGATCACAAGTCATGGCTGCAAGCACATCGATATGTTTTGTTTAATTATGATAACATAGATCCATACTTGAGGTATGTTATTCTAAGAATTGTTATCATTTGAGCCTATGAACGATATTTGTCATAGTGCTAAACTTTTGTACTTAACTCCTGCAACAAGTATGATGCCTATTTGTCTTCAATTGGCCATGGGACTAAGTTAGAGATTAGTCGCACTCGCCATGTGAAATTCCATGAGTGGTTTAAATCCCATGTGGCACAACTAATTGTGAATGGTGAAGATATTTCTGAAGAGATTCGAACTTTAGCTAATGGGCCCTTCTTAGCTGCAAGGAAATGTAATAGCTATACCATAGATGGGTACAATTTCAACACAAAGTCCTATGATGAGGGTAGACCTACCCAAAGCAGTGGGGTTGCTCTTGTCTCTCAAATTCTGTCGCCCTCATGTGAAGATAGTGAAAATCTTATGGTCACAAATAAAATATATTATGGTGTGATAACCGAAATTCTTGAGTTAAATTATAAAAACAAAGGAAGTATTATTCTTTTCAAATGTTATTGGGTTGACAACCGTGCACAAGACAAGTGGGTTCAAGTTGATTATTTGGGTGCCATGCGTGTGAACTTCAAGCATTTACTCAAGTCTGATGAACCTTTTATTTTGGCATCTCAAGCAACTCAAGTGTACTATGTGCAAGATGATCTTGATAAAGATTGGTGTTTTGTTAGAAGTTTTCCACATCCACGAGACCTTTATGATATGTTTGAAGCGGAAGATGGTGCTTATGACCAGCATGATGCACCTAGAGTACCAATCCCTGATCTATATGCCAATGTAGATCTCAGTGTTGATGTTAGAAATATACCTCATAGTAGGACAAATATAGATGGAACACTCGTTCGTGCAATTTAGCAACCAAAGTGTGTGTCTTTTCCTTACATTTTTCAGTTATATGCTTACCTACTTAACATCTAATGTGTCATTAATTTTCTCTTCAGGAAAAAGAATGGAAAAAGGAAGAGACGAGGACAATGTTCAAGAACGAGAGGAAGAGAGGCTAGCAAGAATTAGAGAGAGAAACAACGAGGACTTTGAACGATTTGGTCGCTTTAGATTTTCAAATATAAATTAAGAAAATGGAGGCCCAGCTAGTCAGCGACAAACTAAAAGGAAGAAGGTGATATATCATGCTTTTGTTTGGTTGCTGCATCTATTACTTCAGTTTTGAGGCACTTTGATTCATGCTTTGAGTTCATGACAACTTTATACATCATCATGTTTGTTTATTTGTAGAGCACTGCAGAAAAGCCTATTGTTGAAGTAAATCGAGTCCTTAGGTCCCAAACGACTAGAGATGTTGAAGAGATGCCTTGTGACAACATCCAAGAGGATGAAGGTGCGTTGCTCTAATATTTGTGCATATAGGCTGTTAGTTAAATGTATGATAGCCTAGTAACTACTGTCCATGTTTAGACCATGAGTTGGGTCAAGAAACAAAAGGGAAGAAGGGCAAAAAGCGCACTAGAATGCCACCAATTCATGTACAATACAATGAAGATGGACAACCAGTTGGGGACAATGCCTCGGAGTTTTCCAACTTCATCTCCACACTTGTGAAAAGTAAAATATCTCTTAGGCACACTGATTGGAGAAAGGTTGAAGTTGAGCAAAAAATTCAATTATGGACAACCTTAAAGGTATAATATAATGTGCCCATTTATCTAATACATCGCCCTTACATTGTATAATTACACATGCTTGATACATTTACACATGCTTGAAAACAGATGTATTATGTTGTGGATGACAAACTTAAGGATTAGGTCATGGGAAGCGCTGCCAAGAAATGGAGGGATTTCAAATCCGAGTTGAAGACTTTGTATTTTGATGACAAGACCGATGAGGAACTCCAAGTTGTCCCTAATAATAGAGTTAGCCCAACAGATTGGGAAGAACTCGTTGCCTTTTGGAAAAGTGAAAGAGGGAAGAAGCATAGCCAGCAAGGGAAACAAAACCGAAAGGAGATGGAATTATTGCATACATCAGGCAGTAAAAGTCATGCTCGTGTTTCTCATGAAATGGTACATATAAGTCTTACCTGCACAAATTATTTTGCCATCATTTCTAGATTATTCTGATCTAACTACTTGAAAATAAGTGGCAGCATATGAAGAATGGATATCCCCCTCATAGACAAGAAGTGTTCATGGAAACACACAAGTGCAAGAAGACCGGTGCCCCTTCAAGTGTGGCTGCAGCAAATATGTTTGTATGTATTTGAAGTAGTTTTAGCAACCTATTTGCTTTGAAGTTATTAGTTGAAGCAACACTACATTATCACTGTGTTAATGAATCATATGTTATGTCTTGTAGAAAAAGATAGAAAATATGGAGAATGAGCGTCCAGAACTTTTGGAAAAAACCATCCAGCAAGGTGACCTATTCTCGCATGTAACTACAAAGGAGAGGAATGGGTATGTCAGGTGTAAAGGTCTGGGACCAAGTGCTGCGGGTTTGGGCATGCCAGGAACTAGAAAGATGAAATCAACGAAGCTTCAAATGGCCGAGGAAGAAGCAAACGAAGCTCGACAAGAAAATGCGCTTCTACATGAGCGTGTAGATCAACTTGAGAATGATTTCCAATTAGTAGTTACAAGTCTCAAGGATGAATTTCTGCAAATGAAGAGATTCTTGTTACAATCAAATGCTAGAAAAAATGTTGAGTTCAGTCCATGGTATGGCTCGCCCCAGAGGGTAGATGCAGATGCATATGGACATGAAGGTGCATATGGACAAGAAGATAGTGTAGGATCTGCCACCCCTACCTTTGAGGTGCGGCGAGAGAAGGAGGCAGCCATTTTGCAAAAGAAGACAGAAGGGGCACTGTTGCAAAAGAAGGTAGCAGCATTCACTCAGGATTACAATGTCCAATCCCCATTCACTCAGGAATACAATGTCTAATCCCCCCTGCTCAATATGAGGTGTTGCAAGAGAGGGCAGCTGCCATTTCCCAAAAGAAGAAGGCAACAGTGCAACAAGATAAGGATGTGACACTTCATCGAAACAAGATGGCAACATCCCTACGGAAAGAAGTTCCAATCACGCGGAAAAATCATCAGGTCAGATTTTACTATGTTTATACTTTGCCTCTAGTTTCTATAGGATGGAAAATAATCACTTCCGCTTATCTAACTTCTTTTTCATTATTCCTCAAAAAGGAAGGGATGTGATACTTTATAATGTTTACTAGGATCATAATAGCCCCGTGGAAAAAGCTACAATTCTATCAGTTGATCAGAGAGAGGAGGTAGGTGGTCAGGAGCTTGGTTCTCAATATTGTAAGGTTGTCGTGAACTATGTAATAAAAAGGGATGCTATTCTCCCTCATGGTGTTGGGGACATGACAACCATGGGGCAAGCTCAAGGATGATGTATTGCATGGCCTTACAAGCATGTAAGCTTGGGTTCTTTTGCTAAATTTACAATGACTATCATGGTTGATTGCTTAATACTCTTGTTCTTCTATGTATGTAGTTGGAAGTGGACAAGTCAATGGCAAATGCAGCAATGCGACCATAAGCAAGCTGAGGAGGTAACATACATATTTCTCTTACCATATTGGGTTACTAGAAAGGCTAAGCTCTCATGAGCTGTTCTTTTGGACATAGACTTTCCTGCATTCGATGCTTTCTCACAAAGGATGTAAATGTAGGGCCCACAGCTGTCGAGTTTAGTGATCAGTACACACATATGAGACATAAATATGAAATTATGGTTGAGCTACAGTACTGTACTTTTTGTTTACAATTGCGAGTCTTCTTTCTTTTTCTTTGTAGATAGAGAAAGTCGCTCCTTTTTTCCGTTTACCAAAAAATGCCAACAGTTGAGCACATTAGATCGATATACACATCTTTTGCACCACACAACAACAATAATAATTTTGCTGGTTAAAATACATAAACATTACAATCAGAACTTACAACCTTGATTTTTTTGCCTGTTCAACCATTTTTGTTGTAGGCCATTGTATACAAATAATCTATTTCAAGAGTCATAATTAGATAGCCAACAAAACAACTTTGGTAGTATATGAATATCAAGCTTCCCCTGTCCAGTGGTGTTAAGCCCCTTTGAATATTTGGGTGAGACTACATATATGGTGATCTTTCAAACCTCCCTGTACAAAGTGTACTGGTGGCCATTCTTTATTTTCAGTGCATGTGTCCATTGTCCAGTGGCGTTCTGCTTTGCAAAGTCCAGAATAATTAGTTACTTACTGGACTATTATATATTATTACGTCTTCATAGCTTGTGCTCTTGGAATGTAGCATCATGTACATGCATGTGTTCAGTCTAAGTGTTTTACATGGAAGAATATATGATTCAGTTTGCATCCAGTACCTAAACATGTGAAATGTCAATTGGCATTCAAACTACGCATTATATACTCCTTTTACAACTCAACTCAGGTTCCTGTTTTGCCATATTGGCCCATGGAAGAATTTTGAATATGCAGGTCAAAGAATTCCTGTTTGATATAATTCTGTATTATTCCTTGCTATGTCATAATCCTTAATGTGTTCATTTAAAATCTGAAACAAGAGCTTCATTTTGAGTTTCCGGTCCGTTGCAGGTTTCCCAAACATACACAGCAAGTTGGTGGTTTCAAAGATCTACAAGCAGTTGAAGATCTGGAAGACCTTCAATTTTCAGTGTTGGGATGATAATGTAATATGTTCGTTGAACCTGGAGACTTAGCTCTGCCCATTTTGGTGGCTGTTAAGCCATTGTATGGCCACTTCCCCTTTTGTGGCACAACTTTATTTTGGTTATGTGGCATATCTAGAAACTGTTTGTTAAACCTGGAGACTAGCTCTGCCCATTTTGGTGGCTGTTAAGCCACTTCCCCTTTTGTGACACAACTTCATTTGGTTATGTGCCATCTCGATATATATATATATATGTACTCGTTATATTTGCTTCCTATGTTTATCAAATGAAGTATGAGGCCTAAATGTAACTCTAATTGAAGTGTATGCATAAATTTGTGTGATGTCCCGATTCGCTAAAACATTGTGCATGGATATTAAATTAGACATTGTGAATTGTTATTAAATTATAGGTATATGCTGCCCAAAATTCTATTTTATTAATGTGATGGCATACAAACTGCCGGGCCAACAAGTTTTTACCGGCAGTTGCATTGCCGATAACTAAAATCCCTTTGTGCTAAGGAACCTGCCGGGAGAAAACTAACTGCCGGGAAATACGTACGTAACGGCAGTTAAACTGCCGGGAGATATCTATCTGCCGGGAGAAGTAATCCCTGGCAGCCGTTCTTGTGGCGGTTCTATCTGCCGGGAGAACTACCATCTCGGCAGCCAGTATGCCGTTTTAAGAGCTTTCTCCCAGCAGATTACATGCCATTACATTGGTGTTGTGATGTAGTGAACGCCGTTAAGCTATCGGGTCGGATTTTGGATCCGAAACCCGTTAACAGCCATGACCAATGCCGATTTTCCATGTGTAAAATTCTCATTGGCTGACGGATCCACGCGTCAGCTTCGCGTTGGCACAAGTGTCACTCATCCAATGGTCGAGATGGGCCTATGATATGTTGACACGTGGACCGACCCAAAAGTGGCCCACAAAGATTAAATGGGCCGACCCAACCGAAGGCCCATAAGATTTAGCGGACCATAATGGGCTAGCCCAGCTAAAGGCCCACAAAATTTAGAGGACCATAATGGGCCGGTCCAGCTAAAGGCCCACACGATTTTGCAGACCATAATGGGCCGGCCCAGCTAAAGGCCCATAAGATTTTGCGGACCACAATGGGCCGGCCCAGTTAAAGGCCCACTAGATTCTGCCGACCATAATGGGCCGGCCCAGATAAAGGCCCAACATTCTCTGTCAAATCGGCCCGTCAACGGCCTGTCCTAAACTTGTCATCAACGCGGCCCATGGTCACTTCTGGCCCGTTAACAGTCCGCTAAGTAATTGGGCCGAATTACGGCCCGGTGTATTTCTGGCCTGTTAAAGGTCCGGCTTCATTTGGGCCCATTTACAGGCCATCAAAACTTTCGTCCCATAAACGACCGTGAAGGATTTGGGTCATATTCGGCCATGTCTGACATTCGGCCTGTTAGAGGCCCACTATAGCTTTGGGCCACTTTCGGCCTGTTGTCATTTTCGGCCTGTTAACGCCGGACGTAAACCATGGGCCATATGTGGCCCAACGTCATATCGGGCCCATTAACGGCCCATATAAAAATGATGATAATCTAGCCCGATCGAAGTTCCGGCCTGTTGAAGGCCCGTGTATTAGGTCGGCGCATTTACGGCCCGTCCGAATTTCGGCCTGTTAAAGTCCAGTGGGTTATTTGGCACAATCAGGGCCCAATCTCACTTTCGGTCTATTAAAGGCCCATGTATTTTATGGGCTCGAGATATTTACACCTATAAACGGCCTACTTTTACTGAGGGGCCAAATTATGTTTACGCCTGTTAAAGGCTCACTATGGGCACAGGCCTACCAGAAAAATATGAAAGCTTATGCTGATTTAGGCCCAGATATTTTTAGTGGGCTACATGCCAATTTCGGCCCGTAATCGTTTTTAGCCCAATTGGAATGGGCCCGACGAATGTTGGCATGTTGGGCTCCTACGAAGGTTTCGGCCGAATACATTACTAAGATAAACCTACACTATACAAAAATAGCGTCGTAATTACTACAACCTGAGGCAGCATCATAAATGTTGTCTCACAACAAAATAAATTCCAACCATACAACAAAAGGCCTGTTGGCATAAAGTTTACAGTCCTTCCAGATAAAAGCACCATCAGATATATAGAAGCACAGATCATTTGACCTGAGTGCTAATGTTTCAGGCTGTAGAATCTGATGGAGCAGCACGATCTCCACCTTTTTTCCGCCATTGCTCTTGAACAACAAAGCGAATGTCTGATAGTCTGGTTTCAAAACCATTCATATCTTGACGACATTTCTCAACCACTATTCTTGTTTCCGAAACAACGTCCATTGGGGATTGGACTTGTGTCTGGAGCACAGATATATCACTCTGTCTAGCAGGAAGATTTTGTTCAATAGGCGATTTGGATGAGGTTACCTTGACAACCAACCCAGAATTACGCAGGAAGGTGCTTTTTGCACTGTTAGTGGAGAGATACCGACGCACTGCAGCAAGAGGTGACATTGTGCCTGTAGTAGCCTCGTCACCTTCAGGTGGTTGTGGCTGTTCAATCAATTGTTCCATAGCTTCCTGAAAGTTTGAACTTGTAGATTAGTGTACCAGATAAGTTACTAATGAGACAAAAACAAACAAAGTAGGTTAAACATTTATACATAACTTATTTTGGTGAACTACTGTAATACATTAGCATGTATTGTAGTGCCAACTACATAATAAAATCAATTTCGGAACATATTTCCATGTAGCATGCCTACTGTATTGTCTATTTCCTCACATTCGTTGACATCTAAGGATAAAGATACATGGTTTAAAGTAGGATGAACATAGTATGACATCATTCATATCATGGGCAAACAGATATAAAACAAACAGGCTATTTTATCATTGTGTGCGCACGTGAACATAACAACTAGATTACAGGTCAAGACCAAAAGAATATCCTTCATCTCTTTTAAACCATGTAAGGTGAAATGATACATTAAGACAACTGTGAATAAAAGTGAACATAGTAACTGACATTGGCTGCAAACCAAGTAGTTAAATGAACATATCACAGTACCAATCAGTTCAAGGAAGGAGGAGTAAGGACTTACAACAGCGGCTTGAACTGGTGTGCTCATGCCCTTCATCTTGCTGGTGTGGCAATCCTTGAAGATTTGCACTGCATTCGGTTCAGGTTCTTTTTGGTCCGCACGGGATTTCCTCTGTATTTGGAACAAGTCAATATAGATATGATAATATGGCACAAAAAAAGAAGGAAGTAGCAGCTATTTACAAGAGCCTCGCAGTGTGCAATATAGCTACGAGATCCTGTGGTATGTTGGAATTTCACTTTAGAACGGTTGGTTTTGTTCTTCAAACAGTTAGCCTAGAAGAAGATACACTTGTAAGGCGCATACATAAATACAAGTTCAATATGTGGTCTGATCAAATACATATAGCCTACCTGATACTTTGGATCAGACCAGTGTTTAACGAGGGCTGTCCAATCTTCATCTGTAATATATTCCACTAGAGATGTTTGGGCGATTTCATTGTTAGCCTTGCCTTCAAAGTGAGATTTTCTAAGGTGGTACCGATACTGTCGCAGAGCAGACTGAAAAACATGAGTGCATGCTTGTCTAGTTGCATCATCTTTCGGATCCAACTTGAACCTCATCTGTTGAAAAAAGAATGTGAGTCTTATTAGGAGGAAGCTAGAAAGTTTGGGACAGAGCAAGACAATATTACTAATTGCAATGAATAACATTACTTACGGATAAATGGTCAAGGAAGGTGTTAAACTGGGTATTGTATTTCTCATTCCTGTACTGGATCCATGTTGGGAGGATACATGCATGACACCTAACGGCAACGGCTGCCTCTGATACTAACTTGGCTGACTCTGTAGCATTACGTGACCTTTTTAAACCTGCCTCAAAATGGATCTCCATTCTTCCTCCTTTAGATTTTGTTAATCTGTCAAGCATTATCCATGATGTCTGTTTCCACTTGCGCCGTGGTGCTAGTTCAACAACGAATATGGAAAGTGTTAGTGTACATCAAACTGTGAGAGTACATATAAAGGAGCATGCAACTGCAACTTGACTCGGTCAGGTACCGTCTTGGTGTTGATGCTCATGAGGTTCATCTGATCTTGCCAAGTCCTGTTGTGTCAGCAGTGCTTCGGAAGTAGTGTTAGGTGTGAAGGCAGCTTGGGAACTGGCTAGTTCCGGAGCAAACGAACGAGTAACTGGTTGAGATGCTGGTATAGTTGAAGCGGATGCTGCAGCTAGTGGAGCAGGTGATACTGTGTTTGAAGATTTAGCCGGTGGACTTGGACCTTCTACTGCACTATAAGTACCAGCAGAATCTCAACGGCAGAACCTTTTCCGTTTCACCCGACGAGTAACAACACTCCCTACTATATTATTTTCCTTGCTCTTTTTTGACTTTGCCATGTCAAGCTGTACCCAAAACACAAAAGAATAAAATCACTCTTCAGAACTCATTGATGCATGATACATACAAGCAATACTTTGATGTAAGACAACCGTATGAGGACGGAATATGTAAGAAAAACAGGACGGCATGACATATTCACAGCTACGATGTGCAAACTAGGCAGAAGGATTTTCAAGAAAATAGAAGTAATGCAAGCTAGACACCATATGAAAGATGCAACCAATATTACTCTGCCAAGTTAAAAGTGTCTTGTCATAAGTGGCAATTCGAAAAATTAGAAGCAGTACACCGTAGAAATCAATGCACGATGCAACCACTATCAAACTGCCTTGTTAAAAGCGTCCAATCATGAGCGACTGATGCAGGATACACAACAGTAGTACTTTGATGTAAGAACATGGCATGATAGATAGATGCAGTGTATTCTAGACACAGAAAGTCATGTCATATGCACATGTATAACGTATAAACTCAGCAGGTGCAATTTAATAAAAATAGAAGAAATACAGGCTAGACAACATATGCAACATGAAACCAATTATGACACTGTCAACTTAGAGCAAGCACCTGCGATGGTGGAGTACGAGAGATGAACTCATCATGTAGACTTGGGACTTCAACTTCATTAGCAGCAGCAGTGGCAAATCTAGAGAGTCTCTGTTTGCATCGGTGCGAAGGACCACCAACATCCCCTAACTTACTCTTTTCCTTCCTATTTTCTGATATTGCCTTATGAAGTCAAAACCACAAGAAGATGAATAAAATTAGCTCTGCGTAACTAGTTGATGCATGATACAGACGAACACTAATTTGATGTAAGGCAAGCACAGGATAGGAGGATGGAATATATACAAAAAAGACAGCGTTTCATATTCACACGTACGATAGGAGGATGGAATATGTATGAAAAAATAGTAAGCGGAAGGCATTTCAACAAAATTAGAAGAAAATGAAAGCTAGGCACCATATGAACATGCAACCAATATCACTCTATCAGGTAAAAAGTGTCTCGTCTTAAGTGCCATTTCAAGAAATTAGAAGCAGTACAAGCTAGAAGACAATGCAAGATGCACCCTACATCACAGTCCCAAGTTAAATGTGTCTTATGGGTAAGTGATCGTTGCAGGTATAAGTTGTAAGCTACGCAGATGCAATTCAACATAATCAGAAGCAATACAAACTAGACATCATACGGAAAATGCAACCACAGATAACAGTTCCAAGTAAGAGCAAGCACCTGTGATGGTGGAGTAGGGGAGATGTGCTCATCATGTACACGTATGTTCTAGAAATAGGAACACATGTCATATTCACAGGCATTATGTGTAAAGTAAGCAGATGCAATTCAAGTTAGAAGCAATACAAGCGAGACATCATACACAACATGCAACCACATATAATAGTGTCAAGTTAGACCAAGCACCTGTGATGGTGGAGTAGGGGAGATGTGCTCATCATCTACACAGCTACGTTGACGGTCCAGCCTTGTGGTGTCTTGCGAATCTTGTTGGGAGGATGGCGGAGTAGAATCTATAGAGACCCCCTGTTTGAGTTGCTCCGAAGGACCACCATCATCCACTACCGGACTAATTTCCTTCAGTTGTAATGATTTTGCATTGTGAAGTCAAACCGATAAGAAAAAGGAATAAAATTCGCTCTTCAGAACTCATTCATGCATGATACTGACGAACACTACTCGGATGAAAGGCAAACACATGATGCGAGGATGGAATATGTATGAAAAACAGGATGGTGTGACATATTCACACCTATGATGTGGTAACTAAGCAGAAGGCATTTCAACAAATTAGAAGCACTGCAAGCTAGACACCATATGAAAGATGCAATCAATATCACTCTACCAACTGTATGGTGTTTCAACAAATTAGAAGCAGTACATGCTAGAAATCATATGCAAGACACAACCAATATCACAGTGGCGACTTAAAGGTGCCTTATCATAAGATATAGTATGTACCAAAAACAGGAAAGCGTGTCATATTCACATGTATCATGTGTAAGCTAAGCAGATGCAGTTTACACTAATTAGGAGCAATACGAGCTAGACACCATATGCAACATGCAACCAGATATCACACCGCCAAGTTAGAGCAAGCACCTTGGATGGTGGAGGGGAGCGGAGACTTCGACCTTGTAATGCACTATCAGTACAAGGAGAATCGGTACAGATGCTCCGTTTACATTGCTGCAGAGGACCACCATCATCGCCTTCCTTACTCTTTTCCTTCCTCTTTCTTGATTTTGCCTTGTCAAGTCAAACCCATAAGAAAAAGGAATAAAATTTTCTCTTCAGAACTCATTGATGCATGATACTGACGAACACTACTTTCATGTAAGACGAACACTACATATCACACTGCCAAGTAAGAGCAAGCACCTGTGATGGTGGTGTGGGGGAATTGCGGTGATCAACTAGAGAGCTACGTTGACTATCTTCATTTAGCCTTGTTGTTTCTTGAGAATCATGTGGGGAGGATGACACTGCACTCTTTAAACGAGTATGGCGTCTCATAGAAACCCACCCGGGTGATTGTCTCATCATAAGTGATTGACAAGGGATACAAAAGAGCATTAGTTTGATGTACGAACATGGTTAATAGACATATGTAGTATGTATCAAAAATAGGAAGGCATGTCATTATCAAAGGTATAATGTGTAAAGTAAGCAGATGCAATTTAACCAAATTGGAAGCAATACAAGCTAGACACCATATGCAACATGCAACCACATTTGACAGCGCGAAGTTAAAGCAAGCACCTGGGATGGTTGTGTGTGGCAATTGAGATCATCAACTACAGAGCTAATTAGTTTACTGTCTCCAACCGCTGACACTGCACCTGTTAGAGTGCTAGAATGCTTAGTGCTTATCTTCGAATTACACTGGAGCGACTTCTGTCTTTTCTTTTCTGCATTCATCAACACTGCGTCAGAGTCTGAAATACCCATGCATAAAAAAACAATAGTGTGAGTATGGGTGAAGTGTGTGCACAATTAGTACAGTGTAAAGGTAGCAGATAGCAGGTCGGTGAGAAATAAATGACGGGAGACATATGATAGCTCTACAACATGCATGGCACACTAAATTACTATAGGATTCTATGAAAATAACAGTTGACTGAAAGAAAATAGGCCAGTCCATTTTTTCTGCACCGTCCAATGTACAAAGAATGGGCAGATCGCCTTCATCTACCTCCAGCGAGTCAGTGTTGACGATCTTCCTCGAAACGCCAGTGACCACCGGCCCAGTATTCCTCCCCTGCCCACGCCCTCCCCTCGACCTCACCGCACCTCCGTGCTTGGCACCGCCGCCGGCCATCCATTCAAGCCCCGCCAACCTCCAGATCAGGCGCAAGCAGCTCCTGCGTCCCACACCCCTATGATAGACACCGATGCGCCGCTTCCCCGGGGAACAGGCGGACTAGGTGCTCCGCGCGCCTAAGCGGGTGTTGCTTCTTTTAATTGTGGTTCGACTGACCCTGAATTGAAATCCAGGCGGGCTACTGACCTCTAGCAAAGGTGAAATAGTAAAAGGGAGGAAACCTTGTGCATTTAGTATCACGAAGAAGATGCAGTAAGAAGCGCTCAACTAGTTCCTTTCATGGGATGAATACGGTGTGAGCAGAAACGTAAGATTCGCACGAATAAGGGAAGAGGAGTACCTCTTTCTGTTGGCAGTGCTGTGTCCTCCTTCTGTTTTTCCGATGATCTTCTTGTTGTTCGCCGGAAACTAGAAGTTGTGGAGGACGGTGCAGCCTTGGACGAACCCATGGCCAAGTTGTTGAGTGTGGTGCTGTGGCCGTTTGTCGGCGGCGGGGAAACAGATCCGAGGCGACGAACGACTCCGTAGCGGGAACAGCTCCGGTGCGGTGGACGGTTGCGACAGTGGAGCCGCAGCAGTGAGGCGCATGATGGCGTGGTCGGAGTGGTTCTGGTACGGCGCACGTCGGCGTCGGTGTCATGGAGGCAGCTCTGCCTCGGCTTCAACTGCTAAGTCCTTGAGGGTATTGCGGTTGCGGTTGCGTTGGATGACGACGTCGGGGTACCGGCTCCGGCATGATGGACAAGGGCAGCGGTGGATTGGCCGCTATGGGGTGGAGGATGGAGGAGGCTGGGGTTTCGCGGCTGGTGGAGAGGGCGTTTTCACGCCCACCGAGTATGAATGGGGAAACGGGGGGGGGGGGGAACTAAGGGGGAACAATGTTTCAGTTTGAGACGCGCTTGTTTGAAATTTGGGGAAAGTTACAAACTTTCCCCCCATCTAAAATTTCGGACATATTGCGGGTTGGGGGTAGGACAGTCATGTCAGGTGTCCCAAATGTGGGCGGGATAGATTTCGGCCGAGCGCATGGGTAGGTGCCCATGGCGTATGACTTCTTCTCTGGCGTCTTGGTGAAGTTACAAACCTACCCCGGTTTAGACCTTTGGACATCGGGCCGATAGGCTACACGGGCCAGAGTCAGGACAGTAATTTCCTACCACCAAAACATTCGTCTCGCGCGGTTTCGGGGGACCAGAGGCCTATTTGGTGCTTCGTTCAATATTTGGGAGCAGAAGCATTAGGCCTCCTTTGGTTTGTAGGATTTTTGCAAGTATTCTATAGGATAGGATTTGCAAAGGAAAAGTTCCTTTGAAGCCCTTTGGTTTGTAGGAATGGATTCCTATTCCTATGTAGGATAGGAATCAATCCTTCACGTTTTGGAGGAAAAAAACATTAGCCTAGACTCAATGGAAAAAATCCTATCCTATGCACCAAATGACATCTCTTTCTCTATAGGAATTGACTTGCATGTCATCTCACTTCCTATGATTTTCCTATTCCTATAAAATTCCTATCCTATGTACCAAAGAAGGCCTTAACGTTTTCGGTTCTCTTGAATTGAACTTTCAGGATTTGTCAAACTTCACAAATCTTTACTCTTGAAAATCCTAAAGCTACGATTATTTTGGAATGGAGGGGGTACATTTGAATATACATTGTACATGAGTATATATTAAAAAATATGCAACTTATCTCACTTCATGCATGGTTCTAGATATAATCTCCTTGGTTGCAAAAAAAGTTAGATATGCGTATGAATATATATAGCATGTTCAAACTCACAACAAAGATTGATGCCCCCTTTTACATTTGATTTACAAATGCCATTATCTCGGGTTCAAATAGATGAATGCACTTCATATGAATTCGAATCTTCGAAACCCCCTTTATGTTGAATTCGACATGTATTCTATCTCGTAGCTAGCAATTTGGAATGTATCCATGCAAGTGACAAATGTATAAAGTGCTTCACACTAACAACATGGAGTACACTAATTAATGTTTATATATGAATTGCAAAAGCATCCATTGCCTGTATTTCAAACCGCTCTCACTCTATGGATCGATAATATGAAATAAACACATGCACATGTTAGAATTCAATTGCAGTTGAAGAAAGAGCCTACTCCTGGTACTGTATATTAGTGATAGGGGTGTGTACAAAGTACACGTGAATACCAGGCATTGTGCGTGTGTGTATACTATCGATGAACTAGCCCCCAAGCTTGTATAACATACTAAAGGCCTAGGGTTACAAATCATATATAGTCGGCTCATCACCAGTGGGGATAGAGTCCTCCGCGACTCTGGTAGCTTCGTGTTGTACACCGAGTCCTCCACATGGGTCTTCATATAACACGTCTCGGTCCAACCTATATGTGGCGCAGGATGGAATGACCCATGAGTCTTCATGTTGACCCACCACAACTAGAAATGATGTGCCCACCACACCACACACGCAATCAGCCACTAAGAAAATAAGCATATACAATAGTACAACGGTATCTAGCTCACGATACGTCTCCAAAGTCGATTCAACATAAGGGAAGAAAGCATATTTTAGGTTTACTTGTAACATCCCAAAATTCTAAATTTTGGAATATTATAATAAATAGATAGATTTGATTGATTGTTTGATTGATTGACTGAAAGTGAGTGAATTCGAAACTCTTTGAAAGTTAAATGAGAGGGAATAAAAGGACTTTCCCAAACTTTCATATTTGCTTTCTGATCTCCATGAATTCAAATTCTTTTCAAACACAAAACCCCGGAGAGAAGATGACATGACTTCTTCCATTTATTTAAATGACAAGGGGTGTTGAAAATATTTGAATTTCATTTGAAAATATTTCCGAATCTGGAACTTTATGCAACTCAATAATTTTCATGAGAGAAGATAAAATGACTTCTTCAAATTATGAAATATGAGTTGGGAGTTTCAAAGGATCAATTTCAAGTCCTTTTGGAATTAATTTTCAAGTTGGATTTATTTGAGTTTTATTCAAATTATTTTTCTCCAAAAATAAAATATATGGAAATTAGGGTAACATGATTCCCTACAATAGAAACTTGGAGAAAAATTAATTTGAAATCATTTTGGTATTTTTAAAATGATTTTAGTTGGATTTTAATAGACCAGTAGCACTCTTTGATTTATCTGATTTTGTGTGTATTTTATTTAAAGTTATAAAAATGTTCATGTCGTAGAAAAAACTTTTTCTGAAAATTTTGATATATTATATGCCTATATAAAAAAATTATTTATTTTGTTTTTATCCGTTTTGTTTGTGTGGAAAAATCTTTATAAAAAAACTTCTTCCCGTCGAAACTGGGCCGGCCCAGCTCCCAGCCGAGGCCCAGCCCAGCGCACCCGTCCCCGACCTCCGCCCGGACTCCGGCTCTCGCACGCCGCCGCGCCACCATGGACGCCGTGCGCCGCTCGGCCTCCTCTGCCCCCTCCTCCAAGCTTCGCGCCGCCCCTCTCCTCTATATAATTCGGAGCCCCAGGCCCCGCCTACCTCTCTCTCCTCCTCGCATCGCGCCGCCATCGCCGCATCTCACCACCGCTGCCACCGCCGCCGGACGCCGCAGTCGCTGCCTCGTCGCCGTCAACCGTCGCCGATGCCACCACCGCAACCGCCGCTCCACGCCGCCCCTCCCCGTGCTATTCGCCGCATTGCCCGCCACCCGGAGCCGCCGCCCCGAATAGAGCCGAGCCGCCGCCGCCGTCCTTTTCCTCGCCGTCGATGACCCGCCGTCGTGGTAACCGCCGTCGCCCCTCCTCACCGTCAGATCTGGATCCAACGATCTAGATCGTTCCATTTTTTTTTATTTTCCCCGAAGCGTTTTGTTTTTATTTAGAGAATGTTCTCTGGTTAGGTATAGAAAACGAACGTTCGCCCTTTAGTTTTTTTTTCTTTTCTTTTTCTGTTATTTTCGGCCAGGGACCTATATGTGAGGATTTTCTTTACAGTTTAGTCCCTGTACTTCAAACCCTCATAACTTTTTTCTCGTTAGTCCAAATCCAACGAAACCAACGCTCACGTCTTCGTTATGATCCCCTCTATCCGGATAAACAACTTAAACATGTTTTTGAAAAGTTTAAAATTTGAATTAGATCAGATTTGAATTCAAACTTCGTTTGATCTTAACTTGAGTTTCGTAGTTCCGTTTGAGTTGATTCTTTTTGCAAATCGAAGCTCTTGACCTAAACATTTTAATAAGGCCAAATTCACATAATTTTGGTACAGTTAGAAATTGTTTTATGTTGCAAGAGCTATTTGCTTGGTTTTGATGTTCTCCGAATCGACTTCTTCGATCTTTCTGGTCTTTTGAGTGATTGCTTATGTGTGGTTACTATTGCTTGCTTACGATAGATTGACCGGAGTGTGAAGAGTAGAGCTATCAAGATTTTTGAGTGCGAATCATCTTCATCAACATTGCAGGCAAGTTCACACTTTGATCATACTTTTTCTACAACCCATGTTTTATTGCATTAGATCAATCCTCTCACATTGCATGATTAGGATCTAATTAAATTGTGGGATGGGAAGTAGATGAGGTAGTACCTATCACCTGTATTATTATGAAACCTTTGGGAGTTACTTTTATGTTTGCTTATTATGCCATGCTATGCTAGTAGACGTGGATTGGGTGAGTGATATCCATGACAGATGTGAGATTGATAACTAAGGGTTTATCTAAGGTGGCAACCTAACACACATCTGGGTGGATTGAGGCACCTGATGTCTATCAGGACTTGCCTGTTTTTTTTTGGACCGCCA
The DNA here is from genome assembly GCF_056163025.1 of Triticum urartu. NCBI lineage: Eukaryota > Viridiplantae > Streptophyta > Magnoliopsida > Poales > Poaceae > Triticum > Triticum urartu. The sequence continues at coordinate 552,362,344 of NC_141875.1, read as the reverse complement.
CCCAGGCTCAAAGCGATCATAAGATAATTCATGCTAGTAACTTCCGTGTGTAGCCACATGCTACTATGGGCTCTGGCATAGTTGACTAAGTTGTGCGAACTCTTACGGGGTGGACTAGCAGATGTAGGGGTTGTAGGTGGTACGGTCTACCCCACACGTAAGGTGCTAGCGCTTCTGAAAGACTATGTCTCGGTCATCCGTTTCTCAAACACCATGTAGTGCGAGAAAACAAACGGAGGCGATCGAGTCATGTGGGGAAAAGTGCGCAAACCTCTGCAGAGTGTATAAACTAATCATGATTAGCCATGTCCCCAGTCATGGACATCTTGAGTATCTAGTTCTTGGATTATCCTGTTGATCTCAACATGTTACTTTAAATGAATATTGTTGGGTTTAATGATGTTACTTAATTGGGATTGAGAATGCTGTCAACCATTCTCAATGTTCAACAACCACCATGATAGTTAATTAAAATGTATTCCTTTGCAGTAGGGAAAAATTGGCTTTACGCAAAAACATTATAACCACAAAGCTTTTCCACCAGCCAAATATGCATGTAGTGATAGCCATTGTTCATCATTCTCTATGGTGTGAATTTGCCAGTACATTCAATGCACTGACCCGTTTCGGGCTGCAACGTCTCATGTTGCAGGTTTCTTACGACGAGTAAGTGATACGTTAGGGTTACGATTTCTACACTCAACTTTGCCGTTGGTGTTGATGGGAATCCACAACCTTGTTGCTTCCGCTATTTGGATTGAGGTAATAGTATTTACGTTACTTTATACATGTGATTTACCTCTGTTATAAATCCTTCGAGTACTGTGTGTGTCAGCATACCGATCCAGGGATGACACTTAAGCACAGAGACTTGATCCATTCGGGTCGGGTCGCTACAAGATGGTATCAGAGCACATGTTGACTGTAGAACGTGACCCTAGAAACTGGCAAGCCCATAGCAAAGATTTTTCTCTACAACTTTCCCTTTCAAAAAGATTTTTTACCTCTCTTCTCTTCTGAGCTTATTCAAAAAAATTCCCTTTAGTGAGACCATATCCCTTTTTCCCTTTTGACCACACAAGGATTCGACTGAAGAGATCACTCCAAGAAGTACAAGATATCAGACAAGTAAGACCATTTGGAATGAAGAGGATTTTACCATACATTATGATAATGGAAGCTACAGTGGTTGAAGACTCTGAAGACTAGGAGAATTTGAAGGCTCTGAAGAATCCCCAGATTTGTATGACCTAGGAAGGCTACCCTTATGGAACTTGGCAGACTATGGAAGTTGTCAATGCCCGAGATCAAGGTGTATTGGAGAAAGGTCAAAATATGGAGAGTTGAGAACTCAATGTTTTGTCAAAGAAAACCCTAAGGCAGGAGATATCAACTATGGAATGATAGCTCATGGGAATGACAAGAGCAGAAACACGGTTATCCGTGATGTCATCGCTGCTGATGCTATTGTCACCGTGCTGAGTTAAGGATGCATTTCATCAGAATGGATTTGATGGACGAAGGCTGATGGAGCACCTATTAGTAAGATGAAGTTTTATCCTTAGCCGGTGTATCACCAGGATCTGGAGTAGTACATCAAGAAGTTTAAGGTGCAGCTCCATGAAGCCGTATTTTGACAAGGAAGCATTTCATGAAGAACTTAGGTCCAAGAAGCTGAAGTAGCAAGCTAGAGGAGCAAAACTCGAGAAACCGGAGATTCGTCAGGAACTAGACCATGGTTCATGCCAATGTTGAAACCCAGAAGTTTGGAATGCCACTCCGGAATATTAAAGGATGTCACGAGAGATTTCACGTCAACAGAGATTGATCTGGCAAAAGAACTTGAGAAAGACAAGCATGATCGAAAGAAGCCATTGGAGGCATGAACAAGGTTTGAAGAATTTGGAGACGTTGAAGATTTATTGACCTTTAGAAGACCAAACCCCTGTTATATACCTACGTTAGATGCGATGTTTGTGAGCTGTCATTTGTTTGATGTTTTTTTTCCGACAGCCACAAATAAAATATGTCTTTTCAAAACTTTGTTTGCATTGTGTGTATCCCTCTCTATCTCTCTTATCTCACCCCAAAAACCCTTGGACCCAATAGAGGATGAATGGAGATGAGCTTGTATTTTCGGGACCAATGAGTCAATTGGAGACCGACCGATGGATTCAGAACATGGAGGATCACATGGAGAATAACCCTACAGGTGGACATGATATGGCCCAGCATGCTCTTCAATGCTTTGAAAGAGGTGCTGCTACTTGGTGGAGGATCTACCAAACCATCAATGGATGGCAAGGAGTAACCACTTGGAAAGAATTTAAGTTGACTTTGCTAAAGTCTCAGTTTGTGTCCCAGAAGTTGAAGCTTTATGGAAAGGGTATGAAGAAACCTTGTGCATGTAAGATTTGTGGAGAAATAGGACACACCCATAAAGAACACAAGGATGAATGCCCTAATTGTGAAGGAAGTCACCCAGTTGAAGAATGCCCAATTGGGAAGATTACTTGTTTCTTGTGTGAAGGGACTACCCACTATCCTGCTCAGTGTCACATTTACCCCATGGTGCAAGGAACCATCCAGCAGAAAAAAGAAGCAATGGAAGGAGCCCTTATGGGAATTTTAGAAGAAACTGTGATGAAGGAAGATGTGGAGGACACACCCAAAGAAGAGCCAATTAAACCCTGCACCAAGTCATGCTATTCATGTGGAGAAGAAGGACACATCTCCCAGAATTGTTTGAATGGGGATTTAGTAGAATTCCCGACAGAGGAAGTAGAGTATGACCCACAGGAAATAGAAGCCCTGATTGGAATGGAAAAGTCCAGAAAGAGAAGTAGAATGGATTCCAGGAAGGATCTGAGTCATATCACCTGTTATAGGTGCAAGGAGTCAGGGCACTACCTCAACAGTTGCCCAAAAAGAAAACCTCGAGACTTGTCGGAAGTAATATGTTTCCATTGTAATGAAGCAGGGCACTTTGCCAGAGATTATCCGAAGGAGAAGGAGACTTGTGATAAATAGTTGAGTTTATAACAGAAGAAATATAGTAGTAGTAGTGAGAACATTTTCCTTCATATTGAGGTGTTGAGTTGAGGCATGTAATGGAGAAGCGAGAGATTGTAATCATTTGAGAATGAATAAAGTAGCATCGTTGGTACTGATATGGATTTTATGAGTTGTTACTCTATGAAGAAGAATTTTGACCATTTTGAGGATAAGAGAAATATGGTCTATGGAAGATTTGTGCATCTTAAGGGCGATAGTACCCTGTAAGAACCGTTGACCCCTGGAAAAGATAAGGATACTCCACTGACTGGATTTCGGACAAAATGAATACAAGTTTTGTCTTGATATGTTTGATACCCCAAGAGTGTGTGGGATGAAGTTGGAGACCGTCAGTTGTTTGGACCAAATGTGATCAAGGAGTCAGAAGAGAATGTTAAGTTGATTCGAGATAGACTGAAGGTAGCTCAGTCCAGGCAGAAGAGTTATGCAGACTTAAAAACGCAAGGAGGTAGTCTATGAAATTGGAGACAGAGCATGTCTTCATGTGTTTCCCTCTACGAGGAGTTAAACAAATTGGAGTTAAGGTAAAGTTAGCCCCGAGATTTGTAGGACCATACCGAGTTTTGAAGCGTATGAGAGAAGTGGCCTACAAGTTGGAGTCATCCGAAGGACTGCCAGGAGTTCAGGATGTGTTTCACGTTTTCCAGTTGAAGAAGTGCCATGCAGAGATGGCCAATATTCCCATGTAAGGACGCTTGACCCCGGAAAGGATAATGATGTTCCACGAAGTGGAATATGGACTTCATAAGTATAAGTTTTTATCTCGGTATGAGGAATATCCCACGAGGATGAAGAGATAAATTACTATTGGATATGAAGAAGGTACGATGTCGGAAATATGGATCAATGGAAACTCCATGATGAGACTGAGTAATCATGTCCTAGTTTGGTGCCAATAGAAGGACGAAGACAATACAATTGGATGGATTCTAAGTATGCTAGGAAGCTGGAAGCTGGAAATTGGAATAATGATCAGTTGCCCGATGATAAGTTCAAGGTTTACAAGTGATGAGATGGGCCATAACCCACAGGCCCCAAGACCTGCCAAGGAGCAAGCACACTCTTGCAGAAGGAAAAACCCTGGAAGAGGATATGCCCTTATCGATAGACGATCTTATAGGAGTTACGCAAAACCTGAGAGTTGTGAAGGAACGATAGATGGTTGTTGGCTTGCAGAATCTATGGATTTATCCGAACTTGGTTCGTCGACAAGAGAAATTCTGCAATGCTTGTGAGGATGACTGAGTGTTAGAATGCGAGATTCGCTAAACTATATACATGGTAGTGATTTGGGTGCGGGATGGATTGATCACCATACCGACTTACTCTTATTATTTGCCTTGCTATATGAGATGGTAAATCTGAGTGACTTGCCTATAGTAGAGAGACGACGATATTAAACCTTGTTAAACCTTAGAATGGTATAAGAATTTTTCCCTTGTACACGGCAGCTTTGCCAACCGTAGGTTATACGGTGAGGATCACCCAAGACCCATTTCCTGCAGGAGAAACCATAAATTGTTAACCACCATGAAATATCGATAGTTGTTTAGTTCTGGCGCCAGACCGGTCAGCTAAGAAGACCCAATCTCGAAATAACCTTACCAAGAGGAAAGGACAGAAGAAATGAGGAAAAGGTTATGCCACTACTGGAAGAGCCCAGAGAAGGAATTTGCCGAGAATCTGAGAAGACCGGCCCCGTCAAGAATAAGGATGGATTATATGAGTTTTGATAGAACCGTAACCATGCTTCTAAGGGTGGTAGCACCCCAGACCCCGCTGATGATTGATGGAATTTGAGGAGACCCCCAAAACCTAACCTATTTCTCTCTAGCCTCTCCGAATCTCGAGGACGAGATTCCTTTTAAGGGTGGTAGGTTTGTAACATCCCAAAATTCTAAATTTTGGAATGTTATAATAAATAGATAGATTTGATTGATTGTTTGATTGATTGACTGAAAGTGAGTGAATTCGAAACTCTTTGAAAGTTAAATGAGAGGGAATAAAAGGACTTTCCCAAACATTCATATTTGCTTTCTGATCTCCATGAATTCAAATTCTTTTCAAACACAAAACCCCGGAGAGAAGATGACATGACTTCTTCCATTTATTTAAATGACAAGGGGTGTTGAAAATATTTGAATTTCATTTGAAAATATTTCCGAATCTGGAACTTTATGCAACTCAATGATTTTCATGAGAGAAGATAAAATGACTTCTTCAAATTATGAAATATGAGTTGGGAGTTTCAAAGGATCAATTTCAAGTCCTTTTGGAATTAATTTTCAAGTTGGATTTATTTGAGTTTTATTCAAATTATTTTTCTCCAAAAATAAAATATATGGAAATTAGGGTAACATGATTCCCTACAATAGAAACTTGGAGAAAAATTAATTTGAAATCATTTTGGTATTTTTAAAATGATTTTAGTTGGATTTTAATAGACCAGTAGCACTCTTTGATTTATCTGATTTTGTTTGTATTTTATTTAAAGTTATAAAAATGTTCATGTCGTAGAAAAACTTTTTCTGAAAATTTTGATATATTATATGCCTATATAAAAAATTTTATTTATTTTGGTTTTTATCTGTTTTGTTTGTCTGGAAAAATCTTTATAAAAAAAAACTTCTTCCCGTCGAAACTGGGCCGGCCCAGCTCCCAGCCGAGGCCCAGCCCAGCGCGCCCGTCCCCGACCTCCACCCGGACTCCGGCTCCCGCACGGCGCCGCGCCGCCATGGACGCCATGCGCCGCCCGGCCTCCTCTGCCCCCTCCTCCAAGCTTCGCGTCGCCCCTCTCCTCTATATAATTCGGAGCCCCGGGCCCCGCCTACCTCTCTCTCCTCCTCGCATCACGCCGCCATCACCGCATCTCACCACCGCTGCCACCGCCGCCAGAAGCCGCATTCGCTGCCCTCGTCACCGTCGACCGTCGCGGATGCCACCACCGCAACCGCCGCTCCACGCCGCCCCTCCCCGTGCTATTCGCCGCATTCCCCGACGCCCGGAGCCGCCGCCCCGAATGGAGCCGAGCCGCCGCCGCCGTCCTTTTCCTTGCCGCCGACGACCCGCGATCGCGGTAACCGCCGTCGCCCCTCCTCACCGTCAGAGCTGGATCCAACGATCCAGATCGTTCCATTTTTTTTATTTTACCCGAAGCGTTTTGTTTTTATTTAGAGAATGTTCTCTGGTTAGGTATAGAAAACGAACGTTCGCCCTTTAGTTTTTTTTCTTTTCTTTTTCTGTTATTTTCAGCCAGGGACCTATATGTGAGGATTTTCTTTACAGTTTAGTCCCTGTACTTCAAACCCTCATAACTTTTTGCTCGTTAGTCCAAATCCAACGAAACCAACGCTCACGTCTTCGTTATGATCCCCTCTATCCGGATAAACAACTTAAACATGTTTTTGAAAAGTTTAAAATTTGAATTAGATCAGATTTGAATTCAAACTTCGTTTGATCTTAACTTGAGTTTCGTAGCTCCGTTTGAGTTGATTCTTTTTGCAAATCGAAGCTCTTGACCTAAACATTTTAATGAGGCCAAGTTCACATAATTTTGGTACAGTTAGAAATTGTTTTATGTTGCAAGAGCTATTTGCTTGGTTTTGATGTTTTCCGAATCGACTTCTTCGATCTTTCTGGTCTTTTGAGTGATTGCTTATGTGTGATTACTATTGCTTGCTTACGATAGATTGACCGGAGTGTGACGAGTAGAGCTATCAAGATTTTTGAGTGCGAATCATCTTCATCAACATTGCAGGCAAGTTCACACTTTGATCATACTTTTTCTACAACCCATGTTTTATTGCATTAGATCAATCCTCTCACATTGCATGATTAGGATCTAATTAAATTGTGGGATGGGAAGTAGATGAGGTAGTACCTATCACCTGTATTATTATGAAACCTTTGGGAGTTACTTCTACGTTTGCTTATTATGCCATGCTATGCTAGTAGACGTGGATTGGGTGAGTGATATCCATGACAGATGTGAGATTGATAACTAAGGGTTTATCTAAGGTGGCAACCTAACACACATCTGGGTGGATTGAGGCACCTGATGTCTATCAGGACTTGCCTGTTTTTTTCGGACCGCCACCCAGGCTCAAAGGGATCATAAGATAATTCATGCTAGTAACTTCCGTGTGCAGCCACATGCTACTATGGGCTCTGGCATAGTTGACTAAGTTGTGCGAACTCTTACGGGGTGGACTAGCAGATGTAGGGGTTGTAGGTGGTACGGTCTACCCCACACGTAAGGTGCTAGCGCTTCTGAAAGACTATGTCTCGGTCATCCGTTTCTCAAACACCATGTAGTGCGAGAAAACAAATGGAGGCGATCGAGTCATGTGGGGAAAAGTGCGCAAACCTCTGCAGAGTGTATAAACTAATCATGATTAGCCGTGTACCCGGTCATGGACATCTTGAGTATCTAGTTCTTGGATTATCCTGTTGATCTCAACATGTTACTTTAAATGAATATTGTTGGGTTTAATGATGTTACTTAATTGGGATTGAGAATGCTGTCAACCATTCTCAATGTTCAACAACCACCATGATAGTTAATTAAAATGTATTCCTTTGCAGTAGGGAAAATTGGCTTTACGCAAAAACCTTATAACCACAGAGCTTTTCCACCAGCCAAATATGCATGTAGTGATAGCCATTGTTCATCATTCTCTATGGTGTGAATTTGCCAGTACATTCAATGCACTGACCCGTTTCGGGCTGCAACCTCTCATGTTGCAGGTTTCTTAGGACGAGTAAGTGATACGTTAGGATTACGATTTCTACACTCAACTTTGCCGTTGGTGTTGATGGGAATCCACAACCTTGTTGCTTCCGCTATTTGGATTGAGGTAATAGTATTTACGTTACTTTATACATGTGATTTACCTTTGTTATAAATCCTTCGAGTACTGTGTGTGTCAGCATACCGATCCAGGGATGACACTTAAGCACAGAGACTTGATCCATTCGGGTCGGGTCGCTACATTACTCCTTCCATGTCTAGTAGGAGTGCGTGCTTCTTATTGCCTTTTGAGCATATTTTGTTGATGACACTGACGGACTTTGCATTTGATGCGTGCTCTGTATTTTGTTGACGACACTTACGGTCATTGTATTTGAAGCAAAAGCACGATATGGTCACTGGACTTCAGAATAAGATCATCACGGTCACCACATACATTTTGTCGTGCTAACCAACATGTGGTTGGATGGTTAGAGGACAGTGGTTTCTCGAGCCCACCAAGGTTAAAGTCCCGGTGCTCGCATTTATCTTGTGTTAATTTCAGTATTTTCCGGCGATGTACGTTCAGTGGGAGGAGACGTTCCACTCGACTACGAGGCACCTATGGTGACTTCGTAAAATCTCAAGATCATATATGTTGGACCACTCTCTCGAAGGTGCTCATAGGGGTAGGGTTCGCGTGTGTGCGCTTATAGCGGTGAGTGCTTGCGCATATATATGAGCCCTTGCATCTGTACCATGTTAAACAAATACATATCATGATTATACGGTCACTGGCTCACCCGTACAACTCTGTATTTTGTTGATGACACAATCAATTGACCAGTCAAACGTTCCATGCGGCGCAACTAGTGTTGCACCATCGTGGCCGTAACCGTGGGGCCCACCCGTCAGCCCGTATATGAAAGAAAGAAATGGTAGTTTGAGTCTGTACTGTGTTAATAAAATAGGAGTACATTTTTAGGGTGATCATACGGTCACTGGCTCACCATACAGCTCCGTAATTTTTTGATAACACGATCAATTGACCAGCCAAACGGTCCACATTCAGCAGCGCACATTACCATAGGGCCCACCCGTCAGCGCGTATATGAAGGACAGAAATGGTAAGAAATTAGTGGTCGATGGGTATTCGAAGTCGTGAGACCTCTGGTTGGCAGTCACCGGCGGTTGGGGGGCGTTCATTGGGCGGTGGGGTGGGGATCCCCGAAGAAAAAGCTCGGTGCGGGGGGGGGGGGGGGGGCTAGAGGGATGGCCGGTGCGGCGGCGGACCGGTGGTGGGGAGTAGTTTCGGGGAGGGCGGGCCGGCCACGGGCGGCGGGGGCTGGCGGTTCGGCCGGTGGCGGCTGGCGGCTCAGGGGGGTGGAGTTTGATGATAAACTGGAGGCCCTTGATTTCGTATCCAACGGCTGGAAAATCTAATGACCAGAGATGAAAAAGTCAGTCGAGTGATGTGTAGCCTCACCCCGCACGTACAGATGCACGCACGCAAGACACGCACGCATGTAGGCATACAACACTGACACGTACACACGCACGCTTGCTGGCGTGCAACACTGACACGTACACATGCACTCACGAACACACGCACATACGCACCCATGCATGCAACACTGAAATGTACCCTTGCACGCACGCAACACTCGCACGCCTGCATGCACACATCACACAACGCAAGACACATGTTCAACCTATATGTGCATGCACCCTTTTTTAAGGACATGGATTGTTACGGGTATTAATCAATCTTATCTGTGATAAGCAGAACATTGATGTTTGCAGCGGTCTTTATGAATCACAACGTATCGAACGGGCTATCAACATAGTAGGCTTATCTACATGAAAAAGATGATGTCACACTCAATGAACAATCATCGGTTTATGAAATGCCGCTTCTAACCGCCCTGGCCCACCAAAGGTTCCTCTGCTGTGTGCTGCCAGCGTTGGGTCACTGACATGCATGCCATGCACCCAAAGAGCCCACATGTCAGTGGAAGAATGGCGCGGTGTCCTAGGTCAGAGTCGAGGGCGCCACTCGCGGCACGCCCGGCTGAACACGCCTCCGTGCCGCATTCAAACGCCTCCATGAAACCCGCCTGTGTGGAAGCCGAGAAACCAACTTTGGACACACGTCCGTTCATGACCGGGACGCTCCCCTATCTCCTCCACCATTTTGTCCACTCTTACAATGGCTTACGAAGAGTAGTTATTCCACATCCAAGCCGACTGGGTAGCCCGCCGAATATGAGCTATGCAGCTCGCTGATCCACCTCCCTCCCCTCGCCCGACGGAACCAGTTGCCAACCCAAGCCGGCGCGCGGTTCAGCAACTCACCGCTCCAGGCCAGCTCGACGAGGAGCGGCGCACGGGCGTCGTTGCTGCCGTCCACGCCGCCGCCTCATACCGCGTCTCCCGTTTTTGTGGCTGAGACTCCCATGCCGGCGGCCACGCCATGCAAGCAGCGACAGAAGCTGGGTGCGCGGAGAGCGATGAGTCGGTGGCCAGCGCCTCCGCGTCCGCCGCCATCATCGAGGAGAAGTAGAACATGGGAGGCCGCCGCCGCTTGGGTCCATGAAGGCCACCGCGGAGGCGACGCCGACGTACACAGCAGGTGTCTTGCCGGATCCTTTTTGCGAGGACCTTCGTCGACCCCGCATGGGCTCCACGGAAGAGGGGGATGTTAGGATGAACTCGAGCCGGTGCCGGCCATGGCGAAGTAGTGGCCGGTGATGAACTCGAGCCGGTGCCGGCCACCATCATCTTCGGCACCAGCCAATGATATCAGTTGGGCAGTGGGGAAGCGAGCCGTCCTTTGCACTGAAGCATATACCTCCGGGGCTCCCGACAGTCCGGTGATCGTGCTGCCGAACATGAGGAACACAAATCGATCGGCGGGCGACCACTTAGGCCAAGTATTATATACCTGTGCTGTCCAGAAGTAGCACCACGTAGTTCATTTGAATGTAATGAAATTCGTCATGTTTGTATGAAAATCCGGTATTTTATATGATTTCCGTCGTTGTTTATATGAAATATCAGTTTTTCTACGTATTTGCGTGAATTTCGTCCGTTTGGTTGAGTTGCTGTCATAATGTGTGCGGCTACAGTTGGATGGCGTAATTTGTGGGTCGCCGATCGGTCTACGGGCGGCTCGGGCGGCGTTGTGGGACAAAAAAACACAGCTCGTGCGAGCTCGTCTCCAACATGCGCGCTGGAGGATGCATGATAGCATGAGCACTCGAGCCATTCCTCGTTCATCGGTGGCAAAGGCACCGGTGGACAATAGGGTCGCCAATATTTTGGCTACCCCGGGCAAGATCCAAACAGCCCCTCCCAATAGATTCAAATCCCTCGTTCTCCGTGGAATTTTGCCATGTGTTGTTTTCATGGACTAGCAAGATGCCTGTGCATTGCACGGAACATAAAGATGCATTTTTTTTACAAACTCCTGCATGCATGCAAGGGATAATTAATGTCCTTCTTTGCTAGTACCACAAGGCAAACACCATTAATATTGCATCGATTAGTGTTAGTGGCCTTGTATATCTGCAAATTGTAATTTTGATAGTGGCCCCTTGTATATAAAAATGGAGGGAGAAAGATGAGAGATAAGGTGAGGAGGAGTGGGGCGTGGTGGTGACTGGTGGTCGGACTGGGTGGAGGCATGGGGATGGACGGCGCATTATGTCTAGGTTTGTATCTCTCACACACACACCCACGTAGATGGGGGACGTGCACGAAGAGAAGAGGTGCACGCACGGCGCACGTACTCCCATCTCTTTCCCAACCACACCCGCGCGGGTACACGGTGGAGCTCATTTCTGTACGAAAAAGGCAGCCCACGTGGTAATTTGGCACGTGTACTGGTTGTCCACTTGGTGGAGGGAGGATCGTCTACCACAGGTAAACAAACAAATTGCGACTTGACGCGTTATGTTAAATTAAAAAAGGAGGCAAACCATGCGGGGCCTACCTTAGAGGCAAGGCTCTATACACTGGAGTACTTTTGATGTGTCCCGTCAACTCGCAGAACAAGGAGAAGCTTGCTTAGTATGCCGTCTCCCCCGCCCACGGGCGCGGTGGCTCGCAGGATGAGGTGAAGCTTGCTTATTACACCTTACGCCCGCTCCCTCGCCCACCTGCGCGGTGGCTCGCAGCACGAGGAGAAAATTTTACTACTCCCTCCGTTTACTCCTCGTCCCTACTACGTACTTTGGTTAGTACTCCCTCCATTTACTTATACAAGGCCACTATAAAATATACATTTTGCATCTATACAAGGCCACAAATAGTAATCGAGACAAAAGTTACTACTCCCTCCTTTCCAGTTTATGGATCAATTTCAAAATCTCTCCAACCAAGGTAGACGGTGAGTGGTCGAATTAATTTCGTATTTTGCACAAGTAATTAGTACGCTCGTTTTTCTCAAGAAGTTATTTTTACCAAGGCATTAATTAGAACGAATGCATGAATGACCACTAAATTTCCATGAACTTGTACATGCATTGGTTAGTTTCCTCTTGACACTGCTTGCGTCGGTTGATCTAACGCACCTCGGAATCCAACATGTAATGGTACTACTACTAGTATAGTAGAATTGAGACTCATCAAACGGAAAAACGAATGTTTTTTAGCTGAGCCATATAAACCCTAGTGGGTACGTACTCCATAAAAACAATTTTTTCCAAAACTAAGTCGCTCCCTTTCATGAATACTATAGTATACTCCTCCGTCGACGCTCCCTTTCATGAATTATATACTTCCTGTCGCCGACATGTGGGACATATAGCGACCGGGTCGACGTGTCAAGCACCAAATAAAAGTGCAGAACAGCAGGGGGGACGCAACCCACTCGTACCGGCCCAATAGTAGTAATGAGCAATGAGATGTCAAATCACAATGTCGCTCTTTCCCAGACGGATGAAGCAACCATTATTTCACACTTCGGTTCGCCATCATCTCAAACAACGTACTAGTATTGCTTCTGCCTCAAGAGGGACACACGCATCGCCTTGGTACATCATGACACGTGGGACCGCATGACAGGCCATGCTCCCCCGCCGATCGCTCGTTAAAATCACCTCATTTTTACTATACTTCGTTTGTATCGGTTTACTACATGGCATGCACGTCATTCTAGGTTGAGAATTTAACTGGCTATATATGTGATGAACAGTACTCTAGCCTTTTAAAAAATGTATACTTTTGTATAGTAGTACTATCGATGGATTGCACCATGGAGCAAAAATTGAAATTAAAAAAAGGTGGTACATATAGAGAGTGCTCGTCGCCAAATTATGCATATAGTACTATTAAAAAGACTATTCACAATAATGGTGACTAGCACAGCCCACACCTCAAATAAAACTAAGAGGGTGCTTGGATACGTTTTAGTCCCATGACTAAAAGTAGTGGGACTAAAACATGCTAGCCTCACCCATGCTTGGATCCAAATACTAAAAAGGCTAAAATCAAGTTAATGAGCATTTATTATCCTCCAAACCCTCCAATCCAGAACTCGCCTGTGTTAAAGGAGAGGAGTTAAATGAGTAGAGAGAGGACTAATCCACATTTTAGTAGGGGTACCCCTGACTAAAAATTTTTAGTCTCAAGACTAGTTTTAGCCCCTCTTTAGTCAGGGGTGCTTGGAAATTTAGCCTCTTAAAGAGACTAGTTTTAGTCAGACTAAAATAAGTCCCTTGGATCCAAGCACCCTCTAAGCATCCTAGAATTCTTTGACAAAATTAAGCACCCTTAAATTCTTTGACAACTAAACTGCTGGCTATATGATGTTGGCCATATATATTGTACGTATGTAATGTGAAGAAACGAGTGGTAGTACTATACCAACTAAAAGATGAAATGTAAGAAATACTAGTATGTATGTACTGAAGAGTTAAAGTAATGAGAAGATACATAACATAGTTCTGCTGGGGGCTTAGCACAACACACCCCTCAAATTAAATTAAGCACACTTGAAATTAAACTTTGCAACTATTCCGGTAGACACTGCATTAGAACCACCATGAGCAACGAGACTGCCACCTTACTCGGAGTCCTTGTCAACGTCCTCGACTTCGTACTTGTCCCTCTTCCTCTAGGCCGATACTTCTTTGCTTGAACCGCACACTTGGCTGTTGTTCTTCATCCAACCCTTGTAGATATTGAAGCAAAGGTAGCCATCCATTGCAGCATAGTGGATGTGGTCTATATCTAGTACATTCCACTGCCATGCATGACGATGAAACGTGTAATGAGGTTTCTCCATTTTATCGTACGAAGGATGAACCATGGCTCCTGCCAGGGTCAGCATTGAAGGCTGACGAGAGGACACCAGCCGATTCTTCTGGAGGTCAAAGGTGTTGCCTACAATGAGGCCTATCCGACGCAGGACTTCTTTGTCGTTACCAAAGTCTACAGTAACGAATTTCACTGTTTTGTCCTTGAGGAAGTTCTTAAAATCCTGGCACTCAACGTCAAATGGCATATGTGGCAGACCAAGCAAACATTATGTACGCAAACCTGGATCACGGTAGGCTTCTTCCTCTCTTCGTCCTTTAGATCCTTCTCTCGTCCCAGGACTGTGGTGTACTCAACATCTAGCCCAGCGAACCACTCATCATCTGAGTTTTTGAACATGCAGCTGAAGCGAGAAAGGCATCATTTCACTGTCGCGGAAGAACGGGTGTAGATGACGTCGAACTCATCACCGGTGATGGTTCTAACCTTGTACTCACTGCCGATCGTGGAGATTTGGGACACCATGGATTTGGGAGGAGGGTTAGGATTAGTGGAACTGCCGTAATGTGAATGGACGGGATGACTAGGAGCTAACCGCCATAGTATTGAAGGACATGCGGGGACGAGTAGGAGCGAACTGCCAGCGTGCGAACGGCAGGGTAGTGGCTTTCCATTCTCCCATGATACGGGCTTCCGAGAGCCCTTGGATCTGAGATCGAACGGTTGCATGGTGTGATTCTAGACCTATGGGTGAATATCCTATCCTGGAGGGTTATTCTGCAAATTTTCAGCAACTTAGCATGCGACCGTTTGATCTCAGATCCAACGGCTGCCAGCAGCCCGTATCATGGTCGTGCCTACCATGATCGTTGCGTCGCTCGCGCGGTCGCGCCCTTGGAGATTTAACACGGTGCGTTAGGCTATCTGATGTTGGCATGTCATACATAGTCATCACTTAGTCACTCATACTACAACAAGGTTGTCTATAAGTGTATTTTTTTACTCCTCTCTATCTCTTTCTTCATACTCAAGGAAGAAACGGTGCTAAGCACGTGTATTTATTGCATTTGCCAAGGAGTGACCTCTTCCAACGAAATGGTGTTGCTAAGTTTGCTTCATTTAATTAGCTATAGACTCAAAATTGTCTTTTCACCTAGGTACACGCGCTTAGCACCGTTTCTTCCTTGGGTCACCAAACTAGTCTCTTTCTTCTTGATTAACTTGCCACATCAGACTTTATGCCTATGTGGCAAGCTTAAGCACCTATAGGAGCAAGTAAAAGTAAGTACAATAGTGTGCTTTACACGGCATTTTTGCATATGTGGAGGAAAGAGAGGCAAGGAAAAAGTGGAGAAGTGGGCTCTCATGCAAGAGCCAGCCTCTACTACATGGTGGAGCATTGGGAGAGGCACATGTATGGAGGTGGTCAGGAATCTGGGAGACTCACGCCGATCGTAGCGCCGTAGTTAAAATGATAATGGCAAGTAAAATCACAGGGCCCCACCTGTATAGCAGTAACTCGTTGTCAAATCACACAGCCCTACGTTTGCAGCAGCCTATACTCCCTCGTCTTCTCGCGTCTCTTTCGAACCGACTAGGCAGAACTGCCCCGCCGCCTACCACATAGGAAAAGCCCCGCCCTCGACTTTTAAATACAACTACATCCGCTTAAGAATCCAATGATATACTTTTTGTGACATAGTAACTCATATTTAGTTAGTCAAATGGATGACCTAGAACTACGTGCAGGCCCTATAAACCGAGACACCTAAAAATAAAAAATCGAGACAGAGAGGGTAGTTCAGCACGTATCTTTTTAGATCAATATAGTCGGGATTCACCAAGGAGAAAACCCAAGTGGTAGGCTGCTCCTGTCATGTTGGCGTAGCAACTCAAGCAGGGTCAGTCCGCACATGAAATGGCGACACACTTAGCAGGACCGCTTTGGCCGACATGTGGCTCATCCACCGTCTTGTTCCACGTGCGATGCACCAAATTACAGTTCGGAGCAGCGGTTGCAATTGGAGGCACCGTTGTCGTAGCGCCGCAGTAGTAGAAAATGAGCGACGAGGGGTCAAATCACAAAGCCCCACCTTTCCCGCATTAAGCTGGACGAACAAAGAAACCATCATTTCACTCTAGGGTGCAAGAGCATAAAGAAAAGAGAAAACAATGATGCATGCGGCAGCTACCTAGGGCACCCTAGGGTAGGGGTCTCCACTACACAGATCCTTTTTTTGAAAGCGCCTCCACTACAAATCGGCTTCTCCCTCGTCCTCTTGAAGAAAACCGATGATGAGTGCGGCGGTAGGGTTTGTAGGAGTACTACGGCATGCGGGGCCACGTCGTAGTAAACGGGCTTGAGTCGATGCCTTAAATATGTGTGGGCCGCTTGGTTTTATGGGAACGAGGCAGCATTTTGGGTTTGGGGACCATGGAGATATAGTACGTACAAAAAATTGTGGACGTAGGTTCGACCGAAAGGCAATGATGCATGGGCCCTGCATTTTGATATACCCGGGGCCGCGTGAAATTTGCTACTCTACTCAAAACTAGTAAGGTACACATGTATTGAACGCATGAGATTTCGAAACCAAATTATGAATAAATACACACTATAGGATGTAAAGCTTTGAGTCATATATGCATGATGTAGATGTCCGTTTAGTTCTTATAGTTCATATCATTCAAAATCAATAAGTTTTATAAAAATGGTAAGATTCATAATACCTTTGCACTAACTTTGTACAAAGTTAGTGCAAAGTTGGGTCATCTATTTTGGAACGGAGGGAGTAAATCATAAAGTAAAAAACAAATAATGGCAATTCATTTAGAAAATAATAATCAATTATGATACAGAAGATTCTAGAACAAAGGAGAAGTGTTTGTGTTTTGAGGTTTGTGCATTTTGCTTAAGTTCAACCATGGAGTCTTCTAAATTGTACATGTGGCAGATCTGGTGGAATGTTGATGATATCCAATGGCCAGTAGTGCTCGGATTTGCCTATCTCTGCACTGTCGGGTTAGCTTCATCCAGCGACCATCTTTCAAAGTTATTGGCACACTATATAGTTCTTGTGCCATAGTTGGATGTTTTGGAAAAAAGCTACTAGTGGGTTGTACTATCTATTTAGGAATAGAAGATGTATACATGGAAGTTGTAGGGAAAGAGATGACATGGAGCATCTCAATTCCTATGAGTAGGGATTGGAAAAGAGATGTCATTTGGTTCACATCATAGGAACTTTTCTATTGAATATAGAGATGACATGTTTCTCAATTCCTATGAGGAGGGATTAGAAAAGAGATGTAATTTGGTTCATATCATAGGAACTTTTCTATTGAATATACGCTAATGTTTATTTTCCTTTGAAATTAAGGGAGTATAGGAATCCATTCATATGAACCAAGTGGCTCTAAAGCTATAGAAATGATATCATGTTTATTTCCTTTGAAATGTGGAGTATATGAATCTATTCCTATGAACCAATTGGCTCTAAAGGAAAAAATCCTACAAAAATCATATCATATAGAGTTCTTATGATATTCCTCGACACTAAAGGATGCTTGAAATTGCTGCGGGTGATACGATGGTCTTTCTTTGTAGACTCCTCACCCAACTTTATAGTTACCTCTCGAAGATGAATGAAATGATATATACATGGTATTCTACATGTGCAATTTGGTACATGAAAACTCGGTAAAAGTTTGCGAGGTTCGAATTTTCAATAAAGCTATATGCACTGCATTTCAGAACGGAGGGAGCATACGGCAGTTGCTAACACTCACGTGGAAGATTGTGTGTAGGAGGAGTGGCTATTCTGTTAAATGACATGGCAAAACTGACACTGTCGGATGCCGATCTAACGGTCCTTACGGCGTTCGTCAGGAAAAGGCTTGTGGCGAACGTTTGTCGGATAATGATTTACGGACACATGCATTGCATTGATACGTGCCCCCCACTCTCTCACGCACACGCACCCTCACGAGTCACGACTCTCTTGAGTCCTCTCGCAGACTCGCACGTCGCACCCACCGTCTATCTGCAGGTAGACGTCACGCACATACGTGCTCTTCACACCCTACCCTCAGAACTTCTAAAAAACAAAAGACGACGCACACATTTTATTTTAGCTCACGCGTCACACACTTGTACTATTAGTCTTGTGGCGAACGTTCTTTGGGCATAGTATATTGTACTCTCACAAAGAGAAGCGGTGCACGCACGCACTAGTTCTCTCACACCCACTCGCGGGTACACGTAGGAGCGCATTTTTTCGAAGCTAGTACAACAAAATCACTCCACTATATATAAAAGCAGGAGCCTTAGCGCTTGCTTTACTAGGGTTCCTCTCGTTCATTCTCTCATGCTCTCCAGATCTAAGCAACACATAGGTGGCCACACTCTCTCTCAGCTCACGGCTGGTCACAAATCCGGTCGGACAACCTCGACCGGGGCAGGGGTGTAGGTGCATCGTTCACGCTGTCGTTGGCGGCGAGGGAGGAGACCAACGGCTGCCCGCGCGTCCCGATCGGCGGCCGTGCCATTCTCTCCGAGAGAGCACCAGCTCGGGAGGGCCTCCGACCCCTTCTTCCTCCCTGCAGTATTGTGGCCAAGATGCGGCCTCCCGACGCTGTTTTTGCGACTTGCCGACGACCCTCAGGTATATATTCCTTCGAAACCTGCCTTGCTCTACTGCCCCAGCTCCCTTCGTGTGGATCCTTTTCTACTTCCGTCCGCTGTTCCAAAGCCACCTAGACTTCTACTAAGGCATGTGCTTTGCACGTATGTTCTGTATGATAGATACTCATATACCTTCTTTTTAGAGAGAGAAATGGGTACTCGTATCTTGAGTAGATATCATAGTGTGTTTGTTTGCATGATCTAAGGACTATTCTGAAATAAGAAGCTAATCACTTGCACAAATCAAATTGAGTTCCAAGTAAGAATTTGATTACAAGATAAAAGTTGTAGTTTTATTATATGTTGTTTCCTGGGTTCCACTGATGTATAGTTCTAGAGTTGTTTGACGGTTTACATGCATGTTTATGGACTATTTTGTGCAACTAAATAAGTCATTTAGGTCTGACAGACACTCATGTCCTGTATTAGCTTGAGGTATAGCTTATGTATGACTGAAATAAAATATTACACTTTTTCTGTGAATAATAAAAATATTACATTTCTCGATGAAGCAGAATAAAACTTTAGCTAGCATCAGCCATGCAATGTTATGTTATGTGAACAGTGTAAACTTTGCAGTATAGCGGCATCTCAAAAATCCATTTTTACAGTAATCTAAAATATAAGTTAGTAGTAGAGTATTTATTTCCCAGGTGACAACGGGGAACCAAAATGTGCTAGCTATTTGCCAACTTGTCGTACTTGCATGTGACGAGGTGGCAGCAGTTTCTAGACATTTCTCAACTTCAGTAGGTGCAATCCAGATTCAACGGGGACTTCTTTATTTGTTTACTTGGAGAGCAAAGTTGGCCATGTGCACAAGGAGCGGGAGCGAATCCGGCAGCTCTTAGCCGTCAGATCATGTCATCCTTTGTTTGATGGACGGCAGCGATATGCATGAGGGGAAATGAACAGTGGATTTTGAGCCAATGCTTGTTTGGGTGGGAGAACCGAAGATGGAGTGGTAAATCCAATTTCAAAACTGCTGCATTATAGTAGTAGTAGATTAGAAGTAAAGCTATTTCATACAGTCGACTCAAAGCATTGGTTCAAATAGGGAAGAAAGTGGGAAAGCTGTAACATGAATCTAGGACTTGGTTCTAAGAGGAAACGGGGGAAAGTAGTAATATCTGTCACTGCTTAAATAACCGTATATCTTATTTGCGCAAACATGGATGTCTGTCTCCATATCGTTTCGGGATGTCTGTCTCCGTATCGTTTCTATCCGCGCAATCAAAAGCACACACCTCAATTTTAGTACAACTGCGCAAAATGAGATGGCTATCCCTCGCTGCCGTCGTCTAACCTCCCGTCTTCAAGGTATCCCTACATTGGTAGTAACTAAGGTAGAATGACCAACGCAATCCAAAAGAACCTGATTCATACATTTTACTTCCTGATTGCAGTGCAGGGACGAGCGAAAACAACTGCATCCTAGTCCGGAATGCACTTTCTACCAGTTCATCCATGGACCAAGGACTAGCTGGCACGGCTGCACGGCGGTTTTTTGGACAGGTGCGCGGACAAGAGGCATTGTGGTCTGCTTATTTTTGCAAATAGCGGTGCTTAAATTTAGTGGAATTCACAAGCATTTCAGCTGGTCAGTACACTGCATGGTTCAGTTCAGCATTCCAGCTGATACCACAATTATAATTGGTTATTCTGGAATGAGAGAACCTAACCCTGAATGGTGGCAACAAGAAAAAACCAGAGTGAACTCCAGGAAATTTAAGCCTGCCGGGAGGCCCTTTGCTCAGAGAGAAGCCTTGCTTGTTTTTTCCTGATTTGTAAACCTTCTCACAACTTTGTCTTTTTCTGTGAACTAGTATATGTTTGTTATGTTCTATGAATCATTGAGATATATAAAATTGCTTAACTTATGCTTTTCAAGTTTTTTATGAAGAAGAGTTTAATGTGAGTGTTCCACATGAGCGCTGGACTAGCCTGTGAACGTTTGGAATTTATTACATTATGGCCTCAATTAACTGCATGAACCACGGTAACAAGATACATAGTTGCTTATATGTCAGACAGCAGATTGTTGATTGTTAGCTGGTCGATAGCCTAGTGTTGAAGCGAGCTGAGCCAATGTGCCGTGTTTTGCACAACTGCTTACAAGTGGGGTAGCACCAACAGTGTTTACAAGTACTTATGTATACGTCGGCGCACGGTTCTCGAACGAGTGCTCTATTTCATCAAAACACACACTGCTCGTATGATAAACCGTGACAACTTATGTCTTACCATGCCATATTCATGAAAAAACTAGTGAGGACACATCTGTTTTGGCAACAATTACGATGGTTCTCACATGATTCACGGGCACACAAAAGTAGCAACAGTTCCCATAGACGGATTCAAACAGAGTACTAGCCCCAGGGGGGTCGATAATAGGCAAGGTTCGGATAATTAGACACAATCCAAACTACTATTAAACACTAGCTGGGGCAACTATTTCATGCCTCGATCTAATTTGGGCTGGACACAAGACGGACCTTGCCATGAACATCATCGAGGACGTCCCGCAGCAGCTCAATCATGTGAACCTTCATGAAGACAACCTTGTGGTCTTGCCACTGATAAACTTGTTTGTGGGGGAATGCCACGTCATCTTCCTGCGTAAGCTTAACAAGAACAGTATTCCTCACAAACGAAGGAGTAGCTTTGAACTTCTTGTGCTTCAGTACACCCTAGACAACACGCCTAACAACAGTGAGGCTGGAATACAACTCTTCATTGGTATAACCGCAAATGGCTTCCAGGATCCAACAACCTAAGAACTCTGTTTTCCCAGTGCGTATATTTAGGTCGTCCGCCTCATAGCAAGTGACATGTACAACCACACAAACCTTGTCTGCATCAGGGCTCTAATTGAAACATAAACAAATTCTGAATTACTTTTCAGTATAAGAAACACAAGTTATTTAAACCACTACGTATACCATGGCATCGAAGCTAATAAAATTTTGCATTATTAATCACCACATACTTCCTTTTCTCAAAAAAATCACCACATACTTAGATGAAAAACCACAATTGAGATCGGCAAAGAAGGAAATCACCTTGGGAAGCTCAGCGGGGGCGGGGGACACATCCTCGAAGGGGGAAAACTGCTCCTGCAGTGCCACGGGGGTTGTAACCTCAAACGGGGCGTTGACCATCTCAGTATCTGGGGTCGCCTCGGTGGTTGCCTCCATCTTCTTGGAGCTCCCTGTCTCGTGGGGATCAGCCTCCCGCGTCTGCTCCAATATCGGCAGATCTTTGCCTGGTTCTCCTTGGTCCATCATGAAACTGACGAATACTAGGAGTCCACTGAAAGGAAAACACAATCGCAATGACAATGAAACAAAAAAGAGAGTGAGGATCGGTTACTGCTTTGCAAAAGTTCTTTTTTTCCTCTGAACGAAAATATACCAACATCACGGATCCGCTTACCTTCCCTTCATTCGGAGAGAAGAACAGTGGCAGATGCAAGTGTTGCCTTTCTTGAAGACGGTGAGGGAGAAGGGGATTTAGCGAAGAGTGAAATGATGGTTGCTTTGTCCGTCAAACTTAGACTGCAGGGAGGTGGGGTTTTGTGATACTACGGCTCGTTACTGCCGCACTACGACCGGGGTGACTCTCCGCCTACATACTGCCTTCTAATTTGGTGGATGACATTTGGGCCCGCACGCTGCATGGCCCGCATGTCGGTGAACAAAAGTATAACAGCATTCAGTAGAGGGAGACGTTTCAATGACCTAGGAGGAGCCAGAAGCGGTAGAGTGTCTCCACTGTACTAGTAGTAATTGTTTTTCTAGGTAGCTGTAGAGTGTCTCCACTATACTAGTAGTAATTATTTCTCGGGTCCCAAGACAAAACAGCCCATCCACACTAGTAAATAGTAAAATCAATTCAAAAACCTGGGTGCTCTTCTTCCTCCTCACTCCCACCCACCTCACGTCAGCTCGCTCCACTCGTACCCCCAAATTCCTCACCTCACTCCTACAGAAAACTCCAGCTCCCCTTCTTCCTCATTCCTACAGAAAACCCCCAGCTCCCCTTCTTCTTCACTCGCACTACAACTAGGCTCGTCATTCGTTACTCTGCTCAAATCCGTGAGCACGATGCGACACCCTTGAGGAAAATGGAGTCGGCTGACCCCAGCGCCAAGAAGATGAGGCTCCCGCCAGTGGCAACGCCTGTTGTAGATCCCGCACCCGGCAGCGCGGGGAGAAGCTGCGACCCCGCCCCCACCGGATCCCAGGAACCCGTAGAATCTCGGGTGGACCGCATCAGCGATCTCCCGGACGCCATCCTTGGGGAGATCATCTCGCTTCTCCCCACCAAGGATTGCTGCCGCACCCAACTCCTCTCAATTCTGTGGCGCCCTCTATGGCGCGCCGTTCCCCTTAATCTCGACTATCATCAGCTATCTCTCTTTAGTGATTTTGAAATCCCCAGAGCCATCATCTCCTCCCACCAGGGCTCCGTTCAAAGCCTATGCATCCAGTCATGCTACCTGAGCAAGCATACCATGCCCTGCACGGTGGACGCCTGGCTGGAATCCCCTGAATTCACAGAACTACAGCTGCTTGAGTTCTACTATTCCCCTGGAAATCACATACCACATACCGAACGCCATGAACTTGTGCCCTCAGCATCGATGTCCATCTCGGGGTTTTCGTCCTCTCTCCACACTGCCACCTTTGCGCAGTGCTACCTACCAGACAATCTGGTACTAAACCTTCGACTCCCATTTCTCAGGAAACTTTCACTTGTGCGGGTTCGTATATCGGAGGCCTCATTGCACAACATCATCCACTCCAGTTGCCCTGCACTGGAGTGCTTGGTGCTTGTTTTCATAGTTAGAATCGGTTGTCTCCAAATAAAGTCGCCTAAACTTGTAAGAATTGGAATTTCTTTTGACGGAAGGCAGCTCATCATCCAAGATGCCCCTTCACTTCAAAGGTTGATCCTTGATTCTAGTTATTCAACGTTGCAAATAACCGTCCTCTTTGCGCCTAAACTAGAGACCTTGGGTGTAATACATGATCTCTGTGCTCATTTCAATATGGTGTTTGGCTCCACAGTTCTTCAGGTACTTTATATTATCATCTACACTTGTAACCATAAGCTGCATTTTAAATTTCTGCGCATAATTTATATATCATCTTGGAGTACACATTTTGTACTAATATTATGTTCTATGCTCAATGAAGAGTTTCTCCATGGATGGCCTATCAATGGTGCTGGATTCTGTCAAGATCTTATATATCCAAATGAATAGTTTTGGTTTGAACAAGATTATTGGCTTGCTGCAATGCTTTCCATGTCTGGAGAAGTTGTATATAAAGGTGATAATTTCACGCACATTGGAAGCCCGCATATAGTGTACTAGAATTAACCGTTCTAGAATTAACCGTTCAGTTGTTGATCTTTCGACACTCTTCTTTTAGACCTTAACTGTTTTCAATCTTCATGTCTATTTAGGCAACAGGACGGGGTAAGAAAGTTATAACCAATCGGTGGATTCGTAAGTATCGGGATTTTCTCACATCTCATGAGATTCGATTGAAGACAATAACGCTAGAACGATATGTAGCCAACTATGCAAACA
Source organism: Triticum urartu (assembly GCF_056163025.1). NCBI lineage: Eukaryota > Viridiplantae > Streptophyta > Magnoliopsida > Poales > Poaceae > Triticum > Triticum urartu. Next base: position 552,337,996 of record NC_141875.1, on the reverse strand, counting down.
CAAGATTTGTCACATTCTTCGTGCTAAATGTGAGGTTACTATTGTCCATCAGGCTTAAGTTTATCAGCAGCATGGTTTTGACGGATGGGTATGTCGAAGAGCAAAAAAAAGGAGTTTCAGGTGGGCAAAAGAGCTTCTGAACGTGCCGGGCTTCTATTTACAACATATTGTGGTCATAATCCAGTAAATTTTATGTCCCAGGATGTTCATTCTATGGACCTGACTGATCCACTTGACTGTGACTGCCGAAAACAGTGCTGGAGTTAGATGTTGTTGGCCTTTTCAATCTGGTTTTTTTGTAAACCTGATGAACAATTAACCCTCGTGCTTTTGTACAGTTTGTAAGCTGGAGTTAGATGTTCCTGCCCTTTTCAACTCGGCTGTGACTGTCATATTTTCTTTGAAACAAGGCAAATGGCTTGCCATTCGTTTAATTTAGAGTGAAATATTGTAACAAATCCAAACCAAGGGAAATAACATCATTCTCGTCGGCTGCTTGAGCTCACTGTGCATTACAGAAGCCAAGTGATTAGCCCCCACCAGCACCCACAAACTTATTTCGAACTAGCACATCAAATGGGATGTAAATTTTCATAGGAAAGGCTACATGACTGTGACAGATTTGGATTCTGACATTTGGGACCCGCGAGGAAATAGCCTATCCAAGGTGGTGTCGACTTACTAGCCAGTCAAGAAACGATTCTGCCTACCAGCCGTTGGATTGACATCCAACATCTGTCGTGTACCTTCTATCTCTTGTCTTCTTCTTCCTCCAATCGCCCAAACCAAACCACCCCGTCGGCTCCGCCTGCTCCCGCCTCCCATGGCTGGCTGCGCCTCCGCCGCCCTACCGTACGTACCCTCCAACATTGGTCAGTCCCTCCCTCTATCCCCCCACACGCCCTATTGTTCTCCGGCAACGTCAGCCCCAACACGCACCCGAACCAGTCAACCCTCGTACTCCCCTCCATCTATGATTGGACCGGCACATCTTCAACAGCTCCTGTTCGTTCTGTCTGAGGCCTCGCCATTGTCCTCCACCTTGCGGCCTTGGTTCGCTCGCCGTGCGCGGTGCGCCGCCCTCTTGCGTTGTCAACGTCGTTAACAACCGAGAGGAACAAGGAGATGACTGTACGTGGAGAGGATGACAGTAGGGACCCACCAGTGTCATGGAAGTGCGCAAGCAAGTGCCTCTATAGTACAAGCCCAAAAATATGGTTCCTCCTAATGGTTGGACATCTGGGGCTCACGCCATTGTCAACGTAGTCAATAAACGAGAGAATTACACTACGAGCGGCTGACACCAGGGACCCAGCAAGTCGTGCAGTTTTTTTGAGGAACAAGCAATTGTTATTTATACTAGTTTTAGCGATGGATCAGGGTAACAACAGGGCTGTGCGAGGGCTGTGGCCCGTCTAGCCAGGGTTTTATTTATGTTTACCACATCATGAGCCCAGTTGTGTTTTTTTCTTGCTGAAAATGGCTAGCCCAGTTCTATTTTTTTAAAGAAATACCCAAACAAGGCCTACTTGCTTTATCGGCCCTGCTGGGCTGCAAATCTTTCAAGACGAGGAGAGTTTAATTTAGTTTGCCCGGAAATGGGCTGTACATTTTTAAAACACATCAAACCGGGAATTAGTTTCAATTTTTTTTCAATACAAGATCTTAAATTCCATTGATTTTTATGCGTGGACAATTATTTGGATTATATAATTATATAAATTATTTTTCAAAATATTTTGAATGTGAATTGATATTTCTGGATTAAAAACAGTTAACCGCACCGAAATATGCAAAATTTTGTATACTTTTTAACCCTGGCCACAATAGGGGGTGTGATGCTAACAAAAAGAAGATGGGCTCCAAAAAATTCTTAAGAATTAGCAAATGGGCTGTACATTATTAGAAATAATGGCAGATGGGTTGTATGCTGTTTTCCATAGATTTGAGGTTGACTTGTGTGCCTACTACAGGTTGACGCGTATGCTTTCATAAAAAAAGGTTGACGCACACGCAACACCCTATCAACTTAGTCAACACACGAGAGCAGTGACTGTTGGATGTCCATCCAACGGCTGTCGTGCTTCTTCAATCTCTGCTCTTCATGCTCAAGCCGCTGAAACAAGCGCCGGCAGGACTGCCTGCTCCCTCCTCCCGCGGCCGGCTATGCTACCGCGCAGGCCTCACGGCCCCACCGTACTCCCATCGCTGGCCTAGCCATCCTTCTACTCACCCACACATGTTGTTATTCTCCGGCGATGACAGACGAACCAGTAAACCCTCGTACTCCTCCGCGTGGGAAACAACTGCCGAGTATTCCCTGGCTCCGTGTCGTTCCCTTCCTAGGCCTCGCCGTCGTCCACCGCCCTGGTGCTCTCGGCGCGGCCTGGTCAACGTGGTCAATGAACGACATCCATCGGAAGTGGACTGTACATGGAGAGGCTGACAGCTGGGTCCACAGCCGCACGCAAGGAAATGCCTCCTTATTACGCGCAAAATAATGATTCCTCCACCTGACAGCTAGGACCCACAGGAAGGGCCTCTGTATTTCACGGAAAAAACATTCACCCCGCTGACAGGTCGGACCCACCATCTATATCTTCGCACGCAAGGAAGTGCCTCCTTATTACGCCCAAAAAAGGAATACCCCCCTGCTAGCTGGGACCCACCATATTGTTGGGCTGACTTGTGGGCCTACTAAGTTGGCAGCCGGACTATCTCTATTGGACGGATTGTTAGACTATGAAGATACAAGATTGAAGACTTCGTCTCGTGTCCGGATGGGACTCTACTTGGCGTAGAAGGCAAGCTAGGCGATACGAATATGGATATCTCCTCCTTTGTAACCGACCTTGTGTAACCCTAACCCTCTCCAGTGTCTATATAAGCCGAAGGGTTTTAGTCCGTAGGACAATAACCATAACATACAATCATACCATAGGCTAGCTTCTAGGGTTTAGCCTCTCTGATCTCGTGGTAGATCTACTCTTGTACTACCCATATCATCAATATTAATCAAGCAAGACGTAGGGTTTTACCTCCATAAAGAGGGCCCGAACCTGGGTAAAACTTCGTGTCCCTTGCCTCCTGTTACCATCGGGCCTAGATGCACAGTTCGGGACCACCTACCCGAGATCCACCGGTTTTGACACCGACATTGGTGCTTTCATTGAGAGTTCCTCTGTGTCATCGCCGCTAGGCTTGATGGCTCCTATTGTCATCGATAGTGATGCGGTCCAGGGTGAGATTTTTCTCCTCGGACAGATCTTCATATTCGGCGGCTTTGCACTGCGGGCTAATTCGCTTGGCCATCTGGAGCAGATTGAAAGCTACGCCCCTGGCCACCAGGTCAGATTTGGAAGTTTGAACTACACGGCCGATATCTGCGGAGACTTGATCTTCAACAGATTCGAGCCACAGCCGGGCGCGCCGCACTGTTGCGATGGGTATGACCTAGCTCTACCGCCAAACAGTACCCCAGAGGCCGAGCCCGCATCAGCTCCAACCCATACCTCGGAGCCAACTGCGCCAGTCGAGGACGGATGGCTAGACACCGCCTCAGGGGCTGTAGTTTCAACGGCGATCGAGCCGAACACCAACCTCATCCTCTACGAAGCCCGTGACTCCAAGGTGCCGGACTCTTTTCCGGACTTCGAACCTTCCGCGCCCCTGCAAATCGAATCCGATTGGGCGCCGATCATGGAATTCACCGCCGCAGATATCTTTCAGCACTCGCCCTTCGGCAACATTCTGAATTCACTAAGGACTCTCTCTTTGTCAGGAGAGCCCTGGCCGGATTATGGCCAACGGGATTGGGATGCGGAAGATGAAGAAATTTGACGCCCACCCACCACCCACTTCGTAGCCACTGTCGATGATTTAACCGACATGCTCGACTTCGACTCCGAAGACATCGACGGTATGGACGACGATGTAGGAGACGAACACGAACCAGTGCCTATAGGGCACTGGAAAACCACCTCGTCATACAACATATACATGCTGGATGCACCCAACGAGAGCAATGGCGACGAGATAGCGGAGGATGACCCCTCCAAGAAGCGACCCAAGCGCCGATGTCAGCGGCGCCGCTCTAAGTCCCGTTAAAGCAAAAGTGGTGATACCGGCATAGGAGATAATAACACTCCGAATAGTGACGAAGACAACAACAATCCCCTCCAGCAAGATTTAGAGTAGGAGGATGAAGGGGCCAGCTCTCCTGAGAGAGCGGCTGAGGAGGAGGATGACAATTACATGACCCCCTCCGAATACGAGGCAAGCCTCGGCGATGATGAATTCGCTGTCCCAGAGGATCCCGTCGAACAAGAGCGCTTCAAGCGCCGGCTATGGCCACGGCAAATAGCCTGAAGAAAAAGCAGCAGCAGCTTCAACTGATCAAGATCTGCTAGCTGACAAATGAACTGAAGTCCTTGCAGCCGAGGAATTTAAACTCGAGCGCCCCTCCAAGAGTTACCCAAGGCGCAGGTTACTACCCCGACTGGAGGAAGAAGCGTATGATATGCCTGATCGGCCACCTCGTGGCCGTGATAGAGACGCATTCCAGCCAAAAGCTCAGCCTCCACCCGAACGCCATTCAAATAAAAAGGCATGGGGAGATACGCCAGACCTACGAGACATATTGGAGGACAAAGCAAAGCATTCAAGACCGATCTACGGATCACGAGGGCGCACTACCCTGCGAGACGATAAACGTCACGCCGAATACAGTAAAAGCAAATCCGGCCGGGCCGAACATAGCGGGCAAGACCCATTCGAGCTGCGTCGAGATATAGCCCAATACAGAGGCGCCGCACACCCCTTATGCTTCACAGATGAAGTAATGGAACATCAATTCCCAGAAGGTTTCAAACCTTTAAACATTGAATCATACGACGGCACAACAGATCTCGCAGTATGGATTGAGGACTTCCTCCTCCACATCCACATGGCCCGCGGTGATGAGTTACATGCCATCAAATAGCTCCCACTAAAGCGCAAAGGACCAGCACGGCATTGGCTTAATAGCTTGCCAGCGGACTCCATTAGCTGTTGGGAAGATCTGGAAGCCGCATTCCTCGACAACTTTCAGGGCACTTATGTGCGACCACCAGACGCTGATGATCTAAGCCACATAATTCAGCAGCCAGAAGAGTCGTCCAGGCAATTCTGGACTCGGTTCCTTACAAAGAAAAATCAAATCGTCGACTGTCCGGATGCGGAGGCCTTAGCGGCTTTCAAGCACAACATCCGAGACGAGTGGCTAGTCCGGCACCTTGGTCAGGAAAAGCCAAAATCTATGGCAGCTCTCACGATGCTCATGACCCGCTTTTGTGTGGGAGAAGACAGCTTGCTGGCTCGCAGTAATAACATATCAAAGAACCATGGTACCTCAAATACTAAGGACGGCAATAGCAGGTCATGTCGCAACAAGCATAAGCGCCGCATTAACAGCGAAAATACTGAGGATACAGCGGTAAACGCCGGATTCAAAGGTTCTAAAGCCGGTCAGCGAAAAAAGACATTCAAGCAAAGTACGCCGGGTCCGTCCAGCTTGGACCGTATACTCGATCGCTCGTGTCAAATACACGGCACCCTAGACAAGCCAGCCATTCACACCAACAGGGATTGTTGGGTGTTCAAGCAGGCCGGCAAGTTAATTGCCGAAAACAAGGATAAGGGGCCGCATAGCGATGACGAGGAGGGGCCCCGGCAGCCGCACACTGGAGGACAGAAGAGGTTTCCCCCACAAGTGTGGACGGTGAACATGATATACGCAACCCACATCCCCAAGAGGGAGCGGAAGCGTGCACTCAGGGACGTATATGCGTTGGAGCCAGTTGCCCCAAAGTTCAACCCTTGGTCCTCCTGTCCGATCACCTTCGATCGCAGGGACCATCCCACTAGTATCCGTCATGGCAGATTCGCCGCATTGGTCCTAGACCCAATCATAAACAGATTTCACCTCACTCGAGTCCTTATGGACGGCGGCAGCAGCCTGGACCTGCATTATCAGGACACAGTGTGCAAAATGGGTATAGACCCCTCAAGGATCAAACCCACAAAAACGACCTTTAAAGGTGTCATTCTAGGCGTAGAGGTCCATTGCACAGGCTCAATTACACTGGAAGTGGTCTTCGGATCCTCGAATAACTTCCGAAGCGAATAGTTAATCTTCGACATAGTCCCGTTCCGCAGTGGTTATCATGCACTGCTCGGGCGAACCACATTTGCTAGGTTCAATGCGGTACCGCATTATGCATACCTCAAGCTCAAGATGCCAGGACCTCGAGGAGTTATTACTATCAATGGAAACACAGAATGCTCTCTCCGAACAAAGGAGCACACCGCGGCCCTCGTGACGGAAGCACAAAGCAGCCTCTCAAGGCAATCTACCAGTTCGGCGTTTCAAAACCCGGACACCTCCAAGCGCAGTCAGAGTAATCGGCAATTAGACCGCCTGGCTCGATCTGAGCTCGCGTAGCAATGCGGCCCCCACCCCAATCCCAGCCCAACGGCGATATTCGTGCCGCGCGTACATAATTACGCATTAAAAATACCATGGGCACAGGTGGGGAGGGGGGGCACAACTGCGGCATGCCCCAAAACGCGGCCTAAACCGCACTAGGGGCTTCCCGTTTGGTTATTTTTCTTTTTCTTTCAGGACTTTAATCTCTGGAAGCACTGTCCGGCAGCTCTATTGTCGAGCACATGATACAGCAACCAAGGAGGCAGACAGCTACGTTATACAACGGAATTCCCAGGTTGATTACATACTCCATATCATTCCTCAGCTCGCCCTTGGGAGGGACATAGTCCTACTCTTTTGCTTATCGCACTATCTGTATCACTCTGCTTTAATGCAATTTTTCAATAAACAATGCATGACATTACGACTATTATTGCATTCTTGTTATATATACATCTATGTGTTCATTAATGACGCCTTGCAACCGTACACTCTGGTACGGCCAACACGCTAGGGGCTTACGTACCCCACAATGCGGTCTGAAAAGTCCGAACACTTTCACAAGTGCGGCACCCCGAACTTATAGCATTATATGCATCAGCTCCGAATCATGTCTTTGGTCAAATGTTTGGTTTGCCCGGCTCCTATGTTTTGGTACCTTACGTTCCGCTCTATCGGCTAAGGCAGCGCTAGGAGAACTACTGCCATTGTGCCCCGGTTCTGCCGGGCTAAGCACCTCAATAGAGAAAGCTAAAACTGACTGTCATGATAAGGCGAGAGACTGGTCACTATTCGGCGAGGTTTTTCGAGTCCCTAACGACTTATGCCGCTTAGGGCGAAGGGCCGGCTCTGTCCAGCTTACAGGCGTGTATCGCGCCCCGAATTCGGCCTTCCGAATACCAGGGGCTTCACCGAAGTTTAAAATTATAGAATTCTATGGCTAAGTGAGAGCGATAAAGCATTATTAGTCCGGTTGCCTTGTTCGTTGTGCTGAGCACCTCCCTCGAAGGACCCAAACATGGGAACAAGAGTGCTCAGGTTTATCCCGAACACGCCAGCACTCGTGCATGGGGGCAGAAGCCGAGGACTAGCCATCTCTCAGATTGGATAAATAGTCAAACAGAAGGTAATATTTTAAACTCCAACAAGCGTTGCATAGCGCATATGAAACATGCTTTCATACATACAGGATAAAACGAGCAAGTCTCATTCAAATATTACATCTTTTGAGCATTCATCCGCGATGAGACGGGCACCTGGCAGAACACCCTCGTAGGACATCTCGGGGAGGCGGTGCTCCTTGCCCTCTAGCGGCCCCTCCTTGATCAGCTTCACGACGTCTAGCTTGACCCACTGCATTTTTACACGGGCGAAAGCCCGGCGTGCACCTTCAATGCAGAGGGATCGCTTGACGACCTCTAGCCGTGGACAAGCATCCACAAGCCGCCTCACCAGGCCGAAGAAGCTGTTCGGAAGGGTGTCGCCGGGCCACAACCGGACTATGAAGCCCTTCATGGCCTGATCGGCCGCCTTATGTAGCTCGACCATCTGCTTCAGCTGGTTGCTCGCTGGCACCGGGTGTTTGGCCTCAGCCTACTGAGACCAGAACAGCTTCTCCGTCGAGCTTCCGTCCTCGGCCTGGTAGACCTATGCGGCATCGGACACACTGCGGGGCAAATCTGCGAATGCTCCTGAGGAGATCTGGATCCGGGTAAGTAATCGGTAATTTACTTTTACATGCTTGCTTTGCATATAAAAAGCCTTACCCGCCGCTATCTTCTTCATCGCGTCGATCTCTTGGAGGGCCTTTTGGGCTTCGGCCTTGGCAGATTTTACACTCTCGAGGGCCGCGGCAAGCTCAGACTCCCGCGTCTTGAAGTCAAGCTCCAACGCCTCGTGCTTCGTCACGAGAGCCTGGAGCTCTTGCTGCACCTCGCCCACCCGAGCCTCGTGCCTCTCCCGCTCGGTGCACTCCTTGGCCGCTTTATCTTTGGCCTCGGTTAGCACTTGCTTCAGGGTCGCCACCTCAGTCATGGCCCCTGGCAAACATATAACGATCCTGTCATTTTGCAATTGCGTCCTTTTTATATATACATATATCTATAGATGGGGTATTTCTTACCCTTGTTCTCCTCGAGCTGCCTTTTGGCAAGGCCGAGCTCTTTCTGGGACCCCTCGAGGTCCTGCTTCAGTACGGCAACCTCCGCAGTTAGTGCGGCGGACGCCAGCAGCAAAGCCTGCATACGCATATCGACATACTTATATTAGACTCCTGCGATATTATTTGATCCTCTGTTCGGCTTTTCTTTGTGAACACCGAACAAAGCATCCGGGGCTACTGTCTATGCGGTAATATTTCTACTACATTTAAAAACCACTCACCTCAAAGCCTGTTAGAAGGCTGGCACATGCTTCAGTCAATCCACTCTTGGCGGACTGAGCCTTCTGGATCACCGCACTCATAATAGTACGGTGCTCCTCGTCGATGGAAGCGCTTCGAAGTGCTTCCAACAGGGTGTCCGGCGCCTCTGGATGGACAGAGGTCGCCGGTACAGGCGTTTCGCCCATCTTAGAAGGAGGCCACCTGCCCGAGTCCGGAACCACTGGAGGTTCTGGCGCGGTGTCCGGCTGAGGGCCGAACTCGGAGCCCTAAGGGGCTTTGTCCCCCTGCTCCCAGAGTCCGGGAGGCCGCCTTGGGGCGCCTCCGGGACTGTCTCCCCCCGACCTGGTGCTTCTTGGGACAGCACCTCAGCATCGTCAGTAGGATGAGGGGAGGAGGTGGTCGGGACAGGATCGCTATGCATGTCTGACGACCACAAAGAGCCGTCCGATGACACATCGAGATTGGCTCGTGGCGGCCTGCATAACCATGTTCGACGTTAGGGAAAGCAGTGCGGCGAAGGAATACTATGGCTTACTCTGGTGTCCGAATACTTACGACTTTCCCAGGGGCTTGGCCCTGGGCAACCACTCGTCCTCACTGTCGACGACGGTGGTAGAAGGGAGGACCCTCCCTTTCTTGGACCCTCCGGCCTCCCCGGCCGAGGCGACCTTCCTTTTCTTGTCTCCCCCAACTGGAGGGGGAGCATCCTCTTCTGCCTCCCCATCTTCGGGGGAGGATTGCGCCGTGGAGTCTTCAGATGGTAAGTCCGACGACGCCTGGCGTCGGGAACTCTTTCGGGTTTCCTTGGCCTTTTTGGTCTTCTCCGGCACCGTGTAAGGAGCCGGAGTTAGCATCTTCGCCAGAAGGGCGCTTGCTGGGCCTTCAGGCAAAGGAGCTGAACAGTCGATCTGTCCGGCTATTTTCTTCCAGTCCTGTCAAAGGCACGGGAGTTTAGATCCCGTATAGAGTCAATCTATATTAAAAAAACAAGTATCCTGTGAAGGGTAAAACAGCTTACCGCACTGGCGTGGCGCTTCACGCTGAATCCACGATCCTCAGTAATGGGGGGAGGGACCTCGGCGCTCTTGAACAGCACCCTCCAGGCATCTTCGTGGGTCGTATCGAAGAGCCCGTTCAGAGTTCGGTGCTGCGCCGGGTTGAACTCCCACAAGGTGAACTCCTGTTGTTGGCACGGGAGTATCCGGCGGATGAGCATAACCTGGACTATGTTGACGAGCTTGAGCTTCTTGTCCATCATATTTTGAATACATGTCTGGAGTCCGCTCAGCTCTTTTGAATCACCCCAGGATGGGCCCTTCTCTTGCCAGGAGGTGAGACGTGTGGGGAAGCCAGATTGGAACTCGGGGGCTGCTACCCAAGTAGGGTCGCGCGGCTCGGTGATGTAGAACCACCCCGACTGCCACCCCTTTATTGACTCCACAAAGGAGCCCTTGAGCCATGTAGCGTTGGGCATCTTGCCCACCATGGCGCCTCTGCACTCCGCCTGGCGGCTGTCCACTACCTTCGGCTTGACATTGAATGTCTTCAGCCATAAGCCGAAGTGAGGCTTGATGCGGAGGAAGGCCTCGCACACGACGATAAACGCGGAGATGTTGAGGATGAAGTTCGGGGCCAGATCGTGGAAGTCCAGGCCGTAGTAGAACATGAGCCCCCGGACAAATGGGTGGAGAGGAAATCCCAGTCCGTGGAGGAAGTGGCTGAGGAACACCACCCTCTCATGGGGCTTGGGGGTGGGGATGAGCTGCCCCTCATCTGGGAGCCGGTGTGCGATTTCGTCGGGCAGGTATCCGGTTCTCCTCAGTTTCTTGATGTCTCCCTACTTGACGGAGGAGACCATCCACTTGCCTCCCATTCCGGACATGGTTGGAGAAGGTCGAGGTGGGAAATGCGAACTTGGGCACTGGAGCTCGAGTATGCGAAAGAGGATGAGCAAAGGAGGAAGAAGGCGTGGGTAGAAAAGTGAATCCCTATCCCTTTATATGTGCAGACGAAACTAAGCGCCCCCACTTGCCTGGTAAAACTCGCTTGTCACCCAAGCGCCGCAATTGAAGGCGCGGTTGGGTTACCCACACCCGTATTGATGAGAATCCCGTAATAAGGGGACACGATCTCTGCTTTGACAAGACGTGTCGAGAAACTGCCTCGCGTTATGTGTGGGGATGTTTAAAGGAAATGGTTCGAATAATCATCGGGCCGTGACGTACCGTCATGTTGCCAAAACAAGCCAGCAAATTAGATCTCCGAAAATATTATTCTCTCTACAGTGGAATGTGGAACTTATTTTGCAGGGTTGGACACTATCCTCGTATTCAAAATCCTCTGTGGTGTATTCGGAGAAGGAACCCGCCTTGCAATGCCGAAGACAATACTGCGCGCCGGACTCATCGTCATTGAAGCCTGGTTCAGGGGCTATTGAGGGAATCCTGGATTAGGGGGTCTCCGGACAGCCGGACTACTCTATTGGCCGGACTGTTAGACTATGAAGATACAAGATTGAAGACTTCGTCTCGTGTCCGGATGGGACTCTACTTGGCGTGGAAGGCAAGCTAGGCGATACGAATATGGATATCTCCTCCTTTGTAACCGACCTTGTGTAACCCTAACCCTCTCCGGTGTCTATATAAACCGAAGGGTTTTAGTCTGTAGGACAACAACCATAACATACAATCATACCATAGGCTAGCTTCTAGGGTTTAGCCTCTCTGATCTCATGGTAGATCTACTCTTGTACTACCCATATCATCAATATTAATCAAGCAGGACGTAGGGTTTTACCTCCATCAAGAGGGCCAGAACCTGGGTAAAACTTCGTGTCCCTTGCCTCCTGTTACCATCCGGCCTAGACGCACAGTTCAGGACCCCCTACCCGAGATCCGCCAGTTTTGACACCGACACCCCCGCTGACAGGTCGGACCCACCAGCTATATCTTCGCACGTAAGGAAGTGCCTCCTTATTACGCCCAAAAAACGAATACCCCCTGGTAGCTGGGACCCACCATATTGTTGGGCTGACTTGTGGGCCTACTAAGTTTAGTCAATACTCTAGTGACCATATGATGTCCATCCAACGGCCATAGTGCTTCTTCAACCTCTGGTCTTCTTGCTTCAGCCGCCCAAAGCAGCGCTGGTCGTGCCGCCTGCTCCTGCCTCCCGTGGCAGGCTGTGCTACCGTGGAGGCCTCACCGCCCCCATACTACTCCCACCACTGGCCAGGCCATCCCTCCACTCACCCACACCCCATGTTATACTGCGGCGATGGCAGCCTCACACCGCAGCCGAACCAGTGAACGCTCGTACTCCTCTCCGCGTGGGCATCCACTGCCACGTCTTGCACGGCTCCGCGTCATCCCCTTCCTAGGCCTCACCGTCGTCCACCGCTGTGGTGCTCTCAGTGCGGCATGGTTAATGTGGTCAACGGCCGACTTCCATCGGAAGAGTACTATACGTGGAGAGGCTGACAGCTGGGTCCACGGCAGCCGCAAGGAAGTGCCTCCTTATTACGCAGAAAATAATTATTCCTCCACCTAACAGCGGGGACCCACCGGACGGGCCGCCAGTATTTTGTGAAAAAAATTGTTTCCCCCTGACTGCTGGGACCCACCAGACGGGCCACCGTATTTCGTGGAAAAAAACATTCCCCTCGCTGTCAGCTTGGACCCACCGGAAGTGCCTCCTTATTACGCACAAAAAAATGAATACTCCCGCGGCTAGCTGGGACCCACCTTGCTGGGAGGCTGACTTGTGGGCCTACTAAGTTGATGGGAATGAAGAGCTTTGTCAACTTAGTCAATATGAATGATTATGGCTCCAGTGACCATACGATGTCCATCCAACGGCCGTAGTGCTTCTTCAACCTCTAGTCTTCTTGCTCCAACCGCCCAAAGCAGCGCCGGTCATGCCGCATGCTCCTGCCTCCCGTGGCCGGCTGTGCTGCCACAGAGGCCTCACCGCCCCGTACTATTCCCCCCGCTGGCCAGGCCCTGCGGCGACGGCGGCCTCACACCGCAGCCAAACCAGTGAACCCTCGTACTCCTCTCCGCGCGGGCTTCCACTGCGGCGTTGTCCCCGTCCTAGGCCTCGTCGTCGTCCACCGCCGTTGTGCTCTCTGCGCGGCGTGGTCAACGTGGTCAAGGAACGACTTCCATCGGAAGAGTGGTGTACGTGGAGAGGCTGACAGCTGGGTCCATGGCCATAGCCCAGTTTTTTTGTGATTTGCCAAGTAAGTCGCTTTGTCAAGCCTGTTAGGCTGCAAATCCTTTAAGACGAGGAGAGCTTTCATTCGGCTGGCCGAGAAAATGGCCCATCAGTAATGAGAAATGGGTTGTACATTTTTAAAACACATCTAACCAGCAATTAGTTTCAAATATTAATTTTTTCATTTCAAGATTTTAAATTACATTAATTTTTATGCGTGGAGAATTTGTTGGATTTTATATTGATATACATTTATTTTTAAAATCAGTTAGAATGTGAGTCGAAATTTTGGGATTAAAAACAGTTCGGACCGCAGCGAAATATGCAAAATTTCGTATAATTTTTTAACCGTTGCCACAATATGGGCTGTAATGCTAACAAAAAGAATATGGGCTCCAAAAAAACATTCAGAATTAGCAAATGGGCTGTAAATTATTAGAAATAATGGTAGATGGGTTGTATGCTGTTTTCCATAGATTTGAGGCTTTCCTAAAAAAAGGTTGATGCACAAGCACTGACTGTTGGATGTCCATCCAACGGCCGTCGTGCTTCTTCAACCTCTGCTCTTCCTCCTCCAGCCGCTCAAACAAGTGCCGGCGGGACTGCCTGCTCCCTCCTCCTCGCAGCCGGCTGTGCTGCCGCGCAGGCCTCACCGCCCGACCGTACTCCCATCACTGGCCTAGCCATCCCTCTACTCACCCACACCTGTTGTTATTCTCCGGCGATGGAAGACGAACCAGTAAACCCTCGTACAGTCGTACTCCCCTCCGTGTGGGAAACAACTGCCGAGTCTTCCCTGCCTCTGTGTCGTCCCCTTCCTAGGCCTCGCTGTCGTCCACCGCCCTGGTGTTCTCGGCGCGGCCTGGTCAACGTGGTCAACGACCGACATGCATCTGAAGTGGACTTTACGTGGAGAGGCCGACAGCTGGGTCCACGGCCACACGCAAGGAAATGCCTCCTTATTACGCGCAAAATAATGATTCCTCCACCTGACATCAGGGACCCACTGAAAGGGCCTCTTTATTACGCGAAAAAAACGTTACCGCCGCTGAGCTCGGACCCACCAGCTATATCTTCGCACGCAAGGAAGTGCCTCCTTATTACGCACAAAAAAATGAATACTCCCCCTGTTAGCTGGGACCCAGTATAGTGGTAGGCTGACTTGTGGGCCTACTAAGTTGACGGGGATGGAGGGCTTTGTCAACTTAGTCAATATGCACGATTCTAGCTCGAGTGACCGAACAATGTCCATCCAACGGCCGTAGTGCTTCTTCAACCTCTGGTCTTCTTGCTCCAGCCGCCCAAACCAGCGCTGGTCGTGCCTCATGCTCCTGCCTCCCGTGGCCGGCTGCGATGCGGCGGAGGCCTCACCGCCCCTACTACTCCCACCGCTGGCCAGGCCATCCCTCTACTCACACACACCCCCTGTTATTCTACGACGACGGCAGCCTCACACCGCAGCGAACCAGTGAACCCTCGTACTCCTCTACGCGTGGGCATCCACTGCCGCGTCCTCCCCGGCTCCGTGTTGTCCCCTTCCTAGGCCTCGCCGTCGTCCACCGCCCTGGTGCTCTCAGCGCGGCGTGGTCAACATGGTCAAGGAACGGCTTCCATCGGACGTGGATTGTACGTGGAGAGGCTGACAGCTGGGTCCACGGCTGCAGCAAGGAAGTGCCTCCTTATTACGTGCAAAATAATTATTCCTCCACCTGACAGCGGGACCCACCGAGACGGGCCACCGTATTTCGCCCCCCTGACTGCTGGGACCCACCAGCTACATCTTCGCACGCAAGGAAGTGCCTGGCAGTCGGGACCCACCTGGTCGAAGCGTACGTAGCGTTGTCATTCTGGTCGTGAACGTGTATGTACATATATATTGGTCGATGTAGAGGCGCACACGTGTCATAGTAGAGGCGGCAGGGTGCAAGAAAGAAAATACGGCCACGTATGTGTACATACGGGCGGGGTCTCGTACGCCTACTCGCGCATACGTACGGCCAGGGCTTGTGTACATGGCTGGGTCGGAATGGAGAAACAGCGTCATCGTTGTGTTCATGGGGAGGCAATGGAATGCGTCTTGTTCATGGGGAGGCAACGGAATGCGTCATGTTCATGGGGAGGCAACGGAACGCGTGGGAGCCAACCGGCTGGGTCGGAACGGAATGCGTGGTCGTGTTCATCGGGAGGGCTTGGATAGAACATGCGATGGAAACGAGGCCTGGCGTACCGCAAAATGGAGGAAACGGCCTTGTGTTCGAACGGCCACGTTCGAAACGGGATCCTGTTCATCGGGAGGGGTCTGGCGTACCGCAAAACAGAGGAAACGGACCTCCTACGGTCGAAACGGGGGTCTTGTTGATCGTGAGGGGTGTGGTGTACCGCAAAACGGACGGAACAGACTTGTGTTGGAGCGCTACGGTCGAAACGGGGGTCCTGTTCATCGGGAGGGGTGTGGCGTACCGCAAAACGGGACTCCACGGGATACTGTTCATCTCCACCGTCGACCCCCTCCAGCCTCCACGAGCTACTGTTCATCCATCGTCGACCTCCTCCAGCCTCCACCTACGACTGTTCATCCACGGGCTCCTGTTCATCCAGCCTCCACCGCGCGCTACTCCACCGGCTATTGTTCAACCAGCCCTCTCCACGGGCTCCTGTTCAACCACCCCTCCACGGGCTACAGTTCATCCTGCCCTCCACCGTCTACTGTTCATCCTGCCCTCCACGGGGTGGTCCTATTCATCCAGCCCTCCACGGGGTCCTGTTCATCCAGCCCCAACCGGCTCGATCGATCAGGGTCCTGTTCATCCAGAGGCAACACCATGGGGTCCTGTTCATCCACCCCCACTGGGAACTATTCATCCAACCCCCCCCCCCCCCGCAACGCTCACTGTTCCTCCAGAGGCAGCACCGATCGGCTTCAGTTAGCAGCAGTAGCGAAGGAATCGCTCGATCTGGTTCTGTTAACAGCCATCGATCGATCGCTCGGGTTCAGTAACGCGTAGCCTGTAGTGCAATCGCTCGGGTTCAGTTAGAGCCCAACGCCTCGCTCGGGTTCAGTTAGAGCCAATGCCTCGCACACACGCGCGTACGTGTACGAGAGAAACGCGCATCGCTCGGCCCCCGACCTCCCACCGTAACCGGGAACTCCCTGAAATTTTCCTCGCCCTCGCTTCTACCACGGTTTTTTCCGTCATGGACGGCCCAAAGAATGTCATGCAGCTGCGTCTCCGGCCTGCCCAGGACGAAAAGCCCATTTTCTGTCATGATTTTTTGTCATAGAAGTAGGAGCCCACCACATCTATGATGATACCGGGTTTTGTCACAATTATCGCCATAGAAGTGTCATATGTATGACAGGAAAAAAATTCGTTCGGCCCAAAATGTCACGGATGTGTCTTTTTTTGTAGTGTACGATAAGTAAACCAACTCCGAAACAGTTCTAATGGCAATATTTCTCCGTTTTGGAATATATATAAAAAATAGGAAAATAAGAAGCAGACCGGAAAGGACACGGGGCTTCCACGAGGGTGGAGGGCGTGCCCTACCCCCCTGGGCGCGCCCCCTGCCTCATGGGCACCTCGTGTGCTCTTCGGACTCCGTTTTCTTGCACGATACTTCTTTTGGTCGGTAAAAATTCATTATATATTCTCCCGAAGGTTTTGACCACCGCACCACACAAATATCCTTTGTTCTTGTTTCAAGCTGTTTTCTATCAGGGTTGTCAAGGCCAGGCATCATGTCGTCCCCCTCCTCCAACAATGGTGACAACGATGCTTGGCTAATGAAGATAGAACTGAACAGGGAAGAACCTATGGAGATCAACATGGATGAAGGGATCAAAAAGGCCACGGAGGACCCAGTTCCGGCAGCATAAGACATCCTTCAACTTGATCACAATCTTCTTTCCCCAACTAAGATCAAAGCTTTCAAGATGATTAAGTTAGCTCGTATACAAAACAAGTATCTCACATGTGAAAATATTTTGTTGAAGGAGCATATCATCGCACTCAAGGGCATTATCCGCAAGTTGGAGGACCTCCTACGCTCGATGTGCGACTATCCATCATCAAGAACTCCACCTTCTTCAGCAATAAAGAAGAATTGAGTATCTGTGGGCACTCCCCTTGGCGACTTCCAAGCTTGGGGGAGTGCCCGGTATCGTATCACCATCACTTTTATCTTTACCATTTTTCTTAGTTCGATCCTTTTGATAATATCTTGATCTAGTAGAATAAAGTTTTAGTATGATCAAGTTGTGAGTTTTGCTTTATGATCCTTCTATGTAATCGAGTCCGTGAGCTATATATAATAAAGTTTAGTGTTTAGTCAAGGGCCTGATTATTTTGCTATGATCTTGAGGGAATAAAATAAAAAGAGAAGAAATAAAAATAAATAAAGAGATCATATGGATCTTATGGAGAGTAATGAGCTCACATATAAAGAGTATGATGAATAAAAATTGTTGAGATTTGATAAACATAGTTTTGGTCATCGTTGCAATAAAGAAAGAGATGTTCACATAT
The DNA here is from genome assembly GCF_056163025.1 of Triticum urartu. Taxonomy (NCBI): domain Eukaryota; kingdom Viridiplantae; phylum Streptophyta; class Magnoliopsida; order Poales; family Poaceae; genus Triticum; species Triticum urartu. Next base: position 552,320,406 of record NC_141875.1, on the reverse strand, counting down.
AAATATACTATCTTGGACATCTTTTATGATTGTGAGCACTCATTAGAGTATGATATGCTAAAGAGTTGACGTTGGACAAGGAAGACAACGTAATGGGTTATGTTTTCTTTCATCTGAGATAAATTATATTGTCATGGATCATCCAACATGTTGAGCTTGCCTTTCCCTATCTTGCTAGCCAATTTCTTTGCACCAAGTAGAGATACTACTTGTGCTTCCAAATATCCTAAACCCAGTTTTGCCATGAGAGTCCACCATATCTACCTATGGATTGAGTAAGATCCTTCAAGTAAGTTGTCATCGGTGCAAGCAATAAAAAATGCTCTCTAGATATGTATGACTTATTAATGTGGAGAAAATAAGCTTTATACGATCTTGTGATGTGGAAGAAATAAAAGTGACAGACTGCATAATAAAGGTCCATATCAGAAGTGGCAATAAAAAGTGACGTTCTTTTGCATTAAGATTTTGTGCATCCAACCAAAAAAGCGCATGACAACCTCTACTTCCCTCTGCGAAGGACCTATCTTTTACTTTTATCTTCTACTTATATAAGAGTCATGGTGATCTTCACCTTTCCTTTTACATTTTATCCTTTGGCAAGCACAATGTGTTGGAAAGATCCAGATATATATAGCTAATTGGATGTGAGTTTTCATGAACTATTATGGTTGACATTACCCTTGAGGTAAAACATTGGGAGGCAAAACTATAAGGCCCTATCTTTCTCTATGTCCGATTAAAACTCCATACCCATAAATATTGTGTGAGTGTTAGCAATTGTGAAAGACTAAATGATAGTTGAGTATGTGGACTTTCTAAAAAGCTCTTATATTGACTCTTTCCTAGGTTATGATAAATTGCAATTGGCTCAATGGCTGAGATTAGAGTTTGTTGGTTCTCAACGAAGTTTATGATTCATACTTGAAATTGTGATTGAAGTGTTACTTTAGCATAAAAGATCATATGACAATATATATATATATATATTTGTGTGTGTGTTGCTGTTCTAAGAATGATCATGATGCCCTCATGTCCGTATTTTATTTTTTATCGACACCTCTATCTCTAAACATGTGGACATATTTTTCGATTTCGGCTTTCGCTTAAGGACAAGCAAGTTCTAAGATTGGGGGAGTTGATACGTCCATTTTGCATCATGCTTTTATATCGATATTTATTGCATTATGGGCTGTTATTACACATTATGTCACAATACTTATGCCTATTCTCTCTTATTTTACAAGGTTTACATAAAGAGGGAGAATGTCGGCGGCTGGAATTCTGGGCTGGAAAAGGAGCAAATATTAGAGACCTATTCTGCACATCTCAAAAGTCCTGAAACTCCACGGGAGCACTTTTCAGAATATATAAAAAATATTGAGCGCAAGAAGTACCAGAGGGGGGCCACACCCTGTCCACGAGGGTGGGGGCGCGCACTACCCCCTTGGCGTGCCCCCTGCCTCATGGGCTCCCTGGTGGCCCTCCGATGCCCATCTTCTGCTATATGAGATCTTTCGTCCGAGGAAAAATCATAAGCAAGCTTTCGGGATGAGACTCCGCTGTCACGAGGCGGAACCAATCTAGGGCTCTGACAAAGCTGTTCTACCAGGGAAACTTCCCTCCGGGAGGGGGAAATCATCACCATCGTCATCACCAACGATCCTGTCATCGAGAGGGGGTCAATCTCCATCAACATCTTCACTAGCACCATCTCATCTCAAACCCTAGTTCATATCTTGTATCCAAACCTCAGATTGGTACCTGTGGGTTCCTAGTAGTGTTGATTACTCCTTGTAGTTGATGCTAGTTGGTTTACTTGGTGGAAGATCATATATTCAGATCCATTATGCATATTAATACCCCTCTGATAATGAACATGAATATGCTTTGTGAGTAGTTACGTTTGTTCCTGAGGACATGGGAGAAGTCTTGCTATTAGTAGTCATGTGAATTTGGTATTCGTTTGATATTTTGATAAGATGTATGTTGTCATCCCTCTAGTGGTGTCATGTGAACATCGACTACATGACACTTCACCATTGTTTGGTCCTAGAGGGAGGCATTGGGAAGTAATAAGTAGATGATGGGTTGCTAGAGTGACAGAAGCTTAAACCCTAGTTTATGCGTTGCTTCGTAAGGGGTTGATTTGGATCCATATGTTTCATGCTAATGTTAGGTTTGCCTTAATACTTCTGTTGTAGTTGCGGATGCTTGTAATGGGAGTTAATCATAAGTGGGATGCTAGTCCAAGTAAGGATAGCACCCAAGCACCGGTCCACCCACATATCAAATTATCAAAGTACCGAACGTGAATCATATGAACGTGATGAAAACTAGCTCGACGATAATTCCCATGTTTCCTCGGGAGCGCTTTACTTCATATAAGAGTTTGTCCAGGCTTGTACTTTGCTACAAAAAGGATTGGGCCATCTTGCAGCACCTTATTTATTTTTATTACTTGCTACTCGTTACCAATTACCTTATCATAAAACTATCTGTTACCGATAATTTCAGTGCTTGCAGAGAATACCTTACTGAAAAATGCTTATGATTTCCTTCTGCTCCTCGTTGGGTTCGACACTCTTACTTATCGAAAAGGCTACGATAGATCCCCTACACTTGTGGGTCATCAAGACTCTTTTCTGGCGCCGTTGCCGGGGAGTGAAGCGCCTTTGGTAAGGAAAAATTTATATAGTGTGCTTAAATTTACTGTCACTTATTACTATGGAAAGTAATCCTTTGAGGGGCTTGTTCGGGGTATCTTCACCCCGACCGGTAGAGAAAATAGTTGCTCCTCAACCTACTGGACCTACTAAAAATGAAAATGTTTACTTCGAAATTCCTTCGGGTATGATAGAGAAATTGCTGGCTAGTCCTTTTGCAGGAGATGGAACATTGCATCCCGACTCACACTTAATCTATGTGGATGCAGTTTGTGGATTATTTAAGCTTGCAGGTATCCCCTTTATATTTTAAGGCAGATGCATTGACATGGTATAGGCTATGTGATGATATGGGATCATGGGACTACAAACGGTTGAAATTGGAATTCCATCAGAAGTTTTATCATATGAATCTTGTTCATCGCGATCGTAATTATATACATAATTTTTGGCCTCGCGAAGGAGAAAGCATCGCTCAAGCTTGGGGGAGGCTTAAGTCAATGTTATATTCATACCCCAATCATGAGCTCTCAAGAGAAATGATTATTCAAAAAATTTATGCTCGGCTTTCTGACAACAATCGCTCCATGCTCGATACTTCTTGTATTGGTTCCTTTATGATGAAGACTATTGAATTCAAATGGAATTTATATCTTTTAGAGCACGGTGGTGGTTTTATTTTATAGAAATTAATGATCTCTCATGCTCCACTTATATTATTTTGGGAGTCCTTTAGCACATCATGGTAATTTACTTTGGTATAATAAAAACTTTCATAAAGAGGTGCATAGAATACTATGAGAAGTTTGATACTTGATAATTGTTTTGAGATATAAAGATGGTGATATTAGAGTTGTGCTAGTTGAGTAGTTGTGAATTTGGGAAATACTTGTGTTGAAGATTACAAGTCCCATAGCATGCACGTATGGTAACCGTTGTGTAAAAAATTTGAAACATGGGGTGTTCTTTGATTATCTTCCTTATGAGTGGCGGTCGGGGACGAGCAATGGTCTCTTCCTACCAATCTATCCCCCTAGGAGCATGCGTGTAGTGCTTGGTTTTTGATTACTTGTAGATTTTTGCAATAAGTATGTGAGTTCTTTATGACTAATGTTGAGTCCATGGATTATACACACTCCATCATTGCTAGCCTCGTCGGTACCATGCATTGCCCTTTCTCAGCTTGAGAGTTGGTGCAAACTTCGCCGGTGCATCCAAACCCCGTGATATGATACACTCTATCACACATAAACCTCCGTATATCTTCCTCAAAACAGCCACCATACCTACCTATTATGGCATTTCCATAGCCATTCCGAGATATATTGCCATGCAACTTTCCACCATTCCGTTCATCATGACATGCATCATCATTCTCATATTGCTTTGCGTGATCATGTAGTTGACATCGTATTTGTGGCAAAGCCACCATGCATAATTTATCATACATGTCACTCTTGACTCATTGCCCTTCCCGGTACACCGCCAAAGGCATTCATATAGAGTCATATTTTGTTCTAGTATCGAGTTGTAATCATTGAGTTGTAAATAAATAGAAGTGTGATGATCATCATTAATAGAGCATTGTCCCCAAAAAAAGAGAAAAGCCAAAAAAGTCCCAAAAAGGAAAAAAGGGACAATGCTACTATCCTTTTTCCACACTTGTGCTTCAAAGTAGCACCATGATCTTTATGATAGAGAGTCTCTTGTTTTTCACTTTCATATACTAGTGGGACTCTTTCATTTTAGAACTTGGCTTGTATATTCCAACAATGGGCTTCCTCAAATGCCCTAGGTCTTCGTGAGCAAGCAAGTTGGATGCACACCCACTTAGTTTCCTTTGTTGAGCTTTCATACATTTATAGCTCTAGCATCCATTGCATGGCAATCCCTACTCCTTGCATTGACATCAATTGATGGGCATCTCCCTAGCCTGTTGATTAGCCGCATCGATGTGAGACTTTCTCCTTTTTGTCTTCTCCACATAACCCCCATCATTATATTCTATTCCACCCATAGTGCTATATCCATGGCTCATGCTCATGTATTGCGTGAAAGTTGAAAAAAGTTTTAGATTACTAAAGTATGAAACAATTGCTTGGCTTGTCATCGGGGTTGTGCATGATGAGAGCATTCTTGTGTGATGAAAATGGAGCATAACCAAACTATATGATTTTGTGGGGATGAACTTTCTTTTGCCATGTTATTTTGAGGAGACATGATTGCTTAGCTAGTATGCTTGAAGTATTATTATTTTTATGTCAATATTAAACTTTTGTCTTGAATCTTTCGGATCTAAATATTCATGCCACAATAAAGAAAATTACATTGAGAATTATGCTAGATAGCATTCCACATCAAAAATTCTGTTTTTATCATTTACCTACTCGAGGACGAGCAGGAATTAAGCTTGGGGATGCTTGATATGTCTCCAATGTATCTATAATTTTTGATTGTTCCATGCTATTATATTATCTGCTTTGGATGTTTAATGCGCTTTATTATACACTTTTATATTATTTTTGGGACTAACCTACTAACCCAAGGCCCAGTGCAAATTGCTGTTTTTTTCCTATTTCAGTGTTTGGCAGAAAAGGAATATCAAACGGAATCCAAACGGAATGAAACCTTCGGGGGAGTTATTTTTGGAACAAGCGTGATCCAGGGGACTTGGAGTAGACGTCAAGATAGGAGCAAGGAGGCCACGAGGCAGGGAGGCGCGCCTTCCCCCCTGGGCGCGCCCCTCACCCTCGTGGGCCCCTGGCAGCTCCACCGACCTACTTCTTCCTCCTATATATATCCATATACCCCAAAAACATCCAGGAGCACCACGAAACCCTATTTCCACCGCCGCAACCTTCTGTACCCAAGAGATCCCATCTTGGGGCCTTTCCCGGAGCTCCGTCGGAGGGGGAATCAATCACGGAGGGCTTCTACATCAACACCATAGCCTCTTCGATGATGTGTGAGTAGTTTACCACAGACCTTCGGGTCCATAGTTATTAGATGGATGGCTTCTTCTCTCTCTCTTTGGATCTCAATACAAAGTTCTCCTTGATCTTCTTGGAGATCTATTCGATGTAATTCTTTTTGCGGTGTGTTTGTCGAGATCCGATGAATTGTGGGTTTATGATCAAGTTTATCTATGAACAATATTCGATTCTTCTCTGAAATCTTTTATGTATGATTTGTTATCTTTGCAAGTCTCTTCGAATTATCAGTTTGGTTTGGCCTACTAGATTGAACTTTCTTGCAATGGGAGAAGTGCTTAGCTTTGGGTTCAATCTTGCGGTGTCCTTTCCCAGTGACAGCAGGGGCAGCAAGGCAAGCATTGCATTGTTTCCATCAAGGATAAAAAGATGGGGTTTATATCATTACTTGAGTTTATCCCTCTACATCATGTCATCTTGCCTAATGTGTTACTCTGTTCTTATGAACTTAATACTCTAGATGCATGCTAGATAGCGGTCGATGTGTGGAGTAATGGTAGTAGATGCAGAATCATTTCGGTCTACTTGTCGTGGACGTGACGCCTATATACATGATCATGCCTACATATTCTCATAATTACGCACTTTTCTATCAATTGCTCGAGAGTAATTTGTTCACCCACCATAATACTTATGCTATCTTGAGAGAAGCCACTAGTAAAACCTATGGCCCCCGGGTCTATCCTCCATCATATAAGTTTCCAATCTATTTTATTTTGCAATCTTTATTTTCCAATCTATATCATAAAAATACCAAAAATATTTATCTTATTATCTCTATCAGATCTCACTCTCGTAAGTGACCGTGAAGGGATTGACAACCCTTTTATCGCGTTGGTTGCGAGGTTCTTATTTGTTTGTGTAGGTTCGAGGTGACTTGTGTGAAGTCTCCTACTGGATTGATACCTTGGTTCTGAAAAACTAAGGGAAATACTTACGCTACTTTGTTGCATCACCCTTTCCTCTTCAAGGGAAAACCAACACAGTGCTCAAGAGGTAGCAGCATCCAGGTTCCGCTATTAGTTATTGACCGAAGAAGTGTCTCGGTCATGTCTACATAGTTCTCAAACCCGTAGGGTCCACACGCTTAACATTCGATGATGATTTGTATTATGAGTTATGTGTTTTGGTGACCGAAGTTTGTTTGGAGTCTCGGATGAGATCACGGACATGACGAGGAGTCACGAAATGGTCGAGAGGTAAAGATTGATATATTGGAAGTTAGTATTCAGACACCGGAAGGATTCCAGAGTGTATCGGGTACATACCGGAGTATCGGAGGGGTTGCCGGAACCCCCCGGGGAAAGATATGGGCCATAGGAGGGAGGCTAACCAGCCCACAATAGGCTAGTGCGCCCCCCACACGGGAGGAGGCCAAACTGGTTTAGGGAAGGGGGCGCCACCCCCCTTTCCTTCTCCTACTCCCTCTCCTCCCCCCTTGACATCTCCATGAGAAGGAAAAGAGGGGGCGGGCGAATCCCACTAGGACTAGGAGTCCTAGTAGGACTCCCCCTTATGGCATGCCCCCTAGGGCTAGCCTCCTCTCTCTCCCTCCTTTATATATGTGGGCAGGGCACCCCTTGGAGAGACATCAATTGTTCTCTTAGCCGTGTGCAGTGCCCCCCTCCACAGTTTACTCATCCGGTCATAGCATCGTAGTGCTTAGGTGAAGCCCTGCGGACATCACATCACCATCACCGTCACCACGCTGTCGTGCTGACGGAACTCTCCCTCGACGCTCTGCTGGATAAAGAGTTCGAAGGACGTCATCGAGCTGAACGTGTGCTGAACTCGGAGGTGTCGTACATTCGGTACTAGATCGGTTGGATTGTGAAGACGTCCGACTACATCAACCGCGTTTACCTAACACTTCCGCTTTTGGTCTATGAGGGTACGTGGATACACTCTCCCCCTCTCGTTGCTATGCATCTCCTAGATAAATCTTGCGTGGTCGTAGGAATTTTTTTGAAATTGCATGCTATGTTCCCCAACAAAGCCATCTCCTACGGTGTTGACTTACCAAGCATATGACATAAATGGATACACGTTCTACACTGAGAAATGTGATCAAAAGAGGAGGGTACTGGGTGTCGAGGATATTGCCGATGAGGACGAGTACGATGAATTTGCTGAGTTGCCAGCCAAGGGATCACGCACCCATGCAACAGAGCAGTGTAAAATCATCAGAAAACCTAAGTTCATTCGGGTTCAATGTAATGATCCCAGTTCCCCCATGTACATGGGAATTAAGCCATAAGACTAGTCTTTATGCCTACCCTGCAACTTAATTCGTTCAATTTAGAACTGTCACGTGTACTGAATTTGTGAGTTATGCCCGGTTTTCTGTTGATGTAAGAACCGTTAATATGTTGACCTTGATATGCTGTTAGCTCAGGCAATGAATATGAACAGTTTTTTGTTATTATTATTATTATATCATAAAGGTAGCACACTCATTTGATCTCACTATAGTATTTGTGAACAAAAATATGCAATCTAGTTTGCGAATAGCACACGATTCGTTGATGAAAGCCGTGTGCCGACCAAACCCCGCCCGCGATCTGATTCGTGCTTTCTGATTGGCCAGAACCCAAACCCCATGGATCATACGTCTGCACCGTTGGATGCTCCCAGATCTAACGGTGATCCTCATGCCTTTCGACAACACATGCATTTCCGGTTGTAATTTTATTTTTATGCACAAAATGCACGTTAAACTCAAAAAATGTCTTAAATATAGCTAATGATACCTGAAATGCGCCAGAAAATCAAACCCGTGGTATAATGGTGATTGCATACCATGGAAATTTTTATGAGGCCAGACGCTGAACTCACTGGCCACTGGAGTTTGAATTGATACGTCTCCTTTTGGAAACCATGATCCTTCATGTGAGATGCTCTAATTTCGAAGGAGCGATCATCAAAACTTCTGCCAAACTTTACCAAAAATGTTCCACAGGGTCGTGAGAGCACGCCATGGGCACACATCGATTTTGATGATGTCTGGACTCCATCTAAATTTCCTGTGATTAAAATACCAACTAGGCCTACGCTAGTGGCCAAACCTTGCGGCCGAAATGTTTGGAACTTCTCCCCGCTTCTCGAACAAACAGATGAAAAATCACAAAGCGACACACAAATGATTTGTATTGCTAGGCTGATCGTAGTGCATGTGAGTATCATAGCTAGTATCATGCATGCCAACTAGGGAATTTTGATGAGCTATCATAGAATTAAATGAAGAAAGAGAGGGTTAAGTATCATATCATGATATCGTATCATAATAAATGCTATGCTACTATGTGTCATGCATGACAATATATAAAATACTACATGATACTAACTTATGATACTATGCGCGCATTACAGACGTAGTATCATATAATAGTATCATATGCATGAGTCTAGTCATAGTGGGAGTAACTTAGATAGTAACATAGCGCATTCCAAGAAATTTTTTCTTATGTGGCATGTAGTTAATGAGGAGAGAGGTGTTTAGAGTAACATAATATGTTACTTTAACATAGCGCTTCCCGAGAAAGGATGAGTCTACAAGCTAATAAATGAAGCCATCTATGATACTTACTATGTGACTTTGCACTATGAAGGTAGTAACTTAGACTAGTGTCATATGCATGACACTAGGATAAGTTACTCCCCACTTTGACCAGCTTAACATATACTAGTATATGATACTCCCCATTAGGCTGCTTCCAATGCATTGGTGCTTACATGAGGTGCTAAGCATATTAAATACTTTAGCAACTAAAGACCCCAATGCATAGGTGCTTAACTTGTTGGTGCTAAGTATCCTTCATTTAATGATTTTGCAACTAAAGTTCTTCATGCATTGGTGGGATTCTTCCATTTAAGTGTTTTGCCTAGGTTCTCGCATTTGGCATTGTTTCTTCCTGGGGTCACCACACTCATCTCTCTCCTCTTAATTACCTTGCCACATCAGATTTTGTTTGCCTACATGGCAACCTTAGCACCTGTACAAGGTGGAGCATTGGGAGGGGCCTTACAACCAGCCTTATCATATACTAGTATCATGCATATGATACCATAGTATATGATACTACCTCCATAATGCGCGCATAGAATCATAAGTTAGTATCTGACGTTGCCTTATTGATGGGAAAACTTTGTTTTTGCCACTCTAGTTTTTGCCTACTTTGCATATGCCACTCTAGAATTTGAGATATCACCTGTGCCACTCTTAGTTTTTGACAATACATCACAAATGCCATTCCGTGGCAAAAGCAATAACTTTTCATTTCACTTTTGTCACTCTTAGATTTTGACAATGTATCACAATTGCCACTCTAAAATTATTGCTTTTGCCACAGAATGGCAATTGTGATGTATTGTCAAAAACTAAGAGTGGCAAAAGTGAAATGTCAAATTCTAGAGTGGCATAAGAAAAGTTAGGAAAAACTAGAGTGGTAAAAACAAGGTTTTCCCCTTATTAATTGCCATGCATGACACAAAGTAATACACCATTTAATATGATACTGGATCATGATATGATACCACTGTTGGGGAACGTAGCAGAATTTTAAAATTTTCTACGCATCACCAAGATCAATCTATGGAGTCATCTAGCAACAAGGGAGAGGGGAGTGCATCTAAATACCCTTGTAGATCGCGAGTGGAAGCATTCAAGAGAACAGGGTTGATGGAGTCGTACTCGTCGTGATCCAAATCACCGATGACCAAGCGCCGAACGGACGGCACCTCCGCGTTCAACACACGTACGGTTGGGGAAGATGTCTCCTCCTTCTTGATCCAGCAAGGGGATGGAGAGGTTGATGGAGATCCAGCAGCACGACGGCGTGGTGGTGGAAGCAGCGGTGATCTCGGCAGGGCTTCGCCAAGCTCCAACGAGAGAGAGAGAGTGTAAGTGCATCTAGTGCCCCTTAGTGATTTTGGTGTATTGAAGACTTATAGGTTAAGGGACTAATGTGTTTGTGAGTGTACACAGGTCTATAAGTCCATGAGGAGTTTGATATTTACAGGAAAAGTCGACCCCTAAAAATGAACATCTTCGATTGAAGATTTTGGTATTTCTGAAGACTTTCATGAAGACTTTGAAAGTGAATAAATTGGTGTGTCCGTAAAGACTTGATATTCATGCGTGTAATATGAAGCTTGAAGACTTTCATTTTCATAGTTTTGTATTTTCTCTTTCTTGAGTCATAGGAAACATCATACTGTTAAAGAGGGTCGAGGAAATACTAAGGAAAAATTTCCATGTGATGCTCAACTCAAAATCCTACACCTACCAATCCCTTCGAGTGAAGCCATTGGAAATCTCTTACAGATCAGTCAATTTCTTCAGTGACGGAGACGAAGTTCTTCTGGTCTCTGAGAAATTTGTCCTGACTGAGGAGTTAGGAATTCGCCAGTGCAGATTGCCTACACAGTGAGGAACATGATAGCCCCGAGGATTCTACTACTCAAAATTCCGTCCGTTGCTGTGCTATGCGCCAGTTGTCCCAAAATATCTATCCACCTAACGGTCATACCATTGAAGGGGATTTATGTCTTATCATGTCGGGTTGCTCCCTAGGCTATAAATAGCCGCCCCCTACAACCACTAGCTGGTTGGCTGCTCTGAGAGAAACTGACACTTGTCATGTGAGAGCAACCCATCCTCCGAGGACTTTGAGCGAAAACCCAAAACCCAAACACCTACAAACCCCAAGTGATTGAGCATCACTGAAGAGATTGATCCTGAGTGGATCCGACGCTTGTTACCTTTGAAGACTGTGCTTCTTCCAGACGGTTAGGCGTCATGGTCTAGAGCATCCAAGAGAAATTGTGGATCACCGAGTGACCAAGTTTGTGAAGGTTTGGAAGTCGCCTGAAGACTTACCACGAGTGATTGGACGAGGTCTGTGTGACCTTACTTCAAGGAGAATACGATGAGGACTGGTTGTCTTGGACTAAGTGTCCTTGACTGGGTGTCCGGGATTGTGTGTCCTCGAGTTTAAATACTCAGCCGCTCCAACCAGACGTACAACTGAGACAACAGTTGGAACTGGTCTACCAAATCATTGTCTTCACCGAGCTTACTGGTTCTATTTCCTCAACTCTTTCATTTCCTCATAACTGTGTTGTGTGTTTGTTCATATCTGTGTTTGAAGACTTTGACTGAAGACTTTCTCAATTTCCTCAGTTCAATTTCTTCAGTCTGTTTGTCTTCATCTTGTGTTATCCTGTGATTACGCTTCCTGTACTCTGTGCCTGTCTTCATTTCATCATGATGACTATGCTTGTATTCTGTTATGTTTACTTTTGAGTACTTATTCCGCTGCTAGTAGTTCTTCGCTAAGGAATTTCCTCACCGGCAAATTCCTCAGTGAAGAATTTCGTAAAAATTGCCTATTCACCCCCCCTCTAGTCGATATAACACACTTTCAATTGGTATCAGAGCAAGGTACTCACTTGTTCTGTGTGATTTTGGCTTAACCGCCTGGAGTTTTAGTTATGTCGACCGCAGGTATGAAGAAAGTGACATGCCCCATCTTTGATGGTCATGATTATCCCAAATGGAAGGCCATGATGAGGAAGCGCCTCATGGCAATGAATAGTGAGTTGTGGACCGTCACTGAGATTGGTCTTACCGATATATGCAAGATGGCGGACACTGATGATATTCGCAAGTACACTCGGCTTGACATCATGGCGAAGGATATCATCTGTTCCTGCCTATCCAGAGATGAATTCAGGAGCATTATGCATCTTTGCAATGCGAAGCTTATTTGGGACCGAATCTCTGGCGTCTATGAAGGTCATCGAACTTGTCATGATCCCTGGTTTGAGGATTTCGAGGAATCACTCAAAACGATGACTTTCGAACCTGAACCATCATCTTCTGCACCGTGTCTCATGGCAAAATGTGCCAAGGTAACCGAATGTTCCTCATCCGAGTCTAGTGATGATGAATCTGATGATGATTTTGGACCTAGCTATACAAAGCTTGTTTATAGCCACTAAACAACAAAAGGCCTTGGAAAAGGTTCAAAACATGCTAGACAAAAGTGATGGTATGTTGGGTGACGAAATGGATCGCACTAAAGCCTTGACTGAAAATCTTCAGAGACTTCAGACTAGGTTTGACAATCTTCAAGGTCATCATAACACTCTCTTATCTGATCATGAGAAGCTTTCTTATGAATTTCTTCAAAGAAAGCAAGACCTTGAGAAGCTAAGAGTGAGTTATGAAGATCTTCAGAAGGAGCGCGATTCATTACTTGCTCAACAAGTCAGCGCTTCTCAGGAAGAATTTGTTCCTCCATGTTTGAAATGCATTGAACGTGAAACTGCTAATTCTTCACCTGAATGTTCAAATGCTGCTAATGTTTCAAATTCTTCACATGCCTCTGCTATCACTAATTCCTTATCTGAGGACATTGCTAGTATCACTGACAATGCAGGGCTGAAGGAATTGTACACGACAGGCATGTACAAAAGCCTCAAAGGGCATCAGGCTCTTTGTGATGTGCTTAAAAAGCAGATCCTCAACAGGAACCCTAGGAAAGAGGGTATCGCCTTTGAGAGAAAACTCTATGCTGATGGTACATATTGGAAGCCTGAGCAGTACCCCAAAACTACATGGGTTGCTGCAAAGGGACCTCTAGTTGATCCATCTAACTTATCTGGATTTGCATGTGAATCTCCTCATTCTGATGATGAGTCAATTGACTCCAACTATAAGCTATTCAAAAATCAGAATGCTGAAGTATTTGCTAGATATGTTGGCACTAACTGCAGGAACGGCTCCCCTATGCAGAAAATCTGGGTTCCCAAAAGATGTCTTGAAAATCTTCAGGTGAATGTCATCATTACACCACCTGTGAAGAATAGGAACCCCAGATCAAATTCCTCATACGGACCAAATTCCTCATATGGATCAAAGTCCTCATATGAACATCATCGTGCTAACCCGTTTGTTTCGCAGGGAAGATCTAAGGATTATGGATATATGCATTATTCTTCAAATCATTATGTCCATAAGTCCTCGAAGAATTTCTCTGCATACTCTTATGCTTACTCTAACCCCTCTTATGTGAAACTAAATGGACTAGCTTCTATGCCATCCTTCTCGTATGGAGCTCGCAGAATGATGAACTCTTTGTCACCCCTTCAGATGTGGGTGGTGAAGAAAAAGAACTAATCTCTTCTGCAGGGTCAGGTCTCCAGACGCACATAATCGTCTGAAGAATTTGCTGGAGACCTGAGCATGCCTATAAGGACGCAGGCTAACCATGAAGAAATGAACTTTCATTTCTCACATCCTCATATTGCGCTATTAGTTCTTTTACTTGATGAAATTGATCTGATGAATTGATGTCATATTCTTCACTGATGAAGTATATGACTTTGTAAGCTGCACTAATTCATCTGCAGGATGATCAACCCAAAGCCACTGAGTGGGTCCTTGATAGTGGATGTACAAACCACATGACTGGTGACAAGAATCTATTGATGGATGCTCCATTATCTCCATCGCATCTGAAGCATATCGTCTTTGCTGACAAAGGCAAAAGTCAGGTATTGGGTCTAGGTAAGGTTGCGATTACAAAGGATCGACACATGGACAAAGTCATGCTTGTTGAGTCCTTAGGATACAACCTTATGTCTGTCTCAATGCTTTGTGATCTTGATATGGTTGTTGTCTTTCGCAAGTACCGTTGTGCTGTGGTTATGGAAGCTGACAATTCCAAAGTCTTCGAAGGCTTTAGGAGAGGAGACCTATATATTGTTGATTTCTCTAAAGGACCACGACCAGCCGTGTGCTTACTTGCAAAAGCTTCAGATGGCTGGCTCTGGCATCGACGACTTGGTCATGCAGGCATGAGGAATTTGCACACGCTTGCGAAGAAGAAGCATGTCATTGGCATCGAGAATGTCAAATTCCTCAAGGATCACCTATGTGGAGCCTGTGAAGCTGGGAAGATGACCAAGGCCAAGCATCCAGCGAAGACTATCATGACCACCACTCGTCCATTTGAATTGCTTCACATGGATCTCTTTGGTCCTAATCATTATTCTGCTATTTCAAATGAAGCATGTAGCGACCCGATCCGAATGGATCAAGTCTCTGTGCTTAAGTGTCATCCCTGGATCGGTATGCTGACATACACAGTACTCGAGCATTTATAACAGAGGTAAATCACATGTATAAAATAACTTAAATACTATTACCTCGATCCAAATAGCAGAAGTAACAAGGTTGTGGATTCCCATCAACACCAACGGCAAAGTTGAGTGTAGAAATCGTAACCCTAACGTATCACTTACTCGTCGTAAGAAACCTGCAACATGAGACGTTGCAGCCCGAAACGGGTCAGTGCATTGAATGTACTGGCAAATTCACACCATAGAGAATGATGAACAATGGCTATCACTACATGCATATTTGGCTGGTGGAAAAGCTTTGTGGTTATAAGGTTTTTGCGTAAAGCCAATTTTTCCCTACTACAAAGGAATACATTTTAATTAACTATCATGGTGGTTGTTGAACATTGAGAATGGTTGACAGCATTCTCAATCCCAATTAAGTAACATCATTAAACCCAACAATATTCATTTAAAGTAACATGTTGAGATCAACAGGATAATCCAAGAACTAGATACTCAAGATGTCCATGACTGGGGACATGGCTAATCATGATTAGTTTATACACTCTGCAGAGGTTTGCGCACTTTTCCCCACATGACTCGATCGCCTCCGTTTGTTTTCTCGCACTACATGGTGTTTGAGAAACGGATGACCGAGACATAGTCTTTCAGAAGCGCTAGCACCTTACGTGTGGGGTAGACCGTACCACCTACAACCCCTACATCTGCTAGTCCACCCCATAAGAGTTCGCACAACTTAGTCAACTATGCCAGAGCCCATAGTAGCATGTGGCTACACACGGAAGTTACTAGCATGAATTATCTTATGATCCCTTTGAGCCTGGGTGGCGGTCCGAAAAAAAACAGGCAAGTCCTGATAGACATCAGGTGCCTCAATCCACCCAGATGTGTGTTAGGTTGCCACCTTAGATAAACCCTTAGTTATCAATCTCACATCTGTCATGGATATCACTCACCCAATCCACGTCTACTAGCATAGCATGGCATAATAAGCAAAGATAGAAGTAACTCCCAAAGGTTTCATAATAATACAGGTGATAGGTACTACCTCATCTACTTCCCATCCCACAATTTAATTAGATCCTAATCATGCAATGTGAGAGGATTGATCTAATGCAATAAAACATGGGTTGTAGAAAAAGTATGATCAAAGTGTGAACTTGCCTGCAATGTTGATGAAGATGATTCGCACTCAAAAATCTTGATAGCTCTACTCGTCACACTCCGGTCAATCTATCGTAAGCAAGCAATAGTAACCACACATAAGCAATCACTCAAAAGACCAGAAAGATCGAAGAAGTCTATTCGGAGAACATCAAAACCAAGCAAATAGCTCTTGCAACATAAAACAATTTCTAACTGTACCAAAATTATGTGAATTTGGCCTTATTAAAATGTTTAGGTCAAGAGCTTCGATTTGCAAAAAGAATCAACTCAAACGGAACTACGAAACTCAAGTTAAGATCAAACGAAGTTTGAATTCAAATCTGATCTAATTCAAATTTTAAAATTTTCAAAAACATGTTTAAGTTGTTTATCCGGATAGAGGGGATCATAACGAAGACGTGAGCGTTGGTTTTGTTGGATTTGGACTAACGAACAAAAAGTTATGAGGGTTTGAAGTACAGGGACTAAACTGTAAAGAAAATCCTCACATATAGGTCCCTGGCCGAAAATAACAGAAAAAGAAAAGAAAAAAAACTAAAGGGCGAACGTTCGTTTTCTATACCTAACCAGAGAACATTCTCTAAATAAAAACAAAACGCTTCGGGTAAAATAAAAAAAAATGGAACGATCTAGATCGTTGGATCCAGATCTGACGGTGAGGAGGGGTGACGGCGGTTACCGCGACGGCGGGTCGTCGGCGGCGAGGAAAAGGACGGCGGCGGCGGCTCGGCTCTATTCGGGGCGGCGGCTCCGGGCGGCGGGGAATGCGGCGAATAGCACGGGGAGGGGCGGCGTGGAGCGGCGGTTGCGGTGGTGGCATCGGCGACGGTTGACGGCGACGAGGGCAGCGACTGCGGCGTCCGGCGGCGGTGGCAGCGGTGGTGAGATGCGGAGATGGCGGCGCGATGCGAGGAGGAGAGAGAGGTAGGCGGGGCCTGGGGCTCCGAATTATATAGAGGAGAGGGGCGGCGCGAAGCTTGGAGGAGGGGGCAGAGGAGGCCGGGCGGCGCACGGCGTCCATGGTGGCGCGGCGGCATGCGAGAGCCGGAGTCCGGGCGGAGGTCGGGGACGGGCGCGCTGGGCTGGGCCTCGGCTGGGAGCTGGGCCGGCCCAGTTTCGACGGGAAGAAGTTTTTTTATAAAGATTTTTCCACACAAACAAAACGGATAAAAACAAAATAAATAAATTTTTTTATATAGGCATATAATATATCAAAATTTTCAGAAAAAGTTTTTTCTACGACATGAACATTTTTATAACTTTAAATAAAATACACACAAAATCAGATAAATCAAAGAGTGCTACTGGTCTATTAAAATCCAACTAAAATCATTTTAAAAATACCAAAATGATTTCAAATTAATTTTTCTCCAAGTTTCTATTGTAGGGAATCATGTTACCCTAATTTCCATATATTTTATTTTTGGAGAAAAATAATTTGAATAAAACTCAAATAAATCCAACTTGAAAATTAATTCCAAAAGGACTTGAAATTGATCCTTTGAAACTCCCAACTCATATTTCATAATTTGAAGAAGTCATTTTATCTTCTCTCATGAAAATCATTGAGTTGCATAAAGTTCCAGATTCGGAAATATTTTCAAATGAAATTCAAATATTTTCAACACCCCTTGTCATTTAAATAAATGGAAGAAGTCATCTCATCTTCTCTCCGGGGTTTTGTGTTTGAAAAGAATTTGAATTCATGGAGATCAGAAAGCAAATATGAAAGTTTGGGAAAGTCCTTTTATTCCCTCTCATTTAACTTTCAAAGAGTTTCGAATTCACTCACTTTCAGTCAATCAATCAAACAATCAATCAAATCTATCTATTTATTATAACATTCCAAAATTTAGAATTTTGGGATGTTACAAGTAAACCTAAAATATGCTTTCTTCCCTTATGTTGAATCTACTTTGGAGACGTATCGTGAGCTAGATACCGTTGTACTATTGTATATGCTTATTTTCTTAGTGGCTGATTGCGTGTGTGGTGTGGTGGGCACATCATTTCTAGTTGTGGTGGGTCAACATGAAGACTCATGGGTCATTCCATCCTGCGCCACATATAGGTTGGACCGAGACGTGTTATATGAAGACCCATGTGGAGGACTCGGTGTACAACACGAAGCTACCAGAGTCGCGGAGGACTCTATCCCCACTGGTGATGAGCCGACTATATATGATTTGTAACCCTAGGCCTTTAGTATGTTATACAAGCTTGGGGGCTAGTTCATCGATAGTATACACACACGCACAATGCCTGGTATTCACGTGTACTTTGTACACACCCCTATCACTAATATACAGTACCAGGAGTAGGCTCTTTCTTCAACTGCAATTGAATTCTAACATGTGCATGTGTTTATTTCATATGATCGATCCATAGAGTGAGAGCGGTTTGAAACATGAGATAATCCTGCAACATGAGACGTTGCAGCCACAAAGGGTCAGTACATTGAATGTACTGGCAAATTCACACTATAGAGAAATGATGAATAATGGCTATCACTACATGCATATATGGCTGGTGGAAAAGCTCTACGGTTATAAGGTTTTTGTGAAAAGCCAATTTTTCCCTACTGCAAAGGAATAAATTTTATTTAACTATCATGGTGGTTGTTAAACATTGAGAATGGTTGACAGCATTCTCAATCCCAATTAAGCATCATCCTTAAAACCCAACAATATTCATTTAAAGTAACGTGATGAGATTCACATGATAATCCAGGTACTAGATACTCAAGACGTCCATAACCGGGGACACGGCTAATCATGATTAGTTTATACACTCTGCAGAGGTTACGCACTTTTCCCCACAAGACTCAATCGCCTCCGTTGGATTTCTCGCACTACATGGTGTTTGAGAAACGGATGACTGAGACATAGTCTTTCAGAAGCGCTAGCACCTTACGATCGGGTAGACCGTACCACCTACATCCCCTACATCTGCTAGTCTACCACTGTAAGAGTTCGCACGACTTAGTCAACTATGCTAGAGCCCATAGTAGCTTGTGGCTGCACACGAAAGTTTCTAGTATGAATAATCTCATGATCCCTTTGAGCCTGGGTGGCGGTCCATAAAAAACAGGCAATCCTGGTCTACCCAGGTGCCTAGACAGGCAATCCTGGAATACCCAGGTGCCTCAATCCACCCAGATGTGTGTTTAAGTTGCCACCTTAAGTAAACCATTAATTAACAATCTCACATCTATCATGAATACTCTCAATACTCAATCCATGTCTACGCGCATAGCATGGCAATGTAAGCATAATGTAATAGTAGCACCCAAGGGTTTGATAATAAACATGTAATATGTACTACCTCAACTACTTCCCATCCCCCAATTTAATTAGATCCTAATCATGCAATGTTGGAGGTTTGATCTAATGCAATAAAAACTGGGTATGAAAGATGTATGATCAAAGTGTGAACTTGCCTACAATGTTGATGAAGATGATTCGCACTCAAAATCTTGATAGCTCTACTCGTCACACTCTGGTCAATCTATCGTAATCAAGCAATAGTAACCACACATAAGCAATCACTCAAAAGATCAGAAAGATCGAAGAAGTCGATTCGGAAAACATCAAAACCAAGCAAATAGCTCTTGCAACATAAAACAATTTCTAAAAGTACCAACATTATGTGAATTTGGCCTTATCAGAAACTTTAGGTCAAGAGCTTTAATTTGCAAAAAGAATCAACTCAAACGGAGTTACGGATAAAAAGATATGATCAAAAGAAGATTCGAATCAAATCTGTTTGAAACAGATTCAAAAAGTTTTCAAAATCTTGTTCAAGTTGGTTTAATTTGTAGAGGGGCTCGAGACGAAGATTTAGGCATTGGTTTCACTGCGTTTGGACAAACGAGCAACAAGATACGAAGGTTTTAAGATCAAGGACTAATCTGTGACAAAAATAATCGCCGATAGGTCCCTGTCAAAAAAATATTTTTTTTACCTTCAGTGACAGAGACGAAGTTCTTCAGGTCTCTGAGAAATTTGTCTTGACTGAGGAGTTAGGAATTCGCTAGTGCGGATTGCCTACACAGTGAGGAACATGATAGCCCTGAGGATTCTACTACTCAAAATTCCGACCGTTGCTGTGCTATGCGCCAGCTGTCCCAAAATATATGTCCACCTAATGGTCATATCATTGAAGGGCATTTATGTCTTATCATGTCGGGCTGCTCCCTAGGCTATAAATAGCCGCCCCCTACAACCACTAGCTGGTTGGCTGCTCCGAGAGAAACTGACACTTGTCATTTGAGAGCAACCCATCCTCCGAGGACTTTGAGCGAAAATCATCATGTGAGGAAAAACCAAAAACCCAAAACCCAAAACCCAAACACCTACAAAACCAAAGTGATTGAGCATCACTGAAGAGATTGATCCTGAGTGGATCCGACGCTTGTTACCTTTGAAGACTGTGCTTCTTCTAGACGGTTAGGCGTCATGGTCTAGAGCATCCAAGAGGAATTGTGGATCGCCGAGTGACCAAGTTTGTGAAGGTTTGGAAGTCGCCTGAAGACCTACCACGAGTGATTGGACGAGGTCTGTGTGACCTTAGTTCAAGGAGAATACGGTGAGGACTGGGTGTCTTGGACTAAGTGTCCTTGACTGGGTGTCCGGGACTGTGTGTCCTCGAGTTTAAATACTCAGCCGCTCCAACCAGACGTACAACTGAGACAGCAGTTGGAACTGGTCTACCAAATCATTATCTTCACCGAGCTTACTAGTTCTATTTCCTCAACTCTTTCATTTCCTCATAATTGTGCTGTGTGTTTGTTCATATATGTGTTTGAAGACTTTGACTGAAGACTTTCTCAATTTCCTCAGTTCAATTTCTTCAGTCTGTTTGTCTTCATCCTGTGTTACCCTGTGATTACGCTTCCTGTACTCTGTGCCTGTCTTCATTTCATCATGATGACTATGCTTGTATTCTGTTATGTTTACTATTGAGTACTTACTCCGCTTCTAGTAGTTCTTCGCTAAGGAATTTCGTCACCGGTAAATTCCTCAGTGAAAAATTTTGTAAATATCGCCTATTCACCCCCCTCTAGTCGATATAACGCACTTTCAAAGAGGTGTTACGAGGGGAGAGGGAGGCGCCAAGGGCTTGGTGCGGCTGCCCTCCCCCCCCACTATATATAGGACCCCTAGGGGGCGCCGACCCTAGGAGATGGGTTCTCCAAGGGGGGCGGCGGCCAAGGGGGGCTTGGCCCCCAAGTCAGGTGGGGCGCCCCCCACCCCTAGGGTTTCCAACCCTAGGTGCAGGGGGAGGCCCATGGGGGGCGCACCAGCCCACCAGGGGCTGGTTCCCCTCCCACTTCAGCCCATGGGGCCCTCCGGGATAGGTGGCCCCACCCGGTGGACCCCCGGGACCCTTCCTGTGGTCCCGGTACAATACCGATTACCCCCGAAACTTGACTTCCTATATATAAATCTTCACCTCCGGACCATTCCGGAACTCCTCACGACGTCCGGGATCTCATCCGGGACTCTGAAAAACTTTCGGGTTACCGCATACTAATATCTCTACAACCCTAGTGTCACTGAACCTTAAGTGTGTAGACCCTACGGGTTAGGGAGACACGCAGACATGACCGAGACGACTCTCCGGTCAATAAACAACAGCGGGATCTGGATACCCATGTTGTCTTCCAAATGCTCCTCGATGATCTCATCGGATGAACCACGATGTCGTGGATTCAATCAATCCCGTATTCAATTCCCTTTGTCAATCGGTACGTTACTTGCCCGAGATTCGATCGTCGGTATCCCAATACCTCGTTCAATATCGTTACCGGCAAGTCACTTTACTTGTACCGTAATGCATGATCTCATGACCAAACACTTGGTCACATTGAGCTCATTATGATGATGCATTACCGAGTGGGCCCAGAGATACCTCTCCGTCATACGGAGTGACAAATCCCAGTCTCGATCCGTGTCAACCCAGCAGATACTTTCGGGGATACCTGTAGTATACCTTTATAGTCACCTAGTTACGTTGTGACGTTTGGTACACCCAAAGCACTCCCACGGCATCCGGGAGTTACATGATCTCATGGTCTAAGGAAATGATACTTGACATTGGAAAAGCTCTAGCAAACGAACTACACGATCTTGTGCTATGCTTAGGATTGGGTCTTGTCCATCACATCATTCTCCTAATGATGTGATCCCGTTATCAATGACATCTAATGTCCATAGTCAGGAAACCATGACTATCTATTGATCAACGAGCTAGTTAACTAGAGGCTCACTAGGGACATGTTGTGGTCTATGTATTCACACATGTATTACCATTTCCGGATAACACAATTATAGCATGAACAATAGACAATTACCATGAACAAGGAAATATAATAATAACCATTTTATTATTGCCTCTAAGGCATATTTCCAATAGTCGCCCACTTGCACTAGAGTCAATAATCTAGTTACATTGTGATGAATCGAACACCCATAGAGTTCTGGTGTTGATCATGTTTTGCTCGCGGAAGAGGTTTAGTCAACGGATCTGCGACATTCAGATCCGTATGTACTTTGCAAATATCTATGTCTCCATCTTGAACATTTTCATGAATGGAGTTGAAGCGACGCTTGATGTGCCTGGTCTTCTTGTGAAACCTGGGCTCCTTGGCAAGGGCAATAGCTCAAGTGTTTTCACAGAAGAGAGTGATTGGCCCTGATGCATTGGGTATGACTCCTAGGTCGGTGATGAACTCCTTCATCCAGATTGCTTCATGCGCTGCCTTTGAGGCTGCCATGTACTCCGCTTCACATGTAGATCCCGCCACGACGCTTTGCTTGCAACTGCACCAGCTTACTGCCCCACCATTCAAAATATACACGTATCCGGTTTGTGACTTAGAGTCATCCAGATCTGTGTCCAAGCTAGCGTCGACGTAACCCTTTACGACGAGCTCCTCGTCACCTCCATATACAAGAAACATATCCTTAGTCCTTTTCAGGTACTTCAGGATGTTCTTGACCGTTGTCCAGTGTTCCATGCCGGGATTACTTTGGTACCTTCCTAGCAAACTTACGGCAAGGTTTACATCAGGTCTGGTACACAGCATGGCATACATGATAGACCCTATGGCTGAGGCATAGGGGACGACACTCATCTTTTCTCTATCTTCTGCTGTGGTCGGACATTGAGCCGAGCTCAATTTCACACCTTGCAACACAGGCAAGAACCCCTTCTTGGACTGATCCATATTGAACTTCTTCAATATCTTATCAAGTTATGTGCTTTGTGAAAGACCTATGAGGCGCCTCAATCTATCTCTATAGATCTTGATGCCTAATATGTAAGCAGCTTCTCCAAGGTCCTTCATTGAAAAACACTTATTCAAGTAGGCCTTAATACTGTCCAAAAGTTCTATATCATTTCCCATCAAAAGTATGTCATCCACATATAATATGAGAAATGCTACAGAGCTCCCACTCACTTTCTTGTTAACGCAGGCTTCTCCATAAGTCTGCATAAACCCAAACACTTTAATCATTTCATTAAAGCGAATGTTCCAACTCTGAGATGCTTGCCCCAGCCCATAGATGGAGCGCTGGAGCTTGCATACCTTGTTAGCATTCTTAGGATCGACAAAACCTTCCGGCTGCATCATATACAATTCTTCCTTAAGAAAGACGTTAAGGAATGCCATTTTGACGTCCATTTGCCTTATCTCATAATCATAGTATGCGGAAATTGCTAACATGATTCGGACGGACTTCAGCTTCGCTACGGGTGAGAAGGTCTCATCGTAGTCAACCCCTTGAACTTGTCGATAACCCTTAGCGACAGGTCGAGCCTTATAGATGGTGACATTACCATCCGCGTCCGTCTTCTTCTTAAAGATCCATTTATTCTCTATCGCTCGCCGATCATCGGGAAAGTCTGTCAAAGTCCATACTTTGTTTTCATACATGGATCCTATCTCGGATTGCATGGCTTCAAGCCATTTGTTGGAATCTGGGCCTGCCATTGCTTCTTCATAGTTCGAAGGTTCACCGTTGTCTAACAACATGATTTCCAGGACAGGGTTGCCATACCATTCTGGTGTGGAACGTGTCCTTGTGGACCTTTGAAGTTCAGTAGTAACTTGATCCGAGGTACCTTGATCATTATCATTAACTTCCTCTCTAGTCGGTGCAGGCACCACAGGAACATCTTCCTGAGCTGCGCTACTTTCTGGTTCAAGATGCAATACTTCATCGAGATCTACTTTCCTCCCACTTACTTCTTTCGAGAGAAACTCTTTCTCCAGAAAGGACCCATTCTTGTCTACAAAGATCTTGCCTTCGGATCTGAGGTAGAAGGTATACCCAATGGTTTCCTTGGGGTATCCTATGAAGATGCATTTTTCTGACTTGGGTTCGAGCTTTTCAGGTTGAAGTTTCTTGACATAAGCATCGCATCCCCAAACTTTTAGAAACAACAGCTTAGGATTCTTCACAAACCATAATTCATACGGTGTCGTCTCAACGGATTTAGACGGTGCCCTATTTAAAGTGAATGTAGCTGTATCTAGAGCGTATCCCCAAAATGATAGCGGTAAATCAATGAGTGACATCATAGATCGCACCATATCCAATAGAGTGGATTACGACGTTCGGACACACTGTTACGCTGAGGTGTTCTAGGCGGTGTGAGTTGTGAAACGATTCCACATTTCCTTAAGTGCGTACCAAATTCGTGACTTAAATATTCTCCCCCACGATCTGATCATAAGAATTTTATCTTTCGATCACGTTGATTTTCTACCTCATTCTGAAATTCCTTGAACTTTTCAAAGGTCTCAGACTTGTGTTTCATCAAATAGACATACCCATATCTACTTAAGTCATCGGTGAGAGTGAGAACATAACGATAGCCACCGCGAGCCTCAATGCTCATTGGACCGCACACATCAGTATGTATAATTTCCAATAAGTTGGTTGCTCGCTCCATTGTTTCGGAGAACGGAGTCTTGGTCATTTTACCCATGAGGCATGGTTCGCACGTGTCAAATGATTCGAAATCAAGAGACTCTAAAAGTCCATCTGTATGGAGCTTCTTCATGCGTTTGACACCGATGTGACCAAGGCGGCAGTGCCACAGGTATGTGGGACTATCATTATCAACCTTACATCGGTATTCACACTATGAATATGTGTAACATCATGTTTGAGATTCATTAATAATAAACCATTGACCAGCGGGGCATGACCATAAAACATATCTCTCATATAAATAGAACAACCATTATTCTCAGATTTAAATGAGTAGCCATCTTGTATTAAACGAGATCCAGATACAATGTTCATGCTCAAAGCTAGCACTAAATAACAATTATTGAGGTTTAAAACTAATCCCGTAGGTAAATGTAGAAGTAGCGTGCCGACGGCGATCACATCGACCTTGGAACCATTCCCGACGCGCATCGTCACCTCGTCCTTCGCCAGTCTCCGCTTATTCCGCAGCTCCTGTTTTGAGTTACAAATGTGAGCAACTGCACCGGTATCAAATACCAAGGAGCTACTACGAGTACTGGTAAGGTACACATCAATTACATGTATATCACATATACCTTTAGTGTTGCCGGCCTTCTTGTCCGCTAAGTATTTGGGGCAGTTCCGCTTCCAGTGTTCCTTTCCCTTGCAATAAAAGCACTCAGTCTCGGGTTTGGGTCCATTCTTTGACTTCTTCCCGGCAACTGGTTTACCGGGCGCGGCAACTCCCTTGCCTTCCTTCTTGAAGTTCTTCTTACCCTCGCCTTTCTTGAAACTAGGGGTTTTATTAACCATCAACACTTGATGTTCCTTTTTGATTTCCACCTCCGCTGATTTCAGCATTGAAAATACTTCAGGAATAGTTTTCACCATCCCCTGCATATTGTAGTTCATCACAAAGCTCTTGTAGCTAGGTGGGAGCGACTGAAGGATTCTGTCAATGACCGCCTCATCTGGGAGGTTAATGTCCAGCTGGGACAAGCAGTTGTGCAACCCAGACATTTTGAGTATGTGCTCACTGACAGAACTATTTTCCTCCATCTTACAACTGTAGAACTTGTCGGAGACTTCATATCTCTCGACCCGGGCATGAGCTTGGAAAACCATTTTAAGCTCTTCGAACATCTCATATGCTCCGTGTCGCTCAAAACACTTTTGGAGCCCCGGTTCTAAGCTGTAAAGCATGCCGCACTGAACGAGGGAGTAATCATCAGCACGTGACTGCCAAGTGTTCATAACGTCTTGGTTCTCTGGGATGGGTGCATCACCTAGCGGTGCTTCTAGGACATATGCTTTCCTGGCAGCTATGAGGATGATCCTCACGTTCTGGACCTAGTCCGTATAGTTGTTGCCATCATCTTTCAGCTTGGTTTTCTCTAGGAACGCGTTGAAGTTGTGGTTGACATGAGCGTTGGCCATTTGATCTACAAGACATTTTGCAAAGGTTTTTAGACTATTTCATGATAATTAAGTTCATCTAATCAAATTATTTAATGAACTCCCACTCAGACAGACATCCCTCTAGTCATCTAAGTGATACATGATCCGAGTCAACTAGGCCATGTCCGATCATCATGTGAGATGGACTAGTCATCATCAGTGAACATCTTCACATTGATCGTATCTTCTATACGACTCATGTTCGACCTTTCGGTCTTCCGTGTTCCGAGGCCATGTCTGTACATGCTAGGCTCGTCAAGTCAACCTAAGTGTATTGCGTGTGTAAATCTGGCTTACACCCGTTGTATGTGAACGTTAGAATCTATCACACCCGAACATCACATGATGCTTCGAGACAACGAACTTTCGCAACGGCGCGCAGTTAGGGGGAACACTTTCTTGAAATTATTGTGAGGGATCATCTTATTCTACCATCGTTCTAAGCAAATAAGAAGCAAAAACATGATAAACATCACATGTAATCAAATAGTGACATGATATGGCCAATATCATTTTGCTCCTTTTGATCTCCATCTTCGGGGCGCCATGATCATCGTCGTCACCGGCATGACACCACGATCTCCATCATCATGATCTCCATCATCGTGTCTTCATGAAGTTGTCTCGTCATCTATTACTTCTACTACTATGGCTAACGGTTTAGCAATAAAGTAAAGTAATTACATGACGTTTATGTTGACATGCAGGTCATAAATAAATTAAGACAACTCCTATGGCTCCTGCCGGTTGTCATACTCATCGACATGCAAGTCGTGATTCCTATTACAAGAACATGATCAATCTCATACATCACATATATCATTCATCACATCCTTTTGGCCATATCACGTCACACGGCATATGCTGCAAAAACAAGTTAGACGTCCTCTAATTGTTGTTGCAAGTTTTTTACGTGGCTGCTATAGGTTTCTAGCAAGAACGTTTCTTACCTACACCGAAACCACAACGTGATATGCCAATTTCTATTCACCCTTCATAAGGACCCTTTTCATCGAATCCGATCCGACTAAAGTGGGAGAGATAGACACCCACTAGCCACCTTATGCAACTAGTGCATGTCAGTCGGTGGAACCAGTCTCACGTAAGCGTACGTGTAAGGTCGGTCCGGGCCGCTTCATCCCACGATGCCGCCGAATCAAGATATGACTAGTAACGGCAAGCAAATTGACAAAATCGACGCCCACAACAACTTGTGTTCTACTCGTGCATAGAAACTACGCATAGATCTAGCTCATGATGCTACTATTGGGGAACGTAGCAGAATTTTAAAATTTTCTACGCATCACCAAGATCAATCTATGGAGTCATCTAGCAATGAGGGAGAGGGGAGTGCATCTACATACCCTTGTAGATCGCGAGCGGAAGCGTTCAAGAGAACGGGGTTGATGGAGTCGTACTCGTCGTGATCCAAATCACCGATGACCAAGCGCCGAACGGACGGCACCTCCGCGTTCAACACACGTACAGTTGGGGAAGATGTCTCCTCCTTCTTGATCCAGCAAGGAGATGGAGAGGTTGATGGAGATCCAACAGCATGACGGTGTGGTGGTGGAAGCAGCGGTGATCTCGGCAGGGCTTCGCCAAGCCCCAACGAGAGAGAGAGAGAGGTGTTACAAGGGGAGAGGGAGGCGCCAAGGGCTTGGTGCGGCTGCCCTCCCTCCCCCCACTATATATAGGACCCCTAGGGGGCGCCGGCGCTAGGAGATGGGATCTCCAGGGGGCGGCGGCCAAGGGGGGCTTGGCCCCCAAGTCAGGTGGGGCGCCCCCACCCCTAGGGTTTCCAACCCTAGGCGCAGGGGGAAGCCCATGGGGGGCGCACCAGCCCACTAGGGGCTAGTTCCCCTCCCACTTCAGCCCATGGGGCCCTCCGGGATAGGTGTCCCCACCCGGTGGACCCCCGGGACTCTTCCGGTGGTCCCGGTACAATACCGATTACCCCCGAAACTTTCCCGATGGCCGAATCTTGACTTCCTATATATAAATCTTCACCTCCGGACCATTCCGAAACTCCTAGTGATATCCGGGATCTCATCCGACTCCGAGAAACTTTCGAGTTACCGCATACTAATATCTCTACAACCCTAGCGTCACCGAACCTTAAGTGTGTAGACCCTACGGGTTCGGGAGACACGCAGACATGACCGAGACGACTCTCCGGTCAATAAACAACAGCGGGATCTGGATACCCATGTTGGCTTCCAAATGCTCCTCGATGATCTCATCGGATGAACCACGATGCCGTGGATTCAATCAATCCCGTATTCAATTCCCTTTGTCAATCGGTACGTTACTTGCCCGAGATTCGATCGTCCGTATCCCAATACCTCGTTCAATCTCGTTACCGGCAAGTCACTTTACTTGTACCGTAATGCATGATCTCATGACCAAACACTTGGTCACATTGAGCTCATTATGATGATGCATTACCGAGTGGGCCCAGAGATACCTCTCCGTCATACGGAGTGACAAATCCTAGTCTCGATCCGTGTCAACCCAACAAATACTTTCGGGGATACCTGTAGTATACCTTTATAGTCACCCAGTTATGTTGTGACGTTTGGTACACCCAAAGTACTCCTATGGCATCTGGGAGTTACACGATCTCATGGTCTAAGGAAATGATACTTGAAATTAGAAAAGCTCTAGCAAACGAACTACACGATCGTGTGCTATGCTTAGGATTGGGTCTTGTCCATCACATCATTCTCATGATGATGTGATCCTGTTATCAATGACATCTAATGTCCATAGTCAGGAAACCATGACTATCTATTGATCAACGAGCTAGTTAACTAGAGGCTCACTAGGGACATGTTGTGGTCTATGTATTCACACATGTATTACGATTTCCGGATAACACAATTATAGCATGAACAATAGACAATTACCATGAACAAGGAAATATAATAATAACCATTTTATTATTGCCTCTAGGGAATATTTCCAACAGCCACACCCTCTCTTTCCTCATTTAACTGTGTGCACTACATCATCCAAAAAGTCTAGTAGTTGGCATCCATGATGCCGCTTATGATACTCCCATTACGACCAGCCTTAGGGTGGCCATAGTGGGGGTATCATAGCCGGTATCATGCACTCAGTAATAGCAAATATGATGATGTGGCAAAGAAGTAACATAGGTAGATACCGTAACATAATAAATATGAAATACTACTTTGTGTCATACATGGCCATAAATACGGTCATCTATGATACTACTATATGATACTATGCGCACTATGAAGGTACGTACGTAGTATCATACACTAGTATCATATGCATGATACTATAGTTATATGATACTCCCGACTATAAGGCCGGTCATAGTGGTGGTATCATAACCGATATCAAGCACTCGGAAATAGAAAGTATGCCGATGTGGCAAAGAATTAAATAAGATAGAGAGAGTTAGAGTAACATATAGGTAGATACCGTATCATTTTAAATGCGATGCTAATTTGTGTCATGCATGGCAATAAATATGATCATCTATGATACTACTCTATTATACTATGCACTATAATTAAAGGTAGTATCATACACTAGATCATATATATATGCATGATACTAGTATATGACACTCTCCACTATGAGTAGCCTAAGTATAGCCTAACTAAAACACCCACATGTAGCTGTAGTAGGGTTTTTGACTTTATATGCACTAAAATGCAAGGAAAGTGCAAAGAATGACTTAAACATAGCAGACGAGACCTAAAAATTGGCCGAAAAATCAAACCAAGGTTATATCCATGACTGTTTACCATGATTTTTTTTGAGGCGGAACGATGTAGTAACTGACGATTTCGAGTCCGAAGTGTCGCGTCTCCCTTTGGAAACTATGATCCTTCCTGTGAGATAATCTGGTATGGAAGGTGCGAGCACCATAACTTGTGCCAAACTTTACCAAATTTTTTCCATGCGATCATGAGAGCACGCCACAGTGACACAATAATTTTCGCTATTTTCGGACTCTATATGCATTTCCTGAAATTAAAATACCAACAAGGCCTATGCCTCTGGCCGCACCCTGCGGCCGAACTATTTGAAGTTTTTCCCCGTTTCTCGGACAATGAATGAAAACTCGCAAAGCGACACACAACAATGAACTCATGTTTTCATTCAAACAAAAATATGATGTTAGTTAATGTAAATGTTTTCAAATAGCACATGGTTCACTCACAAAAGACGTGTGTCCACTAAACCGTGGCTGATGCCCCCTTGTCACATGCGCGATCTGAGTCGTGTGTTCTGATTAGCTAGAACCCAAACCCCACGGATCATACGTCTGCACCGTTGGATGCTCCTTGATTGAACGGCGATCCTCATCCCTTTCGACAGCACATGCAGTTCCGGTTCATGTAAATGTTTTCAAATAGCACACGGTTCACTCACGAAAGTTGTGTGCCTACCTGAGGGAGTCCTGGATTAGGGGGTCTCCGGACAGCTGGACTATCTCCATTGGTCGGACTATTAGACTATGAAGATACAAGATTGAAGACTTCGTCTCGTGTCCGGATGGGACTCTACTTGGCGTGGAAGGCAAGCTAGGCAATACGGATATGGATATCTCCTCCTTTGTAACCGACCTTATGTAACCCTAACCCTCTCCGGTGTCTATATAAACTGAAGTGTTTTAGTCCGTAGGACAACAACCATAACATACAATCATACCATAGGCTAGCTTCTAGGGTTTAGCCTCTCTGATCTCGTGGTAGATCTACTCTTGTAATACCCATATCATCAATATCAATCAAGCAGGACGTAGGGTTTTACCTCCATCAAGAGGGCCCGAATCTGGGTAAAAACATCGTGTCCCCTGCCTCCTATTACCATCCGGCCTAGACGTGCAGTTTGGGACCCCCTACCCGAGATCCGCCGGTTTTGACACCGACATTGGTGCTTTCATTGAGAGTTCCTCTGTGTCGTCGCCGTTAGGCTTGATGGCTCCTACTATCATCGATAGCGATGCGGTCCAGGGTGAGACTTTTCTCCCTAACAGATCTTCGTATTCGACGGCTTTGCACTGCGGGCTAATTCGCTTGGACATCTGGAGCAGATTGAAAGCTACGCCCCTGGCCATCAGGTCAGATTTGGAAGTTTGAACTACACGGCCGACATCCGCGGAGACTTGATCTTCGACGGATTTGAGCCACAGCCGAGCGCGCCGCACTGTCGTGATGGGTATGACCTAGCTCTCCCGCCGAATAGTACCCCAGAGGCCGCGCCCGCATCAGCTCCGACCCTTAGCTCGGAGCCAACTACGCCAATCGAGGACGGGTGGCTAGACACTACCTCAGGGGCTGCGATCTCAACGGCGATCGAGCCGAACACCAGCCTCATCCTCTACGAAGCCCGTGACTCCAAGGTGCCGGACTCCTTTCCAGACTCCGAACCTTCCGCGCCCCTGCCAATCGAATCCGATTGGGCGCCGATCATGGAATTCACCGCCGCGGATATCTTTCAGCATTTGCCCTTCGGCGACATTCTGAATTCACTAAGATCTCTCTCCTTGTCAGGAGAGCCCTGGCCGGACTATGGCCAACAGGATTGGGATGCGGACGACGAAGAAATTCGACGCACACCCACCACCCACTTCGTAGCCACTGTCGATGATTTAACCGACATGCTCGACTTCGACTCCGAAGACATCGACGGTATGGACGATGATGTAGGAGACGAACATGAACCAGCGCCTATAGGGCACTAGAAAGCCACCTCATCATACGATATATACATGGTCGATACACCCAAAGAAGGCAATGGCGACGAGATAGCGGAGGATGAACCCTCCAAGAAGCAACCCAAGCGCCGACGTCAGCGGCGCCACTCTAAGCCCCGCCAACGCAAAAGTGGTGATACCGGCACAGGAGATAATAACACTCCGGATAGTGCCGAAGACAACAACAATCCCCTCCAGCAAAATCTAGAGCGGGAGGATGGAGGAGCCAGCCCTCCTGAGAGAGCGGCAGACGGAGAGGAGGAGGATGATAATTACATGCCCCCCCTCCGAAGACGAGGCAAGCCTCGGCGACGACGAATTCGCCGTGCCAGAGGATCCCGTCGAACAAGAGCGCTTCAAGCGCCGGCTTATGGCCACGGCAAATAGCCTGAAGAAAAAGCAGCAGCAGCTTCAAGCTGATCAAGATCTGCTAGCTGACAAATGGACTGAAGTCCTCGCGGCCGAGGAATATAAACTCGAGCGTCCTTCCAAGAGTTACCCAAGGCGCAGGTTACTACCCCGACTGGAGGAAGAAGCGTATGATACGGCTGATCGGCCACCTCGTGGACGCGATAGAGAGGCATTCTAGCCAAAAGCTCAGCCTCCACCCCAACGCCATTCAAATAAAAAGGCATGGGGAGATACGCCAGACCTGCGGGACATATTGGAGGACAAGGCAAAGCATTCAAGATCGATCTACGGATCACGAGGGCGCACCACTCTGCGAGACAACAAACGTCATGCCGGATACAGTAAAAGCAAATCCGGCCGGGCCGAACACAGTGGGCAAGACCCATTCGAGCTGCGTCGCAACATAGCCCAATATAGAGGCGCCGCACACCCCTTATGCTTCACAGACGAAGTAATGGAACATCAATTCCCAGAAGGTTTCAAACCTGTAAATATTGAATCATACGACGGCACAACATATCCCACAGTATGGATTGAGGATTTCCTCCTCCACATCCACATGGCCCGCGGCGATGACTTGCACGCCATCAAATACCTCCCACTAAAGCTCAAAGGACCAGCGCGGCATTGGCTTAACAGCTTGCCAGCGGACTCCATTAGCTGTTGGGAAGATCTGGAAGCCACATTCCTCGACAACTTTCAGGGCACTTATGTGCGACCACCAGACGCTGATGACTTGAGCCACATAATTCAGCAGCCAGAAGAATCGGCAAGGCAATTCTGGACTCGGTTCCTTACAAAGAAAAATCAAATTGTCGACTGTCCGGATGCGGAGGCCTTAGCGGCTTTCAAGCACAACATCCGAGACGAGTGGCTAGCCCGGCACCTTGGCCAGGAAAAGCCGAAATCTATGGCAGCTCTCACGACGCTCATGACCCGCTTTTGTGCGGGAGAAGACAGCTGGCTGGCTCGCAGTAATAACATATCAAAGAACCATGGTACCTCAGATACCAAGGACGGCAATAGCAGGTCACATCGGAACAAGCATAAGCGCCGCATTAACAGCAAACATACTGAGGATACGGAAGTCAATGCCGGATTCAAAGGCTCTAAACCCGGTCAGTGGAAAAAGCCATTCAAACAATGTACGCCGGGTCCCTCCAGCTTGGACCATATACTCCATCGCTCGTGTCAAATACACGGCACCCCAGACAAGCCAGCAAATCACACCAACAGGGATTGTTGCGTGTTCAAGCAGGCCGACAAGTTAATTGCCGAGAACAAGGACAAGGGGCCGCATAGCGATGATGAGGAGGAGCCCCGGCAGTCGCACACTGGAGGAAAGAAGAGATTTCCCCCGCAAGTGCGGACGGTGAACATGATATACGCAACCCACATCCCCAAGAGGGAGCGGAAGCGTGCGCTCAGGGATGTATATGCGTTAGAGCCAGTCGCCCCAAAGTTCAACCCATGGTCCTCCTATCCGATCACTTTCGATCATAGGGACCACCCCACTAGTATCTGTCATGGCGGTCGCCGCACTGGTCCTCGACCCAATAATCGGCGGATTTCACCTCACTCGAGTCCTTATGGACGGCGGCAGTAGCCTGAACAGGCTTTACCAGGACACAGTGCACAAAATGGGTATAGACCCCTCAAGGATCAAACCCACAAAAACAACCTTTAAGGGCGTCATTCCAGGCGTAGAGGCCCATTGCACAGGCTCAATTACACTGGAAGTGGTCTTCGGATCCCTGGATAACTTTCGAAGCGAAGAGTTAATCTTCGATATAGTCCCGTTCCGCGGTGGTTATCAAGCGCTTCTCGGGCGAACCGCATTTGCTAGATTCAATGCGGTACCGCATTATGCATACCTTCAAGCGCGCTCGGAGCAATTGGCAAATAGACTGCCTGGCGCGATCTGAGCTCATGTAGCAATACGGCGGCCACCCCAATCCCATCCCAACGGCGATATTCGTGCCGCGCGTAGATAATTACGCATTAAAAATACCATGGGCACAGGTGGGGAGGGGGGCACAACTGCGGCACGCCCCAAGACGCGGCCTAAACCGCACTAGGGGCTTCCCGCTTTATTATTTTTTCTCTTTTTTCAGGACCTTAATCTCTGGAAACCCTGTCCGGCAACACTATTGCTAGACACATGATGCAGCAACCAAGGAGGCAGAAAGCTATGTCACACCACGGAATTCTCAGGTGGATTACAGTAACGAGCGAAATATTTAATTTAGTACTATTCCTCAGCCTGCCCTTGGAAGGGACACAGTCCTACTCTTTGCTTATCGCACTATCTGTATCATTCTGCTTTAACGCACATTTTTGAATAAACAATGCATAGCACTGCGCCTATTATTGCATTCTTGTTTTATATATATGTGTTCATTTATGACGCCTTGCAACCGTACACTTTGGTACGGCCGATACACCAGGGGCTTAAGTACCCACAATGTGGTGTGAAAAGTCCGAACACTTTCACAAGTGCGGCACCCCGAACTTATAGCATTATATGCATCAGCTCCGAATCATGTATTTGGTCAAATGTTGGGTTTGCCTGGCTCCTATGTTTTGGTACCTTACGTTCCGCTCTATCGGCTAAGGTAGCGCTAGGAGAACTACTGCGATTGTGCCCCGGTTCTGCCGGGCTGAGCACCTCAATAGACAAAGCTAAAACTGACTGTCATGATAAGGCGAGAGACTGGTCGCTGTTCTGCGAGGTTTTTCGAGTCCCTAAAGACTTATGCCGCTTAGGGCGAGGGGCCGGCCCTGTCCGGCTTACAAGCGTGTATCGCGCCCCGAATTCGGCTTTCTGAATACCAGGGGCTTCGCCAAAATTTAAAATTATAGAATTCTATGGCTAAGTGAGAGTGATAAAGCATCATTAGTCAGGTTGCCTTGTTCGTTGTGCTGAGCACCTCCCTCGAAGGACCCAAACAAGGGAACAAGAGTGCTCAGGTTTATCCCGAACACCCCAGCACTCGTGGCATGGGGGCAGAAGCCGAGGACTAGCCATCTCTCAGATTGGATAAACAGCCAAATAGAAGGTAATATTTTAAATTCCAACAAGCGTTGCATAACGCATATGAAACAAGTTTTCATACATATAGGATAAAACGAGCAACTCTCATTCAAATATTACATCTTTCGAGCACTCATCCGCGATGAGACGGGCGCCCGGCAGAACACCCTCGTAGTACATCTCGGGGTGGCGGTGCTCCTTGCCCTCTAGCGGCCCCTCCTTGATCAGCTTCACGGCGTCTAGCTTGACCCACTGCAATTTCACATGGGCGAAAGCCCAGTGTGCACCTTCAATGCAGACAGATCGCTTGACGACCTCCAGCCGCGGGCAGGCATCCACGAGCCGCCTCACCAGGCTGAAGAAGCTGTTCGGAAGGGCGTCGCCAGGCCACAACCGGACTACAAAGCTCTTCATGGCCTGATCGGCCGCCTTATGTAGCTCGACCATCTGCTTCAGCTGGTCGCTCATCGGCACCGGATGTTCGGCCTCAGCATATTGAGACTAGAACAGCTTCTCCGTCGAGCTTCTGTCCTCGGCCTGGTAAAATTGTGCGGCATCAGACACACTGCGGGGAAAATCTGTGAATGCTCCTAAAGAGCTCCAGATCCGGGTAAGTAATCGGTAATTTACTTTTACATGCTTGCTTTGCATATAGAAAGCCTTACCCGCCACTATCTTCTTCATCGCGTCGATCTCCTGGAGGGCCTTTTGGGCCTCGTCCTTGGCACTTTTTACACTCTCGAGGGCCGTGGCAAGCTCAGACTCCCGCATCTTGGAGTCAAGCTCCAACGCCTCGTGCTTCGCCACAAGAGCCTGGAGCTCTTGCTGCACCTCGCCCACCTGAACCTCGTGCTTCTCTTGCTCAGTGCGCTCCTTGGCCGCTTTATCTCCGGCCTCGGTTAGCGCTTGCTTCAGGGTCGCCACCTCGGTCGTGGCCCCTGGCAAACATACAATGATCCTGTCATTTTGCAATCGCGTCCCTTTTTATATATACATATCTATAGACGGGGTATTACTTACCCTTGTTCTTCTCGAGCTGCCTCTTGACAAGGCCGAGCTCTTTCTTGGACCCCTCAAGGTCCTGCTTCAGTACGGCGACCTCCGCAGTTAGTGCGGCGGACGCCAGCAGCGAAGCCTGCATATGCATATTGACATACTTATATTAGACTCATGCGATATTATTTGATCCTCTGTTCGGCTTTTCTTTGTGAACACCGAACAAAGCATCAGGGGCTACTGTCTATGTGGTAATATTTCTACTACATTTTAAAACACTTACCTGAAAGCCTATTAGAAGGCTGGCGCAGGCTTCAGTCAATCCGCTCTTGGCGGACTGAACCTTCTGGATCACTACACTCATGATAGTGCGGTGCTCCTCATCGATGGAAGTGCTGCGAAGTGCTTCCAGCAGATTGTCCGGTGCCTCTGGATGGACAGAGGTCACCGGCACAGGCGTCTTGCCCCTCTTAGAAGGGGACCGCCTGCCCGAGCCCGGAACCGCTGGAGGGTCCGGCACGGTGTTCGGCTGAGGCCCGAACTCCAAGCTCTCGGGGGCCCCGTCCCTGCGGCTCCCGGAGTCCAGAAGGTCGCCTTGAGACGCCTCCGGGACTGTCTCCCCTTGATCCGGTGCCTCTCGAGACAACACCTCGGTGTCGTCGGCAGGATGAGGGGAGGTGGCGGTCGGGACTGGATCGCTATCCATGTCCGACAAGCCCAAGGAGCCGTCTAACGATACATCGATACTAGCTTGGGGCGGCCTACATAATTGTGTTCGGCGTTAGGGAAAGCAGTGCGACAAAGGAATCCTATGGGTTACTTTGGTATCCGAATACTTATGATCTCCCCGGGGGCTTGGCCCTGGGCAACCACACGTCTTCGCCTTCGTCGGTGGCGGTGGAGCTATCCGGAAGGAGAGTCCTTCCCTTCTTGGACCCTTCGCCCCCCAGTTGGGGCGGCCTTCCTTTTCATGTCTCCCCCAGTTGGTGGGGGAGCATCTCCTTCTTATTCCTCGTCTTCGGGGGAAGAGTGCGCCACAGAATCATCGGACAGTGAGTCCGACGACGCCTGGCATCAGGAACTCTTTCGAGTTCCCTTGGCCTTCTTGGTCTTCTCTGGCACCGTATAAGGGGCCGGACTCAACATCTTCACCAGAAGAGGGTTTGCGGGGCCTTCGGGCAACGGAGCCGGACAGTCGATCTGTCCGGCCATCCTGCCAGTCCTGTCAAAGGTATGAGAGTTTAGATCTTGCATAGAGTCAATCTATATGAAAAAATAAGTATCCTGTGAAAGGTAAAGCAGCTTACCGCACTGGCTTGGCGCTTCGCGCTGAATCCGCGATCCTCCGTAATAGGGGGAGGGACCTCGGCGCTTTTGAACAGCACCCTCCAGGAATCTTCATGAGTCGTGTCGAAGAGCCCGTTCAGAGTTCGGTGCTGTGCCGAATTGAACTCCCACAAGTTGAACTCCCGTTGTTGGCACGGGAGTATCCGGCGGATGAGCATAACCTGGACTATGTTGACAAGCTTGAGTTTCTTGTCCACCATGTTTTGAATACATGTTTGGAGTCCGGTCAGCTCTTTCGAATTACCCCAGGACAGGCCCTTCTCTTTCCAGGAAGTGAGCCGCGTGGGGATGCCAGATCGAAACTCGGGGGCCGCTGCCCATGCAGGATCGCGCGGCTCGGTGATATAGAACCACCCCAATTGCCACCCCTTTATGGTTTCCACAAAGGAGCCCTCGAGCCATGTTATGTTGGGCATCCTGCCCACCATGGCGCCTCCGCACTCCGCCTGGCGGCTGCCCACCACCTTCGGCTTGGCATTGAAGGTCTTTAGCCATAAGCCGAAGTGGGGCTTGATGCGGAGGAAGGCCTCGCACACGACGATAAACTCCGAGATGTTGAGGACGAAGTTCGGGGCCAGATCGTGGAAATCCAGGTCGTAATAGAACATGAGCCCCCAGACGAATGGATGGAGAGGGAATCCCAGTCCACGGAGGAAATGGGTGAGGAATACTACCCTCTCATGGGGTCTGGGGGTGGGGATGAGCTGCCCTCATCTGGGAGCCGGTGCGCGATGTCATCGGGCAGGTATCCGGCTCTCCTCAGTTTCTTGATGTCTCCCTCCGTGACGGAGGAGACCATCCACTTGCCTCCCGCTCCGGACATGATTGGAGAAGGTCGAGGTGGGAAGTGCGGACTTGGGCGCTAGAGCTCGAGTGTGCGAGAACGGATGAGCAAAGGAGCAAGAAGGCGTGGATAGAAAGGTGAATCCTTATCCCTTTATATGGGCAGACGAAGCTAAGCGTCCCCACTTGCCTGGTAAAAATCGCTTATCCCCCAAGCACTGCAATTGATGGCGCGGTTGGGTTACCCATGCCCGTATTGATGAGAATCCCGTAATAAGGGGACACGATCTCTGCTTTGACAAGACGTGTTGAAAAACTGCCTCGCGTTATGTGCGGGGCTGGTTAAAAGAAACGGTTCGAATAATCACCGGGCCGTGACATAACGTCATGTTGCCAAAACAAGCCAGCAAATTAGATCTGCGAAGATATTATTCTCTCTACGGTGGAATGTGGAACTTATTTTGCAGGGTCGGACATTATCCTCGTATTCAAATTCTTCTATGATGTATTCGGAGAAGGAACCCTCCTTGCAATGCCGAAGACAATACTGCGCGCCAGACTCATCATCATTGAAGCCTGGTTCAGGGGCTACTGAGGGAGTCCCGGATTAGGGGGTCTCCGGACAGCCGGACTATCTCCATTGGCCGGACTGTTACACTATGAAGATACAAGATTGAAGACTTCGTCTCGTGTCCGGATGGGACTCTACTTGGCGTGGAAGGCAAGCTAGGCAATACGAATATGGATATCTCCTCCTTTTTAACCGACCTTGTGTAACCCTAACCCTCTCCGGTGTCTATATAAACCGAAGGGTTTTAGTCTGTAGGACAACAACCATAACATACAATCATACCATAGGCTAGCTTCTAGGGTTTAGCCTCTTTGATCTCGTGGTAGATCTACTCTTGTAATACCCATATCATCAATATCAATCAAGCAGGACATAGGGTTTTACCTCCATCAAGACGGCCCGAACCTGGGTAAAAACATCGTGTCCCCTGCCTCCTATTACCATCCGGCCTAGACGCACAGTTTGGAACCCCCTACCCGAGATCCGCCGGTTTTGACACCAACACTACCAAACCGTGGTCGATGCCCCCCTTGCTGCGTGCGTGATCTGAGTCGTGCGTTCTGATTAGCCAGAACCCAAACCCCACAGATCGTACGTCTGCACCGTTGGATGCTCCCAAATCTAACGACAATCCTCGTCCCTTTCGACAGGAAATGCAGGCCGGCTAGGATTTGATTTATATGCCAAAATGCACGGTAAATGCCAAAAAATGGCTTAAATATAGCAAACAAGACCTGAAATGCGCCAGCAAATCAAACTCGTGGTATAATGGTGATTACTTAACGTGGGAAAAATTTAGAGGCGAAACGGTGAACTAACGTCTTCATTTCAAAATTAGTACGTCTTCATTTCAAATGAAAATTTTCTCTTTATGCACACGAGCACTTACAGGAAACCGTTTGCATAGGCCTTTCAGCGCGGCGACCGGGGATATTTTTCACCCTTTTCACCTAGGCCGACAACACCCCACTGCCCACCTGCATTTTACTCAACTAGTCCACCCAATCTCCATCACCAGCTCCCCCCTCCCCCTGATCCACATCAGAACCCTCTCCGTCGCTGGCGTGCTCACGTCGGTCGTGTGCCCGCTCGTCGGCGTCAAGCCAACACGCGGCTGCCCGTGCCTCGCCATCTTCGTTTGCTCGCCAGCCACCCTCGAGCATATCGATCATGTAAACCTAGCCTCTCCTGTGGTCCGGCCGGGTTTGCATTAAGAAGCCTATTAGTTACTACTCTCCATCGCAGTGAGGCATATTTCCTCGCAATCCCTCCTCCTATTTCATTCCGTATGTTACCAAATTGGCTGTAAAATAATGGAGAGTGTATATATGTTCATTACTACCTTCCTAACTAATACATATAAGCTGTATTTGTTCCAATAAGTTACTGCCGATTTACAGACCGTGGGCACCCGAGTCAAACAAACTTAACAAATTAGCCGTACATTTTCTAAATTATTGCATGGCATGTTTAGACAGCTTCATACCAAGTTGTTAGTTTTATGCTTATCCTCCTTTCTTGAGTTTCGCATGTGTTCTATGTAGATGCCGAGTAGCAGCGACATCACTCATGCTTCAGGTGATGTATCTTCATTTGATTCCGACAACCCTAGGTCTTCAGCAGATTGTGAGGGATCAAGTAATCTTCAACGGGATAGAGCTGCAGCAATTACCCTTCCGGTCAAGACACAAAGGAACGCTCCAAGGAAGCCCACACACCAGCCTAAAGGTGTATATGAAGTAACCGAGATTGATTTAAAGTCTTGGGCTCCAACTAAACCAGATAAAGCATGCACGAGGTTCAGGAGTGTGTGTGGATTTGTTGGCAGGGCAAGGCTCAACATTAATTTGCGGGGGTTTCGGAAGGCTGACACAAAAAGATGGCGAAGGATAGTCCGGGAGATCATGGATCACTTCAACATTCCAGAGCAGTGGAGAATGCAGGTGGAACACGCTGCACTGAAGAAGGCTAGGGATGCTTGAAGAAACTGGAAGCACATGCTATACAAGAAGTACTTGAGTGAAGGCAAGGACCCAATCCCCGCATACCCCCAAATTAGGAAGGTAGTCTGGGCAGAATTCAAAAGGGTCATGGCAACTATATAGTTTGCTGCGAAGAGTGCCAAGCAATCGGAACTTCGGAAGAAGAACATACACCCCCACCGTATGGGTGTGGCAAGATACTACGGCATGAAACCGATATGGGACCAAGAGGACACAGAAGCTGTAGCAGCGGGTGGGCAACCGGCCTTTAGTGCAATCAAGGGCAAACGCGCCATAGACTACTTGTGGGCACGTGCAAAGAGGCGTGATGACGGAACTTATTGCTTTGAAAACTCACGTGACGAAGAACTGTATCAAGTGATGTTAGAGGCTTCCAAGATCCCTGGATGGTTCTTCAGGAACTCAGGGCCATGTGACATTCTGTCTGATGCTCTGGAAAGAAGAGAGCCCCCTGGTCATGCAAGGGGTATAGGTGTTAATGTCCCCCACAAGAGGGCTTTCACACTCAGCAAAGAAGAGAGGCTCATGATGAAAAAAGCAAGGATTGAAATGAAGCATAATAAATTATATGAAAGGTTGAGGAAGGGCATGTATCAAGTTGTTTGAAAGGATATTGAGGAGTCAATGATGATGTAGAAGACTCTAACACTAACAGATAGCCAACAAATGGGAGGGGAGGCGGGCATGGAGGATGCTGCTTATTGTGCGACAACACCGCACAAGAGTATCTATGCATCAGCTGACCCCAGCGGCACTAAGACTGCAGTTTCTCAGGATGATGCTATATCTGATCTATCTGGAATGAAAGACAAACTAAAGGGCGTGCTTACACATTATCAAGGTACATTAAAAATGTGCAACAGCCTGGGTTTGCCCACCCTTCTTGGAAGAGGGCCTCTTGTTGGACAATGTGACATTGAAGCCGGGCTGTATGAAGTGCTATGTGACTGAAGTAAAGCTTGGATTCAATGAATTTGCCTTGAAGAATGTCCTAGGAGACTTTGATGAGCAAAGGACCTTGGGAGAAACACTGTTACATCACATCTAGTGGCCCCAAAAGGAAATAGAGCGCATCAATGAGATCACTGAAGCCCTGCCAAGAGCAACCAATGTCGCCCCTCAACCGGTGACGCTCTCCTTGCAATAGCAGCGCTTGCGTGCTTCCCCCAAAGAACCTAATACTCGTAATCAGACGGCTGACACATCAACTTGTGATCAGCTGGCCAGACTCTGTGCCGTACAGGTGCTATCTCTTGAGCACTGCGTTGGTTTTTCCTTGAAGAGGAAACGGTGATGCAGTAAAGTAGCGTAAGTATTTCCCTTAGTTTTTGAGAACCAAGGTATCAATCCAGTAGGAGACTACACGCAAGTCACCTCGCACCTACACAAACAAATAAGAACCTCGCAACCAACGCGATAAAGGGGTTGTCAATCCCTTCACGGTCACTTACGAGAGTGAGATCTGATAGAGATAATAAGATAAATATTTTTGGTATTTTTATGATATAGATTGGAAAATAAAGATTGCAAAATAAAATAGATTGGAAACTTATATGATGGAGGATAGACCCAGGGGTCATAGGTTTCACTAGTGGCTTCTCTTAAGATAGGATAAGTATTATGGTAGGTAAACAAATTACTATCGAGCAATTGATAGAAAAGTGCATAATTATGAGAACTAGTCGCCAACCCGTGCATTCGCACGGGCTAGCCTATTAAGAAAGATAACTTTGTATAAATGTGAACGACAATATAATTAACTTATTATTAGTTCATAATTGATTTGCGGTTAATTAATCATTTTATTGCTGGGCTAACATAAAATTACATGTAAGGCACGATACATTTTTCCCTATACCCATTTGTGTCACCATACATATTATGGATTTAGAGCCATTCTTAAG
The DNA here is from genome assembly GCF_056163025.1 of Triticum urartu. NCBI lineage: Eukaryota > Viridiplantae > Streptophyta > Magnoliopsida > Poales > Poaceae > Triticum > Triticum urartu. Next base: position 552,277,199 of record NC_141875.1, on the reverse strand, counting down.
CAACGTTGTCCAATTTAGAATTGGCGTCTTAATTTATTTCACATTGGGAAAAATTGCATTAAGCAATAAGCTTGAGTGTACAATTTCAAATTTAGCGGAACTCTATGATAGAAAGAATCTAACTTTGTGCATTTGAAAAAATGTTAACCTTTCTATCTTAGAAAATTGCTACTTTTGCAAGGAGTTAAAATCAGTATCACATCTATTACCTAGTTTCCCGTTTTATGTGAGTGTTGTATCCATTTGTTTCAAGCAACTTTTTTACTTTGACTCTTTGGGTCCACCTCTTGCCATCTCAACAGTGACCAATTCTGAACCTCTTACGATGAATGTGACAGCGGTTTCCAAATCCCATCACACCTCTCTATAGAACCTAAAACTGAATAGGCAGGCGCCATTTGCAGTATCACCCCATAACCCATTCCTTTCCGAGGTGTCTCCACTCAAGGCAAACTCCTTCTGCATCTCTATGTTAGTTATTATATTTCAAGAAATCCCATCGAAAAGAAGATAGGTAAATGGGAAAATATTAATACCTATAAAACTGATTAACTTATGCCCTCTGCAATTAACATCTTATAGGATGATATATATAACTGGAACAAATAAATTAATACCTTTCAGCATAGGGTATCTATAAATAGTTCAAGTCAAGCAAAGAAGTGAGTTAATCTAATAAAAGTAAGCAACAATTATTGGTTTAACAACTGAACTAAGTATTCTCTCCACTCGCTTTCTGCTTTCCGGTACAATATGACACTAATGATGCAGAAATACTTAAAACGAATTAAAAGGGATCCTTAGGATTTTCGATAGGTAAAGGGGAAAAGGCAATTAGTGAAAGAGGATAAGTACCTTCCGATGTATTACCAATTAAGTTTAACGAACTTGGGCCAATATTAGTGGGAATAAAAGTGCTACATATGGATCTATATTCACAGTATTATTGCTTCATCGCAGCAAGAGTCAAGTTTTTTAAACAAAGCATAACTCACACTTTCAGAAAAACATTGTTAGGTCAGAGATAATACAAAAAGATAAATCAAAGTTTGGAAATACTAATATTTACTAAATAACAACAACACGACCAACAACAATTAATTGCCCCACTGTTGTACTTGATATGCTGTTAGCATCAACCATCTGTAGCATATCATGAATCTTGATTTCCTCTCCCATCAAGCATTGTTTCAATTGAGAATTTCGGCTGCATTTACCAATTAATGTATGGTTGCTATATCGACCTGAACCAAAAGCAGACCAGATTGAGTTCGACTTAAAAGTTTTATCAGTCCAATGTAAGTTTACCACTGGAACACCATAGATATCACATACCTATGTTTTTCCATGCAGACTTCTCTATAAATTTACTGCAGGGTCAAGCCCAACATCGACTATTGAATCATGTGCTTCATTGCAGCATTACAAACTACATTCTATTAATCTTCTCGCGGACCAAATGACCTCAGATGACCAAACATAACTTCTTAGGAAGATTAGCCTGCATGTAAATTCTTGTCTAACACAAACGCATCTGGTGTACGCGGGTGTGTGCAAGTGTTTCAAAATTCCAGTGAAAGCATATCGCATCATTGTTCCGGCAGACTGAAAAGGTAAGAGCACATCTTAAACAGTAAATGGCTACTGCTTGACTCAACTCTCAGTGCTATATATAAATTCCGTGATATCATGTCGCTTCCAAGTAGATATTACAGTAGATATTAAATTCAACTGGTGTACGCGGGTGTGTGCAAGTGTTCTAAAATTCCAGTGGAAGCATATCGCATCATTGTTCCGGCAGACTGAAAAGGTAAGAGCACATCTTAAACAGTAAATGGCTACTGCTCGACTCAACGCTCAGTGCTATATATAAATTTAGTGATATCATGTCGCTTCCAAGTAGATATTAAATTTAGTGATATATTGCAGCAGTACATATTAAATTCCAGTGGAAGCATATCGCATCATTGTTCCAAGTAGATATTGCAGCAGTAGATATTAAAGTAGATATTAAATTTAGTGATATATGTAAACGGCAGACTCAATTGGTACTGATTTACTAAAGGAAAAGTAGATATTAAAGCAAGGATTAGACTGTTTATACATGTCCTGTTGACATGCCGACACCATATCGACATGCCAAAGCAAGTCTCAAGAGCACATTGTGGATGGCGTCTTCACGCACGAGCGCACCGGTGATCTGAATCCCATCAAGAATGACGTCGAACACGCGCTGCCCGACATGACTTAACACGGAGTATCACCGCCTCACCCCGATCTGAATACTGTCGAGAGCGGCAGTTGGTTGAAGAGAGCATAACAGCAAATCTAATGTGGTGTCGAGAAAAGATACATATTTGTTTCAGGTTTTCATCTATACAAAGGATCGATGCAGGACACATACCTATTAGACATGAGGAAGAACGAAATAACCAAAAGGAGAGAAGGTGTTGAAGATTTTATAGAACCAACATAGCGAACAGTCACTTGGCTCCCCTACGCATTCACTGGGGATGCTCCTTCTTTACAACGTAATTAATCCACCTGCCTGATTTCACAGCCGGCTTGTATACATGTACATGCTCATTATTTACAACAAAATTAATTCTTGGATCCAGCCTTGCACGTACCTGTGCATGTTGTCCAGCCGACAAGCAAGGAGTAATCACCAAGGGCAACAATATATGCTTAAGTCAGCTGACTGCACCAAACTTTCTTTATCTGCGCCTAGACATATATAATTGGGCGCAGTAATTTTGAATCCATGGCATGGAGGAGGAGGCTAAAGTAAATCTTACTGCCTTGATGGATGGATGGATTCCGATGTGCGATGTGTACGACAACGCATGGCTATAGGGTAAAGACTTTAAGAAAGACCCTGATGGTGTTGCTGAGCTGCCGAGGAAAGAGAAGAACAGCGGCAACTTGATGCACATCATGAATAGGAGAAGACTTTGATGAAGACCCTGATAGCGCCACCGACCTACTGAGGAAGGAGAAGAACGGCGGCGGCTGGACGCACATCATGAAGAGTAGGAGAAGAAGGAAAGATCTAGGGCTGGGTTGGACTTCATGGGATCGTACAAGACTCTTTTTAGAGATCTATGTAATCCTTCGGTGGAACCCAATCAGACCCAAAAAAAACTCTGAAAGGGAATCTAAGGGCTTTACGAAGGAAAGATATTGGGCTGGGTTGGACTTCAGGGATCGTACGGGACTCTTTTTTAATCATATATATAATCCTTCGGTGGAACAAAAAAAACTCTGAAAAGGGAAGATCTCCACCGTAATAACTCGGTCCCACACCAGATAAACGGCTCCTAAATTTTAATTAACATGGTAATTAGTTGGGAGTCTGTAATTAGTATAGATAGGTATAGGTATAGGTATAGGTATAGGTAGATAGATAGATAGATAGATAGATATCTAGGCATGATCATGTATATAGGCATCACGTCCGCGACAAGTAGATCGAAACGATTCTGCATCTACTACTATTACTCCACACATCGACTGCTATCCAGCATGCATCTAGAGTATTAAGTTCATAAGAACAGAGTAATGCATTAGGCAAGATGACATGATGTAGAGGGATAAACTCAAGCAATATGATATAAACCCCATATTTTTATCCTCGATGGCAACAATACAATACATGCCTTGCTGCCCCTGCTGTCACTGGGAAAGGACACCGCAAGATTGAACCCAAAGCAAAGCACTTCTCCCGTTGCAAGAAAGATCAATCTAGTAGGCCAAACCAAACTGATAATTCGAAGAGACTTGCAAAGATAACAAATCATACATAAAAGATTTCAGAGAATAATCAAATATTGTTCATAGATAAACTTGATCATAAACCCATAATTCATCGGATCTCGACAAACACACCGCAAAAAGAATTACATCGAATAGATCTCCAAGAAAATCGAGGAGAACTTTGTATTGACATCCAAAGAGAGAGAAGAAGCCATCTAGCTAATAACTATGGACCCGAAGGTCTGTGGTAAACTACTCACACATCATCGGAGAGGTTATGGTGTTGATGTAGAAGCCCTCCGTGATCGATTCCCCCTTCGGCGGAGCTCCATAAAAGGCCCATAGATGGGATCTCTTGGGTACAAAAGGTTGCGGCGGTGGAAATAGGGTTTCGTGGTGCTCCTGGATGTTTTGGGGGTATATGGATATATATAGGAGGAAGAAGTAGGTCCGTGGAGCTGCGAGGGGCCCACGAGGGTGGGGGCGCGCCCAGGGGGCAGGCGTGCCTCCCTGCCTCGTGGCCTCCTCCCTTCTTCCTTGACGTCTACTCCAAGTCCTTTGGATCATGTTTGTTCCAAAAATAACTCTCCCGAAGGTTTCATTCCGTTTGGATTCTGTTTGATATTCCTTTTCTGTGAAACACTGAAATAGGCAAAAAAACAGCAATTTACACTGGGCCTTGGGTTAGTAGGTTAGTCCCAAAAATAATATAAAAGTGTATAATAAAGCCCATTAAACATTCAAAACAGATAATATAATAGCATGGAACAATCAAAAATTATAGATACGTTGGAGACGTATCAAGCATCCCCAAGCTTAATTCCTGCTCGTCCTCGAGTAGGTAAATGACAAAAACAGAATTTTTGATGTGGAATGCTACCTAGTATAATTCTCAATGTAATTTTCTTTATTGTGGCATGAATATTCAGATCTGAAAGATTCAAGACAAAAGTTTAATATTGACATTAAAATAATAATACTTCAAGCATACTAACTAAGCAATCATGTCTCCTCAAAATAACATGGCCAAAGAAAGTTCATCCCTACAAAATCATATAGTTTGGTCATGCTCCATTTTCGTCACACAAGAATGCTCTCATCATGCACAACCCCGATGACAAGGCAATCAATTGTTTCATACTTTAGTAATCTTAAACTTTTTTTAACTTTCACGCAATACATGAGCGTGAGCCATGGATACAGCACTATGGGTGGAATAGAATATAATGATGGGGGTTATGTGGAGAAGACAAAAAAGGAGAAAGTCTCACATAGACTGTCACGACCGGTTTTCCAATAAAAATATTCATTGAGAAACCGATCTTTTGAGTCCAGTATGAGAAAAATTCCCCTTACCGGTAGACAAATTCTTGATACAATAAGCAAGTAGCATAAAATATATTACAGGATCGAGCTACGGTTGCTCAACCAAATTATTACAAGCACGCCAATAATTATACATAATGGCGGACATGGCACAGTGGTGTGGAGGCATACTACTGACTCGAGGATGGGGCGGTGGTGGAAAAACACAGCGGGGAGTGAGATACATGACTCTAAAACTGGCATCTCATCGAGCGTCGAGGGGAGGCTCGATGAATTTATTTGGTAGTGGAAGCGGATATAATACTGTGACCAAATCCAGGGTCGCACGAGACTGACTGGGATTCCTCTAGGCGTCGGATTCGCTATCGAACGCTTCATCCATGAGATCGCCTTCGTCAGCATCTGGCCAAATCAACAAGCCAGTAAGTACTTTGAAAGTACTCGCAAGACAGTTTGGACGTGAGATATAACAAATGCATGCATGAATGCGTCACGATTAATTCACCAATGTATAATCGAAAATTAGCATAACGAAGTAAGTAAAAAGGGAAACGGCGGTAGTCCGCCTGAAATCCCAACAAAACATAAATGAAAACCGATCGGGTGTCTGAAGCGACCCCTCGAAAGGTGAACAAATAAATAGAAGGAAATGATGCCACAGTCGGATGTCTGAGCGACATCGCAGAAAGGGCTTTAAAAGAAATGCCACAGTTGGGCGTCTTAGCGATACCACATAAAGGGCTTTAAAAGAAATGCCACAGTCGGACGTCTGAGCGACATCGCAGAAAGGGCTTTAAAAGAAATGCCACAGTCGGACGTCTGAGCGACATCGCAGAAAGGGCTTTAAAAGAAATGCCACAGTCGGGCGTCTTAGCGACACCACATAAAGGGCTTTATTCACAGGTAAATAATACTCATAATAAATATTCAATTCATGATAATAAACAGGTTAGTCCATCCACAGGAATAACATTTAGCCGGACTTAGCACTCATGGGATTCACCGGAGTCTCTGTCATCAAACTGGCATTGTTAGGACAAGATAATACGAATTTGGATATGGAATAGATGATTCAAAGGAATGTATGACTCTGCAGAGTTTGTACAAAAATTTTCCCACAGTCAACGGATTTCCGTAGTCACGAAGGACTAGTTCCGTTTACGGTTTTTCGGAAGAAAACACAGCTAACCAGTACACACCCATCCTACCTCTCGATGCTAGGAATCACCCTAGACATCGTCCAAGAAAAACTTTTGAGACGGGGAGATCACAATCTCGAATAGCATGGGATCAAATTTATATACGCGCGCTCTAAGGGGTGCCCCCCTCTCGGTCCCAACCGGAAACACCCATGCCCCCTGACCGGATGACTGGCTTTAATCCAGGGCCATGGAACCATCATCCTGGCCTCTCCTTTTGGTGTGTACCAGGAAAGCGGTTTGCAACTTACTAAGCCATATTCCTTGCGGAAAACATGCGGTAGTACAGGGAAGGAAATGGGAGGAACTGGACCGATACGGTTTGACACTGCAGTCACATAGTCTGGCATAAGACTGGCATGCTACAACACTGCCATCTTACCCATCCTCATGCCAACACATGGCCATGCATACTCACATCCATCCACTTATGGATCATCGAACTCACTTACCTCAACATTTCATAGAAATAACGTTCATCGGTATGCTCATCAACATGCCATGAAACTAACTAAATGCAAGACATGCCAAGACACTCATCATATCAAAAGTTCAAACATGCTTGCCAGGTTCGGAGTAGTCGGAGCCTAGCTCAGTGAAGTTTGCGGTTCCGTCACCTCCTTCGGTATCTATGGTATAAAGAAAATATACGCGCTATCGTGAATACCGTGAGGTGCACAAAAATTATACCAATTTTTTTTAAAATAAATATGATAAAAAACTAGACAAAAATCTGAAGAGGACAGAAAAAGAATCACTCAAAAATTCCTTTCTGTTAAAAAGTTATAAGGGTTTTAATCCAGGGACTCATCTGTAATGAAACAGAAAGTTTCCAGGGGCTAGTTTATAAAAACAGAAAACACTTCGGCAGAAACTACGCCAGCCCAGAGGGAAAGCGCATTTGGCAGAAGGCGTTTTCAGAAAACGCTTTGAAAAGAAAAGAAATCTGACAGGGCGGCCCCACCCGTCGGGTTTAAACTTTCAAACGGGGTGGCAGACTTCGCCGGTGCCCGAGAGCCGCGGTGGTCGCCGGCGGCGATCCACGGCGAGGCAGGGGGATCGGAGGGTACCTTCATGATCAGTGCACCCTTCCGCGTCTATGGGTGGTGGTGGTCGCCGGTGAGCACCACGTCGACTGTGGCCTCAACTCCGGCGGACGGTGGTTCGGGCGTTGATGGAACTCGCCGAGGAGGGCTGCAAGGATTAAATTGAGGAGGGGGTTAGCTCACTGGGTGCTAGAGAAGGCTACGGACGAGGTTTGGGCGCCGGAGATGGCCTCACCGGAGTGAATCGAGCTGGAGGCCGAGGCGGAGCGAGGCGGCCGGAGTCGAGGAAGAAGGGCCCCTCGAGGCTCTTCTAGTTGCTGGTCGGGGTCCAGTGAGGTGCTGGAGGTGTGCGGGGGCGAGAGGGAGCTTGGGGGCGTTATATATAGCCGGCCCGAGGCGGTTGCCGTGAACGGGATAAGTCCGGCGAGCGATTACGGCGGCGCTGCGGTTGGGCAGTGGGATTAGGAGCTTGGGTATCGCCTAGGTGGAGTAGTGGTGCCATTCCAGGGTCCAGCTCAGCACGGGAGGGGTTTTTACGGCCTGTCCCAACGGAACGGCCGTGCGGCACGTCGGCGGCAGGGAGCGCGCCCTGCGCGTGCCAGGCCACGGCGGCGGTGCTGCACGCGTGCGCTGGCAAGGGCGACGGCCACGCGGAGCTACCAGATGGCTTGGGCGGCGCTGAACGGCGTTCTGCCGTGGTGTGCCTTCTGTCGGCCGCCACGGGAGGTCCCGTCGCCGTAGAAGACGCCGGCGGGGGCGGGCCAGCGAGCCACCGACGCCAGGAACCGGCCAAGCACGCGTGTGAAGCTCCGGACAAGAGGGAGGGGCTGCGAGCATCCAGCCAAGGGCACTGTGAGCGCGTGACCGAAGCCTGACGAAGAAACGACGCTGCACTCTGAACTTTTCTGAATTTTTCTGAAAATGCAAGGAACAGTGCAGCTCAGGTGTTCGACAGAATGTTCTGGCATCTAGGGATTTTTCCTAGAGCTGAAATTTGGTGGAGTGGCTTCTCATTGCTCCAGTAGGCTGCATGATTTTTGGTGGAATTTTTGGAGGAGTGTAGATATGAATTTCACCAAATTTGGCAAATCTGGTCCAAACTTGCAGTGAGTGAAATTTGAAATTTTTTGAAAATAAGAAGAGTGGATCAAGATGGTTCTAGGTTGTGGGTACTAAAGACAATCCAGGGAAGTTGGTTTGGGATAAAGACTCAAAGGCAAAATGGTACTTGCTTTGAAAATCACTTAGGCTCAAAATGAATGGCAGAAAAGTTTTGGGAGATAAAAATAATTGAAATAAAATCCAAAACTTGTTTGGACTTGTTGAGATAGAGAAGTTAGATTGTCCAAAGGTGGAGGGAGGGGTTTTGAGAAGTTTTACTATAGGAGACATGGTAAAACCATGGGTGGATTCAAAAAGAAAGAAGTCCCGAAACTCCTAGGGTTTCTTTATTTTCTTTTTGAAAATAAATAAGTTTGAGAGGGTAACAACCAGAAGGAAAAGCTCCCAAAAACTTCAACACCAAATTTGAAAGGGAAAAGAAAATCCTTGCCAAAGGAAAGGAAGTTTTTAAGAGGAAGGATTTCTGGAAAAGAAATTTTTAAAAGCTCTCTTTTAAAAATCCAACAAGGTTTTTTTTTTGATAAAAACCAAATTAAAATTTTGGAGTGTCACAGCACCTACCCCCTTAGGAAAAATCTCGTCCCCGAGATTTCAGCTGATCCTTAAATAAGTGGGGATGCTCTGTCCGAAGAAAATCCTCTCTTTCCCAAGTTGCTTCGCTGTCGGCGTGATTGCTCCACTGGACTTTGAAAAACTTGATGGTCTTTTGTCGGGTCTTCCTTTCAGACTCCTCTAATATTCTTACGGGACGTTCCCGATAAGTGAGGTCTGGCTGCATGTTAATGTTTTCATGGGATACTTGTTTCTCTGGGTTGCTTACGCACTTCCTCAATTGCGAGACGTGGAACACGTCGTGGACATCGGATAATTCCTCGGGTAAGTCTAGCTGGTAGGCTACCGTGCCTCTTCGTGCCTTTATACAGAAAGGTCCGATGAATCTTGGTGCTAGCTTCCCTTTAATCTTGAATCGTTGCAATCCTCTCATAGGAGACACTCTCAGGTATACGAACTCACCGGGTTCGAAGCTGACCCCACGATGTTTCTGATCATAATAACTCTTCTGTCGACTTTGAGCGGTCTTAAGTCGGTCTCTGATTAGCTTGACCTTTTCCTCAGCTTCTCTGAGCATGTCCGGGCCGAAGATACGGCTGTCTCCGGTCTCTGACCAATTTAGCGGGGTACGACACCTCCGTCCGTATAGGGCTTCAAAAGGTGCCATTTGCAGGCTGGCCTGGTAGCTGTTGTTGTATGCGAACTCGGCATATGGCAGACTTTCCTCCCAACTGGTTCCATAGGTGAGGACACATGCTCTCAGCATGTCTTCTAAAATTTGGTTTACGCGTTCAGTCTGTCCATCAGTCCGAGGATGGTAGGCCGTACTGAAGGCCAATTGAGTTCCCAGAGCCTGTTGTAAATGATCCCAGAATTTCGAGACAAATTGAGTGCCTCGGTCAGATATTATAGTCTTCGGGACTCCATGCAGACAAACTATACGGGAAAGATAAATCCTGGCAAGCTTCTGAGTGTTGTAGGTTGTCTTCACTGGAATAAAATGTTCCACCTTGGTTAATCTATCGGTGATGACCCATACGGCATCATTCCCGTGCCGTGACCGAGGTAGTCCGACAATAAAATCCATCCCTATTTCATCCCATTTCCACTTAGGTATTTTGTTTGGTTGCAGTAGTCCGGCTGGTCTCTGATGCTCAGCTTTTATGCGTTGACAGGAATCGCAACATGCAACGAATGTGGCTATGTCCCTCTTCATACCGTACCACCAAAATCTTTCCTGAATATCCTTATACATTTTGGTTCCTCCAGGGTGGATTGAATATGGAGTGGTGTGTGCTTCAGCTAGGATTTCCTGTTTGAGGTCTTCTATGTTTGGCACACAGAGTCTGTCTTCGTACCGTAATATTCCATCATCGCCTATGATGAACTCCGAGGCCTTGCCCATACTCACCTTTCTTTTAATTCCTTCAATACTGGGGTGACCAGGCTGAGCTTCTTTAATCCTCTCCACAAGGTCGGGCTTTATTTCCAAGTTTGATATGGTGCCTTCTGCTACCATCATCAAGTTGAGCTTGGCAAATTCTTGTTGGAATTCGGGCCTCAAGCTGTGCAGATTGTTTTCGTCGGAGTTGGGATTCCGACTAAGAGCATCGGCCACTACATTTGCCTTCCCTGGATGGTAATGGATACCAACATCATAATCCTTTACCAATTCCAACCAACGTCGTTGCCGTAAGTTTAGTTCTGGCTGTGTGAAAATATATTTGAGACTTTTGTGATCCGTATATATTTCACATCGATTCCCAAGTAAGAAATGCCTCCATTCCTTGAGTGCATGAATAACTGCTGCCATTTCTAAGTCATGAGTGGGGTAATTTTCCTCATGCTTGCGAAGTTGCCGTGAAGCGTAGGCGACAACCTTGCCTTCCTGCATCAACACGCATCCGAGACCCTTTCTGGATGCGTCACAATATACTTCAAAATTCTTGTGTATGTCGGGTACGATTAATACCGGTGCTGTCGTTAATTTCCGCTTTAGCTCTTGGAATCTTTTCTCGCAGGCTTCTGTCCATTCAAACTTCTTGTCTTTCTTGAGTAACTGCGTCATTGGCTTGGCTAGGGTGGAGAATCCTTCAATAAATCTATGGTAATATCCTGCCATTCCCAAGAAACTTCGTACGTCAGTTACGCTGGCTGGTGCCTTCCAGTCAAGTATGGCCCTGACTTTTTCCGGGTCCACTGCGATACCATCTTGGGTCAGCATGTGGCCCAGAAAGCCTACTTGTCTTAGCCAAAATTCGCACTTGCTGAACTTGGCATACAATTGGTGTTTTCTGAGTTCTCCTAGCACAATCCTGAGATGTTCCGCGTGCTCTTCTGGTGTCTTGGAGTATACTAGAATATTGTCGATGAATACCACAACGAACTTGTCCATAAACTTCATAAATACTTTGTTCATGAGGTGAACAAAATATGCAGGGGCATTAGTTAGTCCAAAAGGCATAACTGTGAACTCATATAGCCCATATCTGGAGGTGAAGGCAGTTTTGGGGATATCTTCTGTTCGTACTTTTAATTGATGATATCCTGACCTTAAGTCAATCTTTGAGAATACCTTGGCCTGAGCGAGCTGATCAAATAAATCATTTATTCGTGGCATCGAGTATTTGTTCTTGACTGTGACCATGTTAAGTGCTCGGTAGTCTATGCACAATCTCAGTGTTCCATCTTTCTTTTTGGCAAATAAAATTGGTGATCCCCAGGGTGAGGAGCTGGCTCGAATGTATCCTTTGTCTAGCAATTCTTTTATTTGTTTCTTCAACTCAATTAATTCAGATGGTGCCATTCGGTACGGTTTCTTGTATATGGTGGTGGTTCCTGGTGCGAGCTCAATGCTGAATTCTATCTCTCGGTCTGGTGGCATGCCGGGTAGCTCTTCAGGGAATACGTCTGGAAATTCACACACTACTGGAACCTTCTTCAGCTCAGAAATGTCCACCTTATTCAATCTTGGTTGCCGGGGTATTTTTCTTTCCTTGGATGATACTTTTATTGTCTTCCCGTGGTGGTGCGTGAGAATTACGGTCCGGTTGAAACAGTCAATAAAACCTTTGTTGGTGGTTAACCAGTCCATCCCTAGTATGACATCCAGTCCTTTATTTTCCAACACAATAAGATTGGAGTAAAATTTCAATCCTTCGATCTCAATAACCACATTCTGACAGTAACTCTGAGTAACTTGCTGAATCCCAGGGGACTTGATGATCATGGATTTTTCCAAGGGAAACATCGAAAAATTATTTTGCAAAGCAAAACTTTTCGAAATGAATGAGTGAGAAGCTCCAGAATCAAACAAAACCGTTGCAGGTATTGTGTTGACAGGAAACGTACCGAGTACGATATCCGGAGCGTTTTGTGCTTCCTCTTTGGTTACGTGGTTTAGATGACCCTTCCTGTGGTTGTTGTTGGGGTTGAAATTGTTGCGCTTGGGCGCTGGATTATTTCCACCATTGTTTGGCTTCGAGGTCGAGTTCCTTGGCTTGGGGCACTGTTTGGCGTAGTGCCCTTCTTCTCCACAAGCGTAGCAAGTAACGCCTAGGCGATACGTGAACTCTTTGTCCCTTGCATGGAAATTCTTGGTTGAGCGTGAGATGTTTGTCGTAGGCTTGTGTGTCCCACCTTTCTGAAAATCTGTCCTGCTTCGGTGGTTTCGCGCAAGAGAAGTCTGGTCTCTTTTTCGCTTGCGTAAATCCTCCAAGCTACGTCTCTCATTTTCCAGAGTAATAGCTTTGTCCACTAGTGTCTTAAAATCTGGAAAAGTGTGAACGACCAGTTGGCATTTAAGCGCGGGCGTCAGACCGTCAAGGAATTTCTCCATCTTCTTGCTTTCAGTCATACGTTCTTCATTGGCGTAGCGGGACAATAGAGTAAATTGACTGTTGTAATCTGACACTGTCATATTCCTTTGCTTGAGGTCATCGAACTCTCTCTTCTTGATTTTCATAATACTCTTAGGAATGTGTGCACCACGGAAACCTTCCTTGAAATCATCCTAGGTTATGTCATTTTCGTTGGGATGCATGTGCAGAAAATTCTCCCACCATGATGCAGCTGCTCCTGTAAGATAGTGCGGAGCATATAATACTTTCTCGAGATCTGAACATTTTGCAATAATTAATTTCCTCTCCATATCTCGAAGCCAATCCTCGGCCTCAAGAGGTTTGTCTGTATGAGAAAATGTTTGGGGGCGTGTCTTCTGAAGCTCAGATAACTTCGATTGCTGCTGATACTGTCCATGGTGACTCCCCATGTTGATGACTTGGTTCATCATTTCTCGATGTTGTTGCTGACTCTGTTCATAAAGGCGGCACATTTGGGAGAGTGCCGTTTCACTGTTCTGCTGACTTGACTGCCCTTGTGTGAAATTGTAGCCTGGTTGAGTGTCATAATCTCCCTCTGGCGGAGTAGGCATGGAGCGAGTCCAAGGACGAGACGTGAAAATTTTTCACTGTGGGGATATATTTTGCAAAACTCATAAGAAAAGCGAAAATGGTCATAAAACAAATCCAAGAAAATCGCACAAGGATGGCAAATAATTTAAATGACCAAGGTCGCTTAAGAAAACAAATTGATTTGCGCATGGAGAAGGACTGCTCATTACATATCTTACACGCGGGCGATAATTATACAATACATCACTCAGGATATGCGTACATAATCCTGACATGTTAATTAGGCTAGTGCACTTCTCCAGTTCCTACATGATGCGCAAACAAGCTACTCCTCACAACCTATGTACATATCTTACAAGCGGTACATCGCATGACGGGCAAGCGTACTCAGCCGGAAATGTTGATGATCTCCTTGGCCCTGCCAAGGGTGAGGCGCAGTGAGGTTGGGGACTCGACCTCCTCCTCACTAATAGGCTCCAGACGTGAAGAGCTGCATCGGGTAGATGGAGCGGGTGCCAGGGGCGGAGCAACACGAATAGGAGTAGGCATAGTGGGTGGTGCAGTGCGCGCTGAAGTGGGCGCAATGGCCTGGTTGAACTCTTCGGTGGTAGGCAGGCGACGAGTAGGTGCATAAGATGCTGATGACGAGACCAAAGTCAGTGGAGGTGCGGCGGGCAGGAGCTCTCTCCTGTTGGCGGCACAGCCATGGACTGAGTCCATGCGGGCAGCTACGAAGTCGTCCACCAGGTTGTCGAAGGCTGCCTCCAGAGCCCGGAGATACTCAATAAGCATCTCAAAAGCCTCATCTCGTTCTCCTCTGGGGCAGGAGAATGCGTAGTGACAGGTATAAGGCACATGGCATGGAATATAGCGGTAGCGACGAGTCTTCATCGCGGGAAGGACATCCCTGAGGTGAGCTATCGCCTCACGGGCTGCCATCTGCATAGCATGCCTCTCCGTAGGCATGGCTCTTCCCATGAACCGGAAGCGGCGTAACTCACCACGCCCTCCCTTGAATTGCACCGCGACCTGGTGCATGGTCAGACTGTCGTTGACTCGGTGCTGGCAGAGTGTGAAGACTTGGCGCACAGATGGCCCCATCGCGACCTGAACGATGAAGGAAAGAAACTTGACGAACCCATCGGGCACGTTGGCGAAGGTCTGAGACTCGCAGCTGTTGTCGGCCATCTACAAAAGTAGGCAAAAATTCTGCATGGTCAGATCATAAATTTATGCTGACTGACAGAAAATGGCTACAATCAAGAAAATAAGAAAAGGCTCAAACATGCTAATAACCAATTAGCGATCACACCTAGTGGCTTTCTACAGTCAGCCAGGCTCTGGTACCAAGCCTGTCACGACCGGTTTTCCAATAAAAATATTCATTGAGAAACCGATCTTTTGAGTCTAGTATGAGAAAAATTCCCCTTATCGGTAGACAAATTCTTGATACAATAAGCCAGTAGCATAAAATATATTACAGGATCGAGCTACGGTTGCTCAACCAAATTATTACAAGCACGCCAATAATCATACATAATGGCGGACATGGCACAGTGGTATGGAGGCATACTACTGACTCGAGGATAGGGCGGTGGTGGAAAAACACAGCGGGGAGTGAGATACATGACTCTAAAACTGGCATCTCATCGAGCATCGAGGGGAGGCTCGATGAATTTATTTGGTAGCGGAAGCGGATATAATACTGTGACCAAATCCAGGGTCGCACGAGACTGACTGGGATTCCTCTAGGCGTCGGACTCGCTATCGAACGCTTCATCCATGAGATCGCCTTCGTCAGCGTCTTGCCAAATCAACAAGCCAGTGAGTACTTTGAAAGTACTCGCAAGACAGTTCGGATGTGAGATATAACAAATGCATGCATGAATGCGTCACGATTAATTCACCAATGTAAATTCGAAAATTAGCATAACGAAGCAAGTAAAAAGGGAAACGGCGGTAGTCCGCCTGAAATCCCAACAAAACATAAATGAAAACCGATCGGGTGTCTGAAGCGACCCCTCGAAAGGTGAACAAATAAATAGAAGGAAATGATGCCACAGTCGGACGTTTGAGCGACATCACAGAAAGGGCTTTAAAAGAAATGCCACAGTCGGGCGTCTTAGCGACACCACATAAAGGGCTTTAAAAGAAATGCCACAGTCGGACGTCTGAGCGACATCGCAGAAAGGGCTTTAAAAGAAATGCCACAGTCGGACGTCTGAGCGACATCGCAGAAAGGGCTTTAAAAGAAATGCCACAGTCGGGCGTCTTAGCGACACCACATAAAGGGCTTTATTCACAGGTAAATAATACTCATAATAAATATTCAATTCATGATAATAAACAGGTTAGTCCATCCACAGGAATAACATTTAGCCGGACTTAGCACTCATGGGATTCACCGGAGTCTCTGTCATCAAACTGGCATTGTTAGGACAAGATAATACGAATTTGGATATGGAATAGATGATTCGAAGGAATGTATGACTCTGCAGAGTTTGTACAAAATTTTTCCCACAGTCAACGGATTTCCGTAGTCACGAAGGACTAGTTCCGTTTACGGTTTTTGGAAGAAAACACAGCTAACCAGTACACACCCATCCTACCTCTCGATGCTAGGAATCACCCTAGACATCGTCCAAGAAAAACTTTTGAGACGGGGAGATCACAATCTCGAATAGCATGGGATCAAATTTATATACGCGCGCTCTAAGGGGTGCCCCCCTCTCGGTCCCAACCGGAAACACCCATGCCCCCTGACCAGATGACTGGCTTTAATCCAGGGCCATGGAACCATCATCCCGGCCTCTCCTTTTGGTGTGTACCAGGAAAGCGGTTTGCAAATTACTAAGCCATATTCCTTGCGGAAAACATGTGGTAGTACAGGGAAGGAAATGGGAGGAACTGGACCGATACGGTTTGACACTGCAGTCACATAGTTTGGCATAAGACTGGCATGCTACAACACTGCCATCTTGCCCATCCTCATGCCAACACATGGCCATGCATACTCACATCCATCCACTTATGGATCATCGAACTCACTTACCTCAACATTTCATAGAAATAACGTTCATCGGTATGCTCATCAACATGCCATGAAACTAACTAAATGCAAGACATGCCAAGACACTCATCATATCAAAAGTTCAAACATGCTTGCCTGGTTCGGAGTAGTCGGAACCTAGCTCGGTGAAGTTTGCGGTTCCGTCACCTCCTTCGGTATCTATGGTATAAAGAAAATATACGCGCTATCGTGAATACCGTGAGGTGCACAAAAATTATACCAAATAATTTTCAAATAAATATGATAAAAAACTAGACAAAAATCTGAAGAGGACAGAAAAAGAATCACTCAAAAATTCCTTTCTGTTAAAAAGTTATAAGGGTTTTAATCCAGGGACTCATCTGTAATGAAACAGAAAGTTTCCAGGGGCTAGTTTATAAAAACAGAAAACGCTTCGGCAGAAACTACGCCAGCCCAGAGGGAAAGCGCATTTGGCAGAAGGCGTTTTCAGAAAATGCTTTGAAAAGAAAAGAAATCTGACGGGGCGGCCCCACCCGTCGGGTTTAAACTTTCAAACGGGGTGGAAGACTTCGCCGGTGCCCGAGAGCCGCGGTGGTCGCCGGCGGCGATCCACGGCGAAGCAGGGGGATCGGAGGGTACCTTCGTGATCAGTGCACCCTTCCGCGTCTATGGGTGGTGGTGGTGGTCGCCGGTGAGCACCACGTCGACGGTGGCCTCAACTCCGGCGGACGGTGGTTCGGGCGTTGATGGAACTCGCCGAGGAGGGCTGCAAGGATTAAATTGAGGAGGAGGTTAGCTCACTGGGTGCTAGAGAAGGCTACGGACGAGGTTTGGGCGCCGGAGGTGGCCTCACCGGAGTGAATCGAGCTGGAGGCCGAGGCGGAGCGAGGCGGCCGGAGTCGAGGAAGAAGGGCCCCTCGAGGCTCTTCTAGTTGCTGGTCGGGGTCCAGTGAGGTGCTGGAGGTGTGCGGGGGCGAGAGGGAGCTTGGGGGCGTTATATATAGCCGGCCCGAGGCGGTTGCCGTGAACGGGATAAGTCCGGCGAGCGATTACGGCGGCGCTGCGGTTGGGCAGTGGGATTAGGAGCTTGGGTATCGCCTAGGTGGAGTAGTGGTGCCATTCCAGGGTCCAGCTCAGCACGGGAGGGGTTTTTACGGCCTGTCCCAACGGAACGGCCGTGCGGCACATCGGCGGCAGGGAGCGCGCCCTGCGCGTGCCAGGCCACGGCGGCGGTGCTGCACGCGTGCACTGGCAAGGGCGACGGCCACGCGGAGCTACCAGATGGCTTGGGCGGCGCTGAACGGCGTTCTGCCGTGGTGTGCCTTCTGTCGGCCGCCACGGGAGGTCCCGTCGCCGCAGAAGACGCCGGCGGGGGCGGGCCAGCGAGCCACCGACGCCAGGAACCGGCCAAGCACGCGTGTGAAGCTCCGGACAAGAGGAAGGGGCTGCGAGCATCCAGCCAAGGGCACTGTGAGCGCGTGACCGAAGCCTGACGAAGAAACGACGCTGCACTCTGAACTTTTCTGAATTTTTCTGAAAATGCAAGGAACAGTGCAGCTCAGGTGTTCGACAGAATGTTCTGGCATCTAGGGATTTTTCCTAGAGCTGAAATTTGGTGGAGTGGCTTCTCATTGCTCCAGTAGGCTGCATGATTTTTGGTGGAATTTTTGGAGGAGTGTAGATATGAATTTCACCAAATTTGGCAAATCTGGTCCAAACTTGCAGTGAGTGAAATTTGAAATTTTTTGAAAATAAGAAGAGTGGATCAAGATGGTTCTAGGTTGTGGGTACTAAAGACAATCCAGGGAAGTTGGTTTGGGATAAAGACTCAAAGGCAAAATGGTACTTGCTTTGAAAATCACTTAGGCTCAAAATGAATGGCAGAAAAGTTTTGGGAGATAAAAATAATTGAAATAAAATCCAAAACTTGTTTGGACTTGTTGAGATAGAGAAGTTAGATTGTCCAAAGGTGGAGGGAGGGGTTTTGAGAAGTTTTACTATAGGAGACATGGTAAAACCATGGGTGGATTCAAAAAGAAAGAAGTCCCGAAACTCCTAGGGTTTCTTTATTTTCTTTTTGAAAATAAATAAGTTTGAGAGGGTAACAACCAGAAGGAAAAGCTCCCAAAAACTTCAACACCAAATTTGAAAGGGAAAAGAAAATCCTTGCCAAAGGAAAGGAAGTTTTTAAGAGGAAGGATTTCTGGAAAAGAAATTTTTAAAAGCTCTCTTTTAAAAATCCAACAAGGTTTTTTTTTTGATAAAAACCAAATTAAAGTTTTGGAGTGTCACATCGACGCGGCTAATTAACGGGCTAGGGAGATGCCCATCAATTGATGTCAATGCAAGGAGTAGGGATTGGCATGCAACGGATGCACTAGAGCTATAAATGTATGATAGCTCAACAAAAGAAACTAAGTGGGTGTGCATCCAACTTGCTTGCTCACGAAGACCTAGGGCATTTGAGGAAGCCCATTGTTGGAATATACAAGCCAAGTTCTATAATGAAAAATTCCCACTAGTATATGAAAGTGACAAAACAAGAGACTCTCTATCATAAAGATCATGGTACTACTTTGAAGCACAAGTGTGGAAAAAGGATAGTAGCATTGTCCCTTTTTATTTCTTTTTTTTCTTTTTGGGCCTTTCTTTTTTTTGGCCTTCCCCTTTTTTATTTGGTACAATGCTTTATTAATGATGACCATCACACTTCTATTTATTTACACCTCAATGATTACAACTCGATACTAGAACAAAGTATGACTCTATATGAATGCCTCCGGCGGTGTACCGGAAAGGGTAATGAATCAAGAGTGACATGTATGATAAATTATGCATGACGGCTTTGCCACAACTACGATGTCAACTAGATGATCATGCAAGGCAATACGATAATGATGAAGCCTGTCATAAATGACACAGTGGAAAGTTGCATGGCAATATATATCGGAATGGCTATGGAAATGCCATAATAGGTAGGTATAGTGGCTTTTTTGAGGAAGATATAAGGAGGTTTATGTGTGATAGAGCGTATCATATCACGGGGTTTGGATGCACCACCGAAGTTTGCACCAACTCTCAAGGTGAGAAAGGGCAATGCACGGTACCGAAGAGGCTAGCAATGATGGAAGGGTGAGAGTGCGTATAATCCATGGAATCAACATTAGTCATAAAGAACTCACATACTTATTGCAAAAATCTACAACTCGTCAAAAACCAAGCATTATGCGCTTGCTCCTAGGGGGATAGATTGGTAGGAAAAGACCATCGCTCGTCCCCGACCGCCACTCATAAGGAAGACAATCAAAGAACACCTCATGTTTCAAATTTGTTACACAAAAATTACCATACGTGCATGCTACGGGACTTGCAATCTTCAACACAAGTATTTCTCAAATTCACAACTACTCAACTAGCACAGCTCTAATATCACCATCTTTATATCTCAAAACAATTATCAAGTATCAAACTTCTCATAGTATTCAATGCACCTTTTTATGCAAGTTTTTATTATACCAATCTTGGATGCATATCATATTAGGACCAAATTTATAGCCAAAGTAAATTATCATGCTGAGATATCAATAATTTCTATAAAATAAAACCACCACCGTTCTCTAAAAGATATAAGCGAAGCACTAGAGAAAAATTATCTAGCTCAAAAGATATAAGTGAAGCACATAGAGTATTCTAATAAATTCTGATTCATGTGTGTCTCTCCCAAAAGTTGTATACAGCAAGGATGATTGTGGTAACTAAAAAGCAAAGACTCAAATCATACAAGACACTCCAAGCAAAACACATATCATGTGGTGAATAAAAATATAGCCTCAAGTAAAGTTATCGATGGACGAAGACGAAAGAGGGGATGCCTTCCGGAGCATCCCCAAGCTTACGATTTTGGTTGTCGTTGAATTTTACCTTGGGATGCCTTGTTCATCCCCAAGCTTAGGCTCTTGCCACTCCTTATTCCATAATCCATCAAATCTTTACCCAAAACTTGAAAACTTCACAACACAAAACTCAACAGAAAATCTCATGAGCTCCGTTAGTATAAGAAAACAAACCACCACTTAAGGTACTGTAATGAACTCATTCTTTATTTATATTGGTGTTAAACCTACTGTATTCCAACTTCTCTATGGTTCATACCCTCCGATACTAGCCATAGATTCATCAAAATAAGCAAACAACACACGAAAAATAGAATCTGTCAAAAACAGAACAGTCTGTACTAATCTGTAGGTTTCGAATACTTCTGTAACCCCAAAAATTCTGAAATAAATTGTTGGACGTGAGTAATTTGTCTATTAATCATATGAAAAAATAATCAACCTAATCTCACTCTCCAGTAAAAAATGGCAGCAAATCTCGTGAGTGCTAAAGTTTCTGTTTTTACAGCAAGATCGCAAAAACTTCCCCCAAGTCTTCCCAAAGGTTCTACTTGGCACAAACACTAATTAAAAGAATAAAACCACATCTAAACAGATGCTATATGAATTATTTATTACTAAACAGAACCAAAACTCAAGAAACAAAAATAAAATTGGGTTGCCTCCCAACAAGCGCTATCGTGTAATGCCCCTAGCTTGGCATAAAAACAAGAATAGATCTAGGTATTATCATCTTTGGTATGCAATCCATAGGTGGATCTCATAATACATTCATAAGGTAATTTAATTTTCTTTCTAGAAAAGTGTTCCATTCCTTTCCTTAATGGAAATTGGAATTTAATATTTCCTTCTTTCATATCAATAATTGCACCAATCGTTCTAAGGAAAGGTCTACCAAGAATAATGGGACATGTAGGATTGCAATCAATGTCAAGAACAATGAAATCTACAGGCACATAATTCCTATTTTCAACAATAAGAACATCATTAATCCTTCCCATTGGTGTCTTAATAGTGGAATCCGCAAGATGCAAATTTAAAGAACAATCATCGAATTCACGGAAACCTAACACATCACACAAAGCTTTTGGAATCGTGGAAACGCTAGCTCCCAAATCACATAAAGCATACCATTCATGATCTTTAATCTTAATTTTAATAGTAGGTTCCCACTCATCATGAAGTTTTCTAGGGATAGAAACTTCTAATTCAAGTTTTTCTTCATAAGATTGCATTAAAGCATCAACTATATGTTGGGTAAAAGCTTTATTTTGACTATAAGCATAAGGAGAATTTAGCACAGATTGTAACAAGGAAATACAATCTATTAAAGAGCAATTATAATAATTAAATCCCTTAAAATCCAAAATAGTGGGTTCATTGCTATGTAAAGTTTTGACCTCTTCAATCCCACTTTTATTAATTTTTGCATCAAAATCTAAAAACTCTGAATCATTGGGATGAATTTTAACTAAAGTTGAATCATCTCCAGTCCCATCATTATCAAGATTCATATTGAAAAACAGAGATTTAATAGGAGACACATCAATCACTTTTAGATCTTCGTCCTTATTATCATGAAAACTAGAAGAACACGCTTTTATAAAGCAATCTTTTTTTACCATGCATCCTAGCGGTTCTTTCTTTGCACTCATCAATTTGAAATTCTCATGGCTTTGAGAGACTCATTGATATCATGCTTAGGTGGAATAGATCTAAGTTTCAAAGAATCAACATCAAGAGAAATTTTGTCCACGTTCCTAGCCAACTCATCAATCTTAGACAATTTTTCTTCAATCAAAGCATTGAAACTCTTTTGCGAATTAATAAGTTCTTTAATACTAGATTCAAAATCAAAGGGCATCTTATTAGAATTTCCATAAGAACTTTTGTAGGAATTACCATAATTATTAGAGGAATTACTAGGATACAGCCTAGGATTAAAGTTTCCTCTATACGCATTGTTACCAAAATTGTTCCTACCAACAAAATTCACATTCATAGATTCATTATTGTTCTCAATCAAAGTAGACAAAGGCATATCATTAGGATCAGAAGAAACACTCTTATTAGCAAACAATTTCATAAGTTCATCCACCTTTCCACTCAAAACATTAATTTCTTCTATAGCATGAACCTTTTTACTAGTAGATCCTTTGGTGTGGCATTGAGAATAATTAACCATAATACTATCTAGGAGTTTGGTAGCTTCTCCTAAAGTGATTTCCATAAAAGTGCCTCCCGCGGCCGAATCTAAAAGATTTCTAGAAGCAAAATTCAATCCAGCAAAAAAAATTGTATTATCATCCATAAATTCAAACCAAGAGTAGGGCAATTGCGAATCATTAATTTCATCCTCTCCCAAGATTCTGCAACATGCTCATGATCTAGTTGCTTAAAGTTCGTAATATTGTTTCTAAGAGAGATGATCTTAGCGGGAGGAAAATACTTAGAGATAAAAGCATCTTTGCACTTATTCCAAGAATCAGTACTATTTTTAGGCAAAGAAGAAAACCAAGTTTTAGCACGATCTCTAAGCGAAAACGGGAATAGCTTCAATTTAACAAAATCATTATCCACATCTTTGTTCTTTTGCATATCACACAAATCAACAAAGTTGTTTAGATGGGTAGCGGCATCTTCACTAGGAAGGCCAGGAAACAGATCTTTCATGACAAGATTCAGCAAAGCAGTATTAATTTCACAATTTCAACATCGGTAAGGGGAGCAATCAGAGTCCTAATAAAATCATTATTGTTGGTATGGGAAAAATCACACAATTTAGTATTATCTTGAGCCATCGTGACAAACAATCCAACACACAAGCACACAAGAAGCGAGGGAAAAAGAGGCGAACGGAAAAGAGGCGAGCAGAAAAGAGGGCGAATAAAACGGCAACGGTGAAGTGGGGGAGAGGAAAATGAGAGGCAAATGGCAAATAATGTAATGCGAGGGATAAGAGTTTGTGATGGGTACTTGGTATGTCTTGACTTGTGCGTAGATCTCCCCGGCAACGGTGCCAGAAATCCTTCTTGCAACCTCTTGAGCACTGCGTTGGTTTTCCCTTGCAGAGGAAAGGGTGATGCAGCAAAGTAGTGTAAGTATTTCCCTCAGTTTTTGAGAACCAAGGTATCAATCCAATAGGAGACCACGCGCAAGTCACCTTGCACCTACACAAACAAATAAGAACCTCGCAACCAACACGATAAAGGGGTTGTCAATCCCTTCACGGTCACTTATGAGAGTGAGATCTAATAGAGATAATAAGACAAATTTTTTGGTATTTTTATCATATAGATTGGAAAATAAAGATTGCAAAATAAAATAGACTCGAAACTTATATGATGGAAAATAGACCCGGGGCCATAGGTTCCAGTAGTGGCTTCTCTCAAGATAGCATAAGTATTACGGTGGGTAAACAAATTACTGTCGAGCAATTGATAGAAAAGTGCATAATTATGAGAATATCTAGGCATGATCATGTATATAGGCATCACATCCGCAACAAGTAGACCGAAACGATTCTGCATCTACTACTATTACTCCACACATCGGCTGCTAACCAGCATGCATCTAGAGTATTAAGTTCATAAGAACAGAGTAATGCATTAGGCAAGAGGACATGATGTAGATGGATAAACTCAAGCAATATGATATAAACCCCATCTTTTTATCCTTGATGGCAACAATACAATACGTGCCTTGTTGCCCCTGCTGACACTGGGAAAGGACACCGCAAGATTGAACCCAAAGCTATGCACTTCTCCCATTGAAAGAAAGATCAATCTAGTAGACCAAACCAAACTGATAATTCGAAGAGACTTGCAAATATAACAAATCATACATAAAAGATTTCAGAGAAGAATCAAATATTGTTCATAGATAAACTTGATCATAAACCCACAATTCATCGGTTCTCGACAAACACATCGCAAAAAGAATTACATTGAATAGATCTCCAAGAAGATCGAGGAGAACTTTGTATTGAGATCCAAAGAGAGAGAAGAAGCCATCTAGCTAATAACTATGGACCCGAAGGTCTGTGGTAAACTACTCACACATCATCGGAGAGGCTATGGTGTTGATGTAGAAGCCCTCCGTGATCGATTACCCCTCCGGCGAAGCTCCAGAAAAGGCCCCAAGATGGGATCTCTTGGGTACAGAAGGTTGCGGCGGTGGAAATTGGGTTTCGTGGTGCTCCTGGATGTTTTTGGGGTATATGGATATGTATAGGAGGAAGAAGTAGGTTGGTGGAGCTACGAGGGGCCCACGAGGGTGGGGGCGCGCCCAGGGGGGCAAGCGCACCTCCCTGCCTCGTGGCCTCCTCACTTCTTTCTTGACGTCTACTCAATGTCCCTTGGATCACGTTTGTTCCAAAAATAACTCTCCCGAAGGTTTCATTCCATTTGGATTCCATTTGATATTCCTTTTCTGCGGAACACTGAAATAGGCAAAAAAAAAGCAACTTGCACTGGGCATTGGGTTAGTAGGTTAGTCCCAAAAATAATATAGAAGTGTATAATAAAGCCCATTAAACATCCAAAACAGATAATATAATAGCATGTAACTATCAAAAATTATAGATACATTGGAGACGTATCAACAGGCCACGTCATCCTCCGCCCAGAGTAGCCAATGGCAAGGCCTACAACTGTCGAAGATGCACCACCGGTTCAGATGCCGGCCGCTGAAGCAGCGGGGGTAGACCCAGCTACAACACATGCTCAACAGACCAACCTGGTGGAATGGACTACTAAGCAGTCTGATGCTTTAGAACCGCCTGCTAAGCAGTCTGTAGGTCCAAAATCGACTGCTCGAAGTCGCATGATCAACATACCAATGCGCCAGCACCTCCTGCTCAGCAAACCAACGTGTTGGCACAACCTCCTCAACACACCGACAAGTTGGCACCACCTGCGCAGATACCTGACATAGCTTCAACGCATGGTCAGCAGTCCGATGCCTCTGCTCCTACAGACCAGCAGTCCGTCACAGCAGCACCGCTAGCTAAGCAGTCTGTCGAAGCTTTACCGTCTGCTTGGCAGTCTACCTTGCAGCCAACCAGACGTTCTACTAGAAATGCTTCAAGTACCAAGAAGGAAGCGGCCAAAAAGGTTGCACCCGAGAGGAAGCGTGGCGGGAGAGCAAAGAGGAAAGAGAATGATTGCCTCTTACTTAAAGCACTCATCGCCCAGAACCAAATTAACAGCAGGTTGTTCGAATCAGGCAGTAATATTATTTCTGACAACATGAATGATGAAGAAGTAGAGTTGTTGCTTGCTAAAAGTAAAGCAGCCGTACTTGAAGCATGCAATTACGTCCATGGCCAGCCATTTCTTGTTGGTGAATACTTTGATGAGTGCAGCTCCAGTTTCCGTGAGTTACATGAATATTGCATGGATCTAATGTCAGAAGGTCATCATGGTTTGCTAGTCCACTACAATAGAGATCATTTCCAACACGATGTTGGTTCCATCTATGTGAGTTTCGAGGACTTACATCTCTTCTTCAACTTCAACGAGCTCGATGCCACTCTTGTTAGATGCATGATTTTGTAAGTACTTCCCAAACTCTGATCAACTTCTCCATACAAGGTTGTAAATGATAAACAACTAACTGCATTTTATTCCTCTCAGGGGATTGAACGCGCAGAGAAGAATGCCCATCAATATTATCAATCAAGAAATATTTAACCATAGCAATACTAGGTTCAACTTTAATTTGTTCAGGGGGTGTAGGTGTTCTAGTATAACTCTTACGAACCACAGCTGAAGCTTTAGCATGATCCTTTATATATCCTAATAGAAAAAGATGATTTCTCAATATAAGCAATAGGAACAATAGGATCAACATTATAAGTAACGGTTTCCTCTTCAACTTTAATAGGTTCTACTACTTTTACTTCAATGGGAGGATGATATTTAAACCACTTCTCCTTAGGGTGATCAAACCACTTCTCCTTAGGGAGATCAACATGAGTAGCAAATGATTCACAGAAAGAAGCTACTATCTCAGAGTCAAGTCCATATTTAGTGCTAAATTCATGAAAAGCATCGGTATCCATGAAATATTTAACACAATCGAACTTAAGGTTTATACCTGACTCATTACCTTCATTGAGTTCCCAATCTTCAGAGTTGCATTTAATTCTTTCCAATAAATCTCATTTGAATTCAATAGTCTTTTTCATAAAAGAACCAATGCAAGAAGTATCGAGCATGGATTGATCATTACAAGAAAGCCGAACATAAAAATTCTGAATAATAATTTCTCTCAAAAGGTCATGATTGGGGCATGAATATAACATTGACATAAGCCTCCCCCAAGCTTGAGCTATACTTTCACCTTCACGAGGCCAAAAATTATATATATATATAATTTTGATCGCGATGAACAAGATGCATAGGATAAAAATTCTGATGAAATTCCAATTCCAATCGATTGTAGTTCCAAGATCAAATATCATCACATATCCTATACCATGTCAATGCCTTTCCCTTCAAAGATAAAGGGAAGACCTTCTTCTTGACATCATCCTCGTGCAAACCTGCAAGCTTAAATAATCCACAAACTTCATCCACATAGATTAAATGCATATCAGGATGTAGTGTTCCATCTCCTTCATAAGGATTAGCTAGAAGTTTCTCTATCATACCCGAAGAAATTTAATAATAATTTTTTTAGTAGGTTCAGTAGGCTGAGGAGCAACTTCTTGCTCTACTAGTCAAGGTGAAGATACCCCGAACAAGCCCCTCAAAGGATTAATTTCCATAGCAACAAGTGATAGTAAATTTCAGCACACTATATAAATGTTTCCTTACCAAATTCCACTCACGAAAGGCGCTTCACTCCCCGACAACGGCGCCAGAAAAGAGTCTTGATGACCCGGCCACAAGTATAGGGGATCTATCGTAGTCCTTTCGATCAGTAAGAGTGTCGAACCCAACGAGGAGCAGAAGTAAATGACAAGCGGTTTTCAGCAAGGTATTTTCTGCAAGCACTAAAATTATCGGTAATAAATAGTTGTGTGATAAGATAATTCGTAACGGGTAACAAGTAACAAAAGTAACTAAGGTGCAGAAAGGTAGCCCAATCCTTTTTGTAGCAAAGGACAAGCCTGGACGGACTCTTATATAAAGCAAAGCACTCCCGAGGACACATGGGAATTATTGCCAAGTTAGTTTTCATCATGCTCATATGATTCGTGTTTGTTACTTTGATCATTTGATATGTGGGTGGACCGCTGCTTGGGTGTTGTCCTTACTTGTACAAGCCTCCCACTTATGATTAACCACTCTCGGAAGCATCCGCAACTACGAAAGAAGAATTAAGATAAATCTAACAATAGCATGAAACATGTGGATCCAAATCAGCCCCTTACGAAGCAACGCATAAACTAGGGTTTAAGCTTCTATCACTCTAGCAACCCATCATCTACTTATTACTTCCCAATGCCTTCCCCTAGGCCCAAATCATGGTCAAGTGTCATGTAGTCGACGTTCACATAACACCACTAGAGGAAAGACAACATACATCTCATCAAAATATCGAACGAATACCAAATTCACATGATTACTTATAACAAGACTTCTCCCATGTCCTCAGGAACAAACGCAACTACTCACGAAGCATATTCATGTTCATAATTAGAGGAGTAATAATTATCATTAAGGATCTGAACATATGATCTTCCACCGGATAAACTAACTAGCATCAACTACAAGGAGTAATCAACACTACTAGTAACCCACAGGTACCAATCTGAGGTTTTGAGACAAAGATCGGATACAAGATATGAACTAGGGTTTGAGAGGAGATGGTGGTGGTGAAGATGTTGATGTAGATTGACCCCTCCTCGATGACAGGATCGTTGGTGATGACGAAGGCTTCGATTTCCCCCTCCGGGAGGTAAGTTTCCTCGGTAGAACAACTCCACCGGAGCCCTAGATTGGTTCTGCCTAGGTTCCATCTCGAGACGGCGGCGCTTCATCCCGAAAGCTCTCTTATGATTTTTCCAGGTCAAAAACTATTGGGGAATGTAGTAATTGAAGGAAATATGCCCTAGAGGCAATAATAATGTTATTATTTTATTTCCTTATATCATGATAAATGTTTATTATTCATGCTAGAATTGTATTATCCGGAAACATAATACTTGTGTGAATACATAGACAAACTAAACGTCACTAGTATGCCTCTACTTGACTAGCTCGTTAATCAAAGATGGTTATGTTTCCTAACCATAGACATGTGTTCTCATTTGATTAATGGGATCACATTATTAAGAGAATGATGTGATTGACATGACCCATTCCATTAGCTTAGCACCCGATCATTTAGTATGTTGCTATTGATTTCTTCATGACTTATACATGTTCCTATGACTATGAGATTATGCAACTCCCGTTTGCCGGAGGAACACTTTGTGTGCTACCAAACGTCACAACATAACTGGGTGATTATAAAGGAGCTCTACAAGTGTCTCCAAAGGTAAATGTTGGGTTAGCATATTTTGAGATTAGGATTTGTCACTCTGATTGTTAGAGAGGTATCTCTGGGCCCTCTCGGTATTGCACATCACATAAGCCTTGCAAGCATTGCAACTAATAAGTTAGTTGCGAGATGATGTATTACGAAACGAGTAAAGAGACTTGCCGGTAACGAGATTGAACTAGGTATTGAGATACCGACGATCGAATCTCGGGCAAGTAACATACCGATGACAAAGGGAACAACGTATGTTGTTATGCGGTCTGACCGATAAAGATCTTCGTAGAATATGTGGGAGCCAATATGAGCATCCAGGTTCCGCTATTGGTTATTGACCGGAGACATGTCTCGGTCATGTCTACATTGTTCTCGAACTCGTAGGGTCCGCACGCTTAAGGTTTCGATGACAGTTATATTATGAGTTTATGAGTTTTGATGTACCGAAGTTAGTTCGGAGTCCCGGATGTGATCACGGACATGACGAGGAGTCTCGAAATGGTCGAGACATAAAGATTGATATATTGGACGGCTATATTCGGACACCGGAAATGTTCTGGGTGATTTCGGAGAAAACCGGAGTGCCGGAGGGTTACCGGAACCCCCCCGGGAGAAGTATGGGCCTTATGGGCCCTAGTGGAGAGATAGAGGGGCGGCCGGGGTGGGCCGCGCGCCCCCTCCCCCTCTGGTCCAAATTGGACTAGGAGAGGGGGGCGGCGCCCCCCTTTCCTTCTCCCTCTCCCCCTTCCTTTACCCCTCCTAGTAGGAGTAGGAAAGAGGGGAGTCCTACTCCTACTAGGAGCAGGACTCCTCCTCCTTGGCGCGCCCTAGGGCCGGACGGCCGGCCTCCTCCTCTTGCTCCTTTATATACGGGGGCAGGGGCACCCCTAGACAGAAGTTGATCCACGTGATCGTTTTCTTAGCCGTGTGCGGTATCCCCTTCCACCATACTCCTCGATAATATTTTAGCGGTGCTTAGGCGAAGCCCTGCGATGGTAGAACATCAAGATCGTCACCACGCCGTCGTGCTGATGGAACTCTTCCCCGACACTTTGCTGGAACGGAGTCCAGGGATCGTCATCGAGCTGAACGTGTGCTAAAACTCGGAGGTGCCGTAGTTTCGGTGCTTGATCGGTCGGGCCGTGAAGACGTACAACTACATCAACCGCGTTGTCATAACGCTTCCGCTGTCGGTCTACGAGGGTACGTAGATCACACTCTCCCCTCTCGTTGCTCTGCATCAATATGATCTTGCGTGTGCGTAGGAATTTTTTTGAAATTACTACGTTCCCCTACAGTGGTATCAGAGCCAGGTTTTATGTGTTGATGTTATATGCATGAGTAGAACACAAGTGAGTTGTGGGCGATATAAGTCATACTGCTTACCAGCATGTCATACTTTGGTTCGGCGGTATTGTTGGATGAAGCGGCCCGGACCGATATTACACATATGCTTACGCGAGACTGGTTCTACCGATGTGCTTTGCACACAGGTGGCTGGCGGGTGTCAGTTTCTCCAACTTTAGTTGAAACGAGTGTGGCTACGCCCGGTCCTTGCGAAGGTTAAAACTGCACCAACTTGACAAACTATCGTTGTGGTTTTGATGCGTAGGTAAGATTGCTTCTCGCTTAAGCCCGTAGCAGCCACGTAAAACTTGCAACAACAAAGTAGAAGACATCTAACTTGTTTTTGCAGGGCATGTTGTGATGTGATATGGTCAAGACATGATGCTAAATTTTATTGTATGAGATGATCATGTTTTGTAACCGAGTTATCGGCAACTGGCAGGAGCCATATGGTTGTCGCTTTATTGTATGCAATGCAATTGCGCTGTAATGCTTTACTTTATCACTAAGCGGTAGTGATAGTCGTGGAAGCATAAGATTGGCGAGACGACAATGATGCTATGATGGTGATCAAGGTGTCGTGCCAGTGATGATGGTGATCATGATGGTGCTTCGAAGATGGAGATCACAAGCACAAGATGATGATGGCCATATCATATCACTTATATTGATTGCATGTGATGTTTATCTTTTATGCATCTTGTCTTGCTTTGATTGACGGTAGCATTTTAAGATGATCTCTCACTAATTATCAAGAAGTGTTCTCCCTGAGTATGCACCGTTGCGAAAGTTCTTCGTGCTGAGACACCACGTGATGGTCGGGTGTGATAGGCTCTACGTTCAAATACAACGGGTGCAAAATAGCTGCACACGCGGAATACTCAGGTTATACTTGACAAGCCAAGCATATACAGATATGGCCTCGGAACACAGAGACCAAAAGGTCGAGCGTGAATCATATAGTAGATATGATCAACATAGTGATGTTTACCAGTGAAACTACTCCATCTCACGTGATGATCGGACATGGTTTAGTTGATTTGGATCACATGATCACTTAGAGGATTAGAGGGATGTCTATCTAAGTGGGAGTTCTTTAGCAATATGATTAATTGAACTTAAATTTTATCATGAACTTAGTACCTGATAGTATCTTGCTTGTTTATGTTTGATTGTAGATAGATGGCCCGTGTTGTTGTTCCGTTGAATTTTAATGCGTTCCTTGAGAAAGCAAAGTTGAAAGATGATGATAGCAATTACACGGACTGGGTCCGTAACTTGAGGATTATCCTCATTGCTGCATAGAAGAATTACGTCCTGGAAGCACCGCTGGGTGCCAGGCCTGCTGCTGGAGCAACACCAGATGTTATGAACGTCTGGCAGAGCAAAGCTGATGACTACTCGATAGTTCAGTGTGCCATGCTTTACGGCTTAGAATCGGGACTTCAACGACGTTTTGAACGTCATGGAGCATATGAGATGTTCCAGGAGTTGAAGTTAATATTTCAAGCAAATGCCCGGATTGAGAGATATGAAGTCTCCAATAAGTTCTATAGCTCCAAGATGGAGGAGAATAGTTCTGTCAGTGAGCATATACTCAAAATGTCTGGGTATAATAATCACTTGATTCAATTGGGAGTTAATCTTCCAGATGATTGCGTCATTGACAGAATTCTCCAATCACTGCCACCTAGCTACAAGAGCTTCATGATGAACTATAATATGCAAGGGATGAATAAGACTATTCCCGAGCTCTTCGCAATGCTGAAAGCTGCGGAGGTAGAAATCAAGAAGGAGCATCAAGTGTTGATGGTCAACAAGACCACTAGTTTCAACAAAAAGGGAAAAGGGAAAAAGAAGGGGAACTTCAAAAAGAACAGCAAGCAAGTTGCTGCTCAAGAGAAGAAACCCAAATCTGGACCTAAGCCTGAAACTGAGTGCTTCTACTGCAAGCAGACTGGTCACTGGAAGCGGAACTGCCCCAAGTATTTGGCGGATAAGAAGGATGGCAAGATGAACAAAGGTATATGCGATATACATGTTATTGATGTGTACCTTACTAATGCTCGCAGTAGCACCTGGGTATTTGATACTGGTTCTGTTGCTAACATTTGCAACTCGAAACATGGCCTACGGATTAAGCGAAGATTGGCTAAGGACGAGGTGACGATGCGCGTGGGAAATGGTTCCAAAGTCGATGTGATCGCGGTCGGCACGCTACCTCTACATCTACCTTCGGGATTAGTATTAGACCTAAATAATTGTTATTTGGTGCCAGCGTTGAGCATGAACATTATATCTGGATCTTGTTTGATGCGAGACGGTTATTCATTTAAATCAGAGAATAATGGTTGTTCTATTTTTATGAGTAAAATCTTTTATGGTCATGCACCCATGAAGAATGGTCTATTCTTATTAAATCTCGATAGTAGTGACACACATATTCATAATGTTGAAGCCAAAAGATGCAGAGTTGATAATGATAGTGCAACTTATTTGTGGCACTGCCGTTTAGGTCATATCGGTATAAAGCGCATGAAGAAACTCCATACTGATGGACTTTTGGAACCACTTGATTATGAATCACTTGGTACTTGCGAACCGTGCCTTATGGGTAAGATGACAAAAACACTGTTCTCCGGTACTATGGAGAGAGCAACAGATTTGTTGGAAATCATACATATAGATGTATGTGGTCCGATGAATGTTGAGGCTCATGGCGGATATCATTATTTTCTCACCTTCACAGATGACTTAAGCAGATATGGGTATATCTACTTAATGAAACATAAGTCTGAAACATTTGAAAAGTTCAAAGAATTTCAGAGCGAAGTTGAAAATCATCGTAACAAGAAAATAAAATTCCTACGATCTGATCATGGAGGAGAATATTTGAGTTACGAGTTTGGTGTACATTTGAAACAATGTGGAATAGTTTCGTAGCTCACGCCACCCGGAACACCACAGCGTAATGGTGTGTCCGAACGTCGTAATCGTACTTTACTAGATATGGTGCAATCTATGATGTCTCTTACTGATTTACCGCTATCGTTTTGGGGTTATGCTCTAGAGACGGCTGCATTCACGTTAAATAGGGCACCATCAAAATCCGTTGAGACGATGCCTTATGAAATGTGGTTTGGCAAGAAACCAAAGTTGTCGTTTCTGAAAGTTTGGGTCTGCGATGCTTATGTGAAAAAGCTTCAACCTGATAAGCTCGAACCCAAATCGGAGAAATGTGTCTTCATAGGATATCCAAAAGAAACTATTGGATACACCTTCTATCACAGCTCTGAAGGCAAGACTTTTGTAGCTAAATTCGGAAACTTTCTAGAGAAGGAGTTTCTCTCAAAAGAAGTGAGTGGGAGGAAAGTAGAACTTGATGAGGTAACTGTACCTGCTCCCTTATTGGAAAGTAGTACATCACAAAAACCAGTTTCTGTGCCACCTACACCAATTGGTGAGGAAGCTAATGATGATGATCATGAAACTTCAGAACAAGATACTATCGAACCTCGTAGATCAACCAGAGTAAGATCCGCACTAGAGTGGTACGGTAATCCTGTTCTGGAAGTCATGCTACTAGATCATGATGAACCTACGAACTATGGAGAAGCGATGGTGAGCCCAGATTCCGCAAAATGGCTTGAAGCCATGAAATCTGAAATGGGATCCATGTATGAGAACAAAGTGTGGACTTTGGTTGACTTGCCCAAAGATCGGCAAGCAATTGAGAATAAATGGATCTTCAAGAAGAAGACTGACGCTGACGGTAATGTTACTGTCTACAAAGCTCGACTTGTCGCAAAAGGTTTTCAACAAGTTCAAGGGATTGACTACGATGAGACCTTCTCACCCGTAGCGATGCTTAAGTCTGTCCGAATCATGTTAGCAATTGCCGCATTTTATGATTATGAAATTTGGCAGATGGATGTCAAAACTGCATTTCTGAATGGAGTTCTGGAAGAAGAGTTGTATATGATGCAGTCGGAAGGTTTTGTCGATCCAAAGGGAGCTAACAAAGTGTGCAAGCTCCAGCGATCCATTTATGGACTGGTGCAAGCCTCTCGGAGTTGGAATAAATGCTTTGATAGTGTGATCAAAGCATTTGGTTTTGTACAGACTTTTGGAGAAGCCTGTATTTACAAGAAAGTGAGTGGGAGCTCTGTAGCATTTCTGATATTATATGTAGATGACATATTAATAATCGGAAATGATATAGAATTTTTGGATAGCATAAAGGGATACTTGAATAAGAGTTTTTCAATGGAAGACCTCGGTGAAGCTGCTTACATATTGGGCATTAAGATCTATAGAGATAGATCAAGACGCTTAATTGGACTTTCACAAAGCACATACCTTGACAAAATTTTGAAGTTCAAAATGGATCAAGCAAATAAAGGATTCTTGCCTGTGTTACAAGGTGTGAAATTGAGTAAGACTCAATGCTCGACCAATGCAGAAGATAGAGAGAAAATGAAAGATGTTCCCTATGCTTCAGCCATAGGCTCTATCATGTATGCAATGCTGTGTACCAGACCTGATGTGTGTCTTGCTATAAGTCTAGCAGGGAGGTACCAAAGTAATCCAGGAGTGGATCACTGGACTACAGTCAAGAACATCCTGAAATACCTGAAAAGGACTAAGGATATGTTTCTCATATATGGAGGTGACAAAGAGCTCATCGTAAATGGTTACGTTGATGCAAGCTTTGACACTAATCCGGACGATTCTGAATAGCAAACCGAATACGTGTTTACATTAAACAGTGGAGCTGTCAGTTGGTGCAGTTCTAAACAAAGTGTTGTGGCGGGATCTACATGTGAAGCGGAGGACATAGCTTCTTCGGAAGCAGCAAACGAAGGAGTCTAGATGAAGGAGTTCATATCCGATCTCAGTATCATACCTAGTGCATCGGGTCCAATGAAAATCTTTTGTGACAATACTGGTGCAATTGCCTTGGCAAAGGAATCCAGATTTCACAAGAGAACCAAGCACATCAAGAGACGCTTCAATTCCATCCGGGATCTAGTCCAGGTGGGAGACATAGAGATTTGCAAGATACATACGGATCTGAATGTTGCAAACCCGTTGACTAAGCCTCTTCCACGAGAAAAACATGATCAGCACCAAAGCTCCATGGGTGTTAGAATCATTACTGTGTAATCTAGATTATTGACTCTAGTGCAAGTGGGAGACTGAAGGAAATATGCCCTAGAGGCAATAATAATGTTATTATTTTATTTCCTTATATCATGATAAATGTTTATTATTCATGCTAGAATTGTATTATCAACAAAACATAATACTTGTGTGAATACATAGACAAACTAAACGTCACTAGTATGCCTCTACTTGACTAGCTCGTTAATCAAAGATGGTTATGTTTCCTAACCATAGACATGTGTTGTCATTTGATTAACGGGATCACATTATTAAGAGAATGATGTGATTGACATGACCCATTCCATTAGCTTAGCAGCCGATCGTTTAGTATGTTGCTATTGCTTTCTTCATGACTTATACATGTTCCTATGACTATGAGATTATGCAACTCCCGTTTGCCGGAGGAACACTTTGTGTGCTACCAAACGTCACAACGTACCTGGGTGATTACAAAGGAGCTCTACAGGTGTCTCCAAACGTAAATGTTGGGTTGGCATATTTTGAGATTAGGATTTGTCACTCTGATTGTCGGAGAGGTATCTCTGGGCCCTCTCGGTAATGCACATCACGTAAGCCTTGCAAGCATTGCAACTAATAAGTTAGTTGCGAGATGATGTATTACGAAACGAGTAAAGAGACTTGCCGGTAACGAGATTGAACTAGGTATTGAGACACTGACGATCGAATCTGGGGCAAGTAACATACCGATGACAAAGGGAACAACGTATGTTGTTATGCGGTCTGACCGATAGAGATCTTCGTAGAATATGTGGGAGCCAATATGAGCATCTAGGTTCCGCTATTGGTTATTGACCGGAGACATGTCTCGGTCATGGCTACATTGTTCTCGGACCCGTAGGGTCCGCACGCTTAAGGTTTCGATGACAGTTATATTATGAGTTTATGAGTTTTGATGTACCGAACTTAGTTCGGAGTCCCGGATGTGATCACGGACATGACGAGGAGTCTCGAAATGGTCGAGACATAAAGATTGATATATTGGACAGCTATATTCGGACACCGGAAGTGGTCCGGGTGATTTCGGAGAAAACCGGAGTGCCGGAGGGTTACCGGAACCCCCCCCCCCGGGAGAAGTAATGGGCCTTATGGGCCCTAGTATAGAGAGAGAGGGGCGGCCAGGCTGGGCTGCGCGCCCCCTCCCCCTCTGGTTCGAATTGGACTAGGAGAGGGGGGCGGCGCTCCCCTTTCCTTCTCCCTCTCCCCCTTCCTTTACCCCTCCTAGTAGGAGTAGGAAAGAGGGGAGTCCTACTCCTACTAGGAGGAGGACTCCTCCTCCTTGGCGCGCCCTAGGGTCGGCCGGCCTCCTCCCCTTGCTCCTTTATATACGGGGGCAGGGGCACCCCTAGACAGAAGTTGATCCACGTGATCGTTTTCTTAGCCGTGTGCGGTGCCCCCTTCCACCATACGCCTCGATAATATTGTAGCGGTCGTGCTGACGGAACTCTTCCCCGACACTTTGCTGGATCGGAGTCCGGGGATCGTCATCGAGCTGAACGTGTGCTAAAACTCGGAGGTGCCGTAGTTTCGGTGCTTGATCGGTCGGGCCGTGAAGACGTACGACTACATCAACCGCGTTGTCATAATGCTTCCGCTGTCGGTCTACGAGGGTACGTAGATCACACTCTCCCCTCTCGTTGCTATGCATCACCATGATCTTGTGTGTGCGTAGGAAATTTTTTGAAATTACTACGTTCCCCTACATTAATTTCAAAAAAATTCCTATGCACATGCAAGATCATGGTGATGCATAGCAACGAGAGGGGAGAGTGTGATCTAGGTACCCTCGTAGACCGACAGCGGAAGCGTTATGACAACGCGGTTGATGTAGTCGTACGTCTTCACGGCCCGACCGATCAAGCACCGAAACTACGGCACCTCCGAGTTCTAGCACACGTTCAGCTCGATGACGATCCCCGGACTTCAATCCAGCAAAGTGTCAGGGAAGAGTTCCGTCAGCACGACGGCGTGGTGACGATCTTGATGTTCAACTGTCGCAGGGCTTCGCCTAAGCACCACTACAATATTATCGAGGACTATGGTGGAAGGGGGCACCGCACACGGTTAAGAGAACGATCTTAGAGATCAACTTGTGTGTCTAGGGGTGCTCCCTGCCCCCGTATATAAAGGAGCCAAGGGGCGGTGCGGCCGGCCCTAGGAGGAGGCGCGCAGGAGGAGTCCTACTCCTACCGGGAGTAGGACTACCCTCCCTTTCCCTAGTTGGATTAGGACTTGGGGGGGGGAAGGAGGAGAGGGAAGGAAGGAACGGGGGGGCGCCGCCCCCCTCCTTGTCCAATTAGGACTTGGGGGGAGGGGCGCACGGCAGCCCCTAGGCCTCCTCTCCTCTTCCTCCACTAGGCCCATTAAGGCCCATTAGGTTACCGGGGGGTTCCGGTAACCTCCCGGTACACCTGTAAAATGTCGATTTCACCCGGAACACTTCCGATGTCCAAACATAGGCTTCCAATATATCAATCTTTATGTCTCGACAATTTAGAGACTCCTCGTCATGTCCGTGATCACATCCCGGGACTCCGAACTAACTTCGGTACATCAAAACTCATAAACTCATAATATAACTGTCATCGAAACCTTAAGCGTGCGGACCCTACGGGTTCGAGAGCAATGTAGACATGACCAAGACACGTCTCCGGTCAATAACCAATAGCAGAACCTGGATGCTCATATTGGCTCCTACATATTCTACGAAGATCT
Source organism: Triticum urartu (assembly GCF_056163025.1). Lineage (NCBI taxonomy): Eukaryota > Viridiplantae > Streptophyta > Magnoliopsida > Poales > Poaceae > Triticum > Triticum urartu. The sequence goes on along the minus strand of NC_141875.1, from coordinate 552,239,129 downwards.
TTATTGGTCAGACCGCATAACAACATACGTTGTTCCCTTTGTCATCGGTATGTCACTTGCCCGAGATTCGATCATCAGTATCTCAATACCTAGTTCAATCTCGTTACCGGCAAGTCTCTTTACTCATTTCGTAATACATCATCTCGCAACTAACTCATTAGTTGCAATGCTTGCAAGGCTTATGTGATGTGCATTACCGAGAGGGCCCAGAGATACCTCTCCGAATATCAGAGTGACAAATCCTAATCTCGAAATACGCCAACCCAACATTTACCTTTGGAGACACCTGTAGAGCTCCTTTATAATCACCCAGTTACGTTGTGACGTTTGGTAGCACACAAAGTGTTCCTCCGGCAAACAGGAGTTGCATAATCTCATAGTCATAGGAACATGTATAAGTCATGAAGAAAGCAATAGCAACATACTAAATGATCGGTTGCTAAGCTAATGGAATGGGTCATGTCAATCACATCATTCTCCTAATAATGTGATCCCGTTAATCAAATGACAACACATGTCTATGGTTAGGAAACATAACCATCTTTGATTAACGAGCTAGTCAAGTAGAGGCATACTAGTGACGTTTAATTAGTTTGTCTATGTATTCACACAAGTATTATGTTTCTGGATAATACAATTCTAGCATGAATGATAAACATTTATCATGATATAAGGAAATAAAATAATAACATTATTATTGCCTCTAGGGCATATTTCCTTCAGTCTCCCACTTGCACTAGAGTCAATAATCTAGATTACACAGTAATGATTCTAACACCCATGGAGCTTTGGTGCTAATCATGTTTTGCTCGTGGAAGAGGCTTAGTCAACGGGTCTGCAACATTCAGATCCGTATGTATCTTGCAAATCTCTATGTCTCCCACCTAGACTAGATCCCGGATGGAATTGAAGTGTCTCTTGATGTGCTTGTTTCTCTTGTGAAATCTGGATTCCTTTGCCAAGGCAATTGCACCAGTATTGTCACAAAAGATTTTCATTGGACCCGATGCACTAGGTATGACACCTAGATCGGATATGAACTCCTTCATCCAGACTCCTTCATTTGCTGCTTCCGAAGCAGCTATGTACTCTGCTTCACATGTAGATCCCACCACAACGCCATGCTTAGAACTGCACCAACTGACAGCTCCACCGTTTAATGTAAACACGTATCCGATTTGCGATTTAGAATCGTCCGGATCAGTGTCAAAGCTTGCATCAACGTAAGCATTTACGATGAGCTCTTTGTCACCTCCATATATGAGAAACATATCCTTAGTCCTTTTCAGGTATTTCAGGATGTTCTTGACCGCTGTCCAGTGATCCACTCCTGGATTACTTTGTACCTCCCTGCTAGACTTATAGCAAGACACACATCAGGTCCGGTACACAACATTGCATACATGATAGAGCCTATGGCTGAAGCATAGGGAACATCTTTCATTTTCTCTCTATCTTCTGCATTGGTCGGGCATTGAGTCTTACTCAATTTCACACCTTGTAACACAGGCAAGAATCCTTTATTTGCTTGATCCATTTTGAACTTCTTCAAAACTTTGTCAAGGTATGTGCTTTGTGAAAGTCCAATTAAGCGTCTTGATCTATCTCTATAGATCTTAATGCCCAATATGTAAGCAGCTTCACCGAGGTCTTTCATTGAAAAACTTTTATTCAAGTATCCCTTTATGCTATCCAGAAATTCTATATCATTTTCGATTAGTAATATGTCATCTACATATAATATCAGAAATGCTACAGAGCTCCCACTCACTTTCTTGTAAATACAGGCTTCTCCAAAAGTCTGTACAAAACCAAATGCTTTGATCACACTATCAAATCGTTTATTCCAACTCCGAGAGGCTTGCACCAGTCCATAAATGGATCGCTGGAGCTTGCACACTTTGTTAGCTCCCTTTGGATCGACAAAACCTTCCGGCTGCATCATATACAACTCTTCTTCCAGAAATCCATTCAGGAATGCAGTTTTTACATCCATCTGCCTAATTTCATAATTATAAAATGTGGCAATTGCTAACATGATTCGGACAGACTTAAGCATCGCTATGGGTGAGAAGGTCTCATCGTAGTCAATCCCTTGAACTTGTCGAAAACCTTGTGCGACAAGTCGAGCTTTGTAGACAGTAACATTACCGGCAGCGTTAGTCTTCTTCTTGAAGATCCATTTATTTTCTATTGCTTGCCGATCATTGGGCAAGTCAACCAAAGTCCACACTTTGTTCTCATACATGGATCCCATCTCAGATTTCATGGCTTCAAGCCATTTTGTGGAATCTGGGCTCACCATCGCTTCTTCATAGTTCGTAGGTTCATCATGATCTAGTAGCATGAATTCCAGAACAGGATTACCGTACCACTCTAGTGCGGATCTTACTCTGGTTGATCTACGAGGTTCGATAGTATCTTGTTCTGAAGTTTCATGATCATCATCATTAGCTTCCTCACCAATTGGTGTAGGTGGCACAGAAACTGGTTTTTGTGATGTACTACTTTCCAATGAGGGAGAAGGTACAGTTACCTCATCAAGTTCTACTTTCCTCCCACTCACTTCTTTCGAGAGAAACTCCTTCTCTAGAAAGTTTCCGAATTTAGCAACAAAAGTCTTGCCTTCGGATCTGTGATAGAAGGTGTATCCAATAGTTTCCTTTGGATATCCTATGAAGACACATTTCTCCGATTTGGGTTCGAGCTTATCAGGTTGAAGCTTTTTTACATAAGCATCGCAGCCCCAAACTTTCAGAAATGACAACTTTGGTTTCTTGCCAAACCACAGTTCATAAGGCGTCGTCTTAACGGATTTTGATGGTGCCCTATTTAACGTGAATGCGGTCGTCTCTAAAGCATAACCCCAAAAAGATAGCGGTAAATCAGTAAGAGACATCATAGATCGCACCATATCTAGTAAAGTACGATTACGACGTCCGGACACACCATTACGCTGTGGTGTTCCGGGTGGCGTGAGTTGCGAAACTATTCCGCATTGTTTTAAATGTACACCAAACTCGTAACTCAAATATTCTCCTCCACGATCAGATCATAGGAATTTTATTTTCTTGTTACGATGATTTTGAACTTCACTCTGGAATTCTTTGAACTTTTCAAATGTTTCATACTTATGTTTCATTAAGTAGATATACCCATTTCTGCTTAAATCATCTGTGAAGGTGAGAAAATAACGATATCCGCCATGAGCCTCAACATTCATCGGACCACATACATCTGTATGTATGATTTCCAACAAATCTGTTGCTCTCTCCATAGTACCGGAGAACGGTGTTTTTGTCATCTTACCCATAAGGCACAGTTTGCAAGTACCAAGTGATTCATAATCAAGTGGTTCCAAAAGTCCATCAGTATGGAGTTTCTTCATGCGCTTTACACCGATATGACCTAAATGGCAGTGCCACAAATAAGTTGCACTATCATTATCAACTCTGCATCTTTTGGCTTCAACATTATGAATATGTGTGTCATTACTATCACTAGTAGAAAACAGGGCTTTGGTCCAGGCCGGGTCAGCCCATTAGTCCCGGTTCAATCCAGAACCGGGACCAATGTGGGCATTGGTCCCGGTTCGTGAGCCCAGGGGGCCGGCCGGGCCACGTGGGCCATTGGTCCCGGTTCATCTGGACCTTTTGGTCCCGGTTGGTGGGATGAACCGGGACCAATGTTCTTCGCTCCTGGCCCACCACCATTGGTCCCGGTTGGTGGCTTGAACCGGGACCAAAGGCTCCCCTTTAGTCCCGGCTCAAGTCACCAACCAGGACCAATGAGGTGCCTATATATACCCCTCGCTCGCGAGCAGAGCACCCCAGTGCTCTGTTTTTCTCTGGCCGAGGGGTAGAGGGCTTGGTGGTGCTCTATCTCACCTCATATGCACACAAGGTGTTCGATGGAATGCCCGAGCCACACTACTTAAGCTTTCTCCTCTCCAAGCTCGACCTCCAAGCTCCATTTTCCATAATATTTGTCTAGGTTTAGCGGTCCGTCACGCCCCATCCCCGTCTTCACCGCCGTCGATCACCCGCGCCGAGCTCATCGTCGGCACCACCGTGGTGAGCCTCTTGTTCTTATCTTCTTTCTGAAAGGAAAAATATTCTTACTTGTATGTTTACATAGATACTTGTATTATTTTCTTACTTTTATTATTGCATCTTATATAGTGTGATGGTTTTGGTATCCGCCCCCGTCGGCCCTCGTCCTGTCTATGATTCGGATGTGGTATATATATTATCTTCATAACTATTGGTTCATTTATTGTTTATGAAAATTATGCCGACCAACGTGACATAGATTTTATTTATGTAGGATGTATGTGAATCGGAAATTCCAACCGACCCTATTGTTGAGAGGTTAAATTTAGTTGAAGAAGAAAACAATTTGTTGAAGGAAAAAATAAAAAAATTGAGGAGGAGAAGATGATATTGGAGTTGCATGTTGCGGATGTCGTCGATGATCACAAGATCAAGATGGATGCAATGCGCTTGAAGATTAGAAAGATTAGAAAATATTCCATTCATACCGAGGCTTGGTATCATTAGGCCGTTGGATCAATTGTTACCTTGGTTGTGATTATGATCGCATTTGTTTTTGCATTGAAATGTTTTACATAGTTTCAATGTATGGTTTAATTAATTAGATGCTCTGGAGAGCTATATGTTGTTAGATGAGAACTATGTATGCACTTTGGTTTTAATGTGATGATAAACTTCTATTAATTTGGACACTTAATTATATATAATGCACGCAGATGAACCGGCAATGAATGTACGGTGACAGACACACCCGCGAGTACATTAAGGGTGTGCATGAGTTTCTCGATGCGGCTGAGGCAAACAAGCAGAATTGTTTTATGTGTTGTCCATGCACTGAATGTGGGAATACGAGGTCTTACTCTAACCGGAAAATCCTTCACTCCCACCTGCTTTACAAGGGTTTCATGCCACACTATAATGTTTGGACGAGGCACGGAGAAATAGGGGTTATGATGGAAGACGGCGAAGAAGAAGAGTACGATGACAACTATGTGCCCCCTGAATACGGTGATGCTGCAACGGGGGGAGCTGGTGAAGATCAAGAGGAACCAGACGATGTGCCCAATGATGCTGCAACGGGTGAAGCTGCTGAAGATCAAGAGGAACCATACGATGTGCCCGATGATGATGATCTCCACCGGGTCATTGTTGATGCAAGGACGCAATGCGAAAGTCAAAAGGAGAAGCTGAAGTTCGATCGCATGTTAGAGGATCACAAAAAAGGGTTATACCCCAATTGCGAAGATGGCAACACAATGCTCGGTACCGTACTAGAAGTGCTGCAGTGGAAGGCAGAGAATGCTGTGGCTGACAAAGGATTTGAGAAGCTACTGAAAATATTGAAGAAGAAGCTTCCAAAGGATAACGAATTGCCCGACAGTACATACGCAGCAAAGAAGGTCGTATGCCCTCTAGGATTGGAGGTGGAGAAGATACATGCATGCCCTAATGACTGCATCCTCTACCGCGGTGCATACAAGGATCTGAACGCATGCCCGGTATGCGGTGCATTGCGGTATAAGATCAGACGAGATGACCCTGGTGATGTTGACGGCGAGCCCCCCAGGAAGAGGGTTCCTGCGAAGGTGATGTGGTATGCTCCTATAATACCACGGTTGAAACGTCTTTTCAGAAACGAAGAGCAGGCCAAGTTGATGCGATGGCGCAGTGAGAACCGAAAGAAAGATGGGAAGTTGAGAGCACCCGCTGACGGGTCGCAGTGGAGAAAAATCGAGAGAAAGTACTGGGATGAGTTTGCAAAGGACCCAAGGAATGTATGGTTTGCTTTAAGCGCGGATGGCATTAATCCTTTCGGGGAGCAGAGCAGCAATCACATCACCTGGCCCGTGACTCTATGTATGTATAACCTTCCTCCTTGGATGTGCATGAAGCGGAAGTTCATTATGATGCCAGTTCTCATCCAAGGCCCTAAGCAACCCGGCAACAAAATTGATGTATACCTAAGGCCATTAGTTGAAGAACTTTTACAGTTGTGGAATGGAAACGGTGTACGTACGTGGGATGAGCACAGACAGGAGGAATTTAACCTTAAGGCGTTGCTGTTCGTGACCATCAACGATTGGCCCGCTCTCAGTAACCTTTCAGGACAGACAAACAAAGGATACCACGCATGCACGCACTGTTTAGATGACACCGAAAGTATATACCTGGACAAATGCAGGAAGAATGTGTACCTGGGCCATCGTCGATTTCTTCCGACCAACCATCAATGTCGAAAGAAAGGCAAGCATTTCAAAGGCGAGGCAGATCACCGGAAGAAGCCCGCCATGCGCACCGGTGATCACGTGCTTGCTATGGTCAATGATTTACACTACGCAATCTTTGGAAAGGGTCCCGGTGGAGTAGCTGTTCCGAATGACGCTGAGGGACACGCACCCATGTGGAAGAAGAAATCTATATTTTGGGACCTACCCTACTGGAAAGACCTAGAGGTCCGCTCCTCAATCAACGTGATGCACGTGACGAAGAACCTTTGCGTGAACCTGCTAGGCTTCTTGGGCGTGTATGGGAAGACAAAAGATACACCTGAGGCACGGGAGGACCTGCAACGTTTGCACGAAAAAGACGGCATGCCTCCGAAGCAGTATAAAGGTCCTGCCAGCTACGCTCTTACGAAAGAAGAGAAAGAAATCTTCTTTGAATGCCTGCTCAGTATGAAGGTCACGACTGGCTTCTCGTCGAATATAAAGGGAATAACAAATATGCCAGAGAAAAAGTTTCAGAACCTAAAGTCTCATGACTGCCACGTGATTATGATGCAACTGCTTCCGGTTGCATTGAGGGGGCTTCTACCGGAAAACATCCGATTAGCCATTGTGAAGCTATGTGCATTCCTCAATGCAATCTCTCAGAAGGTGATCGATCCAGAAATCGTACCAAGGCTAAGGAGTGATGTGGCGCAATGTCTTGTCAGTTTCGAGCTGGTGTTCCCACCATCCTTCTTCAATATCATGACGCACGTCCTAGTTCATCTAGTCGACGAGATTGTCATCCTGGGGCCCGTATTTCTACACAATATGTTCCCCTTTGAGAGGTTCATGGGAGTCCTAAAGAAATATGTCCGTAACCGCACTAGGCCAGAAGGAAGCATCTCCATGGGCCATCAAACAGAGGATGTTATCGGGTTTTGTGTTGCCTTCATCCCTGGCCTTAAGAAGATAGGTCTCCCTAAATCGCGGTATGAGGGGAGACTGACTGCAAAAGGCACTCTTGGAAGAGACTCAATAATATGCAGGGACGGATATTCTTGGTCTCAAGCAAACTACACAGTTCTACAGAACTCTACCTTGGTGACCCCGTATGTTGATGAACACAAGAACAGTCTGCGCTCCAAACACCCGGAGCAGTGCGACGACTGGATTACATGTGAACACATCAGGACTTTCAGCAGTTGGTTGGAAACACGTCTCAGAGGTGACAACACTGTTTGTGATGAGTTGTACTTGTTGTCCAGGGGACCATCTTTGACTGTATTGACTTACAAAGGATACGAGATAAATGGGAATACATTTTACACGATCGCCCAAGATCAAAAGAGCACCAACCAAAACAGTGGTGTCCGCTTTGATGCAGCAACCGAGAGCGGAAAGGACACATATTATGGTTACATACTGGACATATGGGAACTTGACTACGGACCTGATTTTAAGGTCCCTTTGTTTAAGTGCAAATGGGTCAATCTGTTAGGCGGCGGGGTACAGGTATACCCATAGTACGGAATGACAACAGTGGATCTGAAAAATCTTGGGTACACTGACGAACCGTTCGTCCTAGCCAATGATGTGGCACAGGTTATCTATGTGAAGGACATGTCTACCAAACCGAGAAAAAGAAAAGATAAGGAAGCGAATAATCATACGATGAGCCAAAGCACCACATAGTTCTTTCAGGAAAAAGGGACATCCTGGGAGTGGACGGCAAGACAGACATGTCTGAAGATTATGAAAAGTTTCATGAAATTCCTCCCTTCAATGTCAAGGCTGGCCCAAGCATCCTGATAAACAATGAAGATTATCCACGGTTACGGCGCAATAAGCAAATGACACAAGCGAAGAAAAAGTGAAGACTTTCTCCCGCAACTATTATGATGATACCATGCCAACTTTGTAACACACGAACATGCTACCATTGTCCGTTTTGTACATGCACATGCTATGTGGGTGAAATTATGATACCATGCCAACTTTCAACTTTTTCAGAGTTCATTTGAAATGCTTTCATGTCTTATGGTTCGGCCCTCGTAATACCATGACCATTAGTCCCTGGCCCATGCCACCTTTCAACTTTCAACTTTCTGAAACTAATGGCACTAACAGAAAGTTTATAATTTTTCTCCTCGCCCCTGGCCCATGACCATTAGTCCCGGTTTGTGCCACAAACCGGGACTAAAGGGTTGGTCCTCGTTGCGAGCAGAGTTTAGTCACACCTCGCCAACCGAAGGGGGCTCACACCAGTTTATAAGCCCTTCCCTCTCTGCCTTGTTGAGCTCCTCTCAAAGTGAAAATAGATGCCCTAATAGAGAAGACTTTAACCTAAATTCATAGTGAATTTCTCTGAAATTCATATAAATTTACTAGGAATTTAGGTTGAATTTTCTCTATAAGCGTATCTATTCTCATTTTTTAGTAAGTTAATCACAAACTTGTGATTCAAACAATTTTTAAAGAATTCAAATTTTAACTATTCAAATTTGAAAACTAATGGCACTAACAGAAAGTTTATAATTTTTCTAAAACTAATGGCACTAACAGAAAGTTTATAATTTTGCTAAACTAAAAGAAAACAGAATTAAAAATTAAAGCAAAAAACAAAAGAAAATAAATAATGCATAAAAAAAACAAAACAACTGGCAAAAAATAGCAACAATAAGTATTTTGTTGTAAGTAGAAACAAAATAAAATAAATAAAGCAACAGAAAGTTTATAATTTTGCTGACCTAAAAGCAAAAAGAATTAAAAAATAAAGCAAAAAACAAAACAAAATAAATAATACAGAAAACAAAACAAAAAAACTGGAAAAAAATGAAAATAGCAACAATAAGTATTTTGTTGTAAGTAGAAACAAAATAAAATAAATAAAGCAACAAAGAAAACAAAAAAACAAAAAAAGTGTTTTCAAATTTGAAAACTAATGGCACTAACAGAAAGTTTATATTTTTTCTAAAACTAAAAGCAAAAAGAATTAAAAAATAAAGCAAAAAACAAAAGAAAATAAATATTGCAGAAAACAAAACAAAAAACTGGAAATAAAATTAAATATAGCAACAATAAGTATTTTGTTGTAAGTAGAAACAAAAAAACAAAAAAACAAAAAAAGTGCCACCTATTGGGCACCCACGGCCTGAATATGACTAGAAACCCTACCATGGGCCAGGATTCAGGCCCGCAGGAGGCCCGGTAGGCCCACAGGCACACATTGCACGGTTAGGCCCGAAAGCCTGCTTTAGAGAGGAGCTCGAGAGGGAAGGCGTACCGCACCTTATAAACAGGTGCGGCTCCCTCTCAACTAGCAAGGTGGGACTAAACATTTGGGCGCGGGGCAGCACAAGGCCTTTGGTCCCGGTTGGTGGCACCAACCGGGACTAAAGGGGGGCATTGGTCACGGTTGGTGCCACGAACCGTGACCAATGCGCCGTCTATATAAGCAAGACTTGTGAAAAAATTCGTTCAGTTCTTCGATCGCACCCCGACGACGCAGCCAGGCTGCCCCTCTGCGCCTCGCCATCCCCGTCGTCGCCCTGCCTCCGACGCCGTCCCGCGCCGCCCCGACGCCGTCGCCGCGCGCCACCCCGTGCCATCGCGGTCTCTCCGCGCCGCCCCGACGCCGTCGCCTCCCCGCGTCGCGCCCCGACGCCGTCGTTGTCCCGCCTCTGCCTTGCCGCCGCCTCTGCCTCGCCGCGCCCCAGCTGCCCCGCGCCACCGTCGCCTCTGCCTCTCTGTGGTCTGGGCCGGCACCGCCCCCCTCTTCCCCCTTTTTTTGCAACCACATATATGTTTTTTTCCTGCAGATTATATGTATATGTATGAGTATATGATGATGTATGAGTATATGTATGTGCTGAAAAGATAGATTTTTAGAAAAAATACTATTTTTTCTGTTGATGATATGATGATGTTTTTTTTCATATATGCATTTTTTCGTATATGTATTAATTTTTTTAAGTTGTTAGTAGATATCGATTTTAGGTTAGTGCATTTTATCACTGATTTTAGGTTAGTTGATCGATTTAGTGCATTTTATGTTTGTTGCATTTTAGGTTAGTGCATTTGCTAAGTGATATTAAGAAAGGAAGGAAAAGAAGGATAGGAAAGAAGAAAATAAGAAGAGGAAAGAAAGAACGAGAGGAGAGGAAGAAAAGGAGAAATAAATAAGAAGAAGAAAAAAGAAGAAAAAGAAGAGGAGAAGAAGAAAGGAATAGTGGAGAAGAAGAGAAAATATAATATTCTATTTTCTCTTCTTCTCCACTATTCCTTTCTTCTTCTCCTCTTTTTTTCTTCTTTTTTTTCTTCGATCTTCTCCTCTAGCTATTCCTTTCTTCGAGGGTTCTATAGGGTCGAGGGATCGAGGGTCGAGGGTTCCAGGGTCGTCTAGGGGTCGAGGGTTCCAGGGTCGTCGAGGGTTCGAGGGGTCGAGGATCGCCGAGGGGTCGAGAGAGGTTTCCTAGTGTCGAAGTATTGAAGAAATCCATGGCTTCATCATTAGCCGGAAGTAACTAGGGCACGACGAAGTCCTCCAAAGTTATTTTGGAATGGTGTCCCGGATAGGATAATTTGCCTTTTTGTATGAATTTCAGCAAAGGCCTTCCAAATAACGATATTTGGAAGGTTCTTGCTAAACTTTGTACCAAAAAGCGAATTATCTTATCTAGGACTCCGTTCCAAAATAACTTTGGAGATCTTTGTACCATCATGCACCTGTTACTTTCGCCTAATGATGAAAACATGGTTTTGTTGAATCCTTTGACTCTAGGCAACCTCCCGACCCCTCGGCGATCCTCTCGAACATGAGAGGAAGAAGAGGATAAAAAAAAGAGGAAGAAGAAAAAAAGAGGAGAAGAAAGAATAGAGGAGTTCTTCTCCTCTCTTTTTTCTTCTTCTTCCTCTTTTTTTATCGGGAACGAGGGTCGTCGAGGGTCGCCGAGCGGTAGAGGAGAAACCCTAAATAGAAAGTATCGTCGGTGTGAGATACATGTGGCCATCGGTGTCGGACACTACATCCACGTCCCACAAGTGGCGCGGGCTTCGACACCCACGTCACTTGTGGGACGTGGATGTAGTGTCCGACACCGACGACCACATGTATCTCACACCCATGATACTTGCTATTTAGGGTTTCCTCTACCGTTCGGTGACCCTGACCCTCGATGACCCTCGTTTCCGATAAAATAAAATCTTTCTTCTCCTCTTTTTTTCCTTCTTCTTCTCTTCTTCTCTTTTTTTCTTCTTCTTCCTCTTTATTTTATCGGAAACGAGGGTCGTCGAGGGTCAGGGTCGCCGAACGGTAGAGGAAACCCTAAATAGAAAGTATCGTCGGTGTGAGATACATGTGGCCGTTGGTGTCAGACACTACATTCACGTCCCACAAGTGGCGCGGGCTTCGACGCCCACGTCACTTGTGGGACGTGGATGTAGTGGCCGACACCGACGGCCACATGTATCTCACACCCACGATACTTGCTATTTAGGGTTTCCTCTATCGCTCGGTGACCCTCGACGACCCTCATTCCCGATAAAAAAAAGAGGAAGAAGAAAAAAAAGAGTAGAAGAAAGAATAGAGGAGTCTATTCTTTCTTCTCCTCTTTTTTTTCTTCTTCCTCTTCTTTTTTATCCATGAAGCGTTGTCGAGGCCACCCCAAACCCTAGAGAAGCAGCGTCGAGGCCACCCCAAACCCTAGAGAAGCAGCGTCGAGGCCACTAATTAATATTAGTTCTACGTTTTTGCCACTAATATATCCATCTGTCATGTTTGAATAATAATTGCCATGTTGTCAATATTTGTAGAAACTATGGACACCACCCGAGACGAAGTACAAGAAGAGTTGTTGGGGGACATAATCGCACGAGGAAGTGATGCCATCTGCTCGTTGTTTCTCAACGACACCGATGGTCTCGAAGCAGCTGGCTATGATTATGATGGCTCCGGTGACCTAATGCCGGTGCAAGAAGGAGACCGTGAGGATGGCTCCGGTGACCCAATGCCGGTGCAAGAAGGAGACCGTGATGACGTCTCCGGTGACCGAACCGAGTCCGGCCAGGTATATATATTAGTTAAACTTCTGCTGACTAGCTAATTGATGCATTCATTGTTTTGGTATGTACACATATTAATTAAGTCTTTGTTCTTTTTTCTAGCCCTCTGGATCGAGCACAACTTCGGTAAAGAGACGAGGCCCGAAGAAAAAGTTGAGCTCAGATGAAAAGTTTGAGATCATAGCAATCGCGCCCGACGGCCAACCGATTGAAACCCTCCGGACAAAGAGCGCATTTGTTGCTCAGTGCGGGGTTTTGGTTAGGGACAAGATCCCGATCAGCATCCAGCAATGGTTTAACCGGCTACAGAAGACCCTGAGGTGTCTTATGTCAATGATATGCAGAAAAATGATCTTTGGACTGAGCTGAAGTCAAATTTCACCCTACCGCCAGAGGATAATCCAGAGAAGCTAGTTAAAGAGCAATTAATCAAGTCTTTTGCTCTTAAGAGGATGGCAGAACTATTCAGGAGGTGGAAGAAAGAGCTGAATAAGTTTGTCGAAAATAATGAGACACCAGAATTCAAGGGCAGATATGAGACGATCAGAGATCACTGGCCCGCATTTGTGGCCCACAAGACATCGGAAAAGAGTAAGAAGATGTCGGCGACAAACAAGCAAAATGCTGCGAAGAAGAAGCATCACCATCGCACGGGGTCAGGTGGCTACCTCATAGCCCGGCCTAAGTGGGCCAAGACTGAGAATGATCTGGTTGATAATGGGATTGAACCAGAGACAATTAACTGGCCAGACCGTTCCCGGACTTGGTTCTTCGGGGCTGGCGGAACCTTGGACCCTGTAACAGGGAAGTGCATTTGGACGAACGATCAAATGGACATACCAGTCAAGAAGCTTCAGCAGTATATCAAAGCAGCGCAGCAAGGGACGTTCTTTCCAGACAGAGAGAACGACGAGCTCACAATGGCCCTCTAGAATCCTGAGCACCCTGGATGGACACGAGGCACGCCAGGCTCCTTTCCGTGGAAGGTTGGGTTTCCGGACGCAGGCGGTTACAAATCCCATGAGAGGAGGAAAAAAGTGCAGCAGACCCAAATGCAGGCGCTGCAAGCAAGGGTACAAGCGATAGAGGAACAAGAAGCAAATCGCAGCAAACGTATTGCCGAAGCTTCCCCCGAAGCTACCCCGCCATCTCAGCGGAGAAGCAGCGTGGCTTCCACCGAGCTGCTTCAGCCGGAGCATGCCTTGACGGCTCCTGCCAGCTATCCCGTGGATGCTATCACGGAGTCTCGAAATTGCCACCTTATGACGCAATGGATGAATTTGAAGGTCAAGGCGGCTGTTGGCTCTGTTTATCCTACTGAACCCGACGCAACTTTTCACTGCCGGCCGATTCCAGAAGGATATGCTAGGGTGATGGTGGATGAAATAACGGAGGGATTTGAGGACCTCCAGCTTGACCACCCTACCGGTGAAGGGGAGACTAGGCTGGGGTCTGCTCTGAAGACTCCATGCCTATGGCGGAAGGAGCTCATCAACCTTCCGAACTGGATGCCTCCACCTCTTCCTCCTCCTCCGGCAAGTCAGGGCACTCCGCCTCCTCCACTGCCTCCTCCTCCGGCGAGTCAGGGCACTCCGCCTCCTCCACCGCCTCCTCCTCCGGCGAGTGACGATTAGGGCACTCGACCGGCTCCTTCTCCAGCGCGTGGCAGCACTCCGCCTGCGCCGACGCGCCCGAGCAGCCAGCCTCCTCCTTCTATGCCTCGTCAGCAAGGGCGGAAGAGACCTGCCGCCGCTCCGGCTGCTCCGGCGCGTCGTAGTCCTTCTCCTCCGCCTCGTAAGCAAGTAAAGAAGACAACCGCTCCGTCTGCTCGGCCGGCGTCTAGCAGTACAGCCAAAGGCGGGAGGAAATACAGATTTGGTCCTTCTCTGAAGACTCCACAGAAGTTACCATACGAGAGGACCCCGGAGGAGAACGCCGAGATCGCACGAGAAGAAGTGAGGAACTACTTTGAAGGGGTGAAAGCAAAGAAACATCCACCTCCAGAGGAGAAGGTAGATCCGGTGAAAGCGAAGCGCACTCTGGCTGCCCTGACAAAACCACCCAAGTCTCCGCCGAAAGGAAACTATGAGCGCATTATTGGAAAGGAATTTGCCGAAGCGGAGCGGTCGGGAAGTACTGTTAGTGATCAAAGGCTGAAAGAACGACGAGCTGGGAAACAAATTGCCCAGCTCGGCGAACAAGCGAAGCAATCATGCCCCCCGCTCAAGGTGCCTAGCGAGAATGTCGCTAATGATCCGAGGATGGTGCCCGGTTATAGCAATCTTGGCGATTACCTGCCTGACGATGTACACTATGATTTCATGGAGGTGCAGATACAAAGATACGAGTACAGGAAGCCTCTCGTCAAAGATGAAAGATCTCTATCAACGATGATGCGAAGATTGCATGATTGGTACTTGAAAATCTGCAGAGACTCTGGGGGAGGAGTACTTTTTATGTGAAAGTTAAAAAGGAGCATGACCTCGTTGGAATTGAACTGTTGCCTGTTCCATTTGAGGAGTTCTTTCAGTTTTTCAATCAATTGGCCCTCGATAAAACAACGGTCGCCTGCTACTGTCTATAAGTAGTACTACTTCTGTCATTAAGTCTCTCTATGTAGCTCAGCTCTTTCATTGCATGTATTTATAATCATCCTCACTATATTATGCAGATTGAAGATCGCCGAATTGAAGAAAAGACAAGTCGGTGATATTGGGTTCATTAACACATATCTCATAGATGAAACTCAGGTTAAATTTCATGCCGCAGCTACCGAGTCCAACTTGCTACGATCGTTGGTAATAAATGAGAACAAAGATATAATACTCTTTCCTTACAACTTCAAGTGAGTGTTACTATCTTGTGCGTATTCGGTTTCCCTTATATATTAGTCAAGGTTATAGTAATGTAATTGATGAGTTATGCATGCGTGTGCAGTTTCCACTATATTCTCCTAGAGATTAAGCTTGAGCAGGGACTAGTAACTGTCTTAGACTCAAGACGAAAAGATCCTCAGGACTATGCAGACATGACTCAAATACTCGAGAAGTAAGTTAAATCGATCATTATCCACCATATCAGCAACTTTGTTCATTTCCTGATATAAGTAATTGTTTTCTTTGTCCAGCAGGGTTTGGAGAAAATTCACCAGAAAAGCTCCGGGACTGCCGAAGGAGCTGCAATTTAGACACCCGAAAGTAAGTACTATAGTAGCATGTTCCACGCATCTACTAGTGATTCAAGCGCTAGTTTCATCAATGCCATTTGGCATTCTTTCTTATCAGTTTGATTGACCTCTATTTCTTGTAAAGTGGTTGTGGCAGGAACAAGGGAATGATTTCTGTGGATACTACGTTTGCGAGTCGATCCGCCACACGACCTATGAGCGGGGCTACACTGACGAACAATATGAAGTACGTAAATAACAACATTCACAATTTTATTTTATTACCATCATTTGTGTTGAGTTTCATTCATTCATATATATATATATATGTATTGACCCCCTTCTTTAAATTAGATGTTTCGGAAGCGGGATGAACTCCTAGCACCAGCTCGCATGCGAGCAATTCAAGAGGAATTTGCGGCATTCTTTCTTGACCACGTGATCGCTGAAGAAGGAGAATACTATGTGGACCCTGAGTCCGTATGATTATATTTGTAAGAGATAATTATTGTATATATGTAGCCGGTAGTGTCGGATAGATATACGAGAACTTGTTGTTCGACCAATCTCTCGGAGAAGGAGAGGTGGTCGATATCACTTCTCTCTGTATGCATATATGTTCATGACGATCTTCTGTTTCCTTCGTTTGCTTACTAGCTAGCGTGTCTAGTCCTCTCTATACGTATGTATAGTACGTAGCGTCGACCAAGCACGGACATAAGAGAGGACACTTCTCTCTATTAATTATAGCTAGCTAACACAATATATGAAACACCTAAATTAACCCCCCCCCCCAAAAACCCCCAAACCCCCCCCCCTTTCAAAAAAAACAAAAACCCCAGCCACAGAAATGCTGACGCGTGGATGCCTATTGGTCCCGGTTGGTGCCACCAACCAGGACCAAAGGGTCTCCTGCCTGGGCTCCGCGCACAGGCCACGTGGAGGCCCATCTGTCCCGGTTTTGGATTGAACCGGGACTAAAGGGACAGGGCATTAGTACCGACCCTTTAGTCCCGGTTCCAGAACCGGGACAAAAGGCCCTTACGAACCGGGACAACAGGCCCTTTTTCTACCAGTGTATCGAGATTTAATAAGAATAGACAATTCTTCATGGGTGCATGACCATAAAAGATTTTACTCATATAAATAGAACAACCATTATTCTCTGATTTAAATGAATAACCGTCTCGCATCAAACAAGATCCAGATATAATGTTCATGCTCAATGTTGGCACCAAATAACAATTATTTAGGTCTAATACTAATCCCGAAGGTAGATGTAGAGGTAGCGTGCGACCGCGATCACATCGACTTTGGAACCATTTCCCACGCGCATCGTCACCTCGTCCTTAGCCAATCTTCGCTTAATCCGTAGTCCCTGTTTCGAGTTGCAAATGTTAGCAACAAAACCAGTATCAAATACCCAGGTGCTACTGCGAGCATTAGTAAGGTACACATCAATAACATGTATATCACATATACCTTTGTTCACCTTGCCATCCTTCTTATCCGCCAAATACTTAGGGCAGTTCCGCTTCTAGTGACCAGTCTGCTTGCAGTAGAAGCACTCAGTTTCAGGCTTAGGTCCAGATTTGGGTTTCTTCTCTTGAGCCGGAACTTGTTTGCTGTTCTTTTTGAAGTTCCCCTTCTTCTTCCCTTTGCCTTTTTCTTGAAACTAGTGGTCTTGTTGACCATCAACACTTGATGCTCCTTCTTGATTTCTACCTCCGCAGCTTTCAGCATTGCAAAGAGCTCGGGAATAGTCTTATTCATCCCTTGCATATTATAGTTCATCACGAAGCTCTTGTAGCTAGGTGGTAGTGATTGGAGAATTCTGTCAATGACACAATCATCTGGAAGATTAACTCCCAATTGAATCAAGTGATTATTATACCCCAGACATTTTGAGTATATGCTCACTGACAGAACTGTTCTCCTCTATCTTGCAGCTATAGAACTTATTGGAGACTTCATATCTCTCAATCCGGGCATTTGCTTGAAATATTAACTTCAACTCCAGGAACATCTCATATGCTCCATGACGTTCAAAACGTCGTTGAAGTCCCGATTCTAAGCCGTAAAGCACGGCACACTGAACTATCGAGTAGTCATCAGCTTTGCTCTGCCAGACGTTCATAACATCTGGTGTTGCTCCAGCAGCAGGCCTGGCACCCAGCGGTGCTTCCAGGAAGTAATTCTTCTATGCAGCAATGAGGATAATCCTCAAGTTACGGACCCAGTCCGTGTAATTGCTACCATCATCTTTCAACTTTGCTTTCTCAAGGAACGCATTAAAATTTAACGGAACAACAGCACGGGCCATCTATCTACAATCAAACATAAACAAGCAAGATACTATCAGGTACTAAGTTCATGATAAATTTAAGTTCAATTAATCATATTACTAAAGAACTCCCACTTAGATAGACATCCCTCTAATCCTCTAAGTGATCACGTGATCCAAATCAACTAAACCATCTCCGATCATCACGTGAGATGGAGTAGTTTCATTGGTGAACATCACTATGTTGATCATATCTACTATATGATTCACGCTCGACCTTTCGGTCTCTGTGTTCCGAGGCCATATCTGTATATGCTTGGCTCGTCAAGTATAACCTGAGTATTCCGCATGTGCAACTGTTTTGCACCCGTTGTATTTGAACGTAGAGCCTATCACACCCGATCATCACGTGGTGTCTCAGCACGAAGAACTTTCGCAACGGTGCATACTCAGGGAGAACACTTCTTGATAATTAGCGAGAGATCATCTTAAAACGCTACCGTCAACCAAAGCAAGATAAGATGCATAAAAGATAAACATCACATGCAATCAAGATAAGTGATATGATATGGCCATCATCATCTTGTGCTTGTGATCTCCATCTTTGAAGCACCGTCATGATCACCATCGTCACCGGCGCGACTGTCAGGACCCCGATCCTAAGCCACATCGACCCAGCCGGTAACACATCATATCACTATGCGGCCTCATGCACGGTATTCCCACGGGTGCCACCTTACCTGGCCCGGGACCGTTTGCGCCTTTTGGCTCACGTATATGATAGTGTCGCTAGCATCCATATGACAGAGAACCCGGGCCGACATGGCTAGTCGTGAACCCAAAGCGGCACTAACCCATGGGGACAGGCATACATGAATCAACTTCGAGCATGTCGGTCAGCAGCGTGTGAATCCGGGCTGTAGCATTGGGCTAACAGGACTCCGGTAACCCGGGCTGTAGCAGGCTAGGCAGGACTCCGGATGTCACCGCGTGACATTTCCTCGAAGGGACAGACACAGGAATGAAGTAAAACACATGCCGGCTAGTCAAGTGTCCTGAGCAGTAGTGCTGGGCTAGCAGGACTCCGGTGAACCGGGCTGTAGCGGACTACTATGGCTCAAGGAGGCACTAGACTATATTTCCCCATAAGAGAGGCTTCCAAGGATAAATAACTAGATTGTCGGATCCCACACATAGCAAGCATTTCAATCATACACACAATATGCTCGATATGTGTAAATACAACATGGCATCACAACATAACTCTACGACTCAAAGTATTTATTCATTAGGCTCCGAGGAGCGAGATATTACAAACATGGGTCTCATGACCCAACAATCATAGCATACAAATCAAGCACATGCGGAAGCTTAACATGTCTGAGTACAGACGTCTACAAATGAAAAAGTCTAAGAAGCCTGACTATCTACCAGATCCTGCCGAGGGCACAAGATCGTAGCTGAGGTATCAAGCTAAACGTCGAAGTCCACACGGAACTACTAGCGAGACTGACGTCTCTCTGCAAAAAACATAGAATAGGCAAACGTGAGTACAAATGTACCCAGCAAGACTTACATCAGAACTAACTACATATGCACCGGTATCAACAAAGGGGGTGGTGGAGTTTAACTGCAGCAAGCCAGCTTTGACTCAGTGGCTAATCTGAACTACGACTGCAAGCAACTCTTTTGAGGTGGCGCACACGAGTCCACATGTTCACCATTCAATACACCACTATGGATCCGCTCTCGTCTCCCTATGAGAAGGCCATCCATAGCACTCACACTTATCTTGCGAGTTTTAGAGTATCCACTTTCACTTGTCTATGAACTATGCAAGGGGTCCAAGTTTCCATATCCGAGGAATCCGGCTATTCGAATAGATAATGTTAACCCTGCAGGGGTGTACTTCTTCACACACGCTCCCACCACTTACCACCATATACACATCATGTATCTCGGCAACCTTCAAGCGGAAGCCTGGCGAGGGTGTCGGGCACGGCCTACCTAAACACATAAGTCTCTAGTCCAGGTTTATCGCCTATCCAGGTTCCATCCGCAGGGAGTCCGGCCGAGGTTTCCACATACGGCCCCGAACGATGTAACAGGGTTCCCGAGACACCAAAAGGGCGCCCGGTACACCGTGCCATGGTGTATCTACCGCAATATAGCCCACCCCTAGGGTCAGCACTACGCACGGCCGCCAACACATAACCTACAAACACCAGAAACTAGTTGCAACTCCTGGACAGAGTACTAGGGTGATTAAGAAGCCGAGAGGGTCAATTAAGGATCCCAATGAGTGGTAGTAGCTGTTCATGGATCACAGACACAGAACTCAGTTCCTGAGGACAGTTTCAATGAGACAACCCACCATGTACTCCTACATGGCCTCTCACCGCTACCTTTACAAAAACGTGATCACACACTTAGCTCACACATAGTAGGACATGTTCACACACCTCCGATTCATTCCCGATGAATCAGACCTGACACAACTCTATGCAATAGCAGGCATGACAAACAAGCATGAATGAGTAGGCACATCAGGGCTCAAACAACTCCTACTCATGCTAGTGGGTTTCATCTATTTACTGTGGCAATGACAGGTCATGAAGAGGAAAGGGGTTCAACTACCGCAACATGTAACAATTGAATCATTGTTGTCCTAATGCAGTAAAAGAGAGCAGGAGCGTGAGTGGGATTGTATCAGAATGAACAAGGGGGGTTTTTCTTGCCTGGCCCTTCTGAAGATATTATAGCTCTTCATCGGTGTCATCGATCTCATCGTCGAAACCACGTCTATCGAGAAGGGACAAATACCGGCAACATAGAGAAAGAACACAATCAATGCAATGCACAATATGATGCATGATAATGTCATGGCAATATGCTGTTGATTGAGCTAATGAAACTAGCAACCATATTAAATGAAGTTAGTTTGAACCCTAGGTTCAAATTCAAACTCCATATAAGGCATTTCGAATGCCATTTATTCAAATTGTCTTATACAGCAACTTTAAGTTGTTCAAACATGCATGAAAGTGGTACAGATGGATAGATTAGATTTTTCTGATCATTTTTCATATATAATTTATTTCATTCTGAGCTACGGTTGAATTTCTATGATTTTTAGAAGTTTAGGCAATTTTTGGAATTTCCTGATTAAACTTAAATCCAGAAAGTGCTTTACTGCGTCAGCATGACCTCACAGTGATGTCAGCAGGTCAACGGCTCGGTCCAGGTCAAACCTGACGTGTGGGGTCCACACGTCAGTGACACAGTTAACTAACAAGGTTAACTAAAATTAAACTAAACCTAATCTAGTTTAGTTAAGGCCTGGGCCAACATGTTAGAGGCTAATTAAAACTAACTAAATAAATTAACACTAACCTAGGTTAATTAGCAGGGCTAGCCCCATGCGTCAGTGACCCAGGGTGGTCAAACCCTAGTCAGACGGGGTCAAACCCCCGGTCAAATCGGTCAAACCTACCGGCGACTAACCACCGGCGAGGTCCGAGACGGCGGCGAAGCATGGAATCGCAGCACAGGCCACGGTTCGAGGCGCGGATGGCACCGTTGGGACCCTGAGCCTCGTCCGCGTCGGCTGGTGCTAGTGGGGTCGCCAGAGACGACCTAGATCGACGGCGGTGTCCGCTTCCGTGGCGGCTGGAGTTGGCGAAGGTGGACAGCATGCTACGGTGCACGGGAGGATGAGTGGGTAGGTCTTCTGGGTTCCTGGGAACGCGCTGAGGACGAAAACATGCTCTGACGCGATGTTTGCAGGCTCTAGCCACGCCGGCGACGAGGCACAGCGGCGGCGAGCTTCGGGTGCTCGCGGGCAGCAGCTACGGGGCAAAAACGACGGCGTGGTTAAGGGGGAAAGGACCGGGAGCTCACAGTGAGGCCGACGACAGGCTCAGCTGGCTCGTGGGCGACCGGAAGGCGACGAATCCGTCGATGGAGTCCGGCGGCCGTGCTCGGGGAAGACGACTCGTGGCGGCGATGTGGGGCTCCCGCGGTGGCGTGGCTCGGGGTGGAAGAGAGAGGGGGTCGAGGCGGAGCCTCTGGAAACGCTGGGTGGACTAAGGAGGGCCGGTGGCCATGGCTACGATGAGCGCCGGCGACGGTGGCGCTCGGGTGGTCGTGTGCGAGAGAGACAGAGGAGGGGAGAGACGATGGGAGAGGTCGAGAGAGGGTCCAGGGGGCGCGTGGCGTTGCGGAGGAAGGACAGGGCAATGAGGGGGCAGCCAGGCAGGTAGCTGCCGGCGTGGCACGCCGCGGCGCCGTGGCTGTCTTCTCCTCTGCCTTCTGGCAGGAGGAAGAGGACGCCCGTGCCCTCGGTGGGCTGGCCAGCTGGCTGGGCCGCCAGCTGGGCCGGCTAGATAAGTGGCCTAGGTAAGCCAGGTGGGGTTCTCTCTCTCCATTTCTATTTTATTTCTCTTTTCTATTTTGTTATTTTGTTCTGGGCTTTATTAAAAATACTTAGGCACACTCAAAAATCTCCATACTGCTCATGCCCACTGTTTAGCATATAACCAACATGGAACATTTCAGTTTAGGATTATTTGGACATCTAAAATATTCTACAGCATTTAAATGCCCGAATGCAAATAGAGTATGATTTAATTCAGTCACCCTATGATGTCCTAGAAATATGTGCACCATTTCTGTCAGAGGTTTAAGACCAAGGAAAAGATGATGAACATTTTAGAAGGGCATTTCAAGTTCATTGAAAAAGATTTTAGTAAATCCTAGTTGGATTAATGGGGTGCTGGGGGTTCTGTCATCCCCATTTCAATTTTCTGAGTAAAGTAGACATGATGCAACACCATATGTTAGCACTAGGCATTACCAGAACTTGGGATGTGACAACTCACCCCCACTAAAACAAGAATCTCGTCCCGAGATTCAAGAAGTGGAGTAAGAAGACAGAGGGGTCACAAAACTATCACAGTCTTCTTGATCCAAGTGTCCTTCTCGAAGATACCAATATATTGCATCACATTGCTCTTGACGTCTTTGTCTTCGAGATCTTCATCCAACACGATGAAGAGGGAAGGAAACTCTATAGGAAACGATCTTCTCAAAGATCAAGCAACTCAAGATCAACTCATGGAGTGAGACATTAGAACATATCTTGAGCTGAGACACAAAACACACATCGAGAGAGATGGAAGGTAATAGATGACAAGGGTTCAAATTGGTAGGCAACAATTCCACGCTGGAGTAGGATGGTGCATGGTTTCAAAGTAGAGAGGAGGTAATTGCCATGATTCCATAACGGGACACCTTAGGGAAAGGTGACTCGTAGAAATATTCCCTTAAGTGGCAAAAAGAATTACTTTTGATTCACAGATCATTGAAACTCTTCTCACCAGCCTGAGGCAATCACAAACGATCGCGTGAAGGAGCTTGAAGAAATGGCATACTCATACTAGAATGGATGATGTGGACTACCTTGTTGAGGAAAACGCGATGGATGATTCGTTTATCATCGGAAATAGATGGAACCCGTGGTAGGATCACTTTGAAGATGATCCTGATCAGTAATTACTGAGAAGGGTAGTCCGTAGTAGGAGGACACAATGGAGGTGCAAGCTGGGAACAAAATGCAAATGCTGGGAATGATTCTAGTAACTGGGAAGGAACCCAACAGTAGAGAGAGATTCCACTGTTTGAAAGGTTATGGCATAATCGAAGAAACTGAGAACGGATCCCAGTTAATGCCGACGATAAATCCTAGTGCTTAAGCGTGCTCTCAAGAACTTGAGCATTTCCGTATCAATCAAGGTTTTACCAATATCCGTGTCAAGGATCCTGGCAACACAACATGCTACCATGATGAATAATTGTGGAAGATGCAGATGCAAAGAAAGATAACACGTTCTCAGATTTCACCTTAGCGAGGCCAAGGAATCAAAATCTGGATGATCGACCGAGAGACATTTAGCACTCCGCTTCTAATGTTCCCCTTGATGTACTGGTTATCATGGTCATGCTTTAAAGCATCAACATAGCCATCAAGTAGTGGTCGGACTTCGGAATACAAAGGATCCATAAGGAACAACTTCTGGAGAAAATCCTACGAAATCCTTATAGAGAGGTGGCCAACTTCTTCAATCAAGATACTACAATAATAGATCTTCCAACTGGGTGTGTTGACCACGACATCCACTTTACCGGTTATCGAGAGACTGATATTGTAGTTCTTGGAAAATGCTCCGACCATCATATCTGCCTGAGATTCAGATCTGGTTGGTGTCAGGATATTCCAAACTCATCGAGTCTAGAAAGGAAAATGAAGGTTTGCAACACAATTTGACGAGATGACATTGCGAGATTCTCGGGGAATGAACTGCGATAGTAGGCTCCAAAACATGAGCTGGTTCTGCTACAAACCTGTGAACATGCTATCCGAGACAAGCGTGACCACGTGGTAGTCTTATAATAAAATACTACCAAGTTCAGGTTGGGGAACCGTCATCGAGGATAACGAAGTCCTGACATAAGTCATGATTCTTAAGAAGGAACTTCTTCTCCTTGAACAAATCAGTCAGTGGCTTGGTGTGCTAGGAAACACATATAGAATGGAGGCGGCCAACCTATCAAACCATAGAGTACTTCGCACCTATGCGTGACTAACTTGGGAAGATCCCAGAGGAAACAAAAACAATATTTCTCGAGTTCACGGCGGCAACTTGCATTGATTGCACGTGAACCAGAGGAAGTCACTTCTTTCATCCAGACAAATACTTCATGAACAGAGCATGAAGATATGCTTGCACAAGTTTCCAACACTAGCTTGATGTTCGACATGAGCCATGGAGAAAATAAGATGCTGCTGATGGGCTCAACAACAACTCATCGGAATTTCCATATCACTGGACTTCCACCATCATGTGAACACGGTAATAGCATTAGTCAGACCAAAAGATGTAATGGTGTATTCTCGAGTAATCAACCACGAGTAAGACAACACTACGAACATCGTTGGTTCTGATTTGACTTGACGATAACCCATACTCAAGTCAAAGTTTTGACAAGGCAATAGATCCAACAACTGATCACGAGGACCAATTGGTGAAGATATCATCTTTCTTCAGTACACACACAAACACAAAGATAACCCTTCAGAAAGAACCAATTCGGCAAAGTCTTTTATCTTCCAACTCTCCAAGTTGTTGTTTAGCTTAACCAACTAGCTCAGGGGTATCCAACACAGATTCTTGGAGAAGGGGTGGTTTACAAGAACCAACTTGATCACGAACTCAACATAGCGGTCAGGTGACAACCTGGTAACACATCCGGGAAGATATCCGGAAAATCACGAACCACCGATATGTTACTAAGCTCGAGAACAATCTTGCTTTTCAGAGTAAGACAATATGATCAGATAAGCGAGGAATGGAATAATCCTCACTCATTGATCGAGGAGTGCACCAGAGATAAGGACTAGGTAGCACGATCAGTCCTAGGATGGTGATTCAATAACCAACACGCTAAGAATGAGAATATTGTCCATTTACTACAAAGCAACGAGTTGCTCGGAGTATTGATTTCAAACATCACAATTCACTTGTCGGCATTCTGGTTACAACAACACGGAACCGAGGAATGAATAATGATGGCGAGAAGTATCACTGTATCAAAAATTCATAAGAGATGGTGCAATTCCTATGATATTCTTGGCATGAATAGGGTAGAACTCCAAGGTAGAACAGAGCACAAGCTGGATTGGCATTTTGATCTGCGGGATACAACTACTTTGACCCAATCCTAGATATGGATGAGGTACTGGAGTTTGTTTCTCCTAGTCATTCTGAAATAGAATGGCTTGACGGACCACAAGAATAATAGGCATCGATGAACACAAATGCACACATACTCTTGGCTATCATCTGATAGAAGATGGTCGGAATACAACTAAAGAGGAACAACTCGAGGAACATATAATTTTCTGAGTTGTGGATGCATAGATCAGTATGTCGAGCAAAGCTCAACATTTCTTCCAGACAACCCATGCAGATAGGTAGGACTGGCAGATTCACAATGCAGAATGGAGAACTCATTAAGAGCACTCTCGTTGTGATCTTTTGATACAACAAACTTCTGCCATAAGTGGTTCATAGTATTTGGAAGAAGGAAATACCACAGACCTCGAGGACTATCGCAAAGGTTACTAATATCCTAAAGGAACTAGCGACACTATCAACATGAGGTAAGTAGAGTGAATTTTGGGCCAAGAACCCAGGAATAGAATGCGTACTAACTAAACGGCATCACGGGATGCTTTTGAGAATAATGGCCGGAATCATCACACTGGGGATGCAAAGCATTGCTAGATTACCAGGTGATACTCTAGACACCTAGGGTCATAATAATAGCTCCAACATAAATGCCAAGGCAGCGGAGTACCTCAACAGACGGATTAGTGTGCTTAAACTGGCCCAAAAGGACATCGAGAACTGGGAGGAAGGATTTGCAAATGCATCAGATTGTTTAGAAACCTGGGATGACTCGGATAGCATAACGGTTGTAAATGCTCAAAAAGATTTGAGACAACCTGCAAAAATGGTGGCATAGCCACTCAACAACAATATCAAGGTTCCGAGATCAACTGACAACATACGGAGGTAGTAGGAATAGAACTGAGGCTTGAAACTATCAATTCTATAAGTCTATGGATTAGTAACACGTCATCCTGATAGATAGATGAGAAGGCCTAGTTCTTAATTCCCGTAGAAAAGAAGAGGATGACTCAGATCAGAGGGCATGAGGTATAAGGAGTAAAAAGAGCCTTACGTTCCCTTCCACAATCAATTCCCTTACATAACTAAAGCATTTCTAGACTCGACTTTGACCAGTTTGGCTTGCTAATCCTACAGGCAGTCAGGCTCTGATACCAACATTGTCAGGACCCCGATCCTAAGCCACATCGACCCAGCCGGTAACACATCATATCACTTTGCGGCCTCACGCACGGTATTCCCAGTGCCACCTTACCTGGCCCGGGACCGTTTGCGCCTTTTGGCTCACGTATATGATAGTGTCGCTAACATCCATATGACAGAGAACCCGGGCCGACATGGCTAGTCGTGAACCCAAAGCGGCACTAACCCATGGGGACAGGCATACATGAATCAACTTCGAGCATCTCGGTCAGCAGCGTGTGAATCCGGGCTGTAGCACTGGGCTGAGAGGACTCCGGTAACCCGGGCTGTAGCAGGCTAGGCAGGACTCCGGATGTCACCGCGTGACATTTCCCCGAAGGGACAGACACGGGAACGAAGTGAAACACATGCCGGCCAGTCAAGTGTCCTGAGCAGTAGTGCTGGGCTAGTAGGACTCCGGTGAACCGGGCTCTAGCGGACTACTATGGCTCAAGGAGGCACTAGACTACATTTCCCCATAAGAGAGGCTGCCAAGGATAAACAACTAGATTGTCGGATCCCACACATAGCAAGCATTTCAATCATACACACAATATGCTCGATATGTGTAAATACAACATGGCATCACAACATAACTCTACGACTCA
Source organism: Triticum urartu (assembly GCF_056163025.1). Taxonomy (NCBI): domain Eukaryota; kingdom Viridiplantae; phylum Streptophyta; class Magnoliopsida; order Poales; family Poaceae; genus Triticum; species Triticum urartu. The sequence goes on along the minus strand of NC_141875.1, from coordinate 552,211,816 downwards.
AAGTATTTATTTATTAGGCTCCGAGGAGCGAGATATTACAAACATGGGTCTCATGACCCAACAATCATACCATAAAAATCAAGCACATGCGGAAGCTTAACATGTCTGAGTACAGACGTCTACAAATGAAAAAGGCTAAAAGCCTGACTATCTACCAAATCCTGCCGAGGGCACAAGATCGTAGCTGAGGTATCAAGCTAAACGTCGAAGTCCACACGGAACTACTAGCGAGACTGGCGTCTCTCTTCAAAAACATAGAATAGGCAAATGTGAGTACAAATGTACCCAGCAAGACTTACATCAGAACTAACTACATATGCACCGGTATCAACAAAGGGGGTGGTGGAGTTTAACTGCAGCAAGCCAGCTTTGACTCAGTGGCTAATCTGAACTACGACTGCAAGAAACTCTTTTGAGGTGGCGCACACGAGTCCACATGTTCACCATTCAATACACCACTATGGATCCGCTCTCGTCTCCCTATGAGAAGGCCATCCATAGCACTCACACTTATCTTGCGAGTTTTAGAGTATCCACTTTCACTTGTCTATGAACTATGCAAGGGGTCCAAGTTTCCATATCCGAGGAATCCGGCTATTCGAATAGATAATGTTAACCCTGCAGGGGTGTACTTCTTCACACACGCTCCCACCACTTACCACCATATACACGTCATGTATCTCGGCAACCTTCAAGCGGAAGCCTAGCGAGGGTGTCGGGCACGGCCTACCTAAACACATAAGTCTCTAGTCTAGGTTTATCGCCTATCCAGGTTCCATCCGCAGGGAGTCCGGCCGAGGATTCCACATACGGCCCCGAACGATGTGAACAGGGTTCCCGAGACACCAAACGGGCGCCCGGTACACCGTGCCATGGTGTATCTACCGCAACATAGCCCACCCTTAGGGTCAGCGCTACGCACGGCCGCCAGCACATAACCTACAAACACCAGAAACTAGTTGCAACTCCTGGACAGAATACTAGGGTGATTAAGAAGCCGAGAGGGTCAATTAAGGATCCCAATGAGTGGTAGTAGCTGTTCATGGATCACAGACATAGAACTCAGTTCCTGAGGACGGTTTCAATGAGACAACCCACCATGTACTCCTACATGGCCTCTCACCGCTACCTTTACCAAAACGTGATCACACACTTAGCTCACACATAGTAGGACATGTTCACACACCTCCGATTCATTCCCGATGAATCAGACCTGACACAACTCTATGCAATAGCAGGCATGACAAACAAGCATGAACGAGTAGGCACATCAGGGCTCAAACAACTCCTACTCATGCTAGTGGGTTTCATCTATTTACTGTGGCAATGACAGGTCATGCAGAGGAAAGGGCTTCAACTACCGCAACATGTAACAATTGAATCGTTGTTGTCCTAATGCAGTAAAAGAGAGCAGGAGCGAGAGTGGGATTGTATCAAAATGAACAAGGGGGGTTTTGCTTGCCTGGCACTTCTGAAGATATTATAGCTCTTCATCGGTGTCATCGATCTCATCGTCGAAACCACGTCTATCGAGAGGGGACAAATACCGGCAACATAGAGAAAGAACACAATCAATGCAATGCACAATATGATGCATGATAATGTCATGGCAATATGCTGTTGATTGAGCTAATGAAACTAGCAACCATATTAAATGAAGTTGGTTTGAACCCTAGGTTCAAATTCAAACTCCATATAAGGCATTTCGAATGCCATTTATTCAAATTGTCTTATACAGCAACTTTAAGTTGTTCAAACATGCATGAAAGTGGTACATATGGATAGATTAGATTTTTCTGATCATTTTTCATATATAATTTATTTCATTCTGAGCTACGGTTGAATTTCTATGATTTTTAGAAGTTTAGGCAATTTCTGGAATTTCCTGATTAAACTTAAATCCAGAAAGTGCTTTACTGCGTCAGCATGACCTCACAGTGACGTCAGCAGGTCAACGGCTCGGTCCAGGTCAAACTTGACGTGTGGGGTCCACACGTCAGTGACACAGTTAACTAACAAGGTTAACTAAAATTAAACTAAACCTAATCTAGTTTAGTTAAGGCCTGGGCCCACATGTCAGAGGCTAATTAAAACTAACTAAATAAATTTACACTAACCTAGGTTAATTAGCAGGGCTAGCCCCACGCGTCAGTGACCCAGGGTGGTCAAACCCCTGGTCAAATCGGTCAAACCTGCCGGCGACTAACCGCCCGCGAGGTCCGAGACGGGGGCGATGCACGGAATCGCAGCACAGGCCACGGTTCGAGGCGCGGATGGCACCGTTGGGACCCTGAGCCTCGTCCGCGTCGGCTGGTGCTAGTGGGGTCGCCGGAGACGACCTAGATCGACGGCGGTGTCCGCTTCCGCGGCGGCCGGAGTTCGGTGAAGGTGGACAGCGTGCTACGGTGCATGGGAGGACGAGTGGGTAGGTGTTCTGGGTTCCTGGGAATGCGCTGAGGACGAAAACATGCTCTGACGCGACGTTTGCGGGCTCTAGCCACACTGGCGATGAGGCACAGCGGCGGCGAGCTTCGGGTGCTCGCAGGGCAGCAGCTTCGGGGCAAAAACGACGGCGTGGTTAAGGGGGAAAGGACCGGGAGCTCACAGTGAGGCCGACAACAGGCTCAGCTGGCTCGTGGGCGACCGGAAGGCGACGAATCCGTCGATGGAGTCCGGCGGCTGTGCTTGGGGAAGACGACTCGTGGCGGCGATGTGGGGCTCCCGCGGTGGCGTGGCTCGGGGTGGAAGAGAGAGGGGGTCGAGGCGGAGCCTCTAGAAACGCTGGGTGGACTAAGGAGGGCCGGTGGCCATGGCTACGGTGAGCGCCAGCGACGGTGGCGCTCGGGTGGTCGTGTGGGAGAGAGACATAGGAGGGGAGAGACGATGGGAGAGGTCGAGAGAGGGTCCAGGGGGCGCGTGGCATTGCGGAGGAAGGCCAGGGCGATGAGGGGGCAGCCAGGCAGGCAGCTGCCGGCGTGGCACGCCGTGGCTGTCTTCTCCTCTGCCTTCTGGCAGGAGGAAGAGGACGCCCGTGCCCTCGGTGGGCTGGCCAGCTGGCTGGGCCGCCAGCTGGGCCGGCCAGATAAGTGGCCTAGGTAAGCCAGGTGGGGTTCTCTCTCTCCATTTCTATTTTATTTCTCTTTTCTATTTTGTTATTTTGTTCTAGGCTTTATTAAAAATACTTAGGCACACTCAAAAATCTCCAAACTGCTCATGCCCACTGTTTAGCATATAACCAACATGGAACATTTCAGTTTAGGATTATTTGGACATCTAAAATATTCTACAGCATTTAAATCCCCGAATGCAAATAGAGTATGATTTAATTCAGTGACCCTACGATGTCCTAGAAATATGTGCACCATTTCTGTCAGAGGTTTAAGACCAAGGCAAAGATGATGAACATTTTAGAAGGGCATTTCAGGTTCATTGAAAAAGATTTTAGTAAATCCTAGCTGGATTAATGGGGTGCTGGGGGTTCTGTCATCCCCATTTCAATTTTCTGAGTAAAGTAGACATGATGCAACACCATATGTTAGCACTAGGCATTACCAAAACTTGGGATGTGACAGCGACACCTTGATCATCATCGTAGCATCGCTATCGTCTTTCCAATCTTATGCTTCCACGACTATCGCTACCTCTTAGTGATAAAGTAAAGCATTACAGCGCAATTGCATTGCATACAATAAAGCGACAACCATATGGCTCCTGCCAGTTGCCGATAACTCAGTTACAAAACATGATCATCTCATACAATAAAATTTAGCATCATGTCTTGACCATATCACGTCACAACATGCCCTGCAAAAACAAGTTAGACGTCCTCTACTTTGTTGTTGCAAGTTTTACGTGGCTGCTACGGGCTTAGCAAGAACCGTTCTTACCTACGCATCAAAACCACAACGATAGTTTGTCAAGTTGGTGCTGTTTTAACCTTCGCAAGGACCAGGCATAGCGACACTTGGTTCAACTAAAGTTGGAGAAACTGACACCCGCTAGCCACCTTTGTGCAAAGCACGTCGGGAGAACCGGTCTCGCATAAGTGTACGCGTAATGTCGGTCCGGGCCGCTTCGTCCAACAATACCGCTGAACCAAAGTATGACATGCTGGTAAGCAATATGACTTATATCGCCCACAACTCACTTGTGTTCTACTCATGCATATAACATCAACGCATAAAACCTGGCTCAGATGCCACTGTTGGGGAACGTAGTAATTTCAAAAAAATTCCTACGCACATGCAAGATCATGGTGATGCATAGCAATGAGAGGGGAGAGTGTGATCTACGTACCCTCGTAGACCGACAGCGGAAGTGTTATGACAACGCGGTTGATGTAGTCGTACGTCTTCACGGCCCGGCCGATCAAGCACCGAAACTACGACACCTCCGATTTCTAGCACACGTTCAGCTCGATAACGATCCCTGGACTTCAATCCAGCAAAGTGTCGGGGAAGAGTTCCGTCAGCACGACGGCGTGGTGACGATCTTGATGTTCAACTGTCGCAGGGCTTCGCCTAAGCACCACTACAATATTATCGAGGACTATGGTGGAAGGGGGCACTGCACACGGTTAAGAGAACGATCTTAGAGATCAACTTGTGTGTCAAGGGGTGCTCCCTGCCCCCGTATATAAAGGAGCCAAGGGGGGTGCGGCCGGCCCTAGGAGGAGGCGCGCAGGAGGAGTCCTACTCCTACCGGGAGTAGGACTCCCCTCCCTTTCCCTAGTTGGATTAGGACTTGGGGGGGAGGAGGAGAGGGAAGAAAGGAAAGGGGGGCGCCGCCCCCCTCCTTGTCCAATTCGGACTTGGGGGAGGGGCGCGCGGCAGCCCCTAGGCCTCCTCTCCTCTTCCTCCACTAGGCCCATTAAGGCCCATTAGGTTACCGGGGGGTTCCGGTAACCTCCCGGTACTCCGGTAAAATGCCGATTTCACCCGGAACACTTCCGATGTCCAAACATAGGCTTCCAATATATCAATCTTTATGTCTCGACCATTTCGAGACTCCTCATCATGTCCGTGATCACATTCGGGACTCCGAACTAACTTCGGTACATCAAAACTCATAAACTCATAATATAACTGTCATCGAAACCTTAAGCGTGCGGACCCTACGGGTTCGAGAACAATGTAGACATGACCGAGACATGTCTCCGGTCAATAACCAATAGCGGAACCTGGATGCTCATATTGGCTCCTACATATTCTACGAAGATCTTTATCGGTCAGACCGCATAACAACATACGTTGTCCCTTTGTCATCGGTATGTCACTTACCCGAGATTCGATCGTCGGTATCTCAATACCTAGTTCAATCTCGTTACTGGCAAGTCTCTTTAATCGTTTCGTAATACATCATCTCGCAACTAACTCATTAGTTACAATGCTTGCAAGGCTTATGTGATGTGCATTACCGAGAGGGCCCAGAGATACCTCTCCGACAATCGGAGTGACAAATCCTAATCCCGAAATACGCCAACCCAACATTTACCTTTGGAGACACCTGTAGAGCTCCTTTATAATCACCCAGTTACGTTGTGACGTTTGGTAGCACACAAAGTGTTCCTCCGGCAAACGGGAGTTGCATAATCTCATAGTCATAGGAACATGTATAAGTCATGAAGAAAGCAATAGCAACATACTAAACGATCGGGTGCTAAGCTAATGGAATGGGTCATGTCAATCACATCATTCTCCTAATAATGTGATCCCAAATGACAACACATGTCTATAGTTAGGAAACATAACCATCTTTGATTAACGAGCTAGTCGAGTAGAGGCATACTAGTGACGTTTAGTTTGTCTATGTATTCACACAAGTATTATGTTTCCGGATAATACAATTCTAGAATGAATAATAAACATTTATCATGATATAAGGAAATAAAATAATAACATTATTATTGCCTCTAGGGCATATTTCCTTCAAAAACCTCCATATAGCAGAAGATGGGCATCAGAGGCCTGCCAGGAGGCCTGCCCCACCCTTGTGGTCGCCGGTGGGTCCCCTCTGGTATTTTCTTTTTCCCATATTTTTTATATATTCCAAAATAATTCTCCGTAAATTTTCAGGACTTTTGGAGTTGTGCATAATAGGTCTCTCAGATTTGCTCCTTTTCCAATCCAGAATTCCGACTACCGGCATTGTACTTCTTTGTGTAAACCTTGTAAATTAAGAGAGAAAAGGCATAAGTGTTGTACCATAATGTGTAGTAACAGCCCATAATGTAATAAATATCAATATAAAAGCATCATGCAAAATGGACGTATCATTGCACAAAGGGATTATGCCTGCCGGCAACTTGTATTTGTCGTCTGGCCTGAACACTTGGTGGCAGAGTGTTGTGTGATGCATGACCGTCAAGTTGTTTTTCAAGTCTGGATGCAACCTCATGATATTCGCAGCATTCTTGAACTCCCAAGATGGTCTCCCCTTGTTTTTCAGAGGAGCAATCCAGCGGCGAAGAAAATCAATGCCCACCATCTCAATTGTTAGCCCGACAACCCTGAGGCGATGGATCCTGGTGATGGCAATTGTGAGCTTCTTATCCTGGGGATCAAGATCGCTCCAATCCTTGCCGAGGACCACCATTGTTTGCTAGGGAGAGTAGAATGGTGGGAACTCCTCCTCCTTTATCCAGCATCACTCCGCTCGCCACTCATCCCACTTCTGATGCAGATTACCTTCTAGATAGATCTCCTTCTTCCAAGCTCTTGGGATCCAAGTGATGGCACTAAAAAGATAGTCTCATGTCTCGATGCAAGGGGCAAATAGTGGCGGAAGAGGGCTATATTGGGAACTACTCGGGAAAAGATTTCACAAAGATGCGCGAAAACCGACATGCATGTCACGACATTTGGCGCGAAATCTAGGAGATGGAAGCTGTATGCGTATATGATGTCATTGAAGAAATCAGAGTATGGGGGGCAGAGTCCGCAGTAAAAGTATGCAACAAAGAAGGGGAATTTATCTACGCTGCCCTTGACGGAGCCGGGAAGCATGGGAGGGGGGCAGTGTGAGCTCGTTTCTCCTTCCCGCACATGTATGCGTACCGGTCTACTAGATCGCTCTTGTTGAGCACCGGCATGAAGACGACGTGTTGTATCCGCGCCTCTGTCAGGGCTTCTTTTCTCGCCTCCGCATCTGGGTCGACGACCTTCTCCACCTTGTCCTTGCTTGCTTTTGGTGCCATGGCATCTATTGAAGCAGGGGCTGAAAAGGAGGAGGGGTGTAGGAGCAGCGGGTGGACGAGATGTGCTTTGTTTTGGTGCAAGGAAGAAGATGATAAAACTGCTAGATTGGAAAGAGGGGAGGTAAAAGAGCATCGCCCTTCGCGGATTTCTTTTTATGGGAAGGCGCGGGGGTTGGCTCTTTACTATCCGACATGGATGCACTTTTGCAAGCGCACTACCTATGTATCCGTTACAACCCACCTCTGCGACGTTATGCATTTAATGTTTGTCATGGGGGCATGGTTAAAGAGAAGATTATGACAGTTATCCTCTGGCGCGTGTATTTGTGCACTGTTTGGGCCTAACTCAATGATGCATCGCACGCGTGTGTGGCCCAGGCCTGGGGGCTCCTGTCGGTGTCCTAAAATTTGGGTCCTTTAGTACCCCTGACTTGTTCACATGCAGTAGTAGCTTTCCTGACGGCAAGGCTTGCCGGAGGGCAACTAAAGGCAAGCTCAAGACTAGTTGACAAGAATATAAAGAAGATGCCCAAGCTAGTGATCAGAAGCATAGAAGATCAAGCTTGGAGTTGCCGGCAAGTTCCTTGCCGACAAGCTTATGAAGACCCGGCAAGCTCCGTCTCGGCAAGTTTCCACTGTCCTGCCACCGCTCCACCTCGGGATCCAGCTTGTCTGGGCATAACTTTAATGACACCCGTCCCAGGAACTTGTCAAAGAGATATGAGGTAGATGCGCGAACGACACAGAAGGAGAGACGATTCTTGCTAGGGAGCTTCATCAACGTGACACCTCATGACGTATTTAATGCGTTTGTCTTAACCCATCAGAGTTAGGTATTTGGCACTGTAGCCACTATTTAAAGTGTATATTTACCATTTTGCCATTGCGGTGACCCCTTTCCCTATAAAAGGAGGCCCATGGTTACCTTTACAAAGGTTGACACTTTGCTCAATTACACACGTAGTTGCACTTCCCGTGCAACCTTGTCGTCAAGTAGCGCTCCTTCTAGTTGTGCTCACACACTCAATACAACAAAGCAGAAGTAGGGTTTTACGCTTCATAGCGGCCCGAACCTGAGTAAAATCACTGTGTTGGCTGCTAGATCTACTCTTTGTGCTTGTTTGATCTCCCTAGTCGAACCGCAAAGTGGCCTTTGCCGGTCCCGTAGATCGTTGTACGCACGACATGGCGCTGCTAGAAGCAGCGGTAAGAACAACTGTCCAAGTTGGCGGGGGAGCTGCGATGGCTCAGCTAGGATGGAGTTCCTGGCGAGCAATGAGCATTCGGGCCACCTCTGGGCTGTGAGGCGAGCAGCGGCGCTCTCCAGTGGTGCTGGCGTGGGAGTTGTACACGGCTAAGTGTTGGATCATCGCAAGGCTGTCACTTGGTGCGGATGATAGCCTTCGATGGCAGTCATGGCCGTTGGTGGAGGAGTTGGGTGGCTGCGGTTCCTCGGCCAGGGTGTAGGTGTTTGGTGGGCGGCGTCGGTCTGTCGGCGGTCCTCGGCTATGCAAGTACGATGACAAGGCACTGCGGTGGTGGTGGTACGAAGCGTCTTGGGCAGTACTTCCCAATTCGTTCGAGGTGTGGAGATGTGTGATGATCAGATGAAAATCTTGCACGACTCTTTTCGAGCCGGCCGTGATGGCGCCCGTGGGTGTTGTCCCCCTCCTTGGAGGCGTCACCGAGGTGTATTCAACATTTCCCTCGCTCTTGTGGAGTTAGTTGTTGTCTCTGGCGAAAGCCTTGATTCGGTCAAATCGGCATGATGGCGGCGTACTTGACGTCGCTCCTCTGTTGGGAGCATCGTGTTTGGAGACACAGCTTGGTTCCTCGGTGGTCTACTCAGGTGTTCGTCGTGGTCCTATTCTGATTTTCGGCGGTGCTATGCACGACGATCGCCAGTGCATCCAAGATGGTGTCTTCCTCGGATCGGATCAAGTCCTGCCATTTACTTACCACCTCCTCTTAGGCATTAAAAGTGGATGGTGCGTCGACAATCAAAGTTCAGTGGGAGCGGTTGGTCTCCGGAGATGCCTAGCGCGGGGTCAAGACGCGGTGTTGTTATCTGTTATGGCAGGCGATTGTGCTTTTGTAGTGTTGTATGGTCATTGGTGGTTGTCCCTAGACATGCCTGGGTGTGGTGTGTGTTACGCTCGTTGTTCTCAATGAGTAGTAGTTTTTTGTACTTATAATTTTACCTTCTATAAAGCTATGGTAAACCTAGGTGTATTCTCAAAAAAAAAAAAACTTTCAAGGAGAGATCATCTAACCAATGTTTTGGTTTCAGGATGTCCTTGATGTAGCAGTTTTACTAGCTGCATATTGTAATCCTATTTTAACGTAATAAAGCTTCTGGTTTTCTAGCGCAGAAAGAACGTTATTGTTCCATGAAAGGAAATGGAAAGGATTGTTTAGAAAAAAGAAAGGAAGAGGAAGAGGAAGAGAAGTTGCCAAAAAAAAAAGGACGTCATACCTCCACGAGAACTCCAAAGAACGGCTTCTACCATCGTACGCATGTGCCATTTGTTTTTGAAACAAGGATTTAACGAGAAGTCACAGCGGCATGTGAGTTATCTGGACAGTGCTGTAGGTGCAGAGGTTGCGTGTGAGTTAAGCGAGCCATCACGTCTGCATGCCCTTCTCCTCACATGGCGCAACAGTCACTCCCCAATCCATTTGAAACACCCACTTCCCAAAAGTCGTGTAAATAGATGCCTGATGTATCACAAAATCAAGGTTCTAATTTGATTCAATGCTAGAGGAAGAAAACTGATAAATCAACTGCTAACTAATTCGGACACGTCCGTGGGTCGAATTTATATTCAATATTAGCAGGATGATGATTGTTTTCCTTCTTGAGAAGTTTTCCACGATGTTTATTGTCTCTGGGCTGGGATTACAGCATGCACGGCTTTAACTTTGAACTAAATACCCTCACAAAAAAGTGAACAAAAGAACCAAATTTTAGAAAGAAATACTCCTTTTTTAGCAAGCTCTAGCGTCAATTATCCGGGTTTTTGTCGTGATCCTACTTGAGAAAGAACTAGTGTTTTAGAAAAAAGGCCTAGCAAATTATAATTGTTTTTCCCACCAAAAAAATATAATTATTATTTTTCACTTGTCACGCATAGCAAGCAAGTTTTAAGGAGACTTTCAGCCAACATCGATCGGATGTCTAAAGCCCCGTACAACACAGGTGCCTAAAAAAACCAGGTTTTTCTATGAAATAGGTTTGCACATGTGCTTAGGAAGGGGTTAGAGGCAAACTTTAGCTTCCAATGCTAGTTGGTGCTTATTAGGACTGATATCCCGATTTTATGCTACAACCAGACGCTAGTTAACACCTATGTGAAGCACTTTGCGTTGAAGCCACATATTATTTTAAGATGCCTCTCTTCAGGCATCGGCGCATAAGCACCCAACATAGTACAGGGCCTCGGAACCAGCAAATTTAGCTGCAACTCCCGCGGCGATGGCAACATTTTGGTGTTACCAAATTTACAACATGGACAACACATGTAATTGTTTTCCTTGTTCATCATATCTTCAACAAGAAGTCCAAGAAACTGTTCCAAAGAATTAACCCAACTCTTTCTCTCCCTATCTCTATACATCCAACTTCGATACTTCAATCCCTACAACTCAAAAGTCATCACTTTTAACGTCTAGTCTTCTTTCTAGCAACAACACGAGTAAATCACATACCTACGGGCTGAGAGGAGGATTGCATGAACACCCAAAGCGTTAGTTGTCTAGCAGTACTCACTGTTGATCTAGTCCAAATGTTGATCGAAAGACAACTTTTATGTCACCCAAAGGTACCCGCGCCACCAACCCTTGACGGGTGGTTTCCCGGCCCATCAGTAATGATATGGTGTTGGTGTCATCGCTTCTGGGTCACCGTTGATGATCGTCATGTGGCTAGTTAGTGATAAAGGATAACACCAACGAGCTCACCTTGGCATGTTTGTGGTTGACTTATCTAGCATGATACCCTTTTAGAAACTGTGGCATAGAGCTTTGGATGGCGGTGGCGTTACTGTTTTTGTTAATGGTGTTATAAAATGGTAATTTAACATGTACCCACAAAGAATTAGACCCGAAGAAATTTGGAGTGGGCCAATTTGGATGTGTACGAGGCAGAAAGAAGAAATGATACGGGAGCAATTCAAGGCGAACAAGGAGAAAAAAAAATCAAGAACAACAAAAGCCAATGTAGTACTAGTACATGGTAGGAGCCAATCATTGGACGTACCAAATACCACTTATTACAGTTTGAGGGGGCATTTGTGCAATTGCGAACTGAGGGGCGGGGGGGGGGGGGGGGGGGGTGAAATTACAAATTTGAGATCGAGAGGGAGGATATTTCCACGAAATCGCAAGTCGCTCCGCCATCAGCAAAGAACCACCTTTCTCCTGGAAGGAGCCTTCAGGTGGCGGCGCCCCTTGATCAGGCCTTCCGCCGTCCACCGGCTCCCTGTCCAATGTCCGCAGGCGTTGCTCGGCAATGCAGAGGGAGGTTCACGGGCAGAAAGATGCCTCCTTCCTTTCGCCAGCGTCCGGTGGTTCACCGGCACTACCCACCATTTGCTACGCTTATCCGAGCGCCGGCGACATGCTATCCTCCTCCACCAATCTTTCATGCCTGCGTCGGACGCCGGTCTGTCGTCTCCGTCGCCGCTGAGCCCGTCCACAGGTGCCATGCTGCGCGCCTGCTTCCCGCCGGCGTGCCCCGCGCGCAGCCGCGTGGGAACCGCCCAGCTCAGTCCGTCGGCGGGATCCTGCTTCCCGCCGTCACCGCAGGCGAAACCTGCAGGCAGCAGCATGGGGACAGGCAACTGCCTTCGGCCACCGTACGCTCCATGGTGTCGGTCAAGAGGACCGCCACCGCAACCGCACATCGGCGTCATGCTGCCTCCACGGGACGCCGTCACATGGCGCGCGGGGCTGAGATCAACACCAACTACCAGTCTGATGTCATTGGGAGGTTCGTTCTCAAGAGGCTTCAAAACAAGTGCTCTGGATACCGTTGAATTCGATACACTGGAACCTTATGTTCCTCCCAGCTCTGTGCAGTCACACAAGCTACAATTATATGCAAAATTAGAAGAGTTTCCAATAGATGAAGTGCAACCTACTCATATCCGTAGTGCTGTAGCAGTTGCTGTTGGCATAGTGAAGGTTCAGTTCGATTTGAATCGCCTGCAGAGCTTATACCATGAACATGTCAGGCATATCTTGGTGGCCAATGGTATACATGTGGATGGCTCATTAGATGACATGTATTTGAGCTCACTAGATATAGGATTATCAGCTGTTTGGAAGGAAGAAATCTCTGAAAAGAAAGGGCCACTTAACCTATCGAGTCTTGACGTCATGCGAACTTTGGTCGGACTAAAAGATCATATATGGAGTCACTTACTGGACTATCTTAGAGACACTAAGATAATTGTCATTGAGAAATGGGATTTGCCACTTTCAACAGTGGAGTCGATGATATTCAATCTAGGTTGGAAGCTGCCGTTAGATACTATATCACTCTACAGGGGGCAGACTGATGCATCGTTCAAGTTCAGCACCAAACTGGCATCTCTATGCTCAATCGTTTGGAATGATAGTAATCAAGTCACCGACTGCTTAATCTGTCATAAACTCATAATATCGTATGCAAGGATAACATTTAGGCTGAGCTGTTATCAATGTTCATGCTGATGCGCCGGGCTGTGGATTTAAAAATTAATGACTTGCTGATATATACAGACTGCAGCCATTGTGATCGAGTTGTGAGGGAAGTGGAAATAGTGCAGCCCAAGGATAAGCACGCAGAATTGTCCGTGGTGGTGCTTGGCTTGAAGGCGAAGTTCGATAATGTCTTTTGTCAGTTAGAACCAAGGGAGAAGCTGCTGTTCCCTGATTCTCTCATCAGTCTCTGGAGGAACTCATCCTCACCACATGCAAATATATTTGAAGGTTTATTGGGCATATGGTCACCCCATTTGCTGGGACTGCCGGTTTTCCGGATCCATCAAACAAGAAAAGCTGCTAATGCTTTCATTGGTATGCATTTTTCTCTATCTTACAACATCTTTAAACTACTCTGCTGGTTCATATGGATGAGTTCTAAACTGTTTCTTTTGTCATATAGCTAAAAAAATGCTGGAGGAAGTCTGGGAAACCTTGTTCTGCACCATGCATATAAAGTCAATGTGAAGGAAGAATCAAGAAAAATGGATGCTGTGCGAAATGTAGTTATGGCGATGCGCCCCAAAAGCATAGAGGTGTTGGTGAGAACTGAAAATGAAGCCCAAGCAGTGGGAGAGGAGTTGAGCAAGCTGTTCAAACAAATGTTTGTTAAATATGAGAAGCGCGCAGTTGGTGAAGGCTATGAGGTAGCAGCAAGGAAGGGCATTGTCATCTCTGGTAGAGAGAGGAAACTGAGAATTATCTATCACTCATCAATGGAGGATGTGACCACAATCAAGGCGGCTAATACACTAAGTGTGAAGCTCTTGAGTTTGGAGGAGGATGATGAGAACATTACAGCACTACGGCCGGAGTGTTTCCTTTTCTTCAATTGAAAACCCAACCAATGTCTTGATATGTAAGTGTATATTGAGATTGCGATCAATTTTATAGCAAGCTTCGTTTATAGGTAACTGACATAGTTACATCGTACTGCAGCCAGAACATCTAGGAATTCCCAGTGAAATGACGATAATTTGCAATGAGGCATCAAGTGTATGGAGGACTTCAATCTGCAGGAGCTTGATCACAATTTCTATCTTTGTGCCAAGTGCATCTATCTGCAGGAGATTGATCACAATTTGTCAAGTCACAATTATGCATTACATCCTTGGTGAACTCAAGTTCAAATTTAGATGTCTCTTAATCTATCAATTCTGTGATGTTCGGTATATTTTGAAATTGGACATGTAGACACCTTAATGTTTGATTCGTGATATTAGTGTTTGTCCATTATGTCATGTTGAACGTTATTGTATATCTTTTACCATATGTTCTACTAACCTTTGATGTTGGTTCATGGCCTCTTAAGCAATTTCAGTTCCGTTGTGTCATTGACATGCATGTGAGAACACAGTTTTGAACGATTTTTGTTGCCACGGTTTTAGAAAGATTTTTGTTGTCCTTGCAGCTATTTTGCTCCTCGCAGGTCAAAGGCATTTCCGCAACCTCAATGAATTGGATATGATCAAGGTTATTAGGATAATTCTCAAATTTGGTGAAGCTGTTGACACAACTCATTCAAAGGTACCACATAATTTTGTAATGCGAAAATAAGCCATATGATCGTCTACTCTGGAAGTCGAGTCAAAAAGGTCTTATTTTGCTGCATGCTAAGTATGTTTTTTAATGAATTTGGTAGTTGTATATTTTCATTTCTTTCTGCTGTTTACATGTTGAAACTGAGGATAAAAGGTCTTCAAATCCATTTGATGTCGATTTTTATTAGCATACTGAAGTTAATCATGTGGCTGTAACGGCATTCAAATCTTTTACTACAGGGGTATTGTATCATTGCATATTTTAGTGTGGCATGTACAAATTCATGAGTTCTATAATGGCTAGAGCTAAAACACTATTGTTTTGTTTTTTTGAAAGAGAACTGATGTTGTGCAATTGATCTGTCTGATTGGTGTGGTCAAATTCTGTGGGTAACGCACACACCTGCTTTTTTTATTCCCTTTTTTTGGAGTCTCAGTCAATCAGAACAGCCAAGGATAAATTCAGTCTGGGGGTGTTTAAAAACTTTGGTTTGTAGTTTGCACTGTCTGCAGCAGCTTTTAAGTATCTGGTTGTTGCAGACCAAATGGAAATGACCTCTCTTCAAAGAACTTAAACCAGGTCACTGTTTTTTATTTATGGTTTTTGACATAGGCACATCACCCATAGCAGGCTTTTACGTACACCTGGGCAGGACAATAACCTGTTTTAAACCTAGAAAAAGGGCTGTGTGCATGTTTGATCATTTACATTGACTGTCCTGAAGTTGTTGAAGCGCGCATGATAACCAAGCAGGTGGGTGTAATAGTTAACTGGTCGATTTATTTTAACATAATAGCTAATTTTCATTCGTTGAAAGATTTCAGTCAACTATTTTGATTTTGGAGATAGTCGTACCATAAGGGTATAGGATTGAACTAAGCGGAAATGGATTTTTGACTGTGCAGGTGCCCAGAACAAGCAACCGTTCTCATGTTATCTGGTTTTGTTTTGCCCACCGCAATGAATGAGCTCTGGATCAGTGTTATTTGTGTAAGAAGTATCTTCGGAGGCAGGACATAGGCGATGTGCCATATTTAGCTTCAACATTGACTCTATTTCCTGATTAACCAAGCCAAGCTCTTACCGGTAGCCTGATCAGATGACTGCGATCGATTTGTAGTTCTGCCACTAATGTTTGGTTCTTCCCAGTAAACAAAGTCAGGCAAACTGTAACCAAACATATCAAATGTCTGAATGCACCCAAATGTACCAATCGCATATCAGGTACCTTCTCCAACTGCTAATAACTCTTCTGATCTGAAATGCAAAATCTATGCAAACTAAAATTTGTTCTTCCCCGAGCATGTCAGGGATGATCCATTTGTTTGTTCTGAGGAGGAGTTGCAGTCGATGGATCCTGCTGAAGTAGATGAACATAAGCGAGTTACTCTGTCGCGTTTTCAATAACAAAATGCAAATCCCGATGTTTGGTTTTAGATGATACAATGTTTGATTCATTTGCCAGTGTCCGAGTTTCAACAAGTGTCCAACCAAACATCAGGGGATGATGGATTTACAGGGAGGTAAGCAAAATCCGCCTTACCATCTTTAGATTTTGTAAAGTATGTTTCACAATCTGTTATAGTATATGCTGTTTTCCCAACCAATCAGTTTGGATGTCTATGGACCATTGTGAGGATGTTTCCAAAAAAAAGTATGTTTTAGAAAGCCAGCTCCCGTTTGAGGATGGCAAAATGTTTGATTATGAATTCAAGGGACCATGCTTCGGTGCCTTAAGGCACCTACCTTAAGGCTAGCCATTCCGATTAGGATGACACAGAACCAGTGATTCAGTAGTCAATGGAGTCATATTTTCAAGACATATTCTTTGCTGTACAGGATGACACAGAACCAGTGATTCCCTATTTTAAGACATATATAATTTTTCTATAATATAAATGCTTTGCTCTTTGCTTTACCAAATCCACATATTCTAGTAACCATCATGACAATGTACTTTGCTGGTATTTTCTTTTAATTCTGAAATGAATATCTAGCAATAATACGTCACCCTGTCAATACATTATAATTTTGAAACATGTCAGTTCAGCCCTTGAACTGAAAAAACAGTCTGCTTTATATACAATCTGTGAACATGCATGCAGTATTAGTTCTTGACAAGAGAACATGATAAGAGTGTGTCTTTATTTATTCAAACAGATAATCGTTTTCAGCAGAGCAAATTACCTTGATGGTGAAGGGATAAATGAGATTTTGATTTGCGAACATTTGAAGAGCACTGCCGCAAGGTAAACAACAACCTTTTCATGCTTTATTTGTGGCGGGGAAAAGTTGGTGAGAGCATAGTTCCTTCACTGATAATTCACTTTTTTGTTGTATTTTCACTAGAAATTACTCCCTCCGTTTTTAACTATTTGTCTTTCCAGAGATTTCAAATGGACTAGCATATACGGATGTATATAGACATATTTTAAAGTGTAGATTCACTCATTTTGCTTTGTATGTAGTCACTTGTTGAAATCTCTAGAAAAACAAATATTTAGGAACGGAGGGAGTAGTATACAAAAAGAGAAGCTAAAGCTTAAACTATATCTAGCCAAATATACACACAAGAGCTAGGTGCACAAAGTTTATCTAAAGGCCGCTACCCAAGCAGACAGGCCTGCACAAGCCTTTCTATTAGCTCTATGTACCAAAAGATTGGTCTCCTCTTTGAATTTCTGCCTGCATCTGTATAGATTTGGCCTGATGCCTTTGAAGATGATCAACTCGTTGAATTCTACAGGTACAAAATCCCACGAGGTGGCCGAAAGAATTCCAGAGTGACCAATGGAATTTCTCGCCGATGCTCTCACAGCTCAGCATGGGTGGCGTTTGGTTGCAGGAGATTGGTCTCGTACACGTTTAAGTCAGGCAGAGGTGCTGGCTGTTTCTTTTGATTTACATTAACTTGTATGATAATCCGGATCCGGTGTACTACGTTTTTGGTTGTCGGGCGATACTACTGGCACTCGGTGCAGTCGCCATATCCTCCGCTCGACTCGGGAGCTCCTCAACTCGCTCACGTGAGTGCACACGAGACATCAGACGCTGGCCGCTCCTCAACTCGCGTCCCGTGAGTACACACCAATCATCCATGGAGATGTATGGGCACGTTCCCAAATCCGAGGCTTCATCCTAGCTAGGCATGCAGCAAACATCTTGGGCACAGCACTCCAATGAAACCACGCGTAGAGGGAATCTGAACCATAACACCACATGCGACATTTATATTTAGAACAAAATAAATAAATATTGTTATCCAGCAGAGAACAATAATCTATCTGAAAACTCACCTTAAGCCCTTTCTTTTTGCGGGGCAAATAGGAGTTTTATTCCATAATGATAGGGTTACAGTTCAGTTTTAAGGAGTCCAGAAGAGGCAGACAGCAGCTCAAACCTTGGCGTTCGTTGTCGCTGGCACAAGCTCTAGGCAGGGAACAGCGCCCGTCATGGCAGCAGCTGCGATGGGTGGAGGCCGGCGATGTGCAGCAGTTGAAGATTCAAGGGTAGCACGTACGTCGGTGGGTGGGTGGGGCCAAGTTCGGCGATTGCGCGGCGTTACAGAGGGGAAGGGTTCGAGCGAGCCGCCGTCGTTCGGGAATCGGGACAAATCGAGCCGCCGATGTCTCTCGTTGTGCTTTACTGAGACAAGATACTGAGCCTTCGTGGACTAATACTTTGCTGGACCCCGAGCCAGATCTCATAACTGTACCTACAGCCCCGGGTTGGCTAAAAAAAACCCTACAGCCCCGGGGCAGAAGGGCTATTCTGTTGTCGATCTCGGTGCTAGTACTATAGTTTTTCTTCTTCTTTGAAACGGAACGGTGCTGGTATAGTGGTATCTCGTCTTCCTCGGCGATCGTTCATCGGCCATGCCACTTCTTCCTCGTCAGATCAACTCGGTAAAGCCCTTCTGCCCTGGATGTCCTCGTAGACGGCGCAACTTTTGACGACTCGGAGCTTGACGTCGACTACTTGTGTGGGCGGAAGACGTGGTCGCTCTCTCACACGGAGAAAAGCTCGCATAGCCGTGAAGTCGCCGGCGTTGTGGCAGTGGTGGCGACGATGACAACGACTCCAACCGCGAGCCGGAATGTCTATGGCGCTTTTGGAGGCTGAACTGCAACCACGCCGGCCGGCCCTTGCTCAGACCGGCTCTCACCCTGCTATGCCTCCTCCCTCGCCACCGCCCACCAGCACAGCCTACGCAAAGCAAGACTCAACTTCCTCCAGCCTCTCATGGGCGGCCCGCTGCTGCCTCCTGCCGCAGCGCCCGTCGAGGTGCCTGAGCTGTCCGACGATAGCGAGGGCAGTGATGACGACGACCACGACACCTTCTCTCTCGCCCACGGTGACGGTGGAGATCTCCAACTCCTCCTCGCTGGCCCTCGACAGCGGCGAGAGCTCTCAGCCTTCTGGTAATTACGTATACGTATCTAGATCCCCAACCAACCTCTTCTCCGTCGACTGAACTGGCCGGCCTTAACAATTTCTGTTCCTACTTGCACATCCACTTGCACCGTGCATAGCTCGGATCCAGGATGCAAGTGGGATCGTCCGCGGGTTGCCTAATTATGTGGGCTTCCGCGGCTGCTCCACAAATTAAACACCGACGAAGAATAAGCGGTGCCCGCATATGCCCACATAATGCAACTTAAGCTGCTGAACGCCTACGCGCTAGTGCAGTGCAGGGCGCCAGCAGCGGCAACGCTCGATCCTTGCGATCTTGGGCGCTCGTAGCTCTCTGCCAAGCGGAGAGCAAAAAGGGCGATGTGGGTCGGCAAGCGTATACGTACATTACATACGAGCGGCGGCATCAGACCAAGAACATGTGCTCACCGTCCAAAACGCGTTCATCGTGCTCCAGAGCGCGCGCACCGTGTTCCTGGGCCTGGGACTATAGGGACACCATCCTAATGTCGTACTAGTCCCTGTCGCGGTAGGCCGCGGGCCGCCAGGTCGGCATGGTAATGGTAGACAGGCACCGCCAGCGAGATCGGCTTGGCGCAGGGCGCGAACACGAAGCACATGATGTCCACCAGCTTCTGCATGAGCGTGCTCCTTGGCCATGATCACTGTGGTCGTCAGCGAGTAGTTGTCCTCGCAGATACCATTCTTCATGGGCACTAGCTTAGGGACATGGTTGATGGGTGGAGGTTGGCCTGCGGATGACGAATTGGAGTAACTCACGGCCATCGGTGTGCTCTCGCGATCGAACAACTAGCGGCGCCTCTGGCAAAGCTCTCCTCTATGGGCGTGCGAGGGTAGGAATTAGAGGAGCAGCGGCATAGCAGGAGGACGCTTGAAGGCGGAGCTAGCGGGGCTTCTCCGGCTGCCGCTCGCCTCGGACTCACCCTCGCCCTAATCCCTCCTCGATCATGGCGTGGTCGTGTGTCCACCTGCAGCGTGACCTCGTTGCATCGTGGCCTGATTCAACGACGAAGAGAGGAAACGGGGAATAATATGTGGGCTCGATGCATCGCCCACGGGTTAGCCCACTTATCCCACTTCCTAAAACGCAAGTTACGTGGGTGTCCACGAACATCAGTTATGTGGGTTTTTAAGTGGGCACCGTGGACAGCCCACGTCCACTTGCAGCCTGAGCTCGGATGGTCACGAGGCCACGCTGATTGTCTCAAAAAAAAAAAAACGAGGCCACGCTGCGCCGCCTGCAAGGTGCTGACAAGAGAGCTACTTACGTTGTCAAGCTCCGCCGCAGCTGTCGCCTTGCCGACAAGGAAGGAGGGCAGTTTGTGGACATGGCCACCAAGCCCATACGCGCGCGCCAAGGCACGCCGCTTCGACCACCAGCACGCCACGGCTGACCTTGTCGATGCTCTCGACGTCTCCGGCCTCACTAGCGTCCCGGAGGAACCAGTGCATGACAGATGACGCCGCAACTCTTGCTTGGATCGCCAAGCTCTGTGGCGCTGAGCCAAAAGAGGTTGACGAGGTGTCTCCCCCAGCGCCGTGCGATCGACGCTAGACTCTCATGGATGACGGCTCCTCGCCACAACCGCCTTTTGTCCCTCCCTGTTATGGCCGCACTGCCCTTAGAGCATCTCCAACAGAACAGAAGATGTGAAAATCTACATCTTTACATCTTTAAAAAAGAGGCAGCTCCAACAAAACAGAAAATGTCTATTGGAGATGTAAAACAACAAGTCTAATATAAAATGCAAATGAAGATGTAAAACTGAAAAAATTCCCCCAACCAGCAAGAGCCCCCCGCGTCGCCCCTCCTTTGGCGACTCGGGGGACCCCTCGTCGCGCCCACATCCCGCCCCTATCCCGTCTCGCTGCCACTCGAGGGGGCGAAGGTGGCGGCGGGGCACATCTGCTGCTCCTCGCGGCCGTCTCGTTGTCAGAGGAGGACAACGGGCCGTGCTGGATCTGGCCGCTCGGAGGCGGGC
The DNA here is from genome assembly GCF_056163025.1 of Triticum urartu. Taxonomy (NCBI): domain Eukaryota; kingdom Viridiplantae; phylum Streptophyta; class Magnoliopsida; order Poales; family Poaceae; genus Triticum; species Triticum urartu. The sequence continues at coordinate 552,190,918 of NC_141875.1, read as the reverse complement.
GGCGGCTTCCCCTCTGGCGCGGAGGGGGCGGCTCGGGGCGTCGGCCGTGGCGCGAGGTGGAGCTCGGGCGGGCTGTGCGGGTGGCCTGTATCTGCGTGGCGACGGTGCATGCCCGATCTGGGCCAGCGCGTGCGGGTGATGGCACAGCTCGTTGGCCGGCGCCCGTGCCTAGGCGCGGCACCTTCCGGCTGCTCCCGCATCGCCTCTTTTCTCGCAAGGTGGTCGTGAGTGCTCCTGGCTCTATGTGGTTGATGTCCGGGCAACTAGATCTGAATCGTGCGGGTCTCCGGCCGACGAGGGTGGTGGTTGGGGGACCGCGGTTGTTCCGACTAGTGGTGGCGGTGGTGTAGTGTTTTGGCCCTATGGCAGAGAAGGATGGTGGTCCTTCTGGAGGTGGTGGGGGGTGGTGGCGATACTGCTGCAGCCGGTCTTGATCTCACTGCTTTCTGTTGGCGTGGCGGGCGCTTCGGTTTTGGTCTCCGACGGGTGTGCGGTGGCGCGCGTGGGGCATGTCGGCACACCTGATATATGGCTGCAGCCCGGACCATGGTGGTTCCTGGCCTCGGGCAGTGCTCCTCTGCTGCTTGCCGGCATGGTGCTCAGCAGGGCATGGTGGCCTGCGCTCGGGCGGCCGTTGATGGATCTGGTGCCTAGTGCTGAAGTTCGGTTGTTGGTCGTGTCCGCATGGTGCGGTTGGCTCCGGTGGCTTGTCATGCTTCTTTGTCTTTTGAAGGGTTTGATGGTGGTGGTGGTCGGCTATCGTCTTATTGTAGGGATGTGCTCAAACTCCGGGTGAGAACCCTGCATCGATTATGTCGATGCCGGCGGCAACGATGTCTATGGACGTCATTTTCCTTGCAGGAGGTGCCGTTGTGGAGCTCTAACACCTACAATACTTTGCTTTGTGGTCTCTGGGTGAAAACCTAAGATTGGGCTTGCCGGATCGGATGGCGGTGTTGTGTCCTCGACAACACTATCTCCTTCGATGCGTCATTTTGGAGACCCAAACGACGGCTTCAGTTGCTGCGTCTTGTTGAGGGTGGTTCGCGTGTGGTGGTGGTGGTGGTGTGTCCTGCTTAGGACCGAGGGTGGTGTGTTCTTCTTCAGGTGTTTCTCTTTGGCTGTCCTACGTGTGGTCTCCGGCCTGCTACTATGCATGCTCAAGACCCTGTTCTGTTGAGGCGAGCCTCGGGCTCTTGGTCCCGTCTTGATTCACCTTTGCTCAATGACGCCTCCCCGACTTGCTAATCGTCTTGAACATCCGTGGCGGAGCTCTCAGTCAAGGTTCGTATTAACCGTTGGCACTCATTGATTGTGGATGCTCCTCTGTTGTGTCGTGGGGTTTGATACGCACGCCGATGCGGTGTGTTAGGATGTTTGTAGAGTCTTGGTATTGTGATCCCTCGATGCACCCCTCATCTACCTGTTCCTGATTAGGTTGCTAGCTAGGTCTTGCCTTATGTTGGGCGTCATGTTCCTCTCCTTTTCTAGTAACACTTGTTACTTGTCTGGTTTGCGGCTCGGTTTTCCTCATAAACGGGGTCAATTTGTTAAAGTTTTCGATCCGGTTTTTCATATAAACTGGATCACTCTCCTGGCATTATAGCCACTTTGAGCAATATATTCAGGTGGAGGGACTCCTCCCCCGGTGATTCTCAAAAAAGATGTAAAACCATACTTCAACTAGTATTTCATTTGAAACATATAAATTCAAACATAGCAAATTCAACTACTACTTCATTTCAAACATAATAATTAAACATAGTTCTAATTACAAACATAAATTAAACAACTACTTCAACTAATTCGAGCTGCTGCTGCTGCTACTACTACTAGTAGTAAATGATAAAAACAGAATTTTTGATGCAGAGTGCTACTTGGAATAATTTTGATGTAATTCTTCTTAATTGTGGTATAAATATTCAGATCCAAAAGATTCAAGACAAAAGTTCATATTGACATAAAAATAATAATACTTCAAGCATACTAACAAAGCAATTATGTCTTCTCAAAATAACATGGCTAAAGAAATTTATCCCTACAAAATCATATAGTCTGGCTATGCTCTATCTTCACCATATAAAATATTTAAATCATGCACAACCGCGATGACAAGCCAAGCAATTGTTTCATACTTTTGACATTCTCAAAACTTTTTCAATCTTCACGCAATACATGAGCATGAGCCATGGATATAGCACTATAGGTGGAATATAGTGGTGGTTGTGGAGAAGACAAAAAGGGGAAGATAGTCTCACATCAACTAGGCGTATCAATGGGCTATGGAGATGCCCATCAATAGATATCAATGTGAGTTAGTAGGGATTTCCATACAACGGATGCACTAGAGCTATAAGTATATGAAAGCTCAAAAAGAAACTAAGTGGGTGTGCATCCAACTTGCTTGCTCATGAAGACCTAAGGCAATTTGAGGAAGCACATCATTGGAATATACAAGACAAGTTCTATAATGAAAGATTCCCACTAGTATATGAAAGTGATAACATGAGAGACTCTCTACTATGAAGATCATGGTGCTACTTTGAAGCACAAGTGTGGTAAAAGGATAGTAACATTGTCCCTTCTCTCTTTTTCTCTCATTCATTTTTTGGCCTTTTCTCTTTTTTATGGCATCTTTTTTTTCTCCTTTTTATTTTTCGTCCGGAGTCTCATCCCGACTTGTGGGGGAATCATAGTCTCCATCATCCTTTCCTCACTGGGACAATGCTCTAATAATGATGATCATCACACTTTTATTTTTCTTACAACTCAACAATTACAACTCGATACTTAGAACAAAATATGACTCTATATGAATGCCTCCGGCGGTGTACCGGGATATGCAGGAACGGTGGAAAGTTGCATGGCAATATATCTCGGAATGGCTATGGAAATGCCATAATAGGTAGGTATGGTGGCTGTTTTGAGGAAGGTATATGGTGGGTGTGAAGGAAATATGCCCTAGAGGCAATAATAAAGTTATTATTTATTTCCTTATATCATGATAAATGTTTATTATTCATGCTAGAATTGTATTTACCGGAAACATAATACATGTGTGAATACATAGACAAACAGAGTGTCACTAGTATGCCTCTACTTGACTAGCTCGTTGATCATAGATGGTTATGTTTCCTAACCATAGATATGAGTTGTCATTTGATTAACGGGATCACATCATTAGGAGAATGATGTGATTGACTTGACCCATTCCGTTAGCATAACACTTGATCGTTTAGTTTGTTGCTATTGCTTTCTTCATGACTTATACATGTTCCTATGACTATGAGATTATGCAACTCCCGTTTACCGGAGGAACACTTTGTGTGCCACCAAACGTCACAACGTAACTGGGTGATTATAAAGGTGCTCTACAGGTGTCTCCGAAGGTACTTGTTGGGTTGGCGTATTTCGAGATTAAGATTTGCCACTCCGATTGTCGGAGAGGTATCTCTGGGCCCTCTCGGTAATGCACATCACTTAAGCCTTGCAAGCATTGCAACTAATGAGTTAGTTGCAGGATGATGTATTACGGAACGAGTAAAGAGACTTGCCGGTAACGAGATTGAACTAGGTATTGAGATACTGACGATCGAATCTCGGGCAAGTAACATACCGATGACAAAGGGAACAACGTATGTTGTTATGCGGTCTGACCGATAAAGATCTTCGTAGAGTATGTAGGAGCCAATATGGGCATCCAGGTCCCGCTATTGGTTATTGACAAGAGAGGTGTCTCGGTCATGTCTACATAGTTCTCGAACCCGTAGGGTCCACACGCTTAACGTTCGTTGACGATATAGTACTATGAGTTATGTATGTTGGTGACCGAATGTTGTTTGGAGTTTTGGATGAGATCACAAATATGACGAGGAACTCCGGAATGGTCCGGAAGTAAAGATTGATATGTGGATAGTAGTGTTTGATCTCCGGAAGGGTTCCGGAATTCACCGGAAGGGGTTCCGGATGTTTCCCGAAATGTTTGGGCACGAGAACACTTTATCTGGGCCAAAGGGGAAAGCCCATGAGGCTTTTGGAAAGTGCAAAAGGATGTTTTGCGGAGACCAGAGGCTAGACGCCAGGAACCCTGGCGTCTAGGGGGTAGACGCCGGGAACCCTGGCATCTAGCCCTGGAGTCCGAGAAGGACTCTTGCCTTTCGGGTGAAACCGACTTTGAGGAGGCTTTTACTCCAAGTTTCGACCCAAGGCTCAACATATAAATAGAGGGGTAGGGCTAGCACCAAAGACACATTAAGAAACACAAAGCCGTGTGCCGGCAACCCCGTCTCCTCTAGTATATCCCCCGTCATAGTTTTCGTAGTTCTTAGGCGAAGCCCTGCGAAGATTGTTCTTCACCAACACCGTCACCACGGTCGCCGTGCTGCCGGAACTCATCTACTACTTCGCCCCTCTTGCTGGATCGAGAAGGCGAGGACGTCACCGAGCCGAACGTGTGCAGAACTCGGAGGTACCGTGCTTTCGGTGCTTGGATCGGTTGGATCTTGAAGATGTACGACTACATCAACCGCGTTGATATAACGCTTCCGCTTACGGTCTACGAGGGTACGTAGACAACACTCTCCCCTCTTGTTGCTATGCATCACCATGATCTTGCGTGTGCGTAGGAATTTTTTTGAAATTACTACATTCCCCAAACAGGGTGTATGATACCGGCGAAAGGTGCGCGGTATTAGAGAGGCTAGCAAAGGTGGAAGGGTGAGAGTGCGTATAATCCATGGACTCAACATTAGTCATAAAGAACTCATATACTTATTGCAAAAATCTACAAGTTATCAAAGCAAAGTATTACACGCATGCTCCTAGGGGGATAGATTGGTAGGAAAAGACCATCGCTCGTCCCCGACCGCCACTCATAAGGAAGGCAATCAATAAATAAATCATGCTCCGACTTCATCACATAACGGTTCACCATACGTGCATGCTACGGGAATCACAAACTTCAACACAAGTATTTCTCAAATTCACAACTACTCAACTAGCACAACTTTAATATCACCATCTTTATATCTCAAAACAATTATCAAGTATCAAACTAATCATAGTATTCAACACACTCATAAGAAAGTTTTATTATTAATCTTGTATACCAAGCATATTAGGATTTTAAGCAAATTACCATGCTATTAATACTCTCAAAATAATCTAAGTGAAGCATGAGAGATCAATAGTTTCTATAAAACAAATCCACCACCGTGCTCTAAAAGATATAAGTGAAGTACTGGAGCAAAATTATATAACTCAAAAGATATAAGCGAAGCACATAGAGTATTCTAAAAAATTCCAAATCATGTAAGGCTCTGTAAAAAGGTGTGTACAGCAAGGATGATTGTGGTAAACTAACAAGCAAAGACTCAAATCATACAAGACGCTCCAAGTAAAACACATATCATATGGTAAATAAAAATATAGCTCCAAGTAAAGTTACCGATAGAAGTAGACGAAAGAGGGGATGCCTTCCGGGGCATCCCCAAGCTTTGGCTTTTAGGTGTCCTTAGATTATCTTGGGTGTGCCATGGGCATACCCAAGCTTAGGCTCTTGCAACTCCTTGTTCCATAATCCATCAAATCTTTACCCAAAACTTGAAAACTTCACAACACAAAACTTAAAATAGAAAATCTCGTGAGCTCCGTTAGCGAAAGAAAGATCACTTCAAGGTACTGTAATGAAATCATTCTTTATTTATATTGGTGTTATACCTACTGTACTGCAACTTTTCTATGGTTTATAAACTATTTTACTAGCCATAGATTCATCAAAATAAGCAAATAACACACAAAAACAGAATCTGTCAAAAACAGAACAGTCTGTAGTAATATGTAGCTAGCGCAAGATCTGGAACCCCAAAAATTCTAAAATAAATTGTTGGACGTGAGGAATTTATCTATTAATCATCTGAAAAAATAATTAACTAAATATCACTTTCCAAATAAAAATGACAGCAGTTCTTGTGAGCGCTAAAGTTTCTGTTTTTTTACAGCAAGTCCAACAAGACTTTCCCAAGTCTTCCCAACGGTTCTACTTGACACAAACACTAATTAAACACAAAAATCACAACCAAAACAGAGGCTAGATAAATTATTTATTTATTACTAAACAGGAGCAAAAAGCAAGGAATAAAAATAAAATTGGGTTGCCTCCCAACAAGCGCTATCGTTTAACGCCCCTAGCTAGGCATAACAAGCAAGAATAGATCTAGGTATTGCCATCTTTGGTAGGCAATCCATAAGTGGCTCTCATAATAGATTCATAAGGTAATTTAATTTTCTTTCTAGGAAAGTGTTCCATGCCTTTCCTTAATGGAAATTGGAATCTAATATTTCCTTCCTTCATATCAATGATTGCACCAATCGTTCTAAGGAAAGGTCTACCAAGAATAATAGGACATGAAGGATTGCAATATATGTCAAGAACAATAAAATCTACGGGCACATAATTCCTATTTGCGACAATAAGAACATCATTAATTCTTCCCATAGGTTTCTTAATAGTGGAATCCGCAAGGTGCAAGTTTAGAGAGCAATCATCAAAATCACGGAAACCTAACAAATCACACAAAGTCTTTGGAATCGTGGAAACACTAGCACCCAAATCACATAAAGCATAACATTCATGATCTTTAATTTTAATTTTAATAGTTGGTTCCACTCATCATAAAGTTTTCTAGGGATAGAAACTTCCAATTCAAGTTTTTCTTCATAAGATTGCATCAAGGCATCAACGATATGTTTAGTAAACACTTTAATTTGACTATAAGCACGAGGAGAATTTAGCACGGATTGCAACAAGGAAATACAATCAATCAAAGAGCAATTTTCATAGTTAAATTCCTTGAAATCCATAATAGTGGGTTTAGCAACATCTAGGGTTTTAATTTATTCAATCCCACTTTTTATCAAATTTAGCATCAAGATCAACAAATTCTGAATTCTTGGAACTCCTTCTAGGTAAAGGTGGATCATATTCAGTCCCATCATTATCAAGATTCATATTTCAAAACAAAGATTTAATAGGGGACACATCAATAACTTTTAGAACTTCATCTTTATTTTCATAGAAACTAGAAGAACACGCTCTTATAAAGGCATCTTTCTTAGCACGCATCCTAGCGGTTCTTTCTTTGCACTCATCAATGGAAATTCTCATGGCTTTGAGAGACTCATTGATATCATGCTTAGGTGGAATATATCTAAGTTTCAAAGAATCAACATCAAGAGCAATTGTATCAACGTTCCTAGCCAAATCATCAATCTTAAGCAATTTTTCTTCAATCATAGCATTAAAATTCTTTTGTGAAGTAATAAATTCTTTAATATTAGATTCAAAATCAGAGGGCATCTTATTATAATTTCCATAAGAATTGTTGTAGGAATTACCATAATTATTAGAGGGATTACTAGGATAAGGCCTAGGATTGAAATTTCCTCTATACGCGTTGTTACCAAAATTGTTCCTACCAACAAAATTCACATCCATAGATTCATTATCATTCTCAATCAAAGTAGACAAGGGCATATCATTAGGATCAGAAGAAACACTCTTACTAGCAAATAATTTCATAAGTTCATTCATCTTTCCACTCAAAATATTAATTTGTTCTATCGCATGCACCTTTTTTATTAGTAGATCTTTCAGTATGCGATTGAGAATAATTAACCATAATATTATCTAGGAGTTTAGTAGCTTCTCCTAAAGTGATTTCCATGAAAGTGCCTCCCACGGCCGAATCTAAAAGATTTCTAGAAGAAAAATTCAATCCGGCACAATTTTTTTGTATAATCATCCACAAATTTAAACCATGAGTAGGGCAATTATGTATCATTAGTTTCATTCTCTCCCAAGCTTGTGCAACATGTTCATGATCAAGTTGCTTAAAATTCATAATATCGTTTATAAGAGAGATGATCTTAGCGGGAGGAAAATACTTAGAGATAAAAGCATCTTTGCACTTGTTCCATGAATCAATACTATTTTTAGGCAAAGACGAAAACCAAGCTTAACACGATCTCTAAGCGAAAAAGGAAATAGCTTCAATTTAACAATATCATTATCCACATCTTTCTTCTTTTGCATGTCACACAAATCAACGAAGCTATTAAGATGGGTAGCGGCATCTTCACTAGGAAGGCCGGAGAACGGATCTTTCATGACAAGATTCAGCAAAGCAGTATTAATTTCACAAGATTCAGCATCGGTAAGAGGAGCAATCGGAGTGCTCATAAAATCATTGTTGTTGGCATTGGTGAAGTCACACAATTTAGTATTATCTTGAGCCATCGCGACAAGCAAGCAAACTAACACACAAGCAAACAAGAAGCAAGCGAACAAAAAGAGGCAAATAGAGAAAGAGAGAAAGGATAGAGAGAGAGGGCGAATAAAACGACAAGGGTGAAGTGGGGGAGAGGAAAACGAGAGGCAAATGGCAAATAATGTAATGCGGGAGATAAGGGTATGTGATGGGTACTTGGTATGTTAACTTTTGCGTAGACCTCCCCGGCAACGGCGCCAGAAATCCTTCTTGCTACCTCTTGAGCACTGCGTTGGTTTTCCCCGAGGAGGAAGGGATGATGCAGCAAAGTAGCGTAAGTATTCCCCTCAGTTTTTGAGAACCAAGGTATCAATCCAGTAGGAGGTTACGCGCGAGTCCCTCGCACCTGCACGAAACAAATAAATCCTCGCAACCAACGCAAATAGGGGTTGTCAATCCCTATAGGGCCACTTACAAGAGTGAGATCTGATAGATATGATAGGATAATATTTTTGGTATTTTTATGATAAAAGATGCAAAGTAAAATAAAGGCAAAGTAAATAGCAAAGGAAATAACTAAGTAGTAGGAGATCAATATGATAAAGATAGACCCGGGGGCCATAGGTTTCACTAGTGGCTTCTCTCAAGAGCATAAATATTCTATGGTGGGTGAACAAATTACTGTTGAGCAATTGACAGAATTGAGCATAGTTATGAGAATATCTAGGTATGATCATGTATATAGGCATCACGTCCGAGACAAGTAGACCGACTCCTGCCTGCATCTACTACTACTACTCCACTCATCGACCGCTATCCAGCATGCATCTAGAGTATTAAGTTAAAAACAGAGTAACACCTTAAGCAAGATGACATGATGTAGAGGGATAGACTCATGCAATATGAAGAAAACCCCATCTTGTTGTCCTCGATGGCAACAATACAATACATGCCTTGCTTCCCTTACTGTCACAGGGAAAGGACACCGGAAGATTGAACCCAAAGCTAAGCACTTCTCCCATTGCAAGAAAGATCAATCTAGTAGGCCAAACCAAACTGATAATTCGAAGAGACTTGCAAAGATAACCAATCATACATAAAAGAATTCAGAGAAGATTCAAATATTATTTATAGATAGACTTGATCATAAACCCTAATTCATCGGTCTCAACAAACACACCTCAAAAAGAAGATTACATCGAATAGATCTCCACAAGAGAGGGGGAGAACATTGTATTGAGATCCAAAAAGAGAGAAGAAGCCATCTAGCTACTAACTATGGACCCGTATGTCTGATGTAAACTACTCACACTTCATCGAAGAGGCTATGGTGTTGATGTAGAAGACCACCGTGATCGATGCCCCCTCGGGCGGAGCTCCGGAATAGGCCCCAAGATGGGATCTCATGGATACAGAAAGTTACGACGGTGGAATTAGGGTTTTGGCTCCTGTTCTGATCGTTTGGGGGTACGTGGATATATATAGGACTGTCAGTGTCAAAACCGGCGGATCTCAGGTAGGGGGTCCCGAACTGTGCGTCTAAGGCGGATGGTAACAGGAGGCAGGGGACATGATGTTTTGCCCAGGTTCGGGCCCTCTTGATGAAGGTAAAACCCTACGTCCTGCTTGATTTATTCTTGATGATATGAGTATTATAAGAGTTGATCTACCACGAGATCGGAGAGGCTAAACCCTAAAAGCTAGCCTATGGTATGATTGTATGTTTTCCTACGGACTAAAACCCTCCGGTTTATATAGACATCGGAAAGGGGCTAGGGTTACAGAAGGTCGGTTACAAAGGAGGAGATATACATATCCGTATTTCCTAGCTTGCCTTCCACGCCAAGTAGAGTCCCATCCGGACACGAGACGAAGTCTTCAATCTTGTATCTTCATAGTCTAACAGTCCGGCCCAAGGATATAGTCCGGCTGTCCGGAGACCCCCTAATCCCAGACTCCCTCAGTAGCCCCTGAACCAGGCTTCAATGACGACGAGTCCGATGCGCAGTGTTGTCTTCGGCATTGCAAGGCAGGTTCCTCCTTCGGATATACCACAGAAGAGTTCAAATAAAGGATTGTGTCCTACCCTGCAAAATAAGTTCCACATACCACCGTAGAGAGAATAATATTTCCACAAATCTAACCCGCTGACACGTTTAGGCAACATGACATCATGCCACGGCTTGGCGATTATTCGAATCGTTTTTACTTAGCTAGCCCCGCACATAGCGCGAGGCAGTTTCTTGACACGTCTTGTCAAAGCAGAGATCGTGTTCCCCTTATTACGGGATTCTCATCAATACGGTCATGGATAACCCAACCGTGCCTAGGACTCCTAGATTTTAGGCAAGTCCCAAACGACCACGGGGAGGACGCTTGATATTCACCCTCTTTATAAAGGGTACAAGGCTTTTACTTTTTTCCTCCCGTGCTCAATCGAATCCTTCCCCTGCCTCGAGTTCTAACACCCAAAGCCTAGGACAGGTGCTTAGGATCTTCAATCATGTCCGGATCCAGCCTCCAGGGCCGGTGGATGCCCTCCTCCGTCACGGAAGAGGACATCAAGAAGTTGAGGGAGGCAAAATATCTGACCGTCGAAGTCTCACATCGGCTGCCCGCCCGAGGGAATATCGTCCCTACTCCTGAACCCAACGAAGATGTCATGTTCATCTGCCACTTCCTCCGAGGACTAGGCCTCGCTCTGGATCCCTTCATAAGGGGTTTGATGTTCTATTACGGGCTTGATTTCCATGATCTAGCCCCGGATTCCTTTCTCCACATCTCGGCATTTATTATCGTATGTGAGGCCTTCCTCCGCATTACCCCTCACTTCGGCCTGTGGCTCAAGACCTTTGATGTGAAGCCGAAGACGGTCGAGGGATAGTACGCAGCGTGCGGAGGCGCATTAATAGGCAAGATTGCAGGAGCTCCGTGGCCAAAAGGGTCCTTTCCAGAGGTGTTCGGATTATGGCAACGGGAGTGGTTCTACATCACCGCTCCCAGAAGTGCCAAGTGATGTAGCCTTCCCTGCCTTTCGCTCAGGCCCTCCACCACAACTGATGTCATGGATCAGTAGGGGGCTGAGCTGGGGTCCAGCCAAGGATGTGCCCATATTGCAGAGCTGCATCCGGGATCTCTTCAAGGGAGATTTTAGTTTGGTTATGGTAATGCAAGTCATGCTGGTTCGTCGAGTCCAGCCTTGCAAACGCCGGCCCCTCCGCATGTGGGAGTTCAACCCAGAAGGACCGCGCACTATTCAGAATTTCCTCGGCCTGACGCACGAGGAGATGTATAAATCATTCTTCGGACCCCAAATAGAGTGTCCGGATACTACCGAGGACGTGGGCCTGAGCAGCAACCGCAATGCCGACCAAGTAAGTAATCCTCTAGCCGAACACACCGTCTTTCATTTATCATGACGTCATTCTGAGAAATCTCTCTTTGACCAGGACTGGCTAACAAAGGTGAAGATGATTCGATGTTCGGCCCCCCTTCCTGAGGGTTTGGACAATCCGGTGTTGGAAAAGATGCTCGAGCTAGCACCTTGCCCGGAGCCCTCAAAGGAAGATAAAGGGGGAATAATGAGGGCGAAAGCGGGCCCCCATCGCTACCAATTCCAACCGAGGGAACGAGCGCCTCCGTGAAGGAGGATAACCAAGGGGAAGAATCTGACCTTCTCTCGCTTCGGGGAAGGAAGAGGACTACCTCTGAAGATCCGGAAACCAAGGCTTCAAAACGGGAGAAGAAGCCTCCACCAGAGGGTCCTGCCTTGGGGGGGTGCTCTTGCCGCACAAAGTCCGCGCAGGGATCAGCCCTCTAACGATCCGTAAGTGATTAAAAAATACTTAATAGTAAAGATATTCTACCTTACTTCCAAGGAAAATAACCAAAGCGTTTGTCTTGTAGTTCGGATCTTAGCCCTTCTCAACAGAGCTCGTCTTCAGGGGACCTTCTTCCGGAGATGATGGAGAGCGAAACGCCTCCCCCAGACTCCCCCGCTCAAGAAGCGGGTGACCTTGAAGTGTCGTCACGGAGGGCCTCTCCGAATCCGGTGAGGCCAGAAGATAATCCTATAGTCGCCCGAAGTTCCCGGCATCCGGCTCATGAAGAGGGCGAACAAGAGGGTCCGATGCCGTCTGGTATGCGGTTGGACGCACTGAGGGATCTGTTGAAGCGAGCGACCATCTTGTAAGAACACCGTACGTTAATGAGTACGGTGATGGAAAGGATTTCTTCCACCGAAAGCGGGTTGCATGACGCCTTTATGTGTCTACTAACGGGCTTTGAGGTATGTAAAATGATATACCTTTGTAATATTACCGCACATTTTTAGGTGTGCCCTGTGTAGATAGTAACCCCTGAGACTCTGGTTGTCACCGAGAATGGTGGCAAGCAGAGGATCGTAGTCCCAGGTAATACCCATACCGCTTTAATGTGCAGGTAGTGGAAGCTCCGGTGGCTAGCTGGACTCATGAGTTTGCCGAACTAAAGCGGCAACTGGATGCGGCGGATGCCGACATCGAGCTTGTTAATAAGAGGCTTGACGAGGCACAGGGTAAGTGATATTTTCTGGTGAATGTTACATAGTAAGAGCAGCGTTATGCCAGTATCTTTAATATTTTATGACTGCAGATGGAGCTGCCACCGTGGAAACCCTTCGGGCGGAACTTGCCCGAGCCAAAGAACAAGCAAGAAGTAGTAATGCGGCTGCTTTGAAGGCGGCCGAAGAGTTAAGAGCCGAGAAGGCCGCGCATTGCGAGAGCAAAGAGAAGATGGCCAAGATGGCCGTAAAGTTAAAAGACACTGCTGACCGTTGCCAGTTCCTCGAAGAAGAAAACCGAGCAAAGGCAACGTACCTTGAAAAGGCCACGATGGCGACCAAAGACACCCGCTCTGCCATGAGAGCGAAGAGGGAGGAGCTGCGTGAAGCCGGTGATATTGTGGCTGGGAAGCCCTTTTTGCTGCGGCGGAAGTTCGGAGATCCGCGGTATGCCCCTCTGGATCGGCGGTGGAGTTCGGCTGACGCATATCTGGATTTGACAGCGAGTGCTGTCGATGCAGCCGAATACTTCCGAGATCAAACAGATCATGAAGTGGACAAGCTATTCTGGTCGTAGTTTAACATTCCAGAGCATCTGCTTCCACTAACTGATCAGCTTGCCGAATGGGCCGAACTCAATAGATTGTCTGGCCTCGCCATGAGGTCCGTCGTAGATCATCTGTGGCCGGAAAAGCTGAAGCCGAACAGCTATTTCAGCTTAGTGCAACAGTTCCTTGGTGCGGTGCCACACATCAATGCGATGAAGAGGTCGGCGTGCATAGAAGGCTCGTGAATGGCCCTTGCCCGTGTCAAAGCATACTGGGCGGAGATGGATGCTACCACTGTCGCGGCGCAGGGTACGGCCATAGGACGAGTGGCTACCGAGCACTATTTTGAAGAAGTTCTTGAGGGTGCTCGTTTGATAGAGGCCCAGTGTTCAAAGAATATTATGTTTGAATGACATGTATTCCCATTGTAAAAACAATGTTTTAGTAAATTTATCAAGGCTGTATTTATACTTGTGCCCAAAAAGTATTGTGATGCCTCCTGTGCGGCCGTTTATGTATATATATATAACCTGAAAGATTTCAGTCGTCGGCTTCAGCCCCCACGCATATAATGCGGGGGTGTTCACAGAAGACGCGTATTCACACTTAATCCAACGTCTTGGTCCTAATAAGGAGGTGATGGCGCAGCGAACTAGGCAACCGGACTATAATGCTTTAACACTCTCACTTAGCCATAGGAGTTTGACAGTGGGGCTACTATATAGCCCCTGGTGGCTCCGCACTCACCCGAGTTCGGGGTGCGTACATGCCTGGCTGAGAAACGGCCCTTCGTTAAGGCGGAGGAATTCTAAGATTTCGATAGGTCATCGAGTGGTTGACCAGTGTCGTGCTATATCATGACAGTCAGTTTTTGGCTTTCTCTACTGGGGTGCTCGTCCGGATGAACCAGGGCACAATCGCAGTAGTTCTCCTGGTGCCGCCTTAGCCGATAGAGCGGAACATAAGGCAGCAAAACACAGGAGCCGGGCAAACCCAACATTTGACCAAAGACATGATTCGGAGCTGATGCATATAAGGCCAAACTCGCGACGCCGAACACTCCCTAAGGTATTCAGTCTTTATGGTGTGAACCGGGCCTAAACAGTGCCCTTTGTAAGAAGCCCCTAGTGTCCAGGTACGTGCATTGTTCTGGCGTGGCCACATGCGAAGACGTCAGCATCCTTCTCAATTGTACCGAGAATCTGAGGGATGTGTATCAACTAGAGACAGTAAAAAAGGTTGACACAGGGTCTTAATCTAAAAAGAATCCTTTGAACGGGTCCCTGCTGCACGTCTGCGCCTGTGTCTCCGTTGTGCCGTATTCTGGACGGGTGTAGCACGATGGTCATCTGTAAACGAGAGGAACTTAGGTGAAAAGTTGTCGTGCAAAAAAGTAGGTTTAAAGAAACCATGTACAGTTCAGGATGAGTAAAAATTGCCACTTGTCTGCGCGCGTTGAGCCCCTTGTATTTGTAGTAGGGGTGTGGTCATCAAACCTGTATGAATTACGTATAGCTGCGCCGGACTCGTCTAACCGTGTCCGTGGTCTTGACGACCCATCGAATGCTGTAGTTGGTGAGGCCGTTTTAGTGTGCGGCTGTCAAGGCAGCCGCACTCTCTTCGGCGCTCAGGGATCGCTCAATATTTCCATTTACTGTAATGATGCCACATGGACCGGGCATCTTAAGCGTGAGGGAAACGTAATGCATTATTGTGTTAAAGCGAGCGAAAGCCTCACGTCCAAGTAGTGCTTGATGGCCACTTTGGAACGGAGCAATGTGGAAGGTTAAATTTTTGCTACGGAAGTTGTCGGGGAAGCCGAATACAACTTCTAGTAGCAGGGAGCCCGTGCAATGAGCCCCTGGGCCTGGCGTTACTACTCTAAAGGTAGTATTGCTATGGAAAATTTTCATTGGGTCTATCCGCATTTTGCGGATTGTGTCCTGATATATCAGGTTTAAGCTGCTGCCGCCGTCCATCAGGACTCGTGTGAAGTGGTATCCGTTGATTATTGGATCTAATACCAAGGCAGCCCATCCCGCGCTCCAGATACTTGCTGAGTAATCCTGATGGTCGAAGGTGATTGGTTGAGACGGCCAGTGGCAGAACTCCGCGGTGATAGGCCCTTGGGCATGTTTATCTGGGAGTGCCGCTTTGCTTCTCCCCTTTATCACGTGTAACACGTTTACTGTTTTGACTTCTGGTGGAAATTTCTTCTGTTCCCCAGTGTTTTGCGTGCGAGGCTCATCCTCGTCTTCGCTTGGTGTATCCTGCCCCTTATGTTCGGCGTTGAGCTTGCAGGACTACTTGAAGACCCAACATTCTCTGTGGGTATGATTTGCAGGTTTATCAGGGGTGCTATGGATCTGACATATTTGGTCCAGAATTTTGTTTAAGGTGGACAGTTCATCTCTGGCGCCTTTAGAGGGCGGCTTTTGCTGACATGGCTGAGAGCTTCTGAATCCGGCGTTTACCGCCGTGCTCTTCGGGCTGTCTTCTTTATTCCGGCGCTTATTATTTTTGCTGCGTCGTGATTTCCCGTTTCCGTCTCTAACTTCGGATGTACTTGGGTCGCTGGTGCCGCATCGGGCTAGCCAGCTATCCCCGCCTGTGCAAAAGCGGGCCATGAGGCTTGTTAATGCCACCATTGTTCTCGGCTTTTCTTGGCCGAGGTGTCTGGCAAGCCATTCGTCTCGGAGGTTGTGCTTAAAGGATGCCAAGGCTTCGGCGTCCGGACAGTCGACTATTTGGTTCTTTTTAGTAAGAAACCTGTTCCAAAGCTTTCGGGCTGACTCTCTGGGCTGTTGAGTTATATGACTCAAATCGTCCGCATCCGGAGGTCAGACATAAGTCCCTTGAAAATTCGCCTGAAAAGCGTCTTCGAGCTCTTCCCAGCTTCCAATGGAGCTTTCGGGGAGGCTTTTAAGCCAGTGCCAAGCTAGCCCTTTGAGCTTGAGGGGTAAGTACTTGATGGCGTGGAGATCATCTCCTCGAGCCATATGGATATGGACGATATAGTCCTCAATCCAGACCCCAGGGTCTGTTGTTCCGTCGTATGCCTCTATGTTTACGGGTTTGAATCCCTCTGGAAATTCATGATCCAGCACCTCGTCGGTGAAACATAGAGGGTGTGCGGCACCCCTGTATTTGGGAGTACCATCGTGTTCGGATGTTTGTTGTGTTGTATCGTATGCTGGAGCGCGCTTGCGTGGTCCATACATGGATCTGGTTGCGTCGTCCTTTTGATGCGAGCCCTCGCGTGGATCGCGTATTGGCTTATGTGCGGCGTTGTTTGCTGCTCTATGTTGGCCGTGAGGTCGTCTATCCGGCCAGGTGGCCATTTTAATTTTTGATTGCGGGGTATCTGTGGCCTCCTCATTGAATTCAGGTAGCAACTTCCGCTTCGGGTAGCTCTTGGTGTGGCGATTACCGCCGTACTTCGCCGCTGTGTTGAGTACTTTACTCCATCTGATTCTGAGTGTGTCTTGAGCAGCCTTGAGCCTTTGCTTCTGCTTTTTTAGACTCCTCGCGGTGGCAACAAGCTTTTGATGGGCATTCTGTTGCTCCGGGTGTCTGTTCGGTGTGATGTTGTCCGGACTATTATCTTTGACTGAGTCGCGTTGTTCAGTTTGATTCTCCGTGTTGCACTGGCCGGGCAATGGTTCACCCTGCTCTATCGCTAGGTCTATATGATCGTTGTTTCTGCCGAGGCGGGATTTGGAGCGGCGCTTACGCAGCCGCTTTGACTGCTTCTCGAGGGGACAACCCTTCGTTGCGTCCTTCCATTCCTCGTCGTCATTTTCTTTTGGTGTGTCCACCATGTATACATCATGTGATGAAGTGGGCGTCCAGTGCCCTGTGGGCAGTGGTTTCTGTTCGTCTCCTGCATCGTCCTCCATACCGTCGATGTCTTCGGAGTCGAAGTCGAGCATGTCGGTTAAGTCATCGACAGTGGCTACTAAGTGGGTGGTGGGTGGGCGGCGAATTTCTTCGTCAACCGCATCCCAATCCTGCCGGACATAGTTCGGCCAGGACTCTCCTGACAAGGAGAGAGACTTTAATGAATTCAGTATGTCGCCGTAGGGTGACCGCTGAAAAATATCCGCGGAGGTAAACTCCATGATCGGCGCCCAATCGGATTTGATAGGAACGGATGCAGGCGGTTCGGAGTCCGTGGCCGGAGAAGGATCCGGCAGTTTGACAACACGGCTCTCGTGAAGGGTAAGGTCGATATTCGGCTCGATCGCCGTTGAGGATACGGCCTTCGTGACAGGGTTTATCCACCCGTCTGTGGACGGCGCAACTGGCTCCGAATTGAGGGTCGGAGCGGCTGCCGGTGCGATCTCCTGAATACGGTCCGATGGTGAGCTAAATCGTACTCATCATGACCGCGTGGCGCACAAGGCAGGGGCTCGAATCCGTCGAAGATCAAGTCTCCGTGGATATCGGCCGTGTAATTTAATCTTCCAAACCTGACCTAATGGCCAGGGGTGTGACTTTCGATCTTCTCCAGATGGCCAAGCGAGTTGGCCCGCAGTGCGAAGCCGCCGAACACAAAGATCTGTCCGGGGAGAAAAGTCTCACCCTAGACTGCATCGCTATCGATGATCGTAGGAGCCATCAAGCCTAACAGCGATGACACAGAGGAACTCTCAATGAAAGCACCAATGTCGGTGTCAAAACCGGCGGATCTCGGGTAGGGGGTCCCGAACTGTGCGTCTAAGGCTAATGGTAATAGGAGGCAGGGGACATGATGTTTTGCCCAGGTTCGGGCCCTCTTGATGGAGGTAAAACCCTACGTCCTGCTTGATTTATTCTTGATGATATGAGTATTACAAGAGTTGATCTACCATGAGATCGGAGAGGCTAAACCCTAAAAGCTAGCCTATGGTATGATTGTATGTTGTCCTACGGACTAAAACCCTCCGGTTTATATAGACACCGGAAAGGGCTAGGGTTACACAAGGTCGGTTACAAAGGAGGAGATATACATATCCGTATTGCCTAGCTTGCCTTCCACGCCAAGTAGAGTCCCATCCGGACACGAGACGAAGTCTTCAATCTTGTATCTTCATAGTCCAACAGTCCGGCCCAAGGATATAGTCCGGCTATCCGGAGACCCCCTAATCCTGGACTCCCTCAAGGAGTAAGGAGTACGTCGGTGGAGCAACAGGGGGCTGACGAGGGTGGAGGGCGCGCCTAGGGTAGGCAGGCGCGCCCCCTACCTCGTGGCCTCCCCTTTCTTTTCTTTACGTAGGGTCCAAGTCTCTCGGGTCTTGTACGTTGAGAAAATCACGTTCCCGAAGGTTTCATTCCGTTTGGACTCCGTTTGATATTCCTTTTCTTCGAAACCCTAAAATAGGCAAAAAACAACAATTCTGGGCTGGGCATCTAGTTAATAGGTTAGTCCCAAAAATAATATAAAAGTGGATAATAAAGCCCAATAATGTCCAAAACAGTAGATAATATAGCATGGAGCAATCAAAAATGATAGATACGTTGGAGACGTATCAATGGCGGGGCCGGTCTAAACTTGATCTCGCCCGTTGTGATCAAAAGGCTGCAGATTCCTGATGGGGACCTCGAAGAGACGGGCACGTTTCAAGGGGTTAACCCGGGGAGGAGCCAGCCTAAGGGTAAGGTCACACTTCCCGTGACGTTTGGAGGCGATTTAAACTACAGGATGGAGAGGATTGTTTTTGATGTAGCCGAGATCCCCTTGCCCTACAACGGGATTCTCGGCCGCCCATCACTGGCCAAGTTTATGGCGGCGTCGCATTACACCTACAACACGTTGAAGATGCCGGGGCCGATGACCATCACCACCGTCCCCTCCGACAAGAAGGACGCACTGATCTGCGCCGACCAACTCTACCGGAAAGCAGTTGCAGCGACTGCTGCCAAGGCACTCACTCTTGCCGCTGGAGCCCCTGCAGGGAAGAAGACCGGCAAGACCTCTCGCACCCACTCCGGTAAGCGCACCTCTTCAGAGTGTTGTGCTCCCGTCAAGGACGTGCCAGAGAGCTCCACCGGCAAGAGCAAGAAATCTAGAGCTGTGCCACCAGAGACCAAGAGGGTGTCCGTCGAGAAGGATGGCACGGGAGGGGCTTTCACCATAAGCTCCACCCTGGATAGCAAATAGGAAAGTGTGCTCGTCACCTTCCAGCGGGCGAATGTCGAGGTGTTTGCGTGGCAAGCATCCGACATCCCCGGCGTTCCCAGGGAGGTGATTGAGCACTTGCTATCTGTCCTCATGCGCGACCCGTCAAGCAGAAGGTTAGGAAGCAAGCTTTGGAATGACAGGAGTTCTTCATGGAAGAGATCAGGAAGTTGGAAGAGGCAGGTTTGGTGAGAGGAGTACTCCATCCGACGTGGTTGGTCAATCAGGTAGTAGTGCGCAAGGCGAATGGGAAGTGGAGGCTGTGTATTGACTACACAGATATCAATAAGGCTTGTCCCAAGGACCCTTTCCCATTGCCGCACATTGACCAAATTGTTGACTCCACGGCCGGGTGTGACCTGCTATCATTCCTTGACGCCTACTCGGGGTACCACCAAATCTTCATTGCGAAAGAAGACGAAGAGAAGACAACGTTCATCACCCCATGTGGCACGTATTGCTTTTTACGGATGCCTTTCGGGTTGAAGAGTGCTGGCTCGACGTTTGCAAGGGCGGTCCAGATTGGTTTTGAGCCCCAGCTACATAGAAATGTGGAAGCTTATATGGATGACATAGTGGTCAAAACCAAAGACAGGGCAACACTTGTACAAGATCTGGAAGAGACGTTTGCAAATCTGCGCAAGAGCAACCTCAAGTTGAACCCTGAGCAGTGTGTCTTCGGCGTTCCGTCCGGCAAACTTCTTGGGTTCTTTGTGTCACAACGTGGGATTGAGGAAAATCCAGACATGATCAATGCTATTGAGCATATTTGGGCACCCAAGCGGATTAACGATGTGCGTCGGCTCACTGGGTGCGTTGCCGCCATGAGCAGATTCATTTCCAGGTCTGCTGAGCGTGCCCTTCCCTTTTTAAAAATCTTGAAAAAGGCGGGCCCAATGGAGTGGACCACAGAGGCCGAAGCAGTGCTGCAGGATTTGAAGAAATACCTCTCTTCTACACCGATACTGGTTGCGCCCAAACCCCAAGAACCGTTGCTGCTTTACCTGGCGGCAACGAACCAAGTGATCAGTGCCGTCTAGTGGCGCAGAGGGAGGTGAACAAAGAGGCAAGGCCCCCGGCAGGGTCCAACGCTGGCGGAGCAGGGCCTACGCAACCAGACGAAGTACTGCCGAAGAAGAAAATGATGCAGCACTCGGTTTACTTTGTCAGCTCCCTCTTGTAGGGGGCTAGGTCAGGGTACTCCGGCGTGCAGAAATTGCTCTTCGGCCTCATTATGGCCTCGAGGAAGCTGCGTCATTACTTCCAAGCACACGAGATCAGCATCGTCACCCGCCTCCTGTTGCAACGGATATTGCATAACCCAGATGCAACCGGGAGGATTGTGGAGTGGGCTGTGGAGCCGTCAAGCTTTGGTTTGAAGTTTGAAAGTACTTCGACAATCCAGAGCAGAGTCTTGGCAGAGTTCGTTGCTGAGTGGACCTCGACGCCAGACGAAGAGATCTAGGAGACCACCCTCCCCGGCAAGGAGGCAAGTCGTAACTGGATTATGTACTTTGATGGGGGCTTTCTCGCTGCATGGCACCAGTGCTGGTGTGCTGCTCGTCGCACCCATCGGGGAGCACCTCAAGTATGTAATCCAGATGCACTTTCCCAGGGAGATGTCCACAAACAACACCGTTGAATACGAGGGGTCGCTTGCCGGTCTCAGGATCGTAGCAGACCTCGGGATCAAGAAGCTCATCGTCAGGGGCGATTCACAGCTTGTTGTCAGACAAGTCAACAAACACTATCAAAGCCCGTTGATAAGGCCTGTGTGGATGAGGTGAGGAAGCTGGAGGAGCGCTTTGACGGTATACATGCGGAGCATGTTCCTCGAATGGAGAACGACATCGCCGGCTACCTGTCGAAGCGCGCTGCCTTCAAACTACCTATGGAACTAGGTACTTTTGTGCTTCGGATGACTCAACCATCCATTGAACCATCAACAGAGCAAAACAAGCGAAGGAAATCAGGCCCCGGCAAGTACTTTCCTGCCGAGCTCCCAGGAGCTGCCGGCAAGGATGTTGCCGTGGGCACTGAGCCAGCCATGGGGCAACCGACTCTGGCGGGGCATCAAGTCCTGGCTGTAGAGAGAGCTGCTCCCATGTCCGAGGAAGTGCCTTTAGTCCTTGTCGTCGAGCCTCAGGCTCCGGCATGGGCACAACATACCGTCCGATTCCTCCAAACAGGGGAACTCCCTGAGGAGCAGGAAGAGGCAGAGATAGTAGCCCGTCGGTCTGCTACGTATCAGTTCGACGACGACGTCTGATGACCCACAAGTATAGGGGATCTATTGTAGCCTTTTTGATAAGTAAGAGTGTCGAACCCAACGAGGAGCAGAAGGAAATGATAAGCAGTTTTCAGTAAGGTATTCTCTGCAAGCACTGAAATTATCAGTAACAGATAGTTTTGTGATAAGGTAATTTGTAACGAGTAGCAAGTAATAAAAGTAAATAAGGTGCAGAAAGATGGCCTAATCCTTTTTGTAGCAAAGGACAAGTCTGGACAAACTCTTATATGAAGTAAAGCGCTCCCGAGGACACATGGGAATTATCGTCAAGCTAGTTTTCATCACGAACATATGATTCATGTTCGGTACTTTGATAATTTGATATGTGGGTGGACCGGTGCTTGGGTACTGTCCTTACTTGGACAAGCATCCCACTTATGATTAACCCCCATTGCAAGCATCCGCAACTACAACAGATGTATTAAGGTAAACCTAACCATAGCATGAAACATATGGATCCAAATCAGCCCCTTACGAAGCAACACATAAACTAGGGTTTAAGCTTCTGTCACTCTAGCAACCCATCATCTACTTATTACTTCCCAATGCCTCCCTCTAGGCCCAAACAATGGTGAAGTGTCATGTAGTCAACGTTCACATGACACCACTACAGGGATGACAACATACATCTCATCAAAATATCAAACGAATACCAAATTCACATGACTACTAATAGTAAGACTTCTCCCATGTCCACAGGAACAAACATAACTACTCACAAAGCATATTCATGTTCATAATCAGAGGGGTATTAATATGCATAATGGATCTAAACATATGATCTTCCACCAAGTAAACCAACTAGCATCAACTACAAGGAGTAATCAACACTACTAGCAACCCACAGGTACCAATATGAGGTTTGGATACAAAGATTGGATACAAGAGATGAACTAGGGTTTGAGATGAGATGGTGCTGGTGAAGATGTTGATGGAGACTGACCCCCTCCCGATGAGAGGATCATTGGTGATGACGATGGTGATGATTTCCCCCTCCCGGAGGGAAGTGTCCTCGACAGAACAGCTCTGCCAGAGCCCTAGATTGGTTTCGCCAAGGTTCCTCCTCGTGGCGGCGGAGTCTCGTCCCGAAAGCTTGCTTCTCGTTTTTTCTCGGACGAAAGACTTCATATAGTAGAAGATGGGCACCGGAGGGCCACCAGGGGGCCCACGAGGCAGGGGGGCGCGCCCAGGGGGGTAGGGCTCGCCCCCACCCTCGTGGCTGGTGGGTGGCCCCCTCTGGTATTTCTTGCGCTCAGTATTTTTTATATATTCTGGAAATAACTTCCATGAAGTTTCAGGACTTTTGGAGCTGTGCAGAATAGGTCTCTAATATTTGCTCCTTTTCCAGCCCAAAATCCCAGCTGCCGGCATTCTCCCTCTTCATGTAAACCTTGTAAAATAAGAGAGATTGAGCATAAGTATTGTCACATAATGTGTAATAACAACCCATAATGCAATAAATATTGATATAAAAGCATGATGCAAAATGGACGTATCAACTCCCCCAAGCGTAGACCTCGCTTTTCCTCAAGCGAAAGCCGAAATCAAAATATATGTCCACATGTTTGGAGATAGAAGTGTCGATAAAAATAAAATACGGACATCAGGGCATCATGATCATTCTTAGAACAGCAATATATATATATATATATTGTCATATGATCTCTTATGCTAAAGTAACAAATCAATCTCAATTTCGAGTATGAACCATAAACTTCATTGGAAACTAGCAAACTCTAATCTCAGTCAATGAGGCAATTGCAATTTATCATAACATAGGAAAGAGTCAATATAAGAGCTTTTCAGCAAGTCCACATACTAAACTATCATTTAGTCTTTCACAATTGCTAACACTCACGCAATATTTATGGGTACAGAGTTTTAATTGAACACAGAGAAAGATAGGGGCTTATAGTTTTGTCTCCCAACATTTTACCTCAAGGGTAATGTCAACAATAATAGCTCATGCAGATTCACATCCAATTAGCTATATGCATCTGGATCTTTCCAACACATTGTGCTTGCCAAAGGATAAAATGTAAAAAAAAGGAAAGGTGAAGATCACCATGACTCTTATATAAGTAGAAGATAAAAGTAAAAGATAGGCCCTTCGCAGAGGGAAGCAGAGGTTGTCATGCGCTTTTATGGTTGGATGCACAAAATCTTAATGCGAAAGAACGTCACTTTATATTGCCACTTGTGATATGGACCTTTATTATGCAGTCCATTGCTTTTATTTCTTCCATATCACAAGATCGTATAAAGCTTATTTTCTCCGCACTAATAAGTCATACACATTTAGAGAGCAATTTTTATTGCTTGCACCGATGACAACTTACTTGAAGGATCTTACTCAATCCATAGGTAGATATGGTGGACTCTCATGGCAAAACTGGCTTTAGGGATATTTGGAAGCACAAGTAGTATCTCTACTTGGTGCAAAGAAATTGGCTAGCAAGAGAGGGAAATGCAAGCTCAACATGTTGGATGATCCATGACAATATAATTTATCTCAGATGAAAGAAAACATAACCCATTATGTTGTCTTCCTTGTCCAACGTCAACTCTTTAGCATATCATACTTTAATGAGTGCTCACAATCATAAAAGATGTCCAAGATAGTATATTTATATGTGAATCTCTCTTTATTTATTACTTCCTATTAATTGCAACGATGACCAAAACTATGTTTGTCAACTCTCAACAACTTTTATTCATCATACTCTTTATATATGAGCTCATTACTCTCCATAAGATCCATATGATCTCTTTATTTCTTTTTATTCTTTCTCTTTTATTTTATTTAATTCCCTCAAGATCATAGCAAACTAATCAAGCCCTTGACTCAACACTAATCTTTATTATATATAGATCACGGACTTGATTACATAGAGGGATCATAAAGCAAAACTCACAACTAGATCAGACTAAAAATTTATTCTACTGGATCAAGATATTATCAAAAAAGAAAAATGGTAGAGATAAAAGTGATGGTGATACGATACCGGGGCACTCCCCCAAGCTTGGCAGTTGCCAAGGGGAGTGCCCATACCAGATATTCATTTCTTCTTTGTTGGTGAAGAAGGTGGAGTTGTTGATGATGGATAGTCGCACATCGAGCGTAGGGGGTCCTCCAACTTGTGGATAATGCCCATGAGTGTGATGATATGCTCCTTCAACAAAATATTTTCACGTGTGAGATACTTGTTTTGTATACGAGCTAACTCCATCATCTTGAAAGCTTCGATCTCAGTTGGGGTAAGAAGATTGTGATGAAGTTGAAGGATGTCTTTTGCTGCCGGAACTTGGTCCTCTGTGGACTTCTTGATCCCTTCATCCTTGTTGATCTCCATAGGTTCTTCCCTCTTCAGTTCTATATTCATTAGCCAAGCATCATTGTTACCATTGTTGGTGGAGGGGGACGACATGATGCCTGGCCTTGACAACCCTGACAGAAAACATCTTGAAACAAGAATAGAGGATATTTGCGTGGTACGGTGGTCAAAACCTTCGGGAGATTATATAATGAATTTTTACCAACCAAAAGAAGTATCTTGCAAGAAAACGTCGTTCGGAGAGCACACGAGGTGCCCACGAGGCAGGGGGCGTGCCCAGGGGGGTTGGGCGGGCCTCCCACCCTCGTGGAAGCCTTGTGTCCTTCCCGGACTACTTCTTATTTTTCTAAATATTCCAAAACGGAGAAAAATTGCCATTAGAACTGTTTTGGAGTCGATTTACTTACCACACCACATACTTATTCCTTTTCGGGGTCTGAAACGTTCTGGAAAGTGTCCCTTATGTATTCCTCCGGGGTTACGGTTTCAATGATATTAGTTTCAACATTTCTAGGATTACCTGAGATATAATGTTTCATTCTTTGACCGTTCACCACCCTCGAATTTGTGCCTTCGAAGTTGTTGATTTTTATGGCACCAGAACGATAGACCTCCTCGATAACGTAAGGACCTTCCCATTTAGAGAGAAGTTTTCCTGCAAAAAGTCTTAAATGGGAGTTGTATAACAATACATAATCATCAACATTAAACTCACGCTTTTTTATCCTTTTATCATGCCATCTTTTAGCTTTTTCTTTAAACAGCTTGGCATTTTCATCAAGTGAGCTAATGTCAAAAAGCCTCTTCTCACTAGCAAGTTTGAAGTCATAGTTGAGCTCTTTAATAGCCCAATATGCCTTATGTTCTAATTCAAGAGGTAAGTGACATGCTTTACCATAAACCATTTTATACGGAGACATACCCATAGGATTTTTATATGCAGTTCTATAGGCCCATAATGCATCATCAAGTTTCTTGGACCAATTCTTTCTAGATCTATTAACAGTATTTTGCAAAATTAATTTGAGCTCTCTGTTACTCAATTTTACTTGACCACTAGACTGTGGGTGATAAGGAGATGCAATTCTATGATTAACATCATACTTAGCAACCATTTTACGAAAAGCACCATGAATAAAATGTGAACCACCATCAGTCATTTAATATCTAGGGACTCCAAACCTCGGGAAAATAACTTCTTTAAGAATCTTAATAGAGGTGTTATGATCAGCACTACTAGTTGGAATAGCTTCTACCCACTTAGTAACGTAATCAATAGCAACTAAAATATGTGTATACCCATTGGAGGAAGGAAAAGGTCCCATATAATCAAAGCCCCAAACATCAAATGGTTCAATAACAAGTGAATAATTCATAGGCATTTCTTGACGTCTACTAATATTACCAATTCTTTGACATTCATCACAAGACAACACAAACTTACGGGCATCCTTGAAGAGAGTAGGACAATAAAAACCGGATTGCAATACCTTATGTGCAGTTCTATCTCCAGCATGGTGTCCTCCATAGGCTTCAGAGTGACACTTGCATAGGATCCGTTCCTGTTCATGCTCAGGTACACTACGTCTAATAGCACCATCTACCCCTTCTTTATAAAGATGTGGGTCATCCCAAAAGTAATGCCTTAAATCATGGAAGAACTTTTTCTTTTGCTGGTATGTGAAACTAGGTGGTATAAATTTAGCAACAATATAATTAGCATAATCAGCATACCATGGAGCAGTTCAAGAAGCATTTATGACATTTAATTGTTCATCGGGAAAGCTATCATCAATAGGTAGTTGGTCATCAAGAACATTCTCTAACCTAGACAAGTTGTCTGCAACGGGGTTCTCAGCTCCCTTTCTATCAATAATATGCAAATCAAATTCTTGTAGCAAGAGAACTCATCTAATAAGTCTAGGTTTAGCATCTTTCTTTTCCATAAGATATTTAATAGCAGCATGATCAGTGTGGATAGTTACTTTAGAATCAACAATATAAGGTTTGAACTTATCACAAGCAAAAACAACTGCTAAAAATTCTTTTTCAGTGGTAGCATAATTTCTCTGGGCATTGTCTAGAGTTTTACTAGCACATTGAATAACATTTAATTTCTTATCAACTCTCTGCCCTAGAACAACACCTAAAGCATAATCACTAGCATCACACATAATTTCAAAGGGTAAATTCCAATCAGGTGGCTGAACAATAGGTGTAGAAATCAATGCTTTCTTAAGTATTTCAAATGCTTCTACACAATCATCATCAAAGACAAAAGGAATATCTTTTTGTAATAGATTAGTCAGGGGCCGAGAAATTTTTGAGAAGTCCTTAATGAACCTCCTATAAAAACCGGCATGACCGAGGAAGCTTCTTATACCTTTAATGTCCTTGGGACATGGCATCTTTTCAATAGCATCAACTTTAGCTTTATCAACTTCAATGCCTCTTTCAGAAATTTTATGCCCCAAGACAATACCTTCATTAACCATAAAGTGACATTTCTCCCAATTCAGAACAAGATTAGTTTCTTTTGATCTCTGCAAAACTCGATCAAGGTTGCTCAAGCAATCATCAAAAGTGGATCCATAAACGGAGAAATCGTCCATGAAAACCTCACATATCTTTTCACAAAAGTCAGAGAATATAGCCATCATGCATCTTTGAAAGGTAGCAGGTGCATTACATAAACCAAAAGGCATACGTCTATAAGCAAAAGTACCGAAAGGGCAAGTAAAGGTGGTCTTTTCTTGATCATCAGCTGACACAAGTATTTGAGAGAAGCCATAGTAACCATCTAGAAAGCAAAAATGTGTATGTTTGGATAATCTTTCTAGCATTTGATCAATAAAAGGCAAAGGGTAATGATCTTTTTAGTAGCTTCATTTAATTTGAGGAAATCAATTACCATCCTATAACTTGTAATAATTCTTTGCGGGATCAATTCATCTTTATCATTAGGAACAACAGTAATACCTCCCTTCTTAGGGACACAATGGACAGGACTTACCCCCTGACTATCAGCAACGGGATAAATTATACCTACCTCAAGGAGCTTTAATATTTCCTTTCTTACCACTTCTTTCATCTTAGGATCCAGCCCTCATTGGTGATCAATAACTGGTTTGGCGTCTTTCTCCAAATTTATTTTGTGTTGACATAGAGTGGGACTAATGGCCTAAAGATCATCAAGAGTATATCCAATAGCAGCATGGTGCTTCTTCAGAGTTTTCAATAATTTCTATTCCTCCTTCTCTGAAAGGTCATCACTAATAATAACAGGATATATCTTCTTTTCATCAAGATAAGCATATTTAAGAGTATCAGGTAACGGTTTAAGCTCAAACACGGGATCACCCTTGGGTGGAGGAGGATCCCCTAGGATTTCAACAGGCAAGTTATGTTTCATAATAGGTCCATGTTTAAAGAATACTTCATCTATTTCCCTTCTTTCATTCATGAACAGATCATTTTCATGGTCTAGTAAATATTGTTCTAAAGGATCAGTAGGAGGCACGACTATAGAAGCAATACCAATAATTTCATCTTTACTAGGCAATTCCTCATCACGGGTTTGTCTACTAAATTTAGCAAAATTAAACTCATGAGACATATCCCCTAAACCAATAGAAACAATATCCTTATTGCAGTCTATCTTAGCATTAACAGTATTCAAGAAGGGTCTACCAAATATAATGGGACAAAAGCTATCTTGTGGGGAACCAAGAACAAGAAAATCAGCAGGATATTTAACCTTCCCACACAAGACTTCAACATCTCTAACAATCCTAATTGGTGAAATAGTATCTCTATTAGCAAGCTTAATGGTAACATTGATATCTTCTATCTCAACTGGTGCAATATCATGCCTAATTTCTTTGTATACGGAAATAGGTATTGCACTAGCACTAGCACCCACATCACACAAGCCATGATAACAATGATCTCCTATTTTAACAGAAATAACAGGCATGCCTACCACAGGTCTATGTTTATCTTTAGCACCAGGTTTAGCAATTCTAGCAGTCTCATCACAAAAGTAAATAACATGCCCATCAATATTATCAGCCAAGAGATCTTTAACAATAGCAATATTAGGTTCAACTTTAACTTTCTCAGGGGGTGCATAAGTTCTAATATTACTTTTATGAATCACAGTTGAAGCTTTAGCATGATCCTTTATTCTAACAGGGAAAGGTGGTTTCTCAACATAAGAAGTAGGAACAATAGGATCATTATAATTGATAGTCTTTTCTTCAACTTTAATAGGTTCAACTACTTTTACTTCTATGGGAGGATGATATTTAAACCACTTCTCCTTAGGGAGATCAGCATGAGTAGCAAAGGATTCATAGAAAGAAGCTACTATCTCAGAGTCAAGTCCATATTTAGTGCTAAATTTACGGAAAACATCGGTATCCATAAAAGATTTAACACAATCAAACTTAGGTGTTATACCTGACTCCTTACCTTCGTCGAGATCCCAATCTTCATAGTTGCTTTTAATTCTCTCCAATAAATTCCATTTGAATTCAATAGTCTTCATCATAAAGGAACCAGTACAAGAAGTATCGAGCATGGAGCGATTGTTGTCAGAAAGCCGAGCATAATTTTTTTGAATAATCATGTTTCTTGAGAGCTCATGATTGAGGCATGAATATAGCATTGACTTAAGCCTCCCCCAATCTTGAGTGATGCTTTCTACTTCGCGAGGCCAAAAATTATATATATAATTACGATCACGATGAACAAGATGCATAGGATAAAACTTCTGATGGAATTCCAATTTCAACCGTTTGTAATCCCATGATCCCATATCATCACATAGCCTATACCATGTCAATGCATATCCCTTCAAAGATAAAGGGAAGACCTTCTTCTTGATAACATCATCGGGCATACCTACAAGCTTAAATAATCCGCAAACTTCATCCACATAGATTAAGCGTAAGTCGGGATGCAATGTTCCATCTCCTGCAAAAGGATTAGCCAGCAGTTTCTCTATCATACCTGAAGGAATTTCGAAGTAAAAGTTTCATTTTCAGTAGGTCCAGTAGGTTGAGGAGAAACTATTTGCTCTACCGGTCGGGGTGAAGATACCTCGAACAAGCCCCTCAAAGGATTACTTTCCATAGTAACAAGTGACAGTAAATTTCAGCACACTATATAAATTTTTCCTTACCAAATTCTACCTACCAAAGGCGCTTCACTCCCTGGCAACAGCGCTAGAAAACAGTCTTGATGACCCACAAGTATAGGGGATCTATCGTAGCCTTTTCGATAAGTAAGAGTGTCAAACCCAACGAGGAGCAGAAGGAAATGATAAGTAGTTTTCAGTAAGGTATTCTCTGCAAGCACTGAAATTATCGGTAACAAATAGTTTTGTGATAAGACAATTTGTAACGAGTAGCAAGTAATAAAAGTAAATAAGGTGCAGCAAGATGGCCCAATCCTTTTTGTAGCAAAGGACAAGCCTGGACAAACTCTTATATGAAGTAAAGCGCTCCCGAGGACACATGGGAATTATCGCCAAGCTAGTTTTCATCACGATCATATGATTCGCGTTCGGTACTTTGATAATTTGATATGTGGGTGGACCGGTGCTTGGGAACTGTCCTTACTTGGACAAGCATCCCACTTATGATTAACCCCCATTGCAAGCATCCGCAACTACAACAGAAGTATTAAGGTAAACCTAACCATAGCATGAAACATACGGATCCAAATCAGCCCCTTACGAAGCAATGCATAAACTAGGATTTAAGCTTCTGTCACTCTAGCAACCCATCATCTACTTATTACTTCCCAATGCCTCCCTCTAGGCCCAAACAATGGTGAAGTGTCATGTAGTTGACGTTCACATGACACCACTAGAGGGATGACAACATACATCTCATCAAAATATCGAATGAATACCAAATTCACATGACTACTAATAGCAAGACTTCTCCCATGTCCTCACGAACAAACGTAACTAGTCACAAAGCATATTCATGCTAAGAATAAGAGGGGTATTAATATGCATAATGGATCTGAACATATGATCTTCCACCAAGTAAACCAACTAGCATCAACTACAAGGAGTAATCAACACTACTAGCAAACCACAGGTACCAATCTGAGGTTTGGATACAAAGATTGGATACAAGAGATGAACTAGGGTTCGAGATGAGATGGTGCTAGTGAAGATGTTGATGGAGACTGACCCCCTCCCGATGAGAGGATCGTTGGTGATGATTTCCCCCTCTCGGAGGGAAGTGTCCCCGGCAGAACAGCTCTGCCAGAGCCCTAGATTGGTTCTGCCAAGGTTCCGCCTCGTGGTGGGGGAGTCTCGTCCCGAAAGCTTGCTTCTCATTTTTTCTCGGACGAAAGACTTCATATAGCAGAAGATGGGCACCGGAGGGCCACCAGGAAGCCCACGAGGCAGGGGGCGCGCCCAGGGGGGTAGGGCGCGCCCCCACCCTCGTGGCTGGTGGGTGGCCCCCCTCTAGTACTTCTTGCGCTCAGTATTTTTTATATATTCTAGAAATAATTTCCGTGAAGTTTCAGGACTTTTGGAGCTGTGTAGAATAGGTCTCTAATATTTGCTCCTTTTCCAGCCCAGAATCCCAGCTGTCGGCATTCTCCCTCTTCATGTAAACCTTGTAAAATAAGAGAGAATAGGCATAAGTATCGTGACATAATGTGTAATAATAGCCCATAATGCAATAAATATTGATATAAAAGCATGATGCAAAATGGACGTATCAACGTCCTGTACAGAAAAAGACCGAATGATGTGAAATTGAAGTGCATTCCCCGGGAGGAAGGACTGGAGTTGTTGGCAGAGATACACGGAGGCATATGTGGCTCCCACATAGGGTCAAGGGCCCTTGCCG
The DNA here is from genome assembly GCF_056163025.1 of Triticum urartu. Classification (NCBI taxonomy): domain Eukaryota; kingdom Viridiplantae; phylum Streptophyta; class Magnoliopsida; order Poales; family Poaceae; genus Triticum; species Triticum urartu. The sequence continues at coordinate 552,158,897 of NC_141875.1, read as the reverse complement.
GCAAGGCATTCCGGCAAGGTTTCTTCTGGCCCACCGCCCTCCAGGATGCAATGACACTAGTAACCAAGTGTGAAGCGTGTCAGTTCCATCCGAAGAAGCTTCATCAACCAGCTCAAGCGCTCCAAACAATCCCTCTCTCCTAGCCATTCTCAGTCTGAGGGATCGATATACCGGGCCCCTTTCCCCGTGCTGTCGAGGGCTTTGACTACTTGTACTTTGCAGTCGACAAGTTCATAAAGTGGTCGGAGGTGGAGGCAGTGAGAAAGGTGACAACACAATTGGCCGTCAAATTCTTCAAAGAACTAGTTTGCCGTTTTGGTGTGCCAAACAAGATCATCACCGATAACGGCACCCAGTTCACGAGCCACGCCTTCATGCAGTACATCCAGGACCTCGGCAGCAAGGCCTGTTTTGCTTCTGTTGCACATCCACGAAGCAATGGCCAGGCTAAAAGGGCAAATGCTGAAGTGTTGCGAGGCCTCCGGACAAGGACTTTTGATAGGCTGCGCAGGTGCGGACGACGCTGGATTGATGAATTGCCGGCGTTCTTTGGTCGATCAGAACGACGCCAAATCGAGCCACCGGCCAGACACCCTTCTCCCTCGTTTACGGGGCAGAAGCAGTTCTCCCCACGGAACTCACATACGGGTCACCTCGAGTGCTCGCTTATGATGAGCTTGAGAAAGAGCAGTTGCCGCAAGATAACGCGACGCTCCTTGAGGAAGATCGTCTTCGGGCGGCTGTGCGAGCAGCGCGCTACCAGCAAGCTTTGCGCCGCTACCATAGCCTCAAGGTTCATGCCCGAAGCTTTGAGGCAGGTGACCTTGTTCTTCGGCACGTTCAGTTGGCCAAGAATTCCAACAAGTTGACGCCGAAGTGGGAGGGCCCTTATCGGGTTATACGAGTCACCAGGCCTGGCGCAGTCCGCCTGGAGACCCAAGATGGTGCTCCCCGGCAAGTTCTACCCGTAAGGCGCGGTTGCCGCCCCCCCCCCCCCCCGACAAACCACCTTTTGTACGAGCCCTGCCGACAAGGCATGTAACCCTTTGTACAAAGCCAGGCGCAGACCCTGAGCATAAATAAATGAAGCGCTGGTGCCCTAAGTTATAGCATGCATGCTAGGATTGAGTCTCTCCCTCGGTTAGGGTTGATAGTGCTTGGCGGCGGCTAACCCCTAGCATAGAGGTCGAGTGTTCGTCATTCTGTTCCTTTCCGTCCTTTTTGGTTCACAGGGTACATGGACATTTCTGCTGAGCTATTGGGAGGAGAAAGAACGGGCCGACGCTCCGGCCCCGGCAAACCAAGGTTGCCGGGGGCTGCGTACACAAGGATCCAACCGCGGCAGGCCAAGGTTGCCGGGGGCTGCAACATCAGATAAGTTTTTCTCCCCCACTCCATGCGCCCGTGTGAACCTTGAACGTATAAGGCTTCGCTCGCTCTCGTACCATCTTTCCCCCTCTGTTCCGTGCCTGAAAACTCTACTTTGGGCCGGAACTTGGTTGTAGTGCGGTGGGAAAAGGGCAAGCGAAAGGCCTAATCCTACTCGGCCACTACCTCCGCCAAGAGTGTGAGCATAGTCGGGCCGTAGAGCAGGAGGACGGCAAGGACCTGTTGCCGGGAGACCATGTTTATCTTAAGATAACAAGGACGCGTTCCTCGGTGTGGCACTCGCCCATGCGCAAACAAAACCTGGCAACACCCTTCCTTTCATTCATACGTTGCGAACAAGTACAATTCATAAGGAATGGGTACACGGGAAAGGGGATTACAAATTTTGAATCTAACAAGTGCACGCATGCTTACAAACTAGAAAATACAAGTGCCTCGTGATCCCCGTTCTTGCCCCTTTCCTCCCAGGTGCGGCAGGTAAAGGCAAAAAGGAAGGGATGGGGAATGCGCCGATGGAGAGCTTGACGAGTAAGGCCCTCGACAGAGCGCACGGCGAAGGTGGGGGGTGACGCGGTCAGTCGGAGATGAGGTCGACGTGCCCCTGCTCGACGCTCCCGTCATCGTTGTCGTTGTCCTCCTCATCACTCCCTCTTGAGGAGGAGTCTTTATTGTCGGAGGAGCTCTCCATGCAGCACTTCAGGCGAGTCCCAAAGTCCCCAAAGACCTTGACGGAGAGTAGGTCGTTCTCCATTAATTTGAAATAGAGAACAAGCCCCGCCGTCAGGCTATGGATGCGAGCAAAGGTCTTCCATCCGCGACGAAGATACATGACCTAAGGGGCGGGGAAGTCGACGTCGACCCGCGTGTCGCCATTCCCGCAGCCCCTCATGTGCAGCCTCAGGGTCCGGGGGGGATCAAGCTCCATCTCCCGAGCGAATGGCGTGGGAAGGTGAAGGCGACGGTGCGGTGCCCGACGCAGCCTGATGAAGAACTCGTGAGGCTGGTCCCCGACATGGCCCTCCATCGGAGGAGGCATCGCTGGCGAAGGCAGGGCCGGTGTGCCGGCCCATCCCCTCTTCCCCGAGCGCCACGCCGGCCTCGGCCTCGCCCCTCCCACTTCCTCTCGTGTCCAGCTCCGCCACCACGGGCTCTTGAGAAGGAGGGACGCGCTATCGAGCAGAGACCTCGCCGCCACCGTTGAAGGACCAGCGCCCCCTCTCACCATGACAGATGAAAGAGTGGAGCCGAGGTGGAATGAGAGGGATGACGAAAGATTGCGGGAGGCCATCCCTCCTCCCCTTCTTATAAAGGGGCAGGGTCGGGACTCGGCCGCCCCACTCAGCCAATCCAACCATCAGGGGTGTAGGGAATCGAGGCCGACCCACTACCCAATCAGCAGCGGCTCGTTTCCCCGCCTCGCCATTCAAGGCCCGCACCCATCGCCTACCACCTTCAAAGCACGGGGGACACGTGGCGGGCGAGCAGAAACCGAAGGGACAGATGAGGCGGCTACTCTCCACCCCGTGGTTGTGAGGCGCTGGTGCCTTGAAGACCACCACCCGAGTCCATTCAGTAAATGAGCCGCGCCTCTGCGTTTTCCTATATTTACAGGGAAGGCGCGAGCTACCTCTTTACCACGATGTGACGCATGCATGCGGAAACCGCCCCATGCACGACCCCCATGTCACACATGACCCTCCACATCGCGCGTTCAACGCGGGTCATGGGGAAGTGCAACGGACAGGAAATTACTGCAGTAAAAATCCGCCCCACCTGCCCGCGCACCATTCTGGGCCTGGCCCAACAACGCGTCACGCTTATGTGTGGCCCAAGCCCGGGGGCTCCTGTCGGTGTACAAAAGTAGGGGCTCTCCTTTTGCACCCCTTAACTTGTGCACGGGCACTCAGAGCCACGCCCACGGCCACACTAAGCAGGGCAGGGGAGGGATGTCGGAGCAACACCAAGACTAGAGACGCAAAGAGAGCAAGAGGGTGAGGTGGACTCCCTGGCAAGACTCTTGCCGGGGTGGCTTCCACAGCCTCGACGGGATCCTTGCCGGGGCAACTTACCTGACGCCAACAGAGCGTACCACCCTAGAGCCCAAGGGGTCCTCCATGCAGATCTTTGTAGAGATCATAAACACACAAGATCAGATGGAAACCAGAAGACGACGACCCTTGGCGAGATCCTTGCCGAGGAGGTCCACGACACCCTCGACAAGACCCTTTCCGGAACGACCGCGGTGCCGCGGCGAGACCCTTGCCGGGCCCTCAGCAAAACCCTTGCCGAGGACGCCCGCGAGGCCGCAGCCGTGCCGTGTCCGCCAAGACTCCACCACTGCTCTCATATAGCTGCCAGCTCGACCAGCTGAGTAGGCATCTGCGTGGCAACACACAGCCTCTACACCAACTCAGCAAGCACCTGCGTGGTGGCTTGCAGATCTTCATGAAGGCTCCACCACCGCGCCAGCCCAGCAGCCAGCCAACGTGGCGTTACAATGCCTCATCAGCTTGGACACGCGTCAGAGCCAGGCGAGGCGACGACAGCTGGGATGAGCTTCTTTGCTGTCCCCAATAAAGCAAGAGGGGCACGTCGGCAGCGCGTTAAATGTGTTTTTCCGACGATGCCAGGGTATAGACTCAGCCCCTATACACCTTTCCACCTCTTGTGTGCCACTGTGGCAACCCCTTTTTGTCTATAAAAGGAGGACCGAGGCATACTAGAGGGGGATTCGGATCTTTTGGACTAGAAAGCCACGACAACTAGTTCAAGAACACAAGAACACCTCAATACACATACAAGCATGACTAGGGTTTTACGCATCTCTGCGGCCCGAACCTGGGTAAACGATTTGTGTGCTGACCGCCAGACCCGCTCTTCGCACAACCCCGCGCCCGCCAACCGTAGAAGGGATCCCAGTGACCCCATAGGTGTCGTTTCCCACCGACACTCTTATGTCAAAGGTGTGTCTAGTGCTCATCTAGATGTGACATAAAAAAGCCTACTTCCTCATGCTTATTTATTTGTTATTTTATTTGGTTGTTGTGTATGCCTGCGCACCGCCCCACACGTATATCAGCAACATCACTTTGCTTGTTCCGGGACGCATGCACAATATTTGGTAGTACTATATCCATTCCATAATGTAGTGCATATAGATTTTTCAAACGTCACAAACTTTGATCAAGTTTGTGAATAAAAATATTTACATCTAAAATGTCAAACATATATCATTAGATTCATTATGAGATGTTGTTTCATATTTTATATATTTGGTAACGAAGATATAACTAGTTTTATCTATAAACTCGGTCAAAGTTTGTAAAGTTTTTTTCACGACTAGCTACTTTTGTCCGTTCAGTCACTTTATTATCCACGTGGTAAAAACAATATGCCCGATCATGCAGGTGACTTGGCACAATGACTCGTGAGTCGACTTTCTTTTTTCAAACTGACTCACGGGCGTTGACTTGAATAATATTCCTCTATAAATTAATATAAAAGTGTTTGTGATCTAAACGTTTACAAAGGGAGTACTACTAATGTGCTAGTGCTTCGGTCAGTCAGTGCAGTTCTTTCCCTCTGTCGAGCTCGTGTGAAAACCAAAAGAACAACTACTGTCTGGCTCTTTCTTTCTTTTACCCTTTTCATCCTTGTATTTTCAATATCACTTCACTTTGAGTAGTCAGATGGATTCCCGTCCAAAGAAAGAATGACACCAATGAAACAAACAAATTGTCCCTCACACAAATCACATCAGGAATGACATGACATGATGCAGATTAATTAGAGCAAATTAAAAAAGTTCGCAAATTAGATAGGTAATAGAAAATTTGATAAAATTTCATGAATTTAAAAAGTTTGCAAATACAAAAAAATGTTCGTGAAATTTTAAAATATCCACGAATTTAGAATTTTTTTATTATTTACAAAATCAAAACAGGAATTTAAAAGAAATTGTGATTTTTAAAAAAGTTCACATTTTTTTTAAAAAAATTAATACTTTTTATAAAAAAATATGTAAATTATTTGTTTGAAAAGGTCATGATTTGTTTTGGAATATATATAAAATAGTGGAAGAAAAAGATACCAGAGAAGACCCTCTGTGGGCCCACAAGCCCAGGGGTGCGCCCCCCCCGGGTGCACCGGTTGAGCTTGTGAGGCCCACAGAGATCAACCGATGCCCATCTACTGCTATATGAAGGCATTTACCTTAAAAATAATCATAATAAGAGGACTTTTGGGAGCAGTCGCCGCCGTTTGGGGGCAGAACCAGAGGCGGAGAACTTTTGCTCTTCGACGGAGTGATTCCACCAAGGATACTTCCCTCGAGGAGGGAGAATCGAAGTGATCGTCATCACCAATGCTCCTCCCATTGTGGGAGGACTCATCTCCATCAACATATTCACCAACACCATCTCATCTCCAAACCCTAGTTCTTCCATTTCTTTCATCAAACCTCAGATTTGTACCTGGGGGTGCTAATAGTGTTGATTACATCTTATAGTTGATGCTAGTTGGTTTATTTGGTTGAAGATTATATGTTCCAATTTCTTATCACTTATTTATCTCCTCTAATCATGAACATGAATATGATTTGTGAGTATTTCCATTTGTCTTGAGGACATGTGAGAAGTCTTGTTATAAGTAATCATGTGTAGTTGGTTTTCGTTCAATGTTTTGATGATGTGTTATATTGTTCTTTCTCTAGTGTTGTCGTGTCAACATCGACTACATGACACTTCACCATGTTTGGACCTAGCGAAAGGCATTGTGGAATTAGTTTGTAGATGATGGATGGGAGTGATAGAAACCTAAACCCCAGTTTATGAGTTGTTCTATAAAAGGCTGATTTGGATCCATATGTTTAATTCTATAGTTAGATTTATCTTAATACTTCTCTTGTAGTTGCGGATGCTTGCCTGGAGAGGTTAATCATACATAGGTTGTTTGTTCGAGTAAGAACAACATCTTAGCATCGGTCCACCCACATGACAACTTATCAAAGTAATGAACGCGAGTTAATAAATCATGGTGAAAGTAACTAGACGCAATTCCCGTGTGTCCTCAAGAACGTTTTAATCACTATAAGAAGTACTTTTGGCTTGTCCTTGGAAATAATAAGGATCGGGCCACCTTTTCGCAACTTGTTACTTTTGTTACTTGTCAGTTGTTACACTTATCTTGCTATCAAACTATCAAAACTATCTTACAGTACTTGCAGAGAATACCTTGCTAAAAACCGCTTATCAATTCCTTGTGCTCCTTGTTGGGTTTGACACCCTTAATTTCGAAAGGACTACGATTGACCCCCTATACTCATGGGCCATCAGGAACTCTGTTTTTTAAATCGAAATAACGAGATGGTTTTACTTCGCTTATGATCAGTATGCCTAGATAGCCCTTTGCTTCTTGACCTGGAAACTTAGTATAGCTGTAGCGGTGGCATGGTTATTATGCAAGTGTTAATGAAGAAAAAATAATCAACACAAAGCTTCTGTTCACCTAGACAAAATAACAAAGTAGCTCCTATTCTATTTACTCTAGTTAATACTTGCTTGTTGGGAACACACATAAGAGATTTTCTTTCTTTAGCAAGGAAAACGTGCATTAGGGAGTGAATAAGTGAATACAACATTATTCTAGAATAACTCGCTCACACACCCACGAGTGTCTCATCATCAAGGCTCTCAAGCATTTTATTTCAATCATTGCTTGTTTAAACTTTTGTTGTCTGGTGATGAGATTATGCCAAACAAGTGATCATGCATAAGGTTTTGTAGTGGCTTAATTTCGAGTACTACAGACCAAAATGTTGTGTCTTTCGAGCTCTTATGATCAGTACCCAGTTATTTCCACATACACACGCATTCAAGAGAAAGCCGAATAATATTAGATGTAGTGTTTCCAATAGGTAAAGTAACAAAAACATAGTCGAAATCCGAGCAGAAACACTGATGGGTCGTTCAGTGTCCAACGGAGTTCTTTGATGGGATTCATTACATGGAAAACAAAAAAATCCTACAAGAGAACAAATTCATGCAAGATATAATTTTCTATGCTAGCAACGAGTGGGAGAAAGTCTACATACCCTTGTAGACCGAGAGCAGAAACATTCTAATGAACGTGGTTAGTGTAGTCGCACTTTCTTCGTGATCCAATCCGATCAAGCACCACACGGACAAGACCTCCGGGATATCACACGTACGGCTCGGTGATGTCTCCTTCTTGATCCAGCAAGCTGATACATCTTCAACGTATTTATAATTTTTTATTATTCCATGTTGTTATATTATCAATCTTGAATGTTTTATATTCATTTTATAGCAACTTTATATCGTTTTTTGGGACTAACCTATTGACATAGTGCCCAGTACGAGTTGCTGTTTTTTGCTTGTTTTTACTTCGTAGAATATCAATACCAAACGGAGTCCAAATGCCACAAAATTTTTTGGAGATTTTTTTCTGGACAGAAGACACCTTGGGAGCCAAGGAAGTGCATGAGGGGAGGCCCATGGGGCCCACAAGGCACCAAGGCACGCCAGAGGCCCCTGTCACGCCTGGTGGGTAGTGGGGCCCACGTGAGGCCTCTCCACTGACTATCAGCTCTATAAATACTCTAAAATCCCAAAAACCCTAGGGGAGTTGACAGATTAGAGTTTCCACCGCCGCAAGTTCCAGAACCACGAGATCCAATCTTGGGGCCTTTTCTAGCACCTTGCCGGAGGGGTTCTTCATCATCACCCTTGCCCCTCTGATGATGCGTGAGTAGTTTACCACAGACCTACGTGTCCGTAGGGAGTAGCTAGATGGCTTATTCTCTTTTTTTGATGCTCAATACAATGTTATCCTCGATGTTCATAGAGATCTATTCGATGTAACTCTTTTTTGCGGCGTGTTTGTTGGGATCTGATGAATTGTGAGTTTATGATCAGTTCTATCCATGAATATTATTTGAGTGTTTGATGAACTCTCTTATGCATGATTGTTATAGCCTCGTATTTCTTCTCCGAAACTTTGGTTTGGTTTGGCCAACTAGACTGATCTTTCTTGCAATTGGAAGAAGTGCTTTATGATGGGTTTGATCTCGCGGAGCTCAATCTCAGTGACAGAAAGAGACATGACATGCATGTATCGTTGCCCTAAGGATGAAAATATGGGGTCTATTCCTACATGAATAGATCTTGTCTACATCATGTCATCGTTCTTATTGCATTACTCTGTTTCTCCTTAAACTTAATACACTAGATGCATGCTGGATAGCGGTCGATGTGTGGAGTAATAGTATTAGATGCACACAGGATTCGGTCTATGCTACCTCTTGAGCACTGTGTTGGTTTTCCCTTGAAGAGGAAAGGGCGATGCAGTAAAGCGGCGTAAGTATTTCCCTCAGTTTTTGAGAACCAAGGTATCAATGCAGTTGGAGACCATGCGCGAGTCACCTCGTACCTACACAAACAAATAAGAACCTCGCAACCAACGCAATAAAGGGGTTGTCAATCCCTTCACGGCCACTTGCAAGAGTGAGATCTGATAGAGAAGATAATAATAAGATAAATATCTTTGGTATTTTTAAGATATAGATTGAAAGTAAATAAAGCAAAATAAACGGCGCTAGAAATAGCTTGTTGACGGGAGATTAATATGGAAAATAGACCCGGGGGCCATAGGTTTCACTAGTGGCTTCTCTCAAGATAGCATTAGTATTACGGTGGGTGAACAAATTACTGCCGAGCAATTGATAGAAAAGCGAATAATTATGAGAATATCTAGGCATGATCATGTATATAGGCATCACGTCTGGGACAAGTAGACCGAAATGATTCTGCATCTACTACTATTACTCCACACATCGACCACTATCCAGCATGCATCTAGAGTATTAAGTTCATAAGAACAGAGTAACGCCTTAAGCAATATGACATGATGTAGAGGGATAAACTCATGCAATATGATATAAACCCCATCTTTTTATCCTCGATGGCAACAATACAATACGTGTCGTTTCCCTTTCTGTCACTGGGATCGAGCACCACAAGGTTGAACCCAAAGCTAAGCACTTCTCCCATTGCTAGAAAGATCAATTTAGTAGGCCAAACCAAAATGATAATTCGAAGAGACTTGCAAAGATAAACCAATCATACATAAAAGAATTCAGAGAAGATTCAAATATTGTTCATAGATAATCTGGATCATAAACCCACAATTCATCGGATCTCGACAAACACACCGCAAAAGAAGATTACATCGAATAGATCTCCAAGAGAATCGAGGAGAACTTTGTATTGAGATCCAAAGAGATAGAAGAAGCCATCTAGCTACTAGCTATGGACCCGAAGGTCTGAAGTAAACTACTCACACATCATCGGAGAGGCCATGGAGTTGATGTAGAGGTCCTCCGTGATCAATGCCCCCTCCGGCGGAGCTCCGAAAAAGGCCCCAAGAAGGGATCTCTTGGGTACTGAGGGAGTCCTGGATTAGGGGGTCTCCGGACAGCCAGACTATCTCCATTGGCCGGACTGTTAGACTATGAAGATACAAGATTGAAGACTTCGTCTCGTGTCTGGATGGGACTCTACTTGGCGTGGAAGGCAAGCTAGGCAATATGTATATCGGTATCTCCTCCTTTGTAACTGACCTTGTGTAACCCTAACCCTCTCAGGTGTCTATATGAACCGAAGGGTTTTAGTCCATAGGACAACAATCACAACATACAATCATACCATAGGCTAGCTTCTAGGGTTTAGCCTCTCTGATCTCGTGGTAGATCTACTCTTGTACTACACATATCTTCAATATTAATCAAGCAGGACGTAGGGTTTTACCTCCATCAAGAGGTCCCGAACCTGGGTAAAACATCGTGTCCCCTGCCTCCTATTACCATCTGACCTAGACGCACAGTTCGGGATCCCCTACCCGAGATCCGCCGGTTTTGACACCGACATTGGTGCTTTCATTGTGAGTTCCTCTGTGTCATCGCCGTTAGGCTTGATGGATCCTACTATCATCGATAGTGATGCAGCCCAGGGTGAGACCTTTCTCCCCGGACAGATCTTCGTATTCGGCGGCTTTGCACTGCGGGCTAATTCGCTTGGCCATCTGGAGCAGACTGAAAGCTACGCCCCTGGCCATCAGGTTAGATTTGGAAGTTTGAACTACAAGGCCAACGCCCGCGGGGACTTGATCCTTGACGGATTCGAGCCACAGCCGGGCGTGCCGCACTGTCGTGATGGGTATGACCTAGCTCTGCCGCCGAACAGTACCCCAGAGGCCGCGCCCGCATCAGCTCCAACCCTTAACTCGGAGCCAACTGCGCCAATCGAGGACGGGTGGCTAGACACGCCTCAGGGGCCGCAGTCTCAACGGCGATCGAGCCAAACACCAGCATAACCCTCTGTGCAGCCCGTGATTCCAAGGTGCCAGACTCTTTTTCTGACTCCAAACCGCCCGCGCCCCTGCCAATCGAATCCGATTGGGCGCCGATCATGGAATTCACCGCCGCAGATATCTTTCAGCACTCGCCCGTTGGCGACATTCTGAATTCACTGAGGACTCTCTCTTTGTCAGGAGAGCCCTGGCCGGATTACGACCAACAGGATTGGGATGCGGACGATGAAGAAATTCGACGCCCACCCACCACTCACTTAATAGCCACTGTCGATGACTCAACCGACATGCTCGACTTCGACTCCGAAGACATCGACAGTATGGACAACGATGCGGGAGGCGAAGAGGAACCACCGCCCACAGGGCGCTGGACGTCCACTTCATCATATGACGTATACATGGTGGACACACCAAAACAAGACGACGATGAGGAACGGAAGGATGCACCGAAGGCTTGTTCCTTCGAGAAACAGTCAAAGCGGCGGTGCAAGCGCCGCCCCAAATCCCACCTCGCCAGAAATAACGATCATACAGACCCAGCGTTGGAGTAGGGAGAACCACTACCGGACCACGGCAATACGGAGAATCAAATTGAACAAACCAATTCTATCAAAGATAATAGTCCGGACGACACAACGCTGGAAAGGCACCCGGAGCATGTAAGTGCATCTAGTGCCACCCCTAGTTGGGTTTGCAGTATTGACGACAAACCTAGTTGAGGGACTAATGTGTTTGTGAGAATTGCAGGATAACACAGGTAGAAGTCCCTCATTGATTCGGTTTTACTACCAGAGATGACCCCTAAAAATGTATGAAGACATTGAAGTCAAAGGTGGTATATGAATATATTCACATTGAAGCCTATGACATAAGAAGACACGTTATGAAGCCTATGGAGCTCGAAGACTTAGATCTTTCGTAGTTCTTTTTCTTTTGTGTTGAGTCATAGGAACCACCGTACTGTTAAGTGGGGTCCAGGAGAACCAGTCAGAATGACTGAAGTGATGCCTAAACCAAAAACCTATGTCTTCGAGTGAAGACAATGAGAGCGAATCTTGTCCAGAGCCGGACAAGTCAGCTTTGCTTGTAGCTCAAGTAAAGTTGTCATGAGAGTTTGAAATCCTACCGTTGGAACACGTGTCAGTTCCTTAGTGACCCAGGGTCATTTCGGACAAATCAGGTCGGGTTGCCAAGTGGCTATAAATAGCCCACCCCCTACAACCATAAACGGTTGGCTGCTCAGATTTCAGTGCACGGCTTTTGTCGTTTGAGAGCAACCCACCTCGAAGCCTTTGAGAGAAAATTTCTAGCGAGGAGAAAGCCCTAACCACCCAGAGCCAGAGTAAATTGGGCATCACTTAAGTCTTCTTGTCTGAGGGATCTGAAGACTTATTACACTTGAGGACTGTGCATCCTCCAGACGGTTAGGCGTCGCGTTCTGAGCATCCAAGAGACATTGTGGATTGCCAGTGAACGAAGTCTGTGAAGGTTTGGGAGTCTACCTTGAAGACTTACCTGAGTGATTGGGCGAGGACTATGTGACCTTAGCTCAAGGAGAATACGGTGAGGACTTGGTGTCCTGAGCTACGTGTTCAGGACTGGGTGTCCGGGACTGTGTGTCCTAAGGTTTAAATACCTAGCCGCTCCAACCAGACGTACAGTTGTCACATCAACTGGAACTGGTCCAACACATCATTGTATTCAACGAGTCACTGGTTTCATCTTCACTTCCTTTTACTTACTGTTACTCATTGTGAAGCCATTGCATGCTTGCTATATCTTTTGTCTTCACAACGTAACTGTATGATTTGTTTGGCTTCATAACTTCTTCCTACCTGATCCTTATTGCACTGCAGCTACTTGTCATTGTGCTTTCACTCTATTGAATACTTGACCATGGCTTGCCTAGTGTAATCTAACTTCCGCTGCATAGTGATAGGCATATCTCTACTGTTTGTCTTCATAACTTCCACGTTTTGAAGACTTTCATAAAAATCGCCTATTCACCCCCCCTCTAGTCGATATAACGCACTTTCAATTGGTATCAGAGCAAGGTGCTCCCTTGTTCTGTGTGATTCGGTTTAACCACCTGGAGTTTTAGCTATGTCGACTGCAGGGATAATCAAAGTCTCCTCTGCGTGCCCCGTCTTCGATGGAACTGAATATCCCTATTGGAAGAATAAGATGCGTATGCATCTTGAAGCCATTAACGTCGACCTATGGTATGTCGTCGAGAACGGCGTTCCCAAGGCTGGAGAAGGTGTCACTGCTGCTGATGTCAAGAAATTCGTTCAACTGGACTCTACTGCCAAGAACATCATCTGTGGTCATCTGACCAAAGGACAGTATGGCCGTGTGAGTGCTTTGAAGACATCCAAGCTGGTCTGGGACTGGCTCTCCAAGGTCAATGAAGGCATCTCAACCTAGAGAGATCAGAGAATCAGTGTCCTTCGCAACCTCTTCAACCGCTTCAAGCGAAATGACAATGAGAATGTCCAGCACACATTTGATCGACTCACTGACATCACAAATGAGCTTCAAGCCCTCGGCGCTACTGAGATCACCAAACATGAAGTCGTCAAGACGCTGCTGAGATCACTTGATAGTTCGTTTGACATCCTAACCCTGATGATTCAAGAACGTCCTGATTTCAAGACACTTGATCCATCTGACATACTTGAGAGGCTCAACACACATGAGTTTCAGCTTTCTGAGAAAAGAGATATCTACGGTCCAAACTATGGGCGAACTCGTGCCTTGAAGGCAAAAGCTGTTTCCTCATCTGAAGAAGAATATGACAGCAGTTCTGATGATCCTGAAGACATTGGAAGGGAACTTGCAATGCTAGTGAAGAAGTTCCAAAAATTCACCAAGAAGAAAGGCTTCAGAAAGTCTTCACGATCAAGCTCAAGGAATGATGAAGCTTCTGCTCATGACTACAAGAAGAAAACATGCCACAAGTGCAAGAAAACTGGACACTTCATCTCTGAGTGTCCACAGTGGGACAATGAGAACAGAAAGAAGAAGAAGAGCAAGGAATATGACTCTGACGACAAGAAGAAGAAGAAATACACAAAGTCTTCTTCCAAGTCTTCCTCAAAGTCTTCATCACACAATAAGGGCTCATCTGGCAAGGCACATGCGTTTGTTGGCAAGGAAATGGATTCAGAGGAGGAGTCCGTTTCTGAGGAGGCAGAGGTGGAGTCTGAGGAGGAGTCTGATTCTGGCATTGCAAGTCTGGCTGCAACATACGTCGCCAAGTCCATCTTCAACACTGAAGACAATGACTTCATCACCGACACCGATGCAAATGACAAGGACTACTCCACTCCTACCTACTGCTTCATGGCACGCGGTGCCAAGGTAAACAAACACACTACTCACTATCAAACATCTAGTGACGATGACTCTGATTGTGATTCAAAACCCAGTTACGAAACACTTGCTAAAATTGCAACTGAACAACAGAAAGCCATGGAAAATATTCAAAAATTGTTAGACAGAAGCGATGATCTGTTGGGTGCTGAAATGACTCGATCTGAATCCTTAATTGAAGACATAAAAATCTTCACGTTAAGTATCAGGAACTTGAAGATCGTCATGATACTCTCTCAACAACTCATGAAAAGCTTTCCTATGATTATCTTCAAAGGAAGCAAGAACTTGAGAAATTGAGAGCGGCTCATGAAGATCTTCAAAAGGAAAACGAGTCACTTAGCGCCGAATAGATCAGTTCTGCTCAGGAAGGATTTGAACCACCATGTCTTAAATGCATTGAGCGTGATAATGCTACTTTTGTTGCTGAATGTTCCACTGCTACTGCTGTTGCAATATCTTAACTGTTGATGTGGTAACTAACCCCTCTGCTGAGGATACCACTGCTATTGCTGATGAGAATGCTAGGTTGAAGACATTGCTTGAAACAGGGATGTACAAAAGTCTTAAAGGACATCAGACATTATGTGATGTCCTCAAGAAGCAGATTCTGAACCGAAACCCTAGGAAAGAGGGTGTTGGGTTCGTAAGGAAAATAAATGCAGATGGCTCTTACTGGAAACCTGAGCAGTACCCCAAAACCAAGTGGGTTGCTGCAAAGGAACCTTCAGCAGATCCATCCAATTTATCTGGCTTCACTTGTGCTAACCCCATTATCATTGATGAATCCTTTGATGCAAACTATATACTGTTTAAGAATCAGAATGGTGAAGTGTTTGCCAGGTACATTGGTACTAACTACAGGAATGGACCGCCTATGAAGAAGATCTGGGTTCCGAAAAAGTGTCTGGAAAATCTTCCTGTGAATGTCTTCATGACACCTCACTTGAAGAAGACAAACCTCAGACCAAAGGCTTCATACGGTCCAAAGGCTTCATACAATCAGAGGACTCACCTGAGTCACACTAACGCAAATGTTTTGCAGGGAAACCATACTCAGGCATATGAATATGAGAGCGGTTCATCAAACCGTCATGTTCATATGACCAAAAATTGTTCTGCCTATTCTTATAAGTACTATTGTCCGCCTGCTAGACTGTTTGCTAGGGCTCCAAAGCCAAAATTCTCAGATGCTGCACTTAGACTTATTGCTTCTAAGCCACCCTTGAAGATGTGGGTGGTTAAGAAGGCTTAACTCTCTTTTGCAGGGAAAGGTCTCCAGCAGAAAACCAAAATCTTCTGACGCTATTGCTGGGGACCTTAAAAATCTTGTTGGGCGTAAGATAAAATGCCCGAATGGCATCACTATGTACTTCATTCCCGAATCGCATGCTACTCTACCTATTAGTCCTAATCTGGATCTAAGTTTTCATAACCCACTGGTTCGTCAAATGTTTTTGCTTCACAATTCTCTTCGTGAAGCCTATCCCCCTAACTGCACTGTAGGGTATGACACCAGCGTCTTCAAAGTCTTCAGAATGGATTATTGATAGTGGGTGTACAAATCACATGACTGGAAAAAGAAGCCTTCTTATGGACTCAACCTTACGTCCATCTGACAAGAGCCACATCACATTTGCCGACACTGGTAAAAGTAAGGTATTGGGTCTAGGTAGAGTTGCAATCTCAGAGGATCAACACATGGATAAAGTCATGCTTGTTGAATCCCTTGGTTTCAACTTAATGTCTGTCTCAATGCTTTGCGATTTGAACATGGTCGTAATATTTGGAAAATATCGTTGCCTTGTACTAATGGAATCTGACAAGTCTCTAGTGTTTGAAGGGTATCGGAAAGATGATTTGTATGTGGTAGATTTCTTAGCAGGGCCACAACTTGCAGTATGTCTTCTTGCAAAAGCTTCAGAATGCTGGCTTTGGCATCGGAGGCTTGGGCATGCTGGCATGAGGAACCTCCACACCCTTGCGAAGAAGAAACATGTCATAGGCATCGAGGGCGTCAAGTTCAAGAAAGATCACTTATGCAGTGCCTGTGAAGCAGGGAAGATGACGAGGGCAAAACATCCTTCGAAGACAATCATGACTACTACTCAACCCTTCGAACTGCTCCACATGGATCTTTTCGGTCCCACTCACTACTCAACTTTTACTACTACTGCTTGCCTCTATGGCTTCGTTATTGTTGATGATTATTCTAGATATACTTGGGTGCACATAATTCTTTACAAGACTGAAGTGCAGGATGTCTTTAGACGCTTCGCCAATCGAGCTATGAACAATTACGGCGCCAAGATAAAGCACATCAGAAGTGACAATGGCACTGAATTCAAGAACACTGGCCTTGGATGTGTGGTTCGATGAGACAAATGGTTCACAAAGAGAGCAACTGCCAAATGTGCTAGATGAAATTCCAGCTAGTGAATCAATCAAGCTAATGGGAACTGGAGAGATTATACCTTCTAAAGCTCATCCTGAAGAAGAACTTATCATCTCAGCACCTGAACAACATGAAGACATTGCTCAGCCTGAAGACATTCCTTCCAACAACGACAGTGAACAGCAAGAGCAAAGTCTTCGCCCTGTACATCCTCGGTGAAAGAATAATTGATAGCATCAATGCACCTGGTCCACTCACTCGTTCAAGGGCAACTCAGCTAGCAAATTTCTGTGGGCACTTCGCATTCGTCTCAATATCAGGACCCAAGAAAGTTGAAGAAGCCTTCATGGAACCTGAATGGATTCAAGCTATGCAAGAAGAGCTTCAACAGTTTGAGCTAAATAATGTATGGGAACTGGTTAAGCGTCCTGATCCACGGAAGCACAACATAATAGGCACCAAATGGATATACCGCAACAAGCAAGATGAGCATGGTCAAGTTGTCAGAAACAAAGCTCGTCTCGTTGCTCAAGGATATACTCAAGTGGAAGGCATTGACTTCGATGAAACATTTGCTCCTGTGGCTAGGCTTGAAGCCATACGCATACTGCTGGCCTATGCAAATCATCATAACATACTTCTATATCAAATGGATGTGAAGAGTGCCTTCCTCAATGGCAAGATTGAAGAAGAAGTGTATGTTGCACAACCGCCTGGCTTTGAAAATCCAAAACATCCTGACATGGTATACAAGCTCAACAAGGCACTGTATGGCCTCAAACAAGCCCCTAGGGCCTGGTATGACACACTCAAATACTTCCTGAAGAGCAAAGACTTCATACCTGGTTCCCTAGATCCCACTCTTTTCACGAAGACATATGATGGTGAACTGTTTGTGTGCCAAATATATGTGGATGACATTATCTTCGGCTGCACCAATCAGAAGTACAGTGAAGAGTTTGGATACATGATGCTAGAGCAATATCAGATGTCCATGATGGGGGAGCTGAAGTTCTTTCTTGGTCTTCAAATATGACAACAACGCAATGGCATCTTTATATCTCAAGAGAAGTATCTCAAAGATTGCCTGAAGAAGTTCGGTATGCAAGACTGCAAAGGCTTCACAACACCAATGCCAGCCAAACATCATCTAGGTCCTGACAACAATGGTAAAGAGTTAGATCAAAAGGTATACCGCTCCATGATTGGTTCTTTACTTTATTTATGTGCATCTAGGCCAGATATTATGCTTAGTGTTTGCATGTGTGCTCGATTTCAAGCGGCACCAAAGGAGTCGCATCACTTAGCTGTGAAGCGAATTCTTCGATATTTGGCTCACACCCCAACTCTAGGATTATGGTATCCAAAGGGCTCAGAGTTTGATTTGGTTGGATTCTCGGATGCTGATTATGCGGGTGACAAAGTTGATCGCAAGTCTACATCAGGCACATGTCACTTTCTGGGACGATCACTTGTATGTTGGTCTTCAAAGAAGCAGAATTGTGTATCCCTCTCCACTGCTGAATCTGAATACATTGCTGCTGGATCTTGCTGCGCTCAACTTCTGTGGATGAAGCAAACACTCAAGGACTATGGCATTCATCTGAAGCAAGTGCCACTTTACTGCGACAACGAAAGCGCCATCAAGATTGCCAACAACCCAGTTCAGCACTCGAAGACAAAGCACATTGAGATTCGTCATCACTTTCTCAGAGATCATGTTGTGAAGGAAGACATTGATATCATACACGTCAACACCGAAGAGCAATTGGCAGATATCTTCACCAAGCCCTTGGATGAGAAGAGGTTTTGCAAGTTACGGTGTGAGCTAAATATCCTGGAATCCTCAAATGTCCTGTGATCAGGCACACATCCTAACCCTTATGCATGTTGATGACTTAGATGTGCAACACACGAAGTGAAGTATATCTTCAATCAATGAAGACATACATTCTAAGTGTGAATACATTAATGTGGAATTTGACTTCGGAGCGCCACGATAATTGTGCTCCGTGTCTGGGTCTAATACTTCCTATACGGTGGGTAACGCCACCACCAAACGTTCTATTCTGAAGTGTTTCTCTCATGGCGTTACCTTGCAATGTCTTCACATTTGGTTTGGCTTCGAACATGTCTTCTTGACTATCTTCACTACGTTGATTGTATAGATATATATATATACTAGTGTTCTGTCCTCTACAGCATTCACTTATAGCTATGTCTTCTTGTTTGAATCTTTTGAACTAAGTGAATGTGATCGAACCCTAACCTCTCTATGCTCTCTATCTCAAATTCTATCTCTCCAAGTCATATGCATTCTATTGAAACTGTCGAATGTCTTCTCTGCGTCCTTGTCAGCAGAAGACACAGAGACAACATTTAAGTCCGTTTTCAATGCTCATTTATCCACATAAAATCCGGAGAAGCAGGAACGACCATACGACAATCCAGGCGTGCGTGGGACGTGGAACAAACCCCAAACTTCCGCATGATGGCAACGTCCCTCAGATGCGAATCGCCAGGGGCACCTGTGTAATAGCACAGTGCCACCCCTTCGCCTATAAATTCACACTTACCGGGGTCATTAAATCCTTCTTCCACCCTCGCACGAACCCTAGCGCCACCGCTAGCTCTCGACGACGCCGGCGACGAAGCGCTTCGCTGCCGCAACCTCTCTAACGTCGTCTTCACGCCGATCGCGGACATCGTCCTCTCCGCCGTCGCCGTAGGTGTCTTCCGTCGCCAAGTTAGGGCACGGAGGATTGAACTGCTCGGCATCATATCCCACTCCGTCTAGCAGTTCCAAGTGTGGTAAATAAAACTTCTTTTTAGAGTCCCTTTTGATCTCATAGTTCTGTCACTTTCTACCATAAGAAGTTTCACTTCACACAAGTTAGATCTCTCAATCTGCATCTCGTAACATGCCTAGTATATTCACTTGTGCTTCATGAAGTAGTTAGATTCCTCACTTGTACCGATCTGTGGGTTCGTACAAATCTGGAACCAACTTCTTATCTATGAGTGAATGTCTTCGCACGATGAGGTCAATGTCTTCTAAACTGATTAATCTTCAAAACCTTCTGAGAATGCATATGACCTCTTCTCCTTCCCTCGCACCTTAATGCTGTCACAGGTACATGTCCATGGGAGAATCCTTTGGTTCTCATAGTCTGCATTCATTTGCAGAATTCCTACAGCATCACATAAATTCTCCTGAAGCCAGTTCCTGTTGGTCCAGCAAAAGGAAGCTTTTGAAGCCTTTGAACGTCTTGAATCCTTCCAAGTTAAGGTTTATGGTTTCAGAAACAGCAGCAAGGAAGGGGGGCAGACAGAGACGTGGAGGAACATCCAAAGATCTGCCTGATGAACTGGCAGAAATGTATAAAACAGATCCTGAAGAGAATTATGGGCAGCGCAAGACCCGAATCCAATGGATTCGACGCTATTGGGCAGAACAGTGGTTCAAATACCGCTTCACAACCCAAGAGTATGCTGAGAAAAGTGCCATCAAAAGACCGTGGGGAGACATCTTATACAAGAACCTTGTACCCAGGTCCAGAGATGAAGCTATTGCCCAAAGCTTCTATCCATGCATGGTTCGTGGGCCACAGCCTGATGATGCACATCCGTCGTCACTACTCTGGTGTCGTGACGACAATCTGTTCAAGCGCAACTTCCAGTTTGCCCAATAATCAGCGAAGCAGAACAAGAAGAAGTTGGGGTTAGACTTCAACCCTGGTCCCTCTGCACCAAGGGCAGATGGCACACACGACGCAGAACCCAATATCATCGGTCCGTATGCCAACCTTGAGGGCCTCATCACCCGCATCTTAGTCCAAGGGACTGTCGTGAATGACCCTCCAACTGACTCTGAGTCTGATAAAGCTCCTGCTGTACCGAAGCCAAAACAGCAGAAGAAGCCAAAAGCTTCAAAGCCGGCCCCTTCACCAAAAATCTCAAGGGCGAAGCCATTGGCAACTGCACCTCCTGAAGACAGTGTGCAGTCTGAAGACGTATCCCGCGCCTCCAAGCCCCAGAAGGCCAAGATGCCTCAGCCACACACCGGCAAAGAGCTCACAGCTGCTGCCATTCTGCGCAGCGAAGCCATTGATCTGTCAAGTGATGAAGATCTTGGAGATGACGCTCTCGAGCAGCTCATCAAGAGCAAAGAAGAAGCTGAAATCTTCAACAATTTGCCTCTCTTTGATGTCGCCATCATCCACAACTTCATCGACGAATGGTTTGCCACACCAAACATCAGCTTCGAAGATCTGCAGCTGCCCGTTGGCCTCAGCGTCGCCTTCCAAGGCGCTATTGCTTCACAACTTGCAATTGCCCAGCGCATTGTTGAACTGAAGCAGAAAATTGATCATGAAAAGGCTCAGTTCAAGAAGCATATGGCCAAGCTCAGCGTGCAAGAAGTGAAGAGCTTCAAGGTCATGATGCACGAACTAAAGGAAAACTTTCTGAAGAAGCGTGCAGAAGCTCAAGGTTCGCGGGAGCGAATGAAGTCTCTGGCAGACAGATGTGTGCAGGCCTACAATGAGGCCGAGAAGCGCAAGGCACTTGGGCGTCCCGGCATCGACCCCAGGATGGCCGCGAAGAAGAAGAAGCCTGCTATGGCTGAACCAGAGGCACCAAGGCAAGAAGCAGTTCCAATTGTCTTCCCAACTGCAATGACTGGCTCGAAGCCAAAGAGCCGGTCAACCGCTTCAGAGCTCAAGAAGACGTGAACTGCAGAGGCTGAAGCTAGGAAGCGGAAACATACTGAAGCCTGTCCTTCTGCTCCCACTCAAAAGAAGCGAAAGATCAAGAAAGCTCGGGCTGCTCCCACAGAGCCCTTGATGGTTGAACCCCTTTCTGTCGTCCATCCTGACGTAGAATGACAACTGACAGTTCATGAGCCTGCTTCCACAGAGGCTCCTGAAGCTGAAGACATACCAGCAGCCGACCCCATCGCTGCTGAAGACATTGGTCATCAGGACAATGTACAAGATGATGCAGCCCTTCCTCAGTATGAACACAACGAACTCATCAACATTGGTCGTCCTCTGACGCCAATTGCACAAGATGCGTCATGGGCGGATCGCCCTCAAGATGAAGAAGACTTTGAGGCCCAGCCCACTCCAACCCCACAGGCGTCGTCTGCATTCTGCAGGCTTTGCAAAGGTCCAAGGCCTCAAGTCTATGCTGAAGACATTTCAGCTGCATCAGCCGCAGAAGAAGCACCACAAGAGCCCACTCCTATGCTCCATCAAGAAGCAGTTCTCCAGGAGAACGTGCTTGTGACCGACCCTGCAGCTAGTCAAGCGGAGGCTGAGAATATTGAGACTGCCACAATCAACACTGAAGCCAATGTGGAGCCCTCCCCACCAAAAGCTTCAGAAGACAGCGAAGCTACTGATCCAGACACTTCTGTTCCTGAGTCTGCTGCAGGTCCTCAATTTGATTACCATGTTGAGCACAGGCCTCATGTCCAGAAGCCTGTCCCAAGGCTGCCGAGGTTCCCAGGTCCTCCATCAGCACCTGGCTCCTTTAACATCAATAGCTTCAAGGCAGATAACACGTTCTTCAACAGCTCCAAGAACCCCTATTCAAGGGAAAGGATTTCATCAGATAGGTTCTGGAGCTATCCTCAGCGCAGCTACTATTCATGCATCCTATACAACCAAGGTCGCATCTTCCCGCACAAGCGCCTTGATGTTGAAGCCATTGCTGGTCTGCCCTGTTTAGAGGAAGCGTTGGATTGCTTCAAGCAAGTGGGTCTGCTGCAGTTTGTAACTGATGAAGAGCACTGGAATGAAGAGCTTCTGCTGCAATTCTATGCCACCCTCCACATCAAAGGATACAACAGAGATCCGAAGACTTGGACTCTGGAGTGGATGACCGGCAATGTCCATCACGAAGCCAATGCATTTGATATCACTGAGCTCACCGGCCTGCCCACTCCTGGCGAATTCTTCGAGGAAGGCTGTCCACTACACACTGAAGCTCTAGAGAGCATATTCCAGAGGCCTGAACCGAATATGAGTCAGATGCTCTCCATGATGAAGCCATTGCCCCACGATGCTCCTTATCCAACAGAGTTCTTCGTTGAAGACTTTGAGTACCTGCCCAGAACCATCTATCACATTATCCGGCGGACTCTCTGGCCTATCAAAGGGCACTCTCCAAATGCCAAGATCGAGGGTGCAATGAAGACTCTGATATTTTGTATCCTTCATGGCAAATGCTTCAACGCACAGGACTTCTTCATACGCCAACTTGCTGCATCAGGCTCAGATTTACTTGGTTTGAAGTTCTATGCTCCTTGGGTAATGAGACTGATCAAGCTTCACTCTGCGATCTCATATCAGCCCTCAGCCCGCAACCATCGGATCTTCTTGCCAGATGTGGATACCTCTGCTGAAGCTATATATCCTGAGCCTGCCAAGCAACCTTTGAGTCTTCAGAATCCAGAACACCAGAGCTTCACTCAGAATGTTGAAGGTGTTGAAGCCATCTCCAGGGTGTATCCTTTGGCTGGCACTACACGTGCACCACACCCTGCTTCAACTGAAGCCACTGACAGTGCAACTACTTCAAGACCCAAGAAGCGCACTCGTGTTCTCAACGACCGAGAGCTTCTTGTGGCCCTTCATCAAAAGCAAGATAGGCATCATGACTGGTTGAAGAGACAGATGAAGAGCCTCTTGGTGGATGTAAATCGTATCCGAAATCTTGCCACCAAGAATGCTTTCGTTACCCATGAAACAAGTCGTCATACATGGAAAGGGCTATCAATGATATGTACTGAAGCTGGACTTGAAGAGGATGGCTTCACTGAGCGATTCAAGTTTGACACCACACCTCCTAGAAGGGCTGTGATGCGAAGCACTCCAACTCTTGAAGACTCTGAGTTTTCTTCCTCTGCTGCCACAGTCACTGCCAGAATCATTGATGATGAAGATGATGCTACCTCACCACCACCTGCTTCAGCACCTCCAAGCTCTTCAGCACCGCCAAACACCTCCAACGACCCTGCTGCTCATGGGAACGAATAGAACACTCTATGTCTTCAAACCTTTTTGGTCCTCACTGACAAAAAGGGGAGAGGCATATGAAGTTGATAGTCTTCAAGCGGGTCAATATGGGCGGGTGCCTTTTCTTTGCTATATTTTGCTTCATGCTTACAACTCTCGGTTTTTGCTACATTTGGTTCTTATGAGTTGTAACACTTAAACCAGATGGTCGTCTGCTACTTGTTTGCCACCCTGTTTTGCGAAGATAAATTCCGCATGTGTGACGATAAATTCCGCACTTATCTCATTCTGCAGACGTCCATTTTCCATTATGCATGTCATTATCTTCATATACTTTCACATGCATAGTGGATTGTCATCATAAGCTGAAGTGGATCTCCACAAGTACAACCTGCCATGTGCATTTGCATTCCAAAAGCAAATTAACTTATATGCACATCTTCAGGGGGAGCCCTTGCAACTTATGAAGACAATTCCTTTTCCTTTACAACTTCGCAGACTATATTCCCCGTTGAAAACTTCAACTAGTTTGTCATCAATCACCAAAAAGGGGGAGATTGTAAGTGCATCTAGTGCCACCCCTAGTTGGTTTTGGAGTATTGACGACAAACCTAGTTGAGGGACTAATGTGTTTGTGAGAATTGCAGGATAACACAGGTAGAAGTCCCTCATTGATTCGGTTTTACTACCAGAGATGACCCCTAAAAATGTATGAAGACATTGAAGTCAAAGGTGGTATATGAAGATATTCACATTGAAGCCTATGACATAAGAAGACACGTTATGAAGCCTATGGAGCTCGAAGACTTAGATCTTTCTTAGTTCTTTTTCTTTTGTGTTGAGTCATAGGAACCACCGTACTGTTAAGTGGGGTCCAGGAGAACCAGTCAAAATGACTGAAGTGATGCCTAAACCAAAAACCTATGTCTTCGAGTGAAGACAATGAGAGCGAATCTTGTCCAGAGCCGGACAAGTCAGCTTTGCTTGTAGCTCAAGTAAAGTTGCCATGAGAGTTTGAAATCTGACCGTTGGAACACGTGTCAGTTCCTTAGTGACCCAGGGTCATTTCGGACAAATCAGGTCGGCTTGCCAAGTGGCTATAAATAGCCCACCCCCTACAACCATAAACGGTTGGCTGCTCAGATTTCAGTGCACGGCTTTTGTCGTTTGAGAGCAACCCACCTCGAAGCCTTTGAGAGAAAATTTCTAGCGAGGAGAAAGCCCTAACCACCCAGAGCCAGAGTAAATTGGGCATCACTTAAGTCTTCTTGTCTGAGGGATCTGAAGACTTATTACACTTGAGGACCGTGCATCCTCCAGACGGTTAGGCGTCGCGTTCTGAGCATCCAAGAGACATTGTGGATTGCCAGTGAACGAAGTCTGTGAAGGTTTGGGAGTCTACCTTGAAGACTTACCTGAGTGATTGGGCGAGGACTATGTGACCTTAGCTCAAGGAGAATACGGTGAGGACTTGGTGTCCTGAGCTGCGTGTTCAGGACTGAGTGTCCGGGACTGTGTGTCCTAAGGTTTAAAACCTAGCCGCTCCAACCAGACGTACAGTTGTCACAGCAACTGGAACTGGTCCAACACATCATTGTATTCAACGAGTCACTGGTTTCATCTTCACTTCCTTTTACTTACTGTTACTCATTGTGAAGCCATTGCATGCTTGCTATATCTTTTGTCTTCACAACGTAACTGTATGATTTGTTTGGCTTCATAACTTCTTCCTACCTGATCCTTATTGCACTGCAGCTACTTGTCATTGTGCTTTCACTCTATTGAATACTTGACCATGGCTTGCCTAGTGTAATCTAACTTCCGCTGCATAGTGATAGGCATATCTCTACTGTTTGTCTTCATAACTTCCATGTTTTGAAGACTTTCATAAAAATCGCCTATTCACCCCCCCTCTAGTCGATATAACGCACTTTCAGAGCAGCAGAATGCCCGTCAAAGGCTTGTTGCCACCGCAAGGAGTCTGAAAAAGCAGAAGCAAAGGCTCAAGGCTGCGCAGGACACACTCCAAATCAGATGGAGTAAAGTACTCAACACAGCAGCGAAGTACGGCAACAATCGCCCCACCAAGAGCTACCCAAAGCGGAAGTTTCTACCTGAATTCGATGAGGAGGCCTCAGACCCCTCACAACCAAAAATCAAAACAGCCACCTGGCCGGATAGACGACCTCACGGCCAACATAGAGCGGAAAACAATGCCACTGACAAGACAATACGCGATTCACGCGAGGGCTTGCACCAAAAGGACAGCGCAACCAGATCCATCTATGGACCACGCAAGCGCGCCCCGACATACGATATAACACAACAAATATCCGAACAACGCGGTACACCCAGATACAGGGGTGCCGCACACCCCCTATGTTTCACCGATGAGGTGATGGATCATGAATTTCCAGAGGGATTCAAACCTGTAAACATAGAGGAATACGACGGAACAACAGACCCTGGGGTCTGGATCGAGGACTATATCCTCCACATCCATATGGCTTGAGGAGATGATCTCCACACCATCAAGTACTTACCACTCAAACTCAAAGGGCCAGCTCATCACTGGCTTAAAGGCCTCGCCGAAAACTCCATTGGAAGCTGGGCAGAGCTCGAAGACGCTTTTCGGGCAAACTTTCAAGGGACTTATGTCCGACCTCCGGACGCGGATGATTTTAATCATATAACTCAACAGCCTGGAGAGTCTGCCCGAAAGCTTTGGAACAGGTTTCTTACTAAAAAGAACCAAATTGTCGACTGTCCGGATGCTGAAGCCTTGGCAGCTTTTAAGCACAGCGTCCGTGACAAATGGCTTGCCCGACACCTCAGCCAAGAAAAACCCAAAACAATGGCAGCATTAACAAGCCTCATGACCCGCTTTTGCGCAGGTGAGGACAGCTGGCTAGCCCGATGCAGCACTAGCGACCCCAGTACATCTGAAGTTAGAGATGGAAACGGGAAATCACGGTGCAACAGCAATAACAAACACTGGAATAAAGGAGACATCACGAAGAGCATGGCAGTAAACGCCGGATTCAAAATCTCTCGGCCAGGTCAGCAAAAGCCGCCCTCTAAAGGCGCCAGAGATGAACTGTCCAGCCTAAACAAAATTCTGGACCAAATATGTCAGATCCATAGCACCCCTGGCAAACCGGCCAATCATACCCACAGAGAATGTTGTGTCTTCAAGCAGTCCGGCAAGCTCAACGCCGTACACAAGGGGGAGGATACACCAAGCGAAGATGAGGATGAGCCTCTCAAGAAAGACACTGGGGAACAAAAGAAATTTCCACCAGACGTCAAAACAGTAAACGTGTTACACATGATCAATGGAAGAAACAAAACGGCACTCCCAGAAAAATACACCCGAAGGCCTATCACCGCGAAGTCCTACCACTGGTCGTCTCAACCGATCACTTTCGACCATCATGATTACTCAGAAAGTATCCGGCGTGCAGGATGGGCTGCACTGGTATTAGACCCAATAATTGACGGATACTACTTCACACGAGTCCTGATGGACGGTGGCAGCAGTCTAAACCTGACATACCGGGATACAATCTGCGAAATGGGGATAGACCCAACAAAAATTTGCCATAGCAATACTACCTTTAAAGGAGTAACGCCAGACCCAGGGGCTCACTGCACGGGCTCCCTGCTACTAAAAGTTATACACGGCTTCCCCGATAACTTCCGTAGCGAATATTTAACCTTCCACATAGCTCCGTTCCAAAGTGGCTATCAAGCACTGCTCGGACGCGAAGCTTTCGCTCGCTTTAATGCAATACCACACTACGCTTCCCTCACACTCAAGATGCCCGGTCCATGTGGCATCATTACAGTGAACAGAAGTATTAAGCAATCGTTGCGCGCCGAAGAGCGTGCGGCTGCCCTGGCAGCCGCACACTAAAATGGACTCACCAACTAAAGCATTTAACAGGTCGTCACAACCTCGGACACGGTTAGACGAGTCCGGCGCAGCTATATGCAATTTATACCGGATCAATGGTCACACCCCTATTACAAATACAAGGGGCTCAACGTGCGCAGACAAGCGGCGATTCTTACTCACCTTGAATTATACATGGTTTCTTTAAAAACTATCTTTTTGCACGACAACTTTTTCACCTAAGTTCCTCTCTTTTACAGATGATCATCGTGCTACACCTGTCCAGGATACGGCACAACGGAGACACAGGCGCAGACGTGCAGCAGGGACCCGCTCCAAGGATTCTTTTTAGATTAAGACCCTGCGTAAACCTTTTTTACTGTCTCTTGTTGATACATATCCACCAAATTCTCAGCACAGTTGAGAAGGATGCTGACGTCTTGGCATGTGGCCACGTCAGAATAATGCACGTACCTGGACACAAGGGGCTTCTTACAAAGGCCACTATTTCAGCCCGGTTTATACCATAAAGACCGAATACCTTAGGGAGTGTTCGGCGTCGCGAGTTTGGCCTTATATGCATCAGCTCCGAATCATTGTCTTTGGTCAAATGTTGGGTTTTCCCGGCTCCTGTGTTTTGGTGCCTTACGTTCTGATTTACCGGCTAAGGTAGCACCAGGAGAACTACTGCGATTGTGCCCTGGTTCATCCGGACGAGCACCTCAGTAGAGAAAGCCGAAAACTGACTGTCATGATATAGCGTGAGACTGGCCAACCACTCGATGACCTATTGGAATGTTAGAATTCCTCCGCCTTAACAAAGGGCCGTTTTCCGGCCAGGCATGTACGCACCCCACAATCGGGAGAGTGCGGAGCCACCAGGGGCTATCTAGTAGCCCCACTGTCAAACTCCTATGGCTAAGTGAAAGTGTTAAAGCATTATAGTCCGGTTGCCTCGCTCGCTGCGCTATCACCTCCTTATTAGGACCAAGACGTTGGGTTAAGTGTGAACACACGTTTTTTGTGAGCACCTCCGCATTATATGCGTGGGGGTTGAAGCCGACGGCTGCAATCTTTCAGGTTATACACATGTATACATAAACGGCCGCACAGGAGGCATCATACTACTTTCAGGCAAAAGTATAAACATAGCCTTATAAAAACTTCATAAAAGAATTGTGTTTACAATGTGAACACACATCACTCAAACATAATATTCTTCAAGCACTGGGCCTCTATCAAACGAGCACCCTCGAGAACCTCCTCGAAATAATGCTCGGCTGCCACTCGGCCTATGGCCGAACCCTGCGCCGCGACTATGGTAGCGTCCATCTCCGCCTAGTATGCTTTAACACGGGCAAGGGCCATCCACGAGCCTTCTATGCATGCCGACCTCTTCATCGCATCAATGCGCGGCACCGCACCAAGGAACTGCTGCACTAAGCTGAAATAGCTATCCGGCTTTTACTTTTCCGGCCATAGCTGATCCACAACAGCCCTCATGGCGAGTCCGGACAACCTATTCAGTTCGGCCCATTCGGCTAGCTGGTCAGTCAATGAAAGCGGACGCTCTAGAACGTTGAACTGCGACCAGAATAGCTTGTCCACTTCACGATCTGTCTGACCTTGGAAGTACTTGACAGCATCGGCAGCACTCGCCGCCAAATCCATATACGCATCTGCCGAACTCCACAGCCGATCTAGAGGGGCATACCGTGGATCTCCGAACTTCCTTCGTAACATGAAGGGTTTCCCAGCCGCAATATCCCCGGCTTCCCGCAGCTCCTCCTTCTTCGCTCTCATAGCAGAATGGGTGTCCTCCTCCGCCGCCGCGGCCTTCTCAAGGTTCGCTGCCTTTGCTCGGTTTTCCTTTTCAAGGACCCGGCAACGGTCGACAGTGTCTTTTAATTCCATGGCCATCTTGTCCATCTTCTCTTGGCTCTCTAAATGTGCGGCCTTCTCGGCCTCCAACTCTTCGGCCGCCTTCAAAGCAGCGGCATTACTAATCCTCGCTTGTTCCTTGGCTCGGGCAAGTTCTGCCCGCAAGGATTCCACGGAGGTAGCTCCATCTGCGGTCACAACATATTAAAGATACTGGCATTATGCTGCTCTTACTATGTGGCATTCACTAGATAATAACACTTACCCTGTGCCTCGTCAAGCCTGTTGTTAACAAGCTCGAGGTCGGCGTCAGCCGCATTCAGTTGCCGTTTTAATTTGGCAAACTCACTAGTCCGGCTAGCCACCGGAGCTTCCACCACCTGCACATAAGGGCAGTCAGGTTATTTCCTGAGAATATGATCCTCTGTTCGCCGCCGTTCTCGACGGCAACCAGAGTCTCAGGGGCTACTATCTACACATGGCACACCTAACATGTGTTATACCATCACATATTATCTCACGTACCTCAAAGCCTGTCAGTAGACTCATAAAGGCTTCATGTAATCCGCTTTCGGCGGATGAGATTCTCTCCATCACCATACCCATCAGCATACGGTGTTCTTCTGAGATGGCCGCTCGCCCCACCAACTCCCTTAGAACGTCCGACCGCACACCAGACAGTGCCAGACTCTTTTGTCTACTCTCTCCGGGAGCCGGACGCTGGGGACTTCGGGGGTCTATGGGATTATCTTCTGGCCTCAGCGGATTCGGAGAGGCCCTCCATGACGACACTTCGGGGTCGTCCGCTTCTGGAGCGGAGGAGTCCGGGGGAGCCGTTTTGCTCTCCATCATCTCTGGAAGAAGATCCCCCGAAGACGATCTCATCTGAGATGGGCTAAGGCCCGAACTGCAAGATATATGTGGTGGTTATTTTCTCAGAAGAAAAATAGCATACCTTAAAGTATTTTGGGATCACTTACGACTCGTTGGAGGGCAGATCTCCCCGCGGACTTGTGCGCCAGAAGCACCCCCCAAGGCGGGACCCTCTGTGGGAGATTTCTTCTCCCGTTTGGAGGCTTCGGCTTCCGGATCCTCGGAAGCAGTCCTTTTCCTCCCCCGATTGGCCTCCTTCATGGAGGCGCTCATTCCCTCGGTTGGAACGAGTAGCGACGGGGGCCCGCGTCCGCCCGTATTATCCCCCGGTATCTTCCTTCGAGGGCTCCGGGCAAGGTGCGACCTCGAGCATGTTTTCCAACACCGGATTTTCCAAACCCTCAGGGAGGGGGGCCAAACACCGAATCATCTTCGCCTTCATTAGCCAGTCCTGGTCAAAAAGTGAACTCTCAGAAACAACTTCGAATAAAAGACAGTGTGTTCGGCCAGAGGATTTCTTACTTGTTCAGCGGCGCGGTTACTGCTCAGGCCCACGTCCTCGGTAATATCCGGACACTCCACTTGAGGTCCGAAGAATGACTTGTACATCTCCTCGTGCGTCAGGCCGAGGAAACTTTGAATGGCACGCGGTCCCTCTGGGTTGAACTCCCACAAGCGAAGGGGCCGGCGTCTGCAAGGCTGGACTTAACGAACCAGCATGACTTGTATTACCATAGCCAAATTAAAATCTCCCTCGAAGAGATCTCGAATGCGGCTTTGCAGTATAGGAACGTCCTTGGCTGGACCCCAGCTCAGGCCTCTGCTAACCCATGACATCAGTTGTGGTGGGGGGCCCGAGCGGAAAGCGGGGGCAGCCGCCCACTTGGCACTTCGGGGAGCCGTGACGTAAAACCACTCCCGTTGCCATAACTCAGACACCTCTGGAAAGGAACCTTCCGGCCATGGAGCTCCTGCCCTCTTGCCTATTGATGCACCTCTGCACGCCGCCTGTTGCCCCTCGATCATCTTCGGCTTTACTTCAGAGGTCTTGAGCCACAGGCCGAAGTGAGCGTAACGCGGAGAAAGGCCTCACACACGATAATAAACATCGATATGGGGAGAAAGGAGTCCGAAGCTAGATCGTGAAAATCTAGCCCGTAATATAACATCAAACCCCTGACGAAAGGATCCAGAGTGAGGCCTAGATCTCGGAGGAAGTGGGAGACGAACACAACGTTCTCGTTGGGCTCGGGAGTAGGGACGACCTGCCCTCGAGCAGGCAGCCGATGCGAAACCTCGGCGGTCAGGTATCTGGCCTCCCTCAACTTCTTAATGTCCTCTTCCGTAATGGAGGAGGGCATCCATCGGCCTTGAAGGCCGGATCCGGACATGATTGAAGATCCGGAGCACCTAACCTGGGCTTTGGGTGTTAGAACTCGAGGCGGAGGAAGGGTTCGATTGAGCACGAGAGAGAAAAAGCAAAAACCTCGTCCCTTTATAAAGAGGGTGAATATCAAGCGTCCTCTCCGTAGCCGTTTAGGACTTGCCTATAATCTAGGAGTCCTAGACACGGTTGGGTTCCCCATGACCACATTAATGAGAATCCCGTAATTAGGGGAACACGATCTCCGCTTCGGCAAGACGTGTCAAGAAACCGCCTCGCGTTATGTGTGGAGCTGGTTAAAAGAAACGGTTCGAATAATCACCGGGCCGTGACGTAACGTCATGCTGCCACAACAATCCAGCAAATTAGATCTGCGAAAATGTTATTCTCTCTGCGGTGGAATGTGGAACTTATTTTGCAGGGTCGGGCACTATCCTCGTATTCAAATTCTTCTGTGATGTATTCAGAGAAGGAACCCGCCTTGCAATGCCGAAGACAACTGCGCGTCGGACTCATCGTTTTTGAAGCCCGGTTCAGGGGCTACTGAGGGAGTCCTGGATTAGGGGGTCTCCGGATAGCCAGACTATCTCCATTGACCGGACTGTTAGACTATGAAGATACAAGATTGAGGACTTCGTCTCGTGTCCGGATGGGACTCTACTTGGCGTGGAAGGCAAGCTAGGCAATACGTATATGGATATCTCCTCCTTTGTAACCGACCTTGTGTAACCTTAACCCTCTCCGGTGTCTATATAAACCGAAGGGTTTCAGTCCGTAGGACAACAATCACAACATACAATCATACCATAGGCTAGCTTCTAGGGTTTAGCCTCTCTGATCTCGTGGTAGATCTACTCTTGTACTACACATATCTTCAATATTAATAAAGCAGGACGTAGGGTTTTACCTCCATCAAGAGGGCCCGAACCTGGGTAAAACATCGTGTCCCCTGCCTCCTGTTACCATCCAGCCTAGATGCACAGTTCGGGGCCCCCTACCCGAGATCCGCCGGTTTTGACACCGACAGGTACAGAAGGTTGCAGCGGTGGAATTAGGTTTTTGTGGTGCTCCTGTATGTTTGGGGGGTACATGGATATATATAGGAGGAAGAAGTAGGTCGGTGGAGCAATGAGGGGCCCACGAGGGTGGAGGGCGCCCCCCCTCCCTCGTGGCCGCCTCATTGATTGCTTGACATCCACTCCAAGTATCCTGGTTCATGTTTGTTCCAAAAAGAACGCTCCCGAAGGTTTCATTCCGTTCGGACTCCGTTTGATATTCCTTTTCGGGAAACTCTAAAATAGGCAAAAAACAACAATTTGGGTTGGGCCTCCAGTTAATAGGTTAGTCCGAAAAATAATATAAAAGTGTAAAAATAAGCCCAATAACATCTAAAATAGATAATATAATAGCATGGAGCAATCAAAAATTATGGATACGTTGGAGACGTATCAGTATCCCCAAGCTTAATTCCTGCTCGTCCTCGAGTAGGTAAATGATAAAAACAGAATTTTTGATGTGGAATGCTTCCTAACATGTTTCTCAATGTAATTTTTCTTTATTGTGGCTTGATTGTTCAGATCCGAAAGATTCAAGATAAAAGTTTAATATTGACATAGAAATAATAATACTTCAACCATACTAACTAAGCAATCATGTCTTCTCAAAATAACATGGCCAAAGAAAGTTGTCCCTACAAAATCATATAGTCTGGCTATGCTCTATCTTCATCACACAAAATATTAAATCATGCACAACCACGATGACAAGCCAAGCAATTGTTTCATACTTTTGATGTTCTCAAACTTTTTCAATCTTCACGCAATATATGAGCGTGAGCCATGGATATAGCACTATGGTGGAATAGAATGGTGGTTGTGGAGAAGAGAAAAAAGGAGAAGATAGTCTCACATCAACTAGGCGTATCAACGAGCTATGGAGATGCCCATCAATAGCTATCAATGTGAGTGAGTTGGGATTGCCATGCAACGGATGCACTAGAGCTATAAGTGTATGAAATCTCAACAAAAGAAACTAAGTGGGTGTGCATCCAACTTGCTTGCTCACGAAGACCTAGGGTAATTTGAGGAAGCCCATCATTGGAATATACAAGCCAAGTTCTATAATGTAAAATTCCCACTAGTTTATGGAAGTGACAACATAGGAGACTCTCTATCATGAAGATCATGGTGCTACTTTGAAGCATAAGTGTGGAAAAAGGATAGTAACATTGTCCTTTCTTCCCTTTTCTCTCATTTTTTATTTTTTTATTTGGGCCTTCTTTTTTTTCTTTTGGCCTCTTTTCTTTTTTTTTTTCGTCCGGAGTCTCATCCCGACTTGTGGGGGAACCATAGTCTCCATCATCCTTTCCTCACTGGGACAATGCTCTAATAATGTTGATCATCACACTTCTTTTTAGTTACAACTCAAGAATTACAACTCAATACTTAGAACAAAATATGACTCTATGTGAATGCCTCTGGCGGTGTACCGGGATATGCAATAAATCAAGAGTGACATGTATGAAATAATTATGAACGGTGGCTTTGCCACAAATACGATGTCAACTACATGATCATGCAAAGCAATATGACAATGATGAAGTGTGTCATAGCAAACAGAACGGTGAAAAGTTGCATGGCAATATATCTCGGAATGGCTATGGAAATGCCATAATAGGTCGGTATGGTGGCTGTTCTGAGGAAGGTATATGGTGGGTTTATGGTACCGGCGAAAGTTGCTCGGTACTAGAGAGGCTAGCAAATGTGGAAGGGTGAGGGTGCGTATAATCCATGGACTCAACATTATTCATAAAGAACTCACATACTTATTGCAAAAATCTACTAGTTATCGAAACAAAGTACTACGCGCATGCTCCTAGGGGGATAGATTAGTAGGAAAAGACCATGGCTCGTCCACGACCGTCACTCATAAGGAAGGTGATCAATAAATAAATAATTCTCCGACTTCATCACATAATGGTTCACCATACGTGCATGCTAAGGGAATCACAAACTTCAACACAAGTATTTCTCAAATTCACAACTACTCAACTAGCATGACTCTAATATCACCATCTCCATATCTCAAAACAATCATCAAGTATCAAACTCCTCTTAGTATTCAATGCACTTATAAGAAAGTTTTTATTATTGCCATGTTGTTCTAAAGGATTCTCAAAATAATATAATTCAAGCATCAGAGATCAATTATTTCTATAAAATAGAACCACCGCCGTGCTCTAAAAGATATAAGTGAAGCACTAGAGCAAAAACTATATGGCTCAAAAGATATAAGTGAAGCACATAGAGTATTCTAATAAATTCCAATTCATGTGTGTCTCTCTCAAAAGGTGTGTACAGCAAGGATGATTGTAGTAAACCAAAAGGCAAAGACTCAAATCATACCAGACGCTCCAAGCAAAACACATATCATGTGGCGAATAAAAATATAGCTCCACGTAAAGTTACCTATGAACGAAGACAAAAGAGGGGATGCCTTCCGGGGCATCCCCAAGCTTAGGCTTTTTGGTATCCTTGTATTTTTCCTTCGGGTGCCATGGGCATCCCCAATCATAGGCTCTTTCCACTCCTTGTTCCATAATCCATCAAATCTTTACCCAAAACTTGAAAACTTCACAACACAAAACTTAAATAGAAAATCTCGTGAGCTCCGTTAGCGAAAGAAAACAAAACACCACTTCAAGTCACTGTAATGAAATCATTCTTTATTTATATTGGTGTTAAACCTAATGTATTCCAACTTCTCTATGGTTTATAACTCTTTTACTATCCATAGATTCATCAAAATAAGCAAACAACACACCAAAAACAGAATCTGTCAAAAACAAAACAGTCTGTAGTAATCTGTAACTAATGCAAATTTCTGGAACCCCAAAAATTCTAAATAAATTGCTGGACGTGAGTAATTTATCTATTAATCATCTGTAAAAAAAATTAACTAAATAGCACTCTCCAATAAAAAATGGCAGCAATTCTCGCAAGCGCTAAAGTTTCTGTTTTTTACAGCAAGATCAAAAAGACTTTCCCCAAGTCTTCCCAACGGTTCTACTTGGCACAAACACTAATTAAACACAAAAAACACAACCAAAAAAGAGGCTAGATAAATTATTTATTACTAAACAGGAGCAAAAAGCAAGGTATAAAAATAAAATTGGGTTGCCTCCCAACAAGCGCTATCGTTTAACGCCCCTAGCTAGGCATAAAAGCGAAGATAGATCTAGGTATTGCCATCTTTGGTAGGCAATCCATAAGTGGCTCTCATAATAGATTCATATGGTAATTTAATTTTATTTCTAGGGAAGTGTTCCATGCCTTTACTGAACAGAAATTGGAATTCAATATTCCCTTCCTTCATATCAATAATTGCACCAATCGTTCTAAGGAAAAGGTCTACCAAGAATAATAGGACATGAGGATTGCAATCTATATCAAGAACAATGAAATCTACGGGGAACAAACATAATTCCTATTTGCAACAATAATAACATCATTAATCTTTCCCATAGGTTTCTTAATAGTGGAATCCGCAAGGTGCAAGTTTAAAGAACAATCATCAAATTCACGGAAACCTAGCAAATCACACAAAGTTTTTGGAATCATGGAAACACTAGCACCCAAATCACACAAAGCATAGCACTCATGATCTTTAATTTTTATTTTAATAGTAGGTTCCCACTCATCATAAAGTTTTCTAGGGATAGAAACTTCCAACTCAAGTTTTTCTTCATAAGATTGCATCAAAGCATCAATGATATGTTTAGTAAAAGCTTTATTTTGACTATAAGCATGAGAAGAATTTAGCACGGATTGCAACAAGGAAATACAATCTATCAAAGAGCAATTATCATAATTAAATTCCTTGAAATCCAAGATAGTGGGTTCATTGCTATTTAAAGTTTTGACCTCTTCAATCCCACTTTTAACAACTTTTGCATCAAGATCTAAAAACTCCGAATCATTGGGACGCCTTCTAATTAAAGTTGACTCATCTCCAGTCCCATCATTATCAAGATCCATATTGCAAAACAAAGATTTAATAGGGCACATATCAATCAATTTTAGATCTTCATCCTTATTATCATGAAAACTAGAAGAACACATTTTCACAAAGCAATCTCTCTTAGCACGCATCCTAGTGGTTCTTTCTTTGCACTCATCAACGGAAATTCCCATGGCTTTGAGAGACTCATTGATATCATGCTTAGGTGGAACAGATCTAAGTTTCAAAGAATCAACATCAAGAGAAATTCTATCCACGTTCCTAGCCAACTCATCAATCTTAAGCAATTTTTCTTCAATCAAAGCATTGAAACTCTTTTGCAAACTAATAAATTCTTTAATATTAGATTCAAAATCAGAGGGCATCTTATTATAATTTCCATAAGAATTGTTGTAGGTATTACCATAATTATTAGAGGAATTACTAGGAAATGACCTAGAATTAAAATTAACCATAATTATTAGTGGAATTACTAGGAAATTACCACAATGTCGAGGATTGAAACAATCCTGTATTCCATTCCCTTTGTCTTGAATTGCCCAAGATTCGATCGTCGGTGTCACCAAACCTAGTTCAATCTCGTTACCGGCAAGTTCTGTTTACTCGTTCCATAATACAATATCCCTGTAACGCCCCGGACACACCCGCCGGTGGTCATTACTCCTGGAGGGATCTAGACTGGCCCCACAGATCAATACTAGTCTTTTCTACGCACTTTGTCCTCACTCGTGCGCACCCGGGAGCAACTTCCCGGTCGGTCACCCATCCTGAAATTACTCCAAGCTAAGCACGCTTAACGTTGGAGTTCTGTCCGAATGGGCTTCCGGAAAAGAAGGAATTCCTCATTGATATGAGTAGTCTATCATCCCTCTTAAGCCAGGCTATCACATACACCCCCACTCAGAGGAACTGACGTCCTCGTCGGGGCACAGGAACGTTCCCTCTTGGCACATACGTCTGTGCATCTAGTCCGGTACATGTGCCATGCCGGGTGCCACAACGGGTCACAAACGTCATGAACAACATGACCGCGCACCTGTCCGCAAACATCCATGTAACCGCGAGAGTTGGCTCTGATACCAACTTGTACCGCCCCGGACACACCCGCCGGTGGTCGTTACTCCTGGCGGGATCTAGACTAGCCCCACAGATAAATACTAGTTTTTTCTGCGCACTTTTTCCTCACTCATGCGCACCCAGGAGCAACTTCCTGGTTGGTCACCCATCCTGAAATTACTCCAAGCTGAGCACGCTTAACGTTGGAGTTCTGTCCGAATGGGCTTCCGGAAAAGAAGGAATTCCTTATTGATATGAGTAGTCTATCATCCCTCTTAAGCCAGGCTATCACAATCCCCATGAGTAAACACATTAGTTAGATGATTGGAATCTACTTAGGATGTTGTATTACCGAGATGGCCCAGAGTTATCCCTCCGTCACATGGAGTGAAAAATCCCAGTCTTGATCCATGCAACCCAACTATTACCTTTCGAGATACCTGAACAACACCTTTATAATCACCCAGTTACAAAATGACTTTTGATGCCCACAAAGCATTCTTCTGGTATTAGAGAGTGGCACGGTCTCATGGTCAAAGGAATAGACACTTGACATCAAGAAAGTTGTAGCAAATTAAACTAAGTGACATGATCAGATGCTAAGCAAGATTGGGTATGTCCATCACATCATTCTCCTAATTATATGATCTCGTTATTAAATTACAACTCATGTCTATGGTCAGGATGTTGGGGAACGTACTAATTTCAAAAAATTTCCTACGCATACACTAGATCATGGTGATGCATAGCAACGAGAGGGGAGAGTATCGTCTATGTACCATCGTAGACCGTAAGCGGAAGCGTTATGACAACGCGGTTGATGTAGTCGTACGTCTTCACGATCGACCGATCCTAGCACTGAAGGTACGGAACCTCCGTGATCTGCACACGTTCAGCTCGGTGACGTCTCGCGAACTCACGATCCTGTAGAGCTTCGAGGGAGAGCTTCGTCAGCACGACGGTGTGATGACGGTGATGATGATGCTATCGGAACAGGGCTTCACCTAAGCACCACTACGATATGACCGAGGTGGATTATGGTGGAGGGGGGCATCGCACACGGCTTGAAACAATCAACTTGTGTGTCCTAGGGTGCCCCCTGCCCTCGTATATAAAGGAGCAAGGGGGAGGCCAGCCGGCCCTAGTGGTGCCCAAGGAGAGGAGGAATCCTCCTCCTAGTAGGAGTATGATTCATCCTTTCCTAGTCCTACTAGGAAGGGGGAAGGGGGAAGGAAAGAGAGGGAGAGGGAGAGGGAAAGAGGGGCCGCACAACCTTGCCCCAGTCCTATTCGGACTCCCCTTGGGGGGCGACCTCCTGGGATGCTGTCCTCTCTCTCCCCTAAGGCCCAATACTTCCCCGGGGGGTTCCGGTAACCCCTCCGGCACTCCGGTTTTTCCAAAATAACCCGGAACACTTATGGTCTCCGAATATAGCCGTCCAATATATCGATCTTTATGTCTCGACCATTTCAAGACTCCTTCTCATGTTCGTGATCATATCCGGGACTCCGAACTACCTTCGGTACATCAAAACACATAAACTCATAATACCGATCGTCACCGAATGTTGAGCGTGCGGACCATACGGGTTCGAGAACTATGTAGACATGACCGAGACATGTCTCCGGTCAATAACCAATAGGGGAACCTAGATGCTCATATGGGTTCCTACATATTCTACGAAGATCTTTATCGGTCAAACCGCATAATGATGTACATTGTTCCCTTTGTCATCGGTATGTTACTTGCCCGAGATTCGATCATCGGTATCTCAATACCTAGTTCAATCTCATTACCGGCAAGTCTCTTTACTCGTTCTGTAATGCTACATCCCGTAACTAACTCATTTTCTACATTGCTTGCAAGGCTTATAGTGATGTACATTATCGAAAGGGCCCAGAGATACCTCTCCGACAATCAGAGTGACAAATCCTAATCCTGATCCATGCCAACTCAACAAACACCATCAGAGACATCTGTAGAGCACCTTTATAATCAACAAATTATGTTGTGATGTTTGGTAGCACACAAAGTGTTCCTCCGGTATTCGGGAGTTGCATGATCTCATAGTCATAGGAACATGTATAGTTATGGAGAAAGCAATAGCAACAAACTAAACGATCATCGTGCTAACTAACGGACGGGTCAAGTCAATCACATCACTCTCTAATGATGTGATCCCATTAATAAAATAACAACTCATGTCTATGGTTAGGAAACATAACCATCATTGATTCAACGAGCTAGTCAAGTAGAGGCAAACGAGTGACACTCTGTTTGTCTATGTATTCACACATGTACTAAGTTTCCGGTTAATACAATTCTAGCATGAATAATAAACATTTATCATGATATAAGGAAATATAAATAACAACTTTATTATTGCCTCTAGGGCATATTTCCTTCAGTCTCCCATTTGCACTAGAGTCAATAATCTAGATTACATTGTAATGATTCTAACACCCATGGAGTCTTGTTGTTGATCATGTTTTGCTCGTGAGAGAGGCTTAGTCAACGGGTCTGCAACATTCAGATCAGTATGTATCTTGCAAATCTCTATGTCTCCCTCCTTGACTTGATCGCGGATGGAATTGAAGCGTCTCTGGATGTGCTTGGTTCTCTTGTGAAATCTAGATTCCTTTGCCAAGGCAATTGCACCAGTATTGTCACAAAAGATTTTCATTGGACCTGATGCACTAGGTATGACACCGAGATCGGATATGAACTCCTTCATCCAGACTCCTTCGTTTGCTGCTTCCGAAGCAGCTATGTACTCCGCTTCACATGTAGATCCCGCCACAACGCTTTGTTTAGAACTGCACCAACTGACAGCTTCACACGTAGATCCGGCCATGACGCTCTGCTTGGAACTCCACCAACTGACAACTCCACCATTTAATAAAAATACGTATCCGGTTTGTGACTTAGAGTCATCCGGATCAGTGTCAAAGCTTGCATCGATGTAAACGTTTACGACGAGCTCTTTGTCACCTCTATATACGAGAAATATATCTTTAGTCCTTTTCAGGTATTTCAAGATGTTCTTGACCGCTGTCCAGTGATCCACTCCTGGATTACTTTGGTACCTCCCTGCTAAACTTATAGCAAGGCACACATTAGGTCAGGTACACAACATTGCATACATGATAGAGCCTATGGCTGAAGCATAGGGAACACCTTTCATTTTCTCTCTATCTTCTGAAGTGGCCGGGCATTGAGTTTGACTCAACTTCACACATTGTAATATAGGCAAGAACCCTTTCTTTGCCTGACCCATTTTGAACTTTTTCAAAACTTTATCAAGGTATGTGCTTTGTGAAAGTCCAATTAAGCGTCTTGATCTATCTCTATAGATCTTGATGACCAATATATAAGCAGCTTCACCGAGGTCTTTCATTGAAAAATTCTTATTCAAGTATCCTTTTATGATATTCAGAAATTCAGTATCATTTCCGTGTTGGGGAATGCAGTAATTTCAAAAAAGATCCTACGCACAGGCAAGATCATGGTGATGCATAGCAACGAGAGGGGAGAGTGTTGTCCACGTACCCTCGTAGACCGTAAGCAGAAGCGTTATGACAACGCGGTTTATGTAGTCATACGTCTTCACGATCGACCGATCCTAGTACCGATAGTACGACACCTCCGCGATCTGCACACGTTCGGCTCGGTGACGTCCCACAAATTCATGATCCAGCAGTGTCAAGGGAGAGCTTCGCCAGCATGACGGCGTGATGACGGTGATGATGATGCTACCGGAACAGGGCTTTGCCTAAGCACCGCTACGATATGACCGAAATGGACTATGGTGGAGGGGGGCACTGCACACGGCTAAGAGATCAATGATCAACTTGTGTGTCTATGGGGTGCCCCCTGACCACGTATATAAAGGATGGAGGGAGGAGGAGGCCGGCCCTCATAGGGTGTGCCCAAAGTGTGGAGTCCTACTAGGACTCCCTAGTCCTAGTAGGATTCCACCTCCCACATGGAATAGGAAAAAGGGTAGGGAGAAGGAGAAGGAAGGAAGGGGGCATCCCCTTTCCCTAGTCCAATTCGGACCAGTCCATGGGGAAGGCGCGCAACCACCCTTGAGGCCTTTCTCTCCTTTCCCGTATGGCCCATTAAGGCCCAATACGAATTCCCGTAACTCTCCGGTACTCCAAAAAATACCCGAATCACTCAGAACCTTTCCGATGTCCGAATATAGCCTTCCAATATATTGATCTTTACATCTCGACCATTTCGAGACTCCTCGTCATGTTCCCGATCTCATCCGGGACTCCGAACAAACTTCGGTCATCAAATCACATAACTCATAATACAAATCGTCACAGAACGTTAAGCGTGCGGACCCTATGTAGCGACCAGACCTCAAACGGTTTGATCTCTGTGCTTTAGTGTCATCCCTGGATCAGTAATGCTGACACACACAGTACTTGAAGGATTTATAACAGAGTAGCAATCACACACTTATTACATCGAATGTCTCAAAAGATAACTTATTATAGTAAAATATGGCTTAAGGCCATCTAACAATCATAACAGCGGAAGGCTTGGAAGATAAGTGAGTCCATCAACTTCGACGGCATCACTGAGTATAGAACCACGACCTAATGGCACCTTACTCGTCGTCTGAAAAGTCTGCAACATGAACGTTGCAGCCCGAAAACGGGTCAGCACATGGAATATGCTAGCAAAGTAACACATAGAGAATAATGAACAGAATAGGCTATTCTATATGCATATATGGTTGGTGGAAAGCTATATGGTTACAGTTTTGCGTAAAGCCAGTTTTTCCCTACTGCAAAGGAATAAATTTTATTTAACTATCATGGTGGTTGTTAAACATTGAGAGTGTAGACACCCTCTCAATCCCAATTAAGCATCAACATAATAACCCAACAAAATTAATTAGAGTAACATGATGAGATTCACATGATAATCCAAGTACTAGATACTCAGGATGTCCATAACCGGGGACACGGCTAACCATGATTAGTTTATACACTCTGCAGAGGTTTGCGCACTTTTC
Source organism: Triticum urartu (assembly GCF_056163025.1). NCBI lineage: Eukaryota > Viridiplantae > Streptophyta > Magnoliopsida > Poales > Poaceae > Triticum > Triticum urartu. The sequence goes on along the minus strand of NC_141875.1, from coordinate 552,116,189 downwards.
CCCACAAGACTCTATCTCCTCCGTTGGGATTCTCGCACTACATGGTGTTTGGGAAACGGATGACCGAGACATAGTCTTTCAGAAGCGCTAGCACCTTATGATCGGGTAGACCGTTACACCTACTTTCCCCTACATCTGCTAGTCTACCACTGTAAGAGTTCGCACGACTTAGTCAACTATGCTAGAGCCCATAGTAGCTTGTGGCTAGACACGGAAGTTTCTAGTATGAATAATCTCATGATCCCTTTGAGCCTGGGTGGCGGTCCATAAAGAAAAACGCAGGCAATCACTACTAGAAAACAGGGCTTTGGTCCAGGCCGGGTCAGCCCATTAGTCCCAGTTCAGTCTAGAACCGGGACCAATGTGGGCATTGGTCCCGGTTCGTGAGCCCAGGGGGCCGGCTGGGCCACGTGGGCCATTGGTCCCGGTTCATCTGGACCTTTTGGTCCCGGTTGGTGGGATGAACTGGGACCAATGGGCCTCGCTCCTGGCCCACCACCATTGGTCCCGGTTGGTGGCTTGAACCGGGACCAAAGGCTCCCCTTTAGTCCCAGCTCATGTCACCAACCAGGACCAATGAGGTGCCTATATATACCCCTCGCTCGCGAGCAGAGCACCCTAGTTCTTTGTTTTTCTCTGGCCGAGGGGGAGAGGGCTTGGTGGTGCTCTAGCTCACCTCCTATGCACACAAGGTGTTCGATGGAATGCCCGAGCCACACTACTTAAGCTTTCTCCTCTCCAAGCTCGACCTCCAAGCTCCATTTTCCATAATATTTGTCTAGGTTTAGCGGTCCGTCACGCCCCGTCCCCGTCTTCACCGCCGTCGATCACCCGCGCCGAGCTCATCGCCGGCACCACCGTGGTGAGCCTCTTGTTCTTATCTTCTTTCTGAAAGGAAAACTATTCTTACTTGTATGTTTACATAGATACTTGTATTATTTTCTTACTTTTATTATTGCATCTTATATAGTGTGATGGTTTTGGTATCCGCCCCCGCCGGCCCTCGTCCTGTCTATGATTCGGATGTGGTATATATATTATCTTTATAACTATTGGTTCATTTATTGTTTATGAAAATTATGCCGACCAACGTGACATAGATTTTATTTATGTAGGATGTATGTGAATCGGAAATTCCAACCGACCCTATTGTCGAGAGGTTAAATTTAGTTGAAGAAGAAAAAAATTTGTTGAAGGAAAAAATTAAAAAAATTGAGGAGGAGAAGATGATATTGGAGTTGCATGTTGCGGATGTCATCGATGATCACGAGATCAAGATGGATGCAATGCGCTTGAAGATTAGAAAGATTAGAAAATATGCCATTCATACCGAGGCTTGGTATCATTATGCCATTGGATCAATTGTTACCTTGGTTGCAATTATGATCGCATTTGTTTTCGCATTGAAATGTTTTACATAGTTTCAATATATGGTTCAATTAATTAGATGCTCTGGAGAGCTATATGTTGTTAGATGAGAACTATGTATGCACTTTGGTTTTAATGTGATGATGAACTTCTATTAATTTGGACACTTAATTATATATAATGCACACAGATGAACCGGCAAAGGATGTACGGTGATAGACACACCTGCGAGTACATTAAGGGCGTGCATGAGTTTCTCGATGCGGCTGAGGCAAACAAGCAGAATGGTTTTATGTGCTGTCCATGCACTGAATGTGGGAATACGAGGTCTTACTCTAACCGGAAAATCCTTCACTCCCACCTGCTTTACAAGGGTTTCATGCCACACTATAATGTTTGGACGAGGCATGGAGAAATAGGGGTTATGATAGAAGACATCAAAGAAGAAGAGTACGATGACAACTATGTGCCCCCTGAATACGATGATGCTGCAACGGGGGGAGCTGGTGAAGATCAAGAGGAACCAGACGATGTGCCCAATGATGCTGCAACGGGTGAAGTTGCTGAAGATCAAGAGGAACCAGATGATGTGCCCGATGATGATGATCTCCGCCGGGTCATTGTCGATGCAAGGACGCAATGCGAAAGTCAAAAGGAGAAGCTGAAGTTTGATCGCATGTTAGAGGATCAAAAAAAAGGGTTATACCCCAATTGCGAAGATGGCAACACAAAGCTCGGTACCGTACTGGAATTGCTGCAGTGGAAGTCAGAGAATGCTGTGGCTGATAAAGGATTTGAGAAGCTACTGAAAATATTGACGAAGAAGCTTCCAAAGGATAACGAATTGCCCGACAGTACATACGCAGCAAAGAAGGTCGTATGCCCTCTAGGATTGGAGGTGGAGAAGATACATGCATGCCCTAATGACTGCATCCTCTACCGCGGTGCATACAAGGATCTGAACGCATGCCCGGTATGCGGTGCATTGCGGTATAAGATCAGATGAGATGACCCTAGTGATGTTGACGGCGAGCCCCCCAGGAAGAGGGTTCCTGGGAAGGTGATGTGGTATGCTCCTATAATACCATGGTTGAAACGTCTGTTCAGAAACGAAGAGCATGCCAAGTTGATGCGATGGCACATTGAGAACCGAAAGAAAGATGGGAAGTTGAGAGCACCCGCTGATGGGTCGCAGTGGAGAAAAATCGAGAGAAAGTACTGGGATGAGTTTGCAAAGGACCCAAGGAATGTATGGTTTGCTTTAAGCGCGGATGGCATTAATCCTGTCGGGGAGCAGAGCAGCAATCACAACACCTGGCCCATGACTCTATGTATGTATAACCTTCCTCCTTGGATGTGCATGAAGTGGAAGTTCATTATGATGTCAGTTCTCATCCAAGGCCCTAAGCAACCCGGCAACAAAATTGTTGTGTACCTAAGGCCATTAGTTGAAGAACTTTTACAGCTGTGGAATGGAAACGGTGCACGTACGTGGGATGAGCACAGACAGGAGGAATTTAACCTTAAGGCGTTGCTGTTCGTGACCATCAACGATTGGCCCGCTCTCAGTAACCTTTTAGGACAGACAAACAAAGGATACCACGCATGCACGCACTATTTAGATGATACTGAAAGTATATACCTGGACAAATGCAGGAAGAGTGTGTACCTGGTCCATCGTCGATTTCTTCCGACCAACCATCATTGTCGAAAGAAAGGCAAGCATTTCAAAGGCGAGGCAGATCACCGGAAGAAGCCCGCCATGCACACTGGTGGTCACGTGCTTGCTATGGTCAATTATTTACACTACGTAATCTTTGGAAAGGGTCCCGGTGAACTAGCTGTTCCGAATGACGCTGAGGGACACGCACCCATGTGGAAGAAGAAATCTATATTTTGGGACCTACCCTACTGGAAAGACCTAGAGGTCCGCTCTTCAATCGACGTGATGCACGTGATGAAGAACCTTTGCGTGAACCTGCTAGGCTTCTTGGGTGTGTATGGGAAGACAAAAGATACACCTAAGGCATGGGAGGACCTGCAATGTTTGCACGAAAAAGATGGCATGCCTCCGAAGCAGTATAAAAGTCCTGCCAGCTACGCTCTTACGAAATAATAGAAAGAAATCTTCTTTGAATGCCTGCTCAGTATGAAGGTCGCGACTGGCTTCTCATCGAATATAAATGGAATAAGAAATATGCCAGAGAAAAAGTTTCAGAACCTAAAGTCTCATGACTGCCACGTGATTATGATGCAACTGCTTCCGGTTGCATTGAGGGGGCTTCTACCGGAAAACATCCAATTAGCCATTGTGAAGCTATGTGCATTCCTCAATGCAATCTCTCAGAAGGTGATCGATCCAGAAGTCGTACCAAGGCTAAGGAGTGATGTGGCGCAATGTCTTGTCAGTTTCGAGCTGGTGTTCCCACCATCCTTCTTCAATATCATGACGCACGTCCTAGTTCATCTAGTCGACGAGATTGTCATCCTGGGGCCCGTATTTCTACCACAATATGTTCCCCTTTGAGAGGTTCATGGGAGTCCTAAAGAAATATGTCCGTAATCGTGCTAGGCCAGAAGGAAGCATCTCCATGGGCCATCAAACAGAGGATGTTATCGGGTTTTGTGTTGACTTCATTCCTGGCCTTAAGAAGATAGGTCTCCCTAAATCGCGGTATGAGGGGAGACTAACTGGAAAAGGCACTCTTGGAAGAGACTCAATAATATGCAGGGACGGATATTCTTAGTCTCAAGCACACTACACAGTTCTACAGAACTCTACCTTGGTGACCCCGTATGTCGATGAACACAAGAACAGTCTGCGCTCCAAACACCCGGAGCAGTGCGACGACTGGATTACATGTGAACACATCAAGACTTTCAGCAGTTGGTTGGAAACACGTCTCAGAGGTGACAACACTGTTTGTGATGAGTTTTACTTGTTGTCCAGGGGACCATCTTTGACTGTATTGACTTACAAAGGATACGAGATAAATGGGAATGCATTTTACACGATCGCCCAAGATCAAAAGAGCACCAACCAAAACAGCGGTGTCCGCTTTGATGCAGCAACCGAGAGCGGAAAGGACACATATTATGGTTACATAGTGGACATATGGGAACTTGACTATGGACCTGATTTTAAGGTCCCTTTGTTTAAGTGCAAATGGGTCAATCTGTTAGGCGGCGGGGTACAGGTAGACCCATAGTATGGAATGACAACAGTGGATCTGAAAAATCTTGGGTACACTGATGAACCATTCGTCCTAGCCAATGATGTGGCACAGGTTATCTATGTGAAGGACATGTCTACCAAACCGAGAAAAAGAAAAGATAAGGAAGCGAATACATCATACGATGAGCCAAAGCGCCACATAGTTCTTTCAGGAAAAAGGGACATCCTGGGAGTGGATGGCAAGACAGACATGTCTGAAGATTATGAAAAGTTTCATGAAATTCCTCCCTTCAATGTCAAGGCTGTTCCAGGCATCTTGATAAACAATGAAGATTATCCATGGTTATGGTGCAATAAGCAAATGACACAAGCGAAGAAAAAGTGAAGACTTTCTCCTGCAACTATTATGATGATACCATGCCAACTTTGTGACACACGAACATGCTACCATTGTCCGTTATGTACATGCACATGCTATGTGGGTGAAATTATGATACCATGCCAACTTTCAACTTTTTCAGAGTTCATTTGAAATGCTTTCATGTCTTATGGTTCGGCCCTCGTAATACCATGACCATTAGTCCCTGGCCCATGCCACCTTTCAACTTTCAACTTTCTAAAACTAATGGCACTAACAGAAAGTTTATAATTTTGGTCCTCGCCCCTGGCCCATGACCATTAGTCCCGGTTTGTGCCACAAACCGGGACTAAAGGTTTGGTCCTCGTTGCGGGCAGAGTTTAGTCCCACCTCGCCAACCGAAGGGGGCTCACACCGGTTTATAAGCCTTTCCCTCTCTGCCTTGTTGAGCTCGTCTCAAAGTGAAAATAGATGCCCTAATATAGAAAAGTTTAACCTAAATTCATAGTGAATTTCTCTAAAATTCATAGAAATTTACTAGGAATCTAGGTTGAATTTTCTCTATAAGCGCATCTATTCTCAATTTTTTAGTAAGTTAATCACAAACTTGTGATTCAAACAATTTTCAAAGAATTCAAATTTTAACTATTCAAATTTGAAAACTAATGGCACTAACAGAAAGTTTATAATTTTTCTAAAACTAATGGCACTAACAGAAAGTTTATAATTTTGCTAACCTAAAAGCAAACAGAATAAAAAATTAAAGCAAAAAACAAAAGAAAATAAATAATGCAAAAAACAAATAAAAAACAGGAAAAAACTATTTTTATAGTAAAGTTAATCACAAAATAAAATAAATAAAGCAACAAAGAAAACAAAAAAACTAAAAAAGTGTTTTCAAATTTGAAAACTAATGGCACTAACAAAAAGTGTATAATTTTTCTAAAACTAAAAGCAAAAATAATAAAAAAATAAAGCAAAAAACAAAAGAAAATAAATAATGCAGAAAACAAAACAAAAAAACTGGAAAAAATAGCAACAATAAGTATTTTGTTGTAAGTAGAAACAAAATAAAATAAATAAAGCAACAAAGAAAACAAGAAAACAAAAAAAGTGTTTTCAAATTTGAAAACTAATGGCATTAACAAAAAGTTTATAATTTTTCTAAAACTAAAAGCATAAAGAATTAAAAAATAAAGCAAAAAACAAAAGAAAATAAATAAAGCAACAAAAAAACAAAAAATGCCACCTACTGGGCCCCCACGGCCTGAATACGACTAGAAACCCATCCAAGGGCCAGGATTGAGGCCCGCAGGAGGCCCATTAGGCCCACAGGCATAGCAGTGACAATTAGGCCCGTAAGCCTGCAATGGAGAGGAGCTCGAGAGGGGTGCGGCAGTGGTGCATATAAACCACTGCGCACCCCTCTCAACTAGCGAGGTGGCAGCAGCCGCACAAGGCCTTTGGTCCCGGTTGGTGGCACCAACCGGGACTAAAGGGGGCATTGGTCACGGTTCGTGGCACAAACCGTGACCAATGCCCCCCTTTAGTCCCGGTTGGTGCCACCAACCGAGACCAAAGGTCGCCGCCTTTGGTCTCGGTTGGTGGCACCAACCGGGACTAATGCCCACCTTTAGTTCCGGTTGCTGCCACGAACCGGGACTAAAGGCTCTTCTATATAAGTCCACACTTAGGAAATTTTCGCCAACTGCTCCATTCCCCATCGCCGACGCCGCCAGGCTGCTCGTCCTCCTCGTCGCCGTCGCCGCGCCCTGACCCATCCCCGCGTGCTTGCCGTCGCTGCGCCCTGCCCCGTCGCCGTCGCTGTGCCCTGTCGCTGTCGTCCTCGTCGCGCCCTCCTGCCCGTCACCGGCCGCCCTGCCCCGAGCTCGCTGCCGTCCGCCCTGCCCCGAGCCCCGCCTCCTCGTCCCCGTCGCCGTGTGCCGCCCCGAGCTCGCGGCCGTCCCCGTCACCGTGTGCCACCCCGAGCCCGTCGTCCCCGTCACCGCGTGCCGCCCTGCGCACGCCGTCCCCGTCACCGGCATCCCCGAGCCCGCCGTCCTCCATCCCGTCGCTGGCCTCCTCTCCCCATCGCCGCCCGCCCCAGTGAGCTCCCCCCTTTCCCATCCCCGTCGCCGACGATGCCACCCATTGCCGCCGCTGCTCTCTGTTTATGGATATGGCTATATATGCATGTATTTTCTCTGTGTATATATGTTCATATATGCAAAAGTTACATTTTTAGAAAATCATCTATATATGTTCATATATGGAAAAGTTCTATATGAATGTGGCTATATGTATGTTCATGGAAAATAATTTTGCTCGATGATCTTTTTGTTCACGATGTTCATATAATTTTTTTCATGTATGTATAAATGTCGATATGAATTGTACCTATGATGTTTTTTTATTCATAGATGAATATGTATGTGGCTATATATGTGTATGTGGCTATGTGAATATGCAAAGAAGAGGAGATGAAGAAGATGATATATTTTCTTATTCGTGGGTGTGTCGAGAGGGTCATCGATAACTTTAGTGAATTTTAGGTTATTTTCATTTTAGGTCATTTTAGGTCGAGAGGGCGGCCAAGGGGTCGAGGGTCGTCGAACATGAGAGGGGGGATGATAGATGATGATGAGGGGGGGAGGAAGGACGTCGGACATTCATGAGAGAGGCGGGGAAGAAGGGGAAGAAGAGGGAGAAGAAGAGGGGGTCGGGAGGGGGTCTAGGGTCGCCGAGGGGTCGAGGGTCGTCGAACATGAGAGGAAGAAGAGGATAAAAAAAGAAGAGGAATAAGAAAAAAGGAGGAGAAGAAAGAATAGAGGAGAAGATCTCCTCTATTCCTTCTTCTCCTCTCTTTTTTCTTCTTCTTCCTCTTTTTTATCGGGAACGAGGGTCGTCGAGGGTCGCCGAGCGGTAGAGGAAGAAGAGGATAAAAAAGAAGAGGAAGAAAAAAAAGAGAGGGGTCGACGGTCGCCTAGGTGTCGAGGGTCGAGAGGGGGTGTAGGGTCGCCGAGAGGGGAGAGGAAGACAAGGAGAAATAAATAAGAAGAAGAAAAAAGAAGAAAAAGAAGAGGAGAAGAAGAAAGGAATAGAGGAGAAGAAGAGAAAAATAGAATATATATTCTATTTTCTCTTTTCTCCGCTATTCCTTTCTTCTTCTCCTCTTTTTTTTCTTCTATTTTTTCTTTGACACGTGGGGGGGGGGGGGTCGAGAACATCGGACATTCATGAGAGAGGCGAGGGAGAAGGGGAAGAAGAGGGAGAAGAAGAGGAGAGGAAGAAGAGGAAGTCTTCTCCTCTATTCTTTCTTCTCTTATTTTTTCTTCTTCTTCCTATATGTATTATTTTTTTTATTTAGGTTGTTAATTAGTAGATATTAATTTTGTTCATATATGTATGGATGCATGTGATATGTATGTATGTATGCATGTATCGGGTATGTCGTTGTCGATATACCCCCTACCCGATAACTTCGACATGAGGGGGTCGAGAGGGGGTCTAGGGTCGCTGAGGGGTCGAGGGTCGTCGAACATGAGAGGAAGAAGAGGATAAAAAAAGAAGAGGAAGAAGAAAAAAAAAGAGGAGAAGAAAGAATAGAGGAGTTCTTCTCCTCTATTCTTTCTTCTCCTCTTTTTTTTCTTCTTCTTCCTCTTTATTTTATCGGGAACAAGGGTCGTCGAGGGTCGCTGAGCGGTAGAGGAGAAACCCTAAATAGAAAGTATCATCGGTGTGAGATACATGTACCGTCGGTGTTGGACACTACATCCACGTCCCACAAGTGGCGTGGGCTTCGACGCCCACGTCACTTGTGGGACATGGATGTAGTATCCGACACCGACGGCCACATGTATCTCACACCCACGATACTTGCTATTTAGGGTTTCCTCTACTGTTCGGCGACCCTGACCCTCGATGACCCTCGTTTCCGATAAAATAAAGAGGAAGAAGAAGAAAAAAAAGAGAAGAAGAGAAGAAGAAAAAAAAAGAGGAGAAGAAAGATTTCTTCTTCTCTTTTTTTTCTTCTTCTAACTCTTCTTCTCTTTTTTTTTCTTCTTCTTCCTCTTTATTTTATTGGGAACGAGGGTCGTCGAGGGTCGCCGAGCGGTAGAGGAGAAACCCTAAATAGAAAGTATCGTCGGTGTGAGATACATGTACCGTCGGTGTCGGACACTACATCCACGTCCCACAAGTGGCGCGGGCTTCGACGCCCACGTCACTTGTGGGACGTCGATGTAGTGTCCGACACCGACGGCCACATGTATCTCATACCCACGATACTTGATATTTATGGTTTCCTCTACCGTTCGGCGACCCTGACCCTCGACGCCCCTCGTTTCCGATAAAATAAAGAGGAAGAAGAAAAAAAAGAGAAGAAGAGGAAGAAGAAGTAAAAAAAGAGAAGAAGAATCTTTTTTTACTTCTTCTTCCTCTTCTTCTCTTTTTTTTCTTCTTCTTCCTCTTTATTTTATCGAGAACAAGGGTCGTCGAGGGTCAGGGTCTTACTCCTCTATTCTTTATTCTCCTCTTTTTTTTCTTCTTCCTCTTCTTTTTTTATCCTTGAAGCGTTGTCGAGGCCACCCCAAACCCTAGAGAAGCAGCGTCGAGGCCACCCCAAACCCTAGAGAAGCAGCGTCGAGGCCACTAATTAATATTAGTTCTACGTTTGCCACTAATATATCCATCTGTCATGTTTAAATAATAATTGCCATGTTGTAAATATTTGTAGAAACTATGGACACCGCCCGAGACGAAGTACAAGAAGAGTTGTTGGGGGACATAATCGCACGAGGAAGTGATGCCGTCTGCTCGTTGTTTCTCAACGATACCGATGGTCTGGAAGCAGCTGGCTATGATTATGATGGCTCCGGTGACCTAATGCCGGTGCAAGAAGGAGACCGTGAGGATGGCTCCAGTGACCCAATGCCGGTGCAAGAAGGAGACTGTGATGACGTCTCCGGTGACCGAACCGAGTCCGGCCAGGTATATATATTAGTTAAGCTTCTGTTGACTAGCTAATTGATGCATTCATTGTTTTGGTATGTACACATATTAATTAACTCTTTGTTCTTTTTTCTAGCCCTCCGGATCGAGCACAACTTCGGTAAAGAGACGAGGCCCGAACAAAAAGTTGAGCTCGGATGAAAAGTTTGAGATCATAGCAATCGCGCCCCGACGGCCAACCGATTGAACCCCTCCGGACAAAGAGCGCATTTGTTGCTCAGTGTGGGGTTTTGGTTAGGGACAAGATCCCGATCAGCATCCAGCAATGGTTAAAGCCGGCTACAGAAGACCCTGAGGTGTATTATGTCAATGATATGCAGAAAAATGATCTTTGGACTAAGCTGAAGTCAAATTTCACCCTACCGCCAGAGGATGATCCAGAGAAGCCAGTTAAAGAGCAATTAATCAAGTCTTTTGCTCTTAAGAGGATGGCAGAACTATTCAGGAGGTGGAAGAAAGAGCTGAATAAGTTTGTCGAAAATAAAGAGACACCAGAATTCAAGGGTAGATATGAGAAGATCAGAGATCACTGGCCCGCATTTGTGGCCCACAAGACATCATAAAAGAGTAAGAAGATGTCGGCGACAAACAAGCAAAATGCTACGAAGAAGAAGCATCACCATCGCACGGGGTCAGGTGGCTACCTCGTAGCCTGGCCTAAGTGGGCCAAGACTGAGAATGATCTGGTTGATAAAGGGATCGAACCAGAGACAATTAACTGGCCAGACCGTTGCCGGACTTGGTTCTTCGGGGCTGGCGGAACCTTGGACCCTGTAACAGGGAAGTACATTTGGACGAACGATCAAATGGACATACCAGTCAGGAAGCTTCAGCAGTATATCGAAGCAGTGCAGCAAGGGACGTTCTTTCCAGATAGAGAGAACGACGAGCTCACAATGGCCCTCGGGAATCCTGAGCACCCTGGACGGACACGAGGCACGCCAGGCTCCATTCCGTGGAAGGTTGGGTTTCCGGACGCAGGCGGTTACAAATCCCAGGAGAGGAGGAAAAAATTGCAGCAGACTCAAATGCAGGCTCTGCAAGCAAGGGTACAAGCAATAGAGGAACGAGAAGCAAATCGCAGCAAATGTACTGCCGAAGCTTCCCCCAAAGCTACCCCGCCACTCAGCGGAGAAGCAGCGTGGCTTCCACCAAGCTGCTTCAGCCGGAGCATGCCTTGACGGCTCCTTCCAGCTATCCCGTGGATGCTATCACGGAGTCTCAAAATTGCCACCTTATGACGCAATGGATGAATTTGAAGGTCAAGGCGGCTGTTGGCTCTGTTTATCCTACTGAAGCCGGCGCAACTTTTCACTGCCGGCCGATTCCAGAAGGATATGCTAGGGTGATGGTGGATGAAATAACGGAGGGATTTGAGGACCTCCAGCTTGACCACCCTACCGATGAAGGGGAGACTAGGCTAGGGTCTGCTCTGAAGACTCCATGCCTATGGCGGAAGGAGCTCATCAACCTTCCGAACTGGACGCCTCCGCCTCCTCCTCCTCCTCCGGCAAGTCAGGGCACTCCGCCTCCTCCACCGCCTCCTCCTCCGATGAGTCAGGGCACTCTGCCTCCTCCACCACCTCCTCCTCCGGTGAGTGACGATCAGGGCACTCGACAGGCTCCATCTCCGGCGCGTGGCGACACTCCGCCTCCTTCTCTGCCTGCACCGACGTGCCCGAGCAGTCAGGCTCCTCCTTCTCCACCTCGTCAGCAAGGGTGGAACAGACCTGCCGCCGCTCCGGCTGCTTCGGCTGCTCCGTCTGCTCGGCCGGCGTCTAGCAGTACAGCCAGAGGCGGGAGGACATACAGATTCGGTCCTTCTCTGAAGACTCCAGAGAAGTTACCATACGAGAGGACCCCGGAGGAGAACGCGAAGATCGCGCGAACCGAAGTGGATGACTGGTTTCAAGGGTTGAAAGCAAAGAGACATCCACCTCCGGAGGAGAAGGTAGATCCGGTGAAAGCGAAGCGCACTCTGGCTGCCCTGACAAAACCACCCAAGTCTCCGCCGAAAGGAAACTATGAGCGCATTATTGGAAAGGAATTTGCCGAAGCGGAGCGGCCAGGAAGTACTGTCAGTGATCAAAGGCTGAAAGAACGACGAGCTGGGAAACAAATTGCCCAGCTCGGCGAACAAGCGAAGCAATCGTGCCCCCCGCTCAAGGTGCCTAGCGACAACGTCGCTAATGATCCGAGGATGGTGCCCAGTTATAGCAATCTTGCCGATTACCTGCCCGACGATGTATGTTATGAACCCATGGAGGTGCAGATACAAAGATACGAGTACGGGAAGCCTCTCATCAAAGATGAAAGATCTCTATCAACGATGATGCGAAGATTGCATGATTGGTACTTGAAAATCTGCAGAGACTCTGGGGGGAGGAGTACTTTGTATGTGAAAGTTAAAAAGGAGCATGACCTCGTTGGAATTGAACTGTTGCCTGTTTCATTTGAGGAGTTCTTTCAGTTTTTCAATTAATTGGCCCTCGATAAAACAACGGTCACCTGCAACCGTCTATAAGTAGTACTACTTCTGTCATTAAGTCTCTCTATATAGCTCAGCTCTTTCATTGCATGTATTTATAATCATCCTCACTATATTATGCAGATTGAAGATCGCCGAATTGAAGAAAAGACAAGTCGGTGATATTGGGTTCATTAACACATATCTCATAGAAGCAACTCAGGTTAAATTTCATGCCGCAGATACCGAGGCCAACTTGCTACGATCGTTGGTCATAAATGAAAACAAAGATATAATACTCTTTCCTTACAACTTCAAGTGAGTGTTACTGTCTTGTGCGTATTCGGTTTCCCTTATATATATATTAGTCAAGGTTATAGTAATGTAATTGATGAGTTATGCATGTGTGTGCAGTTACCACTATATTCTCCTAGAGATTAAGCTTGAGCAGGAACTAGTAATTGTCTTAGACTCAAAACGAAAAGATCCCCAGGACTATGCGGATATGACTCAAATGCTCGAGAAGTAAGTTAAATCGATCATTATCCACCATATCAGCAACTTTGTTCATTTCCTGATATATCAAGTAATTGTTTTCTTTGTCTGGCAGGGTTTGGAAAAAATTCTCCAAAAGAGCTCCAGGACTCCCGAAGAAGCTGCAATATAGACACCCGAAAGTAAGTACTATAGTAGCATGTTCCGCGCATCTCCTATTGATTTGGCATTCTTGCTTATCAGTTTGATTAACCTCTATTTCTTGTAAAGTGGTTGTGGCAGGAAAAAAGGGAATGATTTCTGTGGATACTACGTTTACGAGTCCATCCGCCACACGACCTGTGAGCAGGGCTACACTGACGAACAATATGAAGTACATAAATAACAAAATTCACAATTTTATTTTATTACCATCATTTGTGTTGAGTTTCATTCATTCATATATATATATATATGTATTGACCCCCTTCTTCAAATTAGATGTTTTGTAAGCGGGATGAACTCCTAGCACCAGCTCGCATGCGAGAATTTCAAGAGGAATTGGCGGCATTCTTTCTTGACCACGTGATCACTGAAGACGGAGAATACTATGTGGACCATGAGTCCGTATGATTATATTTGTAAGAGATAATTATTGTATATATGTAGCCGGTAGTGTCGGATAGATATACGAGAACTTGTTGTTCGACCAATCTCTCGGAGAAGGAGAGGTGGTCGATATCACTTCTCTCTGTATGCATATATGTTCATGACGATCTTCTGTTTCCTTCGTTTGCTTACTAGCTAGCTAGCGTGTTTAGTCCTCTCTATACGTATGTATAGTACGTAGCGTCGACCAAGCACGGACATAAGAGAGGACACTTCCCTCTATTAATTATAGCTAGCTAACACAATATATGAAACACCTAAATTAACCTCCCCAAACCCCAAAAAACCCCAACCCCCCCCCCTTTCAAAAAAAAATCAAAAACCCCAGCCACAGAAATGCTGACGCGTGGATGCCTATTGGTCCCGGTTGGTGCCACCAACCGGGACCAAAGGGTCTCCTGCCTAGGCTCCATGCACAGGCCACGTGGAGGCCCATCAGTCCTGGTTCTGGATTGAACCGAGACTAAAGGGGCAGGGCATTAGTACCGACCCTTTAGTCCCGGTTCAAGAACCGGGACAAAAGGCCCTTACGAACCGGGCAACAGGCCCTTTTTCTACCAGTGAATCGCTGGAATACCCAAGTGCCTCAATCCACCCAGATGTGTATTAAAGTTGCCACCTTAAATAAACCATTAATAAACAATCTCACATCTGTCATGGATACACTCACCCAATCCACGTCTACTAGCATAGCATGTCAAAATAAGCAAACGTAGAAGTAACTCCCAAGGGTTTGATAATAAAACAGGTAATATGTACTACCTCATCTACTTTCCCAGAACCCACAATTTAATTAGATCATAATCATGCAATGTTTGAGGATTGATCTAATGCAATAAAACTGGGTAGTAAGAGGTATGATCAAAGTGTTACTTGCCTTGCTGATGATCCGCGTAACCTAGAGATTCAAAGTAGTAAGCGGCGCACTCCGGGTACTCTATCGCAAACAAACAAGCAGATGATAAGTACTCATCTAATGAACAGGCAAAACTCAAATAAGAAATACAACCATAAAGTTCAACTTAAGAACTCCGGTTTGCAAAAAGAATCAAATCGAACGAAGCAACGAAAGTCAAACGGCGAAAGAAACAACCTTCGTTTACTAATCTGGATCTAAGTCAAATTTTACAGATGCAAAAACTTGTTTGAGTTGGTTAAACGGAAAGAGGGTTTCGAGACGAAACTCCAGGCGCTTGAGTCGCCTGATTCCGATAAATGAGCGAAAAGTTAAACTAAAACGAAAATCGGATCAGAAATCGCGATCAGAAATAATCGCAGAAATTCCGAGAAAAAGAAAAACGACGAACAGGCTAATGAACGAACGTTCGCTGTCTGTGGCTAAACAATGAAAACCGTTCGTAAAAACGAACGAAAAAGCGGCCGTTCACTAAATAACTAAATCGACGAAAATAAACCGAACCGGATCTGAAAAAAACGGATCTAAGTTTTAAAAAAACCGATCGGTTTTCTAAAAAAATCGGCGGCTACCTCAATTCTGGCGAGATCCGGCGAGTCGGCGACGACAGGTGGGTCCAGCGGGGCTATGGCGAGCTCCGGCGAGTCGGCGCGGGCGGCGGCGGCTGCGGGCGGCGCGGGCGGGGGGCGGCAGCGTGGGCGGCGGCGGCGTGCTAGGATTAGGGTTTCGGGTGGGGTGGCTGTAGCGGGCCTCGGGGCGCGGCTTATAAAGGCTGGCCGGGCTAAGTGTCCTAGTCGGACACGGCCCGGTTAGGTCGGTTCGTTTTTTTAAATAATTTGACTTACAGAAAAAGAAAGAAAATAAATATTAAACTAACTCCAAAAATCCCGAAATAAATTTTCCCTGACTTCTAAAATCAAGCCGGAGAAAGTGAACATTTATTTGGGGCCTAAATGCAATTTTGGAAAACGCGCATTTTTCCTAAATTCAAATAAAACAGCAAAAAAACTCCAACATAAAATCTTATTTGATTTTTTTATTAAATCCTCAATATTTCTTTATTTTGGGAAAGTCATTTAATTCCCTCTCACTTATTTTTATAATTGAAATAATTGAAGATAAAATAAATAAAATCAAATGATCCTATTTTCAAAATTTGATAAAAACCCAAATACGAAAATAACGAAATCCCCAACTCTCTCCGTGGGTCCTTGAGTTGCGTAGAATTTCTGGATCAGGCCCAAAAGCAATAAAATATGATATGCAATGATGATCTAATGTATAATATTCCAAATTGAAAATTTGGGATGTTACAAACCTACCCCCCTTAAGATGAATCTCACCCTCGAGATTCGGGTTGGCTAGAAAATAGGTGAGGGTGGTCCTTGAGCAAATCTTCCTCTCGCTCCCAGGTGGCTTCATCCTCGGTGTGGTGGCTCCACTGAACTTTACAAAACTTGATAACTTTGCTGGGGGTTACTCGGCTGGCATATTCGAGAATCTTGACTGGTTTCTCCTCATAGGTCAAATCACTATCCAACTGAATGGCTTCCAGTGGTACTGTATCTCTCAGTGGTATATCAGCCATCTCTGTGTGGCACTTCTTCAACTGGGAAACGTGGAACACATCGTGAACTCCTGACTCCTTCGGGCAATTCCAACTTGTAAGCAACTTCTCCCAGATGCTCCAAAACTTTGTATGGTCCCACAAAACGTGGCGCTAATTTTCCCTTAACTCCAAAGCGCTTAACTCCTCGAAGCGGGGATACACGGAGATAAACTCTGTCTCCGACTTTGTAAACTGTCTCCTTGCGTTCAGAATCTGCGTAGCTCTTCTGCCTAGACTGGGCTACCCTGAGCCTATCGAGAATCAATTTCACTTTTTGTTCAGACTCCTTAATCAAATCCGGTCCAAACAACTGGCGGTCTCCAACTTCGTCCCACGACAATGGTGTTCTGCACCTTCTTCCGTACAAGGCTTAGAAAGGGGCCATCTTCAAACTGGATTGATAACTGTTGTTGTAAGAGAACTCCGCATATGGCAAGTTGTCATCCCAACTAGATCCATAATCTAGCGCACAAGCTCTCAGCATATCCTCCAAAATCTGATTGACTCTCTCGGTCTGTCCATCTGTCTGCGGGTGAAAAGCTGTACTGAACTCTAGCCGGTTACCCAAAGTTTCATGCAACTGATTCCAGAACTTTGAGGTAAACCGGGTTGCTCTATCGGATACAATGCTCCTCGGAACTCCATGCAGACATACGATCCTGGTCATATATATCTTTGCCAACTTAGCACTGGTGCAAGTGGTCTTTACTGGGATGAAATGAGCTACCTTTGTCAAGCAATCGACTACAACCCATATTGAGTCATAGCCTGAACGGGTCCTGGGTAATCCCGTGATAAAATCCATGCCTAGCTTATCCCACTTCCATTCGGGTATCGGCAATGGTTGTAGCAATCCTGCTGGCTTCTGATGTTCTACCTTTACTCTCTGACATACATCACAAACTGCTACATACTCTGCAATATCCTTCTTCATTCCTGTCCACTAGAAAGTATCCTTCAAATCCAAATACATCTTTGTATTCCCTGGGTGAATTGAGTATGGTGAATCATGGGCCTCTTGCAGAATCAACTTCCTGATCTCCGGATCATTAGGCACAATAAACGCGGTCCTCAAACCATAAAGTATCATGCTCATCCTCATGAAATCCTTTAGCCGTTCCTTTGCTCAACTTCTCCTTTATAGAGGCAATCTTCTTGTCGGTCTTCTGAGCTTCTCTGATCTTATCCATCAAAGTGGACTGAATCTCCAATGCTGCTACATAGCCTCTCGAAACTATCTCCAAACATAGCTCACGAAGATCCTCGGCTAACTCCTTTGGTAATTCTCCGGTCATTAGTGTGTTGACATGGCTCTTGCGGCTCAATGCATCGGCTACTATGTTAGCCTTTCCGGGGTGATAATGCAATCTCATATCATAATCTTTGATGAGCTCGAACCATCTCCTTTTCCCGAGATTCAGCTCCTTCTGCGTGAAAATGTACTTCAAACCACTACAAAAAAAGACACATCCGTGACATTTTGGGCCGAATGAATTTTTTTTCTGTCATACATATGACACTTCTATGACGATAATTGTGACAAAACCCGGTATCATCATAGATGTGGTGGGCTCCTACTTCTATGACAAAAAATCATGATAGAAAATGGGCTTTTCGTCCTGGGTGGGCTGGAGACGCAGCTGCATGACATTCTTTGGGCCGTCCATGACGGAAAAAAACTATGGTAGAAGCGAGGGGGAGGAAAAACTTCAAGGAGTTCCCGGTTATGGTGGGAGGTCGGGGGCCGAGTGATGCGCGTTTCTCTCATACACGTACGCATGTGTGTGCGAGGCGTTGGCTCTAACTGAACGCGAGTGAGGCGTTGGGCTCTAACTGAACCCGAGCGATTGCACTGCAGGCTACGCGTTACTGAACCCGAGTGATCGATCGATGGCTATTAACTGAACCCGATCGAGCGATTCCTTCGCTACTGCTGCTAACTGAAGCCGATCGATGCTGCCTCCGGATGAACAGTGAGCGTTGCGGGGGGGGGGGGTGTCGGTGTCAAAACCGGCGGATCTCGGGTAGGGGGTCCCGAACTGTGCGTCTAGGCTGGATGGTAACAGGAGGCAAGGGACACGAAGTTTTACCCAGGTTCGGGCCCTCTTGATGGAGGTAAAACCCTACGTCCTGCTTGATTAATATTCATGATATGGGTAGTACAAGAGTAGATCTACCATGAGATCAGAGAGGCTGAACCCTAGAAGGTAGCCTATGGTATGATTGTATGTTATGGTTGTTGTCCTACGGACTACAACCCTTCGGTTTATATAGACACCAGAGAGGGTTAGGGTTACACAAGGTCGGTTACAAAGGACGAGATATCCATATTCGTATTGCCTAGCTTGCCTTCCATGCCAAGTAGAGTTCCATCCGGACACGAGACGAAGTCTTCAATCTTGTATCTTCATAGTCTAACAGTCCGGCCAATGGAGATAGTCCGGCTGTCCGGAGACCCCCTAATCCAGGACTCCCTCAGTAGCCCCTGAACCAGGCTTCAATGACGATGAGTCCGGTGCGCAGTATTGTCTTCGGCATTGCAAGGCGGGTTCCTTCTCCGAATATACCACAGAGGAATTTGAATACAAGGATAGTGTCCGACCCTGCAAAATAAGTTCCACATTCCACCATAGAGAGAATAATATTTTCGCAGATCTAATTTGCTGGCTTGTTTTGGCAACATGACGTTATGTCACGGCCAGTGATTATTCGGACCGTTTCTTTTAACCAGCCCCGCACATAACGCGAGGCAGTTTTTCGACATGTCCTGTCAAAATAGAGATCGTGCCCCCTTGTTACGGGATTCTCATCAATACGGGCGTGGGTAGCCCAACCGTGTCTAGGAATCCTAGATTATAGGCAAGTCCAAACGGCCACGGAGAGGACGCTTGATATTCACCCTCTTTATAAGGCGACAAAGCATTTACTTTTACCCTCCCGTGCTCAATCGAATCCTTCCCCCGCCTCGAGTTCTAACACCCAAAGCCCAGGTCAGGTGCTCCGAACCTTCAATCATGTGCGGATCTAGCCTTCAAGAAGTTGAGGGAGGCCAGATACCTGACCGCCGAGGTTTCACATCGGCTGCCTGCCCGAGGGCAGATCGTCCCTTCTCCCGAACCCAACGAGAACGTCGTGTTCGTCTCCCACTTCCTCCGAGGTCTAGGCCTTGCTCTGGATCCTTTCGTCGGGGGTTTGATGTTCTATTACGGGTTAGATTTCCATGATCTAGCCCCGGACTCCTTTCTTCACATCACGACATTTATTGTTGTGTGTGAAGCCTTTCTCCGCGTTACCCCTCACTTCGGCCTGTGGCTCAAGACCTTTGAAGTAAAGCCGAAGATAATCGAGGGGCAGCATGCAGCGTGCGGAGGTGCTTTAATAGGCAAGATGGAAGGAGCTCCATGGTCGAAAGGTTCCTTTCCAGAGGTGTCTGAATTGTGGCAACGGGAGTGGTTTTACATAACGGCTCCTAGAAGAGCCAAGTGGGCGGCCGCCCCCGCTTTCCGCTCAGGCCCCCCACCACAACTGATGTCATGGATTAGCAGAGGTCTAACTGGGGTCCAGCCAAGGACGTGCCTATACTACAAAGCCGCATTCGAGATCCCTTCGAGGGAGATTTTAACTTGGTTGCGGTAATACAAGTTATGCTGGTTCGTCAAGTCCAGCCTTGCAAACGCCGGTCCCTTCGCTTGTGGGAGTTCAATCCAGAGGGACCGCATGCCATTCAAAATTTCCCCGGCCTGACGCACGAGGAGATGTACAAGTTATTCTTCGGACCTCAAGTAGAGTGTCCGGATATTACCGAGGACGTGGGCTTGAGCAGTAACCGCGCCGCCGAACAAGTAAGGAATCCTCTGGCCGAACACACTATCTTTTATCCGGTACGAAGTTATTTCTGGGAGTTCACTTTTTGACCAGGACTGGCTAGCAAAGGTGAAGATGATTCGGTGTTTGGCCCCCTCCCCGAGGGTTTGGACAATCCGGTATTGGAAAAGATGCTCGAGGTTTCACCTTGCCTGGAGCCCTTGAAGGAAGACACCGGGGGGGGGGGATAATACGGGCGGACACGGGCCCCCATCACTGCCCGTTCTAACCGAGAGAATGAGCGTCTCCAAGGAGGAGGACGACCGGAGGAGGAAAAGGACTGCATCCGAGGATCCGGAAGCCAAAGCCTCCAAATGGGAGAAGAAGTCTCCCACAGAGGGTCCTGCCTCGGGGGGTGCTTTTGCCGCACAAAGAACATGGGGGGATCAGCTCTCCAACGAGTCATAAGTGATCCGAAATACTTTAATAGTACATGTACGCTATCTTTTTCCTCTGAGAAAATAACCACCGCATATATCTTGCAGTTCGGACCTTAGCCCCTCTCAAATGAGCTCGTCTTTGGGGGATCTTCTTCCAGAGATGATGGAGAGCGAAATGCCTCCTCCGGACTCCTCCGCTCCAGAAGCGGGCGACCCCGAAGTGTCGTCGCGGAGGGCCTCTCCAGATCCGGTGAGGCCAGAAGATAATCCCATAGATCCCCAAAGTCCCCAGCGTCCGGCTCCCAAAGAGAGCAGAAAAAAGAGTCCGGCACCATCTGGTGTGCGATCGGATGTTCTGAGGGAGTTGGTGGGGCGAGCGGCCATCTCAGATGAACACCGTATGCTGATGAGTATAGTGATGGAGAGAATCTCGTCCACCGAAAGCGGATTGCATGAAGCTTTTATGAGTCTACTGACAGGCTTTGAGGTACGTAAGATAATGTGTGATAGTACTGCACATGTTAGGTGTGCCCTGTGTAGATAGTAGCCCCTGAGACTCTGGTTGTCATTGGGAACGGCGACGAACAGAGGATCATATTCCCAGGTAATAACCATACTGCCTCTATGTGCAGGTGATGGAAGCTCCGGTGGCTAGCTGGACTAGTGAGTTTGCCAATTTAAAACGGCAACTGGATGCGGCAGACGCCGACATCGAGCTTGTTAACAAGAGGCTTGATGAGGCACATGGTAAGTGTTATTATCTGGTGAACGCCACATAGTAAGAGCAGCATGGTGCCAGTATCTTTAATATGCTGTGACTGCAGATGGAGCTGCCACTGTAGAAGCCTTGCGGGCGGAACTTGCCCGAGCCAAGGAACAAGCGAGGATTAGTAATGCGGCTGCTTTGAAGGCGGCCGAAGAGTTGAAAGCCGAGAGGGCCGCACATTGCGAGAGCCAAGAGAAGATGGCCAAAATGGTCGTAGAATTAAAAGACACTGCCGACCATTGCCGGGTCCTTGAAAAGGAAAACCAGGCGAAGGCAACGAACCTTGAGAAGGCCACGGCGGCGGAATAAGACACCCGTTCTGCTATGAGAGCGAAAAAGGAGGAGCTGCAGGAAGCCGAGGATATTGCGGCTGGGAAACCCTTTATGTTACGGAGAAAGTTCGGAGATCCACGTTATGCCCCTCTGGATCGGCTATGGAGTTCGGCAGATGCGTATATGAATTTGGCGGCGAACGCTGCCGATGCGGCCAAGTACTTCCAAGGTTAGACAGATCGTGAAGTGGACAAGCTGTTCTGGTCGCAATTCCACGTTCCAGAGCATCCGCTTTCATTGATTGACCAGCTAGCCGAATGGGCCGAACTGAATAGGTTGTCCGGACTCGCCATGAGGTCTGTTGTGGATCAGCTATGGCCGGAAGAGCCAAAGCCGAACAACTATTTTAGCTTAGTGCAGCAGTTCCTTGGTGCGGTGCCGCGCATTGATGCGATGAAGAGGTCGGCGTGCATAGAGGGCTCGCGGATGGCCCTTGCCCGTGTTAAAGCATACTGGGCGGAGATGGACGCTACCGCTGTTGCGGCGCAGGGTTCGCCCATAGGCCGAGTGGCTGCTGAGCACTACTTCGAAGAAGTTCTTGAGGGTGCTCGTTTGATAGAGGCCCAGTGCTCGAAGAATATTATGTTTGAGTGATATGTATTCTCATTGTAAACATAATGTTTTTATAAATTTTTATAAGGCTATGTTTTCCTGAAAGTAGTATGATGCCTCCTGGGCGGCCGTTTATGTATACATGTGTATAACCTGAAAGATTGCAGTCGTCGGCTTCAACCCCCACGCATATAATGCGGAGGTGCTCGCAAAAAACGCGTGTTCACACTTAAACCAACGTCTTGGTCCTATTAAGGAGGTGATAGCGTAGCGAGTGAGGCAACCGGACTATAATGCATTAACACTTTCACTTAGCCATAGGAGTTTGACAGTGGGGCTACTAGATAGCCCCTGGTGGCTCCGCACTCTCCCGGTCGCGGGGTGTGTACATGCCTGGCCAGAAAACAGCCCTTCGTTAAGCCGGAGGAATTCTAACATTCCAATGGGTCATCGAGTGGTTGACCAGTCTCACGCTGTATCATGACAGTCAGTTTTCGGCTTTCTCTACTGAGGTGCTCGTCCGGATGAACCAGGGCACAATCGTAGTAGTTCTCCTGGTGCTACCTTAGCCGGTAAAGCAGAACGTAAGGCACCAAAACATAGGAGCCAGGCAAAATCAACATTTGACCAAAGACAATGATTCGAAGCTGATGCATATAGGGCCAAACTCGCGATGCCGAACACTCCCTAAGGTATTCGGTCTTTGTGGTATAAATCGGGCCTAAATAGTGGCCTTTGTAAGAAGCCCCTTGTGTCCGGGTACGTGCATTATTCTGACGTGGCCACATGCCAAGACGTCAGCATCCTTCTCAAACTGTGCTAAGAATTCGGCGGATATGTATCAACAAGAAACAGTAAAAAAGGTTTACGCAGGTTCATAATCTAAAAAGAATCCTTGGAGCGGGTCCCTGCTGCACGTCTACGCCTGTGTCTCCGTTGTGCCGTATCCTGGACGGGTGTAGCACGATGATCATGTGTAAAAGAGAGGAACTTAGGTGAAAAAGTTGTCGTGCAAAAGGGATAGTTTTTAAAGAAACCATATATAATTCAAGATGAGTAAAAATTGCCACTTGTCTGCGCGCGTTGAGCCCTTGTATTTGTAATAGGGGTGTGACCATTGGTCTGGCATAAATTACAATAGAGGCACCGGACTCGATTAATCGTGTCCGAGGTCTTGACGACCTGTTAAATGCTTTAGCTGGTCAGGCCGTTTTTAGTGTGTGGCTGCCAAGGCAGCCGCACTCTCTTCGGCGCGCAAAGATCGCTTAATGCTTCCGTTCACTGTAATGATGCCACGTGGGCCGGGCATCTTGAGTGTGAGGGAAGCGTAGTGCGGTATTGCATTAAAGCGAGTGAAAGCTTCGCGTCCGAGTAGTGCTTGATAGCCACTTTGGAACGGAGCGATGTGGAAGGTTAAATGTTCGCTACGGAAGTTATCGGGGGAGCCAAATATAACTTTTAGTAGTAGGGAGCCCGTACAATGAGCCCCTGGGCCTGGCGTTACTCTTTTAAAGGTAGTATTGCTATGGCAAATTTTTGTTGGGTCTATCCCCATTTCGCGGATTGTATCCTGATATATCAGGTTTAGACTGCTGCCACCGTCCATCAGGACTCGTGTGAATTGGTATCCGTCAATTATTGGGTCTAATACCAGGGCAGCCCATCCTGCATGTCAGATACTTGCTGAGTAATCACGATGGTCGAAAGTGATCGGTTGAGACGACCAGTGGCAGGACTTCACGGTGATAGGCCCTTGGGTATATTTTTCTGGGAGTGCCATTTTGTTTCTTCCCTTGATCACATGTAACACGTTTACTGTTTTGACTTCTGGTGGAAATTTCTTTTGCTCCCCAGTGTCTTGCTTGAGAGGCTCATCCTCGTCTTCGCTTGGTGTATCCTCCCCCTTGTGTACGGCGTTGAGCTTGCCGGACTGCTTGAAGACCCAACATTCTCTGTGGGTATGATTAGCAGGTTTACTAGGGGTACTGTGGATCTGACATATTTGGTCCAGAATTTTGTTTAGGCTGGACAGTTCGTCTTTGGCGCCTTTAGAGGGTGGCTTTTGCTAACCTGGCCGAGAGCTTTTGAATCCGGCGTTTACTACCGCGCTCTTCGTGCTGTCTTCTTTATTCCGGCATTTGTTATTGCTGTTGCACCGTAATTTCCCATTTCCATCTCTGACTTCAGATGTACTGGGGTCGCTGGTGCTGCATCTGGCTAGCCAGCTGTCCTCACCCACGCAAAAGCGGGTCATAAGACTTGTTAATGCTGCCATTGTTCTCGGTTTTTCTTGGCCGAGGTGTCTGGCAAGCCATTCGTCATGGACGCTATTCTTAAAAGCTGCCAAGGCTTCGGTGTCCGGATAGTCAACAATTTGGTTCTTTTTAGTAAGAAACCTGTTCCAAAGTTTTCGGGCTGACTCTCCGGGCTGTTGAGTTATATGACTCAAATCGTCCGCGTCCGGAGGTCGGACATAAGTCCCTTGAAAATTTGCCCGAAAAGCGTCTTCGAGCTCTTCCCAGCTTCCAATGGAGCTCTCGGGGAGGCCCTTAAGCCAGTGACGAGCTGGCCCTTTGATCTTGAGGGGTAAGTACTTGATGGCATGGAGATCATCTCCTCGAGCCATATGGATATGGAGGATATAGTCCTCAATCCAGACCCCAAGGTCTGTTGTTCCGTCATATGCCTCTATGTTTACAGGTTTGAATCCCTCTGGAAATTCATGGTCCAGCACCTCATCGGTGAAACATAGGGGGTGTGTGGCACCCCTGTATCTGGGTATACCGCGTTGTTTGGATGTTTGTTGTGTTATATTGTATGCTGGGGCGCGCTTGCGTGGTCCATAAATGGATCTGGTTGCGCCGTCCTTTGGGTGCGAGCCCTCGCGTGGATCGCGTATTGTCTTGTGAGTGGCATTGTTTGCCGCTCTGTGTTGGCCATGAGGTCATCTATCCGGCCAGGTGGTTGTTTTGATTTTTGGTTGCGAGGGGTCTGAGGCCTCCTCGTCGAATTCAGGTAGCAACTTCCGCTTTGGGTAGCTCTTGGTGGGGCGATTGTCGCCGTACTTCGCTGCTGTGTTGAGTAATTTACTCCATCTGATTTGGAGTGTGTCTTGTGCAGCCTTGAGTCTTTGCTTCTGCTTTTTCAGACTCCTCGCAGTGGCAACAAGCCTTTGACGGGCATTCTGCTGCTCCGGGTGCCTGTCCGGTGTTATGTCGTCCGGACTATTATCTTTGACAGAATTGGTTTGTTCGGTTTGGTTCCCTGTTTTGCCGTGGTCCGGCCGTTGTTCGCCCTGCTCCAACGCTGGGTTCGTATGATCGTTATTTCTGTCGAGGCGGGATTTGGGGCGGCGCTTGCGCTGCCGCTTTGACTGCTTCTCGAGGGAACAAGCCTTCAGCGCGTCCTTCTGTTCCTCGTCGTCGTCTTCTTTTGGTGTGTCCACCATATATACGTTATATGATGAAGTGGACGTCCAGCGCCCTATAGGCGGTGGTTTCTCTTCGTCTCCTACATCGTCGTCCATACCGTCGATGTCTTCGGAGTCAAAGTCGAGCATGTCGGTTAAATCATCGACATTGGCTACGAAGTGGGTGGTGGGTGGGCGTCGAATTTCTTCGTCTTCCGCATCCTAATCCTGTTGGCCATAATCCGGCCAGGGCTCTCCTGACAAAGAGAGAGTCTTTAGTGAATTCAGAATGTCGCCGAGGGGCGAGTGCTGAAAGATATCCGCGTCGGTGAATTCCATGATCGGCGCCTAATCGGATTCGATTGGCAGTGGCGCGAATGGTTCGGAGTCCGGGAAAGATTCCGGCACCTTGGAGTCATTGTTGGTGTTTGCGCAGAGGTTTATGCTGGTGTTTGGCTTGATCGCCATTGAGACTACAGCCCCTGAGGCGGTGTCTAGCCACCCGTCCTCGATTGGTGCAGTTGGCTCCGAGCTAAGGGTCGGAGCTGATGCGGGCGCGGCCTCTAGGGTACTGTTCGGTGGCAGAGCTAGGTCATACCCATCACGACAGTGCGGCGCGCCCGGCTGTGGCTCGACTCCGTCGAAGATCAAGTCTCCGCGGATGTCGGCCGTGTAGTTCAAACTTCCAAATCTGACCTGATGGCCAGGGGCGTAGCTTTCAATCTGCTCCAGATCGCCAAGCGAATTTGCCCACAGTGCAAAGCCACCGAATACAAAGATCTGTCCGGGGAGAACAGTCTCGCCCTGGATCGCATCGCTATTGATGATAGCAGGAGCCATCAAGCCTAACGGCGACGACACAGAGGAACTCTCAATGAAAGCACCAATGTCGGTGTCAAAACCGGCCGATCTCGGGTAGGGGGTCCCGAACTGTGCGTCTAGGCCGGATGGTAACAGGAGGCAAGGGACATGAAGTTTTACCCAGGTTTGGGCCCTCTTGATGGAGGTAAAACCCTACATCTTGCTTGATTAATATTGATGATATGGGTAGTACAAGAGTTGATCTACCACGAGATTAGAGAGGCTGAACCCTAGAAGCTAGCCTATGGTATGATTGTATGTTATGGTGGTTGTCCTACGGACTAAAACCCTTCGGTTTATATAGACACCGGAGAGGGTTAGGGTTACACAAGGTTGGTTACAAAGGAGGAGATATCCATATTCGTATTGCCTAGCTTGCCTTCCACGCCAAGTAGAGTTCCATCCGGACACGAGATGAAGTCTTCAATCTTGTATCTTCATAGTCTAACAGTCCGGCCAATGGAGATAGTCCGGCTGTCCGGAGACCCCCTAATCCAGGACTCCCTCAAGGGGGTTTGGATGAACAGTTCCCGGTGGGGGTGGATGAACAGGACCCCGTGGTGTTGCCTCTTTATGAACAGGACCCCGATCGATCGAGCCGGTTGGGGATTGATGAACAGGACCCCATGGAGGGCTGGATGAACAGGACCACCCCATGGAGGGCAGGATGAACAGTAGACGGTGGAGGGCAGGATGAACAGTAGCCCATGGAGGGGTGGTTGAACAGGAGCCCGTGGAGAGGGCTGGTTGAACAGTAGCCGGTGGAGTAGTGCGCGGTGGAGGCTGGATGAACAGGAGCCCGTGGATGAACAGTCGCAGGTGGAGGCTGGAGGAGGTCGACGGTGGATGAACAGTAGCTCGTGGAGGCTGAAGAGGGTCGACGGTGGAGATGAACAGTATCCCGTGGAGTCCCATTTTGCGGTACGCCACACCCCTCCCGATGAACAGGACCCCCGTTTCGACCGTAGCACTCCAACACAAGTCTGTTTCCTCTGTTTTGCGGTACGCCACACCCCTCCCGATCAACAGGACCCCCATTTCGACCGTAAGAGGTTCGTTTCCTCTGTTTTGCGGTACGCCAGACCCCTCCCGATCAACAGGACCCCGTTCCGAACGTAGGAGGTCCGTTTCCTCCGTTGTGCGGTACGCCAGGCCTCGTTTCCATCGCCTGTTCCATCCAAGCCCTCCCGATGAACACGACCACGCATTCCATTCCGACCCAGCCGGTTGGCTCCCATGCGTTCCGTTGCCTCCCCACGAACACGACGCATTCTGTTGCCTCCCCATGAACACGACGACGACGTTGTTTCTCCGTTCCGACCCAGCAATGTACACGAGCCCTGGCCGTACGTATGCGGGAGTAGGCATTCGAGACCCCGCCCGTATGTACACATACGTGGCCGTATTTTCTTTCTTGCACCCTGGCCGCTGTACGTACGTGTACATGCTACGTGCGCGCCTCTACTACGACACGTGTGCGTCTCTACTACGACACGTGCGCACCTCTACATCGACCAGTATGTACGTACACGTTCGCGACTAGAATGAAAACGCTATGTACGCTTCGACCAGGTGGGTCCTGACTGTTAGGCACTTCCTTGCCTGCGAAGATGTAGCTGGTGGGTCCCAGCAGTCAGGGGGTGAATCGTTTTTTTTGCCCAGACGCACTTCCTTGCATGCGAAGATGTAGCTGGTGAGTCCCAGCAGTCAGGGGGAACCGCTTTTTTCACGAAATATAGTGGCCCGTCCGGTGGGTCCCAGCTGTCAGGTGGAGGGATCATTATTTTCTGCATAATAAGGAGGCACTTCCTTGCTGCGGCCGTGGACCCAGCTGTCAGCCTCTCAACGTACAGTCCACGTCCGATGGAAGTCGTTCCTTGACCACGTTAACCACGCCGCGCCAAGAGCACCAGGGCGGTGGACGACGGCGAGGCCTAGGAAGGGGACGGCACGGAGGCAGGGAAGACTCGGCAGTTGTTTCCCACGCGGAGGGGAGTATGACTGTACGAGGGTTTACTGGTTCGTCTGCCATCGCCGGAGAATAACAGCATGTGTGGGTGAGTAGAGGGATGGCTAGGCCAGCGATGGGAGTACGGTCGGGCGGTGAGGCCTGCGCGGCAGCACAACCGGCCGCGAGGAGGAGGGAGCAGGTAGTCCCGCCGGCGCTTGTTTGAGCGGCTGGAGCAGGAAGAGCAGAGATTGAAGAAGCATGACGGCCATTTGATGGACATCCAAGAGTCACTTCTTGTGCGTCAACCTTTTTTTAGGAAAGCCTCAAATCTGTGGAAAACAGCATACAACCCATCTGCCATTATTTCTAATAATTTACAGCCCATTTGCTAATTCTTAAGGTTTTTTTGGAGCCCATATTCTTTTTGTTAGCATTACAGCCCATATTGTGGCAACGGTTAAAAAATTATATGAAATTTTGCATATTTTGGTGCGGTCCGAACTGTTTTTAATCCCGAAATTTCGACTCACAATCCAACTGATTTAAAAAAATAAATGTATATCAACATAAAATCCAACAAATTCTCCATGCATAAAAATTAATGTAATTTAAAATCTTGAAATGAAAAAAAAGATATTTGAAACTAATTGCCGGTTTGATGTGTTTTAAAAATGTACAACCCATTTCTCATTACTGATGGGCCATTTTCTCGGCCAGCCGAATGAAAGCTCTCCTCGTCTTGAAAGATTTGCAGCCCAACATGCCTCACAAAGCGACTTACTTGGAAAATCACAAAAAACTGTGCTGTGGCCGTGGACCCAGCTGTCAGCTTCTCCACGTACAGTACTCATCCGATGGAAGTCGTTCCTTGACCACGTTGACCACACCGCGCGGAGAGCACCACGGCGGTGGACGATAGCGAGGCCTAGGAAGGGGACGACGCGGCAGTGGAAGCCCGCACGGAGAGGACTAAGAGGGTTCACTGGTTCGGCTGCGGTGTGAGGCTGCCATCGCCGCAGGACCTGGCCAGTGGTGGGAATAGTAGGGGGCGGTGAGGCCTCTGCGGTAGCACAGCCGGCCACGGGAGGCAGGAGCATGCGGCATGACCGACGCTGCTTTGGGCGGCTGGAGCAAGAAGACCAGAGGTTGAAGAAGCACTATGGCCATTGGATGGACATCGTACGGTCACTGGAGCTAGAACGTTCATATTGACTAAGTTGACAAAGCCCTTCGTCCCCGTCAACTTAGTAGCCCCACAAGTCAGCCTCCCAGCAAGGTGGGTCCCAGCTAGCCGGGGGAGTATTCATTTTTTGTGCGTAATAAGGAGGCACTTCTGGTGGGTCCGAGCTGACAGCGGGTGGAATGTTTTTTTCACGAAATACGGTGGCCCGTCCGGTGGGTCCCAGCAGTCAGGGGGAAACAATTTTTTCGCAAAATACTGGTGGCCCGTCCGGTGGGTCCCTGCTGTCAGGTGGAGGAATCATTATTTTCCGTGTAATAAGGAGGCACTTCCTTGCTGCCACCATGGACCCAGTTGTCAGCCTCTCCACGTACAATCCACGTCCGATGGAAGTCGTTCCTTCCACGTTGACCACGCCGTGCCGAGAGCACCAGGGCGGTGGACGACGGCGAGGCCTAGGAAGGGGACAACGCGGAGCCGGTGAAGATGCGGCAGTGGATGCCCACGCGGAGAGGAGTATGAGGGTTCACTCGTTCGGCTACGGTGTGAGGCTGCCGTCGCCGCAGGGCCTGGCCAGCGGTGGGAATAGTAGGGGGCGGTGAGGCCTCCACTGCAGCACAGCCGGCCACGGGAGGCAGGAGCAGGCGGCACGACCGGCGCTGCTTTGGGCGGCTGGAGCAAGAAGACTAGAGGTTGAAGAAGCACTACGGCCGTTGGATGGACATCGTACGGTCACTGCAGCTAGAATCGTTTATTTTTACTAAGATGACAAAGCCCTTGGTACGTCTACTTAGTAGGCCCACAGGTCAGCTTCTGAAACGGTGCGTCCCAGATGTCAGGGGGAGGAATCATTTTTTGGGCGGGTGAAGCTAGAATATCCGAGATTGAAGAAGAAGGACGGCATCCGTTGGATGGCATCCAACGGCCACTGCTGCTAGAACCGTGTGTTGACTATAAGTTGACAAAGCCTTGCATACGCGTCAACTCTGTTTTTTTAGGGGATGCGTCAACTTAGTAAGGCCAGAAGTGTGTGGCAGAGAACTTATAGCCCATTTGAGATTTGTAAGAATGTGTAGCCCATTTGAATTCTAATGGAATTTACCACAGCCCATTTACAGTTTGTTAAAAGTACAACCCATTTCAACCAACCGTTCAAAACTTAATTCAATAAAATTTCCCACATTTTGATGGGATCCGAAATATTATTATCCCGAAATTTCTAGTCAGATTAAATACAATTTCAATATAAATTTATATTACGTAAAAAATCAATGAAACATTGCGCTCGCAACAATTAATGAAATTAAAATTTTCAATATCCAAAAATAATATTTTATAAATTAATCACGTGTTTGGTGAATTTTTTATAGTTACTGCCCAGTTTTTATAATTACATCCCATTTATTATTTCTTAAAGCCCATTTTCTTATTAAGCCTAATGCATCCCTCTTACGAAAGATTTGCAGCCTAGCGGGGCGGAGAATAACAACTTGACCTTGCCTGGGTATTCCTAAAAAAAGTATAGCTGGGCTAGCAATTTTCAGCTTGAAAAAATTTAATATCTGGGCTGGATATCTGGCATGGGCTAGACGGGCCACAGCCCACCCAGTTAATACCTACAGCGATGTTTTCGTTGTTGTTCAGAGGAGAAAAATTAATATCTGGGCTAAACATCGAAAAACTTTGCAGTGCTCACACCTCAAAAACACAAATAGTGCTCGAGCTGCTTGGTCCCAGCTGTCGGCCGCTTCTTGTGCAATGGTGTGGGACCGTGATGTCAGGAAACCAGGGGGAAGCAAAATAAATAACTCCAGCGAGCGCTTCCACCTCTGCCTCGTTGTCTCCCGTGGAAACCCCTTTCCTCCTTTTTTTGCTCGGGCAAGGACCAATGCATGAAGCACGTCCATGCGGTTATTAGGCAAGAAATAAAAGCGCTTTGCATGCTATGAATTACGATGGCCTACATGGGTAGCTAATAAGGCACCCTCTTAACTGCTGTGATTAAATGTTGTGTTTAGAAGAGAGAAATATTCTTCTTTTCCACCAATCTGCTTGCACCTAGGTCGTGATGCACCTTCTAATACGACTTATTCACCTAGACGGAGGGAGTATAGTTTTATACATATATATATAATAAGGAGGCAGTTGCGTATGTGATGCTATGGACCTGGTGGGTCCCCATTGTCATCCTCTCCAAGTAAAGTCATCTCATCGCCCGCGCACGCTTTCCCCCCGAAACAGTCAGCGCCGCCCGCCCCGCTTCCCGGTGCAGGCGATTGCTCCGCCTTCAAACGACACAAGTGCCGTCCGTCCATCCATCTGCCGCCCACATTAATGATACGCGGTTGCCGAGGCGGCTACTCCGGCGCCACACGTCCGTCCCTCTGCCCGCCCACCATTGCTATATAAACTGCTGCGCCGGCCATAGCCGCAGTCATCCGCATCCGTTCCCTTTCTCCTGTCCACACCACTACTACCCACCATGGCTTCCTCGCGCTCCAGCGCTCTTCCGGATGGGCGGACGACGGACCACAAGGAGATGGAAGCCATTGCTACCGACCGGCTGGCCGGCAGGCAGCCGGAGAACGATGACATCCCAATGGAGAACATGGTAGTCGATGATCCGGCGCCAACCCCCTCCTCTGCGCCATCCTCGTTGGTGCATTGCACCATGACCATCGGCGAGGCCCGTGCCCAATATATGGACAGTGTGAGGCAGATGCGTCAGGAGAAGTTCCGGGAGGCGCAGGCCGACGCCGCCTACAACCACCATCTCCTCCAGGAGCATCTGCAGGCGGAGGAGCAGATCGCCACGGAGCGGGCGGAGCAGGAGGCACTGCTCGACTCGTACTGCTCCACCCGCAAGGGCCGCCTCGAGCGCTGGCAGGAGCACATGCGGGTGGCGGAGGCTGCGGCCGCCTACAAAGAGGCTAGCAAAGAGGGCGATGAAGTGGGCGAGGCGCTGTTTGGCGAGACCGAGGATGAGGCAGAGGACAATGTCGGCTCCGATGAGTCCCCGCTCCGCTGGCGTTGACGAGGCCCTGCTTCGTCGAGGCCCTGCGGCACCAACAACGAGGCAGAGGACACCGCCGGCTCCGCCGAGTCCCCGCCTCGCCAGCAACGAGGCAGAGGACATCGCCGGCTCAGCGGAGGCCCCACCCTACCGGCAACGCGGGGGAGGATTTCCACCGCTCCGCTGAGGCGCCGCCCGCCGGCAACGAGATAGAGGACATCGCCGGCTACGCCGAGGCCCCGCCCCGCTGCCAACGAGGCCGCGCCACACAGAAAATGAGGAAGAGTAGAACACGGTAGGTCGCCGCCGCTCGGGTCCAAGTAAGGCCACCACTGCAACCCTCCTATTGAAGCCAAGCTAGGCGGGTTGACCATTGACGGCCGGTTAGCTTCTTGGCGGCGACGTGGAGTCGGGGAGTTCTGCTGGAGAATAACGCTGCTTCTACTTAACTGCTGGTGCAGTTGGCTGACTGACACGTGGGCCCAATAGGCCACATGTCAGTTACGCAACTGCTCCTGCAGTTAAGTCACTGAAGCTTCTGTTCGGCTCAGCGGGACACAGGTGCGTAGCTTCGGTTAATTAATTATACCTCCAGTGCACCCCTTTTTAGTTGAAGAATGTATGAAATGTAATGAAATCTGGCATGTTTATATGAAATCCGACTGTGTATGAATGAATTTATTTCGATTAGTTCGAATTCCTGTATCACTAGCATTGGATGAACTTGCAAAACAATATGTACTAGCATTATTCCCAGGGTGATCACCTCGTTTGCAGCAGTTTCCCATGTACTCCCTCCGGTACTTTCCAGTCTGCATACAAGTTTTGTCTGCAGTCAAAGTATCTCTACTTTGACCAATCTTATACAAAAAAGTATGCACTTTCACAATGTGCGAAGTAAAAAGGAACATAAGGAGTACAAAGAGTTTGAGCAGGTTTTTAGCGTTTCTATACATTGCAATCAAACACACAGGCCTGGCAATTCATAGAGAACATTCAAAACAATCGATGATTATGCATCTCAGCGACTCACATGTCAGAGGCAATATTTACTTCACAACTAAAGAATAAAGAAAAAATTGATCGACGCTGCTGACAGCAAGGGCGTTCCATTCAAAAATATCAAACGCATGTCTTGCTAAAATCAATGAGCAAAATTTGACAAGGTTGTGCCATTCCAAAATATCAAATGCCTACGATTGTGGAATGGGCAGGGTTTGACATCAGTTCGGACATTGACATGGCACCTCGTGCTAAATAAACCAGCTGTTCTTTTTGTGTAGTTCCACCAAAATCAACCAAATTCGCGCATAGCTTGTATGATTTCACCCTTATATGTTGCAACACCTTGAACTTATCGGCACCTCCTTTCTTGTGGTGGAAATGAATGGTTCGATGTATTCATGAACATTTTGTGCAGTTCCCATTGAAATCAAGCTGAGCACCCCTGTTTACACAAATACAAAAAAGTGATTAGTATAGAGCAAACTGTACAATGAATTTACAGTTTCAACAGGCACATACACTACTAGGGAAAACCTTATACACAGAAGTTTATCAGTAGCGCGGTTTAAAAATGGGCGCTACTGCTAATTATTAGTAGCGAGGGGTATAAAAACCGCGCTACTACTAAGTTGATAGTAGTAGCGAGGGGTATAAACCCACGCTGCTACTAAGTGGTGTCCAACAATGCCCCGCGGATAGGCCATAGTAGTAGCGAGGGGTATAAAACCGGCGCTACTACTAAGTAAGTAGTAGTAGCGCAGGTCAGACCCCCATGCAAGTACTAAGCGTGTCCACCCTGGCCCGATCCACACTCCCACCCCACCACGAACACATGACTAAAAAACAATGTTCCTCGGTCCACCCCACCCCGGCTCCTCTCCCCATGATCTCCTCGCCGCCTCCACCACCCACACCGACCGGTTCCGGCGAGCATCGGTCGCGCGCAATACTCCCCCAAGCTCCGCCCCTCCCTCCCCTCCATCCAGATCCGACATGGTTGCAGTTCCTACATGGCCACCCTCTTCTCCACCACGCTCTCGCACCACTTCATCCCGCTCCTCCGCCGCCTCCTTTGACTGCGGCCCGCTGCGCGCCGTGTCAGCGCTGCTGGCGCCGCGGAGGCGGCTCCTGCTGCCCGTGGCCATGGGGGATGCTGCCATTTCCGGTGACAGCGCGACAGAGGAGGAGCTGAGCTGTTGTGCGTGCCAGACAAGGAGCTCAAATCCTGCTTCGGGAGACAACGCACAGGAAGTAGCAGCTGAGCCAGAGGAGACGCATGGGAGGGAATGCCCCGTTGCCGTCCGCCTGACACCCCTTCTTCTTCTCCGCCGTTGGCGTCGTCCCCATGATTCAGTTGCTCTCTCGCCAGATCTGAATGAACAGGGCATCTCAAAGGTTCATTCTCCAGCTAAGTACGCTTTTGATTTCTTTTTCCTCCTTCATTAATTGCAAAGGGGATTAATCACCGCTATCTGATTCTGCTTGTTGTATTGTTGTTTTTGAGTAAAATTGGTATGCCTATATGTAGAGAGTTTTGTAGCTAACTGATGAAAATAAAATGTGGCATCTCAGAAGCCTTTTTGTTCGTCTGAATCCTAAAGCTATATGCAGATGCGTAGATGGGGAACTTAGGGGAGCATTAAGATTAAAACGTGAGGGTCAGTTTCAATAGATAGTAAGATTAAAGCGCCAGGGTAATTTTTTACTGAAAGTCAAATTGCTGTATATTTCTTCAGTGGGTGCATCTGCATCGGGCAACCCAACGTCTTCACCATGATTGAGCTGATCAATCTTCACATCTGAATGAACAGGGCATCCATCCATCTCAAAGGTTTATTTTGTACGACTAGCTAATTAAACTTCTTATTTGTTTTTTCTTATTCTTCCTTTAGTAATTGCTAGCTGATTCTACTTGTTGTATTGCTGTTGATGTGAATCCCATTTGAAAATTTCTTTGCATGCAACTGCAATGGCAATGCTAGCAAAGTAAGGAACGCTAAGGCTAGGCAGAGCAAGGAAGGGGAAGGATGACCATGCCGTGGGGGCTGGTTGCGTACATGGTGGACATGGTGTGGGCGGTGCTCGCCTGGTGGGTGTCGGCATGCCTGCTGGTCGCCAACGAGATCGCCCGCGGCATGCGGGCTGGGGAGATTGGCCCCTTCGTCGTGGGGTGAATCTCACTTTGGGAATCCTCCCTTCTAACTCCTTCATGCAGGTGCTCTGCTCTGAACCTTCTGCTCTAGTTTCTTTGCTAGTAAATTGAAGAACATGGGGATACATTTTTTTATTACCCTATCTGCTCTGTATCCTGAAATACACGCCGGCGATGTGTTAATTGGCTCTGAGATTTGTGTTTGCCAAATATATTAGAGTACCTAACAAGAGGCTAATGAGAGACTTTATACAGAGTAGTTTTATCTTCTGGATATAGGTTATTTTTCTTCTGGATAAGATAAGATGTTGTTATACTGGTATAGGTTATACTATACTGGTATAGGTTATTTTTCTTCTGGATAAGATAAGATGTTGTAAAATAGTCTCGGCTTGAACTAAGTTCAAATTGGTTCAGTAAATCACTACGCAAATGAATGCTCCATTGCAGCAGAGCTGCACATGGACGTGGAGTTGCTATACAAGTGAATGATGTTCTGCACTTTTGCTTATTGTACGGTCCTCCTTTTGCCCATTTTATTTCCATAGGCAATGTACTCTGATTCAGCCAGGACATCACACGACCGTGCTCTATTTCTTCTCAGGTCCAGCCTGATTCAAGCTTCCTGGACAGCCACAAGGCATGCCTTGGCTGCCATTGAGCAGAATGCCGCTGGTGGCCAGCAGCGACAGAGTGCCGTCTCAGCGGATAAGGGAGTATCAAATGAGACATCATCACCATCAAGCGTGCATGGGAGTTTTTCCTGCAAGCAAGTATCTCATTATCCTTACCTTCATCTGAACCACACTTGCATTTCTAAATCTTTGGAGATGGCGTAGGATAAGGCCCAGATGAACGCTTGTGGAAATATTACAGCCCCATTGTTAGGAGTACAAGTTAAGTCCTGACAGACTGGGCGTAAGTGGATTGGTTTGCCTTTTGATTAGTATATAAGTAGATGGTAGCAGACCTAGACAAATAACATTAAAAATAGACTTCGATATTCCCTGTTTTGAAGAGCAGTGGGAATCAATTTTGTGATGTCCTCTGTTGGCAATTTCCCTATCCATGGAATGATAAATTTTGAACAGATGTTAACTATCAAATATTTCAAGCATATATAGCTCAAATACACTAGTATTTCTTGAATGCACCAAAACAAGAAGATATCATGAACACCTACAGCTAGGGTATGCATTTAGTAGGTGTTTTTCCGTTTTGAAGATTCATAATAGACTAAAAGAGACAGAAATTGAAGAAAATAACCTACTGGATTTGCACGAGGGCGCGAACTAACAAGTTTTCACTTTCTCGACTGGGTGCAGGGTGATCGACAAGGACTACTACGGACCGATGGGAGTCGTGCTCTTCAACTACTCAGAGGTAGACTTCACCGTGAAGCCCCGCAACCGCATCATACAGATTATCGTCCAGGTGATTGTGACGCAGGACGTCCTCGGGGTGGAGGACCTCGACGCCACCGTCCGGTCACCGAGGTGGAGGACGATGCCACCGTCCGGAGTTCCTCAAGGTGGAGGACCTCGACACTTTGTACATACATCTAGAGAAGTGGTCTGGTTAGGTTGGTGGTGAAACGCTAGGGAAGGTACCAACCTTTTGATGATGGTTGTCTGCGTCCTCATGATCTCTTCGAGTTGAGATGTTCAATGTTGCATCCATGAACACTGCTAGTGTTAAAATGGTTCTGTGAAATTTATTTTGCACTGGACATGTCTCTGATCTCCATTCATGAATACTGCATCTATTTTTATTTTTTTAATTCCTAATTTGTTACTAGTAGCGTTGGGAAAAAAGTGCCCTACTAGTATTTAGGATACTAGTAGCGCTGGTTTTATAGGCACGCTACTACTACTTCATTAGTAGTAGCGCGAGTCTGTAATAGCAGTAGCGTGTGTGGCACACGCTACTACTAACAAAGTTAGTAGTAGCGCGGGTCTCACCCACGCTACTACTAACTATTAGCTGTAGCGCGATACTAGTAGCGCGGGTACCCGCGCTGCTAGTAGCCATTTTACCCGCGCTGCTAGTAGCCTTTTTCCTAGTAGTGATACATGGTCCATGTAGAGCACACTTTTAGAAAAATGGAACTCACCAGAAAGAATCCTAGAACAACATTGTACTCGCGCATCACATCAAAAAAATGGAGATTTTGTCAGTCCTTCTGAGCTGAAGTTAGTTTGGTCTTGTGGGGAGTAATGTAACCATCCTTCAACTGCTCCTTCTAATGATAAGATAGACAGGGCTTCTTCATCCTGGCATAATCGGAACTAGTCACTTCTTGTACTCCATATTCTTCTTCAGAGGAAGATGATCCTGTTGTGCAAAGACAAGAGGACTACTAAATGCTAGCATCACTGTTTGCTTGAAAAAAAGGAAAGGAAATATTTAAAACAGCACATATGAAGCACTTCTCAAGGACAATACCACTTTTTCATGACAGCACCGGGAGTTGATTTTTGTTTTTCTTCCCCTACTTCTTCCCCTTCATCACTTGGTTCAATAACAAACAAGCTTCGCCTTCAATGTAAGATTTGGCATGTCAATTAGGGAGCACAAGTATAGTACTAAACTTAATTTTCTGATGAAAGTGGAAAAATACAGGCCAGCAGTTGTGAAATATCCTTATCCTACCTCAATGGGATATTACGGTGCACCTACAGATTAGAAGTCTTGTCTCCATTTGTGTAGTTCACTAAAATCAAGCAACATTATCGTACAAGTAGCACAACATATGAATGCACACTGCAGAATCATGTGAAAGAAGGCTAGTACTAACCTCTCATGATGCGGAATTCAAACAACTCACAAGAAGAAGATCTGAACCAAATTCGCCTTAACGGATAGGAAGTAAGATCTCCTCTTGTGCAGTTCCACTAAGATCAAGCAATCAAGCAACGTTGTCGGTGTGACATTTTGGTTGAGCTGCACAAAACACTCTTAAAACAAAAGTGTTTTGTGCAGTGCAACAAAAGGTCACAATGGCAACGAGGTGAAGCAGATAACCCTATTTACACAAAGGTGCAAAGGAAACAATTAGGGGTCAATAACGGTGGATGACATAGAAGCCAACAAAAAGAAGCATCTACCTTATCTAAATGGGAAAGAAAGCAAGATAGTAGCATTTCTCAAATGATGGCATTGATTAATATTAACATAGAGATTATATTAACAATAAAATTCGTTAAACATGTAATTTGCTTTTAACTGTGGCATTGCATCAATTTTCCAGCGGCATTATTAGAGGGTGTTTGTTTACAGGGACATTTTGGTGTAGGGACTAAAAAAACTCCGTGTCAGTCCCATCTAAACCAAAGAGGAGGTACTTTTAGGGACTAAAAGTGGGCATTTGGGACTAAAGAAAGAAGACCCCGAGGGAGTCTTTTTGGGACTTTTTCCAATAGTTGCCCCTGCCACGCATCGCGCCTTGTCTCTATTAGTTCATTACTAGGGGTAACATGGTCTTTTAGCATGTCATTTAATAACCTCTAGTCCATGTTTAGTCCCTGGAACCCAGCAGGTAGGGACTAGGGAGTTTTTAACCAAACAGGACCTTAGATTAACAACAGCTAATGAGTTGCACGGGACAGTGGACGCACCAGCACCATGTGCATCTACCGATGTACTGTGGTCATGCACAGTCTGTTGCAACAAAGAACAAGCAACCAAGGAGCATATTTGTGTTGGTCCCAGTTTTGTTATCTTTAGACGCCTTTCCCTATGTGAGCGCAGCAAATCTAGTCCTGCTCAAACTCTATAGCCTTGTCCCTTCCTTTCCTTTTTGAACTAGTACTTTCACCCCTTCCTTTCCTCTTTGAACCACGTCCTAGATTTATGCGATACAACTTTCCCCACTACTTTCCCCCATTCCTTTCCTCTTTGAACCACGTCCTAGATTAATGCTATACAACTTTCCCCCTTCATTTCCTCTTTGAACCACGTCCTAGATTCATGCTATATACAACTTTTCCCACTACTTTCCCCCACTCCTTTCCTCTTTGAACCACGTCCTAGATTCATGGTATACATGCAGCTAGAGCAATGCATGTGGAGTAAGTAAATTATACCTTAAGGTTCTTGGGGCATGTTCGGTGGGCGACGGGACGACGGCGAAGAAGAAGGGGTCGGAGGCCCTCCCGCGCCGCCGCTGGGTGGAAAGTGAACAGCTTCTCCGGTAGTCCCTCGCCTACGGCGACAGCGTTAAGCCTCCTTCCCTTCCTGGCGGACGGATCCTGCCGGCTCTTTGAGCAGCAGTGAGGGGAGAGAGAGCCAACGAAGTCTTGTTTAGATCTGGAGAGGGCAAGAGAGTGTGAAGAGAGCAACTACAAGCGCTGAGGCTCCAGCGGGAGAGGGTGAGAGAGTGAGTGAACAGGCTAACCAGCTACACAACCCTCCTGTTATGTTCAACGAGAGGGAAATAACCTTTTATGCATTCTTGCATTCGTGTGACAAGCATGCCGTGTTTTTTTGTGTGTGTGGGAGTCATTGGGATTTCAATCATAATCGTGTCATGTGGCTTTGGTGGTAAGACTATCCACAGCGGTGCAGAAATAATGCAGCCTTAGTCACCTTACCTCTCTCCACGTAGTATGTTGGGTCCCACTAGTCAGAGTGTGAAACAACCAAATTAATAAGAAAAATTAAAAGCGCCAGCGGTGTATCTTACCTCACACATCTCTCTACTGCTTGGGAACACTGTCCTATTGATCCCTCTGTTCGCTCACGTACTATTTTAAGTGAATCCTTATTATAACATGCACACAAATTTTGGCCACTTGTATTCGACTTAAGTCAGTGTGCCACCGTATCTCGTATAGTTACTACTCCCTCCGTCTAGGTGTAATAAGTCACGTTAGAAGGTGCAACGGGACCAAGGTGCGTGTGTGTGTGTGTGTGTTTAACACCATGTGTGTGTTAGAGAGAGCGACAGATCGACCTACTCCTATAGAGAGATGTTGTGTAGTGTACGATTTTAGCCACAAGAGTCGGTGCATCCTCTCGTTTCCGGGCGTGTCCGGTAGGGACATGCGGACAGCTGCCACGCCCGCTCCTGACCAGCCTGGCCCACCCAAAGCCCCTCCATCTCCCGCGCGCTTCCCGCCTGAAACGGTCAGTGCCGCATTCATGCCCGGGCAGAGTGGACGCGACCAGTCACTGGCGCAAGAGTGATGGTTGCTTCGTCCGTCCAACTTACTGCTGGGTCTATGTGATTTGACGGCTCATTGGTCTTTATTACTGAGGTGGTAGGACTGCTGGATGTCCCACGCTTTCGGCGAAAGGAGGTATACTACTACTAGATTACAATTTTCTCCATTCTTACAATGGAGGCGCGCAAGAGCAGTGAAAACACGCAGGCTCAGTGATTACATGGCCCAGCTCACACTACTATCACCGTGCGACACCTAACTCTTTACATAGTACTCCCTCTATTCCTAAATATTACTAGATGAGTCCCCGCGCGTTGGCGCGGAACAGCGGTATATCTCTCTGCGCAAAATTATCGATTTCATAGAACAAAAAAAACTCTATAACCGCATGACAAATGTGGTAGCCAAACTAAATAAACTCCCATCATCATTTAGATCATCCCACATAAGGAAAAAAGATCAGCCAACTCCTGAACTCCTACTGCATAATGGGATTATATTTTTATTTTTGACATGTTAATGGGACTTAAAAGCTCACTTACATGCATGCTATCGGTGCATGCTTGCATGCAGACATGTTGATGTGATTTAAAACCCACTCACATGCATGTGGCACGGTATTTCTGCATCCTTGCATGTGGCTTAGTGCGGAGCCTCTCAACGTCAAGATCAGACGGCTATAATGGACTGATTTACTTCATCTAACGGCTACATAAATTTTGATGACGTGGCTCAAGGAGAGGATAGAGAATTCCTAGTAGTGGGGGCTAGCTATTACTAGTAGATATAAGTCTTTGTAGAGATTCCACTACATACGGAACAAAATGAATGAATCTACACTTAAAATGCATTTATATACATCCGCATGTGGTTCATGGTGAAATCTCTACAAAGACTTATATTTAGGAACGGAGGAAGTACTAGTATAGTACGTACTGTAATTTATCAGCGAGATAAATTTGTACATTGCTATGAAGCTTCCAGCTTCTGTTACATGTATCTTGCGTCCAAGGTTGCCCGTTGCAACATTTCATCAAATACAAAGGAGATTAACATGCATGCTATTGCATCTCAATGATTGACAGATCATAGCAAATATGTACTCCCTCCGTTCCAAAATAAGTTTCTCAACTTTGTGCAAACTTTAGTACAAAGTTGTACTACTACTAAAGTTGACACTTATTTTGGAACAGAGGCAGCTAAAGAAAAAAATGATCCATGTAGTCCCTAGCCCTTGAACCGTGAACCCTGACCAGGCTTCAATTTGCTGGCGACGTTCGAGCTTCCTAATAAATGAAGTTTGCAACCTTTTGACCATCGGATCATTTTGTACAGTTTCACCAAAATCGAGATGAGCATCCCTGTGGCAAAGAAATTGAACAAGCGTGATTAGAATAAGATTACTGGGACTAGTTGATGAGACATAAACTCATCACAAATACAATACGTAGAAGCCAGTAGAGGTATGTGCGGGGCAAAGAAGTAGAGAAATATCCACATGGAGTGATGTGGGCAGCTGGAGCAGTGGTGCAAGCCGGCTGTAAAGGGAGTTGTACCTGAGGGACGTAGCTCAACCTTGAGGAGGGCGGCGGGTGGCAGCAACTGCCCACGTCGCGGCAGTGAGCAAGGGACGAAGGCAACCTCACCGGCTTTGTGAGAGAGAACGGTGGGGACCCCTGATCGGGACGTGCTGACAGTGGGTTTTCGCCATCGGCGACGGCCACCGCATCTACACTAAGCATCCAGCCCTTCCCCAAGCGGATGTGATCCGCCGGGATGTTAGAGATGTGGCCATAGTCGTTTTGTGTGAGAGAGTGTGAAGAGAGCAACCCCAGCAAGCAACCGTGTAGGATGGCCCGTCCTGACTATGTACTCCTTTTCTCTCCATATGAACCAATCATATTGCGTACGTGCCACTGAAGAAAAAACTTTATTTATAAATGACGTGGCACCTACTACTCGTTCTTGTATAACCTTGCGCTTGGCATCTCCAAAATATTGACCTTTCGATTGGCTCTTCACCTCTTCGGGAAGTCGAGCAATAATGGTAGTGAAGTATATATCATTCTGGCTATATGAGACAGAATGAATTGTTGCACATCCACCACGTGGGCGAGGGTCGAGGGGCAAGGGAGAGTGCTACATACGGAGCAAAATGAGTGAATCTACACTCTAAAATACGTCTATATACATCAGTGTTTGGAGTATGTACTAGTAGTTCATATTGAAATCTACTGAAGGACATATATATTCCAAACAATATGATATAATCTCTATAACCAAGGTAGTAGGGACGAGGAGTAAACGGAGGGAGTAGTAAATTTTTCTCCTCGTCCTGCCAGCCACCGCGCGCATGGGC
Source organism: Triticum urartu (assembly GCF_056163025.1). NCBI lineage: Eukaryota > Viridiplantae > Streptophyta > Magnoliopsida > Poales > Poaceae > Triticum > Triticum urartu. Next base: position 552,073,153 of record NC_141875.1, on the reverse strand, counting down.
GAGGGAGCGGGCGTAAGGCGTAGTAAGCAAGTTTCACCTCATCCTGCGAGCCACCGCGCCCGTGGGCGGGGGAGACGGCGTACTAAGCAAGCTTCTCCTCGTTCTGCGAGTTGAAGGGACACATCAAAAGTACTCCAGTGTATAGAGCCTTGCCTCTAAGGTAGGCCCCACATGGTTTGCCTCTTTTTTTAAACATAACACGTCAAGTCACAATTTGTTTGTTCACTCGTGGTAGACGATCCTCCCTCCACCAAGTGGACAACCAGTACACGTGCCAAATTACCACGTGGGCTGCCTTTTTTGTATAGAAGTGAGCTCCACCGTGTACCCGCGTGGGTGTGGTTGGGAAAGAGACGGGAGTACGTGCACTGTGCATGCACCTCTTCTCTTCGTGCACGTTCCCCACCTACGTGGGTGTGTGGGAGAGATACAAACCGCGTTCGTGAGTGTTTTTTGTTTTGGGGTGGGGGTGGGGTGGGGGGTTGATTTCCTGAATTATTTGTGGGAATATGTGTCGATGACATCTCAGACAAAATTTTGCATGCAATGTGTGTGAAATGGAGGCCTATCCTTATCATACATAGAGGGTCGGGCAATCCACGATAAGAAAGGGAGGGGTCATAGCTACGATAGAGTTGAAGAGAGGATCAAGTGGATGGGTGCGAGATCGATGAAGAGAGCCATCGAAATTGTGTGTGTGTACAAGTCAAAGATATAGGGCGACTGGCCTACCGGAACGTTAGAGGGCACACGTCAATTTTGTGTGTGGTAGGGAGACATGACTAGAGCGCTCGATGTATCGGTGTGTGTGTGGGGGAGGGGGTGGTGGGAGGGGTAGGCAGAGGCCTAACTATAGAGGTAGAACGACTCGTATATGTGTTGAGAAGGAGATACCCAGCTATGTCTTGAGGGAGATCAGTCGACATCCATACATAACTGAAGGACGGGAAATATGATGGGAGAGAGATAGAGGAGAGAGAGAGAGGGAGGGAGGGAGAGGGAGGGAGAGGGGTAGAGTGCTGGATGGGTGATGGAGTTGCTTCTCGAAGATTGTGGGAGAAGCCTACTAGACAAACTGAGGGTGGAAATTCAATGTTATCAATAAGAGTGGGGATGTGTTTCTGTGTGTGCCTGTGCGTGATAGATCTGTCGGGACGCCTCCATGGATGATGAAGGGGAACCATGTGTTTGGTAAGCAAACCTAACTAGATCGGTAGATCAACTGTAGTTTGTCGGAGGAAGGGAGAGACACAACTAATGAGGTAGATCGATTGACGTGTGGGTAAAAACGAGTTTTAAGGACCTAGCTAGCTATATGTATAGTGAGAGATCGGTCGGTGTATGTCCATTTGTTAGAGGCTAATAAGGCCCAGCGAGACGGATAGACAAAGAGAATGGAGCTAGGAGGTGGTGCGAGAGGCCCAACTACTAGCTAGATAGGGGGAGGAGTGTGCGGTTGTGAGAGAGCGATGAAAAGAGGGGCGAGAGTTTACATGTGTGTCTGACCGTTTGAGAGACACGAGGCAAGGACACATAAAGGAGGAAATTGAAGGTGTGTTTGTATGTTGTAGGCAGGCATCGCTGGAGAGGTTTATCGATCGGTGTGTGTCGGAAAGGAGTTGTGGAGACTCTGGGAGAACGACCTAAAGAAAAAAATGAATGTGCCCGGTGGATAGAATTCCGAGGTAGGGGGAGGGCGAGGAGGGCGTGTGCATGCACGAGAGAAAGTTAGTGGTAGCTACAAAGGTTTGAGGATTGTGTGGTTGTAAGAGACTAACAAAGATCATAATTTGATATGAAAGTGGATTCATATATTTGAATAGGAGATCATAGTGTTTTAAACATTGCATGCATGAATATAGCGGTGATACACGTGCTATGCACATGTTATACCATAATGTGATAATGCATGGTGTTTGCAACTCACAGCTAAATGCCGAACAATCTAAACCATACTATACATCAAACAATCTCACATTTTATTTGAATTTGTGATAATGTGTGGCGTTTGCATCTTACAACTAAATATCGAACAGTCTAAACAATACTATATATCGAACATTCTGACATTTTATTTGAATTTGTGGTAATGTGTGGTGTTTGCAACTCACATCTAAATACTTGTAGGCGTAGGGGGCGGGGCACCCTACATAATGTGATAAACACATTATACACATGAAACATGGTTTAAATTATGAAGATCTAGCTAGAGCTAGAAATGTAATGTGATTTGAAATCAAAATAAAGTGGATTCAAAAAATCTAGTTCGAGTTCATATAGTACACATAGTTCATATGTAACTCGAGACTAATCATGTGGTGTGCTGTGAAGATAATACACAAACGACGGTTTAACTTGACAATAATGATGATTGTAGATCTTATTAAAACAGATAAACAAATTCAAATGCTTTGACTTCACAACAATCATTACTATAGATCTTATTCAAATAGAGAAACGAATTCAAATTTAGTTCATATTGAAGCGGTAGTATATATGTTTGGAATGCACTAAAACGTTCATTTGAGTAGTAGGTTGCATGCATTATACACGTAGCGAAATATTTTAATTGAACATAACATGAATTCAAAGTTTTGAATGACATTTGTAGGGCGCATTGATTTGGTACAGTACACGTTAGGCTTGTCCGGACATTTCAACCCGCGCCTTGTTAGCCCAAAATATTTAAGATATATCTTTGTCTCGTTGTGCTCCGACAACTCCCTCCATCTCAACCCGCGCCTTGCTATTCCGAAATTACAACGCGCGCGGAAACTCCCACCTCCTGTGAAATCCCGACACGCGAAATGCCCGTGGTACCCCTGAACCGAAAGAATCGCCTCAAATCGATGGGGGTACTTTCGTAACTTACCCCACATTTTGGACAAGCGCGTCTCTAAGCCATGGTTCCCCACTGCCATCCCATCCGCCCACCCATTCATACACCGAGGTCGCGAAAACCCGCGACGAAACCCCACACCCTGCTCCGTCCGCCACCCAGCCGGAGCCTCTTCCCCGACGCCGTCGTCCATAGCAACACCTCGGCATCCCTCATCCACCGTATCGGATGAGGATCCGTTGTCGATCTCATCGTCCCGACGGTTCAGCCACCCCGTCCTCCACCTCCAAGGAGCTGCCCAGACGTTCCCCTCGTCTTTCGCACCACCTCCATTCCCAGACCACCGTCTTCACCTGCACCACCGCAAGAGCATCATCATCACCGTTTCCTCGGATGAAGCTGCGGCCTAATCGGCGCCACCAAATAGGTTGTACACTAATCGCCGCATTTTCTTCTTGATTCGATCTCACGGTGCTGCCGGCGCTCGGTCCCGAGCCGACATGGCGCAGCTCCATCCACGGCGGCGTCACCGGCCACTTCCTCCACGGCGTCGCTCCCTCGGCGGCGACGTCCACATCAGTAGGACCTGCTGCTGCTTTAGCTCTCTCTCGCGCTGCTGCTCTGCTCTTGCTCTCGGTCCCCTGCCTGGTCTGCTCTTGCTATTTCTCTTGCTCGCGCTGTTGCTCTCGCTCTTGCTCTTGCTTGCAATGCTGCTCTGATTTAGCTACACTTCACTCCGATGCCGCTGGGGTGAAGGAAGAACCAGCCGCAGCGGGGAGGGGGGCTCGCCGGAGAGGTACCCCACTATCTATCTTAGGGTTCAGGATGGGGGCGATGGTCGCCGGCGGTGGCGGGGCTGTGGCGTGGGGATCGCCGGAGAAAAAGCTCGGCACAGGGGGGCCTAGAGGGATGGTCGGGGCGGCGGCGGACCGACGGTGGGGAGTGTTTTTGGGGTGGGCAGGGCGGCGCACCGCGGGCAGCGGGGGGCTGCTGTTTGGCCGGCTCAGGGGGGTGGAGGTTGAAGATGAACCATAGGCCCTTGATTTTGTATCCAACGGCTGCAAAATCGACTGACCAGAGATGAAAAAGTCAGTCGACCGACGTGTAGCCTCACCTTCCTAGTGCGTCCAGTTTCGACAGCAAAATTCAGTTTCGATAGCAAAATTCAGTTTCGACAGTTAAGTTCAGTTTCAACAGTTAAGTTGAGTTTCGACAGTTAAGTTTAGAGATGAGCAGCTGATGTATTTTACATCTAGCACTTTGTGGTTATGTATTTTACGTCATGTATTGGAGATGCTATTAAAATTCCACTCAGGTTAACGTCGTTCGTTGTCTCTCTTGTCCTGCTTCAGCCTCGGCATCGTACAACTCACCGGAGCTGCTCCAACGACGAAACCCTCCATCACAGCGGAGAAGTACCTCGGGCTCCATCTCCAGACGCCTAAGATTTTCTTCCCCTCCTCCGACAGCCAAGTCAGCCGGAGCATACTCACCGGCCAACCCAATCACGCTGAGATCGACATGGCTTCGCCAAAGAGGTTGTACACTTGTTTCATCTCTTTTTTACTCTACATGTTATATATATTGTCCACTGAGAACAGTGATTTGTTCCTTTAGTGTCTCCTTGAAAGAAAAACGTAGGAATTTTAATTTTCAATTGTCCTCCTTTTCAAATTCCTATTCATGAAGCACAAGACTAAAAGATAGTAGCATAATAGCATTATAACCGTACATTTTCTTGTGGTTTGACTTAATCTCACCATGCTTCTTTGCATCCTGTGATCTTCCAATTGTTGTGAATCAAACACCCAGATTGGCAGAAATCCTGTGTTTTTAAATTCTCTATTTCGCACGTGCATTCCTATCCTATTCTTGTCTAGTTCCTATCACTGCATTGTTGTATCCTCCAATTCAAACGAGCCCTTACAGAATTACTTCTCTTACAGATAGTTGTCAAAGAAAACCTTGCATGGTTTGTCCCGCTCCTGCTGCGCCGTCATCCACCCCAACTCAGCTGCTCCAACAACAGAAGGGTCTAGCACAGCAGGGATCCGGCCTCCACACTGTCTTTCGCTGCCTCAGATCTTCTTCCCCGCCACTGGCGGCCATGAAAACTGCACTACCATCATCAACCGAGCAGATGACCTCGAGGACTACACGGGTCCGCAAGAGAGGTCGCACTCTTTCGTGTCTACTTACGTTATGCATCGATTGATATTACATTCTAATTTATTGTCCTGTTCACCGATTAGACTCTGAGTCAGCTCCAAACTAATGGTCAAACTTGAGTTTTTAAATGGCTGTGGGGTACATATCGGGGCTGCTATCAATAGTATCTATCTACTATCTGGTTAATCTCCGGTATCTACTATGAAAGGATCGATATGGTTGACTAGAGCGGGGGTTAATAGGCAACTAACAATTTTTAGCTTTTCTTTAGCAATTTAAACTTTGCATCAAAATAGATTATCTAGACATGCAACTAGATGAGCAACCTATATGATGCAACACGAATAGGAACACAAGCAAGCAAGATATATGAAACAAATAAGCTACACAAGTAAAGGCACGAGATAACCAAAAGTGGAGACGGTGGAGACGAGGATGTGTTGCCGAAGTTCCTTCCCTATGAGAGGAAGTACGTCTCCGTTGGAGCGGTGTGGAGGCACAATGCTCCCCAAGAAGCCACTAGGGCCACCGTAATCTCCTCACGCCCTCACACAATGCGAGATGCCGTGATTCCACTATTGGTGCCCTTGGAGGCGGCGACCAAACCTTTACAAACAAGGTTGGGGCAATCTCCACAACTCAATTGGAGGCTCCCAACGACACCACGAAGCTTCACCACAATGGACTATGGCTTCGCGGTGACCTCAACCGTCTAGGATGCTCAAACACACAAGAGTAACAAGATCCGCAAGGGATTAGTAGGGGGAATCAAATATCTCTCGGTGGAAGTGTAGATCGGGGCCTTCTCAACCACTCCCGAGCAAATCAACAAGTTTGGTTGGCTAGGGAGTGAGATCGGGCGAAAATGGAGCTTGGAGCAATAATGGAGCTTTAATGGTGGAAGAGGTAAGTCAACGGGGAAGAAGGAGACCCTTTATATAGTGTGTGGAAAAGATCCAACCGTTACCCACCTACCAGCCCGCGGCCAGCGGTACTACCGCGCATGGCCAGCGGTACTACCGCAAGGCCGCACGGTAGTACTGCTTGCAACCAAGCGGTACTACCGCACGGTAGTGCGGTACTACCGTACCACCCTACGGTACTGCCGCGACCCCCAGCCAGGGAAACAGACGCAAGCTGGGGCGGTACTTCCGCCCGCGCGGTACTACCGCGCCATCAGGGCGGTACTACCGTGAGGCAAAAAGTCCCGATAGGGGGGAGGGGAACTTCCGTGCATACTTCCGCAAAAAAAGGAAGTAGCAAAAACTCGACACAGTAGTACTGCCGAGGGGCGGTACTACTGCCTGACCGCCTAGCGCGGTACTACCGCACGGCGAAAGCGGTACTACCGCGGCAGGTGCGGATGTAAAAAATTACATCCGCTCCTACTACCGCAACCGGGCGGCACTAGCCGGGTGGGGCAGCGGTAGTAAGCCTCCGGGAGAGCGGTACTACCGTGAGCACCAGCGGTACTACCGTGCCACTGCGCGGTACTACCGTGGATGCCCACGGTACTACCGTTAATCCTGGAGTGGTACTACCGCAACCACACAAGCAGTCAGTCAACTATGGCAGGAAAACCGAGGAAGCTCCAAGGAAGAAGGAGGGGATAAAAGGAGACGTGTACTTGATGATTCCACCCAAACCTTTCCAACGCGGACCCCCTCTTAATAGTACGGCTTTCCTACGACTCAAATCCACCAAAAAGAAACGTAGAAAAGACGCCGTCTTCGTCAGTCTTCGAGGGGCACCCAATCGTCTTGTGCCTAGCAGAGAAGAGTTTGGAAAGCTCATGGCACACGATTAGTCCGCAAATGCATTGTCATCAATCACCAAAACACTTAGGGATAAATATGACCTTACAATCTCCCCCTTTTTGGTGGATTGATGACAATACGGGATTTGCACAAAGAAAATTATATTAAGTAAATGCAAACCCCTCCTCTCTATAATATAGACGGGCTCCCCCTAGATGTGTGCTACCTAGATGAGTGCTTTGAACTGCACGGCACACGAATAATAGGATCAAAGCTCCCCCTATATTATAGAGACAAGGCATATCTATCACTAGACAAGATATACCATACATAAGTTAACTATGATAGATAAAGTGCATATGTCTTACACCATATGGAGGAAAGGTCTCGGAAGCACAAACCGAACTAAAGCAAACGAGGTCCAAATGACAAAGCAAACAAAGCAAACAAACACACCAAACATAACGCAAAACCCTACACTCTCTCCCCCTTTGGCATCGAGACGCCAAAAAGGCAGAGAGGACACCTATAGACACGGGGTGGCTCAGGCAGAGAAGTCGTCCCACTGCTCCTCGTGCTCCTCGTCAGACTCAGCGGCGGGGATAGTCTCCTCCATGTCATCCTCTGAACTGGTCCACTTGTAGCCCTGCTTAGACATCCAGGCAGCCTCAGGAGTGATGACGTCCTCAGACCCACCAGACACATCCTCTTCATAGAGCCTCATCACCTTCTTGTCACGGCGGCGACTCTCCTTGTCAGACACGTGAGCCCTGTACTGTCCCTTCGCCTGCATGCAGAAGAGAGTCTTCATCTTGTTCTTCAGCTTCTTGGCCCATGATGGCTCAGAGGAAGAAGTGGTGGACCTGGCAGCACGGTCCTCAGCACGGTCCTCAGTAGCCTCCCCCTGACCAGCAGCCCTCCTAGCAAAAGATGCCTCAGCACGAGTAGTGGTGTTGGCCCAGTTGGGCTTGACGCGGAGGCTGATGGACTCATGGCGAATCCAGTCTGGAGCAAGGAACTCATCACCTGGATACGTCTTCTCCCAAGTGGAGGAGAGCAGCAGAAACAGGTACGGTCCATAGATAGGTACCTTGCGAGTGAACACCGCAAACCGAAGCTCACACCACATGATGTGAGAGACATCAAGCGGCTGAGTCTGAGAAGAACGTGCCTCTGCACACAAGAGCAACATGTCACTAGATATGCATGAACCTTGTCCTTGTCGCCAATGCGTGGGAATAGAGTGTTGCGGAAGATGGGATGCATGATATCCAGAAAGGAGTTCAACACCCAAGATGACTTCCCATTGGGGAGTACCTTCTCAACAAGGAAGGGCTGAAGCTGGTTCTTGTTGGCAGACTCGGAGTTGGCATGGGGGCGGACGCCAAGGGGGGTGTGAAGCCCGTCATCAGGAATGTGCAGCAGATCCATGAACTCTTTCCATGTAGCAGACAGCTGACGCCCATTGGTCATCCAAGTCATCCTCCGCTCCTCCCCGGGATGAAAGTACACTGAGACAAAGAACTGACAGATAAGCTCAGGGTCATAATCAAGGTGAAAGGAGATCACCGGCTCAATAGAAAACTGCTCCACCAAGTCCAGAGCCTCTCCAAAATAGTCACGAAACTTGTCTTTCCGCAGGTGATGCATGTCTATCCACTTAACATCCACGTAGGTATTCTGCTTGTTCTTGATCACATCCAGATAGATGAGAGCCTGTTGCTTGGTCTAGAACAACTCGATGCCTCTGAGGATAGCCCAAGGATTCACATAGGGATTGATCTTTCGGCGCTCAACATACTCAGTGGTTGAAATCTCGTCCATGCCCTTAGTCGGTTCCTTGTGCTTGCTGGCAGTGGTCTTGACATTGCGCTTGGGGGCATTGGAGCCCTCTGGAGCTTCATCTTGGGGGTTGCGCAGACGCTTGGAGCCAGTGTCACGACTGGGATTGGAACGGCGAGAGCCACCACCTGGGACACAGAACGCAAAAACACCCACAACGGCCAAGGGAGATTAATGCAAAGATCACAACAAAGCAAGTGAAACAAGTAGAAGGCACACATGATACATGCCTAGAGAGAGATTTGATCCCTACGGTAGTACTGCCAAGAGCTGCGGAGCTAAGAGAGTAGTACGGCTCTTAGACACGGTAGTACCGTGCAAGACCACGGTAGTACCGGTGTAGGAGCGGTAGTACAACCTTAGCACCGCGGCCGGCGCGGTAGTACCGCGTCTGCGGAGCGGTAGTACTGCACTGTACGGTAGTACCGCACCTGACGGGCGGTAGTACCGCAAGAGTGGTAGTACCGCACATCGGGCACGGTAGTACCGCACCGCGTCACATCTGAACTGGTTCAAATCTGAGAAAGCCCGCGAAAACACGGCAGTACTACGGTTGGACAAAACTACCACAAGACAGCATATCAAGTATGTTTCCTACGCATCACAACTCTCCTACATCCTACTCTTGCATAGATTTGGCCTAAAATCTCAAGAACAACAAGTTTCTCCCCAAAAGCCTAGAAGCAAGAAAACAACAAAGAAAGAGAGGGATTTGGGGAAAACCTTGGTCCATGGCAAGAGGAAGTGGTGGGGAACGATCCCACCGGTCGAAATCCGAGGAGAGTGGCCGGAGACGGAGATCCGGCGAGGGCCTCCGGCGCCGTTCTTGAGAGGGAGAGACGTGGAGAGAGAGACAATGAATGGGTATGGGGAGTTGGAACTCCCCTGCCCGAGTCATAACCCCCCACGTGCCCTTGACGGCGCGGTAGTACCGTGCCCAGACACGGTAGTACCGCGTGGTGCGGTAGTACCGTGCTGTGGCACCGTAGTACCGTGCCTCCCAAGAGGTAGTACCGCGCCCAGACACGGTAGTACCTTGGGCTCAAGAAGATGCACGTTTCGAGCCCGAAAAACTGGATCTTTGCACAAAATAACTCTGGGCCAACACAACACCACAAGACCATGCAACACATAAAACCAGAAAGGCACACGACAAACGAACCAACCACGAGACACCACCTCTCCAAAAGAGAGGGCGGTGGCCGTAGCCACCTATGTTTGAGTCAATTGGTATGGCACCGCGAAGAACTATCCTTGGGTCCATGACCAAAACTTGTCTTTGAAGCATAAGTACCATCAAAAATGGCTAATGTGAAAGACTTGATTGATTTATGCATAATGGTGGGAGGGAGAGTTCATTGAGAGAACATCACCCCCCCTATGTCCATGCCTACATCTAAATAGGACAACACGTTGAGTATGGTGGGATGTGCAAGGGTTCACGCAACATTGCTCGAATCGATGATATTTAGCTCATGCCTTAACTCGCGAAATCTTGCTTCATCTAAGGGCTTCGTGAAGATATCTGCAAGGTTATCATGAGTGTTGACGTAGTTGAGCTCGATCTCTCCTCGCCTAATGTTATTCCGGATGAAGTGATACCGGATCTCAATATGCTTCGTCTTGAAGTGTTGCACCGGGTTGAGAGAGATCTTGATGGCACTTTCATTGTCACACCAAAGAGGCACTTTGTCACAAGTGACACCATAATCCTTTAAAGTTTGCCTCATCCATAAGAGTTGTGCACAACAACTACCGGCCGCAACATACTCCGCTTCGGTGGACGAGAGAGACACACAACTTTGCTTTTTGGAAGACCAACTTACCAAAGAGCAACCAAGGAATTGGCACCCTCCGGAAGTGGACTTCCTATCCACTTTGTTTCCCGCCCAATCGGAATCCGAGTACCCTACAAGCTTGAAGTTTGATCCTCTTGGGTACCATAAGCCAAAGTTTGGGGTATGAGCCAAATATCGAAAGATTTGTTTGACCGCCACATAGTGACTTTCCTTAGGTGCGGCTTGAAACCGTGCACAAATTCCCACACTCAACATGATGTCGGGTCTAGATGCACAAAGGTAAAGCAAGGATCCAATCATGGAACGATATACCTTTTGATCCACCACTTTACCATTGGGATCTAAGTCAAGTTGGCACTTGGTGGGCATTGGAGTGGAAGCCGGCTTGACGTCACTTATCTTGAATCTCTTGAGCATGTATTGAGTGTATTTGGATTGATTGATGAAGGTTCCTTCTCTTCTTTGCTTCACTTCGAACCCTAGAAAGAACTTCAACTCTCCCATGGAGGACATCTCGAACTTTGAGGTCATGAGAGCGGCAAATTCCTCATTGAAAGCTTTGTTAGGAGAACCAAAGATAATATCATCAACATATAATTGGCACACAAACAACTCCCCTTTGACCTTCTTAGTAAAAAGAGTGGGGTCGATTATCCCAACTTCAAAGCCACGGTCTTGTAAAAACTCGGTAAGGTGGTCATACCACGCACATGGGGCTTGTTTAAGGCCATAAAGTGCCTTATCGAGTTGATACACATGATCGGGAAAGTAGGGATCCTCGAACCCGTGGGGTTGCTTGACGTACACCAATTCATTAATGGGACCATTAAGAAAAGCACTCTTCACATCCATTTGATGTAACTTAAAGTTATGATGAGAAGAATATGCAATCAACATGCGAATGGATTCAAGACGAGCAACGGGAGCAAAGGTTTCACCGTAGTCGATACCCTCGACTTGGGAGTAGCCTTGTGCTACCAAACGAGCCTTGTTGCGAATGATAATCCCATGGGCATCTTTCTTGTTCTTGAATATCCACTTGGTTCCAATGACACTGTGGTTCCCCGTTGGCCTTGGTACCAATCTCCACACTTTGTTGCGCTCGAAGTTGTTGAGTTCTTCGTGCATGGCATTGAGCCAATCCGGATGTTCTAGCGCCTCATAGACCTTGTGGGGTTCCACACAAGAGACAAACGCGTGCTGCTCACAATAATTTGCTAATTGTCTACGAGTGCTTACCCCCGTTCTTAAGCTTCCAAGCACATTCGTCATGAGATGATCCTTGGTGGAGAGCTTGGAAGCAACCTTGGCAGCACGACGCTCTAATTCCTCCTCGGTGGTGAGTTGAGGAGCAGTTACTTGATCATCTTGAGCGCCGTCATGAACTTTTTCTTGATCTTGAACTTGCTCAGGGGAGAGAACTCGACCTTGGGCATCACTTGGTGTGTCCACACCGTCTTGAGTATGATCTAGCCCTTCGTCTTGTTCATGAGGTTGAGGGCCTTCACTTTGTTCTTCGGAAGCGTGTCGACCTTGGGTTGGTGATGGCTCCACTTGAGTGGAGCATTGTCCTTCTCCTTCGGCCACAAGGGGTTCCTCAATGGGTAGGATCAAACCAACACCCATTCTTCTTATGGCTTGAGGAGGAATTTCATCACCTACATCACAAGTGCCACTTTGCTCCACTTGGGAGCCGTTATTCTCATCAAACTCCACGTTACACGTCTCCTCAATAAGTCCCGTGGATTTATTGAGGACACGGTAAGCATGAGAGTTTGTAGCATAACCAACAAATATGCCCTCATAAGCTCTAGCCTCGAATTTAGACAACCGAACACCTTTCTTGAGAATGAAACACTTACACCCGAATACCCGGAAGTACTTGAGGTTGGGCTTGTTACCGGTGAGTATCTCATATGGAGTCTTGTTCAAGCCCTTGCGGAGGTAGAGCCGATTGGACGCATGACACGCGGTGTTGATGGCTTTGGCCCAAAAGTTGTACGGAGACTTGAACTCCGCCATCATGGTCCTTGCCGCATCCATCAACGTCCGGTTCTTCCTCTCCGCAACACCGTTTTGTTGAGGGGTGTATGGTGCGGAATATTGATGCTTGATTCCCTCATCACTAAGAAATTCATCCAAGGTGTAGTTCTTGAACTCGGTGCCGTTGTCACTTCTAATTGTCAAGATCTTTGCATTGTGTTGATGTTGTGCTTCATTTGCAAAGTCAATGACGATTTGTTGGGTCTCGCTCTTCCTCTTGAAGAAATACACCCACGTGTACCTTGAGTAGTCATCCACAATCACCAAACAATACTTCCTTCCTCCAAGACTATCAAAGGATGGAGGCCCAAAGAGATCCATGTGTAGGAGCTCCAAAGGCCTCTTTGAATAAATGATAGTCGAGGGAGGGTGAGCCTTCTCATGTAGCTTTCCTTCGATACAGGCACTGCAAGCACGATCTTTAGCAAAACTAACATTCGTTAGTCCACGGACATGGTACCCCTTTAGGAGACTTTGCAAAGATCTCATATTGACATGGGCTAAACGGCGATGCCAAAGCCATCCCACATCAACTTTAGCCATTAGGCATGTCGCGGTCTTAGTGGGTCGCTCCGAAAAGTTAATCACATATAGACCATTCTCGACAGGCCCAACAAAGGATACTTTAAGAGTCTTGCTCCACAAGAGGGCCACGGTATCGATATCAAAGAAAGTGGCAAAGCCCATGATTGCAAGTTGATGAACGGAAAGTAAACTGTATGCAAGGGACTCAACAAGCATGACCTTCTCGATCGTGAGATCATGAGAGATGACAACCTTGCCAAGTCCCAATACCTTAGAAGATGAGGCGTCACCCCACTCGACATTGGTGGGCATAGATGGAACCTTGTGCACGTCCACCACCAAGTCCTTGCTTCCAGTCATATGATTTGTAGCTCCACTATCGAGCAACCATGATCCACCACCGGAAGCAAACACCTACAAGAGATCAGTGCTTGGTTTTAGGTACCCATTTTGTAACGGGTCCTTTGATGTTAGTAACAAGGGTCTTAGGAACCCAAATAGACCATTCAATGTACTCATGAAGAGAACCAACAAATTTGGCATAAACATGCCCATCACTAGCACGACACAACACATAAGAAGGATTAAAATCGCCGGCTTTGTTGGGTGAGGTGACATTGCCCTTCTTGACTTTGTTCTTCTTCTTCTCCTCGGGACACTCTCTCCCGCCCTCACAAACGTTTGCATGAGGGGAGGAGGTCATTTGGTCTTGTCATTCTTCTTCTTGTTCTTGGAGTCGGGGACGTACCCAACCCCTTCCTTCGCCACACCTCCCTTTCGGTTGATCAAGAGATCATTGAGGTTCTTCTTGCCTTGTATGCAAGTCGCAAGGCCTCTCTCAAGTTGCTCCTTCAACTTAGCATTTTCTTCAACAAGATGTATATGCTCACAACACGGTTTAGTAGCATTTGCATTATCAATTAAAACCATATGAGGAAAAGTTTCTTTCTCCTTAGTTAGCTTCACTTGGAGTTGATCATGAGACTCCTTGAGACTAGCGTGAATACCCTTCAAGGCCTTGTGGGCCTTGTCAAGTATATCAAACTCCTCTTTGAGTCTAGCAAGATCAACCCCGAGTTTGGCCTTCTCGGAATTTAGCACACGAGAAACAACAAGGGCATGATCATAATCTTTCTCTAACTTAGCATGATCAACGTTGTGTGACTCCTCAAGAGCCAAACGAAGACCACGCTCTTCCTCAAGAGCATTGGAAAGATCCAAAATCTCATCGGCATAGTCACGACTATGCCCTTCCATCTTCGAGATGGTGTCTTCGTGAGCCTCGATCATGTCAGTGGCCTCACCAAGTTGTTCCAAGAGAGCAACAAAGTTCTTCTTGGATTTTCCCTTGAGTTTACCCATAAAGGCCTCAAACTCGTTGGCCTCCACATTAGCTCCCTCAACTTCATTAATGCTATCCATTTGGGAAGGATGATTAATGATGGTAGTTTTGATGTTGGAGGTTACCTTGTTGGTGGCTTTAGCCATGAGGCACTTGGCGGTGATGCTTTCGTTGGGTGAGTCGAAAAGGGACACTCGTGACGTTGTTGCAATGGCGAGGAGGCCATGGCAACCGACTCATCATCTTCATCATCGTCATCATCCTCATTGTACTCTTCTTGCACAATCAAGGCCTTGGGAGGAGTCTTCTTGGTGAAGTTGTTCTTGTTGGGGAACGACTTGGCCTTGTCCTTTCGGATGAGTTTGCCACCATTGTCTTCCCTCTTCTCATACAGGCATTCCGCAACGAAATGACTTACGTTGCCGCAATTGTAGCAATTCCTTACACGTTGCTTGCCCCTTGTGCCACTCGAGTTGTTTTTGCTAAAGTTGGGCCTCGAGTTTTTCTTGCTCCAAAATTGCCTTGAAGGAAGTGCCATATGTTCATGATATGCATACTTCGTATCTTCGGGGTTGCTCTCCTCTTCTTCCTCTTCTTCTTCTTCTTCCATGGTGAGCTTGGCCTTCAATGCAAGGTTAGGCTTCTTTGCCCGTTGAGAACGGAGCACCGCATTGTCGGCGGTCTTGTCCAAAATGTTCATGGCCACAAACTCATCCAACACTTCGCTTGAGGTCAAAGTGTGGAAGTCCGGTCTTTGATGAATGACGGAGGACATGGCCTTGTGGTAGGGCATCATCGCCTTGAGGAATTTGCGCTTGATCCAATTGTCATCCGTGTCCTTGCTCCCGTGATCTCGTAGTGAGACCGCGAGTTTGGTGACTCTCCGATAGAGCTCACGAGGTTCTTCATCTTCCTTCATTGTAAACTCATCGGCCTCATCTTGTACCACTTCATAGTTGGACCATTGAATGCTTGCGCTTCCCCGGTAGAGAGACACGACACAATGCCATGCATCTTTGGCCAAGGCGAAGGGACGAAGATGAGGTAGGTCTTCGGGTGGAAAAGCATCTTGAATGATGAAGAGAGCATTCTCATTGAATTGATTGTCCGCGGCTTCTCGAGGAGTGAAGTTTCTTGGATCATGTGGATAGAAACCTTCTTCAATGATTCTCCAAAGGTTAGTGTTCACATGATTTAAATGACGTTTAAAGCGGTAAACCCATGAATCAAAATCCTCATTTTTCACAATCTTAGGGGGAGGACCGGCATGATTCAAATGAGTGGAAGGAACCGGTCCACCATAAACAAGTGGTGGTTCCACATGGGCAAAGATGCCGGTGCCATTCTTGCCACTAGAAGAAGGAGCCTTTTCACTACTAGCTTCCCCCTTTTCAGGGATAGCATCCGACACCTTGTTGGTGGGATCCCCCACTTTCAACGGTGCGGTTGATAGTTTAAGCCCCTCAAGAAATTTAGTAAACATGCTTTCAACTTCGGTCGTCATGGAGGTTTTCAATGTCTCCAAGGCTACATTGAACTCCTCACGAGAGACCGAAGTTCCCCCATCGCCCGTAGACGAGATAGGATTCACATCGGATTGTTCCTCCGCTCCGTCTACGGTATCAACCATACTCTTCGGACGATAAAGTCCTTAATAAAGAGACGAGGCTCTGATACCAATTGAAAGGATCGATATGGTTGACTAGAGGGGGGGTGAATAGGCAACTAACAATTTTTAGCTTTTCTTTAGCAATTTAAACTTTGCATCAAAATAGATTATCTAGACATGCAACTAGATGAGCAACCTATATGATGCAACACGAATAGGAACACAAGCAAGCAAGATATATGAAACAAATAAGCTACACAAGTAAAGGCACGAGATAACCAAAAGTGGAGACGGTGGAGACGAGGATGTGTTGCCGAAGTTCCTTCCCTTTGATAGGAAGTACGTCTCCGTTGGAGCGGTGTGGAGGCACAATGCTCCGCAAGAAGCCACTAGGGCCACCGTAATCTCCTCATGCCCTCACACAATGCGAGATGCCGTGATTCCACTATTGGTGCCCTTGGAGGCGGCGACCGAACCTTTACAAACGAGGTTGGGGAAATCTCCACAACTCAATTGGAGGCTCCCAATGACACCATGAAGCTTCACCACAATGGACTATGGCTTCGCGGTGACCTCAACCGTCTAGGATGCTCAAACACCCAAGAGTAGCAAGATCCGCAAGGGATTAGTAGGGGGAATCAAATATCTCTCGGTGGAAGTGTAGATCGGGGCCTTCTCAACCACTCCCGAGCAAATCAACAAGTTTGGTTGGCTAGGGAGTGAGATCGGGCGAAAATGGAGCGTGGAGCAATAATGGAGCTTTAATGGTGGAAGAGGTAAGTCAACGGGGAAGAAGGAAACCCTTTATATAGTGTGTGGAAAAGATCCAACCGTTACCCACCTACCAGCCCGCGGCCAGTGGTACTACCGCGCATGGCCAGCGGTACTACCGCAAGGCCGCGCGGTAGTAATGCTTGCAACCAAGCGGTACTATCGCACGGTAGTGCGGTACTACCATACCACCCTATGGTACTGCCGCAACCCCCAGCCAGGGAAACAGACGCAAGCTGGGGCGGTACTTCCGCCCGCGCGGTACTACCGCGCCATCAGGGCGATACTACCGTGAGGCAAAAAGTCCCGATAGGGGGGAGGGGAACTTCCGTGCATACTTCCGCAAAAAAATGGAAGTAGCAAAAACTCGACACAGTAGTACTGCCGAGGGGCGGTACTACTGCCTGACCGCCTAGCGCGGTACTACCGCACGGCGAAAGCTGTACTACCGCGGCAGGTGCGGATGTAAAAAATTACATCCGCTCCTACTACCGCAACCAGGCGGCACTAGCCGGGTGGGGCAGCGGTAGTAAGCCTCCGGGGGAGCGGTACTACCGTGAGCACCAGCGGTACTACCGTGCCACTGCGCGGTACTACCGTGGATGCCCACGGTACTACCGTTAATCCTGGAGCGGTACTACTGCAACCACACAAGCAGTCAGTCAACTATGGCAGGAAAACGGAGGAAGCTCCAAGGAAGAAGGAGGGGATAAAAGGAGACGTGTACGTGATGATTCCACCCAAACCTTTCCAACGCGGACCCCCTCTTAATAGTACGGCTTTCCTACGACTCAAATCCACCAAAAAGAAACGTAGAAAAGACGCCGTCTTCGTCAGTCTTCGAGGGGCACCCAATCGTCTTGTGCCTAGCAGAGAAGAGTCTGGAAAGCTCATGGCACACGATTAGTCCGCAAATGCATTGTCATCAATCACCAAAACACTTAGGGATAAATATGACCTTACATACTATGAGTTTCATGTTGGGTGGGAAACAAACAGTAAAGAAGCCATTGTCTTTATTTTTTAACTGAAGCCATTATCTACCTGCTATTATTGGTTTTGGGTCTATCCACAGGTTCCTACCATCACTCTGGATTTCTGCATGCACTCCTTACATAATCTCACTATGTTTTATTCCTATGCATGACAGTTATTGTAAACAATGGAACTGAACATGTAGAGCAAAAGAGACGAGCCTTGTGTGGCAATAAAATTTCATGCAGACGTCGCTCCATGGTAGGCGCAAAGGCAGCCCCCCCCCTCCATGCATTTCGGATTGTAATCGAGAGGAAGATATCTGTTCTGAGGGGGATTCAGAAGGAGAAGACAACTCCTATTTACCCCTTGAGGTCTTCGCTCTAACTTGGCATGCTGATGTTGGTTATATCATGCATATGGTGTCTTGCATTGCTTACTTTATACATCAAATATGTCATCTGCTTAGTTTAGACATCCTTTGTGCGAATGCCATCTATTTAGTTTATTCATCGTTTATGTGAATTATGCAACGCCATCTTGTTTAGCCAGGCATCATATATGTGAATTTTGCAATGCCATCATGCTTAGCTAGTCATCTTATATGTAAATTATATCAGGCCATCCTTTTTTTCATTACATATTACATTTTTCAACAATGTTATTACATTCAACTGCTCTTCGTGTGCATCAACCATTTGACACGGTGATGGTAAATTCTGGAGTGAAAACAAGGTCTTCAGAGTAGATTATGCTATCTGACGAAGCGCATATCTCGCTGGTTACGGATAGCTCCTCAAAGGAGGATTCAGAGACAGATGACCAGTCCTATTCCCCCCCCCCGAGGTGTATGCTCTAACTTGGCAGGGTTATGTTGCTCATATCGTGCGTATGGTGTCTCGCATTGCTATATCATTTGATTAGTTTAGACATGCTTTGTGTGAATGCCACATGTTCAGTGTCTAATTACCATATATGTGAATTATGCATTGCCATCTTGTTGCAAGACATTATATATGTGAATTATATAATGCTATCTTGTTGCAAAGGCATTATATATGTGAATTATGCAATCCCATGTTGTTTAGCTAATCATCATGTATGTGAATTATATCATGCTATCATTTTTTGTATTACGTGTTCCATTTGGCGACAATGTTTGTATATTCAACTACTCTTCCTGTGCATCAGCCATTTGAAGCGGTGATGGAAGTATCTGGAGTGAAAACAAGGTATTCAGAGCAGACAATGCTACCTGCTGAAGCAGACATCTTGCTGGTTATAGAGAGCTCCTCAGAGGAGGATTCAGAGACTGATGACCAGTCCTATTTTCCCCCTGAGGTCTATGCTCAAACTTGGCAGGGTTATATTACCCATGTCATGCATGTTGTCTGGCATTGCTTAGTTTTTACATCATATATGGATTGCCATCTGCTTACTTGCTTACTATATAAATCATATATTTGAATTATATCATGCCATCATGTTTACATAGTACATACACATCATCTATCTGAATTATGGCATGGCAACCCATTTAATAAAGACATCATATAGTTATATCATCTCATCCTATTTAGTGTTTACAGTCATCATATTTTGAATTATGGCATTCTATCCGTGAATGTATGTGAATTATGGCATGCCAACCTATTTAATAAACACATTATATAGTTATGTCATGTCATCCTATTTACATAGTCTCATATTTTGAACTATGTCTTTCCATCTTTTTAGTTAGCCATCATAATGTGAAATTGTGTTATGCTATCCTGTTTATTTAGCCATCATATATGTGAAATTGTGTCATGCTATCTTGTTTGGTTAGACAACATAAATATGAATTATTTCATGCCCTCTTTTATTTCCCACTATCCATTGCACATGTCTATCATACAATGTCTATACTTTCAATTACTTTTCTTGTTTATCAGCCATTGAATTAGAGAGCGTGATGGCAGTATCTAAGGGAGTAACAACACGGTCTTCAGAAAAGATAGTGCTACCAGTTGATGCAGATAGAACCACGGTTGTACTTGCCCAAGGACCAGTTCCACCACACATAACCCAGACTCTCGCAGATTGTACCCCTACCCAGTTGGACAGAGAACCAGCTACACCCCTTCTAACCCCAATCCCGGCAGATAGTAACCCAGTTCCAGTTGACACAACACCGTCTCCACCACAGAGCACCCAAACACGAGCAGTTAGTAAGGGAACTGCAGTGCCCAAAGCACGAGGAAGACCACTCCGAATCCCAACTCAACGCTTAAAGGAGAAGAAGATTTGTTCTCAGGTCAGGTTGTGTAGCTATGGTTCATACTCCTTTGCTCTTGCATGACTGTATTTACTCATACCAACTATTTTTAAATTTGAAGGATGGAATTGAAACTCCAATGGCGCAACAGGTATGTTTTAAACCTGTTTCTTTAACTGGTTTGCTGTTGTAACCTGCTCTATGTTGATTTCAGTTTCAATTGAATAAACAGTTATGTTCTCATGTCATGCACATTACTAGTGTTGTTATTGCTCTATAGTTACCCACACTTATATTCTGTCTATTCTACTTTGTCTTGAACAAATATTATTTGAACTGTGTCTCTATCTTGATTTGGCAACAAAAACTAGAATGGTATAGACCATAAAGTGACCATGGTACATAGATATATGTTTGTTTCATGCTGTTATCCTGTCCACTTTACTACTGAACTCATTTACCAAAATGAGTTTCATATACAACATGGTAAACATGTGATGTGTCTGCTTGTTTCTCTTTTAGAATGCGGACAAAATATTGGAGAACAGTACCGCGTTATCCAATGGTAAAGGAAGTAATGCAGATAAGGTTCAAGATAGTGAGACATCCCTGTTGGTCTCCAAGAAAGCTGATAAAAACTATCTTGACAACAGTTAGGGAACCCAAAAGTCCTGTCTTGATGTAGTGTTCGAGTTACGGGCCACTACTGCTGGCACAAGCTCTTCGAACTCGCTGGCTGAATCAGTTCATCTTCTTGAGTCTCAAATTCAAGTTGAAAGACATCGATCAGATGTGCTGCGACAGGAAGCTGAAGGACTGAGGAAGTCCCTGCAGAATTCAGATGCATATTTTCTGGTGCAACAGCAAGCGCTGGAGGATTTAAGCGCCAAACAAGAGAAAGTTAATAAGCTTGCTAAGCATCTTGCCAGCATTATGGGTACCCAGGATATTGTTTCTTGAGATCTTCTGAAGTGGTTTCAGTTCTGGATTTGTTTTGCTACGGCGTTTATTTGCGTTGGTCGCCAACTTTGACAACAAGTGTATATGATATGCTGCTTTGTTCCCTATATTTGCACTGGTGGCGAACTTTGATGCCCAGTGGATGTAATATGTGTAATAGCCGTGATAGCCTAGCGTTAGTTGCTTGCTTATTTATTTCCTTGTTGTCTTTTTTATTTGTTTGATTGTAGTCATTGCAGTTCTTTTTCCGCGGTTAGCTAGTCGCTGCAATAACCAATTTTTTAAAACTAGGCCACAATAACCATGGGCTAATATTTACTGTAGTGACACTGGGCCTCCTACTGGCCGTAGAAACAGTGGGCCTTCTACGGGCCGTAGAAACAATGGGCCTTCTACGGGCCGTAGAAATAATGGGCCTTCTGCGGGCCGTATTATCAATGGGCCTTATACGGGCCATATAATCGATTGGCCAAACATGGGCCAAACAGACCTCATTATGGT
Organism: Triticum urartu; assembly: GCF_056163025.1. Classification (NCBI taxonomy): domain Eukaryota; kingdom Viridiplantae; phylum Streptophyta; class Magnoliopsida; order Poales; family Poaceae; genus Triticum; species Triticum urartu. The sequence continues at coordinate 552,051,764 of NC_141875.1, read as the reverse complement.
CGTAAACGGGCTAGAGTTGGAATCGTCCATTCATGGGCCGACCATAATGGGCCATCGTTAATAGGCCATATTTGATGACGCTATGAAATCGGCCCAACGTATTAACGGACCACAAACGGGCCGACTGTAACCACAGGCTGAATTTGGCCCACAAGGAAAAAATGACAGTAAAGGGCCATAAGTAAACGAGTACTGGAAATGAGCCCAAGAATAAATGGGCTCTGAGAAGGCCGAAAGATAACATGGGCTGGAAACGGCCCAACAGAATAACGGGCCGTTAATGGGTATAAAGTGATACACTGTTCATTACGGGCCAGTTTCACCACGGGCCGTTAATGGCTGTGAAGTGATACACTGTTCATTATGGCCCAGTTTCTCCACGGGCCATTAGTAGGCCAAGAGTTACATAGGGCCTCATATGGGCCGAAAGACGTCATGGGCCATACATGGGCCAGAAGTGAAAATGGGCTGGAATCAAATTGGATGGCCCAGATGACGCTACTGGGCCTAATTCGGATAGGGTGTAATGGGCCTTGGGTTAGCAGGCTGTAAATGGGCTATATTCAAACATGCCGTTAACAGGCTTTCCATGGGCCAGCCCGCCAGCTTTTGACCAAGTCAAACGGGCCGGCCTTTTCATAGGAATGGGCCTCTGTTGGGCCATGCCACGTGTCGACGTATCATAGGCGCCTTCCGTCCAATGAGTGGTTGACATCTGTCCCAACGATGAGCCGACACGTGTTTCCTCCAGCCAATGATGATTTTACACGTGGAAAATCCCCATTGGCCGGGGCTGTTAATGGGTTATCAGATCCAAAACCCGACCCAATAGCTTAACGGCGTTCCGTTACAGTGGATGCCATGTGTCGGTCACCCTTGACGAAAGCACTTCTGTGATGCGCGATTTATCGTCATGGAAGTGGACACTTCCGTGATGATAATTTTGGTAATGTCATGGAACACTTGTACGACAGCACAGGTATGACTATCTTGATTCTGTCATAACTTTGTCATGGATGTACATGCATGACAAAAAAAGCGACCTACTGTGACAAACACGTATCATTACGGAAGTGTATTTTTTTGTAGTGAACTCTTGTGACCCGTGTACACCTCACAATGGTTTCAAATGAGAAAATGTCTCCAAGTCTTCAATGCATGCACTACGGCTGCTAACTCCAAATCATGTGTAGCATAATTCAACTCATGGGGCTTAAGCTCTCGTGAAGCATATCAAACAACTCTTCCCTCCTGCATAAGTACTGCTCCAAGTCCTCGACGTGAAACATCACAATACACCTCGTAATCCTTGCGCTGACCTGGGAGAATCAACACTGGCGAGGAAACCAAACGTTTCTTCAACTCCTGGAAACTGGCCTCACATTCCTCAGTCCATTTGAATTTGGTATCCTTCTTCAACAACTCCGTCATAGGTTTTGCAATTTTTGAGAAATTCTTTATGAATCTCTGGTAGTATCCTGCAAGTCCAAGAAAACTCCGGATCTCTCCAACTGTTGTTGGGGCTTCCCAGTTTGTCACAGTGACAACCTTGGTAGGATCTACTGCTATTCCTTCTCCGGATATAACATGTCCGAGGAATCCAACTTCTTTCAACCAAAACTCACATTTACTGAACTTGGCGTATAACTGATGTTCTCTGAGCTTACCAAGTACCAAACACAAATGTTCCTTATGTTCTTCGTCATTCTTCGAGTAAACCAGAATATCATCAATGAACACTACGACGAACTTATCCAAAAACTCCATAAACACTTTTTTCATCATGTTCATAAAATAGGCAGGTGCGTTAGTCAGACCAAATGACATAACGGTATACTCATACAGCCCATACCTTGTGGTAAAAGTTGTCTTAGGTATGTCCTGCTCTCGAATCTTCAACTGGTGGTATCCTGATTGCAAATCGATCTTGGAAAATACCTTTGCTCCTTGCAACTGGTCAAACAGATCATTGATCATGGGCAGTGGGTACTTATTCTTGATTGTTACTTCGTTCAATCCTCGATAATCAACAACCATCCTTAACGATCCATCCTTCTTTTCCACTAGAAGTACTGGCGATCCCCAAGGTGACGAACTTGGGCGAATATATCCCTTATCCAGTAACTCCTTAATCTGCTTCTTAATCTCCTCCAAATCCTTTGCAGGCATTCTATACGGTCTCTTAGATATTGGTCCTGTGCCTGGCAAAAGCTCAATTAAAAACTCAATGTCCCTATCTGGTGGCATGCCTGGTAACTCTTCTGGAAATACATCCAGAAAATCCTTTACCACCAGTACTTCCTCATGTACAATTCCTGTTAGGGAATTTACTTGAGTCCTATTCGGCACATGTCGCGATACATACTTGATCCTTCTTCCTTCTGGGGTGGTAAGCATAATCGACTTACTGGCGCAATCGATATTTCCTCCATACATCGATAGCCAATCCATACCCAGAATTACATCCAAACCTTGTGTTTCCAAAATGATTAAATCTATGGGGAAAACATGCCTACCTATACTCAATGGCACTTGAAAACATCCTTGACTGGCCATATACTCCCCTCCTGGTGAGATTACTAACATAGGTGTTCTAAGAACCTTGGTGGGCAGGTTATACTTATCCACAAATCCCCGTGATATGTATGAATGCGATGCACCAGTATCGAAAAGAACGATTGCAGTAAATGACTTAACCAAAAACTTACCTATTACTCCATCTGGCTGGGCTTCAACCTCCTCCACGTTAACGTGATTCACCTGTCCCCTGTTGAAAGGGTTCGGCTTCTTCCCTGAGCTTCCACTGCCATTTCCATTCTGGGCTTCAGGACATTCATTGGTGTAATGTACAGTCTTCTGACACTTATAGCAAGTGACTTGGCTTAGGTCTCTCTTGGTTGGGGCTGATGGGTTGGTACGGTTCTGGTCGTTGCTTCCTCCATTCCCATTACCATTCTTAGGGCCATTATGATTGTGCGAGGTACCCCATCCATGGGTGTGCTGGAAATGTCCTCCCGTTTTCGGGGTAAAATGTGGCTTCTGCTGAGCTCCAGAATTGTACTTCCCTTGTCCATACTTCCTCTTGCGGTTCTCAATCTGCTGCTGCTTCCCTTCAATCATGAGAGCTCTATCTACCAACTCCTGGTAGTTTTTGAAAGTTGCTACCATCAACTGCATGCTCAGCTCATCATTCAGTCCTTCCAGAAACTTCTCTTGCTTAGCTGCATCCATAGCTACGTCATCTGGGGGATAACATGCTAGTTTACTAAAGTCATCCACATATTGGCCAACTGTCTGTCCTCCTTGGCGCAAGTTGTGAAACTCACGCTTCTTCATGGCCATAGCTCTTGCTGAAACATGGGTAGTACGGAAAGCCTGCTGAAATTGGTCCCATGTCACCGTGGCTATAGGATAGGTGACAGTGTAATTCTCCCACCATGATGTTGCTGGTCCATCCAACTGATGTGCGGCAAAGCGCACCTTCTCAGCATCAGTACATCCTGTAGTGGTTAACTCCCTTCCAATCTTGCGGAGCCAATCATCTGCTACTATAGGCCCGGTGCTCCTAGAGAACACCGGCGGATTCAGCCTAAGAAAATGGGTTAAGTGATCAATAGGTGGTGGTGGTGGTGGTGGTGGGTTGTTGTTGTTGTCGTTCCCCTGATTCTGATTCTGGACTAGTAACTGCATCAATTTATTCTGTTGCTGGATCAACTGAGTGAGCTCTAGTGGAAATGCGAATCCATTGTCACATCTCGAAGGCATTTGATGGGTTCAGAAAAGATGAGAATTAAGAATAGAGAGAGGTCTAGAGAGAAAACACTACCCATATGCACATGAGGCAAATGCAAACAAAATCACTTCATTCAATCAAACAAGGGCATACAATCGGTCTAACTATCACAAAAGTTCTTGGACTACTCTATTTACGTGGTGGAATACTACTACTGATGAGGTGGTCTACTAGAAATATTCTTCGGTTGCAGACTCCATGATATCTGCTCCAGCTTCGTCAACATAGTCATCATCGCTCAGGTCAGAGTCGGTATCATCGATGATGATGTAATCTTCCGGGCGAATCTCCTTGGGTTCTTCGTCTTCTTCTACTGGTGTAGGGTCTCCCATGAATATTCTAATCCTCTTGATCAGGTCGTCATTCTTCTCCACTAGTACGACGATTTCCTCCTCATAATCTTCACGTGTAGCCTTGAGTTCTTCCTCCAGTTCCATGATTGTTGTCATCGCCTTCTTCAGATCTATCATGTCTGCGCACATCTGGTTCTCCTGACGTCGAATGTGCTGGTTTAACTCCTGGATATAAGCTGTGATTGATCTGTCCTTCTTGGTGCTGATCATTTCCTAGTGCTCATCTCAGTGCCCACAAATCTGGTAGATAGTATCCTTGAGATTATTGCGGTAAACTTCTCCAATACGTCCCATGGCGATGTGGGCTGCCATGCTCTTTCCTAGACTCTAGGTTGGTGCATCAAAGGAAAACTCTATGGGCACGGTGACTGGCATGAATGTCCTTCCTGGAACTTGAACTTGAATCATCCAACGCTCCGCTTCGGGTAAAGTGGCGTTGTAGGTCCCAGTGAAGCTTGGTACTCCAATGTTCAGGTACTTAGTAACTTCCTTCAGGTGGCGTCCAAAGGGTGTATCCTCATCCGGTTGTGTGAACTTGTTCCTTGCATCCGCCATCCAAAAAGAGTAGAGAAGATGAGGAGTCAGAAATGAGAAGAGTGAGTAGTGATCTAGGTCTTTATCTTAGTGGTCGTGTCCTACAGTCAGCGTGTGCTCTGATACCATCTTGTAGCGACCAGACCTCAAACAGTCCGATCTCTGTGCTTTAGTGTCATCCCTGGATCAGTAATGCTGACATGCATAGTACTTGAAGGATTTATAATAGAGTAGCAATCACACACTTATTACATCGAATGTCTCAAAAGAGAACTTATTACAGTAAAATATGGCTTAAGGCCATCTAACAATGATAACAACGGAAGGCTTGGAAGATAAGTGAGTCCATCAACTCCAACGGCATCACTGAGTATAGAACCACGACCTAACGACACCTTACTCGTCGTCTAAAAAGTCTGCAACATGAACGTTGCAGCCCTAAAACGGGTCAGCACGTGGAATATGCTGGCAAAGTATCACATAGAGAATAATGAACAGAATAGGCTATTCTATATGCATATATGGCTGGTGGAAAGCTCTATGGTTACAGTTTTGCGTAAAGCCAGTTTTTCCCTACTGCAAAGGAATAAATTTTATTTAACTATCATGGTGGTTGTTAAACATTGAGAGTGTAGACACCCTCTCAATCCCAATTAAGCATCAACATAATAACCCAACAAAATTAATTAGAGTAACATGATGAGATTCACATGATAATCCAAGTACTAGATACTCAGGATGTCCATAACGGGGGACACCGCTAACCATGATTAGTCACTCTGCAGAGGTTTGCGCACTTTTCCCCACAAGACTCGATCTCCTCCGTTGGGATTCTCGCACTACATGGTGTTTGAGAAACGGATGACCGAGACATAGTCTTTCAGAAGCGCTAGCACCTTACGATCGAGTAGACCGTTACACCTACTTTCCCCTACATCTGCTAGTCTACCACTGTAAGAGTTCGCACAACTTAGTAAACTATGCTAGAGCCCATAGTAGCTTGTGGCTGCACACGGAAGTTTCTAGTATGAATAATCTCATGATCCCTTTGAGCCTGGGTGGCGGTCCATAAAGAAAAACGCAGGCAATCGCTGGAATACCTAGGTGCCTCAATCCACCCATATGTGTATTAAAGTTGCCACCTTAAATAAACCATTAATAAACAATCTCACATTTGTCATGGATACACTCACCCAATCCACGTCTACTAGCATAGCATGTCAAAATAAGCAAATGTAGAAGTAACTCCCAAGGGTTTGATAATAAAACAGCTAATAGGTACTACCTCATCTACTTTCCCAGAACCCACAATTTAATTAGATCCTAATCATGCAATGTTTGAGGATTGATCTAATGCAATAAAACTGGGTAGTAAGAGGTATGATCAAAGTGTTACTTGCCTTGCTGATGATCCACGTAACCTAGAGATTCAAAGTAGGAAGCGGCGCACTCCGTGTACTCTATCGCAAACAAACAAGCATACAATAAGTACTCATCTAATGCACAGGTAAAAGTCAAATAAGAAATACAACCATAAAGTTCAACTTAAGAACTCTGGTTTGCAAAAAGAATCAAATCGAACGAAGCAACGAAAGTCAAACGGCGAAAGAAACAAGCTTCGTTTACTAATCTGGATCTAAGTCAAATTTTACAGATGCAAAAACTTGTTTGAGTTGGTTAAACGGAAAGAGGGTTTCGAGACGAAACTCCAGGCTTTTGAATCGCCTGATTCTGATAAACGAGCGAAAAGTTAAACTAAAACAAAAATCGGATTAGAAATCAGGATCAGAAATAATCGCGGAAAATCCAAGAAAAAGAAAAACGACGAATAGGCTAACGAAAGAATGTTCGCTGTCTGCGGCTAAAAGACGAAAACCGTTCGTAAAAACGAACGAAAAAGCAGTCGTTCGCTAAATAACTAAACCGACAAGAATAAACCTAACCGGATCAGGAAAAAAAACGGATCTAGGTTTCCAAAAAACGGATCGGTTTTCTAAGAAAAACCGGCGGCTATCTCGATTCCGGCGAGTCAGCGACGGCGGGTGGGTCCGGCGGGGCGGCGGCGAGCTCCGGCGAGGCGGCGCGGGTGGCGGCGGCGGCGGGCGGCAGCGCGGGCGGCGGCGGCGGCGGGCTAGGGTTAGGGTTTCGGGTGGGGTGGCTGTAGCGGGCCTCAGGGCGCGACTTATAAAGGCCAGCCGGGCCAAGTGTCCTAGTCGGACACGGCCCGGTTAGGTCGGTTCGTTTTTTTAAATAATTTGACGTGCATAAAAAGAAAGAAAAAAAATACTAAACGGACTCCAAAAATCCCGAAATAAATTTTCCCCGACTTATAAAATCAAGCCGGAGAAAGTGAACATTTATTTGGGGCCTAAATGCAATTTTGAAAAATGCGCATTTTTCCTAAATTCAAATAAAACAGCAAAAAATACTCCAACATAAAAATCTTATTTGATTTTTTATTAAATCCTCAATATTTCTTTATTTTTGGGAAAGTCATTTGATTCCCTCTCACTTATTTTTATAATTCAAATAATTGAAGATAAAATAAATAAAATCAAATGATCCTATTTTCAAAATTTGAGAAAAACCCAAATATGAAAATAACGAAATCCCCAACTCTCTCCATGGGTCCATGAGTTGCGTAGAATTTCTGGATCAGGCCCAAAAGCAATAAAATATGATATGCAATGATGATCTAATGTATAACATTCCAAATTGAAAATTTGGGATGTTACACCCTACGGGTTCGAGAACTATGTAGACATGATCGAGACTCATCTCTGGTCAATAACAAATAGCGGAACCTGGATGCTCATATTGGTTCCTACATTTTCTACGAAGATCTTTATCGGTCAAACCGCATAACAACATAAAAAAATATTGGGCGAAAGAAGTACCAGAGGGGGGCCACCCACCATCCACGAGGGTGGGGGCGCGCCCTACCCCCTCGGTGCGCCCCCTGCCTCGTGGGCCCCCTGGTGGCCCTACGATGCCTATCTTTGGCTATATGGAGTCTTTCATCGAGGAAAAAATCATAAGCAAGCTCACGGGACGAAACTCCGCTGCCACAAGGAGGAACCTTGGCGGAACCAATCTAGGGCTCCGGCGAAGCTGTTCTGCCGGGGAAACTTCCCTCCGGGAGGGGGAAATCATCACCATCGTCATCACCAACGATCCTCTCATCGGGAGGGGTCCAATATCCATCAACATCTTCACCAGCACCATCTCATCTCAAACCCTAGTTCATCTCTTGCATCCAATCTTTGTATCCAAACCTTAGATTGGTACATGTGGGTTGCTAGTAGTGTTGATTACTCCTTGTAGTTGATGCTAGTTGGTTTATTTGGTGGAAGATCATATGTTAAGATCCATTATGCATATTAATACCCCTCTGGTTATGAACATTAATATGCTTTGTGAGTACGTACGTTTGTTCCTGAGGACATGGGAGAAGTCTTGCTATAAGTAGTCATGTGAATTTGGTATTCGTTCGATATTTTGATGAGATGTATGTTGTCATACCTCTAGTGGTGTCATGTGAACGTCAACTACATGAAACTTCACCATTTGTTGGGCCTAGAGGGAGGCATTGGGAAGTAATAAGTAGATGATGGGTTGCTAGAGTGACAGAAGCTTAAACCCTAGTTTATGCGTTGCTTCGTAAGGGGCTGATTTGGATCCATATGTTTCATGCTATGGTTAGGTTTACCTTAATACTTTTGTTGTAGTTGTGGATGCTTGAAATAGGGGTTAATCATAAGTGGGATGCTTGTCCAAGTAAGGACAATACCCAAGCACCGGTCCACCCACATATCAAATTATCAAAGTACCGAACGCGAATCATATGAACGTGATGAAAACTAGCTTGACGATAATTCCCATGTGTTCTTGGGAGCGCTTTCCTTCATATAAGAGTTTGTCCAGGCTTGTCCTTTTCTACAAAAATGATTGGGCCATCTTTCTGCACCTTATTTACTTTCATTGCTCGTTACTCGTTACAAATTACCTTATCACAAAACTATCTGTTACCGATAATTTCAGTGCTTGCAGAGAATACCTTGCTGAAAACCGCTTATCATTTCCTTCTGCTCCTTGTTGGGTTCGACACTCTTACTTATTGAAAAGGCTACGATAGATCCCCTACACTTGTGGGTCATCAAGACGCTTTTCTGGCGCCGTTGCTGGGGAGTGAAGCGCCTTTGGTAGGTGGAATTTGGTAAGGAAAAATTTATATAGTGTGCTGAAATTTACTGTCACTTGTTATTATGGAACATAATCCTTTGAGGGGCTTGTTCGGGGTATCTTCACCCCGACCAGTATAGCAAAGAGTTGCTCCTCAACCTACTGAACCTATTGAAAATGTTTACTTTGAAATTCCTTCGGGTATGATAGACAATCTGCTAGCTAATCCTTTCACAGGTGATGGAACATTACATCCCGATTTGCACCTAATCTATCTGGATGAAGTTTGTGGATTATTTAAGCTTGTAGGTATTCCCGAGGATGTTATCAAGAAGAAGGTCTTCCCTTTATCTTTGAAGGGAGATGCATTGACATGTGATGATATTGGATCATGGAACTACCAACGATTGAAATTGGAATTTCATCAGAAGTTTTATCCTATGCATCTGGTTCGTCGTGGTGGTAATTATATATATAATTTTTAGCCTCGCGAAGGAGAAAGTATCGCTCAAGCTTGGGGGAGGCTTAAGTCAATGTTATATTCATGCCCCAATCGTGAGCTCTCAAAATAAATGATTATTCAAAAAAATTATGCTCAGCTTTCTCTCAGTAATCGCTCCATGCACGATACTTCTTGTATTGGATCTTTTATGATGAAGACTATTAAATTCAAATGGGATTTATTGGAAATAATTAAACGCAACCTTGAATATGGGGACCTCGACGAAGGTAAGGAGTCAGGTATAACACCTAAGTTTGATTGTGTTAAATCTTTTATGGATACCGATGCTTTCCGTGAATTTAGCACTAAATATGGACTTGACTCTGAGATAGTAGCTTCCTTCTGTGAATTATTTGCTACTCATGTTGATCTCCCAAAGGAGAAGTGGTTTAAATATAATCCTCCCATTGAAGTAAAAGTAGTTGCACCTATTAAAGTTGAAGAAAAGACTATCACTTATAATGATCCTGTTGTTCCTACTGCTTATATTGAGAAACCACCTTTCCCTGTTAGAAGAAAGGATCATGCGAAAGCCTCAACTGTGGTCAACAAAAGTAATATTAAGAGACCCAAACCTCCTGAACAAATTAAAGTTGAACCTAGTGTTGATAGGGTCAAAGATCTCTTGGCCGATAATATTGATGGGCATGTTATTTACTTCTGCAATGAATCTACTAGAATTGCTAGACCAGATACTAAAAATAAACATATACCTATTGTAGGCATGCCTGTTATTTCTATTAAAATAGGAGATCATTGCTATCATGGCTTATGTGATATGGGTGCTAGTGCAAGTGCAATACCTCATTCCTTATACCAAGAAATTATGCATGATATTGGACCTGCTGAGATAGAAGAGATAGATGTTACAGTTAAGCTTGCCAATAGAGTTATTATTTCCCTAGTTGGGATTGTTAGATATGTTGAAGTCTTGTGTGGGAAAGTTAAATACCCCGCTGATTTTCTTGTTCCCGGTTCCCCACAAGATGACTTTTGTCCCATTATATTTGGTAGACCCATCTTGAATACTGTTAATGCTAATATAGACTGCAATAAGGATATTGTTTCTGTTGGTTTAGGGGATATGTCTCATGATTTTAATTTTGCTAAATTTTGTAGACAACCCCATGATAAAGAATTGCCTAGCAAAGATGAAATTAATTGTCTTGCTTCTATTGTCGTGCCTCCTAGTGATCCTTTAGAACAATATTGGCTAGACCATGAAAATGATATGTTTATGAATGAAAGAAGGGAAATAGATGAAGTATTCTTTAAACAGGGACCTATTTTGAAGCACAACTTGCGTGTTGAAATCTTAGGGGATCACCCTCCAGCTAAGGGTGATCTTATGTTTGAGATTAAACCGTTACATGATACTCTTAAATATGCTAACCTTTCAGAGCATGAAGAAAAGAAATTATTGAGAACTCTGAAGAAGCACCGTGCTACTATTGGATACACTACAAGAAACCTGTTAATCCATGACAGATTTCTCATGACATTTTCGGAAACCATCATCGATGTTCTAATTTAGCCGTGCAAACCCACCCGAGCCCGCCCAAAGCCCACTTGAGCCCGCCCAAACCATTCCTGTATAAAACCTAACCCTAACAGGCTAACACTCCCTTCCCCAATCTCTTTCTCCACCTCGCCGCCGCCCCCTCATCTTATCCCTCATCCTCGATCCCCTCCACTATCCCTCCTCCGCACCCTCACCGTCCCTGCGATGCCTCCTTCCTCCACCTCCCCACATGCACCTTCTCTCTTCCCCGGAATCTCCTAAGCTTCCTCCACTCCAATGGCACACATCCCCCATCCCTCGTACTAGGTGCAGTGGCAACGACATCCTGGGCGCGCGTAGATCTGGCACGGAACAGAACCCCGACGTCGGCCTTGTCGAACCGGAGCGGCCGTGTGGTGGTCGACGATCTACTGCGACGGCTGGAAGCAGCAGCAAACCCTAGTCGCCACTGGTTACCAGCGCGGCTCCCACCTGTCCTGCTGGCTTCCTCGACGTCATGGCCTCGTACTCCTCCGCGACCCCCGTCCAGGTTCTTTTGCCGGCTCTGACTAATGCTGTGGTCGTGGATCCCTGTAGAGGAAAGGTTGCTCGCGTCCCTCTCTCTGATGTACGGACGCGCGCGTCCCTTTGGCTGTCGGTGGCAAGAAGCCAACATAGAGTAGCACAGCAGGAACGGCGGCCGTGCATCTACCTTGAACTCAACCAAACACCAGCCACCATAGGTAACCAGCTCTGCTCCTGCTCTTCTTTTTTGGATGGTTGTTCTTGTTGGCAATGTATGTCTGCTCTGACGTATGTGATTTCAGTGGCGGTGGCAGGATCCGAACATTGCTTTGTCAAGTTTTTTAAATGAAAAATTATAGACAAAATAAACAGGAACAGAAAAGACCACACATATTTTTGGTTGCAGCTTTTTGCCAAATTTATCCATTTATCATTGGTTTCATTACCAAATACAAGACCTAACAAGTCAAAAACAAGCGTTTTACTATGAAAAACAAGATCTTGATTTCTTAATAAGAGAAAAAATTGGAAGAGGAAGAAGATGTAGCATACAAATAGAAGAAAAAGGACCTTGTGCTAGACTCCTTGTGCACTCACCGATCACCAGAAGTACAGTACTATAGAGAGTTGGAGACTGGCTGAGGACGTGGCCATGCTCACGGAGGTTTTTCCGGACAGCGGGCGGTTGGCGGCCGGCAGCATCAACGCTGCTTGGTGTGCAACATGCGCATCCATGCATGATGTGCTCCAACCTGCCGGTATTGTGCCCCCGTTGGCCTTTAGGGATTACATGGGAAGGTGAAAAGAGAGAAGTAGTAGTAGTAAGAGTAATCACAGGATTTGAGGATTGGCTGATTAGGGAAGCTATATAATTAGGACGGCTGCGTAATTTCCTTTGCTATATTGGGCCAGCCAAATCATAGGCAAAGCAGATAACAAATGGGTCTGTTGTAGTCAGTTTATAGAACTTGTTTTTTACCGGTGGGGGAGGCAGACGTGGTAGTCTCTGGCATGTCAAATTGTTGTGTAGTCGCTTGACTACCCAGCTATAGCGTGGCTTCGCCACTGTGTGATTTCCTGCCTAAATTAAAGTACACATAGGGTTGTGAGACTTGATCATGCTGTCACCACTGGGTAATGTGAATTGAATGGATAAATGCTATACTGGACCTTATGGTTTGAGCACTACAACAAATCTGAATGTTTTCACATGTCTCTTTCACAAGTATGCACATCAACTGTTTAATTACTATAATATATTGCAACGAATAATATCTGTTACATATTTAATGCCAACCGTCTACTTATGTAACTGATAATTGGTTATAGCAGTGTATGTTTATTTAGTTTAATGTGAGTGTACTTAATTAAGTCTCAATTTTCTTTCCTTTTCTTGCCTTATTTTCGTAGAGTTTTGTTCTGTGTAACTTGATCTCAACTTTCAAATCAGTATTGAACAGATGAAACTCCTACAATCATCCACTACAATTGTGGGTTGAGGTTAACACCCTAGCATCTCCTGAGGTTTACAATGCATTAACATTCTTGCATGTCCTGAGGTTTAGCCTGTGTTACCATGGCATTCAGTTTCTCTTATATATGCAAGAAGTATATATTCAGCTACTTATCTTCATGTATTTTGCAATATTATCAAAAAAAATTGCCTGCCCTTTAGAAGTGCATTTCTCTGCAAACCTTTTCTATTATCCATGTGAATGGAGCTAAGCATGTGAAAGCTTTTGCCGGGGCAGCTGATCCACGGGCACCTATGGGACCGGCGGACCGGGTCCCTTTTGGTTCGGTGGGGGCGGAGTTCAAGCAAAGAGCAGATCGAGGCGGAGCACGCGAGCGGTTTACCCAGGTTCGGGCCGCACGGATGCGTAAAACCCTACTCCTGCTTTGTGGTGTTGTATTGATTTCTAGCTCGGGAGCGCGGAGTGCTACAGTACACGCCGGCGGCTAGCAGGGCCGAGCGTGGGTGCTTGAACTGGCTGAACCCGAGCGTGAGGGTTCGAGCTGGCCAACCCCCCTCTACGTTGCTCACGGGCCTCCTTTTATATGCTCAAGGGGTTAGCGACATAGCAACGGAGGTAAAGGGCAAAAATGGAAGAAGGTGCTGTGGTAGGTACAGCTACCTGCTACAGTGTTATCATACCTAACTCTGGCGGCAGGGGACAAGGGCATTAATTGCCCGTCTGTGTCGCCTAAACAGTACCGAAACGGACCGCTAGGGACGCCACCGTTTGCCACGATGGTTATCTTGTCAGCGCCTGCTTGCCACCTCGCACCCCTAGCTGCACAGCCTTCCGCCACGTACGCCTGGAAGGGCCCCAAAGCGACACGTTGATGGATGAGCTGGAGCGCGGGCGCGAACTGGGGGTTTCCCGCGGCAAGCTCCTTGCCGCGGTCGCCGTCTTGTCGTGTTCGGGAGCTTGTCGCTCGCCGGGCCTTACCGGGACGCGCAGCGCGTCGCGGCAAGTCTTCTCGGTATGCCTTGGTTGGCCTTCCCGGCAAGCTCCTCTTGCCGGGGTCTTGTTACCTTCCCGGCAAGCTCCTCTTGCCGGGGCCTCGTTTCCTTCTCGGCAAGCTCCTCTTGCCGGGGCCTTGGTTTGAGTACTTTGTTCTTGAATGGTCTTCGAGGGAACCGTGGAGGATCTTGGCGGTCACCTGGCAAGCCTTGCCGCGGGACGCTGCGACTACCCGTGCACAAGTTCGGGGTGCTAGGGTACCCCTACTCTAGTACACTGACAGGAGCCCCCGGGCCTAGGCGAGACACGGTGCCGAGCGCTGTTGGGCCAGGCCCAAAACAGTGCACGGGCACGCGCGGCCTAGGTCACGCCGCATATCTCTCCGCCTTCACCGCGCACGCCCAGAATGGCACGCGTCACACGCGGCGTCGTGGGTGACGTGGGCGGCGTGCGCGGGGCTAAGCCCCGCGAGCATGCGTCGGGCCATGATGAAGGGGACGGTTCACACCCTCCTCCCTAAGCGGAGGTAGGCGCGGGGGCGCGGTGCATTTACTGGACGGGGCCGGTGCGCGGTTTTTCGAGGCGTCCACTCCCCGTGAACACGGGGTGGGGCGAGGCCGCCTCATCCGTCGCCTTGGTTCTGCATCCCCGCCACGCGGCTCCCATGCGCTTGGGGCTGCGGACGGTGGAAGCGGGAGACGCGGGCCGAGGCAGCGGGTCGGCCCCGACTCCCTGCTCTTCCCGTGCTTTGATTCGCTGAGTGGGGCGGCCGAGCCCCCACCTCGCTCCTTTATAAAGAGCGGGAGGGGAGCCCAGAAACCCGCACTCTCCCATCTACTCCTTTCTTCAGCTTCTGCTCCCCTTTCTCCCGTTTGCCATGGAGAAAGGGAACCCTGGCCCTTCATCGGTGGCGGCGAGGGTCGCCGCAAGACAGCGCACCTCTCCCTCTCCCGCGCCCGTGGTGGCAGAGCCAGCCATAAGGGGAAGAGGGAGGGGGCGAGGTCACGGACGAGGTCGAGGACGAGGTCGAGGCGCTCGGGGAAGAGGCGGGCGGGGCGGCGTGCCAGCTCCGCCTCCGCCGGCGGCTCCTCCCCCCATGGCGGTCCATATAGGGGACGACTCTTGCGAGTTCTTCGTCAGGCTGCACCGGGCGCCTCGTCGTCGCCTCAGGCTTCCAGCTCCGTTCGCGAGCGCGATGGAGTTGGACCCGCCCGAGACACTGAGACTGCACATGAGGGGCTGTGGGATCAGCGGCACGCGAGTCCGCGTTGTATTCCCAGCCCCTAATGTGATGTATCTTGATCGAGGGTGGAAGACGTTCGCCCGTATCCACGGCCTGATGGAGGGGTTTACCCTCCATTTTAAGTTGATGGAGGGCGATCTCCTCTCCGTCAAGGTCTTCGGGTGCTTCGGCACTCGGGCGAAGTGCTGCGTGGACAGCTCCTCCAATAGTGAAGGCTCCCCCTCGAGCGAGAGTGACGAGGAGGAGAGCGACAGCGATGATGAAGGTAGCGGGCGGCAGGATGGCGGGTCCGACTAGGTGTCGGGCGCCGCCTCGCGCGGCACCAGTGACCCCATCATCCGTGTCGCCGGCTCCTTGAACTCCCCGGGGCCGTCTCCTTGGGCGGCTGGCGTAGGGAGGCTGCGGAAGGGGAAGAGGGCTGGCGACAAGGCCGTCAGGTCGGAGTACGAGGGCGTGGTTCCCTCGGCAGCGTGCTGATGTCCTGCCGCCCCGTCTTCGAGCCCTGCTTCCAGCGCCGCCATCACCGTCCAGCCTTCGGACGGCCCCCGGGATGTTCTCTTGGTGTCTTCTGGCACCCGTAGCTCGCCTAGGCGCCCTTTCTGCCCTTTTCGCCTCCTTGACCTACCTCCTGAAGAGAGGGACAGGAAAGGGATTACGGGCATCTTATCTTTTTAATTTGTATGCCTTCGGGCCTTAGCTGCATCTAAAACTTGTAGTCCTCTCTTTCATGTTTTTCATCCTCTATGGACTCTACCTGAGTGGGATGTTTTTTAATGAAAAGGGGATGCTTGCCGGGTTATTTGTCTCGCAGGTTGAACCCACGCCAAGGAGCAAATCCTTGGTATCCCTCGGACAGACATTTCATCTCCCGGCAACAGGCCCTGCCGCCTTCCCACGTCGCTCGACCTTTCTCACGCCTTTGACGGAGGCGGGAACGAGGTGGGTGCGGCCTCCTCGTTTCATCCCTTTGCTGCCGCGACTACGACCAAACTTGGCCCCGGGGCCTAGAGTTTAGGGAGCACGGCAGTTTTCGGGAAGAAACGCGGTTTCGCATTCCCCAGTCCATAAGAGGATGCATGATGAGGGACGAAAGACTTATCTGATATTGCAGCCCCCGGCAACTCTGGCCTGCCGTGGGTGAATCTTGGCACTTGCTGCCCCCAGCAATACTGGCTTGCCGGGGCCCAGGTGCCGGCACGCCCTTCTTCTCCTTTCCGTCCTTAAGCAGTCTGGCCAGGATATGCGAGCCCTGCGAACGAAAGAAAAGCAAAGGGACGGACACTCGACCTCTAAGCTAGGGGTTAGTTGCTGTTAGGCACTATCAACCCTAACCAAGGACGAGACTCGACCTAGCATGCATGCTCTAACCCCGGGGTGATCAGCGCTTCATTTACTGGTGCTCAGGGTCTGCGCCTGGCTCTGTACAAAGGATTACATGCAATAGCGGCAAGACTTGTACAGAAGGGTGGTTGCTGGACAGGGTCCGACAACCACGCCTTACGGTTAAAACTTACGAAGATGCTCGATGTTCCAGGAGTTGCTCACTGGTACGCCATCTTCGGTCTCAAGGCGGACAGCGCCAGGCCTTGTGACTCGCTTCACCCGGTAAGGGCCTTCCCACTTCGGCGTCAACTTGTTGGAATTCTTGGCCGACTGAGCGCGCCGAAGAACAAGGTCGCCTTCCTCGAGACTCCTGGCATTGACTCTGCGGCTATGGTAGCGGCGCAGAGCTTGTTGGTAGCGAGTAGCTCGCACAGCAGCCTGGAGACGGTCTTCCTCAAGGAGCAGCGCGTCATCTTGCCGCAGCTGCTCTTGCTCGAGCTCATCATAAGCGAGCACTTGAGGTGACCCGTATACGAGTTCCGTGGGGGTAACTGCCTCTGCTCCATAGACTAGAGCAAAGGGTGTCTGTCCAGTGGCTCGATTTGGCGTCGTTCTGATCGACCAAAGAGCCACCGGTAGCTCCTCGATCCAGTTTCTTCCGCACTTGTGCAGCCTGTCGAAAGTTCTGGTCTTGAGCCCGCGCAGCACTTCAGCATTTGCCCTCTCCGCTTGACCATTGCTTCTCGGGTGAGCAACAGAAGCGAAGCAGATCTTGGCGCCAAGGTCTTGGACGTATTGCATGAAGGTGCGGCTCATGAATTGTGTACCATTGTCGGTGATTATCCTGTTGGGGATCCCGAAGCGGCAAACAATCGACCTGAAGAACTTGACGGCTGACTGTGCGGTCACCTTCCTCACTGGTTCCACTTCCGGCCACTTTGAGAACTTGTCGATTGCGACGTACAAGTACTCAAAGCCCCCGACAGCTCGGGGAAAGGGGCCGAGGATGTCGAGCCCCCAGACCGAAAATGGCCAGGATAAAGGGATCGTCTGGAGAGCTTGAGCTGGCTGGTGTATCTGCTTGGAATGGAACTGGCACGCTTCACACTTGGTTACTTGTGCAGTTGCATCCTGGAGGGCTGTTGGCCAGAAGAAACCTTGCCGGAACGCTTTGCCGACAAGTGCTCTTGCGCCAATGTGGTGACCACATATGCCTCCGTGTATCTCTGCCAACAGCTTTTGTCCGTCTTTCCGGGGAATACACTTCAATTTCACACCGTTGAGTCTTCTTCTGTACAGTGTCTTGTCGACAAACTGGTACATACATGACTGCCGGGCTACTCTTTCCGCTTCTTCTTGCTCTTCGGGAAGTTCTCCTGTCTGAAGGAAACGGACAATCTGCTGCGCCCATGCTGGAGCTTGTGGCTCGACAACAAGGACTAAAGGCAACTCTGCTGCTGCGGGAACATCCGCTTCTACGGCAAGAACCTGCGGCTCTGCCGGAGCTTGCCGTTCCCCGACAGGCTTGCCGGGGCAAAACTTGTCGGGAGCCTCTCCTTCAACGGAACAAACCCTGGGGCTCGCCGGAGCATCTTGCTCTTCAGCGCTCTTGGTGTTGGTCTCAGCTGCTGCGGGAACATCTGCTTCTACGGCGAGAAGCTGTGTCTCTGCCGGAGCTTGACGTTCCCCGACAAGCTTGCCGGAGCAAAACTTATCGGGAGCATCTGCTTCAACGGAACAAATCCTAAGGCTTGCCGGAGCAGACTGCTCCTCAGCGCCTTCGGTGTTGATCCTAGGGGCCTTCTTGGCGGCGGCTTCGGGAAGCTCTGCCGGCAGGCAGTCACCAGGAATCAACTTCCTCTTCTTGCTCTGTCCAGCTGATGGTGTTACGGACGGTTGAGTCAGCTTGAGCACAAAGATCCCTGGTTCCACAGGTAGCTTAAGTGCGGCGCACTTTGACAGGCCGTCAGCAATGGCGTTCTGAGTTCTTGGAACGTGCTCCATTTGTAGGCCGTCAAAGCGCTCTTCTAGCTTTCTCACTTCGTCAACGTAAGCTTCCATCAACGGACTGGTAATTCTTGTTTACTTGGCGGACGACAAGCTGTGAGTCACCGCTGACAATGAGCTTCTTGATCCCAAGGTCTGCCGCGATCCTGAGACCGGCAAGCAATCCCTCATACTCTGCAGTATTGTTTGTTGCTTGATCCTTGGGAAAGTGCATCTGGACTATGTACTTGAGGTGCTCTCCCGGGAGCTTCAGCGGCAAGTGGATTGCGATCCGCCGCGGCTGCTGCTTCCCGGTAGATCTTGTCGGCGCAGATAAGAGCATCCTTCTTGTCACCAGGGACAGAAATGACGCTTATCGGGCCTGGCATCTTCAGCATGTTATATGTGTAGTGAGAGGCTGCCATGAACTTGGCGAGTGCTGGACGGCCAAGTATCCCATTGTAGGGCAATGGGATATCGGCAACGTCGAATGTGACCTTCTCAGTCCTGAAGTTTAGCTCGCTGCCAAATGTTACCGGCAGCGTGACCTTCCCCTTCGGCTTGCTCCTTCTCGGGCTGATTCCTTGGAACGTGCCGGTCTCTTCGAGCTCGCTGTCGGGGATTTGGAGTTTCTGGAGTACAGCGGAGGAGATCAGGTTCAAGCCGGCCCCGCCGTCAACTAACATCTTAGTGACCTTGAGGTTTCGGATAGTTGGTGAAACCAACATCGGCAGGCACCCGATCGCAGTTGTGCGATCAGGGTGGTCCTCAATGTCAAAGATGATAGGCGTGCTGGACCATTTCAGAAGCTTGCGCGATTCGACAGGCGGTTCCGCTGCATTGACTTCCCGCGCCCATTGCTTGAGTTGGCGGTGTGAAGTGTGCAGAGAAGCACCGCCGTCAACGCACAAGACCTCTGTGGCTTTCTGAAACTCCTGTTCACTGGTCTCAACATCATCCATGTCTTCGTCGTCGTCATCTTCATCGTCGTCGCGGCCGCGGGGAGGCCTGTCTCCTTGCCGCTATTTGGCCTTGCCGCGACGTCCTCCCTGTCCGGTGCGCTTCTTGCCGGATTCTCCAGCACCCCCTTGGGCCCTCTCCTTGTCGCGCCGCTCGTACTCAGCTCTTTGCTGCTGGACAAGCTGCTCGACTTTCTTGCAGTTCCGGAGGTCGTGGCCCTTGGTGCGGTGAATCTTGCAGTATTGGTGGTCGGAGCCGTCCTGCTTGTCGGCGGCCGCCACAGCCTGGCAGTTGGTGCATGCGGCAACTTCCTTGCCGGAGCTACCGACCTTGGCTCGCTTGGCGCCGCCGTCGCTGCTGGACTGCTCAACGACCAGCACCTCTTTGTTCTGCTTCTTCCTGTTGTAGCGCCGCCGGTTTTTCTTTGCCGGGGCGGCATCCTCGCTGTCAGATCCCTCTGCTCCAGTGCTCTCTCCGGGGAATTTCCTCCCTTCCTCAGCGCGTGCACGCTTGTCGGCCAGGGCATATAGCTCGCTGACATCCCAAATTTTGCACATCGCCATCTCCTCCCGCATCCTGCGGTTACGCACGTTCTGATGGAACGCGCTGATTACCGCGGCAGGGTGGATATTTGGGATGTTGTGCTGTACACGGCTGAATCTCTGGATATACTTGCGCAGGGGTTCTCCTTCCTTCTGGACGAGCAGGTGAAGATCGCTCTCTTGGCCATGAGGTTTGTGGCCGCTTGTGAAGGCGCCGACAAACTGATGGCATAGCTCAGCCCAGGAGGATATGGAGTTGTCCGGCAAGTGCATGAGCCAGGACCTGACGTTGGGCTTGAGCACCAACGGGAAGTAGTTGGCAAGCATCTTATCGTCCCGCCCCCCAGCAACCTGCACCGCGATGGTGTAGATGCTGAGGAACTCCGACAGATGCGACTTGCCGTCGTACTTCTAGGGTACATCTGGTTTGAAATTCTTCGTACTGGGCCACTGGACTTGCCGCAGCTCACGAGTGAACGCAGGACAACCTACCGCGTGCGGCAAGTCGCCTGGTTCCCCTGGCGCATGCATGTCAACAGAGGGCCCAGCGCGCTGGTCTGATTGACGCCGCACTTCTCTTCGCCGCTCGATGCGAGTACGAGCGTCTTCTTGTTGTCGTTCTCGAAGAACTTGGCGCTGATCGCGACGAGCTCGTGGATCTGACGACGTGGTGGAGTCGCTGTCGAGGTGGACCCGACGAGTCGGCGATCTTGGCCTTCGGAGTGGAGAGTGCACGGTAGTTGTACCCCCACCAGTCTTGTCGTCTCGGGCTCGTGCCTAGCTAGCTTGCCGCGGCTGAGACGTGCTCGGCTGTCGTGGAGCGTCGCCGTTGGCGAAGCTGATGAGACTCTGGATAGTGGCCCTCCAGTCGTCGATCTTGTCCGCCGCTGGAGGGTAGTCTAGGAGCAGCTGAGCTCGCGCCAAAGCTTCTGCTGCGGTGGCGGGTGGCAGTGGCGAACGGTGCGAGGAGCGGGATATGCTCGGACTTCTAACTACGTTAGAAGGAGCAGTATCTCGTCCAGGCGACCGTGCCTCGCTCGCGCCAGCAGGTTGACGTGCATGGTGGTCCTGAGCGCTCCGAGATCCACCAGCTCGGTCTTGATCTAGCGAACGCATGGTACCATGAGTACCATGACGCTGCCGGTCCCGCGCCTCCTGAGATGGGCGCGGTGCATGCACGGACGCCGAGGTCTTGGAGTGTGCCCGGTCATTGTGGGAGCCGGCTACGCCGCCGATGGGCAGCGCAGCCTTGTCCTGGGGCCTGGCAGCACCGTGAGCTCTCTCGTCGACACGTGCCCTTCCGCCGGCACTTGCCCCACCAACCGTTTGCTCCAGCGGTGGCTGGCTCGGTGCCGGATCTGATGAAGATGATGAAGATGATGAAGATCTAGCTCGCGAGGACGCCGGATCTGATGTTGATGAAGATGAAGAAGATCTAGCTCGCAAGAATGCCGGATCTGGTTCACACAACTTCGACGCCCCCTACCTGGCGCGCCAGAGATGCCGGGGCAGCTGATCCACGGGCACCTATGGGACCGGCGGACCGGGTCCCTTTTGGTTCGGCGGGGGCGGAGGTCGTGCAAAGAGCAGATCGAGGCGGAGCACGCGAGCGGTTTACCCAGGTTCGGGCCGCACGGATGCGTAAAACCCTACTCCTGCTTTGTGGTGTTGTATTGATTTCTAGCTCGGGAGCGCGGAGTGCTACAGTACACGCCGGCGGCTAGCAGGGCCGAGCGTGGGTGCTTGAACTGGCTAAACCCGAGCGTGAGGGTTCGATCTGGCCAACCCCCCTCTACGTTGCTCACGGGCCTCCTTTTATATGCTCAAGGGGTTACCGACATAGCAACGGAGGTAAAGGGCAAAAATGGAAGAAGGTGCTGTGGTAGGTACAGCTACCTGCTACAGTGTTATCATACCTAACTCTGGCGGCCGGGGACAAGGGCATTAATTGCCCGTCTGTGTCGCCTAAACAGTACCGAAACGGACCGCTAGGGACGCCACCGTTTGCCACGATGGTTATCTTGTCAGCGCCTGCTCGCCATGATGGTTATCTTGTCAGCGCCTTCTTGCCACCTCGCACCCCTAGCTGCACAGCCTTCCGCCACGTACGCCTGGAAGGGCCCCAGAGCGACACGTTGATGGATGAGCTGGAGCGCAGGCGCGAACTGGGGGTTTCCCGCGGCAAGCTCCTTGCCGCGGTCGCCGTCTTGTCGTGTTCGGGAGCTTGTCGCTCGCCGGGCCTTGCCGGGACGCGCGGCGCGTCGCGGCAAGTCTTCTCGGTATGCCTTGGTTGGCCTTCCCGGCAAGCTCCTCTTGCCGGGGTCTTGTTACCTTCCTGGCAAGCTCCTCTTGCCGGGGCCTCGTTTCCTTCTCGGCAAGCTCCTCTCGCCGGGGCCTTGGTTTGAGTACTTTGTTCTTGAATGGTCTTCGAGGGAACCGTGGAGGATCTTGGCGGTCACCTGGCAAGCCTTGCCGCGGGATGCTGCGACTGCCCGTGCACAAGTTCGGGGTGCTAGGGTACCCCTACTCTAGTACACCGACAGCTTTAAATGGCTGTTTGGATCGCTGCTCGCAGCCGCCTGTCCAAAATATTGGTAGTTGACCAGGCTGGCGAGTTCGTTTGGATGAGCCTGATGTTTTGGCTCGCCTTGCCCACCATAGCTCTTATAGTCTATATTTGCACCAACTATTTGCCGAGGCGCCGGCGGCCAAATCGCTCGCCAATTATTTGGCGTGTCCTCCTTTGGCGAGGCTGACTCCGGCACAAACCAAACAGATCCTAAATCTTGCACTCATCCGTGTACATTTCTGCCCTTGTTCTGTAATTCAACAATTACCATAGAACTAATAAACTTAGAGCACCAAAGTATATATTTCTCTTTCCTAAGTATACATGTTTAATAATATTTCATTTTTCTTTATTTTAATAGGACATTTATTTCAACGATCTTAGTAAAGATTTGTTCTAGCCACATATAGTAACTGAATGATGCTCTAATTTTCCAGGATTGATATTCCACCAACCATCTCACTATTAATATTTATATTTGATTTATTTCTTTATGATACTAAGATGTGCCTATGTGTTCTTTCTGCATGCCAAATCCTTTTCTGCCTGACGATAAAATGTCCATGTTGACTGACAAATGCAATGTTGCTATTGTTCCTTGTACTTTTCATTTATTGCGGGTGAGCTAATTAGTGTCATTTTAAATAAGTGTTTGTATGAATCTTTCCCATAATTTATTCCTCATGTGGATAGTTCTCACATTTTTTTAGCTATTCTTTTGCAGGTAACTGAGATAGAACAGAAGACAGTTGGGTTTGGTTTAGATGGGTTACTCCACTTGGATAGGAACAATGATACTACTGCGAACACGATTACATATTATGTTTATCTAAATTTCCAGTGTGACTGATTTGTAATTTTAATGTTATTGTGATCATTATTTTGTAGTTGTGAATTTGTAATTGTGCACTACAGTATTGTTTCTAGTTTAATAGAGATTCTTTACTTATTTTGTGTGGATAAGTATTTTGCATCCTGGGCCGAACATGGGATGGAGCAGGCCAAGGCCAATAATAATCCAGTAAAATTAATGTGGACATAAGGCATACTATAAAGAATATTAAAATATTAAAAAATGGGTGAAGGCCCAATAAACAAATGGACTATATGGGCCTAAATTAATGATTATACAAATATAAATGGGCTATATTGTTGGGTTTCCATGTCAGATCCACCATGATGCCACATCAGCTGCCACGTCATGTACATCCATGACGGATAGGTCTGTCATAAAGGTTTGGGCCTGTTTAGGGCCGGATGGGCCTAGGGTAGATCGGTGACGGTCAAACATCCGTCATGGAGGGCACGGTGTCAAATTATGACGCGATATACGTGACAGATTTCAAATCCGTCATGGACAACCATCCATGATAGTTTTTCACTAGTCTGTGACGGACCGAAGCTGTCATGGATTAACAGATTTCTTGTAGTGATATACTCTTGATGATCTTAAGGGCATTAGTCCCACTCTCTGCTAGCACAAAATAAAATTGGAGAAGGATGCTAAACCGTTTGTTGATCACCAACGACGGTTAAATCCTAAGATGAAAGAAGTGGTATGAAAAGAAACACTAAATCTTCTGGAGGCAGGTACAATTTATCCCGTTGCTGATAGTCAGTGGGTAAGTCATGTCCATTGTGTCCCTAAGAAGGGAGGTATTACTGTTGTTCCTAATGATAAAGATGAATTGATCCCACAAAGAATTGTTACATGTTATAGAATGGTAATTGATTTCCGCAAATTAAATAAAGCTACTAATAAGAATCATTACCTTTTACCTTTTATTGATCAAATGCTAGAAAGATTATCCAAACATACACATTTTTGCTTTCTAGATGGTTATTCTGGTTTCTCTCAAATACCTGTATCAAAAGAGGATCAAGAAAAGACAAATTTTACTTGCCCTTTCGGTACCTTTGCTTATAGACGTATGCCTTTTGGTTTATGTAATGCACCTGCTACCTTTCAAAGATGTATGACTGCTATATTCTCTAACTTTTGTGAAAAGATTGTTGAGGTTTTCATGGATGATTTCTCCGTTTATGGGACTTCTTTTGATGATTGCTTAAGCAACCTTGATCGAGTTCTGCAGAGATGTGAAGAAACTAATCTTGTCTTGAATTGGCAGAAGTGCCAATTTATGGTTAATGAAGGTATTGTCTTGGGTCATAAAATTTTTGAAAGAGATATTGAAGTTGATAAAGCTAAAGTTGATGCAATTGAAAAGATGTTGTGTCCTAAGGACATTAAAGGTACAAGAAGTTTCCTTGGGCATGCCGATTTTTATAGGAGGTTCATTAAGGACTTCTCTAAAATCTCTCACCTCTGACCAATCTCTTACAAAAAGATGTTCCTTTTGTCTTTGATGATGACTATGTAGAAGCATTTGAAATACTTAAGAAAGCTTTGGTTTCTGCACCTATTGTTCAACCTCCTGATTGGAATTTACCATTTGAAATTATGTGTGATGCTAGTGATTATGCTGTAGGGGCTGTTCTAGGACAAAGAGTTGATAAGAAATTAAATGTTATTCAATATGCTAATAAAACTCTAGACAGTGCCCAAAGAAATTATGCTACAACTAAAAAAGAATTTTTAGCAGTTGTATTTGCTTGTGATAAGTTCAGGCCTTATATTGTTGATTCTAAAGTCACTGTTCACACTGATCATGCTGCTATCAAATATCTTATGGAAAAAAAGATGCTAAACCTAGACTTATTAGATGGGTTCTCTTGCTACAAGAATTTGATTTGCATATTATTGATAGAAAGGGAGCTGAGAACCCCGTTGCAGACAACTTTTCTAGGTTAGAAAATGTTCTCGATGACCCACTACCTATTGATGATAGCTTTCCTGATGAACAATTAGCGGTCATAAATGCTTCTCGTACTGCTCCATGGTATGCTGATTATGCTAATTATATTGTTGCTAAATTTATACCACCTAGTTTCACATACCAGCAAAAGAAAAAGTTCTTCTATGATTTAAGACATTACTTCTGGGATGACCCACATCTTTATAAAGAAGGAGTAGATGGTGTTATTAGACTTTGTGTACCTGAGCATGAACAGGAATAGGTCCTACGCAAGTGTCACTCCGAGGCTTATGGAGGACACCATGCTGGAGATAGAACTGCACAGAAGGTATTTCAATCCAGTTTTTATTGGCCTACTCTCTTCAAGGATGCCCGTAAGTTTGTCTTGTCTTGTGATGAATGTCAAAGAATTGGTAATATTAGTAGACGTCAAGAAATTCCTATGAATTATTCACTTGTTATTGAACCATTTGATGTCTGGGGCTTTGATTATATGGGACCGTTTCCTTCCTCTAATGGGTATACACATATTTTAGTTGCTGTTGATTACGTTAATAAGTGGGTAGAAGCTATTCCAACTAGTAGTGCTGATCATAACACCTCTATTAAGATGCTTAGAGAAGTTATTTTTCCGAGGTTTCGGGTCCCTAGATATTTAATGACTGATGGTCGTTCACATTTTATTCATGGTGCCTTTCGTAAAATGCTTGCTAAGTACGATGTTAATCATAGAATTGCATCTCCATATCATCCACAGTCTAGTGGTCAAGTAGAACTTAGCAATAGAGAGCTTAAATTAATTTTGCAAAAGACTGTTAATAGCTCTAGAAAGAATTGGTCCAAGAAACTTAATGATGCATTATGGGCTTATAGAACTGCATACAAAAATCCTATGGGTATGTCTCCGTATAAAATGGTTTATGGTAAAGCATGTCACTTACCTCTTGAATTAGAACATAAGGCATATTGCGCTATTAAAGATCTCAACTATGACTTCAAACTTGCTGGTGAGAAGAGGCTTTTTGACATTAGCTCACTTGATGAATGGAGAACCCAGGCTTATGAGAATGCCAAACTGTTTAAAGAAAAAGTTAAAAGATGGCATGACAAAAGATACAAAAACGTGAGTTTAATGTAGGTGATTATGTATTGCTATACAACTCCCGTTTAAGATTTTTTGCAGGCAAACTCCTCTCTAAATGGGAAGGTCGCTACATCATCGAGGATGTCTACCGTTCCGGTGCTATAAAAATCAACAATTTCGAAGGCACAAATCCGAGGGTGATGAACGGTCAAAGAATCAAACATTATATCTCAAGTAATCCTATAAATGTTGAAACTAATGTTATTGAAACTGTAACCCCAGAGGAATACATAAGGGACACTTTCCAGAATGTTTCAGACCCCGAAAAGGAATAGGTACATGGTACAGTAAGTAAACCGACTCCAAAACAGTTCTAATGGCAATTTTTCTCCGTTTTGGAATATTTAAGAAAATGGAAAATAAGAAGCAGACCAGAAAGGACACGAGGCTTCCACGAGGGTGGAGGGCGCTCCCCCTGCCTCGTGGGCACCTCGTGTGCTCTCTAGACTCCGTTTTCTTGCACGATACTTCTTTTGGTCGGTAAAAATTCATTATATAATCCCCCGAAGGTTTTGACCACCGTATCACGCAAATATCCTCTATCTTTGTTTCGAGCTATTTTTCTGACAGATCTAGATCGCCATGGCTTCTTCAAGTGCCCCCAAGGACAAGTTCTTCGAGAAGGTCATCAACCCCTACCTTGCGGAGGTGCTGCAACACCCTCAAACCATTGAGATGCATGAGGGTTTGCTACACATCCGTGATGTGGAGGGACCAAGGAGGACCGGATGCGTGGAGACAAGGCTCGAGGCGTTGGAGCAACAAGTTTTCAAGTGCCAGGAGATGGTGGAACGTGGACTCGACTCCAATCATATAATGATCACGGACTTCACCAACAACACAAGCTGGATGACAAGAACATTGGGGAGGCCATCTTCAAGTTTCACGAGAAAATCGAGCGCCTCCAAGCCCAGATCTATGACCTGCAAAACCAAAACTATGAGTAATAATATAGATTCAAGAGGATGAGTTTGGCTGCAGATTTGAGGATCTCGGAGACTCGATCATCCTTCTATGATGGTGAGCCTATGACTTGGAAGATGGATGACAAGCCTACATCATCAACAACTCCACCACTACCTCCGAGGAAGGAAACATAAACACATGGGTATGGGCACTCCCCTTGGCAACTGCCAAGCTTGGGGGAGTGCCCCGGTATCGTATCACCATCACACTTTTATGCTTACCGCTTTTCTTAGTTCGATCCTTTTGATAATATATTGATCTAGTAGAATAAAGTTTTAGTATGATCTAGTTGTGAGTTTAGCTTTATGATCCTTCTATGTAATCGAGTCTGTGAGCTATATATAATAAAGATTAGTGTTGAGTCAGGGGCTTGATTATTTTTCTATGATCTTGAGGGAATAAAATAAAAGAGAAAGAATAAAAAGAAATAAAGCGATCATATGGATCTTATGGAGAGTAATGACTTCACATATAAAGAGTATGATGAATAAAAATGGTTGAGAGTTGACAAACATAGTTTTGGTCATCGTTGCAATTAATAGGAAGTAATAAAGAAAGAGAGGTTTTCACATATAAATATACTATCTTGGACATCTTTTATGATTGTGAGCACTCATTAAAATATGACTTGCTAAAGAGTTGATGTTGGACAAGGAAGACAACGTAATGGGTTATGTTTTCTTACATCTAAGATAAATTATATTGTCATGGATCATCCAATTTGTTGAGCTTGCCTTTCCCTCTCATGCTAGCCAATTTCTTTGCACCAAGTAGAGATACTACTTTGCTTCCAAATATCCTAAAACCAGTCTTGCCATGAGAGTCCACCATATCTACCTAGGGATTGAGTAAGATCCTTCAAGTAAGTTTTCATCGTTGCAAGCAATAAGAATTGCTCCCTAAATATGTATGACTTATTAGTGTGGATAAAATAAGCTTTATACGATCTTGTGATGTGGAAGAAATAAAAGCGACGGACTTCATAATAAAGGTCCATATCACATGTGGCAATATAAAGTGACGTTCTTTTGCATTAAGATTTCATGCATCCAACCACAAAAGCACATGACAACCTCTGCTTCCCTCTGCGAAGGGCCTATCTTTTATTCTTGTCTATTACTTTATGCAAGAGTCACGGTGATCTTCACCTTTCCTTTTAACATTTTATCCTTTGGCAAGCACAATGTGTTGGAAAGATCCTGATATATATGGCTAATTGGATGTGGGTTTGCATGAACTATTATTGTTGACATTACCCTTGAGGTAAAAAGTTGGGAGGCAAAACTATAAGCCCCTATCTTTATCTGTGTCCGATTAAAACTTCATAACCATAAATATCGCGTGAGTGTTAGCAATTGTGAAAGACTAAAAGATGGTTGAGTATGTGGACTTGCTGAGAAGCTCTTATATTGACTCTTTCCAATGTTATGATAAATTGCAATTGCTTCAATGACTGAGATTATAGTTTGTTAGTTTTCAATGAAGTTTCTGATTCATACTTGAGTATGTGAATGAATTGTTACTTTAGCATAAGAGATCATATGACAATATATATATATATGTTGATGTTCCAAGAATGATCATGATGCCTTCATGTCCGTATTTTATTTTATCGACACCTCTATCTCTAAACATGTGGGCATATTTTTCGATATCGGCTTTCGCTTGAGGACAAGCGAGGTCTAAGCTTGGGGGAGTTGATACGTCAATTTTGCATCATGCTTTTATATCGATATTTATTGCATTATGGGCTGTTATTACACATTATTTCACAATACTTATGCCTTTTCTCTCTTATTTTACAAGGTTTACATGAAGAGGGGGAATGCCAGCAGCTGGAATTCTGAGCTGGAAAAGGAGCAGATATTAGAGACCTATTCTGCACATCTCCAAAAGTCCTGAAACTTCACGAGAACATGTTTCAGAATATATAAAAAATATTGGGCGAAAGAAGTACTAGAGGGGGGCCACCCACCGTCCACGAGGGTGGGGGCGCGCCCCCCTGCCTCATGGCCACCTTGGTGGCCCTCCAATTCCCATCTTTGGCTATATGGAGTATTTCGTCAAGGAAAAAATCATAAGCAAGCTCATGGGACAAAACTCCGCCACCACGAGGCGGAACCTTGGCGGAACCAATCTAGGGCTCCGGCTGAGCTGTTCTGCCAGGGAAACTTCCCTCCGGGAGGGGTAAATCATCACCATCATCATCACCAATGATCCTCTCATCAGGAGGGGGTTAATCTCCATCAACATCTTCACCAGCACCATCTCATCTCAAACCCTAGTTCATCTCCTGTATCCAATCTTTGTATCCAAACCTCATATTGGTACATGTGGGTTGCTAGTAGTGTTGATTACTCCTTGTAATTGATGCTAGTTGGTTTATTTGGTGGAAGATCATATGTTCAGATCCATTATGCATATTAATACCCCTCTGATTATGAGCATGAATATGCTTTGTGAGTAGTTATGTTTGTTCCTGAAGACATGGGAGAAGTATTGCTATAAGTAGTCATGTGAATTTGGTATTCGTTCGATATTTTGATGAGATGTATGTTGTCATCCCTCTAGTGGTGTCATGTGAACGTCGACTACATGACACTTCACCATTGTTTGGGCCTAGAGGGAGGCATTGGGAAGTAATAAGTAGATGATGGGTTGCTAGAGTGACAGAAGCTTAAACCCTAGTTTACGCGTTGCTTCGTAAGGGGCTGATTTGGATCCATATGTTCCATGCTATGGTTAGGTTTACCTTAATACTTCTGTTGTAGTTGCGGATGCTTGCAATAGGGGTTAATCATAAGTGGGATGCTTGTCCAAGTAAGGACAGTACCCAAGCACTGGTCCACCCACATATCAAATTATCAAAGTACCGAACGCGAATCATATGAACGTGATGAAAACTAGCTTGACGATAATTCCCATGTGTCCTCGGGAGCGCTTTCCTTCATATAAGAGTTTGTCCAGGCTTGTCCTTTGCTACAAAAAGGATTGGGCCATCTTGCTGCACCTTATTTACTTTCATGGCTTGTTACTCGTTACAAATTACCTTATCACAAAACTAACTGTTACTGATAATTTCAGTGCTTGCAGAGAATACCTTGCTGAAAACCGCTTATCATTTCCTTCTGCTCCTCGTTGGGTTCGACACTCTTACTTATCAAAAAGGCTACGATAGATCCCCTACACTTGTGGGTCATCATACTCCCTTGCCAAAATCATGCTTAGGTATACAATAGGACTGGTACACAGCATAACATACTTTATAGAACCTATGACTGAGGCATAGGGAATGACTTTTCATTCTCTTTCTATTTTCTGCCATGGTCGGGTTTTGAGTCTTTACTCAACTTCACACCTTGCAACACAGGCAAGAACTCCTTATTTGACTATTCCATTTTGAACTACTTCAAAATCTAGTCAAGGTATGTACTCATTGCAAAATCTTATCAAGCGTCTTGATCTATCTCTATAGATCTTGATGCTCAATGTGTAAGCAGCTTCACCGAGGTCTTTCTTTGAAAAATTCTTATTCGAGTATCCTTTTAAGCTATTCAGAAATTCAGTATCATTTCCGATCAACAATAGGCCATCTACATATAATATCAGAAATGCTACAGAGCTCCCACTCACTTTCTTGTAAATACAGGCTTCTCCAAAAGTCTGTATAAAACCATATGCTTTGATCAACTCATCAAAGCGTATAGTCCAACTTCGAGATACTTGCACCACTCCATAGATGGATCGCTGGAGCTTGCACACTTTGTTAGCACCTTTAAGATTGACAAAACTTTCTTGTTGTATCATATACAACTCTTCTTTAAGAAATCCATTAAGGAATGCAGTTTTGGCATTCGTTTGCCAGATTTTATAAAATGTGGCAATTGCTAACATGATTTGGACCGACTTAAGCATCGCTACGAGTGAGAAAATCTCATCGTAGTCAACACCTTGAACTAGTTGAAAACCTTTTTGCGACAATTTGATCTTTGTAGATAGTAACACTACTACCAGCGCCTGTCTTCCTCTTGAAGATCCATTTATTCTCAATGGCATGCCAATCATTGGGAAGTCAATCAAAGTCCATACTTTGTTCTTCATACATGGATCCCATCTCAGATTTCATGGCCTTAATCCATTTCGCGGAATCTGGGCTCATCATCGCTTCCTCATGGTCTAGTAACATGACTTCCAGAGAGGATTACTGTACCACTTTGGTGCGTACCATACTCTGGTTGTCCTACGAGGTTTGGTAGTAAATTGATCTGAAGTTTCATGATCATCATCATTAACTTCCTCACTAATTGGCGTAGAAATCAGTAGAACTAATTTCTGTGATGAACTACTTTCCAATTCGGGAGAAGGTACAATTACCTCATCAAGTTGTACATTCCTCCTACTCACTTCTTTCGAGAGAAACTTCTTCTCTAGAAAGGATCCACGCTTAGCAACAAAGATCTTACCTTTCGGATCTGTGATATAAGGTGTACCCAACAGTTTACTTTGGGTATCCTATGAAGATGCACTTTTTCGATTTGGGTTTGAGCTTATTAGGCTAAAACTTTTTCACATAAGCATCACAACCCCAAACTTTAACAAACGACAGCTTAGGTTTCTAGCCAAACCATAGTTCATACGGTGTCTTCTCAATGGATTAGGCAGTGCCCTATTTAACATGAATGTAGCTGTCTCTAATGCATAACCCCATAACGATAGTGGTAAATCGGTAAGAGACATCATAGATTGCATTATATCCAATAAAGTACGGTTATGACGTTCGGACACACCAATCCATTATGTTGTGGTGTTCCAGGTGGCATGAATTTGTGAAACTATTCCACATTGTTTTAGTTGAAGAACAAACTCATAACTCAAATATTCGTCTCCACGATCAGATCATAGAAACTTTATTTTTCTGTTTACGATGATTTTCCACTTCACTCTGAAATTCTTTGAACTTTTCAAATGTTTCAGACTTATGTTTCATTAAGTAGATATACCCATATCTGCTCAAATCATCTGTGAAGGTCAGAAAATAATTATACCCGTCGCGAGCCTCAACACTCATCGGACCACATACATCAGTATCTATTATTTCCAATAAGTCAATTGCTCGCTCCATTGTTCCGGAGAACGGAGTCTTAGTCATCTTGCCCATGAGGAATGGTTCACAAGCATCAAGTGATTCCAAAAGCCCATCAGCATGGAGTTTCTTCATGCACTTTACACCAATATGACCTAAACGGCAGTGCCACAAATAAGTTGCACTATCATTATTAACTTTGCATCTTTTGGCTTCAATATTATGAATATGTGTATCACTACGATCGAGATTCAATAAACCATTTATATTGAGTGTATGACCATAGAAGGTTTTAATAATGTAAATAGAACAACAATTATTCTTTGACTTAAATGAATAATCGTATTGCAATAAACATGATCCAATCATATTCATGCTCAACGCAAACACCAAATAACGTTTATTTTAGGTTCAACACTAATCCCGAAGGTAAAGGGAGTGTGCGATGGTGATATTATCAACCTTGGAATCACTTCCAACACACATCATCACCTCACCCTTAACTAGTCTCTGTTTATTTTGCAACTTCCATTTCGAGTTACTACTCTTAGCAACTGAACTAGCATCAAATACCGAGGGGTTGCTATAAACACTAGTAAAGTACACATCAATAACATGTATATCCAATATACCTTTGTTCAGTATGCCATCCTTCTTATCCGCCAAGTATCTAGGGCAGTTCCACTTCCAGTGACCATTTCCTTTGCAGTAGTAGCACTCAGTTTTAGGCTTGGGTCTAACTTTGGCTTCTTCATGGGAATGGAAACTTGCTTGCCATTCTTCTTGAAGTTCCCTTTCTTTCCCTTGTCCTTTTACTTGAAACTAGTGGTCTTGTCAACTATCAACACTTGATGCTTTTGTTGATTTCTACCTTCGATGATTTCAGCATCGCGAAGAGCTTGGGAATTATTTTCGTCATCCCTTGCATATTATAGTTCATCACGAAGTTCTAGTAACTTGGTGATAGTGACTAGAGAACTCTGTCAATCACTATTTTATCTGGAAGATTAACTCCCACTTGATTCAACCAATTGTAGTACTCAGACATTCTGACCACATGCTCACTGATTGAGCTATTCACCTCCATCTTGTAGGCAAAGTACTTGTCAGAGGTCTCATACCTCTCGACTCGAGCATGAGTCTGAAATACCAATTTCAGCTCTTGGAACATCTCATATGCTCTATGGCGTTCAAAACATTTTTGAAGTCCCGGTTCTAAGCCGTAAAGCACGGCGCACTAAACTATCAAGTAGTCATCATACCGAGCTTTCCCAAATGTTCATAATGTCTGCATCTGCTCCTGGAATAGGTCCATCACCTAGCGGTGCATCAAGGACATAATTCTTGTGTGCAGCAATGAGGATAATCCTCAGATCACGAAGCCAGTCCGCATAATTGCTACTAACATCTTTCAACATAGTTTTCTCTAGGAACATATCAAAAATAAAATAGGGGAGCTATACGCGAGCTATTGATCTACAACATAGATATGCAAAAACTATCAAGACTAAGTTCATGATAAATTAAAGTTCAATTAATCAAATTACTTAAGAACTCCCACTTAGATAGACATCTCTCTAATCATCTATGTGATCACGTGATCCATATCAACTAAACAATGTCCGATCATCACGTGAGATGGAGTAGTTTTCAATGGTGAACATCACTATGTTGATCATATCTGCTATATGATTCACACTCGACCTTTCGGTCTTAGTGTTTCGACGCCATATCTCCATATGCTAGGCTCGTCAAGTTTAACCCAAGTATTCCGTGTGTGCAAAACTGGCTTGCACCCGTTGTATGTGCACGTAGAGCTTATCACACCCAATCATCACGTGGTGTCTCGGCACGACGAACTGTAGCAACGGTGCATACTCAGGGAGAACACTTATACCTTGAAATTTAGTGAGAGATCATCTTATAATGCTACCGCTGAATTAAGAAAAATAAGATGCATAAAGGATGAATATCACATGCAATCTATATAAGTGATATGATATGGCCATCATCATCTTGTGCCTTTGATCTCCAACTCCAAAGCACTGTCATGATCACCATCATCACCGGCTTGACACCTTTATCTCCATCGAAGCATCATTGTCGTCTCGCCAACTATTGCTTCTACGACTATCGCTACCGCATAGTGATAAAGTAAAGCAATTACATGGCGATTGCATTTCATACAATAAAGCGACAATCATACGGCTCCTGCCAGTTGCCGATAACTGTGTTACAAAACATGATCATCTCATATAATAAAATTTAGCATCATGTCTTGACCATATCACATCACAACATGCCCTGCAAAAAGAAGTTAGACGTCCTCTACTTGGTTGTTGCAAGTTTTACATGGCTGTTACGGGCTGAGCAAGAACCGTTCTTACCTACGCATCAAAAACCACAACGCGGTATAGTGATTGTTTTTTGATCTTCAGAAAGAACCCAGTTCATTGAATCCGATTCAACTAAAGTTGGAGAAACTGACACCGACCAGCCACCTGTGTGCGAAACACGTCGGTAGAACCAGTATTGCGTAAGCGTACGCGTAATGTCGGTCTAGGCCGCTTCATCCAACAATACCCCCGAATCAAGAATCAACTAGCGATGGCAAGCAATATGTATATAACCATGCCCACAACTCCTTTGTGTTCTACTCGTGCATATAACATCTACGTATAAACCTGGCTCGGATGCCATTGTTGGGGAACGCAGTAATTTCAAAAAATTTCCTACGCACATGCAAGATCATGGTGATGCATAGCAACGAGAGAGGAGAGTGTTGTCCACGTACCCTCGTAGCCGTAAGCGGAAGCGTTATGACAACGCGGTTGATGTAGTCGTACGTCTTCACGATCGACCGATCCTAGTACCGATAGTACGGCACCTCTGCGATCTGCACACGTTCGGCTCGGTGATGTCCCACGAACTCACGATCCAGCAGAGTGTTGAGGGAGAGCTTCGTCAGCACGGCGATGTGATGATGGTGATGATGATGCTACCGGAACAGGGCTTCGCCTAAGCACCGTACGATATGACCAAAGTGTATTTTGTTGGAGGGGGAACCGCACACGGCTAAGAGATCAATGGGGTGCCCCCTGGCCACGTATATAAAGGATGGAGGGAGGAGGAGGCTGGCCCTCATAGGGCTCACCCAAAGTGTGGAGTCCTACTAGGACTCCCTAGTCCTAGTAGGATTCCACCTCCCACATGGAATAGGAAAAAGGGAAGGGAGAAGGAGAAGGAAGGAAGGGGGCGCCCCCTTTCCCTAGTCCAATTCGGACCAGTCCATGGGGAAGTGGCGCGGCCACCCTTGAGGCCTTTCTCTCCTTTCCCGTATGGCCCATTAAGGCCCAATACGAATTCCCGTAACTCTCCAGTACTCTGAAAAATACCCGAATCACTCGGAACCTTTCCGATATCCGAATATAGCCTTCCAATATATCGATCTTTATGTCTCGACCATTTCGAGACTCCTCGTCATGTCCCCGATCTCATCCGGAACTCCGAACAAACTTCGGTCATGAAATCACATAACTCATAATACAAATCGTCACAGAACGTTAAGCGTGCGGACCCTACGGGTTCGAGAACTATGTATACATGACCGAGACTCATCTCTGGTCAATAACCAATAGCGGAACCTGGATGCTCATATTGGTTCCTACATTTTCTACAAAGATCTTTATCGGTCAAACCGCATAAGAACATACGTTGTTCCCTTTGTCATCGGTATGTTACTTGCCCAAGATTCGATCGTTGGTATCTCAATACCTAGTTCAATATCGTTACCGGCAAGTCTCTTTACTTGTTAATGCTACATCCCGTAACTAACTCATTAGCTACATTGCTTGAAAGTATTATAGTGATGTGCATTACGGAGAGGGCCCAGGGATACCTCTCCGATAGACGTAGTGACAAATCCTAATCTCGATCTATGCCAACTCAACAAACACCATTGGAGACACTTGTAGAGCATCCTTATAATCACCCAGTTACGTTGTGACGTTTGATATCACACAAGGTGTTCCTCCGGTATTCGGGAGTTGCATAATCTCATAGTCAGAGGAACATGTATAAGTCATGAAGAAAGCAGTAGCAATATAACTGAACGATCATTATGATAAGCTAACAGATGGGTCTTGTCCACCACATCATTCTCTAATGATGTGATCTCGTTCATCAAATGACAACACATGTCTATGGCTAGGAAACTTAACCATCTTTGATTAACGAGCTAGTCAAGTAGAGGCATACTAGGGGCATTCTGTTTGTCTATGTATTCACACATGTACTAAGTTTCCGGTTAATACAATTCTAGCATGAATAATAAATATTTATCATGAAATAAGGAAATAAATAATAACTTTATTATTGCGTCCAGTGCATATTTCCTTCATTCCGATCAACAATAAGTCATCTACATATAATATCAGAAATGCTATGGAGCTTCCGCTCACTTTCTTGTAAATACAGGCTTCTCCAAAAGTCTGTACAAAATCATATGCTTTCATCACACTATCAAAGCATATATTCCAACTCCGAGAGGCTTGCACCAGTCCATAAATGGATCGCTCGAGCTTGCACACTTTGTTTGCACCTTTTGGATCGAAAAAACCTTCTGGTTGCATCATATATAACTCTTCTTTAAGGTATCCATTAAGGAATGAAGTTTTGACATCCATTTGCCAAATTTCATGATCATAAAATGCAGCAATTGCTAACATGATTCAGACGGACTTAAGCATCACTACGGGTGAGAAGGTCTCATCGTAGTCAACTCCTTGAACTTGTCGAAAAACCTTTTGCAACAAGTCGGGCTTTCTAGACAGTAACATTACCGTCAGCGTCAGTCTTCTTCTTGAAGATCCATTTATTCTCTATGGCCTGCCGATCATCGGGCAAGTCAACCAAAGTCCATACTTTGTTCTCATACATGGATCCCATCTCAGATTTCATGGCCTCAAGCCATTGTGCGGAATCTAGGCTCATCATCGCTTCCTCATAGTTCGTAGGTTCATCATGGTCAAGTAACATGACTTCGAGAACAGGATTACCTTACCACTCTGGTGCGGATCTTACTCTGGTTGACCTATGAGGTTTGGTAGTAACTTGATCATAAGTTTCATGATCATCATCATTAGCTTCCTCACTTATTGGTGTAGGAATCACTAGAACTGATTTCAGTGATGAACTACTTTCCAATAAGGGAGAAGGTACAATTACCTCGTCAAGTTCTACTTTCCTCCCATTCACTTCTTTCAAGAGAAACTCCTTATCTAGAAAGTATCCATTCTTAGCAACGAATATCTTGCCTTCGGATCTATGATAGAAGGTGTACCCAACAGTCTCCTTTGGGTATCCTATGAAGACACATTTCTCCGATTTGAATTCGAGCTTATCAGGTTGAAACTTTTTCACATAAGCATCGCAGCCCCAAACTTTAAGAAACGACAACTTGGGTTTCTTGCCAAACCACAGTTCATAAGGTGTCATCTCGACGGATTTAGATGGTGCCCTATTTAATGTGAATGCAACTGTCTCTAAAGCGTAACCCCAAAACGATAGCGGTAAATCAGTGGGAGACATCATAGATCGCACCATATCTAGTAAAGTACGATTATGACGTTTGGACACACCATTACGCTGTGGTGTTCCAGGTGGCGTGAGTTGCGAAACTATTCCGCATTGTTTCAAATGAAGTCCAAACTCATAACTCAAATATTCGCCTCCACGATCAGATCGTAAAAACATGATTTTCTTGTTACGATGATTTTCCACTTCACTCTGCAATTCTTTGAACTTTTTAAATGTTTCAGACTTATGTTTCATTAAGTAGATATACCCATATCTGCTCAAATCATCTGTGAAGGTGAGAAAATAACAATATCCGCCGCGAGCTTCAATGTTCATTGGACCACATACATCAGTATGTATGATTTCCAATAACTCTGTTGCTCGCTCCATTGTTTCGGAGAACGGAGTTTTAGTCATCTTGCCCATGAGGCATGGTTCGCAAGTACCAAGTGATTCATAATCAAGTGATTCTAGAAGTCCATTAGAATGGAGTTTCTTCATGCGCTTTGCACCAATATGACCTAAACGGCAGTGCCACAAATAAGTTGCACTATCATTATCAACTCTGCATCTCTTGGCTTCCATACTATGAACATGTGTATCACTACTATCAAGATTTAGTAAAAATAGACCACTCATCAGGGGTGCATGACCATAAAATATATTACTCATATAAATAGAACAACCATTATTCTCTGATTTAAATGAATAACCGTCTCGCATCAAACAAGATCCAGATATAATGTTCATGCTCAATGCTGGCACCAAATAACAATTATTTAGGTCTAACACTAATCCCGAAGGTAGATGTAGAGGTAGCGTGCCGACGGCGATCACATCGACTTTGGAACCATTTCCCACGCGCATCGTCACCTCGTCCTTAGCCAATCTTCGCTTAATCCGTAGCCCCTGTTTTGAGTTGTGAATGTTAGCAACTGAACCAGTATCAAATACCCAGGCACTACTGCGAGCATTAGTAAGGTGCACATCAATAACATGTATATCAAATATACCTTGCACTTTGCCATCCTTCTTCTCCGCCAAATACTTGGGGCAGTTCCACTTCCAGTGATCAGCTCCTTTGCAGTAGAAGCACTCAGTCTCAGACTTAGGTCCATACTTGGGTTTCTTCACTTGAGCAGCAACTGGCTTGTTGTTCTTCTTGAAGTTCCCCTTCTTCCCTTTACCCTTTTTCTTGAAACTGGTGGTCTTGTTGACCATCAACACTTGATGATCCTTCTTGATTTCTACCTCCACAGCCTTTAGCATTGCGAAGAGCTTAGGAATCGTCTTATCCATCCCTTGCATATTATAGTTCATCATGAAGCTCTTGTAGCTTGGTGGCAGTGATTGAAGAACTCTATCAATGACACTATCATCAGGAAGATTAACTCCCAGTTGAGTCAAGTCGTTGTGGTACCCAGACATTCTGAGTATATGTTCATTGACAGAACTATTCTCCTCCATCTTGCAGTTGTAGAACTTATTGGAGACTTCATATCTCTCAATCTGGGCATTTGCTTGAAATATTAACTTCAACTCCTGGAACATCTCATATGCTCCATGACGTTCAAAACATCGTTGAAGTCCCGGTTATAAGCCGTAAAGCATGTCACACTGAACTATCAAGTAGTCATCAGCTTTGCTCTGCCAGGTGTTCATAACATCTGGCGTTGCTCCTGTAGCGGGTTTGTCACCTAGTGGTGCTTCCAGGACGTAATTCTTCTGTGCAGCAATGAGGATAACCCTCAAGTTACGGACCCAGTCTGTGTGGTTGCTACCATCATCTTTCAACTTTAGCTTTCTCTAGGAATGCATTAAAATTCAACGGAACAACAACACAGGGCATCAATCTATAATAACATAGACATGCAAAATACTATCAGGTACTAAGTTCATGATAAATTAAAGTTCAATTAATCAAATTACTTAAGAACTCCCACTTAGATAGACATCTATCTAATCATCTAAGTGATCACGTGATCCATATCAACTAAACCATGTCCAATCATCATGTGAGAAGGAGTAGTTTTCAATGGTGAACATCACAATGTTGATCATCTCTACTATATGATTCACGCTCGACCTTTCGGTCTCAGTATTCCGAGGCCATATCTGCATAAGCTAGGCTTGTCAAGTTTAACCCGAGTATTCTGCGTGTGCAAAAATGGCTTGCCCCCGTTGTATGTGAACGTAGAGCTTATCACACCCGATCATCACGTGGTGTCTCGGCATGACGAACTGTAGCAACTGTGCATACTTAGGGAGAACACTTATACCTTGAAATTTAGTGAGAGATCATCTTATAATGCTACCGCTGAACTAAGCAAAATAAGATGCATAAAGGATAAACATCACATGCAATCAATATAAGTGATATGATATGGCCATCATCATCTTGTGCCTTTGATCTCCATCTCCAAAGCACCATCATGATCACCATTGTCATCGCCTTGACACCTTGATCTCCATCGAAGTATCGTTGTCATCTCGCCAACTATTGCTTCTATGAGTATCGCTACCGCTTAGTGATAAAGTAAAGCAATTACATGGCGATTGCATTTCATACAATAAAGCGACAACCTTATGGCTCCTACCAGTTGCCGATAACTATGTTACAAAACATAATCGTCTCATAGAATAAAATTTAGCATCATGTCTTGACCATATCACATCACAACATGCCTTGCAAAAACAAGTTAGACGTCCTCTACTTTGTTGTTGCAAGTTTTACGTGGCTGCTACGGGCTGAGCAAGAACCGTTCTTACCTATGCAACAAAAACCACAACGCAGTATAGTGGTGGCTTTTTGATATTTAGAAAGAACCATGTTCATTGAATCTGATTGAACTAAAGTTGGGGAAACTGACACCCACTAGCCACCTGTGTGCAAAGCACGTCGGTAGAACCAGTCTCGTGTAAGCGTACGCGTAATGCCGGTCTGGGCTGCTTCATCCAACAATACCGCCGAATCAAGAATCAACTAGTGACGGCAAGCAATATGTATATACCCACGCCCACAACTCCTTTGTGTTCTACTTGTGCATATAACATCTACGCATAAACCTGGCTCTGATATCACTGTTGGGGAACGTAGTAATTTCAAAACATTTCCTACGCACACGCAAGATCATGGTGATGCATAGCAACGAGAGGGGAGAGTATTGTCTACCTACCCTCGTAGACCGTAAGCGGAAGCGTTATGACAGCGCGGTTGATGTAGTCGTACGTCTTCATGATCGACCGATCCTAGCACCGAAGTTACGACACCTCCACGATCTGCACACGTTTGGCTCAGTGACGTCCCGCGAACTCACAATCCAGTAGAGCTTCGAGGGAGAGCTTCGTCAGCATGGCGTCGTGATGACGGTGATGATGATGCTACCGGAACAAGGCTTTTTATAAGCACCGCTACGATATGACCGAGGTGGATTATGGTGGAGGGGGCACCGCACACGGCTTGGAACAATCAACTTGTGTGTCCTAGGATGCCCACTTCCCCCATATATATAGGAGCAAGGGGGGAGGCCGGCCGGCCCTAGTGGCACCTAAGGAGAGGAGGAATCCTCCTCCTAGTAGGAGTAGGATTCATCCTTTCCTAGTCCTACTAGGAAGGAGGAAGGGGGAAGGAAAGAGAAGGAGAGGGAGAGGGAAAGAGGGGCCGCGCCCCCTTCCCCTAGTCCTATTCGGACTCCCCTTGGGGAGGGGGGGCGCCACCTCCTGGGCTGCTGCCCTCTCTCTCCCCTAAGGCCCACTAAGGCCGAATACTTCCCTAGGGGGTTCCGGTAACCCCTCCGACACTCTAGTTTTCTCCGAAATCACCCGGAACACTTCCGGTGTCCGAATATAGCCATCCAATATATCGATCTTTATGTCTCGACCATTTCAAGACTCCTTGTCATGTCTGTGATCATATCCGGGACTCTGAACTACCTTCGGTACATCAAAACACATAAACTCATAATACCGATCGTCACCGAACGTTAAGCGTGCGGACCCTACGGGTTCGGGAACTATGTAGACATGACCGAGACATGTCTCCGGTCAATAACCAATAGCGGAACCTGGATGCTCATATTGGTTCCTAAATATTCTACGAAGATCTTTATCGTTAAACCACATAATGATATACGTTGTTCCCTTTGTCATCGGTATGTTACTTGCCCGAGATTCGACCGTCGGTATCTCAATACCTAGTTCAATCACGTTACCGGTAAGTCTATTTACTCGTTCCGTAGTGCTACATCCCGTAACTAACTCATTAGCTACATTGCTTGCAAGGCTTATAGTGATGTACATTACCTTGAGGGCCCAGTTACCTCTCCGACAATCGGAGTGACAAATCCTAATCTTGATCCATGCCAACTCAACAAACACTATCGGAGACACCTATAGAGCACCTTTATAATCACCCAGTTACGTTGTGAAGTTTGGTATCACATAAAGTGTTCCTCCGGTATTCGGGAGCTGCATGATCTCATAGTCATAGGAACATGTATAATTATGGAGAAAGCAATAGCAACAAACTAAACGATCATCGTGCTAAGCTAACAGATGGGTCAAGTCAATCACATCATTGTCTAATGATGTGATCCCGTTAATCAAATAACAACTCATGTCTATGGTTAGGAAACATAACCATCATTAATTGAACGAGCTAGTCAAGTAGAGGCAAACTAGTGATACTCTGTTTGTCTATGTATTCACACGTGTACTAAGTTTCCGGTTAATACAATTCTAGCATGAATAATAACCACTTATCATGATATAAGGAAATATAAATAACAATTTTATTATTGTCTCTAGGGCATATTTCCTTCAGAGGAAACCTTAACCATCTTTAATCAACGAGCTAGTTTAGTAGAGGCTCACTAGGGACATGGTGTTTGTTTATGTATGCACACATGCATTTGAGTTTCTAGTTAATACAATTATAGCATGGAGAACAAACACTTATCAAGAACAAGGAAATATGATAATAACAACTTTATTATTGTCTGGGTATATTTCCAACGGTGCGCAGGAATGATGTGGTGTTCAACGGAAGGATCCCTTCCGCGAGTGAGCTTCTCAAGAGGATCGGCTTAGAAGGGCAAGACTGGTGGGCAGCTGGGCTATTGCATGAAGAGAGGTCGCTTCCAGATAGTCTAGATGGGTGGGCTAGTAGTGAGTAATACGCATGTTGAGGGTTGGCTATGATATCCGTGGATAAGTTGTAACACTATATGCCTTTCTAGGCTCTCTTAATCTTTGATTCTGATACGTCAACCTTTGACGTATCCTTGAAAAAATATTTCCAACATTCTCAACATAGCATCAAGAAAGGTGATGAAGCCACATTTATACACATATATGTGCATAGAGTGACAAGGCCATAACACCAGCGAGAAGCTCAAGTGCCATGCAAAAACACAACACCGATTTTTGGCATAATCTTATTCACCTTTCAACTAAGTTCCTCTAGGCAACTAGGATTTTTATTCAGAGGGAGTAGTGCTTTGTAGTTTGGTTCAATCTTGCGGTGATCTAGCCTAGTGACAAAAAGGTCCAAGGCACGCGTTGTATTGTTGCTACTAAGGATAAAACGATGGGGTTTTGTCATAACGATGCGGATAATGGATCACCTTGCCTTTAGTCCATAAGACGGGGAGAAGGTCTCCAACAACTGCCCATTCAAATGCACAACAAACTTCACCGTCGTAACACATGTCATAATCTAATTAATCCACATAGGTGCAAAGCCCAATGCACCAAGCACACAGTACTAGGAAAAAGGCTACTAGCAGCGCGGGTACCTGCGCTGCTAGTATCGCGCTATAGCTAATAGTTAGTAGTTGCATGGGTTAAACCCGCGCTACTACTAACCTTTGTTAGTAGTAGCGTGTGCCACCCACGCTACTGCTATTACGTACACACGCTACTACTAATGAATAGTAGTAGCATGGGTAAACAACCAACGCTACCAGTATCCTATATCCTATATACTAGTAGCGCTCAGTTTCCTCCCCACGCTACTACTAACAATTTAGGAATTAAAAAAATAAAAATTAGATGCAGTATTCGTGAATAGTAATACGTCCAATGCAAAACAAATGAATGTCACTGAACCATCTCAAGATTCCATTTAAC
Organism: Triticum urartu; assembly: GCF_056163025.1. Classification (NCBI taxonomy): domain Eukaryota; kingdom Viridiplantae; phylum Streptophyta; class Magnoliopsida; order Poales; family Poaceae; genus Triticum; species Triticum urartu. Next base: position 552,007,568 of record NC_141875.1, on the reverse strand, counting down.
ATGTCACAGAACCATCTCAAGATTTCATTTAACATCAGACACACACAACCATCATCGTAAGGTGGGTACCTTCCCTAGTGGTCTACCACCAACCTAAACAGACCACTTATCTAGATGTATCTACCTAGGCTCGGAGTTGAGAAATCGGTGGACTCTAATCCTCCCTCCCCCGGACGGTGGCGTCAAGGTCCTCCACCTCGGCGACCTCCGGTGTCGAAATCACCTGGACGATCATCGATGCGACGTGGCAACCAGGCTTCATGACGAAGTCCATCTCCGAGTGGTTGAAGAGCACAGCGCCACCGGCCGTGCTAGTCAGCGTCGATCACCTTTGCGCCCACGTCGGGAAAGTGAAAACTTGTTAGTACGCAAATTGCATCAGTTCAACCAAATGGTACTAGCAAACATGCACGAATAGGGAAAAGAAATTTTCTCGCTCACCTAGTTAGGTATCAACTATTTAAATAAAAAAAGCAGCAACTTCTTCCTTAAATAAAAGCGGTGCTTGGTAACTGCACTTGAAAAGCTTGATATCATATGAGATTAAGATATATAAATTTGTGTGGTAACATCCTTGCATGTTGGAAACAATCATTGGTTAAGATTACACTCTTTTGTAGAGGAAATAACTTTGGGACAATCAACATCCTTTCACTTGATCTCCGCTAGCTACTTTGGATTCAATAAGAAAATGAACATTTATTTGAACTAAAAAGAACAAGCAGGCAAGCATGCTATCAATCTTTTGGCTAGAATTTCACAAAATGCACCTGTCAAGTGTACTCTAACAATCGACGTGTCCCATCTCCTCATGATTAAGGACTTTAGCTGAGCCGACAACATGGAGCAAGATGTAGTCATTTCCGAACATGAACACTTGGCTGTCATCAGTGAACCCGCAACATCCATCATGCCCATTGTAAAATATGTTAGTTTCAGATAAGAAAGGAACTGAACTCTGAACATATGATGTTATCTAAATCCTTACTTATGGAGTCAAGATTCCAGGAGATGTCATCGGCAGCAAAAAAAGGAAATATATTTCACTGATTTTGGTGTTGCAAAAACGTATATACTTTATCACATTATACGTCCTCACACCATCAACTATGACGAAATCTGAGAGTATAAGTCTGGTTACATTCACCCAAGTCCAAACTTAAAATTCTGTCCAACATAGTACAACCCACTTTGATAATTTCATAGGATTAAATATACCGAACGAAACCTGACAAGTGATATGTGTTAAAGTATCTACAGAACAGCATCTAAAATTTCCATGTTGTAACTTTATTTTAATACCACCTCTAACAGGGCTTAATCTCCCATATCAAAATACTGTACCCAGGAACATATATTTCAGGACAGCAAACTAAACTGATGGCTGCTCTCAAACCGTACATCCAAACGACACAAATAAATACTCTAAAGAAACCTTGGAACTTTATCTAAAACTTATGTAAAGGGGCCAACTCAAAATTTTGAGCCTAGCTAACTCATTTTTTCAGATATAAGCTTGCTATCCAGATTTGATAGTGCAGTTTTTAACCGAACCAAGTTCAGTTTACAGCCAGAGTCACCCCACGATCCAGATTGTCTCTAAAAGCCAACCAACATCTCGCAATATTTCTCATGAATGGGCTATCATCCCTAACTAATTAGGTTAAACAAAGAATCTAGCATAAAATAGGGCTGCTATGCACCTTACATGGATGTTACAAAAACACTTGAAATCCAAGTTCAGTACAAGAAACACTCACTAGTCACTAGTTTGAGCCCATGTAACAAGCCAAGGGTTGAGTTTAGCTGTGTCACTTGAAAGAGTCATGCATGAGCAAAAAATTCTCATCCTCACTTGAGTGACCAATGCACAAGATTAACAGTTAGCTACAAACAGCAATGCAGATATAAAAGAAAAAGGCACCGATCGATTGTCATTATAAATGCAACTACAGAAGCTATAATGGCTTGATCCATTGAAATGCAAACGAGCCCATTTGATTTCAAATTCAACAGTTCTGGTGGTTCAGTAGGCACGTTGGAGCGTGAGGGTGGTTGACCCAGGAAACAAAATTCAAATCAGTACCCATTAGAGCAGAATCACACTAAACTGGATCCTAATGAGACCTTGTAAGAGTGAGCGTTGTAAATGCCAGATTTGTTGCCAATCTTCCTGGTTGCTAGTCGTAAACGTGTACGCCTAATCTACAAAGTTCTGATCCTAACTAGCTGAAAAAGAATCAGTTCAGAAGAAGCAGAGGAGGAGTTGACTGTCAGTCAGACTCAGAGCGCGGTGGTACCTCGGTCGAGGGTGAACCTGAACGGGGCGTCGCGATCCCGGCTGCAGTCGAACTTGGTGCCGTCCGCCAGCGTCCCTGTGTAGTGCACTACATGACAAATGAAGAACCAAGTCAACGCCCAAGTCAACCCAATCGAACCCATCCATGCCGGAGAAGCAGCGAGCGAGGAGGGCGCGTTACCTTCGACCTCGTTGCCGGCGCGGGGAGCTACGGCCCGTCCCCCTCCCTGACCAGCCTCTTCCACAGCCCCTCCTTCCCGACCCCCCTCTCCTCCGCCGCCTTCATCGCCGCGATGACGTACCCCTCGTCAACCTCCTCCTCCTCCGCGGGGGTGGGGGCCGCGCCGGCGTAGAGGCTCTTCATGGCCTCCTCGTCCTCGTCATCGCCGGATCCGGCCATGGCGTCGTAGCCGCCAGCCCCCGGGAAGCCGGCCATGGCGTTTGGAGAGGAGAGGAGGTGGAAGGAGGCCGCGGTGGAGGGGATTTGGATCGGGGCCTTGTTGGATTTTTTTGAGATAAACGGGGGTGGGTTGACGGTGGAGTGGGACGGTTGGTGGGGTGGGAGTATACTAGTAGCGCGGCTGCCTCACCTGCGCTACAGCTATCCACATAGTAGTAGCGCATGTTTTAGAACCCGCGCTACTACTATGATCTGTTCATGGGGCATGGTTGGAGATATTTACTAGTAACGTGTTTTTTGGACCACGCGCTACCAGTAAATATTACTAGTAGCGCGGTTCAATATAGCACGCTACTACTAAGTAGCAGTAGCACGCGGCAATATAGAGCGCTACTAGTAAGCGTCTGTCTATAAGCTTTTCCCTAGTAGTGATACTCCTGAAAAAGTGCCAATCCACCCGACCATATCCCTTAGCAAGATCAAGCTTGTAAGTACAAAACTCCACCCTTTGATCTTTTAACGTACTCAAATAATACACACATTCAAAAGCTATAAGAGCATTATCGGAAATTAACCTGCCTGGAATGAACACACTTTAAGCGGGGGAGATCATACCATCCAATAGGGGTCTTAGTCTGTTAACAAGACATTTGGAAATAATCTTGTAAATATCACTGCATAGACTGATTAGCGAAAATATTTCATTGACCGGGGATTCATCGCTTTAGGAATAAGAACAATAGATGTGTCATTAACCCCATCTGGCATGCTTCTAGAAATAAAAAATTGTTGCACTGCTCGGACAATATCATTCTTGATCAATACCCAATTTCGTTGGAAGAACCTAGCCGGAAAGCCATTCGGGCCTAGAGCTTTTAAAGGCCCAATTTGGAAAAGGCTGTCACTAATTTCTTGCTCAATGAAAGCTTTGCATAAATCATCATTTATATCATCATCAACAAGAGGTCTCACAAGCTGTATAATAATAGTCGGGTCAACCATGGCATCACAAGTATACAATTGCTTAAAGAAGGAATTAGCAATACCTTGAATTTCTTCCACATTTTCAGTAAGAGAACCATCATCCTTCCTGATAGCAGAAATATTATTGTTTTTTGCTCTCCAAGAAGCCTTCCGACGAAAAAAATTGTATTCAGATCCCCCCATCTCATTTTATCAAGGCACGATCTTTTGCTTCCACATAATCTCTTCCTTTAACAGTAATTCATCCATCTCTTTGAAAATCTTCTTCCTCTCTAGAATAGCACAATGATTATCAGTCGAGAAAAGCGCATTTAACCTTTTACGAGCAGACTTGAGTTTTTTTAGGAAAATAACCAATATGAACTCGACTCCATCCGTGTAGATATTTCATAATTCAATATACTACCTTTATATATATATGTGTGTGTGTGTGTGTATAATAGTCTACGCTTAAGGGCCCCTATATATGTTCCAATTTCGTCCCGGCCCTCAAATTCTCAGGACCAGCTGCGGACACCTGCAAAAAGTATGAAATGTGTCCTCCGGCTCCATTGTTTCGTTGTTACTAATCGTGTGAGATAGATTTCCCATCACGCGCGTTTAATCGGCGTCAATTGTGTGCGATGGCATCCCTTTGCATACCCTTCTTTTCAAAGAGACTGTGCGGCGGACCACACCATCGTACATGTCTTCTCCGATGGTGTATGACCCATTTTGTTTCGTTGTCACTAATCATGTGGGATGGATCCCCTGTCACACATGTTTAATCGGCGCCAATTGTGTGGTATCCCTTTGCCAACCCTTCTTTTCAAAGAGAATGTGCGCGCGGCAGACCACACCATCATACATATCTTCTCCGATTATGTATGACCCCTCGACGCGCATTGACGGTTTGGCGGTTTATGCACGTGGTTCAGAATTAACCGGGATTCGCAAGGTTATGAACCGCGTGTGATGACTAGTAGTCTGGAATCTTCTGAGAGCATCTCCAGCCGCGCCCCCAACAAGGCCCCCCAGGCGATTTTTTGGCCGCTGGCGTCGAAAAATCGGCCCAGTCGCGCCCTCAAAGGCCCTTTTTCGCCGGCTCAGGCCGAAATTGGTGCCGACAGACCTAGGCCAAACCTGGCGCGCTGGGGGGCGCTTGGGGACGCCGGCCGAATCGTTTTTGCCGCGAAAATAGCGGGCCCTCCTTGGCAGCGACTCAACTGTTCTCGTCGCTTTGTCGTCCTCATCGCCTCGGTCCTGTGGGGGGACCAATGCCAAAGCTGTCGCGCGCTGCTGCGCCGGTCAGCCTCCATTGATCCCTCACGGGCGGCACAATGAAGGCGGTGGCGCCGCGCGTCCCTCGCCCGCCACGCGTACACACAGTGTCCATGCCGGCGCCGCCTATATAAGTCGCCCCCTCTCACACCGGTGAGCCACGCACAGACCTCGCTCTCCACTGTCGACGCCCCCGTTACTCCCTCTCTTCTCGCCATTTCCGGTTCATCCAATGGCCAAGCGCTACCGAGGCGATGGCGCGACAGTGAACGGCTTCGGCCGCCGCCACCTTCACGAGAACGAAGCCCGGCTTCTCTATGAGGCCGAGTACCTGGTCCCGCCGGACATGCGGCTGCCCGGGGCGTGGAGGATAAGCTCCGATAGGGTCCCGGCGCCGCCGTCGCCCACCGGGGCGGCGCGTCGTGCGGAGATATCCCGTATCCGGGCCTCTCTACCACAGGCGGCGAGAGAAGGGCCGAGGTACACCCCCGACAGATCGTTGTGGTAGTCGTACTTCCGTCGCCGCCACGCGAGCAGCTCGAGGCGACCAACGGCGTCGTCCCCTCCGGGAGTCTCAACACCGATAGGCGTCACCGATGGTGGGGCATGCCCGGCCGCACGTTGGAGGCCGTCCTCGAGTACATCGAGGGCGGCAACACGCCGAGGCTGGAATATCCCGCTACCCCCACCATCTCCCGCACACGTGGGAGCTCCTGGATGCCGAGGCGCATGGACCTGGCATCCTCCTCCTCATCCGGCCGCTCGTCCGGCTCATCTTCCCTCCTCCCCGTCAAGCCGGAGCCCCAGGATGCGCCGGTCAGCCGGCGCACCCGCTGTTGTGGCGTCTGCATCGCCGAGTCCTCCCCCACATCCACCCACCTCGACGGGCCAAAGGTGGAGCACAGCCTCCCCATGTTGTACGAGGCCATCGCCCGGTCCGGCTTCTCCGACGAGGCCCCCCAAAAGTGGGCACGGGACGACTACCTCCGCGACCAGATGGTCCGGCAGCGCAGAGCCCTGCAGGAGATAGCCGCCCGCCAACGTGGGCGCGAGGACGAGCACGGCGTGGTGATCCTCGACAGCGATGAGGACGAGGAGGCCCTCGGATCGTCCAACCCGCCCCGCGTCGGTGACCCTAGGAAGGGGAGCAGCAGGGACGGCGGACGCGGAGGAGGCGACGACTGATACGTCTCCGTCGTATATACTTTTCCAAACACCTTTTCCCTTGTTTTGGACTCTAACTTGCATGATTTGAATGGAACTAACCCGGACTGACGATGTTTTCAGTAGAATTGCCATGGTGTTATTTTTGTGCAAAAATAAAAGTTCTCGGAATGACCTGAAAATCAATGGAGATTATTTTTGGAATATATAAAAAATACTAGAAGAAGAATCCACGTCATGGGGGCCACACCCTGTCCATGAGGGTGGGGGCGCGCCTACCCCCCCCCCCCCGGGCGTGCCCCCTGCCTCGTGGGCCCCCTGACGCTCCACCGACGTCCACCTTGACTCCATATATTCACTTTCGGGGAGAAAAAAAATCAAGGAGAAGGATTCATCGTGTTATACGATACGGAGCCGCCGCCAAGCCCTAAACTCTCTCGGGAGGGCTGATCTGGAGTCCGTTCGGGGCTCTAGAGAGGGGAATCCGGCGCCATCATCATCATCAACCTTCCTCCATCACCAATTTCATGATGCTCACCTCCGTGCATGAGTAATTCCATCGTAGGCTTGCTGGACGGTGATGGCTTGGATAAGATTTATCATGTAATCGAGTTAGTTTTGTTAGGGTTTGATCCCTAGTATCCACTATGTTCTGAGATTGATGTTGCTATGACTTTGCTATGCTTAATGCTTGTCACTAGGGCCTGAGTGCCATGATTTCAGATCTGAATTTATTATATTTCCATGAATATATGTGAGTTCTTGATCCTATCTTGCAAGTCTATAGTCACCTATTATGTGTTATGATCCGTTAACCCCGAAGTGACAATAATCGGGACCATTACCGGTGATGACCGCAGTTTGAGGAGTTCATGTATTCACTATGTGTTAATGCTTTGGTCTGGTACTCAATTCAAAGGAGGCCTTAATATCCCCTAGTTTCCAATAGGACCCCGCTGTCATGGGAGGGTAGGACAAAATATGCCATGCAAGTTCTTTTCCATAAGCACGTATGGCTATATTCGTAATACATGCCTACATTACATTGATGAACTGGAGCTACTTCTGTGTCACCCTATGTTATAATTGTTGCATGATCGATCGCATCTGACATATATCTCCATCACCGATCCAATGCCTACGAGCTTTTCATATATTGTTCTTTGCTTATTTACTTTTCCGTTGCTACTATTACAATCACTATAAAACCAAAAAAGTACTTTTGCTACCGTTACCACTACTATCATATTACTTTGCTACTAAACACTTTGCTGCAGATATTAAGTTTCTAGGTGTGGTTGAATTGACAACTCAGCTGCTAATACTTGAAAATATTCTTTGGCTCCCCTTGTGTCGAATCAATAAATTTGGGTTGGATACTCTACCCTCGAAAATTGTTGCGATCCCCTATACTTGTGGGTTATCAAGACTATTTGCTGGTGCCGTTGAAGGGGAGCATAGCTCTATTCTTTGATTCACTTGGGATTTATATCTGCTTATCATTATTAAGAACTTGAAAGATAAAAGAACCAAGATTTTTCCCTCAACTACGAGGGGAGGTAAGGAACTGCCATCTAGCTCGGCACTTGATTCACCTTCTGTTTTGAGTAAACTTGCGACACCTACACATGCTATTGATTCTGATAGGTCGCATGTTATTGATGATGCCACTTCTGCTTTGCATGATACTTATGATGAAACTACTTCTATGCTTGATACTACCGTGCCACTAGGTGAATTTATTGATGAACAACTTGCTAGGGCTAGAGAGAATGAAGTTATTGAAACTGATAATATTGATGAAAGTGATGATCAAGATTCTCCCCCTAGATATGAATTGCCTGTTGTTCCTGAGGGTTATGTTATGGATGAAGAAACTGCTAGAGACTTCTTAGCTTGCAATGATAGATCTGATCTTAAGAAATTATTAGCTAAGCTTAAATAAAAGTCTTTGAATGCTAGAATGAAATATGACCCTGCTTTCACTACTTCACCTATCTTTATTACTGATAAGGATTATGATTTCTCTGTCAATCCTGAGTTAATTACTTTAGTTGAACCTGATCCTTTTTATGGCTATGAATCTGAAACTGTTGTGGCACATTGATACGTCTCCAATGTATCTATAATTTTTTATTGCTCCATGCTATATTATCTACTATTTTGGGCAATATTGGGCTTTATTATCCACTTTTATATTATTTTTGGGACTAACCTATTAACCGGAGGCCCAGCCCAGATTTGTTGTTTTATGCCTATTTCAGTGTTTCGAAGAAAAGGAATATCAAATGGAGTCGAAATGGAACGAAATCAACTGGAGAAGTTATTTTTGGAAGGAAAGCCACCCGATAGACTTGGACTCTACGTCAGAATATATGAGAGCTGGCCACGAGGGTGGGGGCGCGCCCACCCCCCTAGGGCGCGCCCCCTGCCTTGTGGGGCCCCCGAAGCTCCACCGACGTACCCCTTGCACCCATATATACCTACGTACCCTAAAACTTCCAGAACGGAGATTAGATCGGGAGTTCCACCGCCACAAGCCTCCGTAGCTACCAAAAACCAATCTAGACCCGTTCCGGCACCCCGCCGGAGGGGGCAATCCTTCTCCGGTGGCCATCTTCATCATCCCGGTGCTCTCCATGACGAGGAGGGAGTAGTTCTCCCTCGGGGCTGAGGGTATGTACCAGTAGCTATGTGTTTGATCTCTCTCTCTCTCTCGTGTTCTTGAGATGGTACGATCTGGATGTATCGCGAGCTTTGATATTATAGTTGGATCCTATGTTTCTCCTCCCCCTCTTCTCTCTTGTAATGAATTGAGTTTCCCCTTTGAAGTAATCTTATCGGATTGAGTCTTTAAAGATTTGAGAACACTTGATGTATGTCTTGCCGTGGATATCTATGGTGACAATGGGATATCACGTGATTCAGTTGATGTATGTTTTGGTGATCAACTTGCGGGTTCCGCCCATGAACCTATGCATAGGGGTTGGCACACGTTTTCATCGTGATTCTCCGATAGAAACTTTGGCGCACTCTTTGAGGTTCTATGTGTTAGTTGAATAGATGAATCTGAGATTGTGTGATGCATATCGTATAATCATACCCATGGATACTTGAGGTGACATTGGAGTATCTAGGTGACATTAGGGTTTTGGTTGATTTGTATCTTAAGGTGTTATTCTAGTACGAACTCTAGGGCTGTTTGTGACACTTATAGGAATAGCCCAACGGATTGATTGGAAAGAATAACTTTGAGGTGGTTTCATACCCTACCATAGTCTCTTCGTTCGTTCTCCGCTATTAGTGACTTTGGAGTGACTCTTTGTTGCATGTTGAGGGATAGTTATGTGATCCAATTATGTTAGTATTGTTGAGGGAACTTACACTAGCAAAATTATGAACCCTAGGCCTTGTTTCTTAGCATTGCAATACCATTTATGCTCACTTTTATCATTAGTTACCTTTCTGTTTTTTATATTTTCAGATTAAAAAAACTATTATCTACTATCCATATTGTACTTGTATCACCATCTCTTCGCTGAACTAGTGCACCTATACAATTTACCATTGTATTGGGTGTGTTGGGGACACAAGAGACTCTTTGTTATTTGGTTGCAGGGTTGCTTGAGAGAGACCATCTTCATCCTACGCCTCCTACGGATTGATAAACCTTAGGTCATCCACTTGAGGGAAATTTGCTACTCTCCTATAAACCTCTGCACTTGGAGGCCCAACAACGTCTAGAAGAAGAAGGTTGTGTAGTAGACTTCAAGCTCTTTTCTGGCATCGTTGCCGGGGAGGTTAGCGCTTGAAGGTATATCTTTAGATCTTGCAATCGAGTCTTTTAGTTTCTTGTTTTATCACTGGTTTAGTCTATAAAAGAAAACTATAAAAAAATGAAATTGAGTGAAACTCCTGTGCTTCACCTTTTTAATATCTTTCGTAAGTATGATGGAAAGGAAAATTGTGCTCAAGTGCTAGAAGAAGAAATCTATAAAATGTTTGGCACTAAATATTTGAATGATGAGCATGATTACAATGTTGTTAGTATGAATTCTTTGAATACCCATGATGCTAATGATGACTGCACTAGTTATGCTTATGATATGAAAAGGCCTAAGCTTGGGGAAGCTATGTTTGATGAGGATGACATATTTGAGAATATATTTGCTGCAATTAATGTTTGTCCCAAGCTTGGGGATGCTACGTTTAATGAAGATGATATTTTTAGTATCCTAAGTTTTGATATGCAAATTTATAATGATAATAACATGCCTCCTACTTATGATAATTATTGTGATGATACATATACTATAAAAAGTAGTGAGGATTATATTTATAGTATCCAAGTCTCTTATGATACTCCCACTATCCCGAATGAGAAGAATTTTTCTTATGTGGAGAGTAATAAAATTTCTATGATTGTAGATCATGAAAAGAATGCTTTAGGTGCTGGTTATATTGTTGAATTCATTCATGATGCTACTGAAAATTATTATGAGGGAGGAACATATGCTTGTAGGAATTGCAATAATATCAAGTTTCCTCTCTATGTGCTTAAAGTTTTGAAGTTATGCTTGTTTTACCTTCCTTTGCAAGTTGATTATTGCTCCCATAAGTTGTTTGTTAACAAAATTCCTATGCATAGGAAGTGGGTTAGACTTAAATGTGCTAGTCATATTCTTCATGATGCTCTCTTTATGTTTCAATTTTTATCCTTTATGTGAGCATCGTTGAAATCATCATGCCTAGCTAGGGGCGTTAAACGATAGCGCTTGTTGGGAGGCAACCCAACTTTATTTTTATTCCTTGCTTTTTGTTCCTGTTTAGTAATAAATAATTCATCTAGCCTCTGTTTAGATGTGGTTTTATGATTTTAATTAGTGTTTGTGCCAAGTAGAACCTTTGGGAAGACTTTGGGAAAGTCTTGTTTATCATGCTGAAAAGAACAGAAACTTTAGCGCTCACGAGAATTGCTGCCATTTTTTATTGGAGAGTTCTATTTAGTTAATTATTTTTTCAGATGATTAATAGATAATTTCCTCAGGTCCAGCAATTTATTTGAGAATTTTATGAGTTCCATAAGTATACGTTTGATCCAGATTACTACAGACTGTTCTGTTTTTGACAGATTCTGTTTTTCATGTGTTGTTTACTTATTTTGATGAATCTCTGGCTAGTAAAATAGTTTATAAACCATAGAGAAGTTGGAATACAGTAGTTTTTAACACCAATATAAATAAATAATGAGTTAATTACAGTACCTTGAAGTGGTGATTTATTTTCTTATACTAACGGAGCTTACGAGTTTTTTGTTAAGTTTTGTGTTGTGAAGTTTTCAAGTTTTGGGTAAGGATTCGATGGACTATGGAATAAGGAGTGGCAAGAGCCTAAGCTTGGGGATTCCCAAGGCACCCCAAGGTAATATTCAAGGATAGCCAAGAGCATAAGCTTGGGGATGCCCCGGAAGGCATCCCCTCTTTCGTCTTCGTTCATCGGTAACTTTACTTGGAGCTATATTTTTATTCGCCACATGATATGTGTTTTGCTTGGAGTGTCATTTTATTTTATTTAGTTTTTCTTCCTGTTTGAATAAAATACCAAGATCTGAAATTATTAAATGTTAGAGAGTCTTCACATAGTTGCATAATTATTCGACTACTCATTGATCTTCACTTATATCTTTCGGAGTAGTTTGTTGTTTGGTCTAGTACTTCACTTATACCTTTTAGAGCATGGTGGTAGTTTTATTTTGAATAAATAGATGAACTCTCATGCTTTACTTATATTATATTGAGAGTCTTAAATAGCATGGTAATTTGCTTAAAATCCTAATATGCTAGGTATTCAAGAATAATAAAATTCTCTTATGAGTGTGTTGAATACTAAGAGAAGTTTGATGCTTGATGATTGTTTTGAGATATGGAGGTAATAATATCAAAGTCGTGCTAGTTGAGTAGTTGTGAAATTGAGAAATGCTTGTGTTGAAGTTTGCAAGTCACGTAGCATGCACGTATGGTAAACGTTGTGTAAAAAATTTGAAACATGAGGTGTTATTTGATTGTCCTCCTTATGAGTGGCGGTCGGGGATGAGCGATGGTCTTTTCCTACCAATCTATCCCCTTAGGAGCATGCGCATAGTGCCAAGGTTTTTGATGACTTGTAGATTTTTGCAATAAGTATGTGAGTTCTTTATGACTAATGTTGAGTCCATGGATTATATGCACTCTCACCCTTCCATCCTTGCTAGCCTCTTCGGTACCGTGCATTGCCCTTTCTCACATTGAGAGTTGGCGCAAACTTCGCCGGTGCATCCAAACCCCGTGATATGATACGCTCTGTCACACATAAACCTCCTTATATCTTCCTCAAAACAGCCACCATACCTACCTACTATGGCATTTCCATAGCCATTCAGAGATATATTGCCATCCAACTTTCCACCGTTCCGTTTATTATGACACGCATCATCATTGTCATATTGCTTTGCATGATCATGTAGTTGACATCATATTTGTGGCAAAGCCACCGTTCATTATTATTTCTTACATGTCACTCTTGATTCATTGCATATCCCGGTACACCGCCGGAGGCATTCATATAGAGTCATATTTTGTTCTAGTATCGTGTTGTAATCATTGAGTTGTAAATAAATAGAAGTGTGATGATCATCATTAATAGAGCATTGTCCCAAAAAAAGAGAGAGAGAGAAAGGCCAAATAAAAAAAGGGAAGGCCAAATAAAAAAAGAAAGGCCAAAAAAAGAGAAAGGCCAAATAAAAATAAAAAAATAAAAAAAGAGGGACAATGCTACTATCCTTTTTCCACGCTTGTGCTTCAAAGTAGCACCATGATCTTCATGATAGAGAGTCTCTTGTTTTGTCACTTTCACATACTAGTGGGAATTTTTCATTATATAACTTGGCTTGTATATTCCAACAATGGGCCTCCTCAAGTGCCCTAGGTCTTCGTGAGCAAGCAAGTTGGATGCACACCCACTAGTTTCTTTTGTTGAGCTTTCATACATTTATAGCTCTAGTGTATCCGTTGCATGGCAATCCCTACTCCTTGCATTAACATCAATCGGTGGGCATCTCCATAGCCCATTGATTAGCCTCGTTGATGTGAGACTTTCTCCTTTTTTGTCTTCTCCACATAACCCCCATCATTATATTCTATTACACCCATAGTGCTATATCCATGGCTCACGCTCATGTATTGCGTGAAAGTTTATGAGTTTGAAGTTATTACGGTATGAAACAATTGCTTGGCTTGTCATCAGGGTTGTGCATGATGAGAGCATTCTTGTGTGACGAAAATGGAGCATGACTAAACTATATGATTTTGTAGGGATGAACTTTCTTTGGCCATGTTATTTTGAGAAGACATAATTGCTTAGTTAGTATGCTTGAAGTATTATTATTTTTATGTCAATATGAACTTTTGTCTTGAATCTTATGGATCTGAATATTCATACCACAATTAAGAAGAATTACATTGAAATTATACCAAGTAGCACTCTGCATCAAAAATTCTTTTTTATCATTTACCTACTCGAGGACGAGAAGGAATTAAGCTTGGGGATGCTTGATACGTCTCCAACGTATCTATAATTTTTGATTGCTCCATGCTATATTATCTACTGTTTTGGGCAATATTGGGCTTTATTATCCACTTTTATATTATTTTTGGGACTAACCTATTAACCGGAGGCCCAGTCCCAGATTTGCTGTTTTATGCCTATTTCAGTGTTTCGAAGAAAAGGAATATCAAACGGAGTCGAAACGGAACGAAATCAACTGGAGAAGTTATTTTTGGAAGGAAAGCCACCAGATAGACTTCGACTCTACGTCAGAAGATACGGGAGCTGGCCACGAGGGTGGGGGGCGCACCCCCTGCCTCGTGGGGCCCCCGAAGCTCCACCGTCATACCCCTTGCATCCATATATACCTACGTACCCTAAAACTTCCAGAACGTAGATTAGATCAGGAGTTCCGCCGCCAGAAGCCTCCGTAGCCACCAAAAACCAATCTAGACCCGTTCCGGCACCCTACCGGAGGGGGCAATCCTTCTCCGGTGGCCATCTTCATCATCCCGGTGCTCTCCATGACGAGGAGGGAGTAGTTCTCCCTCGGGGCTGAGGGTATGTACCAGTAGCTATGTGTTTGATCTCTCTCTCTCTCTCTCGTGTTCTTGAGATGATACGATCTTGATGTATCGCGAGCTTTCCTATTATAGTTGGATCATATGTTTCTCCTCCCCCTCTTCTCTCTTGTAATGAATTGAGTTTCCCCTTTGAAGTAATCTTATCGGATTGAGTCTTCAAAGATTTGAGAACACTTGATGTATGTCTTGCTGTGGATATCTGTGGTGACAATGGGATATCGCGTGATTCACTTGATGTATGTTTTGGTGATCAACTTGCGGGTTCCGCCCATGAACCTATGCATAGGGGTTGGCACATGTTTTCATCGTGATTCTCCGGTAGAAACTTCGGGGCACTCTTTGAGGTTCTATGTTTTGGTTGAATAGATGAATCTGAGATTGTGTGATGCATATCGTATAATCATACCCATGGATACTTGAGGTGACATTGGAGTGTCTAGGTGACATTAGGGTTTTGGTTGATTTGTATCTTAAGGTGTTATTCTAGTATGAACTCTAGGGCTGTTTGTGACACTTATAGGAATAGCCCAACGGATTGATTGGAAAGAATAACTTTGAGGTGGTTTCGTACCCTACCATAATCTCTTCGTTCGTTCTCTGCTATTAGTGACTTTGGAGTGACTATTTGCATGTTGATGGATAGTTATGTGATCCAATTATGTTAGTATTGTTGAGGGAACTTGCACTAGCGAAAGTATGAACCCTAGGCCTTGTTTCTTAGCATTGCAATACCGTTTACGCTCACTTTTATCATTAGTTACCTTGCTGTTTTTATATTTTCAGATTAATAAAACTATTATCTACTATCCATATTGCACTTGTATCACCATCTCTTCGCCGAACTAGTGCACCTATACAATTTACCATTGTATTGGGTGTGTTGGGGACACAAGAGACTCTTTGTTATTTGGTTGCAGGGTTGCTTGAGAGAGACCATCTTCATCCTATGCCTCCTATGGATTGATAAACCTTAGGTCATCCACTTGAGGGAAATTTGCTACTGTCCTACAAACCTCTGCACTTGGAGGCCCAACAACATCTACAAGAAGAAGGTTGTGTAGTAGACATCACACATCTTACTAAATTAAATGATATAGCCACCCTCTTTACATATGATGAGAAAACTTGCTATTACTTTATCCATAAGTTGTTTCCATTCTCATTAAAGCGTGATGCTAAAACATGGTTTAATTCTCTTGATCCTGGTTGTGTGCGTAGTCCACATGATATGATTTATTACTTCTATGCTAAATATTTCCCCGCTCATAAGAAACAAGCCGCTTTAAGGGAAATATATAATTTTGTGAAAATCGAAGAAGAGAGTCTCCCACAAGCTTGGGGGAGGCTTCTCCGATTACTTAATGCTTTGCCTGATCATCCTCTCAAGAAAAATGAAATAATTGATATCTTTTATAATGGACTAACCGATGCTTCCAGAGACCACCTGGATAGTTGTGCTAGTTGTGTTTTCAGGGAAAGAACTATTGATCAAGCTAAATTTCTATTGAATAATATGTTGACTAATGAAAATAGTTGGACACTTCCTGAACCAACTCCTAAGCCAACTCCGAAGAAAAGGGGTATTCTATTTCTTAGTCCTGAAGATATGCAAGAGGTAAAAAAATCTATGAAAGAAAAAGGTATTAAAACTGAAGATGTTAAGAATTTACCACCTATTGAAGAAATACATGGTCTTAATTTGCCGCATGTTGAAGAAATACATGGTCTTGATAACCCGACACAGGTAGTAAAGGTAAATTATCTCTATAGATTCGATAAATGTGAAACCCCATTCACTAAGTTTGGTAGCCCATGTTTGGATGAGTTTGATGACTTTATGGTTACACAAGAAAACTTCAATGCTTATGTTGGTAGAGAATTGAAAAACAATGCTGATATGTTTGAACACTTGGGTGATTATATGGCTAATGTTAAAGGTGAACTTCAACTTGTTAGTAAACATGCTTCTATGGTTACCACTCAAGTAGAACAAGTACTTAAAGCTCATAATGATTTGCTCAATGAATTAAATAATAAGAAGAATGATAATGTTGTTAGAGTTATGACTAGAGGTGGTAAAATGACTCAGGAACCTCTGTATCCTGAGGGCCATCCCAAGAGAAATGAGCAAGATCCTCAGAGAACTAATGTTGATGCACCTAGTCCATCTAAGAGGAAGAAAAAGAAGAATGATAGGACTTTGCATGCTTCTAGTGAACCTATTGTTGACACACCTGAGAACCCCAATGATATTTCTATTTCTAATGCTGAAACACAATCTGGTAATGAACATGAACTTAATGATAATGCTAATGATGATGTTCATGTTGATGCTCAACCTAGCAATGATAATGATGTAGAGATTGAACCTGCTGTTGATCTTGATAACCCACAATCAAAGATTCAACGTTATGATAAGAGAGACTTTGTTGCTAGAAAGCACGGTAAAGAAAGAGAACCGTGGGTTCAGAAACCCATGCCTTTTCCTCCTAAACCATCCAAGAAAAAGGATGATGAGGATTTTGAGCGCTTTGCTGAAATGATTAGACCTATCTTTTTTAGTATGCGTTTGACTGATATGCTTAAAATGAATCCTTATGCTAAATATATGAAGGAAATTGTTACTAATAAAAAAAGATTCCTGAAGCTGAAATTTACACCATGATTGCTAATTATACTTTTAAGGGTGGAATACCAAAGAAACTTGGAGATCCGGGAGTACCAACTATACCATGCTCCATTAAAAGAAACTATGTTAAAACTGTTTTATGTGATCTTGGAGCCGGTGTTAGTGTTATTCCTCTCTCTTTATACCGTAGACTTGATTTGAATAAGTTGACACCTAATGAAATATGTTTGCAAATGGCTGACAAATCAACTACTATACCTGTCAGTATTTGTGAGGATGTGCCTATTGTGGTTGCAAACGTTACTATTTTAACGGACTTTCTTATTCTTGATATTCCCGAGGACGATAGTATGTCTATTATTCTTGGAAGACCCTTTTTGAATACTGCAGGGGCTGTTATTGATTGCACCAATGGCAATGTCACTTTTCATGTTAATGGTAATGAGCATACGGTACACTTTCCGAGGAAACAACCTCAAGTCCACAGTATCAATTCTATTGGAAAAAATTCAACAATCACTATTGGAGGTTTCGAATTTCCTCTTCCTACTGTCAAGAAGAAATATGATATTCTTATTGTTGGGGACATGCATACCCCCGTTGAGGTAACCTAGTGTTATTCCAAAATTCTCCGGTTTCATGTTATTCGAAATGAGTTTGTTAACAAGACCTAATCAATCTTGTTAGTGGATTCCTTTTGATGAGCATGAGATGGATGAATTTAGAAAATACAACTCTCTGTACCCTCTTTTTACTTTCGGTTATTTATATTAAATAAAGAAAAAATAGTATTTTTTTCCGTCTGTTTTCTGAATTATCCACGCAATAAAAATACCCCGAAAATAAATGTTCTCCAAATGCCCTGAAAAATTAAATATGATTTTTTCTAGAATATTTGAGAATATCTGGCACTAAAAACACATCAGGGGGAGCAGCTACGTGCCCACGAGGGTAGAGGGCGCGCCCACCCCCCTGGGCGGGCCTCCCTGCCTCATGGACCCCACGTGGGTCCCCTCCACTTATTCCAGCCACCACACACTCCTTCTTCCTCCCAAAAAAATCACTAGCCAGCTCAAACCTGAGTTCTTTCTCATCTTGCTGCCATTTTCGATCCCCTTACTCAAAGCTCCATTCACAAAACTGCTTTGGGGGATTGTTCTTTGGTATGTGACTCCTCCAATGGTCCAATTAGTTTTTGTTCTAGTGTTTTATTCATTGCAAATTTTTGCTGCTTAGGTGACCCTGTTCTTGAGCTTGCATGTCAAATTTATATGGTCAAAAGTAGTTTTAATGCATGATATAGCCTCTATACACTTGTAGGAGTAGTTGCTATCAATTTTGATGAGTTTGGTTCACTTTTATTTGTAAGTTACTAAAAAATTTGGAATTTTTTCAAAGGAAGAAAATATGTTTAGGAAAATGTACCAAGGAGGTTCCTCAAGGAAGCAAGGCCCCCGGCTCGCAATATGCGAGCCGGACAATGAACTACCAAGAGATGCTCAAGTGTGGCCTTGTGAATGGCCGTCAGAGGACTTCATGGTTCAGGCAGGAATCAAGGACGAATTTGACGCATATGTGCATAACACCGATCTTGATAGCTTCGTGGCAGATAAGTGCCGTCAGTACCTCTATTTGACTGATTCATTTGTGAGAAGATTTAAATTTATATCATCACGCAATTCTCAAACTGTTCTATTTGATCTCTATGATAAATCTTATACCATGGACTTAGAAGATTTTAATACTGCTTGTAAACTCCCACAGTGGGGTAATGTTACTGAACCTTGCAAATCTGAATATAAAGATTTTCTTGCTAGTATCACTGTGGGAGAATCTAGGGAAATCACGCAAGCTACCATAGGGAGCATTCATTTTCCTGCTATATACATTATTTTGCTCTATTCATAGGTAGATGCATAAATGGAAAGGAT
The DNA here is from genome assembly GCF_056163025.1 of Triticum urartu. Classification (NCBI taxonomy): domain Eukaryota; kingdom Viridiplantae; phylum Streptophyta; class Magnoliopsida; order Poales; family Poaceae; genus Triticum; species Triticum urartu. Next base: position 551,988,736 of record NC_141875.1, on the reverse strand, counting down.
GAGGCGTGTCACATGTGTGTTCCTGACCTTAGTGCTCTCAAGAGTGCTATATTAGGAGATAGACAATATAACTTGGGGGGCCATTGTTGCACGTAGGTTGCATAATAATAGTATTGATGGAGATTTCTTTGGTGGAATTTATGCAACCCGTTTAGCTGATTTTCTTGAGATACCCATTCATGGAGATGATATTGAGCTGCCTCCTGCTTATTTAGATTATAATGCCATGGTTCATCATCAGTTTGTTGAGAGGAACAATCAGTTCCTCCAGTACGGACTAATCTTCGACAAACGACGCACCTATCATGTCGCTCTCCCTGCTCCCACTTTCTTTGAATTTCAGGCAAAAGGGAGATATGTTATAACCAGGGAGGAGGCGACCGAGTATGAGAGGAGGGCGGAGGCAGCTCGCCTCCAAGCTGTAGCTCATCAGGCAATTGCCACTGCATCTCAGTACGACCCCAGTTACAAGTTTGATCCATGGGCATAGACCAACTTAGGCCAAAAGCCTAAGCTTGGGGGAGTATGTATCTCTCACCGACATTACATTCATGTTCACACAGTCATGACAGTTGTGGGTGCTCATACTTTTTCATTGTATCATCCATGCTAGTTTAATTTCATTTTCTCGCTTTCTTCTTGTGTGTTTGAAAAACCTTAAGAACAAAGAAAAAAATTGTAGCTTTTAGTTAGTTTAATTTGCATGCCTGTAGTAGTAGTAATTAAAAATAAAACCCAAAAAGATCTCTCGTTCTTCTTTTGCTTGTTGGGAGCTTTCCTGTGTAAATAGTTTTGTTTCTTTTCTTTCCTTTGGGGGTCGAGAGGAGAAGACCATAATGAATATGTTGAGTGGATCTTATATGCATTATTATTGATCTAACAAAGAGCCCATATTACCTTGCCTTCTTTCTTGAATTGAATGCTTGCATATTCCAGCTTAGTCCAATGCACGTGTACTATTATTATTATCCATATCGTTCGTTCGTGCAAGTGGAAGGCAGTAATGATGATTATATGATGAACTTATTGAGATGAGGAAAGCTGGTATGAACTCGACCTCTCTTGTTCTTGTAAATATGATTAGTCCATCGTTCCTGATTCAGCCTATTATGAAAGAAAAATATTTGCAATGACAATTAGAGATTGTAGTTGATTATGCCATGCTTAATTAGCTAGGAGTTTATAATGGTTTACCTAGCGTGCCAACATGCTATTAAAATGGTTGTGATGTGGTATGATAGGGTGGTATTCTTTTTTGAACGATTCGAGTGGCTTGACTTGCACATTTTCAAGCATGTAGTTGAAACAAAATCAACATAGCCTCCACGATATTTATGTTCATGGTTCATTATATCCTACTCATGCTTGCATTCGGTGTTGATTAATTTTAATGCATGTTCATGACTGTTGTCTCTCTCTAGTTGGTCGATTCCCGGTCTTATTCTAGCCTTCACTTGTACTAAGCGGGAATACTGCTTGTGCATCCAATTCCATAAACCCCAAAGTTATTCCATATGAGTCCACCATACCTACATATATACGGTATCTACCTACTGTTCCAAGTAAATTTGTATGTGCCAAACTCTAAACCTTCAAATAAACATTCTGTTTTGTATGCTTGAATATCTCATGTATCAACTAGGGATGTATGTATGCTCCATTCTAGGTGGGTTATTCTCAAGAGGAGTGGACTCCGCTCCTCATTCACGAGAAAATGGCTGGTCACCGGTATGCCCATTCCCATGCTCAAATCAAAGCAAAATAATTGCAAACAAAACTCCACCAGGTTTGTTGTTAGTTGGAGGCACCCGTTGTTTCGGGCGAGCCATGGATTGATACTTGTTGGTGGTGGGGGGTATAAACTTTACCATTCTGCTTGGGAACCGCCTATAATGTGTGTAGCATGGAAGATATCGAGATCTCTCGGTTGTTATGTTGACAATGAAAGTATACCGCTCAAAATATTATTCATATCTATTTCAAAATCGAGCTCTAGCACCTCTATAAATCCCTTCTTCCCTCTGCGAAGGGCTTATCTATTTACTTTTATGTTGAGTCATCATCCTAAAAAGCACTAGTTGGAGAGCACCTCTATCATTTGCATCCATTACTATTAGTTTACATTGAGTATGACTATGACTGAATCTCTTTTACCTTGAATTACAATGTCTAGTCCCTCCTTGATCTTTAAAGGTGCTCTGCATTTATGTTTTGCAGTCTCAGAAAGGGCTAGCGAGATACCATCTTGTTATATCATATCATGATTGTTTTGAGAAAGTGTTGTCATCCGAGATTTGTTATTATTGCTCACTAGCTGATTATGCCATTGATATGAGTAAACATGAGACCTAAATGTTATTGTGAATATGGTTAGTTCATTATCTTTGCTGAAAACTTGAATGCGGACTTTACATATTTACAACAACAAGAGCAAACAGAGTTTGTAAAAGATTTTCTTTATCACTTTCAGTTTATCAACTGAATTGCTTGAGGACAAGCAAAGGTTTAAGCTTGAGGGAGTTGATACGCCTCCGTCGTATCTACTTTTCCAAACACTTTTGCCCTTGTTTTGGACTCTAACTTGCATGATTTCAATGGAACTAACCCGAACTGACGCTGTTTTCAGCAGAATTGCCATGGTGTTATTTTTGTGCAGAAAAAAAAAAGTTCTTGGAATGACCAAAAAATCAACGGAGATTATTTTTGGAATATATAAAAAATACTGGAAGAAGAATCCACGTCAGGGGGCCCACACCTTGTCCACGAGGGTGGGGGCGCGCCTACCCCCTGGATGCGCCCCCTGCCTCGTGGGCCCCCTGACGCTCCACCGACATCCACCTTGACTCCATATATTCACTTTTGAAGAGAAAAAAATCAAGGAGAAGGGTTCATCGCTTTTTACGATACGGAGCCGCCGCCAAGACCTATACTCTCTCGGGAGGGCTGATCTGGAGTCCGTTCGGGGCTCCGGAGAGGGGAATCCGTCGCCATCGTCATCATCAACCTTCCTCCATCACCAATTCCATGATGCTCACCGCCATGCGTGAGTAATTCCACCATAGGCTTGCTGGACGGTGATGGGTTGGATGAGATTTATCATGTAATCGAGTTAGTTTTGTTAGGGTTTGATCCCTAGTATCCACTATGTTCTGAGATTGATGTTGCTATGACTTTGCTATGCTTAATGCTTGTCACTAGGGCCTGAGTGCCATGATTTCAGATCTGAATTTATTATATTTCCATGAATATATGTGAGTTCTTGATCCTATCTTGCAAGTCTATAGTCACCTATTATGTGTTATGATCCATTAACCCCGAAGTGACAATAATCAGGACCATTACCGGTGATGACCGTAGTTTGAGGAGTTCATGTATTCACTATGTGTTAATGCTTTGGTCCGGTACTCTATTAAAAGGAGGCCTTAATATCCCTTAGTTTCAAATAGGACCCCGCTGCCATGGGAGGGTAGGACAAAAGATGTCATGCAATTTCTTTTCCATAAGCACGTATGACTATATTCGGAATACATGCGTACATTACATTGATGAACTGGAGCTACTTCTATGTCACCCTATGTTATAATTGTTGCATGATCGATCGCATCTGACATAATTCTAGTAGCGCGGTTCAATATAGCACGCTACTACTAAGTAGCAGTAGCGCGGGGTAATATAGAGCGCTACTAGTAAGCATCTGTCTATAAGCTTTTCCCTAGTAGTGATACTCCTGAAAAAGTGACAATCCACCCGACCATATCCCTTAGAAAGATCAAGCTTGTAAGTACAAAACTCCACCCTTTGATCTTTTAACGTACTCAAATAATGCACACATTCAAAAGCTATAAGAGCATTATCGGAAATTAACCTGCCTGGAATGAACACACTTTAAGCGGGGGAGATCATACCATCCAATAGGGGTCTTAGTCTGTTAACAAGACATTTGGAAATAATCTTGTAAATAACACTACATAGACTGATTAGCGAAAATCTTTCATTGACCGGGGAATCTTCACTTTAGGAATAAGAACAATAGATGTGTCATTAACCCCATCTGGCATGCTTCTAGAAATAAAAAATTGTTGCACTGCTCGGACAATATCATTCTTGATCAATCCCCAATTTCGTTGGAAGAACCAAGGCGGAAAGCCATTCGGGCCCGGAGCTTTTAAAGGCCCAATTTGGAAAAGGTTGTCACTAATTTCTTGCTCAGTGAAAGCTTTGCATAAATCATCATTTATATCATCATCAACAAGAGGTCTCACAAGCGGTATAATAATAGTCGGGTCAACCATGGCATCACAAGTATATAATTGCTTAAAGAAGGAATTAGCAATACCTTGAATTTCTTCCACATTTTCAGTAAGAGAACCATCATCCTTCCTGATAGCAGAAATATTATTGTTTTTTGCTCTCCAAGAAGCCTTCCGACGAAAAAAATTTGTATTCAGATCCCCCCATCTCATTTTATCAAGGCACGGTCTTTTGCTTCCACATAATCTCTTCTTTTAACAGTAATTCATCCATCTCTTTGAAAATCTTCTTCCTCTCTAGAATAGCACAATGATTATCAGTCGAGAAAAGCGCATTTAACCTTTTATGAGCAGACTCGAGTTTTTTTAGGAAAATAACCAATATGAACTCGACTCCATCCGTGTAGAGATTTCATAATTCAATATACTACCTTTATATATATATATATGTGTGTGTGTGTATGTGTGTGTGTGTACATAAACACTATTCTGATCACGGGATCAGAATAATATTCTGATCACAACCCGAACTTCCTGAGTTACATGCCTGAACTTCCCTGTGTACGAACCCGACCTTCGGGCTATCTTCTCAACCGTGGCTTCCCTCGCGAATTATTCTTGTTAGTCGTGTTCTATAAGATGTTAGTGTAATCTAGAATCATTTTTTAGCAACTAAATACCGGTTTTAAATAGGAATCTCGCTCGTTGGCGGATTTTGCTCTCGGGCTGTGATGAAATTGTGTTTTTTGCGTTGTTCGATCTGAACTTCCCCATGTGCTAGGTTGAACTTCCGCCAACATTGCCCAAATGGGGCTTGCTATATACCGTTGGAAAGCTGTGGACATCAGTATCATGACCCAAGTTAAATTTTTGGCAAAATGTAAGCGGTTTAAGAGCAGTTTTGAAAACCGTTTTTCTTCATACAAAAAACATGAATCGTATTTTCGATCACATTTTTAAACCGTTTATCGAAATGAGGCAAATAATATGGCGTTGGAAAGCTGATGCAAAACCGCTCCTTTCACATGTTGAAAGTTTTCTCTAATTTCCTACGATTAAAGAGCAATTCGGAAAATCATAGAATTTCGCAAATGAAACACCCGAGTTTGTATTTTCGATGCCATTTCTAAAATGCTAATCCAATTGAGGAAAAAATATGGCATTGGAAAGCTTATGAAAATGCGCTACTTTTTCATGTTAAAAGTGTTTTCTAATTTTGAACGGTTTAAAAGTAATTTAGAAAACGGTACAAGTTCCACCGAGTTCGTATTTTCGAGCTAATTTTTTAACCATACGTCCAAATGCAGCAAATGATATGGCGTTGGAAAGCTTGAAGAAATGCGAAACTTTTTTGTATATATTGTTTCTCCTAATTCGTTACGGTTTTATGTCAGTTTTGAAAATGGCTAAAAACGTATTTTTGTCGTAATTTCTACAAACTTTATCGGAATGGGGCAAATAATATACCGCTGAAAAGCTACAGAAAATTCGAAACTTTTTCATGTTGATGGTTTTCTATGATTCCTTGCCGTTTTCAAGTAATTTCTAAATTGCGAGATCGTTCGTTCCGCCTTTATCATGAAACAGATTCTTCGAAAATGCACCACGTGAAGAACCTGAACTTCTCGGCATGTCTACTTGAACTTCACTCTGTTTTTCACGTGCTTTTTTTGCTCGTAGATCTTCATCCACTGCTCATAGCTCTCCATCTACTCACTGGAATTGAGCAAATAATATAACGATGGAAAGCTGATGTAAACACGCAACTTTCCCGTGTTGATCGTTTTTTCATACTCGCAACAATTTAAAAGTTTTTCATCTCAAATACATTTACTATAATAGTCGAACTTCGTGCTGTTTTCACGTTGTCCTTCTGTGACGTATTTTTGTTTGTAGTTTTCTCATCCATCCGATAGTGTTACACAAATTATATTCCTTTTGTACAAACCTCTCTCACAATATATTTTTTAATTTTCTTCAACCGAGGACTTGAGCTTATAATAACAAAACTTTCAGTCGTTGCTTCTTTATTCTTTTTTTAATACAAATGCACACCGTGTAGTACATGAACTTCTCTCGGTTACGTGAAAATATCTGAGTTTTTTGATGAATATTAATCTGAATTTTTTAACTTTTTATGAATTTTGAAGCGCTCTATTTTTAAAAGTTGAACTTCTTGTTATTTTATTTTTGAACTTCTTGTTACTTTATTTTCAACTTCTTGTTTCCATTCTTTAATAACGAAGAAAATCCGAGTTTTCTATAATCATCGAACTTCTCCAAATTTTAAATATGGACTTCCTTGTTTTATTTCTTAATATCTTTTATGAAATTGTGAAGCGCTCTATTATTAAAAGTCAAACTTCTTGTTATTTAATTTTTGAACTTCTTGTTTCCATTCTTTAATGACAAGGAAAAACTGATATTTCTATAATCATCGATCTTCTCCATCTTTCTAATTTGGACTTCCTGGGTTTATTTCTTTTAGTACTGGAAAAAATCCTACTTTCTGATAGACATCGAGCCGCTCCGTTTTTAAATTTGAACTTCTATGTTTATTTTAACAGAGAAAATCTTTTTTATGAAATTTTGAACCGCTCGATTACTTTATTTTGAACTTCTAGGTTTCTTTTAGAAATGGGGAAATCCATTTACTAATTAAATTTTTCTAAACATTTTTTGTTATTTTAATTTGAGCTTTCATTGTGGAAACTTGTTGAACAAGAGGAACTTTTTGAATTTTCCCGGTCTATGCACTTGAACTTCTAGCAACAAAATTTTTGGACTTCGCCTTTTTACTCCTATTTTCTCATAAGAAACACACACACCATGCAGTACGTGAACTTCCGTCTGTTGTCAATTTGAACTTCTGTATATTTCACTTTAGTAACGACAAAAATCTGAGTTTTTTTATAGACATCGAACCGCTCTAACTTTCTTTTTCAACTTCTTTGTGTGCTTTTTAGAAATGTGAAAAATTGAGTTTTGCTAGAAACATTGAACTTCTTCGTTATTTCGAATAGATCATATAGGTCTTATTATGTAGTAACCGAAAAAACTGAGTTTTTCAAATAAATATCAAATGCTCTGCTTTTAAAAGTTGAACTTCTTTGGTTTTATTATTTAGTAGAGAGAAAAAACTGAGTTTTTAATATGCATTGAACTACTCTGTTTTTTTAAATCGAACTTCATGGTTTTAATCTTTAGTATCGGGAAAATTCTAAGATTTTTATAAACATCAAACAACTTCTTTTTTTTAATTAGGACTTTTATTGTTATTCATTTGTATAGGGGAAAGTCCTTGTTATGTAATAAACATCGAACCACTCACTTATTTAAATTTGAATTTTCATATCTTTTTAGACTTTGGTTTTTTATTCCTTTTTTCGTATATGAAACACACTCCATGTAGGAGGAACTATTTTTGGATAGAGCTTTTTTGTTTCAAATTCGTAATGGAATGAGAGAATTATTTTAAAACACCCAACATTTTATTTGATCTACACATTTTTTACTTAAATCTGAACGTTAGAGTTAACATTTTTATAGGTGAGGGTTCTTTTTCTCCTTGGTTTATAAATATCGAACTTCTCCACTATTTTAAATTGAACTTATTACTTTTTCCTTTAGTAACTTAAAATATCTGAGTTTTATATAAACATCGAATCGCTCGGGAGTTTTGATTCGAACTTCTACTTTTTTTAAGAAATGTGGAAAATACAGTCAACATCAAGCACCGAAATGAACCATAAAAAACATCTTTTTTTAATTAAGATCGAACAACTTTGTTAGTTTAATTCGAGCTTCTTAGTTTAACAACAAAAATGGAATGCTCTGTTATTCTAATTTGAACTTCTAGGTTTTTTTCATTTAGAAAATTGATTTTATTTATTTTTTAAAAACATCAAATAGGGAATGTCCATTTTTTATGTAAGTCAAATTACTTTGTTATTTTTTTTAAAATTGAACTTCTTTCTTTTCTTAAACTTTCGGAGTTAATATTTTTCTGGGCGAGGCTTTGTTTTCTTCTTCTTTTTTTATGGCGTGTATGTTTTATGTTCATTTTCTCCTTTGTTGGACTTCTTTTTCGTTCTAGTATTTGAACTTACTTGGGCTTCTTTGTTTTTTATTTTTTTAATTGAAACCAACATATCAAAAAACACTAGTTTTACATGCATACATATTATTGAACTTCAGGAAATAATACAGAGCAAGAAACTATACAACATGATGTTTTAGAGCAATGTTTTTTCTGTTAGAACATGACATTTTTCCCCTATGACATGTTGTACAATGTTTGATCATGACATTTTTGCTTTTTTGAACTCTATGATTACTTTTTTCCCCACACACTGATGCTCCTGGACACATGTTGTTTTCGCCCCTTCTTTTAACATACACATTGAACGACATTGACTGCCAGGATGAACTTCGCTCGCTATCTGTCACAGAGAAACAGACTTAAGCAGAGAAATGTGCGGATCGAGGAGCACCCTTCTCTTCGACAGCGACGGAAGAACCTGTATCAGGCGCTTTTTCTTGTTAGTTAGTGTCACTGTCACGAAGAACAAACTCAAAAAAGGTTTGCAAAACAACTTGTAAAGATAGAAGAGAAGAAGAATATGGGGATGAAGAAGACACTAGCTGAATCGGGGTGAACCGGTGACCTTTCAATCCTGTTCGAGCCAAACTTGTGGATCAGGCGAAGTGGAACCGTCTGGAGAGGGGACCATCTGGAGAGGCTGGCGTCGCCACAGTCAGGACGAGCTCGTCGGGAGGGGGAGGATGATGGCATCATGGTCCACCGACGACCCCAGGATCTGGTAGCACAAGGGGTTGGGACCCGCGCCTGGATCTTGGAGAGGAAGGAGAGTTGTGAAGGGTCCATTCGCCGCTACATTTGGTGGGAGAAGGGTCCGGCCTTCGCTGCATGGGAGATGGCCGGGGTGGCAGTCACCGTCTGCCTGCTCGATGATGGCCACAACCGCATCTAGCTTTGGATGCAGGGGCATGATGGCGCCGGTCACTTCGTGGGTTGATAGGGTCGGTGGCGCGTGGAGTTAATGGGGGCGGCGGCGCGTGGGATTGCCCGGGGCGGCGGCGCGTGGGATTGCCCGGGGCGGCGCCGGTCTGGGTTGCGGGAGGATGAGGGGCGGCGCCGGTCTGGGTTGCGGGAGGACGGGGGGCGATGTTGCTTCAGAGGCGGTCGGGGGTGGAGAGGGTGGCGGAGGTGGTCGGGGCGAAGGTAGGAGGCGAAGGTGTGGCTGTGCCGCCCCGATCCAGATGGCGTGGTTTGCGCGGCGACGGGTAGCGGGCACGGTGCGGGGCGCCCCGGGGGATTTGTTGGTGGGGGGATCACGTGGCGGCGCGGGGCGAGGGGGATTTGGGGTGGGGCAGGAGGTTGGGGGCGATGGGGATCGGGGGTCATTTTTTCCTTTTTTTTCTTTTCTCGCTACCGTTTCCCCGTGCACCTTCTTCCCCACCCGCGTCCACTTCTTTTCCCCACCCGTGCCCATCGCCCCCGCCCCCGAAACCGGCCACCGCGTCACCCCGCCCCGCCCCTGAAACCGGCCACCACGCCGCCCCTCCCCGCCCCCGAAACCGGCCGCCACGCCGCCCCCGTCCGCGGATCCGGACGCTGCGCCGCCTCCTCCCCCCGGATCCGGCCTCCACGATGCCTCCTCCCCCGGATCCACTTCCGCTGCAACCACACGCCACCGCCGTGCAGGATCCCGCCGCCTGCCCGTCCGCCGGGCCGCCCTCCACCCCCGTCCGCCGGTCCGCGGACCGCCCTCCCCCGAACCTGCTGCTCCCTCCACATAACCGGTGCCCCCTGCTCCAACAACGAGGCCACCCCTTGCACCAAGCACCACCATAGCCAACAACTCGGGATCCCTATGTCCATTTGCTCCCCTTGGCCCGCCGCCGCGCAGAATCCCCGCATCCATCGAAGGGCAATGCCCTGCCATTGCGCGAGATCGTGATGTGCCCACACCGTCCGTCCAACATCATGTCTCGCTGCCCTAGTGATACGTCTCCGTCGTATCTACTTTTCCAAACACTTTTGCCCTTATTTTGGACTCTAACTTGTATGATTTGAATGGAACTAACCTGGACTAACGTTGTTTTCAGCAGAATTACCTTTGTGTTGTTTTATGTGCAGAAAGCAAATATTCTCAGAAAGTCCTGAAACTCCACGGAATACCTTAGAAAAAATAATAAAGAATCCTCGCCAAAGATGAAGACCAGGGACCCCACACCCTGTCCACGAGGGTGGGGGGCGCCCCCCCCCCCCTCCTGGGCGCGCCCACCTACCTCGTGGGCCCCCTGGAAACCCTTCGACGCCAATTCCAACTCTATATATTCGCTTCCGGAGAGAAAAAAATCAGAGAGAAGAAATCATCGCATTTTACGATATGGAGCCACCGCCAAGCCCTAAAACCTCTCGGGAGGGCTGATCTGGAGTCCGTTCGGGGCTCCGGAGAGGGGGATTCGTCGCCGTCGTCATCATCAACCATCCTCCATCACCAATTTCATGATGCTCACCGCCGTGCGTGAGTAATTCCATCATAGGCTTGCTGGACGGTGATGGGTTGGATGAGATTTATCATGTAATCGAATAGTTTTGTTAGGGTTTGATCCCTAGTATCCACTATGTTCTGAGATTGATGTTGCTATGACTTTGCTATGCTTAATGCTTGTCACTAGGGCTCGAGTGCCATGATTTCAGATCTGAACCTATTATGTTTTCACGAATATATGTGAGTTCTTGATCCTGTCTTGCAAGTCTATAGTCACCTACTATGTGTTATGATCCGGCAACCCCGAAGTGACAATAATCGGGACCACTCCCGGTGATGACCATAGTTTGAGGAGTTCATGTATTCGCTATGTGCTAATGCTTTGTTCCGGTTCTCTATTAAAAGGAGGCCTTAATATCCCTTAGTTTCCAATAGGACCCCGCTGCCACGGGAGGGTAGGACAAAAGATGTCATGCAAGTTCTTTTCCATAAGCACGTATGACTATATACGGAATACATGCCTACATTACATTGATGAATTGGAGCTAGTTCTGTGTCACCCTATGTTATGACTGTTACATGATGAACCGCATCCGACATAATTATCCATCACTAATCCGGTGCCTACGAGTTTTCCATATACTGGTTTACGCTTATTTACTTTCACGCTGCTACTGTTACAATCACTACAAAATACCAAAAACATTACTTTTGCTGTCTTTACTTTTGTTGCCGTTACCACCACTATCATATTACTGTGCTACTAAACACTTTGCTGCAGATACTAAGTTTCCAGGTGTGGTTGAATTGACAACTCAGCTGCTAATACTTGAGAATATTCTTAGGCTCCCCTTGTGTCGAATCAATAAATTTGGGTTAAATACTCTACCCTCGAAAACTGTTGTGATCCCCTATACTTGTGGGTTATCACCCAGCGCGCCCGCTGTTGCGCTCCTCCTGCCACCTCCCGACAACGCCTGTGGCGCCAAGAAGGACTCCCTGACGAGCATCTCGATCCCCATCGGCTGTGCCTCCTTCCTTTGAACTTTGAGTTTTGTTCAAACTGAACTTACACTGTTGTTGATTCAGGCGCATCCCTCTCTCTCCCTTTCAAGTTTCGCATAATTATTGTGAAATAGCAACTTGCTGTCGTTCTCCAAGGTCCTGCCCCACCACCCGCGCCACCGGCCTGCAGGATTCCGCGGCCACCACCCACGCCGCTTGTCTCTTATGGCGGCACCTGCAAAAAACAGATCCGCGAGACATGCCCCTCGTTCCCCTCTGCTCATCCTTCACTACGGCAAAACGGACCAGAACAGCGGCTGGATAGAGTTCTATTTTTTTTAATTTCAATAGCAGGTGAAGTTCATGTTTCAGAAATTCCGAAGTTCACGTGTAGTACATACAGAAGAAACATCATCAAATGAAAAAAGGGACCGCCTAGGCCATTTCATCGACAACAAAAAATGCCTAAAAATGTCACGACAAAAATCTACAAGAAGTTCAAATTTAAAAAACCGAAGTAGGCCGACATTAAAAAATGCAGTTTATAATATATAAAAGTCAAATTTCAAAGTTCAAAAACTTTGAGCAAGAAGTTCAAATAAAAAAAGCACTTCAAAAATCTTTATAACGGATTTCCTCGTTTATAAAAAAATCATAGAAGTCCAAATTAAAAAATAGGAGCATTTCAAAAATATTTTATAAAAAAGATTTCCCCCATTCTATAAAAACTAGAAGTTCAAATTAAAATAACAGTGCGGTTTATATAAAAAAAGGATTTTCCCCGTTACTAACCAATAAAACTAAGAATCTCAATTTTAAAAAATGGTGAAGTTCGATGTCTACAAAATATTCAGATTTTTCACATTATAAAAAAAAAACCAAGAAGTTCAAAATTTTTAAAACAAGAAAGTTCAAAAAACTCGATTTTCCACGTTACTAAAGAATAAAACTAAGAAGTTGAAATTAAAATAACAGAGAAGTTCAAAGTTGATAAAAACCTTAGATTCTCGTTCTAAAGAATAACTAATAAGAATTAAAATAAAGGAATAATAAAAAAAGTTTTAAAAAGAGTTTCCCCATTTTTTTTAAATTCGGATTTTTCTGGATACTAAAGATTAAACCAAGAAGTTCAATTTTAAAAAACAGAGTGGTTCGATGTACATTAAAAACTTAGTTTTTCTCGTTACTGAAGAATAAAACCAAGAAGTTAATTTAATACATGGAGAAGTTTGATATTTAATAAAAAACTCGAATTTTTTGTTAATAAAGAATAAAACAAATAAGTTCAATTCAAAAAACAAAGAAGTTTGATGTTTCTAACAAAACTACAATTTTCATATTTTTAAAAATACATAAAATACATTCAAATAAAAAAATAGAGCGGTTCGATATAGAAGTTCGATGAATATAGAAAACTCAGATTTTCCTTTTTATTAGAGAAATGGAAACAAGAAGTTCAAAAATAAAATAATAAGAAGTTCAACTATTAAAAAATAGAGCGCTTCAAAATTTCATAAAATGGATTAAAAAAATAAAACCAGGAAGTCCATATTAAAAAGATAAAGAAGTTCGATGATTACAGAAAACTTCGAATTTCCTCGTTATTAAAGAAATGGAAACAAGAAGTTCAAAAATAAAAATAACAAGAAGTTGAACTATTAAAAATAGAGCGCTTCAAAATTTCATAAAAAAGATTAAAAAATAAAACCAGGAAGTCCATATTAAAAAGATGGAGAAGTTTAATAATTATAGAAAACTTAGATTTTCTCGATATTAAAGAATAGAAACAAGAAGTTCAAAAATAAAATAACAAGAAGTTCAACTATTAAAAATAGAGTGCTTCAAAATTCATAAAAAAGATTAAGAAATTCAAATTAATATTCATAAAAACTCAGATATTTTCATGTAACCGTGAGAAGTTTAGATTGATAACCGTCAGAAGTTCATGTACTACACGGTGTGCATTTTGTATTAAAATAAAATAAAAGAGCAAAGACTAAAAGTTTTGTTGTTATAAGTTCAAGTCCTCGGTCGGATGAAAAATTATTGTGAGAGAGGTTTGTACAAATGGAATATCATTTGTGTACCACTAGCGAATGAATGACATAATTACAAACGAAAGTACGTCACAGAAGTTCAACGTGAAAACATCACGAAGTTCAACTACTACGCTGAATGAATTTCAAATAAAAAACTTTTAAAATCATTGCGAGTATGAAAAAGCGATCAACACGGGAAAGTTGTGTGCTTACAGCAGCTTTCCACCGGTATATCATTTGCTTAATTCCGGTGAGTGGATGGAGAGCTACGTGCAGTGGATGGAGAGCCGCGGGCAAAAAAATCACGTGAAAAGCAGAGTGAAGTTCGGGTAGACGCGTCGAGAAGTTCAGATTCTTCACGCGGTGCATTTTCGAAGAATTTGTTTCGCAATAAAGGCAGAACGCATGATCTTGCCGTTTTCGAAATTACTTGAAAACGGCTAGGAATCAGAGAAAACCATAAACATTAAAAAGTTTCGCATTTTCCGTAGCTTTTCAGCGGTATATTATTTGCCCCATTCCGATAAAGTTTGTAGAAATTACGGCGAAAATATGTTTTTCACCATTTTCGAAACTGACTTAAAACCGTAAAGAATTGGGAGAAACAATACATACCAAAAAGTTTCGCATTTGTTCAAGCTTTCCAACGCCATATCATTTGCTGCATTCGGACGCACGGTTAAACAATTAGCTCGAAAATACGAACTCCATAGGACGTGGACCATTTTCTAATTTACTCTTAAACCATTCAAAATTAGAAAAAAACTTTCAAGATAAAAAAGTAGCGCATTTTCATAAGCTTTACAACGCCATATCATATGTCTCCATTGGATTAGCCGTTTAGAAATGACATCGAAAAACGAACTCAGCTGTTCGGTTTACGAAATTTTACGTTTTTTCAAATTACTCTTTAACCATAGGGAATTAGAGAAAACTTTCAACATGTGGAAGAAGCGGTTTTGCAGCAGCATTCCAACGCCATATTATATGCCTCATTCCGATAAATGGTTTAGAAATGCGATCGAAAATATGATTCACGTTTTTTGGGCGAAGAAAAAATGATTTTCATAACTGCTCTTAAACCGCTTATATTTTGCCAAAAATTTAAGTTGGGTCATGATATTGGTGTCCATAGCTTTCCAACGGTATATCGCAAGCCCCATTTCGACAATGTAGACGGAAGTTCAACCTAGTTCACAGGGAAATTCAACGTACTATTAGCGGGGCAAGTCAGGTTGTGATCAGAATAGTGTTTATATATATATATATATATATATATAGGAAAATGGTTGTGTACTCCTGAGAGTACGTACTTCCGCTCCTCATATACCACATAGATAAATCTTTTATATCTTTTTATTATTTTTAACATACTTCATAAGTAATTATTAGATATCCAACATACTTCATTAGTAATTATTAGATAACCCAAAATGAGTTTCATGAAAAAATTCAAGTGAGTCTATATATTTTTAAATGTTTACGTATATACTGATGTGTTTGTACATGAAAAAGATATATTACAAAAAGTACGTCGCAAATGCTATTTTTTCAACAAAACTCGTATTGGGGTATTTTAGAATATTTAATGAAGTATATTGAGAATATTAAAGTGGTATAATTAATACGTATATGAGGTATATTGAGGATGAGAGTACATACTCCAAGGAGTACAGAAGAAGAGTCCTATATATATATATTAATTAATTATAGTCTACGCTTAAGGGCCCCTATATATGTTCCAATTTCATCCCGGCCCTCAAATTCTCAGGACCAGCTGCGGACACCTGCAAAAAGTATGAAATGTGTCCTTCGGCTCCATTGTTTCGTTGTTACTAATCGTGTGAGATAGATTTCCCGTCACACGCGTTTAATTGGCGTCAATTGTGTGCGATGGCATCCCTTTACATACCCTTCTTGTCACACGCGTTTAATTGGCGTCAATTGTGTCCGATGGCATCCCTTTGCATACCCTTCTTTTCAAAGAGACTGTGCGGCGGACCACAACATCGTACATGTCTTCTCCGATGGTGTATGACCCATTTTGTTTCGTTGTCACTAATCATGTGGGATGGATCCCCTGTCACACACGTTTAATCGGCGCCAATTGTGTGGTATCCCTTTGCCAACCCTTCTTTTCAAAGAGACCGTGCGCGCGGCAGACCACACCATCATACATGTCATCTCCGATTGTGTATGACCCCTCGACGCACATTGACGGTTTGGCGGTTCATGCACGTGGTTCAGAATAAACCGGGATTCGCAAGGTTATGAACCGCGTGTGATGACTAGTAGTCTTGAATCTTCTGAGAGCATCTCCAGCCACGCCCCCCATAGGGCCCCCCAGGCGATTTTTTGGCCGCTGGCGCCGAAAAATCGGCCCAGTCGCGTCCTCAAAGACCCTTTTTTCGCCGGCTCGGGCCGAAATTGGTGCCGACGGACCCAGACCGAACCTGGCGCGCCGGGGGGCGCTTGGGGACGCCGTCCGAATCGTTTTTGCCACAAAAATCGCGCGCCCTCCTTGGCAGCGACTCAACTGTTCTCGTCACTTCGTCGTCCTCATCTCCTCGGTCCCCGCGGGGGAACCAATGCCAAAGCTGTCGCGCGCTGCTGCGCCGGTTAGCCTCCATTGATCCCTCACGAGCGGCACAGTGAAGGCGGTGGCGCTGCGTGTCCCTCGCCCGCCACACGTACACACGGCGTCCACGCGGGCACCGCCTATATAAGTCGCCCCCTCCCGCACCGGTGAGCCACGCACAAACCTCGCTCTCCACCGCCGACGCCCCCGTTCCTCCCTCTCTTCTCGCCGTTTCCGGTTCATCCAATGGCCGAGCGCTACCGAGGCGATGGCGCGGCGGCGAACGGCTTCGGCCGCCGCCACCTTCACGAGAACGAAGCCCGGCTTCTCTATGATGCCGAGTACCTGGTCTTGCCGGACATGCGGGTGCCCGGGGCGTGGAGGATAAGCACTGACGGGGTCCCGGTGCCACCGCCGCCCACCGGGGCGGCGCGTCATGCGGAGATCGCCCGTATCCGTGCCTCTCTACCGCAGGCGGCGAGAGAAGGGCCGATGTACACCCCCGGCAGATCGCTGTGGGAGCCGTACTTCCATCGCCGCCACGCCGAGCAGCTCGAGGCCACCAACGGCGTCGTCCCCTCCCACTACACCACAACACTACATCCCCAACACACAAGTCGGTAGGGAAACAACGTTCACCAACAGACAATCAGTCAGAAAAGACTATTGCCGACCGACCAAGTCTGTTGGGGAAAGTCCAGACGGGAAAGCCTTTTCCCGACCGACATATCTTTCCCGACCGACTGTTTGACGGCTATCGAAAGCATTGCCGACCGACTTTCGGTTGGCCCTGCTATGAACCTTTCCCGACCGACTGTCAGATGATAAAATTTCCCGACCGACTGTCTGATGGTACTTTCTTTGCTGACCGACTTTCCGTTGGCCCTGCCATAAACCTTTCCCGACCGACAGTCCGATGGCAGTACATTTGCCGACCAACTTCCTCTCAGCCCTGCCATAAAACTTTCCCGACCAATAGTAGGACGTTGTTATCTTTTGCCAACCAACAGTTTGATAGCATTTTGTTTAGCCGAGCAATATATATTTAATACCCAGCCATTATTTGGCTTGTGCCTTGCCAAACAATATCAATCAAGTTGCATATCTCATTGCAACAGAAACTTGCATGAACTCTAAAAATATTAAACCAGAACCAAAGAAGAATATTCTTATATAGGTAAAAGGTAACTAACTAAAAGGAGGAAACATTTATGTTTCAATCACCAAGACTCATGATTGGTTTATAAAATGATAGATGCATGTCTGACGATTCATTGTTTTCTCCTTTACACAAAATACCCAATTGACAAGACACCATATAGGTTTACAAAATGCTAACTAAAAGACACATTGTATTTGCTCCATTACACAAAATGTCTAGCTGATGCAAACTGCCATCTTCATGGTTCCTTCCCGGTCCTCTTGTATGTCATTCCTACAAAGGATAAAAGGGTCACCGGTGAATTCATGCATTCATAGAGATAATGGCAATAATAATAATTGTATAAAGCATCAATGGCAAAAACAAACTCGGATTTTAGTATTATAAAAACAGGGCATGTTCTAATTAGAATCTGTGATGTGTTAGACATAATAAAGCATCAATGCCACACCGACCCACCATATAGCATGCATCAATCTCCTCAAGCCGCAGACTAGGAAGTATATTAAACGGAAAAGGAGTATATGCATCATCTGGCCACAGGGCAACAATTTAACATGTCCAGACACCCAATCATTGGGAGCAACACATCCACCACCGGACACACGAAAATCATTTTTGAAGAAAAGACTGCACTAATTTTCTTTCTTTTTCTTCTCTGGGGTGGAAAAGACCGCACTTTGCTGCACTAGACGGCAATACATTAGGCAAAATGATTACTATCTAATACACAGCTAGGAGTTTCAATGATGAGTGCAGCATGCCCTGGGAAAAGCATTCTCAAAAACCCACGTACATCAGGAGGTTATACATACTTTCCCTATGTTAAAAATTAATCTCAAGGAGAAGAATCTATCCGCAATCATTTCCAAATGCAGTACTAAGCACATGAGGACTTGCAAAATACCAAACAAAAAGCATCTGAACTTACACTCCACCTGACTATTATATTCATAAAAGCATCTGAACTTACACTGCACCTGACTATTATATTCATAAAAACATTTATACTTCAGTGCCACAAATTAGATTAAATTGACGACCATCCTCTGATCTCACTGCACTAAGTTGTGGCAATTGCGGGACAGATGCGAGCGAATTAACAATGACCTTTTTAGAACTAACCTGCTTATGCCATATGCATGGTAGGATCACCATTAAGCACCTGACTTGCTACTGCTCAGGATTCAGAAACTGAGAAGATTTCTCCTATACAGTACACAAATACTGTTAGGATCAAGGAGGTATGCACATAAATTAATTTTCAAATAGATATCAGCGCTTTAAATGGAATATCATGAAGCTTTCCTTCCCCACTAAAAAACTGAGCAAAATTTTTCTCAAGAATGTTCACTTATGATAACCAAGAGAAACTATCTATGCATACAAGTGTTTTAGAAGCAACAATATAGTACTTGCAACCCATGATATAGGTTCCATTCGTTTCATCCATCACTATACATTTAATTTTCCATGGATTGACAGTAGTGACCACAATTCACATGCAAAACACTATGTAAAAACTGCAAATACACTGGGAATCCTACTTGATTGAATCTTGATGCATAGCAAGTGGAGTACTAACAAATTAAAGCCCTTACCTACACCACTGGTCCTTTGCTTCATTTTTCTAAAACTTGCAAGCATTTCATATGTGAGTGCAGTCCTTTTTTTGTTCAGTGAATCACATGCTGCTAGAAATAATAAAATCCATTAGCTAGCTTCATGCCATATCTTAAAATGCATCGCTACAACAATATGAGTTGCTCTACAATGTACAGATAAATAGTACGATATGTATTCAGAAATAAATAACAAATTTCTTCATGGATACAATGGCCTTATAAAGCTGAACTGTCTACAGTTGTGAAACCATTCTCATTGCAAAATTGCAAATAAAAGATGTTGTAAGTCTATACAAGCCTAAGAGTAGAACCCCTTAACTGAAATATTCTGGAAGTTACAGAATTACTAAAGCAAATTTATAGTGAAAATAAAACTCTAAAATCTTTAGAAGCATTGCAGTCGAAATACAAACGGCTAGATATATATGTATTTTATCATGATTCCAGAAAAACTGTACCAAGTACTACAGAACTATTGTGACAAAATTATGGAGAAAAGAAGGTGCAAGTTAATACAAGCCTAAGTGTAAAACAACTGAAGAACTGAAATAATCTACAAGCTTCACAGAAGTAATTTTGCAAAAATACAGAAATACAACATTAAATCCATATAACCATGAGTGATGCTATGTCTTCCTACCGAAAATCCTTGATTGGTGCTATGTCTTCCTACCTTAAATCCTTCTGCCAGAATTGGAGCATTGAGACTAACAATTTAACAAACACTTGCAGTGTGTTGCCCTATAGCAAGAAATAAGCAGGAGGGACAGGAACAGGGAAGGGTTGTATGTGGGGAGAGAAAAAGTAAACGATACCTTGTTGTTAGTCGGGAAGAGTAGCAAAGCTCCAGCCTCTAGGTCAATATCGTCCTCGTAGAAGTCATCGACGAAGAGGTCTATTTCCTCCATCTTGCAGAGCCTGTGTATGGCGTGTCTCAACTCTCACCTGGTTCAGAGGATGAAAATTTAATATACTCCTCTATTTAAAAGAATTCTACAACGCTTAACTAAAAATCTGAAACATTAGTATGATTATTTGGACTTTTCATGGATGAAGCTAGTTCTCAGGGTTGTCCCTCGTATCAAAGCACAGATATGTGGATAAATTTATATATATATATATATAAAGTAATGAACTTTCATAGGAATAATACCCTTTTATTAACCTTCAAGCATCCTATGAAATCACACATTACAACTCACAAGCTCTAAAGTTCACAAATCAATCACAACCAGTTCATAAAAAAGTAGCTAATTAAGGATTGCTGCAACAGTACTGAAAGGAATACCTGTAGTACATGTTTTTTTCGCAATCATAGCATCAAGCTTGTTCTTCTCAAGTTCTCATCCTCTCATATCCAAAAATCAGATGAGTAGTAGCCAGCCCTTAGACTGCATTGCCGGCTACCCCATTAGCAGATAGAGCCCTTTTTCGGACGTTATGCTTGAGTTTGAGCTCCCAGCCGAAGCGCTGCTTGCTGGATAGAAGTACTATCCCAAGTCATGGCAGATCTGAACGGAAAAGGGAAAGGCAAACAAATCAACTAACGGAAGCACCAATTGGGGAGGGGTGGAGAGGGAGAGGAGATTGAGAAGAACACTCACCGTCGGGGGAGGGGAAGCACAAGCAGTCAACGGCCAGATCCTTCTTCAAACGAACCAGCGGGCGCAGATCGGAGGAAGCCCATGCCGTGGCAGCGGTGGTGACGGCGCCTGGGTGACAAGCGAGGGTGCGAGTACTCTCTCTCGCAGGTTACCCACCTCTCTCTCTCTCAGCCCCGGATCTGAGAGGGACGGCGGCATCCACCACTGCGCCTTGGCCTCTCCCCAAACTCCAGCGCACAAGCTAGGGTTAGAAGTGCTTGGGGGCTAAGCAGTGGGGATGCATGAGGATGAAGGAGACAGGGCAGCACCCTTGCTACCGCGGTGACGGTGTGCTGGAGACGGCAGGCGATCGGTGGCAGGCGAGATGCCAGATAGCGAGTGGTCGGCGGCGGAGGGAGTGCGTGAGGGGATTTAGGTTTGGGGAATTTGGATTTAGTCGTGGCACAAAAGCTGAGTGAAAAAATAGGAGGGAGGCTTGGCGCCTAGTTTTTGGCCCGCACGCGCAAAGATGGGCCGGCCCAATTGGCAACCAGCAGTCGGTCGGCATTAATCGCCGACCAACAGTGTGATGCAGACAAAAGCTTTCCCGACCAACAGTCCAACGTGAAATATCCAAGTATTGCCGACCAACAGTTGGACACGATACTCGCGTATTGCCGACCAACAGTTCGTTAGAAGTTTTCCCAACTAACAGTCTGTTGGCGAAATTGACTTTTCCCAACACACACCGGTAGGGAAATCCGGTGCGTGGTGTAGTGTCCGGTAGGCTCAACGCCGACAGGCTCCGCCGATGGTGGGGCGTACCCGGCCGCACGTTGGAGGCCGTCCTCGAGTACATCGAGGGCGGCAACACGCCGAGGCTGGAATATCCCGCTCCCTCCCACCTTCTCCTGCCGACGTGGGAGCTCCTGGACGCCGAGGCGCATGGACCCGGCGTCCTCCTCCTCATCCGACCGCTCGTCTGGCTCTTCTTCCCTCCTCCCTGTCAAGCCGGAGCCCCAAGACGCGCCGGTCAGCCGGCGCACCCGCTGCTGTGGCGTCCGCATCGCCGAGTCCTCCCCCACCTCCGCCCGCCTCGATAGGCCAAAGGTGGAGCCCAGCCTCCCCACATTGTACGAGGCCATTGCCCGGTCCGGCTTCTCCGACGAGGCCCCCCTAAAGTGGGCGCGGGACGACTACCTCCGCGACGAGATGGTCCGGCAGCGCCGAGCCCTGCAGGAGATAGCCGCCCGCCAGCGTGGGCGCGAGGACGAGCACGGCGTGGTGATCCTCGATAGTGACGAGGACGAGGAAGCCCCTGGATCGTCCAACCCGCCCCGCGTCGGCGACCCTGGGCAGGGGAGCAGCTGGGACGGCGGCCGCGGAGGAGGCGACGACTGATACATCTCCGGCGTATCTACTTTTCCAAACATTTTTGCCCTTATTTTGGACTCTAACTTGCATGATTTGAATGGAACTAACCCGGACTGACGATGTTTTCAGCAGAATTGCCATGGTGTTAATTTTGTGCAAAAATAAAAGTTCTCGGAATGACCTGAAAATCAACAGAGATTATTTTTCGAATATATAAAAAATACTAGAAGAAGAATCCACGTCAGGGGGCCCACACCCTGTCCATAAGGGTGGGGGCGCGCCTACCCCCTGGGCGTGCCCCCTGCCTCGTGGGCCCCCTGACACTCCACCGACGTCCACCTTGACTCCATATATTCACTTTCAGGGAGAAAAAAAATCAAGGAGAAGGATTCATCACGTTTTACGATACGGAGCCGCCGTCAAGCCCTAAACTCTTTCGGGAGGGCTGATCTGGAGTCCGTTCGGGGCTCCAAAGAGGGGAATCCGGCGCCATCGTCATCATCAACCTTCCTCCATCACCAATTTCATGATGCTCACCGCCGTGCATGAGTAATTCCATCGTAGGCTTGCTGGATGGTGATGGCTTGGATGGGATTTATCATGTAATCGAGTTAGTTTTGTCAGGGTTTGATCCCTAGTATCCACTATGTTCTGAGATTGATGTTGCTATGACTTTGCTATGCTTAATGCTTGTCACTAGGGACCGAGTGCCATGATTTTAGATCTGAATTTATTATGTTTTCATGAATATATGTGAGTTCTTGATCCTATCTTGCAAGTCTATAGTCACCTATTATGTGTTATAATCCGTTAACCCCGAAGTGACAATAATTGGGACCATTACCGGTGATGACCGCAGTTTGAGGTGTTCATGTATTCACTATGTGTTAATGCTTTGGTCTGGTACTCAATTAAAAGGAGGCCTTAATATCCCTTAGTTTCCAATAGAACCCCGCTGCCACGGGAGGGTAGGACAAAAGATGTCATGCAAGTTCTTTTCCATAAGCACGTATGGCTATATTCGTAATACATGCCTACGTTACATTGACGAACTGGAGCTACTTCTATGTCACCCTTTGTTATATTTGTTGCATGATCGATCGCATCCGACATACATCTCCATCACCGATCCAATGCCCACGAGCTTTTCATATATTGTTCTTCGCTTGTTTACTTTTCCGTTGCTACTAGTACAATCACTATAAAACCAAAAAAATAATTTTGCTACCGTTACCACTACTATCATATTACTTTGCTATTAAACTCTTTGCTGCAGATATTAAGTTTTCAGGTGTGGTTGAATTAACAACTCAGCTGCTAATACTTGAGAATATTCTTTGCCTCCCCTTGTGTCGAATCAATAAATTTGGGTTGAATACTGTACCCTCGAAAACTGTTACGATCCCCTATAATTGTGGATTATCAACGACGACGACGATGATAGCGACTACACGAAGTTCTACAGGCTCCTCGGCATGTAGAGCTTCTCAGGGCGGCGGGCGGCGAGGAACGGCGAGGACAGCTTGTCTAGTAGTGTTTTTTTCTTTTTTTATAAAATATTTTATGAACTCGCCGAAGTTTGATTAAATTTACATCTTGTTTGTGCGAATGTTGGGCCGGATTTTGTTTAAAAAAACATGTACGCGGCGACTGAGAAGCATCACACTCCCAGCACGAGATTTGCGCCGGTACGCCTCTGGACGGTAATTTTTAGCGTCTCCTAAGAGACCAACGGCTAGATATGCTCCGAGCATGGGAGGTTTGCCGTGGCCGTATCGCTGGTCCAAACAAGGCCACCATACTGGGGGCGCGATCCGTGTCTCCGGGTGGTTGACCTGGCCTATCAAGCCTTAATAATTAGCTCATATGGAATTGCATCCATGGGGGTAGAGCATGGACCCTGATGAATGTACAGAAATGGTTTAGGTATACTTCTTAGGTTAGACAAGATAAGTCTACGGGTTAATACACATGGGGCCAGTTGGTTGGTGGTGATCAGCAATGGCGAATCCACGTATAGCGTTGATCATAATGGATCGACAATGAGTTGATAGCGATTATATATACTATTATATTACTCCCGGTCACGAGTTACATGCACCACGATTAGTATCTGTCGACACATGCAGGTGCTCACCAACATTTATCTTCAAATATTAAATAGCAAAGTTACATGCACCACGATACGATGTTGAAACATTATCGGTCTGAAATAGAGTGCAGTAGAAGTCTCTGAAACCTAACGAACGGGACAAACCATAAGGTAGACAGATGTATAGATCAGCAAGCAACGAGCGCCACACCATCGTCAAGCAGCAGACTTTTCTTTTATTTTTTGCGAGGAAGTCAAGCAGCATACTTGACGGCGCTGTCAGAGAGGCAGCGCGCCAGCTCGATCGGCGTCGAGAGCAACGCCATGTGGTCCGCGCCATCGATTTCCATCACCTCGTCCACGGGGTAGTTGTGCACCATCCACCGCTGGAACTGCTCGACGATGGCGTGGTCGTCCTTGAAGACGACGTACGCCTTGCGCACCGACCCGTAGCGGGCCTCGGTGTGCGGCGGCTGCAGCCTCAGGTCGTCCACGAACATGGAGTTGACCCTCATCAGGGATCGTCCCAGCGTGAGGTCCTGCCGGCCATATGATTTCAACATGCAAGGTTAGAATTCCGGTCGATGTTCGAACAGATTGATTAGAAATGTACTAGT
Source organism: Triticum urartu (assembly GCF_056163025.1). Lineage (NCBI taxonomy): Eukaryota > Viridiplantae > Streptophyta > Magnoliopsida > Poales > Poaceae > Triticum > Triticum urartu. The sequence goes on along the minus strand of NC_141875.1, from coordinate 551,963,890 downwards.
ACATGCGAGGGTAATAACAGAGCGACAGGTACGGCGGCGGTGTACCTCCGGCGAACACAACTGGAAGAACTTTGCACGAGTGACCAGCGGCCCGAACAGCATGGAAGTAGGCAGCTTCCCCTCAGGATCTTGAGGCTTAAACTCCGTGTCCATCCAGTCCAGCGTTCTCCCCTCCACGAACTTTTTAGAGGAAAACTAATTAGATCGCGAGCAAACATTCAGGAGTACAAAAAACTAATTAGATCGCCAATAAGTCTGGTCAGGGATTTTTTGTTTCCGCCTCCAAATCTAGAGGAAATCTAAAGTTTGTACGTAGGTCTAGCATTTTTTGGTCATGGTGTTTACCTTTTCAAGGACGTACGACGGCGGCGACCTGTGGTCCGGCATGAAGGCGGCGACGAACACCGCAGCGGCGATCTTCTCCGGAAACAGCTCGCAGGCGAGGGCGACGTTCACGCCGCCGAGGCTGTGGCCGACGAGCACCACCTTCTCGCCGGACGGGAGGGACTCCAGGAGGTCCAGCAGCGGCTTGGTGTAGTCGCGGAACGTCGGCACCTCGCGCAGCGGCCTGGGGTCGACGCCGGACGCCGCGAGGTCAGGCGTGCTGACGCGGTGCCCGGCCGACCTGAGCCGCGTCGCCACCTTGAACCAGGACCAGCCGCCGAGGCATGCGCCGTGCACCAGAACGATGTGCGCGCTGCTAGCTTGGCCCGCACAAGCCTCCATGTGCATGGGTGGGGTTTTGTGGCTGTTTTTCTGTGCTTGAGCTGTAGCTGTGGCTCCGATGTCTACACACTGGGACGCTGTGGGATTTATATAGCCGCTCTCGAAGGTTTTGCTTGGCAAACTGACATCGACCGGAAGAATCAAGTGGAAGGAGTTGGAGCTTATTAGCTAGCGAGGATAAGCTTGAATAATCATGTATGTGAAGTCAAAGGAAAATGAAGCCAGAGGCGGTCCTATTTTATTATACTAGGAAATATGCACATGCGTTGTAACAGGAAAGAAAATAATATCTCAGCCTTCCCCTATCCCCGCACACATTGGTCCACGCCCTCCATGTCAGCACAACACCCCACCTATATCGTTGGCGGTGACAGTTTAATCTTGTGTCGGTGGAACAATGTGGGCGGCGGCCATCAATAACAGAAGGAGATCATCAGCGGGAGGGCTCGCCCCGTAGGGTTGGTGTTGTCGGTTAGCGCCTTGCCTATAGTCACCTCCTCCGTCAAGCGAACTGCCGCCGGCATTGCAAATATAATTTGGCCAGTAAATCTGTAACCAACATTATAGATCGTTCATCCACACACTAAAAATTGATCGATGATTCTGAAATAGTCAGAGCTTTCTGATCGCTTGTTTCGTGAGGAATTGCTAGAAATATAAATCCTTCTAAAAGAAAGCTCAAAATTCATCAAGGAGCTACATAAATTAACTCATATTTGTGGTCATAAGATCAATAGTACATTAGTTGTGCATTTAATTTTTGTAAGAGTAGCCCACACAACAAAATATATGCAATTTGAACTGTACTATTAAATAATTAGATAAGTGAAAGTATATAACCAACTTATTTCCAAACAGTACACACTTGAGGATTCCTGAAAAAAAGTACACACAAGGAGAATTCGCGAGTAGATCATCCCCGCGGGCCATGTGAATAGACACGTACATTATTCAAGATTCCCCAAAGTTTGTCATTTTAGCATATTTGCGAGTACGGATGCCAGCATGTTATCTTTAGGGAAGTATATATGCAAAATATCTCTTCAAAACCTACATAAACTTCGACGTACAAAAAACATTTCACAGGGAGAATTCCTGAAAAAACGTTTTATTTTGTACCCGCCGCCCACCTCAGGCCATGCATGCCGCCCTCATCGAGTTAGTGCACCACCGTTCTGCATCTGAGACGGTGTTGGCCATGTCGATCTTCTTGTCGCACGTGTTGGGCCTCGTGGATAGAGAGTCGAGTTCTGATCTGTCTGGCTAGCTCGGTCAGAGCTTGCGTTGTTGTTGCGGCACCGGGGAGATGCGCGCCTAGGAGATCGGTTGTGATAATAAACCTAGACGTATAGAGAATGACATAATAGATATATGTCCGTGCTTTGCAATGAGAGAAGAAAAAAATCTTTCATGTCTCTTGGCCACGGACCTTGCGTTGCAATGGAGAATATTCACTTATGCATGGATGATATAGTCAGATGATACTGTCAAGAATCATCTTAATCAAAAAATTCATCCAACTTAATCCTCCTTTTGTTGAAGCATCATGCATGCACGGTACATTTGTCTACATAGAGCGGTTCATAGTTGAGTCCCCTTTCATATACTGAGGAAAAAAAACTTATCTGAATGCACTTTGCTCATTTTCCAATGAAACCTAGACACCATGTTCCACCCTTGACTCTCTTATCACCCAATCTCTACTTAAGCCTAATTTAGTGTTAAAATTGAAAGACAATTAACTAATTCTTTTGTCACGCAATTGCCTACTAAAACCTAATTTAGTGTTCCAATCAAAAGACGATGATATGTTCATAAAATATCTATTTTATTATTCAATTAATGGCGAATGAAATTAATTTAGCTCAATTTTTCTTGCGGGAAAATTAATTTAGCTCAATGGCAGAATGGCACATGTGAACTGCACATGTTCTAGCGTAAGTACAAATCTGTAACTTGCACGAATAAAATAAAATTCATAGGGTTCGTTCAAAAGAAAAAAACTAAAACCATAGGAAGGTTAAAAGGTACAAAAGGATAAAAGAAACTTAGGGAGAAGATTAATAATTTGCAAAGAAGAAAACACAGGCTGAGGTAAACGATTGTACACCAGGGTGCCACACTACATATAGCAAATTGCTTCGGCTACAACCATTTACTGCACTCCTAGCACATCTGACTACAGAGACCTGCGTTGGTGTGTGCCAGGTACGGAGTACATCGTATATAATTCCAGTATATCTAATGGAATATTTTTTTTTCCAGTCGGCTGATGGGTAGGTGCTCCCTTTCCTACGTATTCAAAGCATACAGTACCAAGATTTGAGATTGCTACAGATTCGAAACGCATGCCTGCTGACGAACACAAAGCTCTAGTCGGTTCGTCCCTTCCGACAACCTCCTGCGCCGGGACCCATCAGCTGCGTCGCATGCAGCGAATCCGTCGCATACGATGAGCTCCTGTGTCTCGCTAGTTCCCGCCATCACCGATCACGTCGAGCACTGTACTGCCGCAGCAGCAGCTAGCATCGATCGCAACCAAAAACCCAGCTCGATACCTTACTTCACCTCACCCACCTCGATCGCCTGTATATATGTCGTGAGAGTCCTGGATATATAATGGCGGAGAGCGGCGTGCCGGCCATACCGATTGATAACGTACGTAAGTCTCGACCGGGCTGGTAGTAGTTGAGGTGACGGCCGGGGAGCTAGCTAGCTGCTCATCTCAGTTCAGTCATGTTGTGATGTCAGAGTCAAGCATAGCTGATCGGTCCGTCATGGTTTTTATGGAGGCGCAGGCGCGGCTGCTGGTTGTTAGAGCATGTCCAAGAGCCGCGCCAAAAAGGGACGTGCGGTAAACTTTGTTTTCAGCGTGCGCTTGACGATTTCGCGCGTTCTAGCGGTGACGGGAAACAAACGTGCGTGGAAAATAATTGCGTGCGCGGGAAAAGGCGGTCGCTCGCGTGCTACATTTGGCGCGCCGCATCCTGCGCGCCTATAAATTGCAGCGCCCTCTGCCGCTCTCTTCATCTTTTCATCGCCCTATGCCGCTCTCTCAATCTCTCCATCGCCCTTTGCCGCCGACATGTTACCACCGCGCCACCATGCCGCCTCGCTGTCGAGGAGGTACGGGCTACCGCAGCGTTCCGTGCGTCCGTTCGGCACCTACTCCGTCGAGATTCGGTCAGGCGGCGGCATGCGACTCCGTCTTGGAATCTTCGACACCGCCCAGGAGGGCGCCCGCGCATACGACGCTGCGGCGTGGCGCCTCCTGCGGTCCCGTCAGGACATGAACTTCGTCGACGTATCGACGCGCACAGGAGTTGGCGCCTTTCCCGCGGCTTCTCACCGACAAGGATCGTCGCAAGCACCGGAGGCGGGAGCATCGTCTCAGGCTGGCCGAGATGGACGAGCAAGCCATGACGCTATGGAGCCATCGCTTCCCGGAAGACACCAACGAGGAACAGTTCTTCGCCCAGAGGAGGGCGAAGAGGGCGAAGAGGATGGAGGAGTGAGCCGACTATCGCGAGGACAAGCGAATGCGGAAGTCGGTCGTCAAATACAACGAAGCATTAGGAGATGCGTCCTCCTGGAACTCCAGCGACGAGCGGTTCCTTGACGCCTACGCTCTAACGTTGGAGGAGGACATCACCGAGACAGAGTCCGAGTCGGACGAATAGTTATAGTAGTTTATGTCTCGAATCATCATAGTAGAAAAAACTGAAATATAGCGCGCCTGCTGGAGCGGCGTGGGCGCGCTTTAATTTGCGGCGGCTGCTGGAGCCAGCGCACCACCGCGCGTAAAAGCTGGCTAACCCGGCGCTGTATCCTGACTTTTAGCGCGCGGCCCGTTGCTCGGCTGTTGGAGATGCTCTTAGCCTGAATAAGCTCAAGTCCGCGTACGCTAGGTTGTGTATTCCGTTTTAAAATAAGGTGCAGCTCGGCTGATGTGACCCAGGCATGCACGTAGATTAGGGAGGCGTATGTAGCGGGCGCTCTCTGGTTTCCTTTCTGTTATTCTCTCCTGGTCGCTTGGCTTTCGCTATGGACGTGATTGTGGGATGGCGCGATCTACACGGATCATGGCGGCCGGCCAGACCGGGAGGGTAGACTAGCTCTTGTAATTCAGATAAAAGGAATGAGAAAACAGAAAAGTCTGCGCAGTTACGGCAGCACCAAAACTACTCGTCTCTCTCGCGTTCGTCAACCTCGTTCGATCTCTCTCTCTCTCTCGCTGGTCCGACAACGACAATTGGCATCAGAGCCTTGGTGTTTGATCCCTCGCGGGCGATGGTGTGTGATCCGCGGAGCTCATGTAGGACGACGAGAATAAGAAGGAGGAGGCGGCGGCGGCGGGGCAGTCACCATCGGCCGGAGCGCCGCTTGCGCGCCTCACCTGCGGCGGCAGCAGCGAGATTCGCATCATCGAGCGGGTCGTGCACGAGTCGGAAAGCTCGTCGGCGTCCATGATGTTGATGAAGACAAACTACATTGAGTGGTCTCTTTTGATGCAGGTTAAGCTGCAAGCCAAGGGTCTCTGGACCGTGGTCACCAATGGCAACGACGACGAGCGCGACAACAGGCGTCCTCTCTCCGTCATCCTTACAGGCGTGCCGCCGAAGATGCTTCGTGTTCTGGCAGCCAAGGACATGGCCAAGACGGCCTAGGAAACCATCAAGATGCTCTGCATGGGGAGCGAGCGCATGCGGGAGGCCAAGTCACAGGTGCTCCGGCGTGAGTTCGAGGTCCTCTGCTTCAAGGACGGCGAGACTGTCGAGGATTTTGCACTGCGGCTCGCCGACGTCGTCGCCGATCTGGAGGTGGATGGCGATCCGGTGACGGAGCACAAGGCGGTCCAGAAATTCCTCCGAGTCATGCCGCGGAAGTACAAGCAGATGGCCATGGCGATCGAGTCGCTGATCGACCTCAAGACATTGTCGGTCGAGGAGTTGACCGGGCGTCTCTCGGCGTGTGAGGACCACCACGGCCTCGGCGACGCTGCGCACTCCGGCGGGCAGCTTTTTTTACCACCGAAGAGTGGGCCGCTCGCAAGCACAAGTACGATGGCGGATCATTGTCCGTTGGCAGCGGCGGAAAGGGCAATTCACCAAGCAAGTCGCCGGCCAAGGGCGGCGGTGGTGGCGGGAAGCCGGCGTCCGGCAACAGCGGCGTGGGCGGCGGCAAGAAGAAGGGGAAATACCATAATTGCGGTAAGGTCGGACATTGGAAAAAGGACTGTTGATCATGGCTGGAGATGCAAAAGGAACAAGGGAAGAAGCAACGGGCTAACCTTGTCCGCAAAGATCGCGATGAACATGATCATCGCCTGCTCATTGCCGTGGTCACCAACGTCTCTACACCTGAGCTAGTGGTGCCCCAAGCTGTGTTCTTGAATGAGGAGAAAGTAATTCCCATGCCATCTCCTGACGGCCTCTGGTACTATGATATAGGGACGTCCAGCCATATGACTGGAGAAAGAAACATGCTTCCCACATTTGATGAAGGTGTGCACGGCACGTTGAAGTTCGGCGATGGCTCTCTGGTGGCCATCAAGGGCAGGGGCGCTGAGGGAGTCTTGTATTAGGGGGTCTCCGGACAGCCGGACTATATCCTTTGGCCGGACTGTTGGACCATGAAGACACAAGATTGAAGACTTCGTCCCGTGTCCGGATGGGACTCTACTTGGCGTGAAAGGCAAGCTAGGCAATACGGATATGTATATCTCCTCCTTTGTAACCGACCTTGTATAACCCTAGCCCCCTCCGGTGTCTATATAAACCAGAGGGTTTTAGTCCATAGGACAACATACAATCATACCATAGGCTAGCTTCTAGCGTTTAGCCTCTCCGATCTCGTGGTAGATCAACTCTTGTACTACTCATATTATCAAGAATAATCAAGAAGGACGTAGGGTTTTACCTCCATCAAGAGGGCCCGAACCTGGGTAAAACATCGTGTCCCCTGCCTCCTGTTACCATCCACCTTAGACGCACAGTTCGGGACCCCCTACCCGAGATCCGCCGGTTTTGACACCGACATTGGTGCTTTCATTGAGAGTTCCACTGTGTCGTCGCCGTAAGGAAGGATGCCTCGTCTCGTTGTTAAAAACAACATTACCGCCGGGGGAGCTCTGGCTGTCGGCCAAACTCTCCGGCTTGGCAGTTTCATCATGACCGCCCGTTCGGCCGCTGCACCGACGATGACTTCTCGGGTCATCGAAAACAGCCTCCACGTCGGCTCGGAATTCGCCGAGCAGATGGATCCGATGGAGCTCTCTTCCCTAAATGAGCTCTTGGATCACATCGCCGCCTTGGGAGTCGCTACGGACTATGATCAGATTGGGCTTAAACCCGATCAAAGGGAGATTAACTCTTCACCGGTCACCCATCATATTGCGGTGGTGGAGGAACAATGCGGCGATTCTTCCTCTATCTTGAGGACTAACTATGTCCGGATTCCTGAGCTCTCTGAGCCGGATACCCGTCTACGGTAGGACATCACCCAAGCCCTGAACCTAGAATCAGGCAGCGGGCCAGACTTATCGGGTAACACTCCGGAATCCAAACTTCCAAGATTGGAAACTCCTCGGCCCCTGGGTCTCAAATCGGGTAGGGGTTCAGACTCAAATCCACCCACCCACCCAGACATAAACGATCTTTCCCACATCAGGCAAGAGCCCCATGAAACAGTACATCATTATTGGGCCAGATTCCTCCTTGTGATGAACAAGGTTAAGGACTGTCGCGAGGAAGACGCAGTCTCATTTTTCTGCAATAATTGCACAGACAAGGGGATCCTTAACGCCTTAAGTCACCGTGACATATCACGCTTTGCTGACTTGGCGTCCATATTACGAAAGTACTGTGCGATGGAAAGCGCCTGGAAAACCGAAACGAAATTTTGGGATAATCCGGCTCAGAATATACACCCAGTCCGAAGTAAAAGGGTGCACTATCATAAGACACGCGAGTTAGTTCCAAAGAAACAAAAACCCTCTACAGGGCATGGAACCGTATTGGAGGGATGGCTTAATGGACCCTGCAAAATTCATAGTACAACGGATACCATACCAATACACAGCCTTAGAGCATGTTGAATACTCCGGCAGGTGGCCAAAAGTGGCGAGGATCTTCTCATCCCAAATGCCACAGAGCACCATCCCGTGGATAACAATATGGTATTAACAGTCTTTGAGACCTTCGCATCAAATAATAGGCGCAAGCGAACACTCCGCAGCATTGCCCAAATCTGCCACGTGGCAGCAATAAATCCATGGAGTGACATGGCTATTACCTTCAATGCCAGTGACGAACCTAAATTCCAAACAGCCCGAGCACCAGCTGCACTGGTCCTCAGTCCAATTGTGGATGGCTTTCGACTCACCAAAGTACTCATGGATGGCGGCAGTGGATTGAACCTCATCTATGAGGAAGCTCTTAAAAAAATGGAAATAGACTGGAACCGCATTGAGCAAAGCAACACAACCTTCAGAGGAATCATCCCCAGTCGGGAAGCACGCCGTGCTAGGAAAATCACACTAGATGTGGTATTCGGCACGCTGGAGAACTATAGGTCCGAAGAAATTACATTCCAAGTGGCCCCATTTAGTAGTGGATACCACGCCCTTTTAGGACGGAAGGCGTTCACGATCTTCCAAGCCATACCCCATTATGGGTACATGAAGCTCAAAATGCCCGGGCCCAACGGAATCATCACTCTCTCTAGTGATCCGGACACAGCACTCCGCGCCGAAAACAAAACAGCCGCATTGGCCCTCGAGGCATTATCCGAAGCCCTTTCGGCTGAGGAATTAACTATGCTACGCTCCAAAGTGGACAGGGACGACGTGATTCTTGACAAGAGATCCAAGTCCACCCCTTTTAAACCAGCGGATGAAATAGTCAAATTCCAAGTCCACCCAACAGACCCTACAAAAACAGCCTCCATCGGGGCACAGTTAAACCCCACCGTGGACGCCGCACTACGAGAGTTCTTGCGCAAGAATTGGGACATATTCGCCTGGCACCACTCAGACATGCCAGGAATCCCATGCAGGCTGGCCGAGCACAGCCTCAATATCCTAACACTAGTAGAAAAAGGGTCAAATGTGAAGCACATTAGTGCCGGTTTGAATTTGAGCCGGCACTAATCTGTGCATTAGTGCCGGTTCCAACGGCTAGCCGGCCGCTCTCATTAGTACCGGTTCGTGGCAAACCTTTAGCACCGGTTCATGCCACGAACCGGTACTAATGTGAGTGGTGGCAGGATGTTGTTAGTCCGGGGCCCCTCCAGCACCTTTAGTACCGGGTCGTATCACGAACCAGTACTAAAGGTCGTCCTACATAGACCCTTCGTCCACCCGAGCTCGCTCTGTTCTTCCCCTTTCCCCTCTCCTCTCTGTTCTTTTCCCTCTTCCTCTCAAGCTCATCACACATTTTGCCCAAAATTTGTCAAGATTTGAAGGGCCCCATCCATTCAAATGATCACAAAGGTTAGCAACTTTGTCCTTTCATCTCTCATTGCTAGATTAGCTTGTGCAATGCTTTATATAGTGATTGATTTTTGAGTTTAGTAATTTGGGAGGAATTATATATATGTGCTAGTATTTGATTTGTATGCAATTTGAGGTCAAAAATAACACTTAGTTTGCATATGTAGGTGTGGTTTACTTAGTACCTTCTAAATCTCCGTCGTAACCACCGTTGATCGCTCGCAACGTCCCGTCGCCGGCACCACCTTGTGGTGAGCCTCTTGTTCATGAAGTTTTATATAAAAAATTGATGTTTGTGTGATTTGGATATATAGTTACTCGTATAATTATCTTACCTATATGTTGTTTGTTATACATAGTGCCATGGTTTTGATATCCGTCCCCGTCGGCCCTCGTCCGGGTTATGATTCGCATGTTGTATATTCTCTTTTAAAACTATTCATTGCATTTCGTGTTTATGACAAATTATGCCCATCAAGTTGACATAGATATTTGTATGTAGGAGGTAGTTGAACCGGAAATTCCAATCGACCCTATTGTCGAGAGGTTAAATTTAGTTGAAAGAGAAAACAGGGATTTGAAGGAAAAATTGAAAAGAATTGAGGGGGAGAAGATGGAATTGGAGTTGCATGTTGCCGATGTCGTCGATGATCACAAGATTAAGATGGAGAAAATGCGCTTGAAGATTAGAAAGATTAGAAAATATGCCATTCATAGTGAGGCTTGGTATCATTATGCTGTTGGATCAATTGTTACCTTAGTTGCGATCTTGATCGCATTTGTTGTTGCATTTAAATTCTTTAGCTAGAGAGTTATTTGTTTGTTGCATTTAAGTGTTGTATGATCTTTATGTATGAACTTTATGTATTGTATTAATTTGGTGTTTTCGGTGCTGTGTATTGAAGATGAGCCGGCAATGGATGTACGATGACCGATGCTCTCGTGAGTTCATTAATGGCGTGCATACTTTTCTGCTTGTGGCTGAGGCAAACAAGCGGGCGGATGGTTTTATGCCTTGTCCATGTGCTGGCTGTAAGAATGGTCACAATTACTCTACGTCAAGAACCATTCACGTCCACCTGTTTGAGTCTGGTTTCATGCCCCACTATAATGTTTGGACCAAGCATGGAGAAAGAGGGGTTATGATGGAAGACAATGAAGAAGAAGAGGACGACGACAGCTATCCTGGCCATGGGTTCCCTGAATACGATGATACAACAATGAGGGAAGAAGCTGAGCCGGTAATGCGGGAAGAAGCTGAGCCGGAAATGCGGGAAGAAGCTGAAGAAGAGGCATCAGATGAGCCCGTTGATGATCTAGGTCGGGCCATTGCCGATGCAAAGAGAAACTGCGCAAGTGATTTGGAGAAGAAGAAGTTGCAGCGCATGTTAGAGGATCACAAAAAATTGTTGTACCTAAATTGCGTAGGTGACAAGAAAAAGCTGGGCACCACACTAGAATTGCTACAATGGAAGGCAGAGAATGGTGTATCTGACAAGGGATGTGGAAAGTTGCTGGTAATGATAAAGAATATACTTCCAAAGGACAACGAATTGCCCGAGAGTACGTACGAAGCAAAGAAGGTTGTCTGCCCTCTAGGGTTAGAGGTGTAGAAGATACATGCATGCCCTAATGATTGCATCCTCTACCGCGGTGAGTACGAGGATTTGACGCTTGCCCAGTATGCGGTGCATTGCGCTATAAGATCAGCCGCGATGACCCTGGTGATGTCGAGGGCGAGCGCCCCAGGAAGAAGATTCCTGCCAAGGTGATGTAGTATGCTCCTGTAATACCACGGTTGAAATGTTTGTTCCAAAACAAAGAGCATGCCAAGGCGATGCGATGGCACAGAGAAGACCGTAAGAAAGACAGAAAGTTGAGAGTACCCGCTGACGGGTCGTAGTGGAGAAAAATTGAAAGAAAGTACGGGAAGGAGTTTGCAGATGACGCAAGTAACATATGGTTTGGTCTAAGCGCAGATGGCATTAATCCTTTTGGGGAGCAGAGCAGCAACCATAGCACCTGGCCTGTGACTCTATGTTTGTATAACCTTCCTCCTTGGTTGTGCATGAAGCGGAAGTTCATTATGATGTCAGTGCTCATCCAAGGCCCTAAGCAACCCGGCAACGACATTGATGTGTACCTAAGGCCATTAGTTGAAGAACTCTTACAACTGTGGAATGGAACAGGTGTACGTGCATGGGATGAGCACATGGGGGAAGAATTTGACCTAAAGGCGTTGCTGTTCGTGACCATCAATGATTGGCGTACTCTCAGTAACCTTTCAGGACAGACAAACAAGGGATACCGCGCATGCACGCACTGTTTGGACGATACCGACAATTTATATTTGGCTAATTGTAAGAAGAATGTGTACCTGGGACATCGTCGATTTCTTCCGAGCAGGCATCCCGTAAGAAAGAAAGGCAAGAATTTCAAAGGTGAGGTGGATCACCGGACGAAGCCTCGCCACCGTACTGGTGCTGATGTACATGATATGGTCAAGGATTTGAAGGTGGTCTTTGAAAAGGGTCCTGGTGGACAACCTGTTCCAAATGACGCCAACGGACGCGCACCCATGTGGAAGAAGAAATCTATATTTTGGGACCTGCCCTATTGGAAAGACCTAGAGGTCCGCTCCGCAATCGACGTGATGCACGTGATGAAGAATCTTTGTGTGACCCTTCTTGCCTTCTTGGGCGTGTGTGGAAAGACAAAAGATACACCTGAGGCATGGGAGGACCAGCAACATATGCATGGAAAAGACGGCATACATCAGGGTCATGCAAGCTACACTCTTACCAAAGAAGAGAAGGAAATCTTCTTTGAATGCCTGCTCAGTATTAAGGTACCGTCTGGCTTCTCGTCAAATATTAAGGGAATAATAAACATGACAGAGAAAAAGTTCCAGAACCTAAAGTCTCATGACTGCCACGTGATTACAACGCAACTGCTTCCGGTTGCATTGAGGGGGCTTCTACCAGAAAACGTTCGATTAGCCATTGTGAAGCTATGTGCATTCCTCAATGCAATCTCTCAGAAGGTAATCGATCCAGAAATCATACCAAGGTTAGAGAAATGATTTGGTGCAATGTCTTGTCAGTTTCGAGTTGGTGTTCCCACCATCCTTCTTCAACATCATGACGCACATCCTAGTTCACCTATGTGATGAGATTAACCTTTTGGGTCCTGTATTTCTACACAATATGTTCCCCTTTGAGAGGTTCATGGGAGTCTTAAAGAAATATGTTCATAACCGTGCCAGGCCAGAAGGAAGCATCTCCAAGGGCCATGAAAATGAGGAGGTCATTGAGTTTTGTATTGACTTTATTCCTGACCTTAAGCCGATTGGTGTTCCTGAATCGCGGCATAAGGGCAAACTGGATGGAAAAGGCACGCTAGGAGGGGAAAAAATAATATGTATGGACGGACATTCTCTCACTAAAGCACACTACACAGTTCTACAGAATTCCGCCTTGGTGGCTCCGTGGATGAACACAAGAATTTGCTACGCTCCAAACACCCGGAGTGGTTTGATCACTGGATTACACGTGAACAAACCAGGAGTTTCGCCAGCTTGTTGCAGACATGTACCATGCATGACGCCTCTATTGAATATGACATGTACTTGCTGTCCCAGTTACCATCTTCGAATATAATGGCTTTCAAAGGGTACAAGATAAATGGTAATACATTTTACACGATCGCCCAAGATAAGAAGAGCACCAACCAAAACAGTGGTGTCCGCTTTGATGCAGAAACCAAGACGGGAAAGGAAACATATTATGGTTATATACAGGACATATGGGAACTTGACTATCGACGTGGTTTGAAGGTCCCTTTGTTTCGGTGCAAATGGGTCAATATGACACGAGGCGGGGTAACGGAAGACCCGCAGTACGGAATGACGATAGTGGATCTCAACAATCTTGTGTATGCAGACGAACCATTCGTCCTAGCCAATGATGTGGCATAGGTTTTCTGTGTGAAGGACATGTCTACCAAGCCGAGAAAAATAAAAGATAAGGAAGCGAATGCATCGTACAATGAGCCAAAGCGGCACATAGTTCTTTCTGGGAAGAGAAACATCATGGAAGTGGATGACAAGACAGACATGTCAGGAGATTATGAAAAGTTTGATGAAATTGCTCCATTCACAGTGAATATTGACCCGAGCATCCAGTTAAATGATTAAGATTTTCCATGGCTACGGCGCAAAGGGACACACGCGAAGAAAAAGTTTCACACCCAAAGATCTGGGATGTGATCGGCTTCACTATCATCACTTTCTTCTGTGTTTCACACCTAGGAGGGAATCTCTGTAATATTTAGGGTAGCTAGTTATGTGTTTTGGCATTTGAAACGCGAAGAAATTTTATGTGCAAGCAAATTCTTTCATGCATTTACTGATTTTTTCCAGCTAAATGACCCTGAAATTGAAAAGCATTTCAAACGAACTCAGAAAAGGTTGAAAGTTGGCATGGTATCATAATTTCACCCACATAGCATGCGCAAAAAAGTAGAGAGGGTTACCGCAAAAACTGGATGCACTTCGTATACAAAATGGACAATCTCTTTCGAAGTATCATGGTTTCGGACGAAAACTCATCCGTTACAAAAGGCATTTCATTTTTTAAATAACCTAAGCATTAACAAATTGAATATAATGATAAAACACACTAATATTAAACATAAGAAAAAAGAATCACTGAAAAATCTATTTTCAAAGTTAAGTTATTCACAAACTAGTGATTCACACAAATTTCAAATAATTCAAAATTTAAACTATTCAAATTTGTAAACTACCGGTACTAACAGAAAGTTTGTAATTTTTTGTACCTAAAGAAAAAATATTCACAAAGAAACTCTAAATACAGCAAAAAACAACTAAAAAATAAATAAAACAAAAATAAATAAAACAAAAATAAATAAAGAAAAAAAGTAAGAAAAAAGCCCACCTACTGCGCCACAGCGGCCTGCATACGACTAGAAACCCAACCTGTTGTTGGGCCAGGATGCAGGCCCGCAAACGCCTAGTAGGCCCATAGGGCAGCACAGAACATTTAGGCCCAGTACGCCTGCTTTGGAGAGGAGCTCGAGGGAGCTACCGCAATGGGGCTTATAAACCAGTGCGGACGCCCCTCGGCTAGTGAGGTGGGACTAAACATTTTGCACTGCACCTGCGCCAGCGCACCCCCTTTAGTACCGGGTGGTGGCTCAAACCGGTACTAAAGGGGGGGGGTCTTTAGTACCGGTTGGAGCCACCACCCGGTACTAAAGGGGTGACGTTCCCGCCGCCTGGCCTGGCCAAAACAGACCTTTAGTACCGGTTGGTGGCTCCAACCGGTACTAAAGGTTGTTCTATATAAGAAAACACTTCAAACAATTTGTCAGTTTCTCATCTCTTCCTCTGCTTCTTTCTCCTCTGCCCCGTCGCCGCCGCCCCTCGTCGCCGACCCCGTCGCCGTCCGTCGCCGTCGCCGTCCCCGTCGTCCCCGTCGCCGCGCCGCGCCCCGTCCTCCCATCGTCCCCGCCCGGCCCGTCTTTGCCCCGTCCCCGTCCCCGTCGTCGCCGCCCCGTCCCCTTCCCCGTCTCCGTCCTCGTCCCCGTCGCCGCCCCCCGTCGTCGCGCCTCGCCGGTGAGCTCCTGCCCCGGCCGCCATGTACCACACACACACACACAATCTTTCTGTTTTTTAGTTATAGAATTATTAGAAATGTTAGTTATATAGAAATGTTTTTTAGTTATAGAAATATTAGAAATGTTAGTTATATAGAAATGTTAGTTATATAGAAATATTAGAAATGTTAGTTATATAGAAATGTTAGTTATATTAAAAATGTTAGTTATATAGAAATGTTAGTTATATAGAAATGTTTTTTAGTTATAGAAATATTAGAAATGTTAGTTTATTTATAGAAATATTAGAAATGTTAGTTTTAGTTATAAAATTTAGAATTTGCATATATGAAATCACAATCCATCATTTAAAAGATGTTACTCGCCGGCATATAGTATTTGTTGTCGACGATACCCGGCCCGCATCCTCGCCGTCGACCCGTTCGCGATGACGTCCTGCTTCAGAGGACCCATGTCCGGGACTGGGCTTTGCTCGGCTGGCACTGGGAGGTGCTACCTTCAGGGGCGCAACGCTTGGTGAGGAACCCGGCCCCGGGTCCCGTCGTCGACCCTCATCTCCTTTGGTGGTGTTCGCGTGGGCCACTTTCGGTGCGGAGGGAGCCGGCCCCGCCAGAAGTGGTACGTCGCCGTGTCAGGGAGGAGGACGAGCACGTCCATCACTACATGGCTGCTATGGACGTCAGGTTCTCCAATACCTGACAGGTTCTTTGGGGAGATCACCCGAGCTATGATCCAGTGATGGTTCCTTCACTTTGGTTGTCCACCGCCTAGATTACTCTCTAGTATTCGATATTTATTAGCTAGCTAGGTAGCTAGTGATGTATTCGATATATAATATTCGAGATTATATATATTATTCGAGACGATGTATTCGAGATTATGTCTATTATTGGAGACGATGTATTCGAGATTATATTCGATGATGCTTATTATGTACTATGATTGATTCAGTTTTTCCTTATTAATTGATTGCATCCATGCATTGTAATTTGAATATATTTCTTTTGGATTAGTTAAACAAAACCTATGGCGGACAATACCGGCAGAGAGGGAGAAGAGGCCCTGTTCAATATCATACGCAATCCTCGTGGGCCAGATGATGATCAGAATGAAGAAGATTATGACGGCTCCGAATATCTAAACAACACCGGGGAGGGTGATATGATATTCGATCGCGACGACCGAATTGATGAGGTCGTGAACTATGAACATGATGAATAAAATGTTGATCTTGAAACAACAAAGACCGGCGAGGTATATATATTTATATAAGCAGGCATGTGGTGATCATCACATGTTTTAAATGACTTGAAGATATATTAACGAATCGATCTTTCTTCTTTCAGCCATCCGGATCGAGCAAATCTTTAGGCAACAGGAAACGAGGCCCGAACAAAAAGTTGAAGGAGGGCGTAAAGTACAATATCGAGGCCATCAAACCTAATGGCGAACCATTAGCGCCTAAGAAGATTGCGGACAAGTTCATTCGTCAGTGTGGAGTTCTTGTGAAGGACCAACTCCCGATCTCCCTTCAAGAATGGAGAGAGCCAGCAAAGCCACGTCCAGGAGTTACTTTTGTCGACGACAGACAAAAACTTCTGCTTTGGGAAATGCTCATGGAACATTTCACCCTACCAGATCATTTCACAGATGAAGATGTGGAGAAAGTCAAGGACGCTGCTCTTAGGAAGATGGCGGTTGCATTCAACAACCACAAGAATCGTGAATGGGCCAAGTGCGTCAAGTAAGGAAGACTCCAGTATTCGAGGGAACACTAGAGAAGCAAAGTGCTCATTGGGACGATTTCGTGAAATTCAAGGATTCGGAATTATCTAAGGAACGGTCGAGAATAAACAAGGCCAATGCCGCAAAAAAGGATAAGTTCCATAAGCTTGGGCCAGGTGGCTATGCGGTGGGAATGCCTAAGTGGGATAAGTCTAAGAAAGAGATGGAGGATGCAGGTGTCACTCCAGAAACATTGAGCTGGCCCCCAGGTGCAGGAGTTGGTTCTATGCGCATGGGGGGGAGTTGGACCCGAAGATAGGCAAAGTTTCGAAGAAGGCATGTCTGGACGGAGCCGAAGATAAGCTACTTGTTGCAATAGAAGAGGCTCGATCGGGGGTGTTCCAGCCCAATAGAGAGAACGATGAGCTTACGCGTGCCCTGGGAAATCCTGAACACCCGGGAAGAACATGAGGCATGGGCGCTATTCCATGGTATGAGGGGTTTTCTGACTGGAACACCGACTACAGAACCCGTGCGAGAAAGAAGATTGCGGAGGAGAAGAAGAGGAAGATGGAGGAGGAACAGAGGAAGCTAGACTATGAATGCCTTCAAGGCCTAGAATCAGCGCACGCAGACTTGGAAGTCAAATTCTAGCGGCAGCAGGAGCAGATCGACTCACTTAGCCAGCAAAGGGGGTCTCAGCAGCTGCAGCAGCTAGTGGATGATCCAACATTGGATAGCACCATCCCATCCATGCCGAGAAGCAACGTGGGTTCCGCCCTGGGCGACGCATTGCTGGATAGCTACCCAGTGGATGACATCATGCAGAACACTAACTGCGAGCTACACTTCAAAATGAAGAACATATCCATGAAGGTGGCTGACGCCCTTGCTTTTACAAATCCCCCCGAGGCAACCTTCCATTGCAACCCGATTCCAGCGGGCTATGCTCGTGTCTTGGTTGATGAGGTGGTGGACCAATATTTGGGGCTAGAGCTTGACATTCCTGGAGGTGACGATGAGCACACACTGGAAGAGGCCAACCATCATATCATCCTATGGAGAAAGGATTGCATCATCTATCGAAGGCCACCGACACCGCGTCATCCGACTCCTCGTCGAAGTCCGCCACCGAGTCAGCAGACTCCCACTCCTCCAAGTCCACCAACGTGTCAGGCCACTCCTCCTCCAAGTCCGGCACAGCTTCAGGCCACTCCTCCTCCTCCAAGTCCGGCAAAGCGTCAAGCCACTCCTCCTCCAAGTCCGGCACATCTTCAGGCCACTCCTCCTCCAAGTCCGGCACAGCTTCAGGCCACTCCTCCTCCTCCAACTCAGCCACGTCAGCCGTCTTCGCCGCCTCAGCAATCACGGAAGAGTCCCGCCTCAGCTATGGTGCGTAGCGGTACAAGTCGAGGTAGTACTGGAGGTACAGGCGGAGGCAAGCGATTTCAATATGGTCCAAGCCTCGCGCCTCTTCCACAGAGGCCTTACGACAAGTCCGAGGAGGAAAATGTAGCCATATCAAAGGCCGAGCTGGAAGCCCATTTTGCACCGAAACCGCCACCGCCGCTAAGGGAGAAAGTGCCTGAGGAAAAGATTGACCACTTCATTCGTATGGCTAGAGCACCAGCTCCCAAGCCTGTTGACACAAACTATGAGCGCCACATCAAGAAGTTAAATCGAGCACGTCTACAGAAAGAGGCGAGCTCAAGCTCAAGAAAATCAGATGGCAAAAGGAGCGGTAAAACCGTTCCCCAGCTGGGAGAACATGCGTCACAATCAATCCCCCCGCTTGTTGTGCCAACAACACATGAGAGTAGGCGCGCCCAATATTATTGTGGGAAAACCATTAACGTTCCTGGGATGGGCGATGTGCTAATAACCGAGGAGCATATTGAGCAGGCTGAAACACTCATGATCACTGTTGGACAACTCCTCGATATCGAGCCCATGTCTCCGACTAGGGAGGAGGAAATAAAACGGAAATATGTCCGGGGCCAACCTTTGGTCGAGCCAGACGAGGTCAAGAAGCTCCCAACGAGAATGTATGAATTGCATCAATGGTACATGGACATTACCAAGATTTCCAATCGAGAGTCCCTCATGGTGAATGTCAAGAAGGATCATTACTACCATGAGAAAGCTGTGTCCGTTGAGTATTCAGAACTATTTCAGCTTTACAATCAAGACGCACTCGACAAATCTATCGTCAGTTGCTATTGTCGGTAAGTGTTTTCTTTCTGTAATTTAAGTCTCAAGCTAGCTGTAGTGATCATTTTGATCAATCATTACCTGTAATTATCCTCACTATATTCTTTTCTGTGGTATTATGCAGGATGAAGATTTATGAAATGAAAAAGGTGGATGCTATGGCATTGGGTTCGTTGAGCCAAATACCATTAATGAATACACATGGAAATTAGATCCATATTGCGAAAAAAGTGTAGAGGAAAGCATGCTAGAGTTCTTCAAGTGCCTCAAATACAATGAAGATATACTACTTCCTTACAACTTCGAGTGAGTCACACTGTCTTGTACTACAAATTCTGTTTTTGCCTACTAGCTAGCAACATGTTTTTGCTTACATATGCCCGCTTAATTAAGACATGCAAACGTGTGTGCATGCAGGTTTCACTGGATCTTGTTAATCATTAAAGTTGATGAAGGAATAGTTGAAGTACTAGACTCACTACTTAAGAAACCAACTGACTACACCATCGTGAAGGGGATAGTCAATAGGTAATTTCAATCATTATTAACTATATCTCGGCCCATTTAATTAGTTCTTCATTTCCTGATAACAACTATTTAATAACCCATTTATTCATTTTCTTTGTCGGCGGGCAGGGCTTGGGCAAAGTTCATCAGGGCCACTCCAGGCCCATGGAAACAAAATCTGAAATGGTATTGACCCTAGGTAAGTAATTAAGTAGTACTAGCTAGCTGCCATCTCTTTAATTATCATGCTTGATTAATTATTATCTGATCAAATTCCATTCTCATAAAGGCCCTGAAGCAGGCGCCGGGCAATAATCTGTGTGCATACTACGTTTGCAAGAACATTCGCATGATGGCGTCCGAAAGAGTGGGTACGTTTGTCAAAACACTATTCACAATTTTTACACCATTATCGATATCTAGTCACACAACTAATACACATGCATATTGATCTCCTTAACAGTTCAAAGAGGTGTGGGAGAAGCTCCTACCAGAGGACCGCATAGAAGCAATTCAAGAGGAAATAGCGGGATTTTTGCTCGACCAGGTCATAGATCCCAAAGGGAATACTATTACCCGCTACCGCCCCCATGAACCACTTCCAATTGTTATCGTGCTCCGAAGGCACCAATTAGGCTAATGCCACTGGCTCCGAAGGCACAAATTAGGAGAAATTGTAGATAGCTAGCTAATTGTATATATATATAATGGTCGGTTCTACTAGAAATTCTATTTATATATATGCATAACGTGTACAATATGTAGTATCGTAAAATACCAGCAAACGAAAAAGAATTAAATGGAAAACACAAAATTAAATGAAAAACAAATCATAAACCCAAACCCCCCGAACCTTTTAATACCGGTTGGTGTCACCAATCGGTACTAAAGGGCTCCCTGCCCCCGAAGCTGGCTCGTGCCACGTGGTTGCCCTTTAGCACCGGTTCGTGCTGAACCGGTACTAAAGGGGGGGGCTTTAGTGCCCACACTTTAGTGCTGGTTACCGAACCAGCACTAAAGGGCCTTACGAACTGGTGCTATTGCCCGGTTCTGCACTAGTGTAAAGGGATTCAAGCCGGTCAAGCAGGCTCTTCGGCATTTCTCTGAACCTAAGAGACAAGCTATGGGAGAGGAACTAGCCAAGTTATTGGAGGCCGGATTCATCAAAGAAATAAAACACCCGGACTGGCTAGCAAACCTAGTGATGGTACCAAAGAAGGACAAATCCTGGCGCCTATGTGTCGACTTCAAGGACCTTGACAAGGCTTGCCCAAAGGATCCCTTCCCCCTCCCCCGCATTGATCAAATTATTGATGCTACCGCAGGACACGAGTCATTGTGTTTCCTCGACGCATACTCCGGCTACCACCAAATCAAGATGGCGGAGTCCGACCATGCCGCAACGACATTTATCACACCATACGACCCCTTATGTTTCAACACAATGCCTTTTGGGCTCAAAAACGTCGGCGCAACATATCAGCGCATGATTCAGACATGTCTGGAGAAACAGATCGGCAAAACAGTAGAGGCATACGTAGATGATGTGGTCATTAAAACCAAACACGTCGACTCTCTAATAGACGACTTGAGGCTCACATTCAACAACCTCCGAACATACGACATCAAGCTCAATCCGGAAAAATGCGTTTTCGGCGTACCAGTCGGAAAGCTCCTGGGCTTCATTGTCTCCAGTAGAGGAATTGAAGCTAATCCGGCCAAAATCCAAGCTCTGTCACAGTTGGCTATCCCAACGGACCTCAAACAAATCCAGGAATTAACTGGATGTGTGGCAGCTCTAAGCCACTTTATCTCCCTCTTAGGAGAAAAGGCATTACCCCTTTATCGCCTCCTTCGGCGCACCGAACACTTCGAGTGGACGGACACTGCCACAGCCGGATTGGAAGAAATAAAAGCCATACTGGCAACCAACTCAATCCAGGCCACGCCAAACATCGGCGAACCAATGCTGTTGTACATTGCGGCAACCCATTAGGTTGTAAGCGCAGTGCTCGTCATCGAACGAGAAGCGGACAGACATAAATTCCCTCTTCAAAAGCTGGTATATTATGTATCCACTGTCCTCACTCCATGCAAATCACAGTACCCACATTATCAAAAGATAGCCTATGCGGTATTCATGACATCCCGGAAGCTGCGACACTACTTTCAGGAGTGTTCGATTACAGTAGCTTCAGAAGTGCCACTTAATGATATTATAAACAACCGCGACGCCACGGGCCGGATTGCCAAATGGGCCATTGAGCTCCTCCCGTTCGACATAACATATAAACCTCGACGAGCCATTAAATCACAAGTATTGGCCGACTTTGTCGCCGAATGGATGGAAGCCGAACTCCCTAAAGAGTACGGCGCATACTCCAATTGGATCATGCACTTCGACGGCTCCAAAATGCTGGCTGGTCTGGGGGCTGGCATTGTCCTGACGTCCCCAACCGAAGATACAATGCAATATGTACTACAGATACTGTATACAGACTCCAACAACGCAGCCGAATACGAAGCCCTGTTACATGGTCTTCGGATGGCAGTTTCCATGGGCATTCAACGCCTAGAGGTGCGTGGGGATTCGAACCTCGCAATACCCCAAATAAATGGAGACTTCGATGCCAAGGATCCGAAGATGGCGGCCTATCGAAACGCCGTCCTAAAGATGTCAGCTCAGTTCGAGGGGCTCAAATTTCACCATGTGGCTCGGGAAAACAATCAGGCGGCGGATATCCTCGCCTGCATCGACGCAAAATGCGATGCGGTGCCCCCAACATCTTTTTGGAAAGGTTGTTTAAGCCATCCGTGGTATGGGAGGGGGACACCGGTAACAATAGTCCGGACCCGGCCAAAATGCCCGATACCGAACACTCTGACATAATCGGAGGCTCTGCCACCGAAATAACACCTTCAACCCACGTCATAATGGTGATCGTCGCCCCATGGACAGAACCTTTCTTGGCCTACCTAACTAGGCAGGAACTTCCCGAGGACCAAAATGAGGCACGCTGCATAGTGCGGCGATCTAAAGCATAGAGGGTCCACGAGGGAGAGCTGTATAAAAAAAGCACTACCGGAGTCCTTCAAAGGTGCATCTCCGAAGAGGAAGGGCGGAAGCTTTTGGCAGAAATTCACGCCGGACATGGCGGCCACCACGCCGCAGCCCGGGCCCTTGTAAGCAAGGCCTTCCGTACAGGGTTTTATTGGCCAACGGCCCGGGCAGACGCACAGGACTTGGTCCAACGCTGCGCCGGTTGCCAGCTTTTTGCAAACCAAAGCCACATGCCACCCACCGCCCTCCAAACAATCCCCATTACCTGGCCCTTCGCGGTCTGGGGGCTTGACATGGTTGGACCCCTTAAAGGGGGAACCCATATGAAAAAAATACTTATGGTCATGGTGGATAAATTCACCAAATGGATAGAAGCCAAACCTACTAAAACAACCAAATCCGGACCGGTGATAGACTTCATATCCGGGGTTGTACACCATTATGGCGTCCCCCACAGCATCATCACTGACAACGACACGAACTTCACGGCCGATGAGGTAAAACTCTGGTGCAGCAACATGGGCATCAAGCTCGATTATGCTTCCGGCTATCACCCACAAACCAACGGCCAAGTTGAGCGAGAAAATGGTCTTAGCATGGGCGGCATTAAACCCAGATTAGTGCGGTCCTTAAAGGAGTCTAACACGCACTGGGTAGAGGAGCTCGACTCCGTACTCTGGGGGATGCGGACCACGCCAAATAGTACTACCGGATATACACCCTTCTTTATGGTGTACGGCGCAGAGGCAGTTCTGCCCTGCAACATAATTCATGACTCACCTCGAGTGCGCATGTACGAAGAAAGAGAAGCCGAGGTCGATCGGCAGGACAGTCTGGACACCTTGCAGGAGGAGCGCGATGTGGCAAAAGCTCGTTCCGCATTCTATCAGCAACGGGCTCGCAGATACCAAAGTAGATAAGTACGGGCCAAAACTTATAACGTTGGCGAGTTAGTTCTACGCCTGCCGGAGAAGAAAAAGACCAAGCTCGAGCCCAAATGGGAAGGTCCCTTCATTATTGACCAAGTTCTGACTGGTGGAGCGTACCGTCTGTGGGATGCATCAAATAATCGACTTGAGCCGAGCCCATGAAACGCAGCCAGGCTCCGAAGATTCTACGCCTAGTGCCAGACTCTATGTTCGTCTCCTTCCTCTGTCCATTTTTTTCATATACATTATCTGTCTTTTTCCTCTTTCTTTCTTTTATTCTTTCTCAAGGCCTTCAAGGGCCAACTTGTGCCTCGCTTGTACACTATAGATGCGCTAAGCGCGCTCATTATACCTGGGGGATTCTTACACAGAAGCTTAATTATCTATCTGGGCTTCATGCCCCGCACATGTGTTATTCTTCCGCATGTACCTTTTCTTCGTCATTATATGCATCGATATGACTTAAGTTTTGGCCAAGCTGGGTTGCCTGGCTCTTGTATTTATGCCCTACGTTCCCGTTAATTCGGCTAGGGCATAAGGGGAGCACCTCTGCGATTGTTACTGCTGGGTCAGCCGGATGTGTACCTCAGACTGGGTGAAGGCGAAAGCTAGCATTCTTAAGGGAATATTCGGTCGGTGAACGAAAGATGATTTTTATTTATTTTCCATATATGCCCCCAGATGTTTTTGCCTGCGTCTCCGCTCGCAGTCCGGACATGCACTTTAGGGCATTCGTGCCCAGGGAAAGGAACCCCTAACGGAACTATTCTCCCTGGAAGATGTTTCTTACTACCCATGTAATATAACATAACTAGTTGGGTACTTGTGTGTTCAAGCACTAATGACCCCTACGCCTGGTTTCATGCATACCCCGGTTCTTATATAACTGAGCGGGTATTCGGACACACTCCGGACTATCGGGTCCCGAGGTTGAAGCGAAAAGGCTCGCCATGACAAATGATTTACAATCCGGCTAGAAGGCATTATACATGTCACTTTAATTACATAGTCATGTAGATTGACTAAATTCCTCTTCTATACCATCCAACAGGCGGTCTAGCCTACAATCCTGTTGGGAATACTTTGCGGCTAATTCTACTTGCCCATAGACTAAGCTAACGGGGATCTCTTTCCCATCGGGCCCCACAGGTCCGACCTCGGCCATGTGGTTTGGGTCAGCCTTGGTATACTGCTTCTTCACCATGGCCCAGGCTTCCCTGGCACCTTGATGGCAGGCCGATATCTTCCATAATCGGAGGCGCCGCCGTGCTCCCTTGAGCTTCTCCGCAAGCTCTCTATTGCCTTCTAGCAGGGAGACTGATGCCCACAAGGCCTGGGCAATACCTTGCATCACCTGCCGAACTTGTTCGTGTAGTTGTGAGAGCTCGGATAGAAGATCACCTGCAGACCCGGGCATCTCCTCTGCGGGATGACCCGTCAACATACCCGCAGACATAACTCTGTTAGCTGGCTTCTCCGCCTCCCCTTTTTAAGGGTTCGTTCAAGCACTTACTGAAAATGCCGCGTCGAAGCCACTTATTCTCCTTCTCGGAGTCCGCAAGCTGGGCTCGAACATCTTTCAGTTCCACGCTCAGCTTGGTATTGGCGTGTTGGAGATTGCTTTTCTCCCGCCCGACCTCAGTCAGCACGTGTTCGCCAGCCTTTAGCTGTCGTACGGCATGCTGGTCCTCCGGATTCTCTCCGGACTCATCTGCAATATCTATTGTTAGATCTGCAGCCACGCTGCATGCTATATGGTACCTATCATTCTTTAAAACAAATGTTACCAGCTGGGGACTTTTTAGGTTCCTTCAATGCGTCAACGGCGGCCCGAAGTTGGGTCTTTCATTCCTCCAGCCCCTGTGACAGTCGAGTATTCTTCTTTGTAAGAACCTGCACAATAGATGATCCTTAAATCAGTTCTGCTAACTGTTTCAAGTCTCAGGAGCTACTGATACATATAATCGTCAGATTTGCTTACCCGTACATCCCTTACATACTGGTCCGTGGCTCTGGCTAGACCATTTTGAGCAACACAAAGGTACGTGTCTCCAGAATTGAAGGCATCAAATGCCTCTGGGGAGAAGCAAGCGTCACGGAGTACGGCTCGGCGACGCCTATGATTCATGGCGCTCTCCACTTCTGAATTTGTAGCGGATAGTCTATCTGCATCCTCTGTAGGAGGAGTATCCGGTGTCTGCCCCATGTCAGCTTCCGCCTCTATGTCCGGTCCTGGAGCCCGACTGGTGGAAGCATGATACGCAGTCTCACCGGACATATTCCGGCGAGCGTTTTTTCTGTTAAAGAAACATGGACATCATTACATTTTGAGAAAGACGACAACCACGGAGCGGGGTTTTTGTCATACCTCTGCGTCGACATCTCCGTCCTGACCGCCTTCCTTTTTGGCATGCCCGGCTTCGGTGCCTCTTGTTGGCGAGTTGCTGCGGGTTCGGCACGGCGTCCCGAAGGCCTTCCCTGTAAAACACCATATGTATATGGTAGGTGAAGTGTCTAAAAGGGGATCCTAGTTTTTGGAGTTGGGATTTTTAGTTTTTCTTACGTGCGATGCAGGAAGCAGTCCGGGATAGTCGGCCGTAATGGCCACCATGGCGTCATCACAGCTTAATTGATAGAACTGCCGGTCTATCAGCTCCACGAATATGTCTGGATCTTCTTCGAGTCCGGGACCGAGGGCCCGGTCAGGGAACTCTGGTTGTGGGGATGGGCTGTTGACCTCCCTTATGGCTTTTCGCAGTTCCTGCCGCACAATGGCAAGGTGAATACCTGCGACAAAGAATGCGGGAAGAATGGGAGTAGGGAGATATAACTCACCCAGCTTGGAGGGTTGTACATGGAGAATCCATCCCGTGGCTTGATGTGGACGAACTCCTCCTCCTCTCCCTTGAACAACTTGGACAGAATTTTTGCTAAAGCGGCAGCGTTGTCCGGACCCTCACGCCCGCAACGGGTGGCATCATCTTCCCCGTTAAAACACCATAGGGGGTGCCCTCGATATTGATGTGGCTGCACTCCCTGCATTATGCATATTGACATAACCCCGATTACTGTCAATCCTGATTGAGCCAGCGCTTTAATCCGGTTCATCAGGTAAAGGACTTCTCCATTGTCTTCCTCCTGGGGGCTCCGTGGGCGCCAACTTCGGTGTTTCTTCAGAGGAGCATTGTTGAACTCAGGAAGACCCCGCCGAATAGGGTCCGGAAGGGGGACGTCTTCCATATAAAACCATTCTGAAGGCCAGTCTTCGGACGTCTTCTTCAGAGTACCGGACAGGTATCCGGTTTCGGTGATGCGCCATATTTCGGCTCCACCCACTTGATAAAGTGACCCCTTCTGTGTGCGGGGGACGAGGCAAAATAACCTTTTCCACAGCTCAAAATGAGCCTCGCAGCCCAGGAATAACTCGCAGAGAGCAACATAGCCGGCGATGTGTAAAATGGAAGCAGGGGTGAAATTATGCAGTTGGAGGCCGTAAAACTCCAGGAGCCCACGGAGGAACGGATGAATTTGAAATCCGAGTCCCCTTAATAAGTAGGAACAAGGCATACCCGCTCCCCCGTAGAGGGGCTGGGGAAGCTCTCCGCTTCCTCCCCGCCATTGTAGGTGGCGAGCCTGGCTCGTACGGGAACCGTATACGCTGGAGAGAGAAATCCCTTGGTCTGCAGTTCGACTAATCGACTGCGTGGGACAGAACACCTTCCAATCACCGGGCTTAGGGCTACGGGGGTGGGAGGAGGAGCTGCGGAGGTCAGCCATGCTGGAGTGGATCTTTCTGAAGCACGCTCCGATGGATTTCCTCTGGGGGAGGGTGGTACGGATTGGATCTAAGAATCCCCATCCCTTTAATAGACAATTTATTTATCTGGCTAGGGGGTGAATGTAAAAACACCCTGGCTCCTCATATTCATTCGACGCGTGGAAGATAGCCCTTATCGGGCACAGAAGCCAAGAGGTCCAACATTTATGGGGCCGGACACTACTTAACGAACATTCAAAATTTGGAGAAGAACCTGCCTTGCAATGCCGAAGACAATACTGCGTGTCGGACTTAACGTCATTGAAGCCTGGTTCGGGGGCTACTGAGGGAGTCCTGGATTATGGTGTCTTCGGACAACCAGACTATATCCTTTGTCCGGACTGTTGGACCATGAAGACACAAGATTGAAGACTTCGTCCCGTGTCCGGATGGGACTCTACTTGGCATAGAAGGCAAGCTAGGCAATACGGATATGTATATCTCCTCCTTTGTAACCGACCTTGTGTAACCCTAGCCCCCTCCGGTGTCTATATAAACCGGAGGGTTTTAGTCCGTAGGACAACATACAATCATACCATAGGCTAGCTTCTAGGGTTTAGCCTCTCCGATCTCGTGGTAGATCAACTCTTGTACTACTCATATTATCCAGAATAATCAAGCAGGACGTAGGGTTTTACCTCGAGGGCCCAAACCTGGGTAAAACATCGTGTCCCCTGCCTCCTGTTACCATCCGCCTTAGACGCACAGTTCGGGACCCCCTACCCGAGATCCGCCGGTTTTGACACCGACAGACGCCGTCGTGTTTCGCTGCCAAAGCAATGATCTGCGTGCTCTCTCCGATGTCTACTTCATTCCTAGCCTACGCAGCAATATCATTTCAGTAGGGCAGCTGGATGAGGGCAGATGCAAGATAGGGATAGAAGATGGCACGATGACCATCCAAGATCCAAGCCGGCGTGTCCTGGCTCGGGTCAAGCGGACGGCAAACAGACTGTACACAGGTGGTCTGACCATCGACGCCCTGGCTTGTTTCCTCACCAAGGAAGAAGATGTCACCTGGCGTTGGCACATTAGGTGGTCCATACGGACTTGTGCGGGCCGATTACGCGAACTACGCCCGGAGGTAACAAGTATTTCCTATTGGTAGTCGATGATTACTCATGTTATATGTTGTTGGAACTGCTAAAGTCCAAGGACGAAGCACATCGGAAGTTCAAGAGAGTGCAGGCTATGGCCGAAGCGGAGGAATGGTGCAAGCTTCGCGCATTTCGGTCAGACCGAGGTGGCAAATTCAACTCGTTGGACTTCAAGGAGTACTATGATGGACTGGGCATCAAGCACTACACAACTGCACCCTACTCTCCTCAGCAAAACAGAGTGGTGGAGCGTCAAAACCAAACCATCGTTGACGTGGCGCACTGTCTCCTCAAGAGCATGGCGGTCCCGTCGTTCTTCTGGGCGGAAGCGGTGAAGATGGTGGTGTATCTCCTTAACAGGGCGCCAACGCACAGCCTAGACGGAGTAACACCGTATGAGGCATGGCACGGCCGCAAGCCTAGCATGCAGCACCTGCGCACATTTGGGTGTGTGGCGTATGTCAAGAAGCTCGGCCCCGGAATCACCAAGCTCTCTGATCGCTCAACCATGATGATCTTCATTGGATACGAGGAAGGATCCAAGTGCTACCATGTGTATGATTTGGCAAGCAAAAAGGTACATGACACTTGTGGTGTTTTGTTTGAGGAAAACATGTTGTAGAGTTGGGACAACCAAGTCCTAGTCACCGCGCCAATGCGGCAACCTTCTCTGTTCTCTACACCATCAAACCGGGCGTGCATGAGCTGGATACTGGCGGCTCATCAGTGTCTGTCCCGAGCAACACAGCAGGCTCACCCTCTAAATCACCAATGGGGTCGCCGCCGCACTCGATGGACACGTCGGCCGCATCGACGCCCGACACACCGTAGACCGAGCCTTGCACGCCGGCTGCGGCGAGGGAAATGCGCTAGGCCATGCCACCCACGCATGATGATCGGCGTGATGTTGACTTCGGACCTA
The DNA here is from genome assembly GCF_056163025.1 of Triticum urartu. Classification (NCBI taxonomy): domain Eukaryota; kingdom Viridiplantae; phylum Streptophyta; class Magnoliopsida; order Poales; family Poaceae; genus Triticum; species Triticum urartu. The sequence goes on along the minus strand of NC_141875.1, from coordinate 551,934,764 downwards.
TACTGTACCGGCACCTATCGCGCATCTTCGACGAGACTGAACATGAGGCCATCCGAGAAGAGCTCGAGCTCAGCCTCCTCATGGCGGAGGATTCGCGCAGCATCACTGAGGCGCTGAACGACGGGGTCTGGAAGGCGGCGATGGACAGTGAGATGGCGTCCATTGGTGAGAGTAACACCTGGGAACTCGCCCACTTGCCAGCAGGCCACAAAGCCATCGGTTTGAATTGGGTGTATCGCATCAAGCATGACACAAACGGCAAGATCATCAAGTACAAGGCACGCCTAGTGGTGAGAGGCTATGTGCAGCGAGAAGGCATGGACTTCGAGGAAGTTTTTGCGCTGGTGTCATGCATGGAGACTGTGCGCCTGCTTCTTGTGCTCGCTGCGCACTCCGGCTGGGAGGTGCACCACATGGATGTAAAATCCGCTTTTCTCAATGGTGACCTCGCCGAGGAAGTGTACATGGCGCAGCCACCGGGGTACGTCATCGCCGGCAAGGAGCACCAGGTCCTGCGACTTCGGAAGGCACTCTACGGTCCGCGGCAAGCTCCAAGGGCCTGGTATGTGAAGCTGGATGAGACCATGAGCACGCTGGGGTTCACGCGCAGCCCACTAGAGCATGTCGTGTATCGCCGCGGGGATGCACATTCATTCCTGCTAGTCTGTGTGTACGTCAACGATCTCATCATCACCGGCACCGACCAAGCATCCATCACCGAGTTTAAGAAGTAGATGCAAGAACTCTTCAAAATGAGTGACCTCGGTCTCCTAAGCTACCACTTGGGCATCGAGGTAACCCAATCCAGAGACTCAATTACTTTGTGTCAGAAGAGCTATGCGGAAAAGATACTTGAAGCTGCAGGGATGACAGGATGCAATGGGTGTCAAACGCCCATGGAGTGCCGGCTCAAACTGAGAAAAGATGATGAGGCAAAGGCTGTTGATCCCTCTCCGTATCGCAGTATAATCGAGAGTTTGAGGTACTTGGTACATACCAGGCCGGACATTGCACATTTTGTGGGGATTGTGAGTAGGTTCATGGAGAAGCCAACAACCACCCAATTGGCGGCCATCAAGAATTTTTTTAGGTATGTGCGTAGAACTCTGAAACATGGCTACTACTATCGGCGTGTGTCGGTGTCAAAACCAGCGGATCTCGGGTAGGGGGTCCCGAACTGTGCGTCTAGGCCGGATGGTAACAGGAGACAAGGGACACAATGTTTTACCCAGGTTCGGGCCCTCTTGATGGAGGTAAAACCCTACGTCCTGCTTGATTAATATTGATGATATGGGTAGTACAAGAGTAGATCTACCACGAGATCAAGGAGGCTAAACCCTAAAAGCTAGCCTATGGTATGATTGTTGTATGATGAAGTTGTCCTACAGACTAAAACTCTCCGGTTTATATAGACACCGGAGAGGGTTAGGGTTACACAAAGTCGGTTACAATGGTAGGAGATCTTGAATATCCGCGTCGCCAAGCTTGCCTTCCACGCCAAGGAAAGTCCCATCCGGACACGGGACGGAGTCTTCAATCTTGTATCTTCATAGTCCTGGAGTTCGGCTGGAGGTATAGTCCGGCTACCCGAACACCCCCTAATCCAAGACTCCCTCAGCGTGGCTCTGAGAAAGCTACATTGGTTGGATACAGTGATAGTGACCACGCTGGAGACACTGGAGATTGCAAGAGCACTTCTGGCCAGGTTTTCTTCCTTGGTGAAAATCCCATGTCTTAGACCTCTCAAAAGCAAAAGATTGTCGCAATCTGCTCCTATGAGGCAGAATATGTGGCAGTGGTGGCGCCTACTTGTCAAGGCCTGTGGTTGAACCGCCTTCTTGCAGAAATGAGAGGGGAAGAAGTTAGTGCATTCAAGGTCTTGATCAACAACAAATCTGCCATCGTAATGGTGAAGAGTCTTGTTCACCATGACAGAAGCAAGCACATCGATGTCAAGTTCGACTTCATCCATGACTATGTGGAAACAAGGCAGGTGGAGGTCGATCATATCGGCACAAGGGATCAGCTGGCCGATGCGCTAACCAAGGCACTGGGGCGCGTTCAATTTGTCGAGCTGCGGTAGAAACTTAGCGTCCGTGGGACGTTGAGCTTAGGGGGGGGGGGGGTGGATTGTTAGCCTGAATAATCTCACGTCCATGCACGCTAGGTTGTTTACTCCGTTTTAAAATAAGGTGTAACTGGGCTGATGTGACTGATGTCGCTTGAAGCTACATCGGTATTTCCCCAAAGAGGAAGGGATGATGTAGCACAGCAGCGGCAGGTATTTCTCTCAGATATGAAACCAAGGTTATCGAACCAGTAGGAGAACCAAGCGACACAACATAAACAACACATGCACACAAATAACAAATACTCACAATCCGACGTGTAAAAGGGGTTGCCAATCCCTTTCGGGTAACGGTGCCAGAAATTGGCAAACGGACGTGACAGAGTTGTAAATATTGATAGATCGAACGCCAAATAAAATAAATTACAGCAAGGTATTTTTGTATTTTTGGTTTAGTAGATCTAAAAATAAAAGGGCAAATAAAATAGATCATGAATACAAATAATATGAGAAAGAGACCCAGGGGCCGTAGGTTGCACTAGTGGCTTCTCTCGAGAAAATAGCAAATAGTGGGTAAACAAATTACTGTTGGGCAATTGATAGAACTTCAAATACTCATGACAATATCTAGGCAATGATCATTATATAGGCATCACGTCCAAGATTAGTAGACCGACTCCTTCCTGCATCTACTACTATTACTCCACACATCGACCACTATCCAGCATGCATCTAGTGTATTAAGTTCATGGAGAAACGGAGTAATGCAATAAGAACGATGACATGATGTATACAAGATCTATCTATGTCACTACAAGAAATATGTCAACTTCTGACCTTTTGTCAGTGACCCTGGAAGAATTGGTCATAAATCTACGACCATTTGAGACCAATTGGTCAAAAGCTGTTCGGGGGGCTCCAAACCCTAAACTATAACGACCATTTTGGTCAGAAAGGTTGCAATTTCCTTACACGAAATGGTCATGAAGCAGACAACACGGGCCCACTACATTATTTCTAGCTGATCATGACCAATATAGATGATCATAACCTTGTAAATCGTGGGGGATTGCTATGACTTGGCGCCACCTCATCAGTTTCGCCTATGTGTCATGTCCATGTGTCAATTTTTACCCTAGGTTGTGAAGCAACCTATATTTCTGCCATTCCCAAAATTCCCCAAAAAATTGGGCATTCTTTACTATCCAAATCATTTCCTCATGACAATATTCAACTCCATTTGCCTGGTAAATCTTCCTCGGCAAATTTCCAAAGTTTTTGTTCAGCTCAAACTGTTGTGAAGGAAGTACTAGCTAGGCATATCCTAATGAGCTGAAATTTTGCCACATCTTATATATTCCCAAATCATAGCTCTCCACGAAATTTGAGCCCCATCTAATAATACATGTGAGCTCAGCATCCAATCTTTTTTTCTAGTGATATTTTCAGTTTGTGAGGCGGCTATTATTTATGTTAACTTATAATTGCTGAAAATTTACCACGACATGACCCTGCCCATAGAACCTCCCTACACCAAACTTTAGCTCATTTATTCTAGCCAATTTCCCTCAGCATTTTTCCCAATTTTCTATTCAATGGAGAGCACTGTGAAGGAAGTACCAATTTTATGTATCCAAATGGTATGAAAATTTTAAAGTGGCTTCACATGACCAAATTATCATCCTCCTTCAAATTTCAGATCAATCCATTCATTCATTTGAGTCTAGGTTCAACATTCATATTTTTGTCCAATGTGGTACGTTGCAAAACAAATGCCACCTAAACTCCTCTATTTGAGCTAAAAATTTGTGACGACAGTCTTCTTACTAGATGATCATCCTCAGCCAAAACTCACGCCCATTGGCCATGTGCATTTCCCGTAATGCTAATCACACATTTGGGTGCTAATTCATGTTCGATCATAGTTCAGTCTCCCTGTTAGATTCTTCTGTTGTCATTTTCTTCCTAGCACGTACCTAGGGAGTTCCCAACCCACTAGACATGCCTATGCCGTCCAGAATGCAGGGCAATGCCACGGTCACCCGGTGACCATGCGGCGGTCATGCGAGTTTATGCGCTTTGGAGTTGGGGCCCTCGGCCACCGTCCAAACCTCGACGTATCACCACCAAACCATGTATTTCTGATTAAATATATACTTATGTATCTAGAAATGATTTTTGGAAAAAAATAAAGAGCAAACTATAAGGCAGCTGCAGTTCAAATTTTACCAGCTTCCTACTGAATTGGCGGAAATTTGTCTTTTTCACCAGAGGTGGATCAATACTTTTGACACCCAACCATTTTGTCAATTGTGCATTAAATATGGCATAGTATTTTAGAAAATTGATTTGGTCCAATTTTGCAACAAATATATGGTAGGTCCTTCACAAAAAAACTCATTTTGGGCACTCAACAAATGGAAAATGAATTTTCGTGCAAAGAAAATGAAAACTCCCTTAGGCAACATTGTTTGGAATTCCAAGATGCACCCTTGTGCACAATATGAGATCATTTGAACAAACTATGCCATGAATGTGGCCATAAGATTGATCATTTGGCTTGAAAGCCATGAATCTTCACGCATGATAGCTCATTTCTGAGAACACTTTTTAAAAATAATTACCGTATTACAAGTTTATTATTTTTCCTGGAAAAGAGGTCACATATAATGACACAATGCGAAGGCTTTCCAATTTTTTGAATTTTTTATGCCCGCTTCAAAATGCGGTCAAAACTGCAGGCATGACCGTTTGTCGCTAGTGGTTGAATCTTGGAAAAAAAATTGTGTTTCTCTAATTAAATAGATACCTATGTACCTAGAAATGATTTTTGGAAAACATAAAGAGCAAACTATGAGGCAGTTGCAGTTCAAATTTGACCCGCTTCCTACTGAATCGGTGGAAATTTGTCTTTTTCACCAGAGGTGGATCAAAGCTTATGACACCAACCATTTGGTCAATTGTGCATTAAATATCTCCTAGTATTTTATAAAATTGATTTGGTCCTATTTTGCAACAATTATTTGGTAGGTCCTTCACAAAAAAGCTCATTTTGGGCACTTGGAAAATGGAAAATGATTTTTTTCGTCCAAAGAAAATGAAAACTTCCTTAGGCAACATTGTTTGCCAACCCAAGATACAACCTTGTGCACAATATGAAATCATTTGAACAAACTATGCCCTGAATGTGGTCATAACATTAATCATTTGGCTTGAAAGCCATGCATCTCCACACATGATGGCTTGTTTCTGAGAACACTTTTTAAAAATAATTACTTTATTACAAGTTTGTTATTTTTCCTAGTAACTTGGTCGCATATAATGACACAATGCAAAGGTTTTCCAATTTTTTGATTTTTTTGAATTTTTTATGCCCGTTCCAAAATGCGTTCATAATGTCCGACATGACCGTTCCTAGCTAGTAGTTGAATCTTGGAATTTTTTTTGCATTTATCTTATTAAATAGATACTTATGTACCTAGAAATGATTTTTGTAAAAAATAAATAGCAAACTATGAGGCAGCTGCAGTTTAAATTTTACCCGCTTCCTACTAAATCAGCGGAAATTTCTCTTTTTCACGAGAGGTGGATCAAATCTTTTGACACCCAACCATTTTGTCAATTGTGCATTAAATATGACCTATTATTTTATAGAAATGATTTGGTCCAATATTGCAACAAATATATGGTAGGTCCTTCACAAAAAAAACTCATTTTGGGCACTAGAAAAATAAAAAATGAATTTTTCGTCCAAAGAAAATGAAAACTTCCTTAGGAAACATTGTTTTCCATCCCAAGATGCACCCTTGTGCACAATATGAGATCATTTGAACAAACTATGCCATGAATATGGCCATAAGATTGATCATTTGGCTTGAAAGCCATGCATCTTCACACATGATAGCTCGTTTTCGAGAACACTTTTTAAAAACAAAAAAATACTGTATTACAAGTTTTTTATTTTTCCTGATAACTTGGTCACATATAATGACACAATGCGAAGGTTTTCCAATTTTTTGATTTTTTTGAATTTTTTATGCCCGTTTCGAAATGCGGTCAAAACGGCGGGCATGACTGTTCCTAGCTAGTGGTTGAATCTTGGAAAACTTTTTGTGTTTATCTGATTAAATAGATACTTATGTACCTAGAAATGATTTTTGGAAAAAATAAATAGCAAACTATGAGGCAGCCGTAGTTCAAATTCTACCCGCTTTCTTCTAAATAGGCGGAAATTTGTCTTTTTCACGAGAGTTGGATCAAATCTTTTGACACCCAACCATTTGGTCAATTGTGCATTAAATATGGCCTATTATTTAATAAAAATGATTTGGTCCCGTTTTGCAACGAATATATGGTATGCCCGTCACAAAAAAACTCATTTTGTGCACTCCAAAAATAGAAAATAGATTTTTCATCCAAAGAAAATGGAAACTTCCTTAGACAACATTGTTTGCCATCCGAAGATGCACCGTTGTGCACAATATGAGATCATTTGAACAAACTTTGCCATGAATGTGGATATAAGATTGATAATTTGGCTCGAAAGCCATGCATCTTCACGCATGATAGCTCTTTTTTGAGAACACGTTTTTAAAATAATTGTCGTACTACAAGTTTATTATTTTTCCTGCTAACTTGGTCACATATAATGACACAATGCGAAGGTTTTCCATTTTTTTGTTTTTTTATGCCCGTTTCAAAATGCGGTCAAAACGGCAGGCATGACCGTCCCTAGCTAGTGTTTGAATCATGGAATTTTATTTGTGTTTCTCTGATTAAACAGATACTTATGTACCTATAAATAATTTTTGGGAAAAATAAAGAGCAAACTATGAGGCAGCTGCAGTTCAAATTTGACCCGCTTCCAAGTGAATCGACAGAAATTTGTCTTTTTCACCAGAGGTGTATAAAAACTTTTGACAACCAACCATTTTGTCAATTGTGCATTATATATGGCCTAGTATTTTATACAAATGACCTGGTCCCATTTTGCAGCAAATATATGGTAGGTCCTTCACAAAAAAAACTCATCTTGGGCACTCAAAAAATGGTAAATGATTTTTTCTTCCAAAGAAAATGAAAACTTCCTTAGGCAACATTGTTTGCCATTCCAAGATGCACCCTTGTGCATAATATGATATCATTTGAACAAACTATGCCATGAATGTGGCCATAAGATTGACCATTTGAATTTCTCATATCATAAAAGTATTTATATGATTCAACACCTTATTTTTAGTTGATTCCGACCAACTTAGATGGTCATAACGTGTACTGGGTTCTGATTGGTCCATGGGCATGTCACGCGGATCGTGCCTCCAACGCCATCGTATGCTCCCAGATCCGACGGCAGCCCTTTCTCCCTCACCCCCTCTTTGTCTAAAAAATAAAACTCCCTCACCCTCTCACCCCACGAAGCCCGGCCCACAGCCCCGCACGCGAACCCTAGCGCTCCAGATTCCTTGCAGCCATCTCCCCGCTCCAGATCCAAATCCGCCGCCCACCTCCCTCTTCCCTCGCCGCCGTACCGCCCATCGCCTCCCGCACAAACCCCCATAGATCAAACGACCTTCTCCCCTCCCCCCCATTCCCGTGTCCCCATCCTGTTGAAACCCTAAGCAGCGGCGGCGCGCGGGCACTAGCCATCCCGGTTCCCCATGGAGGACTTTGTGCGTGCGGTGGACCCTAAAGAATTGGTCCGTGTGAGTCCTGGCTCGTGCTCTCGTGGCTAGCTGCGCAGCTGCCCAAGCTCTCCCTGACCAACCATGCCACGCACCTCCATAGGCTCAACAAGGATGACTACACCGGCGGCGAGCGAAGGCTGGTGGGCGTGGACATGTTCGTGAGCGCGGCGGACACAGCCAGGGAGCCGCCCCTGGCGACAGCCAACACGGTGCTGTCCGTGCTCGCGGCGGACTACCCCGCGGGTATGCTCGCCTGCTGCGTCTCTAACGATGGCGCCGGCATGTTGCTCTTCAAGGCGCTCTTCGAGACGGCGCGGCTCGCGAGGAGGTGGGTCCCATTCTCCCGCCGCCACAGGGTCGAGTGATGACCCACAAGTATAGGGGATCTATCATAGTCCTTTCGATAAGTACGAGTGTCAAACCCAACGAGGAGCAGAAGGAAATGACAAGCGGTTTTCAGTAAGGTATTCTCTGCAAGCACTGAAATTATCGGTAACAGATAGTTTTGTGATAAGGTAATTTGTAACTGGTAACAAGTAACAAAAGTAAATAAGGTGTAGCAAGATGGCCCAATCCTTTTTGTAGGAAAGGATTAGCCTGGGCGCACTCTTATATGAAGGAAAGAGCTCCCGAGGACATATGGGAATTATCGTCAAGCTAGTTTTCATCACGCTCATATGATTTGCGTTCATTATTTTGATATTTTGATATGTGGGTGGATTGGTGCTTGGGTACTGCCCTTCCTTGGACAAGCATCCCACTTATGATTAACCCCTCTTGCAAGCATCCGCAACTACAAAAGAAGTATTATGGTAAACCTAACTGTTGGGGGTATAACTACCAGGAATGACCCGCCTAGGAGGGGCCGGGTCAATAGCAATGGCGGGTTAACTAAAGGAAGCCAAAAGAGTACACAAGGTGACGGTTTATGATACGGTTTGTAGTAGGCCGAAGCCGAGAGGCGGCTTAAGGCCCATGAGTATAAACCGCCATGTATGATAAGACTTGTAAAGTAAGGCATGTAAAAGACATCACCGAGCCGGACACGTTGTATGAGCCGACCGGGACTCTATAGGCCGTAGGGCGTCAACTTGTGTATATAAGGGGATGACCCGGCGGCGGCTTAGGGCAAGAAACAACAGATCAAGAGCCAAGCTAGCGTATTTCACTCCTTGGTCATCGGAACCTAGCAAATACCACATCAACTGGACTAGGCTTTACCTTCACCACAAGGGGATGAACCAGTATAAAAACCTCTCATGTCCTTTGTCCCGATTAACCCCTTTAAGCTTCCTAGTTGCGATGGCTCCACGACTAAGTCCTTTCACTAGGACATCTGCCGTGAAAATTCCACGACAGTTGGTGCCCACTGTGGGGCCAGTGCACGGTGGATTTGAGTTCTTGAAGGGCAGCTTTGAAGGGCTCAAGGGATATGCTGTCGGCCAGATGACCAAGAGTCGTCGCAGCAAGCTCTACATCGACGACGCAGGTTGGGGCCCCGACGCCGGCTCAATTGAGTACGGGTACCGGGTCCCCTTCGGCGGAATCCACGTCTTCATCGACCGGATCGGCGAGCCGGGCCCTGAGCTAGACATCTGCAACGACCTCATCAAGACGGCTCACCGTGCGAGACCCGCCCGAACTCAGCCCGCCGTGAGGCGTGCCTTCGTGGGTTGCATCCATGGAGGGGAGTTTTCTGAAGGATCTGTGGATGGCGGTGAGACGGTCGTCCACTCTGACGGTGAGTCATCCACAGGTGAGACGGATTCATTGTATCAACTACAAGATGGCGGGCTTGGGGGCTATTCCGATGGCAGCAGTATTCAGGACCCCTTTGAGCCGCCGAATAGAGCTGGGATCTTCATGGCTGGTACGTAGACCGTTCAAAACTCTACGGCTGCAGCAGCGATAACCACTGGATCGGCAGCGGCCGGGTCAAGAGACCCCCCGCGCCCGCCGGCTCAGGTGCTGATGGATCTCATGGATAGGATGACGACCCTATTAACCACCGTGGTTGAACCGGCGGACAAAGCTCAGCATGATGCAGAAGTGGCACGGTTACATGGGGAGGTAGCTCAAGCCAAGGAAAACTTGGCGGCGGAGGACGTCCGGATGGCTGCAGAACGGGCGGCTTTGGACGCTCGGGCTCAGCAGCTTCAATCAGAGGCTTTTCAACTTTCGATGAATCTGAACGCGTCAAACAAGGTCATGAGGAGAAGGCACCAGAAGACTCAATCGTGTCTGCCCCTGACTTATGATCCTAGGAATCTCTTCCACACACCCGGGGCTGGTCCCAGTAACCCGCCGGAGGCAAACCGGATTACAACACCCGGGGCTGGGGCACCGGTTCAGCCGCGAGCTATGGAACCCCCTTGGGTGAATACGGCTCCGCCTCATCATACACCAACACCGCCAGGTCAGTTTTCTAACCCTTTGGAGAATCTGATTGCTGCATCGGCACGTCCGGCGGCTCTCCCAATGGAAGGCGATTCCCCGACGGCGATCGAAACACGAAGGGTCAGAGATCTTGAGACAGCTCTGGCACAGCAGGAGTGATACTCTTATAGTCGAGACAGGATTCATTCAACCCCTCGCCCAAGCCGGAGCCCAAGCTATAGCAGGCATATGGATTCAGCGGCCATGTCAAGCAATGCCCAGCGCCGTAACCAACCACGCAGGTATGACCCGACGCATAATGGAGCTCTTAACTTGGTGGACCAGGAGAGGATCCGCCAAGAGGCTGAGCAGGCGATTCAGCAGGCAGCTGAGCAGGCGGCTCACCAGGTTTTTCCGGTTTACCAAACGGCCTCTGTTGAAATAGGTGTGTCTACGAGGATAGGAGGTGTCCCTTGTCTGGTGTCGGCTCTGCGTAATGAGCGTTTGCCAAAGGACTTTAAGGGGCCTTGCAAGGTGCCTAATTACACAGCCGACTTACAGCCCGGGGCATGGATTGAAAGTTATGAGATGGCCATGGAATTGTTGGAGGTCAGTGACGCAGCAATGGCCAAGTACTTCACTATGATGCTAGATGGAATAGCTCACACTTGGTTAAAGGGGTTGCCACCCAATTCCATCGGCTCATGGGAAGAGTTAAAAGCCCGGTTCATTCCGAACTTCAAAGATACATGCAAGCAGCCCATGTCGATTGTGGATTTGACTAATTGAAAGCAAGAGGAGGTGAATCCCTGACCCATTGGGTGCACCGGGTGAAGGAAATAATACATTCATCCGACAAGATGGATGTCAGCTCCGTGGTCTTAATGTTGGAGAAAATTGCCGTTTTGAACCTCTGAAACAGAAGCTGGGGCAGCTCAAGCATGATTATAATGACATGGGCCAGCTGATGGCGGCTCTGGCAAGTACGCTAACTCTGATAGTACCAAGGATCCCGCGTCTGACGAAGAGAAGACAGGGAAGGGAAAGAAGAACGACAATGGGAAGGGTCACCAGCATAACCCGACGAATCAAGGAGGTAATAATAAACATAAGGCTGACGGTAGTCCGGAGTTTGTGGCTACCACCAGTGCATAGGGCAACAATCAACAACGTAAGGGGAGGCCACCTCCTCGGTCAGGCGGGTCAGGTCCCACCCTCGAGCAGCTGCTAAATGAACCCTGTCCAAGACACGGCACCCAGGAGAAGCCGGCCACCCATCTATGGAAAGACTGTACGATCATAAAGGCTTTCAAGAATTCTAACATGTTCGACGGTAATCATGGACCTGGCAATGGCTCAGGCGGTGGCGGCTTTCATGGCCCGGGCAGCGGCTCAGGAGGCGGCGGTTTTCATGGCCAGGGCCCTCAAGGCAATCAAGGCGGCTATAATCAGTAATCTGGCCAAAGTAGTCAGCAGCATCAATCCGGGTATCAGAGTAACACAAAGCAGCTGAGCAGTGGGCAGTATCATGTATTTTTCACCACCAGTTTATGCAAAAGGGACCAGAAGCTTCATAAGAGATATGTGAATGCTGTTGAGCCGGCGGTTCCATGTTATTTGAGGTGGTCTGAGCAGCCTATTTTGTGGAGTAGGGAAGATCACCCTCCTCGGGTTGATAATCCGGGTCACATGGCCTTGGTGGTGGCCCCTCAGGTTGGTGGGTACAAATTCACTAAAGTACTCATGGACGGAGGCAGTAGCATCAACATCCTCTATTATGAGACGTTCCGTCACATGGGGTTGACTGACAAAAGTCTTAAGACATCCAACACCGTTTTCCATGGAGTAGTACCTGGCAAGTCGACATATCCAGTTGGTAAGATTGAGCTGGAAGTAGCCTTTGGAGATGAGCATGATTCTAGGGCGGAGAAGTTAACCTTTGAAGTGGTCAAAATCAAAAGCCCATATCATGCTCTTTTTGGACGGCCAGCTTATGCAAAATTCATGGCATGGTCGTGTTATGTTTATCTGCAACTCAAGATGCCAGGTTATAAGGGCACTATCGCAGTGCATGGAAGTCGGAAGATAGTTTTGGAATGTGAAGAAGGTGATGCTGCTTACGCCGAATCTGTTTGTGCGACAGAGGAGTTGAAGTTTTACAAGGATAATGTCGACCCGGCGGACATGACATCTTTGAAAAAGCCAACCACGGAGCATGAGCCAGCGTTGAAGTTTAAATCAGCTGACGACACCAAAATGATTGATTTTGTGCCTGGCGACTCATCCAAACAGTTCATTATCAGTGCTAACTTGGATCCAAAATAGGAAAGCGCGCTCATCGAGTTCATCCATGAGAACCGGGACATCTTTGCATGGAAGCCTTCTGACATGCCGGGTGTACTGAGAGAACTCGCTAAGCACACTCTCAATATTGATCCCAAGTTTAAGCCAGTCGGTATTCGGCGGTTCAATGAGGAAAGGCGCAAGGCTATTGGAGAAGAGGTGGCCCAGCTCTTGGCGGCCCGGTTTATTGTTGAAGTTTTTCACCCAGAGTGGTTGGCTAACCCGGTGCTTGTGCTCAAAAAGAACAGCACTTGGCGTATGTGTGTGGATTAATCAGATTTAAACAAGGCTTGTCCAGTTGATCCTTTTTCTCTCCCTCGTATTGATCAAATCATTGATGCTACAACGGGTTGTGAGCATTTGAGTTTTCTGGATGCTTATTCCGGCTATCATCAGATCAAGATGGCAGTGAAGGACCAAGAGAAGACGGCTTTCATTACTCTGTTTGGAGCCTTGTACTATGTGTCTATGCCTTTTGTGCTTAAAAGTGCCCAGCCGACTTATCAGCGGTGTGTGTAGAACTGTCTTCATATTCAGATTGGGCGTAATGTTCACGCTTATGTGGACGATATAGTGGTGAAATCCAGAGAGAAGGAAACTCTGGTAGATGATCTGAAGGAAACCGTTGATAACCTCCGGGTCTACAAGATGATGCTTAACCCAGCCAAGTGCGTTTTTGGAGTCCCAGCTGGCAAGCTTTTGGGTTTTTTGGTGTCTAACAGAGGCATTGAGGCTAACCCAGAGAAAATTAAAGCGATTACGTCTTTGGCTAAGCCGGCATGCATCAATGACGTTCAGCAGCTGGCAGGTCGTGTCGCAACTTTACGTCGGTTCATAAGCCGGTTAGGTGAGAAGGCTATGCCATTGTATCAGATGATGAAGAAGACAGATAACTTTATCTAGAGTGACGCTGCTAACTCTGCCTTTGAAGATCTGAAAAGACAGCTCGCCGAGCCACCGGTTCTTGCCGCTCCCATTGAGAATGAGCCACTATTGTTATATGTGTCTGCTAATACATGTGTTGTTAGTGTGGCCATTGTTGTAGAGCACAAGGAGGCTGGCAAGGAACATCCGGTTCAAAGACCGGTTTATTACGTTAGTGATGTGCTCATTGAGTCCAAACAGAGATATCCATATTGGCAGAAGCTTGTTTATGGGGTGTTCATGGCAAGCCGGAAGCTTAAGCATTACTTTCAGGGTCATCCTATTACTGTGGTTAGCTCTGCTCCTTTAGGAGATATTATTCAAAATAGAGAAGCCGCATGACGAGTCGCCAAGTGGGCCATTGAACTTGGGTCTCATGGTTTAAAGTATGTGCCACATACTGCCATGAAATCTCAAGCACTGGTGGACTTCATTAACGATTGTACAGAGTTGCAGATACCTGAAGAGAAGCCAGACAACACATATTGGACGATTCATTTTGATGGGTCCAGACAATTGGAAGGCTCAGGGGCTGGAGTTGTCTTAACTTCTCCTCGAGGTGACAAATTTTGTTATGTGTTGCAATTGATGTTTCCTTGTACTAACAATGCAGCTGAATATGAGGCCCTACTCCATGGCCTTCGAATGGCTAGAGAAATGAGTTTAAGACGGGTACGGTGCCTTGGCGACTTAGATTTAGTGGCTCAGCAAGTATCAGGCAAGTGGGATTCCAAGGACCCTCTCATGGCGGCTTATCGCCGTGAGGTTGATGCTGTTGCTGGACACTTCAAGGGTTATCAGGTGGAGCACATTGACCATAGGAAGAATGAAGCGGCCGATGCTTTAAGCCGGTTGGGATCTCAGCGTAAGCCGGTGCTGCCTAACACCTTTTTAGATGTTCTGCATAACCCTTCTGTTAAGTTGCCTACAGAGGAGGACTTGGCTGTTCCAGACCCAGAAGCACAATTGGTGGTGGCTCTTCATGTCATTCCAGATTGGACAATGCCATATTTGGCTTATATGACCCGTGGTGAGTTGCTAGAGGATGAGACCTTGGCACAGATAACCCGGCGGTCTAATTCAATGACAATTTCCAATGGTGAGTTATATCATCGCAGTGTCACCGGAGCATTTCAATGTTGTGTCTCTCCTGAAGAGGGTCAAGAATTTCTTCGTGAGATCCATGAAGGAGATTGTGGCCATCATGTCGGTTCAAAGTCTCTGGTGGCCAAAGCTTTTCGTCATGGTTTTTACTGGCTAACGGCTCACGCCGATGCGGAGGATCTGGTCAGTAGGTGTGATGGGTGTCAAAAATTTGCACGACGCGCGCACGTGCCGGCTCAAGAATTGCGGATGATTCCAATCACTTGGCCGTTTGCAGTCTGGGGGCTTGACATGGTTGGACCTTTCAAAAGGTCTAAAGATAAGAAGACGCACCTTTTGGTGGCAGTGGACAAGTTCACAAAATGGGTTGAGGCAGAACCGGTCAGTAAGTGTGATGCGGCCACGGCGGTTCAATTCATGAAGAAGGTGATTGACGGTGTCCTGGACTAGGGGGTACTCAACACGTCATCTCCCGATCTGTTAGATTGGGCCGAGGACCCCCGTGGTCGTATACTCATGGGCCAGTTCGGACAGCTGCCGCATACAAGGAAGATTCCATAAGACTTGGCGATCAAGACAAGGACTCCTCCCCACCAGCGTATTCGGCTAGGACTCTTGTTATCCTAGGCCTCTGGTGCATTATATAAACCGAGGCCGGGCTAGTCGATAGATAATATACATACAATCATACCATAGGCTAGCTTCTAAGGTTTAGCCTCTCCGATCTCGTGGTAGATCAACTCTTGTAATACTCATATCATCAAGAATAAATCAAGCAGGACGTAGGGTTTTACCTCCATCAAGAGGGCCCGAACCTGGGTAAAACATCGTGTCCCCTGCCTCCTGTTACCATCCGCCTTAGACGCACAGTTCGGGACACCCTACCCGAGATCCGCCGGTTTTGACACCGACAGTGATCATTTGTTTTGGCTTTCCACACAGCATTATCACTGATAATGGCACTAACCTGTCCCAAGGAGATATGGAAGAGTTGTGTCAACGGGAACAAATCCGGCTTGATGTTTCATCAATAGCTCACCACCAATCCAATGGTCAAGCTGAAAGAGCCAATCAGGAAATCCTGAAAGGTCTAAAACCCCGGCTTATGGTCCCTTTACAACATACGCCAGGTTGTTGGGTGGAAGAATTACCCTCTGTGATATGGAGCATCCATACTACCCCTAACAGGTCTACGGGTTATACGCCTTTCTTCATGGTTTATGGAGCAGAGGCAGTTTATCCCAGTGACATCCATCGTGACTCGCCCCGCGTGGCGGCTTACGGTGAGGCTGATAATGAACAAGCCCGTCAGGATGCGCTTGACTTGTTGGATGAAGAACGTGACTTAGCGGCAGCCCGCTCAGCAATTTACCAACATGACATGCGCCGTTACCATAGTCACCGGGTTAAGTCACGAACCTTTCAAGAAGGTGCCCTGGTGCTCCGGCTCATCCAGGATCAGTCTGATGCGCACAAGAAATCCCCACCTTGGGAAGGACCCTTTGTGGTCAGCAAAAACTTAAACAACGGGTCATATTACCTTATCGATGTTCGAGAGCACCAAGACTCACGTAAATCGGAGGAGGAGACCCGCCGACCATGGAATATTGCTCATCTTCGGCCTTACTACACTTGAGCCACCAGCTCTCATAATGTACATACTTTGAAGTTGTATATATTATGATAAGTAATAAAGCAGGACCTCTGTCCTTTTTTGACCATATATCGTTATTATTCTAATTATTAAAACTACCAGTTGGGGGCTGATCGTATTCGAATCTAGCTTAACCCTTTTGGTCCGGCTCATGATCATATTCGTATCTAGCCGTTAAACCTCATGGTCACTAGGGGGCTTCCTATTCAAACATAGGTCGTATTCGAACCAAAGAGAACATAGTTGTCGTAACCCTCTTGATCGGCACAAAGCCAAACTCACTAGGGGGCTTCCAGATCGTATGCGAATCATAGCTCAACCCCTTTTGGGTCCGACTTGGATCATATTCGAATCAGGGTCGTTAAAAACCTCTCAAGGTCATTTGGGGGCTTCCTGTTCAAACATAGGTCGTATTCAAACCAAAGAGAACATAGCTGTCGGTACCCTCTTGATCGGCGCAACGCCAAAGCCACCGGGGGCTACATGATTGTATCTGAATCCTAGCTTAACCCCTTTGGTCCGGTTTACCGATCGTATTCGAATCGGAAGCCTTCAAATTTTTCTTAATGCTTGATTTACATTGTTTAAAAGATACTCTTTTGTTTTATTAGTTTTTTGTTTTCTCGAATCTAACTATAAGTTTGGTTTCAATTTAAACCGGCTTGGTTCTTTGACAATAAGTTGCCAATGTATAATAGTCATCAGGCATATGGAGTATTGACTTATAAAATGATTGGGTTGTCACCCTTACTATCCGGGTCACATAAGCCGGGAGTCCAAAGTCAAAGAACGCAGGTATGACATTGTCATTCATAAACAGACTTATCTGTGTTTTTTTTATTTTTCAAAGGCTTTTCAGTCTTGTTTATCTTTACACATGGTCCCGATTATTCTGCTATGGTAATTTCATAGTTATGTATTGGGTGTTTTGACCCGTCCAACGGTAAACCGCCAGGACAGTTTCCCATCTTCTACAAACAGGAACAGGTTTAAACACTGCAGATATGATAAAAGATATAAATCATATATTGACATGACGGATAAAATGTCAGATGCAGTATGATATGCATGATGGCATAGGCAGAACATGCAAGTTTTAAAGCTAGCCTATTACAAGGCGTTGGGAGCCAAAAAAAGGTTAAAACTATTTTTTCTCTTCAACGGATGTTAAGCTAAGGCTGGGTCATCAAGTCTTGGCCGGATTATTTGGACGGTTATGACTCCTCCCTCGCCGGTTCGTCTCCCTCCACTGAATGGAAGCTGGGCTTAGACCAGTTGAACCCATGAAGAGCAACGAACTCAGCTCCTTCATCAATCAGATCAGCCGGGTCAATCTCTGGAGCAAAGGTGTGTTGGCGAACCGGCAGGATGAGATCTGTTACTTTATATGAAGGAGTCGCCATCTTTTTATTGTCAACATCAAAACCCGGCTGATACTTATCAATGTTGGTCTCATCGCCAAGAATGGTAGCCTGAGGACGAACTTCCCTCACACAAGCGACAAAGTCATCTTGATCAAACGGAGTCCTGTCTTCCTTCAAGGGGGGATACCCTTTGGCTACGTCAGTCGGGTCTAGTTCCGGCACCCAAGCTTTGGAGCGGCTTAAAGTAGTTAGGGCTCCGGCTCTTGCACAAGACCGCTTGACCTCTTGGAATCTGGCGGGTAAGATGGATAATTTCTTCAAAACATCACTCAAGAGGTTTGGTCCCTGGTTGGCTGGGGAGATAATAGCAAGCGCTTGTTGAGCCCCAGTGTACAGTTGCTCCACCAGGGTGTAAACCGCCTTGAGTTTTGTCACGCTGTTTTGGCTCAAATTGCTCCTCCGTGGACCTATGAGTATTTTAAAGGGTTAAGCAGGCGGCTTATATTTTTGGTAAAAATAGAGTTTAAGTAAATAATATAAATGACTCACCAAAGACTGCGGAGACCATCTGAGACACGCGATTTTTAAGTCGGTGAGCTCCGTGGTAACCTCCTTGAGAGCCGCCTCAGCTGTCTCAGCACGCTGTATCAGCAAGGTGTTCTCATCAGCCCAGGATTTTCTCTCCGCATCAATACTAGTCTTCAATTTTTCAGCTTCAGAGAGGCTTATTGGAGTTTGGAGTCAGCATTTTTTATCTCCGTTTCTTGATCCACCAGCTGGGTCTTTGCATCAGTTAATTGAGAACCCAATTCAGTTATGGGGGTCTACAGACATGCATAGGTGTGTTAAAAATTTATTTCAATAAAGGAAATAATGATTAAAGCCCAAGTGCTTTGCAACACAACACCACTCGGCACTTGGGGGCTAATGTCTGCCAAAGCAATTTTTTAAAATGCAAAATGGTTCTTCTATGATTAAAGTCCCAAGTGTTTTACAAGTAACAACGCTTGGCACTTGGGGGCTAATGCATGAAATTAAGAAAGTTTTATCATTTTGAGCCGGATTAATTCAAGACAGTTATGAAGTCAAGTACCAGCTCATCCATGATAAATTAAGCCGGCCCTTGGAGGCTACACATTGCTGTTAAAGTTTACATGATCATATTTACAAAGTCCCTTCTCATTATTGCATAATGACCTGGACCTTGGGAGCTACAGTGGTTGAAGCTTTTATGGGCATCAGGCAATTACAAGTCCTAGGTTGCTGCAAGCATGACAACCCGACACTTGGGGGCTACATATGAGGAATACTTAGTTTCGACTAGTGATTAAGATGAACAACATGGATTTCTTCAAAGTGGTAAAATTTATATTGAAGCAAGTCTTAAATCATCACTTTGCTTTTCTCAAGACTTGGGGACTACAGGTCAAATTTATGCTAATCCACTGGACTTAGGGAAAATCTAAGATAGAGCATCAACCTATATCATAAGTCTACAGATCATTCAGGTTCATCATAATCCGAAGACTTGGGGGCTGGCAGAGCATATGTAAACTAGTGAAAGCCGGGGAACATACCTCATATTTCAGTTGCAGCTGCTTGACCATCTCAATTTCCGAGTCATGGCTGGAACGCACATGACTGAGGTATCTAGACGGCACGTCACTAATGTTCAGGTGAGCATAGTGAGAGACGTCAAACCGTACTTTCTGCCTTTCCAAGGCCTCTTGTTTGGCAGAGTGCCTGGCCAGTATAGTTGGATTGCCCGGCTCAATGAATCGGCTACCAGTAATTAAGACGTCATTGTCAGAAGGCGCCGGTGGGTCAGCTGAGCTGGACAGCCTGACGGTGGATGGATTGAGAATGGTCTCATCAGTGGACGGCTCAGGAAGGTCGGATTAAATATTGACAGTAGGGTCTTCTGGTGCTTCGGATTGTTCAGGAGCAGTTGGTATTGCTGGCTTAGGAGAAGGGTCTTTCGGGTCTTCCGCCGGCTTATCCACCCTCTTTTTCTTGGGCTTTGCTTGACCACTAAGAGGAATTTCATGAGTCAATATAATGATACAGATCTAAAGATGCAGAAGAAAGATAATTTTCTTTACCCGGGGGTAGTCCTGAAAGCCGGAAATTGAGTTTGTGAAGAATCGCCGGACGAACAAGAAACCTCCTGCAATAGTAAAATCACAATTAAGAGAGCAAGGAAGTAGATTCATTGACAAAAGTGAAAGATAAAGGTGAAAATAAACCTCATTCTGGCGTTTCCGAGGAGTCTTCGGTAAGCCGGAGAGCAGTTCATTATCGTCACTGGTCTGGGCCTGACAGCGGCTCTCATGTTGCTGCATTTTCAACAGAAAATGAGCATCCAAATAAGCCAAAGGGTGCGAAAACCTTACTTTTCGGGTTACCAGTCGAGGTTTCTGTCTTGGCAAAGGTTCTGAGTCGGAGGAAATAGTTACCTCTTCTTCTACTGCCTGGCTGGCTCACGTGTCATCCTGGCAATAGTCAGTGTCAATAAGGTTGTTAAAAAATAGGCCAAGAAATTCAAGGGCTACCTCCGACTCAGAAACATCATCTAGCTTGAACATATCAGAAGCGGTTCTTTTCTTCTTGGGACTTTCGGGTCGTCTTCTTGGCGGCTATGGTGGCGGCTCTAGCCTTCTTGGCAGCGTCATGATCGTATTTTGCCTTCCAAAAGTCAGACTTGGCTTGTAGGCAAATACCATGTTAAAGGTCATGCAAATACTTAACTACTGAAGAAAAAAGGGAGTCAAGGGAATTTACCTCTAGTACCGGGTTAAGCTTGCAGAAAGAATTCAATCCAACTTTACTGCAGTGCTCGTATTTACTGTTTACGAGGGTGGTTGACATTTTGACAATGGCCTCTTTAGTCAGTTGTGCAGAACTATGACGCATAGGATCATCTGGGCCTCCTCCATATTTATACATCAAGTTGGCTCGGCGGCTCAGAGGGATGAACCGCCATGCAATCCAACAACGGATCAAGTCAACTCCAGTCAGGCCGTTTCCCAACAAGGCTTGAATCCTTTTGATGGACGTGATGAGCTTCTTACATTCAGCGACAGTCAGCTTGTCAGGGAGCACAAACTTAGAATCCAGACGCTCCACGCGATAACCCGACATTGGTTTTTCATCAGCTGGAGACGTGTCTTCGCAATAAAACCAAGTTTGGTTCCAATCCTTGTGATGGCTTGGTAAGACCACTAAGGGAAAAACAGCGCCTTGTCGGTGCTGAATCAAAATTCCACCAAGTTCCAAGCTAGGGCCGTTGGTGCATTCATTCTAGCGGTTCAGATAGAAATACTCTCTGAAGAGTTCAACGATAGGTTCTTCCTGAAGATAAACCTCATAGAGAACTTGAAAATTGCAGATGTTGGATATGGAGTTGGGTCCTAGATCTTGTGGATGAAGCTTGAAAAAATGCAGAACATCTCTGAAGAACTTTGAGTTGGGTGGTGAAAAACCCCGGTTCATGTGATTAGTAAAAATGATGACTTCACCGTCTTTGGGCTGAGGTCGTTCTTCAGCCGGGTCAGGAGCACAATAGGACATAATGTTCTTCTCCGGCAAGTATCCGATGGTGGCAAAATCCTTCAAAATGTCATTCGTGACTATGGAAGGGACCCAGTTGCAGACTGTTGGCACTTTTGATGGCATGATGAAAAAGGACAAGCTGAAGAGAAAATAATTTGCCGGTTCAAATTAATTGGTGGAATTACAGGTTAAATGATTATAGTAGAGATGAGTAATGGTGGCTTAAGTAGGGGCTAATGATATATGAAGGAGAAATGAGCCGGTATGCTAAGCCGCCATGGCTCAAGATATTTGAAGGTTGTCTGAGATAGAATTGATTAAGTACTGAGACAAACAAGTTTCACAAGCTATTGCTATTATTTTAGATCAAGATGGTTCAAAAAAGAAATATAAATCTGGACCTAGAAAACTAGTGCAGAGGAGTTCGTCAGTTCTAAAGAGGCCTTTGTACAAGAGAAAAGGATCTGCTAGCATCTGAAATGGATGCAAAACAACTACCGCATAGGTTTTATACTTCTTTTAGATCAAAGGAGTGTGCGGTGGAGAAACTGCAAGGAATCTGTGATGAATAGCGAAGAACAAAGAAAGAACTCGCGAACCCTAATGCAGATCTAAAGGTGTGAGAAAGCAAGGGCTTACGAATGCAGATCTACTACAGAGGGTCGCCGTTGTTCTCTGGACAAGCTCAGGGTGATGCAGCGGCCAAAGTTGAGGACGACGGTGAGCGCTGCGGCGGCGGAGCTCGAGCGGCAGAGAGGTTGTGAGAGAAGGAATAAGAAGAAAGAGGAAGGACCGGCCGTGCCTATTTATAAGGAGATAGGTGAACAGGCAGGTGCAAAAATCGAGGAAGGCTAAAAGTAATGATTATCCAGCTAAATGGACGCCTCGATTTTCGGAAACCATTTAAGCTAAGGATCCGTTAGAGATGACGTCGTGGCGGGTTTCCAAATTTTTTGAAGATGATGTCATGGCGGGTTCCAGAGCTTTTACAAACAGCGGCGGAAGACGAATACCAAATTCACATGACTACTTATAGCAAGACATCTCCCATGTCCTCGGGAACAAACATAACTACTCACAAATCATATTCATGTTCATAGTCAGAGGGGTATTAATATGCATAAAGGATCTGAACATATGATCTTCCACCAAATAAACCAACTAGCATCAACTACAAGGAGTAATCAACACTACTAGAAACCCACAGGTACCAATCTGAGGTTTTGAGACAAAGATTGGATACAAGAGATGAACTAGGGTTTGAGATGAGATGGTGATAGTGAAGATGTTGATGGAGATTGACCCCCTCCCGATGAGAGGATCGATGGTGATGATTTCCTCCTCCCGGAGGGATGTTTCCCTGGCAGAACAGCTCCGCTGGAGCCCTGGATTGGTTCCGCCTCATGACGGCGGAGTTTCGTCCTGAGAGCCTGCTTATGATTTTTTCCAGGGAAAAAGACTTCATATAGCCAACGATGGGCACCAGAGGCCTGCCAGGGGCCCACGAGACAGGGGCGCGCCCAGGGGGTAGGGCGCGCCTCCCACCCTCGTGGACGGTGGGTGGCCCCCTCCGGTGCTTTCTTCGCCCAATATTTTTTATATATTCTGAAACTGACTTCCTGGAGTTTCAGGACTTTTGGAGTTGTGCAGAATAGGTCTCTAATATTTGCTCCTTTTCCAGCCCAGAATTCTAGTTGTCGGCATTCTCCCTCTTCGTGTAAACCTTGTAAAATAAGAGAGAATAGGCATACGTATTGTGACATAATGTGTAATAACAGCCCATAAGGCAATAAATATCGATATAAAAGGATGATGCAAAATGGACGCATCAACTCCCTGATACGTCTCCAACGTATGTATAATTTTTTGATTGCTCCATGCTATATTATCTACCATTTTAGATGTTTATGGGCTTTATTATACACTTTTATATCATTTTTGGGACTAACCTATTAACCCAGAGCCCAGTGCCAGTTTCTATTTTTACCTTGTTTTAGAATATTGCAGAAAAGGAAAACCAAACAGAGTCCAATTGACCTGAAACTTCACGGAACTCATTTTTGGAAGGAAAGCAACCTGGAGAGTTGGAGTCTACGTCAAGGAAGCTTCGAGGAGGCCACAAGGTAGGAGGGCGCACCCACCCCCCTGGGCGCGCCCTCCACCCTCGTGGGCCCGTCGTGGCCCCCCTGACGTAATTCTTCCGCCTATATATCTCCATATACCCTAAAACCATCGGAGAGCACAATAGATCGGGAGTTCCGCCGCCAGAAGCCTCCGTAGACACTGAAAGCCAATCTAGACCCGTTCCGGCACCCTGCCGGAGGGGGAATCCCTCTCCGGTGGCCATCTTCATCATCCCGATGCTCTTCATGACGAGGAGGGAGTAGTTCTCCCTCGGGGCTGAGGGTATGTACCAATAGCTATGTGTTTGATCTCTCTCTCTCTCTCATGTTCTTGAGGTGATACGATCTTGATGTATCGCGAGCTTTGCTATTATATTTGGATCCTATGATGTTTTCTCCCCTCTCTACTCTCTTGTAATGGATTGAGTTTTCCCTTTGAAGTTATCTTATCGGATTGAATCTTTAAAGATTTGAGAACACTTGATGTATGTCTTGCCGTGCGTATCTGTGGTGACAATGGGATATCACGTGATTCACTTGATGTTTGTTTTGGTGATCAACTTGCGGGTTCCGCCCATGAACCTATGCATAGGGGTTGGCACACATTTTCGTCGTGATTCTCCAGTAGAAACTTTGGGGCACTCTTTGAGGTTCTATGTGTTGGTTGAATAGATGAATCTGAGATTGTGTGATGCATATCATATAATCATACCCACGGATACTTGAGGTGACATTGGAGTATCTAGGTGACATTAGGGCTTTGGTTGATTTGTGTCTTAAGGTGTTATTCTAGTACGAACTCTAGTGCTATTTGTGACACTTATAGGAATAGCCCAACGGATTGATTGGAAAGAATAACTTTGAGGTGGTTTCGTACCCTACCATAATCTCTTCGTTCGTTCTCCGCTATTAGTGACTTTGGAGTGACTCTTTGTTGCATGTTGAGGGATAGTTATGTGATCCAATTATGTTATTATTGTTGAGGGAACTTGCACTAGTGAAATTATGAACCCTAGGCCTTGTTTCAATGCATTGCAATACCGTTTACGCTCACTTTTATCATTAGTTACCTTACATGTTTTTATATTTTCGATTATAAAAACCTATATCTACTATCCATACACTACCTGTATCACCATCTCTTCACCGAACTAGTGCACCTATACAATTTACCATTGTATTGGGTGTGTTGGGGACACAAGAGACTCTTTGTTATTTGGTTGCAGAGTTGCTTGAGAGAGACCATCTTCATCTTACACCTCCTACAGATTTATAAACCTTAGGTCATCCACTTGAGGGAAATTTGCTACTGTCCTACAAACCTCTGCACTTGGAGGCCCAACAACGTGTACAACAAGAAGGTTGTGTAGTAGACATCAAGCTTTTTTCTGGCGATGTTGCCAGGGAGGTGAGCGCTTGAAGGTATATCTTTCGATCTTTCAATCGCGTCTTTTAGTTTCTTGTCTTATCACTAATTAGTGTATAAAAAGAGTTTGCCACATACGCTTCATCTTTTTAATATCTTTCATGAGTATGATGGGAAGGAAAATTGTGCTCAAGTACTAGAAGAAGAATTACATAGAATGCTTGGCATAAAATATTTGAATGATGAGCATGATTGAAATGTTGTTAGTATGAATTCTTTGTATATCCATGATGCTAATGATATGCAAAGCCACAAGCTTGGGGAAGCAATGTTTGATGAAGATGATATTTTTTGTCCCCCAAGCTTTGATGAGCAAATTTATTATGATGAAAGCATGCCTCCTGTCTATGATGATTATTGTGATGACACGTATGCTTTAAAGAATAATGATAACCATGAAACTTGTCATCTTGATCTTAATTTTCAATCACATGATAGTTATTTTGTTGAGTTTGCTCCCACTATTATTCATGAGAAGAATTTTGCTTATGTGGAGAGTATTAAATTTTCTATGCTTGTAGATCATGAAAAGAATGCTTTTGGTGCTGGTTATATTGTTGAATTAATTCATGATGCTACTGAAAATTATTATGAGGGAGGAATATATGCTTGTAGGAGTTGCAATAATATCAAGTTTCCTCTTTATGTGCTTAAAGTTTTGAAGTTATGCTTGTTTTGCCCTTCTATGCTAGTTGATTATTGTTCCCACAAGTTGTTTCCTCACAAAATCCCTATGCATAGTAAGTGGGTTAGACTTAAATGTGCTAGTCATATTCTTCATGATGCTCTCTTTATGTTACAATTCTTATCTTTTATGTGAGCATCATTGAAATCATCATGCCTAGCTAGGGCCGTTAAACGATAGCGCTTGTTGGGAGGCAACCCAATTTTCTTTTAGTTCCTTGATTTTTGTTCCTGTTTAGTAATAAATAATTCATCTATCCTCTATTTAGATGTGGTTTTATTCTTTTAATTAGTGTTTGTGCCAAGTAGAACCTTTGGGAAGACTTGGGGAAAGTCTTGTTGATCATGCTGTAAAAAATAGAAGCTTTAGCGCTCACGAGAATTATTTCCATTTTTATTTGGAAAGTGATATTTAGTTAATTATTTTTGAATATGATTAATAGATAAATTCCTCAGGTCCATAAATTCATTTTAGAATTTTATGAGTTCCATATGTATACGTTTGATCCATATTACTACAGACTGTTCTGTTTTTGACAGATTCTGTTTTCTATGTGTTGTTTGCTTATTTTGATGAACCTATGAGTTGTATCGGAGGGTATGAACCATAGATAAGTTGGAATACAGTAGATATTACACCAATATGAATTTAGAATGAGTTCATTACAGTACCTTATGATGGTGATTTTCTTTATTATACTAACGGAGCTTACGAGTTTTCTGTTAAATTTTGTGTTGTGAAGTTTTCAAGTTTTGGGTAAAGATTCGATGGACTATGGAATAAGGAGTGGCAAGAGCATAAGCTTGGGGATGCTCAAGGCACCCCAAGGTAATATTCAAGGATAGCCAAGAGCCTAAGCTTGGGGATGCCCCGGAAGGCATCCCCTCTTTCGTCTACTTCCATCGGTAACTTTACTTGGAGCTATATTTTTATTCACCACATGATATGTGTTTTGCTTGGAGCATCAATTTATTTTGTTAGGATTTGCTTTCTGTTATTTAGAACAATGTTTTGCATCTTTTATTTCAATAAAAGTGGCATTGATAGCCTTTACTATGCCTATTTTAGAAGTCCACATCTTGCTGTTTGAAAACAGAAAGTTTAGCGCTGTTGCAATAATTCCCTAGAAAAGTCAGAATGTGAAAAAATGTTGAAACCTTTTAAATATTAAGCTCTGATAAATTTACTACAGTGTGAATTTTCTTTCATAATTTTTGGAGCTAGGGAAGTATGGATGTTGCTGCATTCTTTATAGACTGTCCTGTTTAGGCAGATTGCTGTTATGTTTGCATTGTTTACATATGTTTGCTTCTTTAATGATTCTATTTGAGGATAGGACTATTAAATATGAAGAGGCATTTAGTATTCAATGTTGAATAATAATTTTAGTGATTTGCCACAGTAGAGTATGATAAGGTTTTTGCAATGTGTTATACTAACTTATCTCACGAGTCCTTGTTGAGTTATGTGTGGATGAAGCTTTTGAGATTTAGGGAGACCGTGATATGAGAGGAATTAAGGAGACACAAAAGCTCAAGATTGGGGATGCCCAAGGAATCCCAAGATAATATTTCAACAAGTCACAAGCGTCTAAGCTTGGGGATGCCCCGGTTGGCATCCCACCTTTCTTCTTCAACAACTATCGGTTAGTATCGGTTGATCCTAAGTTTTTGCTTCTTCACATGATGTTTGCTATTCTTAGATGTCATTTTTTTTTGCTTTGCTTGCTGTTTGAATAAATTATCAAAATCTGAAATTATTAAATGAGAGAGAGTCTTCACATAGTTGCATAATTATTCGACTACTCATTGATCTTCACTTTTATCTTTCGGAGTAGTTTGTCATTTGCTCTAGTGCTTCACTTATATCTTTTAGAGCACGGTGGTGGTTTTATTCTATAGAAATAGATGAACTCTCATGCTTCACTTAGATTATTTCGAGAGTCTTAAATAGCATGGTAATTTTCTTAAAATCCTAATATGCTAGGTATTCAAGATTAGTAAAATTTTCTTATGAGTGTTTTGAATACTAAGAGAAGTTTGATGCTTGATGATTGTTTTGAGATATGGAGGTAATAATATCAAAGTCGTGCTAGTTTATTAGTTGTGAAATTGAGAAATACTTGTGTTGAAGTTTGCAAGTCCGGTAGCATGCACGTATGGTAAACGTTGTGTAACAAATTTGAAACATGAGGTATTATTTGATTGTCCTCCTTATGAGTGGCGGTCGGGGATGAGCGATGGTCTTTTCCTACCAATATATCCCCCTAGGAGCATGCGCGTAGTGCCGAGGTTTTTGATGACTTGTAGATTTTTGCAATAAGTATGTGAGTTCTTTATGACTAATGTTGAGTCCATGGATTATACGCACTCTCACCCTTCCATCATTGCTAGCCTCTTCGGTACAGTGCATTGCCCTTTCTCACATTGAGAGGTGGCGCAAACTTCGCCGGTGCATCTAAACCCCGTGATATGATACGCTCTTTCACGCATAAACCTCCTTATATCTTCCTCAAAACAGCCACCATATCTACCTATTATGGCGTTTCCATAGCCATTCCGAGATATATTGCCATGCAATTTTCCACCATTCCATTCATCATGACACATTCATCATTGTCATATTGCTTAGCATGATCATGTAGTTGACATAGTATTTGTGGCAAAGCCACCGTTCATAATTCTTTCATACATGTCACTCTAGGTTCATTGCATATCCTGGTACACCGCTGGAGGCATTAATATAGAGTCATCTTTTGTTCTATCATCGAGTTGTAATCATTGAGTTGTAAATAAATAGAAGTGTGATGATCATCATTTTCTAGAGCATTGTCCCAAGTGAGGAAAAAAAGAAAAAAAGAGAAAGTCCATAAAAAAGAGGGAGAAGCCCCCCCAAAAAAGAGAAAGGCCATAAAAAAGAGAAGGCCCAAAAAAATGAGAGAAAAAGAGAGAAGGGACAATGCTACTATCCTTCGCCACACTTGTGCTTCAAAGTAGCACCATAATCTTCATGATAGATAGTCTATTGTTTTGTCACTTTCATATACTAGTGGGAATTTTTCATTATAGAACTTGGCTTGTATATTCCAACAATGGGCCTCCTCAAGTGCCCTAGGTCTTCGTGAGCAAGCAAGTTGGATGCACACCCAATTAGTTTCTTATGTTGAGCTTTCATACATTTATAGCTCTAGTGCATCTGTTGCATGGCAATCCCTACTCCTCGCACTAACATCAATCGATGGGCATCTCCATAGCCCATTGATTAGCCTCGTTGATGTGAGACTTTCTCCTTTTTGTCTTCTCCACATAAGCCCCTCATTATTCTATTCCACCCATAGTGCTATATCCTTGGCTCGCGCTCATATATTGCGTGAAAGTTTATAGGTTTGAGATTACTAAAGTATGAAACAATTGCTTCGCTTGTCATTGGGGTTGTGCATGATGAGAGCATTCTTGTGTGACAAAAATGAAACATGACTAAACTATATGATTTTGTAGGGATGAACTTTCTTTGGCCATGTTATTTTGAGAAGACATAATTGCTTAGTTAGTATGCTTCAAGTATTATTATTTTTATGTCAATATGAACTTTTATCTTGAATCTTTCGGATCTGAATATTCATACCACAATTAAGAAGAATTGCATTGAAATTATGCCAAGTAGCCCTCCGCATCAAAAATTCTATTTTTATCATTAACCTACTCGAGGACGAGCAGGAATTAAGCTTAGGGATGCTGATACGTCTCCAACGTATCTATAATTTTTGATTGCTCCATGCTATATTATCTACTGTTTTAGATGTTTATGGGCTTTATTATACACTTTTATATCATTTTTGGGACTAACCTATTAATCCAGAGCCCAGTGCCAGTTTCTGTTTTTACCTTGTTTTAGAATATCGCAGAAAAGGAAAACCAAACGGAGTCCAATTGACCTGAAACTTCATGGAACTCATTTTTGGAACGAAAGCAACCCGAGAGACTTGGAGTCTACGTCAAGGAAGCTTCGAGGAGGCCACGAGGTAGGGGGGCGCGCCCTCCACCCTCGTGGGCCCGTCATGGCCCCCCTAACGTACTTCTTCCGCCTATATATTTCCATATACCCTAAAACCATCGGAGAGCACAATAGATCAGGAGTTTCGCCGCCAGAAGCCTCCGTAGCCACCGAAAGCCAATCTAGACCTATTCCGGCACCCTGCCGGAGGGGGGATCCCTCTCCGGTGGCCATCTTCATCATCCCGGTGCTCTCCATGACGAGGAGGGAGTAGTTCTCCCTCGGGGCTGAGGGTATGTACCAGTAGCTATGTGTTTGATCTCTCTCTCTCTCTCTCTCTCTCTCTCTCTCGTGTTCTTGAGGTGATACGATCTTGATGTACCGCGAGCTTTGCTATTATATTTGGATCCTATGATGTTTTCTCCCCCCTCTACTCTCTTGTAATGGATTGAGTTTTCCCTTTGAAGTTATCTTATCGGATTGAGTCTTTAAAGATTTGAGAACACTTGATGTATGTCTTGCGGTGCGTATCTGTGGTGACAATGGGATATCACGTGATTCACTTGATGTATGTTTTGGTGATCAACTTGCGGGTTCCACCCATGAACCTATTCATAGGGGTTGGCACACGTTTTCGTCGTGATTCTCCGGTAGAAACTTTGGGGCACTCTTTAAGGTTCTATGTGTTGGTTGAATAGATGAATCTGAGATTGTGTGATGCATATCATATAATCATACCCACAGATACTTCAGGTGACATTGGAGTATCTAGGTGACATTAGGGTTTTGGTTGATTTGTGTCTTAAGGTGTTATTCTACTACGAACTCTAGGGCTGTTTGTGACACTTATAGGAA
This sequence comes from Triticum urartu, assembly GCF_056163025.1. NCBI lineage: Eukaryota > Viridiplantae > Streptophyta > Magnoliopsida > Poales > Poaceae > Triticum > Triticum urartu. The sequence continues at coordinate 551,904,613 of NC_141875.1, read as the reverse complement.
TAGCCCAACGGATTGATTGGAAAGAATAACTTTGAGGTGGTTTCGTACCCTACCATAATCTCTTCGTTTGTTCTTCGCTATTATTGACTTTGGAGTGACTCTTTGTTGCATGTTGAGGGATAGTTATGTGATCCAACTATGTTATTATTGTTGCGGGGACTTGCACTAGTGAAAGTATGAACCCTAGGCCTTGTTTCAACGCATTGCAATACCGTTTACACTCACTTTTATCATTAGTTACCTTGCTGTTTTTATATTTTCAAATTACAAAAACCTATATCTACTATCCATATACTACTTGTATCACCATCTCTTCGCCGAACTAGTGCACCTATACAATTTACCATTGTATTGGGTGTGTTGGGGACACAAGAGACTCTTTGTTATTTGGTTGCAGGGTTGCTTGAGAGAGACCATCTTCATCCTACGCCTCCTACGGATTGATAAACCTTAGGTCATCCACTTGAGGGAAATTTGCTACTGTCCTACAAACCTCTGCACTTGGAGGCCGAACAACTTCTACAAGAAGAAGGTTGTGTAGTAGACATCACTCCCGCAAGCTTAGACCTCGCTTGTCCTCAAGCGGAAGCCGATATCGAAAAATATGTCCACAGGTTTAGAGATAGAGGTGTCGATAAAATAAAATACGGACATGAGGGCATCATGATCATTCTTAGAACAACAACATATATATATATGTATATATGTATATATATATTGTCATATGATTTCTTATGCTAAAGTAACAATTCATTCACAATTTCAAGTATGAATCAGAAACTTCATTGAAAACTAACAAACTATAATCTCAGTCATTAGAGTAATTGCAATTTATCATAACATCGGAAAGAGTCAATATAAGAGCTTTTCAGCAAGTCCACATACTCAACTATCATTTAGTCTTTCACAATAGCTAACACTCACGCAATATTTATGGGTATGAAGTTTCAATCGGACATAGAGAAATATAGGGGCTTAGAGTTTTGCCTACCAACCTGTTGGGGATATTATTACTGGAGGTAAACCGGCCTTATGTAGCCGGGTTGACTCTTTGAAGATTAGAAGCCCATGAAGATGTAAAGATGTTGGCGCTTTACGGAGGGCCCAAAGGCGGGTTACAGTCTGTAAATGTAAACCAGCCTAGTCATGTAGTATATTAAGATAGAAAGAGAGAGGCCGAACTGGAAACGTTTATAATCCGGCTTCGGGACTCTGTAGCCCGGCGGGCGTCAACCTATGTATATAAAGGGATGACCCGGCCGCGGTTGAGAGACAGACAACAACAGCTCGAGAGCCAGACAAAGCGGATTCGCTCCCTGGCCTTCGAAACCCTAGCAATACCAATCACAAATAGACGTAGGCTTTTACCTTCATCGAAGGGGCCGAACTAGTATAAACTCCCGTGTCCCCTTGTCCGATTTAACCCCTTTAAGCTAACCCGTTGCGATGGCTCCACGACTAAGTCCTTTCACGAGGACATCTGCCGTGACAAACCCATGACAGTTGGCGCCCACCGTGGGGCCATCGCACGATGGTTTTGAGTTCTTGAAGGGAAGCTTCGATGGACTCAAGGGATACGTTGTGGGCCGGATGACGAAGAGTCACCGCGGCAAGCTCTACATCGACAACACAGGATGGGGTCCCGAGGCCGATTCAATCGAATACGGGTACCGGGTCCCCTTTGGTGGGATTCACGTCTTCATCGGCAAGATCGGCGAACCGGCCCCGAGCCGGACATCTGCACCCACATCATCAAAACGGCTCGGCGTGCAAGTTCTTCGCCGGTTCAGCCCGAGGAAAGGCACGTTTTCGTAGGTGTCGTCCATGGATCGGGGTACGAGGAAGGACCGGTGTCCGATGGAGAAACCATAGTCTGCTCTGATGACAAGTCTTCTGGAGAAACCGAATCGCTTTACCAGTTGTAGGACGGCCGGATTGAGGGAGGATCCGAGGGCAACAGTATTCCGGATTCCCCCGGTCTGCCAAACCGGGCCACCATCTTCATGGCCGGCACACAATCATCGCCTCATTCATCTACCGCCGCAGCAATGCTCTCCGGTTCAACGACGGCCACACCAGCAGGGGCAGGAAGCTCGATGCCACCTCCGGCCCAAATCTTGTCTGATTTGTTCGATGCTCTGGCAACATTGATGTCCGCGGAGGTAGACGCAGCAGCCAGGGATTAGCATGATGCGGAGATTGTAAAAGTGAAAGATTATATAGCCCAGGCTAAAGCGGACCTGGCAGCAGAGAACGCCAGGATGGCTACAGAGCGGGCCGAGTTGGAAGCACAGGCTTACCAGATTAGACTGGATCAGAATGCTTCATAGGAAGTCATGAGAAGAAGGCACTGATCATGTCTCCCGTCGGTTTATGAGCCACATAATCTTTTCAACACGTCAGGTGCAGGAGCTGGTAACCAACCCACGCTAAACCGGGCGGGGGCGCCGGGAGCAGGAGCGCCGGTTCAGCCGCGCAGGACGGACCTGCCTCGCCAGAACAACGTTGTGCCATCAACGCCGCCCGGGCATTATTCCAACCCGTTGGACAACATTGTGGCCGCCGCTTCACGCCTAGCGGCCTTCCCAACCGACGGCGAGTCACCAGTTGCAGTGGAAGCGCGTCGGGCCAGGGATCTCCTTCAAACAACACTAAATCAATAGCAAGCATATTCACACAGCCGTGAGAGGATTCATTCCACTCCCCGTCCAAGCCGGAGTTATAGCAAACACGTGGAGGATGAACCGCCCGTGTACAATAGTGCACGTCGCCGAAATTCCCCACAAGGGAACAACCCGGCTGGGGGAGGTGCTAATGCGCAAGATGTTGTGGACCATGGCCGCGCACATCGAGAGGCCGAGTTGATAGCTCAACACGGAGCACGACAGCATACTCCGGTTCACCCCACCACCTCCGTGGAGCCAGGGGCTATGTTCAGTTCCTTAGGGGTACCGTGTTTAACTCCCGCTTTGCGTAATGTGCGACTACCCAAGGATTTCAAGGGACCTCGTAAGGTACCAAATTACACCGCCGATTTGCAGCCAGAGGCATGGGTGGAGAGCTATGAGATGGCAATGGAGATGTTAGATGTGGATGAGGCGGTGTGTGCTAAATATTTCACCATGATGTTGGAAGGAACAGCTCGCACTTGGTTGAAGAGCTTGCCGACCAACTCTATTAGATCATGGGCCGAGCTGAAGCATCGGTTTATCCAGAACTTCAAGGATACGTGTAAGCAGCCAATGTCAATTGTAGATCTGGCCACTTGTGTCCAAGAGGAAGGGGAGTCCATGACCCATTGTGTCAAACGGGTCTCGGCGATTTTGCATTCATCAGATCGTATCAATGCAGACACCGCAGTGTTAACGTTAGAGGGCAATTGCCGCTTCAAACCATTGAAACAGAAGTTGGGAAGGCTCAAACGTCATTGCAACGACATGTCAACACTCATGGCCGCTTTGGTTAAATATGCTGATTCAGATAATACCAAGGATCCGGATTCAGAGGAGGACAAACCGGAGAAGGGTAAGAAGAACGGCAATGCCAAAGGCCAACAACATAATCCAGTAGGCCATGGAAACGCTGGTAAGCGCAAGGCCGACAGTGGTTTGGACTTTGTCACAAATACCAACACGCAGGAGAATGGCCAGCGCCGTAAAGGCAAGCAGCCCCAGAGGGGTGGAGGTCCAGGCAACAGTTTGGAGCATTTGTTAAATCAGCCCTGTCCAAAGCACGGATCGAAGGATAAACCGGCATCACATCTCTGGAAAGATTGTTATATCATGTGGGATTTCAAGAATTCCAATATGTTCCAATATGACAACGGCCCGCCCGGCGGTTCAGGAGGAGGTTTCCACGGGCCGGGTTACGGAAGTGGTGGTTCTGGTTCAGGGTTTCCAGGCAATCAAACCGGACACGTCAATCAAGGACACCAAGGCAACCAGGGAGGTTACAACCATAAGGGGAGTCAGCAGCAGCAGCAACAGTCGGGTTATCAGAGCAATCCCAAACAGCTGAACAGCAGGCAATATCATGTCTTCACTACTAGTTTGTGCAAACGTGATTAGAAGCTTCACAAAAGGCAGTCAACTCTGTTGAGTCGGCAGTACCTCAGTATTTACGCTGGTCGGAGCAACCTATTTTGTGGAGTAGAGAGGATCACCCGCCCGGATTGATAATCCAGGTCATTTGGCCTTGGTGGTAGCCCCTCAAGTTGGGGGATACAAGTTCACTAAAGTGCTCATGGATGGGGGGAGTAGTATCAATATTTTTTATTATGATACATTCCGCCGTATGGGGTTGACAGATAAGGATCTTAAACCGTCGAATACGGTATTTCATGGTGTAGTGCCTGGTAAATCTGCATATCCTGTTGGTAAGATAGCTCTGGAGGTAGCTTTTGGAGATGACTACGATTCAAGGTCAGAAACATTAACATTTGAGGTGGTGAAGATCAAAAGTCCGTACCACGCCTTGTTTGGGCGGCCGGTTTATGCTAAGTTTATGGCAAGGCCATGTTATGTTTACCTACAGCTTAAAATGCCAAGTCATAAGGGGACTATCACAGTACATGGAAGTAGAAAGATTGCTTTGGAGTGTGAAGAAGGCGATGCGGCTTATGCTGAGTCGGTTTGTGCCACGGAGGAGTTAAAATTCTATAAGGAGCAAGTTGATCCGGCAGACATGACCTCCTTAAAAAAGCCAACTACGGAACATGATCCATCATTGAAGTTCAAATCAGCTACAGACACTAAAATGGTTGACTTTGTCCCTGGCGATTCATCCAAACAGTTCAGCATCAGCGCTAACCTGGATCCCAAATAGGAAAGCGCGCTCATGGAGTTCATCCGTGAGAATCAGGACATCTTTGCATGGAAACCTTCTGACATGCCAGGTGTACCAAGAGAACTTGCTGAGCACACACTCAACATTGATCCTAAATTCAAACCGGTCCGACAGTTCCTCCGCCGTTTCAATGAGGAAAGACGCAAGGCTATAGGTGAAGAGGTAGCCCGTTTGTTGGCTGCTAGGTTTATTGTGGAAGTTTTTCATCCAGAGTGGTTAGCCAATCCGGTGCTGGTTCTTAAGAAAAACGGCACTTGGCGCTTGTGTGTGGACTACACAGATTTAAACAAGGCTTGCCCTGCAGACCCCTTTGCTCTCTCTCGCATTGATCAGATAATTGATGCTACGGCGGGTTGTGACCGTTTGTGTTTTTTGGATGCTTACTCTGGTTATCATCAGATTAAAATGGCAGTTAAGGACCAGGAGAAGACAGCCTTTATAACTCCCTTTAGATCCTTCTGCTATGTTTCCATGCCCTTGGACTCAAGAGTGCCCAGGCAACTTACCAGCGATGTGTTCAGAATTGCCTTCATAAACAAATTGGGCGCAATGTTCATGTGTATGTGGATGATATTGTGGTTAAATCCAGAAAGGAGGGGACATTAATAGATGATCTACGGGAAACCTTTGACAATCTCCAGGTTTATAAGATGATGCTCAATCCAGAGAAGTGTGTTTTCGGTGTCCCGGCAGGCAAGCTCTTAGGCTTTCTGGTTTCAAACAGAGGCATTAAGGCTAATCCGGAAAAGATTGCAGCAATTACGTCCTTGGCTAAACCGGCATGTATTAACGATGTGCAACATCTGGCCGGCCGGATTACAGCCTTGAGCCAGTTTATCAGCCGCCTTGGAGAGAAGGCCATCCCCTTATATCAGATGCTCAAGAAAACAGATAACTTTGTCTGGAGTGAGGCAGCTGATAAGGCGTTTGAAGATCTGAAGAGGCAGCTAGTGGAACCGCCCGTGCTGGCAGCATCGATTGATAAAGAGCCATTATTATTATATGTGGCTGCTAATGCCCGGGCTGTCAGCGTAGCCATTATGGTAGAGCGCAAGGAGCCTGGCAAAGAGTATCCGGTTCAACGGCCGGTTTATTATATCAGTGAGGTGCTCATTGAGTCAAAGCAGAGGTATCCACATTGGCAGAAACTGGTGTATGGGGTGTTTATGGCAAGCCGGAAGCTCAAACACTATTTTTAGGGCCATCCTATCATGGTGGTCAGTTCAGCCCCTCTAGGTGACATCATTCAAAACAGAGAGGCAACTGGCCGGATTGCCAAGTGGGCCATTGAGCTTGGACCTCACGGGCTCAAATATATACCTCGCACGGTGATAAAGCCCCAGGCACTTGTAGATTTCATTAACGATTGGATAGAGTTACAGGCACCTGAGGAGAAACCAGATAATGTGTATTGGACTATTCATTTTGATGGATCCAGACAGTTAGAGGGTTCAGGGGCTGGAGTCGTATTAACTTCCCTACGAGGTGACAAGTTTTGTTCTATCCTCCATTTAATGTTCCCTTGTACTAACAATGCAGCTGAATATGAGGCTTTACTCCACGGTCTTCGGATGGCTAAATAGATGAATTTGAGCTGGGTTAAGTGCTTCGGCGATTCAGATCTAGTGGCTCAGCAAGTGTCTGGCACTTGGGATTCTAAGGACCCACTCATGGATGCATATCGGCGAGAGGTGGACGCAGTGTCTGGTCACTTTAAAGGTTATCAGGTGGACCATATAGACCGGCGGAAGAATGAAGCGGCGGACGCTTTAAGTCGTCTTGGTTCCCAACGTAAACCGGTTCCACCCAATGTCTTTCTTGATGTATTGCACAATCCGTCAGTCAAAATACCAACCGAAGAAGATTTGGCTATTCCTGATCCGGAGGCTCAGTTGGTGGCAGCTCTGCATGCCATACCAGATTGGACGATCCCATATCTGGATTACATGAACCGGGGCGAGTTACCAGCTGAGGAAACGTTGGCTCGACAGATAATCCGGCGGTCCAAGTCCATGACCATACTCAACGGGGAGTTACATCGTTACAGTGTTTCAGGAGCAATTCAGCGATGTGTTTCTCCTCAAGAAGGTTGTGAGATTTTACGAGAAATTCATGAAGGGGATTGTGGTCACCATGCCGGTTCAAAGTCGTTGGTTGCCAAAGCTTTTCGCCACGGTTTTTACTGGTTGATGGCGCATGCTGATGCGGAGGATTTAGTCAAAAGATGTGATGGATGTCAAAAGTTTGCCCGCTGTGCGCACGTGCCGGCTCAAGAGTTGCGGATGATTCCAATTACGTGGCCGTTTGCAACTTGGGGGGCTGGATATGGTTGGACCCTTCAAGCGCTCCAAGGACAAGAAGACCCATCTGTTAGTTGCAGTTGATAAATTCACTAAATGGGTAGAGGCAGAGCCAGTCAGCAAGTGTGATGCAGCCACGGCGGTTTAATTCATCAAAAAGGTGATATTCCGGTTTGGCTTTCCACATAGTATTATAACAGAAAATGGTACTAACTTATCAAAAGGGGAGATGGAAGAATTCTGTCAACGTGAGCACATCCGGCTTGATCTAGCATCAGTGGCTCACCCCCAATCTAATGGTCAAGCGGAAAGAGCAAATCAAGAAATTCTACGGGGTATCAAACCAAGGCTTATGGTACCCTTAAAGCGGACGCCGGGTTGTTGGGTCGAGGAGCTACCTTCTGTGTTATGAAGCATCAACACCACACCCAATAGGTCTATGGGTTACACGCCTTTCTTCATGGTTTATGGAGCGGAGGCGGTTCTTCCTAGTGACATCCGTCATGATTCGCCCCGTGTGGCAGCTTATGTTGAAGCTGATAATGAGAAGGCACGTTAGGATTCTCTGGACCTGTTGGATGAAGAGCGGGATCTTGCAGCAGCACGTTCGGCGATTTATCAACAAGATCTTCGACGTTATCACAGCCACCGGGTTAAACCTAGAACCTTTCAAGAAGGTGATTTGGTGCTCCGGCTCATCCAGATCAGACTGATATGCACAAGTTATCCCCCCCCCTTGGGAAGGACCCTTTGTGGTCAGCAAAAATCTGCACAACGGATCCTACTACCTCATTGATGTTCGAGAGCATGAAGACTCACGTCAATCGGAGGAGGAGACAAAGCGGCCATGGAACGTAGCTCTCCTTCGGCCTTACTATACTTGAAGCCATAGGCTCTTCACCTGTACATATTTATGACAGTGTATATACCATATAATAAACCGGAGCCTCCATTATAAGCGGGGTATCTGTTCTTTCTTATATCATATGTGTGCTTTTACAAGTTAACGGTCAAAGCGGAGTCTTTGTTAAATCGGCTTTAGCAGCTGCATAAAGATAAAGAAAATCACTAGGGGGCTTGGTCATGTTTTAACCACACCTACACCTCTTGATAGGCATTTCATCCACACAAGGAAAAATTTGTGGAGCCAAAGAGGGTATTGTACACAATACAAACTCAAACATAGGCACACGCTGAGCATCGCTCATAAAGTTAATTGGGGGCTCTTTTTTGCAAAGCAACAAAGAGTTTGAAAGGACCCTCGTAATTGGCTATCAAGCCACGGCTTGGAAGCCTGGTGTATTCACCTAAAACCCCGAGTTAACCTGCCTTCATCAAGTAAGCCAATCCTATCTAGGTAATCCTGGCATGACCCATCGAACGTTTGACAAGTCAATCTTTTACAGACCCTGAACTTGTCACAGTTAAAACGATGATTGGTTAATTGGAGGCCCATCTTAAAAGGCTTTGTTAAATGGTTTAACTTAGAGGCCTGGCAGCCCATGAAAATCCTCGATTTGGAGACTCACAGCTCGTAAAAAGCCTCGCATATTTTCCTATTTGAATTTTGTTTGTTGACAATCATAAGTATTTTTTGATAAACCGGCGTCCTTGACCCGGCTTGCTTTCCAACTACCAGTTGTTGGCACATGATCAATTATAAACCGGTGGTCATTGACCCGGTCTGGTTTGACTAAATCACCAGTGTTAAAAAAATCCGATAGTTATACCGGTCCGGTTTAATAGATAGACCGGCATTATGAAGATGAAATTACCAAACGTATCGGGTTGGTGTTAAACACCTTTGTTGTATACACGTTTGGTCAATCAATCAGGTATGTTCTGTACATTATTTTTTGTACAAACACTTGATTATTCAGCTAAAGTACTATATACTTCTTGGATATTATGACATGTTTAGCGGTAAACCGCTAGACATTTTTAAGTTTTTTGGACCTAGGAAGGCAATATATCCTGAAGGGCGGCACAGATTGTCACAAAGCATTATGAAACATGCTCGATGGCATGGCAGATAAACAAAGTTTCAGCTATCCTATTACGTGAAGCTTCAAAGCAGTTCAAACAGTGCCATTGTTTTTCATAGTAGCCATATAAACCAGTGACCGGATCAGGACTCTTCATCACGATGGTTTGATGGTTGCAGATCAGTTGGTGTTGGCACTTCTTCATCCCTCCCCAGCCGCTGGAAATCAGACGTTGACCAGTCAATTTCGGTTAAAGCTTGGAACACTGCCTCTTCATGGATAAGATCAGAAGGGTTAATATCAGGGGCATAAGTGTGCTTACGAATCGGAGGCACAAGTTTCATGGATATCAGCCAGCTGTATTTTCCCTTCTGCATCATATAACGGTTGAAAATGGGACAAATCGGTGTCCTCAGCCAATTTGCTGGCCGCTGGCCGCATCTGTTTGGTCAGCCGCCGATGATCATCATTGTCAAAGTTTGAACTGTCTTCTTTAACGCCTGGATATCCTTTAATGATATCCTCCGCTTCAAGGTCTGGAATCCAGGCCTTGGCTCGAATAAGGGCGGTTAATGCTCCTGCTCTTGCAGCGGCTCTTTTCAACTCGACAATACGCGCCGGTAACATGCCCAGCTTCTCAAGGGTCTCCTTAATCAATGTTGGCGCCGGTTTGTTATAAGCCGCTGTACTAATGGCTCGCTGAGATCCAGAGTATAGCTGCTCAACCAATGTATATGCCGCTTTGAGCTTCATCCGCATATCTGCACCAAGATGAGTGATCCGAGTTCCTGCCAAAGATTTTATCAACATTTTGGTCAGTTTTAAGATTCATTGACTAGTGCAACATACATAAGCAGACACTTACCAAAGATAGCAGAGGTCATAGCATTGATTTGGCGCTTCAAACCGGCTAGTTCTTCAACCACCAGTTTCAGGGCTTCCTCGACATCTACAACCCTTTTGGTCAAACCAGCTTTTTCGGTTTCCCATTCAGCACGATCTCGGTTGCAGGATTCTTTCAATTTTTCCATTCCGGCCAGGGCCTGCGTCAGCTCCTCTTTGGCTTTTGCAGCTTCGGCTTGTTGGGACTTCACATTTTCTTGCAAGTCAGAGTTTTGGGCATCTTTGCTTCTCAGTTCAGCCTGCAACATTGAAGGTATATTCAACAAAACAACATATTTATGCACGAAGTATAAAGCATATAACAAGTTATCCACTTCATACTTGGGGGCTAATGCCTATTTGCTCTCAAATACTACCCTCTATACAAGTCTCCAGAACAATGCAAGCATTATCCTTGACACTTGAGGGCTAATGTATGTTTGTTCTAAACCGGCAATGTGGATTAAAAACCAGATTAACTTGCCAAGTTAAACCGTCCTTTGGGGGCTATGCTGCAGAATGTTATCTAATTCTTTTTCAAATATGAGTCTTATCTATGATTGAGGACACGCCTTTGCAAGGATGAATGATGGGATGCTTGAAGTGTTACAAAGACCCGGTTTATGATTAACAATCATAAAACGGCTCTTAGAGGCTACTTGGAATGGTATTTCAGCTATAAATCAATGTACAAGGGAGAAGAATTTACCTCATATCGTTCTTTCATCAAATTCACCAAACCGGCTTCATAATCCCGGTTTGAGTGCAGACGGTTCATGAGCCGGAATGAAGCTCATCAGCGTTAAGATGAGCATAGTTTGATAAGTCGCTGCTCCATTTACCTTTATCCCTGGCAATTTGCTCTTCTTTGGCACTATGCTGAGCCAAAATGATGGGATGACCAGGAGAGCTGTGGCATGTTCCAGTAATAATAATGTCATCACCTTGGCCTTCAGAATTTTTGGTGGATGATGATGGAATTTTAGTGTCTTTCATTGGATTAGCCCGGTTTGGTTCTGCCGGTTCAGTATCAGGGGCGGCAGGCTCAACATCTGTTGGTTCGTCAATATGTTGGCCGTCAAGGGGCGGATCATCAAAAGTTGTTTCAGGATGGAGGCCTTCCGGTTCACTAGACTGCTCCCTTTCACCTCTTGGTTCTTCTTCTTCAGCAACAGGGTCTTTTGGCGGATTGGTGACCCGAGCTTTCTTGCTGGGTCTCGCTTTGGCCCTGCAAACAGAATAAAAAAGGATTAACATCCTGTTCAAAAGATGTAAGGCGCATTGAAAGGAAAGGTTTTTTCATAACTTACCCGGCCACAGTTTTCAAAGGGGGGAGTTGAGTTGCTGTTGATTCACCAGAAGAGGAAGGAGGTGTCACCTGATAATTTGAATCGGACGGATTAAGAGGCTGTCTGAATTACCTGCCTTGGGGTAAGAATGGTCAGAAGTAGGAGAGATCTTAGACCGGCGCTTCCAAACTGGAGCATCAGGTAAACCGGTAGAGGTGACCTGTTGGCCACTTTGCCGGGTTGTCCGGCGAGCTTCATGCTGTTGAGTCTTCAAAATAAATGTTGGATCCAAGTGAGCAAGAGGATGAGAAAAGCTTACTTTCTAGATTGCTTGGCGAGTTTTTTGTGTTGCCATAGAGTCTGAACTGGAGGAAAGGGTAATTACCTCTACGTCATCAGCCTGACTAGCTTCTGCCTCCTCCTGAGGAAGATCATTGTTAACAAGATGCATAAAAAGAGAGCCAAGTGAGTCAAGTTCTACCTCAACTTCTGGGTCATCAGTATCATCATCAAGTTCCGTATTAATCTGGTCAGCCGTTTTCCGCTTTGACGTCCGTTTTACGGCTTTGGTCTTTGGGCGGGTTGGTTTGACCACTTTGTCTCCAGTTGGCTTTGCCGCTTTCTCTATGGATTTCTGTTTCCAAAAAGGGTCATCGCCCTATATATAAAGAAGAAGGGTTACAGCTTGTATAAGTTAAAGATATTAGAGATGAAGAGGAAGTGTAATGCTTACAGCAGGCGGTTTGTTCTTGGTATAGAAGGGACTCAGACCGGTTTGACTACAGACCAGTTCCGATTCATTCAGAATTTTCTTTACACCTTCGGTAAATTCTTCCTCAGATAATTGGATATTGCAGTGGCGTTGAGGATTGTCAACTTCGCCGGTATATTCGCACATTAAACTGGGACGCCGGCTTAGCGGCAAGATACTCCAGGATATCCAACAGCGCACAAAATCCACGCCTGTTAAACCGTTTGCCATAAAGGCCCAGAGCTTGGTGATTTGAGGAGCGTATTTTGCCCTTTCCGAAGAGCTCAGGCGTTGTGGCATTGGGTGAGTATTGGATAATCTATGATCATGGAAGCCGGGGAGGGGATTTTCATCCTCAGGCAAAGTGTCTCTGCAATAGAACCATGTTTGGTTCCATTCCTTTGGGTGGCTATGGTGTTTGGCATGAGGAAATTCCACTTCTTTCCGCTTTTGAATCGAGACACCACCAAGCTCTATGTTCGGGCCATTCACAAACTCTGTGCACCGGTTTAAGTGAAAGAAATCCCGGAACAATTCTGCAGTTGGTTCTTATTGTAAATAGGCTTCACAAAAGACTTGGAAATTACATAAGTTGGAGACTGAGTTGGGACCAATATCTTGTGGATGCAGTTGGAAGCTGGCAAGTACATCTAGATAGAATTTTGACCCTGGCGGTTTGAAACCACGGCCTATATGGTCAACAAAGATTACCACCTCGCCTTGTCTTGGGGTTGGAGGATTCTCTGTTCCTGGAACTCGCCATTTGATCTCAGTTTTCTTAGGCAGAGAGCCGATGCTAACCATCTCATTCAATTGATCCTCAGTAACCCGGGAACGAGCCCAGTTGCAGGCAGTGAATTGTTTAGCCATTGCAAAGCGAACAAACTGAAAATGAAAGGCCGGTTTATAAATTACGCATGATTATACACAAGAGACAAGGGAGTAAGAAACATGCTGATATGATAAATGGTACAACCCGGAGACTAGTATAATGAGAGAGAAAGTTAATGCTAGCACAGGGTTGATCAGACACTGTTAAACCGGAGCATAATTGTGAAGGTAACATGCTCTTCCGGTTTATCAAAGGACTAATGGCATAGACTATTTATACAATGCTAAACCGCTTATATTGGTACGAGGAGAAACGGATCTCATAGGAGCATAGAAACAGATCTCACAGTGATGTATAAAACTTTTGGATCTAAAGCTAAGACATAAAAGCAAAAATAATTGGATCTTGAAGGGGTGCAGAACTGAAGCAATTTTTGACAGACTAGATCAGTTCTTTGCGCATAAGGATTTGTGATGACCATGGTAGGTAAGCTACGGCAAGAGATGCATCAAGCATGAAGTGTCCATCTATTAAATGAAGAACAGGGAAGAATATCACTGATGAACTTCGGAAGAACTGCGAAGAATGTCGAAACCCTAGAACAGATCTATGGTGAAAGAAGCAGAGAACTTACTGGAGCTGGTGAGGAAGCGAAAGGGCGCCGCAGTATTCTGGTGCGTTCAGGGTGATGCAGCGGCCAAGGTCGGAGCAGAGGCGACGGTCGACGGTGGCGGCGGAGCTCCAGAGGCTGAGCGGCGCGAGGAAGACGGCGCGAAGAGGCACGGGGGGAAACGGTGAAAATGACCCCTCGGTCCTATTTATAAGGCGAAGTGATGAAATGGCAAGTACGGGAATCGAGGAGCCCAAAAAATGGTTAAGTTAATAAAGGTGTTGCCTCGATGACTGGATATGTATTAAATGAAGGAAATCTCCGACATCAACAGATGGATGACGTCACGGCGGTTTATTGTAATTTTGAAGTATGACGTCACGGCGGTTTACAAGATCAAAAATGAAGATAAGAGAAAAGATTTTTTCTAAAGTGTGGAAGATTGAGATGAACAAGTTCAAACCAATCTGGGGCCTAATGTTCGGGATATTACTACTGGAGGTAAACCGGCCTTATGTAGCCAGGTTGTCTCTTTGAAGATTAGAAGTCCATGAAGATGTAAAGATGCTGGCGCTTTATGGAGGGCCCAAAGGCGGGTTACAGTCTGTAAATGTAAACCGGCCTAGTCATGTAACTTGTATAGTAAGATAGAAAGAGAGAGGCCGAACCGGAAACGTTTATAATCCGTCTTCGGGACTCTGTAGCCCGGCGGGCGTCAACCTATGTATATAAAGGGACGACCCGGCCGCGGTTGAGAGACAGACAACAACAACTCAAGAGCCAGACAAAGCGGATTTTCTCCCTGGCCTTCGAAACCCTAGCAATACCAATCACAACTAGACGTAGGCTTTTACCTTCATCGAAGGGGCCGAACTAGTATAAACTCCCGTGTCCCCTTGTCCGGTTTAACCCCTTTAAGCTAACCCGTTGCGATGGCTCCACGACTAAGTCCTTTCACGAGGACATCTGCCGTGACAAACCCACGACACAACCTTTTACCTCAAGGGTAATGTCAACAATAATAGTTCATGAAAACTCACATCCAATTAGCTATATATATCAGGATCTTTCCAACACATTGTGCTTGCCAAAGGATAAAATGTAAAAAGGAAAGGGGAAGATCACCATGACTCTTGTATGAAGTATAAGCCAAGAATAAAAGATAGGCCCTTCACAGAGGGAAGCAGAGGTTGTCGTGTGTTTTTATGGTTGGATGCACGAAATCTTAATGCAAAAGAACGTCACTTTATATTTCCACTTGTGATATGGACCTTTATTATGCAGTCCATTGCTTTTATTTCTTCCACATCACAAGATTGTATAAAGCTTATTTTCTCCACACTAATAAATCATGCATATTTAGAGAGCAATTTTTATTGCTTGCAACAATGACAACTTACTTGAAGGATCTTACTCAATCCATAGGTAGATATGGTGGACTCTCATGGCAAAACTGGGTTTAAGGATATTTGGAAGCACAAGTAGTATCTCTACTTGGTGCAAGGAATTTGGCTAGCATGAGAGGGAAAGGCAAGCTCAACATGTTGGATGATCCATGACAATATAATTTATTTCGGATGTAAGAAAACATAACCCATTACGTTGTCTTCCTTGTCCAACATCAACTTTTTAGCATGTCTTATTTTAATGAGTGCTCACAATCATAAAAGATGTCCAAGATTGTATATTTATATGTGAAAACCTCTCTATCTTTATTACTTCCTATTAATTGCAACGATGACCAAAACTATGTTTGTCAACTCTCAACAACTATTATTCATCATACTCTATATGTGAAGTCATTACTCTCCATAAGATCAATACGATCTCTTTATTCTTTCTATTCTTTCTCTTTTTTCTCAAGATCATAGCAAGATAACCAAGCCCTTGACTCGAAACTAATCTTTATTATGTATAGCTCACTGACTCGATTACATAGAAGGATCATAAAGCAAAACTCAAAACTAAATCATACTAAAACTTTATTCTACTGGATCAAGATATTACCAAAAGGATCGAACTAAGAAAAATGGTAAAGATAAAAGTGTGATGGTGATACAATACAGGGGCACTCCCCCAAGCTTGGCAGTTGCCAAGGGGAGTGCCCATACACATGTATTTATGTCTCTTTCTTCGGAGGTGGTGATTGATGTTCTTGGCGATGATGCCCCTCAGGATGTGATTCTCTTCCTCGAGCTTATTAACTTGTTGCTTGAGTTCCATTATTTCCTTACGGAGCTTGCCCATGACGGCTAAAGCTCCTTTCACCCATGGATGTTGCATAGCTGTGGTAGAACAAGTAACACTCTTTTTCATATTTTCATAAGAAAGAAATCTAACATTGGAAGGGATGACCGAGTTTGGAATAGCTAAGCTCTGTAGTTCCCCCATCCTGAACCCGGCTCGGAAACGAGAAGTAACTTCTTGATTCTCTTCCATGGCATATATCCTTTTCAAGTCGGCCTCCACCTCTTCCTCTGTTGATGGCCCAAAGTGGTCAGCATCACTGTTTGCTCCTGGTCCCGGTGTCGGATGAGACACCCGGCTCTCCCCGACTGACTCTTGAGAAGGCATCTTGATCAAACTCTGCAGCAGAACAACTCAAAACAAAAACAGAGGATATTTGCATGGTACGGTGGTCAAAACCTTCGGGAGATTATATAATGAATTTTTACCGACCAAAAGAAGTATCGTGCAAGAAAACGGAGTCCGAAGGCACACGAGGTGCCCACGATATAGGGGGCGTGCCCAGGGGGGTAGGGCGCGCCCTCCACCCTCATGGATGCCTCATGTCCTTTTCGGACTTCTTCTTATTTTCCTTTTTTCTTAAATATTCCAAAAGGGAGAAACAGCTATTAGAACTGTTTTGGAGTTGGTTTACTTACCGTACCACATACCTCTTCCTTTTTGGAGGTTGAAACGTTCTGGAAAGTGTCCCTTATATACTCCTCCGGGGTTACGGTTTCAACAATATTAGTTTCAACATTTATAGGATTACCTGAGATATAATGTTTGATTCTTTGACCGTTAACCACCCTCGGATTTGTGCCTTTGAAGTTGTTGATTTTTATGGCACCGGAACGATAGACCTCCTCGATAATGTAAAGACCTTCCCATTTAGAGAGGAGTTTTCCTGGAAAAAAATCTTAAACGAGAGTTGTATAACAATACATAATCACCTACATTAAACTCACATTTTTGTATCCTTTTGTCATGCCATCTTTTAACATTTTCTTTCAACAGCTTGGCATTCTCATAGGCCTGGGTTCTCCATTCATAAAGCGAGCTAATGTCAAATAGTCTCTTCTCACCGGCAAGTTTGAAATCATAATTGAGCTCTTTAATAGCCCAATATGCTTTATGTTATAGTTTGAGAGGTAAGTGACATGCTTTTCCATAAACCATCTTATACGGAGACATACCCATAGGATTTTTATATGCAGTTCTATAGGCCCATAATGCATCATCAAGTTTCTTGGACCAATTCTTTCTAGATCTATTAATAGTCTTTTGCAAAATTAATTTAAACTCTCTATTACTCAGTTCTACTTGACCACTACACTGTGGGTGATATGGAGATGCAATTCTATGATTAACGTCATACTTAGCAAGCATTTTATGAAAAACACCATGAATAAAATGTGAACCACCATCAGTCATTAAATATCTAGGGACTCCAAAGCTCGGAAAAATAACTTCTTAAAGCATCTTAATAGAGGTGTTATGATCAGCAGTACTAGTTGGAATAGCTTCTACCCACTTAGTAACGTAATCAACAACAACTAAAATATGTGTATAACCATTAGAGGAAGGAAACGGTCCCATATAATCAAAGCCCCAAACGTCAAATGGTTCAATAACAAGTGAATAATCCATAGGAATTTCTTGACGTCTACTAATATTACCAATTCTTTGACATTCATCACAAGACGAGACAAACTTACGGGCATCCTTGAAGAGAGTACGCCAATAAAAACCGGATTGCAATACCTTATGTGCAATTCTATCTCCAGCAT
Source organism: Triticum urartu (assembly GCF_056163025.1). Classification (NCBI taxonomy): domain Eukaryota; kingdom Viridiplantae; phylum Streptophyta; class Magnoliopsida; order Poales; family Poaceae; genus Triticum; species Triticum urartu. Next base: position 551,887,103 of record NC_141875.1, on the reverse strand, counting down.
GGTGTCCTCCATAAGCTTCGGAGTGACACTTGCATACTATCTGTTCCTGTTCATGCTCAGGTACACAACATCTAATAACCCCATCTACTCCTTCTTTATAAAGGTGTGGGTCATCCCAAAAGCAATGTCTTAAATCATAGGAAAAACCTTTTCTTTTACTGGTATGTGAAACTAGGTGGTATAAATTTAGCAACAATGTAATTAGCATAATCAGCATACCATGGAGCAGTACGAGAAGCATTTATGATAGCTAATTGTTCATCAGGAAAGCTATCATCAATAGGTAGTGTGTCATCAAGAACATTCTCTAACCTAGATAAGTTGTCTGCAATGGGGTCCTCAGCTCCCTTTTTATCAATAATATGCAAATCAAATTCTTGTAGCAGGAGAACCCATCTAATAAGTCTAGGTTTAGCATCTTTCTTTTCCATAAGGTATTTAATAGCAGCATGATCAGTGTGAACAGTTACTTTAGAATAAACAATATAAGGTATGAACTTATCACAACCAAATACAACTGCTAAAAATTCTTTTTCAGTAGTAGCATAATTTCTCCGGGCACTATCTAGAGTTTTACTAGCATATTGGATAAAATTTAATTTCTTATCAACTCTTTGTCCTAAAATAGCACCTACAGCATAATCACTAGCATCACACATAATTTCAAAGGGTAAATTCCAATCAGGAGGCTGAACAATAGGTGCAGAAATCAAGGCTTTCTTAAGTATTTCAAATCCTTGTACACAATCATCATCAAATACAAAAGGAACATCTTTTAATAAGAGATTAGTCAGAGGCCTGGAAATTTTTGAGAAGTCTTTAATGAACCTCCTATAAAAACCGGCATGACCAAGGAAACTTCTTATACCTTTAATGTCCTTTGGATAAGACATCTTTTCAATAGCATCAACTTTAGCTTTATCAACTTCAATACCTCTTTCGGACATCTAAGAAGCCACGTGGCAACCACCTATGTTTTCTGGAAGTTGACCATTTGGTCAATTTGCCTACAGTGGCAGATGGCAAAGGCCTGATGCTCTTTGCCGTCAGCCATGGACGGCAAAGACTGCCGTTAGCCACCTAATGGACTAACATCGAGTTTATTGCCATCTACTTTCTTTGCCGTCCGCCGCTGATGGCAAAGGCTCTTTTGCCGTCCACGTCAGGAAGCAGATGACAAAGAAGGTCTTTGTCGATCCTTTCTTTGCCGGCGCCTTTTGCCGTCCACGGAAGACGGCAAAGGCCTTTGTCGTCCGCCTTCCATGCCTTTGCCGTCTGCCTTGGCAGACGGCAAAGTAGTTGATTCCTGTAGTGCCCCAAGACAATACCTTCATTAACCATAAAGTGGCACTTCTCCCAATTCAAGACAATATTTGTTTCTTCACATCCTTGCAAAACTTGATCAAGGTTGCTTAAGCAGTCATCAAAAGAAGTTCCATATATGGAGAAATCATCCATGAAAACCTCAACAATCTTTTCACAAAAGTCAGAGAATATAGCAGTCATACATCTTTGAAAGGTAGCAGGTGCATTACATAAACCAAAAGGTATACATCTATAAGCAAAGGTACCGAGAGGGCAAGTAAAAGTGGTCTTTTCCTGATCCTCTTTTGACACAGGTATTTGAGAGAAACCAGAATAACCATTTAGAAAGAAAAAATGTGTATGTTTAGATAATCTTTCTAGCATTTGATCAATAAAAGGTAAAGGGTAATGATCCTTTTTAGTAGCTTTATTTAATTTGCGGAAATCAATTACCATTCTATAACCTGTAACAATTTTTTCTGGGATCAATTCATCTTTATCATTAGGAACAACAGTAATACCTCCCTTCTTAGGGACACAATGGACATGACTTACCCACTGACTATCAGCAACGAGATAGATTATACCTACCTCCAGGAGCTTTAGTATTTCTTTTCTTACCACTTCTTTCATCTTAGGATTTAACCATCGTTGGTGATCAACAACTGGTTTAGCGTCTTTCTCCAATTTTATTTTATGCTGGCATAGAGTGGGACTAATGCCCTTAAGATCATCAAGAGTATATCCAATAGCAGCATGGTGCTTCTTCAAAGTTTTCAATAATTTCTCTTCTTCCTGCTCTGAAAGGTGAGCACTAATAATAACATGATATATCTTCTTTTCATCAAGATAAGGATATTTAAGAGTATCAGGTAATGGTTTGAGCTCAAACACGGGGTCACCCTTGGGTGGAGGGGGATCCCCTAGAATTTGAATAGGCAAGTTGTGTTTCAAAATACGCCCCTGTTTAAAGAATACTTCATCTATTTCCCTTCTTTCATTCATAAACATATCATTTTCATGGTCTAGCAAATATTGTTCTAAAGGATCATTAGGAGGCACGGCAATAGAAGGAAGACCAATAATTTCATCTTTACGAGGCAATTCTTTGTCATGGGGTTTTCTACGAAATTTAGCAAAATTAAAATCATGAGACATATCCCCTAAACCAACAGAAACAATATCCTTTTTGCAGTCTATCTTAGCATTAACAGTATTCAAGAAGGGTTTACCAAATATAATGGGACAAAAGTCATCTTGTGCGGAACCAAGAACAAGAAAATAAAAAGGATATTTAACTTACCCACACAAGACTTCAACATCTCTAACAATCCCAACCGGTGAAATAGTTTCTCTATTGGCAAGCTTAATTGTAACATCGATACCTTCTAACTCAGCAGGTGCAATATCATGCATAATTTCTTCAGAGAAGGAATGAGGTATTGCACTAGCACTAGCACCCATATCACATAAGCCATGATAGCAATGATCTCCTATTTTAACAAAAATAACAGGCATGCTACAACAGGTCTATGTTTATTTTTAGTATCGGGTCTAGCAATTCTAGCAGCTTCATTACAAAAGTAAATAGCATGCCCATCAATATTATCAGACAAGAGATCTTTAACCATAGCAATACTAGGTTCAACTTTAATTTTCTCAGAGGGTTTGGGTGTTCTAATGTTACTTTTGTTGACCACAGTTGAAGCTTTAGCATAATCCTTTATTCTAATAGGGAAAGGTGGTTTGCCAATATAAGCGGTAGGAACAATAGGATCAACATTATAAGTGATAATCTTTTCTTCAACTTTAATAGGTTCAACTACTTTTACGTCAATGGGAGGATGATATGTAATCCACTTCTCCTTAGGGAGATCAACATGAGTAGAAAATGATTCACAAAAAGAAGCTACTATCTCAGAGTCAAGTCCATATTTAGTGCTAAATTCATGAAAAACATCGGTATCCATAAAAGACTTAACACAATCAAACTTAGGTGTTATACATGACTCCTTACCTTCGTCGAGTTCCCAATATTCAGAGTTGCATTTAATTCTTTCCAATAAATCCCATTTGAATTCAATAGTCTTCATCATAAAAGAACCAGTACAAGAAGTACCGAGCATGGAGCGATTATTGAGAGAAAGCCGAGCATAAATTTTTTGAATAATAATTTCTCTTGAGACCTCATGATTGGGGCATGAATATAACATTGACTTAAGCCCCCCCCCCAAGCTTGAGCGATGCTTTATCCTTCGCGAGGCCAAAAATTATATATATAATTACGATCATGATGAACCAGATGCATAGGATAAAACTTCTGAGGAAATTCCAATTTCAATTGGTTGTAGTTCCGTGATCCAATATCATCACATAGCCTAAACCATGACAATGTCTTTCTCTTCAAATATAAAGGAACGACCTTCTTCTTGATAACATCCTTGGGTATACCTGCAAGCTTAAATAATCCACAAACTTCATCCACATAGATTAGGTGCAAACCGGGATGCAATGTTCCATCTCCTGTAAAAGGATTAGCTAGCAGTTTATCTATCATACCCAAAGGAATTTCAAGATAAACATTTTTAGTAGGTTCAGGAGCAACTCTTTGCTCTACTGGTCGGGGTGAAGATACCCCAAACAAGCCCCTCAAAGGATTACTTTCCATAGTAACAAGTGATAGTAAATTTTAGCACACTATATAAATTTTTCCTTACCAAATTCCACCAACCAAAGGCGCTTCACTCCCCGACAACGGCGCCAGAAAAGAGTCTTGATGACCCACAAGTATAGGGGATCTATTGTAGTCCTTTCGATAAGTAAGAGTGTCGAACCCAACGAGGAGCAGAAGGAAATGACAAGCGGTTTTTAGTAAGGTATTCTCTGCAAGCACTGAAATTATCGGTAACAGATAGTTTTGTGATAAGGTAATTTGTAACGGGTAACAAGTAACAAAAGTAAATAAGGTGCAGCAAGATGTCCCAATCCTTTTTGTAGCAAATGATTAGCATGGACAAACTCTTATATAAAGGAAAGCGCTCCCGAGGACATATGGGAATTATCGTCAAGCTAGTTTTCATCACGCTCATGTGATTTGCGTTCGTTACTTTGATAATTTGATATGTGGGTGGATCGGTGCTTGGGTACTGCCCTTCCTTGGACAAGCATCTCACTTATGATTAACCCCTCTTGCAAGCATCCGCAACTACAAAAGAAGTATTAAGGTAAACCTAACCATAGCATGAAACATATGGATCCAAATCAGCCCCTTATGAAGCAATGCATAAACTAGTGTTTAAGCTTCTATCACTCTAGCAACCCATCATCTACTTATTACTTCCCAATGCCTTCCCCTAGGCCCAAACAATGGTGAAGTGTCATGTATTCGACGTTCACATGACACTAGTAGAGGAAAGACAACATACATCTCATCAAAATATCGAACGAATACCAAATTCACATGACCACTTATAGCAAGACTTCTCCCATGTCCCCGGGAACAAACGTAACTACTCACAAATCATATTCATGTTCATAATCAGAGGGGTATTAAATATGCATAAAGGATCTGAACATATGATCTTCCACCAAATAAACCAACTAGCATCAACTACAAGGAGTAATCAACACTACTAGTAACCCACAGGTACCGATCTGAGGTTTTGAGACAAAGATTGGATACAAGAGATGAACTAGGGTTTGAGATGAGATGGTGCTGGTGAAGATGTTGATGGAGATTGACCCCCTCCCGATGAGAGGATCAACGGTGATGACGATGGTGATGATTTACCCCTCCCGGAGGGATGTTTACCCGATAGAACAGCTCCGCCGGAGCCCTAGATTGGTTCCACCAAGGATCCGCCTCGTGGCGGCAGAGTTTCATCCCGAGATCTTGCTTATAATTTTTTCCAGGGCAAAAGACTTCATATAACCAAAGATGGGCACTGGAGGCCTGCCAGAGGGCCCACGAGACAGGGGGCGTGCCCCCACCCTCATGGATGGTGGGTGGCCCCTCCGGTGCTTTCTTCGCCCAATATTTTTTATATATTCTGAAACTGACTTCCGTGGAGTTTCAGGACTTTTGGAGTTGTGCAGAGTAGGTCTCTAATATTTGCTCCTTTTCTAGCCCAGAATTCCAGCTGCCGGCATTCTCCCTCTTCGTGTAAACCTTGTAAAATAAGAGAGAATAGGCATAAGTATTGTGACATAATATGTAATAACAGCCCATAATGCAATAAATATCGTTATAAAATCATGATGCAAAATGGACGTATCATCGAGCCGAGGGCACCCGAGCCCTACTTCGCGCGGAACGTGGGCTACCTCAGGGACAAGGTCGCGCTGTCGTTCGTCAAGGAGCGCCACACCATGAAGGTATACATGATCATGTAACAGATTGATTGATCGGAGGTATGAAGTACTGAAGTGTAGTGCTTGGCTGATCTATCGTGGCGTGCGTGCATGTAGAGGGAGTACGAGGAGTTCACGGTGAGGATGAACTACCTCGCTGCCAAGACGCGCAAGGTGCCAGAGGAGGGATGGCTACACTGCATCACGCGCAGCCACGAGTGCGACGTCAGGCTCGTCGTGCCCATGGGGGAACAAGTGAGGCCATCGGATTAGGCCGTCGTCGGCGGCGTATCGCTTTTTTTGTAATTTCCTGGTGTTGTTATGTTGGCTCGTCTCAGAAGGATTCAGTTTGGTGAGGGTTGACATGATTGGTGATGCCGTATTATTGTGTCTATTTGACTTGAGTTGTTGTACAGTTAGGGTCGCTTGTCATGTTAGGGTGTCTGACCGCAATCGTTGGCTTGCCTGATGCTAAATTCTAGATATTGTCAATAGCTTGGTTCCTAAGTTCTAGACAAGTAAAAGGGATACACCTTCAGTTAATAAACGGCGAATAGTATGTTCTAGTGTTGCATCAGCAAGTGATAGCAGTTCCTTGCTTTGTCCAATTGAAACAATCACCAGAAGGGATATGTTGGTCTTGCAAGAGGCAAACACACTAGGAATGTGCAGGAAATGTTGCATTATCTCATTTGGACATGCATATCATCATACTGGATTGCTTGGCCTTTACGCTAACATGTGCTAGGATATACAAGACTTGGAAATAGAGATTAAATTGATAGCAAAGTTATTAAACTCGGATGGTTAGTGTGTATTATTAAGTGCAGTTGTGTTGCTTCTGTTTATCTCGCCTTGTAGCAAAGGTATTATTAAGTGCAGTAGAATTCTATGCCTAATTTGAACACTGTAAACATGCCATTCTTGTGGAATGGGAATTACTTGAGGGAATAAGAGTGTGCAGGGCGGGTTATCAAGTGCATGGTTGCTAGTTATCTTAGTAGCTCTGTTCTATGTGTATATGCATATAAATTTGTATATGTGGCTTTTTAAGCATGGTTTTTGTATATCTGATAAGTGCACACATCTATAACTGTTCCTCCTTATCTGGTATTATAAGTCCATTTGACTGGATGCTTTAAAAGATGAGTCGCTGTGGTAAATGTGTTGCAAAGTCTAATGCGGTTTCATAAACACATGCATTTGTTTGTCTTGCTCTGTTATTCCTCAAGATAAAGCTCCTTTGTATTGATTAAAACTATTCCATAGTTTCACAAACAATTAGCATCATTAGCCTGGTTGCATTATCTGTATTCTTCTTTTGGACCTGATGATAAGAACATTTCTTTTCTCCCGTGGGTTAAAATAATGGGAGTTTGTGTGGAAGGTTCTATCGCTGTATGTGAATAGCAGTCTGATGTTACTTGGCAATTGTTTTTTCTATGATATGAGGGAAGAGCTACGATCATGTGCATGGAAGGTTTTCAAGTGAGCACGTGTTAGTTTGTTTAGTACTTATGTAGTATGGGAAATATGCATAGGTATGTCCATCTTCTTTTTAAGCATGCTTACTGCCTACCTGATACAGAGTTCTATAACTGATGTTCTTTATTTGACAGTCTACAGCCTCTTATAGTTGAAAAGTTGAATAGTTAGAGTATGTGTGCTGCTATGTCTCTTACAGTTTTAGAAAAGCGTTAATTTATCTGTCATGTTCTATTAATCTGGAAGATTAAACTCATATGCATATGTTGCTTAACCTGACTGGCTTGAGTATTGTTCCGAACAGATTATACTGCAGATTCCCTTCACTATTTTTTCTTCTAGTTATCTCATAGGATATTTCATGAGGCATATCTATTCTCTCCATTTTTTAGTACAAAAATGTGATTAAATCAACATGCTTATGAGGGTGTTGAATATTTTTGTGCATTAGCTTCTTTTGGGATTTTTCTACTTGGATGATGTTCTCTTCTTCTTCCTCTCCTCTCCCCCAATCTGATCCGTGCGTGCATTTTATTGCAGGTTCATGAAGGGGCTGGATGGCTCCTCGGGCAACTCTTTGTCATGGGCGGCACCATCGTCGGCAGGGCCGTTTCTTCTTCGAATTACCACACACGCGCGTCTTGTTTGTTGCTAATAAACCAATGATTTCGGTGATTTTGGGTTGTTTTTAGTTTTGCTTCTGCTATTTAATGCTGTCAATGCTCTTTCCTGTTTGGTGGATCAACTAATTGCTTACAAATCTAGCAAGCATGAATGCTTAATTTTACAGATTTGTTTGACTGACTTCCTCAAATCTAGGTCGTGTCTTTTTGTTGGATGTGGATCAAGTCTCCCTTTGTCAATGAGTTCTAGATTCCAGTTCACCATGTTTTGCTTATGAATGAATGCGTTAGAAGTAGAACATAATCTGTTGCATTGGTGGTTACTTTATACATTTTCTGGTTGGTTAATCAGCTAGTTAGCTACAGTTTACCTTGAACAGGGAATGTCGATGGTGAAAGAATTAACGTCCATTCTCTAGATCTTAACATGTGGTTCTTGGATAGGTCCCTTTTTGAACCCTTTTTTATTTGAATCCCATGAAGAAGTAAACTAGCCTAGTTTTTTTAACAGGCATGTTGTCTTATTAAATCGAGGGGTAATTATTGCCTGGATAGGTGTTTTCCTTTGTGAAGTTAGTGGATGTTGATCAAGTCCCCCTTTCCACTGTATGAAACGTTTCTCCTGTTGTACTTCTTAAAAAGCTTTCCGCTAATGGCAGGAAGAAGAAGGCTATTCACAAGAAGATGGAAGGAAGAAGCAGGCTGATTTGATTCGATCCTCAAGGTAGCCCTTCCTTTCCACTTCTTTCTTTCATTCGATCCGATCTATGCACAAAGTTCACAAATTTGGATGCATCATAGAACTTGTGGTGATGTTGTTTAGATTGCAGCAAGCAAAAATACAAGTGTTGAGGTTGTTAAGTGTTTTGTTACGGTGAAATCCAAACCATTTATTGAATAGTAGGATGGCCGACTTTCTATGATTATCTCTTGTTGCTATTTTTATCTTTTCCATATCCACATCATGTCTATGAATTGGTGTGCTTCTATTCCTTGTCGGTGTTCTTTTTATTCTGGTATAAGATGAACCAACTTGTTATTTTTTGGTGGTTGGTTTGCATACATGTTCTTTTTTTACAGAAATATGTTGTGGTTCCTTGCAAAGTAAATATGCTGTCAGATTTACTTTTATTTTGTTCCTAATCATTTTGTTCTATAACGTGCAGATGCTGGCCTTTCATGTTTCTTCACGAGCATCAGGGCAAAGAAGTTGGAAGAAGCATAGTTCTAGCTCATTGGAGCTAGTTTTGGGAGTAATGAAGCCCTTTAGGTTGATCCTATTTGTATGTGTGTTATATGATGTAGACTGTACACTTGTAGACTCATGTGGTAGACCCTACACTTGTAGGGCTCATGTGATACTCATGTGGTAGACTATACACTTATAGAGCTGTTCTCAAATTGTAAACTTGATGTTGATCACATTTGTATGTATGTTATATGATGTAGCAGATTGCTTCTTGCTGTTATTTGAAGTATTGCATCGGTTTTCTGTATTGGTATATTGAAATCTGAAGAACATGACCTTGATAGCAGGGTCCCATGAACCAGAACATCACATTTGGGACCCATTTACCAGAATTTGACAACTCGGGTGCATAAAAAAAGGAAAAGAAAGGCTGCAGCCCAAAAATAAAAAGCTATAATGTTGGGCCTGGCCCATGTAGCTAATCAGAATTAATAGGGAAAATATATAAAAGGCTGAATTAATGGACTCGGTCCATGTAAAACACCGAACTGGACCGAGCTGATTCTTGTCAACGACCTTTTCATTTGGTCGCAAGTTTGCCACGTCAGCTTGCCACGTCGGATCCGACATGGCCTGGGCAGAGAGCTAGTGACCAAAACAGAAGGTCATAGGATCAACAACCTTTTGTTTTGGTCGTTGCCTTCCACGACCTTCTCACAGAGAAGGTCGTTAATTTCAGTTTACGACCATCGGCTTTTGACCATCTGTTTTTTGTCACAAAAAGGTCGCAAATGAAAAAACAATGACCTTTCAGCGACCAATAGTGATAGTCTCAAGTTGACATATTTCTTGTAGTGTGTAGAGATAGACCCCATCGTTTTATCCTTAGTAGCAACGATACATACGTGTCGGTTCCCCTTCTGTCACTTGGATCAAGCACCGTAAGATCGAACCCACTACAAAGCACCTCTTCCCATGGCAAGATAAATAGATCAAGTTGGCCAAACAAAACCCAAATATCAGAGAAGAAATACGAGGATATAAGCAATCATGCATAAAAGAGATCAAAGAAACTCAAATAACTTTCATGGATATAGAAAGATAGATCTGATCATAAACCCAAAGTTCATCCGATCCCAACAAACACCCCGCAAAAAGAGTTACATCATATGGATCTCCAAGAGACCACTGTATTGAGAATCAAACGAGAGAGAGGAAGCCATATAACTACTAACTACGGACCCGAAGGTCTACAAAGAACTACTCACGCATCATCGGAGAGGCACCAATGGAAGTGGTGAAGCCCCCCCCCCCCCCCCCGTGATGGTGTCTAGATTAGATCTGGTGGTTCTGGACTTTGTGGTGGCTGGAATTAATTTTCGTCCACTCCCCCAGGGTTTCTGAAATATTGGGGTATTTATAGAGTAAAGAGGTGGTTCAGGGGACACCCGAGGTGGGCACTACCCACCAGGGCATGCCCTGGTGGGTTGTGCTCTCCTCGCAGCACCCCCTAGGCGCAGCCTTGGCCCATTAGGTGTCTTCTGTTCCATAAAAAATCTCCATAAAGTTCCGTTGCATTTGGACTCTGTTTGGTATTGATTTTCTGCGATGTAAAAAACATGGAAAAAATAGCAACTGGCACTTGGCACTATGTCAATAGGTTAGTACCAAAAAAATAAAAATGACTATAAAATGATTATAAAACATCCAAGATTGATAATATAACATAATGGAACAATCAAAAATTATAGATACGTTGAAGACGTATCAACATCCCCAAGCTTAACTCCTACTCGTCCTCGAGTAGGTAAGTGATAAAAACAATAATTTTGATGTGGAATGCTGCCTAACATGTCATATCTTATTCTTTTCTTTATAGCATGGACATTTGTAATTTTATATTGTTCAAAGCAATAGTCTAGTTTTGACATGATAACTTAAATACTCAAGCATATCAACAAGCAACTATGTCTTTCAAAATATCAACGGTAAAATAAGCTATCCCTAGCCCATCATGCTCAAGCATTGATCCATTCATGAAAAACACTCGCATATTAACTACACCCAATGTTCAAGTATGATCATAGTGCATCCTTGAGGGAGTCCTGGATTAGGGGGTGTCCGGATAGCCGGACTATACCTTCGGCCGGACTCCTGGACTATTAAGATACAAGATTGAAGACTTCGTCCCGTGTCCGGAAGGGACTTTCCTTGGAGTGGAAGGCAAGCTTGGCGATACGGATATGTAGATCTCCTACGATTGTAACCGACTCTGTGTAACCTAAGCCCTCTCCGGTGTCTATATAAACCGGAGAGTTTTAGTCCATAGGACGAAGAACAATCATACCATAGGCTAGCTTTTAGGGTTTAGCCTCTCTGATCTCGTGGTAGATCTACTCTTGTACTACCCATATCATCAATATTAATCGAGCAGGACGTAGGGTTTTACCTCCATCAAGAGGGCCCGAACCTGGGTAAAATATCGTGTCCCCTGCCTCCTGTTACCATCCGACCTAGACGCACAGTTCGGGACCCCCTACCCGAGATCCGCCGGTTTTGACACCGACATTGGTGCTTTCATTGAGAGTTCCTCTGTGCCGTCGCCATCAGGAAGGATGCCTCATCCCGTCTTTAAAGATGGCACCGTTGCTAAGGGAGCTTTGGCTGTCGGCCAAACTCTCCGGCTAGGTGGTTTCCTTATGACCGCCTGTTGAGCTGCTGCGCCGATGATGACCTCTCGGGTCATCGAAAGCAATCTTCATGTCAGCTCGGAATTCGCCGAGCAGCTAGATCCAATGGAGCTCTCTTCCCTAAACGATCTCTTCGATCGCATCGCCGCCCTGGGAGTCGCTACAGATTACGACCAGATTGGGCCTAAACCCGATCTGAGAGAGATTAACTCTCCCCAGGTCACCCATCACGTTGCCATGGTAGAGGGACAGTGCGGCGACCCTTCATCTATCTTAAGGACTAGCTATGTCCGGATTCCCGATCCCTCCAAGCCGGATACCTACGGAGGGGAGGATATTACTCAAGACCTGAACTTAAAGTTAGGCGATAGACTAGATTCATCGGGCCGCATCCAAGAATCCCAACGTCCGAGTTCGGAAACTCCTTGGCCCCTGGGTCTCAGATTGGGTGAGGTTTCGGATTTGATTCCACCCACCCACCCGTACATAAGCGATCTATCCCAAATTAGGCAAGATCCCAAAGAAAACAATACATCATTACTGGGCCAGATTCCTCCTGGTTATGAACAGGATAAAGGACTGCCGTGAGGAAGACGCAATTTCATTCTTCTGCAATAATTGCACAGACAAGGGAATCCTCAACGCCATAAGTCGCCGTGATATTACATGCTTTGCTGACTTGGCGTCCATAGTATGAAAGTGCTGTGCGATGGAAAGCGCCTGGAAAACCGAAACAAAATTTTGGGACAATCCGGCCTTGAATACAAACCCGGTCCGAAATAAAAGGGTGCATCATCGTCAGACACCCGGGTTCAATACCAAAAAGCAAAAGCCCTCTACAGGGCACGGAACTGTACTGGAAGGAAGGCTTGATGGACCCTGTAAAATTCATAGTGCAGAGGGCGCCACACTAACTCACAGCCTTAGAGCATGTTGGATACTCCGGCAGGTGGCAAAAATTGGCGAAGATCTTCTAATTCCAGAAGCCACAGAAAGCCACCCCAGAGAAACCAGTACGATATTAACAGTCTTCGAGACTTTCGCATCAAATAATATGCGAAAAAGAACACTCCGCGGCCTTGCCGAAGTCTACCAAGTAGCAACAATAAACCCATCGAGTGACACGGCTATTACTTTTAACGCCAGTGACGAACCTAAATTCCGAACAGCTCGAGCACCAGCCGCATTGGTCCTCAGTCCAATAGTGGACGGCTTTCGTCTTACCAAGGTACTCATGGATGGCGGCAGCGGATTGAACCTCATTTATGAGGAAACCCATCAAAAAATGGAAATAGACTGGAACCGCATTGAGCGAAGCAGAACAACCTTTAGAGGAATAATCCCCAGTCAGGAAGCACGCTGTACAGGAAAAATCACACTAGATGTGGTGTTCGGCACGCCGGATAATTACAGGTCCAAAGAGGTCACGTTCCAGGTGGCCCCGTTCAGTAGCAGATATCACGCTCTACTAGGGCGGGAAGCGTTTACAGTCTTCCAAGCAATACCCCATTACGGGTACATGAAGCTCAAGATGCCCGGGCCTAACGGAATCATCACCCTTGTTAGTGATCCGGACATAGCACTCCACGCTGAAAACAAGACAGCCACACTGGCCCTGGAGGCGCTATCCGAAGCCCTAGCGGCTGAGGAACTGAGTGCGCTGCGCTCCACGGTGAATAGGGATGATGTGATACTCGATAAAAGATCCAAGTCCACCTCCTTTAAATCGGTGGACGAAATAGTCAAATTCCAGGTCCATCCAACGGACCCCAATAAAATAGCTTCCATCGGGGCAGAGTTAAACCCGGATGTAGGTGCCGCACTGCGAGAGTTCCTACGAGAGAACTGGGACATTTTCGCCTGGCACCCTTCAGACATGCCAGGAATCCCACACAGGCTGGCTGAACACAGCTTAAATATCCTAAAAGGATTCAAGCCAGTCAAACAGGCTCTTCGGCGTTTTTCCGAACCTAAGAGACAGGCCAAGGGAGAGGAACTAGCCAAGCTATTGGAGGCCGGATTCATCAAAGATATCAAACATCCGGACTGGCTAGCAAACCTGGTGATGGTACCAAAGAAGGACAAATCCTGGCGCCCGTGCGTTGATTTCAAAAACCTTAACAAGGCGTTCCCAAAGGATCCCTTCCCTCTCCCCCACATCGATCAAATTATCAATGCTACTGCAGGACACGATTCGTTGTGTTTCCTCAATGCATACTCCGGATACCATCAAATAAAGATGTAAGAGTCAGACCAAGCCGCAACGGCACTCATCACACCATACGGCCCATTCTGCTTCAACACAATGCCCTTCGGGCTCAAAAACGCCGGCGCAACATATCAGCGCATGATTCATACATGTCTGGCAAACCAGATCGGCAAAACAGTGGAGGCATACGTAGATGATGTGGTCGTTAAAACAAGACATGTCGAATCTCTAGTAGACGACTTGAGGCTAACATTCGATAACCTCTGAACATACGACATCAAGCTTAACCCGGAAAAATGCGTTTTCGGCATTCCAGCTGGAAAGCTCTTGGGCTTCATTGTATCCGGTAGAGGAATTGAAGCAAATCCAGCCAAGATCCGGGCTCTTTCACAATTGGATATCCCGAAGGACCTCAAACAAATACAAAAATTAACCAGATGCGTGGCAGCTCTAAGCCGCTTTATCTCCCGCTTAGTTGAAAAGGCCCTACCCCTTTACCGCCTCCTTCGGTGCACCGAACACTTCGAGTGGACGGATGCAGCCACAGCCAGACTCGACGAAATAAAAGCCATCTTGGCAACAAACCCAGTCCTGGTCGCGCCAAACATTGGCGAACCAATGCTATTATACATTGTAGCAACCCATCAGGTCGTAAGTGCAGTGCTCGTCATCGAACGAGAAACGGACTGACACAAATTCCCCCTTCAAAAGCCGGTCTATTATGTGTCCACTGTCCTTACTCTGTGCAAGTCACGGTACCCGCATTATCAAAAGATTGCGTACGTGGTATTTATGGCATCCCAGAAGCCACGACACTACTTTCAAGAGTGTTCAATAACAGTAGCCTCAGAAGTGCCACTTAACGATATTAAAAACAACCGCGACGCGACGGGCCAGATTGCAAAATGGGCCATTGAGCTCCTCCCGTTTGACATAACTTACAAGCCACGGCGAGCTATCAAGTCGCAAGTTTTGGCCGACTTCGTTGCAGAATGGACGGAGAGCGAACTCCCTAAAGAGCACAACACGTATTCAAACTGGGTCATGCACTTCGACGGCTCCAAAATGTTGGCCGGTCTAGGGGCTGGCGTCGTTTTGACGTCCCCCACAGGAGACATAGTTCAATATGTACTCCTGATAATGTGCACAGACTCCAACAACGCAGCCGAATATGAGGCCCTTTTACATGGTCTCCGAATGGCAGTATCCATGGGCATTCAACGCCTAGAGGTGCACGGGGACTCGAACCTTGCAATATCCCAAATAAATGGAGACTTTGATGCCAAGGATCCAAAAATGGCAGCTTATCGCAACGCCGTCCTAAAAATGTCAGCTCGGTTCGAAGGGCTCGAATTTCACCATATAGCCCGAGAAAATAATCAGGCGGCAGATGTCCTGGCATGCATCGGCACAAAACGCGATGTAGTCCCACCCAACATCTTCTTGGAAAGGCTGTTCAAGCCGTCCGTAGTATGGGAAGGGGAACCTGGCAATAACAGCCCAGACCCAACCGCACAGCCCGACACCAAACACTCTGACATAATTGGAGGCTCTGCCAAGGAGATAACACCTTCAGCCCACGTAATAATGGCCGTCATCGCCCCGTGGACAGAACCATTCCTCGCCTACCTTACCAGGCAGGAACTCCCTGAGGACCAAAATGAGGCACGCTGCATAGTGCGGCGATCTAAAGCCTATAAAGTCCATGAGGGAGAGCTTTATAAGAAAAGCACTATCGGAGTCCTTCAAAGGTGCATCTCCGAAGAGGAAGGGCGGAACCTCCTGGCTGAAATTCATGCCGGACTCGGCGGACATCACGCTGCAGCTCGGTCCCTTGTAAGCAAGGCCTTCCGTACAAGCTTTTATTGGCCGACGGCCCGGGCAGACGCCTAGCACTTAGTCCAACGAGGCGTCGGTTGCCAGATTTTTGCAAACCAAAGCCATATGCCACCCACCGCCCTCCAAACTATCCCCATCACTTGGCCCTTCACGGTCTGGGGGCTTGACATGGTTGGACCCCTTAAAGGCGGAACCCACAAGAAAAAAAATACTTACTGGTCATGGTGGATAAGTTCACCAAATGGATAGAGGCCAAGCCTGTTAAGACGGCCGAATCCGGACCGGTGATAGACTTTATATCTGGTGTTGTACACTATTACGGCGTCCCCCACAGCATCATCACTGATAACGGCACGAACTTTACGGCCGATGAGGTAAAACTCTGGTGCAAAAACATGGGCATCAAGCTCGATTATGCTTCCGTCTATCACCCACAAAACAACGGCCAGGTCGAACAGGCAAATGGTCTTATCATGAGCGGCATCAAACCCAGATTAGTGCGGTCCCTTAAGGAATCTAATACGCACTGGGTAGAGGAGCTCGACTCCGTACTCTGGGGGCTGCGGACCACGCCGAATCGCACCACCGGATACACACCATTCTTCATGGTGTACGTTGCAGAGGCATTTTTGCCCTGTGACATAATTCATGACTCACCTCGAGCACGCATGTACGAAGAAAGAGAAGCCAAGCACGATCGGCAGGACAATTTGGACGCCTTGGAGGAAGAGCGAGACGTGGCAAAAGCCCGTTCCGCATTCTATCAACAGCTGGCTCGAAGATACCAAAGCAGAGAAGTACGTGCAAAAAATTACAACGTTGGCGAAATAGTTCTACGCCTGTCGGACAAGAAAAAGGACAAACTCAAGCCCAAGTGGGAAGGTCCCTTCATAATTGACCAAGTCCTGACTGGTGGAGTGTACCACCTGTGAGATGCATCGGATAACCGACTCGAGCCGAACCCATGGAACGCAGCCCGTCTCCGAAGATTCTATGCCTAGCGCTGGACTCTGTGTTCGTCTCCTTCCTCTGTCCATTTTTTACATACTTTCTGTCTTACATTTCTCTCCTTCTCCTCTCTCTCTCTTATAGCCTTTAAAGGCTCATAAAATGACGCGCTATCCGCGCTCATTAAACCCGGGGGCTTCTTTAACTAGAAGCTTATTTATACAGGCTTCATGCCCAACACATGTGTCACACTTCCGCATGTACCTTTTATTCGCCATGATATGCATCGATATGACTTAATTTTTGGCCAAGCTGGGTTGTCTGGCTCCTGTACTTACCCCTACGTTCCCGATTGTTCGGCTAGGTGGTAAAGGGAGCACCTCTGCGATTGTTACTGCCGGGTCAGCCGGATGTGTACCTTAGACTGGGTGAAGCCGAAAGCTAGCGTTCTTAAGGGAATATTCGGTAGGTGAACTAAAGATGATCTTTTTTATTATCTATACGCCCCCAGATGTTTTTCCTGTGCCTCTTTTCGCAGAATGGACATGCACTTTAGGGCATGCCTCCCAGGGAAAGGAACCCCTAATGGAACTATTCTCCCTGGAAGATGTTTCTTACTAACCATGTAATATAACATAACTAGTTGGGCACTTGTCTGTTCAAGCACTAATGACCCCTACGCCTGGTCTCCATGCATACCCCGGTTCTTATATAACCGCGAGGGTATTCAGACACACTCCGGACCGTTAGGTCCCGAGGTTGAAGCGAAAAGGTCGGCCATGACAAACGATCTACAATCCGGCTAGAAGGCATTACACATGTCAATTAAAATTACATAGTCAATCTGACTGATTGTATTGCTCTTCAATACCATCTAACAGGCTATCTAGTTTACCATCCTCTTGGGAATACTTTCCGGCCAACTCTACTTGGCCGTATACTAAGCTCACAGGGATCTCCTTCCCATCGGGCCCTATGGGTCCGACCTCGGCCATGTGGTTTGGGTCAGCCTTCGTGTACCGCATCTTCACCATGGCCCAAGCCTCCCTGGCGCCTTGACGGCAGGCCGACATCTTCCACAATCGGAAGCGCCGCCGCGCTCCCTTCAGCTTCTACAAGCTCTCCAAGGCCTTCAGGCATGGAGACGGATGGCCACAAAGCCTGGGCGATGCCTTGCATCACCTGCCGAACTCGCTCGTGCAGTTGTGAGAGCTCGGGAAGAAGGTCACCCGTAGAACCGGGAATTTCCTCTGCAGGACGACCTGTTAGCATACCTACAGACATTACTCTGTTAGTCGACTTCCTCGCCGAACTCTTTTCTCAAAGTTTGTTTAAGCACTTACTATATATGCTGCGTCGAAGCCGCTGATTCTCGTTCACGGAGTCCAACAGCTGGGCACGAACGTCTTTCAGTTCAACGCCCAGCTTGGTGTTGGCATCTTGGAGATCATTCTTCTCCCGCATCACCTTTGTCAGCACGCTCTCACCAGCCTTCAGCTGCCGTCGGAGTTGTTGCACTTCCGGATTTAATCCGGCGCCATCTGCAATTTCATTTGTCAGATTTGCACCCACGCCGCACTTCGCAAAATACTTATCTTTCGATGCGTATATTACCAGAGGGGGTCTCCTTGGGCTCCCCTGTCGCGGCTAGCACGGCCTCAAGTTGGGCTTTGCACTCTTCCAGCTCCTGGGACAGCAGGGTATTCTTTTTTGCAAGAACCTGCATAACAGATGATCCTTAAATCAGTTATTCTAACTGTTTCAAGTCTCGGGGGCTACTGGTACATATATATAATTACCAAAAATTTCTTACCCGTATGTCTTTCACATACTGCTCCGTGGCTCTGGCTAGACCATTTTGAGCGGCACGGAGGTACGCGTCTCCCGAATTGAAGGCATCCAAAGCCTCTTGGGAGAAACAAGCATCACGAAGAACTGTCCTGCGACGCTTGTGGTTCATGGAACTCTCCACCTCGGAATTGGTGGCAAACAGCCTGTCCACATCCTCCGTTGGAGGAGCGTCCGGTGCGCGCCTTGTGTTCGCCTCCGCTTCCGGACCAGGCTTTGGAGCCTGGCTGGTGGAGGCACGATTGGCAGCCCCTCCGAATATAGTCCGGCGAGGTCTCTTCATCCTAAAGAGAGCACGAGTGTTAATATGCCTCAAAGGAATAACACCTGGGAATAAGGTGGCGCGCTATACCTTTGTGCCGGTGCCTCAGTCTGAACCGCACTTCATTTCAGCTCGCGGGGCCTTGCCGCCCCTCATTGGCTAGTCTCCGCAGGCTCGGCCTCCCGTCTCAAGGACCTCCCCTGCAAAACATGGTTGTCATACGGCAATCGAAAACACGCGAGGACATATCCCTTTTAAAAGTGCTGGGACTCCGGTCTCAGTTACCTGTGAAGCTGGGAGTAGCCCTGGATAATCTGCCGTAATGGCCACCAAGGCGTTGTCCTTTATCAATTGATGAAACACTCCATCAATCAGCTCCACAGATAAGTCCGGATCCTCTTGAGAGGCCGGGTCAAGGGACCGTCCCGGATCCTCGGGTTGTGGAGGAGGGTTGTTTATTTATTTAATAGCCTGGCGCAGTTCCTGCGTTGAAGTCATTAGACTGAAAATTTAACAATGGGAATATAAAAAGGATGGGCAAGTAGAAGTGTCCACTAACCCAATTCGGGGGATTGTACATAGAAAATCCACCCCGTGGGTTGACGCGGAGAAATTCCCCCTCTTCTCCCCTGTACAAAGCGGACAAGGTCTTTATTAGAGCGGCAGTCGAATCCGGCCACTTACGGCCGTAGCGGGTGGCGTCGTCCTTCCCGTTGAAGTCCCACATGGGGCGGCCTCTATGCTGAAGTGGTTGCACCCCTCGCATGATACATGCGGCCATGACCCCGATCATGGTCAGTCCGGAATGAGCTAACAATCTTATCTGGCCCATCAGGTAAATACCGTCCCTGTCACTTTCCCTCTGAGGGCTCCGTGGACGCCAGCTTAGGCGCTTCTTTAGGGGAGCACTGTCGAACTCAGGGAGGCCGACCCGGACAGGATCCGGCAGCGGGACGTCCTCTATATAAAACCATTCCGAAGGCCAGTCCTCGGATGCCTTATTTTTGGTTCCGGATAGATATCCGGTCCCGGTGATGCGCCATACATCGGCTCCGCCCACTTGATATATCGACCCCTCCTTAGAGCGGGGAACAAGGAAGAATAGCCTTTTCCACAGCGCGAAATGAGCCTCGTAGCCCAAAAATAGCTCGCAAAGGGCTACGAAGCCCGCGATATGCAATATGGAGGCAGGCGTGAGGTTGTGCAGCTGGAGGCCATAGAACTCCAGAAGCCCCCGGAGTTTGGAAATCCGAGCCCTCTTATTAAGTAAGGGGCAAGGCATACCCGCTCTCCTTTGGAGGGATTGGGGGCGCTCTCCGCTTGCTCTCCGCCATTATAGGTGGCAAGTCCGACTTGAACCGGGACCATATAGGCCGGGGGGAGAAATCCCTTGGTCTGGAGCTTCACTAGCTCGCTGTGCAGGATGGAGCACCTCTTCCAATCTCCAGGCCGAGGGCTGGAAGGGCGATAGAATGGACCTCTGTCGGATACGCTCTGATGAATACTCGCGGAAGGGAGAAGGCGTGGTTTGGATATAAATCCTCGTCCCCTTAAATAGGCGGCTCATTCACGTGGCTAGGGGTGTAAATATAAAAAACACCCTGACTTTTCGTATTCGTTTGACACGTGGAAAACAGCCATTATTGGGCATAGAAGCCTAGGAGCACTACATTTACAAGAAACCGGACACTATTCAATAGGTACACGGAATTTGGAGGAGAACCCGCCTTGCAATGCCGAAGACAATCTACGCGCCGGACTCGTCATCATTGAAGCCTGGTTCAGGGGCTACTGAGGGAGTCCTGGATTAGGGGGTGTCCGGATAGCCGGACTATACCTTCGGCCGGACTCCTGGACTATGAAGATACAAGATTGAAGACTTCGTCCCCTGTCCGGAAGGGACTTTCCTTGGCGTGGAAGGCAAGCTTGGAAATACGGATATGTAGATCTCCTACCATTGTAACCGACTTTGTGTAACCCTAGCCCTCTCCGGTGTCTATATAAACCGGAGAGTTCTAGTCCGTAGGACGAAGAACAATCATACCATAGGCTAGCTTTTAGGGTTTAGCCTCTCTGATCTCGTGGTAGATCTACTCTTGTACTACCCATATCATCAATATTAATCGAGCAGGATGTAGGGTTTTACCTCCATCAAGAGGGCCCAAACCTGGGTAAAATATCGTGTCCCCTGCCTCCTGTTACCATCCGACCTAGACGCACAGTTCAGGACCCCCTACCCGAGATCCGCCGGTTTTGACACCGACACTCCTAGTTGGTGCTTTTATAAGAGAAGATGAAGACTCAAATTCAAAAATAAAAAATACATAAAGTAAAAGGAAGACCCTTAGCAGAGGGAAGTAAGGATTTGTAGAGGTGCCAGAGCTCAAAGCGAAAAACTTAAAGATAAAAACATTTTGGGAGGTGTGTCCTTCCCACCAACGAAAATAACTTAGAGTTCCCAACACTTCCCATGCTAGATATATCATAGGTGGTTCCCAAACAGAAATTAAAGTTTATTCCTTTTGCCACCATACTTTCACTTTCCATGGCTAACCGTATCCATGGGTGCCTTCCATACCAACACTTTCCAAGGAATTTACTATTTGATAACATAAAGTAAATTTATTTTACATTTCGGGACTGGGCATCCCTAATACCTTTGCCTTACTCTCGTGCAATGACAACTGAATAAACACTCATCGCGAGAATAACACATCTAGCATGGAAAATATTAGCCACCCTCACCGCTCCCCGAGCGAAATGAACACACAAAGGAGAAGTTTATTTTGAAAATTAGAGATGGCACATACAAATTTTCTTAGAATGGCAAAAGAATACTGCATATAGGTAGATATAGTGGACTCATGTGGCAAAATTGGTTTAAAGGTTTTTGGATGCACAAGTAGTGCTCATACTTAGTGCAAAATCAAGGCTAGCAAAAGATTGAGAAGCGACCAACCAAGAAACGAGTAATCTCATAAGCGAGCATTAAGCATATTAACACCGAATAATGCACCACAAGTAGAATATAATATCATTGCATAATTATTGACTTTCGTGCTTGCATAGGGAATCACAAACCTTAACACCAATATTCTTACTAAACCATAATTACTCATCAACATGACTCACATATCACATCATCATATCTCAAAACTATTACTAAGAATCAAGCTTATTTTGTCCAATGATCTTCATGAAAGTTTTTATTATATCCATCTTGAGATCTGTTAGTATAATAAAACTCAACAAATGCCTTCGTGTGATCCGTTAGTATAATAAAACAAACCACTACTATAAGTGTTGTAGTAAACCAATTCATATTTTGTTCTTGCATTATATCTACTGTATTCCAACTTTTCTATGACAAAAACTCATCAAAGAAAACCATAGCGCCATCAAAACAAGCACACAACGCAGATAAAACAGAATCTGTCAAAAATAGAACAGTCTATAGTAATATGGGTGTTTCGAATACTTATGTAACTCCAAAACTCTGAGAAATTAGGACAACCTGAGAAATTTTTATATTGATCCACTACAAAAGTAATGGGTATTTTTTCGCTCTCTGGTTAAAAATCAGAATTATTTTCGCGAGCGTAAAAGTTTCTGTTTTTCAGCAAGATCAATCAACTATCACCCAAGAAGATCCTAAAGTCTTTACTTGGCACAAATGCTAATTAAAACATAAAAAACACAATCATAACACTAGCATAATTGTGCTAACACTCAAGAACAGAAAGCAAAAAGCAAAAATAAAATTTATTCGTTGGGTTGCCTCCCAACAAGCGCTATAGTTTTACGCCCTTAGCTAGGCTTAAAGCAAGGACCTATGTTTTGTCATCCTTCTTCTTAATTCCCTTGGATGTATTTTTATCATGGGGTTTTGTAAAAACAACATAAAACATATTATCCATAGAAACCTTAGCATTATTAAGTTGCCCATTGTCATAAGCACGTTGATTTCCGGCAACTATCAAAGAATAATGTTGATTAACATTATTAAAAACTTGTTGAATTACATCTAGGATTGGGACTTCCTTTTAAGATTCTCATCAAAGATCTTATTCTCCCCAAGAAAATGTCTTAACACAAAATTACTATTGTAAAGAATTTCATATATCACAGTCTTTTCACGATTCATACCATAAATATCAAAGATTTCCCTAGCTTCCCATATGATATAGTCAAACTCATTCATAAGAACGAGTGTGGCCAACTTTTTTAGCCTTAGGATTCTTTATAACGGGGAGCTCAAAAAACAATCTTTGCAAAGTAGGATGAGTATGGATAAATTTGCTTTCAAGTTTCAGAACTAGCACTGAAATAGCATCCAGAAAGATCTAGTAGTCTTAAGTATATGTGCATCATCAAGACTTAAATTTCCAACACAATTGAAAAATTCTTGGATACGTTCCTTTCCCATAACATTACCTTGCCCCAAGATAAAAGTTTTAGCATCCAGATTTCCCTCAGATATGAAACCAAGGTTATCGAACCAACAGGAGAACCAAGCAACACAACGTAAACAACACCTGCACACAAATAATAAATACTCGGAACCCGACGTGTAAAAGGGTTGTCAATCCCTTTCGGGTAACTGTGCTAGAAATTGGCAAACGGACGTGAGAGAGTTGTAAGTATTGATAGATCAACTGCCAAATAAAATAAATTGCAGCAAGGTATGTTTGGTTTAGTAGATCTGAAAATAAAAGGGCAAATAAAATAGATCACGAAGGCAAATAATATGAGAAAAAGACACGAGGGCCGTAGGTTTCAATAGTGGCTTCTCTCGAGAAAATAGCAAACTATGGGTAAAGAAATTACTATTGGGCAATTGATGCAATTGATAGAACTTCAAATACTCATGACGATATCCAGGCAATTATCATTATATAGGCATCACGTCCAAGATTAGTAGACCAACTCCTGCCTGCATCTACTACTATTACCCCACACATCGACCGCTATCCGGCATGCATCTAGTGTATTAAGTTCATGGAGAAACGGAGTAATGCAATAGGAACGATGACATGATGTAGACAAGATCTATCTATGTAGAGATAGACCCCATGGTTTTATCCTTAGTAGCAATGATACATAGTGTCGGTTCCCCTTCTGTCACTAGGATCAATCACCGTAAGATTGAACCCACTACAAAGCACCCCTTCCCATGGCAAGATAAATAGATCAAGTTGGCCAAACAAATCCCAAATATGGGATAAGAAATATGAGGATATAAGCAATCATGCATAAAAGAGATCAAAGAAACTCAAATAACTTTCATGGATATAAAAAGATAGATCTGATCATAAACTCAAAGTTCATCCAATCCCAACAAACACACCGCAAAAAGAGTTACATCTTATGGATCTCCAAGAGACCATTGTATTGAGAATCAAACGAGAGATAGAGGTAGAAATCTAGCTACTAACTACGGACCCGAAGGTCTACAAAGAACTACTCACGCATCATCGGAGAGGCGCCAATGGAAGTGGTGAACCCCTCCGTGATGGTGTCTAGATTGGATCAGGTGGTTCTGGACTCTGCAGCGGCTGGAATTGATTTTTGTCCACTCCCCTAGGGTTTCTGGAATATTGGGGTCTTTATAGAGCAAAGAGGCGGTCCGAGGGACACTCGAGGTGGGCACAACCCACCAGGGCGCTCCTGGGCCTCCTGGCGCACCCTGGTGGGTTGTGCTCTCCTAGGAGCACCCCGTAGGCGCATCCTTGGCCCATTAGGTGTCTTCTGGTCCGTAAAAAATCTCCGTAAAGTTTCGTTGCATTTGGAATCCATTTGGTATTGATTTTCTGCGATGTAAAAAACATGCAAAAACCAGCAACTGGCACTTGGCACTATGTCAATAGGTTAGTACCAAAAAATGATATAAAATGATTATAAAACATCCAAGATTTATAATATAACAACATAGAATAATTAAACATTATAGATACATTGGAGACGTATCAGTGACCCACGCATGCACGTAGTGGGCACTCTCCGGTTTCCTTTATGTTATTCCCTCCTGGTCGCTTGACTTCCGCTACGGACGTGATCGCGGCATGGCGCGATCTACGCGGATCATGGCGTCCGGACTAGGAGGGTAGACTAGCTCTTGTAATTAAGATAAAAGGAATGAGAAAACGGAAAAGGTTGCATTGTTACGGCAGCACCAAAACTACCAGTCTCTCTCGCGTTCGTCTATGTCGTTTGATCGTTCTCTCTCTCTCTCTCTCTCTCTCTCTCTCTCTCTGGTCCGGCAACGACACTGGTGAAGAGGTCGGCCGTGGTTGCGAAGGCCGACAGGGCGGTGCCGAGTAGCTATGCGGAGGCGCGGGAGGAGTTCATGCGGGAGGTGAAGCTGCTATGGGCCATCGCGGCGCCCATCACCTTCAAGGCTTCAACATTCTCAGCCTCTACAGTGTCAAGTATTCCCCGCAGTTCTTCGCCGGCCGCCTCAGCAATTTTGAGCTCTCCACCGCCGCGTCTCTGTCGTCTCCAACTTCTCCTTTGGCTTCCTCCATGGCATGGGCAGCGTGCTGGAGACATCGTCAAGCCACGCCGATCCCGTGCATGCTCGGCCAGGACGACACTGTCGCTGGCGCTGTCGGTGACTTCACACTCCACATCCTCCCGCGGGTGGCACACACATGTTCCTGCTGGCGCAGAACAAGGTCATGGTGCTTGCCTAGATCAGCCTTGTTGTGCACTTCGCCATGTTGTACCTCTTCGCGTCGCACCTCGGGTGGTGGCTCGCCGGAGCCGCCTCCGTGTACGATGTCACCTCGTGGGGGGCATCGCTGTGGCACATGTAGTTTACATGGTGCGGTGTTGCGGGGACGGGGGTTGGTGGGACGACCTGTCGTGGTAGGGATTCGAGGGGCTCTAGGTCTTCGCCAAGCTCTCGCTGGCCTATGCTATGATGCTCTCCCTGGAGGTCTGGTATATGATGTCATGCTCATCATCCTGACGGGCCACTTGGATGATGCCGAGATCACCGTGGGCTCCGTGTCCATCTACCTGAACCTCAATGGGTGAGGGTTCGACAAATCGTTCCTTTGACTTCTGACGGTAGTGGACGTAATTCTTCACAGCAGGTAATTCCAAAATCCTTCTTTTAAATCTTAGTGGTCAATCTTTGTGGTTGGATAGAAAAGGGTGACATATGGAGAACTATGAAAGTCTCCTCCCTGTAATACTAGGTATAGATATAGATATATACTAGAAGAGATCTTATATACGGAAAGTACATTGGAGGGACCAAAACATCATTTACGGCATGCAATTGGATGAATGGAAGGGACGACTGAAATTTTCCTGTGAGTTGGAATGGAGAGCTCCGGTGACTTGAACCCCCCCCCCCATGACAGACACCGCCCCCACGGCCCTCCACCTTCCCCGCTCCTCGTCGGTGCCCCTGTCGGCGCATCCCCCTGGACATCGCTGGCTCCTGCTCCGAATCCGGCCCCCTCCACGGCCCTCGCCATGTTCTGGTGGGCCGATCTCACAGATGATGATGCGCCCCCTCCGATGTCAGGGACTCTGATGTGCCATCCCCCTCCCGGGTTCTCCGTCCTGCCGCGCCGCCTTGCGGGGCCAGTAGC
This sequence comes from Triticum urartu, assembly GCF_056163025.1. Taxonomy (NCBI): domain Eukaryota; kingdom Viridiplantae; phylum Streptophyta; class Magnoliopsida; order Poales; family Poaceae; genus Triticum; species Triticum urartu. The sequence goes on along the minus strand of NC_141875.1, from coordinate 551,860,751 downwards.
TCAGCCTCCCTCGCGCAAGGTTCGGCTACTGGCTCGTGGCGGCTGCCGCAGCCACGGCCGATGAGCTCTGCTCGTTCGTCAAGGACCCAAGGTCCTGCCTTGCGCGGTCGTGTGGATCGCCGTCTCCATTGCTGCTCGTGGGGCGTGATCCGTCGCTCCGAGCTCGGTACGGCCCGCACATCCAAGCGCCCCTCCCCAGCTGCTGATACATCTCCAACGTGTCGACTTTTCCTAAGGCTTTTCCTCTTGTTTTGGACTCTAATTTGCATGATTTTAATGAAACTAACCCCGGACTGACGTTGTTTTCAGCAGAACTACCATGGTGTTGTTTTTGTGCAGAAATAAAAGTTCCCGAAATGGAACAAAACTTTGCGAAGATTTTTTATACAATAAAAGAGAATTTCTGGAGCCAAGAACCACTGGAGGGGGCACATGGGTGGGCACAACCAACCAGGGTGCGCCCTCTCCAAGCGTGCCCAGGTGGGTTGTCCCCACCTGGTGGCCTCGCAGACCCTGAAACCGACGCTATAACATCTTATTTTTCAAGAAAAAAATTAGGGAGAAAGAATTATCGCGTTCCACGAGATGGAGCCGCCGTCACCTCTTGTTCTTCATCGGGAGGCCGGATCTGGAGTTCGTTTGGGTCTCCGGAGAGGGGGATCTTCGTTCTTCATCATCACCAACCCTTCTCCATCTCCAATTCCATGATGCTGCCCACCGGAAGTGAGTAATTCCTTCATAGGCTCGTTGGTCGATGAGGAGTTGGATGAGATTCATCATGTAATCTAGTTAGTTTTGTTAGGGCTTGATCTCTAGTATCCACTTTGTTCTGAGATTGATGTTGCTATGACTTTGCCATGCTTAATGCTGGTCACTTTGGTCCCGGTTGCCATGATTTCGAATCTGAACCGTTTATGTTATCATCATTATATATATATATATATGTTCTAGATCCAATCTTGTAAGTTATAGTCACCTACTACGTGTTGTGATCCGGCAACCCCGGAGTGACAATAGTCGGGACCACTCCTGGTGATGACCGTAGTTTGAGGAGTTCATGTATTCAACGTGTGTTAATGCTTTGTTATGGTTCTCTATTAAAAGGAGGCCTTAATATCCCTTAGTTTCCAATTGGACCCCGCTGCCACGGGAGGGTAGGACAAAAGATGTCATGCAAGTTCTTTCCATAAGCACGTATGACTATTTACGGAATACATGCCTACATTATATTTATGAACTGGAGCTAGTGCCGTATCGCCCTAGGTTATGACTGTCACATGATGAATATCGTCCAACAAATCACCGATCCAATGCCTATGAATTTTCATTATATTGTTCTTGCTAAGTTACTACTGCTGCTGTTACTGTCATCATTGCTATAAAATTACTGCTATCATTGTTAGTGTTACTATTGCTGCTGCTACTACTATCATACTACTTCGCTACTGATCACTTTGCTGGAGATAATTAATCTCCAGGTGTGGTTGAATTGACAACTCAGCCGCTAATACTTACAAATATTCTTTGGCTCCCCTTGTGTCGAATCTGTAAATTTGGCGTGAATACTCTATCCTTGAAAACTACTGCGATCCCCTATTCTTGTGGGTTATCAGCTAACCTCCTGCCCACGCCGTCGACTTCCGTGTCGGACTCCCACCCAACCTCAGATGCACCAACCCCTGCCGCCCGCTCTTTGCTATTTCGACCGTTCATAGCCGCCTTTCGATCCCTCCTCCCTTTGATGTCACGTCCTTCTGGCCCTCCATCGCCCTTGGCTTGCGCTATTCGGTGGCTCCGCCGCAGCGACGGCAATGGTGGCGGCGCCCGCCCGTTGAGGGGAAACCCTCCGGATGGGTGCCCCGCCCCTAGGCCTTGAGCTACTGGGCCGCCTAGTGACCGGGGACTGCTCGGTCCGTAGGGCCTTTCTGCCTGCTAGGCCTGGCCTGGCTGCGCTGGGCCGTCAGCTGGATCCTGGGCCCGCCCTGTGCCGTAGGCCCACTGGACCAACTAAGTCGATTTGGCCCCCTTGTGGCTTCCCAACTGCCCCGTCTCCCTCTCCAGCCGCCAGCCCCTCGCCCCGCTTGATGCACCCTTTGTTCCCGCCCCCTCCGATCCACCTCACTGTAGTCCCGGCGCCCCTCCCTCTAGTCGTGGCCGGCCATGCCCCGGGAGTGGGACGACGGCGAGGCACGACGCTAGTGCCTCTTCGACGATCGCAGGGACCCTCCTCACCCATCCCCCGATGCACTCTGCTGCGAAGACGACTTGCGATGCGAGCTCCATGACCGGGACAGCTTCCGCTCGCAGGGCTGGGAGGATCGCCGGGATGAGTGTCGTTCTCCTGACTGCTCCGGGTAGCGGGACCGCTCCCGCTCCCATCGACTGGCGTGGGTGACTGGCGATCTCGGCGCCGCTCTCCCTCCCCTGCTTGTCGGCGAGGCCGCAGCTCCTCCCCACCCCGCCAGCCTCGTCCGCCTTCCCCGCGCCCCAGGCGGATGCCCCGCCCCCTTCGGGCGCCGCTGCTGGTGGTCTGGCTAGGGGCCGTCAAGGCCCCAACAAGGAAAAGAAGTGTTGTGGCCAAGGCAGGGGAGCACCCAACCCGATCGCTCCCTCACCGGTGATCTCCTGCTCATCCGCGGAGCCGGGTCCTGTCTTCGACCTCCCCTGCCCTCTATGCTTCAATTGTGGTATTGCAGGCCACTCGCAAATCAACTGTGTCAACCCTCCACGTTGCTACATCTGTAAGGATCTGGGCCATCCCGCTCTTCTGTGCCCGGACTGGCCGGTGACCTAAGAGCTCATGATGTATGACCATGGCATCGAGGGGTTGGGGTTCTTTCACCTCGAGGTCCCTGACATTCCTATCGATGCCCTCCCTGCAGGCGATGGTCACGGTGGTGGATGGGGTCGCCTCCCCGGAGATGATCGAGGACAAGGTCAACCACCTCTACCGTCGCCAATGGGAGTGGCTGGTCACTCCTATGTCCGGGAACGTATTCACAGTGGTCTTCCACGATGCTCTCAGCCACGGCTACGCCACTCTCGCAGTGGCCAGATCACCCTCACCCTCAACCAGCTTGTCATCGACATCACCGAACCAATCCTCGACCCGAAGGCGGTGGCTGTCCTGGACACGGCCTGGATTCTTATCGTCGGTCACCCAGATATTGCGAGGTCCAAGACCGTCATCCGCCAGATGTCGCGGATCCTTGGCAAGGTGGTGGCGGTGGACGAGCTCTCCCTCCGCAAGGAGGAGGAGGTCTGGGTCAAGGTTAAATGCTTGGACTCCTCCAAGCTCCACACTATAGTCCGGGTCTTCTACAACGACGAGGGCTTCGACCTCCAGGTCGCTCCGGAGTCGCCCAACCACGTGGGCCGGCCCCGCTTCTTGGACGATGGCCCCCCGGGCGCCTCGGGAGACTACCACCATCGCCACCACCCCCGCCCCCACCACTCCGATGACGAGGAAGGCTCGGACGACACCCACTCCTGCTCCTCCTCTCCTGAGCTTGCTGCTCCTTCCTCTAGGGGGCGCGACAGGCAGGCAGCGCTGGCCCCAAGTGCCGCGGCATCACCCCCAGCTCTCTCACCGGGCCGTTCGACTGGGACCTCCGAGGGGAGCGAGACCTCCAGTGTGGGGCTTGTCGTCTTCCTGGCTCCTCCCCCTGCTCCCCTGCCGCCCCCCTGCGGACGCCCCCTTCGAGTCACTGGTGGCTGCGATGGTGCCCCCCGCCCTCTGACCCGGCACCCAGCGCGGCCGGTCCGCCCTCGGTAGTTGGGGTTTGCTACCTCCTGAGCTTGAGTTGGTTTTTCCTTGAAGAGGAAAGGGTGATACAGCAAGTAGCGTAAGTATTTCCCTCAGTTTTTGAGAACCAAGGTATCAATCCAGTAGGAGACTACATGCAAGTCCCTCGTACCTGCACAAACAAACAAGAACCTCGCAACCAACGTGATAAAGGGGTTGTCAATCCCTTCACGGTCACTTACAAAAGTGAGATCTAATAATAATAATAAGTTAAATGTTTTTGGTATTTTTGTTGTATAGATTGGAAAATAAACGGCGACATAAATAGCTTGTTGACGGGAGAATAATATAATGGAGAATAGACCCGGGGGCCATAGGTTTCACTAGTGTCTTCTCTCAAGATAGCAAATTCAATGGTCGGTGAAAAAATTACTGTCCAGCATGCATCTAGAGTATTAAGTTCATAAGAACAGAGTAACGCATTAGGCAAGATGACATGATGTAGAGGGATAAACTCAAGTAATATGATATAAACCCCATCTTTTTATCCTCGATGGCAACAATACAATACATGCCTTGCTGCCCCTGCTGTCATTGGGAAAGGACACCGCAAGATTGAAGCCAAAGCTAAGCACTTCTCCCAATGCAAGAAAGATCAATCTAGTAGGCCAAACCAAACTAATAATTCGAAAAGACTTGCAAAGATATTTAAATCATGCATAAAAGATTTCAGAGAAGAATCAAATATTGTTCATAGATAATCTTGATCATAAACCCACAATTCATCGGATCTCGACAAACACACCGCAAAAATAATTACATCGAATAGATCTCCAAGAATCACTACAAGAAATATGTCAACTTGTGACCACCACTATTGGTCACTAAATGGTCACAAATTTCCATTTCTGACCTTTTTGTGACCAAAAACATAAGGTCAAAAGCTGGCCGTCATAAACTGACTATAGCGACCTTTCTTCTGGAATGGTCGAACACGTTTATGACCAAAATACGTCTATTGTGGCGTTTTGGTCACTAGCAAGCTCCCCAGGCCATGTAGGCATCCAGCGTGGCAATCTGACGTGGCACAAGATTCAGCCCGGTCCAATTCGATTTTCTACATGGGCCTAGCCCAACAATTCGGCCTATTTGTGTTTTTTCTCATATTAATTTTGGCTAGGTAGATGGGCCAAGCCCAACAATTAAGCCTTCTCATTTTTGGGCCGTGGCCTTTTCCGCTAGAAAGTTTTAGTTTTTTTGTAATATAAAAAAGGTCCACTAGTCAAATGGGTCCCAGATGTCAGGTTCAGGTACGTGGGTCCCAGCTAGCAAGTTCATATTCTTCATATTTCAATTTAACAGTAAATAAGTAACTAGTATTTAAATTGGCACAAACAAAACACACACATAATACTCCAAATATTATCAGCCAGATTCAGTACAGAGCTCCTATTGTACAAATAACATATACTTTACAATCTCTACACATAATAAGCTCATACAAGCTCTACAAGCTCTACACATGATACGGTGCCCTGGTGTTAACCATGTAGCTCTACAAGTGTCTTCAATCTTCTTCAACATGGAGCTCCTTCGGTAGCGAGCACAAACTGGGCACCTGCATCATCACAGGAAGGCAATTTTAGATCATAAAAACGAATGTTCCAAGCACAGTTTAGAGAAAAGAACAAAGTAAATTTACCCTCAATCATACAAACAAAGTTTAGAGAAAACCAAACATGAACAAGCACTTATTATACAATTTTTAAAGTTTTTAATACATTTATTTTCTATTAGCAAAACTGAATATGCTACTTCCTAATTCATGGCTGCATAGTTCAGCTAGCTACACCAGTTTGCTCTCATGCAAAAATTAGAAAGAAAAAAAAGAACAACAAATAAATCAACACTAATTTCTCTAACACATACAGTAACTTGCTGATATAACTTGTATAACTTGTATATTTGTCGACGGAAAACGGGATGCAAAATCATGTTTCAGTCCAGATCAATCTAGCATGAGAAAACATGTATAACTCCCACTAGAATTTTTTAATGCAGTTGTGAATTATCCTCAAAACTTGTGCACTTAATGATGGTTAGATCCATCTTACAGAATAGTCAGCTTCCAATATAAGTTAGGTACAGAATAGAATGTATAAGCACGTAGTAAGATAGGCCATGCATCAAACACAGAAATAATTTTACTAGGTAGCATCATAGTAAGTTGGTTTTTACTAGGTAGAGGCATAGTAAGTTGTGACATTTAAAAAAAACAGTAAGAAAACCAGCGGCGGCTACTCCAGCCCGCTGCTCTCCTCCTGGACACCGCCGCTGTATATTTAGCTAGCAATCATCAGCAGCAAGTACAGAGTAAACTGGCACTTTGTTGTAGCTACAGAAACTGAAACAACACACACATCATGGAATTTCATATCATAGCCAACAAATATTTTACCAGAACACAGGGTGTTCTTCTTTGTATTTTAGAAACATGCAAACAAAGGTTTCAGTAAAAATAAACAAGTGGAGTGGACAAATTATCAGCAAGAAATCAATGGCCAGATGAGCACCACCACAACAAATCGGCACTAACACTTGGTCATCGACGCGATGCCCAAGCAAAGAACCTGCTCGCACACGCAAGATGATGATTGCATACATACAAATCATGTGCTGGCAGAAAAAAAATCCAAGCATGAGCTCGTCTTCTCTCTTTGTTTGGTAACTAACAACCTAAATAAAATAAAATAAAAACATGACTTGTTCATACAGATCCCTCTAAAATTCCTTGGGACAAGTGCATCACATATTCGTCAACTTAGCAGCAGAAGTAGTGAGCACAGGAAGAGGGGGACGGAGATGGAGGAGCTACCTGCCGCGATCGCAATGGAAGCAGAGGAGCAGACCCCTCCTGCCCCTCCCCCACAAGCAGGACAGGGCTGCCGGCTGGGCACGCCCCTACTCCTCTGCCTCCTCGAGCAGGAGACCCCCTTCCCCAACTGCTTCTTCACGCGCCGCATCACTAGTCACCTCCTCATGCAAGAAGTACACAATAAATAGACAAACGGTCAGTGAGGTACATTTTCACAGCAACAGAAGCTTAGATTTAACAGAAATGCACACTCAAATGAAGTCACTAAGATACTTATGTCCACCACATGGTGTAGAATTATGTGGCATATAATTGCAACACATGAACCAAAAGAGGAATAACATCATCACCAAGAGTTTCTGATGATAAGCATAGCTCCCTACAAAAAAAGAACTAAGGGCACAGTGACTAGAGCATGGCTAAATATGAGTCATGTTGACAGTCTACAGAACAACATAGCATCTTTCACAAGCAAAGTATAGGATGCAAACCTCAAGTAGTGCCATAATTCCCATCACAGTCATACATTGAATTCATTAAAGGCTACAGATTCATATAATTTATTAAAGGCTACAGGTAAAAAATAGGTAGATCTATTTCTTCTCTTTGATTTATGCTAGCAGAGATGTAGCAGGCAGGAAGGCAAGAAGCAATCACATATGCATGTATCTATGAAGCAGATCATGAAAAGAGCAACATCTAGTTAACATGAGACCACTAGCAGCAGCTAGCAAGTGCAAGTGATTAGCAGTAGCTTGTAGGCATTCTGTCGAACAGAAGCTTGACAGAAACAAAGAACAGGGCTCGATGACCGGGCATGGACAGAAAGAGCACTGGAGAAAACAAAGGAGGGGAAGGTAGTGGCTCACCTACATCCGCAGAGTCGGACTGAGCAGGCCTGAGTAGCACAAGGAAGAATCGAGAGGGGGGAGCTCGGGGACCAGCAGAGGCACGTCCATCTTGTCCCCCCCCCCCCGAGTTCCAGGGATGATTGATCTTGGTGAGGCCCGGATCTGGACCCCTCCTCCGGCACGGCACGGCCCGGGCGAGCGGCTTCAGAGGGCACCGACCGCACGGCCGTGTCGTCATCGTCATCGACCACACAACAACGGAAGAAGCAGACAGAGCCGTGGTCTCCTACTAGACTGTGCACCTGCGTGCATGCATTAGGGAGGAGAGGAAGGAAACCGCATCAGCAAAATCAAACCAAGCAACAGAGAGAGACCAGGAGGAGGAGAGAGAGGCGGACCTTGCATGGCGTCAAGCACGGTGAGGGAGGTGGCGAGCAGCGCGAGGAGGCGGCGGCTGTGCTCCCCATCCTCGGCCTCGTAGAACTCGCGGTGGAGTCCATGGCGGCAACACGTGCTGGGCCTGGGCGTTGGGTCGATGGGATCGAGGCGTGCGGGCATGGAGGGAGGAGGATTCGTCAAGGGACCGAGCCCTTCCTCGCCATAGTCTCCGGCCGCCGTGGGGTGCGGGGTCGGGGCCCGCACGGTGGTGGCACCCTGATCCGGCGATGCAGGAGGCCATGGTGCCGGATGATGCGGGCGATGCAGAGGGACAAAGCAGGGGCGCGGCACCGCACTCAGGAGATTGGGTTGGGGATTGGGTTTGGGCGGCGACGGAGAGATCTGGATCATGGAGATGGGGAGAGACAGGCGGCGGTGGGAGAGGGGGAGAGGGGGATTGTGTTGCTGCTAGGGTTTGCGTTGGGTCTCTATGACCTGAGAGGTGAATGATAGACGTTGGATCCTTCGGACGCGGACGGTTCAGATCGACTATAGTGGGGTGATCCGTGAGAAGAGCCCTGATTGGTTCAGAAATTTTGTGATTTAAAATAGTTTGTAAGTACTAAAACTAGGGGAATTTTGTGAAACAACTATAAAATATTTTTCAAAATGGCACAACCAAAATTTTCACTCAAATTAGACCCCATTTTATGGATGATCACCGAATTCCATGCATTTTTTATCTTTCTATATTTTTTTTTAATCATTTTCTTCTGGAAAAAATGTTTTTTTGTGAAGAACCTCCCAAATAATTGTTGTAAAATTGGACCAAATCATTTTTCTAAAATACTAGGACATATTTAATGCACAATTGACCAAATGGTTGGGTGTAAAAAATTTTGATCCACCTCTCGTGAAAAAGACAAATTTCCGCCGATTCAGCTGGAAGCGGGTCAAATTTGAACTGTAGCTGCCTTGTAGTTTGCTATTTATTTTTTCCAAAAATCATTTCTAGGTACATAAGTATCTATTTAATCAGAGAAACATCAAAAAAATTCCAAGATTCAACCACTAGCTAGGAACGGTCATTCCCGCCGTTTTGACCGCATTTTGAAACGGGCATAAAAAATTCAAAAAAAATCAAAAAATTGGGAAACCTTCGCATTGTGTCATTATATGTGGCCCAGTTCCCAGGAAAAATAACAAACTTGTAATAAGGTAATTATTTTTAAAAAGTGTTCTGAGAAACGAGCTATCAGGTGTGGAGATCAATGGCTTTCAAGCCAAATGATCAATCTTATGGCCACATTCATGGCATAGTTTGTTAAAATGATCTCATATTCTACCCAAGGGTGCATATTGGAATGGAAAACAATATTGCCTAAGGAAGTTTTCATTTTCTTTGGACGAAAAAACCATTTTCCATTTTTTGAGTGGCCAAAAAGGAGGTTTCTTTGTGAAGAACCTCCCAAATAATTGTTGTAAAATTGGACCAAATCATTTTTCTAAAATACTAGGACATATTTAATGCACAATTGACCAAATGGTTGGGTGTAAAAAGTTTTGATCCACCTCTCATGAAAAAGACAAATTTCTGCCGATTCAGTTGGAAGCGGGTCAAATTTGAACTGTAGCTGCCTTGTAGTTTGCTATTTATTTTTTCCAATAATCATTTCTAGGTACATAAGTATCTATTTAATCAGAGAAACATCAAAAAAATTCCAAGATTCAACCACTAGCTAGGAACGGTCATTCCCGCCGTTTTGACCGCATTTTGAAACAGGCATAAAAAATTCAAAAAAAAACAAAAAATTGGGAAACCTTCGCATTGTGTCATTATATGTGGCCAAGTTCCCAGGAAAAATAACAAACTTGTAATACGGTAATTATTTTTAAAAAGTGTTCTCAGAAACGAGCTATCAGGTGTGGAGATCAATGGCTTTCAAGCCAAATGATCAATCTTATGGCCACATTCATGGCATAGTTTGTTAAAATGATCTCATATTCTACCCAAGGGTGCATATTGGAATGGAAAACAATATTGCCTAAGGAAGTTTTCATTTTCTTTGGACGAAAAAACCATTTTCCATTTTTCGAGTGCCCAAAAGGAGGTTTTTTTGTGAAGGACCTCCCAAATAATTGTTGCAAAATTGGACCAAATCATTTTTATAAAATACTAGGCCATATTTAATGCACAATTGAAGAAATGGTTGAGTGTAAAAAGTTTTGATCCACCTCTCATGAAAAAGACAAATTTCCGCCGATTCAGCTGGAAGCGGGTCAAATTTGAACTATAGCTGCCTTGTAGTTTGCTCTTTATTTTTTTCCAAAAATCATTTCTAGGTACATAAGTATCTATTTAATCCTAGAAACACCAAAAAAATTCCAAGATTCAACCACTAGTTAGGAACGGTCATTCCCACCGTTTTGACCGCATTTTGAAACGGGCATAAAAAATCAAAAAAAATCAAAAAATTGGGAAACCTTCGCATTGTGTCATTATATGTGGCCAAGTTCTTAGGAAAAATAACAAACTTGTAATACGACAATTATTTTAAAAAAGTGTTCTCAAAATCGAGCTATCACGTGTGGATATCAATGGTTTTCAAGCCAAATGATCAATCTTATGGCCACATTCATGGCATAATTTGTTCAGATGATCCCATATTGTGCACAAGGGTGTATATTGGAATGAAAAACAATGTTGCCTAAGGAAGTTTTCATTTTCTTTGGACGAAAAAACCATTTTCCATTTTTCGAGTGCCCAAAAGGAGGTTTTTTTGTGAAGGACCTCCCAAATAATTGTTGCAAAATTGGACCAAATCATTTTTATAAAATACTAGGCCATATTTAATGCACAATTGACAAAATTGTTGGGCGTCAAAAGTTTTGATCCACCTCTGGTGAAAAAGATAAATTCCCGCCGATTCAGTAGGAAGCGGGTCAAATTTGAACTGCACCTGCCTCATAGTTTACTATTTATTTTTTCCAAAAATCATTTATAGTTACATAAGTACCTATTTAATCATAAATACATGGTTTGATGACGATACGTCGAGGTTTGGGCGGTGGCCAAGGCCCCCAACTCTAGAGCGCGTAAACTCGCATGCCCGACGCGTGGTCACCGCGTGACCGTGGCGTTGCCATGTGTTCTGGGCAGCCTAGGCATGTATAGTGGGTTGGGCACTCCCCAGGTAGGTTCTAGGAAGAAAATTACAACATAAGATTCTCACAAGGAGACCGATCGATGCTCAAACATGAATTAGCAGCCAAGTGTTTGATTAGCGGTACGAGAAATGCACATGGCCAATGGGCGTGAGTTTTTGCTAAGGATGATCATCTACTAAGAAGAATGTCTTCGCAAATTTTCAGATCAAAAGGAGGATCCTAGGTGGTACTTGCTTTGCAAAGTACCACACTGGACAGAAATATGAATGTTGAAGCTGGGCTCAAAATAATGAATGGATTGAGCTGAAATTTGGTGGAGGATGGTTATTTGGGCATTGGAAAGCACCGTAGAAAATTGATACCATTTGGACATGCCAAAGTGGTACTTCCTTCACAATGCTCTTCTATGGACAGAAACTTGGGAAAACTAGGGAGAGAAATTGGATGAATGAAATGAGCTCAAATTTGGTGTAGGTGAGTTACATAGGTATGGTTATGCCTTTGTAGATTTTCAGATCATTTGGGTAAGCCTAGCTAGTACTTACTTCACAAAGCTTCTCTCGAGGTAGAAACTTTGAAAATTTCCTGAGAAAGATTGACTAGGAAAATGGAGCTGAATATTATCATGTGGCAATGATTTGGGTATGGAAGAGTGCCAAAGAGTTTGAGGTTAATAGGAGTGGTCTAGATAACACTTGCTTTGCAACGTGCCAATTTGGCCATAAAATATAAATTGAACCTAGGCTCACATAGATAATTTGCCTGAGCTGCAATTTCGAGGAGGGTGATAATTTGGGCATATGAAGAAACTGTATAAATTTCATGTCATTTGGATATATAAAAAAGGTACTTCCTTCACAATTCTTCTAGGTGGACTTTGGAAATTTGCCGAGGAAGATTTGCTAGGCAAGTGGAGCTGAATTTTGTCATGCGGTAATGATTTGGATAGGAAAGAGTGCCCAGAAATTCCAAGGGCAATCAAGAATATATAATAGCACTTCCTTCATAAAGTGCTATCGTGAACAGAATCGAAAAATGAATATTGTTGAATTAGTTTTGAACTAGGCAAGGAAGGATTTTTACATATTTGATGAAGATATGACCCACGGAATTTATGAGATTTTTTTGGCAATTTTGGGAATGACAGAAAGATAGGTTGCTTCACAACCTAGGGCAAAAACTGCCACATGGACATGACACATAGGCAAAACTGATGAGGTGGCACCTAGTCATAGCAACCCACCACAATTTACAAGGTTATGACCATCTATATTGGTCATGATCAGCTAGAAATAAGGCAGCAGACCAGTGCTATCTGCTTTATGACCATTTCGTGTAAGGAAATTACGACCTTTCTGACCAAAATGGTCGTTATAGTTTAGGTTTTGGAGCCCCCCGAACAACTTTTGACCAATTGGTCTGAAATGGTCATAGATCTATGACCAATTCTTCCAGGGTCACTAACAAAAGGTCACAAGTTGACATATTTCTTGTAGTGAATCAAGGAGAACTTTGTATTGAGGTCCAAAGAAAGAGAAGAAGCCATCTAGCTAATAACTATGGACCCGAAGGTCTTTGGTAAACTACTCACACATCATCGGAGAGGCTAAGGTGTTGATGTAGAAGCCCTCTGTGATCGATTCCCCCTTCGACGGAGCGCTAGAAAAGGCCCCAAGATGGGATCTCACGGGTCCAGAAGGTTGCGGCGGTGGAAATAGGGTTTCGTGGTGCTCCTGGATGTTTTTGGGTTATATGGATATATATAGGAGGAAGAAGTACGTCGGTGGAGCTACGAGGGGCTCACGAGGGTGGGGCCACACCTACCCCATGGGCGCGCTGTTGGGTTATGTAGTAATTTCAAAAAATTTCCTACGCACACGCAAGATCATGGTGATGCATAGCAACGAGGGGAGAGTATGATCTACGTACCCTTGTAGATCGCAACGGAAGCGTTGACACAACGTAGAGGAAGTAGTCGTACGTCTTCTTCCCGATCCGACCGATCCAAGCACCGTTACTCCGGCACCTCCGAGTTCTTAGCACACGTACAGCTCGATGACGATCCCCGGGCTCCAATCCAGCAAAGCTTCGGGGAGGAGTTCCGTCAGCACGACGGCGTGGTGACGATCTTGATGTTCTACCGACGCAGGGCTTCGCGTAAGCACTACAACGATATGATCGAGGTGGAATATGGTGGCGAGGGGCACCGCACACGGCTAAGGAACGATCTCAATGATCAAATTGTGTGTCTTGGGGTGCCCCCTGCCTCTGTATATAAAGGAGCCAAGGGGGAGGGCTGGCCGGCCAAGGAGGAGGGCGCAGGAGGAGTCCTACACCCGGTAGGAGTAGGACTCCCCCCCCCCAATCCTATTCCAACTAGGATTCCCAAGGGGGAAAGAGGGAGAGGGGTGGCCGGCCACCTCTCCTAGTCCTAATAGGACTAGGGGAAGGGGGGAGGTGCGCATCCCTTATGGGCAGCCCTTTCACCTTTCCACTAAGGCCCACTAAGGCCCATATGATTCCCGGGGGGTTCCGGTAACCTCCCGGTACTCCGGTAAAATCCCGATTTCACCCGGAACACTTCCGATGTCCAAACATAGGCTTCCAATATATCAATCTTTATGTCTCGACCATTTCGAGACTCCTCGTCATGTACGTGATCACATCCGGGACTCCGAACAACCTTCGGTACATCAAAATGCATAAACTCATAATAACTGTCATCGTAACGTTAAGCGTGCGGACCCTACGGTTCGAGAACAATGTAGACATGACCGAGACACGTCTCCGGTCAATAACCAATAGCGGGACCTGGATGCCCATATTGGCTCCTACATATTCTACAAAGATCTTTATCGGTCAGACCGCATAACAACATACGTTGTTCCCTTTGACATCGGTATGTTACTTGCCCGAGATTTGATCGTCGGTATCCAATACCTAGTTCAATCTCGTTACCGGCAAGTCTCTTTACTCGTTCCATAATACATCATCTCACAACTACTATTTTAGTTGTAATGCTTGCAAGGCTTATGTGATGTGCATTACCGAGAGGGCGCAGAGATACCTCTCCGACAATCGGAGTGACAAAACCTAATCTCGAAATACGTCAACCCAACATGTACCATCGGAGACACCTGTAGTACTCCTTTATAATCACCCAGTTACGTTGTGACGTTTGGTAGTACCCAAAGTGTTCCTCCGGTAAATGGGAGTTGCATAATCTCATAGTTATAGGAACTTGTATAAGTCATGAAGAAAGCAATAGCAACATACTAAACGATCGGGTGCTAAGCTAATGGAATGGGTCATGTCAATCAGATCATTCAACTAATGATGTGACCTCGTTAATCAAATAACAACTCATTGTTCATGGTTAGGAAACATAACCATCTTTGATTAACGAGCTAGTCAAGTAGAGGCATACTAGTGACACTTTGTTTGTCTATGTATTCACACATGTATTATGTTTCCGGTTAATACAATTCTAGCATGAATAATAAACATTTATCATGATTATAAGGAAATAAATAATAACTTTATTATTGCCCCTAGGGCATATTTCCTTCAGTCTCCCACTTGCACTAGAGTCAATAATCTAGATTACACTGTAATGATTCTAACACCCATGGAGCCTTGGTGCTGATCATGTTTTGCTCGTGGAAGAGGCTTAGTCAATGGGTCTGCAACTTTCAGATCTGTATGTATCTTGCAAATCTCTATGTCTCCCACCTGGACTAGATCCCGGATGGAGTTGAAGCGTCTCTTGATGTGCTTGGTCCTTTTGTGAAATCTGGATTCCTTTGCCAAGGCAATTGCACCAGTATTGTCACAAAAGATTTTCATTGGACCTGATGCACTAGGTATGACACCTAGATCGGATATGAACTCCTTCATCCAGACTCCTTCGTTCGCTGCTTCCGAACCAGCTATGTACTCCGCTTCACATGTAGATCCCGCTACGACGCTTTGTTTAGAACTGCACCAACTGACAGCTCCACCGTTCAATGTAAACACGTATCCGGTTTGCGATTTAGAATCGTCCGGATCAGTGTCAAAGCTTGCATCAACGTAACCTTTTACGGTGAGCTCTTTGTCACCTCCATATACGAGAAACATATCCTTAGTCCTTTTCAGGTATTTCAGGATGTTCTTGACCGCTGTCCAGTGATCCACTCCTGGATTACTTTGGTACCTCCCTTCTAAACTTATAGCAAGGCACACATCAGGTCTGGTACACAGCATTGCATACATGATAGAGCCTATGGCTGAAGCATAGGGAACATCTTTCATTTTCTCTCTATCTTCTGCAGTGGTCGGGCATTGAGTCTGACTCAACTTCACACCTTGTAACACAGGCAAGAACCCTTTCTTTGCTTGATCCATTTTGAACTTCTTCAAAAGCTTGTCAAGGTATGTGCTTTGTGAAAGTCCAATTAAGCGTCTTGATCTATCTCTATAGATCTTTATGCCTAATATGTAAGCAGCTTCACCGAGGTCTTTCATTGAAAAACTCTTATTCAAGTATCCCTTTATGCTATCCAGAAATTCTATATCATTTCCAATCAATAATATGTCATCCACATATAATATCAGAAATGCTACAGAGCTCCCACCCACTTTCTTGTAAATACAGGCTTCTCCGAAAGTCTGTATAAACCCAAATGCTTTGATCACACTATCAAAGCGTTTATTCCAACTCCGAGAGGTTTGCACCAGTCCATAAATGGATCGCTGGAGCTTGCACACTTTGTTAGCTCCCTTTGGATCAACAAAACCTTCTGGTTGCATCATATACAACTCTTCTTCCAGAAATCCATTCAGGAATGCAGTTTTGACATCCATCTGCCAAATTTCATAATTATAAAATGCGGCAATTGCTAACATGATTCGGACAGACTTAAGCATCGCTACGGGTGAGAAGGTCTCATCGTAGTCAACCCCTTGAACTTGTCGAAAACCTTTTGCGACAAGTCGAGCTTTATAGACAGTAACATTACCATCAGTGTTAGTCTTCTTCTTGAAGATCCATTTATTCTCAATTGCTTGCCGATCATCGGTCAAGTCAACCAAACTCCATACTTTGTTCTCATACATGGATCCCATCTCAGATTTCATGGCTTCAAGCCACTTTGCGGAATCTGGGCTCACCATCGCTTCTTCATAGTTCGTAGGTTCATCATGATCTAGTAGCATGACTTCTAGAACTGGATTACCGTACCACTCTGGTGCGGATCTTACTCTGGTTGATCTACGAGGTTTAGTAGTATCTTGTTCTGAAGTTTCATGATCATTATCATTAACTTCCTCACTTATTGGTGTAAGTGTCGCAGAAACAGTTTTATGTGATGTACTACTTTCCAACAAGGGAGCAGGTACAGTTACCTCATCAAGTGCTACTTTCCTCCCACTCACTTCTTTCGAGAGAAACTCCTTCTCAAGAAAGTTTCCGAATTTAGCAACAAAAGTCTTGCGTTCGGATCTGTGATATAAGGTGTATCCAATAGTTTCCTTTGGATATCCTATGAAGACACATTTCTTTGATTTGGGTTCGAGCTTATCAGGCTGAAGCTTTTTCACATAAGCATCGCAGCCCCAAACTTTCAGAAACGACAACTTTGGTTTCTTGCCAAACCATAGTTCATAAGGCGTCGTCTCAACGGATTTTGATGGTGCCCTATTTAACGTGAATGCGGCCGTCTCTAGAGCGTATCCCCAAAACGATAGCGGTAATTCAGTAAGAGACATCATAGATCGTACCATATCTAGTAAAGTACGATTAGGACGTTCGGACACACCATTACGCTGTGGTGTTCCGGGTGGCGTGAGTTGCGAAACTATTCCACAATTTTTCAAATGTACACCAAACTCGTAACTCAAATATTCTCCTTCACGATCAGATCGTAGAAACTTTATTTTCTTGTTACGATGATTTTCCACTTCATTCTGAAATTCTTTGAACTTTTCAAATGTTTCAGACTTATGTTTCATTAAGTAGATCTAACCATATCTGCTTAAATCATCTGTGAAGGTGAGAAAATAACGATATCCGCCACGAGCCTCAATATTCATCGGACCGCATACATCTGTATGTATGATTTCCAACAAATCTGCTGCTCTCTCCATAGTACCGGAGAACGGTGTTTTAGTCATCTTGCCCATGAGGCACGGTTCGCAAGTACCAAGCGATTCATAATCAAGTGGTTCCAAAAGTCCATCAGTATGGAGTTTCTTCATGCGCTTTACACCGATATGACCTAAACGGCAGTGCCACAAATAAGTTGCACCATCATTATCAACTCTGCATCTTTTGGCTTCAACATTATGAATATGTGTATCACTACTCTCGAGATTCAATAAGAATAGACCACTCTTCAAGGGTGCGTGACCATAAAAGATATTACTCATATAAATAGAACAACCATTATTCTCTGATTTAAATGAATAACCATCTCGCATCAAACAAGATCCAGATATAATGTTCATGCTTAACGCTGGCACCAAATAACAATTATTTAGGTCTAATACTAATCCCGAAGGTAGATGTAGAGGTAGCGTGCCGACCGCGATCACATCGATTTTGGAACCGTTTCCCACGCGCATCGTCACCTCGTCCTTAGCCAATCTTCGCTTAATCCGTAGCCCCTGTTTCGAGTTGCAAATATTAGCAACAGAACCAGTATCAAATACCCAGGTGCTACTGCGAGCATTAGTAAGGTACACATCAATAACATGTATATCATATATACCTTTGTTCACCCTGCCATCCTTCTTATCCGCCAAATACTTTGGGCAGTTCCGCTTCCAGTGACCACTCTGCTTGCAGTAGAAGCACTCAGTTTCAGGCTTAGGTCCAGACTTGGGTTTCTTCTCTTGAGCAGCAACTTGCTTGCCGTTCTTCTTGAAGTTCCCCTTCTTCTTCCCTTTGCCCTTTTTCTTGAAACTAGTGGTTTTGTTAACCATCAACACTTGATGCTCCTTTTTGATTTCTACCTCCGCAGCTTTCAGCATTGCGAAGAGCTCGGGAATAGTCTTGTTCATCCCTTGCATATTATAGTTCATCACGAAGCTCTTGTAGCTTGGTGGCAGTGATTGGAGAATTCTGTCAATGACGCAATCATCTCGAAGATTAACTCCCAATTGAATCAAGTGATTATTATACCCAGACATTTTGAGTATATGCTCACTGACAGAACTGTTCTCTTCCATCTTACAACTATAGAACTTATTGGAGACTTCATATCTCTCAATCCGGGCATTTGCTTGAAATATTAACTTCAACTCCTGAAACATCTCATATGCTCCATGACGTTCAAAACGTCGCTGAAGTCCCGATTCTAAGCCGTAAAGCATGGCACACTGAACTATCGAGTAGTCATCAGCTTTGCTCTGCCAGACGTTCATAACATCTGGTGTTGCTCCAGCAGCAGGCCTGGCACCCAGCGGTGCTTCCAGGACGTAATTCGTCTGTGCAGCAATGAGGATAATCCTCAAGTTACGGACCCAGTCCGTGTAATTGCTACCATCATCTTTCAACTTTGCTTTCTCAAGGAACGCATTAAAATTCAACAGAACAACAGCACGAGCCATTTATCTACAATCAACATAAACAAGCAAGATACTATCAGGTACTAAGTTCATGATAAATTTAAGTTCAATTAATCATATTACTTAAGAACTCCCACTTAGATAGACATCCCTCTAATCCTCTAAGTGATCACGTGATCCAAATCAACTAAACCATGTCCGATCATCACGTGAGATGGAGTAGTTTCATCGGTGAACATCATTGTGTTGATCATATCTACTATATGATTCACGCTCGACCTTTCGGTCTCCGTGTTCCGAGGCCATATCTGTATATGCTTGGCTCGTCAAGTATAACCTGAGTATTCCGCGTGTGCAACTGTTTTGCACCCGTTGTATTTGAACGTAGAGCCTATCACACCCGATCATCACGTGGTGTCTCAGCACGAAGAACTTTCGCAACGGTGCATACTCAGGGAGAACACTTCTTGATAATTTAGTGAGAGATCATCTTATAATGCTACCGTCAATCAAAGCAAGATAAGATGCATAAAGGATAAACATCACATGCAATCAATATAAGTGATATGATATGGCCATCATCATCTTGTGCTTGTGATCTCCATCTCCGAAGCACCGTCGTGATCACCATCGTCAACGGCGCGACACCTTGATCTCCATCGAAGCATCGTTGTCGTTTCGCCAATCTTATGCTTCCACGACTATCGCTACCGCTTAGTGATAAAGTAAAGCATTACATCGCGATTGCATTGCATACAATAAAGCGACAACCATATGGCTCCTGCCAGTTGCCGATAACTTGGTTACAAAACATGGTCATCTCATACAATAAAATTTAGCATCATGTCTTGACCATATCACATCACAACATGCCCTGCAAAAACAAGTTAGACGTCCTCTACTTTGTTGTTGCAAGTTTTACGTGGCTGCTACGGGCTTAAGCAAGAACCAATCTCACCTACGCATCAAAACCACAACGATAGTTTGTCAAATAGACTCTGTTTTAACCTTCGCAAGGACCGGGCGTAGCCACACTTGGTTCAACTAAAGTTGGAGAGACAGTCGCCCGCAAGCCATCTATCTGCCAAGCACGTCGAGGGAACCGGTCTCGCGTAAGCGTACGCGTAAGGTTGGTCCGGGTCGTCTCATCCAACAATACCGCCGAACCAAAGTATGACATGCTGGTAGGAGTATGACTTGTATCGTCCACAACTCACTTGTGTTCTACTCGTGCAAATAACATCAAACCATAAAACCTAGGCTCGGATGCCACTTTTGGGTTATGTAGTAATTTCAAAAAAATTCCTACGCACATGCAAGATCATGGTGATGCATAGCTACGAGGGGAGAGTATGATCTACGTACCCTTGTAGATCGCAACGGAAGCGTTGACACAACGTAGAGGAAGTAGTCGTATGTCTTCTTCCCGATCCGACCGATCCAAGCACCGTTACTCCGGCACCTCCGAGTTCTTAGCACACGTACAGCTCGATGACGATCCCCGGGCTCCGATCCAGCAAAGCTTCGGGGAGGAGTTCCGTTAGCACGACGGCATGGTGACGATCTTGATGTTCTACCGACGCAGGGCTTCGCCTAAGCACTACAACGATATGATCGAGGTGGAATATGGTGGCGAGGGGCACCGCACACGGCTAAGGAACGATCTCAATGATCAACTTGTGTGTCTTGGGGTGCCCCCTGCCTCTGTATATAAAGGAGCCAAGGGGGAGGGCTGGCCAGCCAAGGAGGAGGGCGCAGGAGGAGTCCTACTCCTACCGGGAGTAGGACTCCCCCCAATCCTATTCCAACTAGGATTCCCAAGGGGGAAAGAGGGAGAGGGGTGGCCGGCCACCTCTCCTAGTCCTAATAGGACTAGGGGAAGGGGGGAGGCGCACAGCCCTTATGGGCAGCCCTTTCACCTTTCCACTAAGGCCCACTAAGGCCCTGTGATTCCCGGGGGGTTCCGGTAACCTCCCGGTACTCCGGTAAAATCCCGATTTCACCCGGAACACTTCCGATGTCCAAACATAGGCTTCCAATATATCAATCTTTATGTCTCGACCATTTCGAGACTCCTCGTCATGTCCGTGATCACATCCGGGACTCCGAACAACCTTCGGTACATCAAAATTCATAAACTCATAATAAGTGTTATCGTAACGTTAAGCGTGCGGACCCTACGGTTCGAGAACAATGTAGACATGACCGAGACACGTCTCCGGTCAATAACCAATAGCGGGACCTGGATGCCCATATTGGCTCCTACATATTCTACGAAGATCTTTATCGGTCAGACCGCATAACAACATACGTTGTTCCCGTTGTCATCGGTATGTTACTTACCCGAGATTCGATCGTCGGTATCCAATACCTAGTTCAATCTCGTTACCGGCAAGTCTCTTTACTCGTTCCGTAATACATCATCTCACAACTACTATTTTAGTTGTAATGCTTGCAAGGCTTATGTGATGTGCATTACCGAGAGGGCCCAGAGATACCTCTCCGACAATCGGAGTGACAAAACATAATCTCGAAATACGTCAACCCAACATGTACCATCGGAGACACCTGTAGTACTCCTTTATAATCACCCAGTTACGTTGTGACGTTTGGTAGTACCCAAAGTGTTCCTCCGGTAAACGGGAGTTGCATAATCTCATAGTTATAGGAACATGTATAAGTCATGAAGAAAGCAGTAGCAACATACTAAACGATCGGGTGCTAAGCTAATGGAATGGGTCATGTCAATCAGATCATTCAACTAATGATGTGACCTCATTAATCAAATAACAACTCATTGTTCATGGTTAGGAAACATAACCATCTTTGATTAACGAGCTAGTCAAGTAGAGGCATACTAGTGACACTTTGTTTGTCTATGTATTCACACATGTATTATGTTTCCGGTTAATACGATTCTAGCATGAATAATAAACATTTATCATGATTATAAGGAAATAAATAATAACTATATTATTGCCTCTAGGGCATATTTCCTTCACGCGCCTCCCTGCCTCGTGGCCTCCTCGCTTATTTCTTGCCGTAAACTCCAGGTCTCCTGGATCACGTTTGTTCCAAAAATAACTCTCCCGAAGGTTTCATTCTGTTTGATATTCCTTTTCTGCGAAACACTGAAATAGGCAAAAAAACAGCAATTTCCACTTGGCCTTTGGTTAGTATGTTAGTCCCAAAAATAATATAAAAGGTATATTAAAGCCAATTAAACATCCGAAACAGATAATATAATAGCATGGTACAATCAAAAATTATAGATACGTTGGAGACGTATAAAGCATCCCCAAGCTTAATTCCTGCTCGTCCTCGAGTAGGTAAATGATCATAATAGAATTTTTGATGTGGAATGCTACCTAGCATAATTGTCAATGTAATTTTCTTTATTGTGGCATGAATGTTCAGATCCGAAAGATTCAAGACAAGAGTTTAATATTGACATAAAATAATAATACTTCAAGCATACTAGCAAAGCAATCATGTCTTCTCAAAATAACATGGCCAAAGAGAGTTATCCCTACAAAATCATATGGTCTGTCTATGCTCCATCTTCACCACACAAAATATTTAAATCATGCACAACCCCGATGAAAATCCAAGTAATTGTTTCATACTTTTGATGTTCTCAAACTTTTTCAATCTTCACGCAATACATGGGCGTGAGCCATGGACATAGCACTATAAGTGGAATAGAATGGTGGTTGTGGAGAAGACAAAAAGGAGAAGATAGTCTCACATCAACTAGGCGTATCAACGGGCTATGGAGATGCCCATCAATAGATATCAGTGTGAGTGAGTAGGGCTTGCCATGCAACGGATGCACTAGAGCTATAAGTATATGAAAGCTCAACAAAAGAACTAAGTGGGTGTGCATCCAACTTGCTTGCTCACGAAGACCTAGGGCATTTTGAGGAAGCCCATCGTTGGAATATACAAGCCAAGTTCTGTAATGTAAAATTCCCAGTAGTATATGAAAGTGACAACATAGGAGACGCTCTCTATCATGAAGATCAAGGTGCTACTTTGAAGCACAAGTGTGGTAGAAGGATAGTAACATTGTCCCTTCTCTCTTTTTCTCTCATTTTTTTCTTTTTTTGGGCCTTCTCTTTTTTATGGCCTTTCTCTTTTTTTCGTCCGGAGTCTCATCCCGACTTGTGGGGGAATCATAGTCTCCATCATCCTTTCCTCACATGGGACAATGCTCTAATAATGATGATCATCACACTTTTATTTACTTACAACTCGAAAAATTACAACTCGATACTTAGAACAAAATATGACTCTATGTGAATGCCTCTGGTAGGTGTACCGGGATGTGCAATGACTCATGAGTGACATGTATGAAAAATTATGAATGGTGGCTTTGCCACAAATACGATGTCAACTACATGATCATGCAAAGCAAAATGACAATGATGAAGCGTGTCATAACAAACGGAACGGTTGTAAGTTGCATGGCAATATATCTCGGAATGGCTATGGAAATGCCATAATAGGTAGGTATGGTGGCTGTTTTTAGGAAGGTATATGGTGGGTTTATGGTACCGGCGAAAGTTCCGTGGTACTAGAGAGGCTAGCAATGGTGGAAGGGTGAGAGTGCATATAATCCATGGACTCAACATTAGTCATAAAGAACTCACATACCTATTGCAAAAATCTATTAGTTATCGAAACAAAGTACTACGTGCATGATCCTAGGGGGATAGATTTGTAGTAAAAGACCATCGCTCGTCCCCGACCGCCACTCATAAGGAAGACAATCAATAAATAAATCATGCTCTGACTTCTTCACATAACGGTTCACCATACGTGCATGCTATGGGAATCACAAACTTTAGAACAAGTATTTCTAAAATTCACAACTACTCAACTACCATGACTCTAATATCACCATCTTCATATCTAAAAACAATCATCAAGTATCAAACTTCTCATTATTTCAATGCCTTTTTATGATAGTTTTTATTATACCCATCTTGGATGCCTATTATATTAGGACTAATTTTATAGCTAAGCAAATTACCATGCTGTTCTAAAGGACTCTCAAAATGATATAAGTGAAGCATGAGAGATCAATAATTTCTATAAAATCAAACAACCACCATGCTCTTAAAGATATAAGTGAAGCACATAGAGCAAAATTTTCTAGCTCAAAAGATATAAGTGAAGCACATAGAGTATTCTAACAAATTCTGATTCATGTGTGTCTCTCCAAAAGGTGTGTACAGAAAGTATGATTGTGGTAAAATAAAAATCAAAGACTCAAATCATACAAGACGCTCCAAGCAAAACACATATCATGTGGTGAATAAAAATATAGCATCAAGTAAAGTTACTGATAGACGAAGACGAAAGAGGGGATGCCTTCCGGGGCATCCCCAAGCTTAGGCTTTTGGTTGTCCTTGAATTATACCTTGAGGTGCCTTGGGAATCCCCAAGCTTAGGCTCTTACCACTCCTTATTCCGAAATTCATCAAATCTTTACCCAAAACATGAAAACTTCACAACACAAAACTCAACAGAAAATCTCATGAGCTCCGTTAGTATAAGAAAACAAACCACCACTTCAAGGTACTGTAATGAACTCATTATTTATTTATATTGGTGTTAAACCTACTGTATTCCGACTTATCTATGGTTCATACCCCCCGATAGTAGCCATAGATTCATTAAAATAAGCAAACAACACATGAAAAAGAGAATCTGTCAAAAACAGAACAGTCTGTAGTAATCTGTAAGTTTCGAATACTTCTGTAATGCCAAAAATTCTGGAATAAATTGGTGGACGTGAGTAATTTGACTATTAATCATCTGCATAAAGAATAGACCTAATCGCACTCTCCAGTAAAAAATGGCAGAAAATCTCATGAGCGCTAAAGTTTCTGTTTTTTACAGCAAGATCACATAAACTTCCCCAAGTCTTCCCAAAGGTTCTACATGGCACAAACACTAATTAAAAGCATAAAAACACATCTAAACAGAGGCTAGATGAATTATTTATTACTAAATATAACCAAAAATCAAGAAACAAAAATAAAATTGGGTTGCCTCCCAACAAGCGCTATCGTTTAACGCCCCTAGCTAGGCATAAAAACAAAAATAGATATAGGTATTGTCACGATAATGATAGGGCAAATCACAAAAACTCATCTCATCCTCCCTACGTTCAGCGGAAAGTTTTCTTTGTGGCAAGCAAAAGTAATCAAAAGGGCTAAATTTAATGGGACAAAAGGCCGCAAGATCAAGCTCGGGAGGTATTGATTCCTCCTTTGGCCCCTCATATTGCTCAACCAATTCATCATTATAAGCTAAATTTAATGGGACGAAAGTCCCCAAGATCAAGTTCAGAAATCCTCTCAACTAGCACGTTGGTAGAGACCTTTTCTCTAAGGTTTTCATTAAAAGCAACATGATCTAGAGATCATAAATGCATTATGTCTTCTTGATAAAAAAAGATTGCTTCTATGGGGGGACGGCCGGCATCCACCCTGTCGGTGTCAAAAACGGCGGATCTCGGGTAGGGGGCCCCGAACTATGCGTCTAGGATCGATGGTAACAGGAGGCAGGGAACACGATGTTTTTACCCAGGTTCGGGCCCTCTCGATGGGAGTAAAACCCTACTCCTGCTTGATTGATATTGATGATACGAGTATTACAACAGTTGATCTACCACGAGATCGTAGAGGCTAAAACCCTAGAAGCTAGCCTATGGTATGATTGTTGTATATGATCTATCGACTAGCCTGGCCTCGGTTTATATAATGCACCAGAGGCCTAGGATAACAAGAGTCCTAGCCGAATACGCCGGTGGGGAGTAGTCCTTGTCTTGATCACCAAGTCTTGTGGAATCTTCCATGTATGCGGCAGCTGTCCGAACTAGCCCATGAGTATACAACCATGGGGGTCCTCGGCCCAATCTAACAGATCAGGAGACGATGTGGTGAGTACCCCCTAGTCCAGGACACCGTCAGTAGCCCCCTGAACCGGTCTTCAAGTTAGGGACGCTCCTCGATTCTTCCGAACTGTTCTTCATCTTCGGTTGTCGGTCTTGAAAACTGGTTCAACAAATCTTCTCATCTTCAATCTTGAGGATCGCCGAAATGCATTCAACGAGTTTACACGTCGGGTATCCGAGGAGCCCCTTTAAGTTTCCGGCCTTTATCAATGCCTTGTTATTTTTATGCCACACCTCGGGTTTGAAGTTGTTCCCGGGAGGCAGTGTCCTCTTGCGTCCAAGCTCTAACGCCGGACTGCATTTGAGGTATCTTTTGCAGCCGAGCACCAATGTCGGACTGCTTCCGAGCTCTAACGCCGAAATGTATCCGAGCTCCAACGCCGGACTGTGTCCAAGCTCCAACGCCGGACTATATCCAAGATGTGATAGATCATCTTGGTCCAAAAAAGTTGAAGGAGTTTAGTCGAGATTAATGCTAGAAATGCACTCTATGGAGCCAGCCACTAGCGCCCGAGCTTTATGTCGGACTGCTTCCGAGGTGGTGCACCACCCCGACTGTGGGCCAATTTTTTGTCAATATTTTTTATTGGTGTAATTTATTCTCTGCCGAGATATATTGCTAGTAACCCTCAATGTGTGTATTGGTTTAAAACCCGAGATGCACTTGAAGGATGATGTAAGACCACTGATCCCAGTAGTCGCTGAGATTCAGGTTGATTTGCAAAATCGGCCTGAGGATCAAGTCCTAGCTCGGCAGAATACTTCGGGATACAAAAAGCGGCGTGCTCAGTCCTCGAGACTCAAGTTGGGTGTGGTCGACCAACCTGAGGATCATAATCTCCTCGGAAACTGTATTGCACTTAAAATTTTCTGCATTGGACAGGCAATGAAGTAGCCCCCGAGACACTGGTCGGGTGGCAACACCAGATTAGGGGATCGATGTGCCCCTTTAATATTTGTAAATAATAAGCCTGAAGCCCAGTAGCCCCCGAGCCTTAATGCGGGCACGGGTGGCCGAATTAAGGATCGATATCCATAGTAAAATCACAAATTATGTGTAATGACTCTATGTATCCAAGTACTTTACATCCTTAATGCTCGGATCCGCATTGTACAAAACTTTGTTGACCGACCATCGGCTTCCACCTCCTCGGCTAGTAGCCGAGGAGTGTTTGTCCTACTTTATAAAGCCTTTATGAGGGCAAAGATTTACGACAAACAAGGCAATCTGGCCATACGGTTTTATAAACAATGGTACACAGAGATATATGTTATATTACTGTTTAACATAAGAAATGTCTTCCAAAGAAAATAGTCCCGCTATCGGTTACTTTCTTTGGGTTGTCATGCTAAGCATGATCATGAAACCTCAGCTCTAATGTAAGAGCAAAATATTAAGGATTTAGTTTGGGAGGCTAGTTAATAGCCCCCAGTAGTGTTCGGCGACAGTCGAGGTCAAGCCGTAAACACTTCGGCCATTGTTATGAATGGCCCGTCATTTAACACCGTCATCGGATTGCTGACCAGTTTACGCTTATTGTGACAGTCAGTTTTCAGCTTTCTCCACTGAGGTGCTTAACCATGTGAGCTGGAAGCATAATCGCAGTGGTTCTCCCTTTGCACACCTAGCCGAACAAAGCAGAACATAGGAGGCAAGCGCAGGAGCCGGGCAACCCAACTATTGACCGAAGACACAATTCGAAACCAATGCATATATAGTGAGATCCGAGAATGTTTTTGCCGAATCTATGAAGGTGTCCGGCATTGCACTGTGAGACTTGTGCTGGAAACACACAAATAGTTTAAAAGTGCTAAAAAGCTTGGAAAACCAAAAAACGTCAGAAAAAACATGACGTCCGAACAAGATCAAGTGTTCGGTGCCAATCCGAAAATTGGAAGAGAAAGAAAAAATTGTGCTTCTATCGTGTTTTGACAATGACCAAGAAGAAAACACATTTACAGCTCATATATAAATGTTAAGAGCCCCCAAGTGACTTGGGTAAGAATTTTATGTATAATGATTGTATGTACCAAAGTACTTATATCATATGTGTGTTCACCCGAACTTTAAACGCGTCTTAACCGACCGTCGGCTTCTCCCTCTTCGGCCAAGGGCCGAAAAGTGTCACGTACTCCGCCTGTCGAGAGTATCGAGGGTGTTTCCGATGACCAGGCAATCAGGCCATAAGGCTGTAATAGACAAAGCGTGCTCAGGGAACTTATGCTATATTACTAACGAAGTGTAAGAAGCATCTTCGAAGAAAATAGTACCCCCACCGATACCTTTCTTCGGTGCTCATTATTACTATGAGACTTGTGCAATAGATTTTTTGTACTCATGAGTTCCGTTGTGTGCCGACCATGATTGAAAACAATAAGAGCGCTAGCTTTCGGCTTCACCCAGTCTAAGGTCAGAGCTCGGATGACCCAGTCGTGACAATCGCAGAGGTGCTCCCTTTACTCCCTAGCCGAACAATCGGAATGTAGGGGTAAGCACAGGAGCCAGGCAACCCAGCTTGCAAATCGCGTAGGTCAATATGGTGCATATTGTGGCGTAATACACGAACAAGGAACGAAGCCGTACAAGTATAATCATATGCATCAGGAAAAGCTCCATCAAGGGAGCCCCCAAGTAAATGGTGTATTTGAATTTGTGTGTCACAAACAAAGTTTTGACAAGGAGATTATCTACAAGCAATTTTTTTTCAAAAAGGTATAATGCTTGGTCGAACCGAACACAAGTTAAAAAATTATAACTTTGAGCATGAAGGCAACTTAGCTAGTTAATGTGTTCGGTATTGATGACGCGGCCCGAGCTTGATGCGGGACAAGGTTCCATCCCCCAAGCCGGTCCCAAGGTGGTGGAGCAAAGAGCTCGGCACTCCGAAGTGGTGACATAGCACGGTCAATGCGGGCCGGCAGAGTGATGCCGAAGTCCCTGGCATGGGGTAATGAAGTGTTGACGAAGCCCCCCGTCCAGCCGAGGTGACGTGGTATGTCAGTACGCCGAGTTGACGATACTGCCCAACCCGGATCATTTTCCTGTGCAAAAAAATAGTGCAAACCAGAGATAATAGTAATAATAATAATTAAAAAAATCGTTGCATAATAAATAATTTATGCAAAGTGAGTAATAAAAGAAATATGGCTTGGCGCCGGAGTCAATGTCGAAGCAGGGCGTCGGCGTGATGAGGTAAAGGCGTGGCAAAGCCTGAATTCACAGGTCGGTCCGAGTTCCGGATGCGGCGTTCGCCGGACCATGTACGGAAACTGACCAAACCACCATGCGACCATCGTTAGCGGCCATCATTTGATAGACCTGTGTACATATGATGAACAAACCAGAGTAATAATTCCTCGGGAAAAATTAACCCGAAAAAGCAAAAAAAATACTAGGATTAATAGCACCTGGTTTATTTGTTGTAGCAATCCGAAGAAAGGTGATTTCAAAAATTGGGACTCGATCCTCACACCCATTGCCTGATGGGAGATAAAGCGATGGTATGGCGATGCTGGAAAAGGTTGGCTCGCTGAGGCAAATCCCTTGGTCCAGCTAACATGACAGAGCTGGTCGGCTAGTAACGCCGAAATCTCCGGAGTAGGTTGATGAAGAGATGGCGAAGCCCCCGGTCCAGCTGAGATGTCAAAGCCTCGATGTCAGCCGATGAGTCAAAGTAGGTCAGCGTGATGGACACCAGCTTGAAGAAGCAATAGTGCAGCCCTGCCCATGCAGGTCATGACGTGGTCGATGCCGGCTTGATGAAGTGACCGTGCGGCGATGCCAGTATGCCCACTCCGTGTAATCGGTGGGGAAGCGACGTTGGTGATGATTTATCCTTCACGATGCCAGACTCTTGTTCGGCTTGCCAAGACGATGATCCGAAAAAGTTGAGCTCGGCTCAACAAAGTGACGACGTATCTAGCGCAGGTCGGCAGCCTTGGAGCAATATTGCCGGACTGGTTTGACACCAGCATGATGATGAAGATGACCTCAGGGAAGGCTTAAAAATTTACGGGCACATGTTTAAAAACAACGCACAATACCCTAGAAGAGAATTCCTCTAAAAAGGTTGTCCAATATCACGTTCATAAAGAAACATGAATTCGGGTCAGATCCGTATTCACGCAGAAAACAGATCCGAAAATTGGTCCACTCATCGGAAGGTTTCCGGAGTTTGAACCGTCAGATCGAGCCGAAATTTGGAGGGGTGGTAGATATGGGAATTCCGCAGTAGATGAACGGCTGGATCTTCCAAAGGACCTCTGAGCCGAGCTCTGGAGACCACGCCCTAAATTCGTCCAGATTCTCGTCCAGATTTGACAGGGCTTCGGTATATCGTAGTTTGTCGAAGATTACTCTATGGAACTCGACGAAATTTTCCAGGATTGTTGTAGACTCGATTCCGCACAATTCCACTAAAGCGATCGTTAAAACGACACTCGAGGAGGCGGTAGCGGCAGATACGCTTTCGCTGTCCAGAAAAACAGCACGGTCGCCCAAGGGCAATGTTGACGTTGAGCCCCCGGGCTCCGTGGATGATTCCTCCATGATCTTGATAGAGATCAGAGTTGGTGTTGATGAAGGACCTCTTCCGAACATGACGATCGGAGGCAGGGCACAGTCCTCAGTCAAGCCAAGGTGACCAGTCGAGCCGGTGACGAAGATGTCGACGTCGTAGTTAATCTGCGGACGAGCCATCGATCCTTTTGTCGATCACACAGCGGAAACTCCAAATGAAAGCACCAATGTCGGTGTAAAACCGGCGGATCTCAGGTAGGGGGTCCCGAACTGTGCGTGTAGGATTGATGGTAACAGGAGGCAGGGAACAGGATGATTTTACCCAGGTTCGGGCCCTCTCGATGGAGGTAAAACGCTACTCCTGCTTGATTGATATTGATGATACGAGTATTACAAGAGTTGATCTACCACGAGATCATAGAGGCTAAAACCCTAGAAGCTAGCCTATGGTATGATTGTTGTATATGATCTATTGACTAGCCTGGCCTCGGTTTATATAATGCACCAGAGGCCTAGGATAATAAGAGTCCTAGCCGAATATGCCGGTGCGGAGGAATCCTTGTCTTGATCACCAAGTCTTGTGGAATCTTCCATGTATGCGGCAGCTGTCCGAACTGGCCAATGAGTATACAGCCATGGGGGTCCTCGGCCCAATCTAACAGATCGAGAGACGACATGGTGAGTACCCCCTAGTCCAGGACACCGTCACACCCTATAATGCATAAAAATTTCATTGGCTTCTCTTATTATAGATCTGAACTCATGAGCTAAAAAGATGGTAGCTGCTCGCTTAATAGAAGAATGCTCAATATTGGAAAATTCTAGAAAAATCTTTTGGATGCAGGGGTGCATATGAATAAATTCTCTTTCAAGTTCAACTATGAGCGAAGATATAGCATCCGCAAAACTACTAGTTCTATGAAGAATAGACCCTCCCATGGTGGGTAAAGCACCGGCACAACTAAAGAAATCTTGAATAACTCCTTTTCAAATAATATTACCACTACCGATCCTAAACCTTTTAGTATGCAAAATAGTTGGTTCTTCATGAGGATAATCAAAAGCATCAACATTTTCCATGTTATTACCACTATCCTTATCAACGATAACCTCCCCAATTTCAGACATGATGGCAACAAATTGCACAAAGAACAGGAAAAAAGCAAGAACAAGAGCGAACAAAAAGAGGGCGAATAAAATGGCAAGGGTGAAGTGGGGGAGAGGAAAACGAGAGGCAAATGGCAAATAATGTAATGCGAGGGATAAGAGTTTGTTGTGGGTACTTGGTATGTCTTCACTTGTGCATAGATCTCCCCGGCAACGGCGCCAGAAATCCATCTTGCTACCTCTTGAGCTTGCGTTGGTTTTCCCTTGAAGAGGAAAGGGTGATGCAGCACAGTAGCGTAAGTATTTCCCTCAGTTTTTGAGAACCAAGGTATGAATCCAATAGGAGACTACATGCAAGTCCCTCGTACCTGCACAAACAAACAAGAACCTCGCAATCAACGTGATAAAGGGGTTGTCAATCCCTTCACGGTCACTTACAAAAGTGAGAACTAATAAAAATAATAAGATAAATGTTTTTGGTATTTTTGTTGTATAGATTGGAAAATAAAGATTGCAAAATAAATGGCGACAGAAATAGCTTGTTGACAGCAGAATAATATAATGGAGAATAGATCCGGGGGCCATAGGTTTCACTAGTGGCATCTCTCAAGATAGCAAATTCTACGGTGGGTGAACAAATTAATGTCGAGCAATTGATAGAAAAGCACATAGTTATGAGAATATCTAGGCATGATCATGTATATAGGCATCACGTCTGTGACAAGTAGACCGAAACGATTCTGCATCTACTACTATTACTCCACACGTCGACCGCTATCCAGCATGCATCTAGAGTATTAAGTTCATAAGAACACGGTAATGCATTAGGCAAGATGACATGATGTAGAGGGATAAACTCAAGCAATATGATATAAACCCCATACTTTTATCCTTGATGGCAACAATATAGTACGTGCCTTGCTGCCCCTGCTGTCACTGGGAAAGGACACCGCAAGATTGAACCCAAAGCTAAGCACTTCTCCCATTGCAAGAAAGATCAATCTAGTAGGCCAAAACAAACTGATAATTCGAAGAGACTTGCAAAGATATTTAAATCATGCATAAAATATTTCAGAGAAGAATCAAATATTGTTCACAGATAATCTTGATCATAAACCCACAATTCATCGCATCTCGACAAACACACCGCAAACATAATTACATCGAATAGATCTCCAAGAGAATCGAGGAGAACTTTGTATTGAGATCCAAAGAGAGAGAAGAAGCCATCTAGCTAATAACTATGGACCCGAAGGCCTGTGGTAAACTACTCACACACCATCGGAGAGGCCATGGTGTTGATGTAGAAGCCCCCCGTGATCGATTCCCCCTCCGGCGGAGCGCCGGAAAAGGCGCCAAAGATGGGATCTCACGGGTACATAAGGTTGCGGCGGTGGAAATAGGGTTTCGTGGTGCTCCTGGATGTTTTCAGGGTATATGGGTATATATAGGAGGAAGAAGTACGTCAGTGGAGCTCCGAGGGGCCCACGAGGGTGGGGGTGCGCCTACCCCCTGGGCGCGCCTCCCTTCCTCGTGGCCTCCTCGCTTCTTTCTTGACGTAAACTCCAAGTCTCCTGGGTCATGTTTGTTCCAAAAATAACTCTCCCGAAGGTTTCATTCCGTTTGATATTCCTTTTCTGCGAAACACTAAAATAGGCAAAAAAAAACAGCAATTTGCACTGGGCCTTTGGTTAGTAGGTTAGTCCCAAAAATAATATAAACAGGTATATTAAAGCCCATTAAACATCCAAAATAGATAATATAATAGAATAGAACAATCAAAAATTATAGATACGTTGGAGACGTATAAGCTTGGTGACTCGCCCGAGCCCCCAACCCCCCCCCCCCCCGCCCCGCCCCCGGTGGAGGAGTTGGAATCTGCATCCCCGCTGCTCCGCTCCCCGCCTCCCGGCGTCTTGTCCCTAGAGGCCCCTGCTGCCGGGTTCTCCCCGCCTCCAGAGCCCTCAAGTCACCCCCTTCCGTGACCTCCGCCTTGCGTAGGCTCCTCAATCGTCTGTGCCAAGATGACCCTGCTCCCGGCTTCCCCGACGGTGGTGACTGTTGATGAGTCGACATTGGTGACTACTCTGGTGGTCCCCACCCCTCCCCTGCGGTCGGCCACCTACTCCAGGCGGGGCAGCTCATCCTCGTCCCCGGTGATGGCCTCCCACCGCAGCGCTCGGCTGGACATAGCTCGGCCGGACGGTAGCCCGGCCCTCCCCATCCCCGAGCGAGTGGAGCGCGAGGCTGCGGCTCACAACCTCGAGACAGGTACCCCCAGACACTCCTGCTAGCTCTTCTACTTGCCTATTCTCTGCCCTTGAGGTGGCCCCGCCCGGCCACCTTGCGGAAGTTGCGGTGGATGTCGCGATAGTTTTTCGGGGAGAGGTCGCCCCCCTTGTCCAAATCGAGGCCATCCGGGCCCGAGAGATCCTGGACGGTAGACTGGCTGAGGCCCACTCTCGTCTGCTTAACCCCCTCCCCGACCCCGGCTCCCTTCATAGACGTAGACCCACCTACCCAGCAAGGTAGGCCTAGTCACTGCCTCGTGCTTGGAGACTCAGAACTCTGCGGCTGCACCCGCTCCGGACGGTGGCCCTTCACGCGGTGAGCACTTCTCATGTCGTGGGGTCAAGCAGCCCCCCGATAGCCCCTTAGATGCAGACCTCTTCTGGAATATCCATGGCTTCGGCTATGATGGCCGCCGCTGCCAACTCATCGAGTACATGCGGGACGAACACATTGACATCGTAACCATCCAGGAAACCATGTGCAAAGAGTTTGCCCTGTCCAAGCTTGAGAGGCTTAGCCCCCACCTATTTGCGTGGCACAGGCTCCCTTCTAGTGGGATTGCTGGTCACTCAGGCGGCATCCTATTAGTTGTCAAGGATGCCACCTTCGATGTGGGTGGGATGGACAGGGGCGAGTTATTTGTTAGCATGGAACTCTTTGAGCGGTCAATAAATCTCAAGTGGGAGATTATTATTGTCTATGGTTCAGCGGACCATAGTTGATCTGCCTCCTTCCTCGAGTAACTTAGGCGGAAGGTGTCGGCCGCCCCCTTGTCATTTGTAGTGGGTGGCGACTTAAACCTTCTCCGCTTAGTGGAAGATAAGAATAATGACTGGGTCAACTTCGCTCAGATGCAAATGTTCAATGACTGCATCGTGGACCTTGGTCTTCGCGAGCTTGACAGGGTAGGTGCCAGATATACCTGGACCAACCGCCAAGCGAACCCAACCTGCTCTGTCATGGACCGGGTTCTTGTCTCGCCTGAGTAGGAGCTGCACTCCCCCCTTGCCTCTCTTCGAGCCATCACTCATATTAGCTCCGACCACATTGCTCTTCTTCTCTCCTCCGAGAATGATCGACCTCCACCCCCCTAGATTTCCGTTTGCAACATTCTGGCTCCACCAGAACGGTTTCACCAAGGCCGTCCGCGGTCGGTGGGAGGACTCACAGCTTGCCCCACACCGTGGCATGTCGGCGGTGGAAGACTGGCACTTCTGTGCCAAACGCTCACGACAGATCATGAAGGGTTGGGGCACTAACCTCGGGCGCGACCTTCGCGAGCGTAAAAAATCTATTCTCACTGCCATTCACACCTTGGATGTCCGCGTGGATTCGATGGGTCTCGCCCCTGATGAATGGCTCCTTCGTTATAACCTGGAGGACCAGCTTTCGGTCATTTAACGAGGAGGCTTATTGTCGCCTGAGAGGGGCCCAAAGTGGGTACTAATGGGTGATGCCAACACGGCTTACTTCCAGGTCATTTCCAACGGCCGTCGGCTACGTAACTCGATCGCACTTCTTTGGGAAGGCGAATCCCTTATTCAGCGGCTGGCCGATATCCGGGCCCATGTTGATGGCTTCTATAAAGCCCTATTCTCGGCCTCGCCTAGGGGAGGCCTCGCCTTAGCTCCTACTTTCGGCAAGGGGAGCAGTGTGTTTCGGCTGATGAGAATGCGGCCCTCACGGTCCCAGTCTCTGAGTAGGAGGTCTGGACTGCCATTAAGGGCATGAACCCCACCTCTGCGCCGGGCCCAGATGGGCTCCCGATTAAGTTCTTTCAAGCTTTTGGAATGTCATCAAACCGGAGGCGATGGCCAAATTTGAGGAATTCTCTATGGGTGCTTGTGATCTCTGCCGCCTTAACTATAGGGTCATCACCCTCATCCCCCAGGTCCCTAGCGCGGCGGATATCCGCCAATTCCGCCCCATCATAGTGATCAATGTGATCTTCCGCATCCTGGCAAAGGGGTACGCCAATAGGGTGACCCCTTTGGCCAACCGCATCACTCATCCGGATCAGTCGGCCTTCATACATGGACGTTTCATCCTTGATGGAGTCCTTGTCTTTCACGAGGTCCTCCATGAGGCCCGGTCCAAACACCTCAAGGCTGTCTTCCTGAAGATTGAGTTCCATAAAGCCTACGACACGGTCAGTTGGCCCTTCCTTCAGGAAGTATTGCTCCGGAAGGGATTTGATGACTGTTGGGTCACGAGGGTCATCCATATGGTCTCCTTGGGGAAAACCATGGTCAATATCAATGGGGAGATTGGCCCCTATTTCCCTACACTATGTGGTGTCAGACAGGGCGACCCTTTCTCCCCATTCCTTTTCAACATGGTCGTCGATGCCCTTGCGTCTATCGTCGACAAGGCAAAGACAGCCGGGCACATCCGTGGTATTGTTCCCCACCTTGTCGGCGGCAATGGGGTATCTCTGCTCCAGTACACAGACGACGCCATCATTATGGTGGAAGGGTCGATGAATGATATCATGAACCTCAAGTTCCTCCTTCGGTGCTTCCAGCAGTTCTCGAGTCTCAAGATCAACTTTGATAAGAGCCAAGTCATGGTGTTGGGTTACTCTCTGGAGGAGAGTCAGAGTATTGCCAACCGGTTCAACTGCCTGCTGGGTTCCTTCCCCACAACCTACTTGGGGATCCCCATTAGTTTTTCCCGGCTGTCAGTTGTGGATTTGCGCCCCTCGGTCCTCAAGCTTCAACACCGCTGTCGGTGTCGAAACCGTCGGATCTCGGGTAGGGGGTCCCAAACTGTGCGTCTAAGGCGGATGGTAACGAGAGGCAGGGGACATGATGTTTCACCCAGGTTCGGGCCCTCTTGATGGAGGTAAAACCCTACGTCCTGCTTGATTTATTCTTGATGATATGAGTATTACAATAGTTGATCTACCACGAGATCGGAGAGGCTAAACCCTAGAAGCTAGCCTATGGTATGATTGTCTGTTCGCCTACGGACTAAAACCCTCCGGTTTATATAGACACCGGAGGGGGCTAGGGTTACACAAGGTCGGTTACAAAGGAGGAGATATACATATCCGTATTGCCTAGCTTGCCTTCCACGCCAAGTAGAGTCCCATCTGGACACAAGAAGAAGTCTTCATTATTGTATCTTCATAGTCCAACAGTCCAGCCAAAGGATATAATCCGGCTGTCCGGATACCCCCTAATCTAGGACTCCCTCAGTAGCCCCCGAACCAAGCTTCAATAACGATGAGTCCGGCGCACAGTTGTCTTCGGTATTGCAAGGTGGGTTCTTCTCCATCTTCCGAGCGTTTGTAAAGCAATGTCCGGTCCCATAAATGTTTGGACCTCTTGGCTTCTGTGCCCAATAAGGGCTATCTCCCATGCGTCGAATGAATACGAGGCGCCAGGGCATTTTTACATTCACCCCCCTAGCCAGATAAATATATTGTCTATTAAAGGGATGGGGATCCTTAGATCCAATCCATACCCTCCTCCCCCAGTAAGAATCCATCAGAGCGCGTTTCAGAAAGATCCATTCCAGCATGGCCGACCTCTGCAGCTCCTCCTCCCGCCCCGTAGCCCTAAGCTCGGTGATTGGGAGAGGTGTTCAGTCCCGCATAGTCGATTAGTCGAACTGCAGACTAAGGGATTTCTCTCTCTGGCGTATATGGTGCCCGTTCGAGCCGGGCTTGCCACCTATAATGGCGGGGAGCAAGCGGAGAGCTTTCCCTGCCCCTCTATGGGGGAACGGGTCTGCCTTGTTCCCTATTCATTAAGGGGACTCGGATTTCCAATTCATCCGTTCCTCCGTGGGCTCCTGGAGTTCTACGGCCTCCAATTACACAATTTCACTCCCGCCTCCATCCTACATATCGCCGGCTATGTTGCTCTCTGTGAGTTGTTCCTGGGCTTGTTCCCTATTCATTAAGGGGACTCGGATTTCCAATTCATCCGTTCCTCCGTGGGCTCCTGGAGTTCTACGGCCTCCAATTACACAATTTCACTCCCGCCTCCATCCTACATATCGCCGGCTATGTTGCTCTCTGTGAGTTGTTCCTGGGCTGCGAGGCTCACTGCGAGCTGTGGAAAAGGCTATTTTGCCTCGTCCCTCGCACACAGAGGGGGTCACTTTATCAAGTGGGCGGAGCCGAAATATGGCGCATCGCCGATACCAGATACCTGTCCGGTACCCCGAAGAAGTCGTCCAAAGACTGGCCCTCCGAATGGTTTTATATGGAGGACGTTCCCCTCCCGGACCCTGTTCGGCGGGGTCTTCCTGAGTTCAACAATGCTCCTCTGAAGAAACGCCGAAGTTGGCGGCCACGAAGCCCCCAGGTGGAAGACAATGGAGAAGTCCTCTATCTGATGAACTAAATTAAAGCACTGGCTCGATCAGGATTGACAGTAATCGAAGTTATGTCGATTTGTATAATGCAGGGAGTGCAACCACTTCAATATCGTGGACACCCCATGTGGTGTTTTAAGGGGGCGGATGATGCCACCCACTGTGGGCGTAAGGGTCCGGACAATGCTGCCGCTTTAGCGAAAATTCTATCCGAATTGTTCAAGGGTGAGGAAGAGGAGTTCACCAGCATCAAGCCACGGGATGGACTCTCTCTGTACAATCCTCCAAGCTGGGTAAGTTATATCTCCCTACTCCCATTTCTCCCGCATTCTTTGTCGTAAGTATTCACCTCTCCACTTTGCGGCAGGAACTGCGAAAAGCCATAAAGGAGGTCAGCAGCCCTTCTCCACAACCAGAGGACCCTGACCGGGCCCTCGACTCTAGACTTAAAGAAGATCTGGTTATATTCGTGGAGCTGATAGACCGGTAGTTCTATCAGTTAACCTGCGATGATGCCATGGTGGCCATTACGGCCGAATATCCCGGACTGCTCCCTGCGTCGCACGTAAGAAAAACCAAAAATCCCAACTCCAAAAACTAGGATCCCCTTTTAGACACTTCACCCACAATATACACATGGAATTTTTACAGGGAAGGCATTCGGGATGCCCTGCCGAACCCGCAGCAACTCGCCAGCAAGAGGCGCCGAGGCCGGGTAGGCCAAAAAGGAAGGTGGTCAGGACGGAGATGCCGGCGCAAAGGTATGACAAAAACCCCGCTCCGTGGTTGTCGTCTTTCTCAAAATATAATGACGTCCGTGTTTCTTTAACAGAAAAAACGCTCGCCGGAATATGTCCGGCGATGTTACTAATCACGCTTCCACCAGTCGGTCGCCAGGACCGGACATAGAGGCGGAAACCGATATGGGGCGGGCGCCGGATACTCCCCCTACAGAGGATGCGGATAGATTATCCGCTACAAACTCAGAAGTGGAAAGCGCCATGAATCATAGGCGCCGTCGGGCCGTACTCCGTGACGCTTGTTTCTCACCAGAGGCATTTGATGCCTTCAATTCTGGAGAGGCGTACCTCCGAGCTGCTCAAGATGGTATAGCCAGGGCCACGGATCAGTATGTAAAGGATGTATAGGTAAGTAAATCTGACGATTTATATGTATCAGTAGCCCCTAAGACTTGAAACAGTTAGCAGAACTGATTTAAGGATCATATTTATTGTGCAGGTTCTTACAGAGAAGAATACTAGGCTGTCACAGGAGCTAGAGGAATGGAAGACCCAAATGCGGGCCGCTGTTGCCGCATTTCAGGAACCAAAAAAGTCACCCGCTGGTAACATTTACTTTAAAGAATGATGGTTACCATATAGTGTGCGGCGTGGCTGTAGATCTAACAATGGATGTTGAAGATGAATCCGGAGAAAATCCGGAGGACCAGCATGTTATGCGACAGCTAGAAGCTGGCAAACGCGTGCTGAATGAGGTTAGGCGGGAGAAAACAATCTCCAAGACGCCAATATCAAGCTGAGCATGGAACTAAAAGACATTCGAGCCCAGCTTGCAGACTCCATGAAGGAGAATATGCGGCTTCGGCGCGGCATTTTTAGTAAGTGCTTGAACGAATCCTTTTAAAGGAGTTCGGCGAAGAAGTCGACTAACAACATTGTGTCTGTAGGTATGCTGACGGGTCGTCCCGCGGAGGAAATGTCCGAGTTTGCGGGTGATCTTCTAGCCGAGCTCTCACATCTGCACGAACAAGTTTGGCAGGTGATGCAAGGTGTTGCCCAGGCTTTGTGGCCATCCGTCTCCCTGCCAAAGGGCGTTGCAGAGCTTACGGAGAAGCTCAAGGGAGCACGGTGGCGCTTCCGATTATGGAATATATTGGCCTATCGATAGGGTGCCAGAGAAGCCTGGGCCATGGTGAAGACGTGGTATACCAAGGCAGACCCAAATCACATGGCCGAGGGCGGACTTGTGGGGCCCGACGAAAAAGAGATCCCCGTTAGCTTAGTTTATGGGCAAGTAGAATTAGCCACAAAGTATTCCCAACAGGATTGTAAGCTAGACCGCCTGTTGGATGGTATAGAAGAGGAATTTAGTCGGTCTGCATGACTATGTAATTAAAGTTACATGTATAATGCCTTCTAGCCGGATTGTAGATCATTTGTCTTGGCGGACCTTTTCGCTTCAACCTCGGGACCCGACAGTCCAGAGTGTATCCGAATACCCGCTTAGTTATATAAGAACCGGGGTATGCGTGGAGACCAGGCGTAGGGGTCATTAGTGCTTGCACAGACAAGTGCCCAACTAGTTATGTTATATTACATGGGTAGTAAGAAACATCTTCCAGGGAGAATAGTTCCGTTAAGGGTTCCTTTCCGTGGGTAAGCATGCCCTAAAGTGCATGCCCGGACTGCAATAGGAAACACAGGAAAAACATCTGGGGGCAGATATGGACAATAAACAAAAATCATCTTTTGTTCACCGACCGAATATTCCCTTAAGAACGCTAGCTTTCGGCTTCACCCAGTCTGAGGTACACATCCGGCTGACCCGGCAGTAATAATCGCAGAGGTGCTCCCCTTATGCCCTAGCCGAATTAACGGGAACGTAGGGCATAAATACAAGAGCCAGGCAACCCAACTTGGCCAAAACTTAAGTCATATTGATGCATATAATGGCGAAAAAGGTACATGCGGAAGCATGACACATGTGCGGGGCCTGAGGCCCAGATAAATAATTAAGCTTCTATGAAAGAAGCCCCCAGGTATGATGAGCGCGGCTAGCGCATCTATAGTGTGCAAGCGAGGCACAAGTTGGCCCTTGAAGGCCTAGAGAAAGAATAAAAGAAAGGAAGAAAGAAAAACATGACAGATAATGTATGTGCAAAAAATGGACAAAGGGAGGGGACGAACATAGAGTCCGGTGCTAGGTGTAGAATCTTTGGAGCTTGGCCACGTTCCATGGATTCGGCTCGAGTCGACTAGTCGATGCATCCCGCAGTCGGTACGCTCCACCGGTCAAAACTTGGTCAATAATGAAGGGACCTTCCCATTTGGGCTCGAGCTTGTTCTTTTTCTTATCCGGCAGGCGTAGAACTAGTTCGCCAACGTTATAAGTTTTGGCCTGTACTTCTCTGCTTTGGTATCTGCGAGCCTGTTGCTGATAAAATGCGGAACGGGCTTTGGCTACGTCACGTTCCTCCTCCAGGGTGTCCAGACTGTCCTGCCAATTGAGCTCGGCTTCTCTTTCTTCGTACATGCGCACTCGAGGTGAGTCATGAATTATGTCACAGGGCAAGACTGCCTCTGCGCCGTACACCATAAAGAAGGGTGTATATCCGGTACTATGATTCGGCATGGTCCGTAGCCCCCAGAGTACGGAGTCGAGCTCCTCTACCCAGTGCGTGTTAGACTCCGTTAAGGAACGCACTAATCTGGGTTTAATGCCGCTCATTATAAGACCGTTTGCTCGCTCGACTTGGCCGTTGGTTTGTGGGTGATAGACTGAAGCATAATCGAGCTTGATGCCCATTTTGCTGCACCAGAGTTTTACCTCATCGACTGTGAAGTTTGTGCCGTTGTCAGTGATGATGCTGTGGGGGATGCCATAACGGTGTACGGCCCCAGATATGAAGTCTATCACTGGTCCGGATTCGGCTGTTTTAACAGGTTTGGCATCTATCCATTTGGTGAATTTATCCACCATGACCAGTAAGTATTTTTTCAAAGATATGAAGTCTATCACTGGTCCGGATTCGGCTGTTTTAACAGGTCCAACCATGTCAAGCCCCCAGACCGCGAAGGGCCATGTAATGGGGATTGTTTGGAGGGCGGTGGGTGGCATGTGGCTTTGATTTGCAAAGAGCTGGCAACCAGTGCAACGTTGGACCAAGTCCTGTGCATCTGCCCGGGCCGTTGGCCAATAGAATCCTGTACAGAAGGCCTTGCTTACAAGAGCCCGGGCTGCGGCGTGGTGACCGCCGAGTCCGATGTGGATTTCTACCAAAAGGTTCCGCCCTTCCTCTTCGGAGATGCACCTTTGAAGGACTCCGGTAGTGCTTTTTTTATACAATTCTCCCTCATGGACCCTGTAGGCCTTAGATCGCCGCACTATGAAGCGTGCCTCATTTTGGTCCTCCAGAAGTTCCTGCCTAGTTAGGTAGGCTAGGAATGGTTCTGTCCACGGGGCTATAATGGCCATTATTACGTGGGCTGAAGGTGTTATTTCAGTGGCGGAGCCTCCGATTGTGTCAGAGTGTTCGGTATCGGGCATTTTGGCCGGGTTTGGACTATTGTTACCGGTGTCCCCTTCCCATACTACGGATGGCTTGAACATCCTTTCCAGAAATATGTTGGGGGGGACCGCATCGCGTTTTGTGCCGATGCGGGCAAGGATATCCGCCGCTTGATTGTTTTCCCAAGCCACATGGTGAAATTCGAGCCCCTCGAACCAAGCTGACATTTTTAGGACGGCGTTTCGGTAGGCCGCCATTTTCGGATCCTTGGCATCAAAGTCTCCATTTATTTGGGATATTTCAAGGTTTGAATCCCCACGCACCTCCAGGCGTTGAATGCCCATGGAGACTGCCATCCGAAGACCATGCAACAGAGCTTCGTATTCAGCTGCGTTGTTGGAGTCTGTATACAATATTAGCAGTACGTACTGAACGGTATCTCCGGTTGGGGACGTCAGGACGACACCAGCCCCTAGACCAGCCAGCTTTTTAGAACTGTCGAAGTGCATCATCCAATTGGAGTATGCGCCGTACTCTTTAGGGAGTTCAGCCTACGTCCATTCGGCGACAAAGTCGGCCAATTCTTGCGACTTAATGGCTCGTCGAGGTTTGTATGTTATGTCGAACGAGAGGAGCTCAATGGCTCATTTAGCAATCCGGCCCATAGCATCGCGGTTGTTTATAATATCATTATGTGGCACTTCCGAGGCTACTGTAATCGAACACTCTTGAAAGTAGTGTCGCAGCTTCCGGATGCCATGAATACCGCATAGGCTATCTTTTGATAATGCGGGTACCGTGATTTGCATGTAGTGAGGACAGTGGATCCATAGTATACCGGCTTTTGAAAAGGGAATTTATGTCCGTCAGCTTCTCGTTCGACGACGAGCACTGCGCATACAACTTGATGAGTTGCCGCAATGTACAACAGCATTGGTTCGCCGATGTTTGGTGCAGCCAGGATTGGGTTGGTTGCCAAAATGGCCTTTATTTCTTCCAATCCGGCAGTGGCAGCGTCCGTCCACTCAAAGTGTTCAGTGCGGCGAAGGAGGCGATAAAGGGGTAAAGCCTTTTCTCCTAAGCGGGAGATAAAGCGGCTTAGAGCCACCACGCATCCAGTTAACTTTTGGATTTGTTTGAGGTCTCTTGGGGTAGCCAACAGTGACAAATCTTGGATTTTGGTCGGATTAGCTTCAATACCTCTACTGGAGACAATGAAACCCAGGAGCTTTCCAGCTGGTACGCCGAAAACGCATTTTTCTGGATTGAGCTTGATGTCGTATGTTCGGAGGTTGTCGAATGTGAGCCTCAAGTCGTCTATCAAAGAGTCGACGTGTTTGGTTTTGACGACCACATCGTCTACATATGCCTCTACTGTTTTGCCGATTTGTTTCTCCAGACATGTCTGAATCATGCGCTGATATGTTGCACCGGCGCTTTTGAGCCCAAAAGGCATTGTGTTGAAACAGAAGGGACTGTATGGTGTGATGAATGCCGTTGCGGCTTGGTCGGACTCTGCCATAATGATTTGGTGGTAACCGGAGTATGCGTCGAGGAAACACAATGACTCGTGTCCTGCGGTAGCATCGATAATTTGATCGATGCGGGGGAGGGGGAAGGGATCCTTTGGGAAAGCTTTATTGAGGTCCTTGAAATCGACACAAAGGTGCCAGGATTTATCCTTCTTTGGTACCATCACCAGGTTTGCTAGCTAGTCCGGGTGTTTTAACTCTCTGATGAATCCGGCCTCCAATAACTTGGCTAGTTCCTCTCCCATGGCCTGTCTCTTAGGTTCGGAGAAACGCCGAAGAGCTTGCTTGACCGGCTTGAATCCCTTTAGGATATTGAGGCTATGCTCGGCCAGCCTGCATGGGATCCCTGGCATGTCTGAGGGGTGCCAGGCGAATATGTCCCAATTCTCGCGCAGGAACTCTCATAGTGCGGCGTCCACGGCGGGGTTTAACTGTGCCCCGATGGAGGCTGTTTTTGTAGGGTCCGTTGGGTGGACTTGGAATTTGACTATTTCATCCACTGGTTTAAAAGAGGTGGACTTGGATCTCTTATCGAGTATCACGTCATCCCTGTCCACTATGGAGCGTAGCGTGGTTAATTCCTCGACCGGGAGGGCTTCGGATAATGCCTCGAGGGCCAGTGCGGCTGTTTTGTTTTCGACGCGGAGTGCTGTGTCCGGATCACTGGCGAGGGTGATGATTCCGTTGGGCTCGGGCATTTTGAGCTTCATGTACCCATAATGGGGTACGGCTTGGAAGATCGTGAATGCCTCACGTCCTAAAAGGGCGTGGTATCCACTGCTGAACGGGGCCACTTGAAATGTAATTTCTTCGGACCTATAATTCTCTGGTGTACCGAATACCACATCTAGTGTGATTTTCCTAGCGCATCGTGCCTCCCGACTGGGTATGATTCCCCTGAAGGTTGTGCAACTTTGCTCAATGTGGTTCCAGTGTATTTCCATTTTTTGAAGAGTTTCCTCATAGATGAGGTTTAATCCGCTGCCGCCGTCCATGAGTACTTTGGTGAGTCGAAAGCCGTCCA
This sequence comes from Triticum urartu, assembly GCF_056163025.1. Classification (NCBI taxonomy): domain Eukaryota; kingdom Viridiplantae; phylum Streptophyta; class Magnoliopsida; order Poales; family Poaceae; genus Triticum; species Triticum urartu. The sequence goes on along the minus strand of NC_141875.1, from coordinate 551,816,170 downwards.
CAATTGGACTGAGGACCAGTGCGGCTGGTGCTCAGGCAGTTCGGAGTTTAGGTTCATCACTAGCATTGAAGGTAATAGCAGTGTCACTCCATGGATTTATTGCTGGTACGTGGCAGATTTTGGCCATGCTGCGGAGTGTTCGCTTGCGCCTATTATTTGACGCAAAGGTCTCACAGACTGTTAACACTGTATTGTTATCCACGGGATGGTGCTCTGTGGCATTTGGGATAAGAAGATCCTCACCACTTTTGGCCACCTACCAGAGTATCCAACATGCTCTAAGGCTGTGCGTTGGTATTGTATCTGCTGTACTATGAATTTTGCAGGGTCCGTTAAGCCATCCCTCCAGTATGGTTCCATGCCCTATAGAGGATTTTTGTTTCTTTGCAACTAGCTCGGGTGCCTTACGATAGTGCACCCTTTTACTTCGGACTGGGTGTGTATTCGGAGCCGGATTATCCCAAAATTTTGTTTCGGTTTTCCAGGCGTTTTCCATCGCACAGTACTTTCGTACTATGTACGCCAAGTCAGCGAAGCGTGATATGTCACGGCGACTTAAGGCGTTAAGGATTCCCTTGTCCGTGCAATTATTACAGAAAAGTGAGGCTGCATCTTCCTCGCGACAGTCCTTAACCTTGTTCATCACAAGGAGGAATCTGGCCCAATAATGATGTACTATTTCATGGGGCTTGAGGGAGTCCTGGATTAGGGGGTGTTCGGGTAGCCGGACTATACCTCCAGCCGAACTCCAGGACTATGAAGATACAAGATTGAAGACTCCGTCCCGTGTCCGGATGGGACTCTCCTTGGCGTGGAAGGCAAGCTTGGCGATGCGGATATTCAAGATCTCCTACCATTGTAACCGACTTTGTGTAACCCTAACCCTCTCCGGTGTCTATATAAACCAGAGAGTTTTAGTCCGTAGGACAACTTCATCATACAACAATCATACCATAGGCTATCTTTCAGGGTTTAGCCTCCTTGATCTTGTGGTAGATCTACTCTTGTACTACCCATATCATCAATATTAATCAAGCAGGACGTAGGGTTTTACTTCATCAAGAGGGCCCGAACCTGGGTAAAACATTGTGTCCCTTGTCTCCTGTTACCATCCGGCCTAGACGCACAGTTCGGGACCCCCTACCCGAGATCCGCCGGTTTTGACACCGACATTGGTGCTTTCATTGAGAGTTCCTCTGTGTCGTCGCCTTCAGGCCCGATGGCTTCTTCGATCATCAACCACGATGCAGTCCAGGGTGAGACTTTTCTCCCCGGACAGATATTCGTCTTCGGCGGCTTCGCACTGCGGGCCAACTCGCTTGGTCACCTTGAGCAGATCGAAAGTTACGCCCCTGGCCATCAGGTCAGGTTTGGAAGCCTAAACTACATGGCTGACATCCGCGGGGACTTGATCTTCGACGGATTCGAGCCACAGCCAAGCGTGCCACACTGTCTCGATGGGCATGATATAGCTCTGCCGCCGAACAGCGCCTTGGAGGCCGCACACGCATCGGTTCCGACCATTGATTCGGAGGCCACTGCACCAATCGAGGATCAGCGGTTGGACGCTGCCTCATGGGCTGCGATCTCAGAGGCGATCGATCCGAACTCCAGCCCCGCACTCTGCATAGCCCGTGACTCCGAGGAGCCGGATTCCTCTCCGAACTCCGAGCCCCCCGCGCCCCCGCTGATCGAATCCAATTGGGCGCCGATAATGGATTTCATCGCCGCGGACATCTTTCAGCACTCACCCTTCGGCGACATCCTGAATTCTCTAAAGTCTCTCTCTTTATTAGGAGAGCCCTGGCCGGACTACGGTCAGCAAGGTTGGGATACGGACGATGAAGAAATTCAAAACCCACCCACCACCCACTTCGTAGCCACTGTCGACGACTTAACCGACATGCTTGACTTCGACTCCGAAGACATCAACGGCATGGACGACGATGCAGGAGACAAACAAGAACCAGCACCTATAGGGCATTGGAAGGCCACCTCGTCATATGACATATATATGGTGGACACTCCAAAGGATGGAGATGTCGATGGAACAGCGGTGGACGATACCTCTAAGAAACAGCCCCAGCGTCGGCGTCAGCGGCGCCGCTCTAAATCCCGCCAAAGCAAAAACGGTGATTCCGGCACGGGAGATAATACTACTCCGGATAGCACCGAAGAACACCCCCTCCAGCAAAATTCGGCACAGGAGGACAGAGAAGCCAGCCCTCACGAGAGGGCGGCGGACCAAGAGGTTGGGGACGATAATTATACGCCTCCCTCCGAAGACGAGGCAAGCCTCGACGACGACGAGTTCATCGTGCCAGAAGATCTTGCTGAACAAGAGCATTTTAAACGCAGGCTCATGGCCACGGCAAGCAGCCTCAAGAAAAAGTGACAACAGCTTAGAGCTGATCAGGATTTGCTAGCTGACAGATGGACTGAAGTCCTTGCGTCCGAAGAGTATGAACTCGAATGCCCCTTCAAGAGTTATCCAAAGCGCAGGCTGCTACCCCGACTAGAGGAGGAAGCACCTACATCACCAGCGCATGACATGGCCGACCGGCCACCTCGTGGCCGCGACAGAGAGGCCTCTTGGCCCTCCACTCAAGCCATGCCCCGGCACTGCATCAAGCATACTAAGGCACGGGAAAATGCGCCCGACCTGCGCGACATCCTGGAGGACAAGGCAAGGCAAACAAGATCGATCTACGGATCGTGCAGGCGCCCCACGGCACGTGACGGTGATCGTCACTCCGGACGAAATGAATCCGGCCAGGCCGAACTCAACAGACAAAGCTCCTTCGAGTTGCGTCGTGATATAGCCCAATACTGAGGCGCCGTACACCCACTATGCTTCACAGATGAAGTAATGGATCATAAAATCCCTGAGGGCTTCAAACCCGTAAACATTGAATCGTACGATGGCACAACAAATCCTGCGGTATGGATCGAGGATTATCTCCTTCATATCCACATGCCCCGCGGCGATGATCTACACGCCATCAAATACCTCCCACTCAAACTTAAGGGACCGGTCCGGCATTGGCTTAACAGCTTGCCAGCAAACTCAATCGGTTCTTGGGAGGACCTGGAAGCCGCATTCCTTGACAACTTCCAGGGCACTTATGTGCGACCACCGGACGCCGATGACCTAAGCCACATAATTCAGCAGCCAGAAGAATCAGCCAGGCAATTCTGTACACGGTTCCTAACAAAGAAAAACCAGATAGTCGACTGTCCGGACGCAGAGGCCTTAGCGGCCTTCAAGCATAATATCCGTGACGAGTGGCTGGCCCGGCACCTGGGACAGGAAAAGCCGAAATCTATGGCAGCCCTCACGACAGTCATGACCCACTTTTGCGCGGGAGAAGACAGCTGGCTAGCTCGCAGTAACAACTTAACCAAGAACACTGGTAATTCGAATACCAAGGACAAAAGTGATAGGTCGCGTCGGAACAAACAAAAGCGCTGTGTTAACAGCGACAGCAACGAGGATACGGCAGTTAATACCGGATTCCGAGGCTACAAATCCGGTCAACGGAAACAGCCATTCAAAAGAAAAACTCAGGGCCCGTCCAGTTTGGACCGAATACTTGACCGCTTGTGCCAGATACATGGCACCCCCGAAAAGCCAGCCAATCACACCAACAGGGATTGTTGGGTGTTCAAGCAGGCAGGCAAGTTAAGAGCCGAAAACAAAGACAAGGGGCTGCATAGCGACGACGAGGAGGAGCCCAGGCCGCCGAACAACAGTGGACAGAAGGGATTTCCCCCGCAAGTGCGGACGGTGAACATGATATACGCAACCCACATCCCCAAGAGGGAGCGGAAGCGTGCGTTACGGGACGTATATGCGATGGAGCCGGTCGCCCCAAAGTTCAACCCATGGTCCTCCTGCCCGATCACCTTTGATCGAAGGGACCACCCCACTAGCATCCGTCACGGCGGCTTCGCCGCATTGGTTCTAGACCCAATCATTGACGGATTTCATCTCACAAGAGTCCTCATGGACGGCGGCAGCAGCCTGAACCTGCTTTACCAGGATACAGTGTGAAAGATGGGCATAGATCCCTCGAGGATCAAGCCCACCAAAACGACCTTTAAAGGCGTCATACCAGGTGTAGAAGCCAACTGTACAGGCTCAGTTACACTGGAAGTGGTCTTCGGATCTCCGGATAACTTCCGAAGCGAGGAGTTAATCTTCGACATAGTCCCGTTCCGTAGTGGTTATCACGCACTATTCGGGCGAACCGCATTTGCAAAATTCAACGTGGTACCGCACTATGCATACCTCAAGCTCAAGATGCCAGCCCTAGAGGAGTAATCACGGTCAATGGGAACACTGAACGCTCCCTCCGAACGGAGGAGCACACGGCAGCACTCGCAGCAGAAGTACAAAGCAGCCTCTCTAGGCAGTTCTCCAGTTCGGCCTTCAAAAAGCCGCACACTGTCAAGCGCGCCCGGAGTACCCTACAACAAGACCGCCTGGCACGTTTCGAGCTAGCGTAGCAATGTGGCCCCAACCCTAGCCCTCGCGATATAGCGAAACCAGCGCTTCGCGTACATAACTACGCTCTTGAAATACCATGGGCACAGGGGAAGGGGCACTATCACGGCACGCCCGAAATACGGCTTAAACCGCACCAGGGGCTGCTGGATTCCTTCTTTTTTTCTCTTACTCTCAGGACTCCATACTTCGGACAACCCGTTCGGCAATTCAACTGCCGCACAAATGATGCAAGATCCAGGGAAGCAGACAAGCCATGCCGCATTATAGAACTCCCAGGTGGTCTCTATTGCGAGCAGTATACCTGTTTTTTTAATATAATTCCACGGCCTGCCCCTGGCCAGGACATGTTAAATAGTCCAATTTATTTTGCCTATCACACTATTTGTATCATTCCGCTTTCATAGCAGCCTTTCTATAAACAATGCATAGCTTTTTGTCTATTTTTTGCATTACCCTCTTTTTATATATATGTTTATTAATAATATGCTGCATCCGTACACTGTGGTACGGCAAAATACGCCAGGGGCTTCAGTACCCATCAATATGGCATGAGAAGTCCGTCCACTTTCACAAGTGCGGCACCCCGAACTTATAGAACTATATGCATCGGCTTCGAATCATGATTTGGGTCAATAGTTGGGTTTGCCCGGCTCCTATGTTTTGGTGCCTTACGTTCTGCTATATCGGCTAAGGTAGCACTAGGAGAACCACTGCGATTGTGCCCCAGTTGAGCTGGGCCGAGCACCTCAGTGGAGAAAGCTAAAACTGACTGTCATGATGAGGCGAGAGACCGGTCGCTGTTCGAGAGGTTTTTCGAGTCCTTAAAGGCTTATGCCGCTTCGAGTGAGGAACCGGCTTTGTCCAGCCAAGGCGTGGATAGCGCCCCGAACTCGGTCTTCCAAATACTAGGGGCTTCGCCGAAATTTAAAATTATAGAGTTCTATGGCTAAGTTAGAGTGTTCAAGCATTATAGTCTGATTGCCTTGTTCGTTGTGCTGACCGCCTCCCTCGACGGACCCAATCATGGGAAAAAAAGAGCGCTCAGGTTTATCCCGAACACCCCAGCACTAGTGGCATGGGGGCAGAAGCCGACGACTGGCCATCTCTCAATTTTTTGATAAACGGCCGCACAGAAAGTAATATTTTAAATTCAAGCATTGCTTAGCGCATATGAACAAGTTTTCAGCGCACAGGATAACACGAGCGAGTTCATTCAAAAATTACATCCTTGGTACATTCATCCGCCACAAGGCGGGCACCAGCAAGAACATCCTTGTAATAGTTCTCGGGCTTGCGATGCTCCTTCCCCGGCGGCGGCCCGTCCTTCACAAGCTTCTCACCGTCCAGCTTACCCCAGTGCACCTTTGCATGGGCAAGGGCCCTACGGGCACCTTTGATGCAGACGGAGCGCTTGATGACCTCGAGCCTTGGACAAGCCTCCACCAGCCGCCGCTCCAGTCCAAAGTAGCTGTCGGGCAGGGCCTCTCCAGGCCACAGCCGAACTATGAAGCCCTTCAGGGCCTGTTCGGCCGCCTTGTGGAGCTCGACCAGCTGCTTCAGCTGGTCGCTCAAGGGCACAGGGTGTCCGGCCTCAGCGTACTGAGACCAGAACACCTTCTCCGTCGAGCTGCCTTCCTCAGCTTGGTAGAATGCGGCGGCATCGGATACGCTGCGGGAAAGATCTGCGAATGCCCCTGGAGAGCTCCGGATTCGGGTAAGTAACAAGTAGTTTACTTTTATATGTCTGCTTTGCATATAGAATGCCTTACCCGCCGCTATCTTTTTCACCGCATCCAATTCCTAGAGGGCCTTCTAGACTTCGGCCTTGGCAGATTTGGCAGTTTTAAGGGCCGCAGCAAGCTCGGACGCTCGCGTCTTCGAGTCGAGCTCCAAACTCTCATGTTTTTGCATGAGAACCTGAAGCTCTCCCCGCACCTCCCCGACCTGCGCCTCAAATTTCTCCCACTCGGCGCGCTCCGTGGCCGCTTTCTTCTCGGCCTCGGACAGCGCCTGCTTGAGGGTCGCCACCTCAGTTGTGGCCCCTACAATAAGCAGTATACTCCTGTCATTTTTTGCAATTGTGTCTTCCTATAGGCATTTTTTCTATAAGGTATCTCTTACCTTCTTTCTCCTCGAGCTGCCGTTTGGCAAGGCCAAGCTCTTGCTCGGTCCGCTCGAGGCCCTGCTTCAGGGCACCCACCTCCGCAGTCAGTGCGACGATGGCCAGCAGCGAAGCCTGCATACGTATATTGACTCCTTTTTAGTTAGAATCCTGCGATATTTAATAGATCCTCTATTCGGCTTTTCTTTCCGAATGCCAAACAGAGCATCAGGGGCTACTGTCTATACGGTAATATTTTTACATATTTTTACTTACCTCGAAGCCTGTTAGAAGGCTAGCACAAGCTTCATTCAGTCCGCTTTTGGCGGACCGAACCTTCTGGACCACCATACTCATGATGGCACGGTGCTCCTCGTCGATGGAGGCGCCCTTAAGCTCCTCCAGCAGATTGTCTGGCGCTTCCGGTTGGACGGAGGATGCCAGCTCAGTAGGCTTGCTCCTCTTGGCAGGAGTTCGCCTACCGCGGTCCGGAACCGTTGATGATTTCGGCGCAGTGTCCGGCTTAAAGCCGGACTTGGAGCCCAGGGGGGTCTTGTCCCCTTCACTCCTAGAGTCCGGGAGGTCGCCTCATGGCTCCTCCTGGACCACCTCCTCTCGCCCCGGAGCTTGTCGCGACGCCACTTCGGCGTCATCCGCAGCACAGGGGGAAGCAGCGGGCGGAACTGAATTCACGTCCGATGAATCCAGGGAGCCGCTCGACGACTCGTCGAGCCCGTCCTTGGGCGGTCTGCATGATTACATCCGACGTTAGGGAAAGCTGTGAAACAAAAGGAATATCACGAGTTACTCTGGTATCCGAACACTTACGATCTCGCCGGATGCTTGGCCCTGTCCGGCCACTCCTCTTCGTCCTCGTCGGCGTCGGGGACGTAGTCCGGTGGAGGGGTTTTCCTCTTCTTGGACCCCTCGGCTTCCCCTACTGGGGCGGCCTTCCTCTCCTCTCCTCCACCGCTGGAGGGGGAGAGGTTTCTTCTTCCTCCTCCTCGTTTTCACGGGAGGAGTGCGTCTCGGACTCGTCGGACGACGAGTCCGACACCACCATATGCCGGGAACTCTTTCGAGTCCCCGTGGCCTTCTTCTTCTTGGCTTCTTCTCCAGCAGCACATAAGGTGCCGGAACCAGCAGCTTCTCTAGGAGAGCAGGGGCTGGGTCTTCGGTCAAGGGAGCTGTACAGTTAATCTGTCCGGACTTCTCCCGCCAATCCTGTCAAAGGTGAAGGAGTTTAGATCCCGCATAGAGTCAAACTATGGAAAAACTTAACATCCTGTAAAGGATGGAAATATCTTACCTCGCCAGCAGGACGCTGCGAGCTGAATCCGCGGTCTTCGGAGGCGGATGTGGGAGCCTCGGCGCCTTTGGTTAGCCCCCTCCAGACATCTTCGTACGTCGTGTCGAAGAGCCTGCTTAGAGTTCGGTGCTGCGCCGGGTTGAACTCCCACAAATTGAAGTCCCGTTCTTGACACGGAAGGATCCGGCAGACGAGCATGACCTGGATTATGTTGACAAGCTTGAGCTGGTTGTTCACCAGGGATTGGATGCATTTTTGCAGTCCGGTCAACTCTTCTTTGTTGCCCCACGACAAGCTCGTCTCCTTCCAGGACGTGAGCCGCGTAGGGGGTCCGGATCGGAATTCAGGGGCTGTGATCCACTTCGGATCACGTGGCTCGGTGATGTAAAACCACCCTGACTGCCACCCCTTCAAGGTCTCCACAAAGGAGCCCTCGAGCCATAGGACGTTGGCAATTTTGCCCGCCATGGCACCTCCGCACTCCGCCTGGTTGCCACGCACCACCTTTGGCTTGACGTTGAAGGTCTTCAGCCAGAGGCCGAAATGGGGGCGAATGCAGAGGAAAGCCTCGCACACGACGATAAACGCCGAGATATTGAGGATGAAGTTTGGGGCCATATCATCAAAATCTAGGCCATAGTAGAACATGAGCCCGTGAACAAATGGGTGGAGAGGAAAACCCGGTCCGCGGAGGAAGTGGGGAAGAAATACTACCCTCTCATGGGGCCTTGGGGTGGGGAGAAGCTGCCCCTCCTCGGGAAGCCGGTGCGCGATGTCTTTGGACAAGTATCTGGCCTTCCTTAACCTTTTGACATGGCCCTCCGTGACGGAGGAGACCATCCACTTGCCTCCTGCGCCGGACATTGTTGGAGAGGGTTGAGGTAGGAAGTGCGAACTTGGGCGCTGGATCTCGGGTGCGCAGAAGATGGATAGGCAAAGGAGGAAGAAGGCATAGGTAAAAAGGTGGATCCTTATCCCCTTATATGGGCGGATGCGACTATGCGTCCCCACCAGCCTAGTAAAACTCGCTTGCCTCCCAAGCGCCGTGATAAGTGGCGTGGTTGGGTTACCCACGTCCGTATTAACGAGAATCCCGTAAACAAAGGGGGCACGATCTCTGCTTTGACAAGACGTGCCAAGGAAACCGCCTCGCAAAACACGCTGAGGTGGAGAAGTGAAAACGATTCGAATAAAGGCTTGGCCGTAGTGTGATGTCACACTGCGGAATACGTCAGCAGATTAGATTTGTGTTAATATTATTCTCTCTATGGCAATACGTGGAAGCTTATTTTGCAGAGCCGGACACTACTCTTGGTGTTTACAAACTTTTATGAAGAATTTGGAGGAGGAAACCGCCTTGCAATGCCGAAGACAATCTGCCCGCTAGACTCATCGTCATTGAAGCCTGGTTCAGGGGCTACTGAGGGAGTCCTGGATTAGGGGGTGTTCGGGTAGCCGGACTATACCTCCAGTCGAACTCCAGGACTATGAAGATACAAGATTGAAGACTTAGTCCCGTGTCCGGATGGGACTTTCCTTGGCGTGGAAGGCAAGCTTGGCGATGCGGATATTCAAGATCTCCTACCATTGTAACCGACTTTGTGTAACCCTAACCCTCTCCGATGTCTATATAAACCGGAGAGTTTTAGTCCGTAGGACAACTTCATCATACAACAATCATACCATAGGCTAGCTTTTAGGGTTTAGCCTCCTTGATCTCGTGGTAGATCTACTCTTGTACTACCCATATCATCAATATTAATCAAGTAGGTCGTAGGGTTTTACCTCATCAAGAGGGCCCGAACCTGGGTAAAACATTGTGTCCCTTGTCTCCTGTTACCATCCGGCCTAGACGCACAGTTCGGTACCCCCTACCCGAGATCCGCCGGTTTTGACACCGACAGGGCTCTTGCCTGATGTGGGAAAGATCGTTTATGTTTGGGTGGGTGGGTGGATTTGAGTCCGAACCCCTACCCGATCTGAGACCCAGGGGCCGAGGAGTTTCCAATCTTGGAAGTTCGGGTTCCAGAGTGTTACCCGATAAGTCTGGCCTGCTGCCTGATTCTAGGTTCAGGGCTTGGGTGATGTCCTCCCGCAAGCGGGTATCCAGCTCGAAGAGCTCAAGAATCCAGACATAATTAGTCCTCAAAATAGAGGGAGAGTTGCCACATTGTTCCTCCACCACCGCAACGTGATGGGTGACCGGTGGAGAGTTAATCTCCCTTTGATCGGGTTTAAGCCCAATCCGATCATAGTCTGTAGCGACTCCCAAGGCGGCGATGCGATCCAAGAGTTCGTTTAGGGAAGAGAGCTCCATTGGATCCATCTTCTCGGCGACTTTTGAGCCGATGTGGAGGCTGTTTTTGATGACCGGAGAAGTCATCGTCGGTGCAGCGGCCGAACGGGCAGTCATGACGAAACTGCCTAGCCGGAGAGTTTGGCCGACAGCCAGAGCTCCCCCGGCGGTAACGTTGCTTTTAACAACGAGACGAGGCATCCTTCCTTACGGCGACGTCACAGAGGAACTCTCAATGAAAGCACCAATGTCGGTGTCAAAACTGGCGGATCTCAGGTAGGGGGTCCCGAACTGTGCGTCTAAGGCGGATGGTAACAGGAGGCAGGGGACACGATGTTTTACCCAGGTTCGGGCCCTCTTGATGGAGGTAAAACCCTACGTCCTGCTTGATTTATTCTTGATGATATGAGTATTACAAGAGTTGATCTACCACGAGATTGGAGAGGCTAAACCCTAGAAGCTAGCCTATGGTATGATTGTTTGTTCGCCTACGGACTAAAACCCTCTGGTTTATATAGACACCGGAGGGGGCTAGGGTTACACAAGGTCGGTTACAAAGGAGGAGATATACATATCCGTATTGCCTAGCTTGCCTTCCATGCCAAGTAGAGTCCCATCCGGACACGAGACAAAGTCTTCAATCTTGTATCTTCATAGTCCAACACTCTGGCCAAAGGATATAATCTGGCTGTCTGGATACCCCCTAATCCAGGACTCCCTCAACCGCATTGAACCCTGGCAGGGTAGATGGCTTTCGAAGGCGGCTCGAACGATCATCATGAACTCCTCCCTGTCCAGCGTTCTTCTGTTCATCATGAGCTTCTACAGCCCTCATGAGACCCTTCACCATTAGATTGGCACGATCCAGGCCTGCTTCTTCTGGGCAGGCGAGGGAGACAAGCATAAATACCACATGATCTGCTGGCCTGCGATATGCAAGCCGCGCGACCAAGGTGGCCTCGGCATCATGTCCTCCAAACACATGAACATTGCCCTCCTGACTCGATGGCTATGGAGGATCGCCAACGGTGAGGGTGGTCTCTTGCTGCAGATTATCCGAAACAAATACCTCCGCGGTCAGCCTCTCGCCTTCTGCCAGAGGGCAGGTGGCTCCCAATTCTGGCAGTCCCTCATCCAGTTGCTCCCTGTCCTCCAGATTGGGACCTCCATCGATGTTGGATCGGGATCCTCCACGCTTTTCTGGTTCGACAGGTGGGCGGGTGAAACACCCTTTGCGGCGCACTTTCCAGACTTGTTCGATATTGCTATGGACCCTCGGGTCTTCGCGGAGACGGCCCTTATTGACTTAGGGTGTCTCGCGTTTCGATGGCCATTTGGGCCCACGGACTCGCATGCGTGGATCGAACTCCTGGACATTGGTGCTCTTCACGAGCCAGACCTCGCACGCCCACATGATCTCGTGTCCTGGCGCCTTGAACCTTCGGGCACCTTTTCCACCAAATCCCTATACCGGGCCATCATCCCCACTCTTGCTCCGGAGCCATTTATCGCGATCTGGGAGATCTGACTCCCCCTCAAGATCCGGATTTTCCTATGGCAATGGATCCGTGGGCGTGTCCCGTCCGGTGTGGAAGTGCTCAAACGCAATGGCCCCAGAGACGGGTTATGCCCCTTGTGTGGAACGCCTGAGGATTCCAATCACATCTTCTTCTCCTGCGTCCCGGCCCAGTTCCTTTGGAGTTTCCTCCGCGAGATGGTCGGCGGTCAGTGGTCCAACACCAACTTGCCAGACCTCTTAGTCGAGCTTCAGGCTTCACCCTCTTCTAGCCGCCACATTAGGTGGCTGGAGATTGGGGTCCTTGCCTGGACTTTGTGGACAGTTCAGAATAAGATTGTGATTCAATGTGCTCCCCTTCGACGTGCGACTGACGCAATCTTTAAAATGTGTGGTTCCTTGCAGCTATGGCGGTCACTTAGCCACCCTCAGGATCACGACGCCATCAATGTCATCATTATTTATCTGCGTGCGATGGATATTCGCTTGGCGCCACCGCTCCCTCCGCCACCTCTAGAGCCGGACTAGGCGGCCTGTCCGCGTCGCGTTGATGCTTGCTGTTTTTTCTTTTCTTTGGGCTTGTTGCGTTGTGCCCTCAGCAGAACCTCATACTATTTGTCGTGTTGAGACTCTCTCTGTGTGTGGTTGTGAACATTGTTGTACTCATTGGTTGTGGTGGTAGTTTGCTTTATTCATAAAAGTGGGGCGAAAGCCTTTTTTCGGTAAGTACATTGGAGGAGATCTTGTTTTTGAACCAATGCACTTTCTAGTTGCTTGTATTCATTTAGTGTTTTGTCGAAATGAATCATAATGAGTGTTAGCTAATTGCCCATGCGCTGCCACAGATGCATACATATTCTAGTGATTCAACACTAATTATATCTTAAATATGCCTTAACATCCATCATATTCTAGATTTTGGTAAGATTTAATTTGATTTGAGTATGGGTAGGGAATGCAAAGAAAGTATTGATTTAGTTAAGATTTTGGTAATATTTGATTTGATTTGGGTATTCGTAGGGGGAAGGAAAGTTTCGAGTTAGTTGAGATTTTGGGAAGATTTGTTGATTTGTTTGAGTTAATGCAGGATGTGATTTTGGTAAAGTATCGATTTGGTTTAGATTATTTCAAAATACTCTATTTTTGTCGATTTTAATTTTATGCGACATCGGTTGAGAGTACCATAAGTTCAATAGAAAACCAAGGAGGGAGGGATGCGTGGGGACGGAAAACCCGAGGGAGGAGGGCAAGAGCCGGCACCATCTCCCCTATAATAATAGAGATAAAGTAGCATCTATTAGCCTCACATGTAGAATGCATCCACGAGTCGCCTCAACCAAAAACTTAAGTTGGGTTACACACTTATACTTTGACATTCACCTTTAAGTGTGGCTCCCTCTCACAAATGTAGATAAAAAATGAGCTACACATTTTCTTAGTCTAAATTGGCCTCATGGCTCTGATGCCATGTAGAAGTGTATGCCCCAATCATTTCATACAAAACCTGATGCTGATAGAGAAAGGAGGGTTCCGCACTTATACTTCAACATCCGACGATGGAGAGGTTGCAGTGGCGCGCCATCGGCCCGTTCGGGAGAGTGAAAACGGCCGACCCAAAGATTTTGATGTAACATCTTTATTTTTCAAGGGCATTTGTACTGATGGTTTGATTAATAGAACAACATGATTTTTTGCCAAGAAAATATTATAACATTTATATTTCCATGTAATGTTATCATTTATAAATTGATGGTTAGAAACTATACTACGAACAATGCATGTTTAGTAATTATTTGGAGTTTTGCTTTTAGGATTCAGTGCCTTCTATTTTGCGACTTTGGAATGTTTAGTGTGTATGATCCATCTACAAAATTTACATGTAGCAATACTACATCAATTGTTTTTCCTTTAGAATATATTCTCACTAATAAATACTTAGTTCAATAGCAAACTATATGAAACACCACATGTTGTTGTGGGAATGTTTTCCAATTTATTTAAATGAGATTTGGTCGTATGAAACATGATTATTTGAAGTAATAATATGAGAACTAAGACTAAGAATACATATTAATGTGTTTGATTGTTGTATAGTTATAACATTTATTAAATACAAATCACAATAGAATGAAAATTCCCATGCATGTTTGCATGTTGAGGTGACTTTTTCTTACGCATATAGACTTTTTTCATGTATGTTGAATGTTGAGGTGGCATTCTTACATGTTGAGAAAAATATATTACTGGAGCTAGTTATTTAGATGTAGCAGATGCAACATTCCAACAGAAGATATATATACACTAGCATCCTCGTAATTTACTACGTAGTAGTTCATTTTGTGGTAACTAATATTATTCCGCTACTGAACAGTATTCTTATCCCTGTTGCATTGCACAAATCATAAAAAGGGATTATATGGTTATTAGTAATGACCTAATTAGAAATTGTTCTTCCGAGTTGCCTAATAGACCACAAAACATTTTCTTTATTTTAACAATAAACCAAGATTTAAAATAGTGGGCTATGACAAATCATGGTAGCCGTCCGAATCAACTAAATGGCACTATAACGGCTATAACTGTTATACTCCACTATTTTTTCCATGCAATCATCCAAGCTCCTTATTTATATAAAAAGGAACGTTTGTGTAAGAAAATAAAATTAAGTAAACCAGTTGCACATTTGTAAACCTAACTAAAACACATACAATTTCTGACACGATTATTGTTCATTTGATACTACAAGCGCAGACGAAAGTACAGTCAAAGATAGCTCGGTAGATGCGGCAATCATCGAACGACGGAGTGCTGCTCGACCAGCAAGCGCAGACGAAGGTAACGTCAAAGATAGCTTCTCAGCATGGTTGCTCGGCATTCTCAAAGAGAACTTGGCCAGAGTAGTAGTAGACTGGTGCTGGCGAGCATAGTTTTCAGCGTCCTGTGGCCGGCACCCTCCACTTCATCAACAAAACCATTCCAGTCAGTCAAAACCATGCCATGTTATTAGAAAAACTACGAAAAGCGGTATTAGGGACTAAAGTTATCTAGTTTGAGAAATTCAGGGCCTAAGTTTTGTTGGTTTTGAAGGTGAGAAACCATCTCTACACATTTGATAGAGTCGAGGGACTAAAAATATACTTATACCCCCAAAAGAAGTATTGACAAATCAGCGGTTATCCGGCGCGAATGACTCTTTTGGAGTGATACGATAGTGATCATTCACGCGAGTCGCGAGGTATGACGTGGGCCAAGGCCAGCCAAGGAGCGAGGCGAGATGGTTTCCAACGATTTTGTAAGCTTCCATTGGGTTTTGGGAAGCTTCTTGCCGGTTTTTTAGTTTTCTCTATTTCCTTGTTGGTTTTCTATTCGTCTTTTTTTACTTTTTTTTCAATTTTCCAATTCATGTTTTTTTGAAAAAAAATCTGATTTTTTTCAAATTTGTGAATTTTTAATTCAAGAATAATTATTAAGCTCACGAACAATTCTGAGTAGGTACATGTTTATAAATTCATGATTTTTTTAAATTCATGAATTTTATATAAAATTCGCACACAACTATTGGAAACTGTAAACATTTATAGAATTCATGGACATTTTGAATTTGTGAACAATTTATGAAATTCAGGAACAATTTTTTAGAATATTTTTTTGAATTCATGGACTTTTTGAATTCACAAACGTTTTGAATTCATGATTTTTTTCAAATTCATGAAAATCTTTTGAATTCATGAACTTATCCAAATTCCTGCACTTTTTTGAATACGAGATTTAAAAAAATAACAAATATTGTTCAAATTCTCAAACATTTCTTATCTTTATTTCACTGCCGAGCTTTTTTGGTTCTTCCTCTTCTTTTTCTATTTTTCTCTTTTGTATTCCTTAAAGAAGTCCAGCGTGCATTTTGAAAATTGTTCAGTATGTATTAGAAAAGAATTCGCCGTATATTAGAAAATAACGGTACTAGGGAAATGCTTATACACAGGAGCTTACCAGTAGCGTTTTTACAGACAAAGCGCTGCTGCTACTTAGCAGTAGTGATTGGGCTGTACAAGCGCTGCTAATATGAGCATAGCAGTAGCGCTGAAGCTGTAAAACGCGCTACTACTAAAACTGTCAGGCCGTTCCAGGGTATGCTAGGGGTACTAGTAGTGCTCATTGGAAGAAAGCGCTACTACTACTTATTTTAGCAACATCGCTTTTTACAGACCAGCGCTACCACTAAAAGCCCTTATCCAAACCGGCCCGCATGCATCCTCTCACTCTTCCCCTCACACTCTCATCGATCGTCTCTGTCGCCTCTGTCGTGGCCGTCGCCGCCGTCGCCGCCTCTGTCGTCGCCCTCCCCGCCGCCATCCTCCTCCTCCTCCACCCCAAGGTCGATCCCTCCCGCCTCCTCCTTCCTCTCCGCTGATGGCCCCCTCCTTCTCCATCTCCGGCGGCCCCCTCCTTCCTCCTCCCTCTCCTACTCTCTCATCCTCCTCCCTCCTGTTGGGGAACACAGTAATTTCAAAAAAATTCCTATGCACACGCAAGATCATGGTGATGCATAGCAACGAGAAGGAAGAGTATCGTCTATGTACCCTCGTAGACCGTAAGCGGAAGCGTTATGACAACGCGGTTGATGTAGTCGTACGTCTTCACGATCGACCGATCTAGCACCGAAGGTACGACACCTCTGTGATTTGCACACATTCAGCTCGGTGACATCCCGCGAACTCACAATCCAGTAGAGCTTCGAGGGAGAGTTTCGTCAGCACCACGGCGTGATGACGGTGATGATGATGCTACCGAAACAGGGCTTCACCTAAGCACTGCTACGATATAACCGAGGTGGATTATGGTGGAGGGGGGCACCGCACACGACTAAAAGATCAATGATCAAATTGTGTGTCTATGGGGTGCCCCCCTCCCCCGTATATAGAGTAGTGGAGGAGGGGGAGAGGCCGGCCCTCCTAGGCACGCCCCAAGGGGAGTCCTACTCCCACCGGGAGTAGGATTCCAACCCTTCCAAGAGTAGGAGTAGGAGAGAGGGAAGTAGAAGAGAGGGGGAAGGAAAGCCCCCCCCCCCCCCGCTCCTTGTCCAATTCGGACTAGAGGGGGAGGGGGCGCATGGCCTACCCTGGCCGCCCCTGCTCTTCTCCACTAAGGCCCAATAGGCCCATTACACTCCTCGGGGGGTTCTTGTAACCCCCCGGTACTCCGGTATTTGTCCGAACTTTCCCGGAACCTTTTCGAAGTTCAAACATAGTCATCCAATATATCGATCTTTATGTCTCGACCATTTTGAGACTCCTCGTCATGTCTGTGATCATATCCGGAACTCCGAACTACCTTCGGTACATCAAAACACATAAACTCATATTACCGATCGTCACCAAACGTTAAGCGTGCGGACCCTACGGGTTCGAGAACTATGTAGACATGACCGAGACTCATGTCCGGTCAATAACCAAGAGCGGAACCTGGATGCTCATATTGGCTCCTACATATTCTACGAAGATCTTTATCGGTCAAACCGCATAACGGTATACGTTGTTCCCTTTGTCATCGGTATGTTACTTGCCCGAGATTCGATCGTCGCTATCTCAATACCTAGTTCAATCTCGTTACCGGCAAGTCTCTTTACTCATTCCGTAATGCTACATCCCGTAACTAACTCATTAGCTACATTGCTTGCAAGGCTTATAGTGATGTACATTACCGAGAGGGCCCAGAGATACCTCTCTGACAATCGGAGTGACAAATCCTAATCTTGATCCATGCCAACTCAACGAACACCATCGGAGACACCTGTAGAGCACCTTTATAGTCACTCAGTTACGTTGTGACGTTTGGTAGCACACAAAGTGTTCCTCCGATATTCAGGAGTTGCATGATCTCATAGTCATAGGAACATGTATAGTTATGGAGAAAGCAATAGCAACAAACTAAACGATCATCGTGCTAAGCTAACGGATGGGTCAAGTCAATCACATCATTCTCTAATGATGTGATCCCGTTAATCAAATGATAACTCATGTCTATGGTTAGGAAACATAACCATCATTGATTCAACGAGCTAGTCAAGTAGAGGCAGTCTAGTGACACTCTGTTTGTCTATGTATTCACACATGTACTAAGTTACCGTTTAATACAATTCTAGCATGAATAATACACATTTATCATGATATAAGGAAATATAAATAACAAATTTATTATTGCCTCTAAGGCATATTTCCTTCAGTCTCCCACTTGCACTAGAGTCAATAATCTATTTCACATCGTGATGTGATTTAACACCAATAGTTCACATTTTATGTGGTTAGTTCACATCTCCATGTGACTAACACCCAAAGGGTTTAATAGAGTCAATAATCTAGTTCACATCGCTATGTTATTAACACCCAAAGAGTGATCATGTTTTGCTTGCGAGAGAAATTTAGTCAACGGGTCTGCCACATTCAGAGCCGTATGTATTTTGCAAATTTTCTATATCTACAATGCTTTGCACGGAGCTACTCTAGCTAATTGCTCCCACTTTCAATATTTATCTAGATCGAGACTTAGAGTCATCCAGATCGGTGTCAAAGCTTGCATCGACGTAACTCTTTATGACGAACTCTTTGTCACCTCCATAACCGAGAAACATTTCCTTATTCCACTAAGGATATTTTTGACGGCTATCCAGTGATCCACTCCTGGATCACTATTGTACCCTCTTGCCAAACTTATGGTGAGGTACACAATAGGTCTGGTACACGGCATAGCATACTTTGTAGAACCTATGGATGAGGCATAGGGAATGACTTTTCATTCTCTTTCTATTTTCTGCCGTGGTCGGGTTTTGAGTCTTTAATCAACTTCACACCTTGCAACACAAGCAAGAACTCCTTCTTTGACTGTTCCATTTTGAACTACTTCAAAATATTGTCAAGGTATGTACTCATTGAAAATATATCAAGCATCTTGATCTATCTCTATAGATCTTGATGCTCAATATGTAAGTAGCTTCACCGAGGTATTTCTTTGAAAAACTCCTTTCAAATATTCCTTTATGCTTTCCAGAAAATTCTACATTATTTCCGATCAACAATATGCCATTCACATATAGTTATCAGAAATGTTGTAGTGCTCCCACTCACTTTCTTGTAAATACAGGCTTCACCGCAAGTCTACATAAAACCATATGCTTTGATCACTTTATCAAAGCATATATTCCAACTCTGAGCTGCTTGCACCAGTCCATAGATGGATCGCTGGAGCTTGGTCACTTTGTTAGCACCTTTAGGATCGACAAAACCTTCTGGTTGCATCATATACAACTCTTGTTTAAGAAATCCATTAAGGAATGCGGTTTTGACATCCATTTGCTAGATTTCATAAATGCGGCAACTGCTAACATGATTCGGACAGACTTTTAAGCATCGATACTAGTGAGAAAATCTCAACGTAGTCAACACCTTGAACTTGTCGAAAACATTTTTTTGACAATTCGAGCTTCGTAGATATTAACACTACTATCAGCGTTCGTCTTCCTCTTGAAGATCCATTTGTTCTCAATGACTCACCGATCATCGGGCAAGTTAATCAAAGTCCATACTTTGTTCTCATACATGGATCCCATCTCAGTTTTCATGGCCTCAAGCCATTTTGCGGAATCTGGGCTCATCATCGCTTCCTCATAGTTCGTAGGTTCGTCAGGGTCTAGTAACATGACTTCCAAAACAGGATTACCGTACCACCCTGGTGCGGATCTTACTCTGGTTGACTTACAAGGTTCGGTAGTAACTTGACCAGAAGTTTCATGATCATCATCATTAGCTTCCTCACTTACTGATGTTGCAATCACTGTAACTAATTTCAGTGATGAACTACTTTCCAATAAGGGAGAACGTACAATTACCTCGTCAAGTTCTACTTTCCTCCCACTCACTTCTTTCGAGAGAAACTCCTTCTCTAGAAACGATCCATTCTTAGCAACGAATATCTTGCCTTCGGATTTGTGATAGAAGGTGTACCCAACAGTCTCCTTTGGGTATCCTATGAAGACACATTTCTTCGATTTGGGTTCGAGCTTATCAGGTTGAAGCTTTTTCACAAAAGCATCGCTGCCCCAAACTTTAAGAAACAACAACTTGGGTTTCTTGCCAAACCATAGTTCATAAGGTGTCGTCTCAACGGATTTAGATGGTTCCCTATTTAGCGTGAATGCAGCTGTCTCTAAAGCGTAACCCCAAAACGATAGTGGTAAATTAGTGAGAGACATCATAGCTCGCACCATATCTAGTCAAGTATGATTACGATGTTCGGACACACCATTACGTTGTGGTGTTCCGGGTGGCGTGAGTTGCGAAACTATTCCGCATTGTTTCAAATGAAGACCAAACTCGTAACTCAAATATTCTCCTACACGATTAGATCATAGAAACTTTATTTTCTTGTTACGATGATTTTGCACTTCACTCCGAAATTCTTTGAACTTTTCAAATGTTTCAGACTTATGTTTCATCAAGTAGATATACCCATATCTGCTCAAATCATCCGTGAAGGTGAGAAAATAACGATATCCGCCGCGAGCTTCAATGTTCATTGGACCACATACATCTATATGTATGATTTCCAATAACTCTGTTGCTCGCCCCATTGTTCCGGAGAATGGACTTTTAGTCATCTTGCCCATGAGGCATGGTTCACAAGTACCAAGTGATTCCAGAAGTCCATCAGAATGGAGTTTCTTCATGCGCTTTACACCAATATGACCTAAACGGCAATGCCACAAATATGTTGCACTATCATTATCAACTTTGAATCTTTTGGCATCAATATTATGAATATGTGTATCACTACGATCGAGATTCAGTAAACCATTCACCTTGAGCGTATGACCTCAGAAGGTATTATTCATGTAAACAGAATAACAATTATTCTTTGACTTAAATGATTAACCGTATTGCAATAAACATGATCCAATCATATTATGCTCAACGCAAACACCAAATAACATTTATTTTAGGTTCAACATTAATCTCGAAGGTAAAGGGAGTGTGCGATGGTGATCTTATAAACCTTGGAATCGCTTCCAACACACATCGTCACCTTGCCCTCAACTAGTCTTTGTTCATTTTGTAACTCCTGTTTTGAGTTACTAATCTTAGCAAATGAACCGGTATCAAATACCCTGGGGTTACTATGAACACTAGTAAAGTACACATCAATAACATGTATATCAAATATACCTTTCACTTTGCCATCCTTCTTATCCGCCAAGTATTTGGGGCAGTTCCGCTTCGTGACCATTTCCTTTGAAGTAGAAGCACTCAGTTTCAGGCTTGGGTCTAGTTTTGTGCTTCTTCATGGGAGTGGCAACTTGCTTGTCATTCTTCTTGAAGTCCCCTTTCTTTCCCTTTCCCTTTTACTTGAAACTAGTGGTCTTGTCAACCATCAACACTTGATTCTTTTCTTGATTTCTACCTTCGCTGATTTCAACATCGCGAAGAGCTCAGGAATCGTTTCCATTATCCCTTGCATATTATAGTTCATCACGAAGTTCTAGTAACTTGGTGATAGTGACTAGAGAACTCTGTCAATCACTATCTTATCTGGAAGATTAACTCCCGCTTGATTCAAGTGATTGTAGTACTCAGACATTCTGAGCACATGCTCACTAGCTGAGCTATTCTCCTCCATCTTGTAGGCAAAGTACTTGTCAGAGGTCTCATACCTCTTAACACGGGCATGCGTTTGAAATACCAATTTCAGCTCTTGGAACATCTCATATGCTTCGCGGTGTTCAAAACATTTTTGAAGTCCCGGTTCTAAGCCGTAAAGTATGCGCACTAAACTATCAAATAGTCATCATACCGAGCTTGTCAAATGTTCATAACGTGTGCATCTACTCCTGCAATAGGTCTGTCACCTAGCGGTGCATCAAGGACATAATTGTTTTGTGCAGCAATGAGAATAATCCTCAGATGACGGACCAAGTCCGCATCATTGCTACTATCATCTTTCAACTTCTTTTTCTCTAGGAACATATCAAAATTAAACGGGAAGCTACATCGCAAGCTATTGATCTACACCATAGATATATAATTATTATCAGGACTAAGTTCATGATAAATTAAAGTTCAATTAATCATATTACTTAAGAACTCCCACTTAGATAAACATCCCTCTAATCATCTAAGTGATCACATGATCCATATCAACTAAACCATGTCCGATCATCATGTGAGATGGAGTAGTTTCAATGGTGAACATCTCTATGTTGATCATATCTTCTATATGATTCGTGCTCAACCTTCCGGTCTCCAGTGTTCCGAGGCCATATCTGCATATGCTAGGCTCGTCAAGTTTAACCCGAGTATTCCGTGTGTGCAAAACTGGCTTGCACCCATTGTATGTGAACGTAGAGCTTATCACACCCGATCATCACGTGGTGTCTTGGCACGGAAAACTGTCGCAACGGTGCATACTCAGGGAGAACACTTATACCTTGAAATTTAGTGAGAGATCATCTTATAATGCTACCGCCGAACTAAGAAAAATAAGATGCATAAAGGATAAACATCACATGCAATTGAAATATGTGTCATGATATGGCCATAATCATCTTGCGCCTTTGATCTCCATATCCAAAGTATCGTCATGATCTCTATCGTCACCGGCATGACACCATGATCTCCATCATCTTGATCTATATCAACGTGTCGTCACATGGTCGTCTCGCCAACTATTGCTATCGCATAGCGATAAAGTAAAACAATTATTTGGCGCTTGCATCTTATGCAATACAGAGACAACCATAAGGCTTCTGCCAGTTGCCGATAACTTCAACAAAACATGATCATCTCATACAACAACTTATATCTCATCACGTCTAGACCATATCACATCACAACAAGCCCTGCAAAAACAAGTTAGACGCCCTCTACTTTGTTGTTGCAAAAATTTGGAAACACTTTGCAAGATGTATGGTTATTATGAGGGTATGCTTGTCACCATGGATCTTGGTGATCCTGACATTGACCAAGACAATATGGACATTTGGGTCCTAGTTGATACGCTTTCAATTCTACCGCTATGTGAGTTTCTCAAATATAGTTATTAACTAATTTATATTGTTCATTTTCAAAATAGTTGAGAACTTATTTCCATTGATAGCTTATTTTCATTCTTCAAACAATGTGCGGAACATGGTAGACAGAACCTACTACACCAATGGCTCTGAGTTAACTTATCAGGAGAAAAATCATCTGGTCGCATTTTGTATTGGTCTTCAAAATTACAATATCTATTATAAAACTCCTTCACATTATGGTCAATACGTGCCACTAGTGTACGTGTTGAACTACGGTAACATCCATGAAGATGCCATGGTAAGATTTTTTACTATTACGACATCCGTGCATCTTTTGCATAAATTCTTTTAAAACTTAAATACATTGCTAACTACGAAGTTATTACTATGTTTTTCAACAGAAAATTCTGAAGGATTGTGTGCCTCATCTGATGTATCAGAATGGTCGCCTTGATATTTTGAACATACGGCCAGGTCATCCTACGAATCTCACCTATGCATATCGGATTTATAAAACAAGTGAAGACATGAAAATCAAAGAATGGAAAAAATGTATGGACAGTCGTAAGGAGGTACTTGGAAGCAACATTGTGCGAAAGGCAAGAATTGGAGACAGGATAATCTCCATTCTCCATAATGGCGAGTCAGGGCATATCTTGTTTTATGCTATTTTACCTAAGAGAAGGTAGTAGGTACTAATTAATAATACTCTTGATCATGTGCTAAGAACAACTAAATAGGATTGGTTAGATGACTATGATGATGATGTGGTATCAAGTAGAAGTTGTATGATCGATGATGATGAGTATGACTTGTTATTATGATACCAATGCACTAGTGCAGAACCGGGCAATAGCACCGGTTCGTAAGGCCCTTTAGTGCCAGTTTGGTAACCGGCGCTAAAGTGTAGGCACTAAAGCCCCCCCCCCTTTAGTGCCGGTTCAGCACGAACTGGTGCTAAAGGGCAACCACGTGGCATGAGCCAGCTTCGGGGGCAGGGAGCCCTTTAGTACCGGTTGGTGTCACCAACCGGTATAAAAAGGTTGGGGGGTTTTGGGTTTATGATTTCTTTTTCATTTAATTTTGTTTTTTCCATTTAATTCTTTTTCATTTGCTGGTATTTTACGATACTACATATTGTACACGTTATGCATATATATAAATAGAATTTCTAGTAGAACCGATCATAATATATATATATCATCGAATGTCTCACAACCACCATTAATTAATTCACACATATATACACACATTTATATATATATACAATTTCTCCTAATTGGTGCCTTCGGAGCCAGTGGCATTAGCCTAATTGGTGCCTTCGGAGCACGATAACAATTGGAAGTGGTTCATGGGGGCGGTAGCGGGTAATAGTATTCTCCTTTGGGATCTATGACCTGGTCGAGCAAAAATCCCGCTATTTCCTCTTGAATTGCTTCTATGCGATCCTCTGCTAGGAGCTTGCCCCGCACCTCTTTGAACTATTAAGAAGGAGATCAATATGCATGTGTATTAGTTGTGCGACTAGATATCGATAATGGTGTAAAAATTGTGAATAGTGTTTTAACAATCGATATCATACCCACTCCTGTCTTTGAGATCTGCTCCTTTCGGACGCCATCATGTGAATGTTCTCGCAAACGTAGTATGCACATAGATCATTCCCCAGCGCCTGCTTCAGGGCCTTTAGGAGAATGGAATTTGATCAGATAATAATTAATCAAGCATGATAATTAAAGAGATGGCAACTAGCTAGCTAGTACTACTTAATTACTTACCTTGGGTCGATACCATTTCAGATTTTGTTTCCATGGGCCTGGAGTGGCCCTGATGAACTTTGCCCAAGCCCTGCCCACCGACAAAGAAAATGAATAAATGGGTTATTAAATAGTTGTTATCAGGAAATGACGAACTAATTACATAGGCCGAGATATAGTTAATAATGATTGAAATTACCTGTTGACTATCCCCTTCACGATGGTGTAGTCACTTACTTTCTTAAGTAGTGAGTCTAGTACTTCAACTGTTCCTTCATCAACTTTAATGATTAACAAGATCCAGTGAATTCTGCATGCACACACGTTTGCATGTCTTAATTAAGCGGGCATATGTAAGCAAAAACATGTAGCTAGCTAGTAGGCAAAAACAGAACTTGTAGTACAAGACAGTGTGACTCACTGGAAGTTGTAAGGAAGTAGTATATCTTCATTGTATTTGAGGCGCTTGAAGAACTCTAGCATGCTTTCCTCTACACTTTTTTCGTGATATGGATCTAATTTCCACGTGTATTCATTAATGGTATTTGGGTCAACGAACCCAATGCCATAGCGTCCACCTTTTTTCATTTCATAAATCTTCATCCTGCATAATACCACAGAAAAGAATATAGTGAGGATAATTACATGTAATGATTGATTAAAATGATCACTATAGCTAGCTTGAGACTTAAATTACAGAAAGAAATCACTTACAGACAATAGCAACTGACGATAGATTTGACGAGTGCATCTTGATTGTATAGCTGAAATAGTTATGAATACTCAACGGTCACAGGTTTCTCATGGTAGTAATGATCCTTCTTGACATTCACCATGAGGGACTCTCGATTGGAAATCTTGGTAATGCCCATGTACCATTGATGCAATTCATACATTCTCGTTGGGAGCTTATTCACCTCGTCTGGCTCGACCAAAGGTTGGCCCCGGGCATATTTCCGTTTTATTTCCTCCTCTCTAGTCGGAGACATGGGCTCGATATCGAGGAGTTGTCCAATAGTGATCCCGATCTTTTCAGCCTGCGCAATATGCTCCTCGGTTATTACCACATCGCCCACCCCGGGAACGTTAACGGTTTGCCCACAATAATATTGGGCGCGCCTACTCTCATGTGTTGTTGGCACAACAAGCGGGGGGATTGATTGCGCCGCCTGTTCTCCCAGCTTGGGAACGGTTTTACCGCTCCTTTTGCCAGCTGATTTGCTTGAGCTCAAGCTCGCCTCTTTCTGTAGACGTGCTCGATTTAACTTCTTGATGTGGCGCTCATAGTCTGTGTCAACAGGCTTGGGAGCTGGTGCTCTAGCCATACGAATGAAGTGGTCAATCTTTTCCACATGCACTTTCTCCCTTGGCGGCGGTGGCGGTTTCGGTGCAAAATGGGCTTCCACCTCAACCTTCGATATGGCTATGTTTTCCTCCTCAGACTTGTCGTAAGGCCTCTGCGGAAGAGGCACGAGGCTTGGACCATATTGAAATCGCTTGCCTCCGCCTGTACCTCCAGTACTACCTCGACTTGTACCGCTACGCACCATAGCTGAGGCGGCTCTCTTTCGTGATTGCTGAGGCGGCAAAGACGGCTGACGTGGCTGAGTTGGAGGAGGAGTGGCCTGAAGCTGTGTCGGACTTGGAGGAGGAGTGGCCTGAAGTTGTGCCGGACTTGGAGGAGGTGTGGCCTGACGCTTTGCCAGACTTGGAGGAGGAGGAGTGGCCTGAAGCTGTGTCAGACTTGGAGGAGGATTGGCCTGACGCGTTGGTGGACTTGGAGGAGCGGGAGTCTGCTGACTCGGTGGCGGACTTTGACGAGGAGTCGGATGACGTGGTGTCGGTGGCCTTCGAAAGATGATGCAATCCTTTCTCCATAGGATGATACGATGGTTGGCCTCTCCCAGTGTGTGCTCATCGTCACCTCCAGGAATGTCAAGCTCTAGCCCCGAATATTGGTCCACCACCTCATCAACCAAGACACGAGCATAGCCCGCTGGAATCGGGTTGCAATGGAAGGTTGCCTCGGGGGATTTGTAAAAGCAAGGGCATCCGCCACCTTCATGAATATGTTCTTCATTTTGAAGTGTAGCTCGCAGTTAGTGTTCTCCATGATGTCATCCACTGGGTAGCTATCCAGCAATGCGTCGCCCGGGGCGAAACCCACGCTACTTCTCGGCATGGATGGGACGGTGCTATCCAATGGTGGATCATCCGCTAGCTGCTGAGACCCCCTTTGCTGGCTAAGTGAGTCGATCTGCTCCTGCTGCCGCTGGAATTTGACTGCCAAGTCCGGGTGCGCTGATTCTAGGCCTTGAAGGCGTTCATAGTCTAGCTTCCTCTGCTCCTCCTCCATCTTCCTCTTCTCCTCCGCAATCTTCTTTATCGCACGGGTTCTGTAGTCGGTGTTCCAGTCCGAAAACCCCTCATACCACAGAATAGCGTCCATGCCTCATGTTCTTCCCGGGTGTTCAGGATTTCCCAGGGCACGTGTAAGCTCGTCGTTCTCTCTGTTGGGCTCGAACAACCCTGATCGAGCCTCTTCTATTGCAACAAGTAGCTTATCTTCGGCTCCGTCCAGACATGCCTTCTTTGAAACTTTGCCTGTCTTCGGGTCCAACTACTCCCCATGCGCATAGAACCAAGTCCTGCACCTGGGGGCCAGCTCAATGTTTCTGGAGTGACACCTGCATCCAGCATCTCTTTCTCAGACTTATCCCACTTAGGCATTCCCACCGCATAGCCACCTGGCCCCGGCTTATGGAACTTATCCTTTTTTGCGGCATTGGCCTTGTTTATTCTCGACCGTTCCTTGGATAATTCTGAATCCTTGAATTTCACGAAATCGTCCCAATGAGCATTTTGCTTCTCTAGTGTTCCCTCGAATACTAGAGTCTTCCTTCCTCCCTTGACGTACTTGGCCCATTCATGAATCTTGTGGTTCTTGAATGCAACCGCCATCTTCCTAAGAGCAGCGTCCTTGACTTTCTCCACATCTGCATCTGTGAAATGATCTGGTAGGGTGAAATGTTCCATGAGCATTTCCCAAAGCAGAAGTTTTTGTCTATCGTCAACAAAAGTAACTCCTGGACGTGGCTTTGCTGGCTCTCTCCATTCTTGAAGGGAGATCGGGAGTTGGTCCTTCACAAGAACTCCGCACTGACGAATGAACTTGTCCGCAATCTTCTTAGGCGCTAATGGTTCGCCATTAGGTTTGATGGCCTCGATATTGTACTTTACGCCCTCCTTCAACTTTTTGTTCGGGCCTCGTTTCCTGTTGCCTGAAGATTTGCTCGATCCGGATGGCTGAAAGAAGAAAGATCGATTCGTTAATATATCTTCAAGTCATTTAAAACATGTGATGATCACCAGATGCCTGCTTATATAAATATATATACCTCGCCGGTCTTTGTTGTTTCAAGATCAACATTTTCTTCGTCATGTTCATAGTTCATGACTTCATCAATTCGGTCGTCACGATCGAATATCATATCACCCTCCCCAGTGTTGTTTAGATATTCGGAGCCGTCATAATCTTCTTCATTCTGATCATCATCTGGCCCGCGAGGATTGCGTATGATATTGAACAGGGCCTCTTCTCCCTCTCTGCCGGTATTGTCCGCCATAGGTTTTGTTTAACTAATCCAAAAGAAATATATTCAAATTACAATGCATGGATGCAATCAATTAATAAGGAAAAACTGAATCAATCATAGTACATAATAAGCATCATCGAATATAATCTCGAATACGTCGTCTCAAATAATAGATATAATCTCGAATACATCGTCTCGAATAATAGATATAATCTCGAATACATCATCTCGAATAATAGATATAATATCAAATACATCACTAGCTAGCTAGCAAGATAATAAAGATCGAATACTACAGAGTAATCTAGGCCACTCACGGTTCCTGAGGTGCGGGCGGTGGACACCCAAAGAGAAGGAACCATCACTGGATCATAGCTCGAGTGATCTCCCAAAAGAACCTGCCACGTATTGGGTAACCTGACGTCCATAGCAGCCATGTAGCGATGGACGTGCTCGTCCTCCTCCCTGACACGGCGACGTACCACCTCCGGCGGGGCCGGCTCCCTCCGCGCCGAAAGTGGCCCACGCGAACGCCACCAAAGGAGATGAGGGTCGACGACGGGACCCGGGGCTGGGTTCCTCACCAAGCGTCGCGCCCCTGAAGGTAGCACCTCCCAGTGCCAGCCCGGCGGAGCCCAGTCCCGGACATGGGTCCTCTGAAGCAGGACGTCGTCGCGAACGGGTCGACGGCGAGGATGTGGGCCGGGCATCGTCGACAACAAATACTATATGCCGCAAAAGTAAAGTAACAATTTCTAAATGATGGATTGTGATTTCATATATGCAAATTCTAAATTTTATAACTAAAACTAACATTTCTAATATTTCTATAACTAAAACTAACATTTCTAATATTTCTATAACTAAAAAACATTTCTATATATAACTAACATTTCTATATAACTAACATTTCTAATATAACTAACATTTCTATATAACTAAGATTTCTAATATTTCTATATAACTAACATTTCTATAACTAAAACTAACATTTCTAATAATTCTATAACTAAAAAACAGAAAGATTGCTAACAATTCTATAACAATGTGTGTGTGTGGTTGGCGGCCGGGGCAGGAGCTCACCGGCGAGGCGCGACGACGGTGGGCGGAAACGGGGACGGGGATGGAGACGGAGACGGCGACGGGGACGGGGCGGCGATGACGGGGACGGGGCGGCGACGACGGGGACGTGGACGGGCCGGGCGGGGACGACGGGAGGACGGGGCGGGGCGCGGCGACGGGGCACGGTGCGGTGACGGGGACGGGGACGGCGACGGCTACGGACGGCGATGAGGACGGCCACGGACGGCGACGGGGGCGGCGACGAGGGGCGGCGGCGATGGGGCAGAGGAGAAAGAAGCAGGGAGAGATGAGAAACTGACAATTTTTTTGAAGTGTTTTCTTATATAGAACCCACCTTTAGTACCGGTTGGAGCCACCAACCGGTACTAAAGGTCTGTTTTGGCCAGGCGAAGCGGCGGGAACCGCACCCCCTTTAGTACCGGGTCGTGGCGCCAACCAGTACTAAACCCCCCCCCCCCTTAGTACCGGTTGGAGCCACGACCCGATACTAAAGGGTGTGCGCTGCCAGGCGAGGGGCGCAAAAGTTTAGTCCCACCTCGCTAGCCGAGGGGCACTCGCACCTGCTTATAAGCCCCGCCCGCGCTGCTGTCTCGAGCTCCTCTCTTAAGCAGGCCTTCTGGGCCTACCTCTGCTGCGATGCCCTGTTGGGCCTACTGGGCTAGCGGGCCTGCATCCTGGCCCAACTAGAATTTGGGTTTCTAGTCGTATGCAGGCCGCTGTGGCCCAGTAGGTGGGCTTTTTTTCTTATTTTTTTTGCTTTATTTATTTTTGTTTTATTTATTTTTGAGTTGTTTTTTGCTGTATTTAGAGTTTCTTTGTGAATATTTTTGCTTTAGGTACAAAAAATTACAAACTTTCTGTTAGTACCGGTAGTTTACAAATTTGAATAGTTTAAATTTTGAATTATTTGAAATTTGTGTGAATCACTAGTTTGTGAATGACTTAACTTTGAAAATAGATTTTTCAGTGATTCTTTTTTCTTATGTTTAATATTAGTGTGTTTTATCATTATATTCAATTTGGTAATGCTTAGGTTATTTAAAAAATGAAATGCCTTTGTAACGAATGAGTTTTCGTCCGTTACCCTGATACTTCGAAAGAGATTGTCCATTTTGTACATGAAGTGCATCCAGTTTTTGCGGTGACCCTCTCTACTTTTTTGCACATGGTATGTGGGTGAAATTATGATACCATGCCAACTTTCAACCTTTTCTGAGTTCATTTGAAATACTTTTCAATTTCAGGGTCATTTAGCTGAAAAAATCAGTAAATGCATGAAAGAATTTGCTTGCACATAAAATTTCTTCGCGTTTCAAATGCCAAAACACATAACTAGCTACCCTAACTATTACAGAGATTCCCTCCTGGGTGTGAAACACAGAAGAAAGTGATGATAGTGAAGCCGATCACATCCCAGATCTTTGGGTGTGAAACTTTTTCTTCGCGTGTGTCCCTTTGCGCCGTAGCCATGGAAAATCTTCATCATTTAACTGGATGCTCGGGTCAATATTCACTGTGAATGGAGCAATTTCATCAAACTTTTCATAATCTCCTGACATGTCTGTCTTGTCATCCACTCCCACGATGTTTCTCTTCCAAGAAAGAACTATGTGCCGCTTTGGCTCATCGTACGATGCATTCGCTTCCTTATCTTTTCTTTTTCTCGGCTTGGTAGACATGTCCTTCACATAGAAAACATGTGCCACATCATTGGCTAGGACGAATGGTTCGTCTGCATATGCAAGATTGTTGAGATCCACTGTTCTCATTCCGTACTGCGGGTCTTCTGTTACCCCGCCTCATGTCATATTGACCCATTTGCACCGAAACAAAGGGACCTTCAAACCAC
Organism: Triticum urartu; assembly: GCF_056163025.1. Lineage (NCBI taxonomy): Eukaryota > Viridiplantae > Streptophyta > Magnoliopsida > Poales > Poaceae > Triticum > Triticum urartu. The sequence goes on along the minus strand of NC_141875.1, from coordinate 551,785,094 downwards.
ATCGATAGTCAAGTTCCCATATGTCCTGTATATAACCATAATATGTTTCCTTTCCCGTCTTGGTTTCTGCATCAAAGAGGACACCACTGTTTTGGTTGGTTCTCTTCTTATCTTGGGCGATCGTGTAAAATGTATTACCATTTATCTCGTACCCTTTGAAAGTCATTATATTCGAAGATGGTAACTGGGACAACAAGTACAGGTCATCTTCAATAGAGGCGTCATGCATGGTATGTGTCTGCAACCAGCTGGCGAAACTCCTGGTTTGTTCACGTGTAATCCAGTCATCAGACCGCTCCGGGTGTTTGGAGCGTAGCAAATTCTTGTGTTCATCCATATACGGAGCCACCAAGGCGGAATTCTGTAGAACTGTGTAGTGTGCTTCAGTGAGAGAATGTCCGTCCATACATATTATTTGTTCCCCTCCTAGCGTGCCTTTTCCATCCAGTCTGCCCTTATGCCGCGATTCAGGAACACCAATCGGCTTAAGGTCAGGAATAAAGTCAATACAAAACTCAATAACCTCCTCATTTTCATGGCCCTTGGAGATGCTTCCTTCTGGCCTAGCACGGTTATGAACATATTTCTTTAAGACTCCCATTGTCGGTTTCAAAACCGGCGGATCTCGGGTAGGGGGTCCCGAACTGTGCGTCTAGGCCGGATGGTAACAGGAGGTAGGGGACACGATGATTTACCCAGGTTCGGGCCCTCTTGATGGAGGTAAAACCCTACGTCCTGCTTGATTAGTATTGATGATATGGGTAGTACAAGAGTAGATCTACCACGAGATCAGAGAGGCTAAACCCTAGAAGCTAGCCTATGGCATGATTGTTGTTCGTCCTATGGACTAAAACCCTCCGGTTTATATAGACACCGAAGAGGGCTAGGGTTACACGGAGTCGGTTACAATGGTAGGAGATCTACATATCTGTATCGCCAAGTTTGCCTTCCACGCCAAGGAAAGTCCCTTCCGGACATGGGACGAAGTCTTGAATCTTGTATCTTCATAGTCCAGCAGTCCGGCCGAAGGTATAGTCCGGCTATCCGGACACCCCCTAATCCAAGACTCCCTCAGTAGCCCCTGAACCAGGCTTCAATGACGACGAGTCCGATGCGCAGATTGTCTTCGGCATTGCAAGGCGGGTTCCTCCGCCAAGTACATCATAGAAGATTTTGAACACAAAGGTTGTGTCCGGCTCTGCAAAATAAGTTTCCACATATTGCCATAGAGAGAATAACATTTACACAAATATAATCTGCTGACGTATTCCGTAGCGTGACATCACACCACGGCCAAGTCTTTATTCGAATCGCTTTATTGTCCCACCTTAGCATGTTTAGCGAGGCGGTTTCCTTGGCACGTCTTGTTAAAGCAGAGATCGTGTCCCCTTATTCCGGGATTCTCATCAATACGGGCGTGGGTAACCCAACCGTACCCGTTGGTATATTTTCTCGATCAAAGGCGAGTCCCAAACGGTCACGGGGAAGGCCCTTGGTATTCAACCTCTTATAAAGAGACCAAGGCCTTACTCCTTTCTTTCAATCTCAAACGAGTTCGCCCTTCGCCTCGAGTTCCAACACCCAAGGCTCCAGATTTCAAGCGCTTGGGACCTTCGACAATGTCCGGTTCCGACCTTTGAGGCCGATGGATGCCCTCCTCCGTCACGGAGGAGGACGTGCTGAAGTTGAGAGAGGCCAGGTTTTTGACCGGCGAAATCTCGCATAGGCTGCCTGCTCAAGGGCAGGTCATTCCCACTCCCAAGCCCGGTGAGAGTGTGGTGTTCATGTCTCACTTCCTTCGGGGGCTAGGCTTCCTGACGGATCCCTTCGTGAGGGGGCTCATGTATTATTATGGGCTGGAATTTCACGACTTAGCCCCGGAGTCCATCCTCCATATTTCCTCATTCATCATCGTGTGTGAAGCCTTCCTCCATATTACTCCTCACTTCGGACTATGGCTCAAGACCTTCAAAGTAGAGACGAAGATGATCGAGGGACGGCACGCGGAGTGCGGAGGTGCTTTTATAAGCAAGAATGCTGGTACTCCATGGCCCGAGGGCTCTTCTCAAGAGGAGTCCAGCTTATGGCAACGAGAGTGGTGTTATATTACCGCTTCCAGGGCCCCTAAGTGGGTGGCGCCGCCTGCCTTTCGCTCGGGTCCCCCGCCACGACTGACGTCATGGGTCAATATGGGGCTGGACTGGGGGCCGGCAAAGGACGTGCCCCTGTTGCAGGGCCACATCCGAGATGTCCTAGAAAGAGACATTAGTCGGGTCGTGGTGACGCGGGTTATGTTAATTCGCCGAGTTCTGCCCTGCAAACGTTGCCCCCTCCGCCTATGGGAGTTCAACCCGGAGGGACCACGAGTTCTCCAACATTTTCTTGGCATGACGCTCGTGGAGATGTACAAATTGTTCTTTGGACCACAAGTAGTGTGTCCGGATTCTATGGAGGACGCAGGTCTGAGCTGCAATCGTCCGGATACTCAAGTAAGTAGCCTTGTGCCCGGACTCGCTATCCGTATATTTATCATAAAATTGCCCCTAAAAGAGCTTTCCTTTAAACAGGAGTGGATAGCGAAAGCAAAGCTAATCAGGTGTCCGGCCCCCCTCCCCGAGACCATGCCGGGTCCCATGCTAGTCAGGATGTTGGAGGTTGTGCCTTCAAAGGGAAGCGAGGGAGGGGACAAGGAAGCTACGGCCTCCTCAAAGGAGGTTGTCCGGAAGGGAGAAATCGAAAATTCCTCTCCTCAAGGGAAGAAGAGGACCGCCTCTGAAGACCCAGAGACCATGGCCTTAAAGCGGGGGAAGAAATCTTCGCCAGAGGGTCCTGTGCCAGGGGATACTTCGGCCGAATTATGCCCTCAAGGGGATCAGCCCTCCACCGAGCCGTAAGTAGAGAGGAGTTTTCTTTTTAAGAAATGAGAGAAATCCTTGCTTTATATCTGAGAAAAGTAATCAAAAATTTACCTTGTAGCTCGGACCTTAGCCCTTCTTAGCAGAGCTCGTCTTCGGGGGATCTTCTTCCGGAGATGATGGAGAGCGGAATGCCTCCCCCTGCCATACCGCCTTGCGAGGCGGGCGACCCTGAGGTATCGTCGCGGAGGGTTTCTCCAAATCCGGCGGGGCTAGAAGGTAGTCATATGGCCCCCCAAAGCCCTCTGCGTCCGGCCTTCGAAAAGGGCCATCGGACGAGTCCGGCGCCGTCTGGTGCGCGGTCGGAGGAGTTGAAGGATCTGCTAGGGCGAGCATCTATCTCAGAGGAGCACCGTGCGTTGATGGGTACGGTGATTGAGAGGATTTCATCCGCGGAGAGCGGATTGCACGAGGCCGTCAGGAGTTTACTGACAGGGTTTGAGGTACGCGAAATAATGTACCCTTTTTGGACAGTTGCGCATAAATAAGATGTGCCCTGTGTAGATAGTAGCCCCTGAGACTCTATGTGTTGTCAAAAGTGACGGCGCACAGAGGATCATAATCCCAGGTCTAATATGCCGCCTTTATACGTAGGTGGCGAAGTGTCCGGTGGTCAGCCGGACTGATGGATTTGCCGAGCTAAAGCGGCAACTTGACGTGGCAGATGCCGACATCATGCTTGTCAACAAGCGGCTTGACGAGGCACAAGGTATGTAATTCCTTTGGCGGTGCCTGGTAAGAGGAGCTTTATGCCAGTATCTTACAATGTGTGCGCTTGATGCAGATGGTGCTGCTGCCATGGAGAATCTTCGGGCGGAACTTGCCCGAGCCAAGGAGCAAGCCAGGAAAAGTGATGCGGCTGCCAGAAAGGCAATTGAAGTGCTGAAAGCCGAACAGGCTGCTCACTGCCGAAGCAAGAAGGAAATGGCCGAGATGGCCGTGAGGCTGAAGAACGCTGCTGACCGTTGCAAGCTTCTTGAAAAAGAAGATCAGGCGGAACAGACGGACCTAAAGAAGGCCGTTGCCGATGCCAAGGATGCTCGCTCTGCAATGAGAGCTATGAAGGAGGAGCTGCGTCAGGCCGAAGAGATCACGGCTGGAAAGCCCTTTATGCTGCGGAGGAAGTTCTGTGATCCTAAACATGATTCGTTAGACCAGATGTGGAGTACGGCGGACACCTATCTGGATTTAGCAGCGAGTGCCGCAGATGCGGCCGAACACTTCTGAGATCAAGAAGATCGTGAAGTGGAAAAGCTCTTCTGGTCGCAGCTCCACAATCCAGAGCGTCCACTGTCATTAGCCGATCGTTTGGCCGAATGGGCCGAGCTAAATAGGTTGTCCGGACTCGCCATGAAGTATGTCATGAGTCATCTGTGGCCAGAGAAGCCAGAGCCGAAAAGTTATTTCAACTTGGTGCAGCAGTTCCTTGGTGCGGCGCCGCATATCAATGCGATGAAGAGGTCAGCGTGCATAGAGGGTGCGCGGATGGCTCTTGCTCGTGTCAAGACATACTGGGCGGAAATGGAAGCCACCGCTGTTGCCTCCCCAGACTCGGATGGAAGCCGAGTACCTGCCGAGCGCTATTTTCAAGAAGTTCTGCAAGGCGCTCGTTTAATAGAGACGCAGTGCTCGAAGGATACTATATTCGAATAGCATGTATTATTGTAAAACAATATTTTGATAAATTGTAGAAGCTTTTTATACTTGTGCCTGCAAGTATTAGAATACCTCCTGTGCGGCCGTTTAACATATACGTATATATAATCTGAAAGATGGCAGTCGTCGGCTTCAGCCCCCACGCACATAATGCGGGGGTGTTCGCAGAAGGCGCATTTTCACACTTGATCCAACGTCTTGGTCCTACAAAGGAGGTGATAGCACAGCGAACTAGGCAATCGGACTATGATGCTTTATCACTTTCACTTAGCCATAGGAGTTTGACAGTGAGGCTACTTATATAGCCCCAGGTGGCGCCTGCGCTCGCCCGAACTCAGGGCGCGTATGTGCCTGGCCGGGAAACGGCCCTTCGTTAATGCGGAGGAATCCTAAAGATTTTGGTATGTCATCGAGTGGTTGACCAGTCTCACGCTATATCATGACAGTCAGTTTTCGGCTTTCTCTGTTGAGGTGCTCGCCTGGCCGAATCGGGGCACAATCGCAGTAGTTCTCCTGGTGCCGCCTTAGCCGATAGAGCGGAACATAAGGCAGCAAAACACAGGAGCCGGGCAAACCCAACATTTGACCAAAGACATGATTCGAAGCTGATGCATATAAGGCCAAACTCGCGACGCCGAACACTCCCTAAGGTATTCGGTCTTTATGAAGGCGGGCGGGATAACGCCCTTAGTAATAAGCCCCTAGTGTCCAGGTACGCGCAAAACTCTGACGTGGCCACATGACAAAACGCCAGCCTCCTCCTTGGTTATTCCAAGAAACCAGGGGATGTGTATCAACAAGAGACAATAAAAAAGGTTTACGCAGGGTCTTAATCTGAAAAGAATCCTTGGAACGGGTCCCTGCTGCACGTCTGTGCCTGTGTCTCTGTTGTGTCGTATCCTGGACGGGCGTAGCACGGTGTTCATCTGTAAAAGAGAGGAACTTAGTTAAAGAAAGATCGTGCCAAACATGAGTTATACTAAATAAACAAAGTATAAATCGAAATGGGTAAAATTGAGCTTTATTGTCTCTTGTTTTATATGCGCGGAGCCCCTAGTACAGGGGTATACGGCTATTAAGCCTTTATCAATTGTATGTTTATGCCGGACTCGTCTAGCCGTGTCCGTGGTCTTGACGACCTGTTTAGATGCTTTGGCTGGTGAAGCTGCTTTATTGTGGGGCTATCAAGGCAGCCGCACTGTTTTCCACACGGGAGGAACACTCAATGTTTTCCCTTTAATGAGATGATGCCTCGTGGACCGGGCATCTTAAGCGTAAGAGATGCATAATGTGGTATTGCGTTAAAGCGGGCGAAAGCTTCGCGTCCCAGCAGTGCTTGATAGCTACTTGAGAATGGGGCGATGTGGAAAGTTAGCTGTTCGCAACAGAAGTTATTGGGGGAGCCGAACATAACTTCTAGCCGGAGAGAACCCATGCAACGGGCATCCGGGCCCGGCGTTACCCCTTGAAAGGAGGTTTTGCTATGGCGAATTTTTGTTGGGTCTATCCCCATGTTGCGGATTGTGTCCTGGTATAACAGGTTTAAACCACTGCCGCCGTCCATCAGGACATTTGTAAAATGGAGTCCGTCGATTATTGGATCTAATACCAAGGCAATCCAGCCTGTGTTCTGGGTACTTCTAGTGTAATCCTGATGGTCGAAGGTGATCGGTTTTAACAACCATTGGCGAGACTCCTTTGGGATAGGCCGTATGGCGCGTATCTCTGGTGGCGCCGTTTTGTTTGTCACGTGAAGTAAGTGTACTGTTTTGACTTCTTGTGGGAAATCCTTTTGTTTTCTGGTGCTATGCTTGTGGGGTTCGTCATCGTCCTCACTTGGTGTGTCGAGCCCCTTGTGTTCGGCGTTGAGTTTGCCGGCTTGCTTGAAAACCCAACAATCTCTATGGGTATGGTTTGCAGGCTTCCCGAGAGTACTGTGCATTTGACATATCTTGTCCAAGATTTTGTTTAAGTTGGATAGCTCGTCCCCGTTATCCTTGAGGGGCGGCTTTCTCTGATTCTGTCGCGAGCTTCTGAATCCGGCGTTGACCTCCGTGCTCTTTGGGTTGTTTCCCTTATTCCGGCGCTGGTCCTTGCTGCGTCAGGGTTTTCCGTTTCCATCCCTAACTTCAGATGTACTTGGGTCGCTAGTGCTACATCTTGCCAACCAGCTGTCCTCTCCTACGAAAAACCGGGTCATGAGGCTTGTTAATGCGGCCATTGTTCTTGGCTTTTCTTGGCCGAGGTGTCTGGCGAGCCATTCGTCTCGAACATTGTGCTTAAAAGCTGCTAGGGCTTCGGCGTCCGGACAGTCGACTATCTGATTCTTTTTAGTAAGAAATCTGTTCCAGAATTTCTGGGCTGACTCTCCGGGCTGTTGAGTTATGTGACTGAGATCGTCTGCATCCGGAGGGCGGACATAGGTCCCTTGAAAATTTGCCCGGAAAACACCCTCAAGCTCTTCCCAACTTCCAATGGTGTTTTCGGGAAGGCTTTTGAGCCAATGTCGGGCTGTCCCTTTAAGCTTGAGGGGTAAGTATTTTATGGCGTGGAAGTCATCTCCTCTAGCCATGTGTATGTGGAGGATATAATCCTCAATCCAGACCCCAGGGTATGTTGTTCCGTCGTATGCCTCTATGTTTACGGGCTTGAATCCCGCTAGAAATTCATGGTCCAGCACCTCATCGGTGAAACATATGGGGTGTGTGGCACCCCTGTATTTGGGTGTGCCATGATGTTCGGATATTTGTTGTGTTGCATTGCTTACTAGAGCTTGCTTTCTTGGCCCGTATATAGATCTGGCTGGGCCGTCTTTTTGATGCGGATCCTTTGGTGGATCGCGTGCCGGCTTGTGTGCGGCGCCGCTTGCCGCTCCATGCTGGCCATGCGGTCGTCCATCCGACCGGATGGCTTTCCTATTTTTTGACTGCGGGGGCTCTAAGGCCTCCTCGTCAAATTCAGGCAGTAGCTTTCGCTTTGGATAGCTTTTTGTGCGGCGACTGCCGGCATATTTGTCTGCGGTGTTGCGTACTTTGCTCCATCTAATTCCGAGTGCATCTTCCGCAGTTTTGAGCTTCCGCTTCTGCTTTTTCAGGCTATGCGCAGTGGCGACGAGCCTTTTGTAGAGGTTCTTCTGCTCCATGAGTTTATCCGGCGTAAGGTCATCCGAACTGTTGTTTTCGCCGGGGATGGGGTGTTCGGTTTGTTTATCCAAGTTTCCTTGTTCGGACGCTTGCTCGAAGGCATGTTCTGTTGGGGATCGTTGCAGAAATTTAAAATTTTCCACGCATCACCAAGATCAATCTATGGAGTAATCTAGCAACGAGGGGAAGGAGAGTGCATCTACATACCCTTGTAGATCGCTAAGCGGAAGCGTTGCAAGAACGCGGATGAAGGAGTCGTACTCGTAGCGATTCAGATCGCGGTTGATTCCGATCTAAGCGCCGAACCATGGTGCCTCCGCGTTCAACACACATGCAGCCCGGTGACGTCTCCTACGCCTTGATCCAGCAAGGGGAGAAGGAGAGGTTGGGGAAGACTCCGTCCAGCAGTAGCACGACGGCGTGGTGGTGGTGGAGGAGCGCGGAACTCCAGAAGGGCTTCGCCAAGCACTATGAGAGACGAGGAGGAAGAGAGGTAGGGCTGCGCCAAGAGGGAGATGATCTCGCGTATGTTGCAGCCCCCAATACCTCAAGTATATATAGGGGAAGGGGAGGGGCTGCGCCCCCATCTAGGGTTCCCTCCCTAGGGGTGGCGGCAGCCCCAAAACCCATCTAGGGTTGCGGCCAAGGGGGAGAGAGGGGGCGCACCTAGGGTGGGCCTTAAGGCCCATCTGGACCTAGGGTTTGCCCCCTCCAACTCTCCCTTGCGCCTTGGGCCTTGGTGGGACGCGCCCCAGCCCACCTAGGGGCTGGTCCCTTCCCACTATTGGCCCATGTAGGCCTCCGGGGCTGGTGGCCCCACCTGGTGGACCCCCGGACCCCTCCGGTGGTCCCGGTACAGTACCGGTGATGCCCGGAACACTTCCGATGGCCAAAACCATACTTCATATATATCAATATTTACCTCCGGACCATTCCGGAACTCCTCGTGATGTCCGGGATCTCATCCGAGACTCCGAACAACATTCGGTAACCGCGTACATACTTTCCCTATAACCCTAGCGTCATCGAACCTTAAGTGTGTAGACCCTACGGGTTCGAGAGTCATGCAGACATGACCGAAACAACTCTTCAGTCAATAACCAACAGCGGGATCTGGATACCCATGTTGGCTCCCACATGTTCCACAATGATCTCATCGGATGAACCACGATGTCAAGGATTTAATCAATCCCGTATACAATTCCCTTTGTCTATCGGTATAGTACTTGCCCGAGATTCGATCGTCGGTATCCCGATACCTTGTTCAATCTCGTTACCGTCAGGTCTCTTTACTCGTTCCGTAACACATCATCCCGTGATCAACTCCTTGATCACATTGTGCACATTATGATGATGTCCTACCGAGTGGGCCCAGAGATACCTCTCCGTTTACACGGAGTGACAAATCCCAGTCTCGATTCGTGCCAACCCAACAGACACTTTTGGAGATACTTGTAGTGTACCTTTATAGCCACCCAGTTAAGTTGTGACGTTTAGCACACCCAAAGCACTCATACGGTATCTGGGAGTTGCACAATCTCATGGTCTAAGGAAATGATACTTGACATTAGAAAAGCTTTAGCATACGAACTACACGATCTTATGCTAGGCTTAGGATTGGGTCTTGTCCATCACATCATTCTCCTAATGATGTGATCCCATTATCAACGACATCCAATGTCCATGGTCAGGAAATTGTAACCATCTATTGATCAACGAGCTAGTCAACTAGAGGCTTACTAGGGACATGGTGTTGTCTATGTATCCACACATGTATCTGAGTTTCCTATCAATACAATTCTAGCATGGATAATAAACGATTATCATGAACAATGAAATATAATATAATAATAACTAATTTATTATTGCCTCTAGGGCATATTTCCAACATGTTCGTCGTCCGCCGGCTCGTCCTGCTCTATGGCTGGGTCTGTATGGCTGCTGTCTCTGTCGAGGCGGGGCTTGGAGCGGCGCTTAAGTCGCCGCTTTGATTGCTTTTCGAGTGAACGATCCCTCGCTACATCCCTGTGTTCCTCGTCATCGCTTCCTTTGGGTGTGTCCACCATGTATACATCATGAGATGAGGTGGCTGTCCAGTGCCTTATAGGCGTTGGTTCGTGTTCATCTCCTACATCGTCGTCCATACCGTCGATGTCTTCGGAGTCGAAGTCGAGCACGTCATTTAAATTATCGACAGTGGCTACGAAGTGGGTGGTGGGTGGGTTTTGAATTTCTTCATCATCCGCATCCCAACCTTGTTGACCATAGTCCGGCCAGGGCTCTCCTAATAAAGAGAGAGACTTTAGTGAATTCAGAATATCGCCGAAGGGCGAGTGCTGAAAGATTTCCGCGGTGGTGAACTCCATGATCGGCGCCCAATCGAGTTCGATCGGTCGGGGCGCGGAGGGCTCGGAGTCTGGAGAGGAGTCCGGCTCCTTAGAGTCACGGGCTTCACAGAGAATAGGGCTGGTGTTCGGCTCGATCGCCGTAGAGATTTCAGCCCCCGAAGCGGTGTCTAACCACCCATCCTCGATTGGTGTGATCGGCTCCGAGCTAGGGGTCGGAGCGGACACAGGTGCGGCCTCCAGGGCACTGTTCGGCGGCAGAGCTAAATCATGCCCATCGTGACGGTGCGGCGCGCTCGGTTGTGGCTCGAATCCATCGAAGATCAAGTCTCCGTGGATGTCAGCCGTGTAGTTCAAACTTCCAAATCTGACCTGATGGCCAGGGGCGTAGCTTTTGATCTGCTCCAGATGACCAAGCGAATTGGCCCGCAGTGCAAAGCCGTCAAATACAAAGATCTGTCCGGGGAGAAAAGTCTCACCCTGGATCGCATCTCTGTTGATGATCGGAGAAGCCATCGGACCTAAAAGTGACGACACAGAGGAACTCTCAATGAAAGCACCAATGTCGGTGTCAAAACCGGCGGATCTCGGGTAGGGAGTCCCGAACTGTGCGTCTAGGCCGGATGGTAACAGGAGGCAGGGGACACGATGTTTTACCCAGGTTCGGGCCCTCTTGATGGAGGTAAAACCCTACGTCCTGCTTGATTAATATTGATGATATGGGTAGTACAAGAGTAGATCTACCACGAGATCAGAGAGGCTAAACCCTAGAAGCTAGCCTATGGTATGATTGTTGTTCGTCCTATGGACTAAAACCCTCCGGTTTATATAGACACCGGAGAGGGCTAGGGTTACACAGAGTCGGTTACAATGGTAGGAGATCTACATATCCGTATCACCAAGCTTGCCTTCCACGCCAAGGAAAGTCCCTTCCGGACACGGGACGAAGTCTTCAATCTTGTATCTTCATAGTCCAAGAGTCCGACCGAAGGTATAGTCCGGCTATCCGGACACCCCCTAATCCAGGACTCCCTCACCCATGAACCTCTCAAAGAGGAACATATTGTGTAGAGATACAGGACCCAAAACGTTAATCTCTTCACATAGGTGAACTAGGACGTGCGTCATGATGTTGAAGAAGGATGGTGGGAACACCAACTCGAAACTGACAAGACATTGCACCAAATCATTCTCTAACCTTGGTATGATTTCTGGATCGATTACCTTCTGAGAGATTGCATTGAGGAATGCACATAGCTTCACAATTGCTAATCGAACGTTTTCCGGTAGAAGCCCCCTCAATGCAACTGGAAGCAGTTGTGTCATAATCACGTGGTAGTCATGAGACTTTAGGTTCTGGAACTTTTTCTCTGCCATGTTTATTATTCCCTTTATATTCGACGAGAAGCCAGACGGTACCTTAATACTGAGCAGGCATTCAAAGAAGATTTCCCTCTCTTCTTTGGTAAGAGCGTAGCTTGCATGACCGTGATGTATGCCGTCTTTTCCGTGCATACGTTGCTGGTCCTCCCGTGCCTCAGGTGTATCTTTTGTCTTCCCATACATGCCCAAGAAGCCAAGCAGGGTCACACAAAGATTCTTCGTCACGTGCATCACGTCGATTGCGGAGCGGACCTCTAGGTCTTTCCAATAGGGCAGGTCCCAAAATATAGATTTCTTCTTCCACATGGGTGCGCGTTCGTCGGCGTCATTCGGAACAGGTTGTCCACCAGGAACCTTTCCAAAGACCACCTTCAAATCCTTGACCATATCATGTACATCAGCACCAGTACGGTGGCCAGGCTTCGTCCGGTGATCCGCCTCACCTTTGCAATGCTTGCCTTTCTTTCTTACGGGATGCCTGCTCGGAAGAAATCGACGATGTCCCAGGTACACATTCTTCTTACAATTAGCCAAATATATACTGTCGGTATCATCCAAACAGTGCGTGCATGCGCGGTATCCCTTGTTTGTCTGTCCTGAAAGGTTACTGAGAGCAGGCCAATCATTGATGGTCACGAACAGCAACACCTTTAGGTCAAATTCTTCCCCCATGTGCTCATCCCACGCACGTACACCTGTTCCATTCCACAGTTGTAAGAGTTCTTCAACTAATGGCCTTAGGTACACATCAATGTCGTTGCCAGGTTGCTTAGGGCCTTGGATGAGCACTGGCATCATAATGAACTTCCGCTTCATGCATAACCAAGGAGGAAGGTTATACAAACATAGAGTCACAGGCCAGGTGCTATGGTTGCTGCTCTGCTCCCCAAAAGGATTAATGCCATCTGCGCTTAGACCAAACCATACGTTCCTTGCGTCATCTGCAAACTCCTTCCCGTACTTTCTTTCGATTTTTCTCCACTGCGACCCGTCAGTGGGTACTCTCAACTTTCCGTCTTTCTTACGGTCTTCTCTATGCCATCGCATCGCCTTGGCATGCTCTTTGTTTTGGAACAAACGTTTCAACCGTGGTATTATAGGAGCATACCACATCACCTTGGCAGGAATCTTCTTCCTGGGGCGCTCGCCCTCGACATCACCAGGGTCATCGCGGCTGATCTTATAGCGCAATGCACCGCATATTGGGCAAGCATTCAAATCCTCGTACTCACCGCGGTAGAGGATGCAATCATTAGGGCATGCATGTATCTTCTGCACCTCTAACCCTAGAGGGCAGACAGCCTTCTTTGCTTCGTACGTACTCTCGGGCAATTCATTGTCCTTTGGAAGCATATTCTTTATCATTACCAGCAACTTTCCAAATCCCTTGTCAGATACACCATTCTCTGCCTTCCATTGTAGCAATTCCAGTGTGGTGCCCAGCTTTTTCTTGTCACCTACGCAATTCGGGTGCAACAATTTTTTGTGATCCTCTAACATGCGCTGCAACTTCTTCTTCTCCAAATCACTTGTGCAGTTTCTCTTTGCATCGGCAATGGCCCGACCTAGATCATCAACGGGCTCATCCGATGCCTCTTCTTCAGCTTCTTCCCGCATTGCCGGCTCAGCTTCTTCCCGCATTACCGGCTCAGCTTCTTCCCTCATTGTTGTATCATCGTATTCAGGGAACCCATGGCCAGGATAGCTGTCGTTGTCCTCTTCTTCTTCATTGTCTTCCATCATAACCTCTCTTTCTCCATGCTTGGTCCAAACATTATAGTGGGGCATGAAACCGGACTCAAACAGATGGACGTGAATGGTTCTTGACGTAGAGTAATTGTGACCATTCTTACAGCCAGCACATGGACAAGGCATAAAACCATCCGCCCGCTTGTTTGCCTCAGCCGCAAGCAGAAAATTATGCACGCCATTAATGAACTCGGGAGAGCATCGGTCGTCGTACATCCATTGCCGGCTCATCTTCAATACACAGCACCGAAAACACCAAATTAATACAATACATAAAGTTCATACATAAAGATCATACAACACTTAAATGCAACAAACAAATAACTCTCTAGATAAAGAATTTAAATGCAACAACAAATGCGATCAAGATCGCAACTAAGGTAACAATTGATCCAACAGCATAATGATACCAAGCCTCACTATGAATGGCATATTTTCTAATATTTCTAATCTTCAAGCGCATTTTCTCCATCTTAATCTTGTGATCATCGACGACATCGGCAACATGCAACTACAATTCCATCTTCTCCCCCTCAATTCTTTTCAATTTTTCCTTCAAATCCTCGTTTTCTCTTTCAACTAAATTTAACCTCTCGACAATAGGGTTGGTTGGAATTTCTGGTTCAACTACCTCCTACATACAAATATCTATGTCAACTTGATGGGCATAATTTGTCATAAACACGAAATGCAATGAATAGTTTTAAAAGAGAATATACCACATCCGAATCATAACCCAGACGAGGGCCGATGGGGACGGATATCAAAACCATGGCACTATGTATAACAAACAACGTATGGGTAAGATAATTATACGAGTAACTATATATCCAAATCACACAAACATCAATTTTTTATATAAAACTTCATGAACAAGAGGCTCACCACAAGGTGGTGCCGGCGACGGGACGTTGCGAGCGATCGACGGTGGTTACGACGGAGATTTAGAAGGTACTAAGTAAACCACACCTACATATGAAAACTAAGTGTTATTTTTGACCTCAAATTGCATATAAATCAAATACTAGCACATATATATAATTCCTCCCAAATTACTAAACTCAAAAATCAATCACTATATAAAGCATTGCACGAGCTAATCTAGCAATGAGAGATGAAAGGACAAAGTTGCTAACCTTTGTGATCATTTGAATGGATGGGGGCCTTCAAATCTTGACAATTTTTGGGTAAAATGTGTGATGAGCTTGAGAGGAAGAGGGAAAAGAATAGAGAGGAGAGGGGTAAGGGGAAGAACAGAACGAGCTCGGGTGGAGGAAGGGTCTATGTAGGACGACCTTTAGTACCGGTTCGTGATACGACCCGGTACTAAAGGTGCTGGAGGGGCCCCGAACTGACAACATCCTGCCACCACTCACTTTAGTACTGGTTCGTGGCACGAACCGGTGCTAAAGGTCGTCACGAACCGGTACTAATGAGAGCGGCCGGCTAGCCGTTGGAACCGGCACTAATGCACACATTAGTGTCGGCTCAAATTCAAACCGGCACTAATGTGCTTCACGTTTGACCCTTTTTCTACTAGTGATGATGAGTTATTTATTATTATGATCGATGATGCATGATACTAAGTTTTTATATGAGCATGATGAGTTATTATATATATATATATATATATATATATATATATATATATATATCACTAGGTGAAATGAATATGGATTAGATTCAAGTGGAGGCAACATGTGGTGCATGTCGAAAGTACTACTAATCCAAAATAGATCAAGTTTGGATTAAAGTAGTACTTTCGACATGCACCACATATTGCCTCCACTTGAATCTACTTCACGTCCATTTCACCCACTGTTATATATAATAAGTAATCATGGTCATAAAATCATATGATGAAAGTAATGTATATAAAACCACGCACGGAAAATAAGCTGTATTGTTTAAAATACAGAAAAAGTTAGCAGCATCGCTTTTTAGAACAAGCGCTACTGCTACTTGGTATAGCAGTAGCGCTCCCTTTCCAGCGTTACTGCTACTAGTTAGCTGTAGCACCTTAGTGGTAGCGCTGGTACCAACGCTACTACTAGCTATAAAACAAGCGCTACTATTAGGGTTTTCCCTAGTAGTGTAAAGTTCAGCACACATTGGAAAATGCTCACTATAGATAAAAAGTGTTCATTGTGTTTTAAATTTTGTTCAGTGTGTATTTGAAAGATGTTTACCGTATATTTAAAAAATTCTTCAGTGCGTAATTGAACAAATGTTCATCATATATTAAAAATGTTCAGTGTGTTGTTTCAAAAATGCTCACGCTCATCATATATCAGGAAAACATTTATAGTACAGAAGAGTATAAAATTAAATGGAAAACTTAAAAAAGAAAGAAATCAAAAGAAAACCATACCAAGAAGAGAAGAAAACTAAAGAAAGAAAAAAGAAAAAAAAAAGAAATCATACAACATACGATAGGCTATAGGGGTGTGCATAACGGGAGGGCGTTTTGCCTCTAGGGTGCATATGCTACCTAATGAATAGTAAATAAAATTAAAAAAACTAAGTTGTTTTGTAGATGTTCTTGTTAGTGTAACAAGCGTGCTTGACAATTTTCATGTGAAGCGGGCAGTGCTTTGTCGGTGAAAAAATAAAAATAAGTGTAACATTTGGAGGCAGCCTTAGTCACTTGACTTTTTTTTACACAGATCAAAATATAAGCTTTTCTCCTAAAAATTTGCAGGTAGCATTTTGGTACCAGCGCTACTATTAGCTATAAAACAAACGCTACTATTGGGGTTTTCCCTAGTAGTGTAAAGTTCAACGCACAATGGAAAATGCTCACTATAGATAAAAAGTGTTCATTGTATTTTAAATTTTGTTCAGTGTGTACTTGAAAGATGTTCACCGTATATTTAAAAAAATTGTTCAGTACGTAATTGAACAAATGTCCATCATATATTAAAAAATTTCAGTGTGTAGTTTCAAAAATGCTCACGCTCACCATATATCAGGAAAACATTTATAGTACATAAGAGTATAAAATTAAATGGAAAACTTAAAAAAGAAAGAAATCAAAAGAAAACCATACCAAGAAGAGAAGAAAACTAAAGAAAGAAAAAAGAAAAAAAACGTACAACATACGATAGGCTATAGGAGTGTGCATAACGGGAGGGCGTTTTGCCTCTAGGGTGCATATGCTACCTAATGAATAGTAAATAAAATTAAAAAAACTAAGTTGTTTAGTAGATGTTTTTGTTAGTGTAACATGCGTGCTTGACAATTTTCATGTGAAGCGGGCAGTGCCTCGTCGGTGAAAAAAACAAAAATAAGTGTAACATTTGGAGGCAGCATTAGTCACTTGACTTTTTTTTTACACAGATCAAAATATTTAAGCTTTCCTCCTAAAAATTTGCAGGTAGCATTTTGGTGCGACAAAGGACACATGTATTTTTTCAAAAAAAAAATTGACATTTGCAAAAAATATTTTTGGTGGGCAGGAGCATATGCTCCCAAAAGCCAAATTGGAATTTCGCGTGGATAACGTACTTGTTGCTAGTGATCGGACGTGCTACCGGGGCTAGCCACCCCACTTGGTGAGACGCTCACCTAGCAAAGAGACGCTTGCGACGTGAGCGTGCTAATCACTCGAACCGATACATAGTATAGCACCTCCAATTATCGCGGGCAACGCCTTCCCAGCAGTTGTGCGGGGGCGCGTCGCATTCTACGCCCAGCCGGCATCACGTGTCTGCATCCATGGGAGTATGTCTTCGCTTATTGCATTTTTTGGGTTTTCAGATTTTGACTGATTGCCTTTAGGTTTTGCAGAAAAAAATCTATTAGTATTTGACTAATATTTCCCGGCGTGAAACACAATGTGTGAAAAGAATACTTGTGCTTCAAGGTGAAGCATATTGTGCCTCCCACAACTGTATTTTTGAAAAAGTGAAAATCACAGCTGTGCTTCTCCCTGAAGCACAACTATGCTTCCTGAAAAGTAAAAAAGGCCCAAACTATGTCTCCAGTTCTTTTGTTTCCGGATTTTTTTGATTTTTGGTCTTCGAATTCTTCATCCAGGTTTTTCGGCTTTCCTTTCTGCAAAAGAAAAGTTCATCCAAACTTATTAATAGAGGATCTAGTTTCGTAGATATTGATGCAAGAAACCCAATGATGAAAACAATCCATGAATCAGACACACGGTTCAAAAGATAAAACATTTTGAAAAAACTGAATCTAGAAAAAAAAACATAAAACGCTGGTGTCGCACATGCAGTGTGTCACTTGCGACCTTTACTCCCAAGAATAGTGCCCAAACAAAATTCTCGCTTATGCGAAGACAAATCTCATTTGCAGGAAACAAACAAACGAACCTCATTTTAGCTTTATTAAATTTAGTTCCATTGTTGGAGTTACACACAAATTAGATGAATGTGACATCCCAATAATTATTCATAATTTTATCGATAACTACAGGACGACGGACCCTGACTTGCTCGTAGCTCCACCAAGTATTCGGTGTCCATGATAGTGGCTTCTTGATTTTATCTTTTGTGATGGTTTACACTCGGTTCCTCAAATTGGTGTTTGCACATGGTTTGACGCATTTCTTATCAATATTTTTTTCGATTCTTCACAAATGGTACAAAATACATTACATGAGAAAATGGAACATGACGGTTTTTAGTGTATATTAGCGTAATATCAAGGTGTATTCCGAATTCCAATTTCAGATAATGAAGGAAATGGTGATGTGCATTTCAAACTTCATACTTTCCGTCCTTCTAGGTGCTATGATTACTCCTTGGAGATGCTTCGGTTATAAAACAATATACATTTCATCTTTTTTGAAATTGGTTGAATGTTTAAACGCCACCTTGTGAGGTCATATAATGTCCACATGCCAATTTTCACTTTTTTTACCACATTTAGATTTTTTAGCGAATGAAAAAACAAAAGGATGCAAGTTACGATTTGAAGTTTCCCAAGGATGTTTGAGTTTTTCATACTTTTTCTAACGAAGAGCTACATACAGTCATATGTACTTATTAGTGATTTTTTTCTATCCAAATACCTTTTTGTGCGTACATGTAGTTCAAATATTAAGTATATCCTATGAATACCTAGAAATTCCTTCAATGCATAAAAAACAACAAATGAGCTTAGAAAAGTGCTTACATCTGGCATCACACATTTAATCTACTATGTTGTCTATTGAAAACGATTGGACAAATTTAGGTCAATATTTTTTGAATTCAGCATACATAGTACCTCAAATCGGTGTTTCAAAAGTATAGTAATACAAATACATTGCACGTAAATTTTGTTGGCAACTACGTCTGATTATGAATTCCACACGATAAAACTGATCAAACCATGTACCCACGCATCTTCACACCGATGAATGCATTCATTAATGGCATTTTAAGAAGCATCACGAGTGAGCCCATTGTCTCTATCTATCTATAAAATCCCAATGTTGACGCCTTGCCGTCATCCACACATATTTCCCCATGTCGCACGTGTTGCCTTTCATATTAGAGCATTGACTTTGCTTGCACCCATCCCCCTCCTCAGTCGCATTGGACCAAAAAGATGCTGAGAAGCCTTGTCATTGTGTGCACCTAGCTTCTATGGTGGAGGCACCACATTGTGAGGGCACAACCAACATCGACCTCTGCGGTTTCGGCCACAACAAGCCCAGCCTC
The DNA here is from genome assembly GCF_056163025.1 of Triticum urartu. NCBI lineage: Eukaryota > Viridiplantae > Streptophyta > Magnoliopsida > Poales > Poaceae > Triticum > Triticum urartu. The sequence goes on along the minus strand of NC_141875.1, from coordinate 551,766,237 downwards.
CTCCACCATGAGCACATACTCCATCTACCCTAACCCTGATGAGCTGGCGGAGGCGGAGGCCAAGATGATTGTCGAAGATGTCATAATGAAGGCCATGGAGTCGGCTAAGCCACCCCTCCTACTGGCCCGACCACTGACGCAACACCTTCTAGCCTCCAAATCCCCATCCCCTCCTCCAAGTTCCCTTCTTCATCACCCTGGTCCACCACATATTGTTGGGAGACTGAATAAGCATATGGCCGCAGAGAGGCAGATGGCCAACACATGTGCAGCAAGGTCATGGTCTCCGCCTTATATGTCTCTGATGTATCTAAAGTTCTTGTCATGTTCATACTACTTTTATATCATTTATACATATTTTGGACACTTCTTATACTGTTATACTTGACTACCTATGAATCCAGAGCAAACTTCAATTGTTTTTGCTTGTTTTTAGAAAATACGATTTGTTGTTTTCCTCAAACAGAAAAGGTCATACAATAATCACTACAAGAAATCTGTTAATCCATGACGGATTTCTGGTGATGTTCCTTTAAACCGTCATGAAAACCGTCACGGGTGGGGAAGAGGCGAACGACCGCCAGAACGGTAGCTACTTTGTGATGGATGTCATGGAACCGTCACGAAAACTGTCATGGATTAACTAGCTAGGCCGCGCCTTTTCCTTTGTTTATACACCATCCACACGGTCAGGGGTGGCTTTTGCTAATGTGTCGTACGTGTTTTTTATTTGGCCCACATATTAGTGAGATGATTATATGTATATGTAAAAATAAAAGGAAAGGAAGGGCGCGCTTGAAATTTGAGGGCGCGACCAGGGCGCGCGCGAGGAAAGGAGGGAGGGCGCGCCTAGAATTCCATAGCGCGAAGTGGTAAAAATTTAGAGCCCACTAAAGCCCATCCGAACCATTCACCATATAAGACCTAACCCTAGGTCTCTGCCTGTCTTCCCCAATCTCTTTCTCCCTCCGCCACCGCCGCCACCCCATCATCCCCATCCTCGATCCCCCTCCTCTCCCTCCACTGCATCCTCTCCCTCCACTGCATCCTCTCCATCCGGCGCCCCTCCTTTCACTACCCCCCCGGCTGCGTCCTCTCTCCGCCCCGTCTCTCCCGTACCTCCTCCACTCCCACTCCCGATGGCACCTCTTCCTCCTCCACCCTATGCTCTACCTTTCCTGCTAGCCCCACACTCCTCCACCCCCTGCTGCATAACGATGGCTGATCCGTAGCCTGTGTGATGTGTTGTAGATCACGCGAGTTCGATGGCGGCAGCAACCTAGGAGCAATGACATCGGCATCTTGGGTGCGCTAGATCCGGCATGGATCTCAACCCGACACTCTGCTTGTTGCAGCAGAGCGTCTCTACGGTGGCCGGTCTACCGCGAGTCCGCGACAACTCACTAGAGGTGGCGGCGAACCCAGTGTCCACTTGTTGCTGGCTCGACGCGTTGAACTGGAGGCCGATGAACACGCTCAACAAAGTAAGGATCAGGGCAGCTGCGGTGAGTGCACAGAACAGCAGATATGCAGCGTGAGTTTTACCCCTTTCCACACCCACTTGTTAATTTGTTCTGCTATGGCCGATGTGTCTACAGACACTGAACCTAAATATAGAATTTGCTACTTCTATATTCCTGGATTTTTTTGCACGCATGGTTACTGTTAGTATAACACTAAGCGTTCTGATGTTTATATGGTAACATGCATTGTTAATTGATGTACAGCGCACTGGTGTTTGGTTGGGTGTGGAATGAAAGAAACATGACAGATGTGTGTTTGAATAAGTAATGTTAAAAGGTGTTCTGCAAAAAAGATTTAGACCATAAACTGAAGTTGCTGGATATATCTGTGTATACAGAAGCTTCTCGTGTATACATACTGATGCCATCTAGCTGTTTTATATATTAGTGATGTACTTGATTGTGCAAAAATTTACATCGTAAATGTGTGTTTGATTTATTGTCAACTGGTGCTAGTTGGCCATCATGCTAGTCATCCATTCTTTGTAATTTTTTATAGACTCTTATTGTGACTTTTGTTCTTAAAAACCTACCATACATGGGCCTTGTTAATTATATATAAATATATATATGTTCATCGACATCATCAGTGAGCAATCATTTTGCCCTAGAAACAACGAGCATGTTTGAGTATTTTATGTTCAATTGTGTATGAATGGTTTTTTCTGTGCTGTCTTTGGCTATACTTCAATTTATACTCAAAATGATAGGGCTAGGGCATACTTTTCTCTTTCTCTTACTAATTAAATTGTTGTGTTAATTGATATGTTGAACGGTACTTATGCTGTGCATATTTCAATGGGCTGTGAATTTAAAGTCAATATGAATGTAGTGCATATGTGAATTTTTTCATTGTAGTTGAGTATGAGGTTTCTGAAATTTGCTTAAGGGCCATTCTGTCAAGTCCATCATGAAGAAAGGAAAGGTAATGCACGGACACTCACTGTACCTCGTTCCTTAGTTCAGTTTGTATGGACATTGTGGACTGATTTATGTCCTCAACGGCTGCTGCTGTTGTACTTGGATTTCTGTGATGTGCATTTTGTTGCTTTGCTTACTATACGCCAACTTGACAGCATGTAATTCATTTTTTATGTTTGTTCTAATTCTCTTATTTCTACTACTATCTATTCATTATCTACAAATATCTAATGTTGTAAATGTGCTGATATGATTAGGCCGTGGGCTACTAGTTGCCACAAGTTTTATTTATCGTGATACTAGTTGCCACTAGTTGATTCTTTTTCACGTTGGATCAAATTTGTTGCACTACTTTGCATCTTGGGAGTGAAATATATATATGATTTGATGGCGTATAGTATGCTACTTCTAGTTCACCTACTGGTTATAATATTTTTAAAAGTGACAAATTTTCATCATGTGGCAGATATTGATTTTTGGGAGCATTTTCAACAACAGACATGTGTTCTGACGACTTTGGCATGGACGGGTGGATCTGCGACAAGATGGCTATAGATTAGCATAGTGTTCTTCGAGACATGCTTGTAAAATTTACCTTTTGTGTCTTTTTTTTGCTCATGTAGAGTTGTATTTTTGGCTGTGTATGTAATTTTCATTTTTTAATGACCTGCGTATATATTTTCTGTCAATTTTTTTGAGAATCTGTCAAATTGTTATTGGCTTAAAATTTCCATGGATGACAAATGAGAGATGGGCCAGTGTTTTGGATCAAAAATAGTGGGCCTTAACTGATATTAATTGGTGTAAATTCTATTCGGGTTCATTATTACTATATGGGTTGTCGCTCATGGACCTGGCTGAAAGCACAAGTGCTCCCTAGGTGGTTTTGATAATTGATGACAACATATCTCTTGTTGGACTAACATTTCTATCTAGCATGTTTCAGATAAGTTCAACAATGGAGTGGCATGGACTAAAGGTTGTCGGGACTCCTTCAAAATGCTAAGGACAAAAGTTTGGCTCAAGCTCAAAAGCTCAAGACTCTTCATTTTATATTTTAGTGATCCAAGATCACATTGAGTCTTTAGGAAAAGCCAATACTATCAAGGAGGGATGAGGTGTTGCTTAATGAGCCTCTTGCTTCATGTGCTTAGTGATATGCTCCAAAACCCTCAACTACTTTCCCATATCCACATATGACCTAAACCCTAAGCCAAACTCGGTCCTACCGATTCTTCCTATCCGGCGCCACCGAGTTTCACTTGTCATAAGCCACCGCCAAACCCTAGCAAATCGGTTCTACCGATAGGGATCTCGGTCTCATCGAGATGGGATTGCAAACTCTCGGTTTCCCTTTCGTAACTTTTCGGTCTCACCGAAAGAGCGGATCGGTCCCACCGAGATTGCAATGTAAATTCAGTGTTTCATTTTTGTAACTTTTCGGTCTCACCGAAAGAGCAAATCAGTCCCACCGAGTTTGCCTGACCAACTCTCTGGTTAGCTAATTACCAAAATCGGTCTCACCGAGTTTGTTTAATCGGTCTCACCGAGATTACGTTATGCCCAAACCCTAACCATATCGGTCCTACCGAGTTGCATGTCAGTCCCACCGAAAATCTCTAACGGTCACTAGGTTTACCTTTTCGGTCTGACCTAGTTTGTTGATTCGGTCTCACCGAGATTGGAAAACTGTGTGTAACAGTTGGATTTTGTGTGGAGGCTATATATACCCCTCCACCTCCTCTTCACTCGTGGAGAGAGCCATCAGAACACATACACAATTCCAACTCATATGTTCTAAGAGAGAACCACCTACTCATGTGTTGAGACCAAGATATTCCATTCCTACCATATGAATCTTGATCTCTAGCCTTCCCCAAGTTGCTTTCCACTCAAATCTTCTTTCCACAAAATCCAAATCCTATGAGAGAGAGTTGAGTGTTGGGGAGACTATCATTTGAAGCACAAGAGCAAGGAGTTCATTACCTACACACCATTTGTTACTTCTTGGAGAGTGGTGTCTCCTAGATTGGCTAGGTGTCACTTGGGAGGCTCCGACAAGATTGTGGAGTTGAACCAAGGAGTTTGTAAGGGCAAGGAGATCGCCTACTTCGTGAAGATCTACCGCTAGTGAGGCAAGTCCTTCGTGGGCGATGGCCGTGGTGGGATAGACAAGGTTGCTACTTCGTGGACCCTTTGTGGGTGGTTGCTTCTTCGTGGGTGGAGCCCTTCCTGGACTCATGCAACCGTTACCCTTTGTGGGTGGAGCCCTCCGTGGACTCGCGCAACCGTTACCCTTTGTGGGTTGAAGTCTCCATCAATGTGGATGTAGGATAGCACCACCTATCCGAACCACGGGAAAAACATCCGTGTCTCCAATTGCGTTTGAATTCTCCAAACCATTCCCCTTACATTCTTGCAAGTTGCATGCTTTACATTCCGCTGCTCATATACCCTTTGCATTCTTGCTTGATATGTATTGTGTATGTTGAAATTGTGCCTAAAACTCCACTCAAACCAAAAAGGCCTAAAAATTGCAACTTTAGCACTAAGTGTCTAATCACCCCCCTCTAGACACATCTACTTCTAGATCCTACAAGTGGTATCAGAGCTTTGGTCTCCATTGCCTTGGTTTAATCACCATTGGAGGAAGATGGATGTGTCTACTTTAGGGAGTCTTAGACATAGAGTGCCTATTCTTGATGGAGAGTATTTTCATGAGTGGAAAAATGAGATGATTGTAATCTTCAATCAATATCATTTGAACAAGTATATTGCTAGTCCTTGTGCACCTCATATTGATCCTTTGCATCCTACCCTAGATGAAGATATTGACATGATTCGCAATCTTAGAACTGTTGAGCTCATCATTAGAGGATTGCCCAAAAATTTGATTGCTAGTTTGCCTACTCTTAATTGTGCCTATACTATATGGAAATTTCTTGAGGAACGATTTCCCGATCAATCCTTGAAAACTTTGGATGAAATTCTCCATAAATCCATTGCCTTGAGTAAGATGAACTCTAGTGATCCTAGTTTTGGTAATTGTCTATTTGAACTTACCAATCTTAAGTATGCTAAAGGAGATGTTGGAATCATTAGTGATATCATATTCGAAGCTATAAGAATTCATAAAAGTGACCACTTTGATGATCATTTATCTAATGAATTACCCTCTCTAGGAAATGATGAGTCACAAGATCATGATGAACATGGATACTATGATGATGATGATGATGATGATGATGATGATGATGGTGACTTCGATCTTGATTATGCAATGAGACATTTTGGTCTTATGGCAAATCTTTGGGGATATGAATCAGGAGGAAAGGAATGGGTTCTTGATAGTGGATGTACTGATCATATGACTGGAGATGAAGAGATGTTTCGTGAGCTTGCTGAAAATGACAGCCCTCGAAAATATGCCACCTTTGGTGATAATTCAAAGGGTAAAGTGGTTGGCCTTGGTAAGGTGGCCATCTCACATGATAGTTCCATTCAAAATGGCATGCTCGTTGAATCTCTCGGCTACAACTTACTTTCAGTATCTAGACTTGCTCATTTCGGTTTGAATGTCCTATTTACTGAGGTAGATTGCCAAGTATTTCGTCGAGACAATCATAAAATGGTCTTTACCGGTATGCGTAGAGGTGATCTTTACATTGTCGATTTCTCTAAAAAGGCAAAACCTAAAACTTTCTTTGTTGCTAAATCCTCAAAAGGTTGGTTGTGGCATAGATGACTAGGTCACGTTGGCATGAGAAACCTTGACAAGCTTATTAAAGGAAATCATATCCTTGGAGTTAACGATGTCATATTTGATAAGGATAGACTTTGCAGTGCTTGTCAAGCAGGTAAACAGGTTGGAGGAAGGCATCCCGTGAAGAACATCATGACCACAAGAAGGCCACTCGAGCTACTTCATATGGATCTTTTTGGTCCCAACGCCTACAAGAGTCTCGGTGGAAATTCTTTTGGTCTAGTTATAGTTGATGACTTTTCAAGATTTACGTGGGTGTTCTTTCTTAATGACAAGTCGCAGGTCCAGAAGATCTTCAGAAACTTCGCTAGGAAGGCCCAAAATCAGTTTGACGTGAAGATCAAGAAGGTTCGGAGTGACAACGGAACGGAGTTCAAGAACGCAAATGTGGACACCTTTCTTGACAAAGAAGGGATTTCACACGAGTTCTCGGCTACGTACACACCTCAACAAAATGGAGTTGTTGAGAGGAAGAACCGGACGCTCATCGAAATGGCAAGAACGATGCTTGATGAATACAAGACGCCGAAGCACTTTTGGGCAGAAGCGGTTGAGACAGCCTGTCACGCAACAAATCGCTTATATCTTCACAAGCTACTCGGCAAGACGGCATACGAGCTTCTCACCGGTAACAAACCCCATGTTGGATACTTCCGAGTATTCGGCTCAAAGTGCTACATTCTTGATAAGCATCGTCGTTCAAAGTTTGCTCCTAAATCTCATGAAGGTTTTCTACTTGGTTATGGCTCAAACTCTCACACTTACCGTGTCTACAACAATTTCACCCGAAAGGTTGAAGAGACGGTAGATGTGAAGTTTGATGAATCTAATGGCTCGCAAGTAGAGCAATTGCCAATTGATGTAGGAGACAAAGACCCTTCAGAAGCAATCCAAGACTTGTCCATTGGCAAAATTCGTCCAACGGAGGTGAAGGAGAGTACTTCATCCGTCCAAGTGGAAGCTTCTACTTCACGACAAGGTGAACCAAGAATCAACACGGAAGCATCCACAAGTGGGACACACCAAGATGAAGAAGACGAGGAAGTACATCAAGACGAACATCAACAACCTCCTTCTCCACCACGACAAGAGAACGACAACGTCAACAATGAAGAAGGCCAAGAGGAAGAAGAAGATGAAGAAGATGTTCAACGAAGACCCAAGCAAAAGCTCCCACGAGTTCGAGCAAGAATTGCCAAAGATCATCCCGTCGAGCAAATCCTCAATGATATACAAACCGGGAGAATCACTCGCTCAAAGACTCGTTTAGCTAACTTTTGTGAAAACTATTCATTCATCTCTAGCATTGAACCTATGAAGGTTGAAGAAGCATTGGAAGATCCGGATTGGATAAACGCTATGCATGAAGAGCTACACAATTTTGAGAGAAACCAAGTTTGGACATTGGTTGAGAAGCCCGACTACAACCACAACATCATTGGTACCAAATGGGTGTTTCGCAACAAGCAAGATGAAGATGGACAAGTGGTTCGCAACAAAGCACGTCTCGTCGCCCAAGCGTATACACAAGTCGAAGGTATGGACTATGGTGAGACATATGCTCCTGTTGCTAGACTTGAGTCCATTCGCATCTTACTTGCCTATGCTAATCACCATAACATCACCTTGTACCAAATGGACATTAAAAGTGCTTTTCTAAATGGTGAAATAGAGGAGGAAGTTTATGTCAAACAACCTCCCGGTTTTATCAATCCTAAGAAACCAAATCATGTTTACAAACTTCATAAAGCTCTTTATGGTCTTAAACAAGCTCCTAGAGCATGGTATAAATGCTTGACCAAGTTCCTTACTACAAGTGGTTTTGAAATTGGTAAAATTGATTCTACTCTTTTTACTAAAAGGGTTAATGGAGAACTATATGTATGCCAAATTTATGTCGATGATATCATATTTGGTTCAACTAACCCTCTCTTTAGTGAAAAGTTTGGAAAGCTAATGTCAGAGAAGTTTGAGATGTTTATGATGAGTGAACTCAAATTATTTCTCGGTTTGCAAATCAAGCAAACTAAGGAAGGTACATTTGTCTCTCAAACAAAGTACACCAAGGACTTATTCAAGAAGTTCAATATGCAAGAATGCAAAGGTATGTCCACACCCATGCCTACTAGTGGACATAATGATTTGACCAAAGATGGTGAACCGGTTGATCAAAAGATTTATCGCTCTATGATTGGTTCATTGTTATACCTATGTGCTTCACGTCCCGATATTATGCTAAGTGTGTGCATGTGTGCACGATATCAAGCTGCTCCTAAAGAATGTCATCTTAAGGCTGTGAAAAGGATAGTGAGATATTTAATCCATGCACCAAATTTTGGCATTTGGTATCCTAAGAGGTCTTCTTTTGATCTTGTTGGCTATTCCGACTCGGATTATGCCGGAGACAAGGTTGATAGAAAGTCCACTTCGGGTACTTGTCAATTTCTTGGTAGATCTCTTGTGTCTTGGTCTTCCAAGAAACAAAACTCGTATCCTTATCCACTGCCGAAGCGGAATACATTGCCGCTGGTTCATGTTGTGCTCAATTACTTTGGATGACCCAAACTCTGAAAGATTATGGGATTTATGTGAAACATGTTCCACTGCTTTGTGACAATGAAAGTGCTATCAAAATTGGTCATAATCCCGTACAACATTCTCGAACTAAGCATATTGAATTTCGTCATCATTTCATTCGAGATCATGTTGCTAAGGGTGACATTAATCTTAAGCACGTTCGCACTGATAAGCAATTAGCGGATATATTTACTAAACCACTTGATGAGAAAGTGTTTTGCAGGTTGAGAGGATAATTGAACATCATTGATGCTTCGAACTTGGAGTAGAAACTCCATTGGATACATGCAAGACATGAGCTTATGACTAATCCATGATATATCTCTTATGATAACTATCTTATGTCTTGGATATATTTGCACCTTGCATGTTGTCTAACCCATGTAGGAGCTTGGTTGAATCTAATTCCATGAGATTGCGACTCACTCACATCTTGAGCAATCTCTACATCACCAAGACTCTACACAATGGTGGTTGAAGACAAGGAAGCACAAAACCATTCAAACATATCCTTTGACAAATTCTATGTTGAGCTTCATGATTGTCATTTTTGGATACACAAGTGCTCTTCCTTGCAAGAACTAACCCATGTAGGTAGATGAACTCAAACTCCAAGTGGTGCTCCCAACTCTTGATGAGCTACATCAACCTTGAGCACCCACACAAGTTCAACTACATGAGCAAGAACCACACCACCACCCAAGGTATGTTATTCCATCTTAGAGAAGCTTTACTCCAAGACATGAGTCAAAGCAACTCAACAAGATGTGAATACATCAAGATGCTTAAACGAAAAATGGTAACCCAATTTTGAGCTTAAACGATGAGTATGACCTATGATCAAGTGTTCTCACTTGACTCCTAAGTCAATATACTCTAACATAGGTGACTATGTCACCACCCAACTCTAGATGAAGTTCTCTTGTGTTCTTTTCCGTGTTATTGCATTTGTCTCATGCATGTTAGTTTTCTTTCTTTTAAAAAAAAACACAAAAAAAACTTCATCTAGATCTTTCAGTTTCTTCTCTTTTCTCTTTGTTTTTGTTCTGCATTTTCTGCATTTAATTCCTTGCAAATCCTTCAGGTAATTCATTGCAAATCTTTGTGAGATCCTACATGTCTAGTGAGTTGAAGTGACAAGTGTTTTTCTCTGTGTGAACTCGGTTTCACCGACCTGTAATTTTCGGTCCAACCGAATCTTTTCGGTGCCACCGAAACATACCACTCGGTGCCACCGACTTCGCAACAGGAAAAACAGTATGCCACTTGTTCTATATTTCTTCTGATTCAGCTCTACTCAATGAATCTTGTCCTTCACAAGCATCACAGTTTTATCCATTGCTTTGTGCTGAGTCTCAAGGACCAAACCTATACGACAGATTCCAGAAAGCCCTTCTTGGAAATTGATGTCAAAGGGGGAGAGATAGATCACATCAAAGCTTGTAGGAGAGAGAGATCACAACAAGGGAGAGAAAAAGTCTCAAGGACCAAACCTACAAGAGAGAAAGTATTAAGGGGGAGAGAGAGACTTCCAGGGGGAGAGAATACTCAAGGATCCCAGATGCTTGATGCTTGATGTTCAAGAGGAGAGATGTCACATGTCTTTTTAGGGGGAAAGACATGTTCATTTGTATCTTTCAGCTCTGATTTGCTGTTCCTTATCTTCTCCCAATATCCCATGTAAGATTCAGGGGGAGCAAGACACCTAAGGGAAAGAAATCAGTCAAATTCATTGCATATCTTTATTCTTGGGGACATGTTGAATCCAATGTGGTACCTTGTACTCACTCTCTACATGTCATCCCAGTCTTGGTATTCTTGTGGTTTCTTTTGTTTGCTCTGGCTAGTGGATGTACCTGTGTTATCTAACTTTGTTTGTGCAGGTTCATTCCATCCTAAGCCAACTCAAGACCACAAGGTAAGTATATGCATCAAAATCATGAGTATGAGGAGTTCTTACTTATGTACATACTGTTTGCAAGAAGGACTCATGAGCATGAAGGTATTTTCCTTGATAATCTTTTGCTCTGATGCATATGGCCAAGATACATGTAACACATTGCCTACTCTGTCATGGTTATGCTCTCACATGCCTCTATATTTCATATTTACATGAGTGCATACATGTAGGGGGAGCCTATGCTTGTTACATGTCCTTCCAAAGCTTTACTTGCTATTCTTTATATCTTTATCTAAAGCTCTGATGTATGTTGCCATCAATTACCAAAAAGGGGGAGATTGAAAGCACAAGTGCTCCCGAGGTGGTTTTGATAATTGATGACAACATATCTCTTGTTGGACTAACATTTCTATCTAGCATGTTTCAGATAAGTTCAACAATGGAGTGGCATGGACTAAAGGTTGTCGGAACTCCTTCAAAATGCTAAGGACAAAAGTTTGGCTCAAGCTCAAAAGCTCAAGACTCTTCATTTTATATTTTAGTGATCCAAGATCACATTGAGTCTTTAGGAAAAGCCAATACTATCAAGGAGGGATGAGGTGTTGCTTAATGAGCCTCTTGCTTCATGTGCTTAGTGATATGCTCCAAAACCCTCAACTACTTTCCCATATCCACATATGACCTAAACCCTAAGCCAAACTCGGTCCTACCGATTCTTCCTATCCGGCGCCACCGAGTTTCACTTGTCATAAGCCACTGCCAAACCCTAGCAAATCGGTTCTAGCGATAGGGATCTCGGTCTCACCGAGATGGGATTGCAAACTCTCTGTTTCCCTTTCGTAACTTTTCGGTCTCACCGAAAGAGCGGATCGGTCCCACCGAGATTGCAATGTAAATTCAGTGTTTCCTTTTTGTAACTTTTTGGTCTCACCGAAAGAGCAAATCGGTCCCACCGAGTTTGCTTGACCAACTCTCTGGTTAGCTAATTACCAAAATCGGTCTCACCGAGTTTGTGTAATCGGTCTCACCGAGATTACGTTATGCCCAAACCCTAACCATATCGGTCCTACCGAGTTGCATGTCAGTCCCACCGAAAATCTCTAACGGTCACTAGGTTTACCTTTTCGGTCCGACCGAGTTTGTTGATTCGGTCCCACCGAGATTGGAAAACTGTGTGTAACGGTTGGATTTTGTGTGGAGGCTATATATACCCCTCCACCTCCTCTTCACTCGTGGAGAGAGCCATCAGAACACATACACAATTCCAACTCATATGTTCTAAGAGAGAACCACCTACTCATGTGTTGAGACCAAGATATTCCATTCCTACCATATGAATCTTGATCTCTAGCCTTCCCCAAGTTGCTTTCCACTCAAATCTTCTTTCCACAAAATCCAAATCCTATGAGAGAGAGTTGAGTGTTGGGGAGACTATCATTTGAAGCACAAGAGCAAGGAGTTCATTACCTACACACCATTTGTTACTTCTTGGAGAGTGGTGTCTCCTAGATTGGCTAGGTGTCACTTGGGAGGCTCCGACAAGATTGTGGAGTTGAACCAAGGAGTTTGTAAGGGCAAGGAGATCGCCTACTTCGTGAAGATCTACCGCTAGTGAGGCAAGTCCTTCGTGGGCGATGGCCATGGTGGGATAGACAAGGTTGCTACTTCGTGGACCCTTTATGGGTGGTTGCTTCTTCGTGAACCCTTCGTGGGTGGAGCCCTTCGTGGACTCGCGCAACCGTTATCGTTTGTGGGTGGAGCCCTCCGTGGACTCGCGCAACCGTTACCCTTCGTGGGTTGAAGTCTCCATCAACGTGGATGTAGGATAGCACCACCTATCCGAACCACGGGAAAAACATCCGTGTCTCCAATTTCGTTTGAATTCTCTAAACCATTCCCCTTACATTCTTGCAAGTTGCATGCTTTACATTCCGCTGCTCATATACTCTTTGCATGCTTGCTTGATATGTATTGTGTATGTTGAAATTATGCCTAAAACTCCACTCAAACCAAAAAGGCCTAAAAATTGCAACTTTAGCACTAAGTGTCTAATCACCCCCCCTCTAGACACATCTACTTCTAGATCCTACACTGGCTGAAATTTAATGGGCCAAAAAAATTAAATGGCTGATTACTACATGGGCCGCCACGTAAGATGTTGACGCAGTAGAAAACTTAACGACGTTCTGAGCATGTCCGTTAAGTGCCATCCATGACAGCCAAGATCTGTCATGGAGTGTACAGTGGTTAAATTATGACGCGATATACATGACGGATTTGAAATCCGTCACAGCTGCCCTTCCACGACAATTCTTCACAGGTTCTGTGACGGACTGAATCCGTCATGGATTAACAAGATTCTTGTTGTGAATACATTGTTGCTTTACATCACCAGGATGTCGTCGCGGGGGGCCAGAGGAGTGCCTGGGTGGAAGTCCCAGGCCTCCACGCAGCTAACCCACACAATCAAACCCCTGACCGCGACACCTGGATACATGGGCTCGACAACCTCCGCTCTGTCACCTCTTTGCCCTCGGCTCTATACGACCTTAAAAACTCTATACGACCTTAAAAACTCTAGTCATATTTATCGAGGAATTTTGCCGCCGTCGAATGGACACATTCTGAGGCGGTCCAATTTGGAGGCCTTTTTCAATACTCCGTTGGAGAGGGAATTGCTGCTGGAGCCATCTTCATCAACCTTGCCGCTCTGTGAGTTCTAAACCCTAGTCACACTATGTGAAAACATATTGAATTGCAAACCAACACATACTTTCCACCTTAATAAACAAACCATGTGGGATAGATGCCACCAACGCACACATTTCCTCGTAATTAACCGTTAATCCCTGCCTCACACATGAATGTGCCTTTCACATCGTGTGATACGGGAGCCAACAAACACCCATTTTTTCCTTGTTACTAATCAATGTGGGATGGATTCAGTCGCAAAAAAATGTGGGATGGATTCCCTGTCACACACGTTTGATCGGCGCCAATTGTGTGCAATAGAGACTTTCCAAAGAGACTGTGTGCGGTGGACCACACCATCGTACATGTCTTCTGCGATGGTGTATTACCCCTCGACGCACGTTGACGGCTGGACAATCCATATGCAATGGGGTTCTGAACCGCATGCAATGATTGGATGTACACTAGCGCAGTGTTGAATTTTCTGAGCATGGGGGGCTTGCCGTGGCCGTATCGTTGGTCCAAACAAGGCCAACATTTTATTGTTGGGCGCACGATCCCTGTCTCCGAGTGGTTGACCTGGCCTATCAAGTCTTAATTAGCTTATATGGAATTGCATCGATTGGGACAGAGCATGAACCCTGATGGAGTGTAAACATACCCCTTCAGAATAGGAGCACTGCGGACGTGGAGCACCGGAGATGTACAAAAATGGTTTAGGTACACTTTCTAGGATAGACAAGATAAGTCTATGGGTTAATACACATGGGGCCAGTTGGTTGGTGGTGATCAGCAATGGCGAATCCACATACAGCGTTGATCATAATGGATCGACGACGAGTTGATAGCGATTATATATACTCCCTTTGTTTCTAAATAAATGATTCAACATTATACTAACTTTGTAGAGAGTACTTTTTTTTTAGAAAAGGAGGATGACCCCCGGCCTCTGCATCTGGGAGATGCATACGGTCACTTTATTGATTATTCTCGAGGACCTTACAAAGTGTTATAACAATAAGGCTGAATCCACCATCTAGGCAACATATGCCGCTACGTACTCCTATCCAAATGATGAAGGGGTGTTAGATGGACCACTACCCAGACCACTCACCTAATCCTAACATCGAAAGCTGGAATCCCCAGCCTAGCCACATACCGGGTCTGGGGCATAAACCGGTCTGACGCACTCATATGTGACGTCTCCACCATCTTTCACTGGTCCATCTCCAAGCAGATTGAGGTGCTCCAAGCAGATTGAGGTGCCAACTTTGTAGGGAGTATATTGCTCGGTCACTAAGTTACATGCACCACGATCAGTATCTGTCGACAAAGGTGCGCACCAACATTTATCTTCAATTATTAAATAGCCACAAGTTACATGCATCATCCGTCTCTAATATAGGGTGCAGTAGAAGTCTCTGAAACATACTGAACGGTAACAGCAACAATAGAGATGTCACAAATCCAATCACAAATGCCGGCAACGAGACGGTATCATACTTCAGGCAGCATACTTGACAGCGATGTGAGCGAGGCAGCGCGCCAGCTCGGTCGGCGTCGAGAGCAACGCCATGTGGTCCGCGCCGTCGATTTCCATCACCTCATCCACGGGGTAGTTGTGCACCATCCACCGCTGGAACGCCCCGACAATGGCGTGGTCGTCCTTGAAGACGACGTACGCCTTGCGCACCGACCCGTAGCGGGCCTCGGTGTGCGGTGGCTGCAGTCTCAGGTCGTCCACGAACATGGAGCTGACCCTCATCAGGGATCGTCCCAGCGTCAGGTCCTGCCATATGGTTCCAACATTCATGCAGCGTTAGAAGTCCCTCTTTCGTCAATCTAATCTCAGTGTTTCATCGATTTTATGTGCAGGTAATCACAGAGCGACAAGTGCGGCGGATGCTGTACCTCCGGCGAGCACAGCTGGAAGAACTTTGCACGAGTGACCAGCGGCCCGAACAGCATGGAAGTGGGCAGCTTGCCCTCGGGATCTTGAGGCTTAAACTCCGTGTCCATCCAGTCCAGCGTTCTCCCCTCCACGAACTTTCAAGAGGAAACTAATTAGATCGCGAGCAAACAATCAGGAGTACAGGGGTTTTCTGTTTGAAGAAATACTGCCATCCCATGCTCATGGTGTACCTTTTCAAGCACGTACGACGGCGGCGACCTGTGGTCCGGCATGAAGGCGGCGACGAACACCGCAGCGGCGATCTTCTCCGGGAACAGCTCGCAGGCGAGGGCGATGTTCACGCCACCGAGGCTGTGGCCGACGAGGACCACCTTCTCGCCCGGCGGGAGGGACTCCAGGAGGTCCAGCAGCGGCTTGGTGTAGTCGCGGAACGTCGGCACCTCGCGCAGCGGCCTGGGGTCGACGCCGGACGCCGCGAGGTCAGGCGTGCTGACGCGGTGCCCGGCCGACCTGAGCCGCGTCGCCACCTTGAACCAGGACCAGCCGCCGAGGCATGCGCCGTGCACCAGGACGATGTGCGCGCTGCTAGCTTGGCCCGCACAAGCCTCCATGTGCATGGGTGGGGTTTTGTGACTGTTTTTCTGTGCTTGAGCTATAGCTGTGGCTCCGATGTCTACACAGCGGGACGCTCTGGGATATATTTATATAGCCGCTAGCTCTCGAAGATTTTGCTTGGCAAACTGACATCGACCGGAGGAGCCAAATGGGAGGAGTTTATGGAGCTTATTAGCTACTGCCTCTGTCCCATAATATAAGAACATTTTTGACACTATATTAGTGGAAAAAGCGTTCTTATATTATGAGACGGAGGGAGTACTAGCTAGCGGGGATAAGCTTGAATAATCATGTATGTGAAGTCAAAGGCAAATGAAGCGAGAGGCGGTCCTATTTTTATAAACTACTACGTAGAAGAGATCTTATATATGGAAAGTACATTGGAGGAGATCTTATTTTTAAACCAATGCATTTCCTAGTTGCTTGTATTCATTTAGTGTTTTGTCGAAATGAATCATAAAGCACTTATGAATCATGAGTGTTAGCTAATTGCCCGTGGGTTGCAACGGATGCATACATATTCTAGTGATTCAATACTAATTATATCTTAAATATAAATTACATCCATTATATTCTAGATTTTGGTAAGATTTAACTTGATTTGAGTATCGGTAGAGAATGCAAAGGAAGTGTTGATTTTGTTAAGGTTTAGGTAAGATTTGATTTGATTTGGGTATTCGTAGGGGGGGAAGGTAAGTTTCAATTTAGTTGAGATTTCGGGAAGATTTGATTTGATTTGTTTGAGTTAATGCAGGATGTGATTTTGATAAAATATCGATTTGGTTTAGATTATTTCAAGATACTCTATTTATGTTGGTTTTAATTTTATGCGGCATCGGTTGAGAGTACCATAAGGTCAGTAGAAAACCAAGGAGGGAGGGACGCGTGGGGACGGAAAACCTGAGGAAGGAGGGGAAGCGCCGGAACCAACTCCCCTATAATAGTAGAGATAAAGTAGCATCTATCAGCCTCACATGTAGAATGCATACATGAGTCGGCTCAACCAAAAGCTTAAGTTGAGTTGGAGCATCTCCAACAGGTGCACAGAAGTTCCACGCACTAAAATAGTTTTAGCACGCAACTGTAGCATTATTAGAGCGCCAGACCCAACATTGGTTGAGCAAATGCCCAAAAACGCGTGCCCAAAAAACACACAGTGCAAATTGTGAAGTGCGCGCAATCCAGTGCCCCAAATTTGCAGCTTCTGATAGCGCTTTTTAACGCGTGCCAATCTTTTTTGAGCATGCACTATTTTACAGCTTCTACTGGAGCTGTCCGGCGCCCCAAGAAGCCGAATTTTAGCGCGCAGCGCAGTTTTTGTGCGCCAGTTGGAGATGCTCTTACACACTTATACTTTGACATTCACCTTTAAGTGTGGCTCCCTACGACAAATGTAGATAAAAAATGAGCTAAACATTTTCTTTGTCTAAATTGGCCTAATGGCTCTGATACAATGTAGAAGTGTCTGGACCAATCATTTCATACAAAACCTGATGCTGATAGAGAAAGGAGGGTTCCACACTTATACTCCAACATCCGATGATGGAGAGGTTGCAGTGGCGCGCCA
This sequence comes from Triticum urartu, assembly GCF_056163025.1. NCBI lineage: Eukaryota > Viridiplantae > Streptophyta > Magnoliopsida > Poales > Poaceae > Triticum > Triticum urartu. The sequence goes on along the minus strand of NC_141875.1, from coordinate 551,748,768 downwards.
TCGGCCCGTGAGAGAGAGAGAGAAAACGGTCGGCCCTAAGATTTTGATGTAACATCTTTATTTTTCAAGGGCGTTTGTACTGATGGTTTGATTAATAGAACAACATGATTTTTTGCCAATAAAATATTATAACATTTGTATTTTCATGTAATTTATCATTTATAAATTGATGGTCACAAACTATACTACGAACAATCCACTTTTAGTAATTATTTGGAGTTCTGCTTTTAGGATTCAGTGCCTTCTATTTTGCGACTTTGAAATTTTTAGTGTGTATGATCCATCTACAAAATTTACATGTAGCAATATTACATCAATTGTTTTTTCTTTAGAAGATATTCTCACTAATAAATACTTAGTTCAATAGCAAACTAGGTGAAATACCACATGTTGTTGTGGGAATATTTTCCAATTTATGTAAATGGGATTTGGTCATATGAAACATGATTATTTGAAGTAATAATATGAGAACGAAGACTGAGAATACATATGAATGTGTTTGATTATTGTATAGTTATAACATTTATTAAATACAAAATCACAATATAATGGAAATTTTCATGCATGTTTGTATGTTGAGGTGACTTTTTCTTACGCATAGTTGCATGTTGAGATAGACTTTTTCCATGTATGTTGAATGTTGAGGTGGCATACTTACATGTTGAGAAAAATATGTTACTAGGGCTAGTTATTTAGATGTAGCTGATGCAACATTCCAACAAAAAAATATACACTAGCATCCTCGTAATTTACTATGTACTTCCTCCGTTCCTAAATACTTGTCTTTCTAGATATTTCAACAAGTGACTACATACGGAACAAAATGAGTGAATCTACACTTTAAAATATGTCTACATACATCCGTATGTAGTAGTCATTTGAAATGTCTAGAAAGACAAATATTTAGGAACGGAGGGAGTAGTAGTTAATTTTGTTCGCTTTGTAGTGGTAACTAATATTATTCCGCTACTGAATGGGCTCTTCTTGATAAGATATTCTTATCCCTTTTGCATTGCACAAATCATAAAAAGGGATTATATGGTTATTAGTAATTACCTAATTAGAAATTGTTCTTCCGAGTTGCCTAAGAGACCACAAAACATTTTCTTTTTTTACAATAAACCAAGATTTAAAATAGTGGGCTATGGCAAATCATGGTAGCCGTCTGAATCAACTAAATGGCGCTATAACGGCTAAAACTGTTATACTCTGCTATTTTTTCCATGCAATCATCCAAGTTATTTATATAAAAAGGAACGTTTGTGTAAGACAATAAAATCAAGTAAAGCAGTTGCACATTTGTAAACCTAACTAAAACACATACTATTTCTAACACGATTATTGTTCATTTGATACTATGGAATCCTAGTCGATTGTGAATCAACTCTCTGAAAGTTTACTAGTATATGTTACCCCCTCCGTAAAAAAATATAATAGCTAGGGAGTATGTTTCACAACAAGGCACACCCAAATCTGCAAAAATCACAGTGAGAAATTCTACAGAGCTAACATCGTCAATACAGCGCGATGTGCACATGTGTAAAGGTTTGATGGAAGTCGAATTATTGTGGAAATCTGGGAGATGGTTACGGCAGGATTAATCAAAGACAATCGGTATTAACTATGCACCGGGGCCACTATAAAAGTCTGCTCTAGAGACAACTGACCGTGCAAGTTGCGAACAACAGAGAGTGTCAACAACAAATGATCTTGTTTCCTTTCTTTACCGTGAAAGATATGGAGTATATTGTTTACATGCGAACCAAACAGAGTACTCCGCGTTCCAAGTGAATCAATAGATCAATCAACAAGACATACCATGGTGCTCGGGATTGATCTCAACTGTCAAGTTAATTTCATTAGCTCGTGCCTTTCGCCGAGGAAAACAAGCTGGAGATCCAAGATATGGAGGATATTAGCTCGTTCCAAGTGATGGTGAAAGGTAACCCCCAGAGAAAATGAAGATGTCAACGGCTGTTCTGGGCACTAAAAGTAGAGCATGTCCGCTCATCATGGGTAAGATTTTGAATTCTTTTATGCTTCTCCCGAAGACTACAGTTGGCATCCATGATGGTGCAGCGATGTCAAGATTTAAAATACGGCGCTCGTTCAGAGCGTGTAGGTTAAAGAACTGGAGCCTCCAGGTAGGCACCAATTTCTATACTGCAACTGGTTCTTCTCGTAGAACAAGTTACATGAATGTACAGCACACCCCAGCTCTCATAAAATGGATCAGATACATGATGAGAACAGGTATAAAAAATAATCTTTGAACATCCCAGACAATTTAGGAGTTGATGCTCCTCAAAAGAAAACTTACCTCAAACCATTCAAGAACAACTACAGATGTATCCACATTTGGTGGATCAACCATAATACTCTTTGGTAAAGAACTCTGCCATTGCCGACCCGCAGAACTTATTATGGCATCTTCAAAGGTGACCCACAAACCGCCCCGCATCCGCGGACCGGCATGTGTTGTGCCATCCAAGATCCAACGCGGGCCATTGAACGGTCCAGACGTGTTTTCTCCCGTAAACCGAAGATAAACACGGGGGGCTTTGCGGGAGTCCGGACATGCGAAACGTCACTCTCTGCCCCCTTGGCCCACCTAAAAGGAAGGTGGAGCCCGCGCTTTTGTAGCATCCCGCGTTGTTTTCGCGTCAAAATCCCCCACTTTTTTCTTCCATCCCGCCGCTCTCCGCCCAATTCTCGCTCTTTTCTCCCACCCTCTCCTTCCTTCTGCCGCCGACACATGGAGCCGTTGGAGAACCTGCCGGAGATGGAGCCGATGGAGGTGCCGGAGGATCTGAGAATCACGCTCGCCCGAAAGATCAGCTCGACGATGTTGCAAACTTGCCGCGTCAAATCGAAGGCCGCAAACGAGGAGAAGCTAAATAAGCGGCCGGCCTCCGATGGGCCTGGTGGTGGTGTTGGGCGTGGAGATCGTGGCTAACGGGGCGTTCATGGTGGCCGTGGCGGGCGCTGCTAGGCGGGCGTGCCCACAGTACATACGGCGCCGTGGCCGGAGCCTTACAAGCCTCTGTACTACTACGCCGCCAAGCAACTCGGAACCCCCGCTAGTACGATGCCTTACATCGTCGACGTAAACGCGGCGCCACTCTTCTCCGAGTATTCTTCGCCGCAGCTTGTTCGGGTGCGGACGGCAGGAGGGGAGCAGACGTGTGCCCGCACGCTGTTTGTTGCAATGCCTAGATCGGGGAGGCGGCGTATGACGACCCGGACAGGGAGATGCTCGACATCATCCATGACGGAGAAGAAGGAGGCCATGACGACGAGCTGGTGGAATACACGGATCACACCCAGTCCTTCAACTACCAGCAGCAACAGTCCTACACCCAGACGACCACGCATCAATCCTACACCCAGACCACCGATGGCACACAACAACAACAACATTGGGCCACCGGACAACAAGATCCAGAGGAGGAGGAGGAGAAGGAGGAGGACGGCGAGGACGATGATCCGAAGAAGGGTAGAGGATAAATCTTCATCATGCGGGAGGACGAGATATTGTGCCACTGGTGCAGAGACGTGCTATACAAACGGTGTTACCCCCTTTTCGCGCGGAGTTTTAAACCGTCGTCTAGTGAGTGTGTGCGATAGAGGGTCCCTCCCACACGACCCAGAAACCATCGGGGATAGGCCCTCCGGCCACATAGGCTGGGGCAAAATGAGCTCGTGTGCGATTGGGTGAGGCATCGAAACCCAATCGTTTCCGTTCATGTGTACATCCCACATGGTGAATCCCAGAAAAACATTTCCGTTCGTATGTATATCACACATAGTTTTTTTGTGTGGAAACGTTTGTGCAAGGTAGCCTAACGCAAATAGTTCTCTGCTGAAGGTCGTGTGTGATTGTTAGTTGATCGAACACGCCTACTTTCTAGAAACCGTGTGGGTTGTTTGAGTTCATCGTCCACGGTGTTGTCTGAGTAACCGTCTGCAATAGAAAACCCCAATAAGCAGGGTAATTAGCCTATTATTGATCATCCATGTAGTAATCAAATTGACATTTCTTATAAAACACACCAGATATTTCATATCAGTATAACAGCAACCAGGATTTCATAATCGAATTACATCAGATAGCTTCAGCACTTGGTTACGCCATTACACAATAGCACCAAGTTTCACATGCAACATCGAGAACCTTTGGAAAGTAGCATCATACACATTAAATAGACAGATGAATCTCATATGGGAAACTGCAGAAGCGGAAGGCAAATATTGAGCCTTCAGTGATGTTGAATGTCCTTGCAACTTTAGGCCAGTGGCTATGGATAATTTCCCGCCCAACCTTCGTCCTCTTCAGTAAGACTTCAATATTGTACCGTGGGTGTTCAATGAATACCTTCCTCGCCTCTTGACCATGCAGGTGGTTTGAGAGGGGTAATCATCGGTGAACTGCTTTGAAAAGTACTGAAAACAAAGATATGCATAAATCGCTGTTATAAATTTTGAAATGGCGCGAGGGGTAAAAAAGGTAAAAGAGTTAGTACCATCCTATAGTTGACTGATGTCTTCTTCATTGTGCAAACAAAGATCTTGCTGTTATTCGTTGCAAGTTTCTTCATCCTAACAATCTTTCTGAGTTTCTTGACTTGACTGATATTCATGGACTTCTGATTTCCCCATATGCAAAATGGGTCGAACAGTGGGTCTAAGCCTATGACAGCAAGACCTACATGTGAAAGACCAAATTGTAAGAAACCTAAATATTATAATGATTCCTGCAACTGCACAATAATATGCTATTAGCAAAAGGACCATGCATGAGCAAACCTCAATGGTAAACCACAATGTCTCCCATTGTTTCCCTGCAACACGCATAAGGAAGATCTTGATCAGGTTAACTGAGAGTTGCCATACTATCAGTAGAATACGTATTGAGTACAGCCAAATTCGATTTATTTCTCACATGCATATATAACAATACAAAATTGTACCCACATCAAATGAAAATCAAATTGCAAAATTGAACCAAACAGTTAAATGGACAGTAGACCAAATGAACCAAAACAGTTAACTGAGCACGACATTGGAGAATAGAAACATGTACTAGAAGATAAGACAGTTAACAAAACAAAGAATGCTTGAGAACAATACTACAATATGTAGCAATTGTTGGACCAAACTGTTAACTGAACATTACATTTTAGAGGACCAAATTGTTAACTGAACATCAGATTGCATATTAACATTACAGAGGACAAATCACTAGAAGGCACTGGCGGTGGCCTCGAGAAAACAACACGAACTGTATTTGAAAGTAGACAACCGTGTGGCGGTGTCGACAGTGGCCTCGAAGACGAGGTGCTCCTCCAAGATCTGGCGGTAGGCACACATGGTAGCCATAGCGAACTCATGCGTGCGTGCGGCCATGATTTGCTTCTCCGCTACTAGATGCTACTGAGCTCCATGTTATACTACATGGAAAATGGCTGTGGGCGGCGCTTAATTGGAGGACGGGGCCAGTGATTTCGACGGAAGGTGTCGCACTGTCGGTCGGGGCATGTGGGACGGGGAAGGAGGATGATGGTGTGGGTGGGGTGTGGATTACCTGACCATATCGATGAGGCCGCACAGCAAGAAGAAGGGTCGCCGGCGAGGAGGCGGCGCTGCAAGAAGAAGGGTCGTCGGTGAGGAGGCGGCACTGCAAGAAGAAGGGTCGTCGGCGAGGAGGCGGCACTGCAAGAAGAAGGGTCGTCGGCGAGGAGGCGGCACTGCAAGAAGAAGAGTCGCCGGCGAGGAGGCGGCGCTGCAAGAAGATGGGGCGTCGGCAAGAAGGCTGAGCTGCCAGTAAGCAGCAGTGAAGGTTTCAACTTGGAAAGCGAGGAGGAACAGTGGAAATGTTGGGAGGGAGGGGGCAGGGAGATAGATATTTCCGCGATGGCAGAAAAATTTTGGTCAGTGCCGCGAGAAACTGGCATGCAAGTGTGGTTCAAGTGCGGTCAGTGGACTGTAGACGACGAAGCTTCCTGCATAAGCCAGACAAGACGGCGCGCCAAGATATTTTATATCGCATCCCACATGATTCTTACTAGTAAACTATTTGTGGTATACCTTTTTTTCATTATATTTTGAAAGACAAAATGGTGTTACGGAGGGAAAGGATTGTCTTTGAATTGCTTGAACATTCATGTACAGTGAACATGCAACTACATGAGTGTCGTGTTTAAATTTGGAATTATTCGGGGTTCGTTTGACATTTTTATGCATTAATTGAGTTTCTAGGCATTTAATGTGCATAATTCAAATTTGAACTACAAGCACATGCTCCAGTGTACCAAAGTTTGTTGGAAAATCACATGTGTGTCTTTGGGTGAATTTATAGGTCCCATGCAAGAAATGAGAATGAAATTCAAACATCTGGGCGTCGTGGCTTGGCCGGAAACATTGAGAAACTTGGTTTTAAATTTCTGTAAATTCAGAACTCGCTTGAAATTCATGAAACTTAGCATGGTGTCATTTCATGGGACAAACATGTTGTGGTAAAAAAAATTTCCTGCATTTGGACATGTTTTGGCATAAGCTTCTTCCAGACCGGAGCTTCTCTCGAGAAGAATCGTGGTTCCTGAGGGGGGGCATGCCACTTTGTGTGCGAAATGATATACGCTGCCTCCCCCCTTGATTTTTTATAGAGGCAACATAGAACTATATGAGTGCGGTGATAAAATTTGGAATTATTCCGGGTTCATTTGGACTTTTTATACATTAATTGAATTTCTGGTCATTTAATGTGCATAATTCAAATTTGAACTACAAGCACATCCTCCAGTGCACCAAAGTTGGTTGAAAAATCACATGTGTGTCCTTGGGTGAATTTGTAGGTCCCATGCAAAAAATGGGAATGGAATTCAAACATCCGGGTGTCGTGGCTCGGCCAGAAATATTGAGAAACTTGGTTTTTTGAATTCCTGTAAATCCAAAACACGCCTGAAAATCATGAAACTTGGCATGGTGTCATGACATGGCACCATCATGCTGTGATAATTTTTTTGGCCGAATTGAGACAAGATTTGGTATAAGCTTCTTGCAAACCGATGCTTCTTGCTACCTCTTGAGCACTGCGTTGATTTTCCCTTGAAGAGGAAAGGGTGATGCAGTAAAGTAGCGTAAGTATTTCCCTCAGTTTTTAAGAAACAAGGTATCAATCCAGTAGGAGATCACGCTCAAGTCCCACGCACCTACACAAACAAATAAGAACCTCGCAACCAACACGATAAAGGGGTTGTCAATCCCTTCACGGTCACTTACGAGAGTGAGATCTAATAGATATGATAAGATAATCTTTTTGGTATTTTTATGATAAAGATAAATAAAAGATGCAAAGTAAAATAAATAGCAATAGAAATAACTAAGTATTGGAAGATTAAATAGAAGATAGACCCGGGGGCCATAGGTTTCACTAGTGGCTTTTCTCAAGAGCATAAGTATTACGATGGGTAAACGAATTACTGTCGAGCAATTGATAGAATTGAGCATAGTTATGAGAATATCTAGGTATGATCATGTATATAGGAATCACGTCCAAGACAAGTAGACCGAAACGATTCTGCATCTACTACTATTACTCCACACATCGACCGCTATCCAGCATGCATCTAGAGTATTAAGTTCAAGAGAACAGAGTAATGCTTTAAGTAAGATGACATGATGTAGAGGGATAAACTCATGCAATATGATATAAACCCCATCTTTTATCCTCGATGGCAACAATACAATACGTATCGGTTCCCTTTCTGTCACTGGGATCGAACACCGCAAGATTGAACCCAAAGCTAACCACTTCTCCCATTGCAAGAAAGATCAATCTAGCAGGCCAAACAAAACTGATAATTTGAAGAGAATTGCAAAGATAAACCAATCATACATAAAAGAATTCAGAAATGAATCAAATATTGTTCATAGATAATCTGGATCATAAACCCACAATTCATCGGATCTCGACAAACACACCGCAAAAGAAGATTACATTGAATAGATCTCCAAGAAAATCAAGGAAAACTTTGTATTGAGATCCAAAGAGAGAGAAGAAGCCATCTAGCTAATAAATATGGACCTGTAGGTCTGAAGTAAACTACTCATACATCACCGAAGAGGCCATGGAGTTGATGTAGAGGCCCTCCGTGATCGATGCCCCCTCCGGTGGAGCTCCGGAAAAGGCCCCAAGATGGGATCTCTCGGGTATAGAAGGGGGGTAGGCGCGCCCCCTGCCTCGTGCCTTCCTCCCTTGTTTCTTGACGCACACTCCAAGTCTCCTAGATCATGTTCGTTGAGAAAATCACATTCCCAAAGGTTTCATTCCGTTTGGACTCCGTTTGATATTCCTTTTCTTCGAAACCCTAAAATAGGCAAAAAAAACAGCAATTTGGGCTGGGCCTCCGATTAGTAGGTTAGTCCCAAAAATGATATAAAAGTGTAAAATAAAGCCCATTAACATCCAAAATAGATAATATAATAGCATGGAGCAATCAAAAATTACAGATACGTTGGAGACGTATCAAGCATCTCCAAGCTTAATTCCTGCTCGTCCTCGAGTAGGTAAATGATAACAGAAGAATTTTTGATGTGGAATGCTTTCTAACATATGTCTCAATATATTTTTTCTTTATTGTGGCATGAATGTTCAGATCCGTAAGATTTAAGACAAAAGTTTAATATTGACATAAAAATAATAATACTTCAAGCATACTAACTAAGCAATTATGTCTTCTCAAAATAACATGGCCAAAGAAAGGTATCTATACAAAATCATATAGTCTGGCTATGCTCCATCTTCACCACACAAAATATTTAAATCATGTACAACCCCGATGACCAGCCAAGCAACTGTTTCATACTTTTGATATTCTCAAACTTTTTCAATCTTCACGCAATACATGAGCGTGAGCCATGGATATAGCACTATATGGTGGAATAGAATGGTGGTTGTGGAGAAGACAAAAGAGGGGAAGATAGTCTCACATCAACTAGGCGTATCAACGGGCTATGGAGATGCCCATTAATAGATATCAATGTGAGTGAGTAGGGATTGCCATGCAATGGACGCACTAGAGCTATAATTGTATGAAAGCTCAACAAAAGAAACTAAGTGGGTGTGCATCCAACTTGCTTGCTCACAAAGACCTAGGGAAATTTGAGGAAGCCCATCATTGGAATATACAAGCCAAGTTCTATAATGAAAAATTCCAACTAGTATATGAAAGTGATAACATAGGAGACTCTCTATCATGAAGATCATGGTGCTACTTTGAAGCACAAGTGTGGAAAAAGGATAGTAACATTGTCCCTTCTCTCTTTTTCTCTCATTTTTTGGGCCTTCTTTTTTAATGGCCTTTATATTTTTTTTCCTTTTTTTGTTCGGAGTCTCATCCCGACTTGTGGGGGAATCATAGTCTCCAGCATCCTTTCCTCACTTGGGACAATGCTCTAATAATGATGATCATCACACTTTTATTTACTTACAACTCAAGAATTACAACTCGATACTTAGAACAAAATATGACTCTGTGTGAATGCCTCCGGCGGTGTACCGGGATCTGCAATGAATCAAGAGTGACATGTATGAAAATTATGAATGGTGGCTTTGCCACAAATATGATGTCAACTACATGATCATGCAAGCAATATGACAATGATGAAGCATGTCATAATAACGGAACAATGGAAAGTTGCATGGCAATATACCTTGGAGTGGCTATGGAAATGCCATAATAGGTAGGTATGGTGGCTGTTTTGAGGAAGGTATATGGTGGTTGTATGATACCGGCGAAAAGTGCGCGGTATTAGTGAGGCTAGCAATGGTGGAAGGGTGAGAGTGCGCATAATCCATGGAATCAACATTAGTCATAAAGAGCTCACATACTTATTGCAAAAATCTACAAGTTATCAAAGCAAAGTATTACGCGCATGCTCCTAGGGGGATAGATTGGTAGGAAAAGACCATCGCTCGTCCCCGACCGCCACTCATAAGGAAGACAATCGATAAATAAATCATGCTCCGACTTCGTCACATAACGGTTCACCATACGTGCATGCTACGGGAATCACAAACTTCAACACAAGTATTTCTCAAATTCACAACTACTCAACTAGCATGACTCTAATATCACCATCTCCATATCTCAAAACAATTATCAAGTATCAAACTTCTCATAGTATTCAATGCACTTGTATGAAAGTTTTTATTATTGCCATGTTGTTCTTAAAGGACTCTCAAAATAATATAAGTGAAGCATGATAGATCAATTATTTCTATAAAATAGAACCACCACCGTGCTCTAAAAGATATAAGTGAAGCACTAGAGCAAAAACTATATAGCTCAAAAGATATAAGTGAAGCACATAGAGTATTCTAATAAATTCCCAATCATGTGAGTCTCTCTCAAAAGGTGTGTACAGAAAGGATGATTGTGGTAAACTAAATAGCAAAGACTCAATTCATAAAATACACTCCAAGCAAAACACATATCATGTGGTGAATAAAAATATAGCTCCAAGTAAAGTTACCGATAGACGAAAGACGAAACAGGGGATGCCTTCCGGGGCATCCCCAAGCTTAGGCTTTTTGGTGTCCTTGAATTTTATCTTGGGGTGCCATGGGCATCCCCAAGATTAGTATCTTTCCACTCCTTGTTCCATAATCCATCAATTCTTTACCCAAAACTTGAAAATTTCACAACACAAAACTCAAAATAGAAAATCTCGTGAGCTCCGTTAGCGAAAGAAAACAAAACACCACTTCAAGGTACTATAATGAACTCATTCTTGATTTATATTGGTGTTAAACCTACTGTATTCCAACTTCTCTATGGTTTATAAACTCTTTTACTAGCCATAGATTCATCAAAATAAGCAAACAACACACGAAAAATAGAATCTGTCAAAAACAGAATAGTCTGTAGTAATATGTATCTAACGCAAACTTCTGGAACCCCAAAAATTCTAAAATAAATTTCTGGACGTGAGGAATGTATCTATTAATCATCTGCAAAAATAATTAACTAAATATCACTTTTCAAATAAAAATGGCAGCGATTCTCGTGAGCGGTAACGTTTCTGTTTTTTACAGCAAGATCAAAAAGACTTTCCCCAAGTCTTCTCAACGGTTCTACTTGGCACAAACACTAATTAAACACAAAAAACACAACCAAAATAGAGGCTATATAAATTATTTATTACTAAACAGTAGCAAAAATCAAGTAATAAAAATAAAATTGGGTTGCCTCCCAACAAGCGCTATCGTTTAACGCTCCTAGCTAGGCATAAAAGCGAAGATAGATCTAGGTATTGCCATGTTTGGAAGGCAATCCATAAGTGGCTCTCATAAAAGATTCATATGGTAATTTAACTTTATTTCTAGGGAAGTGTTGCATTCCTTTTCTTAATGGGAATTGGAATCTAATATTCCCTTCCTTCATATCAATAATTGCACTAATCGTTCTAAGGAAAGGTCTACCAAGAATAATAGGACATGAAGTATTGCAATCTATATCAAGAACAATGAAATCTACGGGCACATAGTTCCTATTTGCAACAATAAGAACATCATTAATTCTTCCCATAGGTTTTTTAATAGTGGAATCCGCAAGGTGCAAGTTTAAAAAACAATCATCAAAATCACAGAAACCTAACAAATCACACAAAGTTTTTGGAATCGTGGAAACACTAGCACCCAAATCACACAAAGCATAACACTCATGACCTTTAATTTTAATTTTAATAGTAGGTTCCCACTCATCATAAAGTTTTCGAGGTATAGAACTTCCAACTAAAGTTCTTCTTCATAAGATTGCATCAAAGCATCAACGATATGTTTAGTAAAAGCTTTATTTTGACTATAAGCATGAGGAGAATTTTGCACGGATTGCAACAAGGAAATACAATCTATCAAAGAGCAATTATCATAATTAAATTCCTTGAAATCCAAAATGGTGGGTTCATTGCTATTTAAAGTTTTAATCTTTTCAATCCCACTTTTAACAATTTTAGCATCAAGATCTAAAGACTCCGAATTTTTGGAACGCCTTCTAGGTAAAGTTGGATCATCTTCAGCCACATCATTATCAAGATTCATATTGCAAAACAAAGATTTAATAGGGGACACATCAATAACTTTTAGATCTTCTTCCTTATTATCATGAAAACTAGAAGAACACGCTTTCACAAAGCAATCTTTCTTAGCACGCATCCTAGCGGTTCTTTCTTTGCACTCATCAATGGAAATTCTCATGGCTTTGAGAGACTCATTGATATAATGCTTCGGTGGAATAGATATAAGTTTCAAAGAATCAACATCAAGAGAAATTCTATCCACGTTCCTAGCCAACTCATCAATCTTAAGCAATTTTTCTTCTATCAAAGCATTGAAACTCTTTTGTGAACTAATAAATTCCTTAATATTAGATTCAAAATCAGAGGGCATCTTATTATAATTTCCATAAGAATTGTTGTAGGAATTACCATAATTATTAGAGGAATTACTAGGAAATGACCTAGAATTAAAATTACCTCTATACGGTTATTACCAAAATTGTTCCTACCAACAAAATTCACATCCATAGATTCATTATTATTCTCAATCAAAGTAGAAAAATGCATATCATTAGGATCAGTAGGAGCACTCTTATTAGCAAAAAAATTCATAAGTTCATCCATCTTTCCACTCAAAACATTGATCTCTTCTATCGCATGCACTTTTTTACTAGTGGATCTTTCAGTGTGCCTGTAACGCCCTCGATGCGGCTATATCTCCTACGTGTCGAAGCACGACTTAGAGGCATAACCGCATTGAAAGCAATGTCACAAGTGAGGTAATCTTCACAACAACCCATGTAAATAAATAAAGGGGGAAAGTACATAGTTGGCTTACACTCGCCACGTCACACAAATACATAAATAAGTCATTACATTCATCCAATACACTCAGGGTCCGACTACGGTACCAAAATAAAGATCAACCCCCAAATGCGACAAAGTCCCCGATCGCCCCAACTGGGTACCACTACTGATCATCTAGGAAAGACATGTAGTAATGGCGAGAGTCTTCATCGAACTCCCACTTGAGCTCGGTCATGTCATCTGGAACGGTATCATCGGTCCCTGCATCTGGTTTGGAAGGAATCTGTGAGTCACGGGGACTCAGCAATCTCGCACCCTCACGACCAAGACTATTTAAGCTTATAGGTAAGGTAAAGGTATGATGTGGAGCTGCAGCAAGCGACTAGCATATATGGTGGCTAACATATTCGCAAAAGAGAGCGAGAAGAGGAGGCAAAAGCACGGTCGAACAACTATGATCAAGAAGTGACCCTAGAACAACCTACGTCAAGCATTACTCCAACTCTGTGTTCACTTCCTGGACTCCGGCGAGAAGAGACCATCACGGTAACACACGTGGTTGGTGCATTTTAATTAAGTTGAGTTTCAAGTTACCTACAACCGGACATTAACAAATTCCCATCTGCCCATAACCGTAGGCACGACTTTCGAAAGTTCAAATCCCTGCAGGGGAGTCCCAACTTAGCCCATCACAAGCTCTCATGGTCAATGAAGGATATTCCTTCTCCCAAGACAATCCGATCAGACTCGGCATCCCGGTTACAAGACATCCTCGACAATGGTAAAACAAGTCTAGCAACACCGCCCGAATGTGCCGACAAATCCCGATAGGAGCTGCACATATCTCATTCTCAGGGCACACTCAGATAGGTTAAGCTACGAGTAAAACCAACCCTCGAGTTTCCCCAAGGTGGCCCCGCAGGCTGCCCAGTTCGGACCAACACTCAGAGGAGCACTGGCCCAGGGGGTTTAAATAAAGATGACCCTTGGGCTCCGGAAACCCAAGGGAAAAGGAGGCTAGGTGGCAAATGGTAAAACCAAGGTTGGTCATTGCTGGAGGAGTTTTATTCAAGGCGAACTGTCAAGGGGTTCCCATTATAACCCAACCGTGTAAGGAACGCAAAATCCGGGAACATAACACCGATATGACGGAAACTAGGGCGGCAAGAGTGGAACAAAACACCAAGCATAAGGCCGAGCCTTCCACCCTTTACCAAGTATATAGGTGCATTAAGTTAAACCATATAATATTGTGATATCCCAACAATAAACAAGTTCCAACAAGGAACGATCTCCAATCTTCACCTGCAACTAGCAACGCTATAAGAGGGGCTGAGCAAAGCGGTAACATAGCCAAACAACGGTTTGCTAGGACATGGTGGGTTAGAGGTTTGACATGGCAATATGGGAGGCATGATAAGCAAGTGGTAGGTATCGTAGCATAGGCATAGCAAAAAAGCGAGCATCTAGCAAGCAAAGATAGAAGTGATTTCGAGGGTATGGTCATCTTGCCTGCAAAGTACTCAGAGTTGCCTTGATCCTCGTAAGCGAACTCAACGGGCTCCTCGTGCACGAACTCGTCTCCCGGGTCAACCCAAGCAAGAACAACAAGCAAAAGGAACACAATCAACCAGGTGTAATGCTCAAACAACATGATGCAAACATGGTATGATATGCGGGATGCGGTATGTGATGCATATGCATGATTTGCAAAGAAATGATTGAACCTGGCCTCAAATTTGAAATCCAAGAGTGCCACTAGAAAGGGGAGTTGATTTCGGTTGAAATCGATATAAAGATCACCGGAATCGGATGCACGGTTTGGAAATGGTAAGCAAAGCAAATATGGCACCGGTCTGCGATAATCAGCAAGTGGCCAACTAAATGCATCAAGATAAATATGCTACAACACTCAAATATAACACCAAAATACATGGCAGGGATCCACTCATGATACTTGACAAAAGATGAACACTGAGATACGACTAATTCATCCATTAACAGGTTCAAACAAGCATGCCAAAAGTGCAAATGATAACAGGTTTCAGACTTAGTGAAATTAACACAAGTCTGGAATTTATCAGCAAGAAGCAATCTTTAGAGCATGAAAACTACATGCTACAGGAACATATCATGGCAAAGCAAGGCATGGCATGAAGCTACTCTAAGCATATAACAAAAGTCCCTTAGTGACCTTGAGCCAAAAGGGATCAGAAAATACAATTGCAAGCATGTGAACATAGCAAAAACACAAACAGATTCAGACTTAGTGAAAAACTGGAGGATGCAAAACAGATTAACAAGTAGGCATGTTTACGAGCTCGATGCACTCACTACAGAGCATGGCATGACAATATAAGCATACACCCATTAAGAAGACATGGCATAGAAGCTAGACATGGCAAGAAAAACAACATAGCATGCACGGATCAATAGCAACATCCTCGGCAAAATCGCTAATTATGTCAACAATCTGCTAGGAACATTTTATTGCAAAAGTAGAGATCGATTGACTCAAGCTATGGTGCTCCATAAATGCAAACAAAGACATGGATGGATAGATCACCACAATATTAACAAAACATCCTTACTGATCATCCTTAAAAGAGGCACGGATCACTAGGAAACAACATGAACATATGGCATAAAAACAAAAACAGGACAAGGACTTAGTGAAATTCTAAGTCCCTGAAATCAGCATCATTGAGTAGGCTACTTTGCATGCTTGTGCTACTCACCACATAGATCACAAAAATACATGGCAAGCACCTATGTAAAGATAACATGGCATTCTACAAAACACATCTAGAGGTTAGGATCATAGCACGCACACATTAAACATGGCAAAAATGACAAAAGGCCATTTGCTGAAACAGATTTGAAATATTTCTCACATAGCCCTCTTCCAACAGCATTTTGGCATCAAGATGAGCTCAAATGAAAATGATGCAATGAGGTGAAATGATGTACTCGTCGAGACGAAAATTTTGTATGCTACACGCATGAATCGGAGCTACGGATGCAGAGTTATGGCATGACAAAGATTGCAAAAAATTAGGGTTACGGGGAAAAAGTCAACCCTCGTCCCAGATCTAGATCTAGGCACTGTAGCACGCGCGAGGAACGAGGTTCGCCGGATTCTTCGCCGGAGATGACGGAGCTCGCCGGAGTTGATGGAACTTGCCGGATCCGTAGCGGGGACTTGCCGGGGCGTCGTGGAGGAGCTCCGAGCGGCGAGGTGGAGGCCGGTCGGCGTCGGAGAATGAAGGCGGGGCGCTGGCGAGGTTGGCGGTGCCGGCGGGCGACGGCCCGGTGCGGCGGAGGCGGCGGCCCGGCGCGCGGCGGCGGGACAGACCTCTCGGGCGGCGCGGGGAAGAGGAGAGCCGGCGAGGCGCGGTACCGCGTGGGCCGGGAGGGCCGGATGCGGGCCTCCTCGGGCCGGCGGCGGAGGGAGTGGCACAAGCCACGTGGTGCAAGGGGACTGTGCGGCGGATGAGTCCGGCAGCCGGCGGACCTGTCCGGCCACACGGAGAGCGGAAAATTAGGGTTTCGGGGAAGAAGACCGGGATTTGGAATGAGAGGTCTATATATAGGTGTAGAGGGAGCTAGGGACCTCCAAATGAGGTGCGGTTTTTGGCCACGTGATCTGATCGAATGCTCTAGATGATGGAGAGGGTTTAGGTGGGTTTTGGGCCAAATTGGAAGGGTGTTGGCCTGCAACACACACGAGGCCTTTTCGGTCCCTCGGTTAACCGTTGGAGTATCAAACGAAGTCCAAATGGCACGAAGCTTGACAGGCGGTCTACCGGTAGTAAACCAAGGCCACATGACAAGTCTCGGTCCAATCCGGAAATGTTTAATGCCCGCACAAGAAAAGAGGTAGAAAGGACCACCAGGTGACATTGGAGCGCCGGAATGCAAAACGGACAACGGGGAAATGCTCGGATGCATGAGACGAACACCTATGCAAATGCAATGCACATGATGACATGATATGAGATGCATGACAAAGACAACAACACCCGGAGACAAAAACCCGACAACGGAGAAATAAAATAACTTAGCACCGGAAACGGCAATAGTTGGGATACATATAAGGTATTGCATCCGGGGTGTTACAGTGCCATTGAGAATAATTGACCATAATATTATCTAGGAGTTTAGTAGTTTCTCCTAAAGTGATTTCCACAAAAGTGCCTCCTGTAGCCGAATCTAAAAGATTTCTAGAAGCAAAATTCAATCCGGCATAAAAATTCTGTATAATCATCCAAAGATTCGAACCATGTGATGGGCAATTACGTATCATTGATTTCATCCTCTCCCAAGATTGTGCAACATGTTCATGATCGAGTTTCTGAAAATTCATAATATCGTTTCTAAGAGAGATGATCTTAGCGGGAGGAAAATACTTAGAGATAAAAGCATCTTTGCACTTATTCCATAAATCAATACTATTTTTAGGCAAAGACGAAACCAACCTTTAGCACGTTCTCTAAGAGAAAATGGAAATAACTTCAATTTAACAATATCATTATCCACATCTTTCTTCTTTTGCATATCACACAAATCAACAAAGTTGTTTAGATGGGTAACGGCATCTTCACTAGGAAGGCCAGAAAATGGATCTTTCATGACAAGATTCAGCAAAGCAGAATTAATTTCACAAGATTCAGCATCGGTAAGAGGAGCAATCGGAGTGCTAATAAAATCATTATTGTTGGTGTTGGAAAAGTCACACAATTTAGTATTATCTTGAGCCATCGTGACAAGCAAGCAATCCAACACACAAGCAAACAAGAAACGGGCAAAAGGTAAATAGAATAAGAGAAGGGTAACGAAAATAGAGGGAGAGAGGAAAAGAGGGCGAACAAAACAGCAAGGGTGAAGTGGGGGAGAGGAAAACAAGAGGCAAATGGCAAATAATGTAATGCGAGGGATAAGGGTTTATGATGGGTACTTGGTATGTCTTGACTTGGCGTGAATCTCCCCGGCAACAGCGCCAGAAATCCTTCTTGCTACCTCTTGAGAACTGCGTTGGTTTTCCCTTGAAGAGGAAAGGGTGATGTAGTAAAGTATGGTAAGTATTTCCCTCAGTTTTTGAGAATCAAGGTATCAATCTAGTAGGAGATCACGCTCAAGTCCCACACACCTACACAAACAAATAAGAACCTTGCAACCAACGCGATCCCTTCACGGTCACTTACGAGAGTGAGATCTGATAGATATGATAAGATAATATTTTTGGTATTTTTATGATAAATATAAATAAAATATGCAAAGTAAAATAAATAGCAATAGAAATAACTAAGTATTGGAAGATTAATATGATAGAAGATAGACTTGGGGGCCATAAGTTTCACTAGTGGCTTCTCTCAAGAGCATAAATATTACGGTGGGTAAACGAATTACTGTCGAGCAATTGATAGAATTAAGCATAGTTATGAGAATATCTAGGTATGATCATGCATATAGGCATCACGTCCGGGACAAGTAGACCGAAACGATTCTGTATCTACTACTATTACTCCACACATCGACCGATATCCAGCATGCATCTAGAGTATTAAGTTCAAGAGAACAGAGTAATGCTTTAAGTAAGATGACATGATGTAGAGGGATAAACTCATGCCATATGATATAAACCCCATATTTTTATCCTCGATGGCAACAATACAATACGTATCGGTTCCCTTTCTGTCACTGGGATCGAACACCGCAAGATTGAACCCAAAGCTAAGCACTTCTCCCATTCCAAGAAAGATCAATCTAGTAGGCCAAACCAAACTGATAATTCGAAGAGACTTGCAAAGATAAACCAATCATACATAAAAGAATCCAGAGAAGAATCAAATATTGTTCATAGATAATCTGGATCATAAACCCACAATTCATCGGATCTCGACAAACACACCGCAAAAGAAGATTACATCGAATAGATCTCCAAGGAAATCGAGGAGAACTTTGTATTGAGATCCAAAGAGAGAGAAGAAGCCATCTAGGTAATAACTATGGACCCGTAGGTCTGAAGTAAACTACTCACACATCACCGGAGAGGCCATGGAGTTGATGTAGAGGCCCTCCGTGATCGATGCCCCCTCCGGTGGAGCTCCGGAAAAGGCCCCAAGATGGGATCTCTCGGGTACAGAAGGTTGCATCGGTGGAATTAGGTTTTCGTGGTGCTCCTGGATGTTTGGGGGGTACGTGGATATATATAGGAGGAAGAAGTACGTCCGTGGAGCAACGGAGGGCCCACGAGGGTGGAGGGTGCTGATGAAGCCATGTACCTAGGGTAGGGGCACGGACCTGTCCAAAAAGCCCTACCCTAGGACATCCCTAGAAGAAGTCACCTTTCAATCGACTTGAAGGTATCCCACTCGATAGGTTCAAGACACTCGACCAAGAAGCTATCACTCGACCAGGAATCCAACCACTCGACCGCCAGGAGACCTAAAGTCACTCCGCAGGCAAACGGTCGGCTATTAAGTAGTCTTTATGGTCATTATAGCACTTTATTTAGGGGCGTTACCAGTAACGCCCAACCTTAAATGTACCTTAAACCCTGCATTACTAAGGGCAGGAGGGGGCCGGCGAACTCTATATAAGCCACCCCCCTCCTCAGTATGAAGGGTTCGCACCCCTGTTATTTACACACGCATAATCCAATCGACCGCCTCCGGGCACCGAGACGTAGGGCTGTTACTTCCTCCGAGAAGGGCCTGAACTCGTAATCCCCGTGTGCCTACAGCTCCTCCATAGCTAAGATCTAGCCTCTCCATACACACCCCCCTACATCACTGTCAGAGTTAGAACCACGACAGTTGGCGCCCACCGTGGGGCGGGAATCTTAGCGCCTGATTGGAGAAGTTGCGATTTTTCCGATCTCTTTGATCATGGTTTCGTGCGGAGTATTGGTGGAGGGCCGCGAGATCTGCCTCGGCGCGCTCATGTTCATCGCCGACGACTCCGCCTGGCTTCAGGAGGCACCACTCGACATCGACGCGCTCCCTGTCTGTGGTGCACGCACTTCCGTGCATGCGTTCGTGGCGTCCTCCTGCGGCAGCCATCGACCCAGTATCGGTCGGCCCCCGTGTCGTCTCCCCGCTCTGTCTCCCACCGGTGCAAGCGCTCCGGTCGGTCGAGACTTCAGAGGTGGGCGAGGCATGCCACGGCTCGCCAGTCGGCCGCCCCACAAGTCGCGGCAATCGAGCCCGACGAATCCCTCTGCGGCCTGTTCGACCTTTCGACTGGCTCCGCGGAGACCGCATCCGAGTGCGACAGCAGTGACCCAGCAACTGAGGTTCTGGCGGTCGATGGAACGCACAGTCCTCCCGGTTTCCCTCGCGCCGATGGAGGCGCGGGTGGGGGCGACCCGTCGCATCCCCACAATGAGTATCTCCCCGAACCTCTCACGTCATTACAGCGAGAGGAGCTTCGCCACCGGAACATGGACGCGCTCCACACTCCTATCGTCGGAGAGACCCCCGAGGCCCGGGCCTTGGAGGACGCGCGCTTGGCTAACTTGGCCGAGCACACTTGACTGGAGAATCTCCAGCGAGCACTCGACGAGCAAGCGCGTCAGCGGGCTCCCAAGTCTAGTCGACGTCAGCTCTTCCCACCGACGCAGGTATACCGAACCGCAGTTCAGAATTTGGCCGCCGCGGCCCGTATAGCAGAATCGATTCAGCCCTCCCAGTCGGAGGCTGGCAGGGGCTTGTTACAGATCAGAGCGTTGCTCCGGGCGGTGGGAAACCAGAATTCCGCTGTTTCTCAGTCGCGGAATAGGATCCACAGTCGATCCATTGCAACAGATACAGTCCAGTCGGCTCACAGCCCGCGGTCGCCCTCGAGGCATGAGGGATGTGGCGACCGGCATGATCAGTACAGAAGAAATGAGCAGTATGATCACCGATCCGATCGTGATGATCGACGTCGAGTGCCAACCCCTCCCCTGAGGAGTGGGTCATATGCGCCTCGACATCGAGATGACAGGCGCCCTCATAGCGTTGGGCAAAGGATTCCCGTCGACCCCAGGGACCTAGGCTTTGACGCGAGATCTGTCCTCGTTCAAGGCTTGGTTGACAGGAACAGGGTTCATCGGGAAGGCCAGAACAGAGATGCGCCCGCCATGAGCAGAATACGTGTTTCAGGGCCAGAGTGTTTCAGTCGAGCCATCAGGGCCGCGGTGATTCCTCCCAACTTTCGGTTGGCGACTGGAGTCAGCAAGTTCACCGGTGAGTCTAAGCCTGACACTTAGCTCGAAGATTACCGAGTGGCTGTACAGATTGGCGGTGGCAATGATGAGGTGGCTATGAAGCATTTGCCTCTCCTGTTAGAGGGCTCGGCCAGAGCGTGGCTGAATCAGTTAGCACCCAGCAGCATCTACACTTGGGAGGATCTCTCTCGAGTGTTTGTCACAACCTTTGAGGGAACATGCAAGCGACCCGCCGGCCTTACAGAATTGCGGTCTTGCGTGCAGAAGCCGAGTGAAACTCTGAGGGATTACATCCAGAGGTGGATCACTTTGCATCACACAGTTGAGAACATACCGGATCACCAAGCAGTTTGTGCCTTTAAACAAGGCGTCAAGAACAGAGAGTTGAACCTGAAGTTCGGTCGGACCGGAGAAATGTCCCTGAACCGGATGATGGAAATTGCCACCAAATACGCTAACGGAGAAGATGAAGATCGACTCCGGAGTGGCAAGGAGAAAGCAGTCGCCCAGGAAACCGGAGGCAATTCCAGTCGGAAGCAGAAGTGGAAGGCCGAGCCAGCCGCCCCTGGGGAGGCCCTGGCTGCAACCCAGGGAAATTTCAAGGGAAAACCCAAAGGTCCCTGGAAGCCCAAGAAAGTCAAGGATCAAGATGGAAATGATGTTTTGGATCTGCCATGTCACATCCACACCAAGAAAGATGAAGAGGGTAATTTCATTTACCCAAAGCATACCACTCGATAGTGCCGGCTCCTGATCCAGCAGTTTCAGGGAAAACAGCCCAAAGATAAGGAAAAAGAGTCGGACAGAGTCGAGGACAAGGAAGATAGCGACGATGGATACCCCCAAATCAATTCCACCCTGATGATTTTTGCTGATGTCGAAAGCAAAAGTCGACTGAAAGTCATTAACCGTGAGGTGAATATGGTTGCTCCGGCGACACCCAGTTATCTGAAGTGGTCTCAGACTGCCATCACATTCGACCAGTCCGATCACCCTACGCACATTGCCACCCCTGGGAGGCAAGCTTTGGTGGTCGACCCAGTTGTCGAAGGCACTCGACTGACCAAAGTCCTGATGGATGGTGGCAGTGGCCTGAACATATTGTATGCTGAAACATTGAAAGGGATGGGCATTCCGATGTCCAGGCTCAGGCTAGCAACATGAGCTTCCATGGAGTCATTCCTGGAAAGAAAGCCAAGTCACTCGGCCAGATTGCTCTCGATGTGGTTTTCGGTGATTCAAAGAATTACCGCAGGGAAAAGTTGACATTTGAGGTTGTGGACTTCCAAAGTGCTTATCATGCTATTCTGGGCCGGCCAGCTTATGCACGCTTCATGGCTCGACCATGCTACGTGTATCTCAAGTTGAAGATGCCCGGCCCCAGAGGTGTGATCACCGTTACCGGCAATCGGAAGAAAGCAGAAGAGTGTTTTCAGAAAGGATAGAAGATTGCTGATGCTCAAATGGCAGTTGTTGAGCTACAAGAGTACCAGAAGACTGCTGATCCGAGTGAATTGCTACGAGCCAAGAAGCCTGCTTCAGAATCTGCTTTTCAGTCGTCCGGTGAAACTAAGCCAGCTCACATTCACCCGACCGACCCCGACGCTGCTCCGACTCACATCTCGACGACGCTCGACTCCAAATAGGAAGAAGCGCTCATCCAGTTCCTCCGTGAAACTGGGACGTCTTCACATGGAAGCCTTCTGACATGCCTGGAGTTCCCAGGGGGCTGGCTGAGCACCGTCTACGAGTCGACCTGAAGTTCAAGCCTGTGAAAGAACATCTTCGACGGTCCTCCGTCCAGAAGAGGAAAGCTATTGGCGAGGAGGTGGCTCGGCTCTTAGCAGCGGAGTTCATCCGAGAGATTTACCACTCCGAGTGGCTCGCCAATGTAGTCATGGTCCCCAAAAAGGACAAGTCGCTTCGCATGTGCATTGACTTTAAACACATCAATCGGGCCTGCCCGAAAGATCATTTCCCTCTCCCCCGCATCGACCAGGTAGTGGACTCGACCGCGGGGTGTGAGCATTTGTCTTTTCTAGATGCTTATTCAGGGTACCATCAGATCCGTCTGTATGGACCCGACGAGATCAAAACGGCCTTCATCACCCCATTTGGGTGCTTCTATTATGTCACCATGCCCTTCGGCCTCAAGAATGCTGGAGCCACGTTCATGAGGATGATTTAGAAGTGTTTACTCACTCAGATCAGTCGGAACGTAGAAGCATACATGGATGATATTGTGGTTAAGTCACGGAAAGGTTCCGACCTACTGACTGACCTTGCCGAAACCTTTGCTAACCTCAGGGGATACGATATCAAGCTCAATCCATCAAAGTGCACATTTGGAGTTCCAGGTGGAAAGTTACTCGGTTTTCTCGTTTCCGGACAAGGAATCGATGCCAATCCCGAGAAAGTTGGCACCATACTCCGGATGAAGCGCCGTATGCGTGTACACGATGTCCAGAAACTTACATGTTGCTTGGCCGCTCTAAGTCGATTCATTTCTCGTCTCGGTGAAAAGGCGTTGCCTCTTTACCGACTGATGAAGAAGTCTGACAAGTTCGAGTGGACTCCAGAAGCTGACGCAGCGTTTGCAGAGCTCAAAGCTCTGCTCTCCACCCAGCCGGTGCTTGCTGCCCCAATCAGTAAAGAGCCTCTGCTGCTGTACATTGCGGCCACGGGACAAGTTGTCAGTACAGTACTCACGGTCGAGCGGGAAGAAGAAGGAAAGGCCTTCAGAGTTCAGCGCCCAGTATATTATGTGTCTGAAGTTTTGACCCCTTCGAAGCAAAGATATCCCCATTACCAGAAGCTTGTATATGGGATCTACATGACCACGAAGAAGGTTGCACACTACTTCTCTCACCATTCCATTACAGTCGTCAGCGACGCTCCACTGTCAGAGATCTTGCACAACAGAGATGCAACTGGTCGAGTGGCTAAGTGGGCGATTGAACTCCTCCCCCTAGATATCAAGTTTGAAGCAAAGAAGGCTATCAAGTCCCAAGCAATCGCAGATTTCGTCGCCGAGTGGATTGAACAGCAACTTCCGACTCAAGTCCACTCGGAGCACTGGACCATGTTCTTCGATGGATCTAAGATGCTGAATGGTTCCGGTGCTGGGGTAGTATTAGTCTCCCCCCGAGGAGATAAGCTCAGATACGTTCTCCAGATTCACTTCGATTCCTCCAACAATGAAGCAGAATATGAGGCACTTTTGTATGGGTTGCGCATGGCCATTTCACTCGGCGTCCGTCGCCTCATGGTCTATGGCGACTCAGATTTGGTGGTTATCAAGTGATGAAGGAGTGGGACGTCAGAAGTCCGGCAATGACTGGTTATTGCAATGCAGTGAGAAAGTTAGAAAAGAAATTCGAGGGGTTAGAACTTCATCACATCCCCCGACTAAAAAATCAGGCAGCTGGCGATTTGGCAAAAATAGGCTCCAAGAGAGAAGCCATTCCCAGCAACGTGTTCCTGGAACACATTCACTCGCCGTCAGTCCAAGAAGATCCTTTTACAGAAGAAGCCCCGCAGCCGAAAAGCGCCACAGATCCGACTGAAGTCGAAGTTCCTGCTGTGGTCGACCTAATCATGGAAGTCTTGGCAATCACTCCCGACTGGACGATACCGTACATCGCATATATCCTAAGGAAAGAACTCCCGGAGGACGAGGAAGAGGCTCGACAGATCGTCCGCCGATCCAAGGCCTTCACAGTCATAAAGGGACAGTTGTATAGAGAAAGCGCGACTGGAATCGGTCAGAAGTGCATAACACCAGAAGAGGGTCGGATAATCCTTGATGATATCCACTCGGGAACCTGTGGTCACCATGCGTCCTCTCGGACCATTGTGGCTAAAGCATACCGAGCGGGATTTTACTGGCCAAGAGAAAATGAGATGGCAAAAGAGATAGTCGACAAGTGTGGAGGGTGCCAGTTCTACTCCAACATGTCACACAAGCCTGCATCGGCCCTGAAGACCATCCCACTCGTTTGGCCCTTTTCTGTCTGGGGACTAGACATGGTTGGTCCACTGAGAACAGGCAGGAGCGGTTTCACTCATGTGCTTGTGGCAGTCGACAAGTTTACCAAATGGATTGAAGCTAAGCCCATCAAGAATCGTGATGCTTGCACTGCTATCAGTTTCGTCAGAGGACTAACATTCAGATATGGAGTCCCGCATAGCATCATCACTGACAATGGGTCAAACTTTGATTCGGACCAGTTCAGAGCTTTTTGCGCCTCTCAAGGCACACGAGTCGACTACGCATCGGTCGCCCATCCCCAGTCGAATGGACAAGCCGAGAGAGCAAATGGTCTGATTCTCAAAGGACTAAAGCCTCGACTGATGCGTGATCTCAAGCACGCGGCAGGTGCTTGGGTCGACGAGCTTCCGTCAGTTCTGTGGGGATTGAGGACCACCCCTAACCGGTCGACTGGGAGAACTCCATTCTTTCTGGTTTATGGAGCCGAAGCAGTTCTGCCGAATGATCTTCTCCACAACGCACCCCGAGTCGAACTTTACACCGAAGATGAAGCAGAACAAGCCCGGCAAGATGCAGTCGACCTCCTAGAAGAAGAGAGGGAGATGGCCATGATCAGATCGACCATTTATCAGCAAGACTTGCGTCGGTTCCACACCCGGAACATGAAGAGTCGAGCCTTCCAAGAAGGAGATTTGGTCCTCCGAGTGGATCAACAAAAACCACACAAGCTTGCTCCTACTTGGGAAGGCCCCTTCATCGTCACCAGAGTCCTCCACAATGGAGCGTATCACCTCTACAATGTTGATCGCCAGATCAACGAGCCACGAGCTTGGAATGCGGAACTACTCCGCCCCTTTTACACTTGAGCCCTCCCTTGGATGAGATGTAATAAGAAAAGAAAATTCTGCAGTTCATTTTTATCAAAGACAAGAGTGTCCCAATAATCGCTGTCACTTTTGTTTGCATACGAAATCCCCCAGTGGGTGACTTAGCCGCGAATCCGTTTCGCCTAAGTTTAAGAAATCCTACCGAGTGGAGAGCAATCCTCCCACTCGCGGGCTTAGCTGCAGTCCAGTGCTCGCCTAAGGTCTCCCACTTAGAGACTTAGCTGCAGTCAGGCACTCGCCTAAGTTTGAAAAAATCCTACCGAGTGGAGAGCAAACCTCCCACTCGGGGGCTTAGCTGCAGTCCAGTACTCGCCTAAGTTCTCCCACTTAGAGACTTAGCTGCAGTCAGGCACACGCCTAAGTTTGAAAAAATCCTACCGAGTGGAGAGCAAACCTCCCACTCGGGGGCTTAGCTGCAGTCCAGTACTCGCCTAAGTTCTCCCACTTAGAGACTTAGCTGCAGTCAGGCACTCGCCTAAGTTTGAAAAAATCCTACCGAGTGAAGAGCAAACCTCCCACTCGGGGGCTTAGCTGCAGCCCAGTGCTCGCCTAAGTGTTTAAAAATCCTACCGAGTGAGAGCAAACCTCCCACTCGGGGGCTTAGCTGCAGTCCAGTACTCGCCTAAGTTCTCCCACTTAGAGACTTAGCTGCAGTCAGGCACTCGCCTAAGTTTGAAAAAATCCTACCGAGTGGAGAGCAATCCTCCCACTCGGGGGGCTTAGCTGTAGTCCAGTACTCGCCTAAGTTCTCCCACTTAGAGACTTAGCTGCAGTCAGGCACTCGCCTAAGTTTGAAAAAATCCTACCGAGTGGAGAGCAATCCTCCCACTCGGGGGCTTAGCTACAGTCCAGTACTCACCTAAGTTCTCCCACTTAGAGACTTAGCTGCAGTCAGGCACTCGCCTAAGTTTGAAAAAATCCTACTGAGTGGAGAGCAAACCTCCCACTCGGGGGCTTAGCTGCAGCCCAGCGCTCGCCTAAGTGTTTAAAAATCCTACCGAGTGAGAGCAAACCTCCCACTCGGGGGCTTAGCTGCAGACCAGCGCTTGCCTAAGTACAGGACACAACCCAATCCGCAAGGACGACGAGGTGCAAATCGACTGCTACCTTCTCCTTTGGAGCTGCACCACAAATACAAAAGTTATTTCGAGTGAAGATCGAGTTCCACTCGACGGGTCATCCTTGAAGATATTCAACGATAAATCCAATTTAGATAATACCTAAAGGTCCTAGACCTCAGGCCAAAGTAATCGAGCCCTCAGCTCGACGGAGTTTAACGGTTACAAAATCCACTCGGCATTCCGAGGCAAATTTAAAGTGGAGCTTAAAAGTTTTTCACTCCTCAGGTGGAGGACTGGAAGGGGCGACGAACTCGTCCAAGTCGACCCCGTCTGCAATACGGGTGGCAGTAGCGATGAAAGTCTCCATGAAATCTTGAAAGTTGTGCTTCCTGGTATTGGCAACTTGGATGGCAGCCAGCTTCTCTTCTCGCGCCTCCTTGCAATGGACGCGGACCAGAGATAGAGCCACATCAGCGCCACACCGAGCAGAAGACTTCTTCCACTCCTGCACTCGGTCAGGGATTCCGTTAAGTCGAGTCATCAGAGACTCGAGATCGTTTTGGAGCGTAGCCTCTAGCCAAAGTGCTGGGTCGATCCGTGACATGGCAACCTTCAGTCGAGGCAAGTACTCCATGACGCCGTCAATGCGAGATTCCAGTCGGAGCAGATTCATGGCAGCTTTATCTTTCACGGGAGAGTTGATTGGATCCAAACCTGTTTCGATCCGCCCAGTCTCCTCTTCAAAGTTCTGGCAAAGCTCTGCATACACGATCCAAGGATAAGTCAATTTTCATAGACTGAGTCGACACAAAAAAACCAGTCGGAACTGAATGTGCACCTTCAAGCTTGATGTACAACTTCTTGGCGAGGCTCCTCAAGTAGCTCTCCAGGTCGTCCCTCATGCGAGCGATGCCTTCCATCTTCTCGTTCAGGGTGAGGTTCTCCTCCTTCCAACGTGAACACTCCCTGTTGGCTTCATTCAGAGCGGTCTTCAGCTTGGTATTCTCTTCTTCTAAGTGGTCGACCGAAGCCAGCTTCTGTACGGCCAGAGCGGTCTTGTCATCAGCCTCCTTACGGGCAGCAGGCAAGTCCTGATCCTTCTTCGCCAGAGCTTCGTTCAGTTTTTCTGCAAAGAAATGATGATTGAATCGGAAATAGCAGAAGGATACTCAAGCCTAAAAGCTAACCAGCCGACAAAATCGTCTTACTTGCGGCGCCGTCTCTGACCTTCTGCAGCTCTGTTCTGGCCAGCTCCAGATCAAGGTTCAGTTGAATCTGCTGCTTCTCCAAGTCAGCCAAGCGGGCTCCAAGATCGCAAGATTTCTGAAGTCAAAGGGGAGAAGTTATCATTACAGTAAAAAAACAACAAAGGCAATAAATACTAAGACTACGGTCGACTGCCAGCAGTCCACCATAGTCTCGGGGACTACACCCAGTGGGTGCACTTAGCGTGCCCCCACCGGTTCCTATCCCACCCGACCGGCCCTCGAAGTCGAGTCCAAGACAAGTTGCTTCTGAGTAACTAAGAGACAGTGATGGTGTTTCTAAGACTACAGCCGAAGCAAAAACATTTGACAATAGTCTCGGGGACTACACCCAGTGGGTGCACTCAGCGTGCCCCCACTATAAAAAAAAAGTCGATTGCCCGCAATCGACCGGATACCGTTCCATTCGACATGGCCCGACCAGACCGAGTGAAGAAACAAAGCTACAACAACTCAATATAAAGACTACAGTCGACTACCAGCAGTCCACCGTAGTGTCGGGGACTACACCCAGTGGGTGCACTTAGCGTGCCCCCACTCGTCCAAGAATTGGCAGACACACCCAGTGGGTGTACGGATATAAAGATCTTCGGAAAAGAGATTCTTCAAACAGCATATCGTAACAGACCAAGTGTTGAAGTCGACTGACCTGGACGTTACTCTGAAGAGCCGAGCTCGCGTCATAAGCCGCCTGGCAGGCCTCCCGAGCCACTTTCACTTGTTCCATCATGATCCCCGCCTGGCGTATAGCCTCCTTTGCAGCAGCCGCTTGGTCCTCAGGGACGGGGTATGCAGCAAAAAGCGAAGACGGATCCGCAGTCGACGCCGAGGGCCGCACACTCGTCAGAGGAATGGCGAAAGTCACAGAAGCCCGAGTGGGTTCGCCATCATCCCGAGCTACGGCCTCAGGCGCCGGAGTGGATTATGGGGTCTTGTCAGCCGACGCCCTCTTCTTCCTCCTCACTCTCAGCGGTCCGTTGTCGTCGTCATCCGGGAGGTCGATAACATGAGGAGGAGCTACAAGGAAAACATTCAATCGACCAGAGTTGCAATAAATGTTCAGTCGACTCAAAGCAGAACGTCAGTAATCGTACCAGGGTTGGAGGTAACAGCATCCTCCATCTCTTGGTCGTCGTCCTTGGCGGAGACCTCAGAAGTAGCACCGCTGCAAATCTCGAAAGTCAGTCAGTTGGCTTAGTGAATCGACCAAGGATCCGTCCACGGTCGACAAAGGAAAGCAAGTTTTATTATTACCCAGAAATGGTGGGGACGGCCATCTTCATCTTGGGCAGAGCCTTGGGCGGCTTGGACGGCGCTGCACGCGGGTGCTTGGGAGCCTTTCCAGTCGGCGTAGGAGAAGAGGTCCGAGGGCGTTTCGACGACTGCCCAACAGGAGCAGTCGCACTACCACGCTCCCGCGCTGGATCGTGTGTGAGCTTGGATCGCCCCTCCGGGCGGGGGGGTTCAACCTCCTCCTCCTCCTCTTCGCTGGAGTCGACGTCGTCGCCTCCCTCTCCTTCACCATCGGACTCCCACTCGCCTTGATCGTCCCCGCTCTCACCTCCGCTCGCCTCCCCTTCCTCAGTTGGCCCCTGTGCCCCATTGGGCATCGAGTACATCTCAGTAGTCGCCTGAAAAACAACAGACAAGACAAAGGTCAATCGACCAACTCAAAGAAGACCAATGAAGAAAAACAAGATCTCAGTCAGGAGCATAGAGACATACCTGGTCCACGTCGTATGAGTTGTCGAGTGGAATTACCCTCCTGGCTCCTCGGGGGTTGTCCTTGTTTCCTGTGATGCTCGACAGCCACCCTCCAGCATCTCATCAGTGACCTCCTCTGGGTGGATCCGAGTGGTGTCGTCAAGACCCGAGTATAGCCACATCGGGTGGTCACGAGCCTGGAGCGGTTGGATGCGCCTCCGGAGGAAGACCTCCAGCAAATCCATGCCCGTCACGCCCTCACGGACAAGCTCAACCACTCGACCGGCCAGCACTTTGACTTGGGCCCTTTCCTCCGACGCCACTTTCAGAGAAGCAGGTTTTTCAGCTCGGTCAAGTGAGAATGGGGGGAGACCAGTCGACTGTCCTGGGGTCGCCTGGTCTTGACAGTAGAACCAAGTCGCCTGCCAACCACGGACCGACTTCGGGAAAGTGATAGATGGAAAAAACTCTTTCCCCTCGTCTGGATCGCCAGGCCCCCGCATAGCTGGATCACCTGCGTCCTCTTGTCACTCGACTTGGCCTTCTTGACCGATTGAGAACGGCAGGTAAAGATGTTCTTGAAGAGTCCCCAATGGGGGCGACAACCCAAGAAAGCCTCACACATGGAAATGAAAGCAGCAAGGTATACGATGGATTTGGGAGTGAAGTGGTGGAGCTGCGCTCCGAAGAAGTTCAGGAAACTCCGGAAAAAAGGATGGGGCGGCAGAGAAAACCCGCGGTCGATGTGGGTGGCTAGGAGCACGCACTCACCGTCGTGGGGTTGAGGTTCGATCTCTCCCCTCGGGAGACGCGTAGCTTCATGGGGAATGACCCCCCCTCGACCATGTCATCGAGATCCTCTTGCTGGAGCACCGACGGCATCCAGTCGCCCTGGACCCAACCTTTGGGCAGAGCGGTCCTGGAGGAAGATCCGCCCCGAGCAGACCTCTTCCCTTTCCCCACCACAGCCGCCTTCTTCGCGCGCTCCAGAGCAGACGTCTTGCCCTTCACCATCGTCGCCGGCAAAGTCTCGAGCGGGCTTGCGGCACTAGGGTGAGAGCGGAGGTGGCGGAGGAACTTGCGAAGGGAGAGAAGAAGAAGAAAGCAAAAGGAAGCGCACTGTTTGGAAACCCTGAGCCGGCAACTTATAAGGGGCCGCTTCCGAGTGGCTGACTGGTAGGCCCAGGCTATCCAGTCAAATCCCGCAGCAGACGCGCGCGCGGTACGTGGCGAAAAAGGCGACGCGGGGATCGAGGAGCTTCCGCTTTATCGCTTCCGATTACTGCGGCCGCTCCCGTCCCGCGCGCTTCTCGAAATCCGAATCCGCGACATCCGCGGGCCACAGAACAACTTGTCAAAACGGAAGACCCCGGTCGTGCCGGCACTCGGTATGTCACAAGTAAAGAAATTCACTCGACGAGAGGCCTGGAATGGATCAAGGCGACTGAAAGAGGTTGATGACGTCATCCGTGACGGTTGGCCCAAAACGAGGCACTCACGTAGCCCAAAGAACCAGTCGGAGACCTCCAACTCTTTCCCCACTCTAACCTCGATCCATTCGGGGGCTAATGATGAAGCCATGTACCTAGGGTAGGGGCACGGACCTGTCCAAAAAGCCCTACCCTAGGACATCCCTAGAAGAAGTCACCTTTCAATCGACTTGAAGGTATCCCACTCGACGGGTTCAAGACACTCGACCAAGAAGCTATCACTCGACCATGAAGCCAACCACTCGACCGCCAGGAGACCTAAAGTCACTCCGCAGGCAAACGGTCGGCTATTAAGTAGTCTTTATGGTCATTATAGCACTTTATTTAGGGGCGTTACCAGTAACGCCCAACCTTAATTGTACCTTAAACCCTGCATTACTGAGGGCAGGAGGGGGCCGGCGAACTCTATATAAGCCACCCCCCTCCTCAGTATGAAGGGTTCCACCCCTGTTATTTACACACGCATAATCCAATCGGCCGCCTCCGGGCACCGAGACGTAGGGCTGTTACTTCCTCCGAGAAGGGCCTGAACTCGTAATCCCCGTGTGCCTACTGCTCCTCCATAGCTAAGATCTAGCCTCTCCATACACACCCCCTACATCACTGTCAGAGTTAGAACCACGACAGGTGCGCCCAGGGGGGTAGGCGCGCCCCCCCTGCCTCGTGCCTTCCTCCGTTGTTTCTTGATACACTCCATGTCTCCTGGATCATGTTCGTTGAGAAATCACGTTCCCAAATGTTTCATTCCGTTTGGGCTCCGTTTGATATTCCTTTTCTTCGAAACCCTAAAATAGGCAAAAAAACAACAATTTGGGCTGGACCTCCGATTAGTAGGTTAGTCCCAAAAATGATATAAAAGTGTAAAATAAAGCCCATTAACATCCAAAATAGATAATATAATAGCATGGAGCAATCAAAAATTATAGATACGTTGGAGACGTATCAAGCATCCCCAAGCTTAATTCCTGCTCGTCCTCGAGTAGGTAAATGATAAAAGAAGAATTTTTGATGTGGAATGCTTTTTAACATATGTATCAATATAATTTTTCTTTATTGTGGCATGAATTTTTAGATCCGTAAGATTCAAGACAAAAGTTTAATATTGACATAAAAATAATAATACTTCAAGCATACTAACTAAGCAATTATGTCTTCTCAAAATAACATGGCCAAAGAAAGTTATCCCTACAAAATCATATAGTCTGGCTATGCTCCATCTTCACCACACAAAATATTTAAATCATGCACAACCCCGATGACAAGCCAAGCAATTGTTTCATACTTTTGACGTTCTCAAACTTTTTCAATCTTCACGCAATACATGAGCGTGAACCATGGATATAGCACTATATGGTGGAATAGAATGGTGGTTGTGGAGAAGACAAAAGAGGGGAAGATAGTCTCACATCAACTAGGCATATCAACGGGCTATGGAGATGCCCATTAATAGATATCAATGTGAGTGAGTAGGGATTGCCATGCAACGGATGCACTAGAGCTATAAGTGTATGAAATCTCAACAAAAGAAACTAAGTGGGTGTGCATCCAACTTGCTTGCTCACGAAGACCTAGGGCAATTTGAGGAAGCCCATCATTGGAATATACAAGCCAAGTTCTATAATTAAAAATTCCCACTAGTATATGAAAGTGATATCATAGGAGACTCTCTATCATGAAGATCATGGTGCTACTTTGAAGCACAAGTGTAGAAAAATGATAGTAACAATGTCCCTTCTCTCTTTTTCTCTCATTTTTTGGGCCTTCTTTTTTAATGGCCTTTCTCTTTTATTTTCTTTTTTTTTGTCCGGAGTCTCATCCCGACTTGTGGGGGAATCATAGTCTCCATCATCCTTTCCTCACATGGGACATTGCTGTAATAATGATGATCATCACACTTTTATTTCCTTACAACTCAAGAATTACAACTCGATACTTAGAACAAAATATGACTCTATGTGAATGCCTCTGGAGGCGTACCGGGATGTGCAATGAATCAAGTGTGACATGTATGAAAATTATGAACGGTGGCTTTGCCACAAATACGATGTCAACTACATGATCATGCAAGCAATATGACAATGATGAAGCGTGTCATAATAACGGAACAATGGAAAGTTGCATGGCAATATACCTCGGAGTGGCTATGGAAATGCCATAATAGGTAGGCACGGTGGCTGTTTTGAGGAAGGTATATGGTGGGTGTATGATATCGGCGAAAAGTGCGCGGTATTAGAGAGGCTAGCAATGGTGGAAGGGTGGGAGTGTGTATAATCCATGGACTCAACATTAGTCATAAAGAACTCACATACTTATTGCAAAAATCTACAAGTTATCAAAGCAAAGTATTACGCGCATGCTCCTAGGGGATAGATTGGTAGGAAAAGACCATCGCTCGTCCCCGACGACCACTCATAAGGAAGACAATCGATAAATAAATCATGCTCCGACTTCGTCACATAACGGTTCACCATACGTGCATGCTACGGGAATCACAAACTTCAACACAAGTATTTCTCAAATTCACAACTACTCAACTAGCATGACTCTAATATCACCATCTCCATATCTCAAAACAATTATCAAGTATCAAACTTCTCATAGTATTCAATGCACTTGTATGAAAGTTTTTATTGTTGCCATGCTGTTCGTAAAGGACTCTCAAAATAATATAAGTGAAGCATGATAGATCAATTATTTCTATAAAATAAAACCACCACCGTGCTCTAAAAGATATAAGTGAAGCACATAGAGTATTCTAATAAATTCCCAATCATGCGAGTCTCTCTCAAAAGGTGTGTACAGCAAGGATGATTGTGGTAAACTAAATAGCAAAGACTCAAAATGATACAAGACGCTCCAAGCAAAACACATATCATGTAGTGAATAAAAATATAGCTCCAAGTAAAGTTACCGATAGACGAAAGACGAAAGAGGGGATGCCTTCCGGGGCATCCCCAAGCTTAGGCTTTTTGGTGTCCTTTAATTTTATCCTGGGGTGCCATGGGCATCCCCAAGCTTAGGCTCTTGCCACTCCTTGTTCCATAATCCATCAAATCTTTACCCAAAACTTGAAAACTTCACAACACAAAACTCAAAATAGAAAATCACGTGAGCTCCGTTGGCGAAAGAAAAAAAACACCACTTCAAGGTACTGTAATGAACTCATTCTTGATTTATATTTGTGTTAAACCTACTGTATTCAAACTTCTCTATGGTTTATAAACTCTTTTACTAGCCATAGATTCATCAAAATAAGCAAACAACACACGAAAAAACAGAATCTGTCGAAAACAGAACTGTCTGTAGTAATCTGTAGCTAACGCAAACTTCTGGAACCACAAAAATTCTAAAATAAATTTCTGGACGTGAGTAATTTATCTATTAATCATCGGCAGAAAGAATTAATTAAATATCACTTTCGCAATAAAAATGGCAGCGATTCTCGTGAGCGCTAACGTTTCTGTTTTTTACAGCAAGATCAAAAAGACTTTCCCCAAGTCTTCCCAACGGTTCTACTTGGCACAAACACTAATTAAACACAAAAAACACAACCAAAACTGAGGATAGATAAATTATTTATTACTAAACAGGAGGAAAAAGCAAGGAATAAAAATAAATTTGGGTTGCCTCCCAACAAGCGCTACCATTTAACGCCCCTAGCTAGGTATAAAAGCGAACATAGATCTAGGTATTGCCATCTTTTGAAGGCAATCCGTAAGTGGCTCTCATAATAGATTCATATGGTAATTTAACTTTATTTCTAGGGAAATGTTTCATGCCTTTCCTTAATGGGAATTGGAATCTAATATTCCCTTCCTTCATATCAATAATTGCACCAATCGTCTAAGGAAAGGTCTACCAAGAATAATAGGACATAAAGGATTGCAATCTATATCAAGAACATTGAAATATATGGGCACATAGTTCCTATTTGCAACAATAAGAACATCATTAATTCTTCCCATAGGTTTCTTAATAGTGGAATCCGCAAGGTGCAAGATTAAAGAACAATCATCAAAATCACGGAAACCTAACAAAATCACACAAAGTTTTTGGAATCGTGGAAACACTAGCACCCAAATCACACAAAGCATAACACTCATGATCTTTAATTTTAATTTTAGTAGTAGGTTCCCACTCATCATAAATTTTCTAGGGATAGAAACTTCCAACTCAAGTTTTTCTTCATAAGATTGCATCAAAGCATCAACGATATGTTTAGTAAAAGCTTTAAGAATTTAGCATGGATTGCAACAAGGAAATACAATCAATCAAAGAGCAATTATCATAATTAAATTCCTTGAAATCCAAAATAGTGGGTTCATTGCTATTTAAAATTTTAATCTCTTCAATCCCACTTTTAACAATTTTAGCATCAAGATCTAAAGACTCTGAATTTTTGGAACGTCGTCTAGGTAAAGGTGGCTCATCTTTAGCCCCATCATTATCAAGATTCATATTGAAAAACAAAGATTCAATAGGGGACAGATCAATAACTTTTAGATCTTCATCCTTATTATCATGAAAACTAGAAGAACACACTTTCACAAAGCAATCTTTCTTAGCACGCATCCTAGCGGTTCTTTCTTTGCACTCATCAAATTCTCTTGGCCTTGAGAGACTCATTGATATAATGCTCCGGTGGAATAGATCGAAGTTTCAAAGAATCAACATCAAGAGAAATTCTATCCACGTTCCTAGCCAACTCATCAATCTTAAGCAATTTTTCTTCAATCAAAGCATTGAAACTCTTTTGTGAACTAATAAATTCTTTAATATTGGATTTAAAATCAGAGGGCATATTATTATAATTTCCATAAGAATCACTACTAGGGAAACCTTATACACATAATCTTAGCAGCAGCGCGGTTTAAAAACAAACGCTGCTGCTAATTAGCAGTAGCGAGCTTGAGGAAACCGCGCTACTAATAACCTGATAGTAGTAGCGCAGGTTTTTACCCCTCGCTACTACTAAGTGATTTCCACGGTGCCTCCCGGGACCAGCCGTAGTAGTAGCGCAGGTTATAAACCCACACTACTACTAAGTCAATAATAGTAGAGCGGGTTATAAACCCCACGCTACCACCTGCATCTGGTCCCACCCCACCATCCATCCCACGCCATGTCTAAAAAAACACTCAATGCCCGATCCAGATCCCCAATCCCATCTCTGCTCCCACCTCCTCTCCTCCTCTCTCAACTCCCAACCCGCCATGGAGGGGGAGCCGCCTGCGTAGGGCCCACCCCCCAGCGCCGCCGCCGCCTACGGCTCCGACGGCGGCGGGGAGAAGGGCGCCCCGTGCCAGGAGTGCGGGGAGCAGCCGTGGAAGTACCGGTGCCCGGGCTGCTCCTGCCTCACCTGCAGCCTCCCCTACGTGCAGGCCCACAAGCGTCGCACCGCCTGCTCTGGCAAGCGCCCACGCACCGTCCCCGTCCCGCTCGCCCAGTTCGACGGCAACCAGCTCCTCTCCGGTGACAGATTCGTCCCTCGACCTCTGGTCCAGTCCCTCGCTCGCCATGGCCTCCATCCATGCTGACTGTCTGTCCCCTGTTTTCTCTGCATGCAGATTACAACTTGCTAGAGGAGACGATCTAGGTCAGGGAGTCGGCCCACAGGCTGCTCGACGGCTTTGGCCGCAACTTCGGCTGTGGCTTCGAGGGACGCTATGGCGCCCAGCTGCCGCCGTGGCTCTCCTTCCTCCCCAAGGCCGCGGAGTGCCGGGGCATCCGGCTCGCCGTCCAAACCTGAATTTTCCATGGACCATGTTTGTAACTTTTATGTGTTGCTTTTGTTGCTTTAGTCTTCAGTTTACCAGGAGATACTTGTGGTCAATGTACCAGGTTGCTTGTTTCTACCGGGATAAGTGCGAGGCATACATTCCTGCCGGTGTTGGCGGCTCGATCAGGTGAGCTGCAAGTTCTCCAACAAATGTCCACAACAGTACATGTATTTATTAGTGTCAGTGATGTTCCAAATGGTACGCAAAACCTTCAGAATCAGATACAGTTGTTGAGGTTTTTAGATAACTGCAGGTCGGCGGCATCGGTCGTCGAGGCCGAGAATACCGGGCTGTCGTAGGATAGCTTCAAGACAACCATTATCAAACGCGACGACGAAAACATCCATGTGAGATTGTTTGTGAACTCTGCCAAGACATGTTAAATTAAAGCTGAACTCAGAAAAAAATTGGGTCCTGGTGATATATAAGGAAGTCAATTAAAATATTTTTCATTGACCATTTGTAGTAGTATAGATTTCTAAGGATTAAACAAAAATATCCTATGTCTAGAACTAGAAGACATCTTAGAAAATTAGGATACAGAGCTAGAAGGATGCACAACTTCAGGAAAGAACAATTATTATATTTTAAGGTTGTAAAGGTTGTATGTTGTGTTGGCTAAGACTAAAGATTGTAAATTCATCATCATACCAATGTCGTTCTCTTTGCAGATGATTCTAGAAACTATATTATGCTAGGAGTGCCTTACTGCAGCAACTAGCAGCAAGGCCAGCCACTGGTTAAATTGGAAAGCTGTACTGACTTTCAGCAAGATCATGCGATGATCTTAGTATGCTTCTACTACCAAGTAAGAAATATAGTTTGTCAAAGTGTGGATGTGGGCTAAAATGGAACCCGGTGGACAGATCGTTCCCTAGAAAATCCGTTGAATATGTGAATCTAGAAGTACTGCTGATTGTAGAGATTGATTCTTTGAATATGTGAATCTAGCGGATAGATTGCCTCTCTGCCCGCTTGCTCGCCAGCGGCAGCGTCGCACACTGAGGTACGCGCCACCCCCGTTGACGTTCCTCTTCCGTTCGGGAACTCACTGGTCGATGCGCATGCACGAGACCAATGTCTGAAGCGTAGTACAACTGTCCAGTTCAGCGATTGTGGCGAGCCGGTTAAATTTGGAAATCTAAGTTTGTTTGTGCTTGAAATTCCTGCCTGTTGAGGGCGTAGCTTTCGGACGATTAGTTACCATGGGCTGCACTACGATTTGTGAATTATTAATGCTGACGAAACGGCGAGTGATTGATTCTACTGATGCATCTCTTTATGGCATAAAAGGTTAACACTCTCAAGGACCAGCTCAGGGGACTGGAGGCAGGTCCGGTAGAAGATCTGTCCAGTAAGCATTTCTTCACCCTTGGGCAACTTTGCACAAATGGACTGTGTATTACACTCCAAGTGCTTCTTTTTGTTATGGATGGTTCGGTATATGAACCATGTGATCAATGTTTGATTTCATATTGCTCTATCATTGTCCTTTGCTGCATTTGATGGACTTGTAAACTATCTCTGCAGCACAAAATTTAACCATGGAGATGACTAACATGGCTTCTCTGTCTTATGCTCTATTTGTCAGTGAAAAATCTTGCACCTTGACCGACAGAATTAAGAGGGGCTAGAATGGGGAAGGACCTCTGCTGTATCAGCTAACAGTAACACATCAGCAGTACCTAATGAAGTATGGTTCCAACCCTCAAGCCCACGATGGAACTGGTTACTTGAATATGAATGGCCAACTCCATGCCAGCTATATTTTAATCTTACTATGCTTTTGCATTATCTTCTTCAGTGAGAAGTTGTTATATTTGAAAGGGAACAGGGCAAAGTGTTGCACTCTTGCTTTTGTTAGAGCACAATATTTTATTGTTAACCATGCTATGGTTCAAACTCCTTTTTATTCTGCTCATATGATATTGCTCATCTTTTGTTTTCTGTCCTGATGCCTCCTGTATTTAGAGTAGAAATATTCTTAATTTAGTGTTTCTTGAACATGGCCAGGGCAATGGATAAAATCTACTCTGGAGAGTTGACAGAGGGAGCACATGCTAAGTTGACTTTTTCCTACGGATTTGCTTATCGTGAAGATGCTTGCAAGGATGTAGAGGGAGCGGATCATTTGGAGAGATGCCACTGTTTGGTGTTTTTATGCATTTTGGTTTGCTTGTAACTATGTTTGCACTAGCTGGCAAGAAGTGTAAAACCATGACAATTTTGTATGCTCTTACAGGATGTGCTCTAATGCCGCTGGTTTATTATAAATCTTGGATTAGTAATGATGTGTAATGCTGCCGGTTTATTCCAAATCTGTGTTTGTTTTAGTTGTTGGAATTGTATGCATAGAATGGAATTGGTGGCTTTTTTTAATTCCTAATTAGTTAGTAGTAGCGTGGGAAAAACCAAACGCGCTACTACTACTTCATTAGTAGCAGCGTGGGTTTGAAACCGGGCTACTACTAACTTTTTAGTAGTAGCGTGGGGAAAAACCTGCCGCGCTACTACTATTTCATTACTAGTAGCGTGGGTTTGCACCTGCGCTACTACTAAAATGTTAGTAGTAGCGTGGGTTTACCCGCGCTACTACTAACTATTAGCTGTAGCGCGATACTAGTAGCGCGGGTACCCGCGCTGCTAGTAGCCATTTTACCCGCGCTGCTAGTAGCCTTTTTCCTAGTAGTGAATTGTTGTAGGAATTACCATAATTATTAGAGGAATTACTAGGAAACGGCCTAGAATTAAAATTACCTCTGTACGCGTTATTATCAAAATTGTTCCTACCAACAAAATTCACATCCATAGATTCATTATTATTCTCAATAAAAGTAGACAAATGCATATCATTAGGATCAGTAGGAGCACTCTTATTAGCGAACAATTTCGTAAGTTCATCCATCTTTCCACTCAAAACATTGATCTCTTCTATCGCATGCACTTTTTTACTAGTCGATGTTTCAGTGTGCCATTGAGAATAATTGACCATAATATTATCTAGGAATTTAGTAGCTTCTCCTAAAGTGATTTCCATAAAAGTGCCTCCCGCGGCCGAATCTAAAATATTTCTAGAAGAAAAATTCAATCTGGCATAAAAATTCTGTATAATCATCCAAAGATTCAAACCATGTGATGGGCAATTACGTATCATTGTTTTCATCCTCTCCCAAGATTGTGCAACATGTTCATGATCGAGTTGCTTAAAATTCATAATATCGTTTCTAAGAGAGATGATCTTAGCGGGAGGAAAATACTTAGAGATAAAAGCATCTTTGAACTTATTCCATGAATCAATACTATTTTTAGGCAAAGACGAAAACCAAGCTTTAGCACAATCTCTACGCGTAAATGGAAATAGCTTCAATTTAACAATATCATTATCCACATCTTTCTTCTTGTGCATATCACACAAATCAACAAAGTTGTTTAGATGGGTAGCGGCATCTTCACTGGGAAGGCTAGAAAACAGATCTTTCATGACAAGATTCAGCAAGTAGTATTAATTTCACAAGATTCATCATCAGTAAGAGGAGCAATCGGAGTGGTAATAAAATCATTATTGTTGGTGTTGGCAAATTCACACAATTTAGAATTATCTTGAGCCATCGTGACAAGCAAGCAATCCAACACACAAGCAAACAAGAAATGGGCAAAAAGGCAAATAGAAAAAGAGAAGGGGAACAGAAATAGAGGGAGAGAGGAAAAGAGGGCAAATAAAACAGGAATGGTGAAGTGGGGGAGAGGAAAACGAGAGGAAAATCGCAAATAATGTAATGCGAGGGATAAGGGTTTGTGATGGGTACTTGGTATGTCTTGACTTGGCGCGAATATCCCCGGCAACGGCGCCAGAAATCCTTCTTGCTACCTCTTGAGCTCTGCGTTGGTTTTCCCTTGAAGAGGAAAGGGTGATGCAATAAAGTAGCGTAAGTATTTCCCTCAGTTTTTGAGAACCAAGGTATCAATCTAGTAGGAGATCATGCTCATGTCCCACGCACCTACACAAACAAATAAGAACCTTGCAACCAACGCGATAAAGGGGTTGTCAATCCCTTCACGGTCACTTACGAGAGTGAGATCTGATAGATATGATAAGATAATATTTTTGGTATTTTTATGATAAAGATAAATAAAAGATGCAAAGTAAAATAAATAGCAATAGAAATAACTAAGTATTGGAAGATTAATATGATAGAAGATAGACCCGGGGGCCATAGGTTTCACTAGTGGCTTCTCTCAAGAGCATAAGTATTACGGTGGGTAAACGAATTACTGTTGAGCAATTGATAGAATTGAGCATAGTTATGAGAATATCTAGGTATGATCATGTATATAGGCATCACGTCCGAGAAAAGTAGACTGAAACGATTCTTCTTCTACTACTATTACTCCACACATCGACCGCTATCCAGCATGCATCTAGAGTATTAAGTTCAAGAGAACAGAGTAATGCTTTAAGTAAGATGACATGATGTAGAGGGATAAACTCATGCCATATGATATAAACCCCATATTTTTATCCTCGATGGCAACAATACAATATGTATCGGTTCCCTTTCTGTCACTGGGATCGAACACCGCAAGATTGAACCCAAAGCTAAGCACTTCTCCCATTGCAAGAAAGATCAATCTAGTAGGCCAAACCAAACTGATAATTCAAAGAGACTTGCAAAGATAAACCAATCATACATAAAAGAATCCAGAGAAGAATCAAATATTGTTCATAGATAATCTGGATCATAAACCCACAATTCATCGGATCTCGACAAACACACCGCAAAAGAAGATTACATCGAATAGATCTCCAAGGAAATCAAGGAGAACTTTGTATTGAGATCCAAAGAGAGAGAAGAAGCCATCTAGCTAATAACTATGGACCCGTAGGTCTGAAGTAAACTACTCACACACCACCGGAGAGGCCATGGAGTTGATGTAGAGGCCCTCCGTGATCGATGCCCCCTCCGGTGGAGCTCCGGAAAAGGCCCCAAGATGGGATCTCTCGGGTACAGAAGGTTGCGGTGGTGGAATTAGGTTTTCGTGGTGCTCCTGGATGTTTGGGGGGGTACGTAGATATATATAGGAGGAAGAAGTACGTCGGTGGAGCAACAGAGGGCCCACGAGGGTGGAGGGCGCGCCCCCTGCCTCGTGCCTTCCTCCCTTGTTTCTTGACACACACTCCAAGTCTCCTGGATCATGTTCATTGAGAAAATCACGTTCCCGAAGGTTTCATTCCGTTTGGACTCCGTTTGATATTCCTTTTCTTCAAAACCCTAAAATAGGCAAAAAAAACACTACAAAAAAAGACACATCCACGACATTTTGGGCCGAATGAAATTTTTCTCTGTCATACATATGACGATAATTGTGACAAAACCTGGTATCATCATAGATGTGGTGGGCTCCTACTTCTATGACAAAAAATCATGACAGAAAATGGGCTTTTCGTCCTAGGCGGGCCGGAGATGCAGCTGCTTGACATTCTTTGGGCCGTCCATGATGGAAAAAACCATGGTAGAAGAGAGGGCGAGGAAAATTTCGGGGAGTTCCCGGTTACGGTGGGAGGTCAGGGGCCGAGCGATGCGCGTTTCTCTCGTACACGTACGCGCGTGTGTGCGAGACATTGGCTCTAACTGAACCCGAGCGAGGCGTTGGGCTCTAACTGAACCTGAGCGATTGCACTGCAGGCTACGCGTTACTGAACCCGAGCGATCGATCGATAGCTGTTAACTGAACCCAATCGAGCGATTCCTTTGCTACTGCTGCTAACTGAAGCCGATCGATGCTGCCTCTAGGATGAACAGTGAGCGTTGCGGGGGGGGGGGGGGGCGGGGGGCTGGATGAACAGGACCCCGTGGTGTGGTGGAGGGTTGGATGAACAGTAGATGGTGGAGGGGTGCCTGTGGAGGGGTGGTTGAACAGGACCCCGTGGTGTGGAGGGTTGGATGAACAGTAGACGGTGGAGGGGTGCCCGTGGAGGGGTGGTTGAACAGTAGCCGGTGGAGTAGAGCGCGGTGGATGCTGGATGAACAGGAGCACGTGGAGGCTGGAGGAGGTCGACGGTAGCCCGTGGAGGCTGGAGGAGGTCGACGGTGGAGATGAACAATATCCCGTGGAGTCCCTTTTTGCGGTACGCCACACCCCTCCTGATGAACAGGACCCCTGTTTCGACCGTAGGAGGTCCGTTTCATCCATTTTGCGGTAGGCCACACCCCTCCCGATCAACAGGGCCCCCGTTTCGACCGTAGGAGGTCCATTTCGTCCGTTTTGCGGTACCCCACACCCCCCGATCAACAGGACCCCCGATTCAACCGTAGGAGGTCCGTTTCCTCTGTTTTGCGGTACGCCAGACCCCTCCTGATCAACAGGACCCCGTTCCGAACGTAGGAGGTCCATTTCCTCCATTGTGCGGTACGCCAGGCCTCATTTCCATCGCCTGTTCCGTCCAAGCCCTCCCGAT
Source organism: Triticum urartu (assembly GCF_056163025.1). NCBI lineage: Eukaryota > Viridiplantae > Streptophyta > Magnoliopsida > Poales > Poaceae > Triticum > Triticum urartu. Next base: position 551,705,054 of record NC_141875.1, on the reverse strand, counting down.
GAACACGATCACACATTCCGTTCCGACCTAGCCGGTTGGCTCCCACGCATTCCGTTTCCTCCTGATGAACACGACGCATTCCGTTGCCTCCCCATGAACACGAAGATGACCCTCTTTCTCCGTACCGACCCAGCCATGTACACGAGCCCTGGCCGTATGTATGCGTGAGTAGGCGTTCGAGACCCCGCCCGTATGTACACATACGTGGCCGTATTTTCTTTCTTGCACCCTGGGCGCTGTACGTACGTGTACATGCTACGTGCGCGCCTCTACTACGACATGTACACGCCTCTACTACGACACGTGCACGCCCCTACATCCACCAGTATATATGTACGTACACGTTCGCGACCAGAATGACAACGCTACGTACGCTTCGACCAGGTGGGTCCCGACTGTCAGGCACTTCCTTGCCTACGAAGATGTAGCTGGTGGGTCCGAGCAGTCAGGGGCAAACGTTCTTTTCGCAAAATACGCTGGCCCGTCCGGTGGGTCCCTGCTGTCAGGTGGAGGAATAATTATTTTGCACGTAATAAGGAGGCACTTCCTTGCTGCAGCCGTGGACCCAGCTGTCAGCCTCTCCACGTATAGTCCATGTCCGATGGAAGCCGTTCCTTGACCACGTTGACCACGCCGCGCCGAGAGCACAAGGGCGATGGACGACGGCGATGCCTAGGAAGGGGACGACGCAGAGCCTTGGAAGACGCGATAGTGGATGCCCACGCGTAGAGGAGTACGAGGGTTCACTGGTTTGCTGCGGTGTGAGGCCGCCGTCGCCGCAGAATAACAGGGGGTGTGGGTGAGTAGCGGGATGGCCTGGCCAGTGGTGGGAGTAGTAGGGGGCGGTGAGGCCTCCGCCGCATCGCAGTCGGCCACGGGAGGTACGAACACGAGGCACGACCGACGCTGGTTTGGGCGGCTGGAGCAAGAAGACCAGAGGTTGAAGAAGCACTACGACCGTTGGATGGACATCGTACGGTGACTGTAGCTAGAATTGTGCATATTGACTAAGTTGACAAAGCCCTCCGTCCCCGTCAACTTAGTAGGCCCACAAGTTAGCCTGCCACTATACTGGGTCCCAGCTAACAAGGGGAGTATTCATTTTTTTGTGCGTAATAAGGAGGCACTTCCTTGCATGCGAAGATATAGCTGGTGGGTCCGAGCTGTCAGCGGCGATAACATTTTTTTCGCGAAATACAGAGGCCCTTTCGGTGGGTCCCTGATGTCAGGTGGAGGAATCATTATTTTGTGCGTAATAAGGAGGCATTTCCTTACATGCAGCCATGGACCCAGCTGTCGGCCTCTCCACGTACAGTCCACTTCAGATGCATGTCGGTCGTTGACCACGTTGACCAGGCCGCGCCGAGAGCACTAGGGTGGTGGACGACGGCGAGGCCTAGGAAGGGAACGACACGGAGGCAGGGAAGACTCGGCAGTTGTTTCCCACGTGGAGGGGAGCATGACTGTACGAGGGTTTACTGGTTCGTTTGCCGTCGCCGGAGAATAACAGCAGGTGTGGGTGAGTTGAGGGATGGCTAGGCTAGCGATGGGAGTAAGGTGGGGCGGTGAGGCATGCGCGGCAGCATAGCCGGACGCGGGGAGGAGGGAGCAGGCAGTCCCGCCGGCGCTTGTTTGAGCAGCTGGAGCAGGAAGAGCAGAGTTTGAAGAAGCACGACGGCCGTTCGATGGACATCCAACAGTCACTGCTTGTGCGTCAACCTTTTTTAGGAAAGCCTCAAATCTGTGGAAAACAGCATACAACCCATCTGCCATTATTTCTAATAATTTACAGCCCATTCGCTAATTCTTAAGTTTTTTGGAGCCCATATTCTTTTTGTTAGCATTACAGCCCATATTGTGGCCACGGTTAAAAAATTAAACGAAATTTTGCATATTTGGTGCGGTCCGAACTGTTTTTAATCCCGAAATTTCGACTCACATTCAAACTGATTTTAAAAATAAATGTATATCAATATAAAATCCAACAAATTCTCCACGGATAAAAATAAATGTAATTTAAAATCTTGAAATGAAAAAAAAGATATTTGAAACTAATTGCCGGTTTGATGTGTTTTAAAAATGTACAGCCCATTTCTCATTACTGATGGGCCATTTTCTCGGCCAGCCGAATGAAAGCTCTCCTCGTCTTGAAAGATTTGCATCCCAACAGGCCTGACAAAGCGACTTACTTGGCAAATCACAAAAAAACTAGGCTGTGGCCGTGGACCCAGCTGTCAGCCTCTCCACGTACAGTACTCTTCTGATGGAAGTCGTTCCTTGACCACGTTGACCATGCCGCGCGGAGAGCACCACGGCGGTGGACGATGACGAGGCCTAGGAAGCGGACGACGCGGAGCCGGGGAAGACGCGGCAGTGAAGCCCGCGCGGAGAGGAGTACGAGGGTTCACTGGTTCGGCTGCGGTGTGAGGCTGCCGTCCCCGCAGGGCCTGACCAGCAGTGGGAATAGTAGGGGGCGGTGAGGCCTCCGCGGCAGCATAGCCGGCCACGGGAGGCAGGAGCATGCGGCAGGACCGGCGCTGCTTTGGGCGGCTAGAGCAAGAAGACCAGAGGTTGAAGAAGCACTATGGCCGTTGGATGGACATCGTACGGTCACTGGAGCTAGAATCGTTCATATTGACTAAGTTGACAAAGCCCTTCGTCCACGTCAACTTAGTAGGCCCACAAGTCAGCCTCCCACCAAGGTGGGTCCCAGCTAGCCGGGGGAGTATTCATTTTTTGTGCGTAATAAGGAGGCACTTCCGGTGGGTCCGAGCTGACAGCGGGGGAACGTTTTTTTCGCGAAATATGGTGGCCCGTCAGGTGGGTCCCAGCAGTCAGGGGGCAAACGTTTTTTTTTGCAAAATATGGTGGCCCGTCCAGTGGGTCCCTGCTGTCAGTTGGAGGAATCATTATTTTCCGCGTAATAAGGAGGCACTTACTTGCTGCGGCCGTGGACCCAGCTGAGACTCTCCACGTACAGTATACTTCCGATGGAAGTCGTTCCTTGACCACGTTGACCTCGCCGCGTTCCGTTGCATGCATGCGTCCATGGGCGTGGTGCGTCCCCACTGTCAGCCTCTCATGTACAGTCATCTTCCGATGACTCTCGGTTGTTGACCACCTTGACCACACCGTGCCGAGCGCACCCAGACTGGAACGACCCGGAGATGGGGAAGACGGGGCAGTGGAGTCACAGATGGAGAGGAGTGGGAAACTTCACTTGTTTGGGTGCGCGGCAGCACAGCTGCGGTGCCGCCCATGGGAGACAGGAGCAAGAACAGAGGTTGAAGAAGGAGCACGGCTGTTGGATTAACATCCAACGGTCCAGCTGCTAGAATCATTTGTTGATTAAGTTGACAAAGCCGTGCGTACACATCCTCTTAGTAGGCCCACAAGTCGGTCACCAAATCTGACGGGTCCCAGCTGTCAACGGGATGAATAATTTTTTTCGCAAAACAAGGAGGCACTTCCTTCCATGCGAAGATACGGCCGGCGGGTCCTAGCTGTCAGGTGGAGGAAACATTTTTTCCAGCTTAATAAGGAGGAAGTTTCCTTGTGTGCGACCATGGACCTCGTGGGTCCCAGCCGCCAGGCTCTCCATGTACAGTCCTCTTCTGATGACTCTCGTTTGTTGACCACGCCACACCGAACGCAGCGAGGCAGTGGACGACGGCGAGGCCCCAGACGGGAACGACTCGGAGATGGGAAAATGCGGCAGTGGAGTCGTAGATTGAGAGGAGGAGAAGGGTTATAACTGGTTCTGTTGCAGCGTGGGGCTATAGTCTGTGGAGAATAATAGGAGGTGTCGAGGGGTGGAGGGATAGCTTGGCCGACGGTGGGGTAGCGCTTCGCAGTGATGCATGCTAAGCAGATCCGCTAGCCACCGGAGGCCGGACCAGGCGGTCCCAGCGACGTTGGAGGAAGAAGACGAGAGATTGAAGGTGCATGCCGGCTGCTGGATATAAATCCAATGGCTGTGGATGACACAATCATTTGTTGACAAAGTTGACAATGCCCTGCGTAGGCTTCGACCTATTGGCCCACATGTCAGCCTGCAAAAATGTGGCATATATTTAACCCATGTTTTCTAGAATGTACAGTCCATTTGCTGGGCTGGGTGAACAAATAATTTCACGTCAATCAGGCCCATTTATATTTCCTAAGAAATCCCAGCCCATGTGCACTTCCTTGAAATACACGTATTAGGTGGGCTCGTTATATATATAATGTTATGTTAGAAGGAGCTATTAATATCAAAGAATAAACCGGAGAGGCGCATTATATATATATATATATAATTAAGAAATTAGCGAGTTATTGCTCAAAATAAAAATGAGCGCGTTATTATTAAATTGGTCCTTAAAATCTTCGCAAGCTTTTGTACGCAATCACCAGGATTTTCCTTGCCTATGAGTCAAAAACAACCAGGATTTTCCTTGCCAACTTCTGTTAAACATTTACTTTTATAAGTTAATAACACGTGGGGTGATCTTATAATGTATATATAAGTCTCTATATAATATTAGATAATAGTAATAATATAAATATATATAATGTGGTTAGAAGGGAAAACATAAATTGGACACAACATTACTTTTATAAGAGACCTGCGTTTTATACCCCACAATAGGCATACTAACAAGTTCACACACAAATACAACAGAAAATGTAAACATTCATATCAAACTCAGGTTCACAGGACACGTTCATATTCATAGCCAACATTCACTATCAACAACTCAAAATATTCATATATACACAAGCTCAGCATATCTATGCATCCAAATGATTGATATATCACATGACAATATTCATACATAATTCACAAAAAGATTCAGATATACACATGTTCAGTATGTTTATGCATCCAAATGATTGAGATCACAGCCAATATGATCCATGGACGAACTTTAATTACCTAGGGTACAGACTAGTAAATGGTGTTCAATCGGAGGTACTTCTTGCTAAAATTAGTTCTTGTACGAGTAAACTTTCGAGTACATAAGAGGCAGCACAGACAATCTGAACTTTGCTTGTAGGTTTATCCTCAAATAGTGGCCTCATGCCGAGGGGGTTTGAGCAACTTGGCCTTTACTTTCATCCAACTAGTTTACTGGCTCATCTTGGTCCTGTATCTCGCCAAAATTCTACATTGCAGATGAGAAAGGAGGCGGTTGAGAAAATGAACCACCCAAATTTTTTGTGCAGTTCAACTGAAATGGAGCATCCTTGGCATGCAGACTGATTAAGTGCCAGATGAATATACGCGTCAACCAACTTGTCTGGAATCTTTAGACTCCATGCCATATAGTTCGCTACCATATGTGCCGATAACCAAAAGGCACAAGCTGGGATACAGTTCATTGTATTGTCTTGTGTAGTTCCACTAAAATGTATGATTGGCACAACATGATCCCTGTTTGCAGAAGTAGGAACAAGGTGAAACCTTCATTAGCTTAGTGAGAAAGGATAGGAAGACATTAGCATATTACTCAAACAGTAGCATCAAATTCATGATGGACAATACGCAAAACATTGCCTCCTTGAACCAATGGCAATAAATTGACATGCAAAACAATAGCACTATTATGTCATGACACTAATAATATTCCCTCCCTGCTCCACCACATGATTCACCTCCATAGACAAACATACACATGTACATGATTCAGCATAGGGTCCTACTAAAGATTTGTTTAACTCCAACAGAAAAATTAGGCAGTAATAAATTAGTGGTACTTAAGTACTCCTAATTAATTAAGTGAGACAGCAGAAGTGGAAGGGCTCCCTGGAGGATCGTCTCACATGTAAGGTAGTCATTGCAGGAGCCCTTCAATGGCCTCGACTGAGGCCTCTGGCTTCAGCAAGATCGCCTTGGCACTATTTATTCTTCTTCTTCTTCTTCCTCTTCATGCTCTGTTTCTCTTTCTCCTCACCAGTTGGTGAAACCAAGTACATGATTGGCCTTCTAATTCAGAATTGGTTTTGTCTGTGAGGGAGTACAAGTGTACTAGTAAAAACAGCATTATTTTCTCATGGCAGTCGGAAAATAGAGTTGAACACATGCATTAAATACCATTCTTACCTAAAGGAAGGTTATGGCGCAAATATGGATGATGAGGATTGGAACACAGATCTCCCTTTGTGCAGTTCCACCAAAATGAACCAACTGTTCCATTCTGACATTCCAGTCAAACGACACAAAAGTCACTTCTTTTAAGAAGAGTTTTGTGCAGTGCACCAAAAGGTCACAACAGCAACCATGTGAATTGGATATCCCTGTTTGCACAAAAAGGCACAGGGGAAACATTCAGAGTCTCAAGTAATTACAGGCAAAAACATTTGGCTAAACTTGTCATGGCTTATAACAGTGGCATGGCTTCATTTTTACCAGGGACATTAGATTAAGAACAACTAAGGCTGCGTTCGGTTCACAGGTTTGGTGCAGGATTTTTGTAGGAACACAATTCCTACAGTATTCTTTCCCTTCCAACCGTTCGGAACACGGGAAAGGTGAATAGTGTTTCATAGGAAAGCTGGTCTGGTAGTACTGATTCTGTCAGATTAGGAATATCCACACGCTGCTCATTTTTTGGGCGGAAGCCCGAGGCAGGCGCTCGCTGCCATGCGTTAGACAGGTTGCTGTGCTGTGTTGCCGGAATAAAAAATCAACCTGTGTGTGGTACGTGAGGTGAGGACAAGAGTAGTCACTGTGCAGCTGAATAAACAAATAGCATCTCATACTGCCAAGCATGGTACTCTAAAAAAACAAATTTGTACATTTCGTAGTCCATCCGAACACATTCTCTTGAGAGTTTCCTCCGGTTCGTTGTTCCATAGTTTTATACCTACATTCCTTTCCTATTCCTCTATTTTCATCAAGACCTATGTTTTCTGCCCCTTTATTCCGAACGGAGCCTAAATATTTGGTATAAGGGCATGGGACAGTGGGTGCACCAGCAGTCCAGCACCATGTACGTAAATAGGGGCATAAAGTGGTGATTCATAGTTTGTTGCCCCGAGAAACAAACATCCAAGAAACATATCTGGGTTGGTCCCATTTTTGTTCACTCTAGCCACCTGTGTGGATAGCAAATCTAGTCCTGGTCATACCACTGTGTACAGCGTTACCCCTATATTTCCCTTTTCGACCAACAGACCGGTTGGATGACCAGTCTGTACTACTTTCACCCCCTTTCCTTCCTGTTTGTACCAAGTCCGATGTACATACTAAATTCCCCCACCCCCACTTTATTTCTTGTTTGAACCAAGTACTCCCTCCGTCCGGAATTACTTGTCATCAAAATGGATGTGTCTAGAACTAAAATACATCTAGATACATCCATTTCAATGACAAGTATTTTCGGACGGAGGGAGTACAAGATTTGACTCCATGAAGTAGCTTTACCTCTAACAATAGAAGAAAAAAATATGTGACGTTGGACCATCCGATCGAGAGGGGCTGAGAGGTAGAAAATGATGCACATGCAGCGACGTAGCGAGCTGGGGAAGTAGAGCTAAGGCGGTTTCGAATGAAGATATACCTGAAGGTCGTCGGGATGTGGATAGGTGGGCGGCGGGAGGCCGGATCCGCCCACAGGCAACGACGAAGGGATCGGAGGACCTCCCGCGTCGGCGCTCGGCCAGAGATAACGGGGCGGCCGGCAGTGCGTCTCCTCCCTCACTATCGACGACGGCCTAAACGCTGCCCCTCCTCCCATTCACCGGCGGAGGGGGATACGTCCGGATCTGTAACTAGCGGTGAGGATAGAAAGCCAGTGTTTTTTGAAGGGAGAAAGATAGTGTTACTACCCCTATCTTGTTTAGATCTGGAGAGGATGAGAGTGTGTGAATAGAGCAACCCTAGCAAGCAAGCGCGGAGGCTCCGGCCTATATATACGTAGTGGGGTAGTTTTCCTTTTTCACTCCATCAAAACAATCGTTTAAAATTGTGTACTACTACATGCCAGGTCACGGTTTTTTTAGTTGTTGATTGTTTTTTGAGATAGCTACCCACTTGTTCCAAGTGGTGTTATGGCGTGCCAGGTCGCACTTTGTATCATTCAAGTCTGGTACTACAAGTCCCTCCATTAAATGAACAACCACCCCTCGTAAAAATTGTGAACAAGCCCATGGCTAAAATTAGTGGAAACGTGGGTCGCCCCAACATGCATTATTATTTATATTTTCTACTCCCTCCGTTCCTAAATATAAGTCTTTTTTATTAGCCACACCTAAGACAAGAATTTTTTTATTAGCAGTGAACCCCACATGTCATAGACACAAAAATTGTGGCAAGATTCCCTTAGGCAAGCCAAAGTGTGTCTAACAATTTGAGCAACTCAGGTTAGGCAAGTGTGGCAAGTGTGGGAAAAATAATGTGGGAAACATAATACAAACATAGTCACAATCCAAACAGCCTCGTATTTTTTTGTGACATGCATGAAAATTTGGTTAGTTAAATTTATAGTCAAAATTTGGCAAGGTGCATCAACTCAACACATGCAAGTATCAAAAGGAAAGTCACGACATGCATGCATGCGTTGTACTCCCTCTGTTTCCAAATATAAGTCTTTTTAGAGATTGCAACAAGTGACTACATACGAAGCAGAATATGTCTACTCCTGCATACGAAGTAGCCCATTTGAAATGTGTAAAAAGGCTTATATCAAGTGGAGTGCTTTGATGTGTCACGTCAACTCGTACAACACCGAGAAATTTGATTACTACAACGCCCTCTCCCTCGCGGACTGAGCTCCGGTGCCTTAACTGCACCTGCCTTTGGCTGCATGACAGGAGGGCCAACCACTTGTTGGGCCCACCTGTCATAGACGCAAAGGCAGGAGCGGTAAGTAGAAGCTTTCGCTACACGTTATCCCTCCCGCACGAGGTGGACGGACATGCAGCAGTGGATTCGATACTGTAGAAGTAGGAGTAACATCATTATTCGTCTTCTTGAAGAGGCGAAGAGCCAAGCGCAACCCGAACATGGCAGTTGCGAACGGTCGCGTTGTGCGGTTCCTTGGAGTACTAGCCAGGCTCTTGCATGAGACAAAATTGCTATTGTTTAACAATTAAATTCCATTATCCATTGGTTGACACTCATTCTGTATAGGTCCACGCGCTTAGCACCGTTTCCTCCTGGGGTCACCAATGTTTATTTGCTAATTAATAGCATTGCATGCAATGAACTAGCCATTGCAAGTCATTAAAAGCATGCACACCTCTCATCTCTTATTGGTTGATATGTCAAGAAACAAGAAACAAGGTAGAAGTTAATGCACCGCGCCTAAGTGTTTTGGGACTATTTGGTTTTCGTAAGATGACTTACACACCTAGACGGAGGGAGTAGTATAGCCCTGTAAACCAGAAAGGAGTATTTGCCTTTCTAGAGATTTCAACAAGTGACTAGACTACACGGTGTGCAGTACTCCCTCCCTTCCGGTTTATTGGGCTCAAATCTCAAATCTCATGAACCAAGGCATTTTGCGATTGGAGGAATGTATCTCGTACTTTACAAAACTACCCTAATTAAACTCATGCATTAATTACGTAGTTCTCTCGTTTTCCTCTCCGCCTTGGTCACGGTGCACATGCGGAACATTTCAAAGCATCCGGGCCCACGTGTCATCCACCAAATCACAGCGAGGTGCTACAGTCAAGACTCACCTGTCACCCCGGTGTGGCCGTCATGACCCGTCATATCACAAAACCCACACCTTTACCAGTAGTGGTAAGGTGGCCTCCAAGTTGGACTGGACGAAGCAACCATCATTTCACTGGAACGCTCGTTCAAGCCCTTTCTTCCCTTTCTTGAAGAAAACCTCACTCCAGGCTACTCACTTCTGCCATTTTTCTTCTATACTGACGAAGGAAAGGTGGGCGAATCAGTTCGGCTACTATATTTTCATTCGAAGAATCTTCTTTTTGCAAAGCACCGACCGATTCTCACATCCTATTATTTTCCTGTTTTCATTGCGATTGTGGTTTACTTTCGATTGCTTTTTGTTTGTCAGTTCATTGATGGATCTTGGAGCACTAGGCAAAGAGTTACCGGCGGACAACCCACTAGAGACAATGATCTCCAGGAAGCGAGCACCGACCAACGAGTTGACCATGTTGGCGGGCCAACCCATGGAGACGAAGAACTCCAAGAAACAAGCACTAGCCAAAGAGTTGAGGACGTTGGCGGACGAACTCCTCAAAGAAAGTTGGAAGAACAGCAAGGGCCCCACCGTGCCTACCCCAAGAACTCTGATTGCCACCTATGTGAGGCTCAAGACCGAGTTTGAGGAGATAGTCGCCGTTGAGAAGCAGTATTCCCCTGGCAAGGTGATGGCCCCCATCGAGGACGAGGAGATGGCCCCCGGAGGGATGAGATCCCCCGGTGAGCTGCACAAGGTAAAAAATAATGGCTTATTACCATAGTTGTGGTTTTTGATTATTTGCAATGTGCTTACTAATATGTTAGGGTTGTGCAGGTGCCGGTGGACGTCCTTGATGATTCCGATGTCGTGGCCCGTCCTGTTGGCATCGCCCCGGAGATCGATTCCGATGCCGCTGTCCATCCTGTGGACATCGCCCCAGAGATCGATTCCAATGTCGCGGTCAGTCCTGGGGACATTGCCCCAGAAATCGATTCCCATGCCGCTGTCCGTGCTGTGGTCATTGCCCGAGAGATCGATGACAAGAAATAGTTGGTCGCGCTAATCCTTCAGGGTAGTTTGCATTGCCCTGTGTTTAATTACCAGAACGATGCGTGTTATCAAACCATCTTAGGGATAGCGCACTGTCTTGTGTGGGCGGATCTTGCTACTTTTGTTTGATAGTGAATCATGCGAACCCTCTCCGAGTTATGGAAACAGATGTATCCTCACCAGCTTTTGATGTCGAGTTATGGAAACAGATGTATCCTCACTTTGTATTGTTCAAGTCGGTAATAAATGACCAGGATTGAAGGGGAATCCAAATTTGCTTTGTCTTCTGTCCTTGAGCTCTTGACAAACCAATGCACTATACGGTTGTCTGGCCACTCCACCCCAGAGCTCTCACCAAGCGTCGTTCATGCCACCACGCCGCACACTAACCGGTAAGGCAGCGATGGCATCCCGCCGCGCCGAGTTCCTCGCCGCCCACGACCGCACACAAAATGGTAGGGAAGCGATGGCATCCCGCCGTGCCGAGTTCATCGCCGCTCGCGACCTCACAACTATGTGGGAGGAATTTGAAGATGCCAAGGCCGAATGGGCGGTAGAGCAAGAGGCGGCCAAAGCCGCACAGAGGGAGCAGAAAAGTCAGAAAGCACTCAATAAAAAAGAGGCCCACCGCCGCAAGAAAGAAAAGGACGCATGCGCTGCTGCGGAGAGGTCGGTGGAGATCCAAGCATGGTGGGGTGTCGCCGACAAAGCCGAGAAGGAGAACGACGGCGTCTGGCCAGCATGTGAGAAGTAGTAGTACTAGTAGTTAGTTAGTGTGTGTGTGTGTGTGTGTGCCTGTGTCTGAGTACGAGCATGTACCAATAGTACTAGTTACTATTGTAGTTGTTGGAGCAAATTACCAGTACATTAGACTAGACTAAATGGAAAAATTCCTATCCTAAGCATCAAATGGCATATCTTTCTCTATAGGAATTGAGATGCATGTCATCTCACTTCCTATGATTTTCATATTCCTATCCTATGAATGAAAGGAGGCCTCTGTTGGAGTAACTACTGTAGCTAGCAGTACTGCTGGTACAGTAGTTTTCTTCAAGAAGCGGAGTTCAACGAAGTCATGATGCTTCCTTCCTCCGAGCAACTTCAAAGTGGGAAGTGGCACTACAAGAAATATGTCAACTTATGACCTTCTGTCAGTGACCCTCGAAGAATTGGTCATAAATCTATGACCATTTTAGACCAATTGGTCAAAAGCTGTTCAGGGGGCTCCAAACCCTAAACCATTGCGACCATTTTGGTCAGAAAGGTCGTAATTTCCTTACACGAAATGGTCACAAAGCAAACAGTGCTAGTCCGTTGCCTTATTTCTAGCTGATCATGACCAATATAGATGGTCATAGCCTTGTAGATTGTGGTGGGTTGTGATGACTAGGCGCCATCTCATCAGTTTTGCCTATGTGTCATGTCCATGTGGCAGTTTTTGCCCTAGGTTGTGAAGCAACCTATATTTCTATCATTCCCAAAATTCCCAAAAAAATCTCATAAATTCTTTGGGTCATATCTTCATCAAATATGTAAAAATCCTTCCTTGCCTAGTTCAAAACTAATTCAACAATATTCATTTTCCTATTATGTCCACAACAACACTTTATGAAGGAAGTGCTATTTATATATTCTTGATTGCTCTAGGAATTTTTGGGCACTCTTTCCTATCCAAATCATTACCGCATGACAAAATTCAGCTCCATTTTCCTAGCAAATCTTCCTCGGCAAATTTCCAAAGTTTTTGTCCACCTAGAAGCATTGTGAAGGAAGTACCTTTTTTATATCTCAAAATGACATGAAATTTATACAGTTCCTTCATATGCCCAAATTATCACCCTCCTCCAAATTGCAGCTCAGTCAAATCATCTATGTGAGCCCAGGTTCAATTTATATTTTATGGCCAAATTGGCACGTTGCAAAGAAAGTGTTATATAGACCCCTCCTATTACCCTCAAACTTTTTGGGCACTCTTCCATACCCAAATCATTGCCACGTGATAATATTCAGCTCAATTTTCCTAGTAAATCTTTCTCGGGAAATTTCCAAAGTTTCTACCTCGAGAGAAGCTTTGTGAAGTAAGTACTAGCTAGGCTTACCCAAATGATCTGAAAATTTACCAGCGCATGACCATACCTAAGTAACTTACCTACACCAATTTTGAGCTCATTTCATTCATCCAATCTCCCTCACTAGTTTTCGCAAGTTTCTATCCATAGAAGAGCATTGTGAAGGAAGTACTACTTTGGCATGTCCAAATGGTATCAATTTTCTACAATGCTTTCCTATGCCAAAATAACCATCCTCCACAAAATTTAAGCTCAATCCATTCATTATTTTGAGCCCAGCTTCAACATTCATATTTTTGTCCAGCGTGGTACTTTGCAAAGCAAGTACCACCTAGGATCCTCCTTTTGAGCTAAAAATTTGTGAAGACATTCTCCTTAGTAGATGATCATCCTCAGCCAAAACTAACACCCATTGGCCATGTGAATTTCCCATACCGCTAATCAAACACTTGGCTGCTAATTCATGTTTGAGCATCGATCGGTCTCCTCGTGAGAATCTTATGTTGTAATTTTCTTCCTAGCACCAACCTGGGGAGTGCCCAACCCACTAGACATGCCTAGGCCGCCCAGAACACATGGCAACATTACGGTCACGCGGTGACCACGCGACGGGCATGCAAGTTTACGCGCTCTAGAGTTGGGGCCCTCGGCCACCGCCCAAACATCAACGTATCGCCACCAAACCATGTATTTATAATTAAATAGGTCCTTATGTAACTAGAAATGATTTTTGGAAAAAATAAATAGCAAACTGTGAGGCGGCTGCAGTTCAAATTTGACCCGCTTCCAACTAAATCGGCGGAAATTTTTCTTTTTCACGAGAGGTGGATCAAAAATTTTTACACCCAACCAATTTGTCAATTGTGCATTAAATATGGCCTAGTATTTTATAAAAATGATTTGGTCCAATTTTGCAACAATTATTTGGTAGTTCCTTCACAAAAAACCTCCTTTCGGGCACTCGAAAAATGGAAAATGGTTTTTTCGTCCAACAAAAATGAAAACTTCCTTAGGCAACATTGTTTGCCATTCCAATATGCACCCTTGTGCACAATATGAGATCATTTGAACAAGCTATGCCATGAATGTGGCCATAAGATTGATCATTTGGTTTGAAAGCCATGAATCTTCACACATGATAGCTCATTTCTGAGAACACTTTTTTAAAAATAATTATCGTATTACAAGTTTATTATTTTTCCCGGAAACTTGGTCATATATAATGACACAATGCGAAGGTTTTCCAATTTTTTGATTTTTTTTGAATTTTTTATGCCCGTTTCAAAATGTGGTCAAAACGGCGGGCTTGGCCGTTCCTAGCAAGTGGTTGAATCTTGGAATTTTTTTGGTGTTTCTCTGATTAAATAGATACTTATGTACCTAGAAATGATTTTTGTAAAAAATGAAGAGCAAACTACGAGGTAGCTACAGTTCAAATTTGACCCGCTTCCAACTGAATCGACGAGAATTTATCTTTTTCACCAGAGGTGGATCAAAACTTTTCACACCCAACCATTTGGTCAATTGTGCATTAAACATGACCTAGTATTTTAGAAAATTCATTTGGTCCAATTTCGCAACAAATATATGGTAGGTCCTTCACAAAAAGAACTCAATTCGGGGACTCGGAAAATGGAAAATGAATTTTCCGTGCAAAAAAAATAAAATGTCCCTTAGGCAACATTGTTTGGAATTCCAATATGCACCCTTGTGCCCAATATGAGATCATTTGAACAAACTATGGCATGCATGTGGCCATAAGATTGATCATTTGGCTTGAAAGCCATGAATGTTCACGCATGATAGCTCATTTCTGAGAACACTTTTTTAAAATAATTGCCGTATTACAAGTTTATTATTTTTCCTGATAACTTTGCCACATATAATGAAACAATGCGAAGGTTTTCCAATTTTTTGAATTTTTTTTGAATTTTTTTATGTCCATTTCAAAATGCGGTCAAAACAGCGGGAATGACCGTTCCAAGCTAGTGGTTGAATCTTGGAATTTTTTTGATGTTTCTCTGATTAAATAGATACTTATGTACCTATAAATTATTTTTGGAAAAAATAAAGAGCAAACTACAAGGCAGCTACAGTTCAAATTTGACCCGCTTCCAACTGAATCGGTAGAAATTTGTCTTTTTCACGAGAGGTGGGTCAAAACTTTTTACACCCAATCATTTGGTCAATTGTGCATTAAATATGGCCTAGTATTTTAGAAAATTGATTTGGTACAATTTTGCAACAATTATTTGGTAGGTCCTTCACAAAAAGCTCATTTTGGGCGCTCGAAAAATGGAAAATGATTTTTTCGTCCAAAGAAAATGAAAAATTCCTTAGGCAACATTGTTTGCCATTCCAACATGCACCCTTGTGCACAATATGAGGTCATTTGAACAAACTATGCTATGAATGTGGCCTTAAGATTGATCATTTAACTTGAAAGCCATTGATCTTCACACATGATAGCTCGTTTCTTAGAACACTTTTTAAAATAATTATCGTATTATAAGTTTATTATTTTTCCTCATAACTTTGCCACATATAATGACACTATGCGAAGGTTTTCTAATTTTTTGATTTTTTTGAATTTTTCATGCCGGTTCAAAATGCGGTCAAAACGGCGGGCATGACCGTTCCTAGCTAGTGGTTGAATCCTGGAATACTTTTGGTGTTTCTATGATTAAACAGATACTTATGTACCTAGAAATGATTTTTGGAAAAAATAAATAGCAAACTATAAGGTAGCTGCAGTTCAAATTTGACCCACTTCCAGTTGAATCGGCGAAAATTTATCTTTTTCACGAGAGGTGGATGAAAACTTTTGACACCCAACTATTTGGTGAATTGTACATTAAATACGACCTAGTATTTTAGAAAATTGTTTTGGTACAATTTTGCGA